>NC_082346.1:16789159-19461093 GCF_027477595.1 Haemorhous mexicanus | reverse complement strand
ACAGCACAGGAGTAGCCTGCTCCTAAACCTGGCCATTCCCAGTATCTATACTAAGACACAGGACAGAGAATCCTGGCAGTGGTAATAGGATGGTTTTTTCAAGCTCTGTCCGCACGTAACACTGATGGATGGGATGCTTTGGCTTACTTTGTCTCTGCTGTCTATTGCAGAATGTGATATAAAAACCTGCATTATCAACAAAACAGGATGTGACTTAGGTTTCCAGCCAGTGGTTGCTATATCTGAGGATGGTTGTTGCCCTATCTTCTCATGTAGTAAGTACCTTGTTTCCTTAAGATGTTTTATTCTATGAAGTATTTGATTTTTCTAAACGAGTTAACATCATGGCAGAAGCCTCTTCCCTTCCCTCTCAGCCTTTGCAATTGGGATATTTTTTTTCTTTTTATTTCCCCCCCTTTTTTTTTTTCCTTTTTTTTTTTTTTTTTTTTTTTTTTTTTTTTTTTTTTTTTTGCAGTTAGAATAACTGGTTCAGGTTCTCTGTATTCAGTATTGTTACCAGCACAGTGGTTAACAATAAAGAAAAGGTCAAGTAATTTCAAGTATGGGTAAAAAAACCACAAGGCAAATAAATTTTACCTTATGGAAAATACCAGGGTATAGAATTATCCCACTTAATGCATATCATCTAGGCAGATGCTACATGTGGGCTTCTGAATACCAAATATCACCATGTACTAGTTGCTTCCCCCCCACCCCGTCTTGTGTGGGCTGTTAAGTTCAGCTCTACTCTTTGACTTCTCTAAATCACTCAATATCGAGATGAGTACAGAGATCACATCGTTCCTAGCACAACCTTTTCATTTTTTTCCTTACAGTACCAAAAGGTGTATGTGTTTCTGAAGGAGTTGAATTTAAGGTAAGTCTTCTTCCAGACACTTCTCCCTACGAGTTAATGTTGCCTGAGTCAGAATTATCTGAAGTTCTTGTTTTCAACACTCATACAAAAAGTAGGATTAGAATGGCCTGTAATTCTTCCCTGCCAGTAGTCTCCCTCCCAACACCAAGCAATCTGTGATTCTGGGATAGGTTACTCAATAGGTAATGCTAGAGACCAGTAACTTGCTTACTAAGAGAGATCTTGCCTATGCTTTAGAGTCAATGGGTCAGAATTGTGATTCAACACACATTTTAAATGTCATTGAATGTTGTAAGACTACTGCTTGGTCAAACTGACCAAAAATGCTTGGAATTCATGAGAACTCATTTAACATCATTGATACACTTGGGAATTTCAGTCTTGTGTTCATTTTGTCATACCAGTGGTGAAGTTTTAGAGATCTGGATGTGCATTCATTTCAGGAAATTCTTCCAAAAATTAACCTCATAAGCATTAGTTTTTTCAATAGGCCAGGGGGATATTTATTTCAGAACTCTCTGAATTCTTCTCATGGTTTTCTCTCTCCCCTGTATTTCCAGCCAGGGGCAATGGTGCCTAAAAGCTCTTGTGAGAACTGTGTGTGCACGGATGAGCAGGATCCTGTGACACAGACCAACCACATCCAGTGCCTTCCAGTGCAATGCCAAACCACCTGTCAGCAGGTCAGCACCTCCTTGACCACAATGCCTGATGAGTTGAAACAGGGACAGTGTAACTGCTTTATCTGTGCAACACAGCAGGATAGACTCTTCTATTAATTGTTTTGTAAAGTCCTTTTTAGGGTCCAGCAAATTTAGGAGGTCACCCTTAGAAGAGTGCTCTGAGGGGAAATGATTGCAAACCTGTTAAAGTCTGACTGCTGAAAGATGTTTGTGTCATTCTGTTCATGTTGTCCATTGTCTGCTCATAAATGAAGATTGTGAGGAAACTGCACAGTGATTTATTACTTTCCAGACACTTTCACTTGTGGATGGGGAATATTCAATTACTCCTCAGTACTTGGGAGAATTAGCACTCAACTTGTTCAATCTGTTACTGAATATAAGTAGGGTGGTTGCTTTTCCATTATGCCCAGATAAGGACAGATGCACCACCAATGTTAAAAATGGACAAAACCTTTCATTACACTTTTTCCTGAAGCCAGCCACACCCACAGCCACCAGAAAACCAATGCATACCTAAAACACAGGGGAGAAAATCTTGTCTGACATCAGTAGTTCTTGTAGATAATGATATCAGACCAAGCAGTGGTGATAGATAGTGCAAGTAATCATGTGCTAAATTAATTTATTTCACCACTTTTGTGTGCTAGTCTGAAGAGAAAAATAGTCAATGACAGGGTCTTCATGGCAACTGAAGTACCCAGAAGTCATTATTCAGTAAGGCAGAAAAATTACCAGCTCTGATTGTCAGGCTTAATGTGCTTCCAACAGATTTCAAAAGACAGCAAAATTGAAACCAGAAAGCTGGCTCATTTCCTCTGCTGTCTTCAGTGTAGCTTTGATCCAAAGATGCTTCAGCAACAAGACATAGATTAACATGGTTAAATGGAAACTTTGTTCCCACAGGGTTTTCGCTATGTGGAAGAGAAGGGTCAGTGCTGCAGCCAGTGCCAGCAAGTGGCATGTGTGGCAAATTTTCCATTTGGCAATGTGACCATTGAGGTAAGCACTCCCTTACTCTTCACAAATGGCTGAACTATCAAAAAGACCTCAGCATTTTTTCAATGTGTCATGTATTTCAAGGCTGGGAGGACCTCAAGGAAATGTAAAAATGTCTATGTTTCCAAAGTGAATGTAGGTGTTTATACAGCTGTTCCCTGCTGTGTGCATCTCACAGGAACTACCATGTTGACAATTATATTTTCTGGCAGGAATGGAAATCTTGTTACCTCCACTTCTCTTGACGTGAAATAGCAAGAAAGAATTTAGAAGGGATTGTGACATGGTGTAATACTGCTCTTGCAGAGATACATGTGCTGGCTTCACATCACACTGCTCCCATCTGAAGCAGTTTCATTACCTTGCCCTGAAGATACAGGGATACAGTGTGAGCAAGCTGTGCTGCCACTGGTTCTGAATTTGCTGAGGTAGAAATCAAGTGGCACAGCTGCTGTAGTGTAGTGTGACTTGGTAACACACACAACTAATACATCATGTCTTATGAATGTAGTGTTGTGAAGGCAGGAGCTGAGCCTTTAGAGGATGGGCTTGATGATCCCACCCTCAGGGGTATGGCTTGGTCTTTTCCACCCTTAATGATACTATGATTTCATGATTCTAGCTCTTTTTGGTTTTATTACAGCCTGCTACTCCTGTGTATGGTTAATGATGCTGTTTCAAGCAATGGCTTGTCTTACATGCAATTGCTTCTCTGACAGCTCTTGTGTTCTACATATTTTCTATTTCATCCTTTTATTTCTTGATAATTTATCTTACAAGCTAGATTTTTCTGTTCCAATATATAGTTTTTATCTCTGTATGAGGAGGCTTTGCAGTTATCCATTAATCTCTATTGCAAAGACATTTTTTATTTTCATTCCTTTTCATTTTCTTCCATATATTAAAAAAGAAAATTGTTGAAATCCTTTCAACAAGAGTTATTTTTCTTTTGTGTATATTTCAGCCCACAAACATTAGCACACCTACCTTCTGGCATTTCTGTTAATACCTTTATGCTCATTCTGCCATTCTTTCATTCTTTCCCCTGGGAGGCCACAGAAGTGATTTTGCATAGACTGGTAGTGGTGAGCTTGGTACATAATTTATAGATGTGAGTTGCAGACATCTCAGCCTTTTCAGAGTGGTGTGAGCAACTCAGTCTCTGCCAATTCATTGACTTTATTGCTGTTTCAGTTTTCTAATTTTATTGCTGTACTCCATTGGCTTGGGGTTTTTGTTTGTTTGTTTATTTGGTTTTGGTTTTGTTTTTTGATTTATGTTTCTTTCTGTTTTTATCAGGTTGGGAAGAGTTATAAAGATCCATATGACAACTGTACTCAGTACACGTGCACTGAATCATTAGGCCAGTTTTCCTTGACTAGTACAATAAAGGTCTGCCTACCATTTGAAGAAGCAAACTGTGTGCCAGTAAGTATTTTACAGCCAGAAAAAGACTTCTGTAATGAGCCCTGATCCTGGCCTGGGAGTTATATTTGCTGTTTTGAATGAGTATTTCTTGATCTTTTGTTGTTTGAAGGAAATGTGCTTTTCCAGTCCTGTGTCATGGAAATTAGCCAAAAATATTGCAAACAAGCCCACACCATTTACATTGTTGTGGGATAGGCATTAGAACTTGAAAGAGAAGGCTGTTGGAGCAATAGCAAGGAAGGATTTTTCATCACTTGAGAAACACCAGTGTTATAAAATGCAATTGAACAAGTGGTAACTTACCATGGATCCTTGTGGGACTGAAGAACCAAGTGTCTTCTGATGTGTGGTGTCCCATTAAGTGAGGAAATGGAACATGAATGAGCAAGGGGTAATATTCATACCCAGGCTTTCAGCTGTTGGTGGTTTCCAGTAACTTTCAGTAGCATTTTGAGACTTCACAGCAGATCAAAGCAGGGACCAGGACAGCCATGTGCTTGAATTAGCTCTGGGGTAGGCTCTGCCCAGGCCAGGCTGTTCAATTCCAGGGCAGCTGTTAATCTCTGGGGCTGGGGTTTTTATGCTGGCTTCAATGGGACCTAAATAAGACCAGGCATGTATTACAGGGCATCTTACCTGGCTTGTGAGAGAATATATAGTTCTAAGAAGATTCTTTCCCTTCCTTGCTGGATGATTTGTTCTGGTTTGGGTTTTTTTAGCAGCTTTATATATAAATGGTACACAAGTAGGTCTGATGAGGAATTTGTATGGATTAGAGATGAGGGACTGTAACTGAACTCTCATCATTGCTACTGTCTACATGCACTACATGCATCTGAACTGACTGTTCTGGTTACTTTCAATACAGGGGACAGTTGAGGTGTCTTCAGATGGCTGTTGTAAGACATGTGAGTGCATTAAATCACTGCTTCTCTGTTCCACTACTTTTTGGCCCTTCCCTGCTTGTAGTCCTGTTTCTGCATGGATTGAGAGCCTGCACATTCCACAGACTGAAGGACAGTTTTACAGCAGCAGAACTGTTCTGCACCTCACAGCCAAGACTAAAAATCTGCCTTATTTTTCAAATGGGAACACTAAATTTTTTTATCTCCTTTTCTGTGTCTTAAAATAACTGAAATACTGTTAGCTTGAACTATAATCCTGATAAGAAAACTTGTAGAAAATATTCTCTTTGTTCTTGCATCTGCAAATTGCACAGAAACAAAGTTTTGGGGTTTTTTTTCTGTAGCATCCACTCAGAAATCCCAGGTTGTTATAGAGTCACAAATGTAATTTATAGCCATATTAGAAAAACCTAAACCCTTCATGTCTCCTTTAGGTCTTGGTTCAACAGTATCTTTACATGCTAAAGCTAGTCCACAAATGGAAAAGTACATTGACCAGTGGGGAATCATTTTGCTGAATTAATGCCTCTTTGCACTCTCATTTGTGGTTTTGGTTGTGCATTTGAACTGTGAGAAATTTTACTAGGATCAATTGTACTTGGTTTACTAGCAGATACCTCTCAAAACATTTGTTCCCCAGTCTGAAGAAGCTTAACAGAAGTGTTCTTCTGCCCAGGTATTGACCTGCCACACAAATGCAAACGCAATGTGAAGGAGCAGTACATCGTCCATGGCAACTGCAAGTCAGCTGCTCCTGTCCCAGTGCCCTTTTGTGAAGGGATGTGCAGTACCTACTCTGTGTAAGTAGGAAGCCTTTCTCTGTCCTCTCCTGTGGCTTGTCTTCCTGGGCTCTTGTCACCAGTGGGCTGCTGCTGTTTGTCCCCTTCCTGCTCCCAGCTGGGAAACTGGGTGTGCAGAAGAGCAGTCATTAGCAATGGCTCCAGTGTGATAGAGTGCCTTATCTTAGTCAGGAAAATAGATCCCCTGGGAAAGCCATCAGATACGTTTATTAAACCTGCTCTTAAACATGTCCTTGTATGGTTTTTGAACAGCTCTAGGAGGCTTTCCTGCCTTTTGTTCTCTGCATGAATTGCTCTTTTCTTTCTTGCTAGAATGAGTCTAATCCAAAATCCACTGAAGTTACTGGGATTTTCCCCACTGGTGTCAAAGGATCTGGCCCTGCATGGCCAATAGGATCCTGAGGAAAGGTTGTTATGAATAAGCAGAAGAATAGACTGGAAATTTAGCTCCTTAGTAGTATGTGCATTTGGAGCAACAAATACAGATGAGTTTGGGAAGACCACAGGCAGCAGACTGATGAAAAATCTCATTTCTATAGGTATTCTTTGGAGGCCAGTGAAATGGAGCACAAGTGCACTTGCTGCCATGAAAAAAGAAGTCACAAAGTGAAGGTGGAACTGGTTTGCTCGAACCATAAAAAAGTCCAGTTCACATATGTGTACATAGATGAATGTGGATGTGTGGAAACAATATGCCCAAAGAGGATAACATGAGTATAAACTAAAGGAAACGTTTCATCCCCCATTTAATCCTTCCCTAGCAAGTGAGTAGATTAGAAAGCAGCTGTGAGTAACCTTCAAATGACCATAGTAGAGCTTTTTCTTTCTGGTATTATATGCAGTTATGGAAATTAGCTAAGATTTTACTCTAAATGTTTGTAGAATAAACTGCATTTCAAAGAGGACTTGTTCTCCTGTTTCAGTGATGCTGCTAACGGGGCAAAGTGGCTGATGTCTTTAATCTCACGCTGATGTATAAACCAAGGTTATTACAAGACACTCTAGAGACAGCTGATGCCTTTCAAAAGTCCTGCCTGAAGAAAGTGCACATTTTTAAACCATAACCACATATATTTTATTTCTGATAGAAGTGAAACAACAATCACTTCCACAGGTGCAGTTCAGGCAGAGGCAGGATTTGGCTCAGGGCCACATTTCTATTCTTCTCCCCAGTGGTCCCAAATCTACTTTGTCTGTGACTCTGGGTCACTGGAGGAAGTCAAAGTGGTTTTTTTCCTTCCTCACAGTGAGCACTATATCAGGAGTGTAAAAACATGGATCTTACATTCATTTTGTAGTATATATGTATTTGCACCCTTATTGGGAGTCCTTATCTCACTGGGGTTTTTATTATTTGCCAACATTCAGCTCTGATCTCACTGCTGGTTGCATGACTATGATTTGTGTCACAAATAATTGGTTCCCAGCTAGCATGCCCAGTGGTACTGGTGACAGTATTTTATGTGGACAGGGATCAAGATGATCCAACAATACCTTGAGAGTGCACAAGGAAGGCAGATGGTTCTGTTATTTGAGCAATTTGTCTTTTGTGACCCGAAGGAGAACTGGAGACTGTGACTTTCTTAGTGTCCTGCAGCCTACTGTGGAGGCTTTTTGAGAATTGTTTTGCAGGGAATGCTTTTGAAATGACCAAGTAGATATAATATTCATTATACTTTAGATTTCCATTTTTAAAATGTTGCAGCTCTTGAGCCCCAAGGAGCCTTTAATTTTCTTATTTTTCGTAATAAATCCTTTCAGCAGATGTCAGGGTTATTTGATGTGCACTGTTTCATCGTGGTGTTACTGATCTTAAAATTGTGGGAATCCTTGACATTGCTTGATTATAAGTTATAGGAACCTCCAAATAATTCAGTTAACTCTGTGCAATGCAGCTCCCTTGGAAGGCACAATTGCTTGACTGAGGCTTATGTACAAATTTCACATTAGTCCAGAAAACTGTTTTTATTGATAAAAATCAAGTGCACAAATGCTTTTGCAATGCAAAGAACAGCACCAAAAAAAACCCCAAAAAAACCAAAACATCCCTTTCTTTCCTCCTTGCCTTTCCCTGAGGGGGAAGAGGTCATTCTTGAGTGCTTTTGTCATCAGAATAGTAAGTAGACTCTGTAAGTAGTCATATACACACTCATGCAAATCAGCCAGCCAACCAACCCTGCAAATCGATAATTGTCAGCCAGATGACTTAGCAGGAACAGGATCAGAAACCTTTCACATCTCTGCATTATCTTCAGATGGGAGAAGGGAACAAACCACAATCTAATCATACCAGCTGTCTTTAGATTTCTATTCTCTTGTCTGATTCAGTGCTGATGAGATTTTACACAGAAGCTGAGAATGGCATTGATTTAAAGGCATGCTTTCTTGCTCAGTTTTGGCAAGCATTTTGCTTTTCAGGCAAGTGAAATGCTCGAACCAAAGCATATTTCCATCTCCAGGATATTTCTGATCATGTGAAATCTCACATGTCCCTTCTTCATTCCCAGATACACCTGGCACTCCATTTACTCACTCAATCCAGCATCTGACTGGCCTATGTAATACTACTTAGAGGCCTGAGGGCCAGGTTTTAAAGAGAACTCTCTGATTCTGTTTGGAGGTGCAGAGTCTTACTTAGCTGCCAGCAAGGTAAAGCCTTTTTAATGAGAATTTCAGCTTCTTCAACTAAAAGACAGCCAGTAAATAAAGACAGTCAGTAAACATTACAGAGTCACAGAATATGCTGAGTTGGAAGGGACCCACAAGGCTCATTGAATCCAACTCCAGGCCCTGCACAGGACACCCCCTGGAGGCACACCATGGGCCTGAGAGCATTGCCCATGTGCTTCTTGAATTCAGTCAGGCTTGTGCTGTGACCACTTCCCAGGAGAGCCTGTTCCAGTGCCCAGCCACTCTCTGGGTGAAGAACCTTTTGCTAATATCCAACCTAAACCTCCCCTGACACAACTTCAGGCCGTTCCCTTGGGTTCTGTCACTGGTCAGAGAAGAATTCAGTGCCTACCCTTCCTTTCCCCCTCACAAGGAGGTTGTAACTGCAAGGAGGTCTCCACTCAGTCTCCTCTTTTCCATGCTGAACAGATCAAGTGACCTCAGCCCCTCCTCACAGAGCTTCCCCTCAGGGCCCTTCACCATCTTTGTTGACCTCCTTTGGACCCTCTCTAATAGTTTAAGATCTTAGATTGTGATGACTGAAACTACACACAATACTCAAGTCAGTGGTCAAACATCTCCCTATGCACAAAACCAAAAATCAGTCTGGAGGCTGTTTGATCAAGATGCTGACAAGCTGGCCCTTCTGGGTTAGAGCCTGTGCCTCTGCATTCAGCAGCAGCACTGCTGCTTATACAGATCAAGCTGGACTGCAGCAGAAGTCTGTGTGTCCCTCTTTAGGCTGTTGCCACAAGCTCCCCACCAGAACCGGCAAAGTTAAACACGGGTGACTTTTCCTGAGAGAGCTTGAATTGACCATGATCCTGCTGCTGTTGCTGTGTGGCTGCTTCTCATGTGTGCCAGGGTCAAGCCTTCATCTGTAGCCCAAGGCCATCTCTTCCAGTTACTGACTGGTCTCTCCAAGTCAAACATTTCCCTGGTGCAACTCAAAAAAAATCAGTGGCATGACTCCAAGTACTGTTTCTTCCTTTTGCCTGAATTCTTTACACCAGCACAAACTTCAAAAGGGTAACCCCGGGAGAACCAGAGCTCAGCTGAGCCAGCTGGGCCAGGGCTCAGCTGGTTTCAGCCTGTAGCCATTCTTTCCTTATCATGCAAGGATGGTACTCCCAACTCACTGAACAGTTCTGAGCCAGCACACCAGGAAGTACTGTCACATATTGCTAAAATAAATATTTGTCAGAGATACTGCCTCATGTCAGGGGAACAATTCCTAAGACACTTTATCATTTTACTGGTGTGCTCTGAGTCTGGATTGCTGTTATAAGATGAACTCTGACTTGCCCATTGGTTTGAGGCTTGGAAAGGTCAGTTCACAACACTACTTTCATGTAGTTTAGCTATTTTTTTTTTTTTTTTTGCTTTTGTTACCAGTTATTGGCATTTGCAAGGAGGAGAAGAAAATTCAGGTTGTACTCTGAATTTTTTTTGGGGAGAGGCAGTATTCTTTGACCTAGTTCTCTACTGAGCGATCCCCTGGCTGTGGAATCCGACCTGTAGTGTTATCAATGATGTGCTTTATCGAGATCAATCTATTCTGATATCTAGAATCTTGAGCTGAGAACAAAGACTGTGAACTGTAAATGCCCTCTGATACAGAAGGGATTGTTTAAAAGAATGCTGCACCTACTTTGTTTCAGTGTACCAGCTTACAATTGCAAAGTTGCAAGGTAAACATGAAAAAATTTGTCTAAATATCACTCAGGAAAGTTATCTGATTAGTAATGAACCAGAAAAGAAAAGAATCTGGCAAATTCGATGGATCATCGTTTAGGTAAGGGGGAAAATAAAGATTGAGTGGTCTGAGAGCTGTGCCTGATGCTTCTACAGATTTGTGTGTTCAAAGACATGTTCTTGGCCTTGTTTATATTTCCCTCCTGATCTAAGATAAGGACAAAGGCTTTTGTTTCTTTTATGGGATTGTTTCTTTTATATGATTGTAACATTTAAGTTCATAGAGCCTTCATGCAATGATATACAACATGGTGTTTGCTACTTACCTGGCATCCAAAACATCCTTTAGGAGAAAACCGAACAATTTTCCAGAGACATTAAGACAAAAGTATCAGTTGTGAAAATCTTTCTTGTTTTTACACTTCAAAGGATCTGGTTATTCAGTATCTTTAGGGCAACAATGGAGTCTCAGTTTACCTTGTCCAAGGCCATTCTCACAGCCATTTAAACCTCTGACAATCGAAATGCCTCTCTCAGGAGAGCAGCCTCATTGGAGACCTGCCTGGGCAATTGGCCTTCTGTCAGGGGTAGACCACAGTTTGATCATGCAGCCGCAGACACGTCGTGATTTCTTAAAGTGCTTTATTTTCTCTAAAACAGGTGAAGGCCCAATTTCCATCAGTAGTCTGTAAAGCAGTTTAATTGGTACTCCCTTGCTTTATTTTTTTAAAAATTCAAATGCAATCTGTCTGGTGGCTTCCCGTAACTGTGGATTGACACTTCTGGTCACAAATATCCCTGTTTCACTAGAGCTTGTTTTCTCCAAAGGCCTGTTTTTAAACTATCTTGTTGGAAATAAAATTATTTAACTACAGATTCTCCAGAGCATCCAGTCCAGAAACCAAGAAGAACTGAATAGGTAGGGAATGGTTCATCCCATTCAGCTAAAAAAAGTCTGTATAAATCAGAGCTTGAAGCACTGTACTCATTCTGTTTAGTTACTGGAAATTGCTGTGCATCTTACCTCAGGCCAGCCCTCCTCTGGAAATGTTCCTACCTCTCCTTCTTTTGACTTCCTAGTATGAGGTAAGTACTGCCCGACCTCATCTAAATCCTTTTAGCAATGTAAGGATTTGCTCCCAAGTGCTAATATTACATATTTGTGACAGGAAGCACCAGATATTCACCACAAATTCTGCCAACCCTGTATCCTAGTTCAAACATCTCCACCAGCAGCACTTTCAGCAAAGAATACTCTCACCCTGATTTTTACTAAGACTAATGCTGAGAACAGTTTCATAGCTTGTAATAGCTTCTTTGTAAAGGGCTTAATCTCACTTGCTTTTAACATTTATAGTCATCTTCTGAATTTTCCCTTCACCGTTTTTTTGTTGTTTTAAATGTAGTCCTTAGAAACTGATCTCATTCTCAACACTGAGGATAAGTCATATTAATAAGACACTGAATAAGTCACATTTTGACCTACATTGACATCCCTTAGCATGACTCCAGCAAATCAAAGGGAGCTTAAAATTGGGCTAAATTAGCAGTGAAGTTAATTCCTTCCCTATGTGTTTTATTTATAAATTATATTCAGCTTCAATGTATGAAGGTCTCTGAGGAAGTGCATGAACTCTTTTGTGTTCCAGTTCTGAAATGGTTTGTTTCATGTCACCATCTCTCCCTAAACTGCTATTCAAAGAGAATATTGAGGCAAGTCCATTGCCACTCCTTTACAGCATCTTGACTTCAGTTCTTTATGTATCTCATGTTATTCTAAATTGAGTGATGTATTTCCTGTAATGCCATAAAAACCTGGCTTAAAACCAGAGTTTAATCTGACCTGCAGTGCACATTGTTCTATAAACAAAAGGCTACTAAAGTGCACTGTAGCCATACCACCTGCTACTTTATGGCCTGAAATTAGCCTTTCCCCAAGGGCTATTTCTCTCAAGGACCAGTGCACAAAATTTAACATCCCCAAGTACCCCAATTTAGTTCTAGCATGCCTACTTGAACTTTCTGTTTGCTCTTGATGATGTTTTGTTTTTTCAGACTTCAGGTTAGGCATGGAATAGATTTCCTAGGTATGAGATATATGCTATAAATCCATCTTTCTTCACTGGTGCTCCAGGAAAATTTTTAGGATGTGCTACAATTCATCACACTGTCCCTAAAGAAGTAGTTTGGAAAATCCTTTGAATTTTTACAGCCTGCAATTCTGGTCTGTATGGGAAAGTTCTTCTTTGTTGTTGGTTTACTGAGAACCAGAATAGCTCCCATAGCTCCTGTGGATGTTTGCACTTCTCCATCACCAAATAAATTGGACTGGACATCCTCCAAGAGATGCCTGTGACTTTCCAGGAGCAAATAGCTGATTGGGTGACATTTTTGTGTCCTATGTTGTGCTGTTCACAGTAAATCATAATAATGACCCTTATAGCCATTATAGAAGGAAAATCAGTTTCAAAGACATTGTCATCCTACATCTACACTTTCTTAATGGAATAATTATTCAATGAGAAAGTTTCTGCCAGATGGAGAAGCTATGCCTATTAATTCACCTTTCCCTCAAGCTCAATGACTTGAAAAACATCTGAAAAATAAACCCCAATCAAGTTGAAAAAAGCAAACAAATGTTTCCCAGCAGTCTCATATTTTGCTTTCAGTGCAATGCTCTCAAGTGTGCTCGACTTTCCTGACATGTTTTATTAATAACTAATTAATTAAGCTGCTTGCTTTTGATGTTGATTTTTCAGTGCAGAATATGACTCAGTGAAAGGAGCTTCTTTGCACCCTGGGCATATTGTGGGATGGCTTAGCACTTCTGATAACAAAATTGTCTGTTCTATAAAAATGAGTTGTTATTTTATCTGATGAACAGTTCTACAACATTGTGTAATATCATCCTGGCTTGTAGATACTGTGGGATTCCATAATATAGTTCCATTTCAATGCTTCTTTATCACTTTGAATTCCCTAGTTTATAATAGCTTTGAGACTGATTCTCTTCTACTTTCTATTTTATAAATATGTGATAATTCAGGATTTTTTTTTCTAAGCACAGCTTTTTATTGCAGCTTTAAAACTGAACTACATTTTTTGTTTTTATTTTCCTTGTAAGGTGGGATGCCTTGCCTGAGAAAGTCTTCCAACAAAATAATAACAAAGTTTCTCATTATCATCAGCAAAGTTGAATTACTTTGTACATGGAGATTGTAAAACACTGCAGGCTTGGCTATTTGAACAAAATAGTCTGTTAATAATGCATGCAAGGGATTATTAGTAATTAAGAACTGTTTCTCCTTGTTCCTGCAGTCAAAACAAGGGAGCAAACATTGAAACAGGCAATCTTTGTTGCTGCTGAATTCTGTCTGGACTAGCAGGTCCTGCTTCATCTGCACAGCTTTCTTTCAAAGAAAACTAAATTAGTTATGTATCCAGTCTGCACTACAGCTCAAGCCCTGATGGGTCAGCACTGTCCTTTAGAGTGGAATATATGCTTACCCCAGCAGAATCTAAAAGTGAGAAAAGCCTTTACTTTCTCTAAAAATCCCAACCTGTCATTTGATACAAGAAGACATTGAAAGTGGTGTTATGATGTGACAGAAACGTGGTGTGACAGGATCCCTAGGCAGCCAGTTCACTGAAGTGGAAAGCTTTTAAAGTAAAAAGGGCTCTCCCTTACCAAAAAAAAAAAAAAGAAAAAAAAAATCCCCCCCAGAAATCTTGCAATTGGATTTACTAGAGTGCAGAATAATTATCTGCAGTGGGATGACCCTAAGAGGGAGTGTAGAGGTCTGACATGAATCTGTTTTAAAAGGTTTGATTAAATAGGTCTCCTGTGAGCTCTGTTCATGAAGAGTAGGAGCTTTCCCCCAGTTCAGCCCCTGCCAGCACCTCTGAATTTCCAGCTGTCTTCAGGGTCCCTGGGAAACCCTCTTCTGTCCTTCACCTCTCAAATCTGGCTTTGGGTCTGCCCTCAGCTGCAAGGAGACCCTGCTCTTTCTCTCTCAGTCCACACTCCTGCTGCAGGCTCAGCTCCTGTATTTCCTACCCTCTCTGAATGCATTTGCCCTCCCAAACCTTCCCCCAGATAAATCTGTGCAATTACTCTCAGGAAAGGAGCCATCTCCCTGAAGAGGAACTACTTCAGGCTGCAATTAGTACTGGGCAATTCCTGGTATCTGTGCAATCTGTGTGGTTAATTAATGGTGAGTTATCCCTGCAGAGAAGGCCTGAAGGATGCTGGGGGATGTAAACTTGGAAATGAGCTGGCAATGTGCCCTTGCAGCCCAGACAGCCAACTGCATCTTGGGCTGCATCAAAAGAGGTGTGACCAGGAGGCTGAGGCAGGTGATTCTCCCCACTACTCCATCCCCTCTGGTGAGAGCCCACCTGGAGTGCTGCATCCTGCTCTGGGGTCCCCAGCACAAGAAAGACACAGACCTGTTAGTTCCAGAGGGCTGGAGTACCTCTCCTATGAAGAGAGGCTGACAGGTGAGTTTGTTCAGCCTGGAGAAGAGAAGGCTCCTCAGAGACCTTACAGCAACCTTTCAATATATAAAGGAGGCTGATATGAAAGGCATAGAAAGACTTTTTACCAGGGACTGTAGTGACATGACAAGGGACAGTAGTTTTAAATTGAAAGAGGTTAGAGTTAAACTGTAGATAAAGAAGAATTTATTTTTTTTAATAGCATTGGTGAGACACTGAAACAAATTACCTGAGGAAGTTGTGGATGCCCCATCACTGGCAGCGTTCAAAGTCAGGTGAGACAGCCCTTTGAGCAAGCTGGTGTAGTGAAAGATGCCCTTACAGGGTGTTGGACTAGATGATCTTTGAAGGTCCCTTCCAACCCAAACCACTCTATGAATGTATGATTCTGAGTTGTTCTCTCCAGAGACACACTCTTTATCAGAACATGCAACAGCAGTTACTTTCACCAAACTGAAAATCTGTTGTAATTTCTTTGGGGTTTTTGTTTGGTTGGGTTTTTTGTTTATTTGTTTTTGGTTTTGGTTTTGTTTTTTAATGAATGCAAAGACCAGTGAAAAACATGAATTGTTCTACACCCCTTTTTGGCTTAGACGTCTACTCCAGTACCTTCTGCCACTACCAAAAAACCCTCCTGCTTTTCTCTGGGCATGTGGTTCTAACCTGCCAGGGCACACTGACTTTCTGGTTTAACTTGCAGCTGGTCTTGACCTATTTGTCGTACCCCTGGCTTTTGTGCCACAAAATATTAACAAAATAACTGCAAGTTATAGTAATTTCTGCTGTTATAAATTTTGGCACATAATTACATCACTGGAAGAATGAAGAACTTTTGCAAGTCTTTCCCCTTCAGTGATGCTGTTACTACAGGGCTTACTACAAACACGGCATCTTTTTTACATAAATCCTGGTTTTCTTTGAGCCTAAGTTTATGTCAGAAAATAACTTTGGTCTGAAATTTTTGCAGTATTTTTAAATATGACAAATGGGCGAGGTGTAAAAACTCATAAAGTGATTTTTTAAAAGCTCTTCAACTTAGATTGCTATGCTGCTATATTAAAAATATTTCTTGGGCTCTGGCTTTGAAGAATACCAGTAGTAGGCATTCCAGAAATGAAACTTTCTACAGTGCCAGTTCATTTGCTCTGGTAGGTCTTAGTCTTTCCTTCACAATATCTAAAGATCAAAATTAAAACAATGAAACTATTAACAGAACAAATTAAAAATCAAAAGTCTATGTTGCATGTAAAAGCACTGAACTGCTTTCTCATATTTTGATAGAGTATTAGACTAAACTGCATTCACAAAAATTACATTTAAAAAAAAAAAAGCATCACAGTTTGACCACACGTCAATCCGAGGTTAATATTTTCTTGATTTACTGGAAATTATTTTTGTATTTAAGGGAAACATAGGAAAAAATTATTTTTTTAAACCAGTTCTGAAGATAACATGATGGTCTTCCATTTAATTAAGTATCAAAATATTTAGCATGACAAGAATTTTGTTTATAATCATTATGGGTATGCTTACTGTTAAATTGTCTTTTATTTCTGCATATAGAATTTCTGATTTACTAAATGTATTTTGGTAATCATTTTCCCCTTTCTGCTTGCACCAGTCTATTGCCCTCACACTGCTATGATATTCTGTCAATACATTTACATCATCAGTTATTGAGCATAATAACTTTACATCAGTTTTAGCATACAGATAGTATGCTATTTGTATGCTAAAATGTATACATATAGTGAGAAAGTATTACTCATCAAGCACTGCTGATTGTGTTTCCCTTTAAGTCTTTTTGAAATAATCCTGTGTTGTTGTTACAGGTGTTACTGCTTTTACTTAGGTCAATATAAAGCAGAACAAAATTTACTGAAGTCAGCAGAACTCTTGTGAGATAATAAAGAAATGATGGGAAGAGACAGTTATTCTATTGTTTATAGTAAAACATATGTTTTACTATATGTTTACATATATGTTGGATTTATAAGTACAACATCCATTTGATTGTATACCAATCCTGTTATTTCATGTGTTTTATATTACAGTGCTCCTAATTCCTACTTACAACAATAGTCCTTCTATTATGTGCCTGTAGAAAGGAATGTTTGTAGAGAATCAAATAGATCTGATGCTGACAGCTTTCTCAGATGAAAGGTAAAGAGTCCATTTGCATATTTTTATGCACATATCATCTGTATCCAGAAAGTCAATACAAGAATGGGTGGAACAATCAGCAGGTTTTACAGAGCTATTTGCTTTATATTCCTTAATCTGAAATAAGACATATTTTTTAAGCCATAAAATGTGTAAGGCCCTGTAAGATTTTTTTTTTAGGAAATGGCAAAGGCAAAAAACCTATTTGGTTTAAAGTAGAGATCAATAAATTAATGAGGGATTACCTGATATGATTCTTTCTAGATACCAGAAGGGAATGTGGTGATCTCAGAACTCTCCCACTTGGAGAGTCATACTAAATTTCATGTGTAAACCAGATGCATGAGTTTTAGTGGCATGAGTCAAGAGGCCACCTTGATGCTTTCAGTGCACATTGAAGTCCATATTGCCTGTTTGAACAACATGTTCCTGACCGTTGGTGTATTTCTGTCCAAAGAGCCAAATTAAACTTCGTCCTCATGCTTTCAGTACATGATTTGACATAAATCATGATGGTAGTGGCATGTCCAGGATCTTTGCCAGACGGAGCACTTAACATAGCTCATGTCCTGAGCTAGTGTTCCTTACTCAGCTCCCACTCTGGATTTTTAGCACTAGCTTTATAATCTCTGTTATAATTACAGTAATGTTGCTGAATGTCCCCTTATTGAATCTGTGACTCTTTCTTCACCATGAATTTGACAACCTCACAGCCTGAAGTTAAATCAAGTAACCTGGATTTTTTTGCTGTGCCTGGCAGGGATTTGTGGAGGTTTGTAAGACTGTCCCTATTTCATGAATCACATGTTTGAAATTCTCTGTCACAAATTCAAACTCTCTTTGGTGTTCATACTACTGAAAAGTTGACTGCAACTCCTTTATCCTAGCTCAGTCACATTTTCTTCTGAGGGTTACATATCCTGTGTGACCAAGTGTTACTCCAGTGGTATTCTGCCATGTTTCGTGAGGTCCTAAAGGAAAAACAGAAGCAAACTACTCTCTGTCACTAGTGGTGATATTGCATTGAACAATGTTTGCTTTCCAAAACCCATTTTCAATAGAAGTAATAAATCATTTAATTGCTTTCCACAAGTCTGCTGCAGCACAGCCAACCTCCTGCTTAACTGGCCAGACAGACTTCAGCAAACACTCTGCACAGGAGAGGTGAAAAGGGGCCCTAACATAATGGCAGGAGAAAATTTGTTTCTGTATTGGCAAAAGCAACTATTTCTCCCTAAATCACATGCCAGTACAATGCAATCACCCCAAAACACAGCATATTGTGCTGCTCTTAGTTTGTAGCATGGGAGTCTGAGCCCTCATTGTTCTTTCCCATGTGCCAGTAAGCAGTAGTGTTTACTGTACAATTTCCTTGGGTTCAGCTTTTGTGCCTGGTTAATTACAAGGAAGCAGCTACAATTTAAAGTCCCTACACTTCTGAAAGCAGGACAAAACACTGCTGGACAAAACTTAGATGTTTTGTGACTGAGCAAGTGCTTTTGAACAGCTTTAAAGCACTGCAATCTTCATTCTTCCTATATACATGTCCAGCCCTGAGTCTTTTTTGTCACATACTACTGAATTCCACAACAAAGATGAACAAATGTATGGGTTTGGTAAATTTGCAGTGTCAGTGTAAGTGATAGGAGCTACCTTGGGAGCAGCAGATCTACAAGAGGTTTGGAGAAGTCCTGCAGCCTGTTGTGCAGAACCCACACAGTGGGAGATCACAGGGGCAGCACTGCAAGAAGGTAGGGATGCCAAAGGCTTTCAGTGTCTTCACTGGAGCTGATAACAAAGCAGTAATGAGACAAACCCAGCTCAACTAGACAAGGACTGTTTTCCTGCAAAAATGACCCAGAATTAAAGAAGCAACTTAGTTGCAAAGACAATGGACCCATCTCCTCCTTCTTAAATTGTAACTCCTGTTCATAAACCAGAAATGCTCCTGTGCAACACAATTTCTAAGAAATAGGCTAAAACTAGCTGCAGTTATGTTTTTTCCTCCTGATGCTACTAAAGATTCTGTGGAATCTTTAGAGAATTTAGCTTCTTTTGATAACTCACCAAGAGCGAGTTTCTGCAGCGGCAAGAGTTACAGCAGTTGCTGCAGGGTTTAGCTCTGAGCATATGAAATGTATTGCACATCACCCAGTGTCCAGAGTGGTTCAAGTATATGATCATTTTGCAACTATTTTATGCCTCGGTTCTTAGTTTATTTTTTTGACTGAGCTTACGAGCAAATATTGGCCAGTTAAAAAAGAAATGTTTCTGATGTAAACTAGCATGGGAGTAATTATTTTGTTCTACTTTTGACTTAAATTAAATGTAAATCCTGGAAAATTAAGTTGTGAAACCACACCTCCCATTCTGCTTTCTCCACTTATACTGGTTGATTAGTGAACTTACAGAAAGCTTATCTTCTTATGGAAGTGAATTTGTATTAAGGGTGTGTGTATGAATTTAAACTGTGCTGCTTCTCATTGTTTGGCTTTCTAGGATACTGTTCTTATCTGGGAAGTGAGAGGTCTGTATACAAAACCAATCCAGAATAAGACACTTTTTATAGCTTCAGGAAGCTTTATTTTCACATTTGCCTTCATCTGCAAAGTACTGGGTCAGACAGGGTGTAAGTCCCAGAATGAGATGTTCAAAAGAGGCAGGAAGGGTTGGAAGACTAGGGGTGTGCTATTGGCCCTACAGAGCATCAATCACAAACCCACATCCTTTCTGATAACCCACAGGAGCTGATAATGGTTGAAACAATGTTTGCTGCTGCTGTTGGGTCTGTGTAGGTCTGTGAGTAATTTGCAAGCATGGGCAACATTTAAAATTCTGCCTCATTTGTGGTCAATACTGTATTTATGGTGTTTTTCAGGGAGCTCAAAGTGCTAACACCCTGGCATCCTGAATCTATTCCAGCATGCATACTTCCAGTTTGTTTACCCATGCTAGCCCTGTAGTTCCATCTCCTGGAGCCATTTGCTGCTTCTTGTTCTAAACTGGAAAATAAATGCCATTTTGTCAGCCTGTTGACTCACAGGGCAGGGCATTCCTACACTTTGCACTGTTATTACACCTGTCTTGTAAAGAAAGCTTGTTATATCACACATGCACAAAACATTTTAGCTGTCACCATCTTTCCCTCATTCTTTTAACTATTCAAACATTTACCTAAGGAATGGTCATTTTCCATTCTTGGCCAATATGAGGTTAGGGTTTGGTTTTGTTTGTTTTATTTTTACTGGAAAAACAGTTTCCAGACTTCTGGGTTTTTTTAGAAATGCAGTTTGACTTCTTCCTCTGGCATTTTTTTCAGCATGGGTGGTTGACACTCTTCCTCTTTTTCACGTTTTCTGTTTTTTACATATGATTAAAAGGGTCAATAGGTACAACTAACAAATTAACTCTTAGATCAGAAAAAAAATCTACACCAGTAAGAGTAGAAATTGATTAAATCTTGACACTGGGCCTGTGAGCAGCCAATATTGACTACTTCTATTATCTACATTGGGTAAATACAATAATAATAGTAGTAGTAGTAATAATGATAATAATAGAGTCAGAGATCCTAAGAGAGAAAAAGATTAATAATTTCTCAGTATTCTCAGGGTAATACTGATCATGTGTTCTTATTCCTGTCACTCAGAAAAACTGAGGCAATGAAGGGACACACTCTATTTACGATGACTTTAGGCCATACATGGTGGAAAGCATTTCACTGCCCAGTATCCAACAAATTCCTCCAAAACACCTGTTTGAAGCTTCAGCAGAGGGGAGTCATTCACATTAAGTTTGTATTGATATGAGCCTTGCAAGGCTGTCTAGTTTATTGATTCAAGAATTAAAAGGACTTTCATTAGTTCATCTAAATGAAGATGTAGGGATTTTTTGTTTAATTTTTTTTTTTTAATTGAGATATCTGGCCTAAGTTTCCAGGATGTATAGTCTAATAATACTTGGCAGCAGTGTCTGCTTTTAAGAGTGTTTTTCTCGGGGTTGACCTCACATATGTGTCTTGACATGCTAAAAACCAGCATGCACCTTCCTGCTTCACTCAAGACTGGGCAATGAGGACTTACTTCATATTTTCTGCACACCCAGATTGTCAGCAGTAATAGCTGAACAGACCAACTGAAATACTAATTTAGTTCAGTAAGGAGTCTCTTTTTCACCACTGTTTTTTAAATTATTATCTTGAAAATCAAGGGGAATCAAAATTACCCAGACTGCCTGCAGCAGTGAAAACAAATGTAGAGTTCCCCTAGGAGGGTTGCCTAATGCTGCAGATTTCTCACATATTCATTTTGGTGGAAAGCATCTGGAGGAATAAGCAGAGCCATATTTAACAGTAAAAAGGCACTGAAAATGCAATAGATTGGTAGGAAAGTTAATCTCCTTATGTTTTAAAGCAAGACTTACAGGCAGAGCTGTGATGTCGGATATATTTTCAGTTAAGATACTGTACACACAGTACAATCCTTTTATTTCATAAGAGCATTAGGATTCTTGGTGAAGAAAGGCTCTATTATAAATGCCACACATTATAATAATTATTAATATGTTAACAATTGTAAGAACTATTGCAAGGGAAGTAAGCTATTTGTTCAAACAATATCATTTTATCGTCAGTTCCTATCTATGCACAGTATAAATGGGATTGAATCCAGTCCATAATGTCAAAGTCCAACTGAATTTCATTTACAGTGCATTAAGCAGGAAAGAAAGATAATTTGGGAAGTGTGGGATGTTTGCACTTTGCTTTCTTTGGCAAGACTCATTCCTGTATAATACTTTCCTGACTCCTCATTTTTGCAGTCAACATATGCGGGTCTTTTTCAGTGCCAGGAGATCAGTGTGCTTCTTACAAAACAAGGTTACATAATGCTCCTAACACGTGTGCCAAGGGGAAACCCCCTTTATTCCATTTCCTACAGCCTTTTAAAGCAAGTGTTGGCATTTTTTCCGTTCTACTGCATGTGGTTAATTTTTTAAACTTGCTGCAAGTAAGGGGAAAAAAAAAAAAAAATCAGTCCAGTGCTTGCAATGAGTGCACCTGTCAGACAACTAGGTGGTGCCCAGCCTGATGCATTTGGGCACTACACTACACTTTTACCTCAAAACTTCCTAGGCAGATGGAGATATTATCACTAGCTTTATCCTTTGTCCCTCAATTACATGTTCTTGGCATGTCCTCTCTCCCAGAAGGAGTGAAGGAGCTCCACCACTGCTTTTTCATCAACACCCCCGGCATCACCATCTGCTCTGCGAGGTCTCCAGCCCAATGGGTGCTCTGGATTTACAGCTATCCCAGTCAGTTTTTGCTTAGACTTGTCAACACATTTCCTCTTTAAATAGCACAAAAATCTACATGGTGGGAAGAAGGGGAGGAGAGTGTACCCTGAATGATTGCAAAAGCCTGATCTCCTTTCCCTGACCAGTTGGGAGCACTCCAAGAATGATTCCTGCATCCCAGCAGCCTTGTTTGCATGAGACCAGAGTGTTTAGTGGAGAGGAAAGGAAGGAAGGGGCAGCTGCAAACTGTTAATATTTTCCAAGGACCTTCTTGCAGGCCATGGATTAATTTCTGGCATCTCCAGGTGTAAGCAGTACAAGCACCACCTGGGGTGCTGACGTTCTGGGAGTCCTGTAGGCCATCTCTATCCCTCACCAAATTACATCAGGCTACCAATTTCACAACATGCATGGAGATTCATCCCCCACCTGTTTTGTACTTGGTACTTTGTATGTTCCCCAGCCCAGGTGCCAGCAGATAGAAATTGCTGTGGAACAGCTGCAGCTAAGGCAGGAACCTGCTGGCTGTACACTGGCTCACATCTTGTGGGACTTGTGGAAACTTGAAGAATTTCTTCTGTCTAAACAGGTGTCTTCTTCCATAGAGAGGTGTGGATCAGGCAATGTGAGGAGGCCGGAGTAGGAAGAATGGAAAGGTTGTGATGGGATCCCTTGTGCCTTGTGTGACCTGCACAGGTCTGGCCATTCCTTCTGGGATGTCATCAAAGTCCAGCTTCCTGGGGAACTAAAGGCTGTGCCTCTTCACTGCAGCAAGTACAGGATCTTCACTGCAGCTGATCTTTTAATCATTGTCACATTGCCCTGCAAATAAATTTTATTTGGTCTTGATTGAGGCTTCTAAATGGACGGAATTTACTTTCTCTCACTCCTCTTGCTATCCTCAGACATTCAGTATTATAAGACCTCCCACACATATCTGGGGACTTTTGTTCTGCTTTTAGAAAATTCTACTGCTCCAAACTCTAGTCATTTTCAGGAAAAGGAAAGGAAGTAAAAATTGGTTATAATTAAATTTTAGTCCTTGTTTAATCAGACCTTAGACCAGCTGCTGATAGTTTTTTTCTGCTGGTCCCTTTTGAAATGAGAGTTACAGCTGCCACTCCTTACCTACTTAGTGCAAGCAGCAGGAGGTAAGAGGAGGAGGTAGAGAGAGATTTAAATCCAAAAAAACCCCTCATGTTGAATTTACAGAAGAATTTCTCTATTTCTTAAAGAGTCACAGCACACAGTTCTGTGACTTCAAAACACAGAGTACCAGGAAGTTGATTACATTTTTACTGTTACCATATAAAAAATATTGAGTGTTTGATGGACCATGTCTGACCTAATAATTAAACACCCCTTTGTCAATGTATTGCCTTTATAGATCCTAAAGCCAAGTAAATTTCAGGAAAAAACCCAACATTTTTCCTTTAAAAACATAACTACTGAGCTTCTAGCCCATCCCCTCTTGATTGAGGTTTGTTCGAGTCATGGAGGGTTGGTCTTAAACAAATATCCCAATGAATTTTTTACGTCAAAGTCGTGTTCACTCCATTGTGTCTAATGCCAAAGGTATTGAGGAAATTCCATCAACAAAATCATTTTCCAGTCTCCCTGCATTCATTGCCAAGAACAGCATCAGCACAGCTGATAAACAGAGCTGCCATTTTCTGTAACATTCCTTTCAGAGGAAAACCAGAGCAAAACCAGCAGAGTCACTGAAATATAAATGGAGAAAAGAAAAAGCTTAAAACATCACTTTTGTAGTTCTCTGTTGAATGAGACTTCACATGATGTTAGTGGAATTTAGGGCTGAATTGAAACAGATGCTAAAATTTGCTTCTTGAATTAAGACCCTGCCCTGGTTGGTACCTGCTCATCTTTAGTGTAATAAAAGCCATGCAAGGATGTTCAGAACTACACTGTAAGTGAAAGGCTCGTTAGGGTCCAGTGCCCTTCCTAACAAACTTCATGCATGGTTGTTACCCTTACATGATGTAAGACATATCCACCCCCCTCCCTCCCCCACTCCCCCCAGATTACAGTTCTCTAATGGCTATTCCTTTTTGGGTTACTTTCATCTTTGCAAAAATTAAGGATGCTGGAATGAGATAGATACTGTTTTTTCAAATTATCTGGGATTTATCTCTAGGAAAGCGAAGGAGAAGATTTAAAACTCATGAAGTTCAAAGGGAGAATAATTAGAATAGCTTTCACTGCACACCCTCTTCAGTTACTAAATAAACAGAGGCCCTATATGCACAGAAACTGTTCCTTATGCCTAAGGCCAGAGCCTGTTCTCTCAAGCAAACCAGAAGGACTTCAGGTGTTTTTCAAGCCAGATGCTGGAACTAAACCTAACCAAGCTTTAAGGTGTTCTAATTCTGCATTCTGATTTTCCATGTGGGACATTTCCCTATTTCACAACTTCTCTAGAAGAGAAAATAGGAGGATGTGGCTTTGCATTGCAGAACCTAAACTCCTTTTGAAATGCCTCTCCCACTACTTATCTTCATTCCTCTACTCATTCTTTCCTATATCATGTGCTTGTGATGCAAATGCAGGAACTACACGTGGGCTCACAGCCCATGCTCACAGCAGAAATGTTATAGCCCCAGGATTACAGCATTTGTAGAGCTGGAAGAGTTAATGAAGAGTAAATGGCAACAGGCAACTTGAGAGGAGGGAGAGATGTTAAGAATCGAGGCATTGTTTTCTGGATTAATGGTTCGTACACAGAAAAGAAAGTCAGAACCTTTCCTGCTATAGGCAGCTGGGATTGGTAGAACCTGGTCACACCTTTAGCAAAAAAAAAATTCTTAGCAATTTACTCCAAACAATTCCAAGTAAACTGAAACTTTCCAGGTTACTTAGTATTCCTCCTGATGTACCGTTCAGGGAAGACTTAACACGTAGTGTTTAATACCTTATACTGCAACTATAGCAATGGGAAGAGAGAAGTGTGCTGGATGGATGGATGGATGGATGGATGGATGGATGGATGGATGGATGGATGGATGGATGGATGGATGGAGGAATGAATACCTGTTAGCCTGAATCCTCCTGCTCTGCAAACTCTGGAGGACAGTAGGCTGTGACTGACCAAAGCTGAAAGGGGTGAGTGTTAGGAAGAGTAACCAAAGCACCTAGAGTTATACATAGAAAAAGCAATCTTAACAGTGAATCACTAAGAGTGGTTATTCACTGTATTAACCTGTTAAATCCTTCTTCTGACAAAGTTACCCAGCTGGTCAGTACAATGTTAGCTGCTCTGCAGAGCTATCTGTGAGAAGAACTCTCCCTCTAGAAGAAAAGAGTCCAGACAGAATACCACCAGTAAAAGTGTTATACAGATTTCCCCGTAGGAAACAATGAATGACAATGTCTTCACATACCTGTGGATCAGTAGATCTCATTTTCTGTCTCTTTTCTCTCCCACACCCTGCCTTGTCTTTCCCTGGATGACTGCTTTTTCCCAAATGTACCTAAGATTATTTCTAAGTGTATGCATTCTTCATGAAGGTACGTGGTAATTCAGTTCCATAGAAACACTGCTTTAACTTTATTTATTGAGCAAATGCAACCTGCTCCTTGGCCTACCTTGTGTTTCATAGGTTGACTAAATACCAACATTGGTCACAAGTTTTGTGGAGCCAGATGTACAATAATAGGTAGATTCTTGTTCCATTTGCTCCTAATTTTACATGAGGTAGGTGCCTAAGAAGAAGAGCTGGGGCAGAGGTTTGCTTGGCATAGCACTATACTGTGTGATGGAGAGGCAGGGGGTCATCAAATTAGATTTTGGTTCCTAGGATCCTCTTTAATAAAGTTTTAGTCTGTATAGATGAGGTCACACTCCGAATGCCCCAAATGTCACTTTGGGTTTATACTCTCTATTTAAGTGCATTAGTGAGTTAAAGTCCTTAGTTCCCCACCAAGTCAATACCCCACCAAGGCATTCAGCCAATTGGAGACACAGATCTCCTTGCATCTTTCTCCCCTTGGGTCCTGAATTAAGTATTTCACATAGGTAACCACATCAAACTGAATGTATTTAGGACCCTCATATTTTATTGGCAGGTAATCTCCTGACATCCATTAAAATAGAATTTGCCTTGAATACTCATTTAAAGATACTTATCAGGACTCCAGCCTTTGAGCACAAAGTGTTTCCCTGCCTCCCTACCACCAACAGATATTTGATGGGTTCATCAAATATCTGTTGGTGGTCTGTTATGGAGAGAGATCTCATCAGGAATATGCCCCAGATTTGACCAGTCTTTATCCTGCAATTTATTGTCCAGATACTTTGCAAGTCCTTCAGTGTGCTCCTTGGAGGACCTGAATGCTTTGTAAACCCTCTTGTCCACAAAGGTCACAGTCTAACCTGCAATTTCATTCCATCATACACAACAAATCCTGTGACTGGTCTGCTTGAAGATTACAGATTCTCAGGGATGATTGGAACAACAGCATAAAACTGGTAGTAACTTCATGATCAAGGAAACTTCCCATAAACTTGGGGAAGTAGAGTTCAGTTGTGCTACCATCAAATGTCAAGTTAAATATTATTTTGATTTCTGAAGACAGTAATTGTTTCCAACTCCTAGCCCTGCAAAACTGCCCAGTCCTAGCATCACCCTTGTCATGTGTGCTCTTGTGATCAGTGCTATTTCATGGAAGATGGCTCGAACCAGCAGATGTGAGCTTCCAGGAGGAGAGACCATATTTTGGTATGTGGGGGTGGTTTTCAGCATCCTGAGTGAAGCAACTCATTCATACAAAGCTTCAAATATCAAGGGCAGGGAAATCAAGGAGAAGATCATCACTGACTAGATCTGGACTAGGATCATATCTGTCATCTTCACTGCCTCTGGTGATTTTGTGTATCAGCTGACTCCAGAATAATGTTGCAGTTACATGTGATGCAGGGTGCAAGGAGAGAAGCCCTGTTCAGGGGCTATAAGAAATCAAAGGACCTTCTTCAGCAGAACTGCAAGAATAACTCAGCAACAGAGAGCCACACATTACTCAGTATGATAAAGGCCAAATTCCTCCATGTCTGCACTTAATATCCATAACTGGGGAACAGTGAAAGTGCTTGTAAACACATAAATGCTTCCTGTAGCATGACTAAAATTAATTATAAAGAATATTTATTTTTACAACATGTCAGGGGTTATCATCAGTTCATTCAGCCTCCTTGTTCTTCATCCCATGAAGAACTTTGAATTGTGAATTTCCTTTCCATCTCTCTCTGCATCCCATCCATCACCTTAAGCTTATACTTCCTAGGTCACTTTCTTGCTGTTGCCAGGACATTATGTTCATATTGTATTTATGCTACTCTATGAAGTCTCCCTTGATGAAGGCTACTCCTATTTTAAAATATGATTCATCCACTAAATTCAGCTACTGGATTTTTATCCTACTTTTTTTTATCCTCTAAGTATTATGAGATCCAGGAAAATGAAACCATTCTTTATGGATCAGATTTTCCTATCAACTTTGGGAAGTAATAGTATAGGGTACTACTAAATTGTTGGACTTCTAAAAAGTATTATAACCCACCATCTTTACATGTTAGGATTTTGTTGATTTTTTAAGCCAATGATTCAGAAGAGCACTTCTTTCCTTGACTTTGTTTCTTAGCTTAAAAACATCCTGATTAGCAAGAACTTAAGGAAATGCTTGTATAGTTTGATATGTTCCCCAAATTGTTATGCAAAATTAAATGCACACTAGTAAATATATCACTTTACTTTCAGGGGAGATGAAGTCATAGATAAATAAAAGGGAATCATCAGATAATATTTCCACAGTAATGAACAATGGATGTATGTTTGCATAGTTGTCCTCAGAAAGAAAATTTCCCTTGTTGAGACACTGACACCTCTGTAAGACAAATTTGCTCAAGTTTGTGCTAAACTGTCTGCTTTGACTGGATGAAGCAGATTCAGCGTGATTAGAGATGAGTAAGAATAGGGACAATGGTCAACTGTTATATCAAAATCCATCAGACACGTGTTGCAGAAAAACAGGAGTGAAGGAAACGTGATCTATTGTAGCTTGAGGATCCTGCATTTTCCCTGAGGGAACCCTTCCCCAAAGCCTAAGTAGTTAAAATGCACAACATTTTGTTTGCTTCATGGTGGCTACTTACGTGACAGGTCTCAGGGTTAAAGCACCATAAATCATATTTTTATTTTGTCAGGATGCTTAAAAATCTGATATAAACAGGCTCCTGACAAAATGTTACACCACTGGAATGGCCAGGAGTCATAAATTTTATGTTTACAGGTTCTCTTCCCCAGATTCAAAACAATCTAGTTTACAGCCATAGAAGAGTTGTCATGGAAGCAATTTCAAACTTTGAAAGCCGCTTATATCAATGGCTTCACAGGGATAGAGGAGCTAGCTAAGGAAAACTGAGTTGCTCATTCCTCATGATAATAATGTCCATTTAATTTCAAATTATTTCCCCAAATATTTGTGTAAAACATTAACCTAAAGGCTAAGGTGCCTCTTCAAATCAGTCTCAGTTTGTGCTGGAGCTGTCACAGCACCACTATGGAGCAGAACTAGCAAGTCCACAAAGACAGAGAAGGTAAAACAGCAAAATCCTGATTACAGAGCAGCTGAAAACTGTACCCAAAGTATCTCTCTTTATCTAACAAGCACCATCCTATTTTCTATTGAAGTTCATACAAGGTAGCAGTACAAGAGAAAAGGTACCCTAAGATCTGCTGTAACAGCTGTTACCCTAAGGCCATGTGAAGTCAATGGGTTATGGATGAAAGAATGGATGAAATAAATGTGTGAATGGGTTAATGAATGCATTAAAATGAATGGGTTAAAAGTTTGAATCCTACTGATGTTAGGGAGTGCATAGAATTGAACAAAATCTGAACAGGTTAAATTTCAGGATGATATTGTAATTTGCAGATTTACTTCAAAGACATGGAGGGGAGGTTGATTTGGCTCAAGGGCAGTGTAGTTTGCCTGAGAGGTAAGGCCACTCTGCCTCTGTGTGTGTGTGTGTGTGCACGCTCTTTGCACGGAGGGAAAATAGGACAAACAAAATATAAGCCATAACTTGATTTTAAATATCTGCTAAAAAATATTATGACCTTGATCATGTACAAAAAATAGCACATTTAGGAAATTACCAAATGCCTGTGCATTCCCACTGGGGCTCCCAGAAACATGGTAACTGCACAAGAAGGTTTTCCTTGAGTTTCCAACATGAAAACACAGATGTTTTTTATTACAGCAAACAGCAAATAGCAAATTTATATGAAACTAATAAAAAACTTTCAGAATCTACCTCAAACATAGCAAGATTACAAGAGAAAAAAGATAAAGTGTTTACAGTAAGTTATGTGCCTCAATGGTGCCTTATCAGGTTATGTGAATACCAAAGATCACAGAAGTGCCAGTTAAAAGACCAATAAAGTTTGTACAATATTAGGCTTTAGTAATATTGACACTTGCAGGGAAGCAGAAGGTAAGCTGTGTTAAATAAATCTTAATAAATCCCATTAAAGTAAGTACTGTTTGCTTGCCATAAAATCAAATCACTAACACAGCTGTCCATGCAGAATATTATCCATATGGTTTCTGGTAAAGAAGACTTGTATCTTCATCCTTCAGTTTTCCTTGACAAATGGACAGAGTCCCTCTTCAGCAATTTGTCTTTTGTCAGCACCTTCTGAACAATGAAACTTTATAAGCCACGCAGCTGACAAGTTTGCTGCTGGGACTTCAACAGAAAAACTAAACCAGATATCCAACATCCAGGCAGATTTAAAAATAGTTCTTTGCTATGGTAAAAGGGCAAAAATTAATTTGTTTTCTTAGTTTTCAATTTCCATGTCACACTGTAATAGTATTTTACCTTCAATTTATTTAAATGCCCTGAAATGCAAGCATACAAACATACATATATCTCACTCTTAGTATTAAATATAGTTCTTATATTTTATATAAATATTTCCCCATAACATAAAACATAACCAAAAATTAATATGTGTTAAAGCCACTCAAAGAGGCTCTAACTTGCATTAGTTATAATTGCATTATGATGTTTGCATTAATTATAACAATTAAAAGTGCTTCAGTGAGGTAAAAATATCAGCTTAGAGCCGCAAATTATGTGGACATAGTCTTTGAACATAACATCCAAAAAGTACAAATGTTTTAATTTAATATTTGTGTTGAGTCTTGATTTGTTTAAATCTCCCTAGCATGCATACAATTGAATAGATAGAGCTTGTGTGGGTTAACCTGTAGGTCTATCCTGCACACACTAAAGAGAACTAGACTTGGTAGCTATGGGGATCATATGGATTTCCATGGAAACCAGAGGGGATATATATAAAACACTGAATGTTTTCCTGCAGTGTCTCATCAGAGAGCTAACTCTCCAGCTGCTGGCTGCAACAAGACAAGGAAGAGCTCAAGTCATAAAATAAATCAGATCTGGGTTTCAGTAACTTTGGAAGTGGAAGCTTTTAGTTTCATTTGGCTTATTGCACTGACAGGTCCATGAACAAAATAAACAGACAAAAACTACCCAGAGTCAGAAGTCAGAAATAAAAATGTAGGTTAAGGCAGAAACAAACAAACAACAACCAAAAAAATCCCGCAAACGAATCCCCAAGTGCTTTCAAGTGCTTCCAATGCCGTTCATGTGAAGACACCCAGCAAAATTCCTGATTTTCAGTCATTGTCCAGAAAGAAAAAAAGATTGGTTTACCTCATGTAGATGTTTGCTCACTGTGCATGAAATCACAAATGCCTTGTCTTGCTGCTCCTCTCTGGACAAAAATTACTGAAGGGAAGTGACAATTTAGAATGTGATTTTGAGTATCTTCTAACTTCATAAATGTATATAATCCCTTCTCGTACTAAAATGTTCATAGTTTTTCTGTATAGTAAGAGATTGAGACAGTTCCTTGTGCAAAATCTCTGTTTGTATGAAGAGAAAACCAAGTTTGTGCATAAATGCACTTGTACACATATGTAAGTGAATATTAATACAGATGGCTTAATGTTTTTTCACCAGTGTTTGACTTGTCTGCTCTGCTCAATCTTCCTTTCTTTCCTATAAGATACACATATTTTAGCATATGACTTATTTTTTCTTGAGCCTCCGTTACTCAAAAGGAGCAAGGATTATGAAGGAGTTAATTAAAATAAGTTAAAAGAAGAGAACTTATTTAGCCAAAGATTCAGAGGGTGATACGACATTTCTTTGTATACGAAGAAAAGATTTGAATTGGAATTGGGGTGATATATGGGTGTGATTCAGCAAAGTTGACGTACACAGAAAAGCCTACATCCCATTCTTTTCTGTACCCTTTCTCTGCTCCTCATTACAAGACATCTTTAAAGAAATAGGCTCTGTCTAGGCAGGGGTTTTTATGTCTTCTTGATTTATGACCTCCAGGTGAGTTTTCTCTCGGAAAGCAGTATTTCACATTTGTGCCTTTAACGGGACATCCATTCAAGAGGCAAGGTAAGTGTTTTCAGGAAATAAAATACAGTAGGGCACAAAGATGTCTACAATTTACGCCATCTCCCTTATGCAGCAGTAGTGACAAGCAGACATCTGCTCCAACATTTCCATGAGGTCTTCTGCCTACATAGCACACTTTATTTTATTGACAGTTCCAGACTGACTTTAGAGCTTTATCCTGCTATCACTGCAATGAATGGAAAGTTGGGATTTTCGTGTGATCTCTCAAGATCAGCTATGTTTGCTTTAAGACTGGCACTAGAGGACTCTGAGACTTGTCATGAAATAGTGATGCCAAGCCTGACTTTAAGCATATAGTCTCTGACATGAGAAAATTTTATGCAAGTGGAACCTATTCCCTGTTTTCTAGACAGATTTCAGATAAGTTCACTGTGCTTGTCTTTTTTTAATGCATAGTAGCTTTACCTGTAGCAAACTGGCCAGCCTCTACAAATCATTTCCTACAGGTTCTTGGAAAGGTATCAAATCCAGAAAGAAGGTTAATTAACCTTTGCGGTCAAGCTGATAAAGCACAAAACTTATTTGCAGCAGTTACCCTGACTAAATACAGATGCTTAATCTTGATGAGGACATCAGTCATCAATACGTCCTTTAAGCTTTTACTTCCCTCTAAATACCACTTTGGCTGAGATATCTCCCCTGCTATGAAATTTTAGATAGATGGAAATTCCTCAGAGGTTTTTGAGACATGCAGTTTGGATCTCTGCATATTTCTGCCAAAGGAATGAGAAATTATCTAATGTGCTGCCCTGGCCTCATTTTGCTGTTGGAATGATGATGTTACTAGCACACATGTACTGGTGAATTCTCTTAGGAATCTTTTGGGATGAAAGGCATTACCCAAATGTAAATTTTAACTTTTAGCGATATCACTTGTAACTTTGGATTAGAAATTACATGAGTAAGTGTTGGATAGGCTGGCTAATTCTCTTCGAAATGCAGGGCGTAAGGTAACACTGTGCAGGCCTGGTATGAGACTAGAACAATAGGAATTCAGGGAGGCTGGGAGTTAAAAGCAAAGAGTAGTGGAAAAGACAGGCAAGGTCTATAGGTGTCCCTGCCTGCTCACTTACCTTTTCAGAAAAAAAACCAAGAAGGGAAATCATGATAGAAACTGTTTGTTGTCTTCTTTCAAAGCCTTCCCAAGGAGTCTTTCCACTACCTTCATCAGTTTTGTTTACAGTTATAAATTTTCCATATACTTCCACAGCTTTCTTGGCAACATGGCTTCCAGCAGGCCACATTTCCATCAACTCCAGGAGCTGCTGCTCAACATTCACTCATTTTGCATCGCTGACAACAGGATGCTGCTTCCTCTGCCTCATGTTTGAAAAGACCTGATTTGTTCTAGAGCTGTGTCTTTTTACTGTGTTCTTTAAAGATGCATACACTGATTTATGAACACAGGACTCCAAACAATCTGTGTGCCTGAACTGTTCAGTCCCACTTCAGAAGTACATTAGAAGCTGACTTCAACGTCCAGCCTTTTTGCAATCGTCAAAGAATGAAGATATCTTAGAAGTTGTCTCTGCTGATGTTCAGAGATGGTTTGTATTGCTTTTTACCAGCCTCCCTCCCACCTTTACATCCGCTCCTGTATCCTGTGTTCTGTATCCTCTATCTATCCTGCACTGAAATGCACATCCATGCATTTTTTAAATCAGCACAAAAGACTCCTGCCAAAGGCCAGGCGATGCCAAAGGGGCCTCTCCTTGACATCTCATATCCATTGCTGTGAGGAACAACTTTGCAAACACTTGGTTCTCCTCCAGACATCTCTCTACTCCATATAGAATGTGAGAGATGTTATGCTGAGAGGTCAGGAGCCAGGAACAAGGAATTGTGCAAATCCTGTCTCACAGCTTTGTGTTAGGTCGTGCACGTGTGCTGAGTCCAACAACATAGACACTGGCAGCAGCAGCAGATGGGTCAGTCTGGGACCCAGAGGTGACCAGATCTCCCACCACAGTCAGGTTGCACTGCTGTGTGGGGTCAAGTGAAAAAGCTCAGGGTTGAGATGAAAGGCAGATAGGGGCCCAAGGCCAACATTAAGGACAATGTAACTTCGACTACAGCTGCAGCTTTACTGACATAGCAGAACTATTCAAAACTGTAAGGGCACACGTACACAGATTCTTCACTGAATGCTTTCAGTGAGTCACCCCACTATTTTCAGTGATTTAGCTTTAGGCAAAGCAGCAAGGTGCTGCCTTCCTCCAGAAAACTTTTCCCAGGTAATAACCTATACTGTTGTCATAGACAGGAAAAAAATGCTGGTTTTCTACTTCCCTTAATCTTGCTAATTTGTGATGTTAGCTGGGGTAAAAATGAACCAGAAAGAGAAAGAAAACAACTGAAATAATTCTCTACTGCATAATTCTCTGCATTTCCAGCACAGACCTCCTCAGTAATAACACTATCTCACATTCATTCAAGGTCTTTCATGTGCTGTGACTTCACAAGCTGTTTTAGGAATCCAGTGTGGAGAGGTAATTCAATTAATAGGCAAAGCAGAGCACAGAGAAACACTGCAGGAGAGGATAACTGTTGCACTCTATTTAGATGAAAATTTAAAGCAAGGTTTCTAGCCATGAAATTTCCTCCACATGTAATCAGACCACCATAGGATTAGTGGATCTTCTCCTTCGAATTTACCTCAGATGGTCAATTTTTATCCATACAATTGTTCTTTCAGAAAAGGGCCATCATCTTGTTTTATGTATGACGGATGGGACACAATGGCCTGATGCTGGGATAAAAGGTGAATGAATCACCTACTGAATTGTTTATATCAGACATTAAGGGTTTCTGAAAGGTGCCATTCACATGCAAAATAGCCAAGATTGTGCTACAAGTCTGTATCCAGCTAAAGGAAGTACAGGAAGCAGAGATGTTTCACTCACTGGATCACTGGCATTGGAAACTGAAGAAAAACATCAGAAATCTTTGCTAAATTCAAGTTTTGCTCTCAAGTCTCTGTACCAGCAGAATCCCTTCAAAACCCTTGTGGGTTTAAAGTAATCACAGTGGCTCAGATTTAAAACATAGTGAGGTGCAATGTTTCCACTGATTTTATTGACATTTTTATTGAGCTGACCACCACAACTAAGATTTTGCTGTATTTTCCATTGGACCAAATGAGAAAGGACGTGAATTTGTACAAACATTGCTGACTTTCCAGTGGATGTGAGCCAGTGGTCATTTCTGTCTTGCTTGTCTGATTTTTGATAGTTAAAAAGTCAAAACTCCTTGTATTTTTAGCTCCTGCTTTACTAGAAAAAAACAACCATCTATGTGGCAAATTACTCTTAAGAGCTTGCAGTAATGTTCCAAATTTTTTAAGTACCACTGGCATAGTAAAAGTATACCTAGGAATGTAGAGATAATCTTGAAGATAACAGGTATTACCCCACTATATTAAGTAATTAAACCTTAGAGACCCCGGAAGAAAAGAGAGCACTATAGTCAAAACTACCTCCTCAAGACCTTTTCCTAATCTCTATTACTGGCATTCATTTTGACCAACACACACTTCCATATAATCTCTGTGAATATTTGCTGAGGCCTTGTTGCTGGTTGACTATTTTTACCTAGACAACAAGATTCATGGAAACATTGACAAATCATAATCTAATCACGGATGAGATACCGTAAATGAGCTTTACGTGACTGCACTGGAGTGGCTCAACAGGTTTTGAAACGTGTGCAGTACACCTCTGAGTGCTTTATGGGGACATCCCATTAGATTTACATCCACAAGGGCAATCTTTTATTGGTTTGAGAACTTCTTACAACAACCAGTTTCTACTTCACCTCAGCAAACTGCTCTTGTAATGACTCTGTCTGTCTATCTATCTATCTGTCTATCTATCTGTCTGTCTATCTATCTATCTATCTATCTATCTATCTATCTATCTATCTATCTACCTCAGTTTGGAAGACCCTTTATTGTTTAGGGGGTTTTGTTTGTTTGTTTTTATTTCTCAGATAAAAGCAGCTGGATGTAGCCTTGTCTGCAACCACACTGATCTGTTTTCACAATGAATTTTCAGGTGCCTGCTTGTGTTTGGCCCAAGGCTGACACATTTATATATCCCAGTTTCTCACACCTTTAGCTCCTTGAACAGCACCTTCTTCCAAACCAGTTACTGTGCATTGATTTCAGGGAGCAGTTTGTACCTGGCTCATTTGTTGGCCATACAGCTAATTGTTGATCAGTGCCTTTAATATGTTACCAAACCAGAAGGAGCCAAGAGATGCTCTGTCTACATTTACACACAGATTGACCAGCTAGCTGTGCATCAGGAAGATGGAAAGGGATTCAAACACAAGGGGTTTTTTAAAGTTAATGAATGCTGCAGTATCTGTGTTAGAGGGGTTTCTCTTTTCTCTCAGTCAATTTTGATCAATGTTTCTCAAATCCTAAATGAAATCCAGCAGTTTGAAACATGGTCAGAGAAGGTGCTGTCCTGGAGAAATTGCTGCTTGAGGAAGCAGCAGTTTAAGCCCCTTTGGAGATAATCTCAAAAGTATGATAAAGATTTTATTCAATTAGTTAAAAATATGAAGAGATATGAGTATGTCCACAAACACTGAGGAAGTCTGATCTACCTATTGTTAAAATAATATTTTACTGTATATGGTTAATCATTAAAAAAGAAATAGAAATAATCAGAAAAGGCTAGGTATTTCCATATAAATTATTTCTGTTTCAGCTCATTCCAATTTTTTGGGTTATATAGAAACAGGACAAGAATCTAATGTATAGTATAATTATTGTAAAATCTTTGAGAGGGTCTGGCAGTACTACACTGTACAGAACCTCTTTTCCATGAGGACTGAAACCACTTCTATGATAAAGTTCATCCAACTTTGCTTGCAGTACAGTGCCATGAATCATTTGTGTGAATAATGCCCTGAGAAAGCCTGTTTCTGACCAGGCATTGCGAAAGGAAGCACAGGCATCTGGTACAAACACTGCAGATATCAAACAGGGCATAAAATGAAGTCCACCTCTTTCCCTTTGTCCAATTAATTACGTTCTAGAAATATTAGCATATCCATAAACCAGGAGCATTGTTGCAGGTCTTTCGGGAGGTGCTCCTTTACGTCATGCTCTTTTCATTCAATAGTGTTAACTGCGAAAAGACGCAACACAATGTAGTGAGCTTTGTTATGGTTACTAAAGATAAAGATCTACACATTCACCCCCTGCCTTTTTTAAGGCACCTTTGGCCTCATGGTTTTGTTCCTCCATGCATGGGTACAGTGTCTCTTGGTACTAGGGAGTCAAGGGGGTAAACACTGTGCCAAAGGGAAAATAGTCTCTATGCATGGCAAACTTTAAATGTCATGCACGGCCAGAGAAGCAAGGGAGAAGCTGTATTTCCCATCTGTACTTTGAGCTCAATGGATGACCAGGTCTGAACATGATCATCTGATTTCCAACTGCACAGAGTAATTTGTAAAGCTCCATATTAAATCACTTCAGTACAAAGAATTTTTGGCAAATATCCAGAAGCCTATAATGCATATATGACTTCATCACACAGAATCTGAAACGCAGACTTCACTGATGGTGCAGGGATTCAGGATGAATCGACTGATGGTGGTGGGCTCAGGATTTTCTTGGATTATGTGAAATATGTTCACCCCATAGAAAGTAAATAGAAAAGATACAATACAGATAAAAATCAAGTGCCCAGCTCAGGGGTTGTTCAGTAAAGAGTAAAGATACACAGATGGTGACTGCCCAAGTGAACTTTACTGCAGTATCTACAGAAGTGGAAATTCATTATTCATAAGTATGCAAAATAATTTTCCCTTTTTATAAATAATCAGTTTATTTAAAATCTGGCTTGTGGGTCTATTCATGTGGAGAAATATCCATCACTTCAGTTAAGAAAACTAGTGGGCCATATTCTCCTGTGGCATGGTTTGTCTTTCCTGCACTAGTACAGTCCACAGTGTGATCATGATTACAGCAGGATAGAGGTACTACATTCTATTGTGAGTGGCCCCCCCCTTACAAACACCTTTATAAACACCATGAACACACCACATGTATAACACATTGTAACCATGCTACATTTTTGGTTCAGGTAAAAGCATGTGACTGACAATGTACAGGCAAAGCAAACATGAAGTAAAACCAACCAATCAAACCCACGTGAAATACATAAATGTAAAATTCAGTAAAAAAAGCAATGTTATGAGGAAAAGACCAACAAGCTGTGAAACAAGACCTGGCTTCTCTGCTAAATAGCAAGGGTTGAGCTTATAGATCAATATTACCCTTTCTTTTAATAGCAACAGTTTTTCTTTTACTTCATGGGGTTTGCAAGAATTTAGGGCCTTTGAGACCACATACCTGCCAGATTCCACAGAAATCATCCACCAGCTACCTATATTGTCTGGGAATAGTGGATAAACAGGCAGAGAGATCCATAGTATGGATGACCTTAACTGCAACATAAAACCCTGAAGCAATAAGGAAAAAAAAAGAGTTTGTTCAATACAGTAGACAGTTGGAAACAGTGAGGTTTTACATTCAGTTAAATGTACATTTGTCCAGTATTCTGCTTTTCTGTTCCTCCTTCTGTTCCCAAGCCCAGTACATAAGTGAAATGGAGCACCACAACCTGTGGTAGGAAAAGACCTCAGAGGGAGAGAAGCTAAAATGCCCATGGTGCAGCTGAATCTCCAGAAAGGCCCTATGGCTTTCAGCTGTCTCCATTTTCTAGTGGATTCTGCAGCAAGGCAGGGGTGGCAGTGCTGAGCAGTGAGGTGCAGTGCTGATGCCCAGTTTTCCCATCAAGCCTAAGGCTCTCATTCAGAGCAGCAGGGAAACAAGATAGCAGTGAAAGGTTTTGGCTTTGCCTGTGAAAGATGCAAGTTTTCCTCCCACACCAGCTCTTTGTATGTTTCTGGGCAGTGGATTTCATTGACCTATACAAAGAGTGCTTTTACCTGGAAAATCACCCAGTGAGCTTCCTCATCCCTGTAGGATCAATTGCCTTGTAGTACAAGGGAATGGTGCAAAAACCCATCCTGAAGAAAGAAGGAGTGAAACTCCCCAGAAAAAGGTGCCTGCAGCCAGCTCTGTGCCATGTGCTTTGTACACCTGGTGGGTGCATCTGTTCCAAACTCTCCTTGTTTCCAGACAGTACCTTGACTCACAGTGACAATGATTAACTGCTGTATCTTGTCTGTAACGTGACATCTCCCTCCCAGCATCCACTTCAGCCTCCTGTGACACAGGAGCAAACTGAATCCACCAATGAAACACACTCTTTTAATCCCTTCTTCAACAAATACCTTCCATTCCTCATTTGTTTCAGAGATGTAGAAGGCAAAGCACCTTCCATGTGGAAATTGCAGGCTGACACCACTTCATGTTCTGCCATCTCGGACCGTTTCAATTGAAAAACAATTAGGTTTTCAAGGTTGTTTAAATAAAAGCTACAACTTTACCCTGCCAATGATTCATAATAATATTTTAAAAGTCTGTTATCATTCCCTTGATTTGGGATTTTGACTTAGAAGAATTGCAGCAGATCTCAAGGATGAAGCTGCGCAGAGGTGCTGAACTTATTGCCTAAGGACATGTATTGCTGGGGTGTTAGATTACAATTAATAGAAAGGGAGTTTTTCAGGTCAATACATAACAGCCTTTCTAGTAAGATAAAAAAAGATCTTGTGCAATTGCCAAGTGGCTTTTTTTTCCTATGTCTGTGTGAACATTTTGTCTGTGATCATTACAAGCGGTCACTTTGCTAACATTAGAAATGCATCTCACTGGGAACTGGTGGTCACTGCTGACACAGCAATAGAAGTTTTCCTTGGACTTCCATCCAGTGACAAACAAGGAAGGAAATGACCACATGGACAGCATGGCTATTTCTTAGGTCATCCAAGTCCAAAAATTGTATTAAAAAATGAGGGCTGCAGGGAAAGGATCAGCATATTGACTGAAGGTAGCAGTAGCAGGTCTGTATTTTCTTTCAAGTAGGTAGGCTATGTAATAACTTTAAATAATATGGTTAACAGCTTTGCTTCTTTCTGTCTGGTTTTCAACAAATATAACTAAACTAGGAATATTAGCCTACAGCTGTCACCAGAACCTGAATATTTCAAATTGGCATGTACTATATATACCTAGTGACCTCCAAATACTGAAAATATGTAATTCTGTTGGTCCAGTGATTGCAGTGTGACTGTTAATGCTGAGGAAGAACAACAGGAAAGTTTTTGACCAAACTGATTTAAAAAAAAAATGGAAATGCAGAGAAAACTTTAGTTCTCAAGCTAGCTCATGATGTTTTTAAAATAGCAGCCTATTCCCATGTGATGCATGGAATGTTAACAACAGGTGAGTTAAAGAGCAATTTTTAATATCATTATTATGTTTCAATACATTCACAATATTTATTACAGTATAATAGGAACTATTGAAAGCATTTCTAATACTCTAGAATCTCAGTAGTAACATCATATCACAACCCCTTTTCTTCCCATATTCAAAGTTTTTTCTTAAGAGAAGCAAGAATAGCAGGTATTGGAAAGGAAGACTTATTTGATTAGTTGTTTTGTTGGGGTTTGTGTTGGTTCTGTCTTTTATTGGTTAACATTATAATTACACCACTTATAGTACTAATATCACTAGAAACATAAGATCAAATATTAACTTTGTGAGTGTCTTGAAAAATACTGCTGGACTTAAAAGGATATTTGATCCTAAAATATCTTTGCTGGGCAATTTCTAAAGATTTCAATCTTACCACATGAATGTACTGCAAGATTAATTTCTGGTATTATTCCTTGAAAGGCAGCCATGTGACTGTTCTGATATTAAGGTAAACCACAATATACTTATTTTATTCTCACGTTCAAGGCTCACACCTTCTTTTGTCTGTTCGAGCAATTGTACAGCTTTTAGCAAGGCCTCTCAAACACTTACTGGTTTCTGTTTGCACAGCTCTATGGTCATTAGAGTTAGAAGTTTAATACAGTGAATAAGTACCTCTCCATGACCTGCTGACTGCCTTCCACATCATGTACTGATGTATTGGAGCCTGATACAGTTCCTATTTTGGATGTGCATGTCTTCAACATTGCATCAGAATTTATTCTTCTCAGAAGTGTCCTAGGATCTTCAGTGAGGACACCAATGTGGGCCTTATTGAGCTCATGTCATATGAAAAACTGATTTAGCCCTGGTTTGGAAGGATGTGTGAGTGCACAGTAAATGGATAGATATGGAGAGCAACCACATTGTGGAAGGCTCTTTTTACCTAACTTTGGGGATCTGAAGTTTAAGCACATAAGACTTCCCAAATGCCTCACTTCCTCTGTCCAACTCATGCCAAGAGAGGGTATCATTTTCGAGAGCTGCCCACATTCCTCTCTGAACTAATGGAGATCTACATGAAACCATAAGGCCAGAGAGCTGTCTTCAGAAGGCTCAGCTTAAGTGAGTCTTTGTAAACATGACAGATCATATCCCTAGAGATTTTATCTTATGTAAAAAATAAAAGAGATACTTTCATAAATCATCTGCAGCAGCATGGGCTATTTTAGATGCATTTGACACAGGTTTTGTGGTATGTCTGCCCTTTGCTGCTGCAGGAGTGGCAGCAGGGTAGACATGCCTTTAGGGAAACAGATGTCAGTTTATCCTGTGATTCATGCAAGGTGTTGAGAGCCCTGATGTCTGGACAATGAATGTGCTGATTGTAGGCTGGGTACCACTGGGTGTGCACTGTTGAGTCCTTCTTCACTGTACTACTTGTTTTCTCATTTATAATGCTGTTCCTAAGTAGTAAGAGCAACTGAAAATAAAGCCACGAACAAACTAGGCACTATATAATGAAAATCATCATCTTCAAGGCTCCTTCTGAAATTCTCAGATCTTGCATTAAAAAAAAAAAAAAAGCCTCTGGTTTCTTCTCATCAGTAATATTTTCTTATATAAGTGATACAGTTAAAAAGGCAGCATAAAATCTCAAAGTCATTGTTTCCCTTCCTTGGGCACTATGTAGAAAGAATTAGAAACTATGCCTGTTTATCTGGCATTTATCTCAAACATGTGTGAACTACCAAAAGTGAAAAGAAGTTATTTGTAGAGAGCAAATATCTTTCCTTATCTACTTTTTCTCCAGGCCACTGAATCTTAACTGGCAAACAGAAATGGTTATGTGGCTCAGTGACTTATCAGTCTTCATCAGAAACATTTATTTACAAGCTGTTTCTCAAAGTTGACTGTATAATACAGTAAATTCAAGTGTTTTATAAGCTAAGAGTCAGCACTTTAGCAAACTGATAAAACATCACTTATATGAACAGTAGCACATCTATGCTTTTGACCCAACAAGTTTGCTTACAGATGAGGTATTAGTCCCAGTCTAGAGGATTAGTTCACTTCAGTACAGAATTATTTCTGAGATTGACAAAGCTAGCTCAGTCTAGCCCCAAGGGATCCCCTTGGTTCATTAGAGGTACAGAGGTTTATACAGAGCATGCTGCACCACCAACCCTCCTCACTCCTCATCCTGACCTTCCCCACAATTACCAACCCCTGCTGCCAGCTTGTCACCGTGAGTCTCTACTGCTCATTTGGATTTTCTTCAAATCCATGTCTTCAAATCCTCTCTTTGAAAAGCCACTGAAGCTCCATTACATAGGTCAGCTGTACACAGCTGGTGAGATACTCCTTTTTGCTGTTTGTTGTGAGGTTTCTTGCACTTTCCTTGGAAGGCACTGCTTGTCCTGTTGGTGCCAATGGCAGCTTAGGGGATTTGCAGGCTTGGCTGCTGTAATCAGTACGACACACCTCTTTGTAATTGTGTTCTTAATGTTCTCCTACCATAACTGCTTCACAGCAATTCCCAAAAAGTCCCAAAAAGGTTTCCTGGACTGCCAGCACTTAAGAAAACTGTATTTGGAGTCTGCCAACACCAATTCCTCTTATTCCAAGAGGAAAGATTATTTTGTACCCAAGAGAAATGAACGGTGCATAGAGAGAAGATCCTGGGAGGTCAGAGTGTAAGAAGGAGAGACAGACTGTTCCAGTCTGTAGAAGACTTTGAAGAAGGACATGTCTCTCTGTGAGCTCTGAAGATGACTTTAGATTCAGTTTAGGGTTCCTTTCTCCTTGAGACACTACCAGTTTTCTTTAATTCTGAAGAAATTTAGAAAGCTAAAGGACAGAAATTATTCCCTTTTTTATCTATTGCCTTAAAAATATGCAGATCAAAGCCATATAGACTGGAATTAATGTAGTATGCAAACTGACATATAGGATCTTTGTGCATTGAGTTTATTACAAATGCAAGTCTATCAAGACACAGATTAAAAAGAAAAAATAACGAAAAAATTAAAATCCATCTTGAAAAATTAATCTAACAAAAAAAAATTTCCAGTCCATCAAAATCTTCATATTTTTTTGAATTTGAGTAGAAAATCTTTTTTATATTTCTCCTTTCCCCCCTATATTCACCTTGAATTCCACCTTCCTACTGTTCTTCAGCGATGCTTATGTTCCCAAGTTCCAACATAAATAGCTGGTCTCTTTTTGACCATCTAGACATAGCCCAGTGTACTTTAACATGCTTTCCAGTTCATCTGCACGGCCCTGTGAGCACATTTGATGGCAGAGGTAGACGGTAGAGTTACTTCCCTACTTGTCTCAGTGTTACAGACCTTCTCTTTAGTCAAGACAACTTTTAAGACAGATATATTTACTACATCCTGTACATCTTTTCATCTTGCAGCCATGGTTAAAACATATCTTAATAGTCACACAAATACAAAATTAAAACCAGGAAAGAGGTTGTACTTTCCTGTTACATAGTTTCTCCATCAGCAGCAAACCCTCACAAAACCTCTCAGTGGGGAGTTAAACTTTGACGTGAAGCATATCTCCATCAAACATTTAGAGTTAAGGATTTAATGGACCATTTCCTCCATTAGCTAAAAATCATGGTAAGCCCAGTGAAAATGAGGGTGGCTGATAACAATTGCAGACATATCCTGTTCAGGTGCCTCCTGCCTGCAAGACATGCCTATTTTGTCTGCCTTTTAGACAGGAATAAGCTGTCTAAAAGGTAGACAAAAGGAAGGACCTCAAAGGCTTGGAAGGACCTCAAAGATTCCTATGAACCAAATAACTATTTCACTATAGCAGAAAAAATTAAGTAAGAGAACAACTGGGTAAAGCCTATAGAATTGCATCCACACAGGCATGCTGGATAGTAACTCCTGTTTTATATATCTTTCTTTCTTTTTACTTCTCTCATGTACTTTTGCAGCTTGCAATTGTTGAACTTATTTTCTGCTTAGTAACTTGCGTGTGTTGCTCACTCAAATGAACTTCTGGATAAATAAAAGGTTGAAAAGAATAATATAAATAAGGCTATTACTATTTAATAAGTGAGTCACAGTTACCTGAAATACAGAAGCAGGGAGGCATCAGCTATGTATAAGTCAGTAAGGCAAATAAAACCTTGGGCTTCACTGCATTAAGAAGATAAATGGCATTAGTCAGCTCTTACCAGAAACTAATTTACTTACTCATTTCACTATTAGATTTCCTAATTTTTTGATAAGTAGATGGTCCTTTTTTTTTGGAAAACCAGACTAACTCTTTTGCTTACCTTCCTCAATCCTTTTTTTTTAGAAAATAAACCTTTCTCACAAAGGTCATAGCTTTTGAAAAACCCAAAATAGGGAAAATGGAAGGAAACATGATCAATTTTAAGAAGCCTAGTGTGTAGAGGGATCTGTGACTCATTCTTTGAAACTGTAAACTTCAGAATTTTGAAGCTGCTCTGGGAAGAGAAACATACAATCCATGTACTACGGGTTTTGGCTTTTTCTTTCTATTCAAATCAGTTTTGAAGCAGCTTTCTTAATTTTTTGAGCTGCCTCTGAATTTGCTCATTTGCTCTCAGTTAGCTGCTCCCCAGCATGCTTTGTTCCTTGCCTGTTCTCCTAAATCAGGAAGACCAAAGACCCTTGGCCATTCCTACCATTTGCCCTTTCTCACCTCTGAGCACCACAGACTGTCAGACTGTATGCTTCACTACTGTGCTAGTGACAAGGGAGCTCTGCTTCTGCAAGAAAGTCAGGACACCAGGTCTGGAATTACCTCCTGGAACACTAATAAATTTACTGGAGACTGAGAAGAGAACTGAAGGAGATAGAGCTGAACATCACCCATGTTGAAGCTGTAGAGTTGAAATAGTCCCTGAGGTAAATGAAAACAAATAAATTGTTTTATTTCCCCCTTTTTTGTGAATGAGACACAACTAGAGGCTTCCTTCTTGGCTTCTGAAGGTGAAGCTGTCCTTTACAAATGCACGGCTTTGCAGAACCAGGAAGAGACTCTTGAATCCCCATCTTAGTGTACAGTAAAACTTAAGCTGCTGGTAGAGCAACCCAAAACCACCTCCCTACCACCCTCAGTAGCACGGGACAAAGACCAAGAACTCGTGTGGTATATTACAACGTGTCACACTACTCGACAAATCCGCCAGGAGAACTGAGTCTTGCATAGGACTTTGATAAATCATTCATTAACAGATTTACTTTCACCTTTGCATGTGGATTAAGGAGAGGGGAATAAAGGGGAAAATGTATTAGGAACAACACAAATGAAAAGAGTATCACATGAAAATCTAAAATTCCCCATCCCACTTTCCTAATTTCTCCAGGGAAATATGTGCATTTGAGAAGGTGTGTCTGTTTTGCTGCCTTTTCTGCCTGATATGGAGACAGAAATGCTTGCATCCTGCCCACTCTCCATCAAAAATTTGACTGAGGAAATAGATCCTCTTTGCCTACAGGCATTCAAGCCTAAACTCCAGACAGAGAGTAATATAATTTCCTGTACACAATGAGGAAGACAGAGAAGTCCCCTTTTCCTGAAAGTGTTGGTCAATGTGACTTAACTTTCAGGCAGTAACATGTTAAAGGGGGCTGTTTCTTGTACAAGGCTAAAGACTGACTGGAGATCACGTATGGGATTGGGCTGTGAGCATATGACAAAGACAAAATACTGTCTGGATGGCTGTGGACAGCTCCAGCAAGGAGGGCTGATGCACTGTGTTGTGCAGGTTTTTGCTTGGCTGAATGTCATGGTAGTTTTGTTCATGGATTTACCTGAGAAAAGCTGCCTGGGAGATCAGCAGGGGCTGCAAGAACCTCTATGCTGCTCCCCCTCTGCCACAAGTGCCAAGACTTTACCAAATAAAGACTAAACATACATCCAAAGGTCCCAACCTCATGACCAAAAGAGAAAACTGAAGAACTTACTGAACACTGAAGAAACAATTTTGAAACTAAAAATTAACTACAGTTAGCCAAAAAAAGAGAAAAACACGCAGTTCAGACTGAAAGGAGGAATAGTAATTCAACAAAGTACCAGGAACAAAGAAAGTAGGAAGGTGAGCAAAGCTCTCCAAGTCAGACAAGAAAAACATTAGCCTGGTGTGCACAGCTGCCAAAACAGAAAAAGAGCCACTTCAGACAACCAGGATGCTCTCAGGCTCAGAGGTAACAAAGAATGGGGAAGAAAGGGCAGTAGAGCTGAAAATGCCTTCATGACTCACAGAGATTGGTAAGTACATGATTACATAAGAGGAGGGGAGAAAATGGCCTCAAGTTGCGCCAGGGGATGTTTAGATTAAATATTAGGAAAAGTTTCTTCACAGCAAGGGTTGTCAAGCATAGGAACAGGCTGCCCAGAGGAGTGGTGGAGTCACCATCTCTGGAAGTGCTCAAAAAACTTGTGAATATGTCACTTGAGGACATAGTTAGGTGGTGATCATGGTGGTGGTGGTGGATTGACAGTTGGACTTGATGATGTTAGAGGTTTTTTTCCATCCTTAATAGGACTACGTTTCTCTAAAAAAAAGTACCTGTAATTTTACAGCTAAAAGGGGAGTAATTAATCCCTCTCAGATCAGTAATGTGCTATGAGGGATGACCACAGTGGAGTCATTCAGTTCCAGGGCAAAAAAATTTTTGAACAGTAGTTCCACAACCATTGAACCTAATAAAAACTCATTTCCCAGAGGGTTCAGTCTTCTTGTGCCACTGAAACTTTAACTAAATTGCACTAAACAGAATTTTAATTGAACTATGCTAATGGTATTCCTTCAAGCTAAGAGATTATGAATGTGCTGGCTTTCAGTCAGTATACTGATCTTATTGCACATCACAGAACCCACCAGTCAGGCCAGATGTTTTAGAATTTGTGGGACAATGAAGCCTTGTTTCCAACATATAAACATTTGGATGTTCAGCTCTCATGCTGATTCCCTGTGCATTAAGGGGTAAATTAATATTGAAGATTTTCCTGAAGTGGAAGGACTTTAACTGAGATATCCTAATAAAGTTGCTTTCTTTTACCTGGCTAACTAATTTCTCTAGCTTTACAGAAACTTACAAAACCTTGAGACATCTACTCATCTGCCAGTTTGATTGAATTTGGCCAAAGATCCAGAAAGTATTCTGGGGACAGACAGATGCTTACTCTAGGGAACACATTATTATTGGATAATATATAGTATAAATAAGTGTTATGGTAATAATGTAAAGAATGGATCTTTCCTACTAACTCCCTATGGTAAAGGTTTGTGTGTTTTGACTGACCAGGAATATTTCTTTCCTGGACACATTCACAAGGCTTTGGCAAGTGCCCTTAGCAAGGAGCATGTATGTGTGTACTCACTGCTGCTTCTGGAAACACTGTTTCTGCAGACAGGGGTTGGCTTGTGCTCAGCAAGGCCAGAAAGCATAATCAATTTTTGAATGTTCAGAGGGTCAAACATTTGCACAGCTGGCATATTATTTCAGAGGGAGAATAAAAAAAAAAAAAAGAAAAAAGAAAAAAAAAGTGAAAGCATTTGTAGGAGGAAAAAACTGCAGGACAAGAACAGAGTGTGTATGATTTTGTAGTGATCTCCACAGCTTCTGGACTCCATCCCTCTAGTTTTGATTAGCATTTCCCTACTGCTTAATTCCAGAGCCAATAAAAGGGTCTCTGTTCTCTATGATTTGCTGTTTTCCTTATAAATGTACACTGACCCTCATTGCTTACTAACAAGGTCCTATGCCAACCCTTCTCTGATATCTACTTCTTGCAAATAGAAAGTCTTTATGTCTGAAATAATTCTAGCTCAGTTTACACTGGAGTGTCTCTGGGGTCAGATTATCACGCACAGCTGATAAGATGTGAAAGGTTTGCCCTGGATGGCTCATCTAACTTAATGTGCTTACCACCCCCTCTGGACATTTTGCCCAGGATAAATCAGATAGTACATCTTCGACCAGTCATGGCTCAAGACTGCATTCAATGCACTATTAAGCAGCTTGTGATTCATGCAGAACCATTATATACCTGAAGGATTTCCCACCACTACCAGACTACAAGTTTATCAGTGTAACCATGTTAAATTGGGAAAGTCTTCCTCTTTACAATACTTGCCAGTACATTCCTCCATGCCTTTCCTTGTACATATAAATAAATAAAATTACATGTGTCTATTAGATATGATATGGTATGATGTGAGATTAGTATAATCTCCAAGGTGCCTGGTCCTAACTGCATGAGATTGTCTCCTTGCCATATGTCCTTGCATCCTGGTACAATTCTGGGCAGGGCACATCATTATGGTATTTGTCCCCCAGGTCCTATGGATAGACTGGTGAATAAATAGCTAATGATTTATTTTCTCACTGTCTTTCATGTTCCAGAAAGTTCCTAAACTCCTAATTGTCAGGCATAACTGAGATATCCCAGAAGAATAAAATATTATAGAATCACAGAATGGGTTTGATTGGAAGGGACCCTAAAGATCATCTGGTCACATCCATGGGCAGAGATATCACTCACTAGACCAGGTTGCTCAAAGTCCCATCCAACCTGGTCTTATTGAACAATTCCAGAGATGGGCAACCCAACCTCTCTGGGCAAAATGTTCCTGTACTTCCCCACCCTCTGAGTAAAGAATTTCCTCCTAATATCTAACCTAAACCTGCCTTCTTTTAGTTTAAAACCATTGTCCCTTGCCCTGACACTATCTGCTTGTATAAGAAGTCCCTCTCCAGCTTTCTTGTAGGCTTCATTTGAGCTCTAAGCTCTTCCCAAAGTCTTCTCTTCTCCAGCCTGAGCAGCCCCATCTCTCTCAGCCTGGCATCCTCGGAGAGGTGTTCCAATCCTGTGATCAACTTAATGGCTTGGCTCTGGACTCCTTCCAACAGGTCCATGTCTTTCTTGAGCTGAGGTTCTCAAACCTGGACATAGCACTCCATGTGGGATCTCATGAGGGCAGAATAGAGGGGGAGAATCACATAGACCTAAAGGAGTTGCTGCCAGAGGAAACTGGATCTCAGCTCTTGAAGCAAACCTGAAGTCATCCTAATGGCAAAAGTCAGCTCAGTAACACCTGAGGAACAGGTTTTAAACTGATGGGCTTGAATCTGTAAGAAAACCCCAAACTGCCAAAACAAACAAATGAAAAAAGAATAGCACGGTGCTTTCTGGTTTGTCTGCAAGCTAGACAGGGTGGAGGCAGACTTATCCTGAGCCCCAGTACTCCACCAAGGGCTCCCAGCACTGCCCAGAGCTCCAGCTGCTGCCAGAAAACACTGCTGGTTACCAAGGAGCAGGACCTCACTGCTATCTACACCAGTGCTATCAGCCCTCTTTGTTGCTCAAACTGAAAGAGAAGAAAGGGGCACATCTCCTTCCTACCCAGCACTTTGTTAACAGCCCTGTTAGTGAAAGATTAGAACCCAAAAGGGAGCAAGGAAAGGAGAACCAAACTATGAAGTAAACTACATGGCATTCTCCCATAGGTGTTTCCACCCTAGGAAAAGGGAACATAAGCCCTAGCAGTATGTCTCACAATGTGTATCAAATTTTCCATTACTTTGTGATAGCGATGTGTGACAACAGTTACACAGAGGGAAGGAAAGGTTTTACCGTGTTGTGGTAATATTGAATGCATGTCTTTTGTGATCTACAGTTACAGGATTATGTAGACAAGGAAAGCTTTGCCTACAGGTTTGGATTTGGGGATTTTTCTCAAATTTGATACAACTGATGTTGCTGGTCAGAGAACTTACAAACCACATGTACATCTATGATCTTGAAACTGAAGTTTCTACATTTCTCCTTTTTTTTTTTTTTTTTGGCTTCTAAAAATGGCAAATATATGAAAGCCCTAAGGAAAATGAGCTCTCTGACACAAAGTCTTAAGGGAAAGGATCCCTACAAGCAGATGGGCCCCACCTTGTAACAAATTGAACAAATAGAAAGTAATTTATCTTTAGGAGCAGTAAGCATCATACAAAAGTTTGCCAAAGGCTGGATAATTCCATAACGCTGCTCAACATGAAGCCATAATTGATTAGAAATGAAAGGTCTCACACCACCACCCTGAGTACTCAGCTCTTAATCAGGTTATCAGGCAGTAGGGCTTTTCTTAATTGATAAAGTCTTTATCAAATGAGGGTGTTATCTCATTGGTGAGGTCATAAAAAGTGAGTCACAGAGAGTCAATAGGGTATCTAGCACAAAGGCGATGGCATGCATTATAGAGGCTAAAGCTAGGCAGGTACTGTAGGTGCTGTTTACTTACAGGCAACTACTAAGTGTTGTGTCTCCCTTCAACCTTCAGAAAAAGCTGTTGTAACCTCATTTTAAGCTGTGCCTACTGTTCAGAATAATTCTGCTTATCGTGTTTTGATATTGTTGCCTTGGCAATGCTGTGGGACATTTTGAACCCAGGGCTTAATTTCTCATTTTCAATTGCCCCAGCCGAGATTTTAATTAAGCTAAGTGGAAGGCATTCTCTGAGCACTGAGCTCTGTGTGGTTAAACTGGCAACGTACTCATACTAAGAAAAGTAAAATGAACACTTTTAATTAAGTGGTTTGCACTTTTACCAAATTTTTACCTTAAGAATAGCTGCCAGTCAGAACTGGATTTCTTATCTTGGAGATCTTTGTGATAATTCCAGGATTCATGCAGGAATTCTTGTGTGACTTTTGTCAAGCCTTTGGCTTTGATTTTCTTCCACTCTTAGGTACGTAACTCATCATTGTTGTACTCTTGCCTGAAAACCAGTGCCTTCTCAGCTTTCTTTTTTTCTTCTTCTTTTCCTATAAATGAAGAGAAAATGACTCCATAAACAAACCCAAGGAATTTAGTTACCTCTTAGGAGACTTCTAGCAAAGTCCATTCCTAAAAAATCCATCCATACTACTGCCATCATCCTGTTGCTAATGCTTTAAGCCCCAGAAAACAATGCACTGTGTTTAAAGAGCTGATCTTGAGATCAGCATGGAAAAGATTTTGTTTCTAAAATTAATTTTTAAACTAAACAAAAACTTTTAAGATGATCAAAGCATCTTGTGCACATATTAGAAATATTTTGTTTCATTGTCAAGTCACTAATAATGCTTTTAAACATAGAATTACTCAAATGTAGAAGGCAGAAAGAAAGGGCTTTTTTTTTAATAGAATATCTAAAGATGGAAGGGACCCATAGGGATCACCAAATCCAACTTATCAGTTGGACTTAATGCACTGGTGGTGGTAGTTAGACACTTCAGGCTTCAGAATCCTTCAGAATTTTAGCCTGGAGGGCAGAAGTGCCCAGTTTGTTGTTAAGCTGTGCTGGGTTTCACTGTGCAGCACCCCTGGCACACAGAGCACACAGACTCAGCTTCACTGTCCCGTTACAAACCATCAGGGATTGGTTTACCAGGCACACTGAGACTGTGGCTTCTCCCACCTTTCTTCTCTCTTAGGTATGCAACACAATACTCTGGTCAGCTGCATTAAGTGCAATGTTTTATCCTCTGCCAGAAATGGTATTAAACATTACGTCAGATGGAGAAATGACTTCATTCCGAGAGCAACAAAAGAGCAACTGTAGCTGGAAAATGCTTCCAAGCAGTATTGCAAAAAGAATGACCAGAAGAACAGGAAGCATCATCTCATACAGGAAATTAGTAAGTCTTTAAGATTAAACAAATTATGTCCATTAAAATTTTCCAAGGAAAAAATCCTTCCAGTGTACTCTACAAAATGGTGTAAAAGCTTTAGCTTCAAATAAGGTGAAAAACTGCTAAAGACCATCCCATATCCTGCTAAAGCCAACAGCCTGCAAAGAAAGCATTCACATTAACATAAGTGCCACAGATCCATAATTGTATTATCAGAGAATCTAAATGGTCTTAGGGGAAGGAGAAACTCTAGGCAAAGATCTTCCTGCCACTGGGTTTGAACAGGTAATTCTGAACAAATTTCTAGCCTCCTAGACAGAAGAAAATCCCAGTTATCACCTGCTATTAGACCCATTCTGTCCAGACTGCCCTCAAGAGATCAGGTAGTAGAGCACTGCTCAAATGAGCATTGACATTACTGATTAAAAATATTGTGTGCAATAAAAAAAAAAGGCTTATTCAGCTAAGAGGCTGAAAGTTTAATTTGTATGTTACTTCTTAGATTTGAAAGCTCCACTGTCCTTACAAAGGCACGTCAGCAAAACTGGAAATAGAGTCTGTGTTCCATGATGTATCCATATGCACAGGAGTTCATTGTACCAGAGCATCTGTGTCATACTAGGACCAGTGTAGTAATAAATTTTGAAGAAGATTGGTTTACTTAGTTGGCATATGTGAGATAATAAATACAGAGCGTGTTTTCCAAATGAGAACTGGATAATCTCTGATTACATGGGTTTATCCTGGTAATGAAGGGCACATAGTGAATAGCTTAGACAATTAATATTGGAATGGAAAGTCTTATTTCTACCAACACTGAGGCAACTTTGAGCCTTAGCTCCACGGACTGCAACTCACCATCACCTAACTGCTATAGAGTACTGTTCAACCTGTGTTGTGGTTCAGTGGCTTCCTGTTAGACAGCTGCCATCAAACCACAACATTGCCTTCCAGAAAGGCAGCTCTTTATGGTCACGTAGAATGGCCTAATTTCCAGATTTCCATGGAGGTGAATGCAGCTAAATTACTCAAGCTGCATGCAGAAGATCACACTCGAGAGGTACTCAACCCACAGATTTTTATGATAGCATCTTTATGTCAGTAGGAAAGTAATGGGTGTGGTTTTAGAGAATTTTAGGTAAATTCTGAGCTCATTGCTTGACCAGAAGCCTGTGTTAATAACACTTGCAGTGGTAAAGCCAGTGCTGAAGGCCTCAGCAGTGTTGTGGCTGGCTCAGTTGCACAGTTGCAGCCATGACCATGTTGTAGGCTTGCTGCCTTCTCCCAGCTGGCCTGCTCTGCAGCAGCAGAGAATACTCACAAAAGTCACCTTCTGAGTCCAGAGCAGACACCTGGGCTGGGGGACCATATTCCCTCTGAAGTCAAAGGGAATCAAGCAAGGAATCAAGCTCCTCCTGGGGAATATTTCAGCATCAAACTTGACATCCTGCTATTCTCCCCTAGGGATACAGCTGCATGTATACTGTATAAAGGACACAAGCACATGGTGTACTTTGCAAGTATCTGGCATTGCCTATAGAGGCAGAGGTAGAAGGACACAAATTCCCTGTTCATGATGCTCAGGTACCCTGGGATATTTAAAAGGGCACTTTTTCATTTGCACTGTGTCCAGGCAACTAAATCCTACATCTGGGGTCTAAAGAATGATGTCCAAAATAAGGCTGTGCCTGGGAATCCCCAGTGCTTCCAGAGGCAAGAAGATAATAAAGTGTTAAGGAGCATCAGTTCAGTGAGACCATGAGTTCATGACAAGGAATCATTCATGTCTTATGAGTGAGGCATCTGCTCTGTTCATGAAAGAGTGAATTCCCATGGGCTTTGAAATCCCCTTTGACATGGGCAGGCATATCACTGGTTCACACTTGCTGAGCTTTAATTCTCATCACAAGTACAAGCCCACTTCTTCTACAGTCTAGAAAACTCTTTCTGACAGAAAAAACCCTGACAGAACTGCAATAGTATCCATGGTCTTTTATATTTATTCCATGAAAATATAAATAAATTGCATCTACATCAATAAAGCTTGTAAAATGAAATTATAAGTATTCACAAAAATCAAGCTAACAAGCAATACCTTTCCCCTTCTCCTATACCAATAAAATAATAAAAGTCAATGTTCCAGTCTTTGATAAGTGGCAAATGGAAAAATCAATGAACAGTGAACCCCATGTTCACTGTTATGGAATAATCAGTGGAAAAGGGCTCAAAACCTTTTTATAATGAAATTAGGGTAACTGAAATATTTTCATATTTGGTAAAAAACTGGATTACCTCTGTTTTCAAACCAAAACAGCCCCCTTTTATTTTTTTAATCTGCAGGGCTGCTGCCTAAGAGATTAATGTTTTGAGTTTTCATTCACAAACCTCTGCAATATTGGCTGCTGTGGAGATCAGATCCCAGTATGGGACATCTCCAGCCTGCCCACCAGTTGTGGCAGCCCTTATTTGGGTTGTGGGGTCATGCAGTTGGTGTGATTTGACTCCACCACTGTCATGCCTGCCTTTATCAAGGCTGTGCAGCTCACCCCCTGTTTGTAGATAAAGCACGAGGTGGTGTGGCTATCACTTACTTCCTGCACAGCTGCTCCTTGTGTCTTCAAGGGAATGGAGCCAAATAGGAACAACCTTGAATGTGGACCGTGCCAACAGGATGCAAGTGACCCACCCCCATGGACAGCTTCTTTTTTGCTTTTGTTTCCAGAGAACTGATGTACAGTCCTTGTTACCACTGAGGAATGTTGGTTTGCCACTGGCCGTGGGTGCAGAGGAGCCAACTGACCCCGTGGGCTCTGAGTGCTGACACCAGCCATGCAGAACTGAATCTTGTGATCTCCCAAAACATGTCCACCTCCCTGTGGACCTGGAGTGATGGGAGCCTTCTGCTGGGGGGCATTCCCAGGTGAATCAGCAATAGAGTCCCTAAAGGTATAATGAGAGAGAAGCCTTTTGCTACTTAGGCCTAAATAAGAATGAGCTCTTATGACTGACTTAGTCAATACTTGACTAAGCTTGAATCAATACTTCAGAGAGATGACTTTATACAGCTGGTTAAAAAAATATATATATAAAATGGAAAACTCAACTTTTGTCTTCTGTCACCACAGTTCCTGTAATACATTTTATATGCTGTCAGAAATACAGACTTTTAAAACCTGAACTGGAAGCTTGATTTGGGGCACAAGGGAAATATCTGGAAAATGCTAACAATTCTGTTCAGTGTGTGGTGGGTTCATCACCTTTTCTCTCATGGGATCATGTGAAGGGTACTAGGTAGCTTGTGCTCACTCCCATGATTTCCCCTAGCAAGTATGATATGTTTGAGTGCTGATACTCCCCTACTTGCTATCAGGAAGGGGCTGAATGGGCACACAAAAAGTAGCCTGAGCTGCATTCCTCATTGACCATAGCACCTGCTTGGTCAGACTATGCTACAAGAGACCCAGGGTGGGTAGTAAAATCATGTAAGTAACAATGGGAAGTAAAGGGAGGGTTTGAAGGGGGAGAAAATGCAGGCTGTTTGTTTATTTGCTCATGTAGCCAAATATAAGAACTGACCCAGAGATTTGTTGATTTGGGACATCACCCAGAGTTGGATTTCAGCACCAGTACAGGAAAAAGTCAGATTGTCTGAGCCAATAAGTTTGAATGGGTTCCCATTTCTCTGGTTATTAACTGGCATCTGAGAGCTGCTAAATCAGTAAATTTTTAGCATTTCTGGATCTGAACTCGACAAGCTTGACTTGCTCATCCAGTTACTGTTGCACGTGCTTTGACATCAACTTTAGCAAGGAGGAGGATTTGAACCAGGAACTCCTATAAACAATTTTTCTTTGAAATCAGATTAGCAAGTCAGAAATGCCAAGTGATAAGAGAAGACTTTCCTCCACAAGACTTCCTTTAGCAGCCCTGAGTCAATGGCATTGGGAGGACATTAGCCTTCATATCCACCCTACACAGGGTAGAAAATTGATTCACTGTCATCATGAAAGTTATAATTTTACCTTTGCTTCAGTAAACTATGGAATATAATAAGAGCTGTATTAAAACCACACATACCTTCCCTATTTTAAAAGGAAAAGGTATTATGCACCTGGAGGAAAATTTGCCCAAAATCTGGATTAAAAAAAAGGGGGGGAAATAAAAAAAAAGGGGGAGAAAAATCAACCTGCACTGTCTTTGCTTCCTGGTTTTAACATTAAGGTCCTTTGTAGGCCAAAAGTGAGCCTTCCAAGTGAGAGATGGAAAGCTTCTTTTTGGGGTGAAGCGATAGAGGTGGAGAGATGTTTCTTTTTTGGAAGCTGTCTGGTCACTGGAAAGATCATTTTGGCAAATTTATCCTGGCTTAATATTCCTGACTAGTTCTTCCAGTTGCAATCCTAGTATAGATTGGAGTAAATCAAGAAGGCCCTTGCTTTTAGGTGTGCACAGCTGCAAATTGGCATCACACCTACAAAATACACTCTTTGGAGTGTCAGATACACTAAAGCCTGTGGTTCCTCATCCAGCAGGCACGCAAGATGTACTGAGGGAGGAGTACTTGGTGAACTTGTAGGAGGGCAGTTTCTCTTCTAAAAATAACAAAACAGTTTTTCTTTCTTTTCCTCTGTTAAACCATAGTGATATGGTCTTTCTCAGACTCAACACGTATTTTTGGGGATAGAACTCTAGAATGAAAAGTCAGATTAAAGCAGGATGATATTATAAGCAATTTAGGAACCTGCAACTATCCAAACTGCCAACAGCAGAAAAGTAACCTTTAAACCAGAAAAGTAACCTTTAAACTTTAAAGAGTTTTTATACTTATGTCTGTTCTTAAGGTCATTACCCAAAAGATTTGCATTACAAATATCTTCAGGCCAATTATTAAAATACTACTGCATCACATCATATCTACATCTACAAAACTGGATGGGTTATTCTCCAAAAAGCAGTTTTCAGGTGGGTATTCACATGCTGGTTCACTGATCTAACAAAACCTCTCACACCTAACCTCTCACATCCTAGCTAAAATGGAATCCAAGGAGGTGAAAAACTCAGTGTGAAATGCACTCACTGGGTGTCTTAAATCCAGCAGTGAGTTTCATGGTCCTCCTCTATTGAGAGTGGAGAGAAGCACCCCCAGAGCATCATTCAGCCCATCTAGAATCTGACAGCATAGCAACATGTAGCATAGCTCCACCTGAGGTTACAACATTCTGTAGCAAGCACCATTAAAAAGCAGCATTTAGGAGTTGCTTCTGACACCTGACCCAAAAAGACAGGTCTCATTCCTTTGTCTTGATCAATTTTAACACATAAGAAGAAAACACATTGTACTGCAGGGGAAATGGAGCCAAGCTCTGTACATCCAGGGTTTTCATGCACAGGCTCTAGTTAGGGCTGTGATCTGTTATCACTGTGGTGGGTCATTACCCACAGGTATGAAGTTGCTTCTGTCAATATTTGCTCAAGTCTGCAAATAAATGGATTATTGGAATGTATATGTCTCTGCAAAGATTTACATGTTAGATTTGTCGTTATCAGATCGCAGAGGGTGTAACACAAATTTGACCACAATCATTCCAGAGACCTAAGCTTCTTTCTCACCCTGGCATTATACCACAGGTTTCAGAGGAATATCATCAGCAGGACAGAGACAAGATCAAAATACATTAAATAAATGCAGAGCAAGCAAAAATTCTGCTTCTCTTACTTTTTTTAGGTTTAGTGTGAAATACCACAATTAAAAGACTTCTCATCTGAAACAGTTTTAAAGATAAAAATGTCTTTGTAAGCTAATGTGAATGTTCTTTCAAAAAACACAACTCCAAAGGAAATGGAAACAAAAAAACCCAGGAGAAATTACTTCTTTTTTTCCATTCTCATTTTCATAAATGTCTAAAAGATCAGGGAGGAGAATGTACTGAAAATTGATTTGACACCCCTTACATATCTTTGCTACATATCTGGTGGAAAAGTGTTTTTTCCCTCACTGTATAAATTTTCTTGCAGCTGTGGTTCCTACTTTAAAGTGGATAAAGGGGAAAGTGCCAGAGAGGTGAACAAAAGAGTGCAGATTTTTCTATCATACCTGAAAAATTGCCTATAGCACCTACCTTATTAAGCTGTCATGGAAGCCAAGACTGTGTTGAATCATGACATCAGGATGTTCCAGTCACTGGGAGAGTTCAGGTTCCTTTGAGGTTTGTGGTTCAGGGTTCAGCTCAGACAGAGAATTGTGAGGTTTCCTGACTGAAAAGAAGGAAGGTGTTTTTAATTCATATACTAGTGCAGGAATAGTATGTTCCACTGATAGGGAGGGAAACTCTTGTTGGACTTGGCTGAGAATATTCATTCTTTGAACCTATAAAGTGGACTTTCAGAGATGCTCTCAAACCAAAAGATTCTTTGAGCAGCACGTGTTCATATTCAAAAGTAAAGCCAAGGAATTTGGTTCTTACAAGGCACAGGAAATGAGGCTGAGAATTTGAGTTCCAAGTGGGTGATAAAGTCCATTTTTAATGCTACACAGTACTACAGTCAGAGCTACCAGCAGTGGGCATTTATAGCACTGGCATTTAGTACTTGTACTAAATTATAATAGCATTGAATATTAAAAAACCCAACCAAACCTCAAACAGCTATGGACTTCAAAATTAGTCAGGTCAAAGGGTTGGAGGAATGAGGGATTTTGAAAGCCTGTAAAGGAAAAAGAATCATAACTGTAAAGGAAAAAGAATCATAACTGTAACTATCATCTTTACTCCTGAACATTATTTTATATATTTGCTTTTAGTATTTTTTCACTTCCTGTTTGCATGAAAATAGTCTTTCACAAACCACCTCCATTAGACTTGTTCCCAAAAGAATTTATTTCAAATCAAACTATATTACTGCTCTTTTTACCCTTTTTTCTTCCTCAGTGTGCATTTTCTTTTAAAAAATATTTATTTCTCTTTCTATTTTATTTTAAACTCAGCAACTTTCTGCTTGATATTTTCTCAGTTAATGCCAGACAATTTTTTCCTCCTCCTTCTTATAAGTACCCTTTTTTAAGAGCTTCTTGTTTGATTTTTTCTGATATACATATACCTATACCTATCTCAAGCCCTTTATTGTAACATTTATGGGTTTCATATATGTGTATTCTGCTTTTTCAATATTGTTTCTATGCTTTCTTTAAAGGGAAGTACTACACTTTAATTTTCCACACACTGGTAATATTTTTATTGGCCAGATAGAGAATATAAGTTCACACGTTAGTGTGTCAGAGGGAAGAGTAATGAGTTTGCTTTTGTTTTATTAGATGTTAAAAATGGTTTACCAGTTTCTGAGAATTAGTTGACACTTTTTTCCTCTATACCTCATCCCATTGTAATTATCTATGACGTGTCCATGCTGCTCTGCTTTCATATCTCTTCTGGTTTTGGCTGCAATTCTAAGATGTAAATGGCCAAGCAGTCAATTTATCCACTAAAATCAGTTGAAACAACAATGTCTGTGAGGCAGCAAAACTTCTATCTTTTTAGAGATATTTTAGTGCATTAACAAAAACATTTACTCAGTGAAGGGCCTACATGCTTCAAGATTTTTTTTTTCTCTTTTCTTTCTTTTCATTACTAGGAAAGTGATGCAGCTTTCCCCCTTCCCTGGGCTTACACACAAAATCCAAGGTTTGCCCAGATGGGGAGCTGTTATGGGTGAGCTCCACAACCTCCAGGACAGCAGGAAGCTGTCACTGGATGCTCTGTCAGGTAATGGGCTGACATGTTTCTTCTGCTACTCTGCACAGCAAACACAGGAATACAACATAGTTCAGCATCCTTGGAGAGGTAAAACTGCTTTATCCAATAGCTTTGGGCTTTGGATCTGAATTTTAGGAGGAGCTGCTGGCTATGAGACTCTAACTCTGGGAAGTGCAACTATGAAATCAGAGGGACTTTGGACATAATTAAATTGGAGAGTATTATATCTGTTAATGTCTAGCACCTTTTTGTTCCTGGGAGCATTACTTGGGGACTGCTGCAGATTCCAAAGGAGTAAATCATCTCAACCTCTTCCCAGAGATCTACATATGATCCATCACCCATCTGAATAGACACAGGACTAATGGCAAAATAAAGCCCCAAGCTGACATAGAACAGGGATCCTTATTTCATCCTAGAACTGATAGAATATTTCAGAAACCCACTGAGAAGAACAAGGGTCCCATACACTTAAAGGTGACCTTGGATTTTATCTCTGTGTACGGGGGGAGATGAGCTATTTCTTTATGAGCCATTCTCATAATTAGTCTTTACCATCAAAAGGTATTATCAGAGCTGGCTGGTCACTGGTGAAAATCTTGTTTCCCACCCCAATATAAAACCAGCTGGTTTCCAGCCTTTTTCATTACTACCATGTTCTTCTCTTTATTCTTGCTCCTTCCAACCAAGTCACTTCTTCCTTCCTGGTGATCTGTGTGGCACTCCTCTAAGGAGCATTGTTGGAAAAACTGTAAAAGGGTCATTGTCAAGACCATTCTCTGCTCTGTACACTGCTTTCTGTTGCCATGGCTGCTGAAGTAGCAATATATAGTGTCTGTCACTGTAAGCACTGACTGAAAGCCTCTGCCATCAGCTCCACCACACAGTGGCTGCACCTTGAAGGAGGTTCTCATGGACCTCCTCATGCCCTAAAGAGTTGTTCCTACAAATGGTACGTCTTGGTTAGCTCAGGTCTGTCATAACAAAGATAAAAGAAGGAGAAACATTAGCTGTGGGTGACTGACTGAACACAAATAACTATAGGGTAGAGGTAGAGAGTATAGTTTAAAACACAGTTAATATCCCTCCTTGGCCTAGTCCCAGCCTTAACTGTAACATCTTGAAGGTAAATGTTAGAGGGGGCAGACATTTTTCCTGCAGGAGATTTCCGTCTTGCACATGAAGTTCTCCTTTTATGATTGCCTTGTGCAATGCTGTGAGCCCAGCAGAACGGGCTGTGGCAGGGTGTTTTGGCATTTCAGTCTGGCACTTGGTCCTTCCAGCCCATGGAATGCCTCCAAGAGAACAGGTGAGCAGTGGCTGAGCAGATCAGCTGATTTCATACACGTATCCACGTTCCTTGACCTGGATGAATATCTGCAGTAATTCTTTGCTAATATTTACTCAAAAAGTTGCACTCTGTGTATAATGTACTATATCCTGCTTCCATGCGTTCTACTTTTTGCACTTATAAGTACATATAAGGACAGAAGTTCAGCTTCTCTTTATATGTTCATGACTTCATACCACCTTCCATAGTCACATTCTCAAGACTGGCTTCAGGTCATCCAACACCTTCATTTTTCTTAGGTCATTGTTCCTGTACTGGCCTATCTTCCCTAAATTCCCAACACTTAATTTTTACTAACATAAGGTCTGAGCCATGTATTGTAAAATAACAGATATTGCCTGCTACAAATGTGGAACAGGAAAAGCCCAGTTTGTAATCAGAGGTAAGAGAAAAGAATGTCATCCAGATCCAAACTTTTCAAGCATTTGGAAGCTATAAGTTATGGTTTTGGTGTTAATGTTCAGGTGTACATCTGAGTGGCCTCAGTGGAGGGCAGGGAATCCCAGTTAAACATCTCTTTTCTAGGGAATACCAGTAGCTGTGTGCTCCTCTCTTACATCATGAACCCAACTCATTAAATCAAGAGAGCTACATGGAAGTAAGTAGAAGAGGGCTGACTCACAGCACCCAAGTATTTACCTCTACTAATTTTTGGTAACACAATAGAAATTTTCCAGTTAGGTGAATCCAAACAATGGCTTCCTATGAGACATTTGATGCAAATATTTATTTAAATTTATGTCAAATTTTCAAGGGTTTAGGGAGAATTTGTACCAGAACAGTGATAGAGGACTGTCAAGGGTGTTCAAATAACAGATGTTTTTTCTCATTAGCTTAAATTAAATTATCATGTATAGATAACAAAGAATCAATACCCAACTAGAATTCTTGCTTTAACTTAAATATTTAGAGAGTTTAAATGTGAGACTGAAGTGCAGCACAAGCTCTGTTCTGAAACCTCATTTAATGGACCAATGAAATCCCATTTGGGGACATAATTTGCAAGAAATATGAATCTTTTATAGCTAGATATTCACGTGCACTGATTTTGGGATAAAGGATTCCTATCCTACCTAAAGCGTTATAACTGGTTTAAAAATTGTTTATACATTGATATAATGAGCATTCTTCTCTACAGAACAGGCTGAATGCAAACCTAATGCTATGTGTTCATTTATCAAAGTCAGTTTACACTCATTTATTAAAAATTGAGCTGGCCAATAATTATGCCACGAGGTTTACCTCACAAGTTTAACTGAACTTTACCTCCAATCCTAGTTTGATTTACTTTTTTTTTCCTTTTAAAGAGACTTTTCCAGTCTTCCCAAAGGACTCATGCACATTATAAATACCTTTATCTTATTTTTAAGTCTTACATTATTACATAATATAAAAAAAAATTAAATATTAGCAACAGAATTTCCTTTAAGTCACTCTCTGTAAAAATTCAGTAATGGCTTCAGTGGCACCAGCTGCTTTACAAAGATTACTGTCTTTTGCCTGGATGGCTGAAGAACTACTGCAGTGATCAGATACCTCTGGAAGTCTGGTTATCAAAAGATATATTAAATGAGATCAGCAAATGTCTCAGGGAAGAATTTCACAGGGGAGCCAGAGAGTCTGACCTGGCAGAAAAAGCCAGTATTAGCTGGTCCAGGACACTGCCTTCTTTACTTCATCTAGATAATCAAACAGCAGATGAAATCAGAAATGTTAAAGAGTTCTGGAAAAAACCTACTTTCATCCCACCATTCATAAAAAAAAAGTAATTTTTCTAAGCAATACTTTTCTTTGCTTTCATATGAAAACAGAATTTGTCTAAGGTTTACATATTCACTTTGTACTGAGACCCTGATTTTTTTTTTCTCCTTCAGCAATAGATCTGCAGGGACGATGCACCTTGAGGCAGTTTTTCTTTGGGTGATTAGAGCCGTCTTTCCAATCCTTTGCACTTTTTGTTGCTACACAAAGCAAGAGACACAGGTGAAACATTAAGGACTCCAGCATCCCTGTCCTGAATTGAGTGGAGATGTGTAGCAATTTCAGGAAATTCACTTTTGACTTGGAAATCTCTGCTGTGCTCCTCCTCTTCTTTCATTTTGATCTTGAACTAGCTAATCCTGTTTTCCTCTTAAACAGCATTAAATCTGACTATCCTACATAATCCCAAAATAGCATCACAGTGTGAAAATCATCACTTTCAATGATTTCCCCAGTGTAACAATCATGTTGGAAATGCAACATAATTTTTTCCTACAGTAGGGTAGGTGTTACTTTCTAAACTTAGCAGAAGCAACTTCCCAGCTGGCAGCTTGAACAAATATGGAAGAACAAACAAGTAGGTTGGATTCGATGATCTCAGAGGTCTTTTCCAATTTAATTAATTCTGTGATTCTGTGAAATAAAAGTAGACAAACATTCTGTAACTCCCAAAAATGGCAGATAAAAACAAGGGATCTAGAAGCTGTTTGTTGAAACAAATAATTGTCAGAATAAGTACCTCTAACTACAACCATCTGTCATTAGGTTCATGCAAATGCAGAATTCAACTTTAACTCATATTTGCATGTATTAATTTATATAATAATAATTAATTCTGATTAATAATGAGAAGGGTCAAAATCATCCTCCCTTATTTTCTGACTCTACTAACTCAAAAAATGGCCCTTTCCCCCTCTGTGCACCAAAGGATTCTTTGATCCAAACTGCCTCAGCATCCTCACTCCACTCTCAGTTTAGCTTTGCTCCTTGAATCCCTACTTTGTTGCTTGCCAGCATAGAAAAGGAGCTAAAGGGATACTCTGCCTTTCCTTAGCTGCAGTCTTGTCACCCCCCTGTAGTCCTGCTAGGAGAAATAGTCAGGAGTCATCAGCCAAATCCCTGTCTAACAAGTGGGAAATGGGACTTGGAACCAAGCCTTGATTTGGACTGAATTTCACTGGGACAGCATCTGAGTATTTTCAGAATATAAAGTATTACACTTCTGAGATGTGAAAATGTGTGGTTTTGTCAACAGGATGTTGCACTTGCAGGTATCCATGGTCTCAAACAGCCAAGCAAACAATCACAAGCCACAGGATAATTGCACAGAAGTTTGTGCAATAATTAATTACGGGGACTACAGGGTCAATATATTTCATTAATTCAGTTGAAGGTTCTACTACAGATAAAGACAGAATATACTTCAGAATCTGGGTTTTGATCTGACTGGAGTGTTTTTGTTCAAAATGTTAAATTTCCTGGCTGAAATGTGTTATCTTAGAGAATATAATTATGGAAAGAAGCTATGACATGAGCATTGGCAACACGGATTTCTGAGGGTTCTGCTCATTTCCTGCTGTCTCTGCAACATAGCTCTCAATAAGAACATTCCCTTTCAAGTGTGTTGCTCCCTGTTTAGTCAGTCAAGAGCGAAGCTCTTGGGATTCAGGACTGTTTCCAAGGAGCTGTGACAGATACAGTAATATTTTCCTATTCCATGGTGGAAAAGGTGCTGTCTGCCACCTGCAGAAGCCCTGTGTAAGCTGCCATGCTCCGCATACGTGCAGGCTGGTGCTCAGCTCAGTATATTTAAACTCCTTAGTACACAGCAACACCCACCAAGTATAAATTACTCTTCTGTCCACATTAGACGAACCAGGAGACCTCTCCAGGTGAAAGTGCAATTTTGTTTTTAGCAGTCATTAACAGAAACAAATGGATTTAACCTTGTAGGTCTTCATAGGAGACATTTTGGCTGAACAAGAATTCCAAATTTGGGGCCTGCGTGGTTATAGGTAGAAAGCAATGAATTAATCTCAGAAAAAATAAAGTGAGAGTTCTCTACTTCGTTCTTCCTTAATATGAAACATTTTCTTTCAGTCAGCTATCAGCAGAGCACAGCTTAGTATTAAACATGCACTTCTGGGTGGAAACCAACTATAAAATTGTATTCTTTGCTGTAGTTCTTGTTCTCTTAGATAATGGTTGAACAAGCTAGTCTTTGATGATGCTTGACTTGAAGTTGTTCATTTAGTGTTTTGGCACTAAACAGAATAACCTTTTGGCAATCTCTGTGACTGTGTACTTGCTCAATATTTTGTTTAAAAATACTGTCATGATAAAATCTGGCCTTCAATCTAATAGAAAATACTGACATATTCAAACAGCACAGATTTTGTACTAATACCCAAGAGAATGGGAAATTGCTAAGATAGGAATTCTATAAATTAATAGTTTATTAAATTAATATAGCAAGTTATTATTATATATTATACTGATATCAGAAATCATTCTAGTTCTTTGTATGAACATATAAATCTGTATCTGTTCTCGACATAAAGCCATTCAATGTTTCATTCTTGATTTTGGTAACACCACTTCTTGACAATATCAGCCTTGGATGGGCAACAAGTATTCAGAAATGGCAGAGCGAAATAGAAGCCAGAAGCCAGCCAGGCAAGTGCCTACAGTTTGCTATAATATCCAGTTAGCAGGTCTGCAAAATAGCATTCTTTTACTTCCTGTTTCACATGAGGTAGGCTTACAAGTCTTATGATTACAGAGCATTGCTGCACATCCTTATGCATGTCATGCCAGCTGCCAGGAATTTTTACTGCAGTTTCATCCTGTTTAGAGAGATTTTCAAATCAGACTTCAGTTTGTAGCTACCAGTGGTTTGATGATGATTACATTTTCTGCTAGCAATAGGAAAAACCTATGGCTATCCTCAAATAATGCAGTCAAGGATATGCTAGACAGACTTTAGGTGTTGAGGATGAAAAAACCAATTGCCAATATTTGGGATAGCTGCAAAACTCTCTAAATACATGAGAGGGTAAGTCTTTAAATACACTGTAGAGGATAACCCTTCTCTTTAGGGTCAGTGATCTTGCAGATGAAAGTAGTGACACATGAAGGAAGCAGTCTGTCCATAACACCTCCTGCTCAGCCCAGCCCCTCTCAATGCCATTTCCAGCTTTTTTAGCTCACCTTAACCAGAGTTGCAATGTCTTCAAGAAACAGTGAGCTGTAAGCAAATCTGGTTTGGGATTGTGGCCAGAATTTAGGATGCAGCATTACCATTGTACAGCATAATAACCATTCCTTCCACTTTTCCTCCTTCATCTCCCAACATTCCCATGAGAGGGGGAAGAAGATTCTCTGCATACCCACCACATACCCACCAGGACACAGTGATGTGGCACTTCCATTGTGAATAGTTTTATTTTTTGTAGTTTCTGGAATGAAGAGAAGCAGTAATGCAAGGGAGATCTGTCTGGAGCTGTTTCTCCAATACGCTGCGTCGCACCATTTCTTCCCTGCTTTGAGCAAGCACATGTCAAGAAGGCTGCCAACAAAAGCATTGTTTCTGACTTTCAGTGTTTCAACAAACACTGTTTTGACACTATGAAATGTGGCTTTGGGTTTTAAATACCTTGTTTTCAGGGAATGGCAAGGGCAGGAGTGATTGAACTTGTGCAGACTGTAGGCACTTAAAATCCTCACCAGTGCCATGGCCCTGGCCTCCACCCTTTCTTAGCACTTAACCTGACATTGTTATTAAATACTGAGCTTTGTTATACACTGCCCTAGACAGTGGCTAGGCTTGTTGTGTATTTAAGATTTTAATAGGATTTGTCCTAGCTAATCTTACATATTGTAACTGCGCAGTGTAAAACTCATTGCTCTTTATACAGGGAAAGTGTCCTCACACCCATTTATTTACTTATTCAGGTATAGTTCTGGCTCTGACCTGGTTTTTCAGGCATTTCTATCCTATCCCTTTGTTTACCAGTGTGGGAATCAGCACAAACCATCATCCCTTCAATTTCTCTGATTTTTAAACTTCTAAGCTAGGACCCTAAGACATACCCATTTTTATGTAAAACCAAAAAAAAAAAAAAAGGGGGGGCGGGTGGGGGGAAGAAACTAAACCCCAAGCCTGCTTATCTCAGTTCAGAACTTGAAGCAATGCAAATTCTAACCCAAGGAATTGTCCCCTAGCTTCTGTAAAAGTACACTGTCAAAGTGCCTTGCTTATCAAGGTGGATCATCTCCCAGGACCACTGAATTTAGTGAATTGCACAACACAGAGATAATCATTACTTCATAAGAGTTGAGAGAAAAGCCTTTGCTTTGAGAACAGCATATTAAGTTTTATGATTATCTGCAAAGGAGTCCTTCAGTGGAAAAAGTTTAATTGAATATCAAGATCTTATAGGTCAGATACACTGGAACCTCTTTTTACTACTTAAGAATCTGGGACATTATAATGTTACATGAGAGAAAATGTACAAAATTTTATTTTGAACTCTTAGTGATACTTGTCAATTCAGCTTGGAACTGCTAGAAGGGAAAGTGATTTTGCATTATTGATTACAACATTGCATGTTGTATTTCCTCAGCCCCCCTAATCAGTGTAAATGATTCATGTGACCCATGACAAGCTGGTTCAAACGAGGGTCCAGCTTGATGGAGCTTCAGGCCATACTGTGCGCAAACCGCTCAGTACTAGGTGTTCTACAAATCATAAAAGAAAAAATCATTCAAACCTTCAATCTGCAGCAGTTTCAGCAAAGTTGAAGTACACCACAGAACCTTGAGAACAGGCTGAAGTGACTCTTGTATAGCTCCAATGTGGCTACATGCAACCCAAACCATTCCTGATGCGGTGAAAGGCTTCTCTCGCTTTTTTCACGTGCAGTCAATATCCTTTCTTGATCTGATCCACCTTCACTTGTGTGGGATAAAACTGGACTGACTTCCTGGGAACTGAATCTCTGTATGAAGAACAAGGCTGTCAAACTGATTTTAACCAAATTTTGACATAAATCTTTCAGCAAACTGACTTTGTGTTCAGCTGGGAAATGCTTCAGCTGCTGATGTATGCAGTGTAGGCTTTTCCCCCCTTGATTCTTCCCTGAGAAAAGGAAGACTCTGTCATTTAGCAATGTTGAGTATATAACAAGGAAAACAGCTTTTCAACAGATGCAGGCAATTCTCTGTCATCGGGAATCACAGAGCCAAGAAGGGATGTTTGCCTAAATGATTTGCCCTAAATGTAAATTGGTAAGTTACATGAAAAAAGTACAGGATAAAATATGTATGAGAGCACAGTCTGGGATATAGAGGAGTCTGATTCAACAAAAGTGATTACCTGATAGTTTGAAGTCTCTGAGTCAAGAAATGCGGTGTTTGGAATACCATTGAAAAAGCATGGGACTTGCAGGTTTCCTTCTGTGCAGCCCAGCTGAGTTATGCTGAACCCCTTTGAAATTCACCAGTGCAAGAGACTTGGGTTTCCTGGAGCCTTGAATTCAATCCAAAACCTGCAAGAAAAGAAAGCGCTCCCCACCTGTTTACAAGAATGATTCAGAGAGAACAAATGCGCATACAAAGGAGTTCCAAAACTGCAGGATCCACACCATAAAAGCAAACTTACTTTTCCTGTTTCTCTTCTTGTTGGACAGAAACACAAAATGGAGATGAACAGCCTTCTGGATCGTGTTTGTTTCAGAAGGCTTAAGAGCCCACTACCTGCTATGAAACATATGTCAAACTTTAGACTGTGGAGAGTAATTTATTTGTTTATTCTTGTGAAGACAGGAAAAAAGTCTCCTCATTTCATGGCAATATTTTCTCTATCAAAAATGTTATTGCATTGATAAGGCCAATAATGGAAAACAGCCCTTTGTGTCAATATTAATCTGAGATAAATTTCAATAAGAAACCCTGCTTCACCTTCAATTTCCAAAAGAGTCAGCTTTTTACAGAAATAATTTTTGCATCCATTTCCATGATCATACAATTAGTTCAATAATGAATAAGCTTTCTTCAAATCTCTTCAGCATCCACTGCATAGAGATTGTATATTTCTCAGTTCAGGTCTGCATTTGATGTGTTCATTACTGCCTATTTTAATCGATCCAGTGCAGTTTTCTATCTATGGTATCCAAAATTCTTCCCAGAAACTTTAACAACAGTCCTAAATTATTAAGAGCAATATAAACAAGAGACAACTGTGCTTTATTGTGCTGTATAAAAGGAATCATAGCTCTTTTACTTCACATTTGTATAAAGGCATCAGCCCATAAGCATATGTTAGAACTAACCACACACAGAATATGACTATAGACACCTATCCAGCATGACCATAGACAGTCACTTCTTACTTTCCTAATCAGCAGATTACAAAAATAAGTTTCAGATCTGAAATCTACATGCGGTTCTCTCTGTTCAATTCATTACTAATAGTTCAGACTCTACATTCATTTCATCAGAAATATTGTTAGCACTCAAAGGAGGTGAAGAGTTAGAAGGTGTACACTCAAAATGAGACATCATCTGCAACAATTGCTACCAGCTTACAACATCAATCTCCCACTGAAGACTGACAGTGAAACTGACATGGATTGTATTTGCTTGATGATGATAACAGAAAAGAGCAGAATAATCTTCTTTTCATGCCTAACTCTGCAAGTCATTTCAGGTCATGGTAAGAAAGTTCAGTCCATACAATTCTTATTTTCGAAACATGAACACACAACACCAGTTTTCAGCCATTTTCAGCAACCGACCAAAGCAGATAAGGATTTTCATAGTTTTCAGATCAATAAAGCCGAAAACTGACTATAAAAAGGTCAACAGACAATTTATCCATTGACGTGTTGAATGGTCAATACAGTACGAGTCTAGCTGCTCAAGTTTGACAGCATTCTTGTTTTATATCATACTTCAGCACTGCAAAATGATAAGGAGTCTGACAGCTCAGCTTAGCAAACGCTGCAAGACCAATTAGTCACCTCCATGATGCATATTTAGAGAATATATCTAAAACCCACGGCCTGTGATAACTTACAACACAGAGCCCATGAGAATTTCTCATGAGTGGTTCTCCTGTCCCTGCTCAGGCTCGCCGAGGAAGGGTTACTTACGTGAGCAGGGAGTGCAGGCTATCAGGAGTCACGACGTGCCATCTTTGTGCGTGCGCGGGATTGCGCAACCCCGAGGCTCCGATTGGATCCTGCTGCTCTCCACTGGACTGTGTGCACATCGGGCACTGCTGCAGGGAGCTGAACCCGGATGCCAGGTTCAATGAGAGCACGCTCCGAGCGCGATGGTTGCCCACAGTATTCTCTCACTGTCTGGAGAATTTGGCCACTGCAGAGTGAAAATGGCACACAGATGTCACCGTGACAAAATGGATTAAAATTCTCCCTTATTTTGAATAGTTTTGATGTGGTACATATTTATTTAAGCTGGAATTTTCACACTTGATGATTTTTTTCTTCTAAATTCTGTGCTGGACACTTCAAGATCTCGGCTGCAGAACTGTAGGACCTTCACAGTTCTATTTGGAGATGGCATACTAAACATGCAACTACCAAAATAAAGTTCAGTATTTTGAATATTAATCCTAGAGGTCTTAGACCGTTTGCCCTCAAAATTACTATGCCTTATTTAGCAATATGTAAAACAAAGATAATATATCCCAAGTACTTAAAAACATATTTTCAAAAGCAATACACTACTATTGATGGACTTCTGAGGGACTCCAGTGATGGGCACCACAGAAAAGTAACTGAGGAAATTGCTGACTGTATTCAGTGAGGATTGAATAAAACACAGTAACAAAGTGTTAGGAGACATAGGTAAAAATAATTGAACATGAAAAACATTCATTATCTAAGCTCTGTCTAAAAAAAGCAAGAATCCTCTATGAAACATAACATTTCACCCATGTAATTTAAAACTATTTCATGGAACTGCACTGATGGTCTTAACATCAATACCTCCTAGTGTTTTGACATTGCAAACCTAATAATACTTTATAAAGTAAGCTCTCCTTAAAATTTACTAAAATAAAAATAAAACAGTAGATAAAAAACTATGAAAACAATAAACCCTCATATTAATAACTACATAAGTGAGCATCAGGTTTGTCTCCAAAGTGATTATGATTCTTATCCCTGCTACTGCAATAAGGTCTTATAGAAATTATAGCTGTCTTTAATGTTTATAAACCTTAGCCAAATTTCCAAATGAAATTAATTCTGGCCAATTCGTACCTCCCTGAAGTTTTGTTCAACATTTTCCATTAATTTAAATCTTTATGCTGTACCATTATCCAAGTTTGTGAACTGCAATGCTGAATACAGAAAAAGACTTTTAAAAGTAACTTTTAAAAGCTACTTCACAATAGAGATTGAACACACATACACAGATATCCCCATTCAATATGGTCTTCTTTCAAGAAGGATGACATAACAGAACCTTAAATTATTAATGTGAATGGCAATATTTGAACTGAAATACTAAAGAGGTCTCTGCTAACTTTTATACCACTTCTATAAATTTAGCTAATTTCTCTGAGTCTTGAATAATACATGGACCAAAGGATTTAGTTCTTTTTCCATGTTTGTCCTTGCTTGTATGCATTTAATTATATCCTCCATGTCTTTTTTTTTTTTTTTTGGAATAAGAATGTCTGCTACAGATTTAAAATAAGGGAATATACTCAAGGGTCTTATAATAGAACTTCTGACAAAATTTGCTAGTGGCAATAGTATATATACATATCTATCTCCACTTATATGCAGTCTGTAGTTTATATTATTACAAACAAACAAACAAATTGTCATTCAGCAGAATTGTGTCCACTGGAGTATATTAACGCATATTTTTTTGAGCTTGTGCATCAGCAACAAGCTCCTTTGAGAGTTTATAGGTACTGCTCAGCATAGCTCTCCATTTCACCCACTTTTTGACCAGTACCATTTATTTCTCTGAGCCTGAAAACACCAATTGCTTCTAAAGACTGATTTTTGATTTGGGTCACTAAGGTACTGCATAACAGACCCCAGCTTTCAGCTGGCTTTAAACAGTGCTGCAATGGTCCTAAGGCATTGCATAGGATTAGATGGAGCTCTGATCCCAAACACAATGCTGCAGTGTCAGTGCCTCAGAGAAAAGCAAATTCTCTTAGGTACAACTCCATACTGATCCAGTGACATTACTTCCTATTCTGAATTTACCTTGGTGGCTGCTAGCAGAGGGATCTCTGCAACACGCACCACTGCACAATGTAAATATGCCCTCCAGTATGTGTGTGTACATCAATTTTTTAGTCTATAATACCAATTGCAAATATTGGCGTGCACAGTTGTGGTGTCTGTGTTTACAGACTGTAAAGAGGCTTAAGTGTTTATCCCCTTTATACACAGAGATATCCCGGACGTGTTCAGACAACATGGAAACCCTACTCTGGCCCCCATGTTCGTACTTCTCATGGTACAGGGTGCACACTGTTTTTCCCTTACTAACTCTGTACAGGATCTTTACTAGTTTTCTATAGGGGAAATGTCTTAATACAGCACTCTAAGTTGTTCTCTGACGGATTTGTTTCCCAGAGGATAATGGTTAAATAATAAGAGAGAATATACTCAGTGTCTTTTCCTTCCTAATCATATCAGTATTTACCAGCCTCTTATGTTGCAGCTAGCCAGACTCCAGTGCCTGATTTAAAATGTTATGCTTTGCTTGGGTTCTTCTAAATGACACTTCAAACTTTGAAATGAACAGATCAGTAACAGATCTTAATCAAGTTACGTATGACTTGTTTCGAAGTAAGACATAGAGATTGCAATGGAGGTTAGAGCATTATGTATTGCTCCTCTACAATGCACACACTAAAAGACAGCAGGAGAATACTCATGTTAATAAAATGGCCTAAAATCTCAGTTATAACATGATTTGATTTTCAATTACTGAGTTTTATCTAAGCATTTGGAAGTAAAGGAGTGGATCAATGGCTCTGTGTTGGACTAGAAAAGACCATAAACGGAGTTGTATCCCTGTTTTAGTCTTTAACTATAGCTTTACTTTAGATAGACTATATTGTGCCATGCTATGGAATACTTACTGCAGCTAATTGAAATGCAGTTCATCTTCACACAAGTAAGAGAACACCTATAATGTTAATGAACAACTTTTAAGCTGATCAGTTACCTCACTTTTCCATGGAAGCTTTAAGATAAAAATACTGCATTTGAATTTGCACAGATCAAAATTCAGGGACAATGGGAATGGTACTTCAGCTGAATTCCATGCCAAGTGTCCCAGCATCACTCTGGAGCTTAAACATGGCTTCAGAAGTGACCAAATGACCAGCCAGAGAAAAGTCAAGCAGGCAGTGCCTTGTTAACTTGCATTTTAGCCCTCACACAGAGGAAGTGCTGTAATTCCTATCAATTACGTTTTCCTTCTTCCCTTGAAATGAACACTCCCTACTCCAGTACGGCACCAGGTGGACTAGACAATGTTTTGCATGTCCCTATGAGTTCATCATTCTGTCTTTTTTTAACTATAAATGGAGACACTGATTTCAGTCGTTATTGTGCTATCACATTTTATTTGCATTCAACAGTGGGTATCTATGAAGATAAGATATGATGGTCTCATTTTATTTTATGAAGAAGGCGATTCAGAAATCATGAGTAAGATGTGTAAATAACATCACCGCCATGTAGCATTTGATCATGTAGGGTTAAAAAGAGTAGATCTGAAAATGCTAACAACTCTTTTACAGAAATATTTCACTTAATTTAGTATTGCAAATGCAGAGAGTAGTAATATGATTCTATGAAAAAGGAAGAGAAACTAAAGAAAGAAATTTCAGAGTTTTCAGATCAAATGCAATGGCAAAATCTTCTAACTTTTCTGTTAAAAAAAATAAAAGTAGGTACATCAATAAATTCTTCTAACATATTAATATTTCCATTTATGCAGTCAATTGTATGGATTTGATCAAAAGGAGGTACAAAAATCAGACATGTTACTCCCATGCTATTAAAAATATACTCTCTCATATCACCTGTATAAGTCTATTAAGTGAACGAAGGTGAAATACAATTTGAAGAGGAATTATTTCTTTTAATAATTAATAATGCTACTAAATCAATTAATCATAAATATTTGAGATTATTTTTTTCAAGTCTCATACATTTTAACACATTTTATAACAATTTCTGAGAAGAAATAGCACCAGATAAGAAATTAATTATGGCAAGAGTCGTATGTCATAGTCAATGAATTAACCACCTAGTAGTGTCAGGAGAGTTGATTCACTACCTACATGAGATTTGAAAATTTCAGTCAAAAATACAGATATAGGGAATCACTTCTGATGGTGCCTTTAAGCTCAGTAAAGGGGTTAAACTGAACTGTAAACCACTTTCAGCCTAATTATGATGACCAGACTGGGATGTCTCAGAGATCACAGTGCTTCCCTGAACATGCAGGAAATGTATATGAAACCACAGCATAGCAACTGTTGATATGAGTTGATTTTTAGTTGTAAGTAATACAATGATTCATAAAGTATATACTTCTTCTCACTAACATAATCTCTTAATAAGCTTATGTGTGTTACCCACATGAGTTTACTGTACTATTTTATCATTACTTTAATTACATACCATTTCAATCCATTACATTTTAAATTTTTTTCTAGACCTTCATCCCGGAACTTTGATAATAACCATTAGAGACAATGATACTTCCTTAAATTTTTACTGCATGTATTTCTGGATGTACAAATATCTTGTAGGCATCTTCTTTTCCTTGTTAAATAATGCTAAGTAAATTCTACAGAATTACACATCAATGAAGTTGCCAAAGATATAACTCATGACTGAAACGGAACAATCCTTTTCCTCAAAACTTCCAATTCAATTTTGTTATGTCACCTTTATTTAAACAGTTGTACTCTTAAAATGCTCAGGACAACCAGCATATTTCTTGCTTTTGTTTGTTGCTTAGGTAAAAGTTGTGCCTTTCATTTCCTTCTTAGTGTTGAAGTTACTTTTTCAAATCTAACTGAGAGTAGATTTTTATTAGACATTAGGAAGAAATTCCTTTCTGTGAGGCGAGTGAGATGCTGGAACAGGTTGCCCAGAGAATTTGTGGATGCTCCATTCCCTGAAAGTGTCCAAGACCGGGTTTGATAGGGTTCTGAGCAATCTGGTCTTGTGGAAGATGTCCCTGTCCATGGCAGGGGGTTGGAACTGGATGATCTTGAAGGTCCCTTCCAACACAAACCATTCTACGATTCTGTGATTCCATGATAATTTTTCATAAAACATAATAGAAAATCATATTTGAGAGAATTCCAAGTGGACATTTAGTCTATTCCCTTGCCCCAGAGCACTATCAACAGCACTTAGACCATTCTCATGTAGGTGTTTTACTAACCTAGTGATGGAAATTGGACAGTATTCTTAGGCAACCTAAATGAGTATCTCACTACCTTATCAATGCACCTCTAACATCCCTCCATAACAGCTAAACTTCATTCCATTTTGAACATTGTTATGACTCCAAAGAATATGGGGACTACACCAGTACCTTCCTCCTTGCAGGAACTGTTTGAATTTTGTGGGATTATGGGATCTGCTCTCTCAGTGAAAGAGTGTTTCTCTATACCCCAGGGTAAAACACTATAAAAGGGTAATTTCCCAAAGTGCTATAGCTGTAAATAACTATTTTAACATACTCAAAAAGCATTCTTCACTCCCTCATTGGTCCTAAAATAAGGAATATTCCAGGAATATTTCTTGCATATCTGTCCTTTCATATCTCCAGGGCTAGAAATCACATGGATTTTTTTAAAATCATAGGTAGAATCCAAATAATTTTTAATGGTGAAATCATGTTAGAAGGAAAATAGCTGAAATAACCCTAAAATTGCCCATATGAGAAGTGGAGACCCTTAAGGAAAAGGCCATATTACTGACTTGCTAACACAGAAGGATTTTCATTGTGTACACCTGCGTTGTGCTTGGCCAGTGGAATACTGCTGACCTTAAATAGCATTTGATTTCTTCATTTTCACAAGCAGAGTAGCTACATAGGCAGGTGCAAACAATTAAAAAAAATTTGTATCAGGTGGAACTTTTTTGGAGTTTTTTTGAGGAGCTAATTATCATCACTTGCCCTAAGAAGAAAAAAAAAAAAAAACCCAAAAAAACCCCAAAAAACCCCAGCAAAAGAAGCAATTCACTTAAACTTCCTGCTCAAAAGTCTCTTAAGTTGTGTTTATCCCACAAGAAACAAAAACTTGGGAAGACTAAGCCTAAGCAAAAATCCTTCTTGCTCACTTCATGACATTTCATCAAAAATGTGGACAGAAGACTCCTCCTAGAGTGTAAATAGCTGAGGGAAATTCAGAGCATCCTCTATTTACCTCTGCACCTGCAAAAGAAAACGAAAATGTCTGAAGCCCCACCTATTAGAGCCTTGTGAAACAATCTGGGAACTGAGCCAAATTCTGCTCTCTCACTATATAAGAGTTGGGAACAGACAGGTGTTTCCTCAGAGGCAGGCTGTTCGGTGGTTTTTACCAGCCCTCCAGAAGATGGGTAAAGGTGGTGGGACACGAATACCACTATGGATATCAATACTAGCCCTGGTCTTCATACAGATCAAAGGTAGGAAGATTCACTTGCTTGGCATTTTTACTGTTTTAAAGAATTTATAACTTGCTTTGGAGTTTGAAGCATTTTTTTTTCTTGGCTTTGTGAAGTTAATGAACTTGTTACCTTCATGCAAGATTTTATTTTCTGCTTAAAATATTTTCTTTCCTAAGAAGAGAAAATTAGCTCCTTTCAAACTGTCATCTTGTTTTTCTCCAGTTGAAATCTGGAACAGCTCCACTGCATTGAGTGGAACTTTCTCTGAACTTACATGCCTAGAAAAATTCCTCAAGATTTGCATTTAGCTTTTAATATCCACTTTAAGGTGGTATAGCATTTCTAAATGTACAAACCAAAAGGTGCAAAGGTACCTCTAGAAAGGAACAAATCAGCAGAGAATTATGTCTGCATGAATTATGAAATACTCTGTTTATCAGGTGATGACAGAATATTGAAGAAAGGGAGGATTTTGCTTGACAATCATCAGGCAAAGGTTTTAAAAATTAATTTACTCTTGCTTATAAAAGCTTAGCACACAAAGTTTGTTTGCAATGGGCTGAAAACAAATGGAACTGCTATAAATATTCTGAGGGCACTTAATAGTCACAGATGGATGGAAACCCCTTTAATTTTTATTTTTTTCTTTTTTTCACCTGATAGTTTCTCTTTAAGTTTAAAGTAACAACAATGTTAATTTTAAATGCATTTTGATCCCTCGTGCAGATCCTATTGTATGATTTCATATTTTTCCTGCTCCTAGGTAGTTCCACAGTAACTTATGTTAAGAACTGGTAGTGTCAAAGGATAGCCTATGACAGGACTAGCTGTAGCATTAGCAAAACATGCAATGGCAGTAGGGATCTGCAGTGCATGTGGCATGAGCAGAGCCACACAGTATGCAGAGAGAGAAGCAGAAAACTCTCTGAGGCTGGGCACTGAAGGAGCCCTGGAACACTGAATGGTTCCTACCTTAAAAAGGGACACACGTCCTCTCACCCCAGCTCTTTCCCCAGGAGGGGACTTGCAGAGTTCCCCACAGCTCTGCTTTCAGCCTTAGCCCCTCTAGTGGTCCTATCCACAGACTGTTCTTGTGAGGAGCAGCAGGGGGTGAACCTCCCCTTGCACTTTTCTCTGGCCAGAATAGTCTTCACCTCAACCTGCCCTCTGAACTCTCACTAAACTGTGCATTGAAAGCTCCTCTGGAAAATGCATGTGTTCTAATCCTGATGCTGAAGTGGAATGGAATGAAAAATGGTTTCTTTGCTTTGGGGCAAAATCAACAGGCACAAAAGTATCTGTTGGAAAGACCTATTTCCTTCTGTGTGGCATGGCTTTTGCATTTATTTTCCTTCTGTGGCTTATTACAAAGAATGCTTTGAAACTAGAAAATACAGAGTAACTTTGGCTTTGACAAAGATCAGTCCTCTAACCCTAAAGTGAGTTCTTCGTGTACAAAAGGGACTTATTTGAAAGCCATCTAGCTAGAAAAAAAGGTTTTATTAATGCTTAAAGCACAGAGTAATCATAAAACCTAAGAAATTTAGGTCCTTTATCTGAAAAGCTTCTAAGGGAATCCAGGGGTATACTGTGACAGAATAAGGACCTGCTCAAATCACCACAGGCATGTTTTTGATGGCTTCCCTGCAGTATTTTATTACTCAAAAAGTTAAAAAAGGAAAAGGCTGAAGGAGTGGTGTTTGGCCATCGTTGCATGTAGCATGGGTCCAGATGCATTTCTGGCCTCTTGTACATAAACATATCTTTGATTTTTTGATACAATGAGTGTTGCATGTTTAAGCAGATACAATTGAGACATTATGAGGGGATTCATGAAAATTGGGCATTCACATTTCCTTCACTACTCTTCTCGATGCAGTTCAAGCCCAGGGTGGTGAACAACCAACAAAGTCAGAGTATGTTTCTCCATCTCTCCTGCAGCGACAAAAATATAGGTATTTTTATGCTGATCTCTTTTAAGGTTTTGTTCCAAATAAAGGTGATCAATAGTAAGATTACTAGAATATTTTGATTCCTAGCTACTCCCATACCACACAATAAAAGAGAAGCCCTCTGTACAATACACCCAGTTCTCAGACAATCTCTTTCTGCTCTAAGCTTGGGAATTTCCTCTGAGCTCTGGCCCAGTGGATCTGCTCTACTGATACGATACAGTTATCTAATCTTTGACTTCACGAAAGGTACATAACTTATATCTAAAAGTGTATTTTCAGAAGAGGTGTGTTTACATACATATCATGAAGGTACTTGATATAGGTAATAAAAGGCACATTTTTTTACACTGTGTCAAGATGACTGCATCACTCACGAGAGAATAAGAAAGCTGTAACTACCTTAAACATTAGAAAAACTAAGTACTACAGGATCATGCATGACATGTAACTGGACAGTGCAAAATAAGGGTGGAAGGATCCAAAGCTGACTGGTGTATTAGTGATGACAGATTGAAATAACTGATCATTAAGTCTGCCCTGCAAAATGCGTGCCACAGGTTATTTAAAAATAGCTGTTGTAATCAGTATTACAATACAATGCTCTGCAGATCATATGGCAGCTTTTGAGTCCAGAGCATCAGGGCCAGCACCAGATGGGAGTCTTGAACAAATGGTGGAAGAAAATACTACAGTCTGTGCAATTTAGCTGTTACTGAAATTTATAGAAAGACAGAACACAAAGCATTGTGTAAAAACCACCAATAATACCTTGTGGAGACTTTCCACTAGAGTGCAACTAGTAGTAAGAAATATTATTCACTAAAATAAAGAAATATTATTCACTAAAAACACTAGGCAATCTCTACCCATATTCTAGGACTTCAGAAAAGATTAAACCTGGCCATTTTTTCTCCTTTCTGTTTTCTACCAGCTCTCAAATCCCAAGGAGTGACAATCATTCCACCCTTTCAAAACTCACTGAAAGTAAAAGGTAAGTTAAGCAAATGTCATGACTCAGATATTTGTCCCCTTGGTAATGACAGAGCATGGAGTAACTAGAAAAAAAAATCAATAAATTGTGTGAGAACCTTTAGCATCATAAACCAAATTAACAGATAATTAATTAATTAATCAGGTAACCCAGATAATCTAAACGTGAATCCAGTGCTTTTGATTCATTGTTCAATGATGCCACTGTAAGAAAAATTTTTAATATTTATTTAAAATATGCATACATATTGTACATGTTTTTCCCTGGTATTATATATATTTCCAGTAAAGAGAGGAAAATACTAGTGTGCTGAAAACTATTGAGACACCTTACCCAGGGAATAGGGTACAATTCAAGCAGGCCGAGTGTGAATGTGGAAAAGGGTTGGGAAGATAATCAGGGATTTTGGAGAGTATGCTTGCAAGGAAAGGAAGACTGAAAAGAAAGAAGAGCTTTCTGTAATGGGCTGGGGGAGAAGTAGGGAGGTGGAACCCCTTCAAGGTGAAGTGTAATTTTGGCACAAGAACAACCAGGCATACGTGGGACAGGAATATATTTTGGAAGATGTTGACAAAAGTCTTCCAGCCGTTTAGAAGTTGTGGGTATGAGTGGCCTTCCCAAGTAGGAGTATCAGCTAGTTTTAAGCTAGCTTTAAAATGGTTTTATGGTGAAACTTTAGGGCTCCATACGTTTAGGAAAGGATATATGGGATAGGGTAGTCATCAGAACTAGAGCACTGGATCTAGTGACCCCAAAGGTCTCTTTTGATCCTAGGCCCTATATCCCTATACAAAACTGATTTAAGCACAAAAAGCAACTGAAATAAATAAATAATGACAAACAAATAGCTTGACAAAACAGAAAAAAAAGATGGGCTTTTTGGAAAGAGGCTGGTGAAAGAAGCAGGAGGGATAAAACATCTACAGGAAGGGTATTACAAAAAACTACAGAACATTCTTATTGCTTATTTTGAATCCACAGCTGGCAACCCCTATCACAATGGCCGTGTTTGCAGCACATGGGGTAACTTCCACTTCAAGACCTTTGATGGGGACATCTTTTACTTCCCTGGGGTCTGCAATTACATCTTTGCATCCAACTGCAAGTCTTCCTATGAGGACTTCAACATCCAGATTAGGCGTGCAATGGTGGAAAATGCTACTGTGATCACTCACGTCATCATGAAGCTGGAAGGAGTAGTGATCGAACTGACCCCCAGCTCTGTCCAGCTCGACAACCAGCTGTATGTTCCTACCTTGTTCCCATGGGCTCTCTGAGCAAGTATCCCTTTCCCTCATCTCATCATTGCTCCCAAGCAGTGGCAGGGCTCAGGTCCTTCCTGAAGTAGTAACAAAAACAAAGGAGAGCTTGACAGAAATCTAAGTGTCACTTGTGCAGATTATCCCCATGGCTGTTTTGTTCAGATGAGCTGTAGCCAATATGCTGTCCCACTGCTACAATAGTGTATGTATGTATGCAATCAAGTCTATAAGCTGCATTCTTTACACCCTTGGAGTCAGTAGTTTCCATTAATTTTACCACACCAGAATCCCTGCAAGGAATTTTTGACAGCTTTTGTCCCTGCACTGAGCAGTGTGCAGTAAAGCAGTGACTGCTCTTCAGCTTGTACCTGAATTAATTTTAAATTATCTGTTCTGCAAACTTGCTGTCTGTGTAGCAATTATAGCACTGACTTTGGCATTGGGTGTGAAACCTGCCCAAAAGGCCAGGTAAATATTTGGGCAGCTATCCCACAGTGAGTTGTCTGTTATGGCAGCTATGTACAGTGAGCTAGTCTAAAGGTTATCTTGGGTACAGCTTCCTGAATGGCACTCATGTCACAGCCTCGAGTCTACCCCTTTATTAGCAAGTGCTTCAAGGAGTAAATAGCAACATCCTGAAGCACACTGGCTGCAAAACAGAGCCTCCCAGCACTTGGTTGAAAAATACAACCACAGATGTATGCTAACATTTTACTCAGCAAAACACCCTGAATGGAGAAAGCCAAAAGGAGCACCAGGAAAAGCAAGGCTGATCCATTTGCACAATGAGAGGCGATTGCATAGGAAATGGACAAAATATTAAAAACCTGTGTTTTCTGTAGTAGTTATTGCTTTAATTTCTTCACAGATACATGTTGAAAATTCTCAAAGAGAATGAGAAAGGATATCATTGTGGACATTCAATGGCTATTTTGTCCCTACCACTTCTGACTTATGATGATCTTTCCCCAGGATCCAGATGCCCTACAGCCATATGGGAGTCTTTATAGAGAGAAGTAACAACTATTTGAAAGTTTCTGCCAAGTTGGGACTGACCTTCCTTTGGAATGGACAAGATGCCCTTCTGGTAAGAAAACACCCAAAACACAGCAGAAAGTCTGTATTTTGAAAATAGTCTGCTTACACCTTTGCAGTATTACAGCTAGGCAGGCGTTAATTTTGGATTTGATTCCATTTTTAGTGTATTGTTCTGTCTTCCAGTCTCCTCTCCATTTCCCAATTTTTCCCCAGCAAGCTCAGCTCAGAATCAATCTATGCCAAATTATAATGTTCCTACCTCACCATGAAGTGTTCCTGAGATTCCAGACCTGGCAAAGTATCGATGTTCACAGCCAGGGCTAGGATAAGAGAGCTTTTCTTGGTCATCACCGACCATTCCAATGGTCAGTGTTATCACACAGCACAGTCTGCACAGCAAACATACCTCGAATTTTGAGTACATGAGCAGTACTGGTATAGGCTGTGCTCCTAACCATCACTACTGCCATTTCCATAAACTTCCTTCCTCTTTTTTTTTTTTTTTAGGTGGAACTAGATAAGAAATATGCCAATCAAACTTGTGGACTTTGTGGGGACTTCAATGGAATTCCAGTCAGCAATGAATTTATTTCAGGGAGTAAGTAATAAAAAGCATTATTAAGTACTGGTGCTTTATTTTTTCTTCTTAAAATATACTTTATTATAGGTTGTGGGTTGTACTAACTGGAAAACTGGCGATATTTCTTCATGTATTCCTGTGATGTCAGTTGTGCAAAGTCAGGACTTTAAATGTAATTAGACTGTTTCCATCACTGTTAAATATTTTAAGACCTGCCACATAAAAATTTATACTTGTTTTCAATAGTCAGGATCCAGTTTTTTATATACACTGTTCATATTTCCCCCTTCATATTATAGTGCTATTATTTGGTAATAACTGTTCATGTCATAGCAGATAGTGTCACAAAAGAAAATAACTCCATGCAAAATTTAGTAAGCATTATTCTAATATTTGAACTGTTTTTTACAGAGACAAAACTGACCCCCATACAGTTTGGTAATAGACAGAAGATAGATGGACCCACAGAGCAGTGTGATGATCCTATTCCTCCTACTTCTCTGATGAACTGCTCAAGAGAATTTGTAAGAACCTCTCTCTCAAACTTTGTTTTCTCACTATGAATACGTTCTCTGTCTATGGAAAAAACTTTTTAGAAGGGGGAAAAAATAGAGCATGAATATGACTCAGCTGTAGGTCTCAAATGAAAAATATTTTAATTTAGTGTTGCATTCTTTGCTAAGGTTAATGCCAAAAATTTGCATTCCCCTTCTACAAGAAGACTGCATATTTTTCTGAAAGAGAAAATTACTGAGGGTGCCTTAATATAAAGAAATTATATAATGCATGGGAAGTGACCTGAGGTGAGAGTAACCAAGGATATGGAAGCTACTAGAGTTATTCAAAGGAGTTCCATGTGGTTTTGCCCTATTGTTACCTTTTTCCTTAAATATCAGCTTATGGATACTGTTGAAGGGTTTCTGGACCAGATCAATCTTTGATTTGTTCTGCTCCATGCCTTAAATAATTATTTTCACATGTTCTTAACACTTTGTTTACCTTCTCTCTTTTCCTTCCTAGGCCTCTATCTGTGAGACAGTATTAACCAGCAAAGCATTTACAAGTTGTAACATGCTTGTGAATGTCCAGGACTACATTGAAACTTGCATACAAGACCTGTGCCACTGTGACAGCTCTATGGCTGACTTCTGCATGTGCAACACCTTTGCTGAGTACTCCCGGCAGTGTGCTCATGCAGGTGGACAGCCCCAGAACTGGAGAACCTCTGACCTGTGCCGTGAGTATCTCGGGAAGGGACCTCCACCTGTGCTTACACATCTAGCAACCTTCACATAGGAGAGGTTTTTTCCTGAAAAAGACAGTAGTTTAAGAGTGCATGTAATTATAATGAAATTAGTTTTTACCTGCTCATACGCAAGACTTTGGGAATATGGAAGTTTAGGGGATTTTGCCTAGGGGGGTTTCAATATGAATCAGAAAATCTAAAATGTTTCAGCCTCTGCTTGGATCAAAATACCCTGTCATAGCTTGGCACAAAACAACCTAAATTGCAAAAAAAAAAAAAAAAAAAGTTTTCTCCAGCTTTTAAATGAAAAGTCAGCTTTATAATACTCTTTCTACTTTTAGCCAAATCATGTCCATTCAACATGCAATACCATGAGTGTGGCTCTCCCTGCTCCGACACGTGCAGCAACCCGGAACGATCTGCACTTTGTGAAGATCACTGTACAGATGGCTGTGTCTGTCCTCCAGGCAAGCTCATTTCCTGTCCTTTTCTCACACCAACCCCTCTAGAATACTCACCTGTACACATTTAATAACTTTCTTACTCTGGATCATTCCCATCCCATCATCAGTTATCATCATGGAAGTTATAGCTACATTTTTCCCCTGGATGCATTATTTCTATTCAAATTACTAAATATGGCCTTTTAAACAACAAATGTGTTTTATATATATATTTTTTTAATGTATATATGTAAAATTACTGAACTGAGAATAAGATCATTTGCTCCTAACAACAGCAGAGTCTTCTATTCTCAGCATTCAAACTCAGTTCACAGAAAGTACAAAATGTTTAAGCAGATTTTGCATGTAATCATAAGTCTTGCTGTTAGCAAGGCTGCATCTGGTTACACAAATGACCAAGTCCTTCTTGTCAAGTGTTACGTGTCTAAACAACAAGGAGCTGACAGAGCACTAGGCAGTGTGTTAGATCTGGTGCTTCAGAGGATTACACAGAAGAACTGCATATCAGGACAAGATGGATGTGTTTGTGCATACTTCTGGGTCTAAATTTTTGTTGCTGTTGTGACTGTATATGACAGGAGCTTCACTCCTTGTAGCTGTTCTGCCCATCCCCATGATTCTCACAGAGTTCACCATCACTTGTTTGTGTAGTAGCATTGACTTCTCTAAGGCAATCCTCTGTCTCTGGGCATAGAAATATTTACTGTACAGATATGTCCCTGGCCAGTCTTACAAATGGCTCATCTATTCCAGCTCATTACCTAATAGTTTTAATCCTAATTCCATTCTAATGAAATCCATAACCAAAAGGATTTTCCTAGAGGTCCCTTTTGATCATGCTAAGATTTTTAGACTTCAATGGAATATAGCCCTTCAATCTCTACATAGCCTGCCTCCTATTATTTGAAAGTACAGCAGAAATGGGACATAGTCTCAGGCATCTGCTAGATGTGTTCAAAGGTTCAGCAGAGCACAGGATAAATAACAGACCCTTTCTTTTCCTAGGAATGGTATTTGATGATGTTAATGGTGCCGGCTGCATTCCCCGCAGAGAATGCCACTGTACCTATGAAGGGGAAACTTATGCTCCTGGTGCCTCCTTCTCATCTAAATGCAGATCATGGTAATATTTTTTCACTTTTTGGTTTTTGGGTTTTTTTGGTTTTTTTTTTTTTGGGTTGGGGTTTTTTTGTGCATGAGCTAAATATTTACTGATTTCCCCTTAAAAAACAAATGAGCACCTACTTCCAAATTGAAGTTCCATAATTATCTGCTTTAGAGGTTGCTTTCATGTCTGCTTTCCCTTCATACTTGGAACAAAAGTTTGAGTTTCTGAACAGGTGCTTCAATTTCAAGAAATACCAGTGAAGGAAGATAATCAAAGTCAAATACCAGAGGTGTTTAAAAATTAGTGTTATACCTTTGCAGCACTACAGTGTAATGCTAAGGTGCTCATATAAATATTATGGAGATCATGACATTTGAGGGCATGTTACATTTAGTGTGGGAGATCACATTTGAGGGGCATGTTTGACAAATAAATATTTTTATTATCCCTATAATTACTGAAGTATTACTGCATAAGTGTATGCAACTGTACCTACCTATTTATTTATTTTCCAAGAAACACTTAAATTCTTTGACATGGATTGCAAGTTCACCAGGACTGAATTCTGTCCAAAGATTGGAAATGAACAAAAATATATATGAAAATTATCACCTTACTATAAATGTGCCTGCCCCATATTTGTCTGAGATTTCTAAGCAATACTGCTTTCTTTGGCAGTGTGATCAGTGTTTCAGGACGAAAATTAGGGCATCATCTGCTCTTACTACCTTTTTATTCTGTTTCCACTTGCATTACCCAATGTTACTGAATGCCTTCTTCATTTCAGTACCTGTGTTGGAGGTGAATGGTCTTGTGTCACTCAGTCGTGCCCTGGGACTTGCAGTATTGGAGGAGGTTCCCACATTTCAACATTTGATGAGAAATACTATTCCTTCTTTGGAGACTGTAGTTATGTCCTAACCAAGGTAAAAATGAGTCACAATCCTTGCTAAAGAAAAATGTTTTTATTATATATCATGTTTTTAGATGAAAACTTCTGGCAATCACATCAATTTTCTGAGTCATTGAAGGTTAACATGGTCATAGGGTTAACACCCTTAAATGGATTTCAGGGGCTTTTCTGTTAGGGTTATGTTAAATAAAACTGTAGTATTTTTGTGTTCTTTGATCATCTTTTAGGATTTGCACTGAGCGTTTATGTTGAATTTCATAACCCTAGGTGTATTCATTGTTTATTTTTACTGAACGACTAAGGTAAACTGTTTTCATAAGGACTTCATATTAAATAAACTCTGGTTTTGACATGATTGATCTGAATGTTACCAAGAAAAAGAATCATAAAATCTTGGAAATGAGCTAGAATGAGATGATTTAGAAATAGATTAGCTTAAATAATTGAAACTTTTGGATAAGATTCACAAGCGCTGCCATTGATGCACAATGGCAGCATAGGTCAGACACATTAAACTCCTCCTTTTGGCACCAGCATGTAAAATTAGATTCTCAGGGTGTCTGGAGGCAGAGAAAAACCCCTAAATTTGTAAACAGAAGTTCAAAAAAGCCCGAGAATTTAATACTGAATTTCTAGATTGCTTTAATTTTGCATCTCAGCTGTTCTCAATTTAGTCTTCAATATGCCAAAAAAGTGATTAGACACATTCAGAATTACAGCCTTTTCTGAGTCTTTCCCTGTTGTGTTTTGGCCATTAGGCACACTTTGAAGGTGGTTCACTGAACACAGTCCTATGGAAATCAGAACTGAGTTGAAATCTGAACCTTTATGCAGTAACTCCATGAATAATAATTTTAGTTTCATTTTCTATGAGAGGATATTTAAAGAATGTCCAAATCACCAGGGTCTTGCATAAACTACTCAGTGCAGACGTTGGAAAATAATCTTTTCTCTCCCTGGTAAACTTCATAACCAGTGGGCAAGAAAGGCACACCTCCTTCTGCTCTAGCATACTAAACAGGTATTGCCTACACATTAGGAACTCATCTTTCTAATGCATGAGGAAGTTTTAATGTTCAGATTAATATGTATAACTAACCCCTGAAAGCTAGAAGCAATGCACAGCTTCCAGTATGCAGACTGCACGAATGCCAACTTACCTGGTGATTCTAGACATACATGTTAGACCACAAGAGCAAGAAGAAATGAAATAAACAATATTTTTAAAAGACTAACTTTAGTAAGAATTCCACTTGCATGTGATTTTTTTTTTTTTTTTTGGAGATGACTATTTCAATATAGCAAATCCTTTTAACACTATCTTTGGTTTTCTTCTTCAAGCTCTGTGACAGCAATGAATTCACAGTGTTGGGGGATATCCACAAGTGTGGCCTGACTGACACTGAGACATGCCTCAAGGGTGTAGCCATCAGCCTAAACGGAGGACAAACGGTGAGCAGCAAATGTACACACCTGACATTCCACAGGGATGTTCTCTAAGATTAACAGACAAGGCAAATGACACCTAACAGCACAGACAAGAAATCTGCACTGCCTTTTTGTTTCATCAAATTTGAACATTATTAAAAGAAAAATTAAGAATAAGGTGGGCACATTAGAAGAGAAGATCTTAGTAGCTTTCTGTTATCTAAATAACTTCTGGTTTTTGCTTTCTTGGACAGTCAGTGGAACACAGTAACAAAGATTAAAGAAATAGTACAGGAATCAGAACATCATCATAGTCTTCCTCCATTTTTTCCCCTTTTGCATAGGAAACATTTGAAAAGTATTTAACTTATCTGCTTGATAATAATTGTCTTTTCTTGTGGACAGAACATTGTGATCCAGCCTTCTGGGAGTGTATTTGTGAATATGATCTACACACAGTTGCCATTCTCAGCAGGTAAGTTCCTTTGAAAAGCTTCTATTTCTCATTTTTATTTTAAAATGTTATTACATGAGTTAAACCAGAGATAAATTGTACCTCTGGTTACACTGCAGCAAACCCAGAGCACTGCCATAGAGCACTATCTCCCATTTTTATGTAATAGGATTTGCCTATTCAACACTAATAACTTCAGCAAGATCATGGTTTATATTTAGCAATATCTAATTAGTTAAAGAAAATAATGTTATTGCACATTTTCAGATCCAAACATTGTCATAAGAGAGGAAAGCAAAATTCTGACATGCAACTGGACTCCAATTTCTCAAGTCATTAGTTCCCTGTGTACCCCCTGTCCTTGTTTTCAAAGCATTCATCACTGAAGTTTCTCAGATGCCAGTTCTTCTCAAACACTACTGCAGCTGAACACAAATCAAACCATGAAGGGACAGGATAGGTCCAGACTCCATTGGAGTCTTCAATAAAATAGTGCTATAGCATTTTCATCAAACAAAGGCAACCTTTTAAATAACAACAGAGGTGTGTATTCTTCCCTCATTTTAAAACACCTGACAGAAAGTGGAGGTTTTGTAGACATTTGTTGCTTAGGTGATTAGGTTGGACTGTTTTGGTGTTGGATTTGAAATCCTATAAGGATCATTTTCTCACCAGTTGTTCACAAATTAGGATCATATCAAACACAGCTGTAGAATTCCTCTACTGTATTGTTCCTATAATGAACAATTATTTTCAACTGCTCATCTTGAATGAAATTATAACTACTTTGTTCTTATATCCCTAGCAAACGTCACCATCTTCAGGCCTTCATCTTTCTTCATAATTCTGCAAACAACTTTTGGTCTTCAGCTACAGGTTCAACTTGTGCCTTTAATGCAAATTTTTATAGACTTAGACCCATCACATAAAGGGCAGACCTGTGGTGAGTGACCTTGTCCCAATAGCTGCCTTCACCAGTACCTGTCATCCTGTAGGAGACTGGCACAGACCATCTGCTTCCTTCTAGGTCTCTGTGGAAACTTCAATGATGTACAGACAGATGATTTCAAAACCACCAGTGGTGTGATAGAGGGCACTTCAGCTGCCTTTGGCAATACTTGGAAGACTCGGGCTGATTGTCCTGATGCCAAAAATACCTTTGAGGACCCCTGTACTGTCAGCATACAGAATGGTAAGCTCAGCAATCTATTCTCCTTTAAGATGCAAAGATGGAATAAGCTGATCAACCACCAAGCATTTAGCCAAAATAACAGAACTATTTGCACATGCAGACAATTTTCCTCAGTTGACACTAGAAGTCTTCAATTAATAAATAATAACTAGCAAAATATTTTGGATCTTCAGATATATTCCTTTGGATCAAGACAGCAAGTCAACTTAAGGGAAACTGGAACCATACAGCATACTAGGGATTAATTCCTGGAAAGGGCTGATTGTCACAACTGTGCCTAGCCCCTCTGAAGGTTGTAGCCCTTCCACTGTTAAACTAAGAACCAGACTTACAGCTCAGAGACTGAAAGCATTCAAGCTGCATTTCAGCCAACAAGTATATAATTCTTGAGTATTCACAAGCTACTCTTCTGTTTTCTGAGATGAACTAGCATAGTTTTAATTTACAGTGTGAACCTTCCTTTTTAAAATTCAGCTGGAGGTATCTTTAGTCTATTCCATGACAGCTATCATGAATTAGAGAACATTCAGTTTACAAAGAGTTCATACTTCTACCAAGAGGAAGTGAAAGACTGTGTGCCTCAGCAAATGCAGAGCTTAATTATATTGTAATGTTAAGCTTCTGTAATTCCTCTGGAGGAGGCATAGTTATGTTGAGACAAGAGTTTTGCAAATGCACTGCCATAGAAATCCTTACCATGTTTTCAATTCACAGACCAGTATGCTCAGCACTGGTGTGGACTGCTCTCTGATACCATGGGACCTTTTGCTGAATGTCACTCAACAGTGAATCCAGAAGTTTACCAAAAGGTATTTGGCTCTAACTTCATCCATCCAATATAGGAGAAAAAACCTCAGATTTCTTATACTAACACCTGAGAGAATAACTTGCCAGTTGTGAGGGGATGCATTCATGATAGTTCTTTACAAGCCAAGGGTTCAGTCTTATCTACACAATATGAAATTTCCTCCTTTGTGAAACTATCTTTCTTTCTATTCCTTGGAGGATAAATGTACAGGTGTATTCCTCCTGCACCTATTTTTAGGTGCAAACTTAAAAACTAAGTTAGGAGTTTGGATTCGCCAAGGGATAAAAATTGTCCCTTCTGAGAAATATAATGAAAGCTTTAGCCAGAATCTTAACTGGCAGTTTAATTCCTCTGAACTGCTCTCAGAAGGCTTTTGCATATATCCAAGGACAAGGCAAGAAATGTGCATAAAAAACAACAATGAGAATTAGACAAGATGTGAATGGAAATGTTCCAGGAATTCAAGGAGATGAAACCCTGTACCAGAGTCCCTGGGTACTTTAAAAACTTTCTTGTTATTGGAAATGTGTAAGATTATGCTCAATAAACATCATCTGGAATTATGCTGTATTATCCCTGCCCAGCATAGAAACACATCAAATAACTTGTTATATTCTTTGTTCCTCTGCTACAGAGAGCCCAGGCTCTTAAGCAAAAGCTCCAAAAGCTGGGTGGCGTCAAATAATCTCCATTTATTCTAAATATATGCGGCACAGTGGCAACAAATTTGAAGTAGTTGGAAAACTGCCAACATATGAAAAAATAAAAAGAAAAAAACTCAAAATAGTGGACCTCCAATTACTCTTTTTTCACATAAATAATCTCTTCTGAAAGAGCTCAATGAAAATCAGGCTTATACATGTGGATTACGCTCGCTTTAGTCTCTAATGAACATAACACACTTAAACTGCAGAGTTCCATGGTCTTGACATGACATTCTGGTGATCACATCATCCTCTGTTCCTAGACCTGTATGTTTGACACATGTAACTGTGAGAAGAGTGAGGACTGCATGTGTGCTGCCCTTTCCAGCTATGTCAGAGCCTGTGCTGCTAAAGGAGTTCTTCTCACTGGATGGAGGAGCAGAGCCTGCAGTAAGTTTTACATCCCTTTACATCACCCAGAAGGCCCCACACAGCAACTCTCAGGGATTCCACAGTAAATTGTGTTATACTGGGGTTTAAGTATAGCATTGACTTTCAAGAAGCTGAGTAGGAAAGGAATGCCATGAAAGACAAACAGCAAACAAGGAGGAAGATTAAAAACAGGCTCTGTTAGATTACTTGCTCAGAACCATCAGAAAAAACCTGAAGAGCAATACCCTTGCAATAGGAATAAAATAAGTAGGGTGTTTCTCAACTTACTTTGACAAAAAGTATAAAAAATAGCATAGAGGAAGAAACATACTGTGTCTTAATATAATTGAAATTTGTTCTTTTTTTTTTTAAATGGGCAAAACATATGGCACATTTATAAGGGAAAATGTTGCTCTAGTACTACAAAAAATTACACTACTGGGGATATCAGTAGAGAATGTGTACATACAATGCCATGTTTATCATACATACTTAACCTCAAATACTTTATACCTATATTGATTCTTGAATGAACAACAAATGTAACTCACCTTCTTACTCTCAAGCAAAATACACCACCTTGTGTCCGAAGTCCTTGAAGTACACCTACAATGTTGATTCCTGCCAACCCACCTGCCGCGCTCTGAGTGAGCCTGATGTCACATGCAGCATCAAGTTTGTCCCAGTTGATGGCTGTACCTGCATAAATGGAACCTACATGGATGACAGTGGCAAATGTGTGCCTGCTTCTGGCTGTCCTTGTTACTACAAAGGAATGCCTCTGTCTTCTGGAGAAGTTGTTCATGATAATGGTGTTGTCTGGTAAGAGATTTGTAAAAAAAAAAAAAAAGGTGAATGGATATAGGCAGTCATGAAACCATATAAATGTTATGAAATCAAATCAAACTAATTTCTATAACAAAAACTTTCAGTTAAAATCACAGCTTCTTAAATTCTTAGGGCTACCCATGTTTGGAAGATTGTATGCAAATAACTGTAGGAATTCAGCAAACAGTGCCTTTGCTAACAGCCAAACTCCCACCCTGCCCCTTTTTCTCTGCATCCCTTCCTCCCTTGCCTCCACGCATACTTTTTTATCCATGACTGGAAAACGCTTGTTTCATGGTGAATGATGCCTGATAATCCTGTTACAGATTATTCCCATTATAATGGGAATCTGACCAATTCTGAAGGACAGCTTTAAACCAGGCATATAGACAGAGAAAACATTTAATTATATAGAATCTATTTGTATTTTGTTCTGCTCTAATACAGAATATTAATATTTTTGGAAGGTGCAAGCTATTTTATAAAGGACACATTCTATTTGTTTTATCACAAGCAATTTTCCATTATTTCAAGTTCATTGGAAAATAGGCTAAAACTTAACAAAAGTTTTAAAATAACCATTCCCTTCTTTTTATAGCACTTGTGCCTATGGGAAGCTGAGCTGCATTGGAGAAAAGCCTGAACCAGGTAACATATCACTTCAGATTTTCTTTAATTCTCCCTTTCCATCATCCCTCTTTTAATTTTTTTATTCTCTTATCACAATGATGCAAATTGTACAAGTCTGAAATCAACCAAGAAAATTGAGGTCTTCTGTAATGCAGAGGACATTCTCAAAATATAAAGAAACACTGTCTTACCTTTCAGGTGGCTGAAACAAGTTAGAACCCCCTGGGTTACCCAGGGTACAAGGATACTTGGTCACCTCACTCAATGTGAGAGGAAAACTCTTCATATTTTAATTAAAACATAAAAGCAAAAAACCCCAAAGCAACCACACACACACAATACGCGTAATTCACAAAGGAGTATTTCCTTTTTTTCTTGGAAACACAAAGGTACATGTGAGACATGGCTTTTCCTCTCTTTCAGTCTGTGTGCCTCCCATGGTTTATGTTGACTGTGGCAATGTCACTGCAAATGTGGTAGGAGCAGGATGTCAGAAGAGCTGTCAGACTCTAGATATGGAATGTGTAAGTACAGACTCTTTATACCTAGTTGAAAGCATATTAATCAAGATATCTCTTAGAATTACCAGGTACAGCTGGACTCTTCCACCAGGGGAATGTTTCAAGACATGTTTTCTTTATGGTCCTTACAGTACAAAACTCACTGTGTCTCTGGCTGTGTATGTCCACATGATCAAGTGTCGGATGGCAAAGGTGGCTGTATTGCTCCAGAAGACTGTCCATGTATTCACAATGAGATTTCCTACAGTCCAGGAGAATCAATCAGAGTTGGCTGTAACAACTGGTAAGAGCATATTTAAAAACAATATTTTGGAAATAAAAAAATAGAACAGCTTAAGATCTAAGCAAATAAAATCATTTCACTCTAGCAGTATCAAGATTTCTGGGAAGGGATCCTGCATAAAACAATCCACTTAGTACCTAAAAAGCAAGCTCTTTCTATTTTTCTCAATGGCACAGCCCAGAAATTGCAAGTTGTCAGAAAACACCATGGTTTTGATGTTGTCATGTTCATTCAGGTCAAAAAACCTTCTTTCTTCCAAGGAAATCCTTCCATTTCAATAGATCCAACAAGATCTGGAAATGTGAAAGAATTGGTGTCTTCTGATGCAGTTGATTCATTACATTAAGTAACATGGTCTTTGGATAAATTCCAATAGTTCTTCAGCTATGTTGGATTTTTGAGAATAAGCCAACCTCATTTTTTCATTAGAATCTTAACACACGTTAAAATACAGAAATGTACCTATATTTATATTGTGTATTTGTCTAGTTTTTACATTGGGGGTGCTTTTTGTCTTGTTTAGCACATGTAGAAACAGAAAATGGCAATGCTCTGAGGAACCCTGCCTGGAAACATGTTCTGTTTATGGAGATGGGCATTATACCACCTTTGATGGCAAACGCTTTGATTTTGAAGGAGACTGTGAATATGTTCTGGTCCAGGTAACAGAGTCCTGCCTAGATTTTTGCTCTAAATACCTTGCATTTTACTTATGAACATGTAACATATAGTAAACAATGAATATCATTCTCCTGTTTCAGAACTACTGTGGTCAACAAGCTATGAACCAGGGAACCTTCAGAGTCATCACTGAGAACATTCCATGTGGCACTACAGGAACTACCTGCTCTAAGTCTATTAAAGTTTTCCTGGGTGTAAGTATTCTCTTTAAGTTGTGCCAGAAGGATGGAACAAGCTGTCCCAGATAGACTGCATAGGAGAAGTGGCCTCCAACATAATGAATATGTCACTAGACTCTTTTTTTGCTCTCTGCTCTAGAAAGCAAAGGAGGGAAATCTACAAAGAAATTTCTTAACCTGAGGTTGTTGAATAGGATCCTCTTGATGATAATATTATTTCAAGAAGTTACTGTCAATATATACAACTACAAAATAGTGACTTTTTAAATTGGCCTCTAACTTTTTCTTCTCCTGTCCTAGAACTATGAGTTGGTACTCAGTGATGGACGCTCTGATGTCATCCAGAGGACACCTGGAGGAAAAATGCCATTCCAAATCCGTTCCATGGGCATCTACCTGGTGGTGGATACTACTGTTGGTCTGATACTCATGTGGGACAAGAAAACCAGTATATTCATCAAACTCAGTCCCAGCTTTCAGGTATACTTTAAAAGTGAAAACATGAATAAAATGAATTCTGTAACATGGTCATATTATCTCTCAAAGAAAGAGACTGGAAATTTAGGCTGTAAACCAGAAGAGCAGAAATCACATATTATCCTGGTTGTGTTGACTTAAATTGTGTACTATGCATTGTCCTTAAATTACATTATTCAGCAATGGCATAACAGCTTTATCAGTAGCTTTCTTCATGAAAAACCCTCACTGAAGAGGCATATTTAGGAACAGCTAAAACTAAATAGCTCAGTACTTAGGACAAGACCCATCAGTCTAGTCCTTTCTAACAACTAGCTAGAGACATCTCTTCCTGAAAAATGTTTTATGAAAATGTCCCACACTGTTACTAAATAGGCATTAATAATCTTACGTAAGATGGTTACATAAGAGTTGTCCTGAGATCTGTTACTCACAGATACTAAGGTATTGTACCTTACTGAGCTTTGTCATTTTGCTTGTTTATCCTGATGCAGGGCCATGTCTGTGGACTTTGTGGAAACTATGATGGGAATGGAAATAATGACTTCACTACTCGCAGTCAGTCTGTGGTTGGAAATGTGATGGAGTTTGCCAATAGCTGGAAAGTATCTTCTAGTTGTCCAAATGCCAATCGTACGCAGGATCCCTGCACTGCAAACCCATACAGGAAAGCCTGGGCACAGAAGCAATGCAGCATCATCACTAGTGAAGTGTTTGCAAAGTGTCACTCACAGGTATGACAAAAAATTTAGTCCTAAATTCTTGACAAAATGATTACATCCATTTTTATGTGGAATAGATTAAAAAATACTCTAAAATACATTTTGTCATGCTTGACAAAGTGAAGTTAGACCAAGTTTCTGCATAGTGAGACTGCACAGAAATATTTTCACTTTCATTTTCTCACCTTTTGTCTTGAGAAGTACACTAAAGAAATTGATTGATTGTTTTGGTTGGTTAGCTTGTTTGTTTTAATTGAAGGAGCAACCGTAGATAAATCTCAAGATATGTTTATTTGCTAACAGCATACTTTCCTACTAATACAAATATCAGCCACCTGATATGTATGACTCCCTGCTAGCTTATAGTAATTACCAGTATTATGCAAATGTCTTCAACACCAAACAGTTCTTAATATTGCAGCTTACTAGCAATAGCTATATGCTACATTTTCCTCTTGATTTTTCAAAGCATTCTCACTATTTTTTCCTTTCTTAGCTTTCTCTCAAACAGACTGATGAGTTTCAGATATCTTATTCAGCTATTTTAGGACAGTGCAAAGAGGGCAAGGGCATGAAAACTTCAATGTTTTCTCTATCAGGTTGAACCAAATGAATATTACCAAGCATGTGTGGATGATGCATGTGCCTGTGACACTGGAGGAGACTGTGAATGTTTCTGCACAGCAGTAGCTGCCTACGCTCAAGCATGTAATGAGCTAGACATCTGCATATCATGGAGAACCCCAGCCATTTGTCGTGAGTTTCAACCTACTACTTTTTTAAGGGGTTCAGAGGGAAAGAAAACAGAAGGGGGGGGGGAAAGAAGAAAGTAGAACAAGAAAGGAAGGATAAAATTGTATTTCTAAGAGGCACAGCTGTATGCTTAAAAAACAAACCAACAAAACCCAAAAAAAAAAACCCTAAAAAACCCCAACAAAGCAGATTGTCTTCTACTGATTTACCCAGCTATCTTAGTAAAATGAAACCACAGCCAATAATTTTACAAGCAGTGTGATTAGTGTCTAATTAACTTGACAGTCATGGTACACTACTGGTGAAATACGATATTTTACTACACTGCCACATGTCTACATTAGGTTCCTTGTAAATAAAAATTAGTGCATGCTAGCCAAGATCAGTGATTTAGTCAACTGATTTTTCATGTTTAATGTTAACTCTGTTCTATGATGAATATATTTATTGGTGTAAAAAGATTTTAGAAATGTAACAAATGAATTGCATTAGCAATGAGATGATATATTGTTCACCACCTATGAGATTATGCTGATCCCATTGGATTTTTACCTAGAAAAATGGAAACAGTATAGAGCTAAAACGTCACAGACATTTTTTTCTGGCATTTCTTCTTCTAGCGCTCTTCTGTGATTACTATAATCCACAAGGGGAATGTGAGTGGCACTACAAGCCATGTGGAGCACCTTGTATGAAGACCTGCGATAATCCAAGTGGGAGATGCCTCCATGAGATGAGGGGTTTGGAAGGTAAACATAATTATGCATATCTCATTCTACTTGAAAGGTTAAAATGCAATATGGTGAACAAAATTTGTATTACTTAGTGGATGACCTGTTTGCACTAGAAATTATAAGAGATTTTCTAATTAGTATTGTATTCCCTAATGGATTATGTACTTCTTTGGAATGAAGATGAGGACAAAATACTCCAAAGCACAATGTGAAAATAAAGGAATAGCAGTAAGAGGATGTGATATTCTACTTACCATGTGGCACATTTTGGGAAAAGCAGATATGAGTGTAGACTTATTTATACTTATGAAAAGCCTACTGTCAACTTGACTCTCTTTTTATTGCAGGTTGCTATCCACAATGTCCAAAGAATAAGCCCTATTTTGATGAGGAAACCATGACCTGTGTTTCTTATTGTGGTTGTTATGAAGATGGAAAAAATTACAAACCAGGAATGGAGATGCCTTCAAAGCAGAATTGTGAATCATGGTAGGATTAGAAAAAAAAAAATTAAAAATAGAGTTTTAAACTGTGAAACCTAATTCATCACACATTAAATTTGTTAATTACCAACAGGAACTAGAGAGGCTGATGAACTATGTCTAATTTTCTTCCCTTCCCAGGAAATTAAATTATAACATTAGTGAAACATCTTATTGAAGATTAATTTACTACTTATTTTGTATACCTGTTAAAGTCCTTTAAAGTTATTATCATTATTAAATGAAGTGAAAACAAGCTAAAATAACTTTAGTTAGGGAATAATCTGAGAATTTTTAAAAATATGTATCTAAACTCATAATGTGGAATTCATTAGAAGTGAGAAGCCAACTCATCTACATTGTTTTGAGCTTGTTTCTGTTATTGCACTGGTACTTGCATGGTTGCAACAGTCAGCACTTATTCTCATGCATTACTGGTGACAAGTGCTGATAAGCCTTCTGTAAGGCTTAAGTACAGAGTTAGCAAAACCAATTGTGAAGCAGTTGTCTTATGATGCCTTTAAAGTAGCTACACTTAAATATGGTAAGCATCTGAATAGCAAAAATCCCAAACCAAAGCCCATTAGAGCTAAACCAACGTCCTTGGCAGGTTTTGCACTTCACAGATGCCTTGGGCTATATCATCCAGACCATTAGCAGCACTAAACTTAATCCATTAAATACATGTCTAAATTTCAGTTTATTCAGTCTATAGATGTCGTTAGTCCCTGTAAATAAATACATCAAGATTCAGTTCTTCACAGATGAATTGCCCTTAAAACCAGAATTCTTCTTGCATATTTTGGAAGCCTAATGGTAATTCACTGTGTAGATTACCTCAACATCCATGGTAGTAATCCTTTGTATATATCCTATTAAATGCAAATGATACATGCACGGTGGTTTTTCTCCTCCAAAAAAACAGACCTATTGGGGAAATAAGAATATTTCAAATCATCCATCTCATGTCTTTGGTCCTGCTCCCAGAAGCACTGGTAGGGATGTTGCACATTCTATATGCAGGCTCAAAGAAGAGCTACCATTCTTGCTAGAGAACTTGTAGCCTAAATATAAATACCTAGCCTGAATTTGTATAGCAGAACTGACTATCTAACTCACACAAGATAGGGTCATTTTGCATTTAAACACAATGAATACCGAAGGATTGACAGAAGAAAAAATATAACAAAAATTTATGTCATGAACCAGTATGTCCACACTCATAATCTGTTTTTCTCTTTTTCAGCGAATGTACAATTCATGGCAAAAAATGCAGATATGATGAACATGGTATGTTGATGAAGTCATTTCAATATGAATAAGACACATTTAGGGTACTCTCTGTTTCAGGTAGCAAGGAATAACATCCTGTTTTAATCTACAGAATGTGTCTGCATTTATGAGGGGCAGAAATACAACTACGGAGACGTGGTCTACAACACTACAGATGGCACAGGATGGTGTATTGTCGCGACCTGCGGTCCCAATGGAACACTTCAAAGGTTCATGCATGAATGTCTAACCTCAACATCACCCACAACAGCAACGACATTTCACTTCAGCTCTACACCACCTACCACTACTTCCACAGGTATGTCCTTTGTAGCCACTAAGATCATATTCTCTTGTTGAGTGAGAAAAATATATTTTACAGTACTAAGTGGATTGCTCAGATATTGGCATTGAGATAATGAAATTTTGGTTTTTAGAATTCCTGTACAGCATTTGTCAGGTTGGGAAGCTCAAATTACTCTGGACATAAGTTGTTTTATGAAATCAGTATTCAGTAAAAAATACATAAGTTTTGAAATTACAGCAAATATCAGCATTGCTGGAAGTCAGTAGCTGTTTTCCATCTATTTCATAATGAGAGCTCTCCTGCAAAAGCTGTCCAACCAATAAATGGTTTCTTCAGATCAAAGCTAAAAGTGTAGGAATGTTTGAAATAGAGGAACAAAGACTGCTCCACACTGAGTGAGGATTTGGAAGAAAAAAGTAGCAATGGATCTTGATGCATACTATAAAAGTTACCCTTTCCACTGATTTCAATACATTCCAGAGAGTATAGTATATACTGAAAAAACATAGAACCAAAGCAAATACACTGAACCAGATGCAAAGCAAGTGAGATTTGGGTTTCTTCCAGAGAGTATAAATTAGACCTGAGCCTTATTTCAGCACCTCGTAATACATAATTAGTATTCTCTTGGGAACTGACAGTTCCAAGCATGTCACTACATTAAATTGCTGGGTGATGGATTTTCTGTTCTACAATATTCTAAAATAAACTGATGCACTACAGGAGCATAATGGAAGGCAAATGACATTATGAAAACTGTCAGCCCATTTAAAACAAAAAAAATTTACAAAATTTTACATTTAACAACAAAAAAAATAGTATCCACAGGAATTAATTCTTAATTTCATGGTTTCTTTCCTTTTCTCCTTCACAGTGTCACCAACTACATCAGTATGTGTTCATGAAGTCTGTAAGTGGTCTGAGTGGTATGACGGGAGTCTACAAATCCCTGGCTATGATGGGGGAGATTTTGAAACTTTTGATGATTTACGAGCAAAAGGTTATGAAGTTTGTAACGCCCCAAAGGCTGTTGAATGCAGAGCAGAAAAGTTCCCTGATATACCACTGAAAGACCTTGGCCAAAAAGTAGAATGCAGTACAACACAAGGGCTTATATGTTACAACAAGGATCAAATTTCAACAATGTGCAACAACTATGAAATCAGAATCCTCTGCTGTGTTTTTGTACCATGCTCTGCCACAACGCCTTTCAGCACATCAACCCCAGTAACAACTCCAATTCTGACAGAAGCATCTACTGAAACAACATATTCAGTTACGACTGAAAGTACAACATTAATACCTTCACCTACGGAAGAAACAACTAGAACAACAACACCTGCCACCACATCTCCTTCAACAACTCCTCTTTGCTTCAAAGAAAAATGTCACTGGTCAAGATGGTATGATGTCAGTTATCCAGGGTCAGGTTACGATGATGGAGATTTTGATACCATTGAGAACATTGAAAAAAACGGATACAAAGTCTGCAACAATAGAAAGAACGTGGAATGCAGAGCAGTACGGTTCCCAAACACACCATATCCTTTACTGGAGCAAAACATAACATGTAACACAGAAGAAGGGTTGATATGTTACAATAAAGATCAACTGCCACCAATATGCTATAATTATGAATTAAGATTTAAATGCTGCGTAAACATACCAGTGCCGTGTGAAACAACCTCGGAAATTCTGACTACAACAACACAACCAACTACTATTCTATCAAGTACAATTTCAACGCAAGAACCAACGACTCTAAGTTTACAAACAAAACACAGGACAACAACTGAATACACAGTAGAACCAAAAACAGATTATATACACACCAGAATAACGCCAAAACCAACGACGCAAACTCAAACACGAACTACAACCACCCCCTGTGAGCCCGAAGTGTGCACCTGGAGCGAGTGGTTCGACGTCGACTTCCCCTCCTCGGGGCCCAACCAGGGAGACTTCGAAACCTACCAGCACATCCGCGCCGCCGGCAAGCAGGTCTGCCGGCAGCCAAAGCAGATCGAGTGCCGGGCGGAGGACTACCCCGATGTAGCCATCCAACACGTGGGACAGGTCGTGCAGTGCGACGTCCACTTTGGACTGGTGTGCAAGAACAGGGACCAGACGGGCAAATTCAAGATGTGCCTCAACTACAAGATCCGCGTGCTCTGCTGCACCCCCAACTACAACTGCTCGCTCCCTCTCCCCGTGATAACAACCAGCCCCACCACCAGCACCAGCACCACGTCGATCCCGTCCTCCACAACAGTGACCACCTCCACCTCCACGCCCTACATCTCCACCACCACGAGTCCCACCTCCACAGAAATCAGCACTTCCACCAGCACCTCCATCCCCACGCCGATGACGTCTACGACGACTTCCTTCACCACCCCCTGTGAGCCCGAAGTGTGCACCTGGAGCGAGTGGTTCGACGTCGACTTCCCCTCCTCGGGGCCCAACCAGGGAGACTTCGAAACCTACCAGCACATCCGCGCCGCCGGCAAGCAGGTCTGCCGGCAGCCAAAGCAGATCGAGTGCCGGGCGGAGGACTACCCCGATGTAGCCATCCAACACGTGGGACAGGTCGTGCAGTGCGACGTCCACTTTGGACTGGTGTGCAAGAACGGGGACCAGACGGGCAAATTCAAGATGTGCCTCAACTACAAGATCCGCGTGCTCTGCTGCACCCCCAACTACAACTGCTCGCTCCCTCTCCCCGTGATAACAACCAGCCCCACCACCAGCACCAGCACCACGTCGATCCCGTCCTCCACAACAGTGACCACCTCCACCTCCACGCCCTACATCTCCACCACCACGAGTCCCACCTCCACAGAAATCAGCACTTCCACCAGCACCTCCATCCCCACGCCGATGACGTCTACGACGACTTCCTTCACCACCCCCTGTGAGCCCGAAGTGTGCACCTGGAGCGAGTGGTTCGACGTCGACTTCCCCTCCTCGGGGCCCAACCAGGGAGACTTCGAAACCTACCAGCACATCCGCGCCGCCGGCAAGCAGGTCTGCCGGCAGCCAAAGCAGATCGAGTGCCGGGCGGAGGACTACCCCGATGTAGCCATCCAACACGTGGGACAGGTCGTGCAGTGCGACGTCCACTTTGGACTGGTGTGCAAGAACGGGGACCAGACGGGCAAATTCAAGATGTGCCTCAACTACAAGATCCGCGTGCTCTGCTGCACCCCCAACTACAACTGCTCGCTCCCGCTCCCCGTGATAACAACCAGCCCCACCACCAGCACCAGCACCACGTCGATCCCGTCCTCCACAACAGTGACCACCTCCACCTCCACGCCCTACATCTCCACCACCACGAGTCCCACCTCCACAGAAATCAGCACTTCCACCAGCACCTCCATCCCCACGCCGATGACGTCTACGACGACTTCCTTCACCACCCCCTGTGAGCCCGAAGTGTGCACCTGGAGCGAGTGGTTCGACGTCGACTTCCCCTCCTCGGGGCCCAACCAGGGAGACTTCGAAACCTACCAGCACATCCGCGCCGCCGGCAAGCAGGTCTGCCGGCAGCCAAAGCAGATCGAGTGCCGGGCGGAGGACTACCCCGATGTAGCCATCCAACACGTGGGACAGGTCGTGCAGTGCGACGTCCACTTTGGACTGGTGTGCAAGAACGGGGACCAGACGGGCAAATTCAAGATGTGCCTCAACTACAAGATCCGCGTGCTCTGCTGCACCCCCAACTACAACTGCTCGCTCCCGCTCCCCGTGATAACAACCAGCCCCACCACCAGCACCAGCACCACGTCGATCCCGTCCTCCACAACAGTGACCACCTCCACCTCCACGCCCTACATCTCCACCACCACGAGTCCCACCTCCACAGAAATCAGCACTTCCACCAGCACCTCCATCCCCACGCCGATGACGTCTACGACGACTTCCTTCACCACCCCCTGTGAGCCCGAAGTGTGCACCTGGAGCGAGTGGTTCGACGTCGACTTCCCCTCCTCGGGGCCCAACCAGGGAGACTTCGAAACCTACCAGCACATCCGCGCCGCCGGCAAGCAGGTCTGCCGGCAGCCAAAGCAGATCGAGTGCCGGGCGGAGGACTACCCCGATGTAGCCATCCAACACGTGGGACAGGTCGTGCAGTGCGACGTCCACTTTGGACTGGTGTGCAAGAACGGGGACCAGACGGGCAAATTCAAGATGTGCCTCAACTACAAGATCCGCGTGCTCTGCTGCACCCCCAACTACAACTGCTCACTCCCGCTCCCCGTGATAACAACCAGCCCCACCACCAGCACCAGCACCACGTCGATCCCGTCCTCCACAACAGTGACCACCTCCACCTCCACGCCCTACATCTCCACCACCACGAGTCCCACCTCCACAGAAATCAGCACTTCCACCAGCACCTCCATCCCCACGCCGATGACGTCTACGACGACTTCCTTCACCACCCCCTGTGAGCCCGAAGTGTGCACCTGGAGCGAGTGGTTCGACGTCGACTTCCCCTCCTCGGGGCCCAACCAGGGAGACTTCGAAACCTACCAGCACATCCGCGCCGCCGGCAAGCAGGTCTGCCGGCAGCCAAAGCAGATCGAGTGCCGGGCGGAGGACTACCCCGATGTAGCCATCCAACACGTGGGACAGGTCGTGCAGTGCGACGTCCACTTTGGACTGGTGTGCAAGAACGGGGACCAGACGGGCAAATTCAAGATGTGCCTCAACTACAAGATCCGCGTGCTCTGCTGCACCCCCAACTACAACTGCTCACTCCCGCTCCCCGTGATAACAACCAGCCCCACCACCAGCACCAGCACCACGTCGATCCCATCCTCCACAACAGTGACCACCTCCACCTCCACGCCCTACATCTCCACCACCACGAGTCCCACCTCCACAGAAATCAGCACTTCCACCAGCACCACCATCCCCACGCCGATGACGTCTACGACGACTTCCTTCACCACCCCCTGTGAGCCCGAAGTGTGCACCTGGAGCGAGTGGTTCGACGTCGACTTCCCCTCCTCGGGGCCCAACCAGGGAGACTTCGAAACCTACCAGCACATCCGCGCCGCCGGCAAGCAGGTCTGCCGGCAGCCAAAGCAGATCGAGTGCCGGGCGGAGGACTACCCCGATGTAGCCATCCAACACGTGGGACAGGTCGTGCAGTGCGACGTCCACTTTGGACTGGTGTGCAAGAACGGGGACCAGACGGGCAAATTCAAGATGTGCCTCAACTACAAGATCCGCGTGCTCTGCTGCACCCCCAACTACAACTGCTCGCTCCCGCTCCCCGTGATAACAACCAGCCCCACCACCAGCACCAGCACCACGTCGATCCCGTCCTCCACAACAGTGACCACCTCCACCTCCATGCCCTACATCTCCACCACCACGAGTCCCACCTCCACAGAAATCAGCACTTCCACCAGCACCTCCATCCCCACGCCGATGACGTCTACGACGACTTCCTTCACCACCCCCTGTGAGCCCGAAGTGTGCACCTGGAGCGAGTGGTTCGACGTCGACTTCCCCTCCTCGGGGCCCAACCAGGGAGACTTCGAAACCTACCAGCACATCCGCGCCGCCGGCAAGCAGGTCTGCCGGCAGCCAAAGCAGATCGAGTGCCGGGCGGAGGACTACCCCGATGTAGCCATCCAACACGTGGGACAGGTCGTGCAGTGCGACGTCCACTTTGGACTGGTGTGCAAGAATGGGGACCAGACGGGCAAATTCAAGATGTGCCTCAACTACAAGATCCGCGTGCTCTGCTGCACCCCCAACTACAACTGCTCACTCCCGCTCCCCGTGATAACAACCAGCCCCACCACCAGCACCAGCACCACGTCGATCCCGTCCTCCACAACAGTGACCACCTCCACCTCCACGTCCTACATCTCCACCACCACGAGTCCCACCTCCACAGAAATCAGCACTTCCACCAGCACCTCCATCCCCACGCCGATGACGTCTACGACGACTTCCTTCACCACCCCCTGTGAGCCCGAAGTGTGCACCTGGAGCGAGTGGTTCGACGTCGACTTCCCCTCCTCGGGGCCCAACCAGGGAGACTTCGAAACCTACCAGCACATCCGCGCCGCCGGCAAGCAGGTCTGCCGGCAGCCAAAGCAGATCGAGTGCCGGGCGGAGGACTACCCCGATGTAGCCATCCAACACGTGGGACAGGTCGTGCAGTGCGACGTCCACTTTGGACTGGTGTGCAAGAACGGGGACCAGACGGGCAAATTCAAGATGTGCCTCAACTACAAGATCCGCGTGCTCTGCTGCACCCCCAACTACAACTGCTCACTCCCGCTCCCCGTGATAACAACCAGCCCCACCACCAGCACCAGCACCACGTCGATCCCGTCCTCCACAACAGTGACCACCTCCACCTCCACGCCCTACATCTCCACCACCACGAGTCCCACCTCCACAGAAATCAGCACTTCCACCAGCACCTCCATCCCCACGCCGATGACATCTACGACGACTTCCTTCACCACCCCCTGTGAGCCCGAAGTGTGCACCTGGAGCGAGTGGTTCGACGTCGACTTCCCCTCCTCGGGGCCCAACCAGGGAGACTTCGAAACCTACCAGCACATCCGCGCCGCCGGCAAGCAGGTCTGCCGGCAGCCAAAGCAGATCGAGTGCCGGGCGGAGGACTACCCCGATGTAGCCATCCAACACGTGGGACAGGTCGTGCAGTGCGACGTCCACTTTGGACTGGTGTGCAAGAACGGGGACCAGACGGGCAAATTCAAGATGTGCCTCAACTACAAGATCCGCGTGCTCTGCTGCACCCCCAACTACAACTGCTCACTCCCGCTCCCCGTGATAACAACCAGCCCCACCACCAGCACCAGCACCACGTCGATCCCGTCCTCCACAACAGTGACCACCTCCACCTCCACGCCCTACATCTCCACCACCACGAGTCCCACCTCCACAGAAATCAGCACTTCCACCAGCACCTCCATCCCCACGCCGATGACGTCTACGACGACTTCCTTCACCACCCCCTGTGAGCCCGAAGTGTGCACCTGGAGCGAGTGGTTCGACGTCGACTTCCCCTCCTCGGGGCCCAACCAGGGAGACTTCGAAACCTACCAGCACATCCGCGCCGCCGGCAAGCAGGTCTGCCGGCAGCCAAAGCAGATCGAGTGCCGGGCGGAGGACTACCCCGATGTAGCCATCCAACACGTGGGACAGGTCGTGCAGTGCGACGTCCACTTTGGACTGGTGTGCAAGAACGGGGACCAGACGGGCAAATTCAAGATGTGCCTCAACTACAAGATCCGCGTGCTCTGCTGCACCCCCAACTACAACTGCTCACTCCCTCTCCCCGTGATAACAACCAGCCCCACCACCAGCACCAGCACCACGTCGATCCCGTCCTCCACAACAGTGACCACCTCCACCTCCACGCCCTACATCTCCACCACCACGAGTCCCACCTCCACAGAAATCAGCACTTCCACCAGCACCTCCATCCCCACGCCGATGACGTCTACGACGACTTCCTTCACCACCCCCTGTGAGCCCGAAGTGTGCACCTGGAGCGAGTGGTTTGACGTCGACTTCCCCTCCTCGGGGCCCAACCAGGGAGACTTCGAAACCTACCAGCACATCCGCGCCGCCGGCAAGCAGGTCTGCCGGCAGCCAAAGCAGATCGAGTGCCGGGCGGAGGACTACCCCGATGTAGCCATCCAACACGTGGGACAGGTCGTGCAGTGCGACGTCCACTTTGGACTGGTGTGCAAGAACGGGGACCAGACGGGCAAATTCAAGATGTGCCTCAACTACAAGATCCGCGTGCTCTGCTGCACCCCCAACTACAACTGCTCGCTCCCTCTCCCCGTGATAACAACCAGCCCCACCACCAGCACCAGCACCACGTCGATCCCGTCCTCCACAACAGTGACCACCTCCACCTCCACGCCCTACATCTCCACCACCACGAGTCCCACCTCCACAGAAATCAGCACTTCCACCAGCACCTCCATCCCCACGCCGATGACGTCTACGACGACTTCCTTCACCACCCCCTGTGAGCCCGAAGTGTGCACCTGGAGCGAGTGGTTCGACGTCGACTTCCCCTCCTCGGGGCCCAACCAGGGAGACTTCGAAACCTACCAGCACATCCGCGCCGCCGGCAAGCAGGTCTGCCGGCAGCCAAAGCAGATCGAGTGCCGGGCGGAGGACTACCCCGATGTAGCCATCCAACACGTGGGACAGGTCGTGCAGTGCGACGTCCACTTTGGACTGGTGTGCAAGAACGGGGACCAGACGGGCAAATTCAAGATGTGCCTCAACTACAAGATCCGCGTGCTCTGCTGCACCCCCAACTACAACTGCTCACTCCCGCTCCCCGTGATAACAACCAGCCCCACCACCAGCACCAGCACCACGTCGATCCCGTCCTCCACAACAGTGACCACCTCCACCTCCACGCCCTACATCTCCACCACCACGAGTCCCACCTCCACAGAAATCAGCACTTCCACCAGCACCTCCATCCCCACGCCGATGACGTCTACGACGACTTCCTTCACCACCCCCTGTGAGCCCGAAGTGTGCACCTGGAGCGAGTGGTTCGACGTCGACTTCCCCTCCTCGGGGCCCAACCAGGGAGACTTCGAAACCTACCAGCACATCCGCGCCGCCGGCAAGCAGGTCTGCCGGCAGCCAAAGCAGATCGAGTGCCGGGCGGAGGACTACCCCGATGTAGCCATCCAACACGTGGGACAGGTCGTGCAGTGCGACGTCCACTTTGGACTGGTGTGCAAGAACGGGGACCAGACGGGCAAATTCAAGATGTGCCTCAACTACAAGATCCGCGTGCTCTGCTGCACCCCCAACTACAACTGCTCACTCCCGCTCCCTGTGATAACAACCAGCCCCACCACCAGCACCAGCACCACGTCGATCCCGTCCTCCACAACAGTGACCACCTCCACCTCCACGCCCTACATCTCCACCACCACGAGTCCCACCTCCACAGAAATCAGCACTTCCACCAGCACCTCCATCCCCACGCCGATGACGTCTACGACGACTTCCTTCACCACCCCCTGTGAGCCCGAAGTGTGCACCTGGAGCGAGTGGTTCGACGTCGACTTCCCCTCCTCGGGGCCCAACCAGGGAGACTTCGAAACCTACCAGCACATCCGCGCCGCCGGCAAGCAGGTCTGCCGGCAGCCAAAGCAGATCGAGTGCCGGGCGGAGGACTACCCCGATGTAGCCATCCAACACGTGGGACAGGTCGTGCAGTGCGACGTCCACTTTGGACTGGTGTGCAAGAATGGGGACCAGACGGGCAAATTCAAGATGTGCCTCAACTACAAGATCCGCGTGCTCTGCTGCACCCCCAACTACAACTGCTCACTCCCGCTCCCCGTGATAACAACCAGCCCCACCACCAGCACCAGCACCACGTCGATCCCGTCCTCCACAACAGTGACCACCTCCACCTCCACGCCCTACATCTCCACCACCACGAGTCCCACCTCCACAGAAATCAGCACTTCCACCAGCACCTCCATCCCCACGCCGATGACGTCTACGACGACTTCCTTCACCACCCCCTGTGAGCCCGAAGTGTGCACCTGGAGCGAGTGGTTCGACGTCGACTTCCCCTCCTCGGGGCCCAACCAGGGAGACTTCGAAACCTACCAGCACATCCGCGCCGCCGGCAAGCAGGTCTGCCGGCAGCCAAAGCAGATCGAGTGCCGGGCGGAGGACTACCCCGATGTAGCCATCCAACACGTGGGACAGGTCGTGCAGTGCGACGTCCACTTTGGACTGGTGTGCAAGAACGGGGACCAGACGGGCAAATTCAAGATGTGCCTCAACTACAAGATCCGCGTGCTCTGCTGCACCCCCAACTACAACTGCTCGCTCCCTCTCCCCGTGATAACAACCAGCCCCACCACCAGCACCAGCACCACGTCGATCCCGTCCTCCACAACAGTGACCACCTCCACCTCCACGCCCTACATCTCCACCACCACGAGTCCCACCTCCACAGAAATCAGCACTTCCACCAGCACCTCCATCCCCACGCCGATGACGTCTACGACGACTTCCTTCACCACCCCCTGTGAGCCCGAAGTGTGCACCTGGAGCGAGTGGTTCGACGTCGACTTCCCCTCCTCGGGGCCCAACCAGGGAGACTTCGAAACCTACCAGCACATCCGCGCCGCCGGCAAGCAGGTCTGCCGGCAGCCAAAGCAGATCGAGTGCCGGGCGGAGGACTACCCCGATGTAGCCATCCAACACGTGGGACAGGTCGTGCAGTGCGACGTCCACTTTGGACTGGTGTGCAAGAACGGGGACCAGACGGGCAAATTCAAGATGTGCCTCAACTACAAGATCCGCGTGCTCTGCTGCACCCCCAACTACAACTGCTCACTCCCGCTCCCCGTGATAACAACCAGCCCCACCACCAGCACCAGCACCACGTCGATCCCGTCCTCCACAACAGTGACCACCTCCACCTCCACGCCCTACATCTCCACCACCACGAGTCCCACCTCCACAGAAATCAGCACTTCCACCAGCACCACCATCCCCACGCCGATGACGTCTACGACAACTTCCTTCACCACCCCCTGTGAGCCCGAAGTGTGCACCTGGAGCGAGTGGTTCGACGTCGACTTCCCCTCCTCGGGGCCCAACCAGGGAGACTTCGAAACCTACCAGCACATCCGCGCCGCCGGCAAGCAGGTCTGCCGGCAGCCAAAGCAGATCGAGTGCCGGGCGGAGGACTACCCCGATGTAGCCATCCAACACGTGGGACAGGTCGTGCAGTGCGACGTCCACTTTGGACTGGTGTGCAAGAACGGGGACCAGACGGGCAAATTCAAGATGTGCCTCAACTACAAGATCCGCGTGCTCTGCTGCACCCCCAACTACAACTGCTCGCTCCCGCTCCCCGTGATAACAACCAGCCCCACCACCAGCACCAGCACCACGTCGATCCCGTCCTCCACAACAGTGACCACCTCCACCTCCACGCCCTACATCTCCACCACCACGAGTCCCACCTCCACAGAAATCAGCACTTCCACCAGCACCTCCATCCCCACGCCGATGACGTCTACGACGACTTCCTTCACCACCCCCTGTGAGCCCGAAGTGTGCACCTGGAGCGAGTGGTTCGACGTCGACTTCCCCTCCTCGGGGCCCAACCAGGGAGACTTCGAAACCTACCAGCACATCCGCGCCGCCGGCAAGCAGGTCTGCCGGCAGCCAAAGCAGATCGAGTGCCGGGCGGAGGACTACCCCGATGTAGCCATCCAACACGTGGGACAGGTCGTGCAGTGCGACGTCCACTTTGGACTGGTGTGCAAGAACGGGGACCAGACGGGCAAATTCAAGATGTGCCTCAACTACAAGATCCGCGTGCTCTGCTGCACCCCCAACTACAACTGCTCGCTCCCGCTCCCCGTGATAACAACCAGCCCCACCACCAGCACCAGCACCACGTCGATCCCGTCCTCCACAACAGTGACCACCTCCACCTCCACGCCCTACATCTCCACCACCACGAGTCCCACCTCCACAGAAATCAGCACTTCCACCAGCACCTCCATCCCCACACCGATGACGTCTACGACGACTTCCTTCACCACCCCCTGTGAGCCCGAAGTGTGCACCTGGAGCGAGTGGTTCGACGTCGACTTCCCCTCCTCGGGGCCCAACCAGGGAGACTTCGAAACCTACCAGCACATCCGCGCCGCCGGCAAGCAGGTCTGCCGGCAGCCAAAGCAGATCGAGTGCCGGGCGGAGGACTACCCCGATGTAGCCATCCAACACGTGGGACAGGTCGTGCAGTGCGACGTCCACTTTGGACTGGTGTGCAAGAACGGGGACCAGACGGGCAAATTCAAGATGTGCCTCAACTACAAGATCCGCGTGCTCTGCTGCACCCCCAACTACAACTGCTCACTCCCGCTCCCCGTGATAACAACCAGCCCCACCACCAGCACCAGCACCACGTCGATCCCGTCCTCCACAACAGTGACCACCTCCACCTCCACGCCCTACATCTCCACCACCACGAGTCCCACCTCCACAGAAATCAGCACTTCCACCAGCACCTCCATCCCCACGCCGATGACGTCTACGACGACTTCCTTCACCACCCCCTGTGAGCCCGAAGTGTGCACCTGGAGCGAGTGGTTCGACGTCGACTTCCCCTCCTCGGGGCCCAACCAGGGAGACTTCGAAACCTACCAGCACATCCGCGCCGCCGGCAAGCAGGTCTGCCGGCAGCCAAAGCAGATCGAGTGCCGGGCGGAGGACTACCCCGATGTAGCCATCCAACACGTGGGACAGGTCGTGCAGTGCGACGTCCACTTTGGACTGGTGTGCAAGAACGGGGACCAGACGGGCAAATTCAAGATGTGCCTCAACTACAAGATCCGCGTGCTCTGCTGCACCCCCAACTACAACTGCTCACTCCCGCTCCCCGTGATAACAACCAGCCCCACCACCAGCACCAGCACCACGTCGATCCCATCCTCCACAACAGTGACCACCTCCACCTCCACGCCCTACATCTCCACCACCACGAGTCCCACCTCCACAGAAATCAGCACTTCCACCAGCACCACCATCCCCACGCCGATGACGTCTACGACGACTTCCTTCACCACCCCCTGTGAGCCCGAAGTGTGCACCTGGAGCGAGTGGTTCGACGTCGACTTCCCCTCCTCGGGGCCCAACCAGGGAGACTTCGAAACCTACCAGCACATCCGCGCCGCCGGCAAGCAGGTCTGCCGGCAGCCAAAGCAGATCGAGTGCCGGGCGGAGGACTACCCCGATGTAGCCATCCAACACGTGGGACAGGTCGTGCAGTGCGACGTCCACTTTGGACTGGTGTGCAAGAACGGGGACCAGACGGGCAAATTCAAGATGTGCCTCAACTACAAGATCCGCGTGCTCTGCTGCACCCCCAACTACAACTGCTCGCTCCCGCTCCCCGTGATAACAACCAGCCCCACCACCAGCACCAGCACCACGTCGATCCCGTCCTCCACAACAGTGACCACCTCCACCTCCATGCCCTACATCTCCACCACCACGAGTCCCACCTCCACAGAAATCAGCACTTCCACCAGCACCTCCATCCCCACGCCGATGACGTCTACGACGACTTCCTTCACCACCCCCTGTGAGCCCGAAGTGTGCACCTGGAGCGAGTGGTTCGACGTCGACTTCCCCTCCTCGGGGCCCAACCAGGGAGACTTCGAAACCTACCAGCACATCCGCGCCGCCGGCAAGCAGGTCTGCCGGCAGCCAAAGCAGATCGAGTGCCGGGCGGAGGACTACCCCGATGTAGCCATCCAACACGTGGGACAGGTCGTGCAGTGCGACGTCCACTTTGGACTGGTGTGCAAGAATGGGGACCAGACGGGCAAATTCAAGATGTGCCTCAACTACAAGATCCGCGTGCTCTGCTGCACCCCCAACTACAACTGCTCACTCCCGCTCCCCGTGATAACAACCAGCCCCACCACCAGCACCAGCACCACGTCGATCCCGTCCTCCACAACAGTGACCACCTCCACCTCCACGTCCTACATCTCCACCACCACGAGTCCCACCTCCACAGAAATCAGCACTTCCACCAGCACCTCCATCCCCACGCCGATGACGTCTACGACGACTTCCTTCACCACCCCCTGTGAGCCCGAAGTGTGCACCTGGAGCGAGTGGTTCGACGTCGACTTCCCCTCCTCGGGGCCCAACCAGGGAGACTTCGAAACCTACCAGCACATCCGCGCCGCCGGCAAGCAGGTCTGCCGGCAGCCAAAGCAGATCGAGTGCCGGGCGGAGGACTACCCCGATGTAGCCATCCAACACGTGGGACAGGTCGTGCAGTGCGACGTCCACTTTGGACTGGTGTGCAAGAACGGGGACCAGACGGGCAAATTCAAGATGTGCCTCAACTACAAGATCCGCGTGCTCTGCTGCACCCCCAACTACAACTGCTCACTCCCGCTCCCCGTGATAACAACCAGCCCCACCACCAGCACCAGCACCACGTCGATCCCGTCCTCCACAACAGTGACCACCTCCACCTCCACGCCCTACATCTCCACCACCACGAGTCCCACCTCCACAGAAATCAGCACTTCCACCAGCACCTCCATCCCCACGCCGATGACATCTACGACGACTTCCTTCACCACCCCCTGTGAGCCCGAAGTGTGCACCTGGAGCGAGTGGTTCGACGTCGACTTCCCCTCCTCGGGGCCCAACCAGGGAGACTTCGAAACCTACCAGCACATCCGCGCCGCCGGCAAGCAGGTCTGCCGGCAGCCAAAGCAGATCGAGTGCCGGGCGGAGGACTACCCCGATGTAGCCATCCAACACGTGGGACAGGTCGTGCAGTGCGACGTCCACTTTGGACTGGTGTGCAAGAACGGGGACCAGACGGGCAAATTCAAGATGTGCCTCAACTACAAGATCCGCGTGCTCTGCTGCACCCCCAACTACAACTGCTCACTCCCGCTCCCCGTGATAACAACCAGCCCCACCACCAGCACCAGCACCACGTCGATCCCGTCCTCCACAACAGTGACCACCTCCACCTCCACGCCCTACATCTCCACCACCACGAGTCCCACCTCCACAGAAATCAGCACTTCCACCAGCACCTCCATCCCCACGCCGATGACGTCTACGACGACTTCCTTCACCACCCCCTGTGAGCCCGAAGTGTGCACCTGGAGCGAGTGGTTCGACGTCGACTTCCCCTCCTCGGGGCCCAACCAGGGAGACTTCGAAACCTACCAGCACATCCGCGCCGCCGGCAAGCAGGTCTGCCGGCAGCCAAAGCAGATCGAGTGCCGGGCGGAGGACTACCCCGATGTAGCCATCCAACACGTGGGACAGGTCGTGCAGTGCGACGTCCACTTTGGACTGGTGTGCAAGAACGGGGACCAGACGGGCAAATTCAAGATGTGCCTCAACTACAAGATCCGCGTGCTCTGCTGCACCCCCAACTACAACTGCTCGCTCCCTCTCCCCGTGATAACAACCAGCCCCACCACCAGCACCAGCACCACGTCGATCCCGTCCTCCACAACAGTGACCACCTCCACCTCCACGCCCTACATCTCCACCACCACGAGTCCCACCTCCACAGAAATCAGCACTTCCACCAGCACCTCCATCCCCACGCCGATGACGTCTACGACGACTTCCTTCACCACCCCCTGTGAGCCCGAAGTGTGCACCTGGAGCGAGTGGTTCGACGTCGACTTCCCCTCCTCGGGGCCCAACCAGGGAGACTTCGAAACCTACCAGCACATCCGCGCCGCCGGCAAGCAGGTCTGCCGGCAGCCAAAGCAGATCGAGTGCCGGGCGGAGGACTACCCCGATGTAGCCATCCAACACGTGGGACAGGTCGTGCAGTGCGACGTCCACTTTGGACTGGTGTGCAAGAACGGGGACCAGACGGGCAAATTCAAGATGTGCCTCAACTACAAGATCCGCGTGCTCTGCTGCACCCCCAACTACAACTGCTCGCTCCCTCTCCCCGTGATAACAACCAGCCCCACCACCAGCACCAGCACCACGTCGATCCCGTCCTCCACAACAGTGACCACCTCCACCTCCACGCCCTACATCTCCACCACCACGAGTCCCACCTCCACAGAAATCAGCACTTCCACCAGCACCTCCATCCCCACGCCGATGACGTCTACGACGACTTCCTTCACCACCCCCTGTGAGCCCGAAGTGTGCACCTGGAGCGAGTGGTTCGACGTCGACTTCCCCTCCTCGGGGCCCAACCAGGGAGACTTCGAAACCTACCAGCACATCCGCGCCGCCGGCAAGCAGGTCTGCCGGCAGCCAAAGCAGATCGAGTGCCGGGCGGAGGACTACCCCGATGTAGCCATCCAACACGTGGGACAGGTCGTGCAGTGCGACGTCCACTTTGGACTGGTGTGCAAGAACGGGGACCAGACGGGCAAATTCAAGATGTGCCTCAACTACAAGATCCGCGTGCTCTGCTGCACCCCCAACTACAACTGCTCACTCCCGCTCCCCGTGATAACAACCAGCCCCACCACCAGCACCAGCACCACGTCGATCCCGTCCTCCACAACAGTGACCACCTCCACCTCCACGCCCTACATCTCCACCACCACGAGTCCCACCTCCACAGAAATCAGCACTTCCACCAGCACCTCCATCCCCACGCCGATGACGTCTACGACGACTTCCTTCACCACCCCCTGTGAGCCCGAAGTGTGCACCTGGAGCGAGTGGTTCGACGTCGACTTCCCCTCCTCGGGGCCCAACCAGGGAGACTTCGAAACCTACCAGCACATCCGCGCCGCCGGCAAGCAGGTCTGCCGGCAGCCAAAGCAGATCGAGTGCCGGGCGGAGGACTACCCCGATGTAGCCATCCAACACGTGGGACAGGTCGTGCAGTGCGACGTCCACTTTGGACTGGTGTGCAAGAACGGGGACCAGACGGGCAAATTCAAGATGTGCCTCAACTACAAGATCCGCGTGCTCTGCTGCACCCCCAACTACAACTGCTCACTCCCGCTCCCTGTGATAACAACCAGCCCCACCACCAGCACCAGCACCACGTCGATCCCGTCCTCCACAACAGTGACCACCTCCACCTCCACGCCCTACATCTCCACCACCACGAGTCCCACCTCCACAGAAATCAGCACTTCCACCAGCACCTCCATCCCCACGCCGATGACGTCTACGACGACTTCCTTCACCACCCCCTGTGAGCCCGAAGTGTGCACCTGGAGCGAGTGGTTCGACGTCGACTTCCCCTCCTCGGGGCCCAACCAGGGAGACTTCGAAACCTACCAGCACATCCGCGCCGCCGGCAAGCAGGTCTGCCGGCAGCCAAAGCAGATCGAGTGCCGGGCGGAGGACTACCCCGATGTAGCCATCCAACACGTGGGACAGGTCGTGCAGTGCGACGTCCACTTTGGACTGGTGTGCAAGAATGGGGACCAGACGGGCAAATTCAAGATGTGCCTCAACTACAAGATCCGCGTGCTCTGCTGCACCCCCAACTACAACTGCTCACTCCCGCTCCCCGTGATAACAACCAGCCCCACCACCAGCACCAGCACCACGTCGATCCCGTCCTCCACAACAGTGACCACCTCCACCTCCACGCCCTACATCTCCACCACCACGAGTCCCACCTCCACAGAAATCAGCACTTCCACCAGCACCTCCATCCCCACGCCGATGACGTCTACGACGACTTCCTTCACCACCCCCTGTGAGCCCGAAGTGTGCACCTGGAGCGAGTGGTTCGACGTCGACTTCCCCTCCTCGGGGCCCAACCAGGGAGACTTCGAAACCTACCAGCACATCCGCGCCGCCGGCAAGCAGGTCTGCCGGCAGCCAAAGCAGATCGAGTGCCGGGCGGAGGACTACCCCGATGTAGCCATCCAACACGTGGGACAGGTCGTGCAGTGCGACGTCCACTTTGGACTGGTGTGCAAGAACGGGGACCAGACGGGCAAATTCAAGATGTGCCTCAACTACAAGATCCGCGTGCTCTGCTGCACCCCCAACTACAACTGCTCGCTCCCTCTCCCCGTGATAACAACCAGCCCCACCACCAGCACCAGCACCACGTCGATCCCGTCCTCCACAACAGTGACCACCTCCACCTCCACGCCCTACATCTCCACCACCACGAGTCCCACCTCCACAGAAATCAGCACTTCCACCAGCACCTCCATCCCCACGCCGATGACGTCTACGACGACTTCCTTCACCACCCCCTGTGAGCCCGAAGTGTGCACCTGGAGCGAGTGGTTCGACGTCGACTTCCCCTCCTCGGGGCCCAACCAGGGAGACTTCGAAACCTACCAGCACATCCGCGCCGCCGGCAAGCAGGTCTGCCGGCAGCCAAAGCAGATCGAGTGCCGGGCGGAGGACTACCCCGATGTAGCCATCCAACACGTGGGACAGGTCGTGCAGTGCGACGTCCACTTTGGACTGGTGTGCAAGAACGGGGACCAGACGGGCAAATTCAAGATGTGCCTCAACTACAAGATCCGCGTGCTCTGCTGCACCCCCAACTACAACTGCTCACTCCCGCTCCCCGTGATAACAACCAGCCCCACCACCAGCACCAGCACCACGTCGATCCCGTCCTCCACAACAGTGACCACCTCCACCTCCACGCCCTACATCTCCACCACCACGAGTCCCACCTCCACAGAAATCAGCACTTCCACCAGCACCACCATCCCCACGCCGATGACGTCTACGACAACTTCCTTCACCACCCCCTGTGAGCCCGAAGTGTGCACCTGGAGCGAGTGGTTCGACGTCGACTTCCCCTCCTCGGGGCCCAACCAGGGAGACTTCGAAACCTACCAGCACATCCGCGCCGCCGGCAAGCAGGTCTGCCGGCAGCCAAAGCAGATCGAGTGCCGGGCGGAGGACTACCCCGATGTAGCCATCCAACACGTGGGACAGGTCGTGCAGTGCGACGTCCACTTTGGACTGGTGTGCAAGAACGGGGACCAGACGGGCAAATTCAAGATGTGCCTCAACTACAAGATCCGCGTGCTCTGCTGCACCCCCAACTACAACTGCCCAATCTCCACCCTCTCAACCACCACCAGCTCATCTACCATTACTACCCTAAGTGAACCTTTCTTTTCAACAATTTCTCCTCTCATTTCAACTACTCCATGTTTCTGCAAGATTGGTGATGCAATTTTTTCACCTGGTTAGTGTGCATTTTTTTGACGTCTGTTTATTTATGTTGAGTTTTACTCCCTATGTTATTTTTGTTACTGTTTTTTTTTATCATCTTTTTTATTTTTTTCCTTTTTCTTTGTTTTTTGTTCTTCTAATACTTCTTTCTTTCTTTTTTACAGGTGACTTGATTTACAACAGAATTGATAGTGAAGGATGTAGATTCTATGCCATCTGTAGCCCAACGTGTAATATTGAACGACACACTGTACATTGTCCTGTCACTACTTTGCCAGCCACCACTTCCTCTGAGTGGTCTACAGTAACTACAACAGTTCCTTTGCCTCCCACCTCTACACGTCCTGCTTTTCATGGTTGTGTTTCCACTCTTTACCCTCCTCTACAAGTATGTAAATTGTGTGTTAGTTTTGACTTTTGAAATAATATCATTTTTTCAGTGGTACCTGATTGGAAGACTTTGTAGTCTTTTAACCTTACATGTGCTGATTGTCCCAAGTGTTTTGCTAATGATGGACAATATATTGGATATATTATATTAATTTTTCCTTTTTCTGAATTTCAGTTTTTTATAGTGCTAAAGCAAATGACAATATTCTTTTGTTACTTTATTTTTAGTAAAACTCTTTGGTGCATTGCATATGTAAGGCATCTTCTCACCGACATAATAGAAGGAGTTTTCTTATGTATCTTATATTTTCACTAAAAGGAAATATTTAAGATTTAGTCAAGGCTTGTATCTGTTTCCATTCTCCTGCCCTTTTATCTATACTTCTTTAACCTTTTTTTATTGTTATGTTCTCTGTTGACCTCGAAGTACGTTATACACAGAATAGAGAAAAGCAGTTCCTGTAACTCAATATGTGTCCCCGAGCTCCAGAAGAGTTCCTCATGCAGAAGAAACAAGTGTAGTTAAGGTTTCCACCTCCTTTTAACATTAAAAGAAGTTAATCCTGTACAATATTGACAACTTTTTTCTCTCAGTGAATATTTTCCTTTTAGGTTTTTTTTTTGGTTTTTTTTTTTTTTTTTTTTTTTTTAGTTTCAGAAAAGTAAGTGTGGTTTATTCCCCAGAACATGGTCAGAATTTTAATACCTGTAGTTGCCATTAAAAATCAATAATACCACAAATTGTAGAGAAGTCACACACATAGATTTCCTTTCCAACACCACCATTACTGGAAACATCATAGCATAAATCTAAAAAGAGGAGTGAAGCTTATACCTGTTTGCAGAGTTTTTTGAAAAAAGCTTTTTCTTCATTTTGCAGCCTGGAGAAAGATTCAAATTGTCCAACTGTACAGAAGTCATCTGTAATGGAGACAACAGTATAGAGGTAGTACCAACGTACTGCCCACCTGTAAAGGAAATTACCTGTGCAAACAGATATCCACCAATGCTGGTACCTGATGAAAATGGATGCTGCTACCGATATGAGTGTCAATGTAAGCATCAATAGATACAGGAATAGCATTAAAAAAAAAAAAAACAAAACCAAAAAAAAACCCCAAGCTTTACACAGATTATATGGGCATTTTCATTTCTTAGGGTTGCTCTATAAATTGCAGTATTTTCAGGTTTTAAATTTTCTTCTACCTAAATTCTCATCTTAATCTTACAAATATTTTCTCTGTACAGGTGTGTGTAGTGGATGGGGTGATCCTCATTACATTACTTTTGATGGAACCTATTATACCTTCCTTGAAAACTGCACTTACGTCCTGGTGAAACAGATTGTCCCTAGATATGACAACTTCCGTGTTTACATTGACAATTATTACTGTGATTCAAAAGATGGACTCTCCTGCCCTAAATCTATTATTATTTTCTACAAATCTGCAGAAGTGGTACTGACTCGTCAACTCATGAATGGTGTGATGACCAATGTGGTAAATATATTTTTTCTATTTTTGCAAAAAAGGAAGAGTGTCTATAAGCCTTACTGATGCTATTTTGAGATACGGTCTGTTAGAATATCACATCATGGAGGTGATCAGGGCGGAGGGTATCACTAGGGGGAAAAAAGGATGCTAAGAACAAAATTCATATTTCATGAAAACTGGTACATTGTGCCATGCACTTATGTAAACAAGCACACTTTGAAAAACGCAAATTGCAAGCAGGAATCTTCTCCTGGGGGGAAGATGGATATGTATCCCTTATCTGCTGGATGACTGCTTTCTCTCCATATGGAACTTTGGCACCAAACAGCCCTGACACAATTCCCCTTTCAATTTCCTACAGTGAAGAGAGGTATAGCTGAAGAAAAGGGGTAACTTAGACTGTCATCTGACCTTCATGATCCAAATCAGTGTTGGCAAACCAATGAAAATGAAAAGATAGTCCCACTCTTATACTGGAGAATCTATTTGTTGATTAGAGAATCTATAGAAAGGGAGAAAATTTTGTCTGAATAGGCACTGTCACCTTACAGTGCCATGCCAAATTCTCAGTCAGAAACACACGTTGGTTCCCTGTGAAATAACACAGTAACTGACAATTTTAACTTGTGCTTTAGCCTCATTCAGTGAGAAGAGAGTTGCAGAATAACTTCTGACAAAAAACTATTAGGCAAATAATTTGCCTTCATTAACTCATAGAAGATACTGGCTACAAATTGAAAAGTTTAATAAATAAATATGATCACTACTACATAAAACTGGCACTAAAGGCATCTGACTTCATTTTGAATTCAAACAACTATTCCTATGTCAATTACTATGTAATGCAGAGATGGTGTGCTTATCTGGAAAAGTTACTACATAATAATGGCAGGGATGTTTCTGTAGCTAAAGAAAACTACCACACATTTTCATATGAAAAATGTTTCCAAGGCACATAATCATGAGGGATGCAATGAAAATACTTGGGATTTATATGCATAGAATACTGTGTATTAGCATACAATCATCACAAACACAGTATGTAGAGGCCATTTAGATTATAATCGCATTTTAGCAATACAGCAATACAAGCCAAGATATCAATGCAAATTGCAAATATATGCTGTCATTATGATGCCAATGGGCACTGGATGTGATGAACAACAATATGGACTTATCCATAATTATGAAGATTGTTTTAAATAATACATTTTCTAATCAGACAAAAGCAGTGCTTATTCTGATGTGGTGTTTTGGTTTGGTGTTTTTTTTTTTTTTAACCCGGCATTCAGATGTACTTCAACAAAAAGATTGTTGAACCAGGCTTCAAGAAAGATGGCATTTCTTTCTCCACTCTTGGCATCAATATGATTGTTGAAATAGAAGAAATTGGTGCAGTCATCACCTTTAGTGGTCTGATTTTCTCTGTCAAGCTCCCATACAGCAAATTTGGCAACAACACCGAAGGACAATGTGGTAAGAAGGCTGCACAGACTGGAGAGGGTCCTCTTTCCCCACCCCTACCTTGGTTATGCTCACCCACTCTGGCTATGCAGTCTTACAATTGACTGAGATTTTTAAACAGCAGTAATGGAAATGAGTACAGTTTTGCCCTTCAACTTCTGTAGGATGTCAAAAGCTCAATATTTCTTTGGGGCTGAGGTTTTACATCTGTTTGTTTTTTCCATAACCTAAAGTTCAACCTAGAGAAAGTGCTCCCTAGGAAGCAAGGCAAAATATGCATTTCATGAGCACATCACACCTAAACATATCAGCCCAGGATTGTGTTGTGCATCTCTGATGTGGCTTAGGAGACTTACCCACCTTGTCTCTTCCAGGAACATGTACAAACAATAAAGCAGATGAATGCCGCCTACCAAGTGGTAAGATCATTTCCTCCTGTCCCCAAATGGCTCATCACTGGATTGTTGACAACAACAAGTCATGCCATGGAATACCAATACCACCAGCTATAACCACACCTCCACCAAAGCCGCAATGTCAAACACCTCCACTCTGCAAACTTATCTTGAGCGAGTAAGAAAAAAAATTCATTTTTTCTAGATGCAACTGTCTCAGTATCTTACAAGAAGAATAACAGCTATAGCTTTAGCATGTGATAATAACTGAAAACGTCAGCTTAATGACAGAATATATATGGTAGAAGGCCTTTGCAAAAGAAACTGGTCTGCCTTAATGATTTACATGCTAAAGGTAACTGAGCAAGGAGAGGTAAAGTCAGAAAACCAGGGATGCAGCAAGCACTAAAATCAATACTCCCTGAATGCCATACTTCTGGAGTTTGTTCATTAAGTATTAAGCAAAGACTGAGCTCCAAATTTGAAGTGGGTCTTCTGTACAAGTCATAGAGAAGCCAGTTACCAAACAGGTGAAGAGAGCAGATGCAAACAGCTGAGAAATATCCTCCTTTCTTTGTACATTTTACCTAAAATATGGAGTTCCAAAAGCGCAAAGGCTTGCTTCCTGAAGCATGTCCTATACCTGTCTAGGCTGACAAGGTTACTTATAAAAGCCCTCTTATACATGCTTTCTGTAGTGTCTAGTAAGTTTGGAGCTATTTTATGTGTGAATTTTCTATTGCTACTTTTTTCTTTCCTTTTTTCTCAATATAGTGCAGTCGCCTTTTACACTGTATTTCTGGTGTCAAGCCACTAAAAAGTTGTGTACACATACAGAAATACTATGACCATTAGGAAAAAAGGCACTAGAGATTTCTTAATCTTTCCTGAATCTATCTCCCAGCTTACTGGCTATTCCTAGGGTCTTGTTTCTCATAATACTTTCCATTCTGAAGCAGAGTCACATGGTACTAACTGGAAAGTGTTGTCTGACAGGAACAGACTTTGTAAAATGGCTCATTAATATAGAAGGGCATTGCTTTCTTTACTCTCTGCAGGGTTTTTGCAGAATGTCATACTGTGATACCCCCAGAACCATTTTTCAAAGGCTGTGTTTTTGATGGATGTCGCATAGATGATGAATCCATGCAGTGTTCCAGTTTGGAGATATATGCTACAGAGTGTGCTGCTAGAGGTGTCTGCATTGACTGGAGAGGAATGACCAACAACACATGTCGTAAGTATTGCAGGACTCAAAATGTGTGTGATAAATGATAAAAATTAGTGTTTGATTCACTAAACACATCTTATATCTGACACTTGGTTACTGTCTACAAAAATCCAGTGGGGTCCTTTCTCACAGAAGCTGCAGGTTAAGAAGGCAAAGCTGTAGTAATTTTTTTCTGAGAAAAAAAAAAAGCATCTAGTGTCAATTTTTAATTTTTTTTTTTTTTTGTCTTTTTCCATACAGCATTCAGCTGTCCATCAAGCATGGTATACAAGCCATGCGGGCCCATTAATCCAGTTACCTGTGACCAAAGGTACGAAAAAACAAGAACACCCCACCCTGAAGCACCTGCTAATATTTTTCTTATCTATCTACTTTCCTCAGAAATTTGAGTTATTTCACAATGAAATGTGCTGTGAATTTCACTAACTTATTCAAGATTTATAAATACCAGTCAGTTCTAGGAACAGGTGCTTCCTGTTGCCCTTCAGAAAGTGTACATTTTTTGTCTCTCTTGTACCTGACATGATATGCTGCTCTGCCTCACCACAAAAGTGTTGTATTCAAGCATAAATATTCTTCCCATTCCAGCTATCAGCGTCCTGGCTATGGAGTAACTGAAGGCTGTTTCTGTCCTGAAGGAATGACACTCCTGCATGCAGAGAGCAACATCTGTGTCTCTGAATGCTGTAAGTCATCTGTAGCTAATTTGGGGAATAAACAGAGATAGGGATTGTTATTCAGGAGGCCTGAGTCATCTTCTACGTGGTCAGATCATTGCACATCAGCTTCCCTAAGTGTCCACAGTTAGAAATTGAATAATAGTCAATATAACCCTTTTTTCCCCACCATCCTTCCTTATGTAAGACTCACCAAGGTGGTAGAACTCTACAGTTCAGCAAAATTAGTCTGCATGTTCATTTTCTTGTTAGCTTTATCTTCTCAGTACTTTTATTTGAAACTGCACATATGTATTCCTTTGTCAGTTGTCAGTGGTGTAAATACCCATTCATTTGTTTCTCTTTTTTTCTTTTTCTCTCTAGTCTGCAGAGAACCAAATGGAATGTCCAGACAGGTGAGTATCACAATGAATGTGGCTTAATTAGCACAGACGAGTGAAACAAGATATTTAGTGTTCCACTAAACAAAAGCTTTGTCAAAAATGTTTGTTCACTTTCAGTCTTAAAAATAATTAGTACTAGAGCACCCCTAAGAAATTTAACAATAAATGATAAAATGAAATTCTTTCATTCACCTCACATACAGGAAAAAAAAAAACTTTAAAAAAAAGAAAAGAGAGAGAAATGGTAGCAGTGGAAGTTAGCCATATATGCTTACTTTATTTTCACAAATTTGGCTTGCTAAAATTACTAGAAATGAAGGAAGAGATGGATAAAAAAGTTTGCCTGTTGCTTATCATGTACTTATCTTGCATTCTTAGTTCCTCAGCTGCACAGAAATCAGCAACCTAATGTGAAAACGATATGTCATATGGTCATTTCTTGTTCAAAAATCAATGTGAGGCTCAATCACTTCTCCTTTAGAACTCCTGTAACTCTCATACTAACACTATTAAGAAATAAAAAGTAATAGCTTTGTGAACTCAGAACCTTTAGCAGCTTCAAATGTCTTCCCAGAATAAGCAGTTTGAGGGTCTCCTATGAAATCTAGAATATGAAAGAGCTGATATAATCAGTTATCACTATATGCACGAATATGTTAACTAGAAGCAAATAAGATTATTTTGGTTTAATTTTATAGTTAATTTTTTTTCTTTCTTTTGTCTGTGTTTTTTCTTTTTTATTTAGCCAGGAGAAAAATGGACAAAAGATTGCCGGGAATGTGTCTGTGACAAAAATACTCTTGAGGTGAAGTGTACAAAGCACAAATGTTCTCTGACACAGCAAGTATTTTGTGAAGAACCAGGTTACATGCCTGTTGAGATACCAATACCTGAAGATCCATGCTGTACTAGGACTGAGTGCTGTGAGTACTGTCTTGGTTCTTTATCATGGGGAATAGATTCTATAATTTAGGAAACTACAGCAATAATTTTGCATTTTTTAATACTTTGCATTGATGTCATAATGCTTTTTAGAGCCTTCCTGCAGAGCATACAGTAAATGCCTGAAAATAACAAATTTAAAGATTAAAAGATTTTATATAGTTAGACATAGAAAAGTAACTGAAAATCTCCTATAATTTTACATTGAAAGCCTTTAATACTGCCACTATCTGAAACAATATTCAAAAACCATTCACAACATTTTTGGTTTCATTTCAAAGACCAGTATTAGGAAAATTAACTTAAATTTCTCTTTGAAATTATCTCTTTCCAGCAATTACTACTCTGTTCTTCTCAGCGTTTTGTTTCACAAAGATTATGGGAAAGCCCATCACATTGAAAACATCTTGGCACATAGAATGAGTTAGTCATTAAACTATCTTGTGTAAACACCATACCTACCCCATGGGAAGACTTCAGAAGTTCATGTAAAACAAAATTGCTTTAATTCAAAAATTCTGAGCTTATTATTTTCTGTATTCTCTTACATGAAACAGACTGCAACACAAGCCTCTGCAGTGACATCACACCCCAGTGCTTAGAGGGACAGGAAATAATCACAATAATGCCACCTGGAAACTGCTGTCCTGTCTTTGAATGCAGTAAGTATTGTGCACCCTCCTCACATCCTATTTACTGTTGCGTTTTTCTAAGTTACAAAAACCTTATAAGAGAGTGATGCAAGTTATGTGTGGTATCATATTGGGCCTAGTTGTGAATGAGTGTTTTAAGGCCACTGCCACAGGCTTATGAAATGGGCCTACAAAGCTACAAAACAGAAGTTTTTTCATGCATTTTTGTCTCCTGAAACTTACACCTCCTTCTTCCTTTACAGGACAGGGCTGTGTAGTCAACGAAACCTATTATGCAGTAAGTACACAGTTACTCACTATAAAATATACCCTGACATAGTTCACAGTGCAGTGTGTTTGAGACACCTAGCATGGTCCATATTTCGTAGGAAGACCTGAAATAAAACATTATTCATTGTTTCACTGAGGTTAACACCCTCTGTACAAGCAACATCTTGTTCTGCTCTCCTTTCTACATTAGCAAACTTGATTCCAAAATCGTTATTACCAAACCAGAAACTCTGCTTAAATAAAACAACCAAAATTGTATTTATGGCTAGCTTAGCCTATACATAGTTCATCTTTGTATTTTCTGTGACGTGTATACATGGAGCAACTTGTTATAACTGACTACTAATTTTCCAACTTTCCCTAGCCTGGAGCTGCCATTCCATCAGGGCCCTGTGAAGAATGTACCTGTTCTGCATCCTCTCCCTCGAGGCCTCACCACCTCGCGGTCACGTGCCAGCCTGTTATCTGTGACACATACTGCCCGCTGGTGAGTGCTGCTCTGCTGCCAGAAATTCCTGCCCCACTCAGCTTGAATAACCACCAGTTCAGGTCAATGACCTGACTTAATGCCTTTGTCTCTCCATTTCTTTCAAAACAGGGCTATAAATACACGGTGGAACCCGGACAGTGCTGTGGCACGTGCAAGGCAGCAGCTTGTGTAGTGACTCTGGGAGACAACATTACACATGTGCTCCATGTAATTACCTCTGGTTTATTCACTTTTGGGGAACTCTGCTGGTCTTTCCATTCTTTCCTCTCCTGGTGTTTGCTCATGTTTATCTCCTCCATCTTTTCTCATATTAGATAAATGCTTACTCAGGCAGGGGCTGGACAAGCTCCACACAGCCTAAACAATACCCTGCACCACAAAATGCCAGTTCTAAAACTTCTGGAAACAACTGTGCTATGATACTGAACAATGGCTTTCAAAAATCAAGACAGGAAAAGACATAGGTGAAAGCAAAGGGATTTTGTTTGCCTCCAGTTCTGAAACTGTAGCACCCATTTTGCTCAAAGGATAATTTTATCTGTGGAGGCATTTTGACACATCCATAAATTCTAATGACAAAACCATTGAAATGCAAATCATTCTTTCCAAATGAGTCCATGTGCTTACCCTATTCACACAAAAAGCACATCTACATCCATATAAAAATAGAGCCTCTTCACTTAGTTAATGAAAAACACTTAATAGCAGTATGATAATATTGCAAATAATTATCAGCTGAAATTCAAGGAAATTGTTCGGAATAATCAAACTACTAAACACAGCAACAACAAGACATTGGAGGGCTTTTGTTTCATTTTTAATATAGGACGATCCTAATTTGTTTTAATTTTTGTTTTAATTAAATTTTAATTTAATACTTTCAGGAAGGAGAACACTGGAATCCACCTGGTGATAACTGTACTGTTTACACATGTGAAAAACATGCTGACCAGTTCATTCAAGTCATCAAAGAGGCAAGCTGTCCTGCCTTTAACCATGACGAGTGTGATCCAGTAAGTACTGTTCTTCCAGTTCTCATTTTTGGAAAGGTTGCAGCGCCTAACACCAGTGATAGAAGGATCATAGTGTCCAATAAAAATAACTAGCAGAAGAATCATGCAGGAAGTAGCTCTCCTTTTATCCTTTCTGAACCTGGTCCCAGTCAAATTTTATCTCAGAAAAGCAACTCAAAATTAAAATGTGTGCTATAAAAATCCTCACTGAGGATCAGACATTAGAGAAAAAGATACAGCATAATATTTTGGATTCCTTAAAGTGTCAAGTGACCTAGAAGCAAAAATCAGCTTCTGGCAAGTAATTTATTTCATTCATTGTGTTGCCCTGTCTGTTTTAATCCTTCACCTTTACTGACTTGGGTCACAATATTTTGACTTACTTCTGCTAGGAGCTTTATTGCTTGCTGAAATTATACTACTAAACTGAGGGTTTTCCTCCATTTCAACTTTCAAATCACTACTTTAATACTGATAAGAGTTATGTGCCCTTAATATTTAGCCTTCCTTGAAATTAGATTCCATGGCAATACAAAAATATACACAGTCTCTGGTGCCAGAGAAAATTAGGAAGCAGGGAAAGTCTGCTTTAGCATGCAGATATGAAACCTGAGTTATCTTTTTATGTTTTCCCACTTAAGGATGATATCAGGCTATCTGATGATGGCTGCTGTTTAGTGTGCAGAAGAGTGCCGAAACGTAAGTAATAATAATTTTGTTACAAGTATTGATTATATGTGCCTGGTTAGGTATATTAGCCCATTTTGCACAATGGGTGCATAGACAGAAGAGGTAAACTGACTAGGTTTGGGTTCACTGCTTCACTGGGGTGAGAAAGGGAACAGGTGGAAAAGAAAGAGGACATTTCTACTATGCATCATAGGTCCCAGTAAAACAGATAGTGAACTCTCCTATCCCCTACTGTTAAATGCTGGCTTTTTTGTGGGAGGGTGAGGACTATGACTACTCTCCAATTTCCATAGATACATTCTCTTTAAGGAGGAAAGTGAAGCCAGTTCTGAGAGATGGGTGTGCATCAAGCAGTTACCACAATACTGTTCTTAATTTCTGCATTCTGAATAAAGTTGCCTAAGAAAAAGGGAGTTTCATCCACTGATAACACAAACAGCAAGTCTCATTTGGCCCTCAGCAATTAAAAGAAAAATGCATTGTGACTTGGTTTTCTATTTCAGTTCCATCCACCTTAGTTTTCAGTTACAACCTGTCGTATCATACACAGCTGTCTGTTTATATGCACGTGTATTTTAACCTGTTTTCCTTTGCTTTGTGATGACCTCAGTCTGTATGAAGTACAATATGACTACTGTCATCAGCTACAACGGCTGTGTGTCTCCTGCACCTGTTGAGATAACATACTGTGAAGGCAGCTGTGATGCTTACTCACGGTAAGTAAAAGATAATGGTGGCCTCTTGTCTTCTATTCTTTACACCAGTTACATCCAGCAAATCACAAGTGTTCTTCTGATGTGTCCAACAACCACCCAGTCATCAACTCTTTCCCTTGTGCTAATTAACATGACATTGTGCTCGCTTGATTATCTCGAGACTCAGTGTTCAACAGCCTGTTCAGCATCATAGTGAATAGATCAAAATTTTAATTTTGCCCATTTAAAACTGAGGTTATTTGTTTCTCATTATTATTGCACTGGACTGGCTCACTATGTGATCTCGAATAATTCTTTACTTTTTCTGTGCCTTAATGAAGACTTAGAGTCATAAATTTTTACAATGAGGAGCAATTTACCTGTATTTCACCACAATACTCTAAGACTAGTAATATTGAGCAATAGTCCCACATGCAAGCACAAAACTTCTGGTTATGTTTTGTAATGGGTGGGAGGGGCAGAATTTATTTCTCACATAAATTCTGAATCTTTCTCGTTGGTTTTTCTATCAGATATTCTCAAACGACAAACACGATGGTGCACAAGTGCTCGTGTTGTCAGGAAATGGAGACCAGCAAGAGAGAGGTGACTCTGATGTGCAGTGATGGAACCTCCCTTGATCACTCCTACACCTACGTGGAGAAATGCAGCTGTGTGGATGCTGAGTGCTTTACCCTAGGCAACACCCAACAGGAGACACAGCAGACAAAGACCTCTTAGGAGCAAGGAAATGTCAAAAATTAGAACTAGAGAGAAGTCCTCAAACAAGGGCTGAGCATAAGACTAAATAAAGAAACTTCAAAAAATACAAAAGTGTCAAGAGCAGCTAAAATTTTGGATGAACAGATTGATGTTTTCTGCATAAACCCCCAGTATGTCTGTCTACAGAATTTCAGCTTTCATTATCAATGTATCTCCCTTTGGTTTTTACATCTTTTCTTTTACACCTTAAGAGGTGTAAGTTCATCTTGACATTTTCTGTTCATTTGTCTTCTGGGAAGTGCTGGACTTTTAATAACACTTTCATTCCAATTCACCGAGAAAAATCAAAAGACAAATCCAGAAAACTAACCAAACCTAAGGAAAACTGTACCCCTCTGCTTCTATATGTTTATCTTTTTTTTTTGTTGAGGAAAACTTAGAGGGCATAAAGCCAAATCTTTTCAAAACTATAAACTTCAATATTTTGAACTATATATAATGGACATATTTCCCTACATGTTTTTGTGAGGAAAAGGAAAATCCTATTGTGAGAAGCTGCTGCACACTACTTTTTGTTTACATAACACCATCAGCATAGTAGCTGTATGAAAATATGGATTTTTTATTTTATTTTGTTATGTGGTTAACTGTTTACAGAAGAAATATATATATATATATATGTATTTGCCAACAGAGGCATATGAAGGATTTTTGTAAACAAAAGTATAATAATAATAATAATAATTGTAAATTCTTTCCTAGGAAGCTTTAAAAAGTTGGACCACTACTATTTATTACTTTTTTTTTTTTTTGAAAACTGATTTATTGGGTAATTTCTTTCAGAATTAATGTTATCCCATTTCTTAGTCTCAGTTGTGTTGTCTGGGTATGGTATATTTTCTCTTGTTTTTGAATATTATTTTATTTTTGTTCCTTAAGACACAAAAAGCAATTATGATTAATAAATTTTGAGCATTTTACAGCACGTCTGCTTTGCCTTTTCAGTGAATCCCTTGTGTGAGAGTTACTGGGTCCATAAAACACAGTTTCAGGTCAAAAGTCAGTGTGGTACCTAACACCCTATAGAGCTTTGATACTGCTTTGAATGAAAAACACTCAAACCCAAACATTTGGAAGTGTTCCAAGCACATCACCTGAGCTGCCATCACTTAGTGAACCTTTAGAAAGCAAGCACCTCTCTGACTCTGCACGTTTTGTAGCCCTGAAAGTCCTTTACCTGACTGGCATAAACTAGCCAAAGTATTTCAAACCAGTCTGTCTCATGTCTCTCCAGTTTTGGAGCCCACTGCAACATAAATAATTCTCTGGAATTGCACTGCTGTAAATCTATGTGGCTGCTACTGAGAGGAAAGCTCATGTGTTTACAAACAATTTGCTGGGTGAAGGCTGGGTGTTAATGTTATTGAAATGGGTCCCGATGTCTCTACTGACTTTGGGCAGCAGGTTTGTGTCAGAGCCCAGGCAGTTCTGCTCCTGAAACAGACAAGGGTCTGCACAGCCTGAGTTTCTGAACTTTAGGGTGAAATGGCAGGTTCAAGGTGGGATATGTGGGAGGGGTTCTGGAAGGCTGAACCTTCCTGGTGCCTCAGCCACTGGGGAAAGGGAGAGGGCAACACGCACCGGGAGTTCAGGATAAAGGTGGTGTCCCCTCGGAAACCTGGAGAGGAAATGTCACAGGTGCCTGCCCTGGTGGACTCTCTCCCTTTATTCAAATAAAATTGCAGGACTCCTCGGTCTCCTTTTTGGACATAAGCTTCTCGGATTTGTGGAGTTTTTCTTGCACTACTCAGCTTTAGTAACAGGGTACTTTGAACCGGCCGCCACAGCTCTGACTGTACATTGTATAATGCCAAGCAACATCCTGTCAATAACTGCTCTACGATTTGGAAGGGGAACAGTAAAAAGCTGACGTTTTTTACTAAACTTTTCTCCTACCTTACAGTTTGGATGGCTCAACAGAGGGAGTAACAGGGTGCCCTGCAGCATCTTAGGTTGCTCTCACACCTGATTTTCTTGTGCAGATCAGTAACCACCCTATACTTTCCCCTTCAGAGGCGAGCACTGAGCTTTCCGTGAGAAACACTAACACCACCGTACTTCCTGCTGGCAGAAATCCCGAGCTCCGTCCCAGCTTCCTGTAGACTCATTGCTCTTTTTTTCCATGCCTCGGGCTCTTTTGCTGCCCAGCGAGGCCCCCAGGTGGCACCCTGCTCTGTTCCTCCCTTCCCGGCTAACCCGCCGGGCTTCCCCGGGCAGCACTGCTACCGAATTCCTGACCAGTCCGGTGTGTAACAGAGCTTCTGGCCTTACCAGGCAGGCTGGGAAATGATTATTCTCCTGGTCATTCTGCAGAAGGGAAATAATATCTATAACAGAAAAGTAATTATTATGTGCTTTGTTGGTCCACAGCAGCTCCTTGCCCACCATTAACCTACTGAAATGGCAGATTTCCTGCAAGTTGCTTCAAGACCATTGGTTGTTTTCCCATACAAAGCCTGTATTTCAGCATCCTAGAAGATATCCTGTTTCCTGGAGAGCCCTGTGTGTAATGTCTGCACCACCAGCCATTTCATACACTGAAAGAGAAAAAAATAATACCGTGAGGAAGAAGAGAAGGGGAGACATGTGGCACGTGGAAAGACTGACAGGTGATAATGGCAGGGACAGCAGAGTTTGGTGGCATAAGAAGAAAAACCAGAAATAGAAGCGAGGGCACTGACAGGCTTCAGTCCTGGCATGGGGAGACAGGAAGCAAGGGGAACATAAGCCAAGGTAAATCATGGAGGCACACCAGGGCTGTGGCTGAGGAAGTACTGGAGACCCTGCCTTGGAGAAGGAAGGATTTCTATCACAGATGCAGTCCCAGTGCTGGGAAAGAGCAAATGGGAACCCTCAATTCAAAAGGAGGGCAGGGAGCAGCATGCTTTGGGCATTAAAGACAAAATGAAAGATCTTGAAAAAAGACATGGAGTAAATGTAAACCAGAGCACCACAATGGATGTAGTAAGCAGACTTAACATTCTTCCTAAATTTTCCTTTACACAGGACCTATCTTTGCTCTGAGTTGTTGCTGACACAGATTGGGTAGTAACTCCAAAGTAAACCTTCCTAAAAGCTGGGAAAAATTATACCAGTTATCTTTGTCAGAAACAAATTACCATTTTTTTTAACCATAGATAAAGAATGGAGTCAATAAATGATTGGGTGGGAGAAAGTGATTGGCTCGGCAGGTCTTTCCTGACAGGTCAGAATACCTGCAGGTCACCTGAGCCGTGCTGGTGTAGATGGCTGATGTTTGTTACACCTCTGGCGACACCAGAGGGCTCTGGGCTCACAGCTGACAGACCTGGATGAACAGGTTTGCTGTCAGAAGAGTTTCTTTCTAGGCACTTCATAGTGAGCCACACAACTTTTCCTTACTTTCAGGTCCTGAGGATGAGCTTTGCCCTTAACATACTCCTGAATCTACAAGCATCCATTCCACATAACATAACACGATTTGTTTATACATCACTTAATTTTTTTTTCTCTTATCTGATCGTTGTTGGAACACAAATACGTTGCAGCAGAGAAATCATTCACTTAGAGGTTATTCCAGCTGAAAAAACCCACCAGTATTCAAAGTTTTAGTGTCTAAATTCTGTATTGAATTAATGGGCATTCATACCCTCACTCTCAACTTAGGTCTCTTGTTATGTGGCTCAACTTTTTCATGATCAGCTTACTTTTATTCCTTCTTCACACAACATATTAAACTCTGCAGTGTAAATAGCAAATTAGTAATAATCACTTTTCAATTATTCTTTGTAATTATCAGCAACATATAAACTATAACCTGAAATTATATATCTATTCAGATTCCAGCTTTGAATCCACTTCCAGTAATTCATTTGCCTCTTAAAGCAAGGCAGTGTTTAAACCACATCATTTTCTGAAAACATCTGTTGAAAGACTTAAGGTTGTTTGTGGCACAGCTCAGGAGCTGGGCTGATAACAGAGAACTCAAGAATGGAAGCCTAATACTAAATGCTTCCATAATACTAAAAACCCAACTTAAAGAAGGAAGTTTTTCACCTCTTCAGTAGGTTTTGTTCTAACCATTGCAAAAAAAAAAAAAAAACAAACCACTAAAAAAACCAAAAAAAACCACTCTCTGGCAACAGGCCAGATTAAGACAGAATTTTGTAACAGAAAAGGAGACTAGTTCTGTTCAAACATTATTAATGGAATAATAAAACAATTATAAATGCACAGGAAGTACATTTTTGCAGAGGATGCAGTGGTCATGACTATCCAATTTTCCTTTGCTCCTTACAGCTTCAAAAATTATCTTCCTTCTTGATCCTCTCATTTCTTTTGGCATTCATTATAACCACTATTTATAACTACAATTTGATTATGAGTAACCAGCAAGGGTGTTTTAACCACTATTAAAACAATTGGGTTTGGGTTTTCTTAAATAGACAGAAACTTATTCTGCCTGCCTCTAACTACCCTCCTCTTGTTATGACCATGCATAGAAAAATAAAATCTTTTGCTTCCTTCTGTTTTAAGAAAGCAAAGGCTGTCCAGGCAGTCAAAAATGGAACTCTTAAATAGAGTAATTGTGGATATGTCACACACTTAGTCTCACAAAATGAAAATGTGTGAAGTCTTAGTGGCCAAGGATTCACTGGGATTCACGACTTTAAAAAAAAAAATTAAAAAAAAAAAGGGGGAGGAGATAAATACTTGAGAGGAGCATGATTCCAAGGCAAATTTGAAACTGGCTTTTGTTTCAGAGAATATCAGATGTGAACTCTGCAGCTTTCCCTCACTCAGTGAGAAGTCAGTCAAAAGCTCTCATTCCAGTTTCACTGACCTCTGGAGAGGTGTGAGGCCAAAACTGAGCTGGCTGTCATTCCTCAGTGTCACAGCTACTGAAGCACACGGCTGCCAACTGCAGCACAGCCATAACATGAAAATCTGCAGAAAGGACATGATAAACACCTTCATGAAATGACCTCCTGCCACAACAGAACTGAGTTTCTTATTCACATTAATTGCTGGTTGCTCTGTGTTCTGGAGAATAAGATTATTCTACCTGATGCAGTTTTATCATTTGCTCTGCTATTAATGCTTTTGTGTTTTATGACCTCATTCTAATGGTAATTAAGGTCCATTATTCAGATATCTGCTATTTTACAGGAAATTAGTATTGCAATTGCACTAAATTTGGTCAGCTGAAGATAATGCAAAACATTACCTCACACACTTCATGGTGAGTAGTTTTACAGCATTCATAATAAAGAAGTTGTCACAGTACACTTGATCTAATTTTTACATTTAGCAAGGAAGTTATGGGAACAATGTTATCCATCCCTCAGTAACACGGTGCAGGGTTTTATTGAGCAGTATTTCAATAAAAAGTATTTCAATCCCAGCTGAGGTTCCATCCTAAATAAATTTTCAATCTAAATTGTTTTTAGATTTCCAATATTTTTTGGGTTTTTGCAAAATAAAGTTTGTTAGTCACTGTGTGCTGGATTTGGCTGGGCTAGAATTGATTTTTTTCATAGTAACCAGTATGGGCTATATTCTCCTGTGACACAGCTGCACTATAAAATAGATTTAAATCATCAGTCGCTTATTTGGCATAAGGAAGGCTTCAGCTGATTAAAGGATTGTGTGATCTGCTCTCCTCTGCTACTTCTTGTCTCTCCAGGCTCAGAGTAAACTGCAGAGAAAGGGCAAAGAACAGTTCGAGTCCACTCAACTCCTGCAAGCTTCACAAAGCTCATGAGCTCTTCTGCCTCAGAACCAAAGAAGCACTTTCCAGAACCACAGAGCCACCCCTGAAGCAGAATGTCACGTGAAACAGCCACAAGGCCATCAAGGGCAACCTGCACTCCAAGACACATGGAAAAACTTGTCAGCATTACACTGAGGTAACTGCAGTGGACGTGATTCCAGCAGGATCTCTATTCACCTCACAGGAGAATGCAAATGTGCACAGTGACTCATCTCTGAGACTTTCAGGAAACCACAAAAATGGCTTAGAGACTCCTTTTTACAGTTCGTGCACCCAACTGAAAGGATCCCTGAGCCTCAGTAAGGACAGCTCACTTACCCAACTGAGGAAGCACACCAGAGGAACATACAGTGGCTAAAAATTACCAGAGACACAGAGAATTTACCCTAGCTTGGTTCATTCATTCTGGTAGGATCATGCTGGTGTTATTACATGATTTTTCCAGCACATGGGACAAGATCACCAGGGGTTCCTATGCTGGAAATTGCACACAAAGCATGAGAATTACAATCTTTCTTGCATTTATGATAGTGAAGATGAGGAGGGAGCCATTTTCCTAAAGTCAGGTTTATTTATTTCTCTTAGTTGTCAATTTACTTTAGGCTAATTGAGAATAATTTGACCTGTTGATGTGGCCAAGCTAAGGATTCAGAAATAATATGCTCATAATAAAGTTACCCAGTAGCAAATTGCTTCAATCCTGGCAACTATGATTTTTAAAAGCTTATATCAAAGATATAATTAATGTAATACATTACAAATCATCTCTCATGCATAATTCAGTCACAAATACCATTAAATAATAAAGAATCTAACTACATTGTGCCCCACACAGCTCTTTTAAAGCTTCTTTTACAAGGACTCCGAGTAATCAGTATGGGATGAAACAAATTTGTCTGAATGTGTCACAACCATCCATGTTCATCCATGCTCTAGGAGCTTTTTGGGAGGGAAGAAAGAGAACAACCACTCTTCTGAGAGCTTTTCCATGGCTATGACAAACTGTTGAAGATGTTGCAAAACATTGGCAGTACAGGAGCTGTGAGAGGCCAGGAAGAAGGAGGTTGTGTCCTTCCCAGGGCCAAATCCAAAACTACCCAAGCTCCAGAGGTGGCCTCCCAAGACATGTTGAGAAATAGGTAAGGAGGAGGACCCCTTTCACCAGGAGACCTTCAGGTACAGCCTGTTAACCCCTCAGGGCCCTGCTGGATGTGGGCACCAGTAGCAGGAGAAGCTTTGCTCCTGGCAGAGCCCCTAAGGATGGTGTCCACCCCGATGTGAGGTGTTGTCTGACTCCCAGAGAAAGGGGCTGCCAAGTGTGATTTCTGTCAGTATACCCCCGTGCAGAAGGGGACTGTCACCACCCTGTGTCACACATGCAGGGCACCTATTGCTCCAGGGATGGCGATTCACCAGCATCCCCACTCCTCCAGGGGAAGGACAGCAAGGTGTGCACCTCCAGCCTGGTGCTCCTGCCTCTTTGGGAAACCCATTCTGAGAGGGCTTGGCAGCTCTGCTGCATTTCTGCTACTGGGACAGCAACCAGGATTATGCCTGATTTGATTTTACCTTTCTTTTAATAGATCCTTCCTTCTTTTTTCCAGACAGGAATTTGGATTAGAAAAAGCCCATCCCCTACTGCAAACAGGCACTGCAAGTGAAATCACAAGTATTCCACCTCAAAATAATCTAGTGGAGCACAGGTTAATCCACCTCAGTGAGGTAACCTGTTGAGGTAACCTCCTGCCCAAGATTACATGTAAAGGGTTGAAAAGTGCTGCTGGCAAACTGGTCCCCAACACCCCTGAGGCCCCAGGAGGGCTGGCCTGGCCCTGCTGCAGCCCTGGGGTCAGCCCTTGCAGACCGGGCATGGCAATGCCCTTGTTCCATCCAATATCCCCTGTGGCAAAGCACACTCCAGGCAGTATTTATACAGCTGGCATACACATAGTATTTATACACAGTGAACAAAGCAAACTGCTCCACCATTCTCCATAAAGTCAAGTTTCCAACGTCACTGGGATTTGTACGGATCTATCTTCTTACAAGGTTAAAAGATAAGAAAGAGAAAAATGTATCCGGCTGTTTTTGAAAGTGTGTCCTTTTTCCAGCCCTTTTGTTTTTATCAGCAAGTTTTGCTGCTGTGCCCTGGTTGCCTGGCTGCATTGGTACTGTGTTTTACAGCCCCTTGTGTCCTAGCAGATGTTCTCCTGGTCTCTGCTGGGAGCACATCCCTGCTCTGCTCACAGGATCTTCAGGCAAACCTGAGGATTCTGTTCCTTTAGATGATGGGCTGATCAGGGCAATACAGGGAAGGCTCAAAGCTCTGCATATTCCTCCCCACAGTGCCAAACTGTTCTGGCACTGCTGAGAGTCTGATGTGTCATACCAATGAACTCAGGCATCCTGACTGCAGAAGTAATGATTGTCAGCAGCAAACGTTGCTTACAAGGAAATAACAAAACATACAAGGAGAGCCTGTTCTGCACCTTACTGAAAGAACAATTCTATCCCTGCTTGCTTTCCTTGAGGCTATGTCTGTCTGGTTATTTGTTCTTTGTTTCATTCTTAATGTCCATTGTATTATGTATCTTAATGTGTATTTGTACTTGTGATTATATTGCCTTGCTTCTGTTAAATGATACAGGCTACTAACTTTAATTATGATTATTGACATACAACTTTTTAAAGTTGTGAAATACATATTTTAGACTTTTTTTTTTTAATCAGAGTGTGTGTTTGTATTTTAAATTAAATTAATAGGCTTTCACTTTTCTCAAGACTTTTCATTATTAGTCTCCAGGAAATACAAAGAGCTGCTTTCAGAATTACATAGGAAATTTCATAGCTGTGCATTTGATTCATTGAGCAGTTACATAGAAGATCATCAGTCTATCTTGTCAGCCTAAGCTTCTATAAAACGCAATAGCAAACACAGTGTTTTGCTTGAGGCAAGAAGTTATTTTGTTCCTTTCTCCCAAAAGGTTCTGTGTCATCTAGGATGTGACTCAGATACTTCAGCTGTGTTTGGCAATCTGCATTGATATGTATATAAGCTCTCACACTGAGAGTACTTTCTGCAGTTTGCAGTTTGTGGCCAAGGGTCCCCAAAGGAAAAGGATCTACAGGGGAAGTGCAGATTTGTTGTCTACTGTTGTTTTTATTTCAAACAGGTTTTTTCCTCTTATTATCAGTGGAGCTACTTGTACCCTTACTGCTCTGAAATCTGTCCAGCCCTCCCTCTTCAAATCAAAGCCAGATGTAATACAAGGTTTATAGGCAGTGGCAATGTTTTATTGGCTCAGTGGGCATAATTAGAAAAATTGGTTGAGCTTTTTGGCACAGCAGGCTTCCAGTCATCTCAGAGTTATTTCTTAGGTATGTCTACCTACCTCAGGAAGTGGTGCAATCCAGCCAAATCCTACTCTCCCAGCCCCTTCAGCTAAAGCCAGAAGACTGGATTTGCACAGCCAGGACAAAATTTGGATCACAGTCAGCTCCAAAAAAACCGTTAGCATCGTTGACACTTGAAGAAAAATCCTGCATTATTTTAGAAATATGTTTGAAGTCTGGCTTTCTCCCAGGACTTCTGTTCTGCTATAAACACTCTAGACAATCAGTATTACTACTGTGAGATAGATATGTTGCTATTTTTTTGCTTCCCATAGTGTTACATGTGCATTTAACTACACTGCATATAAGGCTCATGTGCCAGCAGCCAGTTGTGTTAAACTAAACAAGGAGTCAGCAATTCACCTGGGTGAAAGCAGCAGGGGCCTGGGTCTCCAGGGATTGTTCCCAGCAGAAGAGATTAGTCCCTCTGCTGGTACCATGGGTGTGTTAGGGACTGTGATGGTTACTTGTTCTACTGAATCAGGTTTCATGGCAGGAATTTTCAGGGTCCTCCACTTTTATCCAAGCATGTAATGTCATTGGCTCCTGGTAGTGGACAAAGTTCTTCTAACTGGAAAAACTGCTTTGCCCTTGAGTTCTGCAAAGGTTGAGAGTAGTTGTCATTTTATCTCAGATAATAAATCTCCTATTCATTTTGACAAAGGCTTGGGTGTTTAACAACGTCACACAAACTGAATCTATACAGAGCAAACAGTCAGACAGAGACTGCCATTGTGGATGAGTTGTATTACCTTCAGCCTGGTGCCTAAAAATGTCCTTGAAGCATGGTCTTTGCCCCAACACAATGCACATGCTGACAGATCAGAGCCTTGTAAAATAATTGTTGGTAGATAAAGTAAATCCTCGTCAAAAATGTACTCTTAACTGTACTGTATTGATGAAAAGATCAATAGAAGTAATCAAGACAGTCTGTTTGGGAGCCATGTGAAGGCTGTAGAAACAGAACTAGAGTTGGGAGTTTTACCTGAAGTATTTCTGCAAAAATCATGCAGCAGCATAAGTAATGTTTCTTTAGAGGAAGGAATGAGTAAAAAGGAAATGGCAATCCTAGCCTGTTTACTCTCTCCCTCTTTGTTTTTCTTTTTTTCTCCCTCCCTTATCTGGTGGGTGGTTTTTTTGTTTTGTTTTGTTTTGGGTTTTTTTTTTGTTTTGTTTTGTTTTGGGTTTTTTTGCAGTTTTCTGATTGCATTTCATTAAGACCATTTCCATTTCATGGCTGTGGGGTACTGGTTCTTAGGTGTCAACTCAGCAACATTCTTGAGAATTTATAAAACTCTAAACTCATGAATAACTGTGTTGGAACAACTGGGATTACTGATGTCTGTAAAGTCAGATTCTATTTAAAACCCAATTCCATTCCACATACTTGTTCAGAAAGGTAGTTTAACAACATAGGCTTTTCAGAGCAAACTAACTGCATGCTTTGGCATTAGCTTTACCCTAACAGCTAAGACCTCCACTCACATGGACCAGGATTTTCCTGTGCTAGGCACTGTAATATCCTATGCACTGAATCAATTCTTTGAAATAAGCACCTGCATGCATTGCCAAACTAGATTAGAGTTTAATTTTGTTTACATCTCTCTTCATTGTCCTATTTTTTGTTTATTCAGATATTTATAAAGCCATGGTGGTGCTTGTAGAAGAAGAGCATAGAATTACTCTCTGCTGTACTGTACAAACAAGAAACGTGAGAATTCTTAAGAGATAAAAGGTAACATAAAGACACGGAAGAAAGGAGAGAGGGAACAGTAATAAGCATCTAATGTTACCTGTGCTGTTTATGAAGCTTAAAGGAAACAGACAACTGCTTGAAACCAGGATTTTGCTAGTTATTTCTGCAGTGTGTTCCCTGCTCTGCTAGTTTTCAGGAGGTAGTCACGGTTTTCATGGAGTGAGCAGTAGTCGTCAAACAGAGGGAGGGATCAAAGTTGACTAGTGACAGAAATTTTTCTTAACCTCCAGCAAGCAATGTGATCTAAAGGAGACTCTGAGACACAAGGATGTCCGTGCACCACCTGCAAGACAAATAAAATTCAGAAGCATGACGTCCTTTTCATGGCTTGCCCAGAACAGCACAGAAAAGAATTCTTTATATCAAGTTGTTTAACTCTTTTAGTCACAGAGGCCAGCCAGTATCTTTAATCATGTTTGATTTACTTTGTCTCCAGGATCTGGAGGTCCAAAGAGTGATACATCCCATTCGTTTTTTCATTTGCTACCTTTTCGTTTGCTATCTCCGCTTCCTCACTCATCCGCATGTACCCACTTCCCTCTGACACCTTTCACTCATTCATTCCAGCTATTTTCCCTCTATGATTCCAAGGCCCACATTCTTCTTCTCCCCTCTCTCCCAGGCAGTGTTGCACTTTCCACCTCCCCTTTGCTTCTCTAGGAAGAAGCTGGCACACTCATAATCCAGTAACAGCAACAGTAAAGGCCAAAACAAAAAGGTGCAGTGAAAACTCGTGTGCTAGCAACAGCTGAGCTGCCACAGAAAGTTATGAAGAGCATGAAATTGGTCAGTCTTAAGGAACTTCTAAAGCAAGTTAAAGGTCTTTCAAGTTCCATTTTGTTTGCTTCTTCTCTAGTGACTACAGCCATGATCCATGTGCCCTTTATAACAACAAACAAAGCAATAAGAACAACAAAACCAACAACACGAAATCCATAGAGATAGTGGTCTCAAAGGAGTCACATCGAGCTCCCCTGAGCACAGGTTTGTGCAGCACTCAAGGGTATTCATCAGAATTATCACTTTGTGCCTGCTCAGCTCTTTCCTTGATATTCTGTTGGCCATGGCCACAGATGGAGTATTTGGTTTGGATGGACATTTTCTCTCACGTACTTGTGGTCATGCTTATACTAAATAATCAGGGTGGAAGGAGTCCTCATCTGGTTAAAACCAACATCAGCTTACTTACTGTTCTTGTCTTACACTAGTGTTGGGGTAAAAAAACCTTCAAACTTATTAGCAAAGCAAACATGTTTATCAGAAGGGTTTGATTCTGTTTCCCACTGTCTAGTTTACTTTCCTGCTGAATTACAGAAAGGTTAAGAGTTTGATTTGGCATCCATTAAATGCTTTACGCACAATAGAAATACCAGGATCTCTCTGAGCTAAATGTAACACCCTAGGATGGCATCAGCAGTTGTATGAACAACTTGATTTCTGATCAGTTCTAATGGAAAAGTGTTTGGTTTTTCAAGTGCAGTTGACAAGGCATGATTGTCACACAAGCAAGTCCCCACCAAATTCCATGATGAGGCAATATGTTGATTTTTTAAATGATATATCAAGCAATTTATACTCTTTCTACATTCTCACTGAAGTGTTTCCACCTCCTCCCTCATAAAAGACTTGGCGGAAGTGGATCAAAAGTCTATAAAGTGTCAACTGAAGAAATTAAGTTTTTAGAAAAGAAATTTCAAGAAATTAAAATTTTGACAAAGTCATAGCAGTTGGAAAGAGGGCCTTTGCATGGAAAATGTTGTGTAATCTCGTCTGGCAGCGCTGTGAAGTAAAGATATAAGAAACACTCCAGAACAAATGAAAAATGGAGTCAGTTAAGTTCAAGCCAATGTATAACTGCTTGATCAAGATATTAACTCATAGGAGTAGATATGCAGTCATTCAGCTGCTGTGATTATACATTGCATTATGCATTGCCTTGGGATAGGAAGCTCTTTGCCCACTCTGTGAGGCAGCATGGGAAAGGATACAACCATTATCAAAGCATGCATTATTAAAGAATTAATAAAATTTATATGAGCTGCCATAGAAGTCTCATCATTGATTTCAGTGGGAGGTGAATAATGTTCTATGAAATTTAAATTCTTAGCCAGCTCTGAAAAATAGAGGATAGAAGAGAGCTAGGAGGTTAATCACTAAAATACAACTGCAAATTCTTATGTTTTAGCAAATTAGCATTATTTAAGAAAAACATAAATTTGCGTAGAACTTTGTCATGACTTTCATTGTCTGGATTTCTGGACCACTGAAAAAAAATACCCAAAGACAATTCTTCTCCCAAGGCATTCTTCATTAAATCAATTCAGATAATCTTCCTGCCTGTAAGCCCATAGGAGTAACTTTCCCACATTAACTTTCAATGGCCTTTGAATAAAAATAGTCTGAGGAAAATTATTTTTAAAATAAATTTTGATGTAGAACTGGCTAATTCACATGCATAAATATAGTTATGTTCCTTTCACTTTATGAGCAAATATTAGCTATAATAGTGACTAATTAGCGGGTACGCCCAAAAGAACAACATGAGAGTTTCTTGACATTCTATTCAATTCTCCTTGGTTTCAAAATATAACGTGCCAAAGGTTTTGCTCCATTCAGAACTTTCATATGGATTTGATCCACAAATACCCTAGTAAATAATTCTAGAGACAGATGTCTTTTTGGGTACGGCTAATGTCTCTTACGTACAGAATGAGCTCATTCAGTTCTTTCATGACTGGTCAAACTGGAAATTCTCTCCCAAAGTCTTACTTGTCTTTGATCTTGATATGTACAGGATTTTGTTAGGAAATAAGTAGCATTAAATGGAAAAACCCACTGGATTGTCCAGGTGTGTATTCAGCAAGGTCTGTGGTTGGCCACCACTCTCAATTAAGGTGGGTTTATTTTAATCCAACATTATGCTCCGTTACACACAAGAGTCCCAAGAGGTGAAATACTTCTCTTCCATGAGTGAAACAAAAGAGCATTAGTTACTTTGCTCACATTAGGACAACATCAAAGGTACTTTAATTTGCTCCTAGTGTCAAGGTATAATGAAGTCACTGTAGGCAGAAGAGCCCATTCCTACCCTCAGCACACTAGAATATGGGGGAAAGGATTTGCATTTAAAATTATCAGTTTTTAGTAATTAGGTTTTTTGACGCTAGGAGCAACTAGAATTGATTTCTCTCAGAACAGGATATAAATGTAGAATTTGTTAGTTTCTTCTTGAGATACTTAAAATGAAAATATTTAGCCAGGCACAGAGATGGAAATCAGACACAAGAGAAATTTTGCATTCTACATCATGAAGCTGATAGCAAATCCGAGGACTCCTGACTCTCAACAGACTGCCATATCCACTTCTGTGAGAGGCAAAATCCTACCAGATTCCTGCTAGAGATCACAGCATTACTTTGCTTCTGAATTAGAGCAAATTTATTTTGATACTTTTTCTGTTAACATTTCTTGCATTATACATCAAGATTCTTACTTGTAAATTGTATTCTATCCACATCCAGACTCAGACTTTAACAGAAATGCCCAGTTTTTGTTTCCTAAATATTTCAAATGGGTTGCAAGTGGTTTGGAAGAGTTCAACTGCTTTACCTACCCCATCAAGAGATGAGTTGTGGAGGACGACACGTTGCTTAAATCACTTAATCTTAGCACAAGGCACAGGGTATATGAATTAAAATATTATGCTTTACATAGACAATGAGCTACACAATCTCATTGCAGCTGTGGGTGGTATGCAGTATGGGTGTGGGATACCCTAAGAAAAATTAAGGGAAAAGATTTGTGTCCTCCTTTTTCCATTATGATAGAAATTTCAGCACTTCTGTATGCAATGCAGTTTAATAAACTACCTTGATATTACTCATGATTTAGATGCTCAAAAGAATATAATTAACAGTTTTAAATATTTATTTCAGCTACAATAAACTGACTGCCTGAGATCCAGCTCTGAAAAATTGAGGACAGAAGAGAGCTAGGAGGCTTTGACATTCTGCTCTGACTGGCCCCTAAATACCATATGTAGAATGGCAATTCATTTAAACCAAGTGCAAGTGGTTTTGCATGTTCTTTCTGTTTGTAAAGAACAAAACTTAAAATTTCCACTCACCTCAGCAGTAAAATAATACAGCAATCAGTACAGATGTATTGCTTGGGAAACCTCTTGTTGCAACTGAAATTAGTGCAGTGCAAAGAAACGCCAAGATTCTTACTTTGATTTGTGTCCTGTCCATGTTTAAACACAGACATCGGCAGAAATAACCTGATTTTGTTTACTAAGTACTTAAAATGAGTTGTAAGTGGTTTGAAAATCAGTTCAGCTGCTTTATTTACCCCAGCAGCAGCAGGCAGCAGTTTGCTGTCCTGTAATTCTTGCTTGGTCTTAAAATAAAGGGTGATGCCATGATCTATGGAAGCAGCAGCTTGCTTGCCCCTATTCCTGCTTTGCCCCTCTCATTCTGTTTGCTGGCTGCAGAACACCCTCAGAGAGCAGGTGATGTACTCAGCACCAGCTGGGCTCTCTTCCCAACGTCTGGTAGTTACCAGGGTTTGACAGATAAAATAAGGAGAACATTTTAACAGCCACAAGGGTCACAGTCCCTCTCCTTCATTTAAGTGGCAGCTCTTGTGATGTCCTATGTACATGGCAATGCCTAGGGATTTGGAAAATCCTACTTTTAAGAAGCATTTTAGGGAAGATGACTATATGTAAGAAAAGGAATTAAACTAGAACATTGATTCCCTGTTCCTGAGCAGGCGCATTTAACAATCTCATGGTGATTTTTTAACAACTAAAGAGGATCTCTGAAATTTAAATAGGAATGAGTTAGGAAAATAAAGATGAAAACAGAATTAGTAGTAAGAGGCTGGTACTGAAGCATTTAGATGTGTTACAAGATGAGTACTTGTGTGAAGACCTAAAAGCTCCCTCCAAGAAATTTCAAGCCACAAATATGTCATCTGTCAAACTTTTTATTTCAGTTCAGGTACCCAAAAATTTGGAGGAATAATAAATCATAAACCACATGTGATTTTTTTGCAAAACTATAGAAAAATAATTAAACTCACAATGGATAATCTTGCACAAAAGGGCGATGAAATTTTGGAGCCCAGACATCCACTGACAAGGAGAGACAGAACGGCAAGCTTGATGCTTCAGACGGAAAGTTCAGCTGAGCCTCTAAACTCAGTTTTCAGATAAGAATTAAACTTAGAGCCTGAACCTCCCAGATAAGAAGCTTGACATTCCAGATGTCAAACCAGTGGTATCCTAGGCTGTACCAAAAGCAGTGTGACCAGTAGCTCGAGGGAGGGGATTCATCTGGAGCACTGCATCCAGCTCTGGAGCATAAGAAGAGCACGGACCTGTTGAAATGAGTCAAAAGCAGGGCTACAAAGATGATCAGAGAGCTGGGGCACCTCTCCTGTCAGGAAAATCTGAGAGGGTTTTTCTCTGAAAAAGAGAAGGCTCTGGAGAGACATTAGAGAAGCCTTTCAGTCCCTTAAATGGGCCTGCAAGAAAGCTGGAGAGGGACTTTTACTAGGGCAAAAGAGACAGGAGAACGGGGAATGGCTTCAAACTGAAAGAGGGCAGGTTTAGGTTGGATGTTGGGAAGAAATTCTTTACCATGAGGGTGGTGAAACACTGGGCCTGCTTGCTGAGACAATCTGTGGATGTGCCATCCCTGTAAGTGTTCCGAGCAGGTTGGATGGGGCTTTGAGCAACCTGGCCTAGCGGAAGGTGTCCCACAGCAGGGGGGTGGAACTAGACAAGTTTAATATAACCACACACTTAAGATGTCACTCTGTAATTGAGGATCATGGGCTAATACTGCTGAAAAATGAGGCAAGTTACTTCATTATTTCTAACCTTCACTGCTCTTAGCTCTCATCTTTTTTTTTCCCACTTAGACAATCTAATCTCCATAGAAAGTTTTCTTCCACATTCCACAGTACCTTGCATAACCAGTTCTAAAATTACTGTAACAAAGTAAAAAGTGATAACAGTGTATAACACAGAGCTCATCTGCCATGCACTGCTAGAGTTTAACTCTCTCTCCACATGATTTTCAGCCTTGTTGTCTCTGGAGAAACCTCTATGAGATTTCTCAAGTGATGCGACATGTTATACTAAAAAAACCCAGACTGTATAATTTATTCTAAGAACCAGGGAAAGGAGCCCATGGCCAGAGAGCATCCAGCATTTTCTTCCACAGTGGCAGTGCACATATTTATTGTGGGGAAGTTAACAAGTCATTGAAACAAAGGGTGGAGAGGGAATCCCTGAGAAGGGCTGGAAAGTAAAACCTTGGGGAGTAACCTGTAGCCTGATGGAAGGAAAGAATGACTGAGGCTGTCAGAGACAGGTGAGAAAACTACAGCAGGACAAGCTGAGGACAGCAGCTAAACCTCCAGAGTGCTTGGGGAAAGGGTGTGCCGGATCCTCTGCTTAAGTTAATACCAACTTCGTTGACGTTAATTGCAGGCTGTCATTACGTTACGTTAATTTCCACGCCACAATGGGCTCTTCTCTGACCAGTCCAATTCTTTCATTTTGCCAGTTGACATGGCAAGCAATGGCTTCACAGATCTGAGGCACAATGCCTGGGCACAAACCCAAACTGGGCACAAAACCCAGGTCCCATCTGTCTCTGGTTTATCACAGCTGTGAGGAGGGACAAGTTCTTATCTCTACACCAGCTGTAATTTGAACACAGAAGGCTAATGATTTTGGTTTTCACTAAGAGCCTTGCTACTACTACTACCTAAATTCTGAATGCTTACCTTTGCCACCCTCATATTACATTATCTACTTTCAGGTTGTAATTATGGTATTTATAGTATATATGATACTGAAATTTTATCTGGCATTTGCAATTTTAGAGTAAACCAGTACAGTCAATGTCACAAGTTTTGCCCCTACTTCTGTGCAAGAAACCAAGAAAAAAAGGTAAAATTGGAGATAGTATATCCCTCCTCAGAATTATTTGATTGAATGTTACAAGAGGTATTTTTAGTGATCAATCCATTGGTACAGATTTTTGAAACAAGATCAGAATCAGAGAAGAATATTTGTCAGCCATATCCTTGGCTGTTGCAGTTAACTTCCAATGACTTCCAATAACTTTCCGCTAACTGGTGTCTTGTCATCTCTACAGATCTATCCTGATTTATTTGCCATGGGAATTAATACTTAGATGTCAAGACAAGCTTCTGGTTTTTACACACGTTTAAACTGAGAAAAAACAGACAAAAATGCATAAAATAAATAAATAATGCCTTCAACATTTCCCCAAAAATTTCCTCTTGGAAATGAAAGTGCTTTGTTTTAGTGCCAGCCAATCCCCAAAACTGTGGTCCCTTGGCATGTTCTTGATACAAATTAACAGTAAAAACAGCTGCTAAGCTTCTGTTATTACAGCACTTCAGAACTTGCTTCTGGAGTTTCTTTCCCCAGTACAACTGTAGGGGAGAGCTTGCTCCTATGTAAGCTCTTTTCATTGCATTATCTGGGAAACTGAGAAGTCCTTGAATAACTGTTTTTTAATCTACATGAACCACATGAAGCAATTGTGACCAATGAATGTGTTTGCTTAAACCCTTCTAATTTTTGGGATACTTTTATCTACAGATGTGATTCTCCTAACAATCAGTAAAAAACAAAAAAAAACCCTGATAGCTCTCAAACTTTCATAAGCCACCTAACAGAGTGACCTGAATTTGGGTTGGACTCAGTCATGTTGAAGGTCTCTTCCAACCTAGTCACTCTGTGAATTCTGTGAATTTCTTCTGCACCTGGAAATGTTATTAACAATTTCATCCATTCCTTGGGGTGGAGAGGGAGGAAGGAAGAGAGAGGCTGTAAGGTTGAATCAGCTGAATACTGGAACATTTCTGACCATCCCTAGAGATCAGAAATCTCGGTCTGAGCAGTAGGAATCAAAAAAACACCAGAACATGGAAAGGTTTGAGCAAAATTCCTGGAGAATATCTTTTGAAGAACACCTTTGAGTACAACTGGGACAGCCTTCTGAACAACTACTGTGCACTGCTAAATGCTTAGTGGAATAACATATTGAAGTCTGACATGCATTGCTTTGGTCACAAAGAGTTATTAGAGTGAAAATTAAAAACTATCTTAGAAAAAAGAGGAAGTGTTTGATATTAGCACTCTGCCTAGCAACAGAAAATCCCCACAAAAGAGACAGGGCAAAAAAGGAAGCAGCCTTGACCCCAGTGACACTCCTAATCATCCTAGGTATGGACCTCTTCATCACCTTTACCAGATGGGTATGAAAAGCATTGTCTGCACCCTCAGAAAGCTCATCCCTTTATCACTATTCCCTTGCTCTCGTACACCCAGTGGAAATCAAGAAACTCTCTCCGAATGTTTCAAAGCAGCACAAGAAGATCCCGACTTTCTGCTATGCCCCTCGTGCAGAGGTGGGTGTAACTGGGAAGGGAGGCAAGCTCTGCTCCTCCTAACCATCACAAACAGCCCATTGCTAAAGGCATATGCACATTGGTTGCTGAAAGCCAGGTTTGTTGGGTGGCTTGTCTAATTGTATAAGTGAGCTTAGAGTATATTTGTTTAATACAGCTAACTGGTCACGTAAACAAGAAACCATTTGCCTTCTCTATGTACAGATGAATTTATATTCATTATGAGTACTGGCACAGAATAAAACCATGTTCTATGGGCAGGAAATGCAGTATTTTCTTTTATCCTGGTTTGCTGAAGCATAAAGATACAGATTTAGAGTATGTAAATAGCTTACTACTTCTTAGGAAGATGTAACTTTATTAAACATCCTGGACATTTTGACAGAGAACGTTTCATACTATAGCAGGCCAAAATGTTGGTTTAAGTACCCCAACATTGCCATAGCAAGCTTTCACTGATTTCAATCCAGAGATCAAATCCAGATAAAACTCCATAAAGAAACTATTTTGAATTCATTTTATAGCACTAAATAGGTGAGGCTCTGATCTCTTTAGAGCTATACAGAAGTGGAAATAGGGGCTCAACTGGAAAAAAATGGAAAGAAAATTGCATCATTCAATTCAGTAACACCTGAATGGAATATTGTATTATAAGCCCCTATTCTTTTACGGAAATATTTTAAAATGTATGATTGCAGGGTAGGATTTTGGTTAGAACCCAAAGGAGTTAGGTTATGGCTGTGATCCCATTTTACAATTATAACACCTTCCTGAATTTGTGTCCTTCCCCTGCTTCACCAGAAATGATAAACACAAGCAGACACTGCTGAACTGAATCTTACAGACATGTAGAAGGTAAAACTCTTTTACCCAAAGAAATTCCTTTCTGCCTCTCCACACAACCTAGTTTTTGTGGTTTTTTTCTCCTTACCCCTGAGGCTCCCCCCACCCCAAATTATATCTCCCAGATCCCTCTGGCTAAATCCCCCACTGAGCAGGAGCCTTCGTTCCATTCTTTATGATGGAGATTTTTTTAATCCATCAGCTACCTGCACTCTGGAAAACTGTGAGGAGGCTAAAGCTGAGGGTGAATTGAGGGAAAATGGTGTATATACCAAGTGCCAGACTGGAAATTGTTTTTGCCAAACCTAGCAGTTTAAAAGAATTGTTTCAGTAACTTTGAATAGTTTTGTCCATCTTTTACTAATAAAGTAAGATCTATTGACCTAGGAAATAGACAGAAATCTGCCCAGAGCAACTCATCCTACCTCTAATATCAAGCTAAAAAAGATAAAGTGACAAGAAGTAGAAATACTGTCTGAGCTTATTGTAGTATGCATTTGTTCCTGCTTTTGAAATGATTGCCCAGTAAAACTGCAAAAAGCCAATGCTCAGGAAAAAAAGGTCTGTTAAACCTTTACTGGCAAGCCTTATACCCTTGATTCATTGCCTGTTTCACTAATTTCTCATAACTCTATGGATGTGAACCGAATTAAACAAGAATGATTCTGAAACAATGCAATCATGATCACAGACTATAATCAATCTTTTTAGTCCTGGAAAGCTGCTACGAGACTGGCTGGCTGTCTGGCTGGCTCCTGATGTTTTCTATGAGGAGGCAAAACCAGAGAACTGAAAAGTAGATTTTAAGGTTTAAGGCTCTCTCTAACAAATGCAGGATGGGTGTGGGTGAATCTTTCTCAGCTGGATGCCTAATGCCTGTCAGTGCCACACAGAGGGTTTCCATGGCATACACAGAGTGGCCATTTGAGACTGCAACACCCTTCTAGGTTATTATTCTGTCATTTTTACTAGAAGATTAACTGCCCCAATAAGCATGGAGGGACTTCTTGATGCTGGGTCCCCACATACTTCAGAAATCAGTAGGGTTTTTTGCCAAGGAGTTGCCTGGCATCAGTTATAGTACTAAAAAACTTGGAACAGTTACTTGCCATCCATCTGCATAACTGTAAAGCAACACCAAATTAAATTTGTTCCAGGACCTGGTATTTGTGAAGGAGGAGTTGCATTTTATTTGCAATCATTTCATTACTAGATAGAATCCTAAAATGTACATACGTAAATGTATTTACTCCTCCCAAAATGCAAATAACGGCCAGTTTCTAAGGAAGGAAGAGCATCTTCTGTTTACCTGTTCAATAGCTAAAATCCCCCAAACCTCACCTTTCTACACTCTCTGAATCAATCTGGGACTGAAGCCAAAGTCACCTACTATATAAGAGCGATGAAGCACAGATGAACTGCAGTCCTGATCAAGTTTAGACCCAACATCCTTGTGCCAAACTCCACTCGAGATGGGGTTTGGCAGGGGGATATTGCTACCAGAATGGGCTTTCCTGTTAGCAGTTTGCTGTATCCATCAAATAGGTAAGAAATTTTCTTTTTATTGGGAAAAGAAAAAATACTCTGTTTAGACCTAGTAATACATTTTAAACAACTATACTAATTGATTCATATAAGAGGTGGCTGATTTCTTTATATATTTTCATTTTAAATGTCTGTCAATTAACTGGAGCAATTTAATATTGACTAAACTTCTATATACTACTATAACTACATATGGAAAGTAGCCTTGAAGATCAAATCCAAAAAAACTCTTATTCATGTCTTAAAATGTCAGATTTTCACTGTCCCATATGCCTTAAAAAAGAATTTTATTCCTGTTGCATTTTGTATTAGAATTCATTATGATTGTTATGGTTCTTGTGAAATTAAGACCACTACATTTTCCACTTGCTATTTTTTCAATATTTTTCAATATTTTTCAATATTTTGTCATCTATCAGGAGCTAATACCAGATTTCTCAACATTTTTTGCAACTTCTTTTGCAAAAGAAACCAGGAGGGAATATTCGTATGGCAAGGATTTTCAGTAACTAATTGTGCAGTAACTAATTTATAATACCCCATGCAAAATGTTTATATAAATTACAGGTACTGAGTAGGTACATGACAGGGAGATTTATGTGAGACCACAATCCATTATTTTGGAAGGGTTTTTTAACCTGTCAATATTATATGAATCAGGTCTGGTCTTGGCAGTTTTTATTAATATGAATAACCCTGTTAAGCTGATGGAACCAATCAAATTGGAGCTACTTGCAGGAGTACAAGCTTGATAAATCAGTCCTGTTCATGTCCAGTAATTTCTGGCCTGTCAGCTGACATTTTAAAATCTGCAGATTGCCTAGGTAAATTTATCTTGCATATCATTTTCAAAACATTGGAAAGTGCAAATATAATTTAAGACTGCTTTATAGTTTGTGAAATAAACACTAAATCACTGGCCAGTTGGTCTGTATTGTGCTTGAAAACACAACGGTCTCATAGAGTATAAACTTCTGTTTGGAGTTATGCAGTGCTGGTCAGAAGTGTTTGCAGCCATTCATGGAACAAGAAAGTTATTTCTCCTGTGCAGTGCTAATCTGATAAACTGCTTTGACAAATGAGTGGTGATTAGACAGTGCCCAGCAAACACCTCTTCATTTGAAACACACCCTGTGGAAAATATTTTCCGATATCCAGGCTAAAGAATTGTGGTCCCATCCCATGCCATCTCAGCAAACACCGTGTGACTGGCTGTATATTTCGTGTCAAATATTAACTTTTATAAACTGGTGACAACAATAATTGCCAGCTGGATATAGACTTTGCAGGATGCATCCAAATATTCTTAATCATTAGGTTAGTTTCCTAATTATCAAATAGTAAATTTCTTACAATCGAGAGACGCTTATTTTTATAACAGTAAACAACATGGCATTGTGTAATTGCTAAACAAACCACTGCAGGTAGAATTTCCTTGGGAATGATGTATTTGCTTAGTAAATAAAAGCTCCTGCTGTTTCCTTGAGAAAAATTAACAGAACAAAATACATATATAGATCTATTTTGCTCTGTTACAAAGGTTCCCACACTAGAATAAACAAACCTTCTGTGATTCTATGCCTGCTGAGATTCCTATGGATGTGTAATGTGAAAGCAAACTTCAGCCTATTATGTAGACTTAAAGAGGTATTTCTCTTGCCTGATCTTTATCAATTTTTTCACCAATTATGGTTTCATCAAATACAACCAGTATAAATTATAATGATGTGAATACATTTACTTAATGTTATTATCTATGATATTCAAAGATGAGCAGGAAATGGAAAATGCTTAAACTCTGTCCCATGTTGCTTCTTTGCGCATCACTAGCGGTCAAGCACAAAGTTAAATGAGAAAAGAATTAAAAGCTTAGAGCTGAAAGAAACTGCATACACTGCAGCAACTTCTAGCTATGGTGGGATTGCCCAGAACCCTCTGCTCCATAGCAAGTAATCTGTTGGGGTTCTTTGTGAACCCTTCTCACCTATTGTATAAGGAAAAAGGGGGCCTAACTTAGGGCAAACTCCATAGGCAATTCTGGTTTGACTGAGAAATTCTCTAGGCACCTACAGTGCTCATTCACATAATCCAGGTAAGGATTCAGATATCAGTCATTTCATCACTTAAATCCTGTGAGGATTAAGACTTGGCAGATTAAAGGTACCTATTAGTCAATCTGTTACAAGCACAGTTATCACATCCTGACTTCATTCAGTCCTTCACAAAATAAAGTTGTAGCCCTTCAACTTTTACAGGAAATCCCTGATATATTTACTTATAAAATCCAAGACCTTAGAACGTCAAACCAGGAGGTCAGGGTCAGTCTTTTTCTAGGAATCAAAGCATTCCGAAGAATACTTGTCATCTCTCAAAAGTCTTTTCTTCAGGTGTTGTAGCAAGAACCCTTGGTCAAACAGCTTTATAGCATGATGCTTAAGGTTTTCTGCAGAGAAGATGTGAATTTGAACAAGCTTTGAGTAGATGGGTAGAACAGGAAACCAGGTTCATCGAGTTACTTCTGGGTTACTGCTCAGGCAGTAACAAATATATATTTTGTAATATATATATTACAAAATATATATGTTATTTGGATTAGAAAACTTTGAGTATTTGTAATAGAATGTCTCTTTCTATAATTACATTTTAGCTTTTTTGAGGAGCCTGTTTCATTTTCTCTGATAAGATAAAGGAGACCCTCCCCTTTGTTTTACGGAGTTGTATTTGGGTCCTTTGATCCTAGCTAAATGCTTTGCTTTAAAAGTTCAGGATATTATTCTTAATATGCTTTTCACAATTTTTTCACAGGAGGTCAGATTGGAAGCCAAATAGGAAATCAGTTCTCTGGGGACCTTCTACAGAAACGGAATGGTACATTTATTTATACTGTATATTTGTATTTATTTGCTACATCTATACTGAATAATAAAAATGCATTTAAAAAAAAACCTGCTTAGCATATTGCCAGTGGTTCCAGATGAAAAGAAATGTGTATTAACATCTCTCTCTCTCTAAGAAGTGTAACATATTTGCTAGACACCAGTTACTAAGTACACACACACATTACACAGTATGGTTATACTTGTATAATCATAGTTAACTAAGAAAATAGATGTGTTTGCAGAGGCTGTATGCATATCTGCATGAACATGTACATATAAAACCAAAGTGATGTTTGGCTCCTTTTAAAAAGAGGAAGGGAGACCACTTTGGCCTGCTGTGAAATCAGTGGCTGACATTGGGAAACCAAGAAGGCACCCCATCCTCGCTGACTTTTGCCATGTAATGATTTGTGTCTGTCCTGTACAACCAAGGTGTGGCCATTTTGAAGAGTTTTCAGCCCCTTAACATAAAAATATAAAACAGAGAAAAGGTGATAATTAAGATTTTTATTCCCTCCTTAAAAAGAGGAGGTGTAATGAGAAGGCAACTATGCTTTTGTAGCAGTAAGAAGCTAATTTAGTACTTCTTAGCCCTTTGTATTGTTCTATGTCTCTGAAGAATTCCAATATTCTAATGAAGCATAGTTTCATAAAAAGGTCAAAGTTAACATGTAAAAAATGCAGATCATCACAGGTGAAAGCAATTTCTCTTGACTTAAGTATCCTGACTTCAAATTTTTCTATCTACTTTTAACCTGTGTAAAATAAAATAGACTTAATATTGTTTCCTTGGGTCTGACATATTAACACTCTAGTCCTTCCTGGGTCTATCCTACATACAAATTGTTATGCTAGTTTTTGATTACTTTCTTATTTTTTTTTTTCTAGATTCTTTCAGAATTCCAACTAACTTGAACATCTTCCCATCACTGCTGACAAATCTAGCAATAACATGTAAGTAAAGGAAGTAAGTGTTTAGTTTTAGGGGGTATAGACAGAAGACTTTAATATAAATGGGGAAAGGCACTGATAAAGGCAGCCATGGATAATTCAGAAGAGAAACACGGTGATTAGAAATAAACTGTTGTTATAGCTGAAATTAGGTGACTAATTAAGCTGTAGCTGAACATAACTGTAACCATTTGTAGGATATATGAGTAATGGATATGAATGATGAATGAATACACAGCTGTATAGTGCTTAGATAGAAAACAACAAATGGAGCTAAGCAGGCAAAAAACATTCAGTTAGAAAATGAAGCTTTGGACAAGTAGATTTTCCCCATGTGGAGGCTGGGGATTTTAAGTCATTTTTAACAGCCAGTCTTAATTCACAGCTGCTAATCCTGCTCACAATGGCCGTGTGTGCAGCACATGGGGCAACTTCCACTTCAAGACCTTCGACGGGGACATATTCACCTTCCCTGGGCTCTGTAATTACGTTTTTGCCTCCCACTGCAACGCTGCCTATGAGGACTTCAACATCCAGATTAGGCGTGAAGTGGTGGCAAACACTCCAACAATCAGCCACATCACCATGAAACTCGAAGGTGTTGTTGCCGAACTAACAAAAGATGCTGTCATAGTCGATGGCAATGGGTAAGTTCACTCATAACACTTCTTAGGTACCCACAGGCTTTTGTTCCCCAATCTTGCCAAGTACTTTGGTGTCTTTGGGGGGGAAACAATTATGTGTTCTTTAATAGATCTGACAATTTTGCCGACATAAATAATGAATAAAATGCTATTAATTCCTGTCACAGAAAATAAATACTTCCCTTAAGTATTGCCTCAAAAATAAAATTTGGATGAAATGTTCTGAGGAGCTGGATCCAAATTTAGATCCATATTTGATAACATTGAACCATCCTATTTTATAATTGCTTTTCTTTCCCAAAAATACACTATTTTAGAGTTCCTACGGGTGGCAGATACCACTAAGACTTTCCCTTCTTCTTATCAAACATTTGGATCAGAAGCTAACTAGCATTCTTTCTGCCTTTTCCCAGAGTTCAACTGCCCTATAGTCAATCTGGTATTACGATAGAGAAGAGCAGCATTTATGTGAAAGTTGGCAGCAAAGTCGGTGTTGTGTTATTGTGGAATGAAAAGGACAGCATTCTGGTAAGAACTGCTCCTGCACCTGTTTGCCCCTTCAGAGAACAGAGCTAATCTTTGATTAGTCCTGGCTCTACCTGTTTAGGAGGTTGCTACTGCCTTCTTATCTCAACTGTTGAGCAATTCTTTCTTAGTAAAGATAGGTTTGTATCCAGGTAGCCCTAAAGAAAATTACATAGATTTATACCTAGTGGATGGCAAGCATCTGCTTAAAACAGAATGAAAAATCACCTTCATTGTATCATTACATATTGGTATTATTACAGGGCCCAATTACCCCTTCAAAATATTTTTTAGCTCAATTTCACTCTGCTATGCATTCGTTTTTTTCTGTGGATTTGATTTTCTTCCTGAAGAATCAATAGAAAGTGGCTAAGAATAGTATAGATAGTACAGTGAAATTTGAAGTCTGTGTCAATAGTATCAATAGCTTGGACTCTGCAATCAAATCTAACCTGTCTTCATTCTATCCTTCATGTTTGAATTAAATGGCTAAAAGAAATTCCACAGATCCGACAAGAAATACTAAGAGACAGCAGGTGCAACTGTTTTCTCTGGTCTTGAATATATTTTAGAATATTTATACTAACATCTATCAACTTACTGTTCATCATTTTAGCTGGAATTGAATGAGAAATATGCCAACCAGACTTGTGGACTTTGTGGTGACTTCAATGGCTTTCCCATATACAATGAGTTCATTTCAAACAGTAAGTGTTTTAAATAAAAAAAAAAGGTTTATGGGATCTCCAACAGGCTGACATCATCAGCATTCATCTTTCCCATCCTGTCAAATGGTGTACCCATAAGATGTGATTCAATCTCTATTTAAAAATATGCAGTAGAGAGATCAGATTATGTAAGTTAATGCTTTGAGTGTAAATATAGTACTGGTGCTAACAACTGATTGCATATCTCTTGCTTGCTGCTGTTGTAAACCATGCTGGTAAAAGTAACCTGGGAACTCCATAAAAATGAGCAGATTTGCACAAATAAGATAAATAAATATAGAAATATATTCAGTAAAACAAAAGGCAATTCTATTTTCTAGACAGTATATTTCTAGTTTAATTTTTGTCTCAAAATCAGTATATTCCCTGCTGATTTGCATAATCTTTGTAAGATCCTATTTTTTTAAACTGTTCCTAGCTTGAGCATTTTCTTAAACCTTATCTTACAACAATCTCCATTGTCCAAATTCCATTTAGATCTTTCTTTTCCTATGCCCTGAACAGGCTCAATATAATCTGAAAAGGGTTTGTTATTTTTCTGGGAAAAATCTTAGTGTGCATCTAGATGTAATAGGCTGAGAATTGTTTTCCAATGTTTGCCTTTCCAGGGTGCTGTACAAAGTAAATTGAGGTAGTGATGCAGTGCTTCCTTTGGAAGGGGTGATGATCACATTTAAAGGCTTAAGGGAGCTAACTGTCTTGGCCAGCCTTGATGGAAATTCTTGAGAGAAAAAAAAGAAGACAATTGCTTTGAACAAAAACATCTGATCTTCATTATTAAACTGCTTTTCTACAGATATTCAGATGACAGCCTTGCAGTTTGGGAATCTGCAGAAAATGGATGGGCCAACAGAACACTGTGAAGATGCCACTTCTCTCCCGACATATAACTGCTCTGATCTCGTAAGGATCTTTGGACTATCCTTTTATTTTTCTTTCAAATTTATCTGTTCCCTTCTATGACTTCATACAGGTCAATAGGAAAAGCCCTCAGGCAACAGCAACTTGAAGAGAGCTATAAGATTATGTTACATAATAATTACAAAAAATAACAATTCCACCCCCCCACACACACTTCTTTCTATTTACTGAGACTTGTCTATTTTTTTCCTCCAAAGGATGACATATGCGAGAAAACATTGACCAGCTCTGCATTTGCAGACTGTAATGACCTAGTTGATGTTAAAGACTACATTAAGGCTTGCCAAGATGACTTGTGCCGCTCTGAAGAATCTGAAAACAGCTCATGCATCTGTGACACCTTTGCTGAGTACTCCCGGCAGTGTGCTCATGCTGGTGGGCAGCCCCTGGACTGGAGGACTTCAAAACTGTGCCGTGAGTGTCACTGGAGTCAGCCTTACTTCATGCTTGGTACCTAACCAACAACAAGCTCTCAAATAACACTGAGGATGCAGGAGGAGTTACAGCCTGTTCAAGATTGAATCCTTTAGAAAATTCTGATGTATAAGTTCCAGCATGAAGACTTCAGCAAAAAGAGCTAAGGACTTTAATGCAAACTGGATTAAACACTACTAAAACACTAACATGGATACTCTAATGAGAGTCAAAGTGTAATTTAATGAACCAGTACAGTGTAGGAAGCAAATAAAGGAGAAGCAAGAAGGAAGAATGAGGCATACTTGCTTGCTTGCTTGTATTCCTGATTCTTTTCCTCATGATGGCTCTAGCATTCTTGTTCTCAGTTGACTGGTTGGATCTTCACAGGTGTATGGCTGGCTAATCACCTATTTATCTCCTCTTGCTTGATAGTGATGAGTTTGTATTGATTAAACATATACTTGATTATGGGGTAGCTATTGATGCTGTCAGCAGCATTTGCTCTAAAACAAAAGCCCATGAGGTGCTATTTGTCCTTCTGATGGTATCTCAAAATGCAAAAATACTAAAGCTTTAGGAATTTCAGTCTTACATTTCTCTAGCAATACAGGTGTTCACAGGGAAGGGAGCCTTCAGTCAAAACAGACCTTGCTGGCCTTCTGAGGTTATTACCTTGCTGTCCCCAGAAATCCACTCATTGAGCCAGTTCAGCACCAGAGTAATGGAAAGCACATCTCAACTGTAGAATAGGGATTTAGGTGGTTAAACTTGCAAATTTTGAGAGCTAGTGGTCAATTGCAGTTTGGTTAGCTTAAAAACTTAAATGGATACAAATGTACAGAGAACTAGAAATACTTTTGACGGAAAAGAAATTAAAACTCTCTTCCTTTATATTTCAGCCAAGACGTGTCCTTACAACATGCAGTACCAGGAGTGCAACTCCCCCTGTACTGATACCTGCACGAATCCTGAACGATCTCTGTTTTGTGAAGAACACTGTATTGATGGCTGTTTCTGCCCCCCAGGCAAGTCCTTAAGTACTCACATCTCTGAACTAAAAGAACAAGAGCTTACCATGGGGTTTAAGCCTCATATAGTTGTATTTTTCACAGCTGCCAGTGACAAGCATTTGTCATGTGTCAGCTGAGAAAAGATATCCGGATTAATTGCCAATACATGTGCAATATTCAGAAAGCAGGAAAAAAGAACAGCAAAGAGATCAAGACTAATCATTCAACCAGCCACCTATGCTACAACAAGTCCCTCTTTCAGAGCAGGTAGAATTTAAGAACACAAAGGTTGAATCCTTCCCTCAGCAAACTGACATAGTCCTGCTGTCCTCGGCATTGCTGTGTCCACTCACAACTGCAGGTCTCTTGCTAAGAAAATATTTAGGATTTGTAGCAAATAAAATGGTGTATAGGAAATGCCTCTTTAATTAATCAAGGTTTTTTTTCTTTTTTTCCTTTTCTTTTTTTTAATCTAGGGACTGTATTTGATGACATCAACAATTCTGGCTGCATTCCCCAGCAGGAGTGCTCCTGTATTTACAACAGCAGAACCTATGCTACAGGAGCTTCTTTTTCAGAACCATGCCAGACCTGGTAACCTTTGTTTCTTTTCTATCTCACTATTTCCTCTCATATATTTAATAGGTTTAATTGTTTATTATATGCAATTGCATAATTGGTAATTGATATGTGTATTTAACTGAACTCTACATTTCCAAAGCACCCTTAAAGAATATTATTTGTTTTATTTAGCAGCAGCCACAACTGGCTTTGCACTCTATCTATCTCATGGCGATCAAAGCAAGGATTTACAATGTTTAGATTTCCCCCAGTCAATTAAAATGCTTCCTCTTTGTCTATTTTGTTCAAACATTTGAAATTCTCTGAGGGGAATGAAGTTGTAGTCATTAATGAATTTGCAAATATTTATTTTCTCTGGAGAAAGCAAGGGATGACAAAATACAAGCTCAGTTTCTCAATTATTAATCCTGTACCTGTGCTCTACCACATCAGCTTTGAAAACAGACACAGTCTGTAAAAGGAGCAGATGTGGAGTTACTTTTTCTTATTTATTAGTTTATTATACATTTGTATTAAAAAAAAAAAAAAAAACCAAAACCACCCAGGAGATATTTTAACTTGCTTTATGTTACCTGAAAAAAATCTACACAATTATTTATCCAAAACCTGTTTTGGAGAGTTCACCCATCCAAAGAAGGAAAACAATGAGATAAGCAAGGAGAATGTTTACCAGAGAAATTGATTTTAATACATTGCATCACCAGTTCGCCGCATTTTTTAAACTCATAAACCTGTGTGTCAAACCACAGCTTGAAGGGAAAGCAATAGCAAAGCAGCTGCACCTAGCAGCACCGTGTGTCCTCTTGTTCTGGACCACTGTTACTGATTCCACCTAACTCTCTTCTTCCAGTACCTGTAATGGAGGCCAGTGGAGCTGCCAAGACAAGTCATGCCCAGGAACATGCTCTGTAGTGGGAGGTTCCCACATTTCCACCTATGATAAGAAACAGTATGATCACCATGGAGACTGCACCTACGTCCTCTCTAAGGTGGGACTCTGAGGATACTTCTAGATACTTCTAGCCTTATAGATTTATAGAAAGAAAACCTGGTCTCTATCAACACTTATGAAACTTAGCACTTCTGACATACAGACGTTAAATTCCCGGCCACTTAGCCAGATGTTTGCTACGCTGCTGCCATTTCACTGACCATCATCAGTTAATTATTAGGATGTCATCCAACCGTCTGTGGTGCTCACTGGAAAATTTCCAGTTCTGTGAGAGAGTAATTGAAGAGCACTGTCTTTTTAAGAATTAGCTGAGTGTGCAACCTTCAGTGCAACTCATCCAGCTCCCTTACTGGATTGCATAATTTTTGCCATGTTACTCTATCATATGGTATTTGGCCAAATGGTGCAACTCTAAAAATTACAGCAAGCGTTCTTAAAAATAAAGATTATAAAACAGCCTTTTTTTCCTTTTCATGGAGTTTAAATACAGAAAAACACTTCAGGTTAATTGATGCATTTTACTTAGCTTTTAAATGTTTTTAAACATTTAAAAATAACTCAAAAGAAATAGAAAATTTGGAAATTAATTGTAATTAAAATATTTAATTACAGACATGTGTAGGTGAAATGTTTTGATCTTTTAGGGGCTTTTTCTGTTTGTTGTTTACTTTCCTTTTTCCCCATCTGCACCATCCAGTAAATGGAAATAAAATGTTCTATGTTACTGTTCACCTAAAACATATTTTATCAGAAATTTTTTTGTCTAGCATTGATACCAGCTACAGAAAGATGAAAGTTACAATGGAATTGAATAAAACATTAGAATCTGTCACAAATAAAACTACCAAATATGAATATGGATCTCCATCTAGACATCCGTATGGATGCAATCAATGAAATCCAGATTCTACATTTCTTGTTCCTAATAATTCAAGCAGGGAAAAATTGAATCTTTAGCCAAAGAAGCTCTGGAATTTGCTACAGTCTGTATCTTCTCCAGAAAAAGAAATACCTTTTCAGAATCTAGAGAAAAATTTTATTGGGAAAACTTCTGTAATTAGCCCTGTGTGAAATAACTTGACCTTTTTTTTCAGGACTGTAAAGATGAAAAATTTACCATCCTGGCAGAACTACGCAAGTGTGGCCTGACCGACACTGAGACCTGCCTGAAGTCAGTGACACTCAACATGAATAAAGGACAAACTGTAAGAATGCAAAATAAGCACCATAAAGATACGGGAGAAAAGAAACTAGGGCTTAATCAGTCAGGGAGCTGCATTTCTTTGTCAGGTTTTCAGCAAATGTATGATGAGTAGAGGATATTTTTAATGAAGGGAAAAGAAGTGGATTTTGTTATGGAAATCAGATCAGCCATAAATTTGGCTTTGTGGAATTTCATTAAGAAACACATTGTACTCACAGAGCAGAAAAAAGCTATTTTCTCTGCCAATTAGATGGGAAAAGACCATGAGCTTCAAGGTTAATAGTTATGATTACTACAGTTAGTGATGTAATTAATCACTAAGATGTGTTCAAAGAAAACAAGGTGATGTTATCCCCTAAAAAAGCCAAGAAAGTCCCTTTAAAAGTAATTATTTTCTGTCAGGGAAAATTAGTAAAGTGTACAAAGTAGAAATAAGGGGGAGGTGAAATCACAAAGATCTATGTTTTAATTGAATACTAGTAAATTAATATCACTGGGGTCCTCCTCATTATTTCTCTTTGGACTATAGTTGTTTTTCACACGTGGTTGGCAGCCCAGAAGGCCAGCCTGGGCTACATCCAAAGCAGTGTGGCCAGCAGGGTGAGGGAGGAGATCCTTCCTCTCCACCTTTCCCTGGGAAGACCCCTCTGGAGTTCTGCATCCAGCTCTGGGCTCCCCAGCATAAGAAGAACATGGACCTGAGGGAACAGGTCCCGAGGAGGCCACAGATGAACATATAGGAGCACCTCTCCTATCAGGAAAGATTTGAGAGAGTTGGGGTTCTCCAGTCTGGACAAGGGAAAGCTCTGCAGAGACTTTAGTCCCTAAAATGAGAGCCTTTTTGTCCCTAAAATGGACCTACAAGAAAGCTGGAGAGGGACTTTTTCCTAGGGCACAAGATCATATGACAAGGGGGAATGGCTTCAAACTGAAAGAGGGCAGGTTTAGATTAGATATTGGGAAGAAATTCTTTACCACGAGGGTGGTGAAACGCTGGGACTGGTTGCTGAGAGAATCTGTGGATGTGCCATCCCTGTAAGTGTTCCGAGCAGGTTGGATGGGGCTTTGAGCAACCTGGCCTAGTGGAAGGTGTCCCACAGCAGGGGGTTGGAACTGGATGACCTCTAAAAGTCCCTCCCAAGCCAAAACATTCTAAGATTCACAGAATTGCCTTTTGTTCCTCTTCCTTATCAGATCGTGGAGGTCAAACCTGATGGCGGTGTGTTTGTGAACTCCATCTATACCCAGCTGCCCATGTCAGCAGGTAGTGTTTTTTCTCTAACAGTGAATGACACAAGTGCTTTTGAAGTAAAGTGGGATGTTTGGTGTCATAGAGAATTGCAGGACAAGCACAGGCAAGGGTTTAAACAGTAGCAAGCAGAATTTACAGTCTCCTGATTTGATTGCTCTCAGATTTACTTCCTTCTCACTGCACGAAAGTGAAGGCAGAAGACATCTCTTTACCTCTTTTACCTCTTTTTTTGTTACTACCCCTCTGCTCACACTTGCTTAGAAAGCAATTTTATTTTTGTTTCAGTAACGAAGGATTCCATGTGGTATCTCTGACCTCCAGATCTTTATTTCACTTCTGAATTTGCAAAAAAAAAAAAAAAAAAGCAATAGAAATTTAAAAAGAACAGTATTGTGTTTTCAGCATTTGGCCTTGCTCAGAAAGCGACTGTTTTGTTTCTCATGTGTAGCTAATGTCACCATGTTCAGACCTTCCTCATTCTTCATGATCATGGACACAAGCTTTGGCGTGCAGGTTGAAGTGCAGTTCACACCCGTGATGCAAGTGTTTGTGCGTCTGGATGCTTCTTTCAAAAACCAGACTTGTGGTGAGTGAATGAAATAAAGGACACCTTGACCAATGTCTTTTTCGTAGTCAGAGCAGTATAAACTTTTCACTGCTCTTCAACAGGTCTCTGTGGAAATTTCAATAACATCCAAACTGATGACTTCGAGGTCATAAGTGGAATAATTGAAGGAACAGCATCAGCATTTGCTAATACATGGAAAACTCAGGCTTCATGCCCTAATATCCAGCAGAGTTTTGAGAATCCTTGTGCACTCAGCATTGATAATGGTGAGTGCTGCTTAGAATTTCTTCTGGTTTGTTTTTTTCTTTTTGCTCATCTCTAAGGAAAACACATCTGTTGGAAAGCAAAGATAAAAAAATAAAGACTTAAATATTTGATAAAAAGTTACATCTGAAATCAGAAACAGATATTCAGAATGAATGCACTGAAGATAACTAACAATGTAAAAAAAGAGTGACAGAAGCATAAGTGAAGCAAACTGCAAGGTCACCGAAAATAGAGTAGATGTCCAAGCTGACAGCTTGGTGTCAGAGAAGTGGATTACAGGAGCATCTTTGGAAACCTTTAATTCATCTCCTTCAGCAAGTCCCCTTCTTTGGTTTTAGGAGCCATGACCCACAAGCTGAGTGAACAGAGAAAAAAAAAGACAGGAGAAGAAGAGATTTAATGGAATGTCAGAACTGTCTGCACAGGCCAGGGCAAGCATGGGTTTGTGACTAATGAAGTACAAAGAGTAATGTGCGTTTTTATTGTTTCTTCATTTCACAGAAAAATACGCCCAGCATTGGTGTGGACTGCTCACTAACAGCACAGGACCTTTTGCTGCTTGTCACTATGCAGTGAATCCCGCTGTTTACCACACGGTACTTTATCCCACTGCCTTTCCCTTTGGAAACAATAGAAATAGGAGCTGTTCCAGACATGTCTTAGGCAATGCCTGTCTCCCCATTGCTGTGCTGCAGTACTTCCTTCTTTCAACCTGTGTTTCTCTTTGTGTTGTAACATTACTTTATTTCGGTTGTCAGTCTTGGCTTCAAGATCCTGACTTGTTTGCCGATGAAAAGGCAGATATTTACTCCCGGATGGTTTTGCACATAAGCCAGATAGTGTATTTAAAGGCATGTCAAATGCTTGTTTGAGTATCAGTCAATTGTTACCTTATCAGCCTGGCATCTCATTAATAACTGCTTGGAACAGAAAGACCATTACCTAATTACCATCACTCTGCTATCAACGTGTTGCAAACCACTCTTCTCACCAGGTGTTGACCCTGGTGAAATGAGGTGTCTGGACTGCCCATTGTGAAGAGAGCTTTGGATGCTATTGTGCAGCATATCCACTAAAAAGGCTCAGAGGACCAAGAAGCTGCAAAATGTATAACAGAATTTAAGACCACTATTTCCTAATTATAATTGCAGTAATTGACTGAATTTTCATTACCTGCATTTTCCCCTGCCAGGAACCTTAGACAAAGACTAGAAAGTGATAAAGCTGTGTTACTGTTGTCTATAAGTGAGCATATCTGAAGAAGGATTAAGGAATAAGACTGGAAAGATAATGTTCAATAATTTTTTTTTAAGACTGACAATATTACCAGTGCTGAGACCTTATTTTTCACTCCATTCTTAGAACTGCATGTTTGACACGTGTAACTGTGAAAATAGTGAGGACTGTCTGTGTGCAGCTCTGTCTGCCTATGTGAGAGCTTGTGCTGCAAAAGGAATCCAGCTGCAGGGATGGAGGACTGATGTCTGCAGTAAGTACTCTCCACATTTCCTAAGAACACACATCAATAAAAATTGCTGATCAGAGATAATTTTCTATTCATTTCTAGACAAATCAGTAAGTGATGAGGAAGGGGTTTTGTTAAGTGCACTCCTGGAAGTAATTCTCTGCTGTCCCCTTAGAATCAATCCATTCCTGGCAAGAGTGAATATGAATAGAAGGGAGATGTGGTTTGATTTTGAAAGGGACTGTTTTTATGGGAGCGCCTCCATCTGTTTCTTGCAGAGATAATGTGTTGTATTAGGATAACAGTACTATGAATACTGACCAGAACACTTGCAAATTCATGTCTTTGAAGCTGCATGCTGGGTTCTGCTGACCCAGTTTGTCTGTTTTCAGCATGCCAGATGACATTCAGGAAGATATCTTGTCTCATTCCTCCAGAAGTTTAGGCATCTTGGCAATGAATGGCAGCACCAAATGGAGGTTTCCTTCTGAACTTCCATTTGAAAAAATCTTTTCTTCTTTGCACACATCATTTACTCCACATGTACAACAGCTTTTCAGATCAAACTCTCAAATTATTCAGAATATTGCAACATAAGCAAAGGTATATTGTTTACATGTTATTTCTACTGCCTATGATTTTTCTTTTTTCACATGAGAGTTTACTGTCTGGAATTAACAATCTATTTTATTTTCCTCTCTCAAGCAAAATACACCACCTCATGTCCCAAATCCCTGAGCTACAGCTATACCATCTCTTCCTGCCAACCCACCTGCCGCTCTCTGAGTGAGCCTGATGTCACATGCAACATTAAGTTCATCCCAGTTGACGGCTGCACCTGCGTAAATGGAACTTACATGGATGACAGTGGCAAATGTGTGCCTGCTAATGAATGCCCCTGCTACTACAAAGGATCTCCTATACAATTTGGAGAAGTGGTCCATGAAAATGGGCGTGTATGGTAAGTAATCTTTTTTAAAACATTCAAATGACGTGTATTTTCTCATTAAAGTCTGGAGTATGTAGGATGGTTTCACCCTGAATTTCAAAAGAATGCTCTCTCTACAATTTCTTCAACTTTAAGTTCTTTTGACTTTATTCCCCTGGTACATATTCCCCAGAGCTGCAGGGTGGGGAGAGAGAGAGCAGAATGGAGCCACCACAGTGAAAAGTGATGTGGTTAATGACTTGTTACACCATTTACACACATATGGGGCCAGATGGGGTCCACCCAAGGGCACTGAGGGAGCTGGTGGAAATGTTCACAGAGGCACTTTAAATCATTTGTCAGCAGTCTGGTTAACCTTGTAGGTCATGGTTGACTGGAGGTCAGCAAATGCCCATTTACAATGTGGGCCAGAAGAAGGATCTGGTGAGCTACAGCCCTGTCAGCCTGACCTTGGTGCCAGGGAAGGACACAGAGCAGATTGTCTTGAGTGGCACGTACAGGGCAAACAGGGGATCAGGCCCAGCCAGCATGGGTTTGGGAAAGGCAGCTTCTACTTGACCAACCTGATCTTCTTCTATGACAAGGTGACCTGCTTAGTGGATGAGGGAAAGGCTGTGGATGTTGTCTGCCTGGACTTTTGTAAGCCTTTGACATTAGGGAAGTGATTGTGCCCCTTTATTTGGTCCTGGTGAGGCTGCACCTCGACTCCTGTGTTCGGTTTTGAGTCTCTCACAACAAGGAAGGCATTTTGATGCTGGAGTGTGTTCAGAGAAGGGCAGCAGGGCTGGTCTGGAGCACAAGTATTATGAAGAACACCTGAGGGACCTGAGGTGGTTTAACCTGGAGAAAAGGAGTCTCAGTGAAGATACACACTCACACTCTCTAAAACTGCCTGAAAGGAGGTTGTGGTGAGGTGTGGGTCAGCGTCTTCTCCCAAGTACCAAATGACAGGATGGAAAGAAATGGCCTCAAGTTGCACCAGGGGATGTTTTGATTGGATGTTAATAAAAATTTCTGTACTGAAATGGTTGTCAAGCTCTGGAACAGGTTGCCCAGGGAAGTGGTTGAGTCACTATCCCGGCAATTATTTAAAAGCCATGGAGATATGGCACTTAGGGACATGGTTTAGTGGTGGACTTGGCAGTGGTGGGTTAATGGTTGGACTTGAGGATCTTAAGAGTCTTTTCCATCCTAAAGGTTTCTATGACTCTGTAATATTTCTAGATTGATAGGGCAATTGTACTTCTGTGCATTTTTTATTTAATCCCATAATCTTTCAAAATTACAACAATAGCAACAAGAGGAGATCTTATGAGAATGTAAGTAATGAGCAATGACATATATGCATCAAAACCTATGAATTTTCCTGCTAAGCAACAATGGATATCATATGAAAGCCGCACATGTAGTGATATTGAGAGAAATTCTTTCCTGAGACTGCAAAACAGGTTTTTGGAATTCCTTTGAAAATTCTGAAACTTGTCAAGGGATAAGTAGCTGTGAATATTTGGTTTGAGAGGAGATCATAAAATAGATTGTTTTTCCCTCTCTCACAGCACTTGTGTCGAGGGAAGACTGAATTGCATTGGAGCATCAAATCCAACTTCAGGTAAAAATAATCTTCAACTTACTTTTTTCTCTTTACCAGGTCTTGCACAAAATAGTTCATAGAATTGATTCTTCTCAATGGATTTTTTATAGAAGCATTTCTCACTTAGTTATAGTTCTACAGTTATAAAAGGCAAGAGTGAACTAGATTAATCATAAAACCTCTTTTTACAGAAAGACCTTCTATTCTGATATATTTTCTGGGATTTTTTTGGGAATCCAGTGAATCTAATCAGCAGGTTGAATAGGGACAACAATGTCTGTGAACTGAAAAAAGAAAACAACTTATAAATGGTTTAAATGGCTACAGCTGTGGAATAAACCCTGTGCCACTTCTTTCCTTCCTCTAGTCTGTGAATCTCCCATGGTCTACTTTGACTGTGAAAACAACACGGCAGGAACACCTGGAGCAGAATGCCAAAAAAGTTGCCAGACTCTGGATATGCAGTGTGTAAGTATGTCATGGCTCAGTGAAATGGTGCTTCCAGGTTTTGTCTGTGCTCTTGCTGCTAAAGTAATTATTTTTGGATCTGCTCCAAATCTACAACACAGATACATTATTCTTGTAGCAAAAGCCCTAAAATGATGTTATAAAGAATTAACAATGGAACCCTTGGATCAAAATATAATAAGTAATATCCAAATTAATTTTTAAGATTAGTGTCTACCTTTCTTCAGCTACTGCAGGTAACAGTAACTAGTAGTGAGAAATCTAGGGCTCTACTGCTTATTTGCCATCTGAAGGAAAGGCTAAAAATTGGCTAGGAGAAATGATTCTTTCTCATACCATGCTGCATCTAATCATGTTACTCCACTTAAGTTCTTGGTAGCCACATGCCATTTCATGAGTCAGTACCATATAAGACAAGTAGATTTCTATGTAACTCAGCCAAACTGAAAAAAATATTACTTGTATTTCTTTTAAAAGTCCATTCAGTCGCAAATCACCCACTACAAAGTGCAAAAGCTAGTGTGTTTTAAATTTCACAGGTTCCAGCAGAACAATCAGGATTGGTATACATAGAACATTTTTCTTTGACAGATTTATATTTTATTAAATCTATGGCTAATAACTTTTTTGTTCTATTACCCTTTAAGCAATAAGACCATATAAGGCACCTTTAATGAGAATTTAATCTTCCTTTTTCTAATTTGATCATTTCACTCTAAAATTATGTTTTTATTTTATCTTTTCCAGTATAGCTCACAATGTACTTCTGGCTGCATATGCCCAGATGGGCTTGTGTTAGATGGGAATGGTGGTTGTATTCCTGAAGAGGAATGTCCATGTATTCACAATGAAGCCATGTATCAGCCTGGGGAAAAGATCAGCTTCGACTGTAACACCTGGTAAGTATATCTGCAGAAGTAGCATTCCTGGTTCCATCATTTGCCTTTCTAAAGACCTTTTATAGTAAAAGAGCAAAGAAAGATTTGGATTGCAAATCTAATCAGTTGATGGATTTTAGATCTTTTCATTGTGGATTACACAGTATGAGAAGGTTGCCTTCTGATATCTGTCAGGTGGCCAAAGCACAGAATTGGAGGAAACCTTTAGGACTACAGGGTTCATTAAGTATCTAGTTTTGCAGCTAAGATATTCAGGTAGTAGAACAGAAATTTCTTTAATTCTTTACATGAAAAGTGTAAGAGAGTGTTTTATTTCCAGAAAAAATACAGCATTTGGCAGGGATGGGTTGCCTAACAAACACTGATCATTCAGATATATCTATACAAAAGAGTAAGTTGTTTTATTGTTAAAATATTTAATTCTTTTTTTATCCTAGTGTATGCAAGAATAGGAAGTGGGAATGTACCAAAGATCAATGTCTGGGCACTTGTGCTGTTTATGGAGATGGTCATTATAATACCTTTGATGACAAAAGTTTCAGCTTCAATGGAAACTGTGAATACACACTAGTCCAGGTACTGATAGCTGGCAGTAGCAAATGGTTAATCTTGATCGTATCTATAAAAATAATATACTTTTAAATGTTATTCTCTACCCAGGACCACTGTGGGAAAAGTGGCACAGTCAATGGGACCTTCAGTGTTGCCACTGAAAATGTTCCCTGTGGCAACACTGGGACAACTTGCTCAAAGTCCATCAAAGTTTTCTTAGAGGTAAGAAGGTTTTGCATATAGAGCAGATTTGGTTTGTACCTGCTAAGGCTTAGGAGAAGCTTAGATTTCTATTGCTTCAAAGAATTTGGAAAATATTTTAAAAAGCAATTCAACTATTAAATTAGGTTTACATCAGATTCAAGTGAACTATTTGGTAGATCTTTCTACCTTTCTAGGTTTTTCTACTTCCCACACTATCTTAAATCATCCTTGGGAAAAGTAAGGGTCTAAAGGCAGAAATTTAGCCTATTGTGTCAGTAGATTCTTTTATTGTATGCAATGTAGTTCCTCCATGACAGTCAGATGACACTTTTTTAACCTATGCTATTTAAAATATCTGTTACCACACTTCCAGGAACCTGAGATTTGAATTAGATTGCTTTGATTTATTGCATTTTGATTCTTTGTTTTCATGATATAAATATTCACAGTACCCTTAAAAGCAGAAAAAGCATGTTTGAGGGCACAGCTGCAGCTACTGAGCTCATTTCTCCTTACCTTTTCCTCCTGCTTCAGAGCTATGAACTGATCCTTAGTGAAGAGCGTGTCAGTGTCATAAAGAGAGGACAGGATGATGAGGTGCCATACACAGTCCGCTCTATGGGGATGTACCTGGTAATTGAGACCAAAAGTGGACTGATCCTCATGTGGGACAAGAAAACCAGCATCTTCATCAAACTCAGCCCTGGTTTCAAGGTGCGGAACTAGCAGTTCAATGGCAATTTACTGTCCGGGTTTGACTGGGTGTGAATCTTGTCGAGACCCTGCCAGGATCCCAAATAGTGATGGTCTCTAGCATTCCTGCCGTTCGTCCCACATTGCTTTCCATTCCTCTGGTACCTCAGGATGCCACGTCAGCATCCTGCTGCTGTTCCGAGCTTGGAAGGCAGCTTCTGCTGTCTATTTGGCCTGACAGAACTTGAGTTGGCAAAACACTATTTTGAACTTGACCTTGTTGAAATTACAAACTGAACCTTGACTTTGTTGAAATTACAAACTGAACCTTGTTACAGGTTATCAGACTTCTTAAAATTACATAACTACCTGTGTATAAATCAGCTGCATGGCCTTGATCTTGAAAATAATCCATTGTTTCCAGTTCTCAGTGACACACAAATTATCACACTTCAAGAACAAGGAAGTGTATAATGAGTGAAAGCCTCTTTTATGCCACCAAGTATTTGGCAAGCATATAGCTACACAGATGATAAGGAAAATTAATTCAAATTTTCATACTTCTCTTAGCTTATAATATATAAGCACTAAAAACTGTAGTAAATACAGAAATTTCTATCTTACTGCATACCACAATGACATTTAAGTTAGGTATTTAAACTAAGCATGACTTAGAACAAACTCCTTTCCGTACCATAGGTTCTTTCCCTGCATCACTCGCTGGCATTTTTTAAAAATAGTGGTAATATGGGAAGTGTGCTTAGATTAGAGAAAAAACATGTATTGTAGCCTCTCACAATTGTACAGATCCATACATTGGGAATGAGGGATATTTCTGGATGCACAAGGAAAATGTAATTTCTTTATATACCTGTGAGCAGACTTAATGGTGGAGACTCAATTATTAGATTAGGTGGCTGTACTGGTAATACTTAATAGTTAGAAGGTTGGTTTTATATGTATAGCTATTGTATAAAACAAGGCTTAAATGAAAAGCTTAAATCAGCTCTGAGTCCTCACTTCCTTGTTAAAAATATACCTCAAAGACAGAAGGTTATGGCGACAAAGATGATTTTATTGTTCATATTTAAAAGAAAAACGCTGAGAACAGTATCCTTCTAGCCCTAGTGCTCATATTCTGTTTCTCTATTCCAGAGTATGAAGATGGACTGATAGAATGGAATGCCACTATTCTATGAGATGGATTTCAAGTATTCTTTCAGTCTCAGATTTTGTTTCAAGTTTTCTCACATCCATTACTCTTTCATTTACATCCTTTTGCAGGGCCAGGTCTGTGGTCTCTGTGGAAATTATGATGGCAACAGCGTCAATGACTTTACTACGAGGAGTCAATCTGTAGTAGAGAATGTCCTAGAGTTTGGAAACAGCTGGAAGGTATCCTCTACATGCCCTGATGCTGCCAGTGTCAAGGACCCGTGTTCTACCAACCCTTATCGGAAGTCCTGGTCAGAGAAGCAGTGTAGCATCATCAACAGCAATGTCTTTGCTGCCTGTCACTCTCAGGTATTACCAGGGCAGACATTTACTGTGGGAAAACTAAGTCTGTGGGTTGTTGAAGGTGCTGTTCTCATAGGTTTTAACATGCATGCCTTGTTTATTAATATGTTTCACTTCAAATTGTGCCAGGAAAACTCCAGCCTGAATCGCCCTCAATGGGACAGATTTATAGTTCCTACTTGTAAGAAAAAGACATTTAAAAAAGAAAAATAACTACAAAATAATAATAATTTCATAATTATTATGAATTTCCTTGCAGCCTGACTTGAATAAAAATTCTCATATACCAGGTAGAGAAGGCAAGCTCAATGAAATAATAACACAGGAATGAAGTATCAGCATAGCCTTTACCTGACACCTGACACCAAGTACATAACCAATGTTGTCAGGTAACTGTGCAGTTGCCTAATATTTTTTTTTTAATTAATCTAATCTTACACCAGGATACAAGTCTAGGTTTCTAAAAATATGGCAATACATGATTTGGATGTATCATTTGGCATCACCTCAGGTGTCTTACAGTGTCTAACAAAAGAAGAAGAAATTACCAATGTAGGCCTTTCCTCTGGGATACTATAATTGTAAGAAAATTACTCTAGCAAAGGTAAGAAATCACTCAGAAGGCAGGATGCATAGTATTATATTTCTGTTTAATAACAGGTTGAACCAGCAAAATATTACCAAGCATGTGTGACAGATGCTTGTGCCTGTGACACTGGAGGAGACTGTGATTGCTTCTGTACAGCTGTAGCTGCCTATGCTCAAGCATGTAGTGAAGTTGGTGTCTGCATAGCCTGGAGAAGCCCAACAATTTGTCGTAAGTCTTATGTCATAAACACTTATGAAAGTGTAGCTAAGTGTACAGTATCTTACATATGTGCATTAATATCTCACTGTGTCAATTTTTCATGCTTAAGCTATTTGCTCTTTTTTTTTTTTCTTTCCCCTGAATATGTTCAACTTTCTGTTTCTCCTCAGCACTGTTCTGTGATTACTACAATCAGCAAGGAGAATGTGAATGGCACTATAAGCCTTGTGGTGCTTCCTGTATGAAGACCTGTAAGAACCCAAGTGGAAAATGCCTCAATGACCTGTCAGGTTTAGAAGGTAAAAATAGCTGCAAGTACCTCCTAGTGGGTACATACTGCTATATTTTAAATTGTCTTTGATGAAGTATATTTCCTCCATCAGCTGCATTTGTACAATTGAATTTGCTCTAGTATCATTACATCTGCATGAATGGAGGCAGAGTATGGAAACTGGAGTAAGGTCAGCTCTAGGACCAAGTTCTTATGGATGGGTGCTGCTGATGCTAGTAACTCTGCATTTCTTCCTAGAGCTATTCCAAAACATAAAGTAAAAACATGATGACTATTAAAAACAAGACCTGAAAATGCATTTGGTGCAAATAAAACCTTTGCTGACTGTATCTCATTCTTCCCTTTTCCACTTTCAGGCTGCTACCCTAACTGCCCACCAGACAAGCCATATTTTAATGAGGATCAGATGAAGTGTGTTAGTCTCTGTGACTGTTATGATGACGAAGATGGAAAGATATATAAGCGAGATGAATGTAATATATGGTAAGACTTAACATACCAACCTCATCATATACAAGGAAAAAAAAATCAAAACTCCAGGGGGAAGTTGTATGTTCCTGTTACGTGCAAGATCAGTTCATGCTACCTGTGATGAAATAATGCCTTACAATCTAATGCCAGTTTTCCTACTATATTAATAAGAAGGTTTTATGTTATTTTATGTTTTAATGAATTTATTTCTGATTATATCGTAAATCCTCAGCATTAAGATACATCAAGAACAAGAAGTCCTTTATGACTAGGCTATCTTTATTTCCCATTCCTGTGGCAGGAAAAATAGTGTGCCGTGTGTAAAGATATTTATTAGTGGCCTGCTTCCAAGGATTTTGTAACATACTTGCATCATTTGAGCATACAGACTCATCCTTTTAGCCTTCTATTTTAGTACAAAAATATTGCAAATGCAAGGAAAGTGATACGAAGGAAAAAAAGAAAGTCTTCCTCAAGACTTCTACCTACAACTTTGCATAATATTTAACTTCCCTTCTGTTTATATGTTTGGGTTTAATATAAAGAAAGATTTTGGAAAATAAGGCCAAAAAGGAGCCAAAACACAAAGTGCCTTGCCTTTTGATGCCAGTATCTGTCAGAAAGATGACTAATAAAATTACATCACAATCACAAAATATAGAGGTTTTTATCCTTTCTGTTTCAGTGAGTGCACATCAGAAGGTTTACACTGCAAGTTCGATGATAAAGGTAAGAAAGCTAAGAAAAATTATTTGGAAAAAGAACTATTGGATACCATCTTTTCATAGATGCCTGAACTGACAATAAACTTCTGAATTACAGCCTGCAACTGCATTTATGAAGGGAATAGCTATAAATATGGTGAACTCATCTACAACACCACAGATGGAACTGGATGGTGTATCAGTGCAACATGCGATGTCAATGGAACAATAAGCAGAAGCATCTTTAAATGCGGCATTTTTACAACAACCCCATTTACATTTTCCACAAGTCAGCCCACAACTACTGCTTCAGGTATGCATGAATAATCTTTAAAATAACTCAAAAATCTCTGTAAGTGACTAAAAATTACCTGAAAGGCAAATAATTCAGTTAACAGTATATAATTTTACTTGAAACTATTGACTTCCCTTGGAGCCACCAATTCACCTGGCAGCTTTAGTGGCAAAAGAATACTTAAGGATGTAGAAATAAGTACAGCATTTCTTACAAACTCAGTCTCCTCTGTTTTACCATGGCGATCCTGGGGAAAATTAATAGAGTTTATTAATCACTGCATCCTGGAGAATCTTCTAATTTCCTTGCAAAAAAACCCCTGCAGTTCAAGACCAACTTCTAAAAACATGAAAGACAGATGCTGCCATTTCTTAAATCAGTGAGCACATAAGAAATTTAGTTTGAGGGAGTGTTTAAACTATTTATAACCATTCTTTGGAACCTTTCCTAATTGTGTTTAATACCAAAATCAACAGTTTCCTTCTACTCCTGGATTACACTGCTATATTATTCTTGCTGTTAATTAATTACAATGACCAAATTTTGAGGTAGAAACATATCCACAAAATTATACTATAGCAAGAACTAAATGTTCAAATTGAAGTCTTCTATTAAGTAACATTGATATTGAGAAAGTAATATCTATTCCACATAGTTATCTTCATAATGCCAGGAAGTCTTATTAAAATACATAGAAAATACCAATTAGATTATATATTTCATATATAGTATATGTGAATTCTCTATTATAATGTACTACATGTAAAATACACATATGTATATATTTTATATTTATAAATATGTTACATGTGGTAATATTGAACTATGTAGAAAAGTCATTAACTGGTCAAAATATTTTAAAGTCTGCATGGATATGCAGTTAAGTGTAAATAAATACAGAGATAATACCAAGGAGAATAAAACCTCCTCTACTTATACCAAAGCAATTGTGAGATCTCTTATCAAAGCAGTGACATACTGTGCAAAGGATATCAGATTACCTATATTTAGCTACAAACCTTTAATAGATGTCCAAGAAACTACCTCTACAATAATTAGACAGGCAAAAAGTAAAAACCTACTTTAGAAATTAAATTTGAGACTGCCAAAGCATGTTCATTAAAATTAAAACACTACATAATAGTAAAAACTTATTTACAACAAAAAAAAAGGTATGGAAGATGAATAATTTCTTCCTGGAACTGTCTTCAATAAGAACAGACAAGACTTATGTTCCCTCCTTTAAATTACAGAAATGACAACGGCAACACCAGTGACAACTGTATGTGTGAAAAATGTCTGTGTGTGGTCAGAATGGTATGATTCCACTCAGCCTGAAAACAAAGAGGACAGTGGAGATTATGAAACATATCAAAATCTCAAGGATAAAGGATACAGTGTGTGTACAAACCCAAGCGATGTTCAATGCAGAGCCAAAGAATACCCATATACTGAAATTACCAACCTTAACCAAACAATAGAGTGTAGTCAAAGCAGAGGATTAATATGCAATAACAAGGACCAAGAATCCAAGCAGTGCTATAATTATGAAATCAGAATGTCATGCTGCAGATACATACCGTGTTCAGAAGCACAAACTACAACACCCACAACTACAACAGAATTCACAACTACTGCTCTAGAATCAACACCATTTACAGTACAGACAACAAAAATACCAACAACACAAAACCAAGAAAGAACAACTCAGAGCAAAACATCAGTAACAGCAACATCACAAGTTTCAACAACAGGTTACCAATTCATAACTAGTACAGCAGGAACCTCCACTGTGGTAACCCAAGCTCCATCATCACCCAATACCATCTCCACTCTCCCGGAATCAACACTACAAACAACATCTGGCACCACCATAATATCTAGTACTACTGCCCTGCCAACGCAAGGCACGACTGTCACTACACCCGGACCAAGAGTGACAACCCAAGGTACCACCAGCACTGCCAGCACCTCCACAACCACCAGGGAAATCAGCACTACATCTACAGAAGGAACTCTTCCAACTGCACTATCCACTGTTGCTATTCAAACAACATCAACAATTACGGCCTCCACAGCTGAAACAATAAAAACCACCAGTGGCACCACATCTGGCCCCAGCACCACGGGCTCAGCTGGACAGGAAACAACCACCATCGCTACCACCACCAGCACCTCTCCCACGCAGACTGAAGGCACAACCACCACCACCCCACCCACAACAACAGTGCCCACGACAGCCGCCACCACTATCCGCATCTCCAATAGCACAGACAACTGCGTGGTGGAGAGCTGTGCCTGGACAGTCTGGTTCAATGTGGACTCCCCTAGTGCAGGCAGCGAAAATGGAGATTTAGAGACATTTGAAAACATCAGAGCTGCTGGGTATGAATTCTGTGAGAAGCCACAAGACATCAAGTGCCGAGCTAAAGACTACCCTGACACGGTTGTGGAAACAATGGAACAGAAATTTGACTGCAGCCTTGACAGGGGGCTTGTGTGCAGAAATAAGGATCAGACTCTCAAGTACCCCATGTGCTTTGACTACGAGGTCTCAGTGCTGTGCTGTGACCGAAAACAGTGCCAGACAACAGTACCAACCCCAGCAACCACTGTAAGCACCTCCACAATACACTTCCCAGCAGAAACTACCACAGTAGCAAAACAACCTGCAGCAACACCAACTGCTGTCCCCACACTTCCACAGCGAGAAACAACCACCACCGTAGGAACAACAAGTACCCTCTCAACACAAGGCACCACCATCATCAGCCCAAGATACACAGAGCCTGTGAAAATAACAACCACCATAGGCACCACGGCTGTCCCCAGCACCACAGCTTCAGTCAGAGAAAGCACAACCATCATCTCTAGCACCACCAGTACCTCTCCCCCTCAGACTGAAGGTACAACCACCATCATCCCAACAACAACAACAAGAGTGCCTACTTCTGCCACCAGCACTGCCAGCACCTCCAGGACAACTGCAGCAAGCACCACAACAACCTCTGCTCCAGGAGAAACCTCCACTGTGGCAACCCAGGCTCCAACATCTCCCACAACACCCTCTGAAATTAAAATAACAACCACAACAGGCACCACAGCTCGCCCCAGCACGATGGGCTCAACCAGAGGGGAAACAACCATCATCACTACCACCACCAGCACCTCACCCCCTCAGACTGAAGGCACAACCACCATCATCCCAGCAACAACAACAAGAGTGCCTACTTCTGCCACCAGCACTGCCAGCACCTCACGCACTACCGAGAGAAGTACCACAAGAACCTCTGCCACCTCTGCTCCAGGAGAAACCTCCACTGTGGCAACCCAGGCTCCAACATCTCCCACAACACCCTCTGAAATTAAAATAACAACCACAACAGGTACCACATCTGGCCCCAGCACCACGGGCTCAGCTGGACAGGAAACAACCATCATCGCTACCACCACCAGCACCTCTCCCCCTCAGACTGAAGGCACAACCACCACCACCCCACCCACAACAACAGAGCCCACGACAGCCGCCACCACTATCCGCATCTCCAATAGCACAGACAACTGCGTGGTGGAGAGCTGTGCCTGGACAGTCTGGTTCAATGTGGACTCCCCTAGTGCAGGCAGCGAAAATGGAGATTTAGAGACATTTGAAAACATCAGAGCTGCTGGGTATGAATTCTGTGAGAAGCCACAAGACATCAAGTGCCGAGCTAAAGACTACCCTGACACGGTTGTGGAAACAATGGAACAGAAATTTGACTGCAGCCTTGACAGGGGGCTTGTGTGCAGAAATAAGGATCAGACTCTCAAGTACCCCATGTGCTTTGACTACGAGGTCTCAGTGCTGTGCTGTGACCGAAAACAGTGCCAGACAACAGTACCAACCCCAGCAACCACTGTAAGCACCTCCACAATACACTTCCCAGCAGAAACTAGAACAGTAGCAACACAACCTGCAGCAACACCAACTGCTGTCCCCACACTTCCACAGCGAGCAACAACCACCACCGTAGGAACAACAAGTACCCTCTCAACGCAAGGCACCACCATCGTCAGCCCAAGATACACAGAGCCTGTGAAAATAAAAACCACCATAGCCACCACGGCTGTCCCCAGCACCACAGCTTCAGTCAGAGAAAGCACAACCATCATCTCTAGCACCACCAGTACCTCTCCCCCTCAGACTGAAGGTACAACCACCATCATCCCAACAACAACAACAAGAGTGCCTACTTCTGCCACCAGCACCGCCAGCACCTCAAGCACTACCAAGAGAAGTACCACAAGAACCTCTGCCACCTCTGCTCCAGGAGAAACCTCCACTGTGGCAACCCAGGCTCCAACATCTCCCACAACACCCTCTGAAATTAAAATAACAACCACAACAGGCACCACAGCTCGCCCCAGCACGATGGGCTCAACCAGAGGGGAAACAACCATCATCGCAACCACCACCAGCACCTCTCCCCCTCAGACTGAAGGCACAACCACCATCATCCCAACAACAAGAGTGCCTACTTCTGCCACCAGCACTGCCAGCACCTCACGCACTACCGAGAGAAGTACCACAAGAACCTCTGCCACCTCTGCTCCAGGAGAAACCTCCACTGTGGCAACCCAGACTCCAACATCTCCCACAACACCCTCTGAAATTAAAATAACAACCACAACAGGTACCACATCTGGCCCCAGCACCACGGGCTCAGCTGGACAGGAAACAACCATCACCGCTACCACCACCAGCACCTCACCCCCTCAGACTGAAGGCACAACCACCACCACCCCACCCACAACAACAGTGCCCACGACAGCCGCCACCACTATCCGCATCTCCAATAGCACAGACAACTGCGTGGTGGAGAGCTGTGCCTGGACAGTCTGGTTCAATGTGGACTCCCCTAGTGCAGGCAGCGAAAATGGAGATTTAGAGACATTTGAAAACATCAGAGCTGCTGGGTATGAATTCTGTGAGAAGCCACAAGACATCAAGTGCCGAGCTAAAGACTACCCTGACACGGTTGTGGAAACAATGGAACAGAAATTTGACTGCAGCCTTGACAGGGGGCTTGTGTGCAGAAATAAGGATCAGACTCTCAAGTACCCCATGTGCTTTGACTACGAGGTCTCAGTGCTGTGCTGTGACCGAAAACAGTGCCAGACAACAGTACCAACCCCAGCAACCACTGTAAGCACCTCCACAATACACTTCCCAGCAGAAACTAGAACAGTAGCAACACAACCTGCAGCAACACCAACTGCTGAGCCCACACTTCCACAGCGAGCAACAACCACCACCGTAGGAACAACAAGTACCCTCTCAACACAAGGCACCACCATCGTCAGCCCAAGATACACAGAGCCTGTGAAAATAACAACCACCATAGGCACCACGGCTGTCCCCAGCACCACAGCTTCAGTCAGAGAAAGCACAACCATCATCTCTACCTCCACCAGCACCTCTCCCCCTAAGACTGAAGGTACAACCACCATCATCCCAACAACAACAACAAGAGTGCCTACTGCTGCCACCAGCACTGCCAGCACCTCCAGGACTACCGAGAGAAGTACCACAAGAACCTCTGCCACCTCTGCTCCAGGAGAAACCTCCACTGTGGCAACCCAGGCTCCAACATCTCCCACAACACCCTCTGAAATTAAAATAACAACCACAACAGGCACCACAGCTCGCCCCAGCACGATGGGCTCAACTAGAGGGGAAACAACCATCATTGCTACCACCACCAGCACCTCTCCCCCTCAGACTGAAGGCACAACCACCACAACCCCACCCACAACAACAGTGCCTACTTCTGCCACCAGCACTGCCAGCACCTCAAGGACAACTGCAGCAAGCACCACAACAACCTCTGCTCCAGGAGAAACCTCCACTGTGGCAACCCAGGCTCCAACATCTCCCACAACACCCTCTGAAATTAAAATAACAACCACAACAGGCACCACAGCTCGCCCCAGCACGATGGGCTCAACCAGAGGGGAAACAACCATCATCACTACCACCACCAGCACCTCACCCCCTCAGACTGAAGGCACAACCACCATCATCCCAACAACAAGAGTGCCTACTTCTGCCACCAGCACTGCCAGCACCTCACGCACTACCGAGAGAAGTACCACAAGAACCTCTGCCACCTCTGCTCCAGGAGAAACCTCCACTGTGGCAACCCAGGCTCCAACATCTCCCACAACACCCTCTGAAATTAAAATAACAACCACAACAGGCACCACAGCTCGCCCCAGCACGATGGGCTCAACCAGAGGGGAAACAACCATCATCACTACCACCACCAGCACCTCACCCCCTCAGACTGAAGGCACAACCACCATCATCCCAACAACAAGAGTGCCTACTTCTGCCACCAGCACTGCCAGCACCTCACGCACTACCGAGAGAAGTACCACAAGAACCTCTGCCACCTCTGCTCCAGGAGAAACCTCCACTGTGGCAACCCAGACTCCAACATCTCCCACAACACCCTCTGAAATTAAAATAACAACCACAACAGGTACCACATCTGGCCCCAGCACCACGGGCTCAGCTGGACAGGAAACAACCACCATCGCTACCACCACCAGCACCTCTCCCCCTCAGACTGAAGGCACAACCACCACCACCCCACCCACAACAACAGTGCCCACGACAGCCGCCACCACTATCCGCATCTCCAATAGCACAGACAACTGCGTGGTGGAGAGCTGTGCCTGGACAGTCTGGTTCAATGTGGACTCCCCTAGTGCAGGCAGCGAAAATGGAGATTTAGAGACATTTGAAAACATCAGAGCTGCTGGGTATGAATTCTGTGAGAAGCCACAAGACATCAAGTGCCGAGCTAAAGACTACCCTGACACGGTTGTGGAAACAATGGAACAGAAATTTGACTGCAGCCTTGACAGGGGGCTTGTGTGCAGAAATAAGGATCAGATTCTCAGGTACCCCATGTGCTTTGACTACGAGGTCTCAGTGCTGTGCTGTGACCGAAAACAGTGCCAGACAACAGTACCAACCCCAGCAACCACTGTAAGCACCTCCACAATACACTTCCCAGCAGAAACTAGAACAGTAGCAACACAACCTGCAGCAACACCAACTGCTGTCCCCACACTTCCACAGCGAGCAACAACCACCACCGTAGGAACAACAAGTACCCTCTCAACGCAAGGCACCACCATCGTCAGCCCAAGATACACAGAGCCTGTGAAAATAACAACCACCATAGGCACCACGGCTGTCCCCAGCACCACAGCTTCAGTCAGAGAAAGCACAACCATCATCTCTAGCACCACCAGTACCTCTCCCCCTCAGACTGAAGGTACAACCACCATCATCCCAACAACAACAAGAGTGCCTACCCCAACCACCAGCACTGCCAGCACCTCCAGGACTACCGAGAGAAGTACCACAAGAACCTCTGCCACCTCTGCTCCAGGAGAAATCTCCACTGTGGCAACCCAGGCTCCAACATCTCCCACAACACCCTCTGAAATTAAAATAACAACCACAACAGGTACCACAGCTCGCCCCAGCACAATGGGCTCAACCAGAGGGGAAACAACCATCATTGCTACCACCACCAGCACCTCTCCCCCTCAGACTGAAGGCACAACCACCACAACCCCACCCACAACAACAGTGCCTACTTCTGCCACCAGCACTGCCAGCACCTCAAGGACAACTGCAGCAAGCACCACAACAACCTCTGCTCCAGGAGAAACCTCCACTGTGGCAACCCAGGCTCCAACATCTCCCACAACACCCTCTGAAATTAAAATAACAACCACAACAGGCACCACAGCTCGCCCCAGCACGATGGGCTCAACCAGAGGGGAAACAACCATCATCACTACCACCACCAGCACCTCACCCCCTCAGACTGAAGGCACAACCACCATCATCCCAGCAACAACAACAAGAGTGCCTACTTCTGCCACCAGCACTGCCAGCACCTCACGCACTACCGAGAGAAGTACCACAAGAACCTCTGCCACCTCTGCTCCAGGAGAAACCTCCACTGTGGCAACCCAGGCTCCAACATCTCCCACAACACCCTCTGAAATTAAAATAACAACCACAACAGGTACCACATCTGGCCCCAGCACCACGGGCTCAGCTGGACAGGAAACAACCATCATCGCTACCACCACCAGCACCTCACCCCCTCAGACTGAAGGCACAACCACCACCACCCCACCCACAACAACAGTGCCCACGACAGCCGCCACCACTATCCGCATCTCCAATAGCACAGACAACTGCGTGGTGGAGAGCTGTGCCTGGACAGTCTGGTTCAATGTGGACTCCCCTAGTGCAGGCAGCGAAAATGGAGATTTAGAGACATTTGAAAACATCAGAGCTGCTGGGTATGAATTCTGTGAGAAGCCACAAGACATCAAGTGCCGAGCTAAAGACTACCCTGACACGGTTGTGGAAACAATGGAACAGAAATTTGACTGCAGCCTTGACAGGGGGCTTGTGTGCAGAAATAAGGATCAGATTCTCAAGTACCCCATGTGCTTTGACTACGAGGTCTCAGTGCTGTGCTGTGACCGAAAACAGTGCCAGACAACAGTACCAACCCCAGCAACCACTGTAAGCACCTCCACAATACACTTCCCAGCAGAAACTAGAACAGTAGCAACACAACCTGCAGCAACACCAACTGCTGTCCCCACACTTCCACAGCGAGCAACAACCACCACCGTAGGAACAACAAGTACCCTCTCAACACAAGGCACCACCATCATCAGCCCAAGATACACAGAGCCTGTGAAAATAACAACCACCATTGGCACCACGGCTGTCCCCAGCACCACAGCTTCAGTCAGAGAAAGCACAACCATCATCTCTAGCACCACCAGCACGTCTCCTTCTCAGACTGAAGGTACAACCACCATCATCCCAACAACAACAACAAGAGTGCCTACCCCAGCCACCGGCACTGCCAGCACCTCCACAACCACGAGGGAAATCAGCACTATATCTACAGAAAAAACTCTTCCAACTGTATTACCCAGTGTTGTTATTCAGACAACATCAACTATTACTGCCTCCACGGATAAAATAAAATTAGGAACCACTGCCGGCACCACCTTTGGCCCCAGCACGATGGGCTCAACCAGAGGGGAAACAACCATCATCACTACCACCGCCAGCACCTCTCCCCCTCAGACTGAAGGTACAACCACCATCATCCTACCCACAACAACAGTGCCTACTTCTGCCACCAGCACTGCCAGCACCTCCAGGACAACTGCAGCAAGCACCACAACAACCTCTGCTCCAGGAGAGACCTCCACTGTGGCAACCCAGGCTCCAACATCTCCCACAACACCCTCTGAAGTTAAAATAACAACCACAACAGGCACCACAGCTCACCCCAGCACCACAGGCTCAGCCGGACAGGAAACAACCATCATCACTACCACCATCAGCCCTGCCTCCACTTCACCTGAAATAACATTAATAACCACTTCTGGCCCCTCAGCTGTGCTCACTACCACTCTTCCTCAGTCTGGAAGTACCACAGGTAAATTCTTATAACATTATTTTCTCCTACTGTAGAAAATACTGCTATAACAGCTCTCAGCCCAGGTATGTCATTGTCTACTTTTTAAAATTCTACAGCCATTATTTTCTTTAGACCAACATTCATATCTTTGTGGTCTGTGGCTTCTTTCTCTAAACCAGTCTGTGATTATATGAACCTAAGACCATTTATATTCTTTAAAACACATAAACCAATTTTTAATCTATCTCCTCCTTTGTTACTAGTATTTATGTTTGCCAGCTTGGTTAACTTCATAGTATTAATTCTTATTTAAATGAAGAAAGTTGAAACTTTTAAAAACATTAGAGATAAATCTCATCGGATTTGCCAAAGGCTAGATGTTATTCAATGTGCAATGAAAAAATTTCCACAATCTCCACTTATGAATAGCTCAAATATCTGAATGCAAGAAACATGTTCACTTGGTTTGCCAGAATGTTGAAGATGTGAAAATGATTAGATCAAAATCCTGTACCCACAAACTAAATGATTACTTGTACTCAACAGTAGCTTCAACTGGTACATCACAATCAAGTCATGTTACAACAAGCACTCCTGCAACCTTCAGTTCTTCTACCAGCACATCTGTTACATCCAGCAAAATACCTCCATGCTTTTGTCATGTGTTTGAAACTTTATTTTCTCCTGGTAAGTATCTTATTTTATGATTATAAAAGATTTCATAAGTAATATAAACCCTTACGACTCTATTCAATTAAAGATAACCACTCAAAATCATCTAAACATAGAACGTTTTATACATGAATACACTTAATATTTTCACAATATTTTCTTGTTTTATCTCCCTATGTATTTTCATTCCTGTAATTTCTCTTCCAATTTTCATCTGCAGGGGAAGTGGTATACAACAGAACAGATAGAGCTGGCTGTAATTTTTATGCACTTTGCAGCAAGGAATGTGAGATTGAGCCCTTCCACGGGCCATGTCCTGTGACAACCCCTGCTCCTTCAGTCGCCTCCTCAACTACATCACAAGCTGCCTCACCAACCACAGCAACAACCACCACAACTTCAGTAGAAAGAAACTGCACTGATGTCAATCCTGCACGAAAGGTGGTTCCCCTCCCTACTTTTTAATACACCACTGTTGCAAAACCAGACCGATTTCTGTCCTTTAACAGCCAATTCAAATCAACCTCTATGCATCTCAATAACAAAGTTGGTCATGTAACAAATGACCTGACAGCACACAATTATTTAACCTGGCATTACCAACCAGACTTTTAAGTAATCTCTTGGTGGAAAAGCTCACCATGACAGAGACTTTTGGTTTTAATAAAATTCATTTAAATTTCATAGACGTAAGTAGACTAGCTGTGAAATGTAAAATACCATTCTTTTTATGCAGAACAAAATTTTGTGGTTATTCTTAGCATACCTGTTCTTAAATGATGTGCTAAAACAACTCCAACCTGAATTTCCTATAAATTTTTAGAGTATAAAGTTAAAACTGAACAACTAGGATGAAGGAGCATTTAAGAATAAATAATTTACATATTTTCAGCCTGGAGAAGAGTGGGTGGATGAATGCCAGAAATGTGTCTGTGACTCCCTCACTGCTACTGTGCAATGCCAGCCACTCCCATGCCAAACAGCTCAGCAAACAACTTGTGACCTGGGATTTGTTTCCATGGCTGTACTGCCACAAAAAGACCCATGTTGTCCTGCATTTAAATGTCGTAAGTATTAAAAGTACATGTATAAATACCGCTCCAGTAAATTACATTTGCACTTCCGTTAATACCTAAGGAAGTTCTTAATGGATCACAATAACCGCAAAATATTTCTTAAATTTTTCTGTCTCAGTGAACACACAACTATTTTTGGCTAAATATGCATTGAAGCCTTGTTTTAAAAAAATAATGTTATTTTCATTTAACTTTGATGAGAGAATGGGTGGGAGAGCAGAATAATATTTTGAACATTCACTGGTCTATGTAGCTTATGTATCTTTGTACCTGTAATTATAAATGTTATCCATGCATCTTTTTCATCTTATTAATGGAACATTGGAGCACATTAACACTAGCCTAAATGCAACTAAACTAAGATGTATAAACACAAGAATAAGCCACTATAAAGCTTAACAGTTAACTACAAGACCAAGTAATAGGAAGCAAAAGTACAAAGTGAATTGTAATCAGTAACTGAATTGACAGTGTATGAAAAGTAATAATTATACTTACTCTTGCCAGATGCTCATAAAACAATCCTACAGTAATATTAGTTTATTTATAAACATACACTTTTATATACATATATTTTATGTATGTATATTTGTGCAAAAGACTAAGAAGAAAAAAGTACTCATAAATTAAGCCTGAAAAAGGAAAGTCAGGACAAAGGAACAGGCAAATTTAAAGCCATTCTGTGAAAGACATAGATGGGCTCTGCCATGTTGTCAGATTTACATTATGTAGGAATACCTTTAGTAGGAACACCTTAGCAAGAATACCTTTTTCCACAGGGTCAATCTTCCATACAAGCCATGTTCTGGAAAGGTCATAAAGAATGAATAACTGAAGCATCTTTGTTTATCACTGGAGGCTGGGGGTTCCCAGAGGAAACAACTAATTTAATTTGAATTGAACCAGATATTGAAAGGGCAAAAAAGGGATTTTTCAGGCATAGCTCAAGTTTGAAGCCATTTCTCTCCCCCTCTTCCGGCTGATTTTAATAACGAAACTTTACTTAAACATTCAGGTACACTAACTATGAAGTCTAAGCACATAGAGGGATTGAATTCAAGTTTTCCATACTCTCTGCATTACTAACTAACATCCTGACTTCTCAGGAAGACTCACAATTTGAGTTACTCTGGAATTAATTTTTTTGTTTTGTGTTTTAGAACCAATACCTGATGTCTGTGTGATTAATGAAACGTTGTACACGGTAAGAATAATATAGCAGTATATTGCTGGAAATGAAAAGTACATCCTTTCTACCAAAATAAGTCTTTGAGAAAGTTCTTTTCCCAGTACATGTTTTGGGGGTTTTTCTCTCTAGCCCTTAATTGGAAGTTGTTTGGTTATTTAGAGTCAAAATCAAATTTGTCACAGAAGTCTTCCTCATCGAGTAGTATAAAAGAAGAGCGTTCCATTTTTAGTGATGTACTTTCTTTTTAAGCTTCCTTTTACTGTAACGAATGACTTTGCCAGACAATCTGATAGATAGACCAAACTCAATTGCTCTTTGAAATAAGCCCAGAAAACCTTAAAAACCAAAGCTAACATTTTTGATTTGATACCTAAACCCTTTTGCTAAAATTGGTACTTAAGTCATTAACTCGTAATTTAAATATTAGCACTGGAGTCTTTGGGGATGCATTTCAGAAAGACTAAAATCTGCATGTAAATTTAGATCTCTGCTTAGGTATCTGCATATATAAAGGCCCATTTTAGTTCCTGCTTTTAAATTATAATTGTTTTATAATCACTGAACATAACTTATAGAGGAAAAATATTCTTAAATGGAGCTTTGAAAATCTGGTAAAATTATTAAATTAAATTAAATCTTAATTTAATTAATTTACTGCTCCCTTTTACATTACTTCATTTAGTTTCCTCTTAATATGAGCTTTCCTGCAAGGCACAAAGCCAAAAAAAACTCTACATTCAAAGAGAATTTGAGAACTGTCATACTGTGTTTGAGCAACCTTGATGGTTCTCAGCAATGCTTTGAACTCTGTCTTTATATTATATAGAAACTGTTGGCATTTGAATGTTTTTTGGGCTTTTTTTTTTCTGTCTTGCAGGTTGGAAAGTCAGTAGTAATCAATTCATGTAAGAAGTGTACCTGCAGTTCTGAGAAGGATCCAGAGACTAATGCAAACATTATGCATTGTGAAACAGTTGAGTGTGAGACATCTTGCCCACTGGTGAGTTCAGGTTCTCTAGGCTGCCCAGTCAGCTACAGCAAGACTAGAATTCTCCATCACCAATTCAACATACCTTCTCCTTCATCTCTTTCCGAGTAGGGTTACCAATACATGACTGCGGAAGGAGAGTGCTGTGGGAAGTGTATTGAAGTAGCTTGCAAAGTCAAACTTAGTAACGGCACTATTCATGTCCTCTATGTAAGTATTCCTTTCATTTCAGATCTATCTGTTAGCCCATACAAGTTAGAGCAGCTAAGAGTCAACTCATGTCCCTTACTGGTAAAAATAAAATACTGAAATTACTCCGAAAAATAATGTATCAGCTTTCTGAGTTGAACATTATTTGGTATCAAATTCTTGATTTTTCTGCCTAATGGACCAATGGTTTCTAATTTATGGTCCAGGATTTAAACTTTCAAGCTAGCTACAGTTTGTAGAATTTAATTTCTGCCACTTGAAAGAAGTTCAGACGCATCTGAGAATCTTTGAGGATTGAGAACTTAATTAGCTCAGACATATTGATCACAATGAAAAGAAACAACTTTTGCTTTTCTCATAAAATCTTAGGTTAATGAGATCCTGCCACTCGATCAGTGCAGCCACTACAAATGTGAAAAAGTTGAAGATCAGTTTGTTGCAGTCCAAACTAAAAGAGTATGCCCAGAGCACGACCCTGAAGAGTGCGATCCTGTAAGTTTTTATCAGTTTTTCATTGACTCAATTCAGTTTAAATGAACAAGGAGGGACAAGGAAGAATACAACAAATCACTTCCACTGAAGTGGCAGGAATATCTTAAGGATGAAACAAGGCTTGCTCTATGATTAATAATAGGAAAAGCATAGTATTTTCTTATGAGACTACAAGTATTGAAGACTCCTATGGTGAGGACAGTAAGTCATCCATTATTTCATTTAGGGTTCATCCCAGAGAAGCCTTCTGCCCAGTATCAGTAGTGCTAACTAATATTCTTACTCATGATTGTCATCCTTGTACTAATACAAATCCTCCTTCTTTTACAAAGGACGAAACAGAGTTTACATCTGATGGCTGCTGCAAAATATGTAAACGTAAGTAATGCTGTGTTTAGGTGTTCTGCCTGAAGAGCACTCTATTTAACCTGTAACTATATTTGAGTGGATGGAAGGATTCTTCACTCACCCTGTTTTCACATGGTCTATTTAAGTCCTGTGTTCCACTGTTTATTCAAAAGAAAAATGCAATTTTTTTTCCTGATACTGAATACCACAAGTCAAACCAGCAATACTCAAGCCTCTGCATTATTTTCCAAAGGCACTTTACAGCCAAAATCAAAGAATAATCTGACAACTCCATATACATTACACAGTACCCATCCCATCACATACTGCAGATTCTCAGTAATCAGACGTCAAGCACTTTGAAACTGGTTTACAATTCCTTTAGTTCAGAACTAGAGAAATGAAGTATATTTTCTCTCCTCCCCTTTTTTTATGAAGCTAAAAGCTGCAAGGTTCACACGAAGGAAACTGTGATCCGCCATGCTGACTGTGAGTCTTCTGAATCTGTTGAGCTCTCGTATTGTGATGGAACTTGTCCTGGCTCCTCAATGTAAGTTCTAAAAATTCATTTAACATCTCTATGGCTTCCTTTATCTGGTCTATCAAGTTATCACCCAATGGTACTAAGGGAACTGGAGAAAGTGCTCACAAAGCCACTCTCAAAATTTGTCAGTCTGGTTAACCATGGAGGTCCCACTTGACTGCAGGTCAGCACATGAGATGCTCATCTACAATAAAGTTTGGAGAAAGGATCCAGGGAAGTACAGGCCTGTCAGCATGACCTTGGTGCCAAGGAAGGACATGGAGCAGATTATCTTGAGTGTGATCATGGGGTACATACAGGGTAAAAAGGGGATCAGGCCCAGCCAGGATGGGTTTGGGAAAAGCAGCTGCTGCTTGACCAACCTGATCTTCTTCTAGGACAGGGTGACCCACTTAGGGGGGGAGGAAAAGGCTGTGGATATTGTCTACCCAGACTTTATAAAGTTTTGGACAGCATTTCCCACAGCATTCCACCTGGAGAAACTGGGAGCTCATAGCTTGGACAGGCGAACTGTTCACTGCATAAAAAACTGTTCATGGCCTGGATGGCCAGGCCCAGAGGGTGGTGTTGAGTGGAGTTACCTCCAGCTGGGGGATGGTCATCAGTGGTGTTTCCTGGGGCTCAGTGTTGCAGCCAGCCCTGTTTCATATCTTTATCAATAATTGTGTGAGGTTCAATAAGGCTTAGTGCTGCGTCCTGCCTTTGGGTCACAACAAGCCCAGACAGTGCTACAGGTTGGGACAGAGGGGCTGGGAAGCTAACCAGTGGAAAAGGACCTGGGGATGTTGGTGACAGCAGCTGGTGACATGAGCCAGTGTGTGTGCCCAGGTGGCCAAGATGACCAAGAACATCCCAGCCTCGATCAGCAATAGCGTGGCCAGCAGGACCAGGACAATGTACTTGGCCATAGTGAGGCCACACCTTGAGTCCTGTGTCCAGTTTTGGGCCTCTCCCTGAAAGAAAGACATGGAGGTACTGAAGCATGTCCAGAGAAGGGCAAAAGAACAGGGTTAGGGTCTGGAGCACAAGTCTGGAAGAGAGCTGAGGGAGTTGGAAGTGTTTAACCTGGAGAAAAGGAGGCTCAGGGGAAATGTTCACACTCTCTACAACTGCCTGAAAGGAGGGTGTAGTGAGGTGGGGGTTGATCTCTTCTCCCAGGTAACAAGTGAAAGGATGAGAGGAAATGGCTTCAAGTTGCACCAGGAAGGGTTTAGATTGGATATTAGGAAATATTTCTTCACTGAAATGGTTGTCATGCACTTGAACAGGTTGCCCCGGGAAGCAGTTCTGTCACCCTCCCTTAAAGTATTTAAAAGACATGCAGGTGTGGCACTTAGAGACTCAGTTTAGTGGTGGACTGGGTAGTGCTGAGTTAATGCTTAGACTCGATGATCTGAGAGGTCTGTTCAAACCTACACGATTCTATGATTGCAGAACAATAACAAAGCTAATGTGTTTATATGATTCTGCTGAATTGAATTGGATTCAATGGAAGCAAGAACAGTTTCACTATTGAAGACAAGGAAAATCATAAGTGTATGTGACAAGGAGGAAAAGAGGATGTTAATAAAAAAAACCCAAAACCAAGCCAAACACTCTCAAAACAAAAATCACTGAGGGGGTTTTCTGTGTGTTTTTAACAAGATGCATTTTTTCCCCTGGTGGAACACAGGTACTCTTTTGAAGCAAACCAGATGGAACACAATTGTGGTTGCTGCCAGGAACTTGGCACCCAAACAAGAGAGGTGACCCTGACTTGTCAAAATGGAACCAGCATAAATTATACCTATCTCTACGTGGAAACCTGCCAGTGTGTGAATGCTTGCTCTTCAGAAACCACTGCAGCACCTGACTCCCAATTCCAACAATCTAGAAAATATGGCTCCCAAATGCAACAGGCTGTATCACTTGGTTCCCAATGGCAACTCAGCTGAGAATATGATCACTGGAAAAAGAAAGCAGAGACCCTAGAGAAGCTGGAATCATGTCTTCCCCAAAATAACTTGTGCTCCTTCTTTAACACTCTTTTTTCATGACTTACTTGTAAAAAAAATTAAAAAAGAGGTCAATTAAATTTCAGTGTTTGGGGTTTTTTTTTTAATGTTACAGTATTGAAGAGTAAAACCAGATGACTGCAAAATACCTCATGTAACTTACAGAAATATGCAAGCACATGCTTTATCATAAAACCTATATTTGAGGTCAAAAAGAATTAAGGAGTCTCTAAAAAATAAAGCAAGAAAACATAGCAGCTACATTGCATTTCTTGATCCTAGTGAGAGCACTATTGCATATCCTTTTTATAGACATAATAGTCCTAACACATTTCAAAAACAGGGACAAAGCTGTGTTACGTGATCAATAAAACTTTCAGTACTTTTCAGTCATGGTGACTGTTCAATACCCATCTTTACCTAAATGACAGTGAGTCCAATGAATAGCATCAGGAAGTTTTCTGACTCAGAGGGGTATATTCTCTAGCAGCCTTTGGGAATGCAGCCCTCTTCCTGAATTAGGTAAAATTCCTTCACCAATGTCCAAATAGCTCTTCCCATTGGCATAAAAGGTACAAAGATGAAAAAACTCTTATTTGCTCACTTCCACCTCCTTTAGTTTGTTCCTCGTGCTGCATGTACTGTGAATTTGCTCCAGCAAACTCACGCATCATGGAGCAGTGTGGAGGATCTTGCTACCACTCCATTGGTCCAACACTGCTGTGTGGCCACCAGGCTTATGTCCAGCAAGCCTGGGTTTAGTCCTTTTCCCCTTCAATCCACTTTAATGCTCTTTCAACGAGCACTGCACCCTCCTGCAAAGATGCTTCTGTCTGAGACAGGTGTACCCAGCTGTTGCCACCAAGTATCGATCTGCTGGTTCTTGTTTCTTCCCTCACTATTCCCTGCAACTGGAAGGATAAAGAAGAACACTACTCATGCTCCTGATCCCATAGTAACCAGGTGTCCCAAGGCCCCAAAACCTCTTCTGTTTGTCCTTGGTCTTCATATTGCAAACTTCATAATTGCCTACATGAGAAAGCAATAGTGGGTAATAATCCAAGAGCTGTACCAGAGCTAAAAGTTTCCTCATCTCATCTGTAACCCAGCCCCCAGGGAAGATGACTTCCCTATGAAGTGGGGCTTGTCAGGAAATTGGACCCTCTGTTCCCCTCACTGGAGGGTCTCCTGTGCCAATACCTCATCTTTCTTTCTGGAACCCGTTTCAGCACACTGCTTAGAGGAACTTCACCTTAGTCAGTCTTCCTACAGAGATGAACCACTGTCCTCATCATTCGGTTTCCACTTGCAGAACCTTGTACCTATTAAACAAGGGCAGCTGGGAAGGTGGGGTAGTCACAGAGGAGCATCCTGGCCATACCAGGCAGGAATTTGCAACCATTACCCCCATTACATAACTTTTATAACTACTAAAAGAACAATTTAAAAAAAAGCTTTAAGCATTTTAAATCAACTTAATACTCCACATTAAACTGATGACTATTGCAGAGGTAGCAAATTTAAACCAGAAAAACATTGTCTTGTGAGTGTTAAGTGCCTGGTAATCCACAGAGAAAACCATGGACCGCAGAGACATGGAAAGTATAATTCACTGGAGTTATTTCATAATTGGAGAAAATTTTAAAATAAATTTAATTATCCTTCATTCTTTTTCAATGGTAAATACATTAAACTTATAAGAATTGTCCATTTTTCATACACTGAAATGTTTTAAAAACCTGTTCTAAGTGAACTCTTTGAATACTTCAAACAGTAGTACTTTTATAATTCTCTCATCCATGGAAACACATATGTAGCTCAGATAATTTTCAATCTACTTGCTTTCCATAAATTCACTTTTCTCATCTATATGCAAATTTTCCTTCAAAAGTTATACCATAACCTAAGTATATCTTATAAAATTAATTATGCTTTTCGGCAAGATGGTAAAGAAAATGCTTCTAAAATACACTGCTGTATGAAAATAGATTAACTTGTGTTTCTGACTAAGCTTCCTGAGCTTTCTCTTCTAGATCCTCAAGTCTTCAGTAGGCCACAACTCAAAACTGCAGAGAAGATTGCTAATATGGGTTTTCATTTTTCCTTCTTATTCTAGGAAAACACATATTTGCATTTCTCCTAGAGGCCTTGCTCACACTGATGTTCTGAAATGTTTTAATAATTCAAAATATACTGATTTCTCTTTTTTTACCCACACACATCATCACTGATTAACACTGAAATGAAAAAGCTAATAAAAATACAAAATGCTAAATAGATGCTTCAGCAGCCACAAGAACACCAACATTTGTTTAAAGTAAACTAATTTTCACTCTTCCTATCTCTCACAGCAAAATGGAGAAATGTGAAAACAAACTGTAAACTTTGAAGATAAATTGGGATAGAAAGTGATACTCAAGGGCTAGAAAAAAAAAAGCACAATTTTAACATAGTTTTATTTCATAGCAGGTACTCAATACTTTAAGGAAATAAAGAAAAAACAGCTGTGAAAAATTCCTCTAAACTATCATTTGTTAAAAAACCAAAACTCTTGATTTGGTTTTTTAACAACTCTTGAAAAAGCACACTATGAATGGACAGTAAATCCCAAAATGTTAGCTTGATAATACAGTAATACTTCAGGCTAGCAGTTGGTTAGTAATCACCATTATCACTGTGCATGGTGATGCTGTTAAGTGAGAGAGGGCCCCAGCTACATTTGCCATCACAGTACTAGAAAGAGATGCTATGCAAACCAAATCTTTCAAATTAATTTATCATATACTAGCAGATAAAGCCAGCTGTTTTTGTAGCTGGAATAGCACACATGGTCCATTTCTTAACTCTTCATTTGGACACCACTACCATCCAGAGTCCTCAGTCCTTCACACTGCAGCATTCCCTCCATACCCAAGTGTTGTTCTTCCCTCCTCCCCTGCTCTCCAATGCTGTCCTTCAAACAATGCAGGATCACTACTACCTTCTTCTGTCCTCCAGACCTGCAACAGCATATTTCCTTGAGAAAGCAGCCCCTAGAAGAATCAGAAAGAGGCACCTACCTGTAGAGGAATTCTCAAAGTACTTTTGAGCTTTTACTGTTCCCACCAGATGGTCACATAAAGAAGCAGTATAGTTTGCCAACCAATGTTCAACACTGAATAGAAGACAGTAACCAATACCTGAATTTTAGACCAGTCAAAGACTCACACTATGGTGCTCTCCAACAGAGACATAATACACTTTCATTCAGATGGTACATTTATTAAATTAGAATGAAAAAGTTAATGTACTTTAGAGTGCAAGAAACATATTTGGACACTGGACCTCAATACAGAGAAACAATGTCTTCAGATTAATTACAGCAACACAACATCCTCTGTAGGGTATTACATATCAACCAAACAAGCAATAACGTTTATAAGGGGGGGAATAAACCCATTCAGTACCATCAGCAGATGCAAAGAGCAGTAGAGAAGTTGCGAGGATCTAGCTAGACAAAAAGTGTTCCTACCTTTAGCAAGTTGAAGCTCTTGGCAGGACTCAAACTATATTGAGAGCACTAACTTTTAGCAGATGCCTGTCTTACACAGCTGGCTTTAGCTCCAAGCTGCTGGAAGCTGTTGAGCAGAGGAACAGCATCAAACACAGTATTTTCCCACTAGCATTTTCTCAAAAGCTACAACCATGACTGACAACTTGTTTGTATTAAATAGAAAACCAGACTTTCAGTTCCAATACCTTAATTTCACAGGCCCTAAAATAAGTAAACACTTCCTGCATTTTTTCATCTCTCTCCAATTCAAACCTAACAACAAACAGCTTAACTGGAAGGATATGTATGCTGTAAAGCTGAGTAGGCTGATCACTTTGTTCTTTTTAACAAGAGAAAGTAGCACATATTGATGTAAGAGTTTCATCTCTAATGCTTAATTAAAAAAACAAAAAAGTCCACAAAGCAATATTTAAGTTTAGTGTAAGATAATGAAATCCATCTACTGGCCATACTGCTCCTACATGTCCTATTTTCAACTCATATTTGTACCCTGTTTTGCATAACATTTGCCTAGGAAAAAAAATACACACTAAAAATATACCTAAGAACAGGAGTCTCCCTCAGAGGGCCAGTCAGTTTATTAATAAACCTGGCTAGTTTAACTTTTGCACTTATCCCTCCTGGCAGTTAGGACTGAAAGGTGGTTTTGTTCGCATTTGAAATGGAGCTGTAATAGGATGCAGTACAATTTACCAGCCATTAAGTTGAACCATGACCACTTGCTTTTATGAAAAGCTGTATTATGAATCCCACCATTTTAATATAAAAATTTAAATATGTACATTTTCCCTGAATTGTTCCGTCCTTAGCAATTCATGCTATCTATGTAAAAGTTAAGAGCACAGGACTCTTCCTAGAGGTATCTAAGCATTAAATCCTTACCAACATTCATCCTTTTGGGTCATGATGTCACAAAACACTCTGCTTTTATAAGGACCAAATGCCTCTACACCTAATCAATCACAAAATTTACCATGATTGTAGGGAAGGGGCAAGAATAGTTTTTTGAAGAATACCCATTTAACTTTAGAAAACAAAAGCATGGCAATTCTAAAACTACAGCACACAGAACTATAGCCTTGAATTTCACTATTCAAAATCCAGTTGGAGGATGTTCAAAGACACTTATGCTTTCAATGGGAAATTTAAGATGTTAAGAGATTCATAACAAAACGTAAAACTGTACATTATGAAAAGACAGCTTTAAAAAGTCAGAAACTGGGATGATTTTTGGTGCTGTATTTTAAAAGTTTCAGTATGACTTTTAATGATTAAAAAAATAAATATTCATGCTCTACTGCCAGTGCTATCTAAAGGCTACTTGAATGTAGGTTGCAGGGGGATAAAATTAGCTTTCCATCAGATAATAAAGAAAATATTTTAAGCATAGGACATAAAATAAAGTATGGGGAAGAAGAGAATATGGGTCGTCATTCCCTATTCCAAACTGCGTTTTAATGTTCCCATGAATCACTCAAGAGCCTAGATTTCAAGTGTACATTCATTTCAACTCTTGAAAATATAAAGGTCTATGGCTATTGTAGAAAGTATTTGAAATCAAACATTAAAGAGACAAAACAGCAACATTGCACATCACTGGAAAAATAAATTGGTGCAGACTATTTAAAGTGCATTAATTTACAAAAACAGTCACCACAGAAATTCATTCGACAGGTGTAACTGGTGCATAACTGTATGATTCTGCAGCTCCAAAATCAACTCTTACTTGAAAAAATTACACTAACAATAAATACAAACACCTCCTCTGAGATTCAGACTGTAACTCAGATATGTAAATTGTCTCTATCAAAGAATTTTATTTCCATCTGCATCAAATAATAATAAACTGACTACAGCAGCTGCAGTCTAACAAGTCACTGAGCAATTCATAATGCCATTCTAAGACCCTGAAGCTACTTTTCATGCTTATTTCTTATTACAGGAAAAATACAATCATTTTCCCAGTAATGTAAAGCAATAACTTTGCTGAAACATAGGTATAAAGAAAGAAACTTTATAACCAGATCATAGATACCTGCTTTTTTAATGTAAGACAACATCTTAAATAATTCTTTACGGCTTCAATAATTTTCCAGGTATAAGTATCTTTACTTCTGCACTTAACCTTTGAAGTAGCCATGGGAATGCAGAAGTAGTAGTTAGAGTGCAATTAACTGTAGGAGTACATTAGGGCTTAGTCCTGTTCTTTGCTACAGCAATACATACTGTATGAGTTAAAAGTTACCTCCTAAGATTTTACAGATACATAACAATACTATGTGGGAGGACAAAGCCCCAAATGCACACCAGATAATATATTGCTTTGGTGCCCAATGACTAGATTGAATAGAAGATGCCCATTACAAATAACAACAGTACAACCTAAGAAATTTAGCTTATTAAATTAAAAATCTTCCATCTAAAAGGTGTGAATATATCACAGTTATAACTAAACACCACAGGATAAGAAAGGGTCTCTCCTTTAATTTCTGGCAAAAATAGGCTGCTTGTAGAAACCTAAATACTTTTAACAAATCAGTTGTATTTAAACAGCAAACCTTCAATGGAAAATTTTTTTTTCCCAATCTAACAAATACCAGTAAATCTTGTACTGCATAGAGTTACTTTTTAAGAGCAAGTTTATGAAAAGGGGGAGAGAAAGAAACAAAGCAGCATTATTCCCAATCCCATCAGAATATGGCCACACAGGGCACAGCTGATAGTAAAGATGCTTCACTGCTCTATGGTAGGACATAAGCTAAACTGAATATGTACAGACTGAGAAAGAAAAAGAAGATCCAACTGTCCAAGGAAAAGAGGGGTACAATCTGTCACACACGATGCACTAACAGAAAGCTGTTGGGAAATTCTTCCTCTAGCTAAATCCCTGGCTTGGCAAGTAAAAATAAGTGGCATCGAGGACAGGGACTATACAGGAAGTGGGCATCTATGATTCTTCAGCCATCTGAAGTAAGGAGTTGATAGCTGCATCCTTGTTCCCCCTCTGAGCTTCTAGCACTGAGCGGATTACTTCCCTGTCCATGTTGGGAAACATGTCCTGGATAGATTTCAGGTCCTCTTCATTACACAGGTGCTGAGGGTTGACTGCAGGAGGCGGTATTGCCACCGGGACCATGCCTGGATTACAGACTGCAGGCATCCCTACAGGTTAAAAACAGAAGAAAGAAAGCCACAAAACATACATGAGTAGGGAAAAAAAAATTAATTAACAGACCCACAACAAAAAACCCCAGTGATTTTGAAGACAAAAGCAGCTTATGACTTGTCCCAACCTACCAACTTCAGCATTTATTTATTTTAACATGCACTCCAGGGGAGGAAGAAGATTGCAGAGATTATACCTACACTGTTGCAACTGGAAAATATTTTTCTACAACAGATTCTCATGCAAAGGTTATATTCCAGAAGTTATAAACTACAGTATGGCAACAGGTACTGTTCAAAATTAGGTACAACTTGCATTAAACAGGTTTACACATAATTCACTAAACAAACACTAAGCTCATCACAGAAAGGTGTAGTTGGTTTTCCCCATCTCATATTTTCGTTTCCAGTATATTTATGTTGTGATGAAAACATGGTTTTACATCAGCAATATACACAGCTGATATTTAGAAAGAAAATGAATGCAATTTCCAGCACATTCAAAGGAAAGCAAAGTACTTTGGTCCACTAGAAGACTAGACCACACAAATAAGCAATTTTTAGCAATGTTTTTCCTGGCTAAAGTTCCACCCAGCCTTCAAAGTCACTATGTGGCAAAAGAGCAACACCTCTAGGGGCACACACTGCTTTGTTCGTCTCTCTTCCAAAGGACAAAATTCATCTGACCTGTCATTTTTCATTAACTTCTTGTACATCCATGAAAAATAAAGCACTGGCAGTTTACAAAAAGAAATACTCCTAATCCTGTTAAAAGAAATTACTAGACAAAATCCCTTTTTCATCACATAAGAACTTCTACCACTAAGCATAGAATCATTGCTGAAAACACTACCTTTTGTTTAGTATAAAACTGAAAACAGATAATAGTACATATCTACATTTTTTTCTTATCACTTCTGAACATTGAGTATTTCACTTCTTCTCTATGTAGTTTCAGATCCTTGATTATCTTAGTCCCACTCCTTCATGTGTTAGCTTCTGCAGTTCTCCTGTGGAATTTCTAAGGTAGGGCAAGGAAAAGTACCTGCAGCTAGATAGAACCAAGTTCTGGTATTGGTTCTCTATTTTCAAGCATTTTATGCACTATTTCAAAGACTATTCACCTGATATTTTTATAAAGTAGTCTTCAATAATTCAAAGACCTTCCTGTACAGTAATGACCAAACTGAGACATTGTCACCAAATAAGTATTAGTTAGGATTAGTTAAGATTATCCTTTACACATACTTCAACACCAGATTTAATAAATAATTTGATTTCCCTTTTATTACAATGAGATGCTTCTGCAACCTGTTGCAGTCAGAGAGGCTTAGAAAACTGCTAAGGGTTCTTGTTTTGACAGATTGTCTTAGTCCCCTCACATACATTTTTAAGAAATCTGATGCACCTCACCAAAGGAGGTGCATCAGATTCAACTCCTTTCATTAGAAAAATAATCAACTACTTTTATTTGTTCATCAGCTTTTTAAAATAGGTATTAAACCACAAGATTACCTTTGTTGTATCAGAATATTGTATGATAGAAAGAATACTTAGGAAATAGCATTTTACAAATGCAGCTGAGAAGGTAATATACACAGTCCACACCATTCTTTCCTATGTCTTCAAATGCCTATGAATTTTAACATACCGGCTTTTCCTACACAACCACGTCACTTCCTCCTGAAGTTTACCTAATTACATGTTTGCTTTAAAGCAGTTCATTCTAGTCTTCCTGGTGTTTAATCATGCTATACAATAGTGAAAATGGCTACTTCAAAAATTTTAATTTAATTTTTATTTGAAACTTCACTTTGCTATCCTCCAGTCCTCAGAAAGCAAAACTTCCTTCACCTCTTAGGGTCTCACATTCCAACTACGTGTTCAAGAACTACCTTATGAACTTATATCTTTATTATTATTTAATTACATAAATGATTCCAGATTTTCTACTTCTTTAAAAGAAATAATTTCTGCTACTTTTACACATTTGATCTTCAAAAGCCTTGTTACACAACCTTATAACCAGTTTAGATTTAACATATAATTTAACACTTTCACATCCGCGTATTTGGGAGATCTACCAATTTTTGTCAGAAACATACCTGACTGCTTTACTTCACACTTCTTTAGATTCTCTGAGTGTTGGTTTTGGATTTTTTTAATTTGGCACACATTTTCTTTGAACAATTAACTTCTTTTACACAGTTTTTAGTTCGCCTGTTTGCTTTCTACATATGACCTTAATTACTTCTCTGTAAGTTAAACAAAGGATGAACTATTCGCATCATCACCATTATACATCTTCAAAACAAGGTGTCTTTGAGAACCAGCTTTCATATATTACTCAGATCAGAAGCTGCTTCTCTTCTACTGAATTCCAACTAACTGCTCAAAAATTCTAACAACAAAGCATTTGCATAACCAAGATAATTTTCAAGAGTGCCTCTCTGCAGCCTCATCTCTCTGAACATGACTGAAGTACCTATGTGATTGAAAATATTGCAAATTGTACCATACTACTTCTACTCAGACCTAACATCTAAAAAAAGAGCAAAGAGCAGTTTCAATACTTACCTTGTCTCTTCAAGATTTTCTTCACTCTAGCTATTTAGTCAGAAATGTCTATACTCACTTTCATGTGTAAAAATGTCTTAGCATCCCAGTGACTTGCTTCTTCTGTCAGCACAAAAATACTATATTATAACTCACATTCAAGGTTGGATGAGCTAAGTATCAGCTCTGGCTGACCAGATACTCCAAATGAATATAATTTGACTGCAAGCACTACACACAGGATTTCACCTGATAGATCTTTTCTATTTCTTTCCTCAACTTGGACTCCTGTTCTATCTAAAGGGATTCATTACTGATTTGTACACACCTACCTATGTATCTATGTTCTCCAGTTTTGATTTTAAAATTCCCTTTTTAATCATCTCAAATTTTATTAGAAGAAAAAAAAATTGGAACGTAGAGGCTTTAAGTCTAACACACAGGCTGCATCTACTCAAAAAGGTTCATCCTGAGTCATAGTCTCATAAATTTGTTACCTGCACACTGGAACCATATTTCTGCCCAGCCATCTGCATCACACCTCTACCACAGGTATCTGTCACCTTTTTTGCACCACCCGAAACCCTGGGTCCACAGCTTTTCCTGGCCTTTGGACCATGGTCCCTGGAATTCTGTCTGGCACTATGTGTTTGAACACACAGCCCACCAGACACCCTGGAGGCAAACCACTGTTCAGTCCTCACCAGCACAGCAAATACACTTCATCCAATTATTCAGCAGCATTTTGCACTGCCTCTTCTAGAGCTTCAACAAATCTCAACTCATTCCTCACACTGCCTACAAACAATGTCGGCATTTAAAAGGGGCATAAGACGTGTGGTCTCAAAAAAAAAAAGTTGCGAAGCCCCTGAAAGAATTGAGCAATAGAAGTTATGTTTTACTTCTAACATAAACTTCTCGATATTTTTTACTAAGACATCAACACCCTAATAATATCCAACAATCAGCCTAAACAGTGTATGAACTATTAATACAGGAGGTCAGTTTGAAGTATTAATCCAAACTAAACATGAGGCTCTTTTCTCAAGTACCATAGCATCCTACAGCTTACCAATACTGTTTCAGTGCATTATCAGTGCCAAAATAAAATCAAGACTAGAACACAGTTCTCTTACTGCTTTCATCAAAAATAGATAATTATGAAGCCAGACATCTGGACAGGCAGTACTCAAGAAGCATTTTGAATACAAATAATCAATTTAAGACACAAGAAATTTCTTGTCCGTATTGTTTCTTACCAAGGATTTTCAAAATCCATTTTCTCAGCTCTTATAATTTTAGCTTATGCTGTCTACAACTAGACTGCACACAAATGGAGTTAGTATCACAGATTTTTAATAAATACCTCCATGATAAATGCTTACTTTTCATGAAACTCAACATTCAAGCTATACAACACCAATTCAAGAGTACTTTGGGTTTTTCCGCACTCAGGCTAAAAGCATCCATAATTTCTGATTTACAAAATAGAAAGTAAGACTTAAGCATAAACTTAAAGAACTGTGCACTGAAATTTAGCAAACAGACACATATAAGCAGTCATTACAGAAAGTTATAATAAGTTTCCAAATTATCAGTGTTCAGTAAAAAGCTGCTCTGAGGTAAAAAAACCTCATATCACGTACAGGTGACAACTGGAACTAAACAATGTAAGAATTCCACTATCAGTGGAATTCTGAACTCCTGTGTTACTCTCAGATATTAGGTACATGTTATAAATCAGAAGAATGGAGCATTGTTTTCCAATTCAGTGAAATGGCAATGGCAAACATGCTGGCACAAGCAGTGACATTCCAATACATGAAACAATAGCAAGTCAGTTGCTACAAGCAGCAATGAAAGCATCAAAGCAGAATTAACAGGGTAAACCTTTTCCAACTGCATACAAGGCATTACACACTTGTAATTTTATTTTCTTTTTCAGTCAAGTGCCCTATGTTTAATTTCTTAACTCATTATCATTCTGTCCCATCCACAGACTCTTTCAGAGTAAACTCAGGAACCTTCACAGCATGAATTCTTTCATTTAAATGAAAAAATTGGCAACTCTTTTCCAAAAAATAAAATAGGTCTTAATGGTATTTGCTCCAGGAAAAATCTCACTACTAAAATATGCATATCATCTCATTTTTTTAAAAGTTGCATCTTTGCAAGCTACTAGAAAAATTAAGTGCACGAAAGAAGAGAAAAATGCTAAAATTTCACTGCTCTGAATAAACCAAATATGTTGTGACAATCACAACAGTTTTATCTACAGCATCTTTCTGAAATTCAGGGCATCAAGAAATGATATCATATCTCACAAGAAGTCATTCTAAAATTTTCTGAATGTATTTGATTAAAGACCAATGCTTTTATCAGGGATAGCAGTATCATAGCAACTTTGCACAATTCAGAATCAAGTGTCACAGTAAAGGAAGTCTAAAATGAAGGAAAATTGATTTCCTGTAACATGATTTGCCTTTAGAGTTCTAGTCAGGTACTTAACTTGACATGGATTTAAAAGAGAAGTACATGAAAAATATGCATTGATGAATAAAGTGTCACTTTTTAAAAAGAAAGCTTATTTGAAGATTAATTAATGAAATTAAGACTAAGGCAATTAGCAGGTTGTCTTCTCAGTCTCATTGCAAAACTCAGTTTTTTCTTTTCAAGTTTACCGAAGTCGTGACATTACCTGCTTCTCCACTAATGTTGCAGTAGCCAAACAACAGCAAGAACAATGTTTCTCTTCTACAAAACCAATACCATCACCTCGTGAATGTCAGCTCACTGACATTCAGCAGCTTCAGAAGAATATTGTAATATCACACCACATCCATCAACATCGTCATCAGCAATCAGTTTAATCATTGTAGCTCAAAGCTGAGCAAATGCCTTTCCAACAGGTTAGAGAGGCTTTAATAATTTGCAGAAGATGCATTAAATTGTTCTACTGTGACAACCAAGTGGCAATACCTTGTTGTACAGTCTGCTGTAACAAATAAAGCTGTTTAGATGAGTTCATGCAAAGACTCTTGAGTCAATGAGGATGGGAGTGAGAAAAGAGCTTGGAAACTTACCCAGAGCAAAGTACTCAAGCCCTAAAGACAGGTGAAAATGAAGGGACAAGGGGAAAGGAATAAGACATGGGAAAGAAATATTAATCTATTTTTAAAAGGATATTAACTATTTACCTTCCAAAGGTGAAAGTTGGATAAAATGAGGCAGTTGGGTAAAACCTAAGCTACCTAACACTAAAAAACTAAATGCTGCTAGAATCCAGTGTCTCAGATAATTTGCTTCAGCACCCTGAACAAATTTCCTAATTGTGATGTTTATGCAGAAGTAACAATCAGGGGAAATGCTACTGAAATAAGTGAGCCACCAGGTGTTTGCAGCAAGGATTATATTTTACAGCCCACAAAGGACAACATACATCCATGGTTCTCTGAACAAATACCAGTAACATCACAAGCTAACCCGTGATACTCCCCAAGAACACCTAAAGGAACAATGTACATACACACACAACCTTGCTAAAAAGTGATATTCCTGACTCTGACAGGACTCAGAAACACAGAGGTTTTTAATATATTTTTAACATGGGAGTTTATAAAATAAGTAAAAAGCAAGTTTCCTATTTATCCCATTAATATTTAGCTAATAAGAAATACAGCTTGCTTACAGAACTAACGTTTTTTAGCTCACTGTCTCTGGTATTCTTCTCTACAAGAAGATTCTGCAAGCACCAGTATATCAAAATAATCTACAGTTTAAATTAAGTAATCTTTATAAAAAGAAACAGGAAGAAGTGGTAGATAAACTCAACTTCTCTAACAACAACAGGGTTCACAAGTTCAAATTTTTGCATACCCAATCCACAGATACATCACTGCCATAGATAAATCACATGGCAGCTACAGCTTCTAAGCAACAGCTTGTGTTGTTGTCAGAAGTTTTCAATTTTACAAATTTTGCAAATAATTACCATGGTGCAAGAATATACTATGGCCAGTTCTATTCTTACTGCAGCTCCATCTACCACCAGATGTGAGGAAATGGGCATTACTTGTGGTCATCTGCTTACCACAGTGACTACCTGCCTGTTTCTACTGTTTACCTCAGCTTGTATGACAGTGTGAGAGTAATTAGCTGCTTCAGCATTAATTAGTAGGCTAGTTAATTAGAAAGTTAGTTTTGAACAAATGTTTTCTGTTACAGAAAAACAGCTTGGCCTTTGTGACACATCTAAATTTGACTTAATCATCTCACTTAAAAGCAGTTATTCTGGACAGTTAACAAGTAACTGTTAAAACTGTCTGGAAAAGCATTTTAGTCCACCCACTCCATTCCCATCATAGATAATGCTTTGATTCTGACAGTATTCTACAGCAAAATCCCCTTCATTTCAATTATAATAAACTATTCAATTATGCTCTTCCACTCTTCAGAAGGAAAAGCAGAACTTGTTTGCTGACTACATTAATTTAGCTGCTCAGGTAAAAAACCTGAACTACAAATATGTAAAGCAGGAGCATAATGATGTCCATCACCCTTCCTGAAGGGGTCTCAAAAGGAAGAGCGCAAACACTGTACAGTGTTACAAAGGAAATGTACAAACAGAGTGGGCCCAGAAGACACAAACAGTTCAGTTGTGCAAGGAAGGCCAGCATCTTTCATGCACCTTTCTGAAAGAGTTTACAGAATTCAGAAGGAGCATCTAGTTCAATATACAGAAAGTATTTCAAAAAACTCCAAGATGTCTTCTAAGATGTACTATTGTTTCCTTTTATAATTTGAAATTACTTTTATTAAGCCATTAAATGTATGAAACAGCAAAAGTATTCTGCAGCCAAGTCACTTTCCAACTCCAAACCTAATCATCCATCTAATTATTATGAGTGGGTCATTGATTAGTGAGTAAGTCAAAGCTTTAGAACTCACAGTGCTTTGGGAAATTTTGACGGTGTCCACAGAAATTCTAGAACAGCAAACACAAAGCACAGTAGTCTTTAAAGAGAGTAAAAAATACCAAATGTACATCAGAGGTGGCTTGTAAAAAGTCTGGCATTTATGAAGTCAAGCTTTCCCAGAACAACAGAAGAGTTCAAATCCAGGGGTGGAAGTTGCCAATGCTTTAAAAATACATGTCACAGATGCAGGAAAAATATTGAACACAGAATAATTATTATAGCAGCAACTAAAACAAACCTACTGGATCTTGGTAGTAGGGCAACGCTCCACCATAGAGACCCCAAATTCTTAGCTGCTAAAAGACTTACTATCACTTGCAAATGTTTAGTTATTTCTTAACTTGTCCAAATAGAAAATATTCTCAAGATAATTTACAGAATATCATGATTTGAACATCCAGTACTTGAATAGGAAGTTTGAAGTTCTTCTTTAAGTTTTACCTGTTCAGTTCTGTGTCTAATTTCAATTATACAGGAAACTAGTCTCTGCTTCATGTCTTCAGTATATACTCTGGCACAGAAATTTTGTAATATGAATATTCTCATTTTGATCTATTCATGAAATTTGTTAGCACTTTCTATAAGATCTTTAAACAAGATGACTGTGTTTGAAGTTCATTACAGGTCTGGTTTACCACAACAGAATCACGCTTCAGAAGTGCACTACGGTTCAAAGCACTTCACTGGCAAGACTTAAAATCTGACAATCAAGCTACAGAGATTAAAAACCACCTAAAATGAAGCAAACTGCAAGTTTTCATCAAGGAAAAAAGCATGCAGCCCAACTTTTTTCCCTATTTTGCTCTAACTTAACTCTGTAAAAATTAAAGAAGAGGTACGATTCCTAACTTACACAGTCTTTGTTGATGAGGTTTTTACAGTTAATGGAATTTTAAATTCAATAATCTCCTAGTAATTTTAAATTCAATCATCTCCTAGTCTTATAGAAGAAAAATAAAATACTGTGTCATCCCTTAGCACTTTAACTATGTCCCACAGACACTATCATAAGTTAAAGTCAAAAATACACGAATTTCTCTCTTACCTTCCCTGAAAAGTACACATACTACTGAATAGATAGTCATAGAATAAACTGGGGGTTTTAAGAGCCGTAAGCGAAACACAAACTCAACTGAACTAATCAGCTCCCTAAGCAGGACAAATTCAAACTTATTTACACACTTTAAACTTTTCATCTTTGACAGAAAAATTACAAAACATAAGTTAACACATCTCCACAAATCCAGAACTCCCTTTGGATCAACCAAAAGCACTGACCATACCTGCTGCAGTTATGTAAATACATAAAAAAGGGCTATCTCAGACCTCCCTATAATTTTTCATTCACTGAGCAGTGAATACTTCACATGCTGCGTAGCAAGTTCCTTTCCAAGAAAGCATCTTCAAAGACCACAGAAAAATTAATCCTGTTGTGGGCTACAGAAGCTGCAGCTCTGACAGCACAATTTATTTGAGGCACTTTCTTAAAGGCAGCTTTAGACGTGGCTTGCTACCATTTAAGTAAGCACAACTTGAAGTGCAGCCTGCTAGAGACCTGATCGGAGTATAAAATAAATACTCAAAAAGAGAAGCCTTCACAACTTGATAGACATTTTAATCCATTTACTCAAACTCATGCAGCTCTATTAAACAGGGTAGAATACTGAAGGCAGACCTGTACTTAATTTGTTCCCTCTTCTCATAAATATTTATAATAGGAAAAGTGGTTAAGGAAAAATCGTTAATAGCTTCCTTTACATTCTGAAAAAAACAGGAGTAATTTGGTATTTATTTCTGCAACACCCTTCATCTGGAAGGTTCATAGTCTTCAAGTAGAGAAAACATACCTGCTATAGGCACATAGCCAACTCCTTGCTGATATACAGTGGGCATCAGGACCACTGGCTGGGGTTGCATCATCATGGCAGCTGGCAAAGACTTGACAAATAAGGCACAGATTAGAACAACTCAGGAAATAGCCAGAAAATGCAAGCAATTAAAATTGTTTGCAAACAAGTAATCCCATTGCAAATCCATATTCAACAGTACTGTGCTGAGTGCTAATCCATATTAAGCAAATCTCTGGCAAACTAACCGAACTACCATCTTTCAATTAATGACAATTAATTTGCCCATGAATCAATAAACACACATCATGTCAAACTTGCCTTTCGCAAGAGTAATGAAAAGTTGTCATCAAAATGGATTATTTTAAAATACAGGTGTAATCAGGTTTCATGCCTTAGTCTTGTGAAACAAATATACAACATATTAATCATAAATATTAGACAAAATCTGATTTTTATTCTTATTTTTTATTTTTAAAAGCAGTACACTGCCCCTTGAAGCAAATTTTAGTTTAAATCAATTATTTTTGAGGTAAAACAGTGCTTTAAAAAAATATCAAATTAACTCAATTCCCTCTTACTACCACAATAACCACAGTTATATTTCAGTTCAGCTTAATTCTTGAAAATATTGAATATTATGAACAGTACATTCACAGGTAGACAGTTTTCAAGGTTAATTATAAATTCTTTTCTTCCCAGGGTAATAAAACAACTGTTCAGATCTGGGGCATAATGTGAATTTCAAACAGCAGGGAATATCTGTTCCCAGCTGTGCAGAGAACAGCAGCTTGGAACTTCTGATGATATACAAGTGCAGTAGGAAGCATTCAGGGCTGCACATGCTACAGATTATCCAACAGGTACTTGAAACAAAGGTGACAGGTGAGAACACTCTGGGAGCTGCTAAACAAACCAGTGGAGGTCTGCAGTTCATGACCAGTAGCACCAAATGAACAAGAAAGGAAGTGAAAAACAATGTCATCTCAAAGAGCATTCAAACTACCCAAGAAACACCTAAGACAGAAAAGAGCTTCCCTTATTCTGCTTTTAAACTGACATGAATTTTTAAAGATTTAGGGGAGAAAGTTATTGTCAGATTCCACAAAGTTATTAAAAATTGTTATTAATTTAGAAATGACAATGGACCATTTAGCTGAGGATTTCTTTTTTATAAGTACAGTAGCACAGTGCTAGGGAAACTTTCCTGTCTGACCACCCAGGAGCCACTCTGGCACCCGCTCCAGGCTAACTCCTGAGACCAAGGCCTCTTTGCATTGGGTGTCTCCAGTGACCCCAGGGGTGCCCCTCTTGGCTCCCTGCACACCTCACACTCACAGTCAGACAGGGTTTCCTTACCAGCTCAGCCCTGGGTTTCCCACTGCAGTGTCTCAGACATCTGGATCCTTAAAATACTTTAATCATGGTGCAGTAATGCAGAAACAGCTGGAGCTGGTGCCTCTGGGGAGGGACCCCCAACAAAGGAATCCCTGGGTTTTACAACCTCACAGTCTGTGCACCCAGACAGTCTGGGTGACTCCCCAGCTCCTGCTGTGTCCCAGTGTCCAGTCCCCTGGCCGGTGCCACAGCTCCCTGTGCCCTTTGTGGTGCAAAGGGTCAGCACCAGGTCATGGTCCCTTTCCTGGGGCTCCCACCATGTCCCAGGGTACAACCTCTCACTGCAGCTGCACCCCCAGCTACCTGCTCTCAGTGTACTCCTCAACAACAGGAATAAGCTGGGTAATTGCAAAACAAGATAAATACCCATTTGCCACCTCACCACAAAGTATTTATTGTCTTTACAAATATTTTTGACTGCTATTCCCAGAGTTAGGTATAATTATTTTAAATGCCAACAGATACAAACACTCAATATGGTACAACAGAGCTACTTCAGTCTAAAATATCTCCCTCCCACTACCTAAGAAACTTTTCTCCCTTCCCACCCCAAACTCGGCTTACCGTGTATGACATAACCAGATTAATCATTCCTTCCTTGTCATCACCTTGCCTTCCACTCAAGCTATACCATTCATCCTCCACATTTCCTTGTTTCAGAGACTCAGGAATTGTAATGTGTGTCCAAGCAATGCGGTCATCCATTGAAAAGGCTCTCTGAAATATAATTAGAAAAATATTACCAAATTAATTGTCCTGAAAGAAACCCCAAACTTAAAATTATCCTTGATAACACTTCAGTTTTATGCTATTAACTTGGTTAATTTTATTTCCTTTGAAATTACTGAAGTGTCAATAAATATTTTGGCCATCTCCTTTCCAACAAGGATGAAGGACACTTTTAAGTGGGTTAACAGATTGATTGCAGATATTTAATAGCAAGAAACTGAAAACCTGAAGCAGAACACTCTAGAAATACAGCATCCTAGTATCATCATAGGCTGTGTAAATCTCATGACATCACCTCAGAGGCCATTACATTAACATCTTCAGTTTACTATGGTAGCCTGTGAACTCCAGCAGATAGAAGTACTGATCTGCCCCCCTGCTGCAGCAATGAGACACTTGAACCAATCAGCTAAGCCCTCAAAGCAGCATCCAAAATCCTCACTTGTGTAATGACCACACGGCTGCTACACTGTCATGCTTTACTACACACAGCGAGAGAGGCAGCAAAAAAACAGGAAAACCATTACTTTAGCCTTAGATGTAGCCTCTTAGTTTCTCCTAATAAATCCTAGTGACTACACACAGTCTGTAGTTGACAGTTTTAGTCTCAGGAATTACAAGCTTGGGAAAGCTTCCAAGCTCTTCCTAGGTTAGAACAACACCGAAGAATTTTCAACTAAAACAGCATTGTACAATAGGCTATTTTTAATAGGGACAGTGAAGGACATAAAGCTGCAGGGCATTTTGATAGCCAAAAGGAGCTTAAATAGCACTCTGACATCTTCTGCTTCTCTTCCTTTGCAGGCAAGCCTGCTAATGCCCCTTTATCAGCCACCAAAGAAAGGCAACAGTTCTGACATTCTTGGGGAAGAGCAAAGACTTGTAAATTGCTGCTTTTGGAATTCTGAAAAATTTTTATTATCTTTCAGAGAACATGGCTAAGGAACTGTCTGTGCTAACTCATTCCTTTTTTGCTAGGTTTCAACCAAACCTCAGTCCAAACCGGAGATGGGGAGGGGTAGAAAAAATATATAGCAGTTCTGACCTCATCAAATATCTCTAGATAAAAGGAGTCCACACCCGGGGGAACAGTGCACTGAATAACTTTGTTCCAGCGGGGGTTCTTGGCTCCATTATGTGCTGTTGGAGTTTCATACACAGCGTATCCCAGCCGTATTCGGCAATATGGATCCATGCGCGTCATTCCGTAGTTCTTTGCCAGTTTGGCCTGAAAAGAAAAGAAACCCAGGAAGTGTATAATACTGACATTAACTTGAGAAGTTAATTGCTATTAGTTCACAGTAAGAACCAAATATTGAACAAAGGACTAGATTAAAGTCTGTGACAGAGAGAAAAGAGTTTAAAAAAATAAAGAAAGACAAACAGCATTCAGATTAAAACATAAACCAGTAAAACCATTAAGTGTCTGGGAGACCTTGAAAAGGGAACATCTTTTTAGCCTGTTTATTGTAGAAAATACACATCTTCACTGCAGTTAAAATAAATAACTTCATACCAATCCACAAAACACATGATTCCAAGGACATTGTAACAAGTTCAACTTTTCTCTGGGTATCCATCTCCAATATACAATCACAAGTGTAACGTAGTAGGTAGCCTGTCCTCTTTCACTTAAGTTCTTTTAAGCAATGAATTACAGAAATCCAGTATCTTCAAGAATATTACACAATCCAAAAGCACAACCTACAAAAGCAGTTTAATTGAGGTAAACTAGTCATAGTAGATCATACATTTCAAAGTGATTACACACTTACTTCAGCATGTGCATTTAAGAGTAGTTAATTCAATGGACAACTTAAGGCCTAACTTCACTATAAAAACAGATGCTGTATAGAATCAGAAGAGATCCAACATTCTTTTGCTGTAACATCATAAGACCAGAACAAAACAAGATGATGACAGTCCTGAACACAACACTGAGTACTGCTGCACAGCTGTGCTCAAGCAGAAGTCGGGCTTTTTGTATGTGCTGTTTCTCTGACCTATACTAAGCAGCCCATGGCTCTTTTATAGTAAGACAAGTGACAAAACACGGTGCCCCAGGGCATCTCCAACCTAGAAGATGTTTACAGAACTCACAACAGTTGAGGCTGTGCACTGCATAACATTTATCACAAAGTCTGCACTTCAGGCTTGGAAAGCCCTTTTCTCCTTCAGGAAACATGCTGCTTCATCAATTCATACATCAGACCTGGTGAGAAAGATCTCAAACTGGTTTTTGTAAATGTGGACTTAAAAAATAAAAAAAGAAAGCTGGCATCCAAACTAAGCACTATCTATAATCTCAAATTGTGGGACTAGACAGTTTATCAAACCTTCATCAAAAAAAAGGCAATAATCAGCTCTGCTTAAGACAAATTCACCACCACCCCTAAATATCTGCAAGGAAAAAAAAGCAGCAAATCATCCCCCCAGAAACTTTTTCTGATCTTCCATCAGTTTATTAGAAACAGAATTACAGCTGCTGTTTGATATACTTTATCAACACACTTAAATACAGTACACTTCAACCAGATTTTCATCTTCTACAGATTAACTATATCACAGCAGGTCTTGTATCCAGAATGCAACGTCTCAATACGCAGCCAAGATTCCATAGCATTCCTGCATAAATTCCTAGACAAATAGAGAAGAGTATCTCTTGTCTGTTGTACTGCCATTCAGAAGGACCTTGACAAGCTAAGAGAAGTGTACAGACAGGAAGCTAAAAGCTCAAAAAAGGAAAAACAATATACATGACAATAAGACTTTGGACTAACAAGCTGGAGAACAGTTTTGAGAAGGATGTGGAACAATACATAAGGGAACTGCAATTGCCTATAATATCCTCAAAATTACTAATGTCTTCCAATATTAAGTACAGGAACTACATGAAGCCTATGAACAGAAGTTTTTAGAGAAATCTGTTCACTGCAAAAATCATCATGAGTTTTTTTGATTCTGTGCTATAATAGCAAGGCTTACAGGAAATCGCTGCATCAAAGGCAGCGATGAAACATGAAACTGGACAAAATGCTGATGTACAGAAAAATGAAGGTACAAAATCTTTAAGAATTACTACCTATTTACATGTAACTTAGTAACTCAAACTCCAACACAAAATCTTTTCAAGACCACCAACTTAAGAAATTGCATTAATAATTTAAAATTACTTAATTGTACAAAGATGGCATAATTTTTACCTGTACTACAGTAATACTGAGTCTTCCTACGGTACCCATTGCTCCTCCATACTGTAGCTGCTGAGCAGCCTGGGCATCCAGCTGGATTTGCTGTTGCTGCTGGGTTGGGGTAATGCGAAGAAAATCTTGAGGAAGCTCACCAACAAATACCTTAAAAAAGAAAGAGAGGGAAAAAAAGAAGACTTTAAACTTTTATAATAGGAAAGAGATGAATATAAGTCAAAGTGTAACAAATTCAGGAGAATTTAGTCTTGACAGCATGAACAAAGAACTAATTAAATGACAAAACTGCCAACTCATGTTGCAAATGTTCTCCTTTTCAGAAACAATAATTTCCAACATAAGCCTCTGAAAAAAAGTAGGAGAGTCAAAGCTGCCCTGCAACTAAACATTTAAGCAGTTCATACAAAAGTCAGAACCTCTAAGTTTTACAACACATTCATATATGATATCTGATGGCATCCAGTTCTTTTAATTATTTATCACCCACATTGTGTCCAATTGTTCCTGTTCCAAGACATAGCACAATGCTTTCATCTGAGAGGTCACTTTCACAGTCACCTTCAAGACAGACTGTAAAACAGGATTTCCTATGGACCAAATCCTGCAACGCAATAAAGATGTCCTAACACTTTTCCAGTGTTAAACACAGCCAGCCTGCAACTAACCTTAGTGACAAAATTCCACCACATTCAAAACAACAATGTGGGAATTAGAAATCTAGTCTATCATGAAAATGAGTCAGGGACAAAAAGTAGTAGTAGGGAACTTTTGTTACATGAGTCAGTATGAATCAGCACTCCCTACGGATTTTCTGTTAGCTTTACAGTATAAAGGGAAAGTTTCTACCCATCACTTGTCAATTCAACAACTCGAGTTGTTTCTAGGTTTTAAACACTCAGTGAACATTATCAATTCAAATTCATGTAGAAATATTATAATTTTAAAATAACAAATATCAATAATAAAAAATTTAAAAGGCAAGAAAGTGTCATAGAAAATTTATAATTATGCTATTCATTTCTGCTATCTATGGAGTGGATGACATATTTAATACAGAACAGTCTACCTGATAAAAGACAACACAATTTCTCATGTTGCAATCCCAAACAAGATTACTCAATCATGTATCTGGCAGATGCATGCCTACAGAACATAATTTAAGAAGCGAACAGGCCTTGAGGACATAGCTTTTCAAGATTACACAGCATTTGCATGTCAACATTGCATCTTGGAGACAGAAATCACCGCTCTTGCCAAATCACACGTATGACTATTTTGTATGATTATCTGAGAGCCTCGGGATCCTGGCAACAGTAGATGACACATGCCAGAAAGGAAGTTTATCTGAAAAGTTCAGGAGGAAGCACTGAATGCCTGCTGCTGGGCTATTGGGAAGCAGAGTAAAAAGGGAATCAGTTTTGCTTACAAGTACCGTAAAATTTTATAATTAAAAACCTAAGCAGGTGAAGTTTTAAGAAGTGGAAAGAAAAAATGAGCTAGAAGTTAATAATAAAAGAAAGTTTATTTAAGTTTGGCTGGCAATGAGACATGGTGTTATAACAGCCTTCTCACTGGAATACATATCACTTTAAAAGAAAACATAATTATTTAGGCAAGATCTGAAATGGCCCCAGAATTAGCGAGGAAATGGAATTTACAACACAGCAGGTCCCCCTCCAGCCCTGGTCCTTAGGAATTTTCCAAACTGGTACTATCAGCACCTCTAGGAAGAGACATCATAAACATTTCCCACAGTTAGAAGTGATGGCTGCATCCCTGAAATCCCATTTCCATATTATGCAAGCTCCCTCTGTCAAACTCCCAGAAAACAGGATAGCCTCTTTTGTCTCCATCTTCACCTGGATATTGGAAAGCTGAAGTCATTCACAACAGAAGCTTTCACTTTTGAAATTGTATTTCATAAAAGTTAACCAATATCTGTTCCAACATAAAATATACAAACTGGTCTCTGTACTGAAGTCCAAAGGGGAAAAAGTCCATGAAGGAGACCAAAGTTTTCTTACAGCAGCTAAACTGATTCTAGGTCATTCAGTTACCTCACACAAAGCCACGCTCTTATCCTAGAACTGCAGAGCTGACATACATAGAAACTAAAACCATCTAGTGATAACTAAGTTAGCAAAAGATCTGAGTGGTAAACCCCTTCAAAAGGGAAGAGTGGCGAACAGGAGATGCACACACTTATATATTCAATTCTGACTAAGATTTGGTTCACAGATGCTTACTGAGGGAAATATATTACTCAGTATACTAATCATCAGCTGATACCATATTGGCGGAGACAAATCAGTATCATGCAATCTTTTTATCTGTAAAGAAAACAGGTCAATTTACACCTTCCTCAAAGCATTTAAAAGCAGGCACATAATTGCCACCTCCCAACCTGAATTAAACATACAAAGTTATGTAACCAGAATTCAACCACAGTTTTTATTTTAAAAGCAAGGAAAACATATATGACAAATTTGTGCCACTGATCCTACTCCACAACCACTTTGAAACAAAAGCACTTCCCTCTAATGGCACTTCAGAAAGAATGTGAAATTCAAGCATGTTCTGTCACTAGCTGCAGAACAAAAAATAATTCCATTTAGCAACAGGACAGGGATGGGACTACAATTCAGAAGACAAATTAAAAATAAGTCTGCCTTATAATCACTTTCTAATAAACTTTACTGACAGCATTGCATCTTAAAAATATGGATTATCTAGAAATAGAATAACATTGCCCCTCCCACCTGCTACAATCACTTAAGAAGCAGTTTTGTAGATCTTCACAGTAGAATGCTGCAGGTATAAAAACTGCATCTCAACTTCTTCAAACTGAACATGGTGTGATATTCTACAGCTATTTGACGTAACTGAGCATGGGGCTGCCTTAGTTTCACCTTCCTACTTCTTATGCAACATGAAATGGTGCCAGAGAGTTGTAAATTGGGCCGGTGTAAAAGCCTGATCAGAAGAAACAAGGGTTGGAGGTAAAGGCAATGGGAACTAAGTTGTCAGAACCTTCAACTCACTGATTGTGCAAGTACTGGCACCTGCATAAGGGAGGGAAAGGGACACACGGCCAAACACTGTCACCAAAGTCCCGTGCTACAGAAACATTTCCCAGACACAATACACTCAGGGAACCATAATTAAGGTTTCCACACTAGCAAATACCAAGGAAGTATAACATGAAACTTCTTCAAAACATCAAAGAGTTTTAAACACCTAACTATTCAAAAATTTCTGACCATTCTCCTTTAAATGGTTTTACTGTTTTTAAGAAAGAAAAAGTGAATGACAGAATTTTGAACTATTATTCTATGCTTTGCACACTGAAGAAAAAATTGGAACGAGATAGGAAGCATCCAAACGTCCTGAAAGAGCTGATATTTGTTCAAGGCTGCTCTTTAACATCTTTGAAAGGCCATGGAGATTAGAGGAACTCCCCTATATCAGGAAAAAGACAAATCTCATACCCAGCATTCTAAAGGGCAAGAAGGATGAACTGAGGAAGCACAGGCAGATCAGCCTCACCTCAGTCACTGAGAAATTCATGGAGCAAGTGCTTCTGGAAGACATTCCTTGACACATGAAGAGAAAAAAGCCAAACATGGATGAGGAAAAGCCTTGGTAAAGGCTGGCTATAAAAGAATAAAAAGCTGATGAGCCATCTGTCTTCTCCAAAACAAGAATATATGACTAAGCAATGCGCAGAAGGTATCAAAGCAGGATCATTACAATCTGAATGGATGGATGAAAAGCTGACTGGAGCACTGAGCTCAGAAGCTGAAGTTCAGTGGTTAATGACACTGGAGGTTGGTTAGAAGTGAAGCAGTTCAGAGGTCTGTAAAGAAACAACTTATGTGTCTAATATTTTCCCTCAGCAACAAAATGTGAAGACAAAAGGCAGCCTTATCAGTTTTGAGGATGACACTGAATTTTGGGAGAAATGACTGGTATACTTGAGGACAGGACCAACAAGAGAGATGGAAGAATTCACTGGCAAAAAAATCCATGGCACCAGTACAGACTGGAGAACAACTGTCACGACTGCCTGTACCTCTACAGAGGTGGAGAGCAAGCAAAACATGGATGAGCAGAGGACACTTGCAGCAATGAATCCTAAAAGAAAACTACAGTGGATCAACAAGAACTCAGCCAGCCAGCTGAGGAAAGGAAACAATTGCTGGACCACACCTGGAACACCGTGACCATTTGGAGCCCAGCAGAACATGAAAAAGAATGAATTTCAGGGAGACCAGCAAAGATCCACCAAGAGGCAGATGAAAAGGGCTGGAGCACTTGTGAGGCCAGGCTGAGGATTTGTTTAGAATAGAAGAAAGTTAGAATGCACCTTGTAGCAGCTTTCTGGTATTTGCGAAGAGGTCATTGAGAGAACAGACCCAGGATGTCTTCTGAGATGCAATACAAAGAGAAAGGAGATCTCAATCATTAAACCAAAATAGGGCAGATTTCACATGGAAAAAAGGAGGTGGTAAAAAATACCTCTAAAGTAGGGCAGGAACTATGGTATACAAGCATGAGTTAAAAATAAACGACAGAATGAGTGTCCATATGACATCTGTGTCTATGCCTGGAGAAGTGAAGGCTCCACTGGGGAGACCACAGAGCACCTTCCAGTCCCTGCAGGAGCCTACAAGAAAGCTGGAAAGGGACTTTTGACAAGGGCCTGTAAAAGTTTTGAAGAGTCTCAAGAAAAAAACTCATCAGTGTCACCTGTCATCTGAGTAGTGACCATTAGGGAAATTAGGAGCAGAGATCTATGCAGTCCCAGGTTGGTACTGAATCTAAGTTGGAAGGACCTGACGTATTTGGCAGAATGGTGGATAATCATGTAGAGTAACCATGAAGAGTAATTTTGGATATGACTGGCTAGATAAGGAATCACAAATATAAAGTTTTGGTAGCTCAGTCTTAATCTAAAGCCTGGTCAAATTGTTTATTAATACTCCTACTTGTAAAAGGTATCACTTAGCAGTCCTTACATATTCAGCTAAAGTTTAGATTTAAAAAGCTGTTTTGTTCATACAAGATTACAGAAGTGAAAATACGCTAATTCCATAACATCCTGAAAAGGGTCAGAGATATCTATATTCTAGCAGAGTATTTGAAGTAACAGACAAGATGAATTCTGTTTCATCTAAAAAACTAAACAGCAATAAGAAATTTTAATTACGCACCAAGCAAGCACCATCACAAATTAGAAAGTGCAGGAATAAGATTGGCAACAGCCCACTTTAGTTTCTTACCCACATGAAACAACCTCAAATATTTTCTTGCTTGTTCAAATAGAAAGAGTGAACTGTTGTCTCCAGCACTAAAGAAAAAAGTGGTTCCCAATCCTTTAGCACCATTTAGTGGCTATTCATTTGTAATGCAGTTGCGTATATAGAAAACAGCAGAATTTTATCTTCCTCTCTAAAAAGAATTAAGAAAGGCTGGAATGTACCATATCAACACCCCCAGCTGTGAATGCCTGCTTAATATTGCATAATTTATTCATTCATTTAAAAACATTCAAATCTCTAAAGTGGGTAAGGAAGAAAAGCACATACAATATTGTCAGCAACACATTAAAAGAAAAAAACCAAAACCTGAAGTCCAGAAAGTCAAAGCTGCATGAGATAAATTATCATATGCCTTTTGTCAGGCTTCAGTCAAGTTTAGGAAACAAAAGATTCCCAATAGATCATACAGGAGTACCTGGGAAATTCTAGAACAAGACATCTAGAAGAGTAACATTCAAGGGAGACCCCGCAGCTATGATAAATAAAACAAATAATGCACTCTAAAGAATGAAATTGATGACCATATCATATTACTGTCATAGGAGAAGTGACAGCAGTGCAGTTTTTCAAGATTAGCAGTAATTCACCTCACTGTTCTTTCTACAAGGCTGCATAATTTTTTTTTTAAGTAGCTGTTTCTACATAATAAAATACAGCAGTGTAAAGTTACTGCTTTTTAAAAACCCCTCATTTCACCATAAGCAATATCATACTGTCAATGACTACCAGATCCTTTCAGACAGGAGGAACAGACAGAACCAGCACATCTGTCGAAAGCTCATGTTTTAACACCTTATATGTAGAACATCCCGGTGTGAGGTATGATTATCCCTGGGCAAAACCAGACAGTAACATATTCCCAATAAACTGTAGGCAGCACCTCCCAGAAGGCTGGTAAATTGCTTTTACGACGGCTCAGCTCCCGTCCAACACGCACGCCTACACGCTACACTGGATGCGCCGTTCCAGCTTTCAGGCGGCAGCTCCAGGGACAGCGGCGCGACCGTGCCCCGCCGAGCTGCGAGCACAGCGAGCTGCGCTCTGCTTCCAAGAGAAAGCCATTTAGCTGTGGTTCAGTGTAAGCATTTCCCTCCTCGGAAAGGCCTTTGGACAAAGAACGGGCAGGAGAGCCGCCTCAAGGACTCCGCGCAGTTAGGAGGGACTTCCCCTCCCCTTTCCCAAAGCCTCTTCGCAGGCGGGGAACCGGGAGACAAGGCAGACTTCCCTCCCCCGCATCCCAGCAGACTGGAGACGATAAGAGGGCTTTTCCTCTACCCGCTCTGGCGCGGCCGGAGCTGGGGCAGGGTGAGAGACACGGAGCCTCCCTCCCACAGCGGCGCTGGCAGAGGCCGGGCGGGCCCATCGGGGTCTCCAAGCCGGGCCTCGCCCGCCCAGCGCGGCGAGCGGGAACAGGAGATATCCCTGAGCGGGCCCCGCCGCGCCCGCAGCACTCACCGGGCCCCGCTGGGTGGTGACGGTGGTCGCCATGGCGCCTCGCCGGGGCCGCGGCCGAGACCCTTCTTCCTCCTCCTCCTCCCGCCCCGCCAGGCCGCCGATGCCTCTCGCAGCCCCGATCCCGGTCCCGCCGCCCGTCACTCAGCGCGAGCCCCGCGTCACCTGACACGCCCGGCTCCGCCTCCGGGGCAGCGCAGCGGCGCCTTCTTGCGCACGCGCCTCCGCACGCACCGGGAGGGGCGGGGAGCCGTCCTGCGCGTGCGCTGTCCCGCGCTGCGGCCGCCGCAGCGGAGCGCTGCGCTGCGGGGCCGCCGCGGCCGGTAGGGGGCGCCGCGGCGCTGCGGCGGAGGCGGGGCGGGCGCGGCGCCTCAGGCCGCCATCTTGTGCCAGAGGCGCCGCTGCCGCACGGCTGGGGCGCCCCCCGGGCAGCGCGGGGTGTGCGGGGCGCTCCACGGCCCTCTCTGCCAGCTGTGGCGGCCGTGTGGGACAGGGAACGACTCACTGCCTGGCCTGGCCCCAGTGGCTTCCCAGAGCTTGCTGATCAAGGGCAGCCCTTTCTGGGAGAACAAAAGCAGCTTTAATATTCATCCAAGTGCTGCTTCGGGAGATAAAATCTGATTATTTCAAAGCCAATTTAAATAACATAACTGTTTCCCGTTGTTAGGGCTGTTTCCTGTTGTCAGGATCTGCTGCACAATTTTAGCCCTTAATTAAAATTCTAGCGCGGATTTTGGCAGCTGGAAATAGAACAGTGCAATTAGGAGCGCTCCAAATATAGCACCAGCTCTTTTTTTTTTTTTTTTTTTTTTTGCCTCCACTCTCCACTAACATTTTCTTGCAGTGGGAACAGCCTCATCGTTTTTATTTCATAGAATCATAAAATGTTGTGGGGTAGAAATAAGACTAGATCATCCAGTTCCAACCCTCCTGGCATAGCAGGAACACCTCCCACTATCCCAGGCTGCTCAGAGCTCCATCCAACCTGGCCTTGAGCACTGCCAGGGATGGGACATCCACAGCTCTGGGCAACCTCTTCCAGTGCCTCACCATGCCTATGGTAAAGAATTTCTTACCGATATCTAGGGTAAATTTCTACTCTTCCAATTTGTACCCATTACTCCTTGTCCTGTCACTATAGCTCCTTACAAGGAGTCTCTCTCCAGCTTCCCTGTAGGCCCCCTTCAGATACCAGAATATTGCTATTAGGTCTCCTCACAACATCTTCTTCCCAGGCTGAACAGCCTCCACTTTCCCAACTTGTCTTTGTAGGGCAGGTGCTTCAGTCCCCTTATAATTTCATGACCCTTCTTTTGACTTGCTCCAATAATTCCATGTCCTGCTGGGGACACCAGAGATGTGTGCAGCACACCAGGTGGGGTCTCACAAGGGTGGAGTAAAGGGTGAGAATCAATTCCTCACCCTCCTGGACCACTCCTTTTGATGTGGCCCAGGACACGGTTGGCTTTGCACACACTGCTGGCTCACGTTCAGTTTGTCTTCAGCCATCACCCCAAGTCTTCCTCTGTGGGTACAAAATCTTGACATTATTATGACATTACAGTCTTTACATCATGAGGGCAGGATGGAAGGAAAAGAGTGTAAACAAGCTTCTTTGGTATTCTTACACCTATAACCACACAAGCTATGAAATTAGTTTCGGGTGAGTCATGAGCAGTTACAGTTTTACTCACCATGGATTTCATTCCAAGACCTCATCTAGTTGCAATAATTTCAGAGATCAGACAGAAGACATTATTGCCTCTATGAAATTTGTATCAACAGAAAAAAATAGTAATATTAACTCAGAAATTCTTGAGATTTGGTTTCCCCATACAGAGATGAGCAGTGACTAAAGCGCCATTGTCCCTTCCTGACGGTGCTGCCACTTTCTAACTTTCTTTTTTATTTTCCCGTTCTATTATTGTTCTCAGGAAACCCATACAATAACTAATACCATCTAATAACTAATACCATCAACCCGCATAGAATAACTAATACCATAACTTACCTTTTTGCACCATTTTAAGCCATTCTAAGCATTTTTGAAGGGCTTATTAAACAAGCTTCCCCCGGCCCTTGAACCGGTGCCGGCAGGTGGCCGGGACGCGGCGCGGCAGGGTCGGCACCGCCACCTGGCGCACGGCTCCGGTAGGACAGGCGGCCTCCGCAGCGCCCGGGGGCGAGCGGGGCGCCTTCCCCGGCCGCCACCGCCCGCAGGCAGGCAAACACAGGCGGCAGCGCGTCTGGTGTCAGCCTGGTCATTACAGCGGGAATGTAAGCCGTGGGAAAGGTGAGAGAACAAAAGTCATAAAAGGCTCTTATTTGCAACATATGGGCATCGTTAAGAAAAGGTTGAAAGGTAATCAAAGAAGCTGTAATGACAATAAATTGCGTTTATCTTGTAATAAACATTAAGACATCAGTTTCTCCTGTATCATTCTTTCATTCTCATTTCGAGTCTCTTCTCTGTTGTTCCCAGTTCTTCATCTACCCTTCAGATTTGTGATAGGCCCATTTGCCTCTTTTTATGAATTTTTAATAGCTTAGTATCTCTGAAGACATTAGGTAAAAATTGATTAAAACCAGACAGCTGGTTGTAGATGTATGGAAGCAAACAAATACGCATCCACATAGTGGGATTGCTTGATAGTTATCAAATAGACATTTCTCCCTAGGCTGGCTCCAGAATGTGAAAGTGTAGATAGCACCCAAGCTTTTCTTCATAAAATCAGAAACCACTGTCTCAAGGTGGCAGAGGAGAAGAACAATGCACATGATGCTGCCCTCACTGAGGAGCAGTTACAGCAGAATTCCTGCCACATTAATTCTGAGCTTGTTCAGAAACCCAGAAAGGACACTTCAAAGGCTGAGGAGAGTGATGCTGTGGTGAAAGTGAGGGAACACAAAGCTCAGGTGGATAATTTCCAACTTTCATTATGTGTTTATTTAGCACTCAGCGTTGGGGTCTGACTCTGAAACCTGTCAGATGGCACTTCAAACATGTAAATGGCAGCAATTACTGTGGTGAGAGAGCTACAGTTGTACCTCTGTGAAAATAGTGCGCTATTAGAAGGTCAGGCCTCCCAGTGTTTTGGGTAAGGTACCTATTGGAATCCTTCAGTTAGGAAGTAAACTTCAAACTCCTTGTTACTTCCTCTCTTCCCCAGGGAAAGCTCACGAGTGAGTTGAGTGGTTACATTTTATGCCATTTTGATGATCTTGCTTGATACTGGGGGAGTTACCACAGTCATTTAAGCCCATTGGCTTATTGTGGCTTACAAACACAGGGAAGTCACAAGAAGGTTTTAAAATATACTCTTAGCTGTGCAAAAGCTGGTGCATAAAAGCAGAGTAATAAATTAGAGTTGGGATTTGTCTGTTTCAGAGATATTCACCTGGCCTTGCATAGGATCTCACAGTGAACTGGTAAGGCAGGTTTTGGGTTAAGTTTTGTAGGTATTGTGAACATACAAGAGTACTGTGGGATGGTCTGCATCACTTCCACTACTGGCTTGGATCTCGGGCAGTATCAACCCTTTTTTGCCATGTGGGACTTCAGATGCCACACAAAGGGACACTTCTGTTGCATAGGAAAAAACATTTTTTGTGAAATGCAGAGCCCAATTCCACCATCATTTCATACACAGTCTTGCCAAGCTGACTTGAAGTTAATTGTGGGCAGGGATGACAGTGGAGAAGGTCAAAGGGATCCACTGCTTTGTGGATCCAACCCAGACCAGACTGCAAGTGCAGAAAAAGGAAAGGGATGTCTCAGGTTTACGGCTATAAAAAAAGTCCCTTGGAGTCGTGGTGTGCTGAACACAGCTTTTTGGGGTGTATGTAGACTTACATGGGGGCTGGACACAGCACCAAACACAGAACTAGAGATTGCAATGCTAATCTTTTGTTCGTGGTGCCAGATCAAGCTTGGTAATGCACAACTGAGCTGAAACAGGAACATGGAAATCCCAGATGGTGTTTGGACTGGCTGTAACAAACAATAATTTCCACTTCAATGGTATTCAAGGTACTCACAGTGCATTGCAAACTTTAATTAATCCTCACAGTCCAGTTGGGATGCAGAAGAATTACATCCCCCCATCATGGAGGAAAGATAGCTCCAGCATGAAACACGGCAACACTGGAGCAACACACAACAACATTAGCCAGGAATTTCAGTCAGGATAGTGCAGGACCTATCCTGCACTGAGACTAGAAGAGAATAAATTGAAGAGAGAAACAAATACAAACTGAAGATCAAAATCAGCAGTGCCTCCCTCCTGACAGCATGCCATGAAGCAGAGCTGTTAAACAGCAGGCAGCTTACCACCCTCACAAGCACTGCAGAATTTCATACTCCAGTGTTAGAGCTGCTGATTGAGCCAGACGAGTATTGGCAAAAGCCTTGTTGGAGCAATTGTGGGGGATTCTAGCAGCAAAGCTGAGAGCACTGCCGGGCAGCTAATAAGTGGCTATTCTTCAGTCACGCTGCACTCAAAATAGCTTTCCAGCCGAGGAAAAGCAAATTCTATTGGCTTCAACACCTGGTTGAGCAACTTAATAAGGACAAAATTGAAAGTTAGAGCTGAATCATTTTTTACTTTATAACTACATCTTCATCATACAGTTCATTCCAAAACAGGAGTTATTTCATTTCAAATCAGGTCCGTGCAAGGTTTTTCCGTAGGTTCATTCAGCACAGAGGTGAGGAGAAGGTTCTTTGAAAACAATTTCAGACACCAGCTGCTTCAGAGGAAGAGAGAAATATACAATTATAAGAAGACTTTCTCATTTTTTCTCCAGTTCTGCCATAATTTTCTCAAATTGTATTTTTTAAATATACTTTTAATGTACCAGGGAAATTGTAGCAGTGCAAAACTCTATTTAGTGTTATTTTGGTAACACGTCCATTTCCAGACAGCACTTCAAAAGATATGAGCAAACAGTTAAAAGAGCAAAATATTGCTGTCCTTTGCACAGCAGACACAAAAAAACCACTTGTTCCTGTTATTGAAATCACCTTTTATATATTTGAAAGTTGTTATTGTTTTACCTCTTAGATTTCTTCTCTCTGAAGTTCAGCTATTCAGAGGAATGTCAGAGGAATGTCAGATTAAACCTATCCTAATTCCTTCAGTCTTTTTAAACAAGTATGCTTGATAATTATTGTTGTATTCCTCTGTTTTTTTCCCAGTAGGACTATACCTTCCACTAAGTGTCCAAAATTGGCTGTGTCTCATCCCAGCTCAGATGTCCAGCTCTCTACAGACTGCTTCAAGGAGAGCTGAAGAATTGCTAAATGTTTTGTAGATGATAACATGGACTATAAATTGCAATAAGAGTTTGCCTTTTTTACAGCACAATAACATTGTAAACATCCAAATCTCTTTCTGACATGCAATTATTTAACTTGTTCCTCCTCATCTTAGGTTTCTTCAGTTCATAATTCTTGTCTAGGTGTGATGACCTGTTTGTTTTTATTGAGTTGCATCCTCTCAACTGCTCTTGTTGTTATACAAGGTATACCTGTTATGTTTGATTGGCAAAAATACCTACCCACAGTAACTGTGAATGAATCAATGTGTTTGTTGGTTTATTTAAAAACAAGCTGCTCTCTAATCCAGACATAAGTCTAACAAATGAAATTTTCACATCTTTTTTATTTAATCAAATTATCCTTTTTAAATCTAGATTATTTTTCAAACAGGAGGGTTCCCTGCTGCCTCATTTTAAAAAATACAGATGTTAGAAGTCATTATTGGAAAAAAATACTAAAGCAACATAGATTTTCTCATTCTAGTCTCACTGTAGGAGGACTTGCAGCATTCCCAGTTATGATATCCCTATTTGTACCCAGTACCATGCCAGGCTGTGAATAGATGTCATAGGTATCCTGTTCATGTGCGGTACACATTTCCATGTATTTATTTCACTTATTTTGTTCTCATCTGAGAAAATAAAATAAAATAAATGCATAGAAAAATGAAGGGATTGGTTTTGTCTGCTCACCAAATTTCTCCTGACCAAAATATAAATTAAGACACAGAAGGGAAGAAACAATGAAAAATAAAAGGAAATGACGGAAGGAGAAGTGACAACTTCCTTCAAATGTTAAGGATGTTGTTTTAGAGCAATTCTAACAAGCCAGATTTTTTTTTAGATACCTTTCAAATCATATTGAATTTGTTAATATATTTCCCATTTGATCTAATATTTTGTATAGGCACAAGTAGTACAAATTTCTTTATTCTTAAGTAGTGAATTTCTGGGCAGGAATTCTTTAATTCCCACTCCATGTCCAGGCAAGCAAACATTGTTTTTCTGCTGGAAATATGAGTAAAGATTTTCTTTAATATAGAAACTTGGAAATATTATTATAGAAATCTTTACTCATATTTCCAGCAAAGCATAGTTTTTCTCCTTTGTAATTTAGTTGCTTTGTTGATTCTCCGTGATCACATCATATACATGCAGATCAATGTGCTTTCTCCTCTTTCCAACTGATATTTTTTACAGAAGAGGCACCAATTTTCTGTGTGTAAAAGGATTATTGCATGTTAAATGGCATACTTTCTCCTAGTGGGTATTTCAGTTTTATAGATACTAGTTTTTATAATTACCAGTGAATATTATGAGGACTCTACAATAACAGTGGTTTTTAGTAGTGATATTTAGTAGGTTCTTTCCCTGCTTGACTCTTCCCCTATGTCTTTATATTTGGTGCCTAACTGCCTGCAAGGAAATAATTTTGTTAGATGTTTAATCACAAACCTTGCAAGGAAATCTGCTGTTTTCCAAACAATGCAGAACTAACTTCGTTACCACATTGACATGATAGAAACATTTCCCAGCCCTAAAGTCCCATCTTCTTAAAAGTCTGTAGCCTGTATTCCCTTTGGAAAAGACCAGTTTCAAATAATTCAATAGTCTAATTAACTATTTCCATCTTTCCTTCAGAGTATTTTTTGCTGAATGTGACAGGTTGTGGGGGACAGGGCAAGTTGCACAGAAATACTCTCAGTGCTTGCAGTGAGATTTTTATATGCACTGGCTCTGGTTTCTATGTGGTCAGATCCTCAGTCTCCTCTGAAGTCAGCACAGATGTACAAAGAGGGTCTGGAAAAACAGCAGTTTTTCTTCTCTGCAGAGCTGCCTTAGCCCAGGCTCAGGGAAGTCAATAGGAGCTGCAGGAGTGCAGCACCTCTGAAAATGCAGCACATTCAGCAGCTTTTTACCTTGTTTCTTTCCAACAACTTCAAAGTTGCTATGGTACTAGAGACAGTGCTGAGGTAAAACAATTAGATACTGAGTCAGCTTAAGCATTCTTAAACATCACCACTGGACAAGTCGACATCTGTAGCTAAATATTTCAAGCATTTCCTAACTCCTTCTTCTGTTCACTGATTATTAGATGTCACCATATAAAGTGTCACCTTAGTGTTCAGTCATATAAGTATGTGACTGAAGAGGAAATTAATTTTCCCCTGCAAGGGAGACTTCTAATGAGGTATTTGTCTTTTTGTTTAAAGCTAATTGCTTTAAACACAAGAGAAATAGGCATCTTCTTAGACTTACTGAAGAGCTTAGATCTTCAGCTCTTTCTATAGGCTCTATGATCTCAGTAAATGGTTTGATCTTTGCATGCTACCTTTCCCCTCCCAAACAAGGCAACACTAGTGCACCTGTTGAGTTCTACTATTCTGCATGCTCAAGGACAATGTTCTTTTGGTCAAGGTCTTCAGCACTTACTGCAACATGTAGTATGCATACTGTATATGCAATGAATTGCTGCTCTGTGTGGCTGTAACCAAAGTTCTAATAAACTGTAAAGAAGGCAAAAGTTTGTAAGACACACAGATATAACAGATCGGTGTTACACATATGGTCATGTACCTGTTTCAAGTCACTTTTTGCTTGGCTTCCCTTCTGCTGCTTATAGCATCATGTAGCACTTCCTGGCACATATTGGTTCCTTCAACACGAAGGTGGTGTCACCTGACTGTAATTATAGACATTTTCTCTGTAGGAATCCAGCCCTACAGCTATATTCAGAACACAAAAAATGTGTGAAATAAAAATACAACTTTACTTTTTTATGTGATAACCAAGCACATAATTTCCTTTCCTTTAGTTTTTTTCCTAAAATAAAGATAGGGAAGACAGAAACATCATAGGATTATCTGAGCCTTTATACATCATTCATAAAGACTGCTGATTGTAGAAAGAACGGCATATGTAGAAAGTGCTGCATATGTAATTTTTCTTCATCCTTGTTCTTTATTCATGGTTTATCAGAAAAAAAACCCCTTATTTTACTATAACTTATAAGTACTGCTATTGAAATAGTTTATCAAAATCAGAGAAAGATTTGTTTTCTCTCTCTGCAGAATTCACCAAACATTTACACATTATGTGAAGCCCTAATACTTCTCTTGGCTTCTACAGAAGCCTCTGAAGTTTTATGTAAGCCACCCTCAGGTTTCATGTCTATTATGGATACTGGACAGCAGATGAAGCTAGATGGAAAGATCTGTTGAAAAATGAGGGTGACAAAGCTATCTACCCCACTGCAGAGTAATCTTCTGTGACTCTTCTCAGGTCGTATTTCTGGAACCCCTTCTTTGTGACCATTTGTCCTTCTTAACTTTGACCCTACTGAACCTTTGTTTTTCTGGTAGCTTTCCCTGTGACACCAGGCAACAAGAATTAGGCACCATGAGTCTGGTGTTGCACAGGTGCAATTGTCATTGAGTACCTGGTAGTACAGTTCAGACCTTGGCACAAATGCCTCTGTACAGGTAATTCACATCTCAGTATTCCTATTATCTGATAACAATGGTACTTAAAGTCTCTATTTAGATTGGGTTCTAATTGTACCAGGCAATTTCTCTGATTGAACCATTTTTATGTGTACATAAACTGTTCTGACTGATGTTGTTGATCCGGAGTTAGAGATTCCTACCCTCAGCCTTGGTCACAACTCCTTTTTGCCCCCTCCACTTTGTTCTTTCAACATTTACCTTATCATTCCCTCCTTCAGTTCTGTAATATTTTACAATTTTAACACAAACAAACAAACAAATGCTCTCAACTATGAAAATAAACACACCATTTAATTTTGCTGCCTCATTATTCAGTTGGGGAACCAAGATATGGGGAGATAAGTGACTTGCCAGAGGAAAAGGAGGAAGGATGCAGAAAGAAAATTTAGCTCCTCTGAGTCACAGTTCAGCATCTTAAATTCTTTGTTCTGACTTGATCTTCCCTCTGAGTCTTGCCCAATCTCTTTATGCTCAAACTTCCCTCATCTAAACAGTGTCTCTTCTGATTTCAAAGGGTGGCTTGTCACACAGGACAGGCCCCTTAAGAGATTAAGGGGTTGTTCTAGGCTTTTTATCTCCAGAATTTTTCTGCACTGCCACTGCTACAAGCTACAGTGAAAATGATGCACTGGAATCACAAATTTCCCTTCACCACCATCTCAGATTTTTTTCCCTCTATCATATTTGTTCTGTGCACTGTTTGTTTGCCAGTTTCTGCCTGGCAAGCATTGTATACCTGCTATTTGCACAAATGTCAGGAATAACTCAAAGGTTCAGCATGATTATCAGTTGACCAGCTCCTACATTGGTCTTTAGGATTTAACTTTTCATCCACAGAAATGACATGTATTTTTTATTTGTATTTAAAAAGTTCTACTGGCTGTTGTCTCTAGATGCCCAAACAAAGAAAGCTTTTAGCCAAATGCACTGCCTGAATTAATGTCCAAGAATGAAAGCCCTTCTTGACCAGCCTAAACTAACATACCCTCATACATCTTTAAGTTCCTCCATGCTCTTTCTCAAAGTCTGGAAAAAATATATACTCTGCAATCTGCAGTGTGATCTGTAAGTGAAAAAATGTAGAAGCTGACAATCTAGTAGGGAAGTGGATTCCAGGATTTTGGATGAAGCATTGATGAACATTGCCCACTTTCAGTCAGATTAGCACAAACTGCATTTTTTTTTTCCTCCTTTGCCTGAAGCAGTGAGTTTTCTTTTGGATTTTTACTACATGCAGCTATCTACTATAAAATATATTCACACTTAACAATCTAATTGAAAAAAACTCCAAACCTATGCTCAGAACCTAAAGTTAACTTGATTTTCAAAACCAGCCTACAACTCATGTATTAATGCACAGAAGGGATGGTGTAGTTTCACCCTGGTAGGCAGCTGAGCAACACACAGCTGCTTGTTCTTTTCTGCCCTAGTAAGAGTAGAATCAGAAGGGTAGAAGTAGGAAAACTTGTGCCTTGAGATAAAGGGCATTTAATTTTTTTTAAGAGGATGGGGGGAAGAAGCACAGACAACAAAGAGAGGGGACAAAAAAACCCACAACAAACAAAATGGAGTAAGAAAAGTGATGCAGAAGAAAACACTTGCTCATTCCCAACTGATGCCCAGCCTGGAGAAATGGCAGCTCATGCCAGCCTCCATCCCTCACTCCCGGTTTTATTGCTGAGCATGGCCTCATGAGGTGTGAGATATCCCTTGTATCAGTTATGGTCAGCTATCCAGCTGTGCCCCTTCCCAGTTTCTTGTTCACCCCCAGCCTTGTTACTGGTGAGGAAGTGTGAGAGGCAGAAAAGGCCTTGACCCTGAGTAAGCACTGCTCAGTGATAATGAAAACACCCCTTTTTTAATTGAACATCTAAAATGTAACATCACACAAATTTAAAAAATTTAACTCTATCATAGTCAGAACCTGTGCAAGGGAAAATTACTAAATGAGGACAGCTCTGCAGAGACTTTATTGCTAAAACGGTAATAGCTGATTTTTAAAGCTGAAGTATGGGTAAGGATTTGCACCAGTATATCAAATATATTGCCACTAAACATAGTGGAATATTGTTACTGATAAAATAGTCACAGGAAAGTCCAAAGTAAACTGTTACTATCAGCAAAACCTTTGAGATATTCCAAATGAACAACGGGGGGGTAGGACGGTCGGGACGGACGGAGATGAGAGATCTCTGAAGCCAGGTTGTGGAACTTGCAGTTTATTGCAAAGGGCGTGGGTGCAGGGACCCTGCTTGGAGCTGCCAGCCACAGCTCGGAGCAGGCCTGAGAGATGTAAAGAGAGTGGTAAAGAGGGAGAAGGCAAGAGCATGGTAAAGAGGATGAGAGAGCGAGGAAGAGTAAAGAGGATAAGAGAGTAAAAGAGGACAAAGTTCCCGTTACCATACCATAAATCTTCTTCTGTGTTGAATATTCTTATTCTCACTAACCAATCTAATACAAGATACAAATCCTATAGCATTTACATACAGCCTATGAGAATCATTGCATTACCGTACTGTGTTACATTTTAAACCCTAAAAACTACTCTTTGGACCCCTTCTGCTAAGCTAGTAGGGTCTGCTCTGACCCTTGGACCTGTCTGCAAGAAGAGGGTATTGTTTCATCAAAAGGAGATTACCTTCAGCCAGCCATACCATTGTTTTCCAGTTGTTTAGTAACTAAGGTATCTCAAAGCTTGCTTTCATTTCAATCTTTCTTATAGTTTCCATATTCTCAAAATCTTTTCCCAGGGAATCATATTTATAAGGCTTTCCTGTTTCATCTTCCCCAACAGGGAAGACACTTTGTATTTTAACCAAAGAGAGAGTCTTCAGAAGCTTGGCTTCAGCATGCTTATGCAATAAGGGGACAAATGCCCAGGATCTGTTCTTATCACTACTGCCAAAACTGCATCTATCTCAGCTAATTCTTATAGTTGTCCTTTCACTTGCAGAATCCAATTCCTCTGAACTTCCCGAGCTTGTAAATTTCTTCTAATATGTGCCTTAACTGGTGGGCTCTGAGTTTTTCTTGCTCATACACTTTCTCTTTCAATCCCAGTGTGATTTGCAAGTATTCCAAATGTCTCAAATTTTCAAACCTATTTATTGCTTCTAATATATTGATCTTTTGCTACATTTTATTATCTCAGTATGGAAAAATATGGCAGGAGATTTCCATGATCTCTGCCTTCAGCTGTTCATTGATTTAATCCAAATTTTTACTCTGCAATTCTAATAGTTTAATTTGTTTTCCTTGTTTTTCAATGTGTCCCTGGCATCATCCACTTCTCTGTGTAGATCTTCTACTGATGTCCTCAAACAGTTTGCACTGGCCTGCAGTCACCAAAACTCATCCTTCAAATCTTCACTTTCTATTGAGTTCCAATATCCAGCTCTGCTACTATTTCTCCAAGGTGCCATCTTTTATTTTGTAAATTTTTGATTTTGAAAGACAATTCATTAACCAGAGAGATTTTTATGTTAGGGGAAGAAAGCATGGTCAAGGGGGCAGAACACTGTTGTGCTCTGATAGCCTCCACACTGTCCAAGTGTGACATAGTATGGATGCCACTATTCCATGGTTGCAAGCTGCCTGCTCCTACTGGGTGGCTGTTGCTTGCAAGATGTTGTGGAAAAAATTATCAGAAGGTGTTTTAAGAAAATTAAGAGTTATGGGGTAAAATTACTTCATTAGAAATCATTTGAGAGTTAAACAGTGCACAGAAGTATAGCATTTTTCAAAACAGGAAAGTGTTTAATGGAGCGGTGAAAGGCACCAGGTAGGACTGATGTTTTTTGTATGTTTATTGAATGAATATTTGGAAAGCTGTTACCAACAGTGAAGTGACCCCATTTTTAGATGCCATAGCATTCTGCATGTTAGAGCAATTCCAGCTGAATTGTACATGAGATTCTTAGATAACAGTAGCCATTTAGGAGACAAACGTGAAAATCGTGGTGCATAGATCGATAAAACAGCAATCCCCATAACATTAGCAGCAGCAAGGAGAATTCATATTGCATTTAAAAAAATGGGAGAGTGAACAAAGACCTAGTGGGGTGTCATTGCAGCAGAGCTCCTCTAGTGCTCTCTCCTTGGCTCTCCCATCCATCTCCTGCTGCTATCCATGGCAATTATTTTCTTTGGTTTTTCTCCAGCCTGAGCCTGTGGTTGAGTACCCTAGGTTGGCAGTGTATTTTTTCCAAGGCTCTACTGTGGGTATTTTCAAGGTAAGAAGCAGCCTAGAATCCTATCATGGTGCCTTTCATCACTCTGTGTTAAATACTTACCTCTTTTGAAAGTGATATATTTTTTGTGTGCTGTTTAACTCTCAGCTAATTTCCAATGAAGTAATGTAACACTCATGTATAATAGCTGTATACAGCACTGTCATTGCTATTCTCACACTAGTCCCATCATCACATACTACAATACCAAGACAAGCAGAGCGGGCTGTGTAGGGCTGCCTACCCTATTCTCCAGTAGAGCTCTGTGGCACCTTTAGAGCATCCATGTGTTGGAACAATTAATGAGGTTTCCAAGTCCAGCCCATAAATCTTCAAAGTTTCTTCAGTGTGTCTGTCAGCAATTCGTTTGCTTTGCTAATCAGTGTCCTTTCTGCAGCAGAGAATGGTCCATTAGACCGTCACACTGCCACACCAAATCCCCACTGTGGTGTGTCATGACTCTCCCAGCACTCAAATTCCTGCTTCAGTTTGGTGTGACTTGTAACAGGCTGAACACATCCTACACCAAATATCTCACTCCCCATTCTCAATATCTGGAGTACATACCTTGTCCATAGAAGCAAAGGCAGACATTCATTAAATGGAGCCTGGGTAGTAGAGTAGGATTTTATTCAGTTGCAATATGTACCTTTTTGTCTGAATGAATGTAGGTGAGCTGTATTAATACAAAACTTTTTCCCCCCCTCTCTTTTCTTCCAATTTTGGCAGTGTGTCTCCCCATCGGTTGAAACCAGTTAGCAGGGGGATGGCACTGCAGAACCAGCAACTTTCCAAAGGATCTTCCCTGACTCCACTGATTCTCCTTCACTACTGTTACATAATCCTCTCCTTCTGGATGAGTTATTCTTCCATTTTCTGCTGTTCTAGCATGAAATTACAAAGCCCCATACTGCAAATTAGATTTCAGTAGGGATATCAAGTGTATCAAGAATGGCAATTCCAAATGGCCTCAAAAAATACCTTTTTAAAACGTTTCTTGAATGGAAGCATCCACTAATATTGTAGGAAAAAAAGGGAGAAAAGGCAACAGGAGCAAGAAAGGTTGTGATATATTTTGCATTGTAAAGCTGGGCTTGTTAGCATCATTTTCAGTGTGCAAAGTCCTTATTGTTTCAATAAGACTGGGACATCCTGCAGCTCTGCACGTGGAGTGACTCACTTCTAGTGAAATATCTCTGAACAATATCTCTGAAATATCTCTTTAAACCGCACTTCTCTAAGAAGCAAAAATTATGGAGGAAGAAGGAAGGAGACTCGGAAATGTCCCATGAATTTCTAGAGAAGGGAAACCTTGTTAGGAGACATCAGATTATGTTCCAGCTTTTAACCCATCCAGGGTTCGTTTATCATAGCTGACCTTCACTGCAGCAGCACTCCACCAGCTACACAAAACCCAAGAGAGACTAAGGAGAGTGATAATCACTGGAAAACTCTGCTGATGGATTTCCACCCTCAGTGGCTTCAGGCTGCCACTTGAAGACTCCATGTGGCAGTTTCAGAAGTGCAGCCTCCCTCCCTGTGAGGCTGTATATTGATGCAGGAGAGAAAGACAAACTACTGCAGACAATAATGGAGAAATATTACAATGTGAGGAGGAAAAGTTCAGCCTTCAAAACTGGAAGAAGGTGCTCGTTGGACCACTGTGGTTTGTCATAAAACTGGAGAAGAAACATATATATTCAACATCATTTAATCTATTGGTATTTCTAGAAAATAAGTACACAATTCTAATTTTGTATTTGAAACGAATTTGGAAAGCCTGAGAGTTATATCACAGCTAAGCTGGACCTGCTGTAGTTAAGGAAGTATTCAGGAGGTTTGGAGAGGGGATAAGTAAAAGGCAGCAAAGAAAAATGCCATTTGAATAACATGGAAATACTCTATTACAGCAGAAATCAAAAAGTTATCATGTATTTTAAACTCATTTCTTACTCAACAGAATGATTGTTTATGTCAAAAGGAAGTTGTCAAAGGAAGGAAATGAAAATTTGGCCTCAACTTAATTTCATGCTCCCCTTGCTTTGGACTGATAAGCACCAAATTAACTTTGTGCTAATCAAGAGGTTACAAAACATTCTAGAGATGGATGATTTCTGCTGATTATGATAAAAAAAATATTTTGTCTGCACATTTAGACAATACAGTAATGCATTTCCCCTAAAATTACTTTTACGGTATTTAAAACTTTTCACGCACAAAAGTGGAGAGCCTTGAGAAGCCTTTTTTTTCTCTACTCTCTTCAGACCCCTGTCTTCTCTATCCCCCTTTTCAGTGCTTCTCCACTTCCATTCACAAAACAGCAGGAGAGAGAATCAAACCAAAAATCATGTTGTTCTGCTTTCCCTTTTATCATATTCCATACTTGACCCAAGAAATTGGGAAGCAGCTAAAAGCTTCTGTTTCAACTGCCCACTCTGCTCAAACTCTTCCTCTCATTTTGTTTGCCTGAAACTTTGCTTTTTAAACAGCTTGCCATTGTGATTGAATGTGTGTGTGTACTTACAGACATTTCTGTGCCCTTGTTCTTTCAGTCAAGTGATATTACAAAATGTCTTTTCATTTCTAATAGGGTTCAATCATTTCTATAATAAACATGTCCTTCAACAAAATTCTCAACCTTAATGCTTCTCAAATGTCTCTAACGATTTCTAATTTACTGACATTTTCCCCAAGCCCCTCATCAATTTAACTATTCAAATTGCTAACACTGTTAACAATTCCTCAGTCTCCAGCAGACCCACTGCAGACCTTGAAATCCCTCTGCTGCCTCTGCAGACAAGAACACATCTGGATGTGCATCCATACCATGCCGGATCAGAGTATTTATTAGCCTGGCAGCAGGGTCTCATCACCACAGTATAATGATTAACAGCTTCATTCTCACCAAAGCTATCCAGAGGAACCTCTCATGGGGTCATTTCCTGCCCTTGCTTCTGTCTTACAGTGGGGTAATTTCACTTACTTCAGCACACGTGGAGCAGCAGAAGCACAAGGGTCTGTACTGCTGATGGTTTGTGGGGAGGATTTTGAGAAACATTTGGAGCTGCATGCCAAATTGCCTTCCAATTTTCTTTGAAAAAGTCCAGATGTCTGTACTTTGGGAAATATTTGAAGGGGAAGCAGATGCAGACTGACCTGTCTTCAGACAAGAGCCCAAATTTTCAGAATGGCCCAATATATGCTGCACTGAGACATTTGGGCTGAAGATACTGAGATAAGCTACTGCATGACCTTACACCAGCTGAACTGCTCTTACCCTGTGCTATATAAAAGCATTTAGAAATGGCTCATCTGTAGGAGGCAGTTCAGGCCTTGGAGTGGTTTGACTTCCAACTTTCTAGACAAAGCTCCCATGCAGTGGCAGCCTGTTAAGTGGCTCACCTCAAAATTTCCTGGACAGAAAATCTGTGGTGGTACACATGCAGCTAGCAAAGTCACGTGTGACAGTTCCCTAAAAGAGACCTTCCTGCTTGCACATGCAGAACAAAGAGATGAACTACCTCTGTTGACACTGCCACAGTCAATGAAAATAACCAAATTTGGGCAGGAGACAAATAGTCTGCAGCAGATAGCCAGGAGAGCGGCTGTAAAGCAACAGTGCTTCAAGGGGGAATCCCTGCAGAAGCACAGCCCACTAATTAGAACATGGTAATTAGAGCATAAATCTTTACCTGGTAAAGATTTTTAGAGCCAATGTCTTTAACCACAAATTTCTCGGTAACCAAGCTACTTAAACCTTCTGGATCTTGGTTTTCTTGTTTGTGAATTTACAGTTGAGATAATCATCCTTGGGCAATGTAATTAGCTCGTGTTTACAAAATGTTTCGTGGTACTGTGAGGGATGTCACTGGCTGCATGCAGGGAGTGATTTTTCCATGGGATAGCATATGTGTGTTTTTCAGCCTGTCTTGACAACTGTGTGTTCCATGACACTGGGGTATTAAAAATTTCTGAGCAGCTTGAGTGATGGTCTCAATGACTTTGGAATTGTGGATAACTGTGAAAAGTTGTTCACTGAAAATTCAAGTCTGCCTCTCTGAATTGCATTTGCTTCTTGAAAAACAATTTTGCTTCCATGAAAAACAAGGTTAGAAATGAATCTAGGAAAATAATGGCAGAATGAAGTGTCAGTTCTCCACTCAAGTAGCATCTTGAGGAAAATAAAAAATATTATTTTGTAGCAATGATGACTTCCTATGAGGACTACAAAGTTCATAGAATCATAGAATATGCTGATTGGAAGGGATTCATCAGGATCATTGAGTTCAACTCCTGGCCCTGCTCAGGACACCCCAAGAGTCACACCACATGCCTGAGAGCATTGTCCAAACTGTTCCTTAGCTCAGTCAGGTGAGTGCTGTAACTGCTTCCCTGGGGAGCCTATTCTAGTGCCCAAACACCCTCTGGGTGAAAAACAGTGTAGGGAAACAGTCAATGTAAGAGATGACCTTGCATTAGAAAACATAAGGTCAGGGTTTAAAGCTCTTGATATTGCCATTGCATTAACATAAAATCTTTATTTGTAACCCTCACTCTGCCAATAGAAAGGGGAAAAGAAAGTCACATTCCCTCAACTCCATGTTGACCACAATCCGATTGTTTCTCAAAGACACGAAGGAACAAAATCATAGAATCATTCGGGTTGGAGAAGACACTTGAAATCATCAAGTTCACATGTAATCTAGGATTACATGAAATCCTAGATTACATCTAGGATTACACTGTCAATTCACCACTAAACTGTGTCCCTACACTCCACATATACACATCTTTTACATACCTCCAGGGATGGTGACTCCACCATTTCGCTGGGCAGCCTGTTCCAATGCCTGATTACCCTGTCAGTAAAGAAATTTCTCCTGACGTCCAATCTGAACCTTCCCTGGCACAACCTGAGGACAGTTTCTCTTGTCCTATCATTTGCTACTTGTTGCTTCCTATCACTTTGGGCCAACCTCACAACAATCCCCTTTCAGGCAGTTGTAGAGAGCAATAAGGTCCTCCCTGAGCTTCCTTTTCTCCAGGTTAAACAGCCTCAGCTCCCTCAGCCTGTCCTCATAGGACTTGTGCTCCAGACCCTGTTTCCTTGTGCTGTGTTGTCCTTCTCCAGACATGCTCCAGTGCCTCAATGATTTCTTGAAGTGAAGAGCCCAGCATTGGACACAGGTTCTGAGCTGCCGCTTCAGCAGTGCCCAGTACAGGGGGATAATCTCTGACCTTTCCTGGCTGACAGGCCTGTAGCTCTGTAGATCCTTCTTCTGGCCTCTTTTGTAGATGGGCATCACATTTGCTAAGCTTTAGTCAACTGGGACCTCCCCAGTTAGCCAGGACGGCTGACAAATGATTGAAAGTGGATTGGTGAGCACTTCTACCAGCTCCCTCAGTACAACAGATTTGTGTGTGTCTAAGTGGTGTAGCAAGTCAATGATCATTTCCACTTCGATTATTGGGTCTTCATTTTGTTCCCTGTCTTCCAGCTTAGGGTGCTAGATACTCCAAGAACAATGGGTCTTATTATTAAAAACTGAAGCAAAGGTGGCATTAAGTACTTAGGCCTTTTCTTTATCCTTTGTCAATGTGTTTCCCCCTGCATTCAATAAAGGATGGAGATTCTTCTTAGCCGCCCTTTTGTTGTTAATGTATTTATAGAAACATTTTTGTTGTCATTTACTGTGCTTGTCGAATTAAGCTCTAGTTGGGCTCTGAGCCTTCTAATTTTTTCCCTGTATAATCTCACAGTTTCCTTGTAGTCCTCCTGAGTTGCCCACCCCTTCTTACAAAGTTGATACACCTTTTTTTTCCTGTGTTCCAGCCCAACTCATCTTTGAGCACATGGGGACAGCCTGCTCCTGTGTCTTTAGAATTTTCTTCTTGAAGAACGTTCAGTCTTCCTCACTCCTTTGCCCTTCAGTCTCCAAAGGGACTCTCAAGTAGGCTCCTAAAGAGGCCAAAGTCTGCTCTTCAGAAGTCCAAAGTTGCAGTTCTGCTGGTGCCACCTCTTACTTCTCTGGCAATCACAAATTCCCTCATTTTGTGATCACTGTGCCCAACACAGGCCCAAACAATCACACCATGCGCCAGCCCTTTTCTGTTCATGAGCAGTATGGGGCACTATAGTATGTAAGCTACCCCATGAAAGGGGCAGAGCAGCTTACTTCTCTAAGAAACAAAGAGGAGAATGTCTGGTGCTCAGAAATTGGCCATGATGCATAAAGGCATTTAGATGATTGAGTTGAGTGGGTTGCCCAAATGAATCTAGTGCATGTATGTATGTATGTAGATAGATAGATGATAGATAGATAGATAGATAGATAGATAGATAGATAGATAGATAGATAGATACATACATACATACATACATACATACATACATACACATGCATAACTGGGGTAGGTGAGTTTTTTAGAATTAGGAAGAGAAGGAAAGAGGAGATCTTATGACTACATGCAACCCTATTCTGAAACCAAGGGACAAACTACCCTGTCAAATGGTAGTAAAAGGAAATGGGGACATTAGGTTACTGACTCCCAGCCACTCAAGGTGTATTGGAAAGATTGGACCTCTGCCTTCATTTTTCTGACAGCTATTCCTTGCAAATGCAGGGGAAGTATTCATTAATCTTCCTCTGTTTGATTTCTGTATTTCTGAAGAATTTTAAACAGACAAGTGGGGCCAGTTCACTTTCCCTTGCAAGTATTTTCTCAATTGCTTTTTACCTTTGAGACCTTGTGCACTCAAGGTCTTTGCAACTACTGCTTTAGAGCTCAAATCCTGACTCAGGAGCCCACATTTAAGCACAGTCCTCAATATTATGACTGGAAGCAGGAATTACCTATGACTTTTTAATTCTGTCTCTGGTCTATGCATGAAGCAGTTTCTTGTTCTCATTCTCTTCATATTCCTTAAAATAACCTTGTTTTTTCTGGCTGTAAAAGAAGAACTACTAAGAACAACTTTAAAAAGTAGACTCTGCTTTGACATTAATAATTAGAAGGGTCCTTGTAATGATTAAGCATCCTGAGCTATAAACATGCTATCTGCATGTGCCATAAAAATAACTATAAAATACAGTATAAGATTCTGTAGAATCCCTCTCCCTGAGAAACCACTTCAATGGTGTGAAACATTCTTGTGTAAACTGCAATGGAAAAAGAAAGAGAGCACCAGTTCTGTTGCATATGACAGAAGTGACAATGGCGACTTCAAGTTTAACAAGCCCAGTCTACACAGGAAACTGAAGTATTTCTAGATTAACATAACTAATTAGCAGCCTGAGATAACTTAATTGCTATGCAGAACTTCCCAGTTTTAGTTAGCATTCTATATTAACTACTATGTAATTATTAAGGCACCATACTCAGCACCAGCAACTTAATTATCATTAGTATTGCTCCAGTCTCAAGCATGAATGCCGATGATTAATAAAACACAATTATTTACATTGTAATTGTGGTATTTTAATTAAACTGAAAATGCACTCCATTTGCTTTTTGTCAGAGTGTTAATTTTTTAAATTAAGGTCAGATCTTTTTGTCAAGCTTTTTTTTTTAATCCCTAATTGCAAGTTAGATAGACTGATTTCTTGCCATCTTAAGAAAACATTGTGACTGTTGATAACAAATGAGTCTGAGTAATAAAACAGCCTCAGTGCTCTGGAGTTAGGTAATCCCAGTGCTAATAAACAATACCTTGATATGTGCTTTCCGTGGTTCTTAAGTAACTTCAGTGTATTTAAGTCCCACCTAATTTTCTTGTAGAATTAGTCTTTGTAAGGGTCATTTTGATACATTATGACAATATTTTGAAGGTCCTGTAAAGACCAAAGAATTTACAGCCGTACAAGACCAAGGGTGAGAGAGGAAGTGTTGGCTCACAAAAGTGAAATGATCTGCTCATTGTCACCTAATATGTTACTGTCAGAGCCCGGAATAGAGTCAAGGCTTCCCAACTCTTATTTCTGTGCTTTGATGCTAGATCACATTGTTCCTCCTTTTAGCAAGTTTTGGAATGTCAATTTTGAGGAGAGGAAGAGGCTTAGTCCGTACTTTCATAACAGTGAAATAATAATAATTATGGCCTTAATAATAATTAAAGATATTTTAGTGTATTTTTGTAACTCTTCTGATTTATTTCTGATTTACATTAGTGTTAGATGGGTCAGGCCCAGAATTAATAGCTTTCCTCAGTATATCTAAACACATAAGATTTGCTTTTACAGAGGAAGAGTGATTTCCCTGCCATTACCCAGAGAAATTTACTTTTTATTGCAGCAAGTTCTGCCCCAGTTTTTGCCCTCTGAGAGACTCTCAGCATTAGCCATTAGAAACTTTATAGGTAAGCTTCAGTTTCTTTTTATATAGCCAGAATTTAACTTAACTCAAAATGTCAATGTGTTTGCCTTGGGGGAGAATAGGAAGGAGAATTACCCAGTCTATTTCAGAGATTAGTCTTACTTGTGCTTGCTTTATTGCTATATCTTCCAAGTTACAGGACTGCAAGCCCAGAGGTGAAATGGCTGAACATTGGATCAAAAGCCAGGGTTTGGGAGCAGAGTGAGAGAGGATTTGTCAGGCAGACTGACTGAAAGCCATGATGGACAGAAAATGAAGACTGGAAAAGATCCAGAGGGGAAAAAAATACCTGTCCATTTAGAAAAGAAACAGGTTATGGAAAGGAGGGTGCTTTTAGCTGGGTTGCTTAAAACAGAAGCAAGAAAATAGCAGACTTTGGAAGCTGAAGACTGTATGGGAAGCAAACCTGGAAGGTGAGAAGGGGAAGAGAAGGAAAGTTATAATTGCAGTGCCACTTAAATGTGATCTAATCTCTGGCCTGGGCAAATCCTGGGCAAACCTGTTCAGCCCAGCACAGTAATGAAATGAGTGACTGCCAAGAAAGGGGAAACCAATTGTCTGTCTATAGTGATAATGCAGATATCTCTGGAGCTGTGCATTAAGCACTTGATGAAACTTACACAGGTAAAGATACTCTCAGTCTATAGGGAAGAAAAGTCCATGTCTGCCATGCAGATTTATAAATATGTGCCCACAATTTCTAGTTTTTAGAAACATCTAGTAAAAAGCCCCACCACAAAAATCTTTTCCCCTTATGGGATAAGAATAGGTAACTAAGGCGTAAAAAAGCAAAACCACACAAAAAGTGGTGTAGAAGCAGATCAACAGCTAACATGAAGAAGCCTTTTGTGAGAAAACTCATGCAAGCCTTCCCATCCACTTCAAATTTCCCTTTTACATTGGAAAATCCTCATTTTTAAAGATGTAATTAGCAATAATTGTAGGGCTTTGTGCTCTTGTCATTTGATTCTTCTGCTGCCGTAGCTTCTGTGAAGCTGCTGTGGTCTTGTATAAGCAAAAGAAGATACAAAGCCCCTACTCTAGGGATCACTTGCTTATTGTTTTTGCTGCAGATCTCTTAATATCTGGAGATTATTTTTCAGTTACTTAAGCAATTCTGTCTGAATTTCAAGACATTGTAATAATGAACAGGGTGAGGACAGGGGAATTCTAGGCATTAAGAGGAATATTTTCATTTTGTCCTGAAGCAGACATATAAAGTTAGGGATGGCAGCTTGATTGCTGGAGCTATTGGAGGCTTTGGGAATGACAGTACTTGCCAATTTAGTGAGGAGATAACTGAGCTGATTTACTACAGCTAAAGGCTGGGCTCCATTCTCTAGTGCTGTACAGCCATCCCAGAAGTGTCCACTATGATGGCCTCATTAGCTTGGAAAGATCTCAGCTGAATTCTGCTGCTTAGATAAAACAGAAGGGTGCTAAAGCTTTGCTCAGTCAGATTTATTATCAACATTCTCATCTGGATCTGGTGAGGAGAGTGACTTCTCTTCCAGAGGTAATCCTTGCCAGCGTAATCCCTACTCCTATCACTTCAAGATTACTTGGCTGCATTGCCCTTTATCTCAGTGCCCCTGGGAAACTCAAGCTGAGGAACAATTCTATGACCAATTTTCAAAGCAGCATCATGACAAAATTATTATTACACCAATATTTCTGAGTCTGTAGCAGGTGCTACTAGGTTTCTAAATAGAGTTTAAAATGCTAGGATCAACCTGTAAATCCCTAAATTTATGGGATATAGTTACCACAGGGACTGCCTCTTGACTCCTTTTTGAAACTGTCCTGGCTGAGATTTCTGGAAACATTTCAGTGGGAATTCTCTGACTACAAATCAAAAGGGTCACAGTCAAAATGCCTTTCACGGGGATGGGTTAAGGGCAGGAGGTGCTTGGGATGAAATATGTATTTGGTAAAAGTGAAAGAAATAGGTTTGTGCAATTTTACTATGAATTTCATGTATTTGCAGTTCAGAGAGTAGGAGTGAAAAGTAGGATATGAGTCCCCTTTGCACAGGGACTTTTATGAACTTATATCCATTTAATTACTCCTCTATACTTAGTGCTTTTGGGGCTAGAGACTGAGTAATGATCTGATGCAAAGCACTGTCACCTGAAAAATTTCTATTTAGATTCAGTGGCTCTAGAGACCTATTAAAAAGAACAGCCATAGCAAAAGCACTTGCAAGAAATCCAGGCTAGTTAAATGTTAACTTCTGTATAGAATAATAATATTTTCATAAAGCAAAGTCACAAAACTCTGATCTCTGTGCAACAAATTAGAAAAATCTTGAATGCTTTGCATGATTTTTAATATATTCTATTAAGTTCATTTAAAGAGCCCTTTGTTATGACTATTTGCACCTCCAAATGTTGTCTTTCATATTATGTTTGCCACGTAATATACTTCTGATTTTTAAAAATGAAAGCAAAAACATTACTGAAAGTCAGAAGTAGATTGTCCCATTATGTGATTGAACATATTCACCTGACACTTCAAGAAGCTTTGTCAGAAGACGGAGCACTGCAAAGATCTCAAGATCTGTATTTCATTAAACAAGTAAATACAAAAAAAGTCATATTAAAAATGCATGGAAAAGTAAGACACATCCCACTTGAACATAAACAACATTTGATTTTGATGTAAACCATGACCATTCAGAGAAGTATACACAGTTCCATGTTTTTTATGCCCGGTTGCTTTTGCCACAGTTCCTTTCTTCATTCGTTTTGTTTCTTCATGTCTTCAAATTTGTTTTTCTTGGTGACTTCACAGGGAAGGTAGAAAACAAGCACTGCCCACCCCTCCACTGTTACAGTATTTGCTTGTGGATTTTTTTTAAGTTAGGTTAAGTTTATGTTTATTTTAGTTGGATCTTTCCTAGATAGACCTAGATAGATTTTATTTTAGATAGTATATGAAGTGATTGGGGACTTAAGGAGTCTGTCTGTTTTTAAAATTTTAATAAGTAATCCCTCTGGGCCTTTTACAGCTAACCACCAATTTTCCCATTCTCTTTGTATATGCCAGTTTGAATTTCACGTCTGTTTCTTAGTTCCACATGATGTTCCCCCCCTCATTGCCAAGGCTGATAGGTGAGTAGCAAAGGGAGCTGTGGAAGTTCAGAGCAGGACAGGATGGGCTCATGCTAAGGTAATCATTGATACCCTGGGAAACTATATTTGTTCCTTGCCACTGTGGCAGTCTTCAGAAAACATGCTGCAAGAGAAGAAGCCACATATTTCACATGCATTCATTAATTGCTTCCTACGCCTTAAGTGTCTGATCAGACGAGCTAAGAATTCGCAGCTAAAATTATCATCAGTGAGAACTATTTCATTTATAATGCCCAACACAAAGTGAAGAAACAATTTTCACTCAATCACTCTGTCTCAATTTCCATCTGGAAAATGTGAACAAAAATAATTAAATTAACAAGACTGTTGTGGGGAAAAAAAGTGTGAAGTACTAGCATACAACAGTGATGACTGCCATGGGAAAACCCACAGGGAAATTAAAAATCATCTCTTTTTAAGGATTTGATCCATATTTAGCAAATAAGGAAGATCTGCTAAGTAAAGAGCAATGATACTGAAATTATTTTTATTCCTGGCTAATATTCATCCCTTTTTCACTGAAAGCAGTGTGGTCACCTGAGAAAAAAAATCCTGGCATGAGATTGTATTGCATTACAATAGCTTGAACTCAGAAACATCTCAACTTTAAAGCTGTCTGGCCTTTTAACTTTAGTGATGAAGCTAGTGCTATTCATATGATAAACAGCAAACCCATGGCTGAATACAATTCCAAAAAATTGATTCTGAAATAAACAAATTAAGGACGCAGCTTCCATGTAGTATGTAAACGCTCCATGGATCATCCCCAAACTCACAGCATATAAGCTGTGAGTGAATTTTCTGATAACTTACAAGTAAATCCATTAAGTAGATTAAGTTAAATTAATTAAAACCAGTGTCCTACCAGAGATCTGTCATCTGTGACACATTTGATTTTGACATGAATGACCTTCCTGACGACATAGATACAGCCAACTTTTCAGATAGTAAAAAACTACCATAAATCCCCTCTTTGAAGACATTCAAAAGGTTAGCAATTGTTATAATTATTTAGGTTAGCGACAAGCTTGAGTCAAGTTAGCATGTGTCAGCATTTGTGGAGATCAAGCAGAGAAAAATTAAATAGGGGTCTGAATGTCTTAGTCTGATCAGGGAAAAGCAACTCTAAAACTGTTAGCTGGCATGAAGACTCAGGAGAGTAATGAACTGGCAGTTTAAATGATGATTAAGCTGAATAGTGTCTGCCAGGAGGACACAAAAGCTCAGTCACTAGGGAAAAAAACCAAAACCACAGCCTAAGAGACTGACAGCTCCTCATCCCAATATCCTCATATTCCTTTTTCTATATCCCCAGAAGATTTGGGAGGAATGCAGGCTTCCTCAGAGCACAGCGAAGCGGGAAAAACCTAACTTACACACTGTGTCTGAATTGAATGTCCCAAGAGTGACATCTAAATAGTGTTCGTGTCTGGAAATTGCTCTAGGTAAGCACGCTGACTACTTAATCCTAAGCTTACACTTACATGTGTGACTGAACTTGTGCCTGTGATTCCCTGGATCCTGAGCTCTTTCTCATCAATGAAAAATTTTGTCTAATTTTCCCCTTCTTGGCGGTTGTTCCTTAAGGTGCCTTTAGACAAAAACACAGTGAAGATGACATTCTTTCTAGAAAGACCAAGGGGCTCTAGTTTGATTTATATATTCTCTTCTTTGTCTTCTCTCTGTCCATGGTGCTTCCTGTAAATCTTTGGAAAGCTTGTGCTCTTGTGCCTAAGCTGCTGTGTGGAGCAGATAGATGGACAGTGCCTCAGTGGCCACTGCAGGGAGACACCAGCCCATTGCCAAATCTCACATGCTGTAGAAAAAGTGTTTTGTTCACATGCTGGGGACCCAAAATAATGCTTTTCATTATTTGGGGTTTTGGAGAGGTTTTATGCATAGCGTCAACTCATGGATAACCATATATTGACATATATAGTTATGGTACATTTAATAATATAACACATTATTGACAGCTTGTTGTGGTTTAACCCCAGCCAGCAACCAAGCCTCAAGCAGTCATTTACTCACTCTCTCAGGGACTGGGGACCGAATTGGAAGGGTAAAAGCTGCAAAGTTTGTGGGTTGAGATAAAGGCAGTGTGATAGTGAAAGAAAAAGCAGCATGCACAAGCAAAGTAAAGCAAGGAATTAATTCACTGCTACCCACGCTCAGCAGGTGTTCAGCCATCTCCAGGAGAGCCGTCATGTGTAGCCATTACTTGGGAAGGCAAACACCTCAACTCCAAAAGTCCCCCCTTCTTCCTTTTCCACCCCTTCATATGCTGAGCATGATATCATATGGTGTGGAGTATTCCTTTTATCAGCTGGGGTGAGCTATCCTGGCTGCATCTCCTGCCAAACTTCCCATGCACCCCCAGCTCCCTTGCCAGTGTGGTAGTATAAGAAGCAGAAAAGGCCTTGGCTCTGTGCAGCTCTGCTCAGCAACAACAAAAACTTCTCTCTATTATCCACATGGTTTTCAGCACAAAGTCAAAACACAGCCCCGTATCAGCCACTCTGAAGAAAATTAACTTGACCCCAGCCAAAAGCAGTACAGCTGCAGGTTAGTGGGGCTATTCCTTCAGTCATCATTGATTTCTTGGCAACAGGTCTGTCCACAAGGAATGGTGGAATATGAGAGCTTTGCTACAGGAGCTACATTGAAGAGAATTACAACGTCCCTGCGTGTCCATCAGTTTGACTCTCCATAAGGAAGTCACTTTGGTACCAGTTTACAGACTGGAGCTGAAAGTATCATTTTTTTCATGCAGGAAAAACAGAGGCCTGGGGGAAATCAATAGGAAGACAGAGGTAGAACTCAGAACAAGTTACAAATGAAGTGAGACAGATGTTTTTACAGAAAAGTTCTAATCCACAATATAAGTTAAAATTCCTGTAAATGGGAACAGTGGATGCATTGGTTGATAGAGGTGTACAGATTATTTCCCTGATTTGTATACAAACACTAAATCAATGGGATTCCTGTGTATGCAAAACTTAATCAAGTGGATTATTTCTATTGGGTGTTAGAATCTGCCTGCAAGACAAATTGCACCAACGTTTACTGAAACCAAAACCAAGGCTGCTGTGAAATGCACTTTGAAATCTAATACAACACATACTTGAAGAATGAGTTTACATAAAAAAAAAAAAGGCAAAATGACAAAACCAGTTTTCAGTAACCACTGTATTGATAAAGATAACCTCTCCCATTATTTGTCTGTTCCTAAATTATGGCAAAATGTAAGTCTTCTGTGCTTATTCGTATTTCTAAAAAGTGTTGTGTGAGCAACTGAGGATGAAGGAAAGTTGACTAATATCAGGCAACTGAAGGCAACTGATTTGCTAGCTACCCCAATTAACCTCTACTCGTGTCCTTTCAAGTAGTCCATCCTCACTGAACTTAAACTCCCATAAAGCAACACCACCACCTACAGCTCAAACATCAAACTCTTCACCATATGCTAATTGCACCTCTCTCTGTCCTGAGCTAAAAGCTTTATCAGATCTAAGAGTAGCAGATTACTTCTTCTGTAATGCAGTATCACTTTAATTTTTATTATTCAAAATACAGTTTGGTTTGGAAAAAAGCAGCAAAAAAAACAAACACCTCAATGCAACTCCACAATGCATCTTGTTTAAGAAAAAAATCCTTCTCTATGTCTTCATCCTGCATTTTGACTTCTGCATTCCAGGAATCACCATAAAATGTCTTTCTGCCTTGTAAGCAGAACATTCTCATTCCAGAGCATCCCAAGTTCCTCAGAAAATGGTGCTTCTATATTTCTGTGAAAAAAAAGCCTTTGTCAACAATGGGAACTCATGAGGTGTATGCTACAGAGACTTCTTTTTCTACTACTAAAAATGGATACCTCAGTATAAAAATAATTTTCTTCCAATAATTTTTCAGTAATTATTTATTACTTTGGTTCTTTTTCTTGTGCTGCCAAACATGTCTTGGACAGGCTGAAAGGGACACTTCCCCCTCAGTTTCACAAAGGTGGGTGCAAGGCTGCATTGTACAGTTGAGAGAACCATGATCTCCGTGGTGACAGTGACAGAGAAAGCTAAAGTCTTGGTACTTGCAGATAATAGAAGTTGAAGGGAAGTAAGAGAGCCCACAGATAATATTCTGTCTCATGGTCTTTATCCATTCCTCCCCAAAGCAGTAAAGCCAATTTGTAAGTGGCTTTTGACTCCTCGTCTGCCCTAGAAAGCTGTGTTAGTGGTTTTGTACTAGCATAGTCTGGATCTTAGAGAGAACCACAAAGGCTTCAACACAGAAAAGGACAGTGATTACCTGAATTTATTTTGTGTAACCCTGCTTGTGCCTGTTTATGCACCATGTTTTCTACTGCCACCAGATGTACAATTATGCAGAAGAATGCATACAAATTGTTCTTAAGATGCAATCCTAAGCCACTCACGTAGCTGTTTATAGCTTTCAGCACCAAGATATTGGTTTATAGCTTTGGCATTAGTCCAGTCAAGAAAGCTCTATTCAAGTCTTTTGTACTATGTTTTCACATGATTAACCAATTCATGTTCAAAGGAGGCTTAAATGTGTTGTTTAAGTATTTCAGGGAACTGTGGGTATCAGTCATCAGAATTAAAAAGTTAATAAATGAGAGTGTGTCAATTTACTGGCAGCTTTATTTAAATAGAAAGCCAAAAGTTCATTGCAGAAGGGAATTTCTTTGAGGGAAAAGGCACAGAAAGCTTAATAAGATTTCACTTCAAATTTCCCAATCCATGAGGTCCACAGTACTGATAGTAATTTACACTAGTTGAAGTTCTCAGCTCCTCTTTTTCTATTTCCAGACCCTTACAGTATTCATGACATGCTATATATTATATTAGTACTTACAGGAGTTAGACCTGATAGTAGAAAATGACTGCTGCCTATGCTGAAAATGATTGACAGTGATTTATCGTTACCTACTTCCATAGGGATCTGCCGTGCAAACACCTAAGAGGCCAACAGAGAAGACCAAGAAGAATTTTGAAAATGCCATTCTCAGGTGCTCCATTCTCTGAATGGCCACAGATGTAAACAAAGTGCATCATCTGTGGCCTGGTTTAGCATTAGAGCTATTATTACCTGTAACTCCATCATTCCCAACCCACCCCTGCCTGTCAGGGGAACCCACATGAGTGTAATGGATCTGTTCCTATGCCTACAGGATTCCATTCTGTCAGGAAAATGCATTTTTGGATCGGATCTCGGCAGTACTAGCTGTGACACCTGTCTGCCGCCTGAGGTGAGGTTGCCCTGCCCCGGGGGTTTCTCAGCGCAGGGACTTTTACCTTCGCCGCGTTGCCCACGAGAGGGCACTGACGCACACCTGCACTCGGTGCCTTGGGCGTGGGAGGCTGGAAAAGGTTCGTGCCGCAGGAAGGGAATCTCCTGTCCGGGAAGGAGGTGACAGACCTCGCCAGTGGAAGTGCGTTGTGCCCTCCATACAGCTGTCACTGTACAGACAATCATTCACTCCTGTGGAGAGGTCACATCAAGGATTATTGGCCAGCTAGGAGAGCCACCTATGAAATCCCATGTTTGAAATCAGCCATGTGCATATTTGTTTTGCCTTGGACCACAGAGAACACAAAGGTAACATGCTACATTATCTGCCACAGTCGTCTGGCTTCTGGGAATAGCTTAAATGCATTGTAGTGTCACTAATGCTGGCAGAACTACCAGCATGACTTCTGACAGGGCAAGACAGTTTTGACTTGTAATTATCCAAATCATAACAGGTGAGCTTGAAATTTTTTAGAGTGATCTCGGTACTCAAACATCTGGCTCAGGCTGACACAGAGCTGACTTGCTGTGAAAAAAACTAGCCAGAAGTCTGCCACTCATAAATAAGTATATTTTGCAGAAGGACCTCCCAAACAGTAGGATTCAGTACAATTTGTCCATAAACCTAAATCTTCTCCTGTCTTTATATATCTTATTCTCATCTATCTTACTCTGCATGTCCCTGTTGCTGTTATTCCACCTTGAGCTCTACCCAGGGCACCCAGGAGTATCAAGCATCTTCAACTTGTGTCACTGATAGCACAATTTTTGCTATAGCAGGAAGTATCTTGACCCTTTTGGTTTTCTACACTTCATGATTCTGTTTTTCAAGCAAAACTCTTTCTGCTTGTCTCCTTTGAGATAGCTTGATTTCATGTCATCAATAATCACATGGATGTCATGACATATATTAAGCAGCTAAACTTTAGAATAAAGTATTTAGGCTGAGGGTTTGGAGTTTTTTTACTTTTGAGTGTCCAAAGATTCCATGGCTTTTGGCAAGAAATAGAGACAAAAAATGCTGTATAGTGGCTGCTGAATTGGGATTCCAAAATCTGTTTGTGTTAACTGTTTTTAATCCTGTTTAATTGTAGACCTCTCAAATAATGCCAAGTAAATTATTTTATCTCTCAGACCACATGTCTGTCTTGGTAAGCTGGGGAAGATTCATCACTGGCAGAGCAATTGTCATATTCTTATGTATGACAAGCACTTTGTAAGAGACAGGTTTTACCCAGGTTTGGACTGCTACATGAAATTGTAACATGAAATCTAATAATTTGTAAATGCTGCCATGAACAACATATGTGCAGCATCTTCCCCGTCTAAAAAATGTGTTCTCTCTTGTTAAATTGTTTACCAGAATTAGCATTACCAGAAACAGCATTAAGGCTAGGTTTTGATTTCACTACCACTCATGTTTGTTTACTTGGTACATTTTCTAAAATTCTACTTATACTTGCTCAGGGTCTGTTCTTTGGACTTTTGAGAGAAACATGTCACTGTTCCCATCTAAATTCATTGCATGTATTTTGCCTACTTCTGCTATTTCATGTCAGGCCTGTTCACAAGTATTTTTTCCATGTGAGTTGTGTGTTCTTCATTTTGGGTATATTTTGTTTTTCTTAATAGCAATCTCAATCAAATGAAAACAAAATGAAGTATCTCTTCTATGGCTTCTCTTATCCTGTGCCTCGCAAGTTGTGGGATTGCTAATGTCAGTTTCTGTGATTTATCTCTTGGGGTGAAGTTGTTCTGACCTGCAGTAACAAAGTACATCACTGTTGGCTTGCATGTTATAAAAATGATGCACAATACTCACATCTAAAAGTCAGAATAAACCTTTAACACAGCTCTTTGTCAGTTCTACAAACGGTTGTAGTTAATCGATGCCATAAAACTTTCCTTCAGGCACTGGTATTCAGCATTCACACTGGGAAATGCAGTTTGAGTCTGACATTTTAAATACTGGTGGTATTTTCTAATGAAATAACTCAAGGTTTGAAAATTCACATCAGTAAAAAAGCACAAAACTACTGCTGAGCATTCAAAAATATCTTTTGGAGCATTGGGGGAAAAGACATTGTACAGACACTATTGTTTTGCTACTCTTTTCCTGCAGACTTTTAACTTTTAACACTTTTTTAACACCTTTAATTTGGCCAGAGGTCTACTGGCCCATCAGTTCATCCATGTAATCATCATCAACATTAATGGGATCCATGTGCATAAGCCCACGAGGGCATACATTGAAGTCAGAATTCTTTTTTCCTTTATCAACACATGTCATGCAAGTCCTGTCATGAGAGAAGCCCTCTACCTTGCTATAACAAACATTGTAGATCCAGCAAGCAAGATTTCAGGATTTCTCCACAATGTAAGTTTGCATTTTGAATTTTACTGATTTGCCAGTTCAAGGAAAAAAAAATAAAAGTTGCCCAGATGATGACAAACTGTGGAAATTCCATTTGCTTTTATCTGATATTTTAATAATGAATCACTAGATCAACATTTTCTTACACTTGGGTGTATAAAGAGTAAAGATGGCATTTGAAATTTTTCTCTTGTACAGCCCTCAATGAAACAATGTGATATCTACTGAGGCAATTTTCTTAGGATTTCCTCAAACTCTGGGCACTCAAAAAAAGGATGACATAGAGGAAAGATGTAAAAATATCATGGTGTTAGAGGCAGAGGAAAAAAGAAAATCCTTCTGTGACTCTCCTCTTATAGAGGGTGCTGTACTGTACTCAGGCAACCACATGCCTAGAGGCCACAATCTCTCCTTAAGTGTGTGTGACCTACTAACCACAGCAAAAAACAAGAGCAGGTGATCTGATTCACTGCTTTTCTCTGGGAATAACTTTTGCCTTGGTAGGGGAAAATTCAAGGAGTTACTCATGCTAACCTGTGCTGCTCCCATGGGGTTCACAGACCATTCCTCAGAGCAGTTGTGTCCTAGCTTTTCAGTGTAACTGGTGAAAAGGTCAGTGCAAACATTCATTCACACATCCAAAAAAAAGACAATCCTTCAGTCCTGCTGTTGGAGTATTTGTTTTCCTCATTTCCAGGCAGGTGGAAAAAACAGTAATGTTCAAAGAATACATTTCTGATACAATATTTTAAAGAATCTCAGACGTTTCAAGAATCCTCCTCAAGGATCACCAAGTGTATCATAAAGAGCAGATGAGGTGGAAATATTTTCTAAAGAGAACTGAAAGAAAAGGAAGCTCAGGGCAATAATGGGATCTTAGACATGTCAACTTTGGACTGCCTGTTTTTAGCTAATCTTAATAAGACCTATGTTTAGGAGGGTGAGAATTTGCCCTTTTTTGTGACTGGAACTCTGCCAGTGGTGTGGCAAATACCTGTGACACATAAACTCTGGTATCAGCTGGTTTGGCAGCTCTCAGAGTGATTTCCCCAGTCCATGCCGTAAATCAAAAGCAAAACCCAAATAGCAGGACAGCACCCTATTTTCCAAAGTTTGTTTATTCAACCAGTTTGTAACACTTTCTCCCTGTTCCAGCTGAATAATTTCATCATTACAATGCTGGAATTTGTTTCAGCTTTTTCCATTGCCAGCAGGAGGGGATTTAAAAAGCACTTTGCAGCTCACCTTTCGGCCATCCTTGTAACTTTCATCTGCATATTGTTTTATTTTGCTAGAGGCTTCCCCAACAGACAGGCATTTTCTCTGAAAAACTGCATCACCTATGGAGCTAGGAACTGTGACCTTCTGGTGCTTGAATGGTTCTATGGAAACTTCAGAATAGCCTTTACTTTTTCTTTAAAAGGGAGAGTCATTAAAATAGAGGTTTCAGAGAGTCTGAAATACGCTCCTACAATTCTCTGCTCTTTGGGGAGGCAGGGAAAGTGCTTCCCTGCCTCTATATTCTGGACTGCCCTGTTAAATACCTCATGGACTATGGAGCTGGTTTATTCAGTTTTGATGACTAGGAATTGCTCTTTTATCTTAGCAGCATTAGGACAGCTCAATTGTCTAAATATTGTTCTAGTATCTAGGAACATTTTCCAATATCTAATAACTGTTGCATACAGTGCCCAGTCCTCCCAGTCTGAATGTGTTTTGGCCCATGTGAAAGGCTCTGAAGAAAATCAGGGATGTATTACTATTTCAGTGTATGGCTTTTGTTACTTTTGTTGGGGGTTCTTTTGTTGGTTTTGGTGTTGCTTTTTGGTGTGGGTTTGTTGTTTTTTTTTTTTTTTTTTGTTGGTTGGTTTGTTTCTTGGGCTTTTTTTTTTGTTTTGTTTTGGGGGGATTTTTTTTGAATGAACAAATTATTGGTGCAGTTAAGAAATACATTTTAAGGGAAATTATATTGATTTTTCTTTGTGACATAAAATCAGTATTTTGCCCAGAATAAGCAACCATTTTCAGCAGTTCTGAGAACTCAGCATGTAAATCTTCAGAATGGCCTCTGCCTTCTTGCCTGTGCAACTGGCAGAGGAAAAATCTTGTCGTTCCTTTTCTTTTGATGAACAATATCCTTTGACCTCTTAAATTGTTCTTCACTTCTTCACTTTCTTTCATCAGATAAAACCCTTCCTAGTGCTTTATCCTTGGTTCTGCTGTCAGGAATGTTGGCTGTTGCTAACCTGCACCTGCCTTGCAGCCTTCATTCCAGCTCCTGTCCTAAGTTAGCAACAACCTCATGTGATCTATCTTCCTTAAAAGCTTATCTTTTGCACTTGCCACTGTTATATGTAGCAATGTGATGAATGGATCAGTTCTGTTCACTGGTGCATAGTGGCCTCAGGTTCTTCTTTGTTCTATTTGCCTACTGCTTATCTTGGCACTCTTTTTGATTGTTTTCAAGCAATGCCTTTTGTTTTCTGTGAGACTGATGTGAATGCAAAGAACAAAGCTCTACTTTTTCACCTCATCAATCTCTTTGCTCATCTTTTACCAAATAAGCTGGGATAGAGTAATTTTATGGAGCAAGGGATCTTTTACCATTTTGCCATTGCCATCATTACTAGCCTATCTTTAACTTTTCCTTCCAGCATTTTGTGAGAACTTAGGGCAGGATGTCCTCTTCTTAAATTCCCAGTGGGGGCTAAATAACTACAAATCTGTGAACTTTAATATTTCCCACTGTGTGTCAAATGCCAGGTATGCCTTATCTTCCAAGGGACACAGCACAACTCCAGATGACCATTCCTCTCTGATGGTCATGTCTATAACTCTCCCTGCAGAAGGGATGGCAGGCTATTGCAACCAAGAAACCAAGTGTATCGTGTAGTTAGGAGCCAAGTTATCCAACAGCATAACAGATAAAATATCATGTGACAAAATCCCATGAAGGAGATCAGAGAGGCACTAAGAGGAGTGAGGTGCCTGAATAAGACCCTGCTGCCCAATCCCCATCAGCACATCTGGATGAGCACAAGGGCACAAGGGCTAGCAGGAACACACAAAAAAGCACTCTCCAGTCAGCTTTCAGACTTAGGGGCTCACTGCTGAGGAGTGGGACACATTATGGGATGTAAGGGAAAAGCAGTTCCAGATTGAACAGGGCTAATTATGGGATGCTTATGGGTGGAGCAAAATGTGGGGAAAGGGGGTAGGTTGGGTGACTTGAGGAAGGACACGAGTGAGAAAACAGAGGGGTAAGCAAATAATAAGGTGAGTTGCCACACTTGGCTAGTCAAAATACCTGTCTGGTTATGCTCGGTGCCTGATCAGTGCAGTCTGACCTGTGTTCTTATTAAACTGTTTTCTAATTCTTTGCTGGGTGAGGGGTGCCTGTGCAGCCATGTGCATGGGGGTGTGAACCCAGAGCTGGAGGCAGGCCACGGGCTGGGGGGCCTGTGTGTCTGCAGTGCAGTGGCTGATCAAGTGGGTGGGTGGGTGGGTGTGATCCCTTGCACAGATCAAGGCAAACCAGATGGTGAGCAGGGAAGTGATCTGGGAGCCAGTGGGGTGAGGGAGTCTCTGGGGGCCAGCCCCAGGTGGGAGAGCACCCCTGAATCTCTACCAACAAGAGCACAGGGGAGGTCAGACTCACTGGCTTGTGAGAGCAGGTGCCAGCAACTGTGAGATTTGGGACCTGGCTTCCAGCTACTGGGCAGACTGACTCTGTGGTCTAGACGATTAATATTTTTCCTTGTTCATCCTGATCAATACTTTTTAACCTACTTGAAACCACAGCAGAGAAATATAGGAATATTCTAGGATGTTGACTGAGTATTTCACTAAACCACCTGTGGTGAAATCTACAGAATTTGCTTTGTTCAGTGCATTTGACATCATACAACTTTAGTGCATGTTGTTGAAGTGCCCATAAAACATCCATGACAGCTGCTAATATGTACTTTACAGTCACTTCTGTATGAGATCATCATAAAGATCATCAGTCACTGATCAGGGTGCACATGCATTTTGTGGCAAAAACTGAATGGATGGAATTGTTCCAACACCAGAAGAAACACAGGCAGAAATAGTGTTTCTGTTTTCACATACCTGTTTTCTACATCTTAAACAGCAACTGCTCTGAACTCTCAGCTCTACTGTTTCTGGGCTTCCTGAGCAGCTGGAATTGCTCCATACAGCTGCAGGATTTCAAGAATTGTGCCTCACACATAATTTTCTTTCTTTCCTTTTTGGGGTTCTTGAGCATTGATCAATGGATGTTACTTGTCTCAAGGATTCACCCTCTTCTGAGAAGCATGCACATAATCTGAAGAGATATCTGGCCATCTGTCACGGTGTCAAGATTTTAAGGGAAGACAAAAACAAGCCCGGGGGGGAAAAAAATCTGTTGAGGCACACACAGAAAAAACATCTGGCTCAGAAAGTCCCTGAGCTGAAAACAATGGGATCCTGAGAGAGTACTGCAGGCAAGAATCACATACACTTGCCTTGGACTTTTTCTTCCTTACATCTATACTTACACCTCTGGAGATACAGTATTAGGGTAGGTGGAGACTTGCTCTGACAACTAACACAGACATTCTTTTGGTCTCTTGTACCTCAAAGACAGGTCAGTTACCACAGACCCTTCCTCATGCTAAAGCATCTGATTGCTTTCAAGTTTGATTTCTGTCAAGACCCTGTCACAGCTCCACTTAGTGAACCAAGTGAATGTGCCTGCATATTCATATTATTAGGAAACACAAAGCTCAGTGTAAGAACAAAAAATCTTCATACAGAGTTTTTCACATTGCTATATTAAGCTGGCAATAGCTTTTTGGTTCTTAATAGTTTAAAAATTCTGTGAGGCACAGGTAATGACAGCAGCAGGCTTGAGAAAATGACAGTAATATTTCCAAAGGAATAAAGAAAGTCCATGGTCCAGAGGAAATGATACTGTAAGAGCAGTTATCTATTTTGTTATTAAACATTTTACAAGCCTTTACCTTAATTCAGCTTGAAACACTGCTGATATGTAGAGAATAAGCTAACAGTTCATTTTTTCTGGGTAAGTATAAAAACGATGTACTAGAATATGCAGAACACCAAGAATCCAAATAATACTGGCTACATTCTTATTAACAATAGCAATAATGGCAACAACAGCAAGGTCTCCAGAGTCTGCCTAACTACTGTCATGGTACAGCTTTGCTGAGCAATATAGACCAGATTTGAGGAGCTGCCACAGTGGGAGTCTGTGTGGAAGCACTGCCTTCCATTAGTTAACTAATGTTAACTAAGTTCCTCAACACTTGCTAGTGTAAGAAAAGTGTCTGAACTCTGTGTTCTAAGAATTCGAAACACCAACCTCTTACTGAAATCCAATCCTTTCATTTCTTGCAGCCTTCCTTGGCTTCTTACAAAGACAGTCGATACCTAATGCAAAGGAGAAAAATTCTCAATTTTAGACTGTTAACATCTCTTTGGAAATGTTGCAAATTGATATAATTATCCTAAATAAACATATTATCAGTTTGTCAACAGTATTGATGACTAAATGTCCTCCAAACACCTGGGAGAGTTTCTCATGAAGTATCTATACGAGGTTAATTCTCAAAATATCTAAATCCCTTCAGCGCTTATCAAAGAGGTGCCATGTGTCCATACATATGTGGATGGAACACACAATTCAGGGTGTGGCAATGGATCCTGACCTTGCAAATGCTGAATATTTTTGTCCTCTTTATTATGTCCTTATCATAATCATTAGCTACTAGGTTATTCTAATTGGAGACAAAGTCTTAGCTTAAATTCTTCTTACTACAAGAAGGCTATTGATTTATCATTCTATGCTAATTACACAACTTTACTGGTGAGTTTTCTTGGAAGCATTACACTTCCTTTTTTTCAGTACTAACTTCAAACATATATTCAACTGAACAAGTGAAAAACATTAAAACAAACCTTCCTCACAGACTTTTTTCCTGTAGCTTTTTTCATCATCTCATGATCCATCTTGACCCTTAAGATTTTTATGGGAATAAGAGGAAAGGCAATGACAAGTATCTAAGAAAACAAATGATAATAAAGACTTTCATTAGACACAAGGTAGTGTCAATGGGAGTGGGTAAAAAATGCAAAAAAAAAAAAACAAAACAACCCAATCCTTTGCTCTTTGTTTTCAGAAGTATGATAAAACAGCAAAATTTTAAATAATTTCTTTTTTGTTCACTCCATACTCCAGCAAAATTTTTGCTGGGATCAGTGTTGAACCCTTCCTGAGAGAAATTTAGTCCTTAAATGAGTATAACAAAAGAAAAACAATGGAGAAAAGAGTAGAAGAACCTAAGATTATGCCAATATGCTAACTATACATTTAAGTTTACACTTCTTGTTCATTTAAGCACAAGATTATACAGAATAAGGTCAGGGGAAATCATCCCATATGCATCCCCAAAGATATCTGATATATCCAATGACAGCAGAGTCCTGTTTATTCAAAATACTTTTGGAACATCAAAACATTTGGATAAACAGGGCTTCAAATAATTGAGGGAGTTATTGTATAAGTAATTCACACCAGGGGGACATAACCTAGATTCAAAGGACTGAGTTTCAGATCAAAGGGGTACAGATAAATGGGATTTGGCTCCATATGAACAAATACATAAAATTAAAAAAAAAAAAACAAAAAAAAAAAACATTTGGTTATTCAGTAATCAAGAAATGTCCAAGCATTTTTTTCAAAAAGAGTTTAGGACAAAAGGTTGAAATTGTCGCAATGGGCTCTACAGAAGGACATTCCAAAGGAATCAAAATAACATAACTAAACAAGACCAAAAATATATGGGAGTTTTTTCTGGGGGGTGGGGGGGAGGAGGGAGAAGATGGGGGGGGGTTGTGCACACATGTTTGTTTGTGTTATCTTCCAGTCAGGATCATATGAACTTCACTAAGTTTCTTTATTCCAGCCATGAAACTGACACATGTTTTGTGTCAGAAGGTGGGTATTTGTAACATCCATGTCTCTTAACCCACTTTCCTCAATGCCCAATAGAAACAAATGTGAAATACACAAGTTTGGACTCAGATGGACAACATTGTCTGATTTCTCGTCTGTCTATTAATAACATGACCCACACATGGTTCATCTACACACAGACATCATCATCTAGTATTAAATACCTTTTAAGATACAAATCTTGGAATTAAAAAAGATTTTGATCTATGCTGATACCTCACCCCCTGCATTATTAATATAGTGGATACCTAATTTATACAAATAAACAATATTTTCCTTTTTCTGCAAGCTATGCACACATTGCCACAATTCAGCATTGTCACTTACTGTCTGATGGGACTTTTTGACAGTGTGGGAGGGCAGATATTTAGAGAGGAGTAAGACATCAGAAACCATGGCATATTTCAATTGCCCCCAGCATCTGATTTCTGCAGGCAAGAGCCCATCAGGGAGAGTGCTTCTCCCACCATGGTGCCTCACCTGGAACGGTCCCATCATGGCTTGTAAGCCAGAGGGAAAGGAGATCTGAGGGATGCTGGAGAGCAAGGAGAGGTCTGGGGAGCTTGGAGAAATGGCAATTTGGAGTTGAGTTGAGTATTAAGGGCAAAGTAAACACCTGGAGGGTTGGAGGGAGCAGAGGATGCCACTGGAAAGCCAGAGAAGCAGTGCTTGGCAGGGAGGGAGGCTTGGTGTGTGGTCACACAGGGTGCCTGTGGAGGGGGAAGCTGAGGAATGGGGATGGTGTTTTGGAGTTTGTTTACACTGCTGCACTGACACACTCTGGAAATGAGTAAAGGTGAACAATAAAGGGCAGGGTTGTTTTTTTTCCAAAGCAAGTGTTAGGGTTTTGTTTCCTGAAGAAATCTGGGAATTGTTTAAGCCCGCTTTCCTCCCTCCTCCTCCCATCTTACTAACTCTTCTGCAACCTGGTGGATAGTCATGTCTGTGGTACAGGTAGACAGCCAATTTCCAGTTTTATTCCAATTTACAAGAACATCTGTTGTTTCTGGATAGAGATATTTTTAAAAGGGAAAATTTCCCTCTTCAAAAAACCCAAACAAACAAACAAACAAACCTGAAGCAGTCTTCTTTCAATGAGCAACAGATAATGATAGGACTTGTAAAAGTTTTGCCCTCTCTTTACTCTCTTTATGGGCTTGTCGAGGCTGCCTTCCCTAGCTCGAGGATTCTTGCTCTGTCTGTGTCTCAGCTGGAATTTGAATAGCAATATCTTGACCAGTTTTCTGTCCAAAGTAGGGAAGAGAAGGTAAAAATGGAACCTGTGTGTGGGAACAGCTTCAGGTTGCTATCCCTGGAGACTGGCTGAAACTGTTCTATGGTCTTGCATCCAGAAAGTACACAGGCTTCTGCTGAACTTGAAGTATCTGCAGAATCCCTTCTTTTGTCCAGCTCCCTAATCTCTGAAGGTTAAACGCAGCCATACTTGGACAAAAACAGTGAAAGTTTTCTTACACTGCTAGTACAGTGCCTGTGGATCAGGCAGTCTGCTCCAATTAGCATCTAATCCCTGGATTTTCGGTTGCAATTTTAATTAAGGGAGTGGCCATTCAGTTTTTGATCCGTTCATCTAAGGACCCGAAGTTTTTTTGTTCCCATCTAATTCAAAAGCAGGTCTGTCACTGAGTTCAGTGGTTACAGGATTGTCCCTGTTATTTTTCTCTTTTCCTCCACAACCCCCCTCTTTCCCCAAGGTTTTCTTTAAATGGTAAAACCCCCAGGGGACAGAGGTCCACCAGAATCAATAGAATCAAATAGAATCAAATCATTTCCCAGGCTCATTTTCAGAAGTAGCTTTTCCCCCCTTTCCTATTTCCTACCACAATCTTGCCTTTTCTTTAATAATCTGGAACTGCAGCTGCCTAGTGGAATAGAATTCAGAGGTTAAAAAAAAGAAAAAAAAAACAAACAACAAGTGCATGTTTGGGTCTTAAATTAATATACACATTAAATTATATTTAATTGTGCCTTATCAATAGGCTGATGAACTCAGGTGTTTGCTGCTGCCATTGGTCATGATGCTCTGTAGCAGGCAGAGGCAGCAACTGCTGCTGATGGAAAAGAAAAGGTAGTGAAGGAGGAGGGGAGAAGAAGGTGGGGGGCGAGAGGATTGGCTGCTTTTGGTGTCATTCACAGCTGCGGCCCCGGCTCTTCCGCTGCTCCCGCTCTGGCTCTCCCTTGAACAGCTCCTAGAGAGAACAAGGCGTGCGGAGCTCGGATCACCAGCATCATGCTCCTCGGGCTTGGATCGTAGATCCCCCTCTTTGAACACTGAAACAACTCCTTCGTCTTTCAGCGTCCCGAGCAGACCCAGCGAGAAAATAAGCACGTGAGAGAGAGAGGAAAGAAAGAGGAGGAAGACGAAAATCTGCAACCAAGGGGACTGAAGCAAATAAAAAGAGTGCTTTGCTTGCACAGCTGCGAAGTGGGAATTTAAAGAGCTGCAGAGAGAGAAATTCCAGCTCATCAGCACATACACATTGCAGAATTACAGATCCAGGTAGAAATGACATCAACAGGGAAAGAAGGCAGCGGAGCTCAACATGCACAATATGTTGGACCCTATCGTTTGGAGAAAACCCTAGGAAAAGGACAGACAGGTTGGTTCTTTTGCAGCAACACCGGTGCTAGAGGGAAGGTGCTGTAGCAGCCGGTGAGGTGTTGGGGATGGGGTGTTCCAGGGTTCAGCTTTTCCCGTTTGCTGTTTCAGTGAAGATAATATCTGTAAGGGGTTTTGGCCTTTATTTATTTTTAGTTTTCATTTTAATTCCTTCTTTTCTTCGTTTTTTTTTCTTTTATCTTTTTTTCATAAAAAGAAAAGAAAAAGGAAAAAAAAAAAAGCCCAGGATGCTTTATGTTCATTACTCCTGCTAATGGGTGTTGTTCTGATGACAGCCAGAGTGCATGCAGAAGAAAAAAATAGATGATTTGCTGGTAGTGAATTTTCACATCCGTTTCTCCACTGCCCTACTTAGGAGCATTTTTCTTTTTAATCAAATTATATTGAAATTAAAGGTTCACAGCCTGTAGTACCGAGGAGGTGGTGGTGGTGGTAGTGGGGGAGTCACCAGCAGTATTTCATGACATCATGATTGAAAAGGGTGTAGTCCTTAAGGTGCAGTTGGGGGGGGGCTGGTGGAAATATGTACAGTATGTCTCTGGCACTGACTGCTGTGGGTATTTAGCAAATATGGATGGATGGGCTGGTGGTTTTTGTGGGTAGGGTCTGAAATGAAAGAAAAATAGAGGATCGGTAGCAGAATTCATTCTGGTTATGCTGTGTTTTTGTAGGAGGGGTTGGGAGGGGGGAAGGGAGGTTATTTAATTATTTTTCTTAAGGCTTGTTTATGAAACTTGCCCCCAGCAGATTTTCCTGAATGGAACAATGGTAAGAAATATTAAAAAGAGGAAAGCGAGTGGAGGGAATTAGCAGAGAGCAGGTGCTTCTGCCCTACATGACATAATTAGATCCCCTAAATGCGTTCAAGATCTGGACTTACTGTTGCTTGCTTGGATAGCATATTCACTTCAAGGGCAGGGGAGTGTTAATTGGAAGAAAAACCCTTAAAAAGAAGCCCAAACGTCTTCCTTCTTAAAATATTTTATTTTTAGTAACAGGTGCAATAAGCAATGGCATCTGGCAAATTCATTGGGTTGGGATCCCCCCCAAAAGTGGATTGAGACTTGAGGTTATAATTTAGGGAAGGGGTAAGATCAGCCATAGGGGGGCTTCTTTGGGCATGTGGGTGTTAAGTGTTGTTCATTATGGTGGGACAATAAAACATGATGCATTGTGGTGTATTTTTTTTTTATAACCCAGCCGAGCTTTGCCCATCTGTTGTCTAAAGGATTTAATAGGCGTTTCCATCCCCAGCTGCTGCCTCTGCTCTGCCTGCTTCCTCACTGCCCTGCGTGGCAGCAGCTCTGCAGTCCGCAATTTTCTTAGGGACACAGTCAAAATCCAGATCTTTCTCTGTAAGAAGCAATGCTCTTCTGAGATGATTGATTATAACCTCCCCCCCATCCTTCCCCTCCTCTTCACAACCCCATAGCAACCGCTCAGAGACATGGATGAAGATGACATTGTCTTCTAGTGGAAGTGACTTTTATTTATATTTCTTTTTTTTTTTTTTTTTCCCAAATCTCTTTAGTATATCAGCTGCTATAGGTAGTTCTCTGTCACTGTTTTGGTTACCACCTTTATCCTTTGCATAGCTCAGTGGGTCTTCTGCAGCTGTGTTCTTACTAAAATCTCTTCTGATGATGGTAATGAAAATATACTACAAGAAAAATTATGGTATAATGTTAATAAAACTGCCCTATTTCTGATGATAATCCTTTCCTGAATACTCCAGGTGATCAAAGAGCCAGCTGTAGATGACAAATTCATTTTTGTCTTCATCACCATTTCCTTTTTCCTCCCTCTCTCACCTTCTCAGTACCCCTCCCTCCCCTTTAAATGCAATTGTGCCTGAGATTCCTGAAAATACAGCTGCATTAACCTTTTGCTCCGTGTTCTTATAGCCTGACGTTGTGGTCCTAAAGGGTTATCTGCAGCTTTGGTTATGTTTTTTTCCTCTCTGCTAATCTTCCTATCTTCCTCCTAAGTGATTAGAGACGTGGGGGTGGAGAGAGAAGAACAGGATGTATTTAGAGGCTTGCTGCTGTTGGCCTCTGCAGTTATTGAACCAGCTGGACAAGGGTGAAAGTTTCCTTTTGCAGTTTTACTGTATAACTGATCTTTGTAGATAAGTCTCTGCTGTTTGCACACATGAATGCACATGAAATGCACAATACATGGTGTCATAGATGCTGGAGGTGGGGGAAGGAGGAAGAGAGATCTTGAAAGTAGCTGATGTCAGTCTGTGTCTCTTTTTTTATACCCGCCCTTGATTAATGGAATAATGCACTGAGGTGAAATCTAACTCAGTATTAAACATACATGGCTAAATATGGAAAGATGCCTTCTGGTCTTCTCGCATTTTCTGTGCTAATCGCATTTGGGAGCATGCAGAATGGTATAACCAGTGTGTGGCATGTAGCTCATCCTCATCCTGCTTGTTTTGGTGGGTAAGCAGGCAACCTGCAGCATTTTAGGGGGAGGACAAGCAGTGCAGTAAGAGGGCCTGATTCACCATAGTATATTGGGTATCTTGGCATTTGGGTTGCAGTGGCTTACAGATGAAGGAAGTTGTGATTGTAATAATTCATTTAGAGCTTGCCTTTGAAGCTTGGAAGATTAGGAGGTAATGTTTTGGAATTTTTTTTTTCCAAGGTGATGAGGAAGAGTGAGAAGAAAAATCTGGCAAAATGAAATGATGAATAGAAAGAAGTGTAGGTTTTGTTACAAAGTCCTGTCCATTTTGCAGTGATCTTCATATCCATCACTTTTGTTTTGAATAAAAAATTATTGACTCTATAAAGTTATTTTATATGGGCAGGTCAAGCTTTGCTCCCGGATACACAGGCTTTATACAAACGTATTAATCACTCTTACCTGCTTTTACTGACATCAGAAGAAGGGGTTTTGGGGAGGAGTGAGGGTTCATTCATAGTTCAGAGCAGACTTAGGATGCCATGGAGAGAGAACTTAATGGTAGGTAAAACTCTCTTTGGTTTTCACTCTGTGAAGTTCATGCTGATTGCTACCTTAAAAGCTGAAAAAAGTGTTTACCAGCAGCCAGCAACCTACTGGTCCCTGCAGAGACTTCTGGTTGTGGTATCTGGGACGTTAGTGGGACCTGCTGACATCTGGCTGTGGGTGGGCAAAACTGACAGGGAAAAGCCCTCTGTTCAGATTGGTGGGTAACAACTGGAAGTGTTGATTGATCAGATATGCAAACCTTGTCCTGAGCAGCCTTCTGGGCTGGTGCGTCACGCTTGCCGCGGGTGACCGATGCCACAAAGAGGGGATTAGGGCCTCTCAGGCAGAGAAGTTGGGAGGGGGCTACATGGGCCAGTGCTGAAAAATGGTTGGGCTTAGGTCTTTGCTGCTGGTGGGAATGATAGAGGGACAAAAATTATTTGTAATAATCAACATACAAATTTAACGTATCATTTGGGTACCGTAGCAAGATGGTTTGCTTTTGTAATAGGTTGAATTTAGAGCACCTCTTCCTGACGTCATCTGCCAGAATAGCTTATGGGATCTCTATGCAAATGATCTTGCAAGCATATGAGAGGCATCAGAATCTCGATTGTTGTACTCAAAAAATTATTTTACAGAACTGCTAGAGTAAAAAAAAAATCACTGCTGTGTGTATATATGGGTGTGTGGGGAAAGGTTGGTTTATCTCAGTTCTGTTGGTACGTTCTTTTACGGTTAATTATAGGAGGTTTTCATTGTAATTAACAGTGGTGAGCAAAGATTGCGTGTCCTCTTACAGTAACATACATGGAAACAGTGTGCCTTGAGAAGCCCCAGTCATACCTGATCATGAAGCAGTGTTTTAGCTTTAGGTACATGTTTCCTTCATTTGCCACTAATGTTACATGAAACCAGCTTCCTGTGTACTCCTTGCTCTAATTTTTTTTTTAATTCCAGAGTTATCTCTGTTCTTGTATTTCTTTGGCCTCATTAACACCTGTTTCACCCTTGAAACTCTCAACAGTAATTCAAACTGACTGCAGTGAATATTTATTGAGTGCAAAGATGAGGAACTGAAGTATTTCTTGTGAAGGTCTTTAGCATTTTGGAGTGTTTTCTTGTATTTTCATTTGACAGTCACTGTATAGGCTTCGGCACCATCGTTTGCTGTAGCACCAATTCAATGCCTAGTAGAAATTTCTAAAATGCTCATTTTTCTACCAGCAATAAGGCAATGGTTCTAAGTGGGAGTTACTCTGTTCACATTGAGATAAACTTCATGGGAAGTTTAATGTTTCTTGTTAATTTCGTTATGTTTCTTTTATTCTGTTTTAAGCCCAGTACAAAGAGTCGTGGTGGAAGCTCACGGGACTTTGACCTTCACAAAAAGTGTAGGGGTTCCCTTTTCTGCATTGCATCCCATATAGTTTACAGCTATTTTGGTGTATAACATGTTCATTATATATGAGCCATGAGCAAGGTGTTCAACAGTGTGCTGTTGGGTTACATAAGAACAGCAATAATTAAATTTGGGTCTTAGAGAATTTAATTCAGTGAGAGCTAACAGGTCATTTCTTTACAGCCTTACACATCTGTTTCCATGGCACACTGGCAGAAATTGAAATTTGTTCATTTTTTATTTGTCTCTGTCAAATTTGGTTGAAAACTTCAGCTCTGTTCAAGGAATGTTGGGTAGTCAATGTGGTCTCAGAAGCCTGGTTTTCTTAGGTAAGTAGGCTAAACAAAGTATGTCCTCTTCATTCATACTGCTTTATTTTTTTTTCTAACACAGCATATTTCATCTAGTGATAATCTAAGGAGTACAGCTTTCTTCCATTTAGCTGTCTAGATGAATATATCATTGTAAGAGGTGTAAATCATTGCAGTTTTCCTCATGGCCTTTTTAAACACACAAGCAAACAGAAAACCAGTGTATATCCTAATAATATTTTCATACATCTACTTTTCTTTCCTTATGAAAATTTCTTTCAAAGCAGTATGAACCCATACTCTTCCTTGTGATAGCCTGTGAAGACTTAAATGTTGAATTTGTAATCACAGAAATAAATACTCTAAGCAGTACTGCAGGTAGTAGGGGTCTCAATAATGAAATTTTCCCAAGAAAGGTTATGTCATAGTGACTCACGTGTAATGGATTATCAAGCAATGGTTATGAGTTTTGAGAGATTTGGTCTTTCTTAACTTTATATAGCTTTCACTTTTCAAAAGTACAGTTTGCCTGCTTTACTGACTGAAGTAAACTAGTATTACCCTGCTACTTGTCTGAACTGGAAAGTTCAGATATCCTGTTTATGACTTTCATTCTTTTTAGTTGTTTTGTTTTGTTTATTGTTTGAATTAGCAAATTCCTGTTTGCTAAATGCAGTGAAAATGAATTTTGACTTCTGTCCTTCTGAAAACTTTGTAGGGGCATGCCATTAGTCTTTTACTTCATTATCAGGAGCACAATTATTATGAACTTGTGGAAACAGCAGCAGGCTCTGAATTAATACTTTTCTTTGTAAAGCACAGTAAGCTTTCTCACCCAAGAGCTGTTAAAATTTGGATACTGTCAAGTGAGTAGGACTCTATGACTGCATGCTTACATTCCAGGTTCCAGCAGGAACTATGGAAGCACTGAGTTCACAAATAGGGTTCGTGCACTGTTCAAGCACTTTTCTACTTTTTGTCATTGTTCTAATATCTAATTTTGTTCTGCCACAGCAAGAAGGACTGCATTAGGGTGAGGAGAGAGGCTGAAGAAAGGAAAAAAAATCTTCTTGTTAAAATTTACCTCTTGAGAGGAATTCTTTTGATCTCTAGAAAATCTGTGAATCTGTGAGAAGAACCAGAGTAGTGTTTTAGGTAGGTTCTTACAATGCCTTTTGTAAACTGAGTGGAGCAGCCAGTGTATGCTTTGGACTCTCCAGCATTGCAATGTTTTTCAGTATATCATAAGTTTTCTCCATACATTACATTTTTGGAAGTCTTTAATATTGTGTGCTTTAAAGAGTTAAACCATAATTGCGATGGCAATAATAAATGTGATATACACCTAAAAATTAGCAGGTGGTTAATATGGAACAAATGCAGGTGGTGGACGATTCCAGCTTTCAGAAAAAAAATGAAAGGAAATGAGAAGTTTGGAAGTTATATCTTCTGAAGTAAAAGACATTGCATGAGGACTGTGCTATGCACATAGGAGAACAGTCACAATAAGACAAGGTGGAAGCCTGGGTGTAGATTTCCATGAAGGTGCAGTAAAGACAGAGACATAAATGAATACTCAAGTAGTGGTCCTCTTCGAATGCTAAGATACTGTAATTTGCCCTTGTGAAGTCAGTCCATATTTGAAGTTGAGCTGAATTCAGTAGAAGGGTCATCAAGTCTGGGATTAATAGATGAGGGTGGATTTTTTTGTTTGTTTGTTTGTTGTGGATGGTCCTATTAAGAAATATCCCAAAGAAATTTTCTGTTTTTTTTTTTTTTTTAAACAAGCCCAAGATGTTTAGCAATCCTAGTCAATAATCTGTTCATTCTGCTTATGGAATATGAGGAGATTGTTCCATTTCCAGTTCATGCATAAACATTATGTTTTTCTACAAAACAGCCATAATGATCTGTAGAATAACATGAATAATTTGTTGTAAATAGTCTTCTTAATGAACTTGAACCATCTTCATCTGCAGTGTCTGTAAATGCAGCATGATTTCCTTTAAATCCTTATTTGTTTCAGATTTTCTGGCAAACAGCTATTTTTAATCTCCTTTCCCCAAATGTCTTTACCTCACTCTGGATTCTTTGCACTTATGCAGTATTCAAAGATTTGAATTCTACTCTTGAATGTAGTCTGTTGTGTATATTGCATAAGAGAATTGCATTCTGCTTGGATCGTTGTGCAAGCACTTCCAATGCAGATGGTTGCAAGTTCAAACCAAAAATTCAATTTTTCTGGACAATTTGGACACGATTCCTGTGGGCATCCAGGCTTGGTAGATGTAAGTTTTCCAGAAAGTCTTTTTAAAAGGCACAGGAATGTGATCAGAATAAACTTGATATAAAATGACTACCTTTAGAGCATATTAATATTGTTCATCCAGTTTCATTTTACTTATTCTACATTTAATTTTGAATAGGAATATAAAATTTTTATGAATTAATTATATTTACAGACTAGGAACATTACTAATAAAAATATGTTAAAAACCACACTAAAAAAGTCACCCAGATTTTTTTCCAGTGCTTTCATAGCTTTTGAAAGTTGTGTTTGAGTGGAGTTTAGGTAGAACAGCAGAATTTGTTTTGGTTCCTTTCATAGAAGTGCATCACTGGCTATGGATGTAGCTGCATCCAAGCATTTTGTTCTTGGATGTGTCATTTGTGGCAGAGATGTGGCCTTTGAGGGTGCAGTTGTCCCGTGGACTGTATAAACAGGATTGCACTCTTCCTTTTGCAATGACCTTGGGATAAACTTTTTAAAGGCTGTTCAATGCAAGTGTGTCCTGAGACTTAAGGACAGAAAGCAATGTGGGCAAAGAAGGTAAATGATGGTGTGTGCTTAAGCAAATCCAGGTACATTCCCTTGCAAGTGGTACTGCTGCCTTCCTAGAGGGCAGAGTAACCTTCAGGCTGGTGCAGGTGGCTGATGGATGCTCAGTGCTGGAGGTGGTAGAGGAGGATGCTTTCCTTGAATTGTTAGTGCTCTTGGTTTTAGTTTGAGGAAATGATTTTATTATTTCCTCAAGGCCACAGAGACATATCAGGCCAGCTGATATAAAGTAGCCCTAAAGCTGCCCTAATTAACTCTTTCATGGAGTTCTAATGGCCAGGCTTGCTGTTCTGCACTCCATGGCTATGCTAAGCAGTTTCTGGCTTTTAGACTTCTGTTGTACCTACTTTGGGGAATACTTGTTAAATTTTTGGTTTTTTCACATAAAAATCTTTAATTTGGGATGGGGTAAGGTTAGACTGGAAGGGACTGTTCTTTGTGTAGCTCCCCACAGAAACAGGCTGCTTTTCAGTTTTTTATCTAATAATCCATCCATTGATAATCAGTGATTTTATAATTAAGGAGTTTGGAAGAAAGTGGATAACTTGCCAGCCACTGACAAAAGGGCATTATTGCTGGTGAAAACTTGGCAGTGAGATCTGTGAATCAGCTGACAGCAAATGGGTTAATGCAGGGTGCAGGGGGATACTGAGGAGAGAAATGGTCAGGTAGCTTAAGGTGGGGTGCAAGTACTATCTGTTTTTCCTTCTCATTTTTATGTTCCAACACTATGTGGAAATTATAGACATGATAATATTTTCAGTGAAGTAGTTACCTTTAATTTTTCTAAAAAGGAAAACTGTTTTCAGGCATCCATTTAGTAAGTGCTCTTCTGGCTCTCTGCTTCTACTTACAAAACAAACCTGCTGTCTTTATATCCTGAGGCTTTAGCAATTTTGATTTGCTGTCTTTTGCACTATATGCTTAATGTGGGATAAAATAAATCAGTGTGGTAATGTATATATTTTTAAATAATGTCTACAGTACCTGTGTATTAACACACTCTGTTTTTGCAGTGTCATTGCTCTGTGTGTTCAGCTTTAAATGCCATAAACTGACTCCCCTTGTATTTTACCTATTAAAAGCACTATTGACTGCAACAGCAGTAATGGAGGAGCTGGTTTCTGGAAGAAGCAAACTGGACTGGACAAAAAATATGTTAATTTTTTACTGTTTGTCTAAAGCCTACTCTTAGAACTATTAAGTGTCAGTCTATCAAAGTGGAACAGCAGCTGCAAATGAGAATGTGCCAGGTCTTCATGCTGATCCAGCAGGGAATGATGATGAAATTGCTTAGCTCTTTATCTTCTTTAATTCTTTTTCTTAATTATTTTTAGAATTTTTTAATTCATTTATTTTAAATAATATCTTAAATATTATTAAATTATTTTATGTGTGGCTAGCAGTGCAGACCCTAGATTTTTACACAGCTACTCCTATTGGAAAAGTGATTGTTTTGTTGCTTTGGTCCAGGATGAGGCACACCAAAGCCCAGGTTCATAGTGTTGGCTCGTCTGCCTTACAGGAATATAATTTATGAAGAAGAGGGACCTTCAAGAACATATTTGCAGTTAAACATGAGCTGGAGATGTACAATTTCATTTTTAAAAATTCTATTAAAAAAATAAAATAAATGTCCCGCTCTGATGAAGTCTGTGCTCATCTAGTGTAAGACTTTGAAAAACTAATGTTTTGTTGCATTTGCATTAAAGCAGAAGTTTAAGTGGGAAAATAAGACTTCATATCCCAAATCTTTGTGGTGTTAAATGTACTGTGTGGGATGCTAAAAGTTTTCTGATGTCTTTTGCTGATTGCTTGCCAGCGGAGGGTTGGGTTACTTATCATGCCAGCCATTTGTCCTGGGTGAGTTTCGTTTAGTGATTGTGTGAATGCCTTGTAATAAATGTGACCTGTCCCTAAGATTAAGGAATGGATTTGACTGTTTAAGATTTTTCCCACACTGGAATCCCTTAATCTCTCCCAATATTCTATTACAAAGCTCTCATCATATTTTCAGATTCTGAATGATGGGTAGCTTGGCTATCATGCTGAGAAAACCTGCTGGCAGCAGGTACAGGTTTGGTCTAGGACTTTCTTTCTGAAGTCCTCATCATCTATTTTTTTTTTTGGTGTGAATTTTTGTGGGGTTTTTTGGTTGGTTGGTTTTTCTTTTGGTTGCTTTTGGGGTCTTGTTTGTTTGTCTTTGTTTTAAAGTTTGGTGTTACCTTGCCTCTTCAAAATGGAAACTGATCCAAAGATTGTCATCCTCATCTAGAGGCTACTAGACAGATATTTGGTTCTTTCTACAGCTGTAATCTCTTAGAGAAAATTAATTAAGATGCTAGGAAGGTATCTTCAGAAAATTTCTGGGGATGTTACAGTTCCCAGGCTGAGACCCTCAATTGTTCCGGCCCTATTTAAATAGGTTCATGTTTACTGCTTGAAGAGCTGGTAGAAATACTCAAGGACATAGCCCATATCTAAATAACCATATGTTAGTGTCAGATTTTTTTTTAATTAACTCTATGGGCATGGTAGACTGAAAAATAAGGTACTTTTATGGTTGTCTCCTACTTATGCAAGATGCTTTGTCTTTGGGAAATAATTACTGATGCACTGTCTGTCCTTGGAGAATTATTTTCTCTTAGGTGTATTTTTTTTCTTCCACATTTCATGTGTCTTGCCCAGCTTGTGAACTGAGGGGAAGGATAATTTGTGTTACATTATCTGCATGTAATCCCTTTCAGGCTAAGGCACTAATCCTAGTCAGGCCTTTGTGCGTGGATAGGAAGTTCCATTTAAATATAGGAAGAAGCTCCTTCACTGTGAGAGTGGGTTGCACCTGGCACTGGTTGCCAGGAGATGATGGGAAGTCTCCTTCCTTGCATCTATTCAAATCCAGACTAGACAAAGCCTTGAGCTGCCACTCTGGTTGGCTGTGCTTTACCAAGGGTGTTGATCCAGGTGATCTCCAGAGATCACTTCCAGCCTCAACTCTTCTGCTGTTCTGTGTTATCCTGTGCAGCTAAACCACAATTTGCTCAGTGAACTGTAAAACTAAGGAACTCGGTATTCTGCGGTTTTGTACCCTGTATTTCCCTGCTGCTCCTGCTCTTTCTCTGTCCCTTGTCTCTTGGACTAGGTGAGGACAATGTTTGTGACTCATTTAGAGCTGTCTCTGCTGCTTGTCCATCTCTTTTCTTTCCCTTGGAATACGTTAAGGATAAATCACAAGTGAGCTTTCTGTAGTGGGAGTGATAGTTTCAATCTCTTAGTTTTTTTCCCACAGACCTTCAGCACTCTCCATAAAATTTGTAGGCTCTGAGAGACTTCTCTTGCTCTTTCAGACTTGGTTGGAACTTGATAATGGGTTCTGATGTTAGGGGGGAACTGCAGGTGGACAACCTGAACACTTAAATTTTATTTCCTTTAAAAAATGAGGTTAACAGAAAGCTGTCCTAAACAGCACAGCTTCTGTAATCTTCACTTGGCTTTGAGGGCCATGAGATGCTGCTGTGGCAGATGGAGATTGCTGCAGTACAGCTGCTCTTCAGATACTGCCCTCACCTTGGCTAAGATTCTTATACCAAAGTGAGAAGGACGAGGTGGTAATGACAGCCACTATGATTCCCGAATGCTGGGGAAATCCCCATACAGCTTGGCAGGCTGGATTGCTGCCTGCTCGCTGCTGCTGGAGCAGTGCAAGGCAAGGCCAGGGGAGACTTGAACTTGGTCATTTCTGTTTGCAGAAAGCTGAGCTCAGTGCTCGGGGAGTGTGGGAAGAAGGGAGCTCTCTCTGCATTTCCTCCATGTATCCATTTTGGTACAGTGGCAGTATTTGAAGTAGTCCTTTCCTGCAGAAAGCTGAGAGGAAGACTGAGAGCCGTTTGTGTGTTTGCAATGCCTGTCTGTACGGAATGGTCACCAAAGACAAAGCCAAGTATTCTTTGAGCACTTGGCAGTGGCGCAGGCACTATCGCCTCATTAAACGCCAGCATTTGGTTTTTTGTGAAGGCACGGCTATGAGTGGCACAGCTTTTAAGATTCCTTACACTTTGTGAGCTCCAGCCTTCAAGTTTGTCATTAGCCTTTGAAGCTAATTAAATCTACCCTTTTTCCCCCAAACTTCCCACTCCTGTAAATCAGTAAAGCTTGATTAAAATCAGTAGTCATCGTCAATAAAGAATGAGCTGTCCTAGAGTTTCTGGGTTTTGTCCCATGCTGCTTTTCTTCTGGGTTTGTGGTTTATTTCATTGCTCATATTTATGAAATTACATCTCTTTTACTTCTGGTTGTTTCCTGATTGCAGTGAAGACATTACTTAGGCACACTCCCCGCTCAGTTACATCTGTGCAGTCTCAGTGACTTGGAGGCCTTCCTCGCGTTTGTCTGAGAGGGGAGTTTGACTCATGAGCAAGCCTCTCATTGATGGCAGCAGAGGCAGACCTCTGGCAGTGTTCTAGTTAAGAGCAGCCTAGGAATACATCTCTGCAGTGAATATTCAAGCAAATTAGAGCACTAAGTGGAATGATACTGTAAGCAAATTCAATTCAAACTGAAAATACAGGCCCAGCATTTTACAAATTACTATATTTCATCATTAAAGCAGAAGCCTGTCTGCTCAGCTAGCACACAAATTAAGGCAAGCACATGTTTTAATACTTTTAGTAGTAATTCTTCTCTGGTATTCCATACATACCTGTACTGAAATTACCCACCCAGTGTGCATTAAGTCTCAGGATGGAGAAGATGTCCATACATTTATCATTACTTCATCTTTGCTAGGAAAAGGAGCAACCAGACTACTAGCATGATTGGCACAGTTGCCATCTTTCTTACCAGGTGCCTTGTCCTGCTCAGACAAAATGCTGCAAAAATAGGCAGTGTTTCTTTATCTGTGTCCTTAATGCTGTCATCCCCATTTCTCTTATAACCACTGAATTAGATGAGTTATGGCTGCAAAGCCTCCCTAGCTCCCCCAATTCTTATTTATCCTCAGTGCTTCTGTGCCTCTGGCTCTGTGGAACCAGGTGGGCTGCAGACTGCTTCACAAGAATTCATGGCAACCTTGATTAGAATAGCAAAATTAACATCATATTTGCTGTCCAAGTGTGTGCTCTACTGCAAATTTCTGAAGAGTTCATCAGAGGGGAGAAACTCATCTGCTCTCGGTCTTTTTCTTCTCAGTGAAATGGTGGGGATTGAACAAGGCCAAGGATCTGGATCAAAGGCTGTGTGTAACTTGCAGTCTCAGGTGGAATGCTAGCCCTGGAGGGCAGTGCTGTTCCCTTCTGGCACAGAGCAGTGAGCAGAGGGCAGTGAAGGCTGGAGAAGTGAACCAGAGTGCCAAAGAACGTTGCCCTGCCTAGAAGTCCTGTCTTCCCCATCCTTTACCTTATAACTTACTGGTAGCAGTGGTGCCTTTGTTTTGGTCTGTGATAAACTCTGCATCAGCTACAGATCAATTTGATGTGTCAGATGTGGATAAGCTGAGGGTTTTTATACATAATGCATTGTACACTCTGTGTATGGGAGACTTCATTTCAGGGTTGGTTTGGGTTGGTTTTTTTTTTGGTGTGTGTCTACACAAAATGCCAAACTTCTGCTTGGTCCTGTAGGGTTCTAATTCTCTGGTGCAAAATTATTCTGTACTCTCAAGGCTCCTTAGATTAAAGGTACTGAACTGCTCAAAGGGTTGGGTCACTATTTGTACTCTTGTGAGCTCTAAAATGCTACAGAGTCTTAGCAGGGACATTTCTTGGCTTCAAGAGTAGTAGAGATGTGTACAATACAGGGTCTGTTTGTGTCATTGTGCAGTTGTAAGGCAGATTATTCAGAGACAATAACTATGTAGTCTTCACTGGCCTTAACAGGCTTAGTCACTGGCTTGGGGTGGAGCCTTTGACTAGTAAAAAATTATATATTTTTTGTGATGCCCTGGTGTAAAACTAAGATAATCCTTGATTTTCCTTTTGGGACTGAGAGGGTTAGCCAGCTGGCATAGATAACTTTATCACAAATAAAAAGCATAATGAAAAGGCCTGTGATAACCCTACTATTTAGGTCTAGTGATTTTTTTTTTTTTTTTTTTTTAACCTCCTGAGGATGGACTGGACCATACAGCCTGGTCTGCCAGGTGATGATATCTGTTTATGCTGTATTTATCTTCCATAGCTTGTCCTTTTGATTATTGAAATACTGATACATAAAGGCTGAAATTTCTGTGGCTGCATTTAAAAAGTTGTTCTAACTATCTAATAAAATGGAGAAATTGCTTTGATATTCCCATTTTGACAATATATGGCTATGCTGACTTTTGTTGCTTCTTTCCTTAGGGGCATTTGTCCCTGATCTCTCAAACAAAATGTCACTGAGTAAAACTGTGTATGATGCTGTGTGTTCTAGTTACAAAAGATTTATAACTTGGTCACTTTTATTTATGCCTCCATGGAGCTGGTGGAATTCTACTGCAGTGTTAAAATGCAGCAGTTTCATTTTCCTGCAGGAGCAGCCCTCTGGTGGTGTGCGCTTTTTTTCTTTCTTTCTTTTTTTTTTTTTCTTCCCTTTTAAGTCAATTTTGGAGATTCAGATAGATTGATAGAGAAGCCTTTAAAAGTGCCTCAAATTAAGCTGCCACATAGTCCCATATCTCCTCTCTTTTCCTTTCTAGTCCTCACCTCATCACCACCCCCACCTAAATTTGCAAGTGGGATGTAGAAGACAAAGAAAGGTTGCAAAATTAACCCCGTGGATAATATCAGCAGTCTTATTTGGCAGGCTGATATTTACAAAACACTATCTCTGTAAGTTTCAGCTCCCAGAACTACTGCCTGGAAAGGGTAGAGGTCGGTGTGAAGTGGGTGGCTCATCTCCCGGGTTATTCTGAAGACTAGACTGTCAGGAATGCAGGCATTTCTGAGGAGGCTGCTGATGAACTTGGAAATTGAAATATCAAAGAATTTTTTTAAGGGATGACCTTAGGAGTCTGTTACATGGGTGTTAAAGACAGTCATATTGGAAGCTACTGTCTGGAAAAAATATTTTGGCTAATGGGTAGGGAGAGTCTTCTCATCAGTGCCCTAGGAGTGAAATTTACCCTTTTGCTAGTATGAGATTTAGCTAAAACTTGAGTCCTGCTTGAGACCTATTTTGAAGTACTAAGTTATGTTCTGGGAAGTAAAAATGGGAGTTCAGAAAACAGATAAAAAATAAAATATTGCTCCTTACGGTTTTTGAGATAATAAGCCAGAGTTTTGTGCAAATGGATTTTGAAATTTTTAAAGCTGTGCCAGGGATGCATTTGGCTTGTTTCCTTTCCAGGACTACAGTAAATGTCAAAACCATGCTGGATCTGTGACTGTGCTGCTGCATAAACACTCTGTAGGAAAACGTGCAGCTTCGTTAACAATTGAATGCTGAAGGGTTTAGGGCAAATAATTCCAGTTAAGAGTTGTTTTAAAATGTATTGATTTTTGACTGTGATGTTTGAAACCTACTGAGTGTCTGTAAAGCGAAACCAAAGTTACTGCTTAGGTTTCTGTGTTGTTTTGGGTTGGTTTTGGGGTTTTTTTGGCTCATTTTACAGAAGAATGGGTCGTTAAATAAAAAACATTAATATAGAGAATAACTTCTGCTATTTTTAGTGGTGGAGAGTGGTTGTGGCTTATGAGCCCTTGGCAGTATTTGGTTGAACTTGATACTGTGGACAGCAGATAATACAAATTTGAAGCCTTACTTGGTAATACTTTAGGTCACTTGTGGTATAACTGCTGAAAATTATTAAGAGACTTTTGTGCCTGCTAAGATATATGATGCAAAAGTGTTATTTCACCCATGATGCTCCTGGGTGTGTAAGTCTTGGCTCTTTTGGCTGGGTTTATTCCTCCTCAGTCAGGAAGCAAGGGTCCAGCCTAGTGCTCAGTTTGGGGATAGAGTCTGGCCTTGCAAAGAACTCTCAGGCACACAGCTTATATATTAGAGGGGCAGTGACCATTTAATGACCTTTAATGCCTGCAGTTAGCATGGGGGAAAGGCATCACTCCTTGCCTAACCCACAATCTCCAGAACATAATTTCATTTTTTGCTGATTTCGGTTCCTGTTTGTGATTTAAAATGCAGAGCTGTAACACATGCTGCAGTAGGTTATTGGTCATTTTTTGGAGGCAGAATAAAAATTGGTTATTGCCTAATCAGGCATGTTTAAAAAAAAGTAAAGAAAAAAGACCTTGAGCCCTTCATTTTTTTTCTTCAGCATGCTTGTCAATTTGCCAGTGAGAGGACTAAAGTGGACAGCTTTCTGCCATGCAGTGGAGAGGGATACAAGTTTTTAAACTAAATCCACCAAAGAGTAACAATGCAAAAGCTTCAGTAAGGAAATGAACTTTTTTAAAAACCTGAATTTTCCCTGTTATGCCACAGCTTTATGGTAGCTCAAAGGTTTAAAATAATTTAAAAAATCATAAATTGAATTACTAGGCTGTGGATGAGGCAAAAGTGCATCATATTTCAATTCAAAAAGCTAACTTGTCCTTCTCCACTGATGCCTGAAGAGGCTACGTAGAAAAAGGTAAAACTTAAGGCATCACCACTCCCATTGATTATTGTAAATCCTTTTTTTCTAATGAAAATCTCAAAATGTGTTTGCTTCCAGTCTAAAAATGAATTCAAGTGGTTTATGGCCGTTGCTGCAGGTAGGGTGATGACCTTGATAAGACTTGGGTGTTGGTCCTAACACAGGTGTACATGCATCCTAGGAGAAATTAAATCACCAAGACTTTATTCCCCAACCTTCACAGAAAAGCAGGTGTTGTTATAGTGTTGGTAGCCTGGCTCTAATGTGCACTTTCTTTGGTTGCCTGTTGTCTCTTAACTTGTAAAAATACTGAGATTTGAAAGGAAATGGTTTAGAACTCATTTGCCTTCTTGCTGGTTCTGGTTTTGTGACTGGGTACACCTGGTACTGTGACGTTTGCAATGCAGTTCTTGGCATTCAATGTTTTCTTGCTGTGATCTTGCATAGATTTGCTGTTTCTCCACATTTTGGAAATTATGTAAGGCAAGGCAATTCATATGCAAAATAATATTTAAATATCAACTTAAACCAGCACTGTCCTGTAGTTTTGTGATTCTGGTTATAATGGGCTGTTTTACATTAGAGTCTAAAATTCTCCCTGGTCATCAGATTTGTACCATTTGTGTTTTGTTCAGGGATTGTGTTTGACATGAAAACTCTCACATAATGATGGGTCAGATTTATGTTCTTGCTACACTTTTTTTTTTTTGTTTGTTTCTTGTTGCAACTCTGGTGCTTCATTGACATGTCTTTGGATTTACACCAACTTGACACAGCAGAGCAGTACAATATCCTACCATGGCCCTTGTTGTCTTCCATGTGTCCTTACAGGGGTTACCATACTGAAGTCAGCAAATGGGTGCTGCTGGAAAGCTGTTTCAAGTGAGAATATTTTGGAGTTGCTCTCCTGAAACAACTTCAGCAAAGACTTGGCCATAAGCAGTAAAAGGTATAGATAGAAATATTAGTCAAATATGATTTTATAAGCTATACCAGGGAAAAAAACACCCCATGATGCTTTCTCCTGTCAGCTGTGAAGCTTATTTAAAATTATATATACTGCTGAAGAGAAGCATTTAGTAATTGAAATGTAAGTGGGTGATAAAGAAACAATACATATGCAGCAGCTTTTTTTTTTCCCTCCAGTTTTGTGTTTCCATCTCTGTCATAGTGTTGGAACTATTGACAGTATTGGAAGTAACTTTTTTGGCTTTCTCATTTCTCTGTATGTTAAACCTTTATTCTTTGGCATTCAGCAAGTCAGTGGTATAGGATCATCTTAGTGCTCACCCTTTGATTTTTCACTCTTCCCCTGTGGCAACTTTCCCTGCTGGACACATGTGGATTTAGCTTGATTCCCAGCCTTGCCAGCAGCATTGTAAAATCGAACTGTAGCATTTGAAAATACTGCTCTATTGAAAAACAAGCTGGAGCAATCCAGACTTGGATTTCAAAGGGAGTGGAAAGATCTTGATCCATGCTGCTTTGCAAGCTCAGCACCACAGAGTGTGATTGACTGTAAGCTCACTCATATTATGAAACACAGAAGGGTATTAAGTGTAATAACAGGCTGGAAAAGTGGGATATGTGAGATCATGAAGAAGCCCAGAGTCTGTCTCTCTCCACAGGCAAATTGGTGCTTTGCTTATACTGTTGTTAAAATGGCTTGATAGCTCTGAGGCTATTGAGTCTTACTTTGGATTTCCAATATGTCACAGGAAACAGAGTTTAACCATGGCTTACTCCAGGAACAGCCTGGGTTTGTATCCCATAATCTTAGTTGGAGTTGATTTATTTTGTAAGCGTAACTGAAAGGTCAGATTTGGTGGCTGTGGGCTGGATCCTCAACTGGTGCTATTTGCTTAAGAGCCTTGGATTCCGTGCTGCTGGACTGGCTCTAGGATGGATTTGACCTTCTATGTAAGGACAGAGACTAAAATTTTTAAATTTGGGAAAGGGTCTAGATGTTGGATTTTCTTGTTTCAAACATTGTTACTTGAGAAAAGTATAAAACCACATGCAGTATGAAATGTTTTGGTGTCTGAAGTTTTGGACATTGCACCCTTTCTGCAAGGAGATGCGTATTTGTTTCAGTCTTTCAAAAGATCTTTCTGTAACCTTGACTGTTTTTTTTTTTTTAACTTTGTGTCAGTGATCTCTGAATTTATAGCAACTGTGTTTCTATGTTGATACAATAGCCACAGCTTGGATATTGCTCTGTTCTGAGCTATCCACAAGTGCCTACAATTCTCTTAGACAATTGACCTTTGAGCCTAGAATTCTTACACTTAGCCTCTGGTCCAGAAATTGCTTATTTTTGTCTCAAGAGATCTCAATAAAAATCTGTATGATGAGGTTTATTTTGTCTGATTGTTGGCAGCAGGAGGTGGTAAGGAAGGGCAAGTCAGTAGTTCAATTCCTTGATGGAATTAAATCCTTGAGAAAATAAGGACAGTTCTTTATTTGAGGTTTACTTGGTACCTTCCCATACTTACCTTGCTCCACATCAGACTTCATAATTTTTGTACTTCATTTTCGTTAGAAGGCCTATCAGAGTTATCAAAATTGTTAATTTTGCATTAATACCCATTGATAAGGGGTCATGTGGTGAAGCACACACAAAGGTACTTTTGGCTACAGGTAAGATTTTAAGTCTGGGGCTTAACTATTTTTGAATTTCAGGAGAGTGAATATAGGAAAAGTGGTTTTTTTGTTCCAGAACTGTACATAACCACATACTTATTACTTCTCTGAGCTGGGTGCAAAACTGTAAAAGGGCCTGTCTTTTAGATTTGTCTTGGACATTGTCCAAAATCTCATGCCATTTCACACCCTCAGCCTAGTTCTACTTGAGTTTGTCTGTGCTGCAGTTTCTAACCAGGCAAGAAAGCTCCAGACTGCTGTGGTGGGTCACGATGATACCTGGACTTACTAATTTAAAAGGGTCTTGGTTATCTGTGTTCTGCACTGCTGTCAGTTTTAGACAGTCTAGTTCTCAATGAGCACAACAAGGAAGTTGTAATAAAACAAGTTTTTTTGTGTCAGACCAGTGTTCTCTCCTGTTACAGGATGGTGTACTGGAGTTTTTCAGTGGTCAGTTTTAGAAACACTGCAGCAGCTGCGTTCTGAATCACCAGCAGTAGGATCTTTATTTCTTCTTTTTTTTTTTCCTCTGGCTTTTTTTTTTTTTTTTCCCTTGGTATCTTGGTTAGTAATTGCCTTCTATCTGAATGTGTCAAAGATTACCAGTTGGTTTTTATTCTAACATAGGGATAGGAGTCTATTCCCAATAACTGTCTGAACTTTGGATGGGTGTTATTTTATGTTGCCCTAAATGAATGAAAAGAAGCATCAGAATCCTTTGCTCCTTTTCCTTTTTTCTTTGTTTAAAACTTTATTCCCTTTGATTTAGTAGAGCTAACACATGTCCTGGTATTAAGGGGGTTTTATTATTGTATCATCTCTATCTCTCATCATCCTGTGTTTGTCTAACATTGTCTAGTATGTCCCTTTTTAGTCTGATCATCAAAATTGGCAATCTGGATCTTCTCATTATATCCTGGTATGATCCTCATGCACTCAGTGTTTTTGCTGCTGTTCTCTTAGTGTTACCTATTTCTACTGTGCATATTTGAGGTCAGTATTCCAGCTGGTGATGTAGCATTGATTTATACTTTGGCATTATCTCATTCTCAAGTACAATTTTAGATTTGATTGTTCAACATTTTGTTGTCAGTTTTGATTACCTCTGCATATTGAGTTGATATTTTTATTATGCTTTCTGAAGTAATGGTACCTCTTTTCTTGAGTGACTCCAGCTAACTTGGCAGTCAGAAATGTATATTACTACTTCACATTAGTCTTTCTATTATGCATTTATTGGCACTGAATTTCATCTACAGTTAGCTACTCTTTCCACCAGGTTTTGATATTTCATTATTTTAAGTGCTTAAGTGAGACTTAAGTGTTGGTCTAGTGCTATCCTACTGTGCAAGGGTAAATTTCACCCTTTATGAACTGATGCATCCTGTCACATTAATCAGGGATGTGCTGTGGATTTCCTAGGGCAAGATAAAGGATCAAATTTCCCAATTAACCCCTTCAGAACCGAATTAAATGTTGATGCCAGGCCTGGAATGTGTACCACAAACTTGCTGTATCATGATCTGTAGTACTGGTGATGTATTTTAGTGTGTCCATAGGGGAAAACATCAGCAGTAGCAATCTGCTGGGCACTTTAAATCTCCCAAGGTTGAAAGGTTACAACTGGTGCATCCAGGTGTTGAGAGATTTGTAGCATTTTCTTCTGTTGTTCCTCTATTTATAAAATAGGTTTTGGTCCAAGCAGGTCCATAAAGGTTCCCTCAAGCTAAAACATTAAGTTTGATGGGACTCACGCTCATCTATTTTTTTCCTTTTATTGAAAGGAAGATCCAGTTCTTCTTTGCTGTTTCATAGAAGGGTTTCTAAGTAGGTGAGAAAATGGCTGGACATGAGCAGGTTTGATTTCTTTAGTTATCTCTGATTTTGAGAGTAATTTCTTGACACTTCTGTTTTGTCATCTGTAATATTGATAATGGGCCTTACACAGACTACTTTGAAAGTTGAAGACTCAATGTACTACAGAAGCAAAGGATCTGTTTTTTAAGTATAGTGGTTCATAATGTATAACAAGATCTGCTGATGTCTGATTTGGTTTTCTGTTGTTCACTGAAAATACCAAGAAACTGATAGATAAAATAAAGCATTTCTCCTCCATATCCCTTAAATGAGGGAGGAAACACTCTGAAGATGAGTCTTCTTCCTGCTTCCCCAAAGAACCCAAACAAAGTAAAACTGCAGTATAAAGGCCATCAAAATCTGAATAAATGGAAGAATTTTTTTCATCCCTTCAAGCTTATTATTATCATTATTGTTTTGGTGCTTCTGGTTTGGGAAGAGAACTTGTTGTGTTCCGTGAGCACTCATTGCTGTGAAATTGGCAAACTGTCCAGCTGTTCAGTGGATGCTTGTCTGATCATGGAAATCCTGCTTATGAAGGAGAGCAGGGGGAAAAGGAGTGAAACATGCTGGTATCTTAGTGGATTCAGTTTTACACAGTAGCATCTGCTAAACATGCAGTGACTCTTTTACTTAGCAATTTAGACTAAACCTCATAATTATTTAATGAGCAATGTCCCTCTTTCTCTCCCATTTGTTTTGATCCCTAACCCCCAGAAGTGCTGGCTTCAGGGTCTGTGTGAGGCATGGCTTAGGCTGTGTGCCTGCTGCCCACCCTGGGTATAGTGTATGATGTTTTGACTTATTTATTAGCCTTTATTTTTTTAATCTGTGAATTTTTTGTAGGCAAGGAGGGAAGAAACAGGACCTTTAAATGACAGCCCACAGCTCCTCTTAAGTAGTGACAGATGCCTTCTGATGTGACATTTTAGGGACTTTGAGACTCCTGATAATAATATTTGTGGTTCAGGAATGACCTTGCATATCAGAAGGTCTTTGTCTATCCTGCATGTCATAATGAGTTAAACATTGTGGTGAAGCAGCACAAAACCAAAGTGCTGTGTCTGAGCCTCCTGCAGCCTCCTTATCCCCTTGTTACCTTCGGGAAGAAAATGAAAATGGATGCATCTTTCTAGAGAATAAGGAAAAAATGTTGCTGAAAAGAAATAGCTGTTTGTGTGTGCTGCTTGTAACAGCCCACAGGATATACTGGCTGTCCACAGGCAAGAAAGCTGATAGGAAGCTGTTCAAAACCTTGCAAAACAACTTCTGGATACAGTAAATCACTTGTGTCTTAAGCTATTCTAATCAAAATAAATTTCTCTTAGTTGTAATTAGCTTTTTTATTAACTTTTATTTACCGTACTAGATAGAAGGCCAAGTGGAAGTTGGATTTTGGTTTCTAGAAGCAAACTTACTTAAAACAGGTCATGCTTGTTTGTGTCAACATTGCAATCAGTTGCTCAGGGAGAATAGTTACATCCTCAGAACTGAGAATCAGGATTTATATTCAGCAGTAGAGAAGAGCAGCATCTGGATTACATGCTGCTGCTCAGGAATGCTGTTTTTAAACTAGAGATTTTAAGGTTGTAAAAATAAGATCTAACTGGCCTGGTGTTTGAATTGATGCATTGGCTTATAATGAGATTCCAGTACAACTTATAGGAGTTATTTCCCAGTGTTGCAGTGTGAAGCTTTGTCCTGATCATGCTTCAGCTTTGAAATGAGTTCCCACCAGTGGCAGCTCCTTATCAGAGGTGTGAGGCCAGTCTCTTGTAGTCCCCACATTGGCTGAAATTTCCAGGGAAACACAAGGCCAGTGGAAGGGTTACATACAGCAAATGAGCTCAGGAAAAGAAACAGGAAGGGAACACCCAAAGTTTATTTTATTAATATATTTTTATTTTCATCTTATCTGAAGTGTACCCATTATTAATGAAACCTTTTCTGCATATCATGTTGGACCTACAGGTCCTGCCCCTGGGACTTGCTGAAGCTGTAAATCAGGAAGACCCTCAGAGTTTTGCCACTTCCTTTTCTTCCTTAGTAAGGAAAAGTGAGGCATCTAGAGCATCCTTCTCTGCTGGTTTGGTGTGAAGGAATCTGTTTTCAGTTATTTTTGATCAACAGGAAAATTCCCTGTGGTAGTGAGAAGCCTCTGGTTCCAGGAGTGATGCCTCACCAGTGGAGGTGGCTCCTGAGCAGGCCTTGCTATTTGCCTTGGCCTGGTATTCCATGCTGTAGAATAAAAAGTGTGTTTGCAGCCGAGCTCTACCGTGCCCGTCATTCCCAGTGCAGGGCCCCCGAGAGACTCAGTGACACCCGAGAGAACAATTCCTTCTCTGGGCTGCATTATCCCAGACAAGGTGCTGTAGCTGACTCTTCCCCATGGCTCGTTTTCCTCTCTGAGCAGAGGTAGAGAAATTGACCTTCAAAACAGACACTTGTGTAGTTTCAGTGATGATGATGATGATCTGTTTTTCCAAGAAACCTTTGCCGACTCCTTGTCTAATATGGAAAGTTGGCTGAATCATTCATTTCATTCAAGAATTGTTTTCTCTTGAAAACAATTTTTTTATGATGATGCAAAATGGGAAATACTTTTTTTCTAGAACCTTCCCTTCTCTTCTGTACTGAGTCATGTGTTGGGAAATTGTTCTCTTCCACCCTCCTGAAGTCAGAAGCAAAGTAAGGATTTCGTTTCACAAAAAGGTCTAACTCGTAGGGAAGCCCTGAGCCATAGATTTATCTGATGTAAATGCAGTGTATCTCTGTCGAACTTAGGGTTGACTTCTGTCACTACAAGATTCACTTAGTGCTGTATTAACTCTGCTCCTTTCACAGAGCTGAGTTAATACAGAAAGAACTTCCTGAGAAAGATGGTTTTGCTCTCCAATTTCATTCCTCTAGTTTTTAAAGTTTTATAGCTTCTAAATAACTTTGGGGTCTTTAGTTGCATTTGAATATCTTTTTCTTGATGTTTTATAATACAGTAGGGACTTTATGTACTCTTTCTAGTAAATTCTCTTTTTATTGCATAAATACTACTCAGATTCCTGTAGTCTTCCTTCTTACTTAATGGAATTGTGAGTCTGATGGAGCCATCAGAATGCCCCTTCCAATCTGACACTTAAGTCTCTGTGAGAATTGGTTGGCCTTCTTTCTTTAGAAATAGTGCAGGACAAAGCATGAGGCTTGTTCCTCACGTTGGCTGCGGTTTCTGAACTGCATTGGGGCAACTGCTAAACTTGTAATTACATCTAGTTCTTGAGTTAAGGCCCTCATCACTTCCTTCAGTGGTAGCTTTTATTTGTTATCATGGCTTGACTATTGTGGTTGAGTTTCTTTTTTGCTTCAGTTTAAGTGATGAAGGAAGTCTGTGAAGACTCCTAAAAATTGAGTCATGCTCCCATCCAGTTTTGGGTAGTCATGGGAGAGATGCTGCTGTTCACCATACATCATGGAGCAGGAGCAATAGAGCAATTGAAAACAAAGAAAATAGGTGGAAGGAAATTATGAGGCCAGTAAGTCCTGCTTTATGTGGTGGGTGGGAACTTATATTTTTGCCATTCTGGAGAACTTCATCATTGCACCTCTTTAGACAGGAGCAAGTCATGTTGAAATGATAAGAGTGAAGTGTATTGCAGCCCTGGGGCCCATACTGTTCACTGAATTCATGCAGGCCTTTCTGAAGTGGGAGTTATTTGGTGTTCTGGAAATATCAGAAGTGAAACAATTGGACATCTGTTTTTAACATGGCTACAACACAGCAATGTAAGGTGATTATAATAAAATTCCTATCAACTTTAGGCAACCTGTAGAAAGATCATAGCAAGTCATACTGTAACATGGGTACTTGTTTTTGTGGTAAAGAATGGTCTCTGCCACAGGCTGATAGTTTAAGTCATTACTTCTTCATTCATCATTCTTGAACATTTCTTATTTTCTCAACTATTCAAGCAGCAGAGATCTAGAATCATTTCATTAAGCTGAGATAAACATCTGATGATTATTGTTACTGTTTTCATATTATATAAATACCTTGGGAGCCATCCTCTTAGGGAGCTTCATGCTGGCTGAGCAGTTGCTACCCAGAGAAATCCACATTCTGAATATTAAACTTCATGGATATTAAGTACTGCCAGAAGCAAAAGCAAAAGAAGAAAAAAAGTAATTTAGAAAGAAATGTATTTTTTTCCTTGAAAAACATGTATTTATTAAAAAACTAACACCCTTGCAAACTGATGCCCTCTTCTGCTAAGTATTTCCATAACACAACTGGGAAGTTTAAACAAACTTTCTTCACTGTCTCAACTCACATGTTTTGAAACAGGGGTGTCAGTACTCTGAGAAATGTCCAAAGTTCCATCTGTATGCTAAATCCTTTTTTGTGCCTTTGTCAATGTACAGATATCATCATAAGGCTTTTATTGCAAGGCATTATTCAGTAGTAATTGTTTTTGAATGGCACTGGCTATTCTGAGTGCCCAGCAGACCACAAAAGTTGTTCACCATTTGTCACAGGTGCATCCTTCTCTTTGTTGGTCCCTGTTGAATCCATGGAGGGCATTAATACCAGTTGTGTACTCATGTTTGTTTAAAACAGATCTAAAGGTGCACTGTACAATTGTATGGGTGACACTGTACATAAAATTTATGATTCTTAACGTGGTGATAGGTTGCACTGCATGTTCCCACTCCCAGTTTTCTGGTGATTTTCTTGATCTTGAGGAATTTACCCACCTATGTAATTTTTTGCTGCAAGAAACCTGTTTCACAAAGGCAAGCAATTGTTTCTGTCAAACAGAAGGAACTGTCCAGCATTTTCCAAGCTGAATGTTTTAAAACACTGGTAAACTTGAAGTGACTTTGGATGTTGTCTTTCCATGCTTCAAAAGCCTCTCATCTCTGCATTTAATTTTTTTTTTTTTTTTTTTTGGTGCATAGGATACGAGTGGTTATGCATCTGCATATCTCTCTGACTTGAGAGAGCTGTGGCTAATCACAAAGACAAGTACTGTTTGTAGCCTGATTGTAGCCCTTTCTGTTCAAAAGTGGTGCAAGTTTTAACTACTAAATTTCTTTACAAAACCTCCACAAACTTCTGAATTTGTGAAATAGAAATTGAACAAAATTGGTTTTAACAGCAGTGGTAAACTATGATGCATTTAAGTATTCAGACCAAATGATAAAGAACTGTGTCTAAATTATGACACAGCTGAGAATATCAATAGAGATGAAAACAAAGGAGAAGCAGGGCATAATACTCCGATTATTGATTTGCTTGGTATTAAAAACATCTTAAAAATTTCAAAATTAATGAGACATAAAATCTCCCTCCTTTGCAGCTGATTCTCATCAGTTAGTTATACAAGAGCTATCACAGGAGAATGGATCATACCATTAGCTGTTAGCTCAGAATGACTCTGCAAAATTGTCCTTAAAGCTCTACTGACTTCTTTCTGACAGTCTCCTAAAGGTCTCAGACCTGCCCCTGCTGCAGTGTATTGGGCTGTCCTCAAACCGGGGTCTGAGTTGTGGGGTAGAAATGTCTCACCCTGCAATTTGCTTTAAAGCAGCAGTGTCTGAATAATGTGTCTTGGGCAGATAGGCCTCCTCAGGGGTCAGCTGGCTTTGTGTTGACTTGTGTAGCAGTGAGGGTGATGAGTTTATCACAAAGTCATGGGTACTGCCAACAGCCTTTATGATTTCATCTCTACGTTTAATGTCATTTTGTTTGCTAAAAATGGATACAGATGTCCCCACTGTGGAACAATACTTTCTGGCAAATCTACTTTGTGGCTTTGGGTATGCAGGCAGTAATGTAGGATATTGCTCTTGGAAAACTTGTTATTACTTGAAAATATCTCTCAGCAGTATCTAACTTTTAGTGTCCCAAACTGCCCCACTGTCTTCCAGTATGCAGATATTAATCACTGTGATATCTAATTTTTCATTACTGTCATTTTTAAATGTCTGTAGTTGCTGTAGAGAATAAGGGATGAAAGAAAGAGGATTAAAAAGACTGGGAGTCGTATTGCAGTGAAGTTAGGTATTGTAATTATTTCGTGCACCATGCAAATTGTGTTCACTTGCATTAAGTTACAGCTGGGTGAGAATAAAGTCTTTTGAGTGCTCAACAGCATGTGATGAGTTGTCATCTTGAATGCTTTAAAACACTTTTGGAAACGAATCTTCTCCCCCTTCCCACTTACCTTGTCTGAGCCAGGTGTCATGCAGCCAGCTGGAAAAGCAGTTTCCATTAGTGCTTTGCCAAATGCACCACATTCTCTGCAGCACAACGAGCCCAATTTTTTTGTGTCTCATATTTTTAGGACTGACATGTAGCTTGGTTTACACATTTGGATTCTTGATGTGTTTTGAGAACAGCCTTCCAGTCATTCTGAGTTACATTTGCTGCTTTGGTAATAAGTTTCCATTATAAAAGTTCCATTGGAAAGAAATGTGTTTTCTACCCTCTGCAGTAAAATTACAGCACCATGGAATGGTTTGAGTTGGAGGGACCTTAAAGGTCATCTAGTTCCAACCCCCTGCCATGGGCAGTAGTGATACCTTTCACTGGTCCAGGTTGCTCAAAGCCCTATCCGACCTGGCCTTGAACACTGACAGGGATGGGGAATCCACAACTCCTCTGGGAAGACTCTTCCAGTACCTCATCACCTCACAGTACAGAATTACATATTTAATCTAAACCTGCCCTGTTTCAGCTTAAAGCTGTTCTTCCTTGTCCTGTCACCACATGTCCTTGTCAAAAGCCCCTCCCCAGCTTTCTTACAGGCCCCTTTCAGGTGCTGTAAGGCTCCAGCCAATCCACTCAAGTTCTCCATATGCTGGGGCCACCAATGGATGCAGTACTGCAGCTGGGATCTCACCAGACTGGAGCAGAATCACTTCCCTCACCCTGCTGGCCACACCTCGTGGTGCAGCCCAGAGTACCTCTGGCTTCTGGGGCAGCAGGGACACGTTGGTGGGTCATACTGAGTTTCTTGTCTGCCCCCAGGACTTTGTCTCCAGTGCTGCTCTCAATCCATTCCCTGCCCATCCTGTATTTGTGCCTGGGATTGCCCCAGCCCTTGTCCAGGACATTGTATTTGGCCTTGTTGAGCTTCAGGAGGTTCCTGTGGGCCTGTCTCCTGCCTCTCAAGGCCCCTCTGGATGGCACTGGCACCCTTCAGCACGTTTGATGGCAGCACACAGCTTGGTGTCATCCCCAGACACGCTGAGGGTGCCCTCGGTCCCACGGTCCGTGTCGCTGATGAGAGTGCTGAGGGGCACTGGGGTCAGCACAGACCCCCAGGGAACACCAGTCATCACTGGTCTCCTGGTGAGCACTGAGCCAAGTCTTTATTCACCGAATGGTCCACGTCTTTCTAAATTAGAGTTGAGGATGTTGTGTGGGACAGTGTGAAATACTTTGCACAAGTCCAGGTAGATAATGTCAATCACTCTTCCCATATCCACCGCAATGTAACTCGCTCATAGAAAGCCACCAGATTTGTAAGGCATGATTTCTCTTTAGTTCAGCCATGTTGGCTTTCTCCAATCACCTCCTTATTTTCCATGTGCCTTAGCATAGTATCTTGGAAGAACTGCTCCTTGATCTTTTTGGGCCCAGAGGCAAGACTGACCAGCATGTAGTTTCCCAAGTCTACCATTTGCTCCTGTTCCAAATGGGGTTTGTAACAAGAGATATTTATTTACACCAAAGCAGTCTGTGAGGCACATTGGCTGCTTATTATAGGAAAAATAAGACTCCTCAGTGAACTTAATGATAGTTGGGAACCTCAATACCATGAGTAGTGTGAATAAAGTCAGCGAGGAAAGCCAGCTGCATTACTGCTGCCACCCACAAATGAGCCCAGTAGCCAGAATGACTGAGGGGTTTTTATTCTGTGCTGCCCTTTGCTACTGCTGATAGAGTGGGGAATCACCGAAGGCAGAGGGCAGTGCTACCCACCTGTATAATTTTGGGTTGCAACAGTTTTTGATAGTTATCACAGAATGTTTCCTTAGTAAGTGACAAGAGGCAGGGGGAGGGAGAGAGAAAAAGGTGACTGGAACGGTGGTGACATTTGAAACGGGAAGAGCCTTGTCAGAGCCTTGACTTCGTACAGATAAGAAATATATTTTCTGATTTTATGGAAGGTTGGGAGAAGCTGCTGCAGTGGGCAGATAAGAAGTGGGGTTACATGCTGGTTTATCTGTAAGGAGTTGTAGTGTTCCTCTCAGACTTGTGGCGTTTTTAATTTAGATCAGAAAGTCCTGGGGGATTTACAGCTAATCATAAACCAGCATAGATTAAGAAAAACCCTCTGAAAAATATTAGCGAGATAAAATGTGTTGCTTATAAATGGATGCATGCAAGTATACATAAACATATATTTTATGTGAATTAAAGGTCATTCTGCTATACTAGTGAAGGGCATTGTAGGTGTTTATTGTAGGAAATCAAAAGTAGGTGTGCTAGAGAATTTGATGAATATGGAGCAGGGCATGCCCTGTGGCTGTAGAGCTGGCCCCTGCATGGACAGCATGTTTGATGGCAGGACTTCTTTCAGTGCCAGGCTGCTCTGTGCTAGGAACTCGCCAGAACTCTGGGTTGCTCTAAATTGCACCAGACCTCAGGCAGCCCTGGGCAGTATTTGGAGTTCAGAAGATAAATATTTTTGCTCTACATGTTGTTTGTTGTACTTGGTGAACGAAATGATAACGGTTGATAGGGTTTTTAAATGTTCATGTTTTAACTCACAGTGGTTGTGACAGTTGTTCAGTGAATTCACCTGTGTTCTAAAACAGGTACCAGATGGGCAGTAGCAGTGATTGCTTTGTCTGCTTTCCTTCTACTATATTGAAGCAATCTGAAAAAAAACCCAAACAAAAACCCTCCCAAAACCATCTTTAAACTTGTTTCCCTACCTGGAGTCTCCATGGCCTTTCCATCCTGCTAATTTTAGGGCTTTTTCTGCAAGGTACAGTACACCTGCCGTGCCATAGGAGCTGTGGCTGCAGTCTGGAGGCATCCTTACACTGACTTTCATCTGACTAGGTCAACAGCCTATGGATTGAAGCAATGTCCTGAGACACCTAGGCTGAATAAACTTGCCCAAAACTGCAAATACTGGGATCAGAAACCAAATACTTGGATCAAAAACCATCCAGCCAGTGCTGAGGCCTGTGCTGTTCTGGTGATTGTGCTCAGGTAGGCAGATATTGACCACAACAGGGATGCAAAGTGCAAGTTTCATGGTGTAACTTGCTAAAAGTAGAACTTTGACCACGTTTTGAGCCCTGAAAGATGACAAAGAGCTACTTGTGATGAAAGCTTTGCTTGGGTAGATATAGATGTGAGAGACAAAGGGCCCAAATGGTACTGCCTCTTTGGAGGGAGACCCCTTATGCCATCCAGCTGCTGTTCTGGCAAAGCTTCATGCTGTTTTTCTCTCTGTGTGCTACATGGGGAAAAGCTGTTTGTTTTATGTGAATATAATTTGAAATGATATTTTGTTTTATTTCACTATTTGCGTATGTTTTGTGATATAATACTTTTCACATACTCACACATAAAGGTTTTGCTATATAGCTGTTTCCAGCCTAATGAACCTGGTTGTGTGGAACTGTTGGAGCACAAGATGCACTCCTGATTGAATAAAACATCACAAGGTGAATAATTTTAGTAGTGTCGTGGGAGAATGGCAACTTTGTTTACATAAAATCTGAATTTTGAAAAGTATCTGGTTCAGAAACAGACTTTAGAAAGCTTTCATAGCATTGTTCCAAGTGAGTTATAGCAAAACAAAGCAGTTTTTCAAACTTACTACTAAGGCACTAAACCACCACAGCACTGATGTGAGTTTTTAGATGTGTAATACTAAGTTATGCCTTCTTCCCAGCCCAGGTATAAAGATACATTTTGTGCTTCCTTGCTGCAGTACTCGTGGGTTCTGAACCCTCTGAAGAACCATCAGGGAGAGATTCAGATGTTGAGGGTTTCACTTACTCCATTTTGGCAGGACAGGGTGTGCAAGCTGGTCATTTTGCTGAGGCTTTGGTGCAGCTATATTCCATAATGCTGCTGACTGGTTCAGAGTCTGCTGCCTCCACTGTGTTTCAGGCACACAGGGTGATGAACCAACTTTGGTTTTTTGTGCTTGTAAAAAAAGCAACATTTTAATTTTATCCTTGGCATACTTCATAGACTTGTAATGCTGTTCTAGCCTGGAAATAATATTAACCATTTGCCTTTTTAAGAAATTTTTAAGCTGTCACCACAATTCATATTTTTTTCTGGGGCTTTTTTTAATCTCTTCCCCACCTGTTCTACCAATTAGTACAAACTCTGAGCTATCTTTTAAAATACTCTATCTTTGTAAGATAAATTCTCCTGGATTAAGGGTTTAAATATTTGCCTTTGGCTTTTGTGGGAGCTTGATTTTTATATTTTGTTTTTAAAGAGGTAAAAGGTTGAGGAATAAGCAGGACAGGATGTTCTTATGATGGTGATGAAAGCAGAAAATGTGTCTTGGAAGTTAAGTCACTATGTAAATGTATTAATTTGCTGAGTTGCAGAATAGCTTGGGGTGGCTGGCAGGATCCCCATCCCATGAGCAAAGGTAGAAGGATTGTGCCTTCCCATTGCATTTCACAAACACCCTTTCACTTTCTAATGATGTGGGTTGCTTTTTGGTTTAAGGAGGAGAGAAAAGGGCATCCTGATTCCCTGCAATCTGCACTGTTGCTTGTTCCTTGGGACCCCACTAGTCAAAACAACGGGATTCATATGTTGACGGCAGCTGAGAGACCAGAGTATGACCAGATGGCAAGGGGGAGCTGAGCTGTCTGTTTCTGCAAGCGATAGGCACATTATGGTTATTCTCTTCTGGGGACAAGGGGGTGGGAAGGAGGGGGAGGGGGAGAGAGAAAGAGGGAGATATTAGATAAACAGACTGTAGCCTGAATACATATGACATGTGGGAGGAAGGCTTTGTTAAGCAAGGACTGAAAGCCTCTCGCAGAGCATTAAGCAGCACCGCCTGTGCGTTGAACTGAGCCAAATCGGAGGAAACAGGAGCACAAACCTGCAACTGCTGTAAGGCCAGTGAGGTTCACCAGGCTCCTGCACAGCTGCTTGAAACAGTGAAGGACTGGAAGGTTTTGATGCTCCCTTAGCTCAGCTCACCTTTTTTAGAGGGAAGGAGGGGTCATTTAGCAGCGTATTTGCCGGAGGTGTGTTTTCCTTTCATTCTGCTAAACTTTTTCATCAGCTTCATGTATCAGGGATGGCTTTACTGGGTTCTGCTTGTCTGCTCTGTGCACCAAAGTCACTGCAGGTTCAGTCTAGCCAGTGATTTGCTGGAGTAGTTAAGGAACACATCCTTGATTACATCACCCTGAGCCTTATCTGGAGGCTGCTGAATTCTGTAAAACATTTCCCACTGAACTATATTAGGGTGGGGATTTGTCTTAGCAATGGAACTGGAATATGCTTCTATCAGTTATTGATAACAGAGCTATCACATCTTTCCCTGCTGCCCTCTCTGGTTCAGCAGTGTAAGTTGCAATGTTTGCAATGTTTGTGCCATTTTCTTCTTCAGTTTTTCTTACTGTTGTTCTCGCGGCACATCAGTAAATGAGTAACTAGAACAATTGATACTTGTACTGCACAAAAAGGAAGAGGGAATTTTCATTATTTTGCTTGTAAGAGTTTTTTAGACCATGTCTGACTGTCTAAAAAACTGATAAGAGCCTTAGCAATTATTTGAGAAGGGTTTGATGCTCTTTCCCATATGCCAGTAACTTTAGGGTTGTTTTTTCCCCTCTCTGTTTTGTTTTGGCTTTTGCCTATGTGATTTGCTAACCTTCGCTGGGTAGTTCTTTTTGAATCAAGGTGATACAAAAGCAGCCTCATCCTGTGAGCCACTCTGAAGCACTCTGGTGTGTGTAGAGGGGAGCATAACAGATTTGTTGGACTGCAGCACCTAAGAGCACAGCTCAATAACCTATTGGAGTGTTTGAACACGGTCACCAGCTTGGCTTCCCTGCTGCTCCCTAGATAGCTGCTTGTGACATTGATCTGTGGGGGGTGGAGGCAGAAAGCTGATTTATAGATGTAGCCTATTGCCTGCAGGAGTGGGTTAGCTGAGACTGCATTCTGCCTGGCTTTGGTCACAACAATACAAAGACTTTAGGGGGGTCTTCGCTACGCAGAAAGTGCAGCTAGAAAATTCAGAATGTTGGTACTCGTACATATGTAATGAAAGCTTTAAAAGAATGTAAAAGCTAAGCAACCCAAACCCTCTGCAGAAACAAACAGAAACATGCTCCCCTCAAAAACCCCAACAAATAATTTAACAAAACCCTCACCAAAAACCCCACCAAGCAAACAATATAAAAACTAAAGAACGATCAAAACAAAGAAAACTACCAAAAACGTTTAAACTCTCTCTGGAAAGATGCTGAGTGTGGTAATGCCATTTTTCTATTCACTGCTTGGAAAACCTTTTGCAGTTCCATATGGGACACCATCTTTTAGAGCTGTTATTTTAATTAGTGAACCAAAAAAAGCATTTTGCTAATTACTGTTGCTTCTCTGGCTTTGCAGAAGGTGCTTCTACTGTTTGATAGTAGTAGAACACCCATAACTGCAATGTATTGAGGACTGACTTTTTGATTTTTATGGTGATTACAGTGGCTGAATCAGAAATGCAAGTAAGTTTTGTGGTCAGCTTCTCAGATCAGATAATTTGTGACTCTGTCTTTCTACAGAAATTCTATCCCATTGTCGGGGCTCATAAAAACTTGGGGAGAACTCCATTTTGATTAGATGAAGATTTTCAATTTGTGACCTTAAAAGTTACTTCCAAATAAAGGGAAAAAATAAAATATTAAATTGTTTCAAGTTTTCTTCTAACATTACTGCAGTGGCATTGGGAATTTTTAAAAGTTGTAAGTATGAAGACCATGTAAAAAACTACTGTTTCATTTCTAATTTAAATGCTCTAGTTATTACAAAACAGATTCAATGAGGTGTGAGGTTCAGTGGTAGCTGTATAATAAATGCCATTAGGATGGAGTTATAGCATGTTTACATAGTATAAAGGGACAGAGATACCAGGGAGAGGGCTGGAGATTTCCATGTATCTGTAATAACAGTAGCTATGTCTTCGACTTTGTGTAGCATCTTGGGCTCTCAAATCCATATTTAGCCATGAAAATTGAAACAGAAGCCTATTTATCAAAATATTCTAATTGTCAACGTGAACCTGTCACTTCTAGGATCTGGCATTGCCAGGTCATTTTGCAAGTCTGATGGGTTTGCTTGTTTTAAAACAAAGGATCTGTGTCTAAGAGGTATTAAAATATACAGTTTGGGAACTGGAAGAAGAGAAACTGGTTTTAAGCCAGGAAAGGTTAGCCAAAATTATCTAAACCAATATGGTGAACATAAATTGTGTCATTATTTGGTAATTTTCTGTTCTTCTGGAATTAACGGGCATCTTTTGTTGCTGGCTTTGATAAGAGCAGAACTGTGTCCATTCTTCCATTCTAATTTTTCTCTTTTGGGGGATCTGCTACTAGTTTGGTATTTCATTGTGATCTGCTCTGATTCAGCTGGTGGGGAGGAACCATAATACAAAGCTGCATTTTGCCACTTACATTTGTTGTCTGTTTAGCCATTCCAGTGTTCACAATCAGCTTGGTACTTCAGCCTCCAAGTCAAGGAAAACAACTGGAATAAAGATTCAGAAAGTTAAACTCAGGGTTTTCTTCTTCTCTCCGCTCTTAAGTTACTTTAATGTTCTAAAAACTTCAGGCACAGGAAGTTGTATCATATCCCATTAACATTCAATTTGATTGTCTTTGGAGTACTTGTACGCAGAATTAAATAAAAGAAAATAATAGACCTTGAAAACTGTGCCTGATGTGTTTCAGTATCAATTTTCCATATGTATGAGAAAATTGTACTCATCTACTTTACCCATATGTTGGATTGCTAAACTGGGAATTGGAAAATGCTCTGCAATCATCAGAGCAGAGGTGCCCAGTACTTATAAAAATGGCAGAATACACTTTGAATCTTGTCTTTGTTTTTCCTCTTTGCTTCTCTTGCTCTTTGAGTTTGCTGCCAAATACATTTGAATGTCACTGTATCCATGCTGTTATAATCTGAGACTTTTCATCCTGTGAATAAACTGGCAGCTATTAGTGGCAATGGAGAGATGTTTTTATTTTCAGCTCTTGAGCACAGCACAAGGAGTTCTGAGCACTGACAACTGCATCCTTGGGTTCATCCATGTACTGAGTAACCCTGTTTTACAGTGATCAATCTTCTGTAGAGAAATGTCAACCGTAATTGGAACTTAAAACAGTTCTTAGTGATGACCACTTTGATTAAAAAGCAAAGGAGTGAGATGTAGTCAGGAAGTATCTAGCAGGGCTTTTTTGAGCAAAAGGGAGGTTATTAGAACTTTATTGTTCTGCATGTAACCTAAGTACAGTAGTTTACTGGATTGAGTTTACTGCTTCAGACTCACAGTTTCATGTAGCACTTAATGGTAGATGGATCACGTATATCCTACATGAAGACAAATCTATGTGAGATTAATTTCTTTCTGTATTGTTCCTGAGTTCAGATAAGGATTTCCTGCTTTGTGCATGAATACTTAGTCATTACATTTTCAGTTTGTTAATCAAAATTAATAATACACCAGGTATGTTTCTGCAGCAGGGATCTTAAAGCACTTTAGGAATGTTACTTACATAATACCACTCAGATAAAGTGCATATGATTATTCATATTTTGCAAGTGAGAAAACTGAATTGGACATATTGAGTTCCTGAAAGACATACAGAAATTGTTGATGGAATTAAGGCCATTATTTGGAGATATGATGTAAAACCTATTGAAAGTGTTTGGATTGTGTCACTGATTACTGGTTCTTTTGCAGTGTTGTAGCCACAAAACTGAGCGTCCTTCAGTGATCAGGCCACCTTGAATAAAAATTCAGCTTTCCCATAAGGTTTCTGTTTTACCCAATCTTTCAACTACCTACAGGGTTTTTGAAACAGTTGTGTTTCATGGTTACAGCTTTTTATGTTTCAAAAGTCACTTGATGTGGAGAATATCCTCATGGGAAGGGAAAGAGGACAGGTAATCATCTGAACATTTCTTGTATTTGTTCCAGCTGTGCAGACAAACCAAGCCCATTCTCAGATTGCTTCTCAGAAAGCAGCTGCATTGCTTAAGGCTGGGGTGCCCTTTGTGCAATCTCATCGATTGAGATCTCACTTACACTCGTACAGGAAGTGGTAGGAAATGGAGGCATCTTGTTGCTTTTTTTTCTTCCCCTAATGCACTTATTTCTCTCCACCATTTTATTTGAACTTTATTTGCAATTAAAGCTATCTTGAACATTGCACTTAAGAAGATTATAGTTCTGTCTGAACTGCAGTCACTCAGCTTTGCAGAAGCAGAGATAGACTGGGACAGGAAAAAAGTTTTCAATCCCCATTCATGAAGGACTGAATTCTCCATTTTCTGAACTGATAGGGATTTAGGTTTTGTTCTCCTTACTTGTTCCCTGCATCTCCCAAGAACTGCCTGATAAGCTAAAAGTAACCATACGGAACAAAATAAGTCTTTTAACTTTTTAGCTGAATGCAGTATCAATGGCAACCAAAGAAATCATTTCTTTCGAGTGTGCAGGTGGTATCTGTGGCCTGTCTGACAAAAAGTTTCTTGCTTTTTCAAAATTCTTTCTCCTACCCACTGCAAAATGATGTGGGAAAGACAGCATTTCTTTTGATTCTCTCAGGAGATCTGCAGTCAGATTTCCACAGGCTGGGTTTGCCTGGGCTTGTCCATCATTCTGTGTGTCTTAGCTTCCACTCTAAAATGAAAGTAAATGAAGCTGCCTTTCTCTTCCTTTTCTGTTTTCTTAGTGACTAGAGGAAAGAAAATTTATCTTGACTGAAGGTTTTATAGTGTAAGAGAAATAATAATGGAATGGATGGAGGAAAATTAATCTTTTCTGGCTTTTAGTTTGCACCTTGCTCTAGTCATGATGCAAGTCACACCTTTGACTGAGCAGTGCCCTCCTGCCTTTGTCTGCTGGAAGAAAGCAGGTGGTTTTTTTTAATTTTGGGTCCTTCAGAAGATTTCTCTATGTGTAAAAAGCTTCTTTCCTTTATTACTGAAGATGTAAGGTTACTGAGATCCAGAGAAATAGAGGGCAGAATTCTGCAATTAATTTTATGGCAGTTATTGCAGATGTTAGTCCAGAGTTCCCAGAGCAGCACAACCATAGGTGTTTTTATTTTAGCTGCTACCAGAGTGTATGGAGATAAGTAAAAAAACCAAGAACACAGGACGCCAAACCCAACCCCCATCTATTTTTAGGTCTATAGGTATCTGGAGAAACAGAAGGCAACAGGATGATACTTGAATATTTGGCAGGGTGTGGAGAACTTGAGTTAACCCTTAGTAGCTGCCTATCCATTGAATGTCAAATGGGGCCAGGCTGTGTTTTACAGAGCCATTGCTTTCTTAGATATTTAAAAAATCAGGGCTGTTAGCCAGTTTCATGTATTTACAGAGCAGGAAGGTTTCTTTAAATTGTCATTAACAAATGGAACAAGTTGGTATTGGAAAGAAGCAATCCAGGAATACTTTCAGTGTTAGTGCACTTGAGCTTTGCTTAATTACACAGCCCACTTAGTACTGCTCTGTTGATAGCACAGTGTTCAATTTATGTTGTTTACTCCATGCACTGGCATTTGAGAGGCTCTATCTGTCAATGGAACATTTTGGCATGTCAGTGCTGAAGATTTGCCCCTCACTGTAAGGGCATGGCTGTTACTTGCTGTTGAATGCAGTGGCTGCATATTATTGCTGTCACCTTAGCATGGGCTGTGTTACAGTGTGGGATCAAATTAATCTCTTGGGCTGCTGAAACAAGGTGAGTGTGTCTCTAATAAAAATTTAGTTGTTGTCTCCTAGTGGCATGTAAGCAAAAACTTGTAGTGATAGTGACACCTGGGAAACGTGTATTGCTACCCAGTATAAGTCTCACTTCAGCTGCTTTTTCCTGGTAAAATTTTGTGGGGTGCTGAATTTCCCTTCCTGTCATCTTGCTCCTGTCATTTGCAATCTGTTTGTCACCTAGTGTAGTTGTAGCACTTGGTTCAGGATCAATACCTGGTCCAGAATGTCTATGACATCTGTGAAATACTTTCCTGTGGTTCAGTATAAGAAATACAGATTTCTGCTTGCCTCTGAGTTATAAACATGTTGGCTACTTGCACAAAGGACAGAAAGGTAGTAGTGTCAAAAATACTGAATTTCTACAAGCTTGTTGAAAACAGACTCTTGGTCAGAGGAAAGAAACCAGGTTAGTGCTCCATTTTCCACATCTAAGGAAAATACTGTAGTGGCAGCTCAGCTTTTTCTGGGTATCAGAGAATCAATACAAGAGAGATGCTTCATTTGAATGAACTACAGAAAAGTCTGAGGTGAGCTTTCCCCTTTCAGAGTCCAAAGAATCTGGTGTGAGCTGAGTACTTGTGGGAGAACAGGTTTATTTAGTTGTGCTGCCCATGTAACTGCAGGAAGACACTGCTGGTTTGATGTGATCCAGCATAACTTCTGATCCACCTCAGCAAACATTCAGGCAGGGTTTTCTAAGGTAGTAACTGAACAGCTTATCTGATTGCATCAGGTTGAATCTATGAAGAAAGAGGTCCTTAAAACAGATGTTGGGATTATTTGGCAATGTCCACTGTTTGTAGCACAGGAAGAAATGGCTCCATTCTGCTTATTGAAGTTTGGGAGTTATGCCTGTTGGACAGTATCCAAATATAATTCATGATTTTTGATGAAGGAAGGGCAGCAGTTGTTCTTGGCTATGACACTTACTGTGTTCAAACACGTCATTAACCTCTGGACACTCCCAAGGAACTACAGGGATAGCTTACCTTTTTGGAGATGAGTGTGGTGAGTTTGCAAAAATTGTCTCCCCGTGTATTTCTGACTTATCCTTTGAGGATCAGTGGTTCCATTTTCTGTTCTTGGCTGGCTGTAGGAAAAAAAATATTTAAAAAACCCCCACTCTAACTCCCTAATTAATTAAGAAAAAGGAATTATCCATTAAGATCTTCTAGATATCAATTTTTACTACTGTAACTGGGGGCTGTAGGGGTGTCACACTGATGATGGGTTTTGGTGGGCAGGTTTGCCAGTGTCTACAAGAACTGCAGGAAGGAGCTTGGCTTCCTATTGAGTTTTTATGTGGGAAGTAGCAATCAAACTTTGAAGGGCCAAAGAAAACAGATCTTTGCAGTTCCAAGTCAGCTGTGGAAGGCATAGTATGCAAATATACTTTGGCAGGAAATATATGGAATATGAAATCTATTTCCTGGCATCTTCACTGCAAATGCTCCCTGTGGTGATTTGGCTTGTTCATCTTAAAAAAACCCAACCCAACAAAACAACAAACCAAAGCTGAAGAAAAAAAAAGAAGAAAAAAAGCTGAACAAAATGAAAAAGCCCTCCCAAACCAGTCACCACTTCCCTTAGTACAGAATACTGACAACACAGAGCAGTATGGCCAAGGGATGTTTGTGATCACAAGGGTGGAAGTTTGCACTGGAGTCAGGCAAAGCAGTCAGCTTCTGTGACATTTGTGATGGTGGGGTGGGGATTTGCCTTCAAGCTGAAAGCTTGCTTTTCACCCAAGAAATGTCCTCATTTGTTAGAAGCTTCTTGTCTCTCAGTCTCAGGAGTTTCTGCTGTGTTTGAGGAGAGTAAATTTTATTTAAATTCTTGCTGACAAGAAGTAGTGTTGTCTCTCCCCCCCCACATAGGCTGCAGAGATGTGTTCCAGTGCTTCATTGGGGTTACAAGATCTTTACCTTGCCCCAGTAATGAACAGGTCTCTGTTGCTCTGTCACAGGGTAAGGTTTACAGAGCAGCCTGTATCTATTCTCTGGCAAATTGCAATGGCCAAAAGGCAGGATGAAATACTAAAGACATTTTTTCAACTGTGTATATGGCTGTGTACAGATTCATAGAGGAGATTACACAGATCTGATGTTACAATTCTTAGGAAGTTTTACAAAAGCTCTGTACTTTGATAAAACTACTGTCACAATGTTCACATTACCACTTAACACTCTGTCCTCCTTAGTGGAATACTCACATACCCCTTTCATATGTTGCATCCTTGGAATCTCCAAGAGGTTTATGTTGCTAGCATGTACAGAAGAGATGGAATGTGCTCAAATGCAGAAATGGTGGCTGACAGGACAAAGACAAATACAGGAGGGTTGAGAAGAGTACAGTGGATACTTGTTTCTAGCTCCTTGTTCTGGTTGGTAGGCTGACTGTTGTCAGACTGTACCACTGGTTCAATTTAGTGAGGCAATTATCATGTCTCCAAAGAAGTCACCTAGGTGCTGCATGCTTTCTGCAGCCATAAAGTTATTTTACTCTGTACTCCCTTCAGCTGCATCTTAAAACAACTGCAGGAAAAAATCAGCACTATTTGTATGAGTAGCCCACCAAACCTCTGTCCCTTTGCTCCTCATTTGCAGAATAAACCTGTGAAATTTCTTCAATTTGCCCATGACTGCTCTGTGAAATTGGGCATCACTTTCATCAGTTTGTTGAAAGCCCACAGTTATAAAATCAGCTCCTGGAATTTTAAACTTTACCTGGCATGGACATTTTGTTTGGGAGTGATTTGTTTGGATCTATGTGTATGCAGAGGATGCAAAAGCTTTTTCATACTGGAGCTTTCTCTGAAGTAGAAAGCCAACCAACCTTTTGATGTAATTCTTAGGTATAAATGGTCTGAACGCATGCATGTTGATTTTTCCTGAGGGTGTGCATGTTTTAAAAGTCATGATCTTACTGCAAATGTTCACATTTCTTCCTACCCACCACTTAACCACAACTAGAAAGTAGAACAATATCAAATGTAACCATGCAAGTGCAACTGCAGGACTGATTAGTGCTTTTCATTCGGTTACCTCAAGATTCTCAGGCATAAATGAGGCATTACTTAGGACCATTTTGCAACTCTTAATAGGGTCTTAGAGGTCTGAACCAGCCTCTGATCCTGTAGAGAGCTGCAAACCATTTCTGAATTGGTGAATCAGTTGGTTTTGAGTACTCACCAACCAATAATGAAATAAAATGCTTTAATCATCTGTATAGTGTGGACATCAGGGGCTTGACATTAACTACTTCAATCTGGTGATCTATTCCTGTTGCACCAGTTTACCTGCAAATGTAAGTCTAGCTCAACCTGACCCACATCACACAGAGTAACTGTAGGAATAAAACCTCCAGTGCCTGAATCTGTGTCCTGTTCTCATCTGTGCATTCCTTCAGGAAAATGTGAATATTTGGAGTCCTGACCGTGTCTTCATGTTCATATGCTAAGAAAAATTTCAGTCACACAGACTTCAGTGACTAAATTGAAAACTGATGCATTTATCCAGTACAACTCGATTCATGTGAGTTTCTGGTAATTGCATTTCACACAAATAAAACTGATTTTTCTGTGACCAGGTGCTGCTCTGGAGAATTTGGCTGTGGTTTCCTCTTTTGTCCAGGTTTTTATTTTTCTTCAGTGAAGCCTTGCCATCAAAATTGAATGTGCAGGAGTTAGATATTCTCAGTAACATACCTTCATTACTAGAATAATTCCCAGAAGGCTGGGATTGGAAAGTGTAATATAATCTGCAGTGTCATGTTTAGGAGATTGCAGGAGGATTATTTAGATGTCTTATTTATATAGAGATTTTTTTTTTTTAATTTCATGAAAATGGAAAAAAACTTTTGATTTTTCTAGAGAAGGATTTAGAAGTTGCAGCCCTAGGTGTAAAAGCTTGCCTACAGCAGTTACAGGTGGCTGTGGAAAGCCTTTGAGACTGATACCTGTAATGTATGCCATAGGGATTTTGATGTCTTACTAGGAGAAATGAGATTTACCAGTATTTATTAAATTATTCCCAATAATTTAAATACTGAGTTCTTTAAAAGCAATCTCTGAAACAATACTTGAGAATAACCACAGAAGTTGTATTTCCCTCTCTTTAAAATATCCCTATTTTTAAATTCTAAGTATTCAAAACAAATACAGACTATTAAAATCATTGTTTTGAAAAGTATCCCTAGAGCTGTTTATCCAAATAGCAGAGAAGTATTTATGGTATTTAAGCAAGAATAATCTGCTGTATTATTTCAGATAACTCTTGCTGTATGTAATTTTAGGAATATTTTAATCCTCCTAAAAATTCTTTATCCTGTTGTGGTATATGTCACCACCATAACTGTAATCTATCAAAGGTACATTATCTAAACTGTCTGTTAGATATCTCAGTGTCTACATGAAGCATCCATTTATTTCAGATGTGGCTTCTTTCCTCTCTCCTTCAGAAAGGAATGGTACTGCAGTGTTGCTGGAAAGCAGGTCAGCTGTTGGAACATGCTGGTTTTCTCTAAAATGAGTTAAGGTAGCATATCAGATTTGAATATTTCCCAATTTTCAAAGGTGGTATGTGATGGGTTGATTCTGTCTGGATGCCAGGTGCCCACCAAAGCTGCTCTCTCTGCCTTTCCTTGGCTGGTCAGTGGAGAGAAAATATAATGAAAGGCTTATGGGTCGAGATAATGACAGGGAGAGATCACTCACCCATTACTGTCACGGGCAAAACAGACTTGACTTGGGGAAAATTAATTTATTGCCAATCAAATCAGAGTAGGGTAACTATAAGATAAAAACAGATCTTAAGAACACCTTTCCCCCACCCCTCCTTTTTCCCTAGTCTTGACTTTAGAATTCTCCTCTTCCTCCCCTCCAGCAGCTCAGCAGGACAGGGAATGGGGGCTGTGATCAGTTCATCATCACAGGTTATTTCTGTCGCTCCTTCCTCCTCGCTGGGAGCTCTCCTCACTCTCCCCCCCTGCTCCAGCAGGGTCCCTCTCATGGCCAACAGTCCTGCACAAACTTGCACAACCTGAGCCCTTCCCGTGGGCTGCAGACCTTCACAGACTGCTCCAAGGTAGGTGGGAGTTAGCAGCGAGCAGCTCCCGGCGCCGCGCACGGGATCAGCCTTGGCCAGCACTGGATCCGCCCTGGAGCCACCTGGCACTGGGGACATGGGGACGTTGAGGGAGCTTCTGGAAGGTTCTCACAGAATCCACCCCTGCTGTCCCCTCACTACCCGAGCCTGGCTGCACAAGCCCAGTGCAGTGGAGTAAGAACACACCAGCCCTCCCAAAAGGAGAGGGGCCAAAGGCATAAGCTGCAGGTGACCTGCAGAAATACACACAAGGGCAGCCACAAGCTAGAAATTGTTCAGGAAATGCTATAAAGGTGAGAGGGTTGGCTCAATTAAAAATTATTCTGAATGGGTTTGTGGGTTGATGGTGGCTGGTGTGGAAGCTGTAGGAAGTAAATATCACGTAATTAAGGATGATACGAGGTTCTGTACCTTACTTGCCCCAAGATATTTTGAACTGAGGATCTTACTGGATAATGTGAGGAGCTGCAAACTGCAGTTGGGGCAATTTTTTGGGATTGTTCTAATGGGGTTTTTTTGCTGCATTCCTGGTTTTTGTCAGTAAGATCTCGGAGTAGTTGGGGGGGGTTTGTGCCTCAACATCCCTTCTCCTGCCCCCCCAATATCTCATCCCTCGATAAACACTGATAACTTTAATTTAGCCATGTATAGTAGCACTATGGGTTTTTTTCCTATTTTAATTTTTTTTTCCTAAGTAAAGAAGATAGTAGGTAATAAGGGAACATGCTTTGAATGAAAATACATTGTATCTAATCTTTCAATGCCTAGTGATGGAAAACAAAGGAATTTTTTATGTATGAAATTTCGGAATATGTAAAGACACAAAGGCTTTGAAATCTGATGTTGTCTTGTTGTCTTGCTATGTTAGTGAATCGATTTTAAATTTTCACACCTTTCACAGATGGCTTAACACCCTGCATTATTCAGTCTTTGAAAGGCCTGGTAAATACTTTCTATTATAGAGGGCTTTCAGCAAAGTTTTTTATATTATTAATGCTATATTTATAGTGTTTTGGGTTGCTTTTTACTGTATTTAAGAGGAAAACAAAGATTGAGAGATAAAATATTTGAAACATTTGCAAAAAAGGCAGAATTAAAGTGAACAGAAGTTAATAAGTTGGTGCAGATATTGGAATGTGATGAATTACAGGCCAAGAAGTGCAGAAGCAAAAATTTTGATCCCGGATCTGCCCTTTTTGGTAGCCTTGGAGGCTACATCAAGCAGGAGTAATCTTGCTTCAGGAATGAGATCATCCTTTGTAGTGCTGTTCTGCAGCACTGCATGAAGGCTGTTTGACAAGGGAGCAGTTTCCTGATGGATGCAAACCTGTAGGACATGATTTCTTTTTGTCCTGACCCATGTTGACCTGTTCATGGTTCTGGCAGAGCACCAAAAATACTCAGTCTGATTGTAGCTATCTTTTTTCCTGTACCATTGATCAAGTCCTTCTTCTCTTTGCTTTCCTATTATTGGTAATAATAACTGATAATCAATAGTGGTAGCAATTGGAGAGAGACTATTTACAAGTGCATTTAGTCCGAGGACAAAGGGGAATGGCTTTGAATTCAAAGGGACAGGTTTAGATTAGATATTAGAAGAAATTCTTCACTGTCAGGGTGGTGAGGCACTGGCACAGGTTGTCTGGAGAGGCTGTGGATGCCCCATCCCTGGCAGTGTTCAAGGCCAGGTTGGATGGGGCTCTGAGCAACCTGGTCTAGTGGAAGGTGTCCCTGCCTGTGGCAGGGGGTTGGAACTGGATGATCTTTAAGGTTCCTTCTAACCCGGGCCACTCTATGATTCTACTGGGATAATGCTGTGAAAGGAGTTGCTTCACTTTACCTTGTAGTGGAGAGAAAGGATAGAAGTGTAGGGATAAGTCTTTGTGTGCAGGTAATCTCTGTTCTGCTCCTACTGATCCAATCAATGGATGGCTTGGATCCATCCAAGCTATGGATGGTTGTATGTCTGTTGAATTTGTGGATTTTTTCTGAGAAGGCAAACATGGTAATTTGTGCTGGAATTATTACAGAAAATAGAAGAGCTTGTGATAGCCATCTTCAGGCTGAGTGGCAGTCTTATTGGCTCTTTTGGGAAGCCTTCTGTTTATAAGTTTGTATATTAACAGGATATTCAGATTGGTTCTTCAGGCTCAGAAGCTGTGCAGACTTGTTCAGTGAATTGCATTCAAGTCAGGGCAAACAATTTATTTCTCCCCCAGATCTGTCATCCTTAGAGGTAAAAAGATCCATGTGTCCATTGGGTTACTCTGTGCAGTTTCTATTTTCTGCAGTCCTGCTTGCTTCTGAAATGCTGGAGCAGTATGTTATTAAAACAATACTTGCTGTTGGTTCCATTAAGTGTTGGCAGGGGAGATGCCCAATCTGCATCTTTTTGCCTGTGATGTTTTTGTTTATTAAGTGCTTTGTGTCTGTCACAACAGGGAGATCTGAGGCTACTTGTACATTCTTCTGGCACAAACTGAGTTGCATTTTGGTTCTGCTGTTGCCAGCAGGTTCTGCTGTTGGCAGTTGTGCTCCATGTTGGAACTGTTGCTTCACCTCCCACCACCCAACTCAGTGCAGGGTCAGGATGTTTCCTCTCAGCTTGGAAATGCGGAATAATTTAGGGAAGCCTGAAGGGCATCTCTCTGGTCTTGCCAATTGATCATTCTTCTTTCCACCAGTCCTATATTTTGTTCACTTTGCTCTGAGAGGAATTACAAGTAGCTTTGTACAGCATTTTGGGCGGGGGGTAAAAAGCAGAGTTGTCCTCGGTTTGTAAATTGATGGAGCCACGTGCATGGAAGACTGTGACCTTCCTCTAGGCTTATTATTTGCAGGCCATTATCTCCAAGCACTCCTACTATGTAAAATAAAGCTCCAGGCTGCTTTATGGGTATGCACAAATGTTTTTTGGATTGGTGACAAAACCACTTAAAAACCAGAATCTTCTGTAAGGTGAAGATTTTGAAAGAAGGCACTGTGTGGAGGGTTGGAATGCTTTTGAACATTGTGTCCATAGGCAGTAGGTAAGTTGGGACCCAGATTCCAGGGATGAAGATTACAGTTAAGAGAAGTAAGTATCTGCACCTGGTTTTGAATGTTTTGGTTACCATTGCTTGGAATTCTAATTGCATCTCTATTTAAGATTTAATTTATTAACTATTTTAGACAATGACAAATTATAATCCCTTGGGGTTCACTTAACCTACTTCAAACTGTTGGTTTCCTTTCATCAGTAGAGATGTAGCTTTCCCAGAAGGGAGCCTTGCATTGATGCAAGAAAATGAAAATGGTCTTATCAATTGCTCTCTGTCTCTTTTGTTTAACTACTTCTGTTTAGGTTTTCTGACCCTGAAAATAAGACACTATGATATAGGGACACTCAAAATCATGGTACATGCAGCTTTAAGGCACTTTCTGGGCTTTTAAAAGACTTCTTTTTGTGAAATACAGCATTTCCTTATTCCAAAAGGATCATGCAGCAGTGTATGTCATTATTTGTGGCATTTTTCAAGGGTTTTCATTTGTTCTATGTATACCTTCTTAATCTTGGCTTATGGAGGTATCTGGTTTTTTATCTATGCTTCCTTCTTTCCCTGTGTTTGTGTTGGTGTTTATAATGGAGATGTCTGTAATTTGAAGCTGGAATCATCTTCTGAGAGTTTCTGTTGGTTTTGAGTGTTATTCTTGGCTGTGAGTCTGTATGTGAATTCAGTCTAGCTGCCTAAGGGACCCCAGAGCCACCACACCTCACACCAACGATGGAGAAACCAATGGAAGACTGATTTTATTTTGTTGGGGTTTTTGTTTGGTTTTGTTTTGTTTGGGGTTTTTCTGGGTTGTTTTTTTGGTTGGTTGGTTGTTTTTTTTTCATGAAGGAGCTACTAGTTCTGGATAATTTGCTTCCCCATGTGCTATACATTTTGTTGTCCTTTTGAATTCTTTTCCTAACAGATTATTTTAAAGTGGCAGGGGTTTGGAAGGTTCAGAGGTTACTGATGGATGTGTGTCTATTGTTGACAATACCTATATTTTTAATTAATTTTTTTTAATTATTGGAGTGCACTATGTTAATTGATTGCAATTGAAAACTTGAGCACAGAGATGAGGGGAGATATTGCTGACATAAAAAATTTCTTAAACTTGCCTGTACTTGACAACATTTATAAAAAGAACCATGGAGAGCTACTGCTGATTCAAGAGGCTTGTAAAGGAGGGCTGTTAATACCAGTAAAAACAAGTTCTAAGAAGAAGGTAATCCCATGTTTTGGACACTGCATGACATAATAGGGTCACATGCTCTTTGGAATGTGTGTCAGAGTGCCTGTGAAGGTCATAAACCAGGTACTAAAAGTTGAAATGCTGGCAGTTGGTGTTTAAGAAATACTGGGTTTGTAAGTTTTGTCATTGCTTTGAAATTTTCCTATGGAGTTCTGTGACCTGATGTTACTAAAAAAAGTGAAGTGAAAAGTGGGAGCATCTGTGTAGTGTGCTGCCTGCTGGTGAAGTTGTTCTGGTCAAGTGAAACAGATAAGACCTTTAGGGTTTAGTTCTTCACTTGTAGATTCCCTTCATCCCCATAAATTCTTTCAGTACTGAAGAGCTCTTTGAAATTTACAGACTGAAGTACTGGGAATTAGGGTGGAAATGCCTGTCTGGTGGAAGAGAGACCCACTCCAGAATCCTAATTTGCTAGGAAAACATCCCTTGAGTTATAACTCATGCACAAAGGCAGGTTCAGTCTTTAAATTTTAGTGATTCTTGTCTTAGCTAAGCCTGTGAGATTAGGTTAAATTCCAGAAGCCTTTTCCAGATATTATTAAATTCAGTGGAGGGAATGGAGAACCAAAATTGTTTGGATTAAACCTCTCCCATGACTAGAAAAGCTGAATAATATGTATTGTTCAAGAGAGGAGGTTTCTTTATTTATTCCTCAGCAAAGAACTTGAATTTGGAGTTGTGGATAGCTGACAGTAAAGAGAACTCTAACAGGATTATGGATTTGTTTAGTAGTAAAGTATCTTTGCTTCTATTTAAATATATTCTTTAAAATTTCCCACTTCTGTTCCCACTCAGTCCTGCGCCTTTACAATATTATTTAATAATGGCATCAACAATGTCATTCCTACTCTTAGCAAAACTTGAAAAGAGAGCCCAGAGTCTCAGTGAGGGCAAGTCTTTGAAAGTTATGGGTGTGGGGAATGTGAGTAAGGCTTTATCACACGGGCTTGCTAAAGCAGATGAATAACCTTGTTCCTCTGTGAGTCCCCCCTTCTTCCCCCTCATCCAGATAACAATGCTTAAACTTTACATAAATAGCTGGAATACTGTGCAGGACCTGATAAGCGGATTTCTTCATCCGTGCTGAGTCTCCCTTGTATCATATATCCCTTCCATTATCTTGTGGAAATGCTTATTGCAATTTCTTCCATTTAGCCCCCTGTATATATTATCTATAATGCATAATGGAGTGTGTGTATGAATGGAGGACAATATCCCATAAAGCAAGAAAATTACTTGTAAGTTGCAAGCAGTGGAGCCTTAATGGTATGATCTCATTATATTAGAAAACAAATTTCTTAGCATCACCCTTTATACTACAGAGATTGATTTAGTTTTCTTTCTTTTTTAATCTTACAGATATTTAATCAAGCTATGCTACAAAAGAAATAATGATGTTGGACTAAGTTATTGGGTATATACCATGAATTCTCTCTGTAAATTCCTATTTAAAGGAACATTATGAATTTCCAGTGTGTTTCTGATGTGAGAAGCATCAAATTAGGAACTTTAAAGTAGTATGATAATGGTAAGAATACATTTTCCCTCTTCAAGAGTTGTATTCTAAACTTTGAAACATGCAGCATATGTGTATTTGAATTTCTGAGCGCTCCAGTTTACTGTATGTAGGTATTTTAAGTTCTGAGGTTATTCAACAGCATTATTTTAAGAGGGATTAACCTAAGGTCTTAGCAAATACTAGTGATCAGTTGCATTTGTGTAGTCTGCAATGCGCTTATTTTCAATCAAATTGTAATCAGCAAATAGGTGTCAGACCAGCTGCCTTGGGTTATCCAGACAGCCCTCTGTCATTGGAGGGTTCTTACATTCTGCACAGAATGGAGACATTTCTTCTCATCATTTAAACATTTTATTTGCCTACACTTGCTTTGAAGAATTTTGAATATTGGAACTTCGTTCTTGTCCTCTGGAGACTGTTTTGCAGTTTCTGTTTCTTTCATAGATGTTATAGTTGTCTGCATTGCCACATTTTTCTCTTTTTCTCTTCTTCCTTTTCCTTTTCCTTTTCCTTTCTTCCTAAATTCCTTTCAGCAATTGGTGCATGTGTTTTTTTGTATTTCTAATTTCTTTGTTCTTCAGTCTTCATTTATTCTTCTTTCTTTCTTCGTTCGCTATTAGGCAAGCTGTGAATATCCAGTATTTTTGGTTTTGTTTAATTTTAAATATCCACAGAACAGTCCTTCCAGGCAGATAATATTTTCCATAATTAGAAACCTTTCAGTTGTACCAATATCTCTTTTAGGAATGGAACGAGTGGAATCAAATGGAAGACTCAAGGCAGAATCAAATGCAGGTCTAGCTGTGTTGTCAGTCTCCTTGTGGGACTCCCAGCCCCAGGATGTGGCTCTGTAGGCAGCAGCAGGACCATGGCTGTGCTCCCCCCATCACAGCCTGGCTCTGGCCTGCGGGAGCAGCTCGGGGAGTGACCAGGCAGGGACACCAGCTGGGCCAGCAGCTGCAGAGGCGGCACAGCCCAGGCTGGGGCTTCGCCGGGAGCAGCCTGTCCTGCTGCCCTGCCCTGCCCTGCCCTGGTTGCTGATGTGCTCAAAGCTCAGCTCAGTTTCTCCTCCTTGGTCCTCCTTCACGTCACCTTCATCCAGGCTCCTCCTTGCCCTCAGTTTTGTGCTTAGGTGTCCTCTTTGAAGTAAACACAGCACACCCACCCCTGCCCCGTGTCCAGATGATTGCCACGCTCCTTGTGCGCATCTTCAGCCTTTTCCTTGTCGTGCTTACTGTCTTCTGTCGACTTGGGAGTGATCCAGCTATGTTTCAGTACTTGCACATGCCTAGCACTATAAGCAGATACTGTATCTATTTTTTAGTTGGCCTTTAGGAACTGGAAGCATAAATAAAGTTGTTACTGCTCCTGTTAGTAACATTGGTGACCAGTGTCTTTGGCTGGCTCCTATAGATTCAGCAGTTTGGCACATAAATGTCTCCCTTAGGTGAGTATTGGAGTTTCCAATATCTCCTCAATACCTATCTGCTCTTCCTTTCTATATTCCTTCTTCTAAGTTTTTTTCTTATTTGGCAGGTTTTGATGTATTGTTTCATCTTGACAACCCTTTTTATGAGTGTCAGTGGACAAAAGGCTTCAATGGATTTTTTTACTTAAAACCCTTAGTTTTGTTTTTGTAGTTATGACCGAATATCTGTCAAATCTGTCCTTAAACTAACAAAGCAAAATACATTGTTGTATCGTGTCAAATGTTATTAAATAGCTGTCAGGTACTGCTTCATATGCAACAACATTTCTGTCCTGGGTGGCAATCAAAATGCTTATTGCATATGCAGCATTGAATTTTTAAAGAGCTTTTATATACTTGGTGAAGTGATAGCTATTTTTGATTTCTACTGGAATATAAGTGCCTTCTACTGTGCCAAGCAGCATTGAAGGGGTATTATATTTTGAATCATTGCAAGGTTCTATTCTATAGTCTTTCTTTCTAAGGTTTCTTTACTTCTTAAAATAGCTGTAGTAAATTTAATGTTTCCAAGGAGTTATTATTAGCTTATTGAACCTGGAACATAAGCTTCTGGAGACATGGGAATTATAAAATCTTTTTGTAAATCATTAATGGCACTGCAGTAAATGCCCTTGTGTAAAGGAAAGCTAAGTTTTGTGGTGTGTATTTTCAGTCATCTCCCCCCCACGCCTCCTACTTTGATGTATGCAACTTCTCCTAAAATTAGTCTGAATTACGTGGTCCTCTTTGATTGTGGGAGGACCCTGTTGCGTCCAGAGCCCCATTCAGGTTACTGGATTTCTGTGTTCTTATAAGACCACGGCAAGAAATTCACTGCAGGGCTTGCCTTCAGTGGAATTGTGATGCCTACATTGCTTTAAATGCTATGTTTGCTGGCTGAAATATTCAGAAATAATTCTGGAGATCTGCAGCAATGGCTGATTGGGATTGCATATTTTTACCTCTCTGTATACTATCTTTGCATACAAAAAAGATCTCTTTCCATGCTGTGGTTGCTTCTTTTGAAACACCTGAGACTGTAATTAGGTGAAAAAAGGAAGTTGCTACCTACATGTATCCTCCTGTGCCTCATTCTGGGATCCTTGGTGGGTATGGTGTCTGAGCATGAGTTCTTCAAGATTTTGTGTGTAAGGAATAGTGAACATGAATAAAATTTGTAGGAGTTGCTCCTCACAGGTGCTCTGGGAACTCTAAAATAAAATACAAAAATTAGAGGGATCTGTAATATTGTGCAGCAGTGACTCTCCTGTTTTTCTACATCAGTGTAACTGCAATACTGTGTACGTTGACATTGCCTGACATCTTAGTGCCTGCAGAAATGTTTGAGTGACTGCATGAGTTAAAATGAATATATTTGTAAGCATTGAAACAGAGAGATTCTGGGAAGTGGATGTGGCATAGTTTGGAAGGAGGTTAGGAGTTTTGAGGTTAAGCCAGCCAGCATCTATGGAACAGAATTAGTGCTGCATGCTTGGAGTGAGAAATACAACTCATTTTCCTCCATTCGCCTTCTTAGCCACTGTTTTCCTGCTGTTTGTGTCCCTTTGCATTTGTGGTATCATGATGCAGACCACTAGAAGGACAAGCCAACAGCATTGCATCTGCTTTTCTGGACATATTCCCTTATGCATCATCCCTCCTTCTTTTTGGTACAAAAATAGAAGGAGCAAGGTGGCAGCAAGGGAGCTAAAACCGTTCCTGGAAGTGAAATCTTTCCTGTTAACTAGAGTTTGCCATAAGATTTGTTCAAGTACTTAGGCTGCTAACAGTAATAAAAAGATTATAATGTGGCTGCCCATTTTGCTGAATAATTGCTTGGTTGAGAGAAAGGGGGAAGAAATGGATGTTCCTGTTCTTCCCTGTACCTGTGTCATTTCTGGCCAGGAATGTTTTCTTAATTTCTTTCCCTGCCTGCATGGGCTGTCAAACTCTCAGCTCCATTCTGTTCTCCTTCATCATCCCCACTTCCATTGCAGTTATCTTACCCTGTTTGGGTGTGCACTTCATGAGCACAGAGGAAGGAGAAAGCCACAGCCAGTGGCTGGTGTCAGTGTAAGCTGCTGTGGGAAGAAGAAAGTCTACTTTTGCTCCACAGTAGTCAATTGCCTCCCCACCCGAACTTAGAAAACAGCCTCGGGGTTTTAGGGAGTCACTTGACAAGCCAATGTGACAACTCTGTGTGGAGGGAATTGGGGGTTTTCCTGTGAGAATAAACCCACTTCAAGGGACTTAATCTACTGAGAGCCAAGTGAAGTGTGAAGCTTCCTAGAAGGTAATAATTACTTTTGTGTAAAACAAAGTATGAAAATAAACATCATTACAAAAACTTAGAGCAGATAAATTATAAAATGTCACCCCTCTGGCTGCGTACAGCCCGTGAGAAGTTTTTGAAGTGGGAAGCAGAGACTGATGGTGATACATGTTCTTATGGAAGCATGAAGGGTAGGAAGTAGTCATGGTTGTCCTCAGCCATGAAAGTGTAACAATGTACCCTCATATTTGGCTAGAAGGGGGCTTTTGTGCTTTGCTGTGTGATTAAAATGGGTCATTAGTTGAAAATGAATTCAAAGATGTGTTTTAAGACACATTACATAAAGCACCAGATTTTTGACTGCAAAGCTCACACAAATATGGGGGTTCTCTCTTGCTGTTTTGGTGCTGTGTTGTGATGGGGTCAAAAACCACCACAGCGTGACTCCAGCTGAGCCATTGAATGAGCAGAACCAGGGAAGGCCCCTTGGATTTTTATTCCAAAGCAGAATCCTTTAGTCAGACTGACCTGCCGTGGTCACCTTACAAAAAAAAATGAAGGATAAGAATCCCTCAGAGGTTACTGGGGATTTTTGTATCACCTCCAACAAGAAGTGAAAGCTTTTTTTGGCTTGGGAACTTGGGAGAAAATGGATTCCTTCTGGTCACAGCTGTTTATGCATGTGCTTTGTTATTCAGGCATCAACTTTACACTGATATACATCCCAGCCGTTTTTTAGAAGATCAGTTTTCATTGCATTTGGACCTGGTGCCAGAAATGTGCAAGAAGGAAATAGGAAGTCTTTATCCATGTGCCTCCTTCCCCATTTCTCTCTCTTTTGTGTAGATGAGAGCAGAAGTATATGTGTACATATTTGTACATCTAAATGCACACACATACACAAAATCCAGGTATGTAATTAAACACATTCACCTAACTTAAGAAGCTGAAAAATTTTTGTTTGTTTATTAATGGGGAGCAAATTTGAAGCTCCTGAAAAGGAAGAACTACTCTACTTAAACGAAACTGAACTGTGGAAAATAGCAATAGGCAAGTGCAATACCTTGTTTTTCTTATTTTCTAAAGTTGTCTTCTGTTCCTAAGTGGTTTTAATTAAACACTGTTTTGAGGCATATGACTTACAAACAGTATTCAAAATATGAGCAAAAACCAAAAGTAATTTGCTGTATTTACAGACTTTCAATTTATTTTGTAAATAGCATTAAAGTAATAAAAAAGTGTGCTGTTTTGTTCACAGAAAGTTATTAATGAGCAGCACATTTAAGAATACTAAATCTGTATAGAGAGCTCTTTCAAAGCCACTATGTAATTAAAGTTTCTCTTCATGGGTTTGGAGTACCTGCTTTCTTAATTGCATATAGGAATGACACTTTTGTGTTGTTAGTAAGCAGGGAAGTACTGCTGTGTCTTACAATTAGGTGCTGGAGGAAAAAGGCAAATGATCCATTTTCCTGTCCTTCGAGAGTATTAAAGTAAATATGGTTCTGTTGAGAAAAGTAGAGAATGAATAATGCCATATTCAGGAGCAAGCATTGGCAGAGCAGACACTCAGGAAGTGTTTTGAGGGCAAACTAAATCATCATAATGTGCTCTTCTTACTGGGGAGATGAGAATTGTGAGAATGGGACTAATGGCACCTGCTGGTTTCCTTCTTGGAGAGCAGAGTTCCTGAATGAGTTGTGAGTATGTGTGGCTCAGATCCTGGGAGATCTTCACAGGGATAACACTCTCTGTGAGTTTCTCTAAACTTCTTTTGTCAGTACACTGTATGTCATTTCCCCTCTTTAAGTGACAGAAACCAGGTCATCTTCCTGGGTGTACTAGTGAATCCTCTGGAATCTCGCCCTGAATCGAAAGAATCAGTGGGTTTTGTTCTTTATCTTTAAATATCCTTATCCAAGTTTCGAGCCATGTTTCTGTGACGTAAAACTAATTCAGAAGCTTGTGCTTTGTGAGGAGTTGTGCCCAAATGTCAGGATCTTGCTGAGAAATTGGAACTATTCCATTGTTGTTTTCACAGTAGAAGGGAACTATTGTGTCAAATGTGTGCTATAATACCTGTAATGCAAGTTTATACCCTGCTCTCTGTTTTTACAAGTACATGTTGTATCTACTGTCTGCACTTGGTTTAAACCCTGACACTGAATTACAGAAGAAATTTAATGCACTGTATTAGAAACTCATATGACTGCTCTAGTCTCAAAAAAGGTTGCTCCCTTGACATGGTGAGCTTCAGAAATTGATTCAGGTGCACTGAGAATTGATTTGAGGAGTCTCTCTGGCCTTATGGGACTAGAGTGTAAAGAAAGCTCAATAAAAGGATGTTGTAAAAGCAGTTGGAGTACGAGGCAGTTTCCAAGATCAAGGAAACTGGAATAGATGAACATTCAAGGGCCACTCTCACTTTGAATTTGTGTTTTACCTGATTAGGAAAACAACAGGAGAGTAAAGGACCATTTAACAGTACAACTTAAATTATTTATTTATTTGTTCTTGACTCTTCAAATTTTCTTCTCTTTTAAGCTAGGTCTTTTAGAAGAATACATAAGCCACAATACTGAGGCAATTCTCAGGCCTACTCTTTCTTCTTTATTTCTTGCTTAAAAGTCTTGTCTGTATGTTATGCAGTAGTATTTTTCACAAAATGATTTTTTGATTACTGGGAAAGGACACACTGCCAAATGGAAGGGTGTAGTTTGCTACACATAAAAGAAGTTGCTAACTGTGCCAAATGAACTGGAGAAGGCAGGAAAATGAATTTTAAAATCACAAACAAAAAGATAAATCTTTTCTACTCTTCTCCTAGTCAATAATCTTATAATTACAGGAATAGGGGTGCTGCTACTTAAAAATTGATGCTGTTGTTTTTAATATCTTGGATTGCATGCTGGAGGTCAGTAGAAGCTTATTCTGCAGTAGATTTTAGATAACATCTTGAGACAGATCTTGGGCTAGAATAGTAGACTTCAACACGGGGAAACACTGTAAAAAAACCTATATTTTCAAATGACAGAGAAATCCTTTTGATTAAATTAGTAAATTAGTAGATTTGGTAGCTGGAAATTCCTGTTGTACAGGACAATGAACAAATTAAATGCCTATGGCTCTTTGGAGGTAAGAAGTTATCTAAGGTTTCAGAATAATGGATAGAAACATTGGCCTGTCAGGTTCACTATATTGATGATGAGTTCTTATAGCTATCTCCTTGTCCTCTGGATATATCATTCAGTTTTGTCCCTCTCCTTAGACACCTTTTTTGGTTTTTAGTTCTCTCCTGGGATTGTTTTATGAAGTGATTTTCTCTACTGAGCATGCAAGCACACTTGTTAGGATTTGATATATGTAAGCCACATGTTTTATTATGGTGGATGTGTTCTTATAGGATTCTTATTGATTTTCTTGTGTTCTGGTCGATGCTGAAGTGAAGCGATAATAAAGCAGGGATGTGCTGGGTTTGTTTTCTTTACCTCGGCTGGGCCTTAGACAGCACCTGGTAATTTTTTAGAAATGCCAAGTGCAGCGGAGAATTAATCTTTCTCTGAAATCAAACAGTGTAGGACTACAGCAGTAACTGCTGATAGCTGCTGCATTTATCCTTTCCAACCAGCTCTGTTTTTGCTGAGAACCCTCTTCACTTCAGTTTTACCTTTTAGACCATACAAAGGTTGTTTTGGATCTTTGTTCACTTATTCCCATTTCCAGCAAAGCTGGTGCAAGAATCTGTGTTGGTCAAAGGGAAGGTCAGACACAACCACATAAAATAAATGCAGTTTGAGCATGAAATGATGTCAGAACACATTTGCTTTTACACGTGTGACAAAATGTTTACCTACTAACTGATATTTCTGAAAGAGTCTTGTCATTGTGCTGCTAAGATGATAGTGCCTTCACAATAATTTGCTTGGCTTTGGAAATTTGTATACCTGGGGTCATTGATCCTTCATTTCCTGCTCTTCTGATGACTGGGTGTTTCCAAATAAATTCCCTGCTTTGCTGGAACACATCACTTTAAAATATCCTTACAAATAGCAAATAATGTTGGAAATTTACGTGTTCTGTCAGTTAAAAGTAAATCTTAGAGGGACTGGTGAAGTTTCACAGGGTGAATGGGGATATAGACAGGCTGGAGGTGTAACAGCTACTGTCACCAAAGACCACAAAGAGAAGTGGAGAGGAGGGGAAAATCAGGTGATTAATTAGTATTTATTTGCAGACTCTGAGAGGATGCCTTACCTAGTATTAATTGAAACATTTCTGCTGATTACTTAAAAATATTTTTGGTCTATCAAATAAAACCAAAACTGCCTAAATCTGCAAAAAGAAAAGTTTAATTTAACCAATGGAAGCTCATATATTGCCAAGAACACATGAGGAAAAAGCAAGAAGGCTGGTTGTCTGTTATTGTTCTCTTGGGGTTTGGGTCAGTGTCCTGAAATACTGGCAGTGCAGCTGTGCATCACATGCATCAGAGCTAGGTCCATCAAGCAACTTTATAGAATGTTCTCCTCTAGTTGGTCAAAGCTGGACTTTTCACTTTCTGCCTTTCTTGAACCTATCTCCTTTTTCTTTTTTTTTTTTTTCCTTTTTCTTCTCTTTTACTTCTTTGTTTCGTCTCTGAAACTTGAAAAAAATAAAAAATGAACAAGACTTTATTTCCTAGTGAATAGAGATTGCATCTCTCCTCCCAGGGCTTGCTCAGGGTCAGTGACAACTTCTGCAAGAATGATTTATTGACTTTTCTGCTCTGACCAGAATTAAAACTGTCACCAAAGGGCCTGTAGTCCCCAGACACCAGCCTGGCCTTCTCAGTCAATCTGCCAGAAAGAGAGCTTTAGTTACATAGCAATTAAAAGACTTATTTCATGGTGAGTAACTAAAGGGAAGTGGAGGTCAGAGAGAGAAAGGTTAACATGCTGAGGCAGAAATAGTGCAAAGCACTAATTCTGTACTTCTATATTGAAGTCTTTCCCATCATCTCTCACTGTTCGTTTTCCACTTGTACTTTGAAAAATTTCTGTTTATTTCTTGAACCAGCTTGGAGAACTTTGGAAGCTTTTTGAGAAGCTTTAAGATTACTGGGCTTTAGGTGCTACTTCATGATGTCCTGTTAGATTCATGAGGAATTAAGGTTTATGTGAGCATGAACAATTTTACCAAGCTTGTCTGTCTTCCGTCTTTTTCCATTCCAGCTGTGGGTCTGTTGGCCAGTTTAATCCAAGTTTGACCAGAAAGGTAACAGCCTCCACAGTGCATGAGAGGGGGTTCATAAGCACTCTGCTGAGAAAAGAGCACCGCAGGTATAACTTTTACTAGGTACCAGAGCTACAAGTGAAAAGGCTCTGTTGTGACAGTTGTAGCCTAAAGAAGATTTTAAATTCAAGTTTGCACCTCACTGGAAACCAAGTGTCACACAAACCCATAGGAAAACTGACTTCATCATTTCCTTTTCTTCAGGTCCTGCTTGTTTTGCCATCAGTCTAGTGTTTAACATCCCTGGAAAAGAGTTGTCCCTGTAGAATTTAGTGCAATGTCCTTGTAATATCAAGGGCATTTGATTAATACAACTCTTGTCATTGGAACAAGCTCACACATGATCAAAGTAGGAGGATTCTCTTTGTTTTGCCTTTGTGGCAGTTTTGGAGACCTGGTGTCTTCTCAGGTACTGTGATATGCCAGGGAGGAAACAAAGCTTTTGGGATGGCTGGTTGAAACGATGTGCTTCTCTTACTGCTGTTGGTTTGTGGCTCTGTCACTTGGTGCCTGGTGTATCCCATGACAGACCTGGAGCCCTTGGATCTTACAGAGCTGCCATTCTAGCTGCACTTGGTGGTGACTTACACCAGGCCTGTGGAGTTGGCACTGGGAATTTTACCTTGTCAGTGGGATTTTATCAGGAAAATGTTCAGCAGGGCTGAGTATATCCCTTTCTTACTGATAGGGCAGGCAGTTTTTAACTGGTTTTGTAGAAGGACACTTGCAGGTGTATTGTTTAACCACAGCTCCCTTTGCCAGCTGGCTTCCCATGGTGAGGAATTGGTGTCAGAACTCAATACTGGCACTGTTGGGATTAAAATGTGATTTGAACCCTATTTTGCTAGATTCAGTAAATGCATAATGGATATTATAAAGAAAATAAACTTCATTGAATATGTTGATCACAAAGGAATTCAATATCATCTCAAACTTGCTGAGGAATTCTGTGAGAAAGCTGTGACATGAAATTCTTATTTTTGCATCTCAGTGCAGTGTTTTAATTACCAGATCCTGCAACTATTTCACCAGGAAAAAGTTCAATACTAGAACATCTGTATTGCAGACTGGCTTTAGTATTATGGATTAGAAAGTATATTTTGGTTTTTTTTTGTTTTGTTTTTTTGTTTTTTTTTTTACTAAACCCTCTTTATCAAATAAAATATAGCTGGAACTTAATTCCCAGAAGTATTTTTGAGATTTATAGCAAATAGTGAACTCAGTATGAGTTCCTCCTAACCTTAGTCTACCAATGCATCTTAGTGTGTTCATTGCTGAAGCAAATAGGTCTCATGTCAGTGTTGAAGACTATTTTACCTGTCTGAAAGAATTTCATGTGAGGTGAGCAAAGACCCTTAGAGCCAATTGAAGAGAACCTATTTAATTCAATGTGTGTACTAATAAATATGTGACATATCTCCCATAAGGTTTTTTTTGGTTAGTTGATATTTTTAAGTGCACAACTTGAGACAACCACAGAGTTCTTGGAGGAATGTCCATTTATTTCCCTTGATCAGATCACAGAAAGCAAAGTATAAAAAAAGTTAATGGCAAAGTAGAAAGTTAGTGGCATTGTAAATTAAAAGCCCTAGATAAAAATGTTTTAAAATTTTGACTTTCTATGTTGTCATTAAAACCAATTTGAAAAAAAATCTTTCAGTTCTTCATTTTCAGGACTAAATTCTTGGTAGCTAACCTTGCTGAGGATGAGGCAGAAGTGGTGTTGTCAGAGCAGGCTGTGGGATGATGCAGACAGTAGTTCTTATTCCAATTGACAAACAGCTGGATTTGCTGGGATAATACAGAAGACAGTAATGGGCCCCAAATTAAGCAGATTGTGGTTTTTGTTAATGCTTATTTATTCATTTTCACAAAAGGTGGGCATGGGCCCTCAAACGTGGATCTTCTCGAGGTCTTCATTTACAGACAGACAAGAAAAGAAAGGACTGGGGGGGAAGGATTAGGAGGGAATTAGAAAGATTGATTCAGATCAAACCAGACCTAAAACCAAAGCCAGAAGAGCTCTGCTCTGAACCTGTGAAAAGTACTGTTTCCCTTGTTAGCACGTTTCTAGTTTCTATAAACATAAATCTACCCAGCTTGTGCTTGCCTTGTAGCTGCTGTCATTGCAGCTTCATCCTCAGGTAAGATGCAAGGTAAAGTCTCTCAAAGGGACCATACAATTTACTGGTAAAGCTGGTCATACCATAAAGTTACTTTTAAAATAAAGACCTTTCAAATTAGTCTTTGAAGTGGGTTATGAGCTTCTTAAGTGATCTCTTAATGAAATATGTTTCCCATTATAGTTTTAGGGTTTCATCCATACTCATCAGATTTTAATTCATTGGAAATACAGTTTTGACTTCTTTGGACAGTGGATGTGACCTTTAGTGAATTTTATGCTTTTATGAAACTCATAGCTCTCTGAATTAATGATGACATAAGAAAGCCAGGTCTTTAATTTGTTATAAATTTTACTCTGAAATGATGTCTGTCAGTGATAATCCCACAATGCAAAGGAATGTTGGCAGCAAACGATAAGAAATGTCAAGGAAAGGGCAGAAATGAGGAAGGGATTTTTACATACTGGTATCATGCTATGTCCTCTTTTTGATAAGCTGTCATGACAGTGGCTGTCAAAGCTGTCAGGGTACTGAAGGGCCCTTCTTGAGACATATCTCTCCTTTATCAACAGGCAGGGGAAAATGTCTGCATGCACCTATACACATGTGTGTCTCATTCCTTTTATTCTGGATCAGAAGAAAAGATTAAATGCTAAGTGATATTCTGATTCTCATTTGTAATTAATGTATTTCCATCAAGTCTTTGGTGCTGTGTGCATAGTAATTTCTCCTGCAGCTGTGGTGTAATATTAGGGAGCTCATGTAATTATTGATAACTTAATGGATATCTGTTTTGTATATATTATGCAACTAGATATCTGGTTTAACCTATATACCTGGGATGTACAAGAATCATTCATTTAGGTTGGAAAACCTCTTAAGATCATCAAGTCCAACTCAGTACTGCCAAGTCCACCATTAAACCATGTCCCTAAGTGACACATCTAGACATCTTTTAAATGTCTCCAGGGATGGTGGTCAGCCTGCTCCAGGGCTTGACATTTTTCCTAGTATCCAACCTAGACTCCCCTGGCACGATTTGAGGCCATTTTCCCTGTCCAATTGCTTCTATTATTCCAAGGAATTTTAGTGAACTCTAAGGCTTTCTGAGAAAAGGATGAAAAGAACCTTGAAAAGACATTGCTTTCAATGTCTTTCCAGAGCTGCTGCTGTAGAGTGTTCCAAATGCAGATGCTCTGAGTTTTCTAATGACATCTAGGAGTGTTAGATGTTTTAGCACAGAAACATGCTCAAAGGACCCTGTCTTCATATTAGGTCCCAGCTTCATGAGGCACTCATTAATTATTCAAGATATTGAAATACAAGCAAATGCTCACAATGGGATTGTTTTTGGGAAGAGGCTTTTAGGCAAAATGAGATAAATGAGGAATAGAATTGTTGTCAAAATCTTGAATTCTTTGATAGGGTGGATTTGGCAGTTGCCTAGGATATCCATGCCCTGCCTTTTAGTGGGTCTGTGTCCTTTGCTCTTTTGTTTTGAGAATAATACTGAAATGTTCCCTGCTGACATAACTCCTTAAGTCCTTTATTTTTCAGTGATATCAGTGAAATGATGTTACTAATCTGGAACTTAAACTTGCAGTCACCATATAAGTTTAACTTCCAGAGCAAGCAGTAAAGTTAGGAGCACCTAAGCAGCACATGAGTAGAGATTTTGGAATGTGAGATGAAAGTGTCCAGCCTGTGGGGAGAAATACCCCTTAATTTTAAAAGCACCTTTAAGAAAAGAAGCAAATGGAACACAAAGCCATATTTTCCCATTCTGGTGACTTCAGTGGTGTTCAGTTTTTGGGGTTTTTCAATGTTTCATCAGAAACCATCATATCACCTGATATGATGGATTATCCACTCTTCCTGCAGGTTGGGAAATATATACAGATGGAAAAGAGCAGGTTGGCAGCATTAGCATTCAGGTTCACTGGTACAAACCCCTCTGAAGCATTCTGCTTTGATGGCTGATTAATCATTTAATTTCCAGCACCTTGTATGATTAGGTTCAGGGTTTTTTTTCAGTGACTGCTGTGGCCTTTCCATTGCATGCTGGAGCCCTAGCCAGAAAACTGCTGTGAAGGAAACATAGGAGTGAAAGTGTAACATCAATACTGCTGGTCTGGGTTGCAAAAGTAGCATCTCAAGCTCTTAAATTACCAAATAGTTCTTAGAGAAGCTGGGAATGTTGACTAATGTTTTGGAAATATATCCCCTAAATCAGCACTCTATTAATTTTGCTGTTTGATGGATAGTGTATTTTTAATGAGTGTATTTTTGAGTGTATTTATGAGTGTATTTTTAATGGGAATTTTTCTGTCTGCTTCCCTGCCCTCACTCCTATTTTTTTCCCCAATGCTGTAACATACCAGTTTTGATGAAGAGCCTTTGGGACTGGATGGCAAGACTTTCAGACTAGAATGTGGGAGAGAGTATGATGTAGCTAAAACTTGTGTGATCAAACATACTTCTTGTGTTTATGGTGGTGGTTTGCCATATCCTCTGAGATATACAGCTGCTATTTTAGCATCAAAGAATGCCTTCAACTCTTCTAATCCAGAGGAAATACGAATGCTGGGAATCATGATAAGGCCGTTAGTGTGACTTAAGAGTTAAAGTTACACTGGTTAATCTACCATTTATTTCATTATTAGAAACAGGATTTCATTCTGTGATGATTTCCCCAAACATTTCTTTCTCTTTTGAACTGTCAATTGGTCAGCTGCCCTCCAGGGTAGAATCACTCAGTGCTGAGTGCAATCTTCAGCTGCAGTAACCTCGAGGGCACAGGGAATGAAGAGAGTTCCTCCTCATCTGCTTTTCTGTAAGGTAAGGCTGTACTGGCAAAGCAAGGGCTCCTGCTGCTTGTTCTGTAGCCTAGCCAGCCATCTTCTGCCTGCTGAAACACAAACAGATGCTGTACATCCAGGGTTCTCATTCTCCTGCTGCTGCTTAACAATACAGCATGCTGTCCAAAAGCTTGGAGAAGCCTTCAGGGCCCCTTCACTGAGCCCTCCTTCCTGCCCTTACATGACCTGCATATGCAGAGGTGGAGATCCCTACATTAGATGAGCAAAGGTTTGGAGCCTTGCTAGCCATTAGGAGTGTGAGGTGTGTTTAGGGACATGGATGTTGCTTTGCTGCTTAGTTCAGTGTGTTGTTACATCCCAAATTTGCAGTCCAGGGACTTGGCTGGATTTCCATTTTATGCAGCAGTTCATATCTGATGAAACTGAATAGTACAAGTATTTCTTGGCACTGCAGAGACTGGTGCAGCTTTGTCTGTGGGTTCTGGCCTTGCTTCTGCCAGTGATGTAGTGCTGTAAAAAGGAACAGGTGCCTCGAGTCCTGAAAGCACTGAGGTCTAGAAGGAGCTGTTAGAAACAAAGCCCTAAAACAATGCTGACAGAAGTACCTAATTTCAGAGGGAGTAACTAAAGTGGGTTTAGCAAGAAACTGCTGTTAAAGCTGAAGGCATCAGATGAAAAAGGTGTTTGGTGAGCTAAGGACATGTACTGGAGAGGATGAGTCAAAAGGGATCCCCTGTCATTTGGAGTGCAATTTGTGAGTCCTAGAGATGATCTTTTTATTGAAATGTAACTTAATGAACAGTGAGTCCTGTCTCTCTTGAGACGTCATTCAAACATCTTTGATTTGGTTCTGGAATTTTGGCTTAGGTTTGAGGGGATGTTGGACATCTGACTGATTACAAATTTACTACCGTAACACAGCTTTGGAGAGGCAATATCAAAAGTGGAAGATTCAGAAGGCTAAGGGAACAGCTTTTAACTATGAACTTTTGTGTCCCTTGCTGCCAGAAGCCTTCAGTTGGTATTATTCCTGTGGTGTGTGGCAACTGTGCTGAGACCTAAAGATTTAATCCTTAGACCTGTGAAGTCACTGGCCCAGCTCTCAGGGGCATCAGTGATGTAGGATGAGAGCCTGAAATGGCAATTCCATGCCCTACTGGGGGTGTCATCATGGCAGCCTCTGCTAGAGGGCAAAACTGGGTATCTTCAACTTAGGTCATAGTTGCTGGATAAAAAAAAGCAGGGCACTCTTTCTGTCTTGCATTAGATTTGTATTTTTTGAAATTGCCATTTCACTCTTGTATTTTGGAAAAGTAACACATCAGTTCCTTTTAATAATGGAAAACATCTGTCTGAATCCATCGTTTAGATTTCATTTAACAAACAATTCCTTCTTCCTCCACCTTTTTTCCTTGTTTTGTTGTCACGCAGGATACCGGGCTAAGGATGAAGAAGAAATGGTGAGCTATTGCACAGTCAGCCTGGGGCAGGTTAATGAATTAAAATGAGTGTGGATAAAAAGAAGTTACACCAACACTTTCAACATTATTAAAATAACAGGTTTTATTAGGCTGAAAATGTCTCCACTGGTATTTGTATAAGTAACTGTGCTCGAGAGAGATCAGTGGCTGCTTCTGTGTTCCCATATTCTGTTCATTAACTCATTATAGCATAACGAGGCGTTTGTTACAATGCTGGGTGCAGTATTTTCATAAAGCCTAGGAGTGAAAATGGACAAGCCCAAACACTCAGAGAAAGTCTCCTTAACACTCAGCAAATGCAGCCATAGCAGGATGAGAAAGGAGGGTGTTTCCAGCCTCTTTTGTAGTTTATGACATAATTTGTTAAAGCAACAAGATTTTATTGCTCTCTGTCTGATGGATAGGCCAGATAAATGAGAGAGATAATAGCTCATTGTTTCCTGCTCTTTGAATGGCATTTCTCTATTGTCTTAAAGCCTCAGTGGAGTGAACTTCACATAGTGGGCTTTGTTGAAACAAAAGCACTTGTGCCCCATGTCACCGAGAGAGCTACAGTGGAAATGCTAATTTGATAGAACTGAAAAGTGTTCGAGGTGGAGCCAATAGGCTAAATATGAGATCCTCACCATCAGCTATTTACAGTCTTTGGTTTTCTGTCCTGGGTGCACAGCCTGTTTCACAGGAACATCAATTTTTGTGCCTTGTCATTTCACCAACTGCATCATGCAGTCAGATTTCAAATGCCTTAAGAGTAACCATAGTAACTGCAGGCCATTTAAATGAGCTGAAAGAAAAGGAATTCCCTCCCTCATGAAACCTTTCAGTCAAAGGTCCAGCAAGATTCAGATTCTCCTCTGCTGCACACTGGCACCGCTCCGCTGGATTTTGTGGTTCGGTGGATTTGCACAGGTTGATCTGGTTCTAAAAGTATCTGCAGAGCAAATCACCATGAGTGGGTGTAGCTTCTGGAGGAAGAGACAAGGACAGATTTGTGTCTTTGTGTGTGTGCCTGCCTGTCTGCTCAGGCGAGCGCGGGTGCGTCCGCTCATTCCCTTCCCCGCCCCTGAAAAATGTCACATCTGTGGCTGACACAGAGCCACTCTTGCTCTCGTGCTCTTCTTACTCATGGAGTGATGTCAGAGCCTCCGGTTTTAGCTTGACAGTGTTTCTGTAGTCAGTGTAGGATGGGCTATAAAGCTAATCTTTAATGTTCTGAATCAGAATGCTAATGCAGCTGGGTAGGGCCCAATTCCAAGTGCAACGTGCTGCACTTGGCAGTAGCACGGTGTCATCCATGCAAGAACACAAGGAGCACACCAGGTTTGAGTGTCTTTTTGTTGTGACAATGGGAAAAATCCAAATTTCCCTTTTACTCCTAGCCTGAATTTATGCTTAGCTATAGCTCTTACCTTTTGCCTGTTCCTTTTGTTTCCTAAACTGAAAACCAGGGTGCTCTATTGTTAGGGAGACCCTGAATGTGTTATTGAGAAGATTTATCCATCCGCTCACTGGGTCATGGAATAATTCCCCCAGATTCATGCTTATATTGATTTCAGTGATAGATGGTGCTGGTGATTCTAAATGTCACTGCTTCCTACATCTCAGGATCTCTTAATTTTTCCTCCAAGTTTATAATGCAAGAGGATAAATACATCTAATTTAGATTAATCTTTAACTGTTATGTTTTCTGAAAAAAAGAAGGACTAAGTTAGGTAAGTAATTCAAGTAAGCAATTGTTCCTAACTCCTAAGCTGAATGTGCTAATGAAGCAGTTATGAACTGACTGGAGATTTTGGTGTCTGAGCTGCTTATTAAGAAAACTGTTCTATCTGCAAAAACACTTTAATTGTCTTGTTGGGGATATCAGTGAGAATTAGAAACTAGGCTAAATTTTGAGTCTATTTATAGATTTAATAGCAAAGAATATCTTCCAACATCTTCCATTCAGGGCTAGTATTTAAAATCTTGGTGATTTTAAGTTATTAGACTTCCAAAAACCAATTTGCTATTAAGGAGTGATTAAGAAACTGATTTCAGTACTGGCTATTAGAAGCTTATCATTTGGCCTTAAAACATTAGCATTCTCTGTTCTTTGAAGACAGTCAGGCAATTTTTGAGGGCCTCATGCTTAATGCTTGTTACAGCAGCCATACTGAAATGCAGGCATTCTCATCCTTGTTGGGCTCACCTGGGAGACAAGTTGGATGTTGACTGAATTGTTTTTAGTCTCTTTCATTTGAATTTGGTCACTACCAAAACAACATATTTGATTTCATCATTCTTTCTCAAAATTCTCCTAGGGAATGATTCTTGAAACCCCTTACATAATCACAGTTACTTTCAGATATTTTTCGTGCCTAGATTCCTCTAGTTGGGCAGACTTCTCCAACTAAGTTTCCTAGGGGGCTGTCATTGACTGGGGTACAACTGCAGAGATCAATAGTCTCTGTGGCAGCGTGCTGAACAGGCAAGATTCACAGTCATCCCAGGAAGAAAGGTGTAAAGCTCCCTGACCTTGTGGGGACAGAGAGGGAAGTGAAGGTGACATTTATACCTCTTGGCAAGGAAGTGAGGATAAAAAGGAAATCTAATATATCATTGAGACATCACCAGTTATAGAAACTCTGAGTTTGTGTGTCATTTTTCTTGTGTTAAATAATGTTGTCATCTTTCTAGCTGAGCAGAAGTAGTGTTTTCCCTCCCCTTTCCACTTTAAAAGTTTGTTCAGTTTGTGATCAAGTTCTTTTTTTTTAGGTTTACTGTTGTTCCATACATTAGAATTTCATCAACTTCTGGTCCATAACCCACTTGGAAAGAAATTATTTCTTCAGTTTCAAACTTTCAGTTGTTAAATATTACCAGCAGCACCTATTGAAACCGATCATTTTCCGTTTTTTCTCTGTTTTATAACAACATAAAGATTAAATAATTCATCCTTTAATAGGGTACTTAAGCTTAATTATTGAGTGCTGCCACCTCTGCTCCCCCCCACTCCCAAATTAACATCAATATTATCTAAAATGCCTCAGATTCAATGGCTGGATTTAATCTAGAGAAAAAACCCAAAAATGTACCAGATGAGAGCTTGGGTAAACTTCCTGGAGGCTGCAGATCCTGATCCACAGCTGCTGCTCTCCACAGATAGCATTTTATTGACTTCAGTGATCTTTGGAGGGGGCAGAGATAAGGTAGCAGCAAAGTGCAGTGCAGTTTGGTGGTGGTGGGAGTCTGGAGTTAGTCATAGCCCAGACTCTTGTATAAGCAGTGCAGAGTTTAGGGGTTAAGAGGGGATTTAACTGTTTTGAGAAGTAGAGAGAAAGTAACATTTCCTCTGCTGTATTTCATATATATCTGGTAGGATCATGACAGTTTGAGAGCTGAGGTGATCTGAAGTATTTCATTCAACATTTAGAGAATCTGTATCCATCTCCAGTCTCTTCTTTCTGAAGTGTGGCTTTTATTTCTGGCTGATGTCTGCAAGTAGGTACTGCTTCCCTGGGCTACTGGAGGCTGGCCAGCTGTTAAGCCAGAACATAACATGTAGAGCTTCTCAAAGAAGAAAATATTTGTACAACGGGCAGCAATGTAGATACACCATGCACATTTTGACAGAGAAATAAACCCACACATTTACACTTCCAGTCTGATTTTTTTTTAAGGTGGTGATTTACAGCCCTATTACCACTTGGCAATCCAAGGTCTGGAGAATAATATCAAGCCATCTGCTTGTGCCCCTGTAGGGCAGCTTGTAGCCGTGATGCTGCGTTGCAAATACATCATTGCAACTCACATGCTGAAAATCTTGTTGCGTGTCTTGGATCCTTTTTTTTTTGTTTGCCTGCAGGATGGTGGCAGATGTGCCAGACACACATGTGGGTTTTGTGTGATTGACTGTGCTGTAAATAGTTGAAATTATGATCTGTGATAATTTTTGCTTTTTGCTTGTTACATAGCCAAGAAAAATGGGGAAGGGGTCTTTGAGGAAAGGCTGGCATGCAATAGAGACAAGATGAAATCATTTTTAGAGAAGAGAAATGCTATTTCTCACAAATAGTGTTTGAGCTAATTGCCTTGCTAATTCTTCTCTTGATATCATGTTCCTCTCTTACTGGCATTGTACTTGGATACGACACAAACTAATTGAGGACTTACCTTACTTTGGTTTGATTTCTTTACTATGGATACTCTACATACTACTCCACAGCAAATCTAAGTTCAGATATGCCCTACCACTGAAAGTCTCTCCCCTTTGGTTTTTTCCCTCCTCTCTTTCCTGGCAAATCTGTGACGACTGATGCTGTTCTTCAGAGAAGAAGACAGATTGCCTTGAATGTTGGTGGCGTGCAGGGTTGCTAATCAAGTTTCTGTTCCTACCACATTTCCACAAACTGGTGAGATCTGTTATCTCTGGGACTAGGTTTTGCCACGCTTGCTCTGTGCCAAGGAGCATGCTATTGTGAAGAATCTGAGAAACAGCCTTTTCAAAGCCTGTGTGGTGATTGAGGTAGGTGCAGTTACAAGTGGTATTGCTGCAGTTCCCACCTGGAGAGCACTGATGGAATTGCTGCTGACTTCTGTTTTAAGCCATGTGTCATTAGTCCTCTTGGCTCCAGGCTGTAGAGAGTAGGTTCAGTGGGAATAACACTCAGGAGGTGACTGGGGTCAGCAGTGCTCTAGGTAATAAAAGTGAGAAGTGGGCAGATTATATAGATGCCTGTTTTCTGGTCATTAATGTGATATACCATGTAATCTAGCTGCTTTTAATTATTCATTAAGTTGGAAGGGTTTACAGTAACAGACAAAAAGACAGCATCTTGGAGCATAGATTTAGAAGCCATTCTGAACTGCAGACTGTGCAGGAATTAGCTCTTCATTTTGCCTCCTTGTGTTTCTCCACGTAATGAAGATTTGGTTCATAGTGTCCCAAAAGTGTCTTGTGTTACTGTCATCACTCATTCATAACCAACTCTATAAATGAATACCTGGTGAGGAGAATATTCCTTGAAGGGCTGTGGACAAAAGCAGAGAATTTCTTTGGGGTGTTTCTTGTTATGCTTTATTTATGCCTAAAATCACTTCAAAAATATTCTGTTGAAAGTGGAGAGAGAGTTGCAGTAGCACTAACTACTACTAAATCTATTCAAGGTTGATGTGTGGATCACTTTTTGAAAAGTCATTTTAGTTGTAAGGGCAGTTTCCGATACATATATCTACTGTACTATTTAAACAGTATATGACTTACTGTTTATACTTCTAAAACTGGAATGTGCTTTTCCTGTTTGTCATCATATGTACAATCTTATGTACAAAGGGTAACTTGATTCCCATATTTGTGTTATTTTTTACTTGAGAGGTTTGAATTCAGATGACTTCAGTTTCAGATGTGGATGCTGTGCTTATGTCAGAGATGTGGTATATTTGGCAGGGTTATGGCAGCAGATTTTCATTTATATTTGGGTCATGAAGAAACTCTGGATGTTGATGAGGCTTACCCTGCTTTTGTGCAAAATTTGCCAGGCTAAACTGTTCTGTTTTGGATACTGATCTCAGTGGGTCTTGTTCTTAGTCAGAAAACTACTCTGATCTTGTTGTCTTTTTCTGTAAATGTGTCAGTAAAGATATGGACATAGTCTTGTTGAATAAATAAGGGAGGAATGGCTTCCGTGGAGTCCATGTGTTTTCAGGTATGCAGATGCTGGATAGGAAAATAGGGATAATGATGAAGTGAGGCCCAGCAGAGACTTGGAACAGACCCTCCCGAGGCCATGCAACAAGGACAGCCCAGCTTCCCAAACTTGCTTCTGTAAAGAGATTGAATGTAGAAACCATGCAGGATTTCAGCTGCCTGTGTGGAATCAATGCCAAAGGGATGGCTATTCCTGCAGAGAGGCAGTGTCTTCCTGCAGGCCTGCTCCACAGCCCTATGGGGCGTGTTGTTCCAGTGGTGAGTTGAACAGAGGCAAGCAGTTGGATGCAGCTCAGGATCGTTTCCCACATCTGTGTGCTTGCCTTGGCACACACAGCCACATGCTGACCATAATCCTGTATTAGTGGTATTGCCAGCCATTCCCCACAGCAGCAGACACTGATGTCACAACTGGGAGATTATGTCCTCTTAGCAGATCTGGCAGCAGAGGGAAGGCCAGATTAATGGAGCAGGTAGATGAGGAGAGGAGAAATTATTTATTAAAGCCTAATCCTTTATCTAAGTCACACTGGCTCTTTCACAGAAGAGTTCCAAAAATCTCAGACAAGATGCTCATAAAAAACGGTTTTTCATTTATTTTTGCAAGTTTGGTCATGGGATTTAGCTATATATGTCTACTGATTTTGCTTTCCCCTCCTCCCCAGAGAGACTTGTTCTTCTGGACTTTTCTTCCATGGATTAAAGGGCTTCCTTGTTTTGTTTATTCCAGGTAGATACAAATGCTCTGTTGGAGGGCCAGGTTAGGAGGAACGTGTAGGAATCGCAGCAGTCCACATTTGGGTGGGCTGGAGGAGCAAGCTGCAAGATTTCTTTCATATAAACTGTGCATTCCAAGTTGACATCAGAACAGCTGCATTGAGGTGCACTGCTATTTTTTGGAGAAATGCTGTCCATTGATATAGAATAGTATTGTAACTATAAAGATTATTATTTTTCAGATAGCTTTGTATTTATTTTTATATGTGTACTTGTGTATCCCCCTTCAAAATCCTGTCTTATTTCCAGTGCAGTAGTTTAGTCTGATCAATATGTCCTCAAATGTTGCAGGTCAGGAAAGATCCATTGTACATGTTACTCTCCAGAAGTTAAATCTGAGCTCATGGCCTTTCTGCCATATCTGCAAAACCCCTCTGGATAACTCTGCTTCTTCACCAGTGTAATTGAGAAAAGGATTTGACTACGTGCAGGATTTTTTAGGTACCTGAGGGAGTAAGGTATCTGTTCTTTTTGAAGGGCAATGGCCATAGAGTGCCTAATTTTCTTAAACTGATTTGAAAAATCCTGATCCAGTGTGAATACTAACATTTGAGCAGGAATAAGGGTGAATTTGTAATCCTCATAAAGATATTTGACTCAAAACTTACCAAAAGATAGGAAAAAAAAAAAAGAGACAACATGAGCCAATTACCAATTAGTAAATTTTGTGACCTTTGTTGAAGCTGTAAAGGTTTATACCATCAGTCATTTGGTGTAGTAAGTTTAGTTTTAAAATTAAAGGATATCCCCCATGGAGGCTCTTCAGAAATTAAGATCAAGGAGAGGGGAAGTATAAAGGGAGAAGGAGGCAAAAAAGGAAGGATATAATGGTATTTTTCAGACATTAGAATTAACTCCCATGGTCTGGGCTGGGAAAAAAAATAAAAAGGAAAACACAACAAAGCTTTGAAATTTTTTTCTGTATATTGATGTCCAAAAACTGATCTCCAGTCTGTGTGTCTTTTTAATTTTAGAAAAAGCACTGGTCTGGTCTTGTAGGTGTAATGCAGAAGTACAATTATTTTACTGCACACCCATATCCCACCTCTGATGTTTCTGGCTCTGATGTTTCTGCTCATCCCTCAGTGTGATGTTGTGCTGCTGATCTTCTGTTAAAAGGATTGGTGTTGCTTGGGCTTGCCACATGGTTTTGTTTCTGTTGCTGATTTTTATTTTTTGTTGCTATATATTGGCAGAGTGCAAGTTTGGGATTTTTATCTGGAACGTAAATTGTTCAGCTAGGCTTCTTGAATGTCATTGTGTTTTGAGATGGGTCAAAGCCTGCTCCTTAATCTCAGATAGTTATCCATCACCCCTGGGCCAGCTCTGCTTCCAGATCAGTTGCATGGGAGTAGCCAGCCAGCTATGGCTGTGTAGAGTGATCATTAGGAGAGATATGCTACTTAATTATACAAGTATTAACTTACATGCCTTAATCAGCAACTTGTTAGTCAGTTTGACTGTGTGATTTTAATACCTAGATTTCTTCTTTTTTTGCTGACATGTGTTTTAGTTCCTTCTTGACTAATTTCAAATTACTGATGTTTCCACAAATGTTTATTATAATTTCTTCTTGCTTTTTAATGTTTCTTTTTGCATGTGCTTTACAAATTCACTTCAATACACTTTGTGGACAGAGCAAAGACAAATTCATGTTCACCAACAGCTCTTAGTAGAATCACGTTCACAAAATTTATTCCCCTGCACATGGGAAGGAAAAAAAGATTCCTTGTGTCTGAGTCACTCGTGCCTGACAAAGCAAAATAGATCCCATCCTAGATTTAGAATGTCAAATCCCAGGAAACAAAAGTAATGAGAAAAACACTGAGTAGGCAATGAGCTTGTAGAAATGCAGACAAGAAGTGTGAACTTGGTGCAAGGTCTTAGCTGCTGCGCGTTGTTCCGTGGGGTCTGCTTGCGAGCGGCGAGTGTCGCGTGCCGGGTGGATTAGGGGGCTTAAGAGGCTCCAGTCTCTCTGGAGGTCTCTTATCTCACCAAGGCAGCTCTCAGTCTGCTTTGTGTACCTGCTGGAAACTCATCTGCTCTAATGGTGTGACCACGGTGAAAAGGGTGCCAGTGGAGCAGGAGGCTACACAGCTGAAAGGGGGAAATGGAAAACAAACCAGAAGATGGGAATTGAGACCGAGCACACTAGAAGTGTTAGGTGTGTCCTGTTTGTGGTTTGTCTGCATAGCCTTTGAAGCCATGGGGAGCTATATTGCTTTGCATATCCCCTTGTTACACTGCATCTGCAGAGCTGTAGGGGCAGCAGTGGGAAACCCTGCATCGCTCCTGACCTGTGAGGAAATCGTGCCTTTGAACCGTTAGCGTTTTTGACCTATTTTTTGGATATTTATTTCCTTGAAACCATTAAATGACTCTGAAATAAAACCATTTTGACTTCTGCAAGCTGTGAGCGCTGAACAGGTTAAAAAGGGAAACAAGCTAAAAGCTCTGTTTCCTTTGCCTGAAAATCCACTGATGCAGGATGAAATTAAAGGCTATAAATAGCTCCTGTCCCTTCAGCTTCATCATGCAAGCTTCGGCTGTGCGCAAGGATTAGAAGAAGACAGAATGGATTTCTGTGTGGCGTCAACAAGAGTCAAGGATTATGCCCACTGTGCACATTGTATTGTTCATTTCTCGTGGGCCCTTGCAGGGAAATTAAATCCCTTCTGATGCTCAAGGTGCAGGAAGCAGAGTTGGCTTTGAGCAGGAGGCGTGCATTGCAAAGCAGTTTTACACAGTAGCACTTCGCTTCGTGTGGGTCTGCTGCGTCAAGCCCTGCCTTCATTTCCTACTGTCAGACAGCCCAGCACAGACCATAGCAGCAGGGGCTGGGGCTTCCCAGGCTTTGGGCTGAAGCTGCTGTCAGTGAGGTTTATTGCCACTGAACACATTTTGAAAATACGGTTGTATGTTTGTTTGTCTCGTTGCCCCTTTTTCACTCTGTCGCCTTCTCTTGTGCAAATCCTGCGTTGCTGAGCATTGCTCTGTAGTGCCAGAAGGCTTTCACAGAGTTAGCTGCAAATAGACCCTTGTGATAGGTATAAGCTCTTGAATGCCAGATCTTTCCTTAGAGGAGCACTCAAGGTTGCCATGACCTTAGCAGTGTGAAGAGTTATTTTATCTCTTCTCTCCTCTCTGCTTGTCTTTCCCACCCATGCGTTGTGTGTGTCATTAGAAAGCATTGCTTCGAGGAGGAGTATTATAGTAAATTCCTGTTTATTATTTATGAAAAATAGAAGCATAAAACAACAGTATTTGTCCAAAAGGTAAAGAAGTAAGCAAACAAACAAACAGCTTCTTTTTGGAGCAGTTTATAAAACTTCTGCTTTTTCATATTCCTGTTCCACGACTTGCAGAAGCCTGCTTGCTTGCAACTCCTGTATGTTTAGATGAGGTTTGATAGAGCAAAGTAACTTTCAGAGTTCGATCCTCAGCTTTATACATATTTAGAGCTGTATAAGGACTAGTACTTTTAATATCTCTGCTCTATATATGGTAATTTCATTGGGAGAAGGGCAAGGGAGGAGTAACTTCAGACTGGTGTTTTTATTGCTTTATAGCTGATGCCTGAACATTTAAATAAGAAAATAGTGGTAGTATTTGTTATTAGCTGATAAAAGGATTTTATGTACGAGCTGGGTTTTTCACATCCTGAAGATATCTTGGGACTGCAAGGATTGTGGCTTTGTTGTGGCAGTGATGTAATTCTTTCACTAAAATCTCCATGAGTCAGCATTATGGCAGTGTGAGAGCTTGCTCCAGTACTCAAACCTCCCCCAACAACCTCCCTCAGGAGAAAAATGGTTGAGGATGTAGAACTTGCAGTAGTCATGGACAGTAGGCAGAACTTATTTTTAGATTGAATAAAGCAGTTTTGTTGTTAATTCTTAGGGGTACATCTAGTATTGGAGTGTGCATTTTAATTTCCTGCTTCTAACAAGAAGTAAGGTCCTTTTTCCTGACATTGGAGTCCTGTTGACTCCATCTACTGATTGATGGAAACTGTATTTCATTCTCCTCCTCTAGTATTGAGAAGAACATCCATCCTCTGGGAATTCAGTAGATATAAGGAAAATGCTCTCCTTCCCCATACTCTGAAGCCTAAGCTGATGTGTACTAACCAGTGGACTGTGAGCCTACCACTTCTGCAAAAATGTGATATTTGTTTTCCAGTGGAAAAAACTAGCTCACTGTGATGTTGGGACTTTCTTCAGGGAGACAGTGGATGTCTGATTAGGACAGGACTCACTGGCAGGTACATATCAAGGTTGTGCAGTCAAATCCCAAAGGCTGCTTCTTTTTTCTTTAGGCACATTCTTTGTAAATGTCCAGTTTTAAGTGTGTATCAATAATAGCTTTTAGAAGGTTAAGAACAAGAACAAATAGGGAAACAAAGAATGCAGAGTTACGTCCTAGAAAAGCTGAAAAAGCCACTCATATCTGCTTTGAATTAGGAATTACAAAACTTAGAAACTTCTTGCTACTTTGTTCATTTGTTTGCTTGTAATGTCACTGGAGTCCACTAAAACAAAAAAAAACTTGATTTGGGCTCCCTAGTTGCTGTGAAGGTGGAAAGGCTGCTGGATGCAGCTATTCCTTATAGTCAGGCTGTGTTCTCTCTCCCCCCTGGAAAACTGGGAGCTTACTAGGGTCCTGCTGACCTGTTCTCCCTCAGAAACCTTCTCATTGCGGTGCAGAGTAACCAAAATAGCATTTTGGCTTGATGGCTCCAGCACTTTGAGAAAGAGGCACTTCCCCACGGAGGCAGTGGCTCCAGTGGAGCAGATTCAAGTCTCATCTGGCTCTGTCCAGCATGGCCACTATTAAAGAGCTCTTTGCCAGCAATGTAAAAGCCTTTACTGGTGCAAACTTCCCTGCACTTTGTACTTCAGATGTTCTAGTGACTGGACACCTTTGTGAATATTTTTGTTGTAATCTATATATTGATTCCTCTTCCCCATGGGTGAACATTTTATCTCTGTGCTCCATGGCAAAGGGAAGTTTATTTCTCCTCTCCAAAAGTTACTGCAAATGTCCTAAGGGTGACATACAATGTACTGGCTGCAGCAGAAAAACAAGAGCTGTGTTTTCAGGTGTAGACAGGAGGAAAGGTAGGAGGATGATTTTATGAGGCAGAATGATTTATTCCATTACTTCCGAATTCTACCTGATTCATCTTTCCAAATAATGTAATGCTGTAAACTGTGAGTCCTAATGGAATAAAGCAGTAAGTGCTGTAGCCAGAGGCACATAAGAATATCAATTAAACATACACTTGAAAACATCCATTGGGAAAGTAAGATTTAGTAGCTGTCATTGCAGCATGTTAACCTCCTTTACCCCTCCTTGCCCGCACCTCTCTTCCAGGCTTCTCTTTCAAATTCCAGGTCCTCACTTCATGAACTATATTAGAATGGCAGTTCTCCAAAAATGCCCCTCAAGGATGTGCTGTTTGAGGCCTAATTCTGCATCAGTCTAGAAGTCAGCTAGCCCATACTGCAGCTGGTGCAGATGACTGCCACCACGTTGACTTCAGTGAACGGGAGCAGCCTGCAATCCTTTGAAAGGTTTTTCTCCCCGAAGATAAGGGGGTGGCTGCAGGCGTGACCGCTCCTCGTGGGCTGGGTGCGCTCTGGTGAGGGCACCGTGGGCCTCAGAGCTCATTGTGTGCCAGCCCATTCTGTGTGTCTCTGATGGCAGGATGTGTTCCTGAACAGACAGATGGTGTCACCCACCAGGGGATTATCAGGCCCTCCCCTGTCGAAGCAAAAATCTACACTCAGCACTTTCTGAGGAGAGGGAGAAAGCACTACAGCCAAACTCCTGAAGGGACCAGCCAGCTGCTGCCTTGCCATTTTTGACCCTAACCTTGACATAACTCTTGGTGAAACAAATGGTGAAAGATGGCATCACTTCTCCCCACTGAAGCCTTAGAATATGTAGGATGTGGGCAAGGGAGTCAGAGCCATTACTGTTCCTAGACACCCGTCCAGTCAGACGAGCAGATGGAGAAGCACAAACCGTTCTCGGAGAGAGTAAGAAATATGGACCGGTGCCTATAGTGCAATTTCTATGCCAAAACCAGTGTGAAATCAGCAAGAGTAGGGGTCCCAGAAGGCAAAACAACTAAATTATGCTCAGTAGAACATCTAATAGGGGAAAAGACCTAAAATACATTGACTTACAATATAGTTATATAAAGTTTGTCATCTGAAAAATCTCCCTTTCTTCTTGAAAAGTAAGAAAGTCTTAATCTGATGGCTGTAAAATACTGATCTGTGCCCAGTTTGTAGAGTCTGTAATCAGGACACTCTTGTGACCAGAACGAGTTGACAAATCCTGCAGTGCACCAGACTGTACATCTTGCGTGTTTGTGAATTGAAAATGAGTGTAAGAGACCAGTCCTGTTACTTGTGTGTGATGTTATTAGCTGAGTAAAGAGATGGGAGATTTAATGTGAGGAGATGACAGACTAAAGACGACTTGAGGCAGCAAACATGCACAAGCAACCTCAGTCCTTGCAGTTACTGGAGTTAGAAGTCTTTGCTGCTCTGCTTATGTTTTGAGATGCTTGTTAAGAGAACAGAGAAGGGGCAAGAACCAAGCGTGTGATAACAAGCTGTACTGTTAGCAAGCTGTGCTGCACAAGATGTAATGGAAGAAAAAGGAGTGAGGAAAGGAGATAAAGGATGTAGAATATAAGTGGAGGTTGAATGTGAGGCCATGGACTGACTATTGCAGACATCAGGCATTTGTGAAGCAGCATGGCTTGAATGAGTTGTAATTAAAAAGAATAATCAATCTAGGTGGCTGAAGATACAGCTGGAGGAAAAAAAGGAAAGCAAGTATTGATGATAACTCAAATTACTGCTTCCTTACAGTGCTGGTCACTGTCTTTGCAAGGCTCTCCAGTGAGTCTGCAGTGCCTGAGGAGATTGGAAGTTCTTGCTCCAGATGAACCATGCAAATACAAAAATTCATCTTTGAGCCACATTGTGCCAGGTGTATGGTGCTGCATGAGCATTGCCTCAGTGGAGTCAATTAGCAGGGCCAGGAGAACATACAGTGTGAGAAGGAAGTGGGAAGAGTTCACTGAGGGCTGTGAAATAACTTTTACCACAGCATTATTTTCTAGACACTGCATAATCCAAAACACTGTCCACTTCCTCATACCAGACTGGAGTATCTGAATCTGTATCTGGCAGGTAGTCCCATGGGAAGCAAAGAGAAAGGCAAGGCAGTGTCAGAGAGGAGCATGTTAGATCATGTAATGTGGCTCTTAGTGAGACCATTGACAGAAATGTGGAACTATTTCATGGAAAGGAGGGAAAAAAAAACCCATCACGTTCTCCTGAATGTGTCAAACTAATTAAAAAACCCCACAAACCCAAACTTGGGCAGATGATGTCAAAGGTGCCTATTAGAGCTGACATACAGAAAATTCTTCATAACTAAAGCTTGACTGTAGGGTTAAAAAAGAAATCAGTAGACTTGTTTACCAGCAAACAAGTAAGCAAAAGCAGTCAGAATATTTACATGTCAACCTGACACAAACTGATCATAACATGACATAATTTGATCATAACCTGTAAGTGCCTGAACTGAGCATTGCCAAAGCTACATCACAAACTATATTTTGGAGTAGGGAAAGGCTAGGATAATTCCTTCAGGCAATGGCATATGCTGGCTAGCACTGAGCATTGCAGCCTAGAAAGCTGACCTCTAAATGAGTAGCTTTCTTCTTTCAACTCAGTCATTCTTTCAAGAATCATTTAAAAATACTTGGCAAGAGTTAAAACTTGATAATTTCTCTTGCATAATATCAAATCAAAGCCTTTTCCAGGCTGTTTTAAAAAACGTATTAGTATGTTTACTCAATATTTATGATTGTTTTACAAGCTTTGAAGTGGGGAACAGGGGAAATGTTAATAGGTACTGAGGAAGGTTACCAAGTGATTATGTTGTAGAGGATGTCCTCTGCTGTGACTCCTTAAATCAGTCATTCATAATGTATACATGTACTTCTGAGAGCAGCAGTGCCCCACCATGAGACTGTGTTTTCCCTCTCTGTGACAGAAGGAAGATGTTAGGCAGGAATTCAAAGTCTCATAGCTCCCATTGGAGCTGTGCTCTATTTTTTAGGCTTATGTTTGAAGGAGCTACACCTTTTCATCTTGGAACAGAAGCTGGTCAGCACTCACAGGAGAGCAAGACCAAAGTTTTTTGCAAATCCAGAGAACCCCTGTGCACATCTCCTTTATTCATACAACAGATCTAGATTCTCTCATGGAATTGCCGTTAGGTTAAATTCTTCTAGACAATGTCCAAAGGGAATAATTTATACCTCTCTCTTCCTTCCTTTGTACATGACATGTGAGGTAAAGCCACCCTGAGGGTAGATTTCATGGGAATCCTTCTTTCATGACTTGTTCTTCGGAAAAAGATACATACAACACAAGATTCCAGAGAGGTCTTTGAACTTACTTTTCATTTCCTTAGTGGTCATACTTTTGCTCCTAGGATCTATGGCTGGAGAGAAGATGCAGTGTGTACTTAATTCTCAGGCTGCACTGAGTGCTAGAAAGCAGGTGAGACCTGTGCCCCAGTGGATGGGATGTGCACTCCCTGGTGTCCAGCAGATTAATTTTGTGATTTTTTTTTCCCCATTTTTTCTCGTATTCACAAAATCTGACACCTTGAAAGACATTTAAGTGTCTGTGGACCATGAGAAACAGTGAGATTCAGCTGGCCAAAATACCTAATTCCTCACCTGTGAAAGAGTGATTAAATACTATTTCAGGTTTATTATGAGCATAATTGCACTAAAGACAGTAAGGCAGTCTGTGTACCCTACAATTGCAGAGAGGAGTCCATATTTAGTAGAAGAACAGTATAAGATCAGTAGCCTCGTCTCTTGTACTGATTCAGCCAACTATTGCCTCAGTTCATAAGGGACTGGAACAAAGGACTGTCACAGGAGAGTTAATGGATCATTGACCTGCTATATGGTGACTTTTTACATTATTAAAAACATTATGTCTCCTGTATTTTGTGGGCTTTGCTATTTGGATGCAGCATTCAGGTGACCTTTTGGGAATAGAGCTTTTCTGTATGTGTATTAAGGACATTTTTAGAAGCAGCCTAATGTATTCTTATGTTTTCTTCTGCTTCTTCAGACAATGCCTGTCTACTCTATGTACAGTGCCCATTGTGTTCCCTCTGTTTCCTTTTGTTGTTTTGTTTTTTTTCAATAACACATTTACCACTGAGTTTTTGCGTACGTGGAAATGTACAGAACTCCCGCTTGGAGGTTTCAAAGAGCCCATCAGGTCATTTAATGAAAGAAGAGATTTTTAGACCCAGTTTTCTGGGCAGAATTCCAGATTGGGAAATCACATTTTTCTCTCTGTCTTAAGCAGTTTTGTGCTATTGCCTCACTTTAGTAAAAAGCTATCACATTTCACCGTGAAAGATCCTACATTTCAATACTCACCTTTTGAAAAGTGCTTTGGGATTTGCTCAGATACTTCCTGTATATGTTTTTTCTCTGTAGTGGTTTGCTTCACCACATCTCCTTCAAATTAGAAAACTTGTCTTGTTTCCAAAAAAAAGTGCCAGGTATGACTTCAGGCTTACACATCCTACTGGATTTGAGATCTTTGTTCACTGACTAAGAATATATGTATGTAGCTTTTAAGTATTGCTGTGGCTGTGCTCTGGGATTATAGATATTTCTGTTGAGGAGTTGCAGTGGGCAACCAGAGAGAATTCAATATGAATTTGCTTGTTGTGTTTCCATGTTTAGAATTATTGCTTTGTCTGTGGATTGTAAGCACTTTAGTGCAAGTATTCAGTATTCAAAATCTAATCAGGTTGTGGGATTTTACTTTGATTCTTAAATCACCTTATTCATTCTAGAGTGGGTTTTGTTGTGCCTAACTGAGCATTTTAGTGGAAGTCTGTTTTAAGCCACTTGTGTGGCTGCCATGAATAAAGAGAAACATGGGAAGAACACACACTAGCAGGAGGACTTACAGGACTCACTAACAGTGAAGGGAAACTTAAAAAAAATTGTTTTCTTTCACCCTCACATTTGTCTTGTGTGTTTTGGTTGTAGGAGGCTGGAGTATTACTTCAAGAAATACTGGGTAAGATATTTTTAAACAGCATTGAGATTTTTAATGGGATTATGTTCCTTTAAAAAGATTTCTTTCCCTTCGCTCACCTCCTTTAGATTTCTGCAAAAAAAAATCATTACTATACTCTTTCTGGTGACTGAACACAAAAGGATAAGGAACATGGAAGGGCAGAAATCAATTTCTTTCATTTGTGTGAATGTAAAGGCCATAGCTCCATTTAGGTGTACAGCTGAAGACGTGTTTTCTTTACAAATAAACTGTGCACCTTGATGTCATTTTATCTTCCCACTTTGCCTGTAATTGTTTTGATTAAAGGGTGGATGCAGCCATGGAGAGCTGGAGAAAGCAACCTCCAGGTAGGGATGTCCAGACAATGGATGGGTGTTGTTTCCCCTACCATGGTGGATGACCAGAGGATAACATACTGCTGTAGCAGGTCTGGTTTCTGTGCTGCACATCTGCAGATGTCTGAAATGCCTAAATCTTAATAGTTCAAGGCTTTCCTTTCAGCTTCCTGTCTTCCTAATCCATTCTGATTTTATAGCTGGGGCAGAGACAGCAGCGCTCCTGTGTTAAACTTACTTAGGAAGGAGCATTTAGCTGTGGCTGTCCCCTCTAGACTGATTAATTCAGGTGAATAGCAAGCAGAGGGAGAAGGTGGCTTTGCCTGGGTTGCCATGCTGCAATCTTTCTGTGCTGTGGAGCCTGAACGAGGGAACAAGGGAAAGAGGCAGCTGTGTTAGCCTGTTGTCACTGCCATCGCTAATAGAACACGATGATTTCCATCTTTTCCCATCTGCCCATGGGGGAGCGACGCCGATAAGGCCCTGGGATTGGTTACAATCTCCTGAAATCGCCTGGCAGATGGATATTGAGCAGATCAGCGCTAATCTGTCCTGGGAGAGGATTAATCGGGTGAAAGATGGCAATCTACGTGTGCGCGGGAGGGCGGGGGTGAGAGTGGTGGGCAGCTGGTGCTGCTGTCATCTCTTCTGGCCCTGCTTTTGTCCTGTGGCTGTGCCATGGTGGCAAATAAGTCTGTTTCCTACAGACTTATTTTCACCAAACTTTAGCTTCAAAAGCTGGGGAGAATGTCTTAAGATTTTTAAGCAAGCTTGGTCTTTCTTTGATTGTCCACTTTTACTCTGTACTTGTAGCCAGCCTACTGTTTCTTTGTAGCTTGTGGGCATGGTCTTTCCCCAAGACCATTCGATGGTTGCTTGACATTTGATTTAAATTATTTTTCTGGCATCTACGGGGTTTTATCTGAGAATCTCTAAACATTTTACAGGCATTAGTTAATTAATCCCCACAACATCTCAGAGAGGTTAGGTAAGAACTAAAGACTTGTGTTTTCTTAATTTGCTTGTTTGTTTTCCCCCAGAGCATTTGAATACCTGTAGCACGTGTTGCCTGAATTTAGAGTAACAGTGCTAAGCCTTTCTGAAATTCAGACCTTACATCCATTATTGGTGAATATGCTGTGACACAGGGCAGTGGGATCAAAACTGGAGAGAAAAGTGTAGCAATGACAAAGATGGGAATAAATGTATGAATCCAGCCTTTTCCTCTTCAATCTTTTTTTCTGACCACAAAAAACAGTGCTTTTCTGATGCAGCACGTTGATTGGTAGTCTCTGGCATCTCTCTGACTACAGCTGTTTCTTTTTTTCCCTCCCAGTTGTGGTTCCCATGGTCCCTTTTTCTTTTCTCTGTGTCTCCTAATTTGCTTTTCAGTGCAGAAGAATATGCAGTGATGCCAGTGTCCTCTCACAGCTATCTTCTGATGTGCCTGTTCTTTTCATTGGCTTTGTTGCCAGCATCTGTGAAAGATCTGGCAGCCTTGTATAAAGTTGGAAGGTTATAAAACTACCAGGGTTATGTGGAGTGCAGAAGGGCAAATTCAGTCCTGCTCTTCTGCCCTGGGGTTAGCTCTTAGTGTCTACTCTTACTTTACCAGTGAGTGGTTGAACAGTTACATAGGTTATGTGTGAGAGATCTAATTGCCTGCCATGGGCAGATTTTCTGAGGGGCCCTAACTCAGTGTCTTATTTTTATGTGCTCAGAACACTTATTTCCATGTGTAAATAAGCTTGATCAGAAAGGCATATAGAAAGAGCCTTTTGCAGATTTAAAACTCAACCAGTCTATTTCTATAGGAGTAGGATGGCAAATTAGCTTCAGTAAATTGGGTGGGTAATTAGGGGCTTCATCCATCTGTCACACCTGCTCAGTGAAGATTCCTGCTGGAACTGGGGGTCTCTATAAACAGTGAGCCTGGAGCAGACCAAAGAGTGGGCAGTGTCTTTGACACCTGGGTTGGGTCTTGGGTTTTCCTCCTTCCTCCCTTGAAGCTGAATATTCAAAGCTGAATATTTTTCAAAGCGCTGTGCAGAGATTTTACTGTCACAAGCTTGAGAAGAATGGCTGTTGTTTCTGTCTCTGTGGCTAGGTGAGTGCTGAGGTCTCATTTAGTATTAATCACCTATATTTAGAGGCATTAGTGTGAAAGTTTTCATTTTGCCACATTTTAGTAATAAACCTGTTGCTGTGGCTAGGACAGGCATGTTTGTTATTTTTGCTCCAGCTTACTGGGGAAATTGCCAAAGGCATGAGAACAGAGTCAGTCAGACAATCATGAACTAGGAATAACATGCAGTTTTTATTTCTTTTTACAGTTACATTATCAGTGGTACAAATTGATGGGAGTTTCCTTCTTGTAAATGAAAACTGGATGTATTTTAAATTATGTAACCTGTAGTCTTGACGACAGTTTGCAGGTCTGTATAGTGGGACAAGATAGTTGCAATGGTACTTTCTGGCCTCAGATCCCTTGCCTGAATAGCAGAAGATCAGGGGTCTACAGGAAATGCTGTTTTGAATCACCTGCTGATCTTTTTTCCACATGTTGGGGTGAGGAATGCATTCTTCTATCCATATTCTTCCTGTAATTTTTAATCCTTGACTGAGTTTCTAAAAGATGTTTTCTCCACCTTACGCTGTGCTTTGAATGTCCTGATGTTGTTTTACAAGTTTCCTGTGGTCAGACTGTTTGCCAGAGCTTCACACATGGGGTAGAAAAAGGAAAACCTTTCCAGACATCCAGTTATTAAAGACAAGGAGACACACTGGGAAGATAAATTGCCACCATCATGAACTGAAGTAGAAATATTTGTTAACTTGCTGTCAGACACAGATTTTTTTCTATCCTGAGAAAAATTACAGACTCTTTAATTTTTCTTCCATACCTGTTTTTTTCTTTATGTCTTTACTTCCCTTACTGTTTGGTTCTGCACCCTTTCAGACAACTTCAGAAAGAGCTTTCTCCATCTCTTTATTATAATTTCCTTGGTTTGGAGTGCTTAAATATTTGGGGGCTTTTTTTTTGTAAAAGCCTATGTTTCTGATAGGTAATAGGACAGAACAATATTGGATTCTATAAACAAATATTTGATATGTAATGTTCATCAAAGACACCTCATTAAGAGCTGGATCTATCAGTGCACTGGTCAAAGAAGAGAATTCTGTTTATTCCTCTGGCTTAGGTGTAAAAGCAAAAGTGTGCTCTACTAATATTCCTTTTAAATATTTCTCCACCCTTTTTTCAGGCCCAAAGTCAGGGCTTTTTTCTTTCATCAAGGCAAGACTTGGCATACTCTGGTTCACATACCAGAGGGGGAAAAAAATCAAATTTCAATGTATTTTCTTTTGTAATTTGTTCAACGAGCTTGACAGACACACAAAATTTTCGTTCTAGGTGAGAATGCAGGAGTATATTCAGTGGTCTCAAATAAAATTTAAAACTTCCTTCACGTTGTTCTAATGACAATCACAACAGAGTCAAAGCAAGAAAAAATAGACCCAAACCAGAAAATATGCATTTGCTTCCCCTGCTCTCCATCCTTTTTTCTAGCAAAATCCAACTGTGAATGCTTCTGTTCATCACTTCCTTCCACTGCAGAGCAGCTGACTGGTGGTAATAGAGGTACCAGCCATATCACCTCTCATGGTGTTTGCAATTCCCTTCCCACAGTGGAATTTACTCTTAAATACCAGGCAGGTAAAAATGAAGTAGATGGAGGGAAGGGGTTGTATATTATTGTGTTAATGTAGATTAAATCAGGGCTCTTGGATTTGATAATCTGCAATGTACCAGACTAGAGGTAGAAGGCTTCTTACACAGATGTTTCCATGACTTTATAAAAGCAGACAAACTTATGAAATAAGTTAGTACTTCCCACTGTGTTTTGAGAGGTATATGTTGTATACATATATGAGTACACTATGAGTAGTTAGGCACCATGGGTATGGCATTAAAGTTTTCTATGTAAAAATAGATGTTTCAATTCATCTCATTTGAGAAAATTGAAGCCTTTTTGGCTGTGCTGGGATCAGTCAAGAAACTGAAATATAGATTCTCTCCCTACTTGCATGAAATGTTTGAATTACTTAACTCAGAGAGATGATCACGCTGGGAAATACTTAATATGATGTGCCAAATCCTTAGCAAATATAAATTGACATAGCTCCATTGAATTCTCCAGCCAAGGATTAGAGCTGATTGAAAAACAGGAAATGGCAATGAAAAAAATCAATCAGCTGAAAATACTTACTTTAGTTTAATTCCATTCCTTGCCAAAGTTTTTGTTTCATTTTTGTTTTACTTTTGCCATTTTTTCTTTTGCTCTGTGGCAGACCTGTCAGGTTTTTTTTCTCTCTTGAGGTTTGCGTTTGTATTTTTGATGATATAAAAGAGAATATGAAGGAACAGAGAATATCTGTGACCAAAAAGATGAGAAGAACTCAACTTGGAATTTTCCTTTCTGTGAAAGTGTCACATTCTTTTTGTTCCAGTTGTTGGGGTTTTTTTCAGTATGAATTCATTTTTTCTTGCGAACTTGCGAGTAAATCTGTTGACTGAGAATGTTGCTGAAGTATCTTAAACAAGTGCCTTTATCCCTTGCACTGCTTTACACTCATTTTTCTGGCCCTTCAGGTGGTGAGGCACTGGTTGGTTCACTCTTCAGTCCTGTTCTGTGTTAGCAGAATGGTTTCAATAAGAGTGCAGCAGAAGCTACAGCTGAGGAGTACACTGAGAGCAGGTAGCTGGGGGTGCAGCTGCAGTGAGAGGTTGTACCCTGGGACATGGTGGGAGCCCCAGGAAAGGGACCATGACTTGGTGCTGACCCTTTGCACCACAAAGGGCACAGGGAGCTGTGGCACCGGCCAGGGGACTGGACACTGGGACACAGCAGGAGCTGGGGAGTCACCCAGACTGTCTGGGTGCACAGACTGTGAGGGTGTAAAACCCAGGGATTCCTTTGTTGGGGGTCCCTCCCCAGAGGCACCAGCTCCAGCTGTTTCTGCATTACTGCACCATGATGGAATTGCTTTAAGGATCCAGACATTTGGGACTCTGTTGTGGGAAACCCAGGGCTGAGCCAGTGAGAAAATCTTATCTGACTGTGTGAGTGTGGGGTGTGCAGGGAGCCAAGAGGGACACCCCTGGGGTCACTGGAGCCACCCACCCTGAAGGGACCTCAGCCCCAGCTGTTACAGCCTGGAGTGGTGGGAGTGTGACTGCCAGAGTGGATGGACAGATAGGAAACTTTCCATAACATTTGAAACACGGCCACTCTTAGGCCTAGGAGTCCTCTTTTTCCCTGAGAAGGATGCAAAACTCTAACTTAATGAGGTTTTACTTGCAGCCAGATAGTTTCAGGCTGCTTTTCTTCTTCCCCCTTAATTTCCTAACGTAATTGTTTCTGGTTTTCTGCCTTCTCACTGTTAGAAATGTCATGTTGTTCAGTTATCAGCATGCTCATTTGGAGAAGTTTATTAAAGGTGACATAGACTTTCTGACATCCCAGTGGCAGAAAAGTAAAATGAATTTCATGGCTCGTTTGGTAAAATGCTCCTTTTTGAATTGCTAGATTTAATGTGACTATTATCTGTTGAAGAAATTTTTTGTCCAAGAAACAGTGTTTTCTGTGGAAGTAGTAATTAATGACGGAGCAGGAGAGATGATTCAACTGAGTAATGTTGCGTGAAGTGATTTAAAGCAAATGAAAGGTTTAGTGTGTTAATGGAACCACGTTGCACTTTGATTTGTATTTTGCATAGCTGAACAGCATTCAGGTGTGGGGTCCATCTTTTGTTTTAGTTTAGTCATACCTTAAACAGTGGGAAGGGACAAACTTCCTACATAAATGACTTCTGCTCTGTCCCTGTTCTGTATTTCCCACGTGCAGTGAGAGATGCAAGTACACCCTGAAATGCATTACTTAAGTCTGCTCTCTGTCAGTGCTCTCTGGGATGTTCATCTCAGACAAGCAGGAAATCAGCCAGCTTTTCTTTCAAACTAGAAATTCTCAGTTCAAAAGTTAGTCCTTTATTGCTTTATGCAAGTGAAAAATTGAGGTTGAGACTAAATTTATTTGCTTGAGAGCATCTATTAAAACATATTGTGGCGAGGAGGATGGGGGATGAGGACTAAATACATAATGGATTAAAAAAAATTAAGAATTGGAGAGATCTTTTCAAAAAATGTTCTTCTGGAGACCTACCTGTTTTCTAGTATTTGCTATAAACCATGTTTTAATGAAAGAAGTTCAGACTTGAAGGTGCAGGAGAGAGTTTTGGTGTTGCCTGGTAAAATTTCACAGAGCATGATGTTTCTCAAGCAAAAGTTTCTCATCTTTATCAGAAGCTCTTTACCAAGTAATGTAAAACAGTAGTTATTAAATTCCCTTAGCTTTATCCAGGGTTTTAGGAGAAAGTAAATACCATGAGAGACATTTGAAAGATGCTTTGAATTTCCCATGCTGATGTTAGCCCATTGTGTTTAAGAGAAGCACAGGAGCTGCTGTGGCTGACTCTGTAGCTGCTGCTGGGGGCTGCCCTGTACACAAGGGCTCACACTTGGCTAAGGAGCAGCTTGTAACACCTTTGCATTTTTCCCCTCCTGAAATAAATGACAAAAATATAGCAAAATGCTTTGATATTTTTCTGGCACTCTTTTATTGTTCAGTGTGAAGTTTTCTTTTCTTAGACTTGATGCAGTCCCAAATGTCTTGGCCCTTGTTAGGATTGGGAGAACAGTCCATGATGGTTTGAGAGGTGCCTTTCAGTTCATACCTCATATTTTTGAACTTGTTCAGGGTTTGTAAAAGTAGAAATAATAATCAAGGGGGGAAGAGTTTGAAACAACATTATATGAGTATTTTAGAAATGTGTTTCTTTTAAATAAATGCTGAAGGATAAATTAAAGTGAATACTTTCCTTCAATATTTTGTGTTTTGAAGACAGTTGCTATTTTTTTGTATCCAAACTTGGAAAGTGATAAATAATCATGGTTTTCTGTAAGTAATATCCACAATACCCCTGGTTTTAGAATTTTCTTTTAAGCTGAGACTGAAAGGAGATGTAGTGGCAGAGCAGACAAGTACAGATGGAAACAAAAAAACTTGCAAATTTCTGATCTCTATTGGTTTGCATGAGGAGTGGTGAGAACACAGTTTTATGTACAGAATGTGAATCATCATTTAACACCCATTCTACTGTACAAGAAGTCTTTTGCATTTATAATTGACTGGTTTGGCTTAAAAGTTACTTTTTATCTTAAAAGAAATAATAATTTCTAATGCGCATAGTTCCAAGGAAATAAATGCTGCACATCTATACTGCTTTATCAGCTCTTTCTTTCCTCAAGTTACACAACTTTTTCTGCGACTGTTCACTGTTTTTTTAAGAGACAGGGCCAGCAAAACTAATTTTCTTGGAAGTGAAGTCAGCTCCAGTGGAATCAAGCTGAAGGGGAACACTCATCTGTGTCACAGTCACCTGGTATTACAGCTGTAGAAAATGCTGAGTATCAGGGTTTGTTGTGGAGTTCAGATAATTGTGCTTTGTTTATTCTTGTCTGTGGGACAACGTACTTTAAATATTGTTTTGCTTTTGGGTGGAAAAGTTGGGAAGTGATCTGAGGAAAGTACAGGTGCAAAAGATGAGTGTCTTCCTGAAGTCACCTAGAAATGTAATGGCAGAATCACAAGAAGATTACAGATCCCTTTAGACCCAGTCTGTGATTAGTATAAATCATTTTCTTTGCTCAGAGTACACTCAAAGAGTGACTAGAGGAGGAAATTCACTCTCTCATTTAGTCGTAGTTTCATAGCATGCCACATATAGCAGTGGCTGCCAGTATTTAATGTTTGATCCATTTCTTGTATGTATGTGGCCTTTCAAATATTTCAGGATGGAAATAGATTTGGACTTGGTCTGCATTTCATCTTCACCAAAACAAGTCTGAAGAATTTCAGCCTGCATCTTGCCTTTCCCACAAGACTCTTTCTGGGATTTGGAGAGATGTTTGCAGAAGAAACTGTGAGAAATGCAAAGTATGTTGGTGGAAGTTGTGACAGACATTGCATACCCAGGGCAGAGTTTCTGAAAAAGTCATTCAGCAATTTCTATGCTCTTAAACATAACAAAAATGACAATAGTTGGTGGTGTCAATGGCATCTGATGGAGTTTGAATCATTAGATCATACCCTGGCCACCCTGTAACATGGGAAGCAGTTAATCTGCATTACACAAAGAAGAAGCTCAAAGGTGTAATAAATTAAGCAAGTTGTTCACTGTGTGACTTTGAATTATTAACTGAAGAGGGCTTGAACTCAGGTGTCCTGAATCCTAAACCCCATGTCTCATTTAGTAAGCCATCCTTCATAGCAGTTCATTGGCTCCTGTCATAGAGGGGTTTGCCCTGAGGGGGCAGCCAGCCTTTTTGTAACAAAGCTATTCAAGTAAAAAGATTGGGGGTTTTGGGTGAATCTGCTCTTTCTGTAATTAACTTCTCCTTCTGGACATATGAAAGATTTTTAAGTTAGATTGATGCCTATATGCAGGAGGAGTGTGAGGGGAATGCATGAACACATGGAAACATCAGCCCAGAGGAAATGCAGAAGTGCTCCATACCTTGCTGCTGTAATTTAAAACAACATTGTCCTCACTATAATTCATCTCATTGTTCCCGTGAAGCAGACTAGCAAGGGGTCAGATTAATGATTTAGACAATCCTACCCCTCAGCTTTCTTCCTCTTCAACAGAAGGGTTAGGATTTAGCAGAACACCTTTGTTGCAGCTATTGAAGACTTTAATTGGTGTTTCAAAGGGTGTAACTGTGGGCACACAGTTTGTGGGAATTGGGGTGGGGCTGCAACTGAGCCTCATCCCTAATGGGCTACAGCTGTGAGAAGCAGGTGAGCAGCATTGGAAGCAATGAGACCTGGAGTGCCCAGGTGCACTGACCAATCACCAAAGGGAACAGAGGGCACACAGGTGCAATGCATCAACATGAGGGGTATAAAAGGCTGGGCTAAAGAACAAGAAGGGCAGATGCTTGCAGCCTTCTGAAGTGATGTGGTGCTCCTCTGTATGGACAGATGCCTGGAGCCTCCTGATGTGGTAAGGTGTTACTGCTCTGATTGGGTAAGTAACATCTTACTTGATCTTGTGTGATGATGCTCTGTCTGTTGTGGCCATCTCAACTATGACATATAACCTTATTCACTCACAGAGCATTTTTCATTTTTTTTTTCTTTTCCTCATAAGTTGATACAGTCTAAGTTTGCTTGTTTTTCAGGATTTTTCCTCCCCCCCAAAATATTTGTAAGTAGTTTAATGTACAAAGGAACTAGAACAAACCTGTGCTGTCGTCTCCTCTATTGTTCATTCAGGTCCAAAGCTAGGTGAAGTAACTTAGAGCATTCCTTTAGTTTTATGTAGAACTGAATTTCCCAACACTTAAAGAAGCAGTGGTTGAAGACACATAACCTAGTCTTTGATTCAGTCTTTTCTAGCACCTCTGTTTCACTCCTGCTTGTCACATTTCTGTGGTTTTATTGCAATATCTGAATGGAACCTTTGCTATTTGTCCTATTCCAAGCATTTCTTGGGCAGAGAAAAAGAAGAGTGTACAATATTGTGATAAAAGTATTTTGAAATCACTTTGTGGTAATGGACAAAATATAGACGAACAAAGATCAAGACTGACTTGAAAACAGAACACCAGATTCAGTTGTGTGAGTTAATATGTTTTCATGGATTTCAGACTTTTAATCAGTGGTTTTACATCATTAACAATCTTTCACTTTAATATAAAATTACTTTTGCAAGGTAGACTATCCTTACAGCACCCAGGAATTTATTATCCTATTAAAACTCAGTATGCTACTGGATGTCTGTTTTGTGATGTTTGCCATGTAAAGCAACAGGTTACATACTCTGACCACCATAGTCCTGCTCCACAAATCTAACCCTAGTCTTGAGTTTATTGAAAAAACTTTTGATGTCTAAAAACCGAGGCTTAAAAGTGTTAATTAATTTACACTAGTCCTCACTTTATTGGGGAAACATAACAACAACATATATGAGTTTGGGGAAATTTTCATCCCTTTCCTTCTTGGTATCATAACCTATTCCTAGTTTTAACAATCAGTATAATCTAGGTACCAAGTAGTGCTCCAGTATTCAAAATGTGATGTATCTTCTAAATTGAAAGAACAATTCCAGCTCTTGTACTCTGCTGTACTGAACCTTAATGGTATAAGCTAGGTAATAGCTGACTATCCAAAATTAATGATCAAATGTAAAAAATACCTTAAGACACCTGTCTTCATCTTTTTTCTGAAAATCTTAGTTCTCAGAGTTCAATAAAAACTTGCATGTTACAGTACCCAGTTTCAAACCTTAATTGTAAATTTTTTAGCATAAACCCAAATTGCTATAACTGACCCAAATTTATTATTGAAATCTGCTGATAGCAGCTCTCCATGTATGATTTTACTTCATGTAAAGGGAAAGGATCACTTCAGCTTTGTAGTTCTTTCTTTCCAAAATCCTAGTGCTAACCCTAGGATTTATTATAACATCAGTAGTTGTTGCTCCTTGAAAATCAGTAACAAAGCATTCAGAATCAAAATACCCACTTCTGTTTTCTCTCTGCTTTCTCTTGGGTAGTTGAGCAGTAATGCCACGTGAGCATCCCCTGTGGTCTGGAGTCCCAACCCAGAGCAGCTGCTGCAATCTCCCTATGCTGGTATTTGGTTTTCTGTCACAACCTGGAACAGTGTGTCAGTTTTCTCTACCATCCTAAGCACTAAGAGTTTGCAGTCCTGCCAGTTTTCAGCTGTCAAAACTGATGGATTTGTACCATACCTTTCTGGATTAGGAAACAGTTTGCTGTGGTTGTACATGAGGCTGAATTTTTTTTATATTCTTTCTATAGAATATTTATGCAAATTACTGGATCAGGACGCAGCGGTCAGTATAACCCAATAAGCACTAATCTTGGGTTTGTTCTAAAAGAAATCATTTAAATTATAGAAATGTGATTAGTGCTTGTAGATTGCTTACCCAGGTAGGGTTAGTAATGAACCCCTGGGAAGCAGCCTTGGATGTTCAGTAGTTGGATGTGAAAGGTGAGGAAATCTGGAGCAGTAACGTTAGCTCTGTTCTTCCTCTGCTTGCTGGCTCAGTTCTTGCCATGCTCTCTCTGCCTTATTCATTGATGTCTCATTGTCTGACAATTTCTTTCTCCCCCACACACCAGTTTAGCGTTTTTCTCCTTGGCTTTCATCAGATTCCACTGTTGTCTCTATTCTACTCACTTTCTGTCCTTACTTTTAACCTTTTCTCTGCTTAACCACCCCACCAACTCCCTCCCTGTCCTTCCAAGGAGCTGGACAGGAAGGGAGTGAGTTCTTCCAATAGCTGCTGCTGCCAGAGATTTGAACTTTGAGGAAGTGAATGCCTTCTGATGGGGCTTAGGAGCAGGGGTGCAAGGACAGGGGAACGAGTTGAAGAGAGCTCTCTGCCTAGTGTGGAAAGGTAGGAGAGGTCAAAGTTTATGGTAGAGGTGAAACCAAGCTTACAGTCTGTCCTGTGCACCATGGTAGTGTTGGTTATGTATAAGAAAAGGGACCCTGCTTTCACTATTAGCCATGGTTCACTTGTATGAAGCTTTTTGAACAGTACAGGAGTCCTCCCTTTGCTGGCAGTGGTCCTTGAATGATGTCTGTGGCAGGATGGCTTTGGATTCTGGTGGTGTCACAATGTTTAAAATTTTGGGGTCATTTTTAAGAGAGCAGACAGCCTCAGATTTTAAAATTTGTGTATTAAATGAGGTTGGTTGAGGGTAGCAGTGGCTTAGAATATCCATCATCGAAGTAAACTCTACTTTGGGACTGAGGCCACTGCTTCAGAAGGCAGCACTTCACACAGATTCAGTGTGACAATCTGATACAGGAGGCACAGAACTTTAAATGACAGGTTGAGCTGAGGCTCTGTCTATTCATGGGCATCAAAAGGTAGTGTAACTTTACTGTTGAGTTGCTAACTTCAGTGTCCAGAGAGAGCCCTCAGTGTCCTGGTGTCGGAGCCTTTGTTGCCAGTTTTTAAGTGACTGTGTTGTGGCACAGTAAAAGAGCTGCCATGCTTCATCCCAGTGATGGGAATGCTTGTTGTCTGGGGAATTGTATGTGTAGTGGTTGATAAACTAGTATGTTAATCCTGTTAATGCTGGTGTGAATCCACTAATTCTGACAGTGTTGCACTGGGACACAGTAACAGGATTGTATGGGTGATGCAGGTCCATAGATTGAACTGTCATATCTTCAAAACGTTGTTGCTATGATTAACAGTTCCTTAACCATTTCCCTAGGAATTGTAGAATAATTGTGATTCTCCTTAGGTTGCAGATACTGTGTCACATGTTTTCTGCAAAAATAGCTAGAGTTGAAAGCCCAAGCACAGAGTCTAAAATGGAGTCAAGAACAGGATCAGTTTTGGTAGCAGCTCAACAGAGAAGCTTACAGCATCCTCAATAATAGCAGCAATAATAATTCTTCATAGTTACATTAGCATTTTTATCTGTAGTTTTTGAAGAGTTTTATCAAGATAATACATTCTCCGTTTTACAAATGCAAGACTAGAAAGCTAAATTCCTGAAGGTAAGAGTGACTCAACTAGAGAGATTTGAGTGGAAAAAGTATTATTCAAAAAATTGCCTTCTGTCACTTTGTGTTTTCTCTCATTCTATAAAAGATGCTTTTAGTCTTCTTCACTCTAATTATGCAGTCTCTCCACACCCAGGTGTGTCACAGGTGGTCTAATTTTTCTGAAGTTGGTTGTTTTGCCTCTAGCACTTATCTCTTGTCTATGTTTTTCAGTAAACTTTCCTCAAGGTAATTTCCATTCCATTTTTGTGTTTCTTTTGGCACCATTTTTGTGCTTCCTCTCTGCTAGTACTGTTTGAACAGCTTGGAAGGATGGATTTTGTTTAGGTTCAAGAATCCCCTCAATATTTGTTGTAGAGGAAGGGAACCTGTGGGCGTGCTGCCTTTGAATTGGTCCTTGCAGCCATCTCACCAGGAGCACGTGCCCTGTATCCCTTTTCTTCCCTCTGCAAGCTCCAAGAGAAAGGATCCCATTTGTTTTCCCCTCTCATGTCTGTGTGCTGTGTTCCTGGTGCAAATGCAGAGGGTTGATTAGTTAGTACTGCCAGACTTTGCAAAGACTTCTTGGGATTTCACATGGCTTTAAATGCTAATAAAAGATTTGTTGTTTCATTTCTGAGTCTTGTAAGTAAACATTTCCACTGTGGATGCACTCAGAGGAGGAAGCTGCTAATTATGTCTTGTGCCCCTCTCTCCCTGCTGGTACCTGTTTCTCCCTCATGGGTAGAGGCTGTTGACACAGCCTCACCAGTCCTTTATCCTGCTTGGGGATGGATTCATACAGCTCTGGTTAGGTGGTGGAGACAGAAGCACAGAAACAGGAAAGATTATTTTCTCTCAGTAATGAAAATAGAACATTGTCACAGAAGTGTTCTCTTTTTATGCCAGGCCTTGCTAGCTTATTGCCATTTTAAACAGTTGCTTTAGCGTAGTCCAGAATTCAGAATATTTTAGTAGCATTCTTAGCTATTCTTACTGCTTAATCTTTTCATCAAGCTATGACAACCAGTAGTGAAGAATGAAATAAGAACCTGTGCCTTCTGTGTCTCCCTGTAGTCTTTGATCTGGAAAGAGGTTACACAACAAAACCTTAATTCTTTAATTGCCAGTTCTCAGATAGATGGAATTTAATTTGCCTCCTATTGTCTCTCTGCCACCTTATCTTGACACGTCTTGTAGTAAGTTGTTAGGCTGGCCAGAGTTTCATGCTGGCATGTTGCCAATCACATGAATAGCCTTGGTATCTTTAAAACCAAGAGGGTTCAGAGAAAAAAAGGTAAATAGTCCGAGGCTGTTTGATATATGGACAAGCTATGAAACACTGTAGCAACAGAAACATCTACTGAGTTCATTAAAGCTGTTCCAGTGAGAGAAGGGGTCTTCTGATATCCTGCTGACATTAGAAATGTGCTTCAGCACTTCACACAGAGAGTTCCTAAATATAGTTGGAACAATGACTTTAATCGTAGTGCTTTTATGTAGCAGCTGTAAAAGGCAGATCTCAAAGCATTCAATATGTAAAGTAAATAGTGTTAATTCCATTCTTAGGCAGGAGAACTGATTTGGGCTGGGAAGGTGAAGTGAATTGCAAACATGATGCAGCAGGCCATGGACACAAGCATGAAAAAAGCTTAGTCTCAAGTCTAGAGTCCTGTGCCTAGTGACATTACCACGTTGCTGTTATAAAGTACATTTTACTGTAGCTTGGATGTTTGTTTTTAATCCATCCCAATCACAGCAAGCCAGGTCAGTTGTCCAGCCCCTTCTGCTGCTTTCAGTTTGGAATTGGGCTGGGTATCTCACAGCATTGCTCATGAAGCTCTTGTGTACCAAGGCTCTGTCCCAGATTTCAGGATGCAGGCACATGACTCCACAGAGATCAGCAGCCAGTGTACCTCAGCCTAAAAATTCTCTGCATTTGGCCCATCCTCTTTAGTAGCAGAGCAGTGCTGCTGCTTGCTGTGTCAGCTGAGAGTATCTGTGCAGCATGTGAGGAATGGCAGTCTTGCAGTGCTTCAGCAAGGCTGGGCAATGTGCTGTTAAGCTGAGTGTATCAAACAGGAGGAGGAGCACAGTCCGTAAAGGGTGGAGTGCAGACAAGTTATAAAGTGATCTGTTTATATCAGAGAGCCACACCTGGAACAATACAGTGATTCTGCAGGCTACCAGTCATGGCTGCTCTGCAATTAAAGGCATGTGACAGAAATGGTTTCTGCTGTAATAATTTCCTCTAGTCACTTAATGAAAATTCTGTCCCATGCATCTTTCTTTTGGTATGTTTTAAAGGGTCGTGGTTGAGTACTGCCTCCTGGACCTGCAGAATACCTCCTGGTTATCCCATCTGCCACAGAGCCTTTCAGCTCTGTGGCAATAATGAGTACTCACACTGAGGTAAACAGTGCTTCTATGGGAAAGAAATGCCTATATTTCTATGATATCCATATCTGTGTTTACATCTATATCCCCAAGGGGGAATTGGAGTAGATGACCTTTAAAAGTCTCTTCCAAGCTAAATCATCTATGATTTGACCACACCTTCCAGTCTTTAAGGTCAGATGAAACTGAATTGTTTTCCATGGCAAATTTGAAACCAAGGTTTCTGTAACAAAAGATGGAAAACATTTAGTTTTCAGATATTTCAGGGGTTCTGCTTTTGTTATCACCAAGTTGTATTGATGTAGGCAGTGCGTGGTGTGTTTGCAGTGCTGGTACACTCAGCGTACCTGCTGGGGCTTTGGGGTAGCTTGGTGTGTGATGACCTGTTCTGTTTTCTCCTCTAAGCAGTTAGAGCCTTATACAAATGTGCCTGTTGTAGCCAAATAGATCTTGATGGCCCTACAGAAGAGAATCAGATGAAACAGGTTGCTCATGGCAAAGGAGTCCAGAAGGCTTCAATTCTTTCAGAAGATTACATGAGACTGGCTAATGAAGGACAGCCGAGCAGAGTTAGCCTTGTTGGGTCCTTTCATGCAGTAGTGTGTTTATAATGATGTTCTTTGCAATGCAAGAAGCCTGATAGTGTTGGAATAAATCTCTCTGCTTGACCAGTCCTCAAAGATTGCTTGTTTCTTGTAATGAATAGGGTGGACTAAAGTAACTAATCATCTAACTCCAAGCTCAGTCTGATACCAGTGCTTTAAATTAAATACAGTTTTGGTGGCGTCGTTGGACCTCTTTCCATGCTTTTGTGTGTAAGGTGCTGCCTGCTCAAATAAAGTGGCAATTTCAGAAAAAGAAACCAGTACTCAGGTGCTTGCCCAGGGAGTAGTATGGAGCCCTGAAAGAGCCAAAGCAAGAGGCTTCACTGTGAAAGAACATTTCAGACTCTGTCACAATGTGTGTAGTGGCTGCAGAGATGCCTGGTGGGAGAATCTGGTCTACTTAAAGGCAGGGGTGGTTGGAACTAAATGATCTTTGAGGTCCCTTCCAAGCCAAACCATTCAGGGATTCTATGACTCTCTTCTATGCTGTGTGTTATGGTAGGGTAGAAAGGAGTTTATGCAATTCCCTTCGGGAAGGGGGAATAGGTCAGCACTAGAAAGATCTTCTGGTGAATTAATGAGAGGATGGGGCAGAGTGGGAGAGAGGCAAATGGCTTGGAATGAAAAATGCAAATCAGATTGGAAAACAAAATTAAAAAAGAAGGAATAAAAACAAGGCGAAGGCCATTGGGGAATTGTGTGCTGCATTTTGTGTATGTGTTGGAGTATGAAACATCTTCAGGCCGCACTAATGATGTTGATAACAAGCCCAGTCTTTTGATGTTTCTGAAAACATCAAAGTGAAGGTCCTAGAAGGCTTCAGTTCATCAAAATACCAGACAAAAAGAACTTTTTTTTTTTGCTTCTGTTTAATAGGTATTGATATTTTATTACTCTTAATTTTATGTTTCCAGGGGCTTTGGGAAAAGAAAGGAAGAGATAGAAGAAAAATAAGCAAGAGTTTTGAAGTAGACATGAATGGAGCTGAAATGCAATTCAGAATAACACTTCAGAGAACAGTAAAATCCTTCAAACCACTTTTTGTCTGTTCTGATTTGTGTAGAGAGGGCAGAAACCATCTTCCATGGCTCTGTGTTTTAGTGAGGAGAGCTTTGTCAATTAGGAACATCAGTAGATCCCTGCGGCCTCTAAAAAAGGAATTCTTTTTGCAGTTGCTTTGTGACATCTGCCACCCTTTTCCATTACTAAGAACAAGGAAGACCCTCAAGCAGTTTTAGACTCTGGCTCCTGTAGTCCTCCTGGAAGGACTACTTCCAAAGTAAATGCAGGTGTCCAGCACTCATACTGTAACCTGCTCCTGTGTCAGGGCTGCAAAGCAGTTATATAGATTGCTAAAAATATATAAAGGGTAGTTGGGATATTTTTTAAGGGTTCCCTTAATTTTGGAAGCCATTGCTTCTAATGATGTGAAACACAGGCAAGACATCCCCAAAACTTGTATTTCAAATACTTTTAGAACACTGGGGAATTATATTAAACTCAGATTTAGAAGGCCTCTGCTGTAAGTGAAATTGCTGACATGTATTAAAAGGAAGAGCTTTTCAGAGAACTTCAAGTAGAACAGATTCACTTTTGGATGCATGAGGGACAGTAAGAGATAAGTATTTTTAACTGCTCTGTCAGAAGGTTAAGCCCAAGTTTTGTACCTCTTGACATTGATGGTTCTTGTGTGACACCTCTCAGTTTTGAGTCAGGTATACATCTGTTTGATCACAAGCACTCACTTGGGCTGCAGTTTTCTGGCAGTAGGCATGAGAAAAGAGTTAAATTCTTCATGTGATTAGAGTTTGCTGCATAGCAAAACGGTGCTGAATAACCTCTTCAGATGTCATTGCTCCTATGCTCTGCAAAAATGGCTCTTGGTATTTTGGATTTGGGAGTTGTCGTGCAAATCAGGCATTGTTTCAGGGAAAATAGAATTTAGCTAGGCCAAGTCCTGCTCATGGAAGGCTGCAGTGGGTTTTTGGGGCTGCTGTAGTAGCTCAGGGTGAAATGCCAGCAGTCTGTCCCAATAATGTGCTGGTTTAGAGGACTTCCTGTCAGGTTCAGTCTTTTCATGATGGCCTGCATTGCCATGAGAATCCACCAGCTCTGTTAAGGACAACATGGTGGAGGGAAAAAATGATAATCACTGCTGATACTGCAAGGGAAGCTGACAGTTCAGTAAAATGTTCATTTCCTTGCATTTGGAAGCTGAGGGGCACTTTTTACTTTTAGTGCTACAATAATGGATGGTATTTTCTTTTCCTGTTTAATTTCACAGATTTAGATGGACTTGTGATGGACTGCCCTGCTCCAACAGCCCTTTCTGCAAAGGGATTTCTTCTGGTGCTGTGGAGTCCTTACATTGTAGACTGTAGACACAGGGTGCAAGTCACCAAAAGCAGACCAAGAACAGTGTCTGTTCACTCCCAAGAACCACAAGGGCAGTGGATTTAGGGCCCCATTCTTGAATGGTGCAGTGTACATCTTTATAACCCTGTGTGGAGAGCATGAGACCCAGCTTCTTCTCACTCTTTGAGCAGAATAGGAGGGAACTGTGGTTCTCACCCATACTCTGTCTGTGAATGTTACAGCAGAAGAACTGTACAGCCAAGTTAACAGAATTTAGTTGTTAATCTTTAGGGTAGGAAGTAGATGGGAGTCTAGGATTGCTGTACAGGATAGGAAGATACAAATCAGACATTTTGCCATTGACTCTCCTTTCTGCCCTTCTTATTGCAAACTTTCTACCCCTCTATATGTGTGGTTGGTGGCAGTAAGCTCTCCTACATGGAGATGTAAATAATCACATTGCAAAGTTCTGCTCTTAACTCTCTCTTTTTTTTTTTTTTAAGTATGAATATCAAAGACTAGTCTCCTCTATTCCTCTGTCAAAATTAGTAACTTTTTTTTTCTTCACCAGTTAAGAGCTGGTGCATTGCTCCAGGTTTATTCTTGACTTTGCTGTGTTGCCACATCTATTCTGTTGCTGTTAAACAAGAATGTTTATTACAATCCAATTTATTCAGTCATGTCCTCTAGCCTCTTTCCTTCTGCCACTGCCCTCTTCTCAAAATGCAGGCAGGCTTAACTAAGCTCATTTAATCCATCTAGTTTGACTGTTGGGAGCAGTGAAGTCACACTGACCACACTGCTGTGCTATAGCTGTGTTCTCCTGTCTGACAGCAATGTGGACTGGGCTGTCTGAGTCTGGTCATCATCCCCCAGTTGCTTTGAGCAGCCTGCTGCTTCCCACAGCATGAGGAACCAACTTCTTTTCTCCATCAGATAATGCTTAAAACTCAGGACTGTGAAAAACCTCCTGTTGTGGCTCTGCAGCCTGAAGCTGATAATTTCATGCTGAGTCTCTAATTTTCTTTTCTGTAGAAGAGGGTATGGACTTTGTCTTCCTGTGAATGTGTCTGTACAAAGCCAGGTGAGAACAGTGATAATGAAAAGTTCTCATGATGGGAATGGAAGCACTGTTGGCTGATCACTGTCCAGTAATTTGCATTTGCAAATTGAGAAGTGCAAGAATATGTTCACAGGCTCTAAATCCCTGTGGCTGTACAGGTGAGCTGGCTGCTTCATTGCTGGAATCCCTCTCCATATGTGTTGATATTTTTTTGCTATTTTGTTTAAATGCCATCCCATCAGCAGTGTTAAAGGAGACTGAACAAGCACTCAGCACTGAAGATCCATGGTCATGGTTGGATACATAGATGATTGTGAGCATGGCATTCAGAGATGAGTTTCAGAAAGAAGAAAAAGAAGGTTTTAAAAACAAATAAGAGATGCTATCCAGCAGTTCCAGACAAGACACTTAAAATCACTGAGCTGTTAACAGCAGGTTTGCCTCACTTCATCAAATGCATCAAGCACAGTGCTTCTGAGAGAGAAAAGATCAAAATTCATACTGATCACCCTCTCGGAGTTTCTTTCTCTTTCTGAGTGTTTTGCTGCTTTGCTTTCAGGAGTTGGAGGGGGAGAAGGGGTGGTGTCTCTGTTGAAGGAGGTTTTAATTTAGTGATTGACAAACTCTCTCAAGTGAGAATCATTTAGCCAAATTAACAGATTAAGGAGTAACAAAGTCAGGAGGCAGAGGTTTGCATTCCAGAAATCTTAGCATAAGGGAAATTCTTCCAGTGGGTACAACCAAATGACTCAAAAGCTGTTCCATGCCTTTAGAAATACTGGAGTTTTTTCCCCTCAGAAATCTTAACAACATCTGATGAGGTAGATGTTGTGTGTTTTAAAATAAAGAAGCAATAAAGGTGCCATAAGAACAGGAGAGGCAGTCAGAAATAGACCACTCTGGATATCCTCTTGTAATAATCTCTCTTGAGATTATTGAGAGATTATCCCTCTTAGGTCTGTCTGAGGTGTCTGTGGCACCTGCCTATTCTTGTAAAATTCAGCATTACAGTTCCTGTGATTTTTGCACACTTACTGGGTCAGGCACTAATAGAACTGTTTTCTTGGCAAATTCATATACCAGGAGAGAAACCAATGTTTGTCTGCTGGTTCTAGCTGTTGTTCATGTTCTGTCACATAAAACCAAGAAGGGATTTATGTAGTTGAAAGATCACAGGCTTGAGTAAAAGTCATTTAGTTTCTCTCATCACCTTTTTGTATGACTATTTGAAACAGTTCCTCACATATAACTTTGTTGATTGAGTTTTGCAGATTTTTGTATGAAGAAAGTAGGCAAATGCCATGTCCCTGAAGTAGATAACTCTCTCATAATCTGCCTACCAGCAATTTTAGCTTTAAAGTTTTGCCTTTCTTAAGGCTTCCTAAGATGGTGAGGAAATCCTGACACAGAGAACTTCTTTAAAATGCCCAGTGTTTGTCATTGAAGACCATAATTAGGCAGATCCAGATAGCTAAACTCTGAGGAATAGCTTCTTTCAGCCCCAAACTTAACTCTGAGTATCTGCCTGCACTGGCAAAATCATAGGTCTGTTATCTTCCTTACCTCTTCATAGTCACAGAAGTCTTTTCCTCGCTGGTCTCTCTAAACACCTCTGTCACCTCAAATTTGGTCAATTTGCTCTAAAATATTCTTCATTGCTTGTAACTCTGATCATGTCAGTCTCTTTGATTCTTCCAGTTACTGTTTTACCATACCAAATTCAAGCTTCTGGTTATCCCCATCAAAGCCCATTGTCTTGTCTTGTTTTGTGTTCTCACTCCCTCTCCCCCTTCTCTCCAGCCATCACTGTATTTATCTCTGTCTTCCCTGCCTGTGGCACTGTGTCCTTTATGCACCTGACATCATCTCCCCTCCTCTAAGACATCCTTAGGAGTGACTCCTGTTCGGTGTCTGGAAGCAATCAGATTGCTAATGATGGCCAGGTTTAGCAGCAGACTAGGGATTGCTAATGGTGTTTATTTATTCATGCTCCTTGTGGAAGATAAAGCATCCAGTTGATTGTGATTAGCTGATTCAGATAACCTCATCCTTATTTTCATCTTTCCCCCCAGTCTCTATCCAAGTCTTTTAATTTGTTCTGTGATTCAGTTCTGAAGTTTTAAAGTCAGTGGTTTGTCCTTTACAGCTGCACCTTGCATTGGCAGGGCCTCTTCCCTGTTAGGAAGCTTGAACTTAATGATATAAATGACAGCTACTGCTACTACTGCACAGTTTTTCCCTGGCATTTTCAAGAATCCTCAGGAATGTAGATATGAATATGATCTTTTGGAATCCTGAATAAACTGTAGCCGTAGTTGTTACATATAGTGGGAATTTTCTTTGGAATTTTTCCAGTCTGTCAAGAGGTTACTTGTGGGGTGTGAAAACAGTGTCATTTGGGGTGCTTGGTGGAGAATAAAGTCAGTCCTTGCAGTAGAGGTGAGGCTGTAAGGCAGCAGTGGCAGTGCATGCTCTGCTCCAAGAAGTTCCATGGCTCAGCACTTCCCGTAGGTCATGGAAACCAAAGCTTGATTCCCTGGTCTGTGTGCTGTGGTCATTGCTCATCAGCTACTTTGGATTCCATTGGTGACAATTTTACTGCTCCATTTGAATCAGAATGAAATCAGTTACATTGTAAACATCTTAAACTTCAGAGCATGAGAAAGAGGTCTTGAAAGTGCAAATTGAGGTCAAGGATGTCGTATTTGGTCACTGCTCAGAAATTCCAACCCACACCATTTTACTGCTTTCCATCATAGACCTTGCACAGGCCAGCTGCTAGAGGGTTCTTGAGAGGAGCCTCAAGAGAGACCTGTTGCATCCTTTATCCACACCACCCCTGGCGTGTTCTGAAAGACCTCCCAAATGTGGAGATTCTGTCACCTTTGCAGTACTTACCTGATCTCACCATTTGAAAAGGTTTCCTGGACTGTGATTTTCCTGTTACAATTTAGAATCATAGAAGCAGCTTAAAAGTTGGGGTTTTTTAATATTCCTGTGAATTCACTCAAATGAATTAACCTACAACCTTTTTGAAGTCTGGTCTGTGATGGTGTTGAGCCCTTGGCAATGGAGAATATATGGGCAAGAGTGTTGCTTCAAGGGTGTGGGTACAGGTGATTCTGGAATGCTGTCTGCTGGGATCCAGTGATCAATGACTGCTGGGCTGGACACAGCAGAGTCCTCAGCAGCCACATCTGCTTCTGGAATAGAATTTAGGCTTTCCTGAAAGAGTGAAAATCATCCCATGATGTGAAATATTTTTATGATACAGCTAAAGTTGCTGTTAGCTGCTGTGGACCCTCTAAAGGTGTATATGCCATGAAGCAAATGTGAGCTCATTTTCCATGCTGACTGTGTGGAAATCCCACTGGAATTCAGCGATCGACTCTCAGCTGTGACTCACAGGTGCTGTATGAGCAATGCTGATGTCATAAATCAGCACCAGTTCAGCTGAAATAGTTTCTTTGAGAATGAAATAGGTGGGCACTTCATTCTTCCCTCTGTCTGTGTCTGTTTTAAATATAACTCCACTGGTCCTGGGGCTCAGGGTGCTGTTGCTCTGTAGTCTCATTGTGAAAAACATGTGGAGAAGTAAAGGATGCTTTGGATTACTCACCTGCTGATGTTTTGTTTTGTTTATGGATATGTGTGCATGAGCTGCAGGTAACTGGCAGAAGCAAAAAATCTTTTTCCCAGTATGCATTTGGTTATGAAGCATCTCTTTATCCTTCAGGTGTCTTAAGTGTTTGGGGTAGTCCAAGTGGCAGAGCAGAAGATTGCTACAGATTTTAGCAACTCAAGCAAGGGAAAAAAATACAGTAGGAAGCATTCAAAGATTTAGCCTTAAGGCATGAAAAACAACTTCTTGAAACATTTATATATATTTTTTGGAAATATAAAAGCACCAATTGTGACTGTATTTTATCTTAGTCAAGACATCAAAAGTGCCATCTGTGGAATTTTCTGCAGAAGGTTAATGGACCAGTTCTTTCCTTAAGAGTAGTTTCAAGAGTGGGAGAGAAAAAGCTCTTCATTTTGCATGATGGGAGATTTAAGCTGTAGGTTCAGAAATTTTTTGAGCACTTCTCTTAATATTTTGTTTATAAAGCCCTTTATGTTCAGGATAGGACAAAAAGGCAAAAAATTGTTTAACACTTGCATGCTTACTGGTTTTTAACCTTTAAATGCTAATAAGATTTAATTTTGAACTTACTTCAGTTGACCCTCTCTGGTTTTGCTCTGCTTGAATTATACATTGAAAACAAAACCATCCCTCTTCTTTTTTAACCACTTTCAAGAAATTTGCTGCTTTTCTATGTTCTTATCTATACCAGAAATTGCAATGTGTAAATGCTTGTGTATTCTTACCAGTCCTTCCATTATTCTGCCATTTAAGAAATTAATGTTGTACAACTTCACACCCTTTTTTCTGAATGAAGATGATCTGTATTATATATCAAAATACTTCTTTGTCATGGCAGGGTTTAAAACGTATCTTCTCAGCAAACTTGCCTTTTTTGGTTTTTTTTTAATAATTTGTGCTTTTATTGCATGATGATCATGCACAACTGATGTGTCATAGAAATACCTTAAAAGCTGAATTCTCAAGAGAAAATCCTGAGGTGGGGTCCCAAGGACCCTGTTACAGGCAAGCTGCTTCTTATTGTACATGAGTGCAAATGTGCATGAACTTGTGCAGTACATGAAGAAAGGCATTCTCTCCTAAAGTGGTCACAGCTGGACTCTAGCAAGTAATGCAGTAAAGAGAAGAGTGATGTTCAGCCTAGGTGAAAATAAGACTGGAGAAGACATGCTTAAGAAAATTTTTCATGTGAAACCAGGCTTTCAGATTGCTAAGAAACAACAAAAGGTTTCATCAACAGTAAAAATAATGAGAAAGTACCTTTGTCACCAAGAAAGGCCAAAGAAGGGAGATACACATGTTCTGGACCAAATTTCCTATGCCATTTAAATATGTTTGTTTGTATTTGGACAAGACATTTTGTTCTGTGACGCTGACCTTTCTGCAATGTCATTTGCACCTGTGGTCCCAGGAGGGCACTGAGCTCACATGCTGGAGTTAGTCTTGCAGGATTAGGCCCTTGGTAGTGGGAGAAAGATGGAGTGCAGGGAGGGGAGCTGGTAGAGCAGGGCAGGTGCTGACAATTAATTCACAAATTGGAAGGGGAGACTCATAAGGTCATTGTGTCCCCCACTGAGTTGTTCATATGCTTATAGAAAATCTTGCCCATCTCCCCCTGCTGATGCGAGGTGAAGGGAGGTAGAGAGCTGACAGGATGAATGATGAAGGCTTCCCCCATCCCATTGCCTCACTGTGATGGAGTGACATATTTAACCTCCCCTGATGCTGCTGCTGCAGGTGAAATGAATTATGCGACCCCCTGAATCCCTTATCGGTGCCGGGCTGTCTCAAGGGCTGGATGCAGCTGCTATAATTTTGGAGTTCTTCCCTGCTTTAATGCCACGTACAAATCATGCACATTTCTCTGCTTGAAGACCCCAGGCTGCTTTGAATATGGAACTGGTCTCCCTAGGGGATGTGCAGGGGGAGGGGAGAGCAGTGATAGGAGACAGAAAACCTGCACAGAATCTCTAATCAGGCTCTGTCCTGTGTCTTTGCTGGCTGCAGATGGCTCCTTGCTGTGTTGTGAGCCTTGCAAACCCAAACACCTTCATTGTCAGACTTGCAGAAAGTGCTTTAAGTGTCTGCTGCAAAGGGTAGGTGGAGAATGGATGGCTCCATTTTTTGAGATTGCTGGGGAAACCTAATTAAGCTGGTGATTTTCTTGTTTGGGAAGTAGTCACAGGTAGCCTTGAAGGAAATGAAATATGTTAGTCTGAACCACTTTCCAACCCTCTGGAGCCATGGATTTTTCTTGTCAAATGGGCCATTGCCAGTTTTACTCTGGAGAGTCAGAACTGCAAATCTCTCTTAGCTTGATTCCCTGTTCCACAGAGGCATTGTTTGCTCATGTCTCTTATTTCCTTTCACAAGGAACTGTGAGCTCTCCTCTAACCTGCATGTCTGGCTGGAGAGGGAGATTATCCTTAAAAAAAAAAAAAGCAAACAAAAAAACACTATACCCAAAACCTTACCACAAAATGAACTTCACCACACTGAAGAAATAAGTACTGTAGCACTGCAGGACATTTTATGCTTTAAAGCACTGAGAACAAATACCTCAAAATCCAAGTTCTGTGATATTGGATGATTGAAGGACCTGTGGGTGGGGATGCAGTGAAGGTGCTAATAGCATTCTCAGCATTTAATTATTAATACAGCCTATAAATTGCAATAGTCCATTTATTCTCCTACTCCTTTGGCTTCTCTTCCTGTTGAGATGAAGCCCTTGAGCAGTAGGGAGCTTTCTTGTATGGTGCCAGGGGCTGTGGGCTCAGTCTCCTCTGCTACACATACTCTGTGGGATGGAACTTAGTGGAAATTACAGAATAAAAACAAAAAACAGGAGTAAAATGGAGAGCAGGGAGGTGCTCACAAATACTCTTGTGCACAAGCAGCAATTTGTTAGTATGTGTAGGACCTTTTGTCAGTTATGAGTAAATTGTGTCAGATATTCTACTGATTATTGAATCATTTTCACTGTCTTCTGATAATACATAGTGTAAAATCTGTATTCTGAATAAATTCAAGCATTGTTTTTTATAGAAAACATGTTGTTTTACTTTATGATTAGAGATAATTCAGAAAAAAGAACCAGAAACATACCTTAGTTGATTTTCAAGGAGTTGTATAGGTCTAGGCCTTTCTTAATTTCTTTCAGGCTGTTTGTAAACAGTTTTATAAGCTTGCTGGTTGTCACACTGCCTGAAAACTTCTGCAAGCCCTGACATAGACAGATCTTTCCTGCATTCAGCAATGGGTACTGGCTTCATTGGAGAAACAGTCAGCAATAAACAATTAATAACTATAGAAATCCTAACCAAAGCAAGTAATGGAGGAATTTGTTTCCCAAAGTTTTAATTATGAGCACAGGTTTTCTCTGAAATGTAAGATAGCTCTTTGCTCAACAGCATCAGAAAATGCCATCAGAGATCATGCAACACTTCTGAAGTATGTTACTTTATTTTTCATGATTCAGGAGGCTTCTTTGTTCTTGTTTATCTCCCTGCATACTGTTGCATCCAATTTCAGGTACAGTGAATTTACACAAAACACCTTTTAAAAAAATTAGCTTATTTTCGTTGTTTGGTTTCAGTTTGTGATGGAAGTTTATTTTAGCATTCTATTGGGTTATGTGTATACACTGCTCATGGTTACTTCCCTCAGCTGCTTGGCACAGAGTTTTAAGTGTTGAAATGTTTTCTTGCATGTCATGGAAAATAGAAGGGGAGAATACATCCTTTTGTGAGGGAAGCTGGATTGTTGCTTTTGTTCCCTTACATTTCTGGTATTTCATCTTGCTTCATAACATTTGTTATGGGCTGCATGTTGTTGCTTGTGCTAGATGATGGTTGGAGAGAAGACACAAAGGTGTCAGTTCTGGTTTTTCTTCCCAGAGAAGCCAGAGGCTCATGTTTGTGTTAAATAGGAATAAAGTACTTCGAAGGATTGCTGCCAAATACATCAGTTTTTTGTGTTTTAGTTCTCATGCCTTTCATCACAGGAGGAATTGTGCAAATGTAGAGAATCCAGTGGGTAAGAAAGAATAAATAGGTGCCAGTTTCAGCTTTGCAAGTCTATCTCCCTCCTATGAACTGTGTATAGGAAGGGCATTTTTCTCTTGTCATATTTGGGGTATTTGCTAGCTTAGTCTAGTCGGCATTTCCTTATGTTCCTTGATGAACACTGAAGTTACTAGATTACTCTTAGACATCCTTACTTGTGCAGTCTGTTTCCTGGGTCTGGCTGAGTGATACAAGTAGGTCTGGATGTATCTCCTCTTCTCCTCCATGTTTGGTCCTAGCTTTCAATAGTCCTAGGTTTTGAGACTGCGTTAAGAGCACGTCTTGTTCCAAAGCTGGCTGGAGGGTGAGCAAGCAAAAGTGAGGCAGACAGCAGCAGTTTTGAAGGCATCCATATACAAACTTCTCAAAGAGCTGCTCTCAGTATCAAGTGCTGGAACCTGAATTTTAGTTTCCAAGTATATCAGCAATTGCAAACTGCTGTTCTGCCTTGTCTGTGCTGCATGCCTTGCTTTGGCTGCAAAGCAGACTGGCAAACCTGGACCAAGGCCTTGCTTGGAAGCTGGGGCTGTTTAGCAGAAGGGACCAAGAGAAGATGAATGGCTTCACACAAAGTGTTTGGGATCAGTGGCTGTTTGTCAGTCCCCAGCTGTGTGTCTGTGCACAGTGCTGGTGCCTGCCAGGTGGCCCTGCCAAGCTCGGATTCCCCGTGCTCTGTGTGCTGGGTGATGAAGGCAGCTGCTGCCCTGTCAGGGCTGGGCAGCACTTCCCTTTTCCCTGGAGCTGGAGCCTTCCCTGCTGCTCCTGCTGGTATGTTCTGTGATGCTAACACAGTGCACTCCTTAGCTGCACAGCCCTTAACTCCCATAACTCCTTAAATGCAGCAGCAGCACAGCTGGGAGATGTCAGAGCTGAGTCATCTCTCTTTGCTGTGCCTTCCCTCCATGGCTTTTTAAAATCTTGTCACCCATCAGGAGCTCTGCATTTTCTTTGTTTCCCAACGTGCTGCATATCCTGAATAGCACATGTTGGAGGACCACTGCAGAATTGTAACCCCCAAGTAAGTATATAAAAAGTAGTGAGTCAAGATATAGTATAGCAGCATCCTTTCATCATCTCCAAAAACTGAGTTGAGTTTTGGGGCCCGCACTTTGAAAGGGACATTGAGGTGCTGGAGCATGTTCAGTGAAAGGCAGCAAGGCTTGTGAAATGTTTAGAGAACATGTTTTATGAGGAAGTGCTGAGGGAGCTGGGTTTTAGTCTGGAGAAGAGGAGGCTCAGGGGGAACCCATCATTCTACAGCTACCTGGAAATGAGGTGTAGTGGGGTGGGGACTGGTCTCTTCTGCTGTGCCTGCAGTGAGAGGACCAGAGGAAATGGCCTTAAGCTGAGACAAGGGAGGTTCAGATTAGCTGTTAGAAAAAAAATAATTCATGGTTAGGATGGTCAGGCAGTGGAATAGGTAGGTCAGGAAGGTGGTGGTCATCATCCCTGGAGGTGTTGAAGAGGCACCTTGGTCTCACACTGGGTGATGGTTCAGTGGTTTAGGAATTCCAGTGGTAGTGTTGGGTTGATGGTTGGACTTGATGATCTTCAAGTTCTCTTCCAACCTCAATGATTCTGTGATTTTATGAGTGCTTGGTTTTGTTTATTCCTATTTAGATTTCCTTCAGATCTCTCTCTCCTTGCTTTTAATGTTGCATTTGAAGTTGCACTGTGATCCGTGCCCTGTACAGCTTTCTAATTTTCATTACCAGTTTTTAATTGTCTGGGGTTTTTTCCCTCACATTGTTAGAAAAAAGAGAATCTTTGAGTAGGGTGTATCATGCTTTTATTTCACTGTGCAGAGTGGAGGGATGTGTTGAGATTATGTATCGTAAATGATGGACCAGAAGCAACTTCCAGCATTCTGGGGCACAGGTCAAATAAATTATCCAGATCCTTTTGAATATGTATGGATGCCTCAAGCTTCCCATGAAAGCCTTCTCCTGGGTAGTGTCTAAGGCTTTTTCTGTTTCATTAAGTGGTGATTCCTTGTCTGTGCTGCTGCACTGAAGCACTGTGTCTTTCCTGGCAACCAGATGGATTTGTCACTTTGAGCAGACACCAATGACTTTCAGGATTTATTGTTGCACTGAGTGTGTGGAAAGTCTCTCATTGGAGTCTCTGGACATTGTAGGATCAGATCTTTACTGACACATTCTTCATTTAGCCTTCTCCATTACATGATTTTCAACAACTGTATATAAAGAGCAACTTTGTGCATATTCTTTAACATTTTGCAGTTTTAAGCTGAGCAAAAAATCGATGAACATTTTTGGGAGATCAGAGCTGCATTCCCAGTATGGCAGTCTGGGACTGGAGACAGGCTAAATGATTATGACTGGTTCTGCTGTAGCACCTGTTCCTATGTCAGGTTTGTTTTGGGTCAGACAGCTGTGGGGTGACTTGGCATCTCAGTACCTTATATTGTCAAAGAACATGGTAATAGGAGATACCAAACTAATAAGGTAAAGTGGGACTAGAAACATCAGAGAGAGTAAGTTCTGGTTAAGAGTTGCTAATATCATTGTTTCCCCTAGAATTTCTCTGTATGCAAGAAGAGGGCAGCAGGATTCCATGATCTGTGCAAACCTTCTGCTGAGGTCAAGACTGTGATCATCTGTATCAGCTGGACATAGCTCAGCTGATGCAGTGAACTGTGGCCACCACTACTTTTACTCACACCTCTGTTGCCCCTGGAGTCTAGTATCGTGATTAAATCTGCCAAACACTGCCTTTGTAGTATTAGTCAAGATGTCAGCTCCTGCAGCCACAACCAGCCTATGTGTCTAGGTTTTGTGCCTATTCATATATCTTAGCAAGTTTACTTTAATTAAACTATAAGGGAAAACAAGATGGCTTTCTGTCCATGGGGTGTTGCAGTTGGAGACAGGGGTTTTGTTGCACTGGTGTTACAAGCCTCAGGGCTTCTAACAAAGAAAATTAAATTAAAAAAAAAAAAAAAAGCCCTAAACTCTAACTTTAGAACAACAGTTCATTTGAAAGATAATAAGTATAAAAGAGCTGCATCAGGAACCTCACTGACTATAAAGAGCAGGAGGAGTCTTTTCTGCCTTAATTTTATACTTTCCCATTCCACACACTTGAATGAGCACAGTTTGATTTCATTTTCTTTTAATGGAAAACAAAGAAGTAATGGTCTGTACCTTTCCAGCAACTGACTTCCTTGGGTTCAATGCAGTAGACAATTGCAGGTTTACAAAGTGATGCTGGTAAGTCAGTGAAAATAAAAGAAAGCCTTTGATTGAGTAAATAATTTCTGTAACTGCAAGAGCAACTTCTTGATTGCAAACAACAGTTGCTATTACTTCATTAGCTGAGCTGAGGTCCTTGCTGCAGTGAAGGTCCCTCAATACCTTGCAGAGGGGGGGAAAGGTAAGAGTTGGTAATGTTCAGACTGAAGATTTTGTGATACCTTTGTATCTTCATGTAAGAAAGCAAGTTCACTCATACTAGCGATTGCCACTTGATTAATTACATTTCCTTAGATTTGGCAAGCAGCAGGATAAAATATTACTTACTACCATTAATTTTCTGTTTGAATTTTTCTTCTCTTTGAAGGGTATAGTGGTAATACTCTGCTGAAAAACATAAAATTTGCTAGTCAAGACAGTCTTTTCAGTTACTAGAAACCACTTGGCTAACTTTTGTTTTATGCAACTGAAAACAAAATTTAAACAATCCAGCCAACCAAACTCCATAATCCTGTTCTTGATAAGTTATTTGGGTCCAGATAAAATACACTGCATGAAGTGGATGTGAGTATTTCAAACAGGTTGTTTGGATGCCTTATTAATTAAGGGTCAGCTGTTATTACATTTAGTATCATCCACATCGTAGGTTTAGTTAATCTGTGAAGTATATGTACTGAAATTGGGGGGAAAAGGAACGTTCAGTTTGCTCAGACAGGGGAGTTCATTCCATCAAAGGGATGAGTCCTGTTCTCCTTTTTCTTTTACAAGTACTTTCAGCAGAGCATCTTGCAGAGCAATGTGTTTTTCAGGTTGCCTGGATGGATAAATGAGGGATGGAGGGAAGCTGCTCAGGATCAAAGCCTAAGAGAATGTATCCTCCTTCTTTCTGCCCCATGTTGCTTAAAACATTTCAGCTTTTAACCTTATTTCTTCCACCACGGAAGGGCCTCCTTTCCTATTATATCCTGTCTGTCTGCAGAAGAATGATTAACAGTGGTTTTAATAGTCCTCAGAGCATCACATCTTAGTACAAGCTCGGGTGGATTTTTCACAATCCCTCTTGCTCTCATCTCCTGTTAATGAGGATTTGAGTTTGAATCTTTTACCTCAGTCAGTTATTGTGAAGTTGTGATGTCCAAAATTAAGGTTCCAGTTTTGACCTTTTACTTCCCAGTTTTGGAAGCTGGACTTTACAGTCACTAGCTAAGAGGACTGATAGACTGGCAATTTTCTTTCTCTGTAGCTTCCAGTTCTCTTTCTTTTCCAGTGGGAAACACAAGAAAAAATTATTTTTCCATAGTCAAGCAAAATACATGTTAAAACAACAGTGCTTGCTGTCTTGGCCCTTGTTGCCCATGGAAGACAGATGTATGTTTTAAAAAAGTTCAAGAAAAAAGTCATAAAGTAGTACTGAACCCCAGCTTTGCCTTTTATTTCTAAGGGCCCAGTGACTTGGATTTTGTTAATTATTTTGGCATCAAACAATTGCATTTGCAAATGAGTTTGTAACCAGCAGCCTTCATATAAAGTTTCTCTTCACACTGGTTCGAAGCCCGGGGATGACTGGTGATCAATCCCTGAGCCAGCACTGTGCTCTCACATGGTGCTGACCACTGTCTTTCCTCTGTGCTTGGAGCTGAGAGGATCAGCAATCTCTTACCTCTTTTGGTTGGGTTTTCTTTGTGTCTGTCTCTCTTAAAACCTTTATTCTGATATTAGTTATGGATGCTCTAGAATTTTTCTGGCAGGCATCTTTTTTTCACTGACTGAAATTAATGTGTGTCTTGTCCTTCACACTAAAGAATGCAGACCCAACCTGTTTAAAGCTCTAAGCAGCTGAGCAGGTAGGTGGATAATACACAAAGATGTCTGTCTTGGTGGCTTTCAGCAGAAATCTGGAAAATTCCTGTCTTGGATGAATGTCAGCATCTGGAGAGAATTAAACCTGGGTTCTGGTTGTGCCAAAAATTCCTCTGGAATTCTTGCAGTAGAGCCCTTGCAGAGCGAGGACAGAATTATGTTTTCAACTTTATTCTCTTTACAGGACTCTGTAGTCATTACAGTGTCATAGCTTAAAACAAGACATTGGAAGGACTTTTCTTCAAGCAGCAATGCCAGCTAATCTTTTTCCAAAAACTTCTCAAGCTTGAGCTAGACAGTTGTTTGCCTATTTGTTTTGTTGACCACAACAGTGTTATTGGAAAACTAATCTAAAATCTTAGAAACTCTTTCCTTACATGATTTTGAACATCATCTTTACTATTCACTCTTATTTCTTTATTGCTCATTTTTAATACTAATCTATTAAAATTTGAACATATGCTAAATCATTTCAAGGGAAACTTGTACCTTAAGTATCCTAAAAATAGAGAGATCATGATGTCCTTAATTAAATATTCTGCAGTATCTTCACAGGAAATTTTTTTTCTGCTGCTTTGCTTGAGCTGAAGTGTCTTGGTTTCTTCTTTTCAATAGTGATGCAATCTAGAAGTTGTATGTTTGTTTCAGGTCCTTTTCCTCTGATGTGAAGGCTAGAGGGGCACTAAAATGTTACCTGTAGTGAAGGGACTCTCTCCCTGTTTTTAAAGCATCCTGTTCTGGTCAGGAAAGCCACTGGGAAAAGCCTCTGGAAAACAATTAGTACACAGAAGAAGGTTATTCAGATCCAGGAAAAAGCAGGGAAGACACCATGGCTCCTCTCACCAAGAGCTCAAAAGAAAACCAGCATTACCACGGGGTACAGCTGTGTCAGTGGGCACCCACATGGAAACAGCATCCAGAAAATGCCATTGGTAACCTCCCCTTACCCCAGCACCCACATGGAAACAGCATCCAGAAAATGCCATTGGTAACCTCCCCTTACCCCAGCACCCACATGGAAACAGCATCCAGAAAATGCCATTGGTAACCTCACCCCAGTTCTCTGGGGCCTCTGGACTGGTGACAGGACAGCAAGCATGCTTGAAATAGTCCTATGTGACTGTGAAATAATTAAAAACCTTCTGTTAAGCCCTTCTTCAGTTGAGTACAAAGCAGTTTCAAGTTCCTCTGAGTCAGAAGAAAAAAGCAATAAAAGCATTTGCAGTTCAGTAGGACTGTGCTGCTGTTGATGTGAGCCTGCACTTTGCTTCGTGCCACAGTCCCTGGGTTCCTCTGCAATTCCCTTCTCCTCCCAACATCTCAGAGCAGGTTGACCCACCACAGTCCATTTGACTTTTCCCTGCTCCCCGTGGTCTGCAAGCACACTATTGTTTCAATTGGAGTTTTTTTTTGTAAATAATCAGGAGTGTTTATACAGCAAAAGGCTTGCAGTGATGGGGGTTCCTGAGGGCTCAGCTGCAATGCAAGTCAGGAGTCCTGGCTGCAGGAGGGCAGATTGGAGGAGTGAGAGTGTTTGCTAAAGCAGAATTGCAGGAGGGCTCTGACACTGCACACTCTCTTCTTTCACTTACAGAACTGTACAAATACTGTCAAGAAGTGTATTTTGGGTCCTTTTTCAAGTGAGGAAAATCTTTTTAAAGCTGTCTGGAAGTGACATCTTTGACAACAGAAACCTGTATTAGCAGCAAGCACTACTTCGTTATTATGTTGTTTCTTATTTCCATTAAATTCTCTTTGCTACTTTCCAGCATCAACTGTTATTCTTAATTTCATAGGAACAAACAAACCTAACATAAATCCCAAAAAAAATTATGAAGAAAAAAATTCCAAATGAATAAAAGTGCAATAAGACACAGATCCAAAGCACTAGGAATTGAAATCTTTTCATATGAGCAAGGAAGACTTAAAAAACCCAAACTTAGAATTGTGTCACACAGCTCTATGGTGAGCAAAGGCAGCTTTACTTTGGAGAAAGGAACAATTCTTTATTAGTGCATGTAGCATGTCTAATAGTGCTAATGACAGTGTCTATATCCTGCTGGGTTTTACCATATTAATATTGGCATGCCAACAGTTCTGGATCCAAAATAGTGAGTGTTGTTAATGTGCTACATCCAGCCTGTGAGTAAATAGTGAATCTCCATGGTGCCTGCTCTCTCAAACATGCCATATGAGCACTTGATCTCATTCTCTTTAAATATAATCTGGAGGTCACTTTAGATACTTGCAGTATTGACATTTCCCTTTTGGAATTTATGTGGGGATAAAGTTCTCTCATGTGGGGAAATAATGCTTGTGGTGTTTTTTCAAATCATTGAATAGCAAAGAAATGACAGGTTATGTATGTCAGTTCTACCTGACTCAATCTGCTTTCTCTCCCCAGTCTGCAGCCACATTATCATTTCATTACAGTCATGCTGTACCAATGTGTTTAAGGTGAAAATGGCATTTTCATTGGCAAATTTGTGTTCTCTTTTGTTTAAAACTTTCTCAGAATGATACCTTTCATGCTAAAATCTCCATATTTGCTTTCTGCTGAGAAGTCTGAATGGGTAACAAACTATTTTTTCTTTATGACAGCAATGGTGTTTTTCTTTGCTGTGAAAGGGTTTGACTGACACAGAAAATGTCATAATTGTCATTCTAACAGGAACGTGATTGTAATTCTGAAAGAAGATGGGCATCGTTCCTTTCTGCAAATATGTGTAAAAATTGTTCACAATTGGATCTTCCCTGGTGCTGCCCAGCCTTAAACACATAGAGCAATGAGTAAGGAGTTCCACTGCACTGCCTCTGGTCCAGCATTTTGTGTTGAGGTTTTTCATGTGTGTGGAAGTTGCTTCAACTGCTGAGCCCCAAGAGAATAGGGGTAAGAGTGCATAGGAAGCCCTGTCCCCCTGTGTGCTTGCCACCTTCACCTTTGGGATGGAGCAATTTCTCAGACTGGGGGATAGATGTGAAAGATCTGTTCTAGTTCTCTGTTGGTTATTTTCTGTAGCATTTGAGGCCTTCAGTGAAAAGGACAACTCAGTACAGGCTATAGGTCTGTGTCTGTATCAAAGTGTTTTGCTGAATGAGGTCTTAGTACCCACTAAAGCCTGGCAAAATATTTCCTTTTGCAGTAAGTTTCTTACTGAGTGAATCAAAAGAGGCAAGGAGCTGATGGAGAAGGGTAGAATAGTTTGACCTAACAGAATTTCAGATCAAAGAACTTTGTGCAGCCTGATTACAGACTTACAGATCTGCTTTGTCTTACTACTTAAAAGCGCTGTGGCTGCTCTTTAGAGGTTGGGCTCTACCTCTCATTTGTTGTCTGATGGATGTCAGTGCTTGAGAGGTGTGGGCTGCATCAAGTGAAAGGGAAGAGCAAAGGAGTGTGACAGAATGAGATTGTGGTTTGAGCATCTCTGGCTTCTGGTAGTTACAAAAAAAAGCACTGTTTGGTCCAGACAGTACTTGAGTAAGAAATCTGTAAGGTTTAAAAGGAGTCTGTTTGTATATGTAGCTTTTGTTCCTGATCTCTTGTTTGCAGATCTCAGAGAGATCTCTTGCCAGGAAAAAAAAAAGCCCATTTTTCTTAGTTCAATAGGTCCCTTTGCTGCTTTTCGATTCATGAGTCATGGTTCAATTTCTTGCTGGAATAGATTCTTTACAAAGGAGAATAATCCTTCATTTGATTTTATTTTCTTGGTTACCTTTCAGGATTTTTCGCTGTCCAAATCACCCTTTACCATTTTTATCTTTTCTGGATTGAACAAATCTAATTATTACAGGTTTTCATTGCGGTTACGCTTGAGTTGGCATTGTAATTCAGAATGTATCATTTCTGTGGCTTCAGCCAGTCCTGCACAAACACTTTGATGTCCTAGAATTGTATTACTCTTCTCAACAAAAAGGTGAGATAGTATTTCCTATTTCTATTTATTTTTCAGAAGCTGTAAAACTGTTTTCTCTTCAGTGAAATTAAAATTCCTAATTTTAGCTTATAAATGCTAATCTACCATAGGATAGCTGTTTTATTCTGCAATGACAATAATTTTAAAAAATCAGCAATCTCATAGATGTCACAAGTACAGCTTTATTCTCCCTCAATTTTATACATCAGCTTTCAAGCTTGGAAGGTACAGAAAATTAAGGCAGAATAAAAAAGTATAGAAAAGTCTTCTTTTAATTAAAATCCTGATATTTGCAGTATTAGTTTGACATTGGGACCTTGACAGGACAGCTACAGAGTCTGGTAATGTGAGAGAAAGACAAGTGGTGTTTAAGTTGACACCTGTTTGCTTTAGGATTTTGTGAGAGTTTGTTTCCCCTATAGATTTTAGGGAAATAAAGTTACAGAATACATTTTATGAAGAATTGTTCTGCAAGAATTTTTGGAGCACTGTCAGACTTATACTAGAAAAGGTGTTCAGACATTTACAATACACAGACTCCGGAGGCAGCCAGTCAGGACTATTTAATGTAAAATGAGAGGGAAGGTGAGAAAATAAACACGACTCTCCTTTGTAAATGGCACTGCAAAATCATCACCTACTTGGCTGTATTGTCATAGAAAGTAAACAAAGATCTTCGAAGCCCTATTCCATCAGGCTTTCTATTGTGCAATTAAATGTAAGATTGGATTTGCCTTTCGTAGTCAATATTTAAATAAATCTGCAGAGTAGCCTTGAATGTATTTTTTCATGCATGTAGAAATGGGTGCTGATTATTCACAGTTGGAAAGATTTGAAAGATTTTAGTCTGTCTCTGTAAAACTGGGAACACAAAATAATGCTAAAATTTAGTGTGATATAAACATGACTGTGTCTGCATGCTTTCTTTGTCTAAATTGAGGGGAAAATGATAAATAATCAACTAGCAGCAAGTAAATGCTAAAGCATAGTTTAATCTTGATAGTTTTTCCATTTTGGTAATGTAATGTGATGGCTGTAGCAGAAAGCAATTTTAAAAATACAGGCTTCATATCATGACAGTTTTATGGCTAAATTGTTTTGTGGCTTGGAAATGTGCAATAAAAATATTGCATTACATACAAAACCCTAATGTCGCCAGTGAGTCTCAGCCCATCAGGTGTCATAGCAGCAAAAGAGTTTGGTATCTTACTCTCATCTGTAGTACACATTTAGAGCTGGTACTAACCTCCAAAAGAGACTTGTAGCATTGGAGCAGCTTAGCTACCAATCAAAGAAGTCATTTTGAAAAAAAAAAAAAAAAAAAAAAAAAAAATATATATGAAATTAATCTGTTTATGCCAGTGTTTAAAAGAAATTGGTTCATTTTTGGCCAAATGATAATAGATTATGGGGGGGGGGGGGGGGGGGGAAGGAAAGAAAATGGATAGCTAAATCTTCTAGTTCAAAAGAGGATGTTAAACCAGTACAAAATGTTGATGTTAGGCTTTGTTGTTTGTTTTGGGTTTTTTTCTTAATCAGGGAAACTGAAACGCTGCAAGTTCACCATGTGCAGGTTCTGAAAGTAAGGTGCAATTAGTATTTTTATGCTAAGATTTGAACTGCTAGTACAGTCTACCAAATCTTTTACATTATGACTGAGGCATCTCCAAATTCTCATCCCTACTCAAACTGGCCATTGTACCAGCATGAAAAAACCCAACCCACGTGTGTTTAAAATACTGATTTATAAATAAGTTTTCTGAAGTCCATTTCTATTGCAGGTGCTGTTGCTTCATCTGTCCTTCCTCATGCAAAACTTAGCAGTGAATTTTGCCTGCTGGTGATGTTAAATACTGATTTGGGAGTGTTCTACCAGCTGATAACTGGTGCTAGACTGTGGCTGCACAACGGGCAGTGGTTTAAATCAGGAATGGGGGTGTGGATAGATGAGCTGTTGTGAATGCTGGCTGTTGAGTGACCTGTTGTACAATTAACTGTGAGAATTGGGAGGGACCAGATCACAGGCCAGGCTGTGACTTGGAAGCATGCCTTGAGATTTCAGGGGCCACTTCACTGTGGCCTCATTGTTGCCTAGAGCTTTGTGAAATGCTTGTGGTGGTATGAGGTTTAAAAAGGCAGCAAAGCAGCAGCACTTTCTTGCCTGTCCCCAAGCCAAGAAGGTGATTCAGAGGAGCAGAAGGGATTGTGTTCAGAGAGTGGGGTGAGAGAGAGGGTGGTTTATTCCTGCAGTGCCAGCTGTGTATGGTGTAACCTGACTACAAATGCTTCTGAGAATGTGATGTATGGCCCTCCCTGCAGGCATTTCCAGAAGCTGGCTGCAGGCCTGCCTTTTTTCCCTTCACCAGCAGTTAGGAAAACACCTAACTGCACCTCTGGACAAATCTTAATGCTATTTCTGTGCCATCATTACAGCATGAAGTTACTTAAGGTTCATTACTGGGCTGAGTGAAGCTGTGGCTGCTTCCCTAGACCCAGCTCATGCCATAGGATAAATCTAGCAACATTAAAACATCAAACAGTTTGGTGTTCTGTGAGCTATTTGCTGAAGTAAAAGGCTTAGGAAAAAAAAAAAAAGTTTCAATACTGTGTAGTAATTTTCATGCTCCTTACTTTAGTTCCCAGAGGATGTGAAGTGATGTCTGAGGCACTGCAGCAGTGAGCAGAGATCTCCCCAAGTCTGTGGTGTCAGTTTTCTGTGCTTACCCTAAAGACAAATAAAGAGAAAGTGTAGGAATGTGAATCAACTAGATTAAGGGATTTGTTGTAATGCTTTGTGAGGCACCAATCATGCAAAACTTGGTAGCCCACGTTTTATTTCCACTAGAACTGTAGAAAGTGGCCGTGAGGAATGACAAACTTAAATAAACTGCTTGTAAACACATCTTGAATTGACACTTACCTGTCCCTCTTGCTGCAAAGCAATTCAGTAAGTAAAAGGCATGGCTGTTAACAACACAAAATAATCTGGCATGTTACAGAGATAAGAGGAAAAACTTCAGCATAAATTAGCTTCTTCTGCTGATGTCCTGTGGACCTGTATTTCAGCTGTATTTCAGCAGCATCTCTCCCCCTTTTCTGGAGGTGTTAATTCTTGAATCAAGACCAGCTTCACAATTTTATCAGCTAAGTTGGCTTCATTCCTGTACATATTGATGCCTTTTTCGTGAAAAGTACTGTTAGAGCATCTCCAAGAAAATCTCATTGACTTCTAGACTGACCATTTAAGACAGAAGAAGACAGAAGGCAGTCTCATAGGAAAGGAGGACTCTGAAGGTAAGAGCTGGGACTCCAGGGGTCCAGATTCTGTTCTTGCCTTGAGCATTGACTCCCCTGGGCGAGCTGCTTTGGCCAAGTCAGCATATTTCTGTGTGTCTTCATTTCTCAGCTTCTGTAATGGTGAAAGTCACAAATCCCTTCTGACGGGAAGAATGCGAGGATTTATTGATTGTGAGTACTGTAAGGAAGTGAAATAGCAGGCTCCTGAGTGCAATAAAAACACAGATAGAAATAAATTAGATGTGCCCCTAACTACACATGAATCTTTGTTGCTAGCTTTAGAGTATGGGCTTGGGCAAATCATCTAATCTCTGTGAGCCTGAGTCTTCTCAGCTGTGAAATGAAGGAGAAAATTCATGTGGCTATTCTGGAATTAGTTAAAATCTGTTGAAGAATTTAAATAGTTTTGCATGCAAAGTGAAATATTATTTTGCTCTGATAGACTACTGCAATGTATTCTTCATTTTAGATGTGGTTTTACTTGTAATGACATTCTTGGAGTTTGAAAAGATGTTTTTAGTATACTCTTTCCTTCATTGAATTGGAAAACAAAAATGGCATCTACAGCAAATAACTGCTAAATCATTTGATAATGATAGCAACTTGAGAAATCACTTTTTTTTTTTTTTTTTTTTTTTTTTTTTTTTAATGTATATGCACAGTAAGTTTTTCATGCTATAAGCTGCTTATACACAAGAGCCCCAGTTCAGGAGAGCTCAACAGAAAGTTTGTCTCTATTTGGTGCAGAAGTTAGAAACAAGCTTGAGATGAATATGTAAGTAAACATCTGCAATTTCAGTAAATTTGGTTCAGATCCTTACATCCATTCTTGGCCTGGGCAGTTTCTCAGGTTGATTCCTAAAATGCAGGAAGAGCAAAATAAAAATGCAGTTTCTTCCTAGGGTTCAAGGAGTGTTGGTTTGCTGATGCTTGGGCTGTGACTGTTTGGTTTTCATTTGACTGAGGTGGTGTAGAATGTGTTCCCACAAGAGTTTTAGCTTCAGGTTGTGAATTGCTCTGAAGGGACAGGAACGGTAGCTGTTCTAGGTCATTTTCTCAGGTGATTCCCTGTGTTATATGCTCCACTGCCATCATCTGTCCTGTTTCAAAAGGAAGTGAGAAAGATGCCACCTTTTCTGCAGAGAGGTTGTTTTTTTGGTCGATAGATTCTGCTGTTAGGAAATGGTTCCTGCTACTTAACCTACATTTTCTTTTGGCAATTCTGTTACATTAAGCTGAGTTATTACTCCAGGCCAGACCAAATAATTATATTTCTTTGCCCCCACTTTGAGCTGTTATATTTGAATTTGATTTACAGATTATTTTGAATACAAATAACTGTAAAATGATAAAGTTATTAAACAACTAGGCATCCAGGAGGAGAAAATAATGAAAGCAGAAACATTTCTAAAGCCTTCTGTGTTATTAGGTGCAATGGCACAGGGAGATTGTAATAGGAAACCAAGCTGGAGCCTTCTAATACACCTCAACAGTTTAAAATAAAGATCTTTGAAGCAGAAGGGGGTTAATATAACTGGAAATTATTGGCCTTCCTCATTTTCCTTTCTTTCCTTGAGTAATGCCTATCATACATCTCCATTCCTTGTGATTTTTTCCTCCTTCTCACACCTGTTCAAAAGCTAAGCTGTTGAGCTAGGAAGAATTTACTGCCAAGTGCAAAATATTTTCTTGTCTGCCCTAGTATTTTATGCATTTGTGGTTTGTCCTCTCATCTCTGCAGTATAAATAATAAGACTGCTGCTGCCAGTGATGTTTTGTGGACAGCTTTTTTCTCTATAAACAGGATATTGGACAGTTTATCTGCACTAATAGATAGGAGTCAAGGCAGGCTTTCACTGTTCCTACTTCAGGTGGCTCCCTCATGTCCCACTAGGACAACTGTAGCAGGAAACCTCAGATGGCATGAAAACCTTTCCTTGTTGTGTTTGCTAAAGACTATATTTTAATCCTCTCTGCACTATACTTTGGGTGCTTATAATAAGCCCAGGATGGAAAAACCCCACTAATTCAAACTTCATTATAGTTAGTTCTAGAAGGTAAACAAAAGATAAATATAATGATGAGAAATAATATTTCCTTTGGAAACTTTCTTGTCTGTCTCTGGCTTTCTTGTATTTCTGTCTGACAGCTGAGGGTGTTGACATTTTTGCTGCAAGCAGCATGTTGCCATTTCAAGTGGAAAGCCATAGCATCAGGTTTTTCCCCCATTTTGAATGAAATGGAGTTAAGTATCCATCACTAATAGACACAGGGAGGGAGCCTGCTTTATTTCTGGCTGTCACAGGTTATCTGCCCTCTATGACTGAGTGAAATGGTGACAGTGGATTTCAGCCTCACCTCTAAAGGGCAGAGATCTCAAAGCATCCATTTGAGTCTCCGTGCTGGCCTTCCAAAAGTAGCATGTGCTTCCACTGTTGGAAACATGGTGTGTGGAGTGTGTGAGGCTCCTGTCAGAAGTACAGCTGCTGTTTCCATGTCCAAACACTCTGGCCAGGGCCTGGAGAAGTGCAAGAGAGCTCAGGGTATGAACCTTTTCCCACTCCACCCAAAGAAAAAAACCTTTAGTAGAAACTGGAGTTTCTGAGACATGGTCTCTACTCTCTGTACATGATTTTTTAATCACTGTAACCCTTGTTTCTGTTTTGGTTTTTTGTTCACAATGATGATCTGCCCTGTGAGGAAGTGTCACCCGAATGACCTATTTCATTCTCCATCTAACAGCTATATGATTTCAGCATTGGCTGGAACAGCACTGAAATGTGAGGTCCTCTGGAAAATGTTCATTAATCAGGATTTTATTTAAACTGTACATGGCTAATTATAGCATGACAACTGATGTACTTATTGCAGGATTCCTATTACTGTTTCTAGCTGACTGCTAGAATAGTTTTTTATAGCATGGCAACGTCTCAGTGTTCATGAGGGGAAAGTGGGGCTGTGCTATGTCAGGTGCTCTGTGTGTATTTAATCTCCCCAGTCCTGCCTACCCTGAAGTTCTGCAGCACTTTACCTGCCCTTTTCTTCAGCCAGGGTAGGACTCTCCCAGAGAAAGGTAGATGAAAGCTGTGCTGGACTGATGATGGCTCCAGGGGTCCTTGGTGAATGAGCAGATAGCTTTGGGATTCACACTTCAGTGCCTATCTGGATTTGCTTGTAAATGTTTTGCTTCTCTAAACAGTGTTTATTTTGCTAAAGTGTTGGGATTTTGGTGTTGATTCTGTTTGGTTTAAAGCATGATTGAAATGAGTTCAGCTTGACTCTGGGTATGAAAGTTGTCACAATGCGTCAGTCCCTGTGACACTGGCAGAGGGGAGCAGCACAGAGATACTTGCTCAATGACTGGCACATCATATTTGCATGGCTAACCTGTCAAAACTAGTTTCTGCTACCCTCAGCCCTGAAGCACCAATCTGGCTCCTGGGAGCTGGGCTTCTGTCTTTCTGCCTTGTATTCCATTGCCAAATAGCCTAAGGACAAGCAAAAAATAATTTGGGATTGCAAATCATAATTGCTGATCAGGAGATAGGAACCCAAGATTTCAGATACCATTTTGAGACATTGTTGTGTCCTATAGGAATTCCAGGAACTGGACAGAGAGCTCCCATTTTCTGAGGTGTCCTTATGTGTGAAATGTCCTTATGTCCTAATGTGGGAAAATTTAAGTTAGGATACTGGCTTAATATGGGAAGGTCTGCCCTTAGGTCCAGTGCAATCCAGATGGGGTTGATCCAGCAATGCCTTTTAGAAAGTTGCTCTCATGAAAGTAGAGCTCACCTTTTTGCAAGGTAGGAGGCCCGTAGAAAAAAGAGCTTTTCTGACAGTAGGGGGTTCTCTTAGGGTGGTGTAGAAAATGTTTTGTAGCAGAAATAATGTAGATTAACTAAGCTGCTGCTACTTTTCTCTCTTCCCCTTCCCCCCCTAGGAAAACTAGTCCCTTTGCCTTTCTGAGATTTATCTGAACCTCCTCTTCCTCCAAGAATCCCTCTGACTTTGAAGAAGTGAGCCCTGATGATCTGTAGAGAATTCCTTTCATTGAAACCAAAGCCATCCCAGAGTGCACATACAAATGCCATTCCTTTGTCTATTCAGCATAAGAAATGCAAGAGAGTTTGTTAAATCACATGCAAGATAGTCAGTTAAATCAAATCAGAAATTGTATCTTGCACTCATACGCTCACCCCTGATCATCCCAGCTGATGTGACACTGTTGCATTCTACTGACTTCAGAAGGATTTGAGGGGTCAGAGCCAATTGCTCACTTGAATTGTTTGTGGCCACAGACCTGCACATGTTCCTGCATAAACATGTCTAAATGTTTTGCTGGATCAGGATCTGAATGCTTTCTGCCTTTGCTGGGTCCAGGATCACAGATTTTCAAGTGCCTCTCACTCATGAACTTTAAAATTTGCATTAGAGATGCTTAGCAAAGGGACTCCCCAGCCCTTTTTATCCCTATGTCCAGCTGTGTATCCTGGCATCATTTATTTGGCACAGTTTTAGTGACTTATGTGACTTTATATATAAACTTACATATAAGTCTGAAATAAATTATTTACTGTGAAAGTAAATTTTTCAAAGTATAATATAATAAAATGAAATGTAATATAATAATAAAATTATTTTTATAGTAATTCAAGTCCTGCAGCAGGAAAACTGTGCCATGCTCGGGCTGTGTTGGAAGAGTTGTGTGTAAGGAGCGGGCAGAAGAAGTCCCACTGCATTCTTCAAAGAGTTCTTCCTCTGGTTTGTGAATATCTTTTAGAAGAGGAAAAAAGAACAACGCTGCTACCATAAATGTAAATTCTCACAGTGATAACAGAGGTCATTAAGCCTCCAGTGTATTCATTACTGTAAAGAAAAAGCAAAAGGTGCATTTATTTTATTTTTTAATTAAATTTAGGAAAGGAAACAAAAATTGTATTTTTAAGGGTTCCTTTGAATGTTCTGGACAGATGTGTGTTCATGACCTCATCATATATTTATAAAAGCTTTTTGGGGTTAATCTAGGAAGCCTGAATCTGTCCTGTGATGCACAAGACAAATAGAGCAATTATGTACATTGTTGTTTATTTTATATGTATGCAATTTATTCATGTGTAAGAAAGCAAGGAACAGTGATGAGAAACACACAGTTTGAAACTATGTTTAATTTTGCACCTGGCAGATTCTCCTTGTTTTAAGTGCCTGGAGGTCTTAGGCTCTGTCCATACAGACATGGACATTATGGTCTGTGAGCCACCCAGGAGCTTACAGGGAAACAGTCCCTGTCCCCAGAGACACCCATCCTCAGAGCAGTGTCCCTGGCTAGGACTGGGAATCCTGCAGGAGAGATGGCTTCCATCAGGTGGCCCAGGCCTGTTCTGTCCATCCTTATGGACAGAAAATGCTGGCCACGTTGGATTTGACACGTGTACTGCTCCTAAGGGAATCGAGGGGGCAAACTGGGGGATTTATTGGCCTTGCTGGCTGAAGCAGAATTCAAAAGCAGATGGGAATGCATCCTGTGATAGCTCAGGCTGATTGCAACAGCGGATGAGCGGCGCCTAACGTTGGCAGGGTAGGATTCCCTGTGCTCCTTGAGCATATGGCAGAGAAGTGGAGTGTGTTTGGATAACAAAGTTGGGCTGAATAAAAGTCAGTATTCAGAGGTTTCAGGAATTTTCTATGGGAAATATTAGAAAGTGCTGCATCTACTCAGGAAACACATCTGTTTATCTTCAGTTAAATGATTTCTTGGCCTTTAAATTACTATGGGCAAATTTAGGAGCTTTGATTTCACTCGTTCCTCTTTCTTTTTTGTTATCATGAATGAAATGTGTGTGGAACTGCAGAATATTGACTTAACGTGCTCCTGTGTTTGCTCAGAATTATTTACTGAGTGATATGCTTGCTGTGGGACAGGGAATAGTGAGATGATCAGCTTTTCCAAACCTGGCACAGGTAATTAATTGTGCTAGAGAGCAGCATGAGCAAGAGTGCTGTGTCTGCCCAATTAATTACTTGGTGTCTCTGGTTGTAATGATGACAGAAAATAACAAACCAATAAATTCTAATAGTAATCTACGTGGCAAAGCTGTGCACAGTGTAGTGCTTGGATTGAAGCTTCCTGGGAGACTGGCACAGAGGGAATTTAATGGGCACATCAGTGATACAAAAATACATTTGCAATTGCCCAGGTATGCCAAGTGACTTTGACTGCAAGTTGCAAGAGGGAAACCAGATCTGTATTCTTTTTTGGTTGGCAGTATCTTACAGCTTGGTAATTTTTAAGTTCGTGTCTTGGGAGAGGCATGTGTGACTGAAACAAAAAAAACAACAAACAAAAAACCACCAAAAAAGGTAGTAGTTTTAAATGCCTAACATGACATTTTTTCCTACTTCACAACGTTGTAGATTTCTGTGAGAGGTCCAAAGGCCCTGACTTTTCCTTCAGACCTTCTAAATTTGAAACCTGTGCTCAGCTGATAGGGAAAGTGAGGTATTCTTTTATAGGGGATCAACTGAGGTGGTCTAACTCTTAAGATAAACACAGCTAACCAAGATCTGTGGTTTGTGTATTCAGTATGATTTTTATTAATTGTGGACTGATTAAATCTCTCAGAAATAATCCATAATAATCTGATGCTGATGTCTTTGGTACTGTTTGCTTACCATCATCCATTAAGAGATGTCACCAGGAATCCACTGGGGCTCTCAGTGAGGTGAAAAATTCATTCACTGTAAGACTGGCAGCTTAGCTTTTTAGGAATAACTAAATAAACAACAAATTGGAGGGAACCACAATCTCCTCTGAAATGCTGTGACATTCTGTGACGTGGTAGGGAGGCTGAATTTCTGAAGTTATTCATATAGGTGAATGACTCTGACCCAGTGACTACATGGTGATACCTTTAGTTTCTGGGTCAAGTAGTCATATAGATGCAGGGTGAGAAGGCAGGATCTGTCTGCATATTTTTTTCTTGTGTGTGAATATATTTGTTTACAATCTGTCTCTCTAATGAATTTATATCCTTGGAAGAACTGCATCCAAATTGGATGAGACAGGATTATGTGACCTAGATGTTTTCCAGTACTATGCTGTGAGGTGGTCAAGGATTGGAGGGCTTGTTTTGGAGTCAAATTTCAGTTAGCTGGCCCTGTAACCTAGAATAAAGGTACATCTTCCTAGGGAGAATGTTAATCCTATTGTATGTTGTAGGGTAAAAAAAAGAAAAAGCCTTCTATCTGAATTGGTTTTATTTTATCAGACACTGTACTAGCAACCTAGGTTATTTTTTTTCCCTTTGCATCTATTATTCTTTAGGCTTGTCAAGCAGAGGAGAGAGCCAAAATAATGGAAAAGTAGTAAAATTAGACACTTTAAATCATGCTTGTGAAATGTCAGTGGTACTGATAAGCATGTTCTGGGCAAAAATAAATGTAAAAATAGATTTCAGAAAGGACAAGTTTTTCAATTTGTTGTTTTAAATAATGTTCTAAACTGTTGGCAGAAAGATGTGAATTTGAAAGTATCTTATTGTTACCAAATCTGCAGACTGGATTGTGAAAAATAATCTCGACTGAAATGTGTTGTCCATCATTAGCTAGAGAGCTCCTTCTTTGTTCTGATTTTAGAAAAGCAAAGCTATCAATTTACAGCACTGCTTATCTCCAAGTGCCATAGGTTGAAATTTGGTTAAATGTATTGCTGAGTTAAGCTCACATTTATTCATTGGTGGGTAGGAGTCCTCCAGCCATTTTTCTTAACATCAGGTCAGAACAGGGAATAGACAGAATGCTGATCTGCCATTATCCATCACCTCTGCTTCACACAAGGGTTTCCAGGCACCAAGTCCAGAAAGGGAATTTTTAATCTAACGTTAGATTCAAGTATATGATGTGGTGATTTGACCCCCTAGTTCCTCGATTTTGCATCTCCACCTGCGAAACTCAAGTCCTTGTAGGCACTTTCTGGTACTGCAGTTTCCATTCATCTCTCTTTGTCAGCATATTTGGAAGGAGGCTGGGAGGCAATAGAAGAAGAACATCCTCTTTTTAGACAAAAATAACTTTTATTCATAAGAGATTTTAAGATATCTCTTTGAACAGCTACTGCTGAGTTCTTGGGTTTTTTTCCTTTTTTTTTTTTCTTTCTTTTTTTCCTTTTTTACCTTCAGCCCTTGGAACTGCTTTTTTTTAGTTTAGAAAGTAAAATCCTGGAAAGTGGCTCAGTTGGCCATTCACCTGTCTGGAAAACTGAACTGTTTCTTTCTGGTTCTTATCCTGCTTATTAGTTGGGTTTCAGGCTGGATTTGCACTGTTATATGGCAGGCAGTAGATAACCTGCCCACTTGCCAGACACAGATCCTTATTTTTCTACCTTGACTTGTAGAAATCTGAGTTTGAGGCGATGGATTCTGATTTCCTCGTTTCATCAGAGTGTGTAGCACCACTTCTGTTCATTGGTGGGACTTAGAATTTTAAATTATATCACTTTTCTTTTGAGGGGACCTTTAATCAGCTATGAAAGCATCCAGAGTATAACTTGGGCAAGGCAGTTGTGTCAGAGCATAGTAGGGAAGCCTGGAACTGTTAGAGGTTTGCATTTGCAGAGGCTGGAAGGAAGATGTTTAGGGATGGGAGATAGGAAAATCCAGTCTCTTCAAAGGAAGCACAGATGTGCAGCCCCCAGGTAAGAACAAGGGAAAAGGAAGTTTGTGACTCCTGGACCATTTTTGATGCTTTTCACTGTGAAAACTGTTTTCATAGCTGCTTCTGCTGCCTATTCACTGGCTTTATTATTCAGGCACTTTTATACAGAAAACATTGAGCTTGGTAGACTGGCCAAAAGATGTTGAGTGCTACTGAAGCCTTTTAGCTGGGTTTGCCTGAAGGGGAGATTTCCTGCCAGTGTGATTTCCATGGACTGGACATAGATTTAGTGATGCTTCTATGTGCAGATCAAATGGAGCACTCTTAAGTTACTTTAATATCTGGCAGTCTTTCCTGGTGCTTGGCAAGTAGGAGGACATTGCCAGAAATGTAGGTATTTTTTTTTCTTTCAGGGTTTTGCTGCTGTTGTTGACAGGTTTTGTTGTTTGTTTTTTTTTTAGTGTAGACATTTTGTTAAACTCTGCTGAAATTAGAGAATTAGTGGAGAATTAGATGGTATCTATAGTAGTGAAATGCTAGAAGCTTAATGTTGGTTTTGATGGTAACCTCCACCAGCAGATTTTCTTAGAAATGGAAAATTCAGCTCAAGATTATTGGTTTGGTTTTGTTTTAAAGATGCTCTCATGTAATGCTTCCTGACAAATGCTGTTCATTGAGTAGGACTCGATGTTTATTTATTTTTTTCAGCAAATGCACATGGATCTGAACTGAATTCTGAATTTGAGACAGAGAACCTCCTCTACCTTCTGTAGCAATTCGTAATGTCTGGTACTTTGCTCAGTGGTGTTATCTTACCTTATGGGCCTTAGGTTCATCTAACTTGCATTCAATGTGTTGTTTGTGCCCAGCTCTAATAAAATTCTCAGGAGTCCTGTCCAATTTTGACAGATTTGAGACAGAGCTACTGGGCTGAAACACTTCACAGCAGGGACCTGATTCCTTCCATGAAGCCAGATGCTGTTGAAGTCAGTGGAGAAGGCTTCTAATACATAAAGGACTTTGAATATGACAGCTCATTGCTAAAGAAGTGGTTTAATAAAGGGAATCCCTGCATAAAACTGGTACAAAACTATGAGCTTAGTCATATGCCTTGGGGCCCATTAAGAAACCACTTTATGAACAGCTGCAGCTACTTTCATTAGGACCATGTCATTAAAACTTCGTGGTACCTCTGTCTTGAGACAGGTGGCCTGGACAGTTCAGAGTTTTGCACTCTCAGCCACACATGAAACAGGTCTGTCTACTTTAAAGAGACCTAGGGTTGGAGGGACAGGTGACTTGAAGGCTCAAAAGCCAGAGAATCTTCCCCAACCCTTTCCCTGAAAGGAGAATCACTGATAATGATACGAGGAGACCACAAGCACGCTGTATAATTTTGATACAAAAATCAATGTGAGGAAATAGGGAAACCCATGGCACTGTAGGCAGTCCTTGAGAAGGTTCAGTGCTGTTCTTCTCCAAACCTGGAGTTACTCTTGCTTTGGACTGGTGTAATGGATAGCATACCATGGTCCTTACTGCCTCATGTTTGGTTGCAGCTCTGGTGAAAATCATGCTGTGGTAAACAGCCTTTAGAGCTGTGTTTGTGAGTTGGTTGAGATGGGATGTGTGTGTAGCTGTAGGATCTCCTTCAACAGCTCAAAAATCGTGAATATTTTTTTTTTTTTCAGATTTGGTGAAAATTGGGCTTCCTGTGGTGTGTGACTGTTATAAAGACTAACATGAACTTGTGTGTAGTAGAGTAATTTTTGTTTGCATAATGTGATGGGGTTTTGATTTGCATAATCTTTTGTCTGTGTGTATGCACTCCATATCCTTCAGAGGAGGCTTAGAGCTTGACTGTCTCCAGTAAAGGGATCCTAGTCATTAACTGGGGATGCTTTTCTGTGCTGTAGACTGAAATGTATTTCCTTAGGATTTTTTAAAATTCAAAATAAGCTTTAAATTAATCTGTAGACTGAGCAATAGTGAAGCAGAGGTCTAAAAGTGGATTTCCCATTCTGTAAGTGAATGAAAAATATGCACTCTTTAGGCCCTTGGCTTTCTCAGCTGGTTGAAATCTTTGACATAGTTACCTTCCACTCAGAAGATGAGCTATCAGCTTGTCAGGTGGGAGATTGTGTTCTCAATTGCTTGCAAAGGGTGATTGTAGTCATCCCTTGTTAGTACTGATATAACCCATAAGTAGTTCCACTAATTTCAATTAGTCTTCTCCTTGTTCACATGCTTTTAACTGAGATCAAATTATCTATTTTTTCACTTGCATCTATTTTGTTTATTGACTTGAACTCACTTGTTTTACTGCTGTTGGTATCTCCAACATAAATGCATAGGTTGCAAAGGCTGATACATCCTTCAGTACATAGCTATAAATTCTGCTGTGCTGTTTGGAAAGGAAATTGCTGATTTCCTGGTATGATGGAGAAGGACTTCTGGTACAGACAATAGGAATAAATGGTAAAGGGCAAATGACAAGAACATTTGCTGTCATAATAACTTGCACAACGTGGTTGTGGTTTATGTAACTGGGCATCTCAGAGCTGGGTCTGAAGGACAAAGGAATGTTTCTGTCTGTCTCACTGTGGCATGTACTCAGAGACACTGACCACCACAGACTAACTGCTGTTTTGTGAAATACACATTTATTTTCAAGAGGCAGCTTTGAAAGGAAACCACTGAACTATGTAATCCATCAATTTAAGCAATTAAAAATGGCACACATAGGATTAGACTGGACTCAGCCGTGTGCAGTCTGCCTGTTACCTGAGCTGGAAAGGAGAGGAACTTGCTGAAGTGAAGGTACACCTTTTTCCAAAAAGGGTCACGTCTGCTTACTCCACTTGCTGACCCATTCTAGTATTAAAGGGCATAATACTTTCTGAGGGATGTGTTATGTAAAGATTGAATTATGAACTTGGGGTGGAGGTGTTACAAGTGTGGAGCTGTCCCTGGGAATTGATGGGCTCTCCTCATCTTTGGCTGAACGAGACGTAGAAATAGCAAGGTCAGCAAATTATCTCTGCTGCACAGTTCTAAGGAGAAGGAAAAGGAGCTTTTATAGAAACACCTTCGAAGTACTTCTGACATCTCACCAACCCCAGTACATTAATCCTTAGTATTTCTGTGTGGCAGATTTATATTACCAGTGGAAAAAACAAAGATGTAGGAAGATTGAGGCCCAAATTCAGAAAGACTTTGGGGTAATTAGGTCCATGTTGACTGATGCACTTGAATGAGTGTTCCCACAGGACATTTTCTGTGAGTTTAAATTGTATGTAGAACTACAACACATGACCCTGTCCAGAGATTAAAGCTGCTGAGTTATTTTTCTCTGCTTTATTAACTGTCTTACATACTGAACTACCCATCCTTCACATACACAGGCACTTGATATCAGTAATATTCACTGACATTTTCACTGGTGCTGAGGATCACCCAGCTAATCAGGCTGTGAGACAGCAAGGATGCATGGAGAAATTTTAGTTTTCTGCCTATACCCATCACCATTTGGCATGTTCTGAAGGTACACACTACCTCCTTCCAGTCCCTAAGTGATAATTTACAGAGAACTCAGTGGTGGAAAAATCTCTTTAAATTTGAAGAACTAACCATTTTAAAATGATTCCCTGAAACTTAGTAGTTTCACAAACAAACAAATTAACCTCTTATAAACACCTACAGGAGAAACACTCAAACTCCTTAATTACAAAAGATGCCTCTATGCATTCAAAATCTGTTCTTTGTTTTCCTGTCAGGCCTCATTTCCACAAGGGACCCCTTTTCTAAGGCCAGCAGGACTGCTGTGATACAGGAGATAAATATATATGACAATGGATGTGAAGTGGCAGAGCCCTGTCTTGGCATTGACACAGATAATTGCATTATTGGGGAGTTAGTGTTCAGGTTGACTGTTTCTTGGGAGAGATGTCATATGGCATTTTTGTGGTGGGAATAATAAGTATCCCCTAGCAACATTTACATTTGCCATTTTAACCCTTTCAATTAATGTTTCTAATTCCTTTTGGCACTATTTTCAGAAGCTCCAGGATAGATGTTTAAGGACAGAGATTCTATGTATGTTGCAGTGTCTGTCTCCTGGTCACCTTGGTAGAGATCATTGGCAGGTGGGGTCCTTCAATTCATTGCTGTTTGTAGCAAGAAAACCAGTTCTGTTCACAGATGTTTGTGAAGAGTGCCAAAATTTAACCTTCTCTCTAGACTCTCTTCAGAATACTTAGACAGTTAAACCAGTGGTGTAAATGGAAATCTGGTATTCCTATATGAGAGAAAAAAAAAAAATTTTTTTAGCTATGAGACTTGCATTCTTTGCATCTAATATGCACAAAAGTGTAGATATAAATGTTTGATGTTGTGAGTAGTGGCATTAGTTAAGGCACAGTGTTGTACACCAGTAATTACAGATGTTAATTATAAAGGAGAACTGGATTATGACTTTGGCTGCCCTCATTAGGAGGGGACAGTGTGTAAGTAGTCCTGGGAGGCTTTGTTAATTGGAGAAAACTTGTTTCATAGCATCTTCCTTGCCTTTTCCATCAGGAGGTAGTAATTTACTACTGCTAATACAAATACCTAATGAAACACTGCTGCTGTAGGTCAGCATTGCTATTCGGTGAGAGGAGAAGAGCATGTGACTCAGCTTTGTTGGTTTTCTCCAGCCTTTCCCTACCTTTTGCTTTATTCTGCTTCACTTCTGCTTTCCTGGATTTGGTTTGGGAAGTCCATGTGGAGGTGAGGGTGTGCATCCCGGGATGCTTCATCAGAGACTCCCTTGCAGGACCTAATGCTCACAGGGGGCTGCTCCTCAAGGATGAAGTATACCTCTGGCCACTTTCCATGTTCCTTGGGAACACAGCCAGAGATGCACCCACAGGCACCTGTGATTCTGGACAGATACACTGGCTGCAGTTACCTTGCAACCCAGGAGGCCTTTGCACTTCAGAAAACTTACAATGCTCTTCTGTTTCTGAAAGGAAAGTAACCACAGGCTCTCTGGAACTCTCTACGTTGCCTCTGCATGCAGCTAATTATTTTGAGAGTGAAACAGCACCTTTGAGGCATGTCCATGAAATAATAATTAAAGTGTCTTGTGTTTGATCGTACCACTGGACAGCTAATTGAAAATCACGTTCTGTCTCCATAATGAGTCAAATAATAAATGCATTTGTGTGCTGATGGGATGACCCATCCCAAAGTCTTTTCCCCCCTTTAATTGCTATGATGCCAACTGGCAGGAGAGGACCACGTGCTGGGCTGTCCTTGATCAGCAAACCCAGCAGACACAGACCTACTGTCGGGGAATCCCGTGAGCTCAGATGAATGAGGCTCTGAAGGATGGGACTGCTGCTTCCAGCAATTAATGTACAGATGTGTAAGTCAGGCAGAATATGTTGGGTTTCCTGCTGTCTAGGAAGTCAGTGGTTAGCACAGCACTTGCCTGGGTTTAAGAAATGGGCAGAGCATATATGTATTTATGGTGAGGAATGAGATGGATGTTGTGGGCTGAGTCTGCCCATAGGATCATGCCATTCAAGACCCTCTGTGATGCCCAGTTGGCTCTGATACAGCAGAGGCTCCCTGCAGAGCAGCTGCTCTTTCAGGAGGGGAAGATCTGGGGCTTACCCAAGTCCAGGTAGCATCTCGAACTCTTGCAAGCAGTGAATTGTCCTCAGCTGGTCTCCTGGGAATCTCAACAAGTATTAATGGCAAGGAGTACATCCCTCTTAGTCACATCCCTTGTGTGTTTTTCTAATCTTTGAGTATCTATCCTGCTCTCTGTGGTAGGGGAAGTGCTGTGCTATGTTTTATAACATATTTCTTAAAAGGTAGGAACACAGGAAGAATTCCTTTGCCCTCCTCTCCACCATATGTTGTACATTTGTGAAAGATGGACATACCCTGATTGTTAAAATAACAGGTTTGCTTTTCTTTCTTCCTATGGTTTATAGATACAGGGAAAGACAAGATTTAGTGTATTATGGCATACAATTATTTGTGGGATCTAAGGTTGCTAGAGAAGAAAATCAATTTAATAAACATAAATGAGGAGAATTCCAGGCTGGTCCTACGCTGTGAAATGCACTGATGGCAATAGCCACAGAAGGGATGACTCTGGGATGTCACTTCTAAGAAGATTCAGGGCTGGACCAGTGCTCAGCTACCGTGCTTCTTATGGTCTTATTTTTACAATGATGACTTGCATAATCTCCTCATCACAGCAAGAACAGCCTTTCAGCTTACAGGGTCATTCATTTGGCAGTAGAACTGCCTGGGAAGAACTAGTTATTTCAGGTTAGCATTTACACATATGTATGTTCATGATTATGCCCTTTCTGTGAAATAAATTAAATAATTTTTCCCAGCCTACAGTCATGTAACCAATCATAGCTTTCCTCTGTAGCTCTTGTACTTTCTGACATCTCAAAAAATGTCACGGTGCATTAGTGCTAGGGAGACAAAGACAAGTAAGGAAGTCTGCTGATGCTGCTTTTTACATTTAAAATCATGCAACATATCCAGGGGTTTAGGATGCATTTTCTCAGGAGGTTCATATGACCCGAGTTCCCTGCTGTTTGTATTTTGCAGTCACGGTCCTCCAATTACATTGCCACAGTTTTGGGAAAGGTTATAGTTGCTTCAAACCTTGCACTGCAAAATTATATTCTGCTGCTGCTAGTGCTTGAGAAAGGCCTGGCTTCCAAACAAAGGCAAGAGAAAAGAATAAAGCAGCAGACCCTGCAAGAGATAGAATATTGTCTTTGTGATTAAAGCTCTTTTAGGGTATGGTCTGTAATGGGAAAGAAAACGCATGGTCTCCACTGATCTGCATTTTAAACAATGTTGAGGATTAGCAGAGGGGCAGCAGATGCACCTATTGAGCTGCAGAGGAAGGGATTCAGAGCTGTATCATGCAGATGGAGATTATTGTCCTGTCGCTCCCCAGCCCGGCAGCGCTCCTTGTCCCGGCAGCGGGAGCCTGCTCCGTGCCGGGGGACACAAACTGAGCCCTGGCAGCCCTGCTCCTGCTGCTGGGGACATCATGGGTGTTTGTGACACCCCAACACAGCCAGCTTAACCCTTCCCACTTGAACAGCTTGGTCTGTCAGTGCTGCCTATGGTTCTGCGACAGATCTGTCCTTTTCCTACAGCAGGGCCAGTAAAATGCTTGCACAGAGGAAATAGATTTCCCTTCATGGTTTTTTTCTGTTCTTTCCTTTCTTCCAGGAATCAGCATCCTTTCTCCCATCTAAAACACAGCGTTGTGAGTTTGTTATTGCTGTTTTCATTAAATGGATCATAAATTTGAAAGCTTTCTCACCAAATTTACATATCCACATGTAACATAGAAAACACCCCGTTTTTGCTTTCAGATTTTTTTTCTCTAAGTCAGGAACAGACCTCATGGCACAAATGGAATTATTATCCTTTTATACTCTTGCAGCAGGAGGTAGGGATGAGGTTTGTCTGGAATTTTATTAAAATGACAGTTTACTGGCCAATTTTTTATGTTCTAGCACGTAGTTTGCATGTGAAAATGCATTCATGATGGATTCGTAGCTTTTTTGCAGCCTTCTCCCACCAACTTAAGATGTGACTGTGGCCTGTGCTTGGTTTCCAACACTGCCACAGGGTTTCTGTGTGACCTTCAGCAAATTTCCCTGTTCCTTAATGCCTGAAGTCTTTATCATCAAACAGAGAAAGAGCAGGTAATTAGGTGTACTCTGTGACTGCCTTATCTGTTTGGATCATAACCATCCACCCCAAGGCAGGGCTGAGCACCTGTTCCATGGTGTATGCATTATGTTTATTACAGTAGAGTCCTGCTCTTGAGTGGAGTCTTCCAATATAAACAGCAGTAACAATTCCATCAGGCTCTTGTTCACCTATTCCTGTGTTATTTTGCATATTTTCTCTTTAAAAATAATTTTCTCTATAGTCCTGAAATGTTCATGAGGCCTGAGAAAAAATACTGGAGAAAACTGTTTTCTGCTACATCCTATACTTATTTGTGTCATAAAGATGGACTTTTCCAAAAGCAGCCAGGATATTTCCTCATGCTTTGTCTCTTCTATGTGGGCAGGAGAGAGGGGCAAATTTCTCTATATATGCAAACATGACTATCTTTTTGCTTCTTGTTTAGTATGGATTCTACCTTGTTTGCTTCAGTAGCTCCAGCACTTCATGCAGTTCCTCTGGCTTTGTCCTTAAGCTGGAGCCCATCTCAAGTACTGATGTAAATCCTCATGTTCCCACACTCAACAGCAGATTAGGAAGAGTGAATCTCAACCACAGAGCAAGGCTCTAGACACCAGTTAAGGGCAGAAGTGGTGAGGACCGTGCTGAGGGGGCAGGGCTCGTGTTAAGCTCTGACGTGGGGCTTAGCTCACAGCTGTGAGGAGAAATATTACCTGACAAACAGATTTGATTAATTTATGTAATTTATATTTAAATCAAGGCAATTTAAATTGTGGATTTTTATTATGGTTTGAATCAGCAAGGGCAAAATCTTGATTTCATTTCTTGATTCCGTCCTTATTTTTTCATTTTTACATTTTAGATATTTTCCAAAGAAAGGTTCATTTTCAAGTTGGTGGCCATCCAGTTATGATGATTTGCAAAATAAATGTAGCATTTCTCTTCTGTGGTTAGGAAGACATTCTTTTCTGCTGCCCATTCATTGAAGTAATAATGTAGTTAATGTACATTTACTTACATCCTTTCTTGAATTTTTTTTCCTACATTATAGATTGATGACTGGCCTTTTTTTTAGTCACTGTAGATGGACATATATTCTTTACAGGCCATTTGCATCAACCTCTGTTTGAAAATTGAAATTTAATTTATTAAAAAATGAAAAAATCATTATTTATTATCCAGATGTGCTGATTCCATTTAAAAATAAACATGAAATGTTTTAAAAGATTTTGTTTTGACCAGGTAGGACAGCATGTGAGGGGCCCCTAGGTAGACATTTTGCAGAGCTCTTTCTTCTTCCCAGACTGCTTACCTGACAATTTCTGGGCTCTGGAAAACAGACTCTGTTGTGCTGGGATCCTCACTTGGAACGAGAATGAGAGGAACCAGACCTGAAAGGCAGGTCTGTGGAGGAGAAAGTCTCAGCTTTGGTTGTGTGGATTGTTGCTCTTCTTCCACAGTGTCTCTTCCCTGCTGTGTGGGAAGAATTAGAGAGCAGTTTGTATGGATGGCCTTCTTTAGGGGGTATGTAAGCTGAAGGAAGCAGCAGTAAGGTTGGGGTGAGAAGTCTTCTTTCACACATCCAGACAAGAAAAGCAAGAACTCACCATGAGTGGCCCATCCACAGCATTGTCTGTAGTCAGAGAAGAAGCATGTGAAGTTGCCCTTCAGTTATAACTTACCCAATGCTTAAAGGTGTGGTGTTGTGAGATCCCCAGGACGAGGTAAGAGATGAGAATTTGACTCCGTGTTCTCAGAAGGCTGATTTATTATTTTATGATATGATATTATATTAAAAGAAATTATATACTAAAACTATACTAAACTATAGAGAAAGGATACATCAGAAGGCTAGAAAGGAATGAATAATAAAAACCAGTGACTGACTCAGTCTGACACAGCTGGCTGTGATTGGCCCTTAATTAAAAACAATTCACATGTTTGGATAAACAATCTCCAGACCACATTCCAGAGCAGCAAAACATGGAGAAGCTGAGGCTTCTCATCTTCCTAGGAGGAGAAATCCTGGTGAAAGGGTTTTTCAGAAAATATCACAGTGACATATAGGACTCCTGAGAACGAGCTGTGGTATGGCTGAAGAAAAACAACCAGCTCGTTCACATCTTCCCTTACGTTTTCTCACTCTGCTTTTGTTGTACAGGTTCTGGTTTCGTTTTCTTTGGGTTGTCTTGCACTAACTAGAAAATGTTAGGGGACAGTTTCTCTTTTAGAATAAAACATGTAGAAAACACAAAGAATTACTTGAAGTAATTTAGATAATATTTTTAAAAATTGCTGCAAAGAAGCATTGCTTTTTCATTAAATATCCTTAAAACGCTCTGAAAGTGTTCTTTGCTCACTAATATCTACAGAGACTCAATGGAAGAAAGCCACTGAATGAACCCAGTTCGATACACTGTATTTTTGAGACCAAAACCAGTAGGAATAAAGAGGGATCTGACTCTTCTCCGTAGTGGCCACTGATAGGACGAGAGACAATGGGCACAAATTAGAACAGGATTTATCTAACACAATAAACACTTTATTTACTGTGAGGGTGGTTAAACAACGGAACAGGAACCCACAGAGGTTATGGAGTCTTTATCTGTGGAGATACCCTAAATCCAACTTTGTCTTGGACAACATGCTCTAGCTGTCCCTGCTTGGAAAGGGCTTTGACTTGATCATCTCTAGAGCTCCCTCACAGCATAATTCTGTGATACTGTAACTAACAGCAAATTCTAGATTTTTTTTTTTTTTTTCCCCTCCTCAGCAGTGAATTATGGACTGCTAGCACAAATCAGAGCAGCATGCTTAGAGAAGGCCTCTTTTGTTTCTTTAACTCTGTTGCTAAATACCTGGACATCTGGTGCCCTGATTTTCTTTATGCTGTTTCCAGTGAGCTGCCCCCAGTGCAGTCTGGATGTTCCTGCTCTGGTATTCACTCACCTGGTTGCCTCTGTAGTTTCAGAAGGCACCTTCTCTGCCATTTCAGCATTATCTACTGTTCACAGCAACACTCTCATGCACCTGAAGAGGAGGAATTTCAGAAGAGTACACTGCAAAGAGAGACAAAGATTTTTAAAATAACTTTTGTTTAGGATTCTTCATGTAGTTATTAGCAGGATTTACAGTTGATGCTCTGGGATGAGGGATTCTCCATTGTATTTAACAACTTGTAATCACACAAAAGCCACAGATTTTCCTTAATTCCCTTTAATGTGATCTGAGGGGAGCACCTCTGCTCTTTCTCAGAAGAGAGGTTAGCTTCTCTCTCTAGGAAGTAAGCTTTTCTTTCTGTGTTTCTCTATCTCCTGGAGCTGGCAGAGGCTTGTATCCCTGTAAAATGGAAGGGAAGAGTTAAAGTCTTGTATGTGCAAGTAAAAATGGTCCTTCAGGTGGTTCTGCAGCTGAAACCTGTGGGGCTGTATCTGCTGCACCCTCTGCTGTTGGTCGAGCTCACAGTACCCACATGCCTTCCTGCACTCCTCTTTCTAGTGGGTGTAGCCAGGCTGCTTGTGCAGGAAGCCTCCCTGGCCTGGCTGGAGCTCAGGAAGCAGATTCTGTGCATATGGCAGGGCTGTTCCACCATTTTGTGACATTTCACAGGTCACTGCAGCTCACAGCATTTCCCAAACTGGGTTTGTTTGTCCATCTGACCAAACCAGGCTCACTGGTTTGTGTACTGAGGTACCAGAATTAGGCTATCCAAGTCTGAAAACTGAGGCTTTTGTATATTCAGCCTTTGGGAGTTCCTGATTCTCTTCTAAAAGTGTTTTTCCATTCTGGCTGAGAGGTTTTTTTTTTTATTATCAACCCTAGTAAAATCTGGAGTGCAACCTCTAACTCTTGGTTTTAAGCATAAAGGGTCGCAGTCAGATAGTGTTGCTGTGGATACCTGTCCTGCCAGGTCTGTAGGCTATTTCAGCTGCTGATTTTTGTGTTCAGGGAGAAACCCTTCATACCCAGCTCTGTGCAGCTTGGCCATGGCCTGAGCATGCAGGTGGCCTGACCCTGCAGAGCAAGTAAAGAATATCATAGCAGTTTCCAGTTGCTTAGGAGCTCATAATACAAAACCAAAGAACTAAAGTGCATGTAATGCTCATAAGGACAAAAGAATACTTTCTGTGCTCTGTACAGGCAGTATCCCTTAAGGCCAGAGGCTTTTCAGGAGTGATACATGATTTGTCTAATGCCATTATTGCTGGGTAGTATTGTATTATTTTAGCCCATTTATCCCCTGTGTATGTTGGGACACTGAACAGGCACAGCAGTCTCAATTATTTCTGAGCTGCCTTCTCTTCTGAGCGTGAGTGACTGTGAGTCAACACTGAGCTCCTCTGTGGCCACTGTTTGTAGCCTGTGCTGTGTTGTGTCACCTCCTTGGAGGGGCTGGCGGGGCTGCCGTGGCTGTTCTCGGTCACAGGGAACTGGGAATAATTCCAAGGAAGCCAGTGGGGTCACAGTAAGGTACAGGTGGGGAAAACTGGGTCCTCACGTGGGAGTGTTGCTTTTGAGGGATGATATTTTAAGTTTTGCTCAGGTTTGTAGCCTGTAGGGACAAGCTGCTTATTGGTTGTTTGCTTATTTCTACATACTTGTCCAGGCTTAAAACTCGTTCTTTTTCTTAAAGTGAATCTTTTGACTGAGCCTCCTTAAGTCTTCTGATGCTTCTTGGTAAATGTGTGGGGCCAGGAAATAAAATCATTAATAGAATAGAAAGCAATCAGAGAAAAAAAGCACAGGGTGTGAGACTCTAGACTTCTAGAAAGTTCATCTACGCTTTTCTTTATTATGGCTCTGGCCTTGAAGTAGTGTTTGTGGGAAGCCTAATTTAAATATTTTATTCTGATACTGAGAAAATACCAGTCTGATTAAAAGCAGAACCCTTTCCTGTGTAGGGAAGTGGTGCAGTAAAAGATTATGAAGATTAAAGAATAACTGCACCAGCAGATTTGTCCTACCTGAGTGATAGTTAACACATACAGGGAGTTGTACAGGTTGGTAACCCTTGAGAGCAGCTGGTTCTGGAATAAGGTCTTCTACAGCCAAATCTGTAGCACTTCAGTGTCATTGTCTGCAGCAACATCTATTAGAACAAGCCAGGTTTTTACAGCTCTAAGCTGCTGCTGGAGAAACTGATCTGCAATTTCCTGAAACAGATGAGCCTTTGCATTGACTTCAAAGGCTTTAGATCAGACCCATGGAATCATTCCAGAAGAGAAAAATTCACTGTGAGATCTTCCAGAAGCCAAGGCTGGAGTTGTTGCATAGAAATCCTGGAGCAGAAGTATGACACAAAGAGGTGTTTTGACAGCACAGGTCTCATCCTTTTATAATCACTGGTTCCTGCCTGAGTTTGAAATTGATGTCATATTTCAGGACATACTTAGCCTCAGACACTGTGGTATGAATTCCATGTGATGAAACTGGGTATCAAAAGGTGGGCTGTAATGTTCCAGTTTATCTAACCACCTTCCTTTTGCAAGGCAATTAAATTCATTTTATTTTCTTTCTTTTTATTGTGGAGGCACAGCTGACCGTGCTCTGTAGGTGCTGCATTGTTTCTCGTACCTAAAATTAATGAGGTGCTTGGGCCTCTTTATGTTTGGAATTTGATGCCCTGCTTTTCTCTCTTTGTAGGGAACATAGTGAACCAGCTGTAGTGTACTTAGTACTACTTGAGCAGACAGCTCCTGTTCTTCTTGGTGTAGGAGTCAATAAATCCTTTCAGCTCCATGCTGTGACCTCTAGCCATTATTCTCAAATTAAAGGAAATACTTTTTAAAGTTTGATCAGTTTGGGTTTTTTTAACATGCCTGTTTCTGTTCATTAAAATTATAGTAGTCTCATTTTTCTTACCTTTTATTCTGTTACTCATTTGCTGTGATTTTTCTTGTTTGTAAATCAGAATTCAGTTTGCAGATGGTCTTTCTTCCCATTGTCCCAAACCAGAGACTTGGAGTTTCTCACACTCAGTATAATTAAGAAAATGTGCTATTTCCTACACTTTTTAAAATGACCATGTGCTCACAGATCTGGACTGGCCATGGCACATGTTGGCTTTTACACAGGAGAAAGGAGATAATAATGTACACAGAAGGGAACTGTGCAGCTGGCAGGTGAGCTGCAGGACAAACAGGTAAAACTATGGAGGGCATGACTGCAGGAGGCATTGGAACTAGAGTCAGTGGGAAGGAATTGCAGGTGGAAGGACACTGGAGGAGAGTGGAAGTAGTATGTCCTTAGATCTGGTGAGTTGGGACTGGAGGAGGATCCAGAGTTTTGTGGTGGACAATGAAATTAAATTCAGGGTGTGGATCTGCAAGTGGTCAGCCTCTGTTAGCTCTACTGGATACAGAGCAATTTGTCCTTGGAACAATACCAGTATCTGTCCAGTGCATTTCTCCTCTGCCTGTGTATGGGCCATAGCCCTTGCCATCAGGAAGCCCTCTGGAATTCCTGGGAGCTGCCTGAGCTAGTGGATTGCTGTTTGGCCCCTTGTCCAAGGCATGGGTGCAAGTGGGGTTAATCCAATCACTTCTTGAGCCCTTACTGAAGGGCAGCATATCAGCACTCAGTGAAAATCCTGTTAGGAATCTGTCAGGGGGTGATGAAGAGATGTCAGGGGCCACAGTAAACTGTATCAGCACGGAGCTGGGTGGATGAAGTGTTCTGTGGTGAGCCTAATCTTGTGAAGAGCATGACCTCTCTCTGCTCTGTAAAGGTTTTCCATGGTAACTCCCCTTTTAAATTAGGTTTTAATATACATATAACCTAGCTGAAACAATCTTGGCTGATGGGAGGGTCAAAAGGGTGTGAGGACTTCTTGATGGAGTGTGGAAAGGTGTGGTAAAGAAGGGGAGATGTAAGAAATTAGCATAAAAAATGGGATTAAAAGTACATGTGAAGAGCAGTTTATCTGCTGTTTCCCCTCCTCCTTCCTCACCCTCTTTCTCTGCTGCTCACTGTTCCCTCCTTATTAGTACATCAGTGCTTCTCAATAGATCACTGGACCAAGTGGGGATGTTGTGGCTCATTACCCAGATGTTACCTAATTACAGCAGCATGTTTTCCAGAAGATACCATAGGCAGGATAGACAGACTTCTGCTGGCTTCCTGCTATACCTGAAAATGGCTCTCTTTGGTCATCTCCTGACAAAGGATTAATGAAGTCTGAAGGGGAACATGGCTCTCATGATTCCTCAAGAGGAGCTTTACAAGGATATGTGCAGCTCTTGGAAAGAGGGGGGGAAAAAAGGCTTCTTACTAGGAAAGTTGTGAGTGAAAGCAGAGTTTTCCCAATACCCATCCAGAGATGTAAAAAGAGTTGGGCTTTTTCTCCAGGTGCATCAGTAGAAAGATCTGTTGTATTTGAATTTCTTTCGAATTTGAAACCAGTGAAACCACTCTTCTCTTTCCCTGTGTGCAGGGGTGGGGGTGCTGCCCTGACACTTTCAGATGGCCACACTGGAAGCTGAAGTCTGCACTTGTAGCAAAGCTTAGTCTCCCAAGTGTTCTTATCCAGGAACAAAGACTTGAACTGAAATAGGAACTCAGCCCATAGACATCACAAGCTGCTGATAGATCCCAGAGGACTTCAAGAGTTTGTTAGAGTTTGGCTGATGAAATAGTGGTATTTTGCAAAAGAAGCATCAATGTGCCAATGAAGGTTCATGTCCTGGTTCCCTGAGGGGGCCTCTTTAGATATGTGGGTGTGTCTGGTGAGATGGGAAAGAGAGCACATCAAAAGGGCTCAACACTCACATTCTTTGCTGTATTCAGGGGCCATAAAGGTTTTCTGAGAAGTATTGATTTATGAAATATTGCAAGAAAGAGACCAAGATAGAAATCAATAGAGGTGATGTTGGTTCTGTGTGTTTTGATCCTGCTGAGCTTGGAGGATGATCCTACCATAATCTCCAAGGCATACAGTGTAAAACCTGCTTCTGCTGAGCTGCTGTGTGTATCTATATATATATATATAAATCTGTATGTGTTTGTGCCTCTTGTTCCCTAATATCAGGCATGTGGATCCAGTCACATCTGAGCTGATGCATTGTTCTCCCCAATCTCTGAGCTTAGGAGTGTGTCCCTCTGGCTGGCCGGGCCAGCAGACGTTTGACAGTGCTCGTAGCTCAGGACAATAAATCTGGGCTGTGGCAATTTAGTGTGCAGCTCTCCTATGCTCTGAGCTGAGGCATGTGGATCTCAGCACTGAGGAACCTCTCCTTCCATGCTCCTGCTGAGCATTTGAACTCTGGCTTTAGTCCTACCACAATTAGAGTTTATGCAGTTTAAAAACAATTAATGCGTGAGCTCTCAGAACAGCCTTTTAGCACTAGGCTATCTCTGTAGAAGAGTCCACAGTCAAAATATTTCATTACCAACCTGGGTAGCTCCATCCTCATCCTTTTAGATTTCTGGATTTCTCCTATATCTCCTTTTCCCATTGTGCAATTATAAATTGATACCATGTAATTTGCGTGACGCTTGATATAAGTCCCTGTTTATTTTAAATGCAATAATTAGAGATAACCATTGCTATAGAAAAATAAACATCTCTTCAATGAGAAGACTGAGTAATTAAGGGCAATTATTGGTTTCTGTAAGTAGGATGCTCAGTAACGAAGTTCTTTCCAGTGCAGCTAAGAGTAGTATGAGATGTGCCTCATTGGAGACCAGAAATCTGTGCTCTAAAAGAACTGGGATGTGAAATGGAAGCTAATAATAAGAAATTATCTAGAGGTTTTTTTCCAGATTGTATTTAGAATGCAGTTTTCCTGGTTGTAATATGTAAAACTTGGGTAGGATTTATATCCCTTTCCAACATTCTTTGTAAGGATTAATCAGTTAATCCTTCTACAGCCCTTGCAAGGTGAGTGAGTGTTATTATCCTTATTTTACGCTATGGAAATCATGTTGCTGTGGGCCAAATTTTAATCCATTTTCCACTGTTGCAGATCTAAGGCAACTTCACTGCAGTCAGCAGAGTTAGACACTGTAACTGAACTGATTTAACCCTAATTGAAACTGCAGTGTTTGTGAAGATAACTGTGGAGAATAGAGAGGAGGGATATTACATTTTAAGATTGTCCTCCACCCCGCTTGAGATGTATTAATGCTTTTGTTTGCTCTAAGGGTTGATTTTCTGGACTGGCACCCTTGAGGTTTTGCAGGTCTTGCAAATGTTAGTGCATGTAGTTTTCAGGAATGAACATCCATAAATTCTTCTAAGATTTACAACAGCAACCTCCAATTTCTGGGGATAAATTGAATTATTTATATATAAAGAGCCTATGTGTAAAGTTCATGTGCAGCAATACTATATATACATCAAGCTTTTTCAAAAACAGTGTACTGGAGTTTGTCAGCCTAGAACTTTTGTTCCTTTTCTAATCCAGATAGTTTGTTGCCAGTACTTGAGCCCTGAAGTAAACCACAAATGTTTGTGTTTTGCAGTGCCTAGATTAACATTTGCAGAGTGTTCATTGACTTGAATTAATTGGCAATTAGCTAACTCAAGTTAAAAGAGGAGTGATATTTCTCTCTAGACATCCCTTTAATTGCTCATCCAGCCAAAACAGACACTTCTGGCCAGACCAGGGCTTTCTGCTTGGATTTTTTAAGGTTTTTGACAATGTGCTCTGAAGTGTAGAGCAAGCAACATGTGTGTGCAGTGTTCTTCTGAAATCAGTGTCTAGTTTTCCTACTACAGAAATGTATTTTAGGTTGGTTTTGTTTTAAAAGAAAGCAACAGACTTCCATCTACCAATGGGAAAAATCATATGTGTTAAATATAGCAAATGTACCTTTATTTCTTTGAGTAGTTATTTGCCTTGTGGTTAAAAATCAGAGTAACAAGTTACTTGTGTTTAGCCTTTCGGAAAGACTGGGAACATCCCTGACAATGAATATGCCCTAAGTGCTGTATTTAAACAACTGTGGTGTTTCATTATTTATTACTCTCTCTTTCTGGCTCAAAATGATGATTTGTTTCAGATTGGTGTCTTTGGCAGACTTCAGGTTTGGAGAGTACTGAAGACATTCTTTCTTGTTCCTAGAATGTTTATTTCTCTAACGAAGAGTTGTAATAACAGGATCATTAGAAAGATGCTACTATTTACTCAGCTGTAAAGTGCATATCAAATAGCACTAGGTCCAAACTCTTAATGCTTTATTCTCTGCTAGAGAAAATTGCTACATAAAATGCAAGGCAAAAGTAAATGAGTCTCTTCTGAAATCCTGTCCTTGGCTGAAAAGTCCTGAAGGTGATTGCCAGTTACAAGGTTGGCCACTCACTGTGGCCATGGATTCACAGTGAATAATTGTCTCAGCTCAAGGGAAGTTTTTGTTTCTCCATCCCCACAGAACATTCTTAGGTAAAAGAAGAATCTTCTCTCTGTACTGCTTCAGGATGGGCTGTCCACCTTCCCAGCTGATCTAAATCTGTCCCTTGCTCATCACATAAGCTCCTGTCCTTTACAAAAACTATTTGTATATCTGTAAGCATCCACACAGTGGGAGTTTGCCAGCAAAAAAAATGCTCAGGCATGATTATTAGCAGGTCACTGCTGCACTGGGCTGTGTCAGACCTACACGCTTCCCTTTGTTCTTCTTCCTTCAGTGGCATCTTTGTGTCATCTGGAGTTTCTCATGCTCACTGGTTTCCAGATTGTGGCTTTTAATTATGATGAGAAGACAGTGTTAACTTACACATCCCCTTGCTTTCCAGTGTGTTCATGTTTTCTCCTTTACTCCCCAGCCTGCAGTTACAGGGTTGGTTCTGATGCAGTTCAGTGGCTAAGATCAAAAGCAGCCAGATGTTTGCAGTTCATTGGATGCAACAACTGATTTTAAAGCCCCAGGATGTCAGTGTCCAGAGTCCCCAGGAATGACCCATAGATGGAGATCTGAGGTGTGCCTGAAGCAGTGAGTGTGTGACAGCTGTGTGGGTGGTTGAGGGAAACTTCAAGCAGGTGATTCCCACAGCATCTTAGATTTTCTGTCAGGACAGAGCAGATTTAACTTTAGCAGTCACAAAGGTTGCTTGCCTGCATTTGAGGGGTTAATTACTGATGAAGCAGACAAGTTCAAGATCTATTTGTTGCCTGGCAGACTTGCTGTAAGCCAAGCCAGTGCAAAATATCCTCGCAGCAGCAGCCGTGTTTGTTTCCCTTTGCAGAAGGCACATGTACCTGTGCTGGCCTGACTGTCTAGATAAGCTTTACAAATAAGTACCTAACTTACTGACACATCTGTACTGGAGGAGGATTTATATCTTTTTGAAGTGCTCATTAATAGCTGCATATACAGAAGAGGAAAAAATGGAAGATGCACCACCCCTTCCACAGCTCTGTGAGCACACCTTGGGCACTTGATTCCAAGCAGGCATTTCTGCCACTTCCATTATTTCAGTTGCTGCCTAGCAATTTATTCACATAGTTGCTTTTCTCTAAGCTCTGTTATTATGTAGATAAATAATACATCTTGAATGGTTTGTGTTCTCTGTGTCAGTGAAAGGGCTCCTTAAGAATCAGAAGCCCACAGGATCTCAATTCCACTTTTAAGTCATCTCAATTGTGTAGTTCCACAATTGACTGAAATTACAGGACAGAAACAGAAGTCCTGAGGACAAACCCTTCCTGCCTCAGCTCAATTAGGCTTTCTTCGTCGTAGCAGGAAAGAAGAGTGTTATCCTATGGATGGACTTACCAAGTGGGATTTTTTTTTTTTTAATTTTTTTTTCCCTGCTTAGGCTGGCATGCAAATGTCAAAAGGAAGTGGCCAGGAGAGAAGGGAGGAAGCGAGGCATAGCAACATGTTTTGGTTTTTATCCTAAAATTCCATTCAGTGAATTTAGTGCAGTGAAAAGTGCTGTCTCGGGCTCTTCAGAGGGCTGTCTAAAATTTCTATCTCCACAAAACAGACAGCAATGACAGTGCATTTCTTCTCTTGATTTTTAAAATGCAAATCAGGAGAAGAGGAAAGATGCATTAAATCTCACATATGTTTTCTCGTTTTGTCCTTTGTTACCATAGCATAAATCAAGAATGACTTCTTGAGGTCAATGAAATTAATTCAATATAAAGTCAGTGTAATTCAGAGCCAGTTTTATTTTTGCTAAGTGTTTGGTGTCTTCTAACAGTTGGTTAACTTTTAATTGGAGTAAACAGAATAGTTTAATCTTAGTTTTTGAGTTTCTGTGGTAGGTTAATAGTTACAAGGACAGAGGACACTGTGAAGATACCCTGTGCAGCATGCCACTGTCCCAGAAGTTTGTGGTTAAACCCTTCTCAGGCTCAATGACAGGGTGCTTCAGGGAGGACAAAAGAAAAATAGTTTACAAATCAGCCACATTCAGTCAGACAGATGTCTTGATTTGGGAGCAATAAGATTTGAAATCAACCCCTGAAGCATGAGACATAAGAAGTCTGGTATATTATTAGTGAAGAACCAGTTAGAGAGCAGTTGTTTCTCACCCTAATTGACCTCTGAAAATAACTGGTCCATGCCACGTTACAGTACAACACGGTGCCACAGATCCTGGGAGTCTAGATATAAAGGACTGATTTAGAAGTTCTGCTGAGATTTGAAAGTGTAACTAAGAGCAATGTAAAAAGTGGTGTCATTGTGCTGCAAGAGTGATGTAAGGCTGTGGTTTGTCCTAGAAGCAGGAAGGAAGCAATTGGCACAGGTTGAAACAGTGCACATTTTGAACAGGGAGGTGCTAAATAGCCTCTACCCAAACACACAACAAAGCCAAAGGGAAGAAGCATAAGTAAGGCTGCAGGTGCTCTGAACAGTGAGCATAGTGCCAGAAGTGCTTTGGTTAATATTAAAAATTGAATAGAAAAAAATGAGACAGAAGAGTGAGTGTGGTTGGACATCACATCTTGCCCCAGCTCTGGTTCCCGGTTGCTTCAGGCAGAGGACACGCTATTGCTGTACACAGTTTCAAATGGATTTGTCAGTGCACTGCATTCTTAACTTCTGTGACTTGTTTATGTCCTGGCTGAAAGTGAGGATGTCAGCTTTTAACCAGATGAGACTGAGAAATTATGTGACCAGAAATATCCAGAACACTCGAGCATGCCATGAAAGAGATGGGACTGGAAGCAAGTTGGGAGTTTATTTCTCCACATCCAGTGATTAATAATTCCAAATTTTTGGTTAACTGCATAGCAAAAGGATGGACAGGTACATGCAGAAGATTGCTGAAGTCCCTGATGAAACTCTAGTTCACTTAACTGGGCCCAGTTTGTGGTGAGGCAAGAATCTATTTGTCCCTCAGTAAGGCGTGTGAAGTCCTGTGTTCAGTGTTTCACTAGACTGAAAATCTGTTGTGATCAAATTTGATATAAAGCAACATGTTTGGCTTCGTGCTTTGCATTAGGGGATGGGGTTGGCTTCCTAAACTGCAATCTAGCCTAGGAGCTGGGAACTAGTTAGTCTTTTTTCTACTGTTTGATGTCATTGTTCATAAATGCCCTGCAAAACGCAGCAGGTCTTAGTGACACCAGAGAGGTGCCATTTCTTTTTTAGTTCAGTTATGACTGAATTAACCTAAATGGCAATTTGGCATGTAGTGTGTGGAGTGGGATGGTGTCCAGCCCATCAGGTGGTGTGCTGTATGTGCGTGTTAGACAAGAGTAAAACCTGAAGCAAACAAGATGTCACTTGAATAACCTATGAAGTACAGCTTTTCCAGCTACAAATTTTCTTAATGGCAGTAGAGTTGAGAGCTTGAGGGACCATCTTAAACTCACTTGAGGAAGGTACCTCAGTGTACCTTCATGTAAGTCACCAGATTTAGATGAAAATTTTGTGGAAGATAATGGCTTGTGTATGTTACTTAACTCTTTCTTTTAAGTCTTGGTGTTCCATATTTTGATGATAGTTCAGACATCCCAATACCGTCAGGGATAGCAACATCCTTTTGCCAATTTAATCAGTTAACAGCATTCTGTCTTTTTTGAGGACAAGAGTATAGTAAGTAATGACAAACAAGAATTGTAGCAGCATGTGCTGATGTTCCTCCACGCCACAATGGCATTCATCACAGTATTAACTTTATCCAGCAGGGTAAATTAAAACAGTAAGAGAAGCCATAATTAGGCATCATTTTATTGTGATTATGAAAACTTTGGAGGGAGCTAGGGAAATGTAGAAGCAAACATTTGACCATCTAGTTTTTCTGATTTCCAAGCTTTTGTTGATATCAGGTGTCAGGAAAAGGCCTTAGTCAAGTGTGGTTCAATTGCCAGAACTTCTTACTGGGAGATCATACTTTGAGTGGTGAGAGCTGGGCTACAATGCTTCAACAAAAGCACAGTTTTAGTGGCAGAAACTGCAGGAGCATCAATGATGTTGGTGATTTCACTGCCAAATGGTCACAATGTGGGCTGAAGGGTTTCCTTTACTCACAAGACCTTTTCTGGCTTGAGGAGGTACTAATGAGAATTTGTTTGCATATAAGCTGCCAATATCTGGATGGTGTTCTAAAGGGAAAACCCTTGACAACTAACCTCAACCTCTAACCAATTCTTCCTTTGTATTTTGCTTTGTTTCTCCTGCAGGGCTTGTGAAGTTGGGGGTTCACTGTGTCACGTGTCAGAAGGTCGCGATAAAAATTGTCAACAGAGAGAAGCTCAGTGAGTCGGTGCTAATGAAGGTAATTTTCTAATGGAAGATTTAAAAAAAAGATTAAGTTCCTGGCTCTGTGTCTTCTGTTCCATGCAAAATTAATATCTTTAATTATGTATAACAAACATCCCTGTCAGTACTAGGATTATGCGGAGCATAATAACAATAATTTAGTTATGGGGGAGGTGAGGGCAGCTGAAATGAAATGGGAGAATGCCTGTGCTTTGTGCAAAAAATAAACAGTCAGCTGCAGAGTTGGTGCTTCTCTGCTGGGGCCAGTGTATGTTGGGCACCTGACTTTCAGCACGACAGCAGTGTCATTGTGGTACATTGCAGGCTGAGGTGTACAAATGTCAGTGTGAAGAGACCTAACAGAGGCTGGTGGATCTGTTACTTGAATAGTCCTACTGATTGCTCTGCTGCATGGGTTCTCTGTGATGACTGATGTTCCAAAGTCCACAATTGCTTAAAGCTGTTGTAATTCAGTTTACAATCCACAGAGCTGTGCCGTTGGAAACCCTCAGAGTGTTTGTCCCGATGGTCCCAATGGCTGTTAGTGTTCAGAAGAGCTTAGTTTGTTTTTTACCTAGCCTTGTGATTCTCCTCACATGAATGTCATTGATTGATCTTGGAAAACTAAAAATAAAATAAATGTATGCATAGCAGTTTATTCATGTGATTTGGTGACTAGAGAGGCTAAATTCAGCTTGATGGGAAGGAACACAACTGCACCGCAATCAACAGAATTCCGTCACGCTGTCACCTGCAAATTACACTAACATGTTTGCATGTGGTGTTGAGCACTTTATTGAGGTGACTTCCCTATATAAGCTCATCTTTACACTCCTGTTTCCCATATGGACTTCTGTGTCAGCTGTTTCCCAGCACAAGTAAGCAGAGCAACCTTACTCAGAGCAGAAATAAAATGGAGTGTCAGCTAATTTTCCATCAGTGAACGTTACACAAAAAACTGTAAGTTTATGGGGTTTTTTGGACAAGGATTCTGAAAGTTTATACTCAATTGTAACATGTTCAGACTTCACCTTTTTGGAATTTCATTGATGCATTCACTCTCCTGCAGTACTGTGGATTCAAGCAGACTTATAATGTAGACCAAAAGTTAGAATGTGAAATAGATAAGAGAACTGTGTATAAATAGTAAAATCTGAATGGGACACTAAGCACTGAATATATTCCAGAGCAAAATGATAGAAATATTTTTGAAAAACTTGAGCATTTTGTTTGGTGAGAGAAACTGTCTGGTATTTATATAAAACACTTTATTTACCTCGCTGATTTTCAGAGTAGGAGGCAGATCACTTAGCATAGCAAAGCAATCTCTCTGCTTTAGCTGTGTTGCATTACCTCGGTTGTAGTATGAAATCTGAGTAGTGAAACGCTGTGTTAGGCCCTTGTTTACACAGCCACACGCTGGAGCGTGCCACGTTTTCTGTAAGATTGTACAGCATCTTTCTCAGGAGGAAATTACACGTTGCATCGTGGCTCTCATTTTCAGACCCCCTTCTATGTGAGATTTTCTCTTTCAAGGATTCTGTTCTCTGTGCTCAGGAGGTTGGAATAACAGATGGGATTGAAGTGGTTTGTCCAGTTCTTACATAAATTCAGTAACCAGATGTCTTTTCAGGAATGCCCTGTGCCTGGTGGTCACAGACAGGCCCTGAGACTTCCAAGTGAATTTAGAATACTGATAGCCAGTTTAATCCAGTCTGGCTGGAGGGGAAAAGTGCTGCAGCTTTTGGCAATCCCAGGGTGACCATTGCAAAGCATCCAACTTGCTGTGTGGAGCCAGCAGCCACAGGGAGACAGCCAAAAGTGTGGCCAAGTCATCGTGGTGTGGTGGCATTCCTACTTGCAAGTCTTCCCACCAGCTTATCAGTTCCAGTGGCTTTCTTTGCCAGTGGGCTGTGCAGAGCAGCCCCCGGAGCCAAATGATTCAAGACCACAGCTACTCTTCCAAGCCAGGCCCAGATTGATGTATTTTGCTTTAATGTCTCCTTGGACAGAAAAGCTGGATCTGACAAACATGCACACCTGCCACATGAAGCTGTAACAGTGCAGTGCTATGGCCATTTATCCTAGAGCATAAGGAAAAAGTCTGCTCACGGTGCTTTCAACATCTAAAGTGACAGGCAGAAGCATATACAGCAGGCTGCTTTCTTTGTCATCATTATTCTGTTTTGACTTGCTTCTTGTAGCCTTCATTTCTCCAGTGTTTTTGCAGTGTTTTATTCTGTAAATTCAGGGAACTGTCCCTTCTCTCTGCAGCTGCTCTTCATCTGAGCTGTGCAGAATTGAGAGGCATTTGGTAAAGTGCTTTCTAATCATAACGTTGTAGTATCGATATTTCTGGAGAGAAGAATTTGGAATTGTAGCAGCTGGTCTCAATTAGCAGAACTGCTGCTATGGAGATGATACACAGGCAGGCACAATGCAGCACAGGCTGCAGTAAATGTATCATCCAAGTGCTCACTGCCCTGTCAAGGGATGGGGCTGCTCAGTGCACACACAGCCTTTTGCTTTGTCATGTCCTGGCTGCTAAATGCAGGCTGGGGAGCAGTGTTCCTTTTCCAGCTCCAGCTTGGGCCTGTCTGGGATCCTGGCTTTGGGGCAAAGCCACATATGTAATTTCACAGTTGAGGGAAAAGTGTTGGTTCTTGTCTCGCTCCTGCCTTCCCTCAACTTGTAGAAGCTTCACAGGGTTTGTTCAGCAGAAGCCCTGCTGATGTGGGGACCTGTGTCCCACAGTACTTCTGGCTTGCTCTAGCACAAATTGGCAGGAAAGATTTCAGAAAGCAGTGTGCTACCCGGAGCATCCTGAGATTGAAATATGGTTCATTAATTTCCTTGAATTACATCTGGACCACTGATAGGGAAATTAGGCCCAGAATTCCAGAGTTGTCTATAAAGCAGTAAGGTTTCCTGAGCAGCCAGGTTCACTGCTGAAGGTTGCATTTTCATACCAGTACAAGCATTTGGAGTTTATGACTTCTGAATATAAAGGTTATATATATAATATAATGTATTTTCTATATATATAATATAAAGCAAATCTTTCCTCCGATATGGCAAAAGCTCATTTGGAAACACTGAGGTTTCTCCTGGGATATACTCAGAAGAGTCCTTTCTCCTCTTGACTGTCTCACCAGCTCTCTTCCACTCCCACCCTCCAAAGAATAAACAACAACAAAAAAACATACTCATTGGTGATCCATCAGACAAATCATTGGACAGACACTGATCCATAGACAATCATTGGACAGTGGTCGTAGAAGCAATGGGAACATAAAGGGTGAAGAATGAGAAGGGGACAGCTGGCCTTGGTCTAATTACTTGAACATGCAGGCATCCTCAGAAAGCCACAGATGTCCCAGGCCTGATGACTGGCGCCCAGAGCTCCATATGTGTGCTTTGTGTCAGCGTGCCTTTTGTTTCTTCTAGTCCTCCAGTGCTGGCCTTGAAGCAAGGCAGGTATTTCCAGGGTAGGGGATGGGGAAAAAAGCAGTCCCACTGCTGTGGAGCTCGGTTGTATCACAGGTGGTGGGTTTTGGGGAGGCTAATGAGCTCTGCTTCCAAAAAATTCTGGGTGCAATTCTCTATATTCTTAACCCCAGAAGGTCTTGCAGCAATCGCTGTTGGAGATCCCTGATTGCCTGAAATAAATGAGTGGAAGGATAGGTAGGAGAATCAAGTGTCACTTCCTCTTGGAACTGACAGGATAACTTTTGGAAGTGTACTTGTAAATAACTACTGCATGCATGGTCTATTCATCATCTCTTCCTTCTTCCTGAGCTTCTACTTCAGTGTTTATCTCTCTGCTACTTCATCCTACTTTAGAGTCTTTCCTTCCCTCTCCATTTTCTTTCAGTTGTCTCTTTTTAAGCCATTCATTCTTCATTCCCTTCCATTCTGTGACTTCTTCCTTTTTTTCTGCTTCCCCTCTTTTGCTACAGAAAGTCATGTAATAGTTGTCATTGTTTGTTGCAAAAACTGCTGAAATGCAGCATGTCTGGTTAAGATGCCTGTTCTTCAAGGAAAAAAGTTTAGGAATTGGGCACAATTTAGTATCTGAGAGAGTAAGAGAACAATCAGAGGTCGTGCTTTATAAGACTCAGAGGACTTAGTTTATTAAAGAGAAAGCTAAGACATAGCTTAACTGTAGTCTGTAAATACTGATAAAGAGGATAGGCATGTGATAACAGAGGATATTACAGTCTTGGGTATAAAAAGCTGATTGGAAATGAATAGCTGTAAGCTGTAGGTAGATTACATGTAGAAATACTAGGCCTGTTTGACCACTGTTACTATGTTAGGTTATGAAGTTACTAATTGGAACAAGCCACCCAAAGCTCTAGTGAGTTTTTCTCCTGAAAGACAATTAAACTTCACTTTGCACTGCAGTGGTTTTTTTCTAAAAACCAAGATCCTAGTTCTACTTCAGATGCTGGACTTGAGGCAGGAAGGAGTTGGTTTCCTGATCCATGCTATGCATTAGCTCTGATTAGATCAATGCAGCCTCTCTGGCCCGAAAATCCATAGAGCTGGGAATTTCAATCACACACTTGAAATCTGTGAGAAGTTCCACATCTCTGTCTGGAGCATCAAGAGAGGCACTTGTGCAAGTTGTCTGTAGAGGCAGAAATTTAGGATCCCCCAAGTGAATTAAAAGAAGGCAACACTTAGAACAGCAGCTTCTACTTGGAATACCTTATTTTCAGACTTTTAAAAGAACAGACACATTTTGGGTGACCTAGCTGTCCTCAGCTGCTGACTGTAGGGTGGTCTACAGAAATCATTACCAGAATATCAGAACAGCATCAGGGAGAAGTTAACTCTGAGGCAGAAGTGGACTGAAGTTGGTTCAAGTTCAGCTTTGATGACAACAAGGGCAGTTTCCTTGACACTAACAAAGCCAAACTCACCAACACCAAACCTCAATTCCACCAAATCAATACTTTTTCTGATGTATTCAATAGTGGCCTAATGGTTTCCCGGCTGCAGTATTTAGGAGTTTTGCTATTGATTGCAGTGGAAATGGTGTTAAGCTGTTGCTGAATCCCACTGAGGACCTCTGGCATTGTGCACAAATGAACAAAGAGACAAGGCCATGGGATATCCTCAGTGAAATACATTTAAAATACTCTAGGATATTGGCATACGAGATTTTGGACGTGGTTATATTAAAAATAGCAAATGGGAGGGAAATTATTTCCATTTATTAAAAGAAGTACCAAGAAAAAGATTTTAAAGAATTCATCAAACTTTCCAGGACCTCTTGATTAAGGAGCACTGTGCTAACTTGCTGACACTCATCTATTATTCCTCTAATTGGCTGGCATATTGCTGTGAGAAGAAAATAACCCAGAGGACCTTGTACTTGTGGCAAAAAAATAAAATAAAAAAAAAAAGATGAAAGGATAAAGGAAATTAAATCTCTCCAAAGCATGTACATGCTCATATTTTCATTTGCTGTTGAACATGTAGGTTTCAATGTATAAATGGGTATATTCATGCTTACACACTCTCATCCTCATTGTGGTTTATCTTTAACCTGGAGCATTACCACATGCTTGCCAGCTTTTAGCCCTGGAAGAGAGCAGATTAGAAGTGTGTGCCATGCACAGGCACTGAACAAACTGCAGGAATGACTGGCAGCCATCAAAGACCAGGAGCACACAAACACAGGCTTAGCCCGTGTCTGTGACCCTTGTTCATATTCTAGTAGCAGCCCAGTTAGCACAGCACAGCATCCTGTCTGCAAGTCTCTCTTCTGAGTTCAACAAGATAAAAAAAGCACCTTGCAATATGAAAAATACAGGCAAAATGAAAGGGACTTTTTTTTTCCCCCCTGGCTCCCTCCTGCTAGAGGGAGTTTGGGATTAGGAATCTGTTGCTGAATGTGTAATGCAGAGTGTTTTGTTTTAAACTGGAGCTGCTGGGGAGTATTGAAAGCCGTTTCCCTTGTCATCTGTTTGAGCATTTAAAGAAGTTGGGTAATTGTGTTTTCCTTCAGAGAATGACTCTCCGCCTCCACTTTCCACCACTCGTACAAGGAACACAGCTAGAGGCATTCTTAAAGAAGGAAATCAAACAGGAATCACGAGCACATGATGTACCTGTCAGAGGAACAAACCTGTCAAGCGTGCATAGTGCCTTTTGCTTTCTAAAGTTAGTATGATCAATTGAGGCATTTGGGCAAGCTATTAAAATAATTGGCCTCTTTCTTCCACCCCACTTTTGATTTGTATTACAGCAGTCTGGCTCAAACCTCTGTTGTACCCAACACGTTCTACCCACGGCCTTGTGTGTGCAAACAAGTACACACAGGCAGTCTACCACCCTGGTGCACTGGCTTGGTCGTGCAGCAGTAAGTGTCCCTCACGAGCCCAGACCAGAGCTAGCTGAACTCAAGGAGTGCTTTTTGCATTCATTTCACTTGCTCATAACCATAATGCCTCGATGGGAAGTAACTGCTCCTGGAGATGAGACACGTAAATGTGCACAGCATTCCAGTCCTCGTCCACCTGTGAAGCTTCTGTCAATAATTAGCCATAAAATCCCTTTCTGTTCAGCTTTGACTGTTTCCACTGTAATTGAACTGCCCTTGCACGTGGAGTGAGACTGACCATAGTTTAACTTCACATTGCTTTCCCTACTAAAGCTTCTGTGAATTCTCCTCTTCCACGGCCAAAGCTTTGTTTTACCAAAAGACATTGATTGGCTGAAGTGTTTTCTCTGAAATAAGTTTGTCTCAATAAACTCCTGATATATCAAAGTCTAGCTTTCTTTTGAACTGTCTCTGTATTTGTAGCAGGCTGTTGAGGAGTTCTCTGTGCTTTTTCCCCAGCAGAGACCCTGAAAGTCCTGCTTGTTCAGGACTCCCACTGCCTCTGAGCCCGATGTTATCATGCCAAGATAGTGGAAGCCTTGAGACAGGCTCCAAGAGTCCTAAGCTTTGGGCAGACCCACCAACCCCAGCTATAAAGATGTGTCCCTACACCACATGTGGGAGTGGTAAAGACTCTGGGATCTTCAGCTGTTGTCAGGCTTGAGGCTCATTTTTTTGGGGAAGGACAAGCTGTAGAGTTACCCTGAAAGGCAAGGGGAACCCCGGGTTAAAAGACTCCTCACTCCATTTTATACTGGTTTGCATTTCACATTCCAGAATCTTGTCTGGAAGGCTTTTAAATCTTTTTTTCTTTCATCTTTGAAAGAGAACAGTGGCATTAGAATAGCTCTAGCAGTAATGGGACATAATTCCTTGAGTAGATTGACTGACACTACAGTTGGTTCAGGTATTTAACCCTGCATCATGATGTAGAAAAAACACCATAAATATCAGTAGCCTGATCCATGCCAATTAAGGGCTGTAGTCCATTCCTGTATGTAGCAGGCAAACCATTTGAGTAAAGACTTTGTTCAAAGATCATCTTAAATTTTTTGCTGAAACAACTGGATGGTGCCCAGTAAACCAGCACTACCTTTCTGTAAGAAGCATTTCTTAGCACTGTTTAGTGTATGAGTTTCCCAGCTCAAAATAAATGTTAATGCATGTTTAAGTGGCACAGCTGAAAGCCAAGAAATGCCATAGCCCTGTCATTTATGGGATACAGGCTCTTCCTGTTTGTTTAGCATGCTTCTGTCCAACATGAGCATTTTGCTGATCATTTGTTAAGTATAAACCAGGCCTTACTCAGTCTATTCCCTGCAGTTTGTGCTATTAAGTAGTTGGCAGAAATTTAGGAAAAATCTGGGAAGGCCCAATCCCAGTGCAATTAACTGTTAGTTCCAGAGCTGTCAGATGGAGCTCGGTGCACTGTGCTGTGGATTTGCTCTGCTGCTGTTAGGGCATGTTGATCTCTGTAGTGGTGAGGGTTTAGGTATTTGAGCATTTTCTCTTTTACCAGGTGCTATTTTTGAACTTGCTGCCTTGCCTTCTGGCATCCTGAGATGCTTTATCCACAGCTGGCACGGACTTAACACGCTGGTCTGTTCATGAAGAGGTCTCCTGTAGCAATAAACCACTGCTTGCCTTCCCCTGCTGTGGATGCACACACCACACAGAGGAGACTCCCGAGTTTTAGTTCAAAATGGTGTTTCACATCCAGCTCCAGGAGCATTTTCCAGGTGTGCCAATCCTGAGAGAGCCCAAGCACAGCTACCACACAGTGACAAAAATTGCAGTCATAGCATGGTTGATCTTTCTCCAGTGTGGGAGCAGAACTCGCTGCTCTGTCAGAACACCTGGTATTCCTGAATCCTGTGCTGTAATGGAACATGTTGTGCTCAGCTGCATGGGGAGGCAGCAGCAAAGGCTCTGTGTTGTCTGAGGGATAGGGGAGATGTTACCTTAATTCTCTACAAACCATAGGGAAGGTGAGATTGAGTTAAATCTTGAACTTGTGCATCTCTGGCAGTCTCTCAGCAGGCAGCAATTGCTCAGTAATATCTCTTTTATAACATCATGCTTGTCCCTAATGGAAATAGCAACTTTTAAAAGGAGCAAGAAATTCTGGGGTGCAGGCAGGCTTTTTCAAGAACCCTTGGTGAAAACTCAATCAGGCAACCAAAATCGTTACTCTTTTGGGAAATTTGGCACTGGTGCTCCAGATTATGCTAAAATGAACACATTCAAAGTCTGGTTTTAGAACATTTTGGTAAGGCAGGGGTGAATAGCTGTCAACACTCAAGAAGGAGAATCTGGCCTACAAAACAGGATCGCTTGTTCCTGTTCCTGGCATATATACCACAGACACAAATATTTTTATATTGCAGCTCTCCCAAGTACCTCCTCTTCTGTACATTGAGTAGGAAAATTGTTAGGAAATGTCACTGGTGCAAGGTGTAACACAACAGAGCAGCTCTGTAGTTTTTTTCTGCTTTTGGGTTTCCTGTTGGTCCAGGAGACAAACATTCTTTATCATGTGTAAGTTTCAAATGCAGGCATAGCTACAGGAAATAAATAACAGCATTATGTAGAAACCATGTTTCATCTCAAGTCTTTTCAAAAGGAATTGGGCTGTGAATTTTAGCTTATTCCTTCACTTCCTAATAGCTTTTTGCACCCTTCTGCACAGCTCTATATATCAACTGTAATCAAGACTAGAAGATCTAAAATGAAGAGGCATCACCAGAATATGCAAAAACCATTATAACAAATGTATCAGGAGATGGGGATCGTGTTACTAGTTGTCTTCATTGTACCTGAAACAGATTTTCAACAGCCATTATACAAAAATATAGTTGTCTTATAAGAATTCCTGATAGATTACATTTTGCAGTGTTCTGGAAGTCTGGTTACACTGTCAGAAATGTCACCATGGATCCTTGTAATAGACTGGAATTTGCTGTTGCTCAGTGGTCAAAAATCTGGTGTGCATTTCTACATCTGTGTGTGTAGATGGTCCAGCAGAAAGAACTCGCTGTCAATAGAGGGAAATTTCCTCCATCTGTAAAATACTTTAGAATGAAGTTCTTTTTTAGTGATCTTTCTTCTTATATTTCCTTCCTAATACACTGAAATAAATCCCCTCAGTCTAATGTTATCTCTTTTCTTTGATGAATTTCCTCTCTTCACTCCTGCTCCCTCAGCTGCCCCTGAATTTCCTCCCTAAATCCCTTCTGTCCTTTGCTGACCTCCTGTTGTCCCTCACCATCCACTGCAGCACTTCCAAAGGAAAGACACACACAGAGAGTACATATTATCCTCTAGGTATTACGGGTTCATTCTATCCTCATTTCCACCTCTTAAATCAATCCCTGATTTATCAAATCCAGAATATAAAAACATTGACTTAAGAACAAATGGCTAAGGTTGTTGGACAGAGGGCAGTGTGGCACACAGCTGTTCTCACACTCATTTGGGGTTGTGTCTTCACTTCCTTTCCCTCTAGGAGTGTAAGCTGTGAGTTTAGCAGCCACGGAGGAACTTGGATTAGAAAGTAGTCCTATGGAGATACCTCAGAGTACCAGCCCCCTTCTGGGCAGCAGTGCAGTCAAACTGGAGATTTGGTTGCTCTGTAGTACCAGAATATCCCCAGTATAGCAGACAAGGTACCTGGGCCCTGCTCAGTAGACTAAATTTATCTAGTTATCAAAATAAAAAGATGTATTTCAGAGGGACTGACATGGGAATTCAGCAACTGGTAGAAAGAGATCTAAATACTGCCTATAACAGTAAAAAAACCCTCAGATATCTGTTAACATCAAATCCTTCATTTTTGAGGACAAATGGTGTCCTAGCCTTCCTGCATGGCTGTGCAAGGCAGATAGTGGTGAGAACACTTTTAGGAAAAAGCAGCAGTTAGCAGTGCCCAAGGACAAGGTACCTGCTTGGTGCTGGGCAACAGCCACTTGCTGCTGGTGCCCTGGAAGGGTGTGCATTTCATTTTGCCCTGCTGCTGACTGACCTGGGGTTTTGGCAGGCACCAGTGATTTAGTGTTTCTCTGCGTTTGTTTGGCTGTGGATGCAGCTCAATACAGATTGAGCCAGGGTTCAGGCTCTCAAATGTCAGGTCTGGGGCTGATGACATACTGTCTCAGGAAGAGAGGAGATATTAAGGATGGAGAAATCTGAGATTCTTAGAGTGTGCAGGAGTGAAATATTGGACAAATGTGCAGAATCATAGAAACAAGGGTTGAAGGGACCTCTGAGGGTTTGTGTAGTCCATCCTCCCACTCAAACAAGGACTGCTGTTGCCATGGGTCAGCTGCAGCTTTGTCTATCTTGGTTTTGAAAACCTCAAGGGACTGAAATTCATCAGCTTCCCTGGACAGCCTGTTTCAGTGCTGCATTGCACTCCTAGTGGTTTAATTAATCCCTAATATCTAACCTGAACCCCAGTGCAGATGTGAGAAGAGAGATTGACCAGGTATTGTGGCTGTTGCTTCCAGCAATAAATAAGCTTATGTCAGTCACCAAATAAAGATTTTGAGCAATTTTTAAAAAAATCTATAGGAGCTGAAAGAAGGAACACTTTGGAGCTGTGGAGACAGCCCTGTATGTTGCAGCCTCCTGGCAGAAACAACTGATCAGTGAAGTCAGGAGTCATGCCACAAAAATTTAGTATGATAAGAAGGGTCAGCAAAATCAAAATTGATGTATAAAACTGAGAATAAACAGGCCAGCCTACAAAGAATGGGCGTCCCAACAGCTGAAAGTAAACATAGCAAGAAGTGGGTTTAGGACTGGTTCAAAGGCTGCTTTACTGAGGGGATGCTGAGGCTGAAGCAGCCTAAAGAAACTCATGGTAAGGATCACATTTCATTTTTGGTTTGAGTACCAACAAGAGAGCAACCACATTAGCAGACAATGGAGGAATACTGTCTTAGAGACCTGGGAGGTGAGATCTGTGAGAGGTAACACTGGAAGTAAGATCACAAGTGCACTGCACTGGAATAAAGGACATGACAACTGAATTTCTGTGATTTAAGTGTTAGATACAAATCAAATTCTAGATATAGACAAGTTCTGTCTTAGTTTGAGGAACAGCTAGCAGACGATAGATGAAATAATTAACATATTGACATACCTTCACTGCACTTCTAAAGAGGTCTTAACTATTTCTGACTCTTTCATTTCTCACTCTCTCAAGTTGCTGGTTCTCACAGAGACTTGACCTCCATCATCTATCATCCCTCCAGCTGTCCCTTTCATTACAGTTTCTATTTATCTTCCACTTGTTTTCCAGGTGCAGATCATTAGAAATGCTTGGTTTCTCTCCCTTTATTTTTTTCACATTTTTTGTACAGCAGTACCATTCGTACAATTCCTAATTTCTTCCTTATTGCTGTAACTGTCTGCTACTCCTGGAAGTACGATTTTCTTCTCCTGTTTTGATTCTGAGTTCTCTATGTACCACTCCTTAGATTACCCCACAGCCATCCTTCTTTTCAGCTGTAATCCCCTCTGGTAGTTCTGTATCCTCAAACCTTTAACTATGAGATACTAATACTCTATATATGCCTTAGAAACTTTCATTCATCTTTTCTTCAAAAGCTTTTTAAACTTAAAGAAAGCTAGGGGTTGTGTGCAGCATCCTTAACCTGAAATAAGATGCCACAATCCTGTCATCATTGTCTAATAATCTGATACCTGCTCTCTGGCCTTCAGTGGGGCAGAATTTAACACAGCCTGATTTAAATAAAGTGCTGTAAATAGCCAGTCAGAATCACCAGGTCCTTTATTTGCATATGCAGATATGGTTTTTCAAAGTTACAGTGTCTCAGCCAGGGTATATCAGCATTTCAGGCATTATTTCTATGGCCAGGAGTACAAATGCCTAGACCTGCAGCACACAATGTAATGGGAGATTTGGGGCAGCCAAGCAGAATTAAAGAATTCAGGGCACAGCAAAAAGGTTGTCTTGATAGATTGAATGCATATATTGATGTTTAGATAACCTAAGCTTAGAGCCTCTACTTAATCTATATAGAAATTAAGAATGTGTTTCAGGGTTTTATAGGCCAGGCATGTTCCTGAGAATATTTTTCAATGAATTAGTTTTCATTATGAGATTCAGGAAGCTAATGATGTAGTAGTTGAAAGATGAGGATTGCTCCTGGATGCATCAGAATGTATTGGTGGGAATTTTGAAATGGATTTAGTAGACAATAGATGACAGGTATTTATCACCCAGTGAATAAATAGCATATGATGTAATTCTGCTACTCATCATGGAAATAACTTTCATTGATTTTCAATCAACACTTTTGTGGCTCAAAATGCATATAAAACATGCTAGTCTAATCTCAGAGTTATCATAAGAGGATTCTACTCCTGTTGGATTCAGCAGAACTGCAGCTCATTTCAGCAGGAGTTTTTTTTGTGCTGTGTCATCCCTGAGATGAAGCTCAGAGGCTCCCTGATCCTCTCGCTGTGATAAATAATTTTTACTCACCCACGGGCATTTTCACTCCACCCATTTTATGCATTTTCCAAGCCATAACCTCCTTCTTCTCAAACAGATGATTTGATTTTCGTTCATTCTATTTTTAAGTGATTTCCTGGGAATGGGACGGATTTCTATGCATGCAGAATGGCTGTTAAACTGAATCCTCATTATAGTAACATCAAATGGCTGGTTTAAACTGCTGACCACCCATCTGAGTCATTATGCTAAATGTTCTTTGCTCCTGGGCACCTCCCTCTCTGTGCATGCCACAGTGATGTGAGAAGGAACACAGAGGTTCCTGTGGGATCTTGACGTATCACCCAAAGCACCAAAGGGCATGGACTGCATGGCTTTGTAAATTAATCTCTTCCCACAGACTTGAATTCACCCCATGGGCCTGCTGCTGCAGTGCAGTCACAAAAATACATAGATGAGAAAACTGGAGTAGGTCTGGTACAAGATGCAATCAGTTGCCTTTAAATGTGTACGTATAGTTTAGAAATTGCACCTTTGAAACAGCAGTGTGCACGTAGCATGGACCATAAATGGCTTCCCAAAATATACTGCAGCCTAGAACACACCCAGTGTATTATACCTGCTGGTACCTATATGGCTTCAGTTCCCATGGAGGATGTGTGGCTGCTTCATGCAAAGCCAGCCTTGGAGGCAGCAAAGATCCCAATATTGTGTCAGAGGTGCTGTTGTCCTTCAGCCATTCACAGCTTCAAAAGCTAAGGTGGCACGTTTTTCCCCGTTTGTGGAGTAATTTGCCTTCCATTCCTCTTTGCTGTTGCACACACCCTGGTAAGTCTGGCACTTGCTCTGGGATGTGTGCTGGCCATCTGCTAGGAGGTGTGTGTAAATATGTGCATACCATGCTTTCAGCAGGGCTGCCTTCTTTCGGGTCTTGTCAAGTACAGACTCTGAAAGGACTCTGCACAGGTACAGAGCCACCAGGCAGCTCCTCACCATGTCAGGCTGCAGTCTTAGTGGATTCCCAGCACTTTCAGGGAATTAGCTCCACAGAATGGCTTAGCTGGAAAGTATATTTAGCCTAAAAGCTAAGTAGGAAACCCAAGGGAAAACAGACTTTGTGGCAGCTGTTTTCCTCTCCTGGACTGCTCTGTTTTCACTTTGTACTGTAACTCTCTCTTGCCCTCAATTAACCAGTTCTTGATACCTGCCCAACTTTGCAAAATCAGCCACTTAATCACAGACAAAGGCTGAACTTTTGTCTTCCTGGAACAGTTCAGCCTCTGAGTCTTTGATTCTGTGTGTCTTCACCTGCTTCTGCATTTCCCCAGCTCTGCAATCAAACTTGTTTAAAATATCAGCAAGCTTAGTGCATTTTTGTTCTAAATTATTCCCTATAATGATGAATTAGCAGGAGTGGAAAATGGGGCCAGTTTTCTGTTTTCATGGAAGGAGTCCTAGGCTGCAAGATTATAAATGGTTACTGTAGAAAACCTGGAGCTGCTGGTGAGGAGAGGCCATGCAGGTTTCAGCTTTGAAGTAGGCTGAGACTACTTTTTTGCCTTGCTTTGTTACAGTATTCATATATCCATAAGAAATAGGGAAAGTTCTGCTCCCTGTCTCACCTGTGCTCTAGTTCTAGTCTGATAACATATCTGCAGCTCATTTCCACTATTTTCCTTTTCATTCACCTTCCACTACAAGTTGAACAAATGATACACTTAACTGACAGACTGTTTCATCCTTTTCTGCTAGCCTCACTCTTTTTTTTGGTGCAAATCAGACTTTCCAAGTAGTTCTTCATGTCACAACAGTGTCAGAAATATGGTGAGTGACTAAGTGGACTACCAGAAGCCCTTTTTTCCTGTTTGGGCTTCATGTGGTAATCCCATCTCAGCTAAGACTTCCAGTGTTGTGAAAAACCATTCTCTTGCAAGGTTTCATAACCATTCATTTTCCTGTAGTGAATTATCTTTAATTTGTGCCTTTCCCTCCTCATTTACTAACCAGTGACCAGTTCTTTCTTCCATTCTCTTGTATCCCAGGGCTCTGTTTCAAGTGTTAAGCACCTTGGGAAGTCTCTGCTGGGGATGTTTTCTGTCAAAGCCAGTCGACAGCTGAGTAACTGCAGGTTGCATAACTCGCAGTCTGGCCCGATGTGTCTCTTCATGGGAAAACAAGACAAAGCAGCTGCCAGAAACAGGTCGTTGTTTTATGATCTGCAGAGCTTCCTGCTGTCTGCAGCCATGCTTTATGTTACTGTAGGACAGTGCTCTCTGTTTCAGAGAGTCCTGAGCGTGAGCTGGAGGAGAGGTGTGCTGGGAGCTCTGAACTTTGGGAGATCTCAAAGCAGTTACTTCCCAGGTACCTTCTGCCTTTTTATCTGTTCTGGTTCTGAGATGGGACTTCAGGGGTTTCAACCAGAATTGTGTGGATACATGGGCAGTATCCACAGTGTTGAGAACTCTTCTCCACATGTTCTTCTGTTATTCTGGTAAAGCTCTTGCAGTATGGAGCCAGCAAGAGTAGCTTGGTGGAAGCAAACTATAACTAGTGCTGCCTTTTCCTCCTTTTCTGTACTGATGTGGTCTTATAACCATGCTTTCCTATCACTTTGTTGTTTTGGGGTCTTCAAAGCTGGACTGAACATAGTTTACCAAATAAGAAGAGTAGGCTTGGTGCTGATGTGTAGCAATTCCTCAAAGCAGAGCAGTGACCAGCTTTCCCATTTCAACTCTCCTGTTGCATATGAATTTTAGAGACAGGGCTCAATAAAGCTCTTATTTATGTTCAATGTTTATAGTTTGCTACTTGATTTAGGGATCTCCCAGTCATCTCATCTGCAATACAAGGCTCTGCTTTGCAGAGTCTATCACTATAGTCAGAAGGCAGCTTCTCTCCAAAAAAAGCTTGCCTGTGACCTTGAGTGTTCTTGCGGTTGTTAGATGCTTGTGTAAGTTTCCTGAGGAGCTGGAAGAGCCAATTTTGCAGTATGATTCTGCTTCTAAATGTGTCTGTAAAAACCAATGGTATTTTAGGTTTGTTTGTTGTTGGGTTTTTTCCTCCATGCTTTGTAGCTCAAATTTGTCCAAGCTTGCAAGTGAGAAAAAGGATTTTCCATTTGCTTGTTTCAGAAACTCACGTACTCGGTAGAGGTACCTGGAGGTAAAGCTTCCATACCTGCAGGTTAGTTGTTTAGGAACCAAAGCAGGTGTTGCTCCTGTCATGGCCGTGCTTACTCTGCAAGGATGAAAGGAGTGTTTAAACCTCGTTTGTGTCATTTGGCTATGCAGAATTGTCTACGAATGCTCAACGGGGAGCAAGAGGAGGTTCTTTTAAAGCTGTGCCAGCCACACTGTGAAAATGCTTACGCAATACCAGCTCAGCACTGCTGTTGGGAATAGAGCCCTGCTCGTTCCTCTCACCCTGCGCCAGGCAGGCTGAACCAGTGAAAATTGTGTTTTCGTGCTGTCACTGCATCCACGGTGGGGACTTCTGTGGCTGCGGCTTTTTTTAGTTCCGTGTTGTCATGCCACTGTCTGAATATAGTCATGTTGGCAGTCCCCTGAAGTGCAGCCACTTTTCTGGCTGTAAGGATGCTTTTAAGCTAACCTATTATGGAAAGGCATTACCTACCCCCTCGGAGCAGGAGACAGATCTTTCCTGATTTTCCTCAGACTACCAGAATCATTTAATTTGAGAAAAGGATAATCAAAATAAGACACTGCATGATAATCAGAAAATGTGGTCCTGCAATGCAGCATTATGAAATGAAAAAAAAAAAAAAAAAAGGCAAGAGAGAAAGAGGAAACAGCAGTTTATCTCCCTGCACCATACTGGGGAATTCAGAGCAAGAGAACTGTGTATTTGGGTCAACTGAGTCCTAAAGGAGAATTGGAGAATTCTCATGCAGTATTTTCAACCCATTTTCATTTAGGGTTGTTGAAGATGCCAGACCTTAAAGGGGCAAATATTAATAAGAAATAATCCTATAGCTGTGAACTGCCTGTTCTGTTACTGCTGCTATAAAGCAACAAAGGAGCTAGGGTATGTCTGCATGATGCAATAGAGAGTCATGCAGAGACACCTGAGTTAGCTCTACATGTGCCCATGTGGGGACAGAAACATAAGAGTCATATCAGGGCAGCACTCAGCTTGGGCTCATTAGACAGCTTGTTTGGAGCTAGCTGAGACATCTCTCCCCAGCATGGAAATTCCTTAGTTCTCCTCTGAATGAGCTTAGGCTTTACGTAGGCCTGCCACAGCTCACTAAAATTCTGAGGAAGTCTTGCCACTGATCTTGGTGGATTTTGGAACAGACCTGGACATAATTTCAGAAGGGTGTTCCTCAGCAGGGTTATGCTTGTGTTTGTCATGCTGGGTACTTCTTCTGCATGGGGTTCTGCCAGGTCAGGAGAAGAACTCACAGGGGACAGTGGGAATGGTCAATACAGAAAAGCATCACACTGTAACACACTGTAAAACATAACTCTAGTGAGAGAGTGTTTAGCATGAACTAATCTTCTGGGAGATTCTGTGTGAAATAAGAGCAAAGTCAAATATTCCTTCCTCCAAACATCTTCATCCAGCTCCTTTTACTTTGGTTTCACTGCAGTAACTTCTGCTTTGATGCTTTTGCTTATCTTTGTCCCAGGCATTTTACACTTGTCCAGGATGCCCACCACTCTACCACTGCCAGGATCAGTTTAGCTTGGAAAAATCTTTTCCAGATCCAAGTTTTTACTCAAAACTAAGAGCTTCAGAGAGAACAAAGGCTTGCCCACATCTGCATTTGGTAATGACAACTTTTTATAGCAAGCCATACCCAGACCCCCTTGCCCCCCAGACCCTTCTTCAAGAATATGAGCATTTAAAAGAAACAAACAAATATTTTTACAGGAGTAATCAAAACTTTATTTTACTGTGTGAGGATACTGAAGAACAAATTGACAGCTGAATTTAGACTGAATTTTCTAAAACTTGTGTGTGGTACATCAATTAAGCACTCTAGCCTCTGTGTGTGTTTAAGGAAAGGTGACTTGGTTTCTTCCTTCTTTTAAGATTCAGGGATAGGAAAGGATGTTTGAGAAGATCTCTCTGATGTCCATATCACTAGGTTTTAAACCAGGCAGACTTTTTAAGAGATGTAAAAGGTCTTACAGTGTTTTAATGTGCCAGCTTCAGATTGGCCCAGAAAATTTTCATTTGTTTACAGAAAATCCATTGTAGTGGTACAACAAGAATATTTGTGCTTTTCTACTCAGAAATTACTGGAGTCAGTTTGAGCTTTTGATGTAGGCTGTAGTTCTCCCTCTTCCTGAGGGTCTCCCATGATTGCTATTGCAGATATGTTCAATCACCTGCGTTTAAAACAGGCTCTGTCATGTCCTTTGCCAGGTGATTTATTACCCATCTTTGTTTTCACAGTGTCTGAGGGCAACACTGTGCTTTGTCTGCTTTTCCAAGTGTCCTAACATGAAGTGAACATGAAGCAGCTGTGAACTGGTGCTGTACACTGTGGCAGTGGAGTTAGGAGTAACGAATGTGTGTGAACTGCTTGTGATTAATATCAAGTGTGTCTTTTTTTAGCACGAAGCTGTCATCTTCAAAGTTCCCCCCCCCAATTCATCTTCCTCATTAATTTTAATTTTTTTTCAATCTTCCTGTTAAAAATGAATACTTAATGAGTGCTTCTGCTATTTAAAATGCCTCAAATTCCCTCCATAATGATGGCTCTCCATCAAACTGAAAACACATTCTTTGTAAACAAAAAACAAGACCTTGTGGCATGCAATTTGCATACCTTCTGTGGCATCTTTTAATTTATAGTATTGAAATTTATTTTTAATTTCTTTCTATCTGTTTCATTCTGGCTGCGCTGCATGAACACATAATGTTGATGGTTAGTTGTCATTTATTTTTTTACTTGGCCTCTCTTAAAAAGCTGTTCCTATAAAAGCAGCATTTGTAGTCTGTCTGATTCAGGAGTTTGAATGAAGTTTGACTTCTTATCAGCAAATGATGCTTCCCTAGCACCTGTGTTTTGCTATCATGTTGAGCTATGGAAAGATATTTCAATAACTGCTTTTGGTATTTTTAAAATCTGTTCCTGTTCTTGGGCAGAAGTTCTAATCCCATTGACATGGGCAGGAATAAATTAATGAGCCAGTAAATTCAGGCCAGATTGATATCAGAACAGGTTTTGTAGTACTCAGCTTTTTATATGAGTTCATACAAAAGAAAATTAGTCTCTTTGTAGTAAATTTCCTGTGTCTTTGGATTAGCCATGATAGCCAGGAGCTGTGGCATGGAAGCAGAAGGCAAAGCTTGGGAGGAAAATCCAGCAGTGTATGGGTACTTTTCAATGCAAGTGGACTTTATAGTGAGTGCAAAGGTGCACTGTCAATTCTCTGTGCATGTGTTATGTGGCAGAGGCCCATGTGGTGGTGGCCAGCTCTGTGCAACAGTGTTGAGAGCAAAAAGAAATAAATACACTGAAGGCAGAGGCACCTTCTATAGAGCCCTGCACTCCCTCTCTTCCTATCTTGAGGTCAGCCTCGGAAGCCTGACACCTCTACAGAAGCTGTCAAGTGTGTTGGTTCAGTCACACAGCCTAAAAAATACCTTCTTGGTCTCAGATTGGGGGTCCAAATACAGCAGCTCTTTGTAAAAATGCTCTGCTCCAGCACTGAATCACAGCGTTGCCTCCTTAAATGGGTCATTTGTCCTCAAATCTTCAAGGGCAGCTAAAATCTTGTGAGACACCAACATATTGCATAGCAAAGACCTTTAAATAGGTGGTGTTAAAAATTACCTGTCAGTTGAATGAGTGTGCTCCAAACTTCTGAGCTGCTCTCCTCGCAGCCTTTGCCTCACAGCTTGCAGACTGTCCACAAAAATTTTACCTGTCCTAATTTCAAGGAGCCTTAGGAACTCAAACCAGTTTATCTGAAAATTGCTGCTTTGAGCTCTTCAGCTAGATGCTTTGCAGGGGAAGGAGCAAATTTTCAAATAGTTTTGTTTCTGTTGTAGCCGTGTCTTTTACTCCATTTTATTATTGTTAACTGTCTTTTCTTGACTTTATAACCAGCTGCTTCTTGATGCCGAGGGTGTAAACCAAGACCATTAGGGGAGAGAGGAACTGTCCATGTTATAAAAGAAGGGACATTGTTTGTGCATCAACAAAACTGTGACAGAAATTGCGAGGCTTCCTAATGGAAGCCAAACAATTATTCATGCAGCAGAGGATGTAATTTCCAATCTGAAGCACTTTAGGGGCCTCCATCTACCTTTTGCTGTGTGCTGGCTAGCATCTCATTTCCAGGAGTTATTCTGCCTCTATCAGCACAACTGTGATCTGCACCCACTGCTGTGCTGGCCTGTAAATCACTGCAGCCAGTTACATGCTCCAAGTTATTGTGCACAGTCTGAATGCACTCCCAAGGTCCCTTCCTGCCAGCACTCAGCTTCCAGGAAAGGCATTTCTGTTTTCCATTGCTAAGGCATTAATTTCTGGTTTCCATCTTAATTTCAGACATCTGCAGCCTGGTATAGAGAGCTCTGTACAACCCAATTTCCTCCTTGCTTGGCAATCAGTGAGATACAAACAATATACTGCTTTTGTTACAATAAAACCTCTGCAGTATTTAGTTAGATATACCCAAGTCTTTAAGTTATGCTGGTGATAAAAAAACTGTGAAATAGGAAATGCCTTTTGTCTTTCTTGCTGACCTAAATGCAAAGTTCCCTGGAGCCTATTCCTCAGAAAATTTGGTTATTATATTAATTTCAAAGGAATTTAGGAGTGGTTTCTGCTTCCAGGTTCACAATCAGGATGCTAGTTTGTGAACTTACTGAAGCTTCCATGAATCTGTTTGTCAGCATTACAGGGATGCATTTGGGACTCAGCAATTTTTCAGAAACATGTTATTAGCAAAGCCATTCATATTAGTTGCTGGTTTATATTCACTGTTTCTAGTTTGTGTTCCTTGTTACCTTGGTCATATGGGTTACCCCCTCCTTAGCTGACTAGGTTTTTTAAGCAGGAGAGAGAGAGAAGAGGTAAATAAGGAACAGTGTTTGTCCCTCTTTTCACATAAATAGTGGATATGCACAGAAAATAATGCAATCCCTCAGACAATGAGAAAATATCTTGCCTGGTGGTCCTTAGAAAGACCAGACAGAAAGGGGCACAGACTTAGTGAACAAAGTGATCAGTAGGTTCGGCACTGTCTTGCTTCTTTTTCATTGTTTCTCTTATTTTGAATTGTTAGCAGCCAACACTGAGTGAAAGAATAACCAAACATGCAGAAATAGCCTTTTAGTGTGAAGGACGAGGGTGGCAATCAGAAGGAGGGGCTGGAAGCTCTCCCTCACAGCTCATGGACTATGCAGCTCAGAAGGAATGAAGATCTCTTGCTTTTTGGTGCCATTTGGCTTTGGCATGCTGCTCCTCAGCTCTTCCCTTTTTCTCATGGATCCATAAGGTGGTAAATCAGTTTTTGGTTTTTTAGGGATATTCTGCCCAAAACAGGGCGGCTGAATGTTTTTTACCAATAATCCAGGTTACTAAAAGGAGTCAAAGCCTGCTCTTCATTGTCCCACCAAGTGGGACTGGGGGCTCTGGTCTCCTGCAGTGGTTTAGGATGTTAACATCCTCTTACTGCTCCTTACTGTTCCCATCTCAGAGCTGCCAGAAGAGAAGGTCCATCAGGCACATTAGCTTTTAAATTAGCACTTTAAATTGATATGGACAGTGAATGGGAGAGGCTGACGTGCAGGCACAGGGTTCAGTTGTATTGATTCTGCTGAAGGACTAAAAGAAGGAATAAAGAGGGTATGTGGATGCAAGAACAGCTGACAGACATGGGGAGGTGAGAGGGAGTTGTTAGTAGCCCAGCATTGTTAGGGCTCAATAGTGGCTGGTTTGGGGAAGTTTTGGGGGGGTTTCTCTGTCCTTTCTGAAGGTCAAAAAAGAAACTTATCCAGAGTCTTGGCTCTGAGGTCTATATTTTAATCACTGTTGTTCACAATGGCAAGCAAGAATAGTGTTTCTCTTGTATCTTGTTTGAAATTTTGTGAGGTTGCCTACAGGACTTGTGTAGATAAGGAAACTGTCTGGAATAGCTGTTCAAACAGAAGCTTCTTACAGCACCTCAGAACTGGACATCTCCTTCTGGACAAGATATTTTTTTTTTCCCTTTTGTCATAGAATGTAATACCCTTTCAATTTTGTGCTGAACAGGGAAAGTTTTTAGTACACTTCCTGTGCAGAGCAATTTGAGCATGCTTCTTTTTTCTAAAATTTGCTTTTTTGTGTAAAGAGGTAGCTAGACACATAGGTGTGAGGAGAATGTGCTTTATCCTGTAATTTCTAGAGAAGAAATAAAATTGCTTTACAAAACTAAATCCAGCCCCAATAAGAAATCATAGGCAAATTCAAAGGTACAGAAGTGTAAACTCTACCAATTACAAGTGAGTGGCCTTTTATGGTAAGTTTGAGAGCCTGATCTTGTCACGTTCCCAGCTCATAATAAATGCAGCCCTGTGATTGCAGTACATCATGTGCCTGGGAGCACAGAAGGCACACTGGGAGGTGCTGATCAGGTGAGGCTAAGTGTTGGGACTGCAGTTGCAATTACAATCCCTAGTAAATCTACTCCTGGTCTTGGGCCACAAGGTTATTTATCCTCAGGAGAGAATAGGCTGTTTTCTCTAATGTGTCGTGGGACTGGGGAATAAGGTGGGAGGGAGTGCTTCTTGGAGCAGAGTAGGTTTGGCTTTAGTTTGTGTGCCACCCTTCCTTCTATTTATTTGACAAATTTTGTTTGATGTATTTTAAATAAATGGAGGGCTGTATTTAGCTGAACTTCTCCCAAAAAGCACAAGTTTCTGAGTACAATCTGTGAAGTTTTCTCTTCCAATATCTCTGCTGCTAATAAAACCCATAACTGCAGCATGATGCAGTTTCCACCTCCCTCTCTTTTCTGTGGGAGCTACTTTTCGTGTGAACTGAGGTAACCCATTTGCAGAGTCCCCATCAGAGTCTAAACCTGTTTTCCCACTGAGGCTTTCTGGTTTTGGGGGGCTGTGGAAGGCACATCTTTAGCAAGCTCCATGCATCTGCCTGTCCAAAGCTTTGCCACACGCTTAAGTGTCGTTCTTACCAAAGCTGATCAGTTCCAGGCTCTGTTTGTCAGCAAGAGCAGCTGTTTGTTTCCTAAAGGAGAATCCCCACACCTGCATCAGCTCCATCCCCACCACACTGCCTCTTGCTCTTTTCCTTCCCTTCCAGCACCTCTTCTAGCTGGAGGCCAAAGCCAGAGGTTCCTGTGCCCTGTAGGTGTTGTGTGCTCGGAGGGAAGCCTCGTGGTCCGGTGGCTGATGGAAACGTCCCCAGGCCTGGCAGCACCCGGGTGCAGGGATGGCTGAGCAGCTGACTGCTGGCCTTGGGCAAGACACTTGACCTCAGCATGCCTCAGTTAACCCAGCTGGAAAATTGGGTAAAAAGCAGAAACCTTAATGCTGTCTCGGAGCAGAGTTCTCCTGGGGAAAGATATAAATGGCAGAAAGGTGGGTGTCTACTGCTTAAGGCTTATGAATTATGTGAAGTATTTGGATGACTGGAAGTGCCAACTGGTGTAAATAGCTAGTGCCCAGGTGCACGTAGAGAATGGTGACAGAAAATGGTGGCCCTGCTCCCTCGGGAGAAGCACACTTGGATTTCAGCTCAGGCCAGGAACATGCCATGTTTGCGTGGGAGGTAGTGACCAGCTGTGACTGGAGTTTACTGAATAGCTGCTGAGTTCAAAATGCTTTTTTTTCCTGGTGTATTCTTTAAAGATCTGGTATTCCCTATCTGTGGCATCCCAGATTTGGCTGGATTTGAATACGAAATATAATGGGCAGTACTCAGTAGAAAATTCTCTGTGATTTTCCTGTAACTGTGGAGTAAAAACAGGAAAAAAGGAAAGAAGGGGAAGGGATTAGATACTACAACTGTAGTTGAGCAAAAGCAAGTATCAGGAAGAAAAGCAAATTAAAAGGAATTTCCAGACCCAGTGGTTGCTATTTCCTTTGAAATATTCTGGCAGATGTGATTATCTTGTGATTTAGCAAAAGCTAAGGACATAGTAGTCTGGACATTCACAAATTAGCTTCAAAGAGCTTCTCCTATGGCCTTGAATCAGGCTCTGGGTCAGGAACCTCTCTCTAAGTTCAGTCTGTAACTCCAGGCTGTCATGTACCACCTAGCATGGTCCTTCCCACCACTCTCATTGAGGTCCTGAATGTCCCAACAACTCACACCACACAAATTTTTCTAGTAAACTAATATTAGGGCTCTTTGTGTCTCGAAAATAGCTTTGCAGATGTATCTTAACCTGTCAGGAAGAATAATAGGTAAGAAAAGATCTGTCATATTTGAGCAGTTACTCTCTCCTCCCACGTTTTCCTCTACTTTCTTTGAGCCTCATGACCGACTCGAATGTGCCATTTGTTTGTACAGTAGGGAGGTGTGATACCTGGTCCTGAGAGAAAGTTGCACAGCATGAAATTCAGGCCATAAACAAAATTATTTAAATGGCAGTAAAAATTCATCCCCCACCTCCCAGGCTCCCCAATGCAGCCCGAGTGGCATTTTTCCCAGTTACAGTCCAGAGGGATTCATATTAAGAGCAAATGTGAATATGCTCGAAAGTAACATTAATCATCAGCCAAGGTCAGCAGGACAGAGCCTGCAGTAGTGAAATGTGTTTAGTATGTGTCTTCCTTGTCATCTTTTTTCTGCCTGCCCAATTTGGTTCACCTGCATGTGTGCACCAGCTTGTGCCACCCCCACTGTCCTTCCCTCCTCGTGACATTGCTGAATTTGGAGGCAGGCACTTTGTCTTGGTGGCTGGCTGCCAGTTCATCTAACCCAGGGCTGATGCATTTGACTTCAGGCTGTGCTGTCACTTGCCCCTGAGCTGTGCACCTGTCTGAGGTGTTCTGCCCATCCTGTTTGGACTCACACTCACTCCTTTGCCAAGGCTTCTTGCAGTTTGTCTGCTATGGATAAAGCAAGAGCTGGCCAATGGTAGGAAGAGATTGCATAGAGGGAAAAGAAGGAAGAAGAGCAAGGAATGGTTATAAATTACTAACAGTCACCACTGTGTGCCATCTGCAGAAATCCCCATGATAATAAAGACACTGGGGATATTGCTTGTAAGCAGTGCTGTTAACACCTTCTGCAAAGGAAAAGCTTTGTGAACACCCACTGATCCTAGAGAAGGCACCCACTGGAAGCCAAGTTTGCAGCAGGCATTAATAATCCCATAGAACAATATGTGCCAGTTAGAAATAGCTGAGCTATTTATCTCCAGAGCTCTCCTTGGGCAGCTGCAGAGGGGCAGGCTTTCTGTATTTCTGACTGACATTTTACTAATCTAGTATTTTTTCTGCCTTAAACATATTAACAGAATTACACAGGGTAGAAATAGTCTTGGAAATTATTATTTATTATTTTGCATAGACTTGGCTGAAGCGTGAAAGGGGTATTGTACAAACAGATAAAAATAGGAAATCCTTACTCCAAAACTTAATCATCTCAATAGTCAGTGAAAGGATAGATCAAGTGAAGTGATGTACCTGGCATCACATGAAAGCTAGATGACAGAGGTGCAGAAAGGCACCAGGTCTTGCCCCTGGTGTAATACCTTTCCTCTGTACCACCCTGAGTGAGTGCTGTTTTCACTAAAGAGTTTCACAGTCTTTGCAAGAAATCATGAATGAATCTCCACCAGAAACCCATGAAGAATTTGTGAATGAAACTGTATCACAGTCCTGCAAATTAAGCATTAACATTTCTGGTTTGTAGGGGCCACAGGTGCCTAACCCAGAGGTGACAAGCAAGCAAAACCCCAAGGCTTGCATATCATATCTTTTTTAGGTATTGCTTAAAATATTATTAGGTGATGCTAGACATCATTCCTCTTTTTCATGTGAAAGAAATCAGTCATCAATAGGCTGCCATTATTCACATTTAATGCATTCTTCCTTGCATGGATAATTACCTTATCACAAGATAGTACATGGCCCAATGACTAGGCCACATAGGCTTGATGTGGCCAGTGTATGTCAAATAAAATTTTATCCATCCACTGAAATCTTCCCTAAGATTGAAACTGATATTGCTTTTGCTCACCCTCCCTCTTGTTTCTGCCTCAGAAACCCCAAACTCTTGTGGTTTGAAACTGCACACAAGGGCCCAAAAGCTTTTGGGGTATTTTGACTGATGAAATGTCACAGAGCCCTGAATCTGAGCTCGTCAGGTCAGCTTGGCCTCGGTGTCTGCTGTTAGTGGATGAAGGCAAACCACCAGCTGTCCCTGAGGAACATGCAGGGATGACTCCTGCTTGGGGAAATAAGGGATACATCCTCTCTCAGAGAGCATTCCTCATATATAAATGGTGGCCAAGCTTTCCCAAATAATGCAGCTAGCAGGTGGAAGAGAACAGGGCTGGTGTCTCCATTTGCATCAGTGAATGTTTATCCAAATGGACTGACTTTCCAGGGAAAATGCATGCTATATAAAACACCTGACATCTGCTGAGTTCCAGGTGCCTGCCAAATTCTGCTGTGTCCCAGGTGTGCTTATTCCCTATGAAGTTTGCTGCTGCCAGCACAGTGACAGTGTGTCAGAAGGGAAGATAGTGATGATCAGTCCCCACGATAGCCGTTTTGGCTGAGTCAAATTGTGTTGCCATGCACTCAATCCCCTGCTTATCACAGGATGCAGCTGTGTGCTACTGGAACCAGCTCTAATTGTGCTTGTGGCTGTCTCCTGGAGGATTTTAATAAGCTCTGCAGAGTATGTAGGAATTAGACAGTGTCTCTTTAAGCAATTTGTAAACCCCCGGGAGCACTGTTGGTTTTTCTTGCAGAAGCCAGCAGAACCAACCTGCATAGTGCTTCATGCAGGTAGTAAGGCTTTGCTTGTTTAGCAGAGACTTGAATTTTGAATGGAACAGTGGCCATGTGACTTCTTCATATTCCTGACATTGTATGAAGAACAAATACACCATCCCCTGGTGAGGAGTCTAGTCTGAAGAGATCTGTCTGTGGAGCAGGGATGTGCAGTTCCTCGAATGCACTGCTGCTGTTCAGCCGGTGGTCACCCTTGATGCTGGCACCGTGGGCACCCCCTGCTGCAGCCCTCTGGGGGCTCAGCAGAGAACTGACCTTTGTCCAGTGGAGCACCCATTAAGAACTGTTCTCATTTATCTCAATTAAAGTAAAAGAGCAAATTTTCATATCATAAAGAACAGGTTTATTCCTAAAAGCAAACATAAGCAGCAAGTAGTAAAAATAACTAATTCTTTATTGCCGAGCATCTGAAGTAATAAATATTTACCAGCTTAATTCACTGATATAAATATGAACTCATCTGAGACTTTTTTCCACCAGGCTTCTTCCTCCATCAAGACATGACATTTATCTGTTACCTATCTGTTCGGTCCTTTTGTAATCTGCCAGTGATTACAGATTTTTCTTTTTTTTTTTTCCAATGGTTACGTCTCTAGAAAAGCACTAGCGAAGAGAGCTAGCACATTATCATGTAGGAATTTCTTATTAATGAATAGGAAAAGAGTTCTTTGTCTTTACAGAGACAAAAAGAAAGACAAACATATACAAACATTTATTGTGTAGTTTTTCTGAACAGAACAGAAAACACTGCTGCTTTTAGTGAGTGGAATTCTTGAAGAGAGCTAGTTCCTGGGAGGGAAAATAGATTGAAAATGGTACTGGAAGGTAGCCTTCATTTCTTTTCCCAAATACTCTGAAATCTGAGTCCTTGTCCTGGCTACCATTGACCATAGGCCTATCATGAGAACATTTAAGAAGTGAGACATCTGCCAGAATGACTGGGAAGTAATTATGGGATTGTTTTAGTGGGGGGTAAAATTAACAAAAAGCACATAGTGAAACTACAGAATAATGGGAAGCCTAAAGCATGTGTAGGTTCAAGAGTTAGAGAGCTTTTGGACAGACATTCCAGGTCAAGTGATCCTCACTGATTGCCAGAAGGTGAGAGGGGTAGATGCACTAAGGAAGACTCACTCCCTCCTTAGTTGCTCTGTTTACTAGTGTGTTTCCATAAGCAATAGCTGCCAGCATCGTTTGGGAAACCTCTGGACTAGCCAGACCCCTGTTCTAAGCTCCATTCCTAACTGCCTTCCCAGTCTTAGTAAGGCTGGAACTGTCTGGTTTGTACTTACAGGTATCAGAGCAAAGGCATGATGTTAAGTGGGGTCTTAACAGAATATGAACAATGAAATAATAATTGATAAATGTAAAAAAAAAAAAAAAATTTACCAGCACAAAAAATTGAATTATAAGACCAAACTCATCTGAGTGAATAAATCCTACTTTCAGTATAACATTTGCAAATATGGGGCCAACTTCACACATCCAGGCTGCACATGGCATTTTTTGGCCATGACTTGAGTCCTGTTGTGCCTGTTTAGAGGCCTCAGAGAGATGGCCTGGGATATCCCCGTGAGCCAAGTAGTTCCAGTTGTGAGGGTGGAGAAGGAGCCATGCATCAAGGAAGATGAATTTCTCTGTTTTTCCCTGGCTTGGCAGAACAATACAGACCCTCACCTGGAGTGGACCAAGTATTGGTCACCATTAGGAAAATGCCCTTTGGAGCATTTAAAGAGCTCCTTAGTTTCATAAAATGTGTTTGGCATCTCGTTGAATGGAAAATGAATTAATTGCAGATTAGCTTCCATTTGTAGCTTTTTTTTTAAAGCTGTCAGTGTATGGGAGCTGGACTTTGTGTCCAAGCCCCATTCTCTGTGAGAGCTCATTGGAAAAACTAACGATGTAATTTCCCATATGTGTTGTCATTATGAGAGTTTGGGAATTGTATCATCTTCCTCCATTGCAGCTTTGTCTGGGCATTTTGGTTTTGCCGTGATTTCCCAAGCCAGAATACCTACAGGGAATCACAGATTTAGTTGATGTCATCCTTCCCATCACCTCTACTGATCTCCCTTTTCCCATTGCACTGTCTGATCACCTGATTCTTGCTTGGAATGCTGTATCTCTGGTGATGAGACTGAACTCTCTGTGTGCCTGGACACAGACTCACACAGCTAATGCTGCTTCAGGCTGGGGCTGCACAGAGACCTGTACCTGCAGGAGGCAGAATGCAAACACATGAGGAGATCACCAAAGCCCTTTCTCCTGTTTTCCATATTTTCCAGGTTTCTTCCTGTCATTTGCATTGGGCAAACCCCAGAACAAACAACTTGGCAATCAGTTACAGAGAGAATTATTTTGATTCCCACCCAATGATGATGTGCAGTGTTTGAAGAGCAGAGAAGGTGGCTCTGTGAAGGGAAAGGGAAGACCTCAGTTCCCATCTCACAGTGCTCAGCTGATGGATGCCCCAGCTGCACACGCACTCCCTGGCTCCCTCTCCGATAAACTGTTACGTTATTAGCCCTGTTCAGGAGAGCAGGAGCATTTAGGATTGGGCAAAGATGCCTTTAGGATGGGTGTTTATTTGCACACAGAACAGGAGGCATACACAGACTGAAAAGTGAGGGAATGGGAATTGGGTCAGACAGAAGCTTCCAAAAAGCTCAGCTTATTTGGAGAGTAGAAGAAGCAGCCAGAATAACAAACCATAGGACAGTGAAATTGATTCCCTGTTCCCTCTTCATCATACCCTCCTCCGGGTAAACCTGTTTTGGTTGATAGTGAATATTTCATGCAGTGCTGAGCGTTTTCCGAACTGTGGTGTCCTAGTTTTTCCACCTCCAGCCCCAAAGGAATGTTTTTACATCATGGAGCTTTATTTTTGGGAAGGGGAGGAGGGAGCGGAGGCTGCAGGCTTGCGAAGAGATGGCAACAAAGGGTGTTTCAGAGAACAGCTTGGCTCTGATGTCTCGGCTAAGAATCTCACCTCTGCTCCTTCACTCCCTCCAGAAAACTCCATGAAAAGGGTCATGTCCCAAGGGACTGGAGTACAGTTCCAATCACAATAAACGAACCCTAAAAGTGGCACCTTGGGTCTTCTCTCAGCAGATTGCCATGGTAGCTGACATGGTGTTAGCTGACAACAACGAGCTGTTGTCACTGTCAGCACCGCAGGTCCATGGAGCTACCAAGGAGAAGAGCTGTGTCTGCCTCATGCAGCAGCACCCAGAGGACTGTCTCTCTGCTGCTGTGCACGTACAGCCTCTTCAGGAAAGGGCAGGCACTGAGTCTCATCCCTCTTTACTACCCCTTCACCTCCTCTCCACATAGAAGACCGGGTAAGAGTTGCAGGTGTGGCAGTGCCAGTCCAAGAGCCTCACAGGCTCTGATCCAGTGCTCTCTGAAAACAACATGGAAGAATAAACTGCTCCATTGATGTGCCAAACAGTTCAAAGTCTTTCATTAGACACCATCCCAGAAAACTCCAAAGGAGGCTGGTATTCCAGATCCTGCTGTGCATTTGCGTTTCACAAGTGCATCTTCCTTTTAGGATGGACAGAGCAGCTCTGAAGCCTGGAAAAGTCCCAGAGCCTCAATATGCTTGCTCATATTAGTCTCCTAAAAGCACACTCTACCTGACCAGCTGAATTAGCATCTACTGTAACTAAGATAGCAGCACAGCAATTCAGAATCTGACTCACCCCTATGCCAGACTGCGAAGCCCAGCACTTGCACGATTCCCTGGATAGCCTGCACTCTCCTGCCTAGTCACACTTGCCCTCTATGCTCACTGCCCATTATTGAGGGGGACACAGTGGCAGAGCTTGTTCTTCAGACCACTGAGCTGCAGCTCTGGATCCTCTGGTGCCCCGACATTAGTCCCCAATGTGGAATGTTGCTGTGAGCCTTGTTAGTCTGCAGAGCAAGCTGTGTTCACACACCTTGAAGGACGTGGGGCAAGAGCAAAGCAGGAAACTGCTTAGTTAATGCTTTAGATTTGCAAGGTTTTAGTGGGTGGGGAAAAGGCCCCAGGAAGGTGACAGTACACCCTTCTTTCTTGGTTACTCTTGTCCCCTTATGGGAAAGGAAGGGTGAAGGGAGGAGAGAAGAAAAATGGTTCTTTTGTGTGTGGTGGAGGCAAGAGGAGAGCGGTGGAATATCCCCAAAGCGTGCTCTACCCCCACTGCATTACAAAACAGCAGTTCAGCGGGGGACACAGAAGCACTTAGGGAAACTGCAGCTGAAACGAAGTGAACCTTTCAGTCTACTTATCACAGCATTTTCAGTCTCTGCTTCAAGGAGAAACCATAATAAATAAAAAAAAAAATCTTGTAAAAGGATCTAGTATTCATCTAGAGAATTGGATGAAATAAAAAGTGACAAACAAAATCACCAGCTCCTGTTTTAGAAACTGTTGTTAAAAATAAACCATCATTCACTGCTGCAGTGCTGCCAGCATACTTCCTGTCTTTACATTCCCTGCGCATGTTGTGTAGTTTAACTGCTCTCTCTGTTGTCATGACAAAGATTCCCTGCTTTTCAGCATGAAGCTTGCTCTGTTATTTCTAGTGCACCTGTAATGCTGTCTGCCCTCCCTCCCTGCTTTCGAGGCACTGTATTTTCCTGTGCTTGGAGGGTGTGCAGTGCCTCTGCTTCCTCCTGACTTACGCGAGCACATCTGAATTACCTGCTGACTCCTGATGCCGTGCATGGAGCCAGGGCAGTAGAGAAGAGCCCCAGCACCAACCACAATCAGGTGCTCAGCCGTGGCAGCATGCTTTGAAGTTGTATTTTGCTCCATGTGACATATTGCAGACTTTACCCCCCACTGCTTTGTTCTCTGCAGGCTCTAAGTTGAGTTAGTGGTGGCATTTGAAATGTCATTTCTTCATTTGTCAGAGGGTGTGTCTTAGCACGTGTCCTGGCATACCAGACACCAGAGCTGTTTAAAGACAGAACAAGGGACCACCTCTGACCTGAAGCATTTATATCTAAACAGGCAGTGCATGTAAAAAGGCAGGAAAATGTGGGTAAAATCCAATATCTGAGTGTCTGCCTTCTCTGGATACTGAACTATGACACAGATAGATTAAGTAGCCCATGCAGGGCAGAAGAAGCTATTAAGAAAATCAGAAAGTGAAGCTGGAGTCTGAATCACAAATCAGCACCTCAGCCTCAGAGCCTCCCTTCTAAATCCTGTCAGAGCAAGCCAGTATTGATGATGGCATTTGCCAGAGTCTTAGCAACCCAGTGAATCCAGACTAAGTTAGGAGACCCTTAGACAGCTTTATGGCTTCCTTTGGATATCACTTCAGATAATCATTCCAACTTTAACCCCACCCCATGAAACTTCCAGGGCTTAGGTGGTTATGATTTTGTTTGGAGGTATGCCAAAGGTGGGTTTGGATGCACACATCATTTAAATTTAAGTTTGGAACCATGTGTATTTGTGCAATAGAAAGTATTGCACTTTTTTTTTTCATTTTCGTGTTCTCTCTGCTTTAGATGTATATTTATGCCAAAGAGTATTGATGTGTCCTGTATTTGGAGTTCTTTTCTTGAGGAATGTGTAGAAAATATTTGCTTTAATGAGACCAACTACTCCTACCTTTAGTGGAACCCTGCAGCAGCCTTTTATCACCTCCAAAATTTAGACATAGGCATAGACTTTTCAGAGAGGCTCAGCTTCCATTCTTAGACCAGATTTTCATTACAGTGTTTTCCACTACAAAGTCTAAAAAACTTGGAAATCTAATTTTTATATTGTCCCTCATTGGAAAGGGGATTCTTCTTAATAGCTTAACTGCAGGTAGTTCAACAGCTGAAAATCTGTCCCCAGGGAGAGACTGCAGAGAACCTCAACTCTCAGTGCAGAGAGCCCAACATTACTGAGCCTTTTGAAACTGTGGGCATTACTTGCTGCTGCCTCCTGCAGGAGAGCAGCCACAGGGGAAACATCCTTCCTCAGGGGCATTCTTGATGGGGGAAGTTGTCAGCATCCTGGTGAAGCTTCCACTGACAGCATGTGAATTCCCAGCAGGAAGCAAATACAACTGTAAGAAGTATTACAGAAAGCTTCTTAGTGTTTCTCAATGGTGATTAAAAAAAAAAAGATAATGGTTGCTTTTTGGGGGGAAAAACAAAAGTTCCTTTAAGAAGAGACTGAAGGTTCCTTAATTGTCATGTAAGGAAATCCCTGTGCTCCAGTTTGAAGACTATTTTTCTTGGGAATGAAAAGGGTGCTCCCATGTATCAGGGGCCTGATCCACGTTACCTTAGCACCGGGAGGTGGCTTTACAGTGACTGGCAGCAGTCCCTGGTGGGGAAGATGTGCCAGTGAGGTGTTCAGTGCTGATGCTTCCTAACACAGCCTGCTGCTCACATGTGTCCTGCAGGTCCTGGGGCTGCTGTCCATGTGATAGTGACAGTGCTCTGAAGTGACGGCTTGTTCCAGGGTCCCAAAGATCATTTGCTTGGAAAGGACAAAGGAACAAAATGCAAAAAGGATGGTGATCATTCCTGAATAGACTACCTGGCACCTGGCCACTCCCAGAGCTGTTGAGGGCTGGGAGGGGTGTTACTGAAGGGAAAGAAAAGTGGAAATCACCATCAAAGAAATATTAAATCCTCTCTCACTGGGTTTAAGTGGAACTGTTGTCCTAGCCAAGTCCTGTGTGAAGGTAGAAGTGCCCCGAGGGCATCAAAGCTGCCCTGGGGGTCTGTAGAAAGCAGTTCTTTTTATTAATTTCTCTCTGGACTCCAGCTCTTTGTCCTGCAGGACAAAATAACCACATTGTAAAGGGTTGTCTGTGACAGTGAAGGGCTTGTTGTTTGTGCTCAGCCAGTGCTGCAGAGGGAGCAGAAGCTCTGACATCGCTGCATCTGCTTTGCCCCAGCACATCAGGTCTTGTGCAGCTCCCTCGTTTTTCTGTTGGTAAATTGAAAAATGGGATTGTACCTTACATTTTGGAAATGCTTGGCAGTCCTGTTCTGGCTGGTGGCTGATCTCTGGTTTGGAAAAGCTATTACTGTAAGAGGACTTTCCCTTCAGAATTGCACGGTGTGTTTTGCCAAGCAGTTACATTTGTCAGTCACTTGAAGGGCACAGCCAGCTCTCTCAAGTCTCTCTGCTGCACTAAAGGCAGTAAAGTCACCTGTCTCTAAGGGAAAGATGGAGGAGCCTCACAAATGCTCTGACTTTTGTTTTGATTACCGTGATTTTACTCTCCAGGGACTGAAGGGGAATAGCAAAAAGTTGTGCTTCATCCAACAGCTGGTACTTGCATGTGTCCCTGACATACCTGGGTAGGAAACTGCTATGGAGTCTTTAGTCCACATCTGCAGGAATTTCAGTGGCCTTTGGTGTGGGAGGTTTCTTGCAGGCAGATGTTTCCATGCTGTGACTCTGCAGGAAGGTCAGTATACCCGAGAGCCAGCCACAGCCACTGTGTTTCTCCTTGAAAGCAGCTGGGGAAGGGAGAACAGCCCTGTGTGACAAGGAGGAGACACCATCCTCACTCTTTAGGTGTCTGCAGTGTGGCAGAAGCTGTCACGTCCCAGATGATTAATGAGCAGGCAGGCTGGATGTGAGGAGCAGAGCTCAGGGACCCTTGCAGAGCTGGCTGTGGGGATCCCCCAGGGAGAGGTGGGCTGCTCCAGTATGGCACAGAGAGGACTGGGGGTGGCTCACAGAGCTGACTGCACAGAAGGCAGCTGCTCCTCGTGGTGCTGATGTTTTAATCACTGGTGGCTTCGACAAGGACTTATCTCACACCCCCATACTGTTTAGGTGAACAAAGGACTTGAGACACATAGCTTGACCCCTTGACATTAGGTGGGTTTGGGGCTGGGGAAAGAAACTCTATTTCAAGAGGTGTCATAAGGTGAAGGGAAAAAGGAAAGAAGGAAATTCTCCAGCCAGAGTTAAAAATAAAATACAATTCCTATTTTGACCCCTTGAAAGATTAGTTTTTATGGTTCAGGATCATTCCTGTAAAATGCAGGTGGCATTTCAAGCAAAATGAAGGTATTTCTAGAAGGGCACCCTGTTTTGTTGTAGCAGAGCAGCAGTACATGCCCTCCTTAGCTGCACAAGAAACTGTTTGGCAGTGCTTGAGGCATAAAGTGATTGTTCAACTCTGTAGTTTGTGCATCTGCTGGATCCCTGGTGTGCTGGGGAAAGGGAAGTGCACACAGGATTTGGAGACTGCCAGAAGGCCAAGAAAAGCAGCACGTGGCAGGAGCAACAGAACCAAAATGCCTACAATAATAGCCATTCTGCCAAATAGGACTTCTGGTAAAATGCACACTCACCCATGAAGGCAATCCCCTCAGGTCATCTGAAAATCCTTTTGGTTGAATAAACAGTACGAGGGAGAAAAAATTAGGCTGGGCGGGCTGCTTCTGGCCTACATTTGAAATTCAAACTCTTTCATGTAAACCCTCTGCAGAGTCTTGCAGTCCTGTGTCACCTCTGAGGTCCTGGGTTCTCTTGTAACATCAAGAGAAGGAAGGAAAGTTTCCCAGAAGGAAACTTGCTGCAAACTGGGTGTCCAGGTGGATCCTCAGGTCTGAAGGAGATGACTCCTAAAGGAGTGATCCCATTAAAGAGCTGCCTTCCATTTGGAGTCCTGGAGAATATCCACACCTGTCATGGAAGAGCATGAGGAGGAAGGGCCATTACAGTTAAGACCAAAGAGAGGACACCGCTATGTACTGCACATTTTCTTTCTCTCTCCAATGAACATTGCATTATTTGAGAATATTCAGAACACTTTTAAGGGAGGGCTGTTTAATGTTTTTGATCTTTTGCTTATTTCAGATATAAAGAACTGCTTCATATTTCCCTAATAAGAGTGTATCCGAGCTTCCTGTATATTTTCTGTAAGTGAAGCTTTGCTCATTTGTTTGAAGGTAGAACTGACAAACTCAGGCCTTCAGTAGGTAGGCAGCAGCCTCCTCTCTTGTGGGCTTTATGTGACTGATCCTTTGCATATCACAAGCAAGATAAGGGATCAGAGAGACACAAGAGAGCTCCAGGGATCTTGGCAAGCCTGGAGAGTGCTAAATTATACCCTGTGGAGACATCTCAGGTTTCTCAAACAGGTCACTGTTCCCGTAGAAGGAAGAGGAATGACAGTAAATGAAGACATGTCCAAAGGAATCTCATCAAAAAAGTAGCCTTGCAAAATGCATGCTTAATGGGTCAGAAGTGAAGACTATCCCAACTTACTGGTTGGCCACCAAAAACATTTGCATTGGCCTCCATTTCCAACTAAATGTGTTACTCTCCAATAGGTTTGCTAGATCTTGCAAGGTGATTTTTTTTCTCACTTTCTTTCATCACTTCTCTGTCTTTTATTGCTATAGAGTCATGGTGTGGACCAAGCATGCACTTCAAACATTTCTTGAAATGGAAGTAAAATATTTTCTACAAGTTCCAAGTCCCCAGCCATCCTGAAGGGAACATGGAAAATGTGTGGAAAATTGCCAGGAAAATCACTCTTGCCTTAGGAAAAAAGTGGTTAACAATGTGGAAACAATTTGGAAACGTTAGCAAGAATAAGAATGCAAAACCAGAGGAGGAATAGTCAAAAAAAGGGTTCTCACAGTCTCTAGGATTTCACAGAATGTGGTTGTTTTTATGTGGCTTCTGTGGTAGCATAAGGAACACAATCTAAAATAAAGAACAGGCTCCCAGTTTGGATGTGTAACATTGTCCTACTCTAAATACAGGAATATGTGGGCAGCAGAATAATACCAAAGGATAGGAAAAAACTGTGGATAACCCTCAAGTTGTCCACTTGGCATGGAGTAAGACTCTTACCAAGGAAGGGAAAAACTGTTTAACAGTTATGTAGATCTCTGCAGGGAAGAGGGATGGCCTCCTAAAATCACCACAATTCCACTGCTGATGCTCTGAGTTCTGTATGGTGCAAGGAGAGCATCTCTGTGTGCTACTTTGCTCACAAATACGTTTGCATCAGCCAGGATTCAACACGTGAACCTCACAGAACAGGCACTGTTTCCTCATATCTGAGGTTACTGCTGGGTTTCCTCAGCATGGCATCCGCCTCAGCAAGATTTTGGTTGCTTTTTTGGCTGTCCTGTGTTTGTGTGGGAGGCAGTATAAGCTTGGGGAAAAGGCATTCTCCATTGGAAATAAGGGAGCTAATTATGTTCCCTATAAAGAGAGGTAATTGGCTTTCCTTTCTGTAGAGGGAGGATGACAGGAACAGCATCCTTTGCCTTTTCATTCCAAAACTCTGTTGTGACCCTAAGGGTGAGTACTGGAAAACTCCCCCATTCACAGGTTGTTTTTCATATATTCTAGACATCTGGGAACAAGGTTCAGCTGACTGATGAACATGATCTCTTGAAGAAAACACTGAAAAGTTGGGGTGGGAGGGGGTTACATCTAGCCCAGCTGTCCATTTCAAATATTGCTGGTTTCAAATTTAGCCTGCTGTCTTCTCAGCAAAATGTTTGTGAGCACTTTTCAATCTTCACATATATATATTTTTGTTTGGCAAGTGCAAGGGAGTTTGAATTAGATTGTGAAAGCAGGATTCCTGTATATGTGCCAAAGCATCCCAAGGTGTACAGGCCTAAGGTGGGATGGTTTCAAATTCTCATCTTTTTTTTAGAATGCATTCTTTGCCACTTTCAGGAATAAGTAGAATAAGCATGCCCATCCAAGTCCATTGTCCTCAGAGAATTAAGCTAATTTGCTAAACGTTGGAACTTTCCCGTTGCTTTAGCTATGTAATTTTTGAGTCATTAGCACTTTCTTTAGCAAGGTGTTGTCACCTGACTCACCAAAGTGTTGCATCCTATCTTTGCTCTTCATCAAAAGCCAAATAGCTGTGAATTCTGTGTAAGATGTGATACATAGGACAGATATAAAGGAATGGGAAGAGACTCAGATAATGGCACCTAAGTTGACTATTTTGAAGATACATAACCACAACTTCTTCAGAAATAATAAAAATACCACCGTAAATTCTCAAATTCAAAATGCCTTGATTTCATTGCTCTCCCTGATCTCTATGCAACAATGCTGTGTTGTTGGGTGCATCTGCACTGCAGTACAACACTTGTCATAACAATATAGCTTGTTTTGGAGTGACACAGGTAATTCAAGACCACACTGCAGAAGTGATTGTGACTATGTGGAAAAGAGGACCTGTTTTAGGGTAGGGAAAATATTTGACTGTGTCTTAGTATGGTGAAGCTGAAGAATTCACCATTAGAACTCAAAACAGCTCTGAAATACTGCAGGATCTGAGAAGTAATGTCTGAGGTGCAGATTCATAAATAGAAAGGCCTCATATTACAAGACCCATCTCTAGGGACCTAGAACTTAAAGATGGAATTTGCCAATCATTACTGGCTGGCTCTGGTCTCTATTAGTAGTAAGAGTCCCACAGACTTTGAGATAAGGAGATAGGCCAATGCCAAGTACTTCTGAAAGTCTGACCTGACTGAATAATGTATTGGAAAACATAATGAAGATGTGACAAATTATTATATTCACTCCAGAGCATATGCTGGATATGGCCAGAGGTGTCTTAAGTCCTTGTTTCCTAAGTAGGTTCAGACAATGAGGAGAAGGAATAACTGAACTTATCCCCATCACTTGTTTTGAGATGCTCGAGAAACTATCTTTACAATGTTGTTTGTAAACCTTGCCTGCCAAGAGGCTTCTTGATCCTGATATTGATGTTGATAGTCTGCAAGATGTCATCAGCACCTCCAGCAATAAGGGACTGGTGTGTGATGAGAAGGATATGAGAAGAGCAGAGATAAAAAAACTGAGAAACAAAATGTTCTTTCGTTGCTGTCTTTGATCTCTTAACTCCCAGCTGTGAGAGATCCTGGTTGCTGATGGCAGCAATGGACTAATTTTCTGCAGCTTCTGTTGCTTGTACAAAACAGAGGAAGATGTTGTCTTCACTGAGGGGAGTACAAGTCTTGCTGTAATGTCTTCTGTTGCAAGCTGAACCTGAGGAGAGGCAGGGAGTGAGCACAGGCAGCCTCAAGACTGAGGCAAAACAGGCAAATTTATTTCCTCTTCTCCTTTCTCTCTGCCTCTTGCTTTGTACTTCAATTCCTGCCTTATTAGTCATTCTCTTGAAGATTAAAGCCCAGTGGAAAACTCCCAGACAGCGCTGCTGTCTTTGCTGTATCCCTGATGTGATGGAAGAAGTGAGAGGCACCACGGACAAAGCTGTTGTGTCAGGGTTAGCATCATCATGAAAGCTTGTGCCTTTCCTCCAAACTGAGGTGCAGTAGGTGAGGGAGGGGAAAGTTTTATGACAGCCACTTCACTGTCCACCAGGAGTTTAGTCCTGACCTGGAGCTGAGGCCACTAATTTTGTTGTGAGTCATCAGAGCTGAGAGAACCGGCTTTGAGCTCTTCTGCTGCTGGCTACATCCAAATAGGTAGCCCAAAGATAAAGATATTAAGAGGTTACTGCTGATTTCCCATGCTGTTCAGCCTAGTTTTGCAAGATATGAAAACACATGCTTGTAGTTGAGGTGGGTCTCCATGAAAAAGTTAAAATCACACATCCAGATCAGTGGGCAGGGAGGGCTGGAACTGAAGCGCTGGTTTGTGTCATGACAGAGATACACCAGATATGGCCATGGCACTAGAGAGACACACTGGGGGCAGAATTATGGACAAAGCAGACTGATTTCTTATCACAGATAAAAATAAGTAGTTTTTGGGATCAGTGTCCCTAAGATGGAATGGACATGGAAGTACTAATGTAGAGCTGGTGCACGTGAGGTGGGAGCTGCTATTTATGCTGCAGGGTGGTAGAAACCATTGGCATTCTTCTGCTGGGGCAGAAGAACTGGGCTGGAGGATTGCTTGGCCTCCCTGAGTATCCAGCCACTGGCTCCACACTTTGGCAGGAAGTCAGCTGTTGGTGCCTCTGCCTGCAGCTGCCAGGCCTCCCCTCAAAGCTCCCTCTTAATTGCAAAGCAAAGTGCAAACATGAACTCTGTGAATATGTGTTGCCCTTGGCCTCTTCATGGATGAGGTCCATGCTGCTGTTTGGGATCGTGTCCCTCTGGGAGGTGCAACTGTGCTTCAATACCATATTTTGGAAACAAGGGGGTAAGCTGTGGGTTGGTTCAGACTCTGCTTCTGTCACTGCCAGCTGTGAGAGACTACTGGGCTGCAGGATCCCTTCTAGACATCAGCTGTTAGTATCTCACTAGGTTTATTAATTCAGCTAAAACAAGATCCTAATAGACAAATACGTACAAGTATCTGTCTGAAGAGTTAAGGGCCAACCAAAAGTGAATGACAGGAGAATATAGCAGAATAACAAAAATCATATTATCTGTTTTCCATTCCTTGAAATCAATGATGTTGTTAAGCTTGTTGTGGAGAAGGGCAAGGCAGGGATGGAGTCTGGCATTCTGCCTTCAATCTCTGCAGAGCTCCAGCTGTTCTGCCCTCTCCTGGAGCATTTGTTGCCTGCTTTATTTCTTCTGAGGGAACCAGAGATGGCCATTAAGGAAAGATGTAGAGAAGGAAATAGCAGCCATCCCATTGATTGCTTCTGGAAAAGTATTACAGAAAATGTAAAGGACATTAGTGTAAGACAATGCCAAAGAGCTACATAAGACCAGTGTGACTAATGGAGAAAAAGAGTAAGAGGGAGAAAGAGGCTGGTTGAGACACGTTGGAAATGGTAGAGAAATCATCCTTTGAAGCTTTTCCAAAACTGTGCTTTTAAATTTCTCTTCCTATTGATGGTGGACTCCCTCAAGGATCCAGTCCATGGTACAGTCAGCATCACTTCACTGTCTCAGTTCCCATTCCTGTGTGCTCCTGGGAACCCCTCTGCCTTATCATATCCTCAACCAATGCTCTCAGAAGCTCTGCACTATATTTTTGGCAGAACATTTTGCTGTGCTGTGCTATACTGACTCCTTTGTGCTTGCCCATATTTCCTTAATGGGATTCAGCATCTTCTATATTTTCCACACACTCTTTGGCTCCAGCATTCCAATGCTGTGTTTTGTATTGCCCATATTAAATCTGTGATGTCTCAAATAATGCAAGAAGTTCTGCACCTGTATTATTTGAAGATGAACTCTGTGCAGCCCTTAATTTTACAACTTACTTCTCTGTGGGGAGTGACTGTTTTTCTGTAGCTTAGCACAGCAGCCCACAAGGCATTAATGTTTAGGGCTCCACCTTCTCTCTTCAGAAGTAACTTCTGCTGGGGGAAAATTACTCATTAATTGCACTCCTTTCCTGCACAGGGCCATATACACCCCTGAAACGAGCCCAGCATACATTTGTATTCAGGCTGCTCAGGGAAGTGGTCTCAGCACCAAGCCTGACAGAGTTCAAGAAGCATTTGGACAGTAGTCTCAGGGACATGGTGTGACTCTTGGGATGTCCTGTGGAGTTGGACTTTTTGACCCTTGGGGGTGCATTCCAACTCAGGTTATTTTGTGATTCTTTGATTCTGTGCTCTGCTTGAGGAGACCAGACTTACAGCTGTACATTTGGAGTGAGCACTGTAGATGTGGCGTGGCAAGGAGGGCTGCACACACAACAGGGACTGACTGTGCTGCTTTGGAGCAGTCCCAGTGTCCACACAGACTTGGCTGTGCCTGCTGCATGGGGGTGGCAGGTTTCTCATAAATGCCAGGCTGGGTGCACATGAGTTATAGAAAGCACAGTGTACATTAACATTAAAAACCAGGATAAGGAGGGAAAAAGAAAGGCAAGTCAAAGATCCGGTTATTTCTCTTGTAGAGTGGCTGCAGGTTTGTGTCCTGTGTCCTGCACTACTCGGTGATGGCAGCCAGGATGTGGCACTCACTGAAGGTGACAGGAGGTACAGGGAGGCTCTTTGCCTTCCAGGGAAAGGGACCTATTCTGCTGACTGCTGGCAGAGAGTTGTGTGTCAGTCACTCGTTAGCTGTGTACCACCGGGCAGCGGATAATCTCAAGTGCTGAATGAATAAATCCACTCCTTGTCAGCTCCCATCAGTGTCTCTTGCATGAAGCCCTGATGCTCCTTAAAGCAGCATACGCTGCAGATAAGTCAAAGTGCCACATTTACTCGGGAGCTGATGGCAGAGCCCTGAGGAGCACGGCAGGTGTTAACTACAGAGTTAAACCGTGACGTTCCTGGGTAGGATTTTCCATGGCTGGATAACCTGTAGGATCTGTCCCTTCATGACCTTGGAATCTAATTGTCAGGCCAGGCCAGGAATCCTGTTGTGGAGGTGCACTGGCAACAGCAGAAAGGATTTCCAAGAAAATTAACACAGTATCTGTCCAGTGAACTTCATACTCTCAGACTTTATGCTGAATTTTGAAATTCAGTGGAGCTTTAAGAGCTGCAGTTTTGAAGGGACTATGGAAAAAGACAAGCAGAAACTGACATTTTGGTATAATACTAGTTTGTGGAAAGTAAATTTCCCTCCTAAAGCTTCAAAGTATGGAAGTCTGCACATGCAAATGTTAAAATCAAGTATGCATCTCACTTGCTTCTCACACATACCTATTTTCATTTATGAGGAAGCACTCATGCAAACAAAAATTGTGGTGGGATGAGCTCATAATAGAGCCCTCAGTAAAATGAGGAATTGCTCAGCTTTCCAGTAATTTTGTCTGTTTGTTGCACGTATTTTGTAAAGCATTGTCTAGCTGTCTGATTCCATGGAGGTCTAAGTCTAGTTTTCCCCCTCATTTATCTACTTTTTGTAAAATCTTCTTGTAATTACTAGTACTTAACAGAAAACCTAAATTCATGTTAAAGCATTTAATTAGTCAAAATTGTGTAATAGAAGATTTCTTCCAGATACCACTTAATGATCATTAGAAGGTCTGATTCAAATCCCACTCAAGTCAATTGATGTCTTTTGTTGACTTCAATACATTTTGAATCTGGCTCAGTATATTCAGAAATGTGAGGTTAATGGCTACTATAGCAGCAAGAAATACTCCCCACAGATGCACAACTTTCATGGTCCTCCATTTGCATTCATAATGGACTACTGAATAAGTTTTGGATAAAGGTAATGAAAGGCCATTTTAAACAAAAAATCAGCCAAATTCAGAGCTGCAGAAGATGATACTTTAATCATTTAAACCTTGATATTTTTTCCACTTCAACTCTATTTATGCTTCCATAGAAATTGTGGATGCAACTGATATAATGCATTAGATGTTTTGGTATTGCTTAGATCTGGTAATGGCTTCATCTGTTTGGAGGAATGATGTCCCATCACAGCAGCGATGACCCTACAGGGCATAATGGGCCTGCAGTTACTTGTTGTATAAAGCCATTTATGCTTTAATGCTGCTCTCTTCCGATTTCAGGAGTAGCCTATTTCTGTCATTACGGGCAAGAATGAACAGGTGACCTAGACAGTCTTCACCAAAACCAGGCATTTTCAACATTTTTAACTTTCAGTCCCACATAACATGAAAGCATAAGTACCAAATTAATAAAAACCCAGGTATTTTGCTGTGATATTTCTGCTGTGGCAGGAACACAGACTTTTCAGAGAACCTAATATTAGTTTCTTCCTATGAGATGCCTTTGGTTTTGCCACTTCAACTCAGTGAAATACCAGAGTGATTTACTCTGCTTTCTGCACCCTCATCATGGAAATGCAAATTATTGCACAGCAGGCCAGACATTAGAGAAAGTAGGTGCTCTGGTACAAGGCTTCCAACCTGAGTTCTAGCCTGAGGAGTTGGATAAGCAGCCAGATCTCTGCATCCTTTGAAGTTCATTCTGAGTGTAGAGAATTCTGAATTCAGAAAAGGTCATGTCCTGGATGAGTTTCTCATAACTGAGGGACAGCCATGAGTTCTGAAAAGTATTTCATTAGTTACCTCAAAGTAGGGTCAACATTAGAGAGCTTGATTTTCACAAGAAAACCTACCACACCTTCCCTCCCTGCACCATTTTGCTCTGTGAGTAGGAAAAACAGCATAACATGTTTGCATCCCGCAGGGCTTTGCTGCCCTTCACCATTTCTGCAGCTCTGGAATTCCTTCTCAAGCCAGGGTTTTGAGCCATATGGGAGCTACTGATGCTAGTGGAGAAAGAGAGGCCTTTCTGGTGTGCTGCTGGTGAGCTTCAAAGCTTCCAAGGAGAAATTTCATCTGCTGTCCTCCAGCTTTTTGCATGTAGGGGTACTTTGAGAAACTGCTAGTAACAGTTGTAGCATAGTGCTTGCACAGATTTGGTAGATGAAATACAGCCTGGTAAAATGAAACAGCTGTGAGCTTCATTTTCCAAGGAGCAGATGGGTCATGAGTGACCCAATAGTTACTGAGCTAATGAAAGCAAGAGAAAAGGAAACTTTCCTTCTTCACTGAGAAAAACTGTCAGGCTCCCTTGACCTGCCCTCCTTGCCTTCTTAGCGAATTAACACCCTGTGTGCCTGACTCAAAAGGCAAGACAGCAGAGCACTTGTTGCCAGTGCAAGTTTGCTGACAAGATGGGCTTAAACCAGAGAGATGTGATTTCCTCTGTGGGAGAATGACAGTGAAGTAGAGATGGAGGAGAGAGATGCAAAGTATTGCATGATTCCTCTAAGGGTCACGTTGCCCCCGTGTTGCACTTTGTCATTAGCTGAATCACTGGAGCATCCTGTCAAATCAACCTCCTGCACAGATTTCTAGAACCTCTAATTGGCACCTGCATGGCACCTGCCCAGCTACACATTACCAGTGCATCTCCTTTTGCCCTGCACAGCCTTTCACAGCTCTTTCTCCCAGTTTCAAGGCACAGTCAATAGCCCACCATGGCATGAGGCAACCCTGGCTTTAGTTGGGATCCTGTGATGTGACCCAGTGTTCATGTAAGAGAAAAGGTTTGCTTTATTCCTTTCTCTGTTAAGCATTAGGCAAATGTTTCTCCATGTTTCCTGTTTATCACAGGCTCTGAGCCTCCCTAGACAGGCTATTCTGAGCTTGCCCTGCTTTCTGATAATTGCATGTGCATTAAAGCAAACACCCCTGCAGGGTTTCTCCTCTCCCCTGTCCTTGCCAGCTCAGAGCTGGACAGCATTCCATGGCTTGCAAACACAGGGCTGCGCAAAAAAGGCATGCCAGGGGCTGGCAAAGCTCTGGGGAAGAGGACAAAGCTGCATGCTATTTCAGGCCTCCCTTATTTTGCCAATGAGTTCAGATACCTCTCCGCTCCTAGTGACATGATGGCTCCTAGGTCCTCCTGAGCTGTGACATTGCTATTGAGATCTACAGTCTGTGTCCAGCCCATATCAATTACTGCCTTCTTTGCAGGCATATAAAAAATTAACAGGATCCAGGGGAGTCACCCATCAGTACTGACTGCAGCAGTAATTCTGAGAAGGTGGTCTGTTGCATATTTCTCTGAACTCTCGTTTTGCTTTAAAAGGAAGAAGAGGCAGGACACTGCTGTAGGATTTTCTGAGGATGAGCTTTATCAGACTGCTGTTTAGAGAACCTGGAATCTCTAGATCCTAAAGTAAAACAACCATTAGTGTCTCGTGCCTCTACATGGGGCAAAGTCCTGGATTACAAGAAGTACAGTGATGACATTTTTCCTTCATAAAATGTCTCACTTGAGATAAGTGGATCAGGTTTGTCCTTGGTTTACAGATAGAAGAGGTAGCAGACTGTGGAAAGCTGACTGGTGCAGACAAAACACCACCGAACTGAACACACTGCAGTCAAATGCTGCCAGGCACATCAAGACAGATGCTCTCGACATACCTGGCTTGAAATTGAGACCTCCAAAACTGTATTTCCTCTTAGGATTTAGTTCCCAGGAATTAATATGCATCGAGCCTTTTACACTCACACACTTGTGATTGAATTAACTTGGGTTAATTCTTTTCAGTTGGTTCCTAGAGTAAATCTGTAGGTCATAAGTAGATACTGCCTTTCTATTCTGATTGTCTGTTACCAAACGTAGGCCACACGGTGCTGTAGCTGAATTCCCTCCTCCAAGTGGTAGCCATAAGTCACTGCCTCTTCTCATGCTTTAGGACAGTAACCAAGCAGGACCCTGGCTGGTTGCTGCCATCCATCACTCACTTGATCTGAGCTTACATTGCCACTGAACCAACCAAGAGGTTTCTCTGAAGTGAATCACCAATGCAGTTACACAGCCCATCTGCAGGGAGTTTTATTTTTCATAGGAATACTGGGGCTGGATTATCCTTGTCATAGCTAGTGCACTGGTCACATTCCCCATGAAATAAATACCTTACTGCCTCTTCCAAAAGGAACTTCTCTGGAGTTCCAGTTTCTGAGCAGCTGAAGTGCATGCTGCTGATGGTGAATCTCAGTACTGTTGGGAGAGTGTTGTGAGAGTGGGCGCTTCTTCTGTTTTGTTTTTCCTCATTTTTGAAGCAAATCCAACTTTTATCATTTATAGGGTTGAACAAGCCCTCTGCAAGTATCAGTGCATATCTTGTAAGAAAGAAGAGTAACAGGTCTTTTTGAAGAGGAGGCAAAAATGGAATAAGCTAGCTACCCCCTGGGTCTGGGGTGAAATAGCTGAACAGTTGAAATCTACCCAGCTTTTGTTTCCTGTTTGTTTAAGTAGCTTTCATCACAGTGCTGGTCATGAGTAAGTTAACACCCACAGACCTGTCACCATCAAGCACTGTGTATCACTGAATTCCTAGCAGTTCTGGCAGTGCTGAACTGTGTACATACATGTTTAACTGCATTCCCCACTTCTCTGAAGGAGCTATTTTCAGAGATCCCAAGTGTGGAAGTGGAATCTCTGAGATGACTTTTGACTCTGCAGAGAGAAATAAGTGTCTTTGAAAGACTGAGATTGGCACATGTACAAATATACTTTTTTCTATCCTGGTATGTGAGGAAGGCTAAGGATGATGCAGTGCAAAAGTTGCTTTTGCTGTTTTTATGTAGTGCTGTAGAGGAAGAGAGATCTGGGGTGATAACCAACATGCTGGGAAATCCTCCTCTGCACGGTGCTGCAAACTACCACTTTCTAATTTCCTGCAGAGGATCTTACTGGCATTCAGGTAAAGTTGTCTGTGTTCAGGCTTAGCAGAGGATGTTCTCTCAGGAAGTTAAAGGACATCAAGAACTAAGGGTGTACTGGGGCAAGTTCCTAATTACTCATCTGATCTCTGCAGGGGAGACATTAAGGGATGGTTTCGTAGTTTGTTCATGGTTTGTTTGTCAGCATAGCAGCTCTGGGACAATCAGTTATTCAAAGGACTGGAAAAAATCCCACCTGGTTGTCCTTGTTTGCTTCTTTAGGTCTTTTTCCTGCCTTTCTGGATTCCTTGAAATTTGGCACGCCCGACTGTGCAATGCTTTCACTGCATCTTGTTGCAGAGTTTATTTCACATACCCACAGTCTCCACAGGGCTACATTAACTCCCTTCAACTTAGCCTAGGTCAAATCAGAGCAGTTACAAGTGGTCTCGAGCAGCAGAGCAATTTTGCTAACAGCTGAGGAATTGCACTGACTCCATCTCTAATGAATACCCTTAGTGGTCATGATAGGAATTTTGGGTGAGAGCAGGGCTTGCACTAATTACAGGGCCTTAGTCACAACTTGTTAACTCAGCACTGAAAACTGCTCTTGGAAGTAGCCACACTTGGGCAGCCTGGGAATTGAGGGGAAGCGCAGTCTTGCGCTTAAGGCTCTGAACACTGCATCTCCAGTAATCTGGGTTAATTTCTTGTTCTGCCTTGTACTTCTTATGTCACTTCTTATATTTCTTCCCCTTTCTGCACCTCAGTTCTGGAGCTATAAAATCACAGTGCTGTATATCTTCTGTATATCTTCTCCCCCACATGCATGGCAAGTTCTTCTGGATGGGGATTTTCTAGCATTAATTGAGAATGCAGTCCGTCAGCACCCAGACCTGTGGCTGTGGGAGGTCAGGAGAGCCCTACATGACATCTTAGAGTTTCTGTACTTTGAGAATATGTCACTGGCTTTGGATTGTGAGACAGGAGCAGCCTTGAATGCTCATGTAACTCCCACAGCTAATTTTCTTTGGTAGATTTGGGACTTTTCTTTCAACCTTGAAATTTTGCTGGTTTTCAGTTCTGCAGGGCAGGGAGTGCTGAGGCCGAATAAATTGAATTTTTCTTAAATTATGTAAGTGCTAAATAAGATACATTGTTACAATTTTCCATCCCCTCTGCATATGAGGAGGAGTGGAAAATGGATAAATGGGAAGAAAATGTGTGACAATACCTAATGTATTCTAAGACCAAGCTTCTAATCTTCTCTGTTTCTTTTTGTTTCTTCCAGGTGGAGCGGGAAATAGCCATCCTGAAGTTGATAGAACATCCCCATGTTTTAAAGCTGCATGATGTTTACGAAAATAAAAAATATTTGTAGGTATTACTCTGGCTTTTGCCAGAGGAAGGGGAAGGGAAGGAGGACGAAAGGGAGGGAGGGAAGAAGGGAGGGAGGGAGATCAGGGTTTTGGAACTTGGTACGTTTCTGAAAGAATGGAACCAGGTGTGTTTTCACCCTCTGCTGGTGTCTGTGCAATATTTGGTATTTGGATGAGGAATGAACACTCATTATTTTCCTGGCTTTTCTCATGTTCTTTTCTGTACTTTCACAGAATCATAGAATCATTAAGGAAATTTTATCATTGTCCGACCATTAACCTACTGCTGCCATATTCACCACTAAATCATGCCCCCAAGTGCCACATCCACATGTTTTTTTGAACACTTCCAGGAATGAAGATTCCAGTACTTCCCTGGACAGCCTGTTTCAATGCCTGACCACCCTTTCAGTGAAGAAATTGTTCCTAATATCCAATCCAAACCTTCCCTGGTGTGATTTAAGGCCATTTCCTCTCATCCTGTCACTTTTTAACTGGGACAGGAGACTGACCCCCACCTGGCTACAGCCTCCATTCAGCAAGTTGTGGAGAGGGGTAAGATCCCCCCTGAGCCTGCTTTTCTCCAGGCCAAACATATTGACTCCTTCAGCCACTCCTCACAGGACTTGTGCCCTAGACCCTTCATTGTCCTTCCCTGCACGTTCTCCAGCACATCTATAATTTTTCCTAGAGCGAGCCTTTACTTATAAGAAACTTATATGCTGTTTCTTTTCTTACTTAATATGGAAGAAAAAGGACACCACCAGTCTTTTCTCTAAAATAGCAAGAGAGAAGGAAGGCTTGTACCTGTAAGATCTGGAACCATTTTGAATCAAAGCTGTAACAGACTTAAGAGTGGATAATTTGGATAACCTCCTTTGTTAACAGTTTTCACTGAAACCCTCAACTCTCACTAAAGGTGTTTTAAATTTGTCCCATCAGCAACAGATTTTGGTTTTAAGGGCCACTGTAATCTTCTGATGGTTCTGCAGTGGCAGTTATGTAGCAAAACTTTTTTTTTGTATGATTTTTTTTTCTCCAGATCATTACCAGTACCAGACAGGGATGTTGTCCACAGACAATCACTTTAGCTTGATTTAGGGCACTATATACGTTGTATCTGTTGTCGAACAAGCAGGCCACATTAATCATGGCACAACAGGAAAAAATCAATGTTCTCCAAATAGAAAAGGGTGACCCAGTAGGGAACTCTGCTATTTTCAGCTTTTTAACAGGTTATTACAGGTAGAAGAGAGTAGTTAAAAAAGATAAAACAGTTTTTAAAAGCCATCATCCACTGGTGACCTCTTTTTAGTGTCTCAACACAAGAAGGGAATGACTGTTTATCCAAAGAAAGTGTGCTGAATGGAGGTAACAGTCCCTTATGGACTACTCATCCAGTCTTGATACTGGAGCAATGAATTCCTATTCTGAGAAGCGAGGCCTCTCTGCCTAAGGGTTAGCTTAGTAGAGCAGGCAGTAATTTCCTTTGGCTTCCCCGTCCTCCTTTGGGGCAGAGCCTGCCATCCGTGGTGGAATGCAGTTGCCAGAAAGAGCTCGTGCAGGCACTGGGTGGAGGCTGGCTCAGATGTTTTCAGAGCTGCATGCTGAATGCTGTGTCCTCAGTGGCACAAATGGTCATGGCTCCATGAAGCCCTGTTTGCCACAGATGAGACAGAGGCCCAGATCTGCTCTGTGTGCAGACAGGCAGCAAAGGGAAATCAGACTTTACAGGGAGTACATTTTCCTTTAATCCTGAAAAGAGAGGCAGAGGATATTTTCTCTGTATTCAGGTGAAAGGGGGGAGGAGACCCCTTTTTTGCTTAAAAGAGAGGGAATGTTCTTCTTTGTGATGTTGGTTTCTGTGTTGTGTAACCCTAGGTACACACACACAAGTACTCATTCCTCCTGAAAAGAGCAAACAGCTGATGGTGGCAGTGGTGACAATGTAAGAGTACACGCAGAAGAAAGGCCACAAGGGGATGGGCTGTAGAGGTGCTGAAGCTTTCTTCTTGCTCTGAATGCCTCTAAAGCCAAAACCTGAGCTTTCCTTCTTCACCCCATAAGACTTGGTGGCTATTTTGCTCCTTGTGAAAAATATCTGGTGCTCAAAGCAGTGGGAATGGTATTACACTATTATTAAAAAAAAATACTGCATTTATTGGCAGGACAACATCTTCATGATGAAAATCACCTTGAAAAGGAAAGCATCCCATATCTTTAAGCTATGTCTGGATATCCTGGCTTCTAAAAAACGTTGGGCTCCAAAGCATGCTTTGCCAATGACCATTTAGCCTTGAACAATCACTAAGTCTGCTTTGTGCTGTAGCTCCTCTGCCTATAAGATTAAGCTGTCTGCATCCCCCTGCAAAGGCACCAAATCCCTCTGCTGAAAGACACTGACTCTGAAAGAACAAATGACTGTTAATTAAGTTTCATTTTTTATTAGTCGCTATTTTAAAGAAAGGGCACAATGCAGAGCTTCTGCCAAGCCTCCGTGTTCCAAATTAGAAACAGCTGTGGCCTTTGATAAATCTGAGAGGTGGAAGAGAGTGCCTGCGGAGGGGTGAGGTGTTACAAGTGCGTGGGGGCTGAGAATGTGTATGCATGGACCTTCCCAAATAATAAGACACAGTGACCTCTGGTTCTCACCAGCATCAGGAAAGGGATTGCTCTGGGGTTGTGGCAGCACCTTTCCATCATGCATGCCAGCCCAGCACTAGCAGCAGTGGCATGGTTTCAGAGAAGCTCATGAATTATGGGTGATATTTCAGAAGCCAGAGACTAATCACAGTGCAGCACTGGGGAGCATTTCCTCGGTAACTGTTAATTTCACAAATCATGTTTGACTTTTAGTTTATGATTTAATTTGTGACAAGGGGCTTTGGTTGAGTAGATTCCTAATGCAACCGTGAATCAAATGCTTTTTCCACAGTTTATTTAACACAGAGAATGATTTTTTAAAAATAATAATAAAAATCTGTTAGCATACATGTATTAGCCAAGCAGTCTTTTTCTGTTTATTTTGGTGGGGTTCTTTTTGCCAAGATAGTTGGAGATGTGGGGATAGCTATGAAATCTATTATTCCATCTCTTTATCCATCATTTTGAGTTGTCTTATGTAGTAAGACTGTGGACTACACATCTAGGTGTGGGGGGGAAAACAGAGGGCACTGTGCCTCTCTGCAAGTGACATACAGCCTCAGATATATATTGTGTTGGCTAAATGAGCAATATTACTGACAGTTGAATTATTTCATATTTGTTGTATGATCACACTGATGGCCTTCAAGCAAGATTGGGAGTCCACAGTAATAGATAATTTAGAAATAGCTACAGACAATCAATGCCTCCATCTCTCCCATCATCTAATGTCAATAGACAAAACAGCCAGGATGGGGGTTCATCCTCCCTTTTTTAAAGATCAAAATTAATCAAAGTAGCCTGGTATGGGGAGTGATCAGTGGGCTACCAAAACTTGTGTGTGCACCAGTCAGTTTGACTAAGGAAGTGCAGACAGTCAGAAATTTTAGGGAAATACAAATCATAGAATCATCACGGAATGGATTGGGTTGGAAGGGATCTTAAACATCATCCAGTTCCACCCCTCCCCTGCCATGGCAGGGAACCCTTTGATTAGACCAAGTTGCTCAGAGCCTCACCCAAGCTGATGTTGAACACTTCCAGGATGGGCCATGTACTAAGAGAAGGAGCAAGGCAGTAACAGATAATAACAAATTTTTGGTGTGTTCTGTAATACACACTGGAGGGACACACTCTGGGTGATTTCTGCATTGCCAATGAGCTTTGTGAACCTGGGGGATGATCCTCTTTTCTCTGTGCCCTGTATAGAAAAGGTCTTTCCTGAGCTGACCCTACGCAGAGTTTTATTTACTGTGTTTTATGCAGTACATTCAGTTTCTCTTTGGATCATGGAAAAGCAGTTGTCCCCTGTTGGAGGAGCTGTTAGCATGGCCAGCTAAGGGCCATCAGACAGTCCACAGGAGATGGAACTTCCCTCTCCAGAGACGATTGAGCTGACTGATACAGTTCTGTTGCAGAACACCCAACAGGGGTGGCATTATCTGTTTTGATCTCATTTGATTAACTATTTATTTTCAGCTGTCAGGGGCTTGGTGGGGAGTGGAAATAAAATAGAAAAAAAATATATACTACAACCCTCCATGCACGTTTCTTTCAGATGGTAATACTGGTACTTCTTGATTCCTTTTCCATTGATGTCTGTGTATATAAATCTGTAAATTTCTATGTCAAGATGCATACAGATATTTGTGTATATATGTGTGGATTCATGTTGAATGTTTTTCAAATTTTCACATTTAAGATTTCAAATTTTGTGGCAGCATTTATTTTACGTCTCTGTGTCATCCAGTTTGATCAGCATTTTAAGCGACAGTCTGTTTTGAGAGGAGTGGTCACCAGACAATTGTTCTCTGAAGTGTGCCATGCATTCCTCAGCACCTTTTTCAAATATAAGTGCTTTTCTCATCTTTCATCAGTACAATGCTATCACTGGGCAAGTGCCCAAATCTCATTTCAATGTACGCAACACACCACCTCCTGATTTCAGAGACACAGATGCATCACAATGAACCAGATAAGAAAATTAAATTGTCCTCCTAGCTGTGCACAACTCACATTTCTGGCTCATACAAAATCAGGTGGCAGCAGTAGTAAAGAACTTATAGCTCTGGTGGTGTCTGCAGAGGCCTTTGTGCTGCCTGTCCTCTCCTGCAGGGTTTTCCTGTAATTCTGTTTATTTTTGTTGAAAACTAATTGTGAGATGCCAGAAAATGCAGAAAAGAGGAAAAAAAGGTTCTGTTAGTGGTAGGCCAAGACTTTGCTATTCAATCCATCTGCAAGGAAATCTGTCTAAAGTAGAGGGAGAGTTCAGAAAGTCAGAGTGGTTCTAAAAGCTCAGCACTGAAAATTAATTTTGTGGTAGGTGTGCACCATGGGAATAAGGCTGTGGGATGTCAGGTCCTGTGAATATGGGGAAAGAAAATAAAACAGAATTGGAAGGCAGAATAGCATTCTACCTGAGTCTTGATTAGAACTAAGGAAAATATTTGTAACAAGCTACTTTGACCCCCTTTTTTTCTGCTGTTGACTTGTTTTAGGACTGTCTGGAATGACAAGCCTGTGTAGCCAGGAGAAAGCCAGTCAGTGGTAGGAGTGGAGGGAGTCACCACTCACAAGAGGGACACCAGCCTGGCACAAAGCAGGGCCTGCAGAGCTGCTGGTGGGAATTAATGCTACACCCTGTGCAACAGAGTCTTAATAAGCTCTGCCCAAAAGCCTGACTGTATCCTCTGCTCACTGCCTGACACGTGTGCTTGGATACCATCCAGGCCATGATGCTGGGCTTGGGGAAAAGCAAGCCCATAGTGGAGCAATTCTGTGACATGAGCAATTCTGTGAGATGTTGCTTCAGAGCCACAGTACATTCTCATGGCTGACTTCTCTTTTAGACTTTGGTAGGCAGTGTTGTTTGTGTCTGGGCCCTGGTTGTTACAGCAAAGGCCACTTAGCTCTGAAGAAGAAAGCCCTGAAGTATAGAGTCACTAACAGAATTGCAGCAGTGACCTGATGGGTGTTGTCTCAGCTCTGCCCATCCTGTGCTGAGGATCCCTCTGGCTAAATCCATTCCATATCATGTGCCCATATAGGATGGATGCTGCAGTGCCTTGACATCTACGACTATACACCATGAGGGCACTGCTCAAAACACCTTTCATCCCAAATTAATCAAAGATACAGAGCACAACAGCATAATCTCTTACTACCTCTTTTCCCCAAAGCCCCAATCTGTTCATCCCCAAATGTAACCAGCAATCAAATACAATATCCATTCAAACATGCAAACTTGAGTTAAAATTGTCTTTTAGAAAACAGAAATCTAACATGTGCACATTTTCTTGCAGGCAAGGGGGAGAAGAAAAAATACAGAGCTCCTGGCCGAGTGCCAAATAAGGGTTTAAAAATTCATGCCCGCCATAAGAATTTATATAACTTCTGAATAATTTATAGGCTGTGCCAATAACAAGGGGCTTCATATCTGATAGAGATTATTTAATCAATAGAAAACAGTGCAGAGAAAAAGCTGTCAGAGAACTAAAGAGCATGTCAGCCTGGGCAACTTTTAACCTCTTCCCTGCCATATATAGGTTCAACCATACATAAGTATGGAAGGACATTTTGCAAGTAGGGTGGTAGCCTGGAAGGAGAATCACCAGGTTTTTTTCTTCTAGAGGCTTTTCTTTGTTGGCGTTCTCTGTGCCAGTTAGTCTTTCTTTAACAGCATTTTTCCTGCCATTGCTCAGAGCCAGCCTGTTTCTTTAGTTACAGTCCTGATTTGGAGGTAGCATGTAGGTGCCTTGCTAGTGAGGGCTCTCTGAGTTATTCCTCAAAGCTCCCTAGGCATGGGCAAAGGCACCTCTTAAGAAGTTGTGGCATAGTCCACCAGATGAAAAGGAGAAATAATCATGAGAAGTGTCTTTTTTTTTTTTGCTGTTTTAAGTGATAGGAGTGCAGTACAACTTGCTGTGCTGGCACTGGATGAGAATGGGACAGTACCAGTTTACCATCCCACACACAAAGCAACTGTTGGGAATGGGAAGTCCAAGCTGCTGTCAAGAATCACAGCAAAAACCAGCCTTCAGATAGGAGCTGATGAAAACTGATGATGTACTATTTTGGTTCCTGAAAGAATAAATAAAATTACCAAAAATGAAGAAAAAAGCCTTGAATTATTCTAAGCTTGCATCTCTGATGATATGCAATGGGTCATTTGAGGTTAGGAACTCAGAATCTTTTATTGAGAAGGTGGTGATGATGGGATGCAGATGGAAAGATGGTAAAAGGGATGGGATGCTGCTGGATGCAATCTCTCTGCATATCTCCAATCAACACAATTATTCTTGTATTTAGTATTTAGCTTCTTTGCTTTTAAAGAGCAAAGTCTTGTCTCCTTCAAGCACTGAAACTCAACTAGAGATTTTTAGTTTCATATCTTGGCTTGTAGCAGGGACATGAGAAAATAATGCAAGATGTGGACTTTAATGTGTATGAAAGTGAGCTGTAGCCTGTGAGAATATGTGCAACCTCCTAGAGAATATATCCAGTGAGGAAAAAGTAATTGAGAGTTTATTTTTAACATACACTTGGCTTCCTATTGAGTTGCAGAGCCCTGCTGTTTTCTGGCTTTTTCAGTGTCCTAGCAGGCAAAGGGGAAATTGATGGTGGGAACAGTGTGGAGTAGAAGGTACTAATCCCAGCTCTGATACTGGGTGACTGTAACCCTGGACAAGTCACTTGGCTTCACAGTTCCCAATCAGTAAAGAACAGGAGGTTAATGCTTGTCAAAACTTGTTTCTCTCATATGGAATGCAAGGATTGGAAGTGTCGGGGTGTGTCCAGAGCATCCAACATGTGAGAGCTAGGTGCTCTTATAGAGTCTTTTGTCCTAACATAGCTCCTGTCTGTATCATCACATAGTGTGCACACTGCCTGCCATACAGTGGGTCTCTCCTTTCCCTGAACCTCCTTGCAATGGCTATTGCAGAACAGGTTTTCTTACATTTTTACCATGGGAAGAAAAACTGATGCTGTCAATCTTACATAGGATAAAAAATCCCCAAAACTTCATTCACCAATAAGTTGCTTTTCATCTCTAAATGTAATAGGTAGAGAAGTTCTGGTTACTGTTCTGGGATTTTCAGAACTTGCTTGCTTGCTTAGAATAAATTGGAAAAGTAGTACTATAATGAAGTGAAAACCTGTCATATCTGGGAAAGATAAAAGGGAAGGCAGACTCATGAAAATACTTCTTAGTGTTTTTCTCCCCTACAGGCTGTGTGTTATTTACCTTCTCCCAGATCCTCCAAGAGCTGGCATTAGCATACATCCAATCCTGTAGCACTTTGCCAAAGTAAAGGATTTTAGATGCTGATGTGAACACAGAAGATTTGGATGCTTTTCTGTGCCATGGATTCAGGAAAGATGTAGTGTCTGTATGCCTTATTTTCCAGCCCAGGGAATAATGTTCTTCCTTTCCTTTGCTTTTTCTGTTTGGCTTTTCAAAGTGTTTATTCTCTTCTTCTGTGGAGTCATAGGCACGCTCTCACATACACAGATGGGTAGATATAGATATGCAGCACTTAGTGGGGTTTGTGTAGCTATCCAGTGATGCTTAGAACCAGTGCACCACTTGGAAATGTTTAAACCACTCTTGTCGGCCTGTTTGGAAAGAACAAGTGTACTACTACTGTGCCAGTCACGTGCCAGCAAATGTTGGCTTGCACAGAGATAGGGGCAGGTGCTGAATTATGCCCTTGTTTAACAGAAAATCTCCTAGCTGGGGGCTCTTCTAAAAAACCCCACAAGGTACTGGAGGGAATAGGGCTGGCAGATAACAACCTGAGCTCACAAATCCTAGCTGCAGGTTAGCCACGAAGTGCTTGTAGAATGATCCCTGCAGCATTTCTTTCTTGCACTCAAGAACTGAGGAATGTGTTTGTCGTCCTTCTCACTCATGTCACGTTGGGGGCTTTGTCAGATCAGAATACATCGTCTCTCGTGCTTCTCTGCGTTCCTTGACTTGTCATAGGCACAAATCTTTTTCAAATGCTCTCCCTTGTTCATTTCCATTATTATATCTAGTGCTTCTAGGTGGCAAGCAAAAAATGAATAACCTTGTAAATGTTCCCTGTCTTTCAATTTGTTTTATTTTTCATACAACGTGTCAGTGCATTTTTGTTGAGTGTTTTTAATAAGATGAAGTTGATGAAAATAAATTGCTTCACAGTTCCTGCTGTGGGTGACAGAAATGCTGGGTCTGTATTTTTCAAAAACTGTTTGTTTGAAGCCAGAGTGGAGGGTGTTCTGTATCTGTAACTGCAATCATCTTTGTAAGATACCTCCCAGAAAAGAAAACAGCCAGCAATTTGAATTTTGGGGGCAAGATGCACTGCTGTATCCACCTTCTTCTGGGCACAGTGAGACAGCATGCTGTCAAGAAGAATTTCAGGATTGATTCTGTGCCAGAATTGGGTCTGCCATACTGGATAGTTAGCCAGATCTGTCTCCAGTATGAGAGGGAGAATGAATTCTACAGCAAACCTTCTTACCAGAATGTCTGTTAGCCAAGGCTTAGGAACCAAGGATTGGGACTTGACTTTGTGGACACCCCAGTGCCCATGGCTGCTGCATATCAGCTTTCTTCTGTGTTTGAATGACTTGCTCAAAAGATGTGTATTATATGTAATCTATAAACAGTGATCTCCAAATTACCAGGGTGTACCCAGCAGACAGTTGGGTAACTACCCATCTGTTTGGAAAGAAGATAACCCACATATTCCAAATGGGATTTTCAAGTTAAGATTTTTCTCTTTTTAAACTGATTTTAATTTTAAAAAGTCAGTATTACTATATTTCTTGTAACTGTTTTGACTTTGATCAAAAAATGCAAAAGTACAATTTTAATTCCCCCCAGTTTATTATTTTATGCTTTTCTCCATTTTTTGTGTCCCTTTAGTACTTATTTAGCTGGCAAGACAGTACCAATGTCTGTCTTTCTGTTAGGTGGGGAAGTGCTTTTTTCTTCTGCTAGCTGGGAGGTGACACATGGAAGTTACACAGAAGATTATGGTGGACCAGGAGCTCAGGTCCCATTTTTGCAACTTGAAGGCTAATGCCATTATCAATGAGCATGCTTTACTTTCCTCACAACTGCTTTTAGTTCTTCTATTGTCCTAGCTTTTTGGAAACATTGAAAACAGGACTTATTAAGACCCCAAATTTATATTAATCTTCCCCACTATTCATTTCAAATTCAGAAATTTCCTTGGAAATTATGCTGCTTGAGGTACAGAAAAGACAGTATCCTGGATTAAGTATTCTTCATTGTCCACTCCAATTTGAGGAGTTGGATTAATTCTGGTAGTAAAAGTATTCTGCTGTAAAGCAGAGGGTTGAGGGATCATGCTGCACATACAGTTCAGTATGGTCTGCTGCACTGTTGGGAGGCAGGGACTGAGAAGTACACTCAAACTTGTTTGTTTATAAAGGATTCTGTTGATGGTGTTCCTGCCGCTTCCCTGGGAAAACTGTCACTCCCACTACTAGGCAACATTTCCAGAGATTTATACAGTTTTCCTTTGCTTGGCTGCCTTTCATTATCCCTATTTAAAACAGCAAGGTGGTCCATCCATGGCAAGTCCTTTCCTTCCAGAAGGTTTCACTCTTTACTCTATGACTGCCAGGAGTGCTGTATGAGGTCAGGAGTTTCCTCTCCTGCTCCTAGGCCCCCTTTGTGCCACATGTATTCACTCAGTGCCACATTTTTCACCTGTGAGTTGCAAGGCCAAGCAGCTGCTCCAGCCAATCACTGCTGTTCAGCAGCAAAAGCTAAGCTTTTATATAGGCTGCACACACATGTAGTTGTTTGTTTGTTTGTTTCTAATAATGTACATTGTTCACATTTTCTTAATTAATTCTGTTTGGTTGAGATCTGTCTGCTTCTGTCTGACTGCAGCTTTGCCACAGCTGTTTTATAAAAGAATTGTCAGCTTTGTTAAAGGACCTGAGGCTTCTTGGTGCAGAGTCTTACTCCACTGTAGCTTTGAGATCTGCTGTGGAAGCTTATACTTGATTATTCTCTGCTTCCCATCGTGGTCTTTGGAGTAATTTTTAACTTCCTGATTAGGTCTTGCTATGCCATTGGACACTAAATCCAACAATGGCAGGTCTGAAGTTTGCAGATATGGGGTTCGGCTGTTTGTCTCTGCTCCTACACACGCTTAGGATGGTTCTTGCACGCTGGGCTTCAAAAGATGAGTCTGGACGCTAGGTTTTTTCGGTCTTCAGAATTGTTTATTATTTCTTATCTAAAAAGTCCCTTCTCTGCCCGAAGGATCTGACTAGCACGGCAGCCAAAGGCACTCTGCCCACCCCCAAGGTGGTCGCATCTTTTTTAACAAAAACTACGTATATCATATTTACCTTTTGTCCCCAATACTTATCATCCTCGTCACCAACAACACCCTCACCCTAGACCAATCCCCAAATGCCAACACCACTGCAGAAGATGGAAGACAGGAAGAAGAAAGAAGAGCCTGGTGGCCCACCCTGATTCCTCCATCTTGTCTCTACAACCCCCCTGTACCAAAACCCCAAAATCTGTGATTTACCCTATAATGATATCTTCTCTTCACCATTCACACCCGAGTGATTCTCACAGGTTCCATCTCCTCATACATCGGGAGCACATCTCTAGATGGGTCAAAATCAAGCCACTAAGTGCTTTTGGCAACATTCCAAGACTCCCGAGCCCCCCCAAGGGTTCTTTCGGTAGCTCTGGACATCAGGAGTGATGTGCTGAGCTCCCACATGCAGAACCACTGTTAAACATATTAATCACTCCTGATTTTAAAATTCCATTTCTCTTCCACTGTTATTTCTGGAAGTGTTCCCCTTGACTACATATAAACTGAAGTGTTTGTCTATAACTGTGTGAGTGTGGGGTGAGTGAGGGGGTTGGTGTGATCACATACTTAAAAAATCCTGGCTTTGTGTTTTTCTAGGTATTTGGTGCTAGAACATGTGTCAGGTGGGGAGCTCTTCGACTATCTCGTAAAAAAGGGAAGATTGACACCAAAAGAAGCCAGGAAGTTCTTCCGACAAATCATCTCTGCTTTAGACTTCTGCCATAGTCATTCAATATGGTGAGTACAGCCATTTCCAGTGGGAATGCCCTGCTACATAATAAAGGGATCTTACCTTGATACTTTTAATTTTAAGTAACTGATGTTGTAAAGCTCTAAAAGCATTGGGTAAAGTGCTGATGTATTTTTTAATTCTCGTCCATGTGTGAGACAGCACACCAGTTACAGACAGACTTCTCATGGAAAAGATTGTCTGTCATTTTTCACTGGAGAAGAATTAATTCACAGGGAAGGCTTTAAACAGGAAAACCAAAACCACCGAGGAAAAAGAATTTCATTTCCATAATTTTTGTGGCACTTACTAATAACTAAGAACTCCATACACTGTATCTAAATGAATCCCTGAAGAAACCTGGAACAACTGCAAATACAGCAAAGTCATTTTATGGTTCCCTTCAGTTTTTGGAAACCTGCTGGCTTTTGGCAACCTTTACTGAGTCCCCTCTGGGCATTTGAGTCACTGTTGCCTTTAATTTCCTTTCCAGTAGGGAAGAATTTTCTTCCTGACTCCATCATATTATTTAACCATGGAGTGTGGTTTAACCTGTGCTTTCAGGTACCATTTTATATTGGCCCAGTTTCTCTTTAATCTTCAGCAAGTTGAGATAATTTAAATTATACTGAAATCAAGTTGTTGCAATCAGTCTGAGCACAAGAGTTTCTGTACAGCTACTGACCCATAACTGCCTGCTCATTTCTCACAAATGCAGCTCCTTGCACTTGGATTGGCTAGGGGAGAACATTTACATTATGTGTGCATGGCTGCTTCTCCAAAGCCACAGCCAGCCACAGATCCCCCACTCCAGGAGGCCAAGGGCCACTCAGAGGTACTGCAGTAGCTGGATTTGCATAATCATTGTGTGGTTACTTCTCAGTAGCCATGCAGGGATTTTCTGTACCCCCAGTTCTGTGCTGAAAACTCACAAACCAGATGGCCACAGCTAAAATGGATGTTTAAATATTTAACTTGCTCTTCTAGCCCCCTCCCCCTACATCTCTGTGTCATTTCAGCAGGAAACAGTGATCTGTAGGAGAACATATTTCTAATGAATGGAGAGGGAAAGAAGAGCCTTTCTTGAGAATATATTAAGAAGAGTATACTGTGTAAGAAGAGTATAACGGCATACTCTTAGCAGAAGAGGCAGTTCAGAGGTGGTGGATCTGGGTGAGAAGGTCCTGAGGACAATGCCTACCTGACACAGGAAGGGTTACAACAGTCAGAGAAATTCCCAGAGAAGCCAAGAGCAGGTTGCATGCCCTAACTAGAGGATCAAAGTTTTCTCTGTTGGCAGTGACCTCTGACCAGTTTTATTCTGTGAATTCCACAGTTTTTCCTCCTTGCTATTCAACTACACTGAGTGATCATGACCTCCTTAGAAGCAGCATGATCCTTGGCAGGTTGTAGACCTGTTATGTTTTACATACACTGGGCCATGTAACCACTGGTGGATTGCATACATACCTGTTTCTGTTCCCTACTTGGCTTAATACTTAAGGGATCCAATCCAACAACACTCAAAAATGTTTAAGTACAGCTGAAGAGAAATTATTTACGCTTCCAAATGAATATTCCAGAGGAATCAGAATCTCCATTGAGATAGAAGTTCCTACTAAAGCATGCATGTATGCACATACATGCTAGTCCTTTGGACTTGTTATGGATATCTCTGGATCTGGGAGACTTTAATAAACTAAGTGAGGATCATGGTGAGGCTGTCAGACACTGACTAGCACCTCTGTAGGTTTAACACTGTGTGATATTTTCTAGGCAGATGCATGTCTATCTTGAGGAATTAATTTTCCTGTGTTAAACATACTGGATTGTGGGCAGTAGTCTCGTTGGACAGTAAATCCCATTCCTTGCTAACTCCCACCTGACGAGCATCTAGTGCTGGCTGTTAGCAGTAAATCATAAGCTCTGCCTCCAGGTCACTCTGTGTGGTCTGTGTTCTATTGTGCTGTATTCTGGACAGTTATCAGAAAATCAGAGCATGCATAAATATATATGTGAGTGTAAAACTTAATGTGCTTTCCTAAGCAATGAAGCCTGACCTTGTCCTGTCATGGGGCAGTAAAATGACAAATCATCTCATCAGGCAGGTTATCCAGTTATGACCACATTGAAAAATGAAGGCTTCTGCTTTGGTTAATGACTAGATGTGGGTGCCTCCAGCCTACTGGCAGAATAGATTGATAACCTGGTGTCCCCAGACTCATATAATAGTCCCATCTTCTTCCTGTACATCCCAAAACACTGGGAAATACCTATAGCTTACTTTAACAGCAGCATGTAACCACATTCAGCATTCACTGCTCAAAATGCATTGATATACCAGCATTCCTGAATCAGAGATTCGGAAAGGAGTCCCCAGTGCCCCTTCCATCAGTAAAAAGCTTCTGCTGCTACTGTGTGGAGAGATCACCTCTGTCTGAGAAGTATTTTCAAACAAGCAGCTGAGAAAAGGAAGCAGAATAGGTATGGAGCTTGTGTCTGTGTTCTTACTTTATTTACTGGAAGCAGTGGGGGAATATTTGGTGTCCTTCACTCTGTGGTGCGGTCACTTACAGGGATTCGTGATGCAGGTTGGCCATGGGGGAACGCTTATGGTCAAGGCACTGTCGGGTGCTCTGAGGGCTTTTGTGTGGATATGGCACGGTGCCACACCAGGGACCCAGGGACACGAGTGGTACCACGCAGGAATATCACGTGGGATCTGTGCTGCCTCGCTGCCTTCCCCGAGCTGGCAAGCGCTTGGCTCCGTGATGCAGCATTCCTGCTTCTCCTCCCGTGCGCTCCCGTGCGCTCCCAGGGCTCCGCACCGTGCGGCAGTGCCTGGAGCGGCCGCGCCGAGCAGGGAATGGCACAGGCCATGAGCTTCCCTGGACATCCATGTGAGGCCATCCCAGCCTGGGAAGTTTTCTTTGGACATAACCGATGGATTTTGCCTAAGCTGCCATTCACCTCGTACTGGCTCTTTCCTACATTCTGGGCCTTTCGGGTACCTCCGCTGGGTGCCCCGAACCAACAGCCCCTTTTGAATGCGGGGCATTCAGCCCCTCTCTGCTGCTTGAGTGCCCGGCTGTGTTCTCTGCGGGAATCCGTGTGTGAGCGCCCCCGGGGCCGGGTGCCAGGCTCTCGCTCGGTCTCCTGGGGAAGAGCCCGTTCCCTGTGTCATTCTGTGGGGAATGCTGCAGCGCCGGGCGGGGCGGGCTGCCGCCCGCCTCATTGGCTGCCCGTGACATCACCGGCGCGAGCCGCCATTGGCGCCGCGCGGCCCCTGCCCCGCCGCGCGCCCGCGGCCTGGCCCGGCTCCGCTCCGCCGTCTGCGGCTCGCGAGCTGACAAATAAAAATATGATTACAGAAAATGCCCCGTGGCAAACCTTATTATGGCTTCAGAGATAACAGATAATGCCAATTACTGCGCGGGGCAGTGGTGACATTGAGAGGAAATCCCCTGCGGTAATGAGCAGGGAGGTGATTATTTCATTTTATTTTTTATTTTGGTTGCGTTTCATTCTGCGTTTCTATTTTTTATTTTTCTTTTCCCCTGAGCGCGTACAAGAGGGGTTAAGGCAGGTTCTTTATGAATATTGATAAATGACAATTATGAGGGCCCCTTCTCCTTTCCTTGCCCGGGGCTGTGCTTGTTTGAGGGGAGCCGGGGAAGGCTCTGGCTGTGTGGAGTGTCTGTGTGTGCCTGCGTGGGCACGGGCATGTGTCACTTGGAGGGCTGGGCGAGCAATGACAGCTTGCTTTGGCTCGGCCTCGTGTTCTTCCCTCCGTGCCGGGAGGGAAAGGCTCCCCACAAAACAGCGCCGCAAGATTTCGCAGCGCTACTGCCAAAATCTCTGGTGTATTCCTGCAGGCAGGAGCTGCAGAGGACTGTCAGTAAGGGAAGCAGGCTCTTAGGGAAAAATCTGGGGTGTCTCTGAGAAACGGAGAGAGCTGAAGAATGCCAGCTGCCATGTTCTGCCATGTAGTGCCACCCTCCTCAGCACTCCTGTTCTGCCCTGCTTCGTTTATAAGGAGCGTGCTGGGGTGTTCTGCAGGGAGGGTCTGTCAAATGCTGAAGACCGCAGCAGATGGGCACTTTGAAATCATGACACAAGGCCTCCAGATATGAAACTGGTCTAGAAATGGTGGAATTTAATAAGATTGTTTGCTGGTTTGTTGTGTTGTTTTGTTTTTCTGGTACTTGAGTGTTCAAGCTTTCTTTCAGACCATCAGAAGTAAGAAAGGTGCGTTTTTACCCTATTAAAAGCTCACCATTCATTACCTGAATCCAGGAGTTTCAGTTCTGTGCTCAAGACTCACTGTAAAATGGTGAGGAATTTTCAGATATCCCTTGTACAGAGAAACAGAGAAAAGCCATCAAATGCAGCAGCTGCAATGCCAAAGGCAAAGTTACCCGCTCAGCTAAAGTCAGGGAACCTGTATTTTTGTAAGTTTTCTTCTTTATGTAAGCCACTGGAAACTCAAAAACGGCATAGTCTTACTGTAAGCATAACCAGGTAACATTTTCTGGGAAGTGCAGCAGTGGTGATCAGACCTGACAGGCTGTTCTGGCTTTGAAATACGTGAATATATGCTTTGAGGAGAGGTTGGCAGGGAGAAACAATATATTTTAGTGGATCAATGGAAATAATTGTTTAAAAGCAAGCAACGTTTTATGCATACAAACCTTTCCCCAGGCGTCCTGATATGTTTATAGATGTTGTCCTTTTTCCGAGCTATAATTATGTTTACTTGTTCTGCAGAATTCTGTGAAAACTTACTAAATTTGAGCATAGCAACCATGGCTATAAACCAAGAATCTTCTGTAGGTAGATGCAACTTACATGTTTGGATATTATTTGCAGAAGCAAGAGAAAATAAGATCAAAGGCTTTTTTTGCTCATGAAATTTAAAATAATGCCTCTCATGCTATTAATTGTTACTGATAAGTTATTTGCATCATATCAGGTACTTTAGGAGGCATACTGCAGAACAATTATTCAGTGGCCTGGCTCTTCTGGGAGTTTGAGGTCAGTAAGAAAAGCATTTGCAAAGTAGCCAACAATCTGATTAGTACAAATGACCTGCAACTACTCCAATTAAGAGGTTTCTTGGGTTAGAAATCTGTGACCTACAATGAGTTGTCATAGAAACTGATACGAACGTTTCAGCTCAAACATCACTTTAAAATAATGGCTTCGTTTGTCATCTCATGCCAGGTGACAGCTCCTTTGAATCCAAGATCTAGAGTCTGTCCCTACACCAGAATTCTTCTGGCAGCCCTGGGTGACAGGCAGAGCGTGTTTCTGCTGCAGTTGCTGCAGTACAGGTACAGGGACATTCTCAGAGCAGGAGGATGGACTGGAAAAGCACTGGAGCGAACTAAAGGAGCTGTCTGAACAGCATCTTGGGCTGTGACTAGCAAGCAAGCGTGGCCAGTGTAGAAGTGGGAAGCTGGAACATGCCTATCTGTGCCTTTCATTTTCCATGCACCATCTCCAAGAATGGTGCCCATTTCCATGGAAGCATTGTTTCAGAGCTCTCTCAGCATCCATCTTAATGCTGCAAGGAAATTGTAAAGCCTTTGTTGTAACCTGTGAAAGAGAGATGTTGCAGAGAGTCTGACAATGTGTGCTTGCCCTGCCACGGCTTGCTCCGTGGCTCCCTTTCACTCACATGCTCTCCCTTCGAAAGCCCACTGGATGCTCCAGAGACTGACTTCTTGTGCTGTTGTCTTGGCTGAGGAGCACTGGGGCTCAGTGTAACCCTGACCCATGGCCACTATGGGTCAGGGTTACACTGACTTCTTCTGCAGTCCTGTATTTCTGTTTCTCATTCCTTCTCAGCTTTTGCAGGGCTCAATTGGAGGGTTTGCTGTGTTTGTCAGAAAAGAAGCTGCTTTCTTCTCTTCTGGTTTTCCAGCCATGTGATAAAGCCCCTACAGCTTTAGAGCCTTTAGAACAAGGAAAGGGTAACGAGTCCTCTGTTCACCTGCAGAGAGAGGAGTTGATGCAGTCATGTAAGACATGGAGAGCCAGAGAGATCAGCTGGAATGGAACCAGATTAAATGCGTTTACTCTGCACTGTTCTATTAATGCCAAGTAATTTTCACATACAGTGGGATTTTTGTTTTGTTTTGTTTTGTTTCATTTTGGCACAAGAGAATTCTTTTCAAATGAGAGTGCATTAGACAATCCAGTCTTCTGGGCTCTTAGGTAAATTATAACAAGCCTTCCCTATTCCCATATGTTTCTCTCCCTTCCCCCTGGCATTTGAAAAGCTGGCAATACAAAGATGGGAAATGCAAATGCAGAGAGGAAGTCTCTTTCCCAGTGGCAGCGATGCTGGTTCTGCCTCTCTGGTGCAAACTCTTGGCCTGACTCCTATCCCCAGGATGCTGCCTTGGCCAATTCAAAGTGGCCCAAAGATGGGTATCAGAGAAATGCTCCAGCTAGAGGAAAATTTTCACTGGGACATATAATTCTCTTGTGGGTGAATGTGCAAGTACTGCCTGATCCCACTGGCACCCTGATCTCTGAAAGCAGTGCTGCCAAAATACAAAATTTGTGCTCAGGCTTCCATGAAATTTCTAGGCTAACCATCCATACTGGGCACTTAGAGACTATCTTGAAAAAGGGATGGAAAAGGGTCAGAGAGACTCAAAAGTGCTGTATCAAAACTATTCTTTTATTTTGAGAGCCAAGCAGCCATAAATGTAACAATTCTCCTCTCTGCTTAGTGAAGTGATAATTTCTATTGTGAAGAGCTGATAAGTTTTCTTGGTTTTATTTTGATGGGTATCTGTAGGAAAAGAAAAGAAACCTATTAAGGTCTGTTGCTATTTCAGTTTTACTTTCACACATACTATCCCAGTCCCGCAAATCCCCAGATCCCAACTTAAGGCTTTCAAAGTGCTCACTGGGAGCTAGGTCAGCACCTCTGCCTAAAGACCTCCATCAGACTGATCATTCATGGAAAAACATTGCACAGCACAGTGAGGTGAAGCTTACCTCCATGTTTGGAATGTGGATGGTGGTATCCCCTTTTTCCTCTCTTTCTTGCTGTGACTCTCCAAGAAATCCATACTATGCCAACTTTAGAAACCTCATTTCCCCACTTGATTCTCCCTAAAAGCCCAGGCCTAAAGCTGTGTTGTGGATCCCAGCTGATTGGAAGACAGGATGACACAGGGAGAAGGAGAGAAGGGGAAAAGGAGAAGGGAGGGTGAAGGAGACAAGAAGGGAGAAGGAGACTCCACGATTTAATATTGTCCCAATTTTCAAACGTGTTGTCCCTTCCCTTTCACTGCCTCTTAGTGGTCGGGAAGTGGGGCTTGTTCAAGATTCACATACATTGTGCTCCAGCTGGGGCCTGTGGCAGATCTGCCAAGGCTGGAAGCTTTCAGCCATGGAAAGGGAACATTTTTGCATTTCCTTTAGCTGCACCATGTTCCTGAAATAAGATATTTTGTTGTGAGTGTACATCTAGGCTTGTGGACATCCTGTGCTTAGATTGTGCTCCGTCTTGGTTGTTCCTGCTCTCTAAATGAGCCACACAATTTGAGGATAAGCAAAGGATTCAATTTTTAGGCACAAAAGTCACATGTCAGCAGTATGTCTGCTCTAGGCTGTATATATGAATCATACCATATCATGCAGTGCACAAGCAGTGGAGCAGGCACTGGCAGCAGCACCCTCAACTTCTATACCGTGTATGTGTTCAGCAGTCAGCCAGGAGCAGCTGCCAAGACTGAAAGACAACTATAGCTGCTGAAAAACTCTGCACAGCAGGACACACACTCAGCTTGAGCTGTGGGAAGGTTTCTTGTTTCATAGCATCAAACAAGCAGCACTCACTTTACAGGGGCTGTTACCTGCCCCTGAGCACTGGTCCTCAGAGAGGGGAACTGCAGAGCACCTCCCCAGCTGGATAAGGTCTTACATTAATTAAAGCAGTTGTAAGGTGAGGACCATCCTGAATGTCTGCTGGAGGAAGGATGAAATCACACACTACTGTCTCATTAGCATCCAGCTTTCCTCACTTGCCTTGGAACCCTGGGCTCTTCACTCCATTTCACTGCTGGAGTAGTTAAACCTTGGCAGGTGTTGATGATCTTGCCTTTGTCTGGTGCTGTCCTTGATGATGACATTCAGGGGTTCTTTTCCTGGCCATTAACTGGTCATTCACTGCCTTCTGGAACCTTTCCTTGTCACTCATCTCCTGCAGTTTTCTGTCAAATAGTTATGACAGTCTTGATGGTTATTTTAGAGCTAATAAGTCTTCTGTCTCTGTTATCTCAAACCTTGAATTTCTGTGTTTTCTCATTGTTAACAAGGCCATTGTAACACACAGGGTTCATCATATTTATGCAAGATTGGAGACTAAATTTTAAAAAGAAAGAGAGAGCAAATCACAGGTCTCAGTGGGGTGAGTGACCAGTAACTGCGATGAATGTGTGCTGTTTTGTTGGGAGTCTCCTTTGGAAATAATTGTTACAGTCCCCAGGTATCCTATTACCGTGTGCTCTGGTTTTACATAGAATTTACCTGCATTATTTACAAGTTGTCTCTAACTGATCATTCCTCTTCTCTTCAGATCAGAGGATCTAATTTCCGAGACATTGACATGCTGCTCATGTTGCTCTGAGAGGGAAGAGACTGTCCACCTTTACATTTTTGTAAGGGCAGAATTACACTTGCATGCATGAGGAGTGTTAGAGGAATGTTTTAAAAAGTGAAGAGAAAATGGCACAAAGATAAGCCTGCCTTCCTTGATTGGTGTCACTTGACTATTCTGACCTGGTTCTTTTGCTGAATTCAGTTTCTGGTCAGAGGAACTGCTTTTAGTTGTAAGTTTTAGCAAGTGGGTGTTGTTTGCCTGACAGTGTTGTTGGATGCCCATTTCCCACAAGTTTGTGTTCTGCCTATCCACGGAAGCTGGCAGTCCTGCCTGTTTGGGTGCTGCTATTTAGACCTTTTATTATCAGAGTAATTTTGTCTACTCATAAGCAAAACCAAGAAAAGAGCTTTTATGTTTGGTCTGCCTGAAGTGCTTGTCTCATCTCTGTGACTTTCCAAGAGCTGCAAATAAAAAGCGAAAAAAACCCTGGCACATTCATCACAAATTTTCTGCAAGATTTTTGTCTTTGGGTATAAAATCAAGTGAATGTTATAGTTGTACAGAATCTCCTGAGTACTTAGATGCAGGCATGAGTACACAGTGCTTTTGGCTGTGAGCAGTGGAAATTAATAAATTTGTCAATATATGATTTGGAGTAGGAGTTGCCATCATGAAGGTTGTGGCTGCCTGGCTCTTGCCATGTTGACAGATAATAGGAGAATCAAGCTTTGATGGAAAGGATGGAACCCTCTCTCTCCTTCTCACTGCTGACACCCTCAGTTAAAACACTGCTGAGTTGAAGGGATTTCTCCATCAGAGCTAATTACCCAAAATTATTTCAAAGTCTTATGCCTGTGCAAACAACTCCTAATGGGAGCTTTTTGCAGTAGCATTTACATCAAGGTTTCTCTTTTATATCACTCATTTTGTTTCCTGTTCTTGACAGAATATATTGGTGGTGTTGCCTCCTACCTTAAGGAGCTGTCATATGATAGAGTATACCAGCCCTAAATCCAGGCTGAAATTCTCCTCCTTCTATTTCCCTCAGTTTCTCCCTCATGTTATGTTGGTTTCACTGGAAGTTGAAGATGTTCCTTTCCTGTCAGGACACTGCAGGCCTTGCATTCATCAGGAGAGGGCACCTGGGATGATATGGTCTAGAATACTGCAAGGATTGGATCTTGGATATGTGTGTTCTCCTGCCTGGGACAGGAAAACAAATTAAATTAATTACAGTAAAACAGGTTGGATGCTATTTTGGATAAAAAACAAGTCATGGAGTGGGAAAGCTGTTATGCATAATTTAATTTACATTTTGACCCTTTCTTTACAGCCACAGGGACTTAAAACCCGAAAACCTACTGCTGGATGAAAAGAACAACATCCGGATAGCAGACTTCGGGATGGCATCGCTGCAGGTTGGGGACAGCTTGTTAGAAACCAGTTGTGGGTGAGTGTCTCAAAGCATATTACAAAACTGAGGGACACATTCCAGACATAGAAGTTGTCTATAGAAAGGGTTTCAGTCTGAGGAAGAAGAGAGACCTGCAGTCCTGAAGAAGAAAGACTTGCAGTCCTACACACAGCACTGGTGTTTCCTAGCAAGACAATAAATTTATATGACACACATAGTGTAGAAGAAAGCTACCCCAGAAAGAGTGGGGGATTTAGTGCTTTACAGTGAAAAGCAGGTCACTGCAGGTGTCACATACAGATATAAAAATCAAGGCTTTCAGGTTAGCTTCATCTGTGTATGCTGGTGTGTTTGCATTTACTGGCCATATAATTTTTGGGAAGTGAAAGCAGTGGTTGACTGGCTTTGAAAAAAGTATTAAGGGGTAGAAAAATGTTCTTAAATGGAATTTGTATGTCCTGTGTAGGCTGTCTGCTTGCATGCAGCTGTTTGTATTCATGCTCAACACTGCTTCTGTCAGCTCCCATGCAGGAGTGACAAGGAGGAAGCAGGGTCCTTTGCACTGACAGGCCGGGCATGAATGCAGGTACAAAGAAGCCTGCCTGGAGGAATATTGCAGGGGCAGTCTAAAGACAGTTCCATGCAAATACCATTGCCTTCAGGCACCACTGGACCATGCTTCCGATTCCCAGTGCCAAGGTGACTGTGCAGGGGCTGTGGCACTGAGCTGTAGCCAGGACAGCAGCTGCATTGAGCTGCTGCAGCCTGGCACCACTACACCAGCTTTTAGCTGTATTAATTTGTTTTAACAGCAAGCACAGAAACCAGACAGTACCAGCAGATTTCCACTTCCTCCCATGCAGACTGACTTCTCTTGGCCATTGGTAGTGTGATTCTGATGACTTCAGCCCACACCCATCCTCAGCTGGTTACAGTTCATGGGTTTTTTGGTGTCTTCTCTGGACCAAGGCAGTTCAAGGTAGACATGGAGCCATCATGTTTCCCTCTAAAGCCCAGCCACTGCCTCTCAGTCCTAGCTTTTGCCTTCCAAGTCATGAATAATGGATAGCAAAAGTATTTGAAGTTCATGATATGGTAGAATGCTGGTTGGTGAGTAAACCGAGACCCACTGGTTCTCTCCTGTCTGTGTCAAGATCTGAGTTCTCAGCAGAACAGGTGAAAAGCAAGGAGCTGTGATGCCAAGGTCAGCTACAAGGCCCTGCACTTGGGTAGGGAGATACTCAGTATCATCACTGCAGGCTGAGGGATTAAAGGAGCAGTGCTGCTGAGAAGGGCTTGGGGGGTACTGGTGGATGAAAGGCTGGATGTGACCCAGCAAGGTGCACTTGCAGCCCAGAAAGCCAAATGTGTCCTGGGCTGCATCCAAAGCAGTGTGGCCAGCAGGGAGAGGGAGGGGATGTTGCTGCTCTGTTCTGCTCTGCTCTGTTCTTTGGGGGATCTATGGCATAAGAAGGATATGAACCTGTCTGAGTGGGCCCACAGGAGGCCATGAAGGTGGCTGGGGGCTGTAACATCTTCCCTGTGAGGACAGACTGATAGAGTTGGGATTATTCAGTCTGGAGAGAAAAGGCTCCAAAAGACCTTTTGGCAAATTTTCAGTACTGAAAGGGGGACTATTAAAAAGGTGAGGATAGACTTCATGGCAGGACCTGTAGTGATAGTACAAGGGATAACTGTTTTAAGCTTCCTTGTATCTAATCCACATTGACCCTTACTAAAAAGGGTCAATGTGGATTAGATACAAGGAAGAAGTTTTTTACATTGAGGGTAGTGAAACACTGAACAGGTTTCCCCAAGAGATGGTAGATTCCCCATCCCTGGAAACATTCAAGGTCTAGTTGTTTGAGACTCTAAGAAACTTGATCTAGTTGAATATATCTCTGCTCATTGCAGGGGCATTGGATTAGTTAAGTTTTAAAGATCACTTCCAATCCCAACCATTCTATGATTATGCACATAAGTTGCTTGCAGCTTCTTTCAAACTTTCCCTCTAGATCAGGAAATGCAGCTCTCCCTGCAGTTGCCACAAAGCCTGTATACTCTCTAGAGAAAATTGTTCTCCTTCCTTCCATGAGAAAAAAAAAAAAAAGAGGAAGTATAAAAACCATCCCAGCCTCAATTGCCTTGCAGGATTTTTCATACTCCTCAGGAACCTCTCAGTAGGGTTCCTGTTCTTGTTAGCACCGAGCTCTGTTATCCGTATCTGGAGTCTCAAAGGGAGACTTCCTTCCCATAAGCTGTGCTGGAATTCAAACCTGCATGCTTCAAGCAGATCCAGCCCCCACATTGTGGCCTTAAAATGCACTAATAAAGAAATCAATGGAACGGAAGAGATGTGCCTGTAATAAACAGAACACAGCAGCAACGCTATGATCTCCTGCCTCGCAGATGTGTTTTAAGTGTGTTGCCAATCACTAGACCTCCATGTGAGCTATTACACCACTTCATTAATTCTCCTGGCATGCAGCCCAGCATGGCTGATACTGGTGTCTTGTGATCTCTTTGGTTTGGGGGGTGAAGGAAGGAAGGAATATATAGCAATATGCTGCACTGTTCACAGAGAAAGGTAATCCAGTTATGACTCCCTTTCCCTTGGAGCACATGCGGTAACTATCAGAGCTTTTCAAGGCAACAGTTTTACCTACCCGTGTAGTTGGTACTTTCAGCCAGCATGAAAAGGAACAAAACAGAGTGAATCATGGCTGAGATATTGAGCTTTAATGAGATGCTCCTCCGTGCACCCATAAGTTAATTTCGAGAATGGCTTTTCCGTACTGTGAACACTGATAATGAGATGAAACTGTAACATTTCCATTGACAGTCATGCAGGGAGTCTCCAGGTATTTCTGTCAGTCAGAGTGGGAGGCTCAGATGGGGTTGAGCTGTGTGATACAGCTAACTTTGTCAGTTCAGCGAAGCAGGGAGACTGCAGTCAAAAATTCTTTGCTATCACAAGTGAACTGCTAAGTTTAGTCCAAAGTTTGGGTAGTCTTCAGGCCGCCGCAGAGTCTTGACTGGCATCATGAAGAGTAGCCTTGTGTAGCCTGAGGTGTGATGTAATTGCATATCTCAGAGTCACTTGTTTTCTGGGAGGTACTCCTTAGGCCTGCATGGTTTTCTGTAGCACTGATAGCACTGACAAGACTACCTGGAGGATGCAATAAAAGTTCTATCCAGATGTGTTTGTGTAGGAAGAGGCAAGGATGGACTTGCTGTTTCACTGACATAATTTGCCACTGACAGACTGCATGTTCAGCCTTGATTGTAATGAGTCCCCATTATAGAAATGAGTATTGTGTGAAACCTGCATATACACAGTGCAGAGGAATATGCTGTAGATCTTTTTAGTGTTTTTAGACCTTTACGGGGAAGAGGAGCTGTGTGTAAGCTCTGCAGGACTAATTCTGCTTATGGCAGAAATTGCTCTGCAAGGCAGTCTTATGGAGAGATGGTCCTTGAAATGCCAGAATAACACAGTGAGTGCATTCCTTCAGAAGCAGGGAGGGTCTGTCAGCTAACAGCAGACAAGGAAGGAAGAGAAAGGTGTGATAGGCTGCTGCTTCTACTATTTTAGATCCCTTCAGCTCTTCTTCCTCTTTACCCATCCAGGCAGTGGCATGCAGAGACACTCCCCATCTCTTTCTCAGTTATTCTTCCGGGCATGCTGCCTTGCAGTGTTTCAGAATGGGAGAGGTTGTCCAATCCATCCTGGGTTGTCACTAGGCAAGAAGACTGAGTGCCTTTTGGTTAAACCTCAGGACTGAGACCCAGGTTATCTGAGCTTGATTTCTGTCTCTGCTGAAGGCGTTCACGGTGGTCTAGGATGAGATGCATTGCCCTTCTCTGCTTCAGTTCTCCATCTTGGCAAGTCATTGGTGTATCAGCAGACCTGTGGTGAGCAGATAATTCAGAGGGCAGATATACCTCAGTGTATCAGAAAGCACCCTTTCTGATTTTAATTACAAGGTGTGATGCTGCACATATTCTTTCCCCCTTATAATAAACATGTACATATATCTAAAACTTATGCAGTCATTGTTAGGGTTGCACATTTAAGCTCTTCAATTTGGAAATGCCAAAATTAGTACTTTTTACTCCATCTCATAGAGAGCTTCCATTTCCAGCACTCGATTCCTATCTCCTTCCTGATTTGTACCACAGTCTAGCTGACTTGTCCCATTCATTTCTGCTCCATATTTGGCCCAAATCCCAGCTCGTTTTCTCTTTTTTACTAGGTTCCAGCTCTAGTTTCCATTACCTGGTTGTGTTGTGAGTCAGTTGCTACCAGTCCTTGATCTACTTCATTAGTTTTGCACTCCGTTTGTTTTTAATTTTGTCATCATGTGATAACCCCACCCAGAGCAGCTCAGAGTTTCAGATAAAAAAAATTACTCTGTGAAGTGTTGCCACTGCAGGTAGGATTTTGATCCTAATGCTCTCGAGAGTTTCTGCTGGTAAATGCAAATTGCAGTTTTTTAGTGAAATGCAATAATTCTATGATGTAATCTCTAGAGAATGCAAATAAATACTCGGGTTTTCCCTTTGCAGGGGAGGATACTGGAAATTTTTATCTTTTTTTTATGGAAAAGCATTTACTTAAAATTAGACTTAGATAGTGGAAGTGCTTCAGCCCAATCACAGCATGCATGCATACAAACACATGAAACCAGTCTGAGACAGAAAAAAAACAAGGAAAATTGTTGTTAAATTGAAAGTTACAAGGAACTTAAAATGAGGATTATAAAGGGAAATACCAGACAACCTTATTAATGGCCATTGGTACCAGCATCACCTATAATGCATCACAAGGTATGTTAAAAGAGCTTGGATTCTGCAAAATCAATCCCTGAGAATTTGAGATGTGCTTTTCTTCAGCTTGACAGTATAGCATTTACTCAGCCTGTGCACATTAGGATATGCCCATTAAGTACGAGCTTGTACAGGTTTTTTTCAACAAATCTTTGCCTCATTTGATGATTGGATGGTGTGTTTTTGTGAGTAAACAGCTATTTAATGTTTGGGTTTTCCTCATCATTTATTTTATGGATCCATTTATAACTTCTGCTCACTGCATTCAAGCCTTGCTATGAATGCTAGGTAGGATTTCATCACTGTGTCTTAGGTTTCCAAGTATTAATTATCCTGTTTTCATATTATGTTTGCCACATTGATCTGGCTATCTCCATTTTTATGAGGACACAGGATTCTACAAAATGAGACTCAAAATTGTCAACCAGTTTTGAGTGTACACTTTGATGCTCTTGGGGCCTAATACCTCAGGCTACTTGGTGCTCTCCTTTACTGGGAGAGCACAGTTCCTACCAACTGCTCCTGCTGCTCCACATGCTTATAAATTAAACTTGGATGTGTAGTACTGTGATTCTGAAAACTGGGGAACATGCAACTCATAATTACCTGTGAATTTCTCAGTTTAAGGCACCTGTTCATTTTTTTTCACAGAAGGATTCTCTGGCAGGGACAGAGTTTGATTCTCCCATGTGTTAATCAGCTGCATGCTTGTAAGCTTGTCCTTGTTGACACTAAAGTTCCCTCACATTGCTACTTCCCAACTTCAGTCACAAGTAGAAAAGAGGCATTGGCTACACATCCAACTGGCTTACCTGCAAAGCACAGTGTAACATTTTCAATCTTTTTTCTTTTTTGCCAGTTCTTAACTTTTGGGTACCTAATTTGATAATCTTTATGACCTTTTAATACAAGGGTCTGGTTAATTCTTAAAATTAAAACCTCTTAAAGGTTCCATGATTTAAAAAATTGAACTGATGATTAATGAATTGATTTGTAGATTCCCCAAAAATGTAATTGCACCCAAGGAATAAACAGCTGTAAGATGGCTGAGGGCTAGATGCTGAATTTTCTCATCCAAAGGTAAATGACTGAGTTGAAGCTTTAATGGCAATCTAGCACTCAGCCTTAACTACACCTACTACCTTAATTACAGCCTTACCTGCAGCTCCTGCCTTCACTGCAGCCTTGACTACCCACTGCTGCTGGAACCTTTCGTTAGTGTCTCCCTGCCTTTCTTTTCTCTGTGATCTGCGGCTGTCGCTTTCTCTACTCGAAATGCCAGTGTCCTTCTCCTGAATTCCCTTTATCTATTTTGCTACTCCTCTGATCTTCCCCTTCATCTCATCCCTCTGCTACCCAGCATGTGGGGAAAGCAGAGGCAGCCTTTTGCTCTAGTGGGTAACTCCTGCTTCTGAAAGCCAGCTTGGAGACAGTGATTAAGAGAGGGGAAAGAAGGACTCTAGAATCAAGCAACAGCAAAAACAGCCAGATGTGTCAGGATTTCTCTGCAGCTGTACAACATCCTATATCAAGGTAACTTCATGCCTTGAAGAATAAATATAAAAATAATAATATAAAATAATAATAAAAACAGAGGAAAGAAAACTTCTTGTTTCTCTGCAGAAAATCTGCATCTGTCTGTGTGGCCTAAAGGATGGCCCTCAAAGCAGCTTTTCTTCTTCCCCAAATAATACCATCTGAAGGCATGGGACCAAAGGACTGAGGCATGGACACTCATCTTTCCTGGGACTTGGGAGTGTAACACATTATTTGTCTCACTGTGGAGTAGAATCACACAGCTTTTCCTGTCCTTCTTGATCAACCAACCACTTCTCTGGCAAAACAGTTATTGTGTGTTCCCAGATAAACCATAAGTGCCCAATGGATTTGTGTGTGTGCAGTGCAGGTCTCTCTAACCCATGTAAAAAAACTAACTCATGGGCACATCACATCTGCACTGAATATATGGCCCTGGTTGTCTCAGATCTACTGCAGCTGCACAGTATCTTGATGTGCACAGATCAAGAACTACTTTTCTAGGTCCTCAGATGAAATTCAGAAAAGATACATCAAGGATATATACATTTCTTTCTGCATGCCTGACTTAACTATCCAGAGCTGTCCTGGGTTTCACCATTGCTCTCTTTTTTAAATTTCCTCTGGTTTAAATCCCATGTAAATGCTCTAAGGTCCTCCAAGATCCTTAAGATTATTGTGTCCTAGAGTCACAGCTGTGAATAACCATTCAGAGAGCCCTTCCTGCCCCGGGCAGAATAGCCTTGGAAAATCCCCATCACCCTGGAAATAAACACTGCCAACATTGCTGCTTTTTTGCAGCGGTACCCGAAGGCAGCAACTGTTTCTTGATCTTGCTGAGCGATATATTTATTTGTTATCAAGGGCAGACTGGGGCTTTTGCTGCACAGAGATGTAGCAGAATGATGAGGAGGTGGCCTAAGGGAAGAGACAGGGAATGTTGCTCTTGACACATCTATATTGAATAATTAGTGATAAGAGCCAAAGAAATATTCATGACTCTGTAGAAAGATAAATAGATTTTTGATTAAATTTGAGTTTTGTCTTAACAGCAGTTGAAGGTGCTGTGTGATTGGTAGCATGGAAATGAGGTTTTTATGGATTCTGGCTGACTGGAGGATCCCTTTTAAAGCTGTTAGCCAAGATAATGCTGCAGATATCTAGCTAGTGTGTGCTGGCAAGAATACAGAATGGCAGTGCCAGAAACCTGTGCTCTCTGGGCAGTTGCAATGCAGCTGTTGAATGATCGAATCAGTCCAACTTATTTAAAGGATTTATTATAACATTTTCTCCACCCAGACTCTTAGACTTCTGCAGAATTTCAGTGGTGCCTTTTAAGATCTATGGCACATTCCTCTGCAGTTCAGTAGACCTCAGGAAGAAAAACGCTTCAAGGGCATTTGCTAGTGGGACACATAAATACCTATGTACCTATCTTGCGTTCTTCACAACACTTACATTCTTCTTTTCAAGGATGTTAGCACAGGAAACTTTCAGGGTGGTTGCACTGCTCAGGACCCACAATTAAGAGTTCTGAAATCCTTGTTGGAGTCATAATATACAAATAAAAATTCAGGAACACTCTGCAAATTGAGATACTAACTCTTCCAGGGCACTTCAGTGCCATTACCATCCAAAAAGGATTTTGTTGAAGGATATTGCTGAACTGTACAGGATGCCATGCAGGATTTGAGAAGTCTGGCTAGGTCAGCCACAGGCATCACCTGTAGCAGCCATTTAATGTACTCTGTGTGTGCATGACTCACACAGAGAAGCAGCTGTACCTCGCAGAACCTAAAATACATGCGAGAGTAAGAAATTCAAACATGCTAAGTAGTGGGAGCTTGGCAGTTACCTGGAATGTGTCTGCACTCCTTTTAGCCCCCATATATTTTCCAAACCTAGTGTGATGTACAGAACTTGTTAGAACTGGCCTTTCTCTTCTGAGGTGACTAAGCTGGGCAAATATCCTTGATCTGTGCAAGTCCTGTACTCTTTTTGCTACCATGCAGTTTTTTTCCAAATTCCAGTTGCATTACTATGTTCCCTACAGTTCCCACACTGCCCTCCTTCAATGTTCTGTGTAAGCAGTCCAGCACTAGTGAGAGTTGTACTTGTCAGGCCTGGGCTGCAGTCCCAGTTATGGTGCTGCTCCTTACTGGTGCTTTGTGTGTGCCTTAGGGATGGCCTGTACACTCTGCAGCACTGTTAGATACGAGAAAAAGACGACATCACTAGTCAAGCATTCTCCCTAGAATCATTTGTGTTCTAAATGCTTGCAAAATCTTGTCTTAGTCCAGTATTGTGACTTCTTGTGGTTTAGGCTTTGGGGTTTTGGAAAGAATAGGTGTAGTGCAGGTCTTGGTTTGCTGTGAAGAGGCAAATTCACTGGAAACAATATATTTTTGAAATCTGGGAACTTGTACATAACATTAAGCAATTCAGTTTCTCACTCTGGCCTCACTTTCTCTCTTGTAATGTGAAAGCTGCAGTGGCATTGCTCTTGCTTTAGTCAGAAGAATAGACTCATGGTGAAGTTCTGGTCACCTTTTTCAAACAGCTGCAGCTTTTTAAAATGTTAAGTAACCTTGTGCATGTTTCCATGGCTGTCAGTGACAGAGCTACACAGAGAGCCTGGGTAGTCTGTCCTACCCACTAGATACAAGACTGTTCCTTCTGGTCTTCCAGTGAGCAGCTCTAGCCAGCTTTCTGAGGGAGGCTCTGGCTTTCATTAGCTGTTTTGACTGCTGAACCAAGGTTTTTAAAATGTAGTCTAAAGTAAGGCACTACTGAGCAGACAGCCTGGTTAGAATACCTGTGAGTAGCCCATCTCTTAAATGGGCCCAGGATTGGTGTTGTATTAAATATTGGATAAAGCTGCTGAATTCCACTTTTCCTGAAATTTGTGAGGGATCAACTGCATTTCTCTCTCCTCATGGAAGCTTTGCTGTCAAGGTAGCTGCACTCCCAATGCACCCTAAGTTTATTGTCATGCTCTGCCAAAAGCTGTGATACCAAATCAGGGCATTCCATGCCCATGGGATGATATTTTGCCACAAGATAAGTGTTGTGTGTATGGTAATTCAATTAATGGGCTGTCTCACTGGGCATTAATATAGCATCCTAGCACAAAGCTAACTCTCTGTGCTTCTGGTTTGCTCATTACTTTGTGAGACAGGTATTGCCCAGCCATGATTGCATTTGTCACAAGAAACACATGCACAAATGAAGACAGGCTCAGGGACTGCTGGGAGGTGTCAGTATAAACAATAGCATAATTTGCACATGGGTTTCAGACAGTTTGCATCCCTTTTACTTGTCAAGTTACTTTAATGAAGGCTATAAAATAAATAGCCATGGCTATAATCTTTAGGAATTAAAATTATTACCTGGCAAGTTGAAGTAATTAACCCTTCTCAGCCAGGAATCAAACAAGAGATATATGGGTAGAAGGATGTGAAAAGAATATATTAACTCACCAGGCAATAATGCTACTGTCCATCCTTTTTTGTTTTTTTAAAGAAAAAAAAAAGGCATGTTGCAATCTTGTATTGGCAGCTTTTGTGACCACTGGTGTAAATGGGAGTCATCTTAGCAGAAGAGATACCAGACGTGATTTAGGGATGCATCTGTCTTTTTTTCTGTAAAAGGCATTGCAGTGTGGGCCCTCCTTTTAGTTCAATACAAGGCCAAGATAAAGGGTGGGGTTAGAGAGCTGGAATTTTTTACTCACAGAATACGCCTCATCTTCCCTTCTTTCCTTGCTTTGAAGAAATTCATAGCAGGGCCATAGAGTTTTAAATTATGCTAGTTCTTGACCATTTTCTGAGCTTGTTAGAAATATGTTCTTGTTGAGGTAAGGAAAAATGTGCTGGTTTGCACTCTTGTATTCTGTATAAGCAAATCTGTCATCATTCTGCTAAACAAAATGGAAATGCACATAACCATAAATACCAGGCTATTACATGCTCATTTGACTGTATTTTGTCTTTCAGATCACCACATTATGCTTGTCCTGAAGTCATCCGGGTAAGTTGGTTAATATTAGTTTACATAAATACCTATTTTGAAGTGTCCCTCATTGCAAGTACACAGATAGAACCTTTGTACAAGGAATTTGCCCAAGGCAGAGAGAAAGAAAAGGACATAAGAAACCTAAATAGAGTTTTGTTTGTTTGGCTCAGCCCTGAATCAAGCCACATTGGGAGATAATTGTATGTTATTCTCACAGTGCCTTTGCACTGTGTGATCAGACCAAAGTACAGGAGCCTGGCTTAATTTGATCCTTTGACCCAAAGGACATAGTCCCCTCAGCTTTCCTATCTCTGATGTAGCTGTCATCTGAGTAGAAGAGCTGAAGTTGACTGTCAGTGATGTTGGTTTCCACTAAACAATATTCTTCCCCCCTGCTTTCCCTTTGTCCTCTGAAAATAAGTATCCAAGATTTCAGTGCCCAAGGTTGCACTTCCAAAGCATGTCTCTACTGTAAAGTCAAACAGGAAGCACACAGGAGAGACTGTCCAGACAACACTGGGAGTTTGCAAATATCGTGGCTGGTGACAAGCTCCCTGAAGAACCAGGGCAGAGAAACACACCTTCTTGATGTCCTTAATGCACCTGTTACTCTGTTTAATTACCAGATCTGATAATTTGTGAGTTGTCAACCATTCCTGCCCTGCTCCCACTTCTGAGCCTTTCCTCACAGTTCTCAGATAAGACTGCAAGCTGATGTTCACAAAAATTCAATTAGCCAGCTGTGTAGTGGCTTCCTCCTAGTTGGGAAGGCCAACTTGGGAAGCAGGTAGCTGAACTAAATATGGGGCTTCCCATTCCCCCTCTTTCATTCCTCAAGGATAATTAGTTCATTTACTAGTGATTGGTCTTTTGAACCACTGTGTCATTGCTGCGCAGGGAGAAAAATATGATGGAAGGAAAGCAGACGTCTGGAGCTGCGGAGTCATTTTGTTTGCATTGCTAGTGGTGAGTCATCTTCCTTGCTGTAGCCTTTAAAAAGAAAAGAAGAATCTGAAAGTGCTGCTGTATTTAATGGCAATTCTATTGACATCATGTACGGATGGTTTTTTTTTAGTCCTCTATTTTTGTATCTCTCAGTGGCATCCTTTCCTCTTATTTCTACATCAGCCCCAAAGGAAAAGCGTGAGGAATATTTCACTGCTTCTTTGAAACACTGTTGCCCTGCAAAGGAGAGCATAGACAGCCATCAAAAACTTGTCTCTGTAAATGCTCTTTGTTGTTTTGTGATGTTGCACCACATTTCTTGATGGGTAAGGATGTGTAGGGTTTCAACTCTAGGATTCAGAGAGCGTCAAACAAGTCGTCCTTCACGGGATCAAGATATGGCTGGGTTTGGGATGTATTCACTCTTTTCTGCTGTATGTATATATGTGCTTAAGCAGGTATATGCATACATTAACTGCAGTATTTTTTCAAGGAAGGACTTGAGAACCTCATCTTTGTTTCATGCGAGCACTAAGCTACATTTTAATTTGGTACACATGGGAATATAAAACTGAGCCAGTAGTACAAAGTTTAAATTAGTTTCCATCTGGCTCGGTAATACTTTAAGTGTTCAAAATGTGCCATCGTCTAACTTATCCTTCTTTTGATCAGAGTTTCAATTCTCTGTGGAATTTATTCTGAAATGAAGTTCTATTATAACACTCCTAAACATCCAACAAACGGGTGTCCAGCTGAAGGCAGACAGGCTTGGCATTTGTTATCAATTTCCATTGTATAATGTAGGAAAATATAGTTTATGTTAATACAAGCATATACCACATGCAGGTAAAGTACTCTATATGAATACTCCAAAATACTCAACATTAACATAAAACTCTATAGGTTTTATGTGCATGTTAAGTGCTTTATATCTGTAATAGTTCATCTGATCATCTATATAATCTATATAATCTTTATAATCTATAAAAATAGCAAGCCTGAAGTAAAATTTTGATATATTTGTACATTTATCAGTAAACCTAATTGCTTCACTTAAATGTTTTATTTTGGAAAAAGCACTTGTACAGTGTAAAATAAGGTAAATTCTGGATATTATTTTTGTTTAAATACTTTTAAATTTTAGAGGTTTTTTGTATCAAAGGATATGCTGATTCTTTTTTAACGGCTCAAATCAGAATACCTTGAAGTAATCTCAGTTATGATGCTTTAATTCCCCTTAACCAATCTTACTTCTTTTTTCTTTTTAGTCATTACAATTCACTGAAATTTTAATTTTTTTATCTTGATGTTGCATTGGAAGAATTTTAACTGTCACACTAGGTAGCACCTGATCATCTCTTACTGAGCAGTTACTTTCATAGCTGATAAAACAGAAGTGTATAATGAGCTCTTCATATAACTTCTTGAATTTGGAAGAACAGAAGAGAGAATGTGTCAAGATGGTTAGGATTTGTTGAGCAGGCTTTTCATTTTCAGGGGGATTCTCTGTCAATCTTGGGTGTCTGTTGCTGCATCTTCATCTGTTCCTACATACACACAAAAAATTATTGAAATAAGTCTATTAGTGATGGAAAGTGCAGAGCTTGCCAGTTAATTATGTCAGGACAAACTCTGCAAAAATTATCAAGATATGATAGCATATGGTAGTAATAAAAGAGGTGTAGTTGTTACCTTCAGGAAATGCCACACAGAGTCCTTTCTGACTTCATCAGGCCTTAAATTGCATTAGCCAAAGTACTGAACTATCAGAATTGATTTTCCTTTAAGTCTGGAATGAGTAGGAAAAATGCAGGTAACTCCAGAGGTTGGTTACAGAAGGCAGGGAGAGGCTCTGCCTTCAAGGCCACTTTAATGAACAAACACCAGTAAGCAGTGCCCAGTCGTGGCTGCCATCAGGTGGCTTCCTGAGGCTGCTGTAAATGGAGCTGTTGTTCTCCCTAAACCATAGACACAGGGTTGCTTATACAGATGCACTACTCACTGTAGTAAGAGCAGTGCCAGAGCTGACAACTTAAAACTTCATTATCACAGCAGCTGACAGCTTGCAGCTTCCCACAAACCATCCTGGAAATCAAGGAAGCTCGGCACCTACTAGAATTAGGCAGTGAAAGAAGGAAGTGAGAATATCTAGGAAGGTGCAGACTTGCTATAAAAGGGTATCAGCTTCAGTCAGTAGAGTTACCCTAAAGATTTCAACTTCTCTTTTTCCTTTTTGTCCTAGCAGCAAGGATAGGTCTTTTACTGCTTTTTGTGGCAAGCTGATGATCTATTCAAAATGTAGTTTCAGCTAAAAAAACTTCAAGCCATTCATGTAAGTGAGCTACAGTAGGGAAGCAATAGGAACTGATGACCTGACCACAGCATGGGAACTGGATGGAGTATATTAAACAGGTGGAATGTCTGCTGCTTCCAAAGGCTAATGTTGGTTGGGGTTTCTTTCAGCTGTGTCATTTTAATGCTCCGTCAGAAAGAGCATGTTCTTTACTGAAAGTCTCTGAAAAGCTGTTCACCTCCTTTTCAATGTCTGCAATAAATGTGTCTCAGGAAGATTAAAAATAAGGAGACAGTAAACATTGCTGCTGTGAAAGTATGCCCAGGAGGAATACCAGCAGATCAAAAGCTCGAGCTGAATTTAAGTGAATCCACGCATCTTTGGTAAATTTGCCTGGGAAGGCAATTTCATATTTTGCATTTTACTTTATACTGGTAGTCATTTTCTAATTAAAGGTCTAATAAAAAAAAACAGTGTCCTCAGTTTTGTCTTCTATGTTAGAAGAAATACAGCAGCGCTAAGAAATTGTGTCTTTTCAATGGATAAAAAGTTTTTTCACTCATAATAATATATTATGAGCTGACTTTCTCTTTCCCATTCTCTCACCGTGTTTATCCTGGCTTTTCTCCTTTGGCCGTCTCCAGTTCTCTCCCATTGACTGCTCTGTCCCATCCCTGCAGGGTGCCCTGCCCTTCGATGACGACAACTTGCGGCAACTGCTGGAGAAGGTGAAGCGTGGAGTGTTCCACATGCCCCATTTTATCCCCCCCGACTGTCAGAACCTTTTGCGGGGGATGATTGAAGTGGATGCCTCGAAACGTCTCACGGTAAGGAGGCTTCACGAGCAAGGCTTCATTTCTCGCCTTGTTGCAGGAATGGTTGAGCAGCTAAGGTAACTTGGTGATTTGGTGGCATTCCTATGTGTTTCCTCCTGAGCAAAGAAGGAGTGGAGTTGGTGGGGTCTTTGGGAAGAAGTTAATTACCGTCTCTTTTGAGTCATGGGGACAAATTGCTTTTGTGTTTTTTCTGTAGCCTCATGATTCCCTTTCATATGTAACACTGAGCATTTAGGAGAAATCCCTCATAGCTCATCACAGAGCTGCTGGCCCATTCACACATTTTGGAGCCCACCTGAGCTGTCTGATACAGCAGTTTGCTGGGGGTGTGATGTAGGTGTTTGAAGGTCTCAGGTGTTAGGACTGGTATTTGAAGCTTTGCCATTAAACAGAGCGTGATTTTCTTACATTACTGACAGAAGTGTTGGCTTCTCACTTCAGGCCACATAAGCTGCATTATATTCTATCTTGCATTTGCTCTGCATTATCCTCTAGCAGCCTTCAGAGTGTCTGCCAGTCTGCTCTTTCATCCTGTGCCCTGTGGTCTTGAGCACTGTTAGTCCCACAGTGAGCTCCTGGCATTCAGCGCTGAGTCTGCATCTAGGATACATCCCATCACTACAACAGAGACCCTGCAAGAGTGAGGACTGTGTAGTGATTGTATCCTTTACTAATGTTGTGTTAATGTTTTAGGGAATTAAAAAACATTGGCAATTAAAATAATTTTGGAAAATAAGATTGCCTGCTTGTCAGTGGGGGCGTGTGCCTTTATGGGTACATTGCCCCTGTAAATCCTATTGTCAGGCCTTGGTGATGATTTTATACAGATTTACTAAGCTCACAGATTCTGAGTGGGAGTATGTATAAAGAAATGTAAATTTAAAACTCCTCCTGGTTCTTCAGTCTGCTAAAATATTTATAAATAAATTCTCAGATCACTGGTTGGCCTCTCTGCTGAGATTGGTAACAACAGCATCAGTCTGTGCCAGCTGTGACGGTGCTTTTGGGATGCAGACACCTCTCTGCTAAGAAGTTAACTGAAAGTCCCTTCACATTCCCTTCAATATTACCTGACATCTGGGTTTTTCTTTCATTCATTACCAGTCCAGGTCATTGCTCTATTTGGTGGCATAGGGGAAAAGTTAATGTTATTTCTAGTATTTTGCAAACCTAGTAGTCATCACATTTTGCAGTACATAAATAGCACTGATTGAAAAAAAATAAATTAGGCACCTTAAAAGACTTTTTAAAACAGATTTTTAAAGAAGGGAATAACATTTTCACAAGTATATTCACGGAAAGAACACTGCAGAGGTTAGAGCAATATCCCAAGAGATGAGACAGCTGCTCTTCACAGCCAAGAAAATCACAAAGTCCCTCTCAAGCTTAGCTTCCTTTCCATGATGTAATCATATCAGTTTCTCTCTTGTTTAGTTGGGGTTTTTTCTCAAAAAAGTGCCAATGGTCTAAGATCATCAAGTGCTAGATCCTTCTTCAGATTGTTCTGAATTTTTCCACAGGCCAGAGACAGACCCTAAACAATTTTAGTTGCCCAATACAGCTGGGAATGTACATGCATAGGAGAGAAAGCAGTTGAGGGTAATTCAAGGTTTCAGAGTGACACTCATCCCCCTCCCTTTCTTGATCAAAATTAACCTCTTGCTTCCTTAGGGAGGGAAAAAACCCCAGATCGGGTAGTTATTGGCACACACTAACCATTGAATTATGAATAAGAATTTGAAATAATACATATTAAAGAGCTGAGAGCTGGGAGGAAGACAGGTTGGCTCTTTGTTATTAGCTGCAGTCTTTTTTTCATTATTTGAGGGTCTCTGGGTTTGCTGTCCCTGCTGCTGTCACACTCCTGTGCTGTTAGTGAGCTGCTTGCTTTGACTGCCAGGCGGAAGGGAGCTCTTTGTTTACTGCCCAGGAGCTGGGAATATAGAGTTCATTCTGAGGAGAGAGCTGAATTCTATTTTAGCTGTGTCGTATGAAAAAGGGTATAAACATGGGTTTATTTGGAAGCCTCTATTCCTAGAAAATATCTCACTTGAATCAATTTGATATTTATGCAAAGATGTGAGCAAAATTGTGGCTTGGGTACAGTAAGTACAGATGTAGCTGTTACCATTACTGATCATTTGCTCAATACCTCACTAGTGAATTCAGCAGAAAAATATAGTGAAATGTAGGATGACTAGAATTTTTTTCTTTCATTTTTCACTTCCCCTCTCTGCTTTGTTCCTCTTTTTTTGATTTGTATCTCTTTTTCTTTTCGTCCAACTGCATTTCCCTCCCTGCAGTAATTGCCATTTCACAGCACACCCACACCTTCCCCAGTCCATCTGTTAAAATGATCAACAAAAACAAAACCAGCATTCACATTTAACTGTCATCATTTGCTTCAGTGTTGGAGCTTGAGAAGATTAATGGAGGGGAGGATACTCAGAATTATTGTTGCTGGCCCTTTCCAGCCTTAAGAAGCAGGCATTACCTTTTTTTGTATATGATTCATTTGTGGGAATAAGACTTTATTATTTCTTAGTGGAATATTGTTCACACTCACCATGTGTTAAGTAGCCTCAAATATGGCTAATGGGACATCCTTGACCACTCTCATTTACTGGTCCTGTTTTACTAAACATGCTGTAAAATTAAAGAATTTGTGTTTTTCTTTCATTAAACATAAATTTTTCATTAAAAGTTGATCCTAGCTCCTGGTGATGGTGTTTCTGACCACCCATATTTATGAAAGGCAAGTCAAACAAAGAATGAGTACTATGATGATCAGCATTTGAAAGAGCCTGTCTGAATAGTATGGCCTAAAAGAGCTCCAGTTAATGTACACAGATAATGTCTAAGAAAGGTTTCACTGGTCATCTGCATATTCATTAGAGGTAATTACTAGGGAGAGAAGGATTACTTAAGCTAAAGGAAGATACTGGCACAAAACCAAAGATATGTCAAATGGCCTTAAAGGAAAGTGGGCTAGAAGCAAGAAGAATTTTAGTCATATCTGTGGAGTTCTGGGACAACCTTCTAGTAGGGATAGTGTCAGGAGGAAAAAGTGAAGTAGTAATAAAGTTTGAGAAGGCTTATGGCAGGTGTGCTCTGGTTGCCTAAAGTACTGCAGGATGAGGTTTCTTTTAGTTATGTGCTCTTCAAATGATTCAGTGTTGCTACAGCAGAGAATTACAGCTCCTGTAGTAGAAACCAGTTGCACTCTCAGCCAATATTTTCTTCTCCAGAAAGACAAAGGGCAGAGGCAGTTTTCTTTTAAAGATGGATTAGCACTATTGAAAATTTGTTTCTAGAGCAAGGTGGATCAGAGCAGATATTGCAGAATAAGCTATTCCAATAAAGCTGTTACTGTTCTAGCATTGACATCTTATATTAGAGTAGAATGACTTGTTTTCTATGTTGGGTGTACACACAGGTGGAAATACCTATCCCTCTATATTACCTAAAAATTCCTTGAATTGCACGTACTTTCAGAATCTCCTCTCTGCCTTCTGATTTTGTTTTTTTCTTGGATCTGATCCTAATGATGCTATGCAGAATCTAAAGAATATTAAGAAATTAAGAAGGGAAAACTCACCTAATCCATTTCTGTAGAAGGTCTTATGGTAAGGTGCCTATTCCATAATTTAAATTTTCTCACTGTACAACCTGTAGAATGGAGGTAATTGTCCAGATGATGTGTTTAGGCTGCTGAGGGCCTGTTCATGCCCTGTGCAGGTAGGACAGTGATACTTGCCCTTGTCAAGGTCCCTGGAGGCTGCTTTAGTACAGCTGCTACTGCTGAAATGGATAATGGTTTTACCAGTGCTGTTTGCACTGCCAGCCTGAACCCTGTGGCCAAGAAAAGCCACGGGGATTTTGTGTCTTGACATTACACAGTAGGTTTAAAGCTCAGACTACAGGATCTTCTAGGTGAAGAAGATTCATTTGAGGTGTGGGTGCACAGATGTGTTTGAGGCTGATCCCCTTCTGGACAGGGAAGTCTGAAATTTGACATGAGTTCAAGATCAGAAGCCCTCATCTATATACACAGACTTTGAGAAAGTTTTTCTTCAGGGCAGAACTTTTTAGCTTGGCAACTGCTCTGCTGAGATCAGTGCCGAGGATGTAGACAGTGCTGTCTTGTTTTCCATCTGCCTGTCTGTCTCCATCTGTTGTTCCCTGCCTTGGAATTCAGACGTAAGCTCTTTGTGGGAGGAGACCTCTTTTTCTGAGGAGCTTGTGCAGCTCTGTATCACAGTGGCTCTCTCATCTGTGAGAGAGGCTCCTTAGTGCTTCTTCAGTGTACAAGTTGAGTATTTGGAAGTATTTTTACATAAAATCTTGATAAAGGAATTCTCCCTCTCCTTCCATAACAACATCTTAGCCTGCAGAAATCTCTCTGACTGTGCATGTGCAGTGGATCTGAGCATGTTTTGTTATTTCAGAGATGATGTCATGAGACAGTTGCCTGCAGTGACTAGGAGACATTAGGAAGCAGCATTTTTGCAACTTCCATTATATGGTATTAAACTTGGCAAACTCATGTGAAAACAGCAAGAAAAACCCTCTGGGAAGGATTGTTAAATGCCTTCGTCACTTAAATGCATTTAAACATTGTGTTTAAATGAAGGCAGGAGTGAGATTAGCTCCCACTGTGTATTGCCCTCCCCTGCACTCCACAGTAGAAAGCGTACAGACTTCTCCTTGTCAAAACCAATCGCCCTCCCATAATCCTCCTGTCACTTTAATGCAGACAAAAAGCAACAAAGCATTAATTAATTACCTTTAAAACAGTGGTGAGGATGTTGGCAGCAGCACGCACACTTCTAATAACATTTCAATGCAATTATGTTTGAATCAGCATAGGTAATGGCTTTGTAGAATACTTTTCATATCTGGGATGTCCCAGCATATTTCACAGCAAAGGTTTTGATGTGGATTGAATGGCAGATGTGTAGATAAACAGCAGCCATGAGAGCTGTCACACACCTTCAAATGTGTATCAAGGTGCAATGGGGCATCTCTTTCAGAAAAATGCTGTGTGTTTGTTAGTTTGAAGGAGGTTGATCAGCAGAGGTGGACAGGAGTCATTTGACATCTTCTCTGAAGGAGCCCAGAGGCTCTGTGACTAAGACATGGACTGGTGACTCTCTTTCCTTTCCCCTCTCTAGCTCAGAAATTGAAGTGCTGTTGTCTGCTTTGCCATGGCATTTCTGCATATCACAGGCACACAAGAGCACAGTGTCCCATGGAGACAAAAATTCAGCAGGAGAAGCAAGCATGAAAGAGATTTGGACATTGCGTAGCTGTATCATCTGCATCTTGTCTGAAATCATTAATCTCTCTAACCCTCCATGTGGTGTATGGGAAGTAATCAGTAGATATGGTTTTACCAGCCCAGGAGGCACAGTCCACCCCTTAGCAGATCCTCACAGAACTATACATCTGTTAAAGAACAATTCTAAAATCCTGCCCCACAGAAGCTGTACAAAATAGGCTCTCCTTTTGTTCTGTGGTTGAACCTCAGCTTGCATGGAACCAGAAGGAAGAGGGCTGTGTCTCCAGGCTGCTGGGGGAACTCCCAAATCATATCTCCATCTCAACAGGAGATGGAGCTGTGTCAGGAATACTCCATCTTGCTCTTAAGAGTGCAGGGGTTAGAGGGCTGCCTAAGGCAGGAAGATTGTGATGAAGAGGAGTTACTGTGGTGGGCTGAAGTCGTGGCTGGAAACTGTGCCAGTCTGCCTGGGCTGTTGGATGTGTGTGCTGGGGACGTTAGTGCTGCTTAGAAGACAGATATGTGAGTGCCAGCTGCACCCCTGGTTGCAATGTTGATGCAAGCTGGGGTTTAAAGGAGGCTGTTTGTTTCCCACACTGTTCCCTTCAGCCTCCTGTCATGCTTTCCTAAGCTGCATTCCTTTGTTTCTTTGTTTTCAGGAAAAGCCCTGGCTCACTTAAAAAAATTATCTCATATATAGCCAAACTCATGTCTTACTGGTTTCCCAGACACGGAGCTGTTGTTCCACAGCACAAAGGTCTCTGATTCCTTGCTCTCTGTGGCAAACACTTTGTATCTCTGAGATTTTATTGTTTGCCTGTTCGTATCCTTTTCTTTTCTTTTTGTTTCTTTTTCTCTCTGATTCTAATTATTGTGGAAGTGGAAAGTAATAAAAGCAGGACAGCTGTCACCATTCTTCCTGACCATTGTAATGGGTCTGTGATTTCCTCTCATAAGAGTTTTCTTCCAGCTCTCTCCTGTCTTTCCCCTGAAAGTTGCAGAAATGTGAGCCCATATGCAGTGAGTGTGCATTTTGTTCTGCACCTACAAAGGTGCTGCATAGTGATGAATATAAAAAAACATTGCCCACGTAACAAATAATCCCTGGACATCTAAGAAAAGTTATTTTCTGCTGCGATGATTAAAATGAAACATATATGGAAGGTTCTGCTGGAAGTATGTCATATGAACCTTCTGTTCTCTCTGCTGTTAAGGGTTTCTCTTGGAAAAATCATATTGCGTTCTTCTGTGCTTGTGGGAAAAGATATCATTGTAATGTTGGTGGAATCTACCTTCCATAGGTGGTCATGGCTACTTACAGCTTTAATCAGTCCTTCATTGCATAGTGAAATTCTCATGTGTGGAACGGGAAAGAGGGAAGTAAAACAAATTTGTGGTCTCATGTTCAGGTGCAGAATTAGTAAATTGCATAGACCCTTATTCTGCTTGATCCTTAGACTTCGAAGATAAATGTGAAGCTAATCTAGAATGCGTCCTGTATCCAGGGAGGTCACGCCACAGATGCACAAATTATTTTGTTAATTATCTGTTTGAACCTATTTCCTTATTTCTTCCTCTCTCTTTTCCTCCAAAACAAAACTAGAAATGCAATTTAAGTATAAAGGATCAACTGTTGCGCACATACAAAAAGGAGCAGTTAGATTACAGAGGGAAGGACTTGGGAAGGGAAAAGCTTGAATTTCCAAAAGAGTTACCTGTGAAACCTTGCACTTAGCATTTTCCTGGAATTTGTTCCTGACCGATGCATTATGTCTGGAATTAATGCATCAGTCAGGATGCATTAATTCCAGACATAATGCATTAATTCATCCTACTGGAATTACCCATTTCCAGTGGGATGGGTATTTATTCCAGTAGGATGAGTGGCTCTTGATGCAGCATAAAGTTCCTGTTGTATGCTTATGTCCATCTCTGAAATGTTGGATTTACTTGAATAAGCCTTGAATAAGGATGACTTGTAGAGTTACCTTTTCTATTTTACAGCACTAATTCCTTGTTTTCTTTTCCTTTACAGCTAGAACATATTCAGAAACACATATGGTATATGTAAGTAACTTTTTAAAAATTTTTTTGCATACATTCATTGTTGATTCTGGTATTCTAGTGTTCTGTGAGGAGACCACTAGAAGAGTGAGACTGGAGTTTGAAAGCAGGTTTTACATATGTGAGAAAAGAGGCAGAGAACAGAAAAACATCTAATTTTTTATTTTTCTGCCCTTTGCTACTCATATAATTGCATTTATATGTACCAACTCAGGAATGGTTTTTGTACAATGGCTAACAACTGTTTGAAAATAAGACATTCAGTCCAGCAACTTGCTGTGCTAAAGAGATACCTGCAGGTGATCAGCAAAAAAATACCCACCTAGCAACCATATTTAGTTTGCTATCCAAGTGCTACAGACAATCCCTTGTAATACCTTCTTGACAAGAAAGCTTTCATTTGTTCCTTCTTGGCATCTTGGCTTTTCTCTGAAGTAGAAACAAAAATGATGATATTGATAAGTGAGCACCTGTGAGCAAGAGCTTCTCTGTCTCATAATCCCTACTCCTTTTTCATAGCAAGCTATGAGGCTGTTTCTGACCTTGTAACCTGTTGATGTGAGAGTACTTCTGTGACTTGATTAAAAACAGCAGTCCTGACAGTGAAACAGGAGGTCTGTGAGAAAAGTACATACTTGTCTGTGGTTTGAATGTAAGAAAGATTGATGGCTTTTAAAAGTGACCTTGCTCTTTGTGTAGCCTTAGTAGTATTTCAAGAAGCCTAAGTAAATAAACTTTATTTATACTATGATATCCCTATCAAATTAAGTAGAATACTTCACATAATAAACAAGGACATTACACTTGGATACATTTCCCAGGGTCAGCATTTCACAGGTGAATGATAACGAAAGTCCTACCTTCATAATCCTGTCATTACTCTTGAGAAGTACTCGAGGATGATGTGAACTGATATATAAACCTGTCACCATGAAAAAACCCCACTTTTTCTTTATTTGTTTTGTTTTCTCTAATTCTATCCTATGGGCCATATTCACCTCTGGACTTATATGACTTCAGTAGGACCTGAGGGGGTTCAACATTTTGTTGAATAGCTAAGAAAAAAATTGGAACTAAGAAAAAAAAAAAAAAAACAACTTAGTTTACCTGAAATAGTGGCTGCACTCTGCCCATGGCTTTTCCATGCTCTCTTCAGTTACCAGACATGGCACCTTTTTAAACCAAAGAAGTACTGGAGATTTCCGACACTTTTTTCCTATACTTTTTTTTTTTTTTTAACTCTCATGGTAAATGTAGAAAAAATGGATTGGGGAAATCTCTAATTGTAATCTCTAAAATCCCTACAATAAGGTCTTGCTAGCAATTGCAGAAGTAAATGCTGTTTACATCAGATTGGATAGATAATTCCCCTCTGTTTCTTGGTGGAGTGAAGTCAGCTGACACTCTTTAGGCTTTTATCAGAACTGGATAGGAAATAAAAGGAAAAGTCATTGATCATGTATATTGTTATTTTTATCCTCCTCAAGATTTTTGCCTGGAACTTTTCACTTGTTGAAGGACTGTTGTCTCACATATGCAATTGTGCAGGTGTGCATTACTTTAGTCTATATTTAGAATTTGAAGATTTTTTTCCTTTGGAGACATAAACATTTGAACACTTTCATGTCCTTCTCAATGGAGGTCAGACTCTCTGATAATTGACACAGTAAACTCCATCTGAGGCTGTTTTCAGAAGTAGAAACTGAGTTTTGCAAAAGCAAGTCTCCTCTGGACTCCCAGGGTAGTCAGTGCAGAAAGGCTCTTCCAGCTGTCTCTTCAGATTGCCTAAAAAGAAGTTTCTGCTCAAAATAGCATTTTTAATGAGTCTCTTCTCATTTTCTCTGTACTGGCCGTGGGTTGACCTCGGGAGGTTAACATCCTGTGGCTAATTTTAGTCAGTGAATAACCTTGCCGCCTCCAAAACTCAACTGCTTTCATCTGGTAATGTTTCACAACCTCTTTGCATTTATTTTGCCTGGAAATACTTGTGCTGACAGAGAATGGGTTGTAGTGTTTTATCCTATGGCTGTTTTGCTCACCTCTTAATTTTTTTTCTTTATTTTATCTACTATTCTATGTAAAATCTTCATCCTTTGTCATCTATAGGTTACTGACTTGAAAGTTGTACTCAGAACATCGAAGCAGTTTCACTTAATTCTTCAAATAAATATTGAGGCTACTATAAAACTGAAGAAAATATTTAATTGCAGATTTAGGCAGGCAGAGAAAGAGGTCTTGAAAGTTGAAATCATGATTCACAAGCCTAAAAATGGAAGAAAGAAACCTAAGTGAAACCTTTCGTCAGCAACCTCCAGTCCTTGCTCTCCCACCCAAATTAATTCAGTGAGGTTTCTCAAGCCTTTTTAACTGAAATCATTTATTTTTACCTCAAATGCAGGTTATCATAAGCCAGAAAATAAACAGCAGTTATTTTCACATTTTTAATAAAGTAAGAGGGCAAATCGAATTACCTATTACGGTAAATACCCACTCCTGTAACATTGAGTTATTGCCTTAATTGTGAAGGTACCAACTTGCTAAATCAAGAAAAAGAATAAATGTACTGGTTCTGCTTTGCTTTGCACTGATGCAAATGGGCATCTTGGTGAGATTCATGAGAGAATTTCATGGAGAGACTGAAAAAGTCCACCCTGATCAGGAATCACAGCCATTGTATCCACCAATCCTCACAAAAGAGGGTGGGTTTTAAAGCAGCAATTACATTCATGTGGGCCTTTAAAAAAAAAATGTGATTTTCAGTAGTCACTGTGTGACATTGTTTGATGTCTGTGTGGGCTGCAATGCAACAAATTTGTCACTCTGCTAGACTGAGAATGGAACAGGCACTGCAGTCATGCCAATCACAGCCCAGACCCGGTGATTTTCGTTTCCTGAAGCTCTGAATTGCACTGCCAAATGACAAGACACCTCTTTGCAGATTTTACTTGTACCTGATGAAGAGGTGTGAAAATTCCTGACTGTGTCTGAGGCTGACCAGGTGCAGGGCATAAGGAAATGCCACCCTGGAGTGTAGGGAGGGTGGCAAGCTGTGCTCTCTAGAAATGGCTCCTGTGCTGATTGATACTAAAGAAAATTGTAGACTCTATTCACACAAGGGCAGCTAGTGGGAAACCCAGGTTTCCTGGAAATTTTCAAAGACAATAATTCTTTTTAATCTCTTTTAATTACCTTAAGGACATCTGCTTGTAACATGAATGATTAATTAAGTCAATACTTTTCAGAAGTGAACTGTAGATCATTAAAAAGCAAAAACACTCAGCTGCTGTTCAAAGGTCTATCCTGCAAGAATTTATCTTAATGACAAGGTCATCACTGGGTTTAATAGTGCAAGGTTATGAACTAATCATTGCTTATTACCTTCTGAGAGCTAGATCTTGATTCTAAGATGTAGCAGTAGGAATAAGATGTTTCTTTAGTTGAACAAGGATTTTTAAGTTTAGCCCTTAGATTCAGGACCATGGTGGCATTGCAGAAGATACAGATGCTTCTGCGAGACTCAAAGAGAGCATCAGAAGCTGTGTTTTAGTGGTTTGACGCACAAGAACAAATCCCAAGGAGCAGATTCTATGTCCTCTGTGTTTACTTACAGTGCCCTAAATTGAGTAAAACTGCACAGGATGTGTATTAGTGCTCCTTGTAAGAGAAGTGGGATCTGACCCATGTTGTTATGACCCATGTAATGAACACCAGAGTCTGACTCCATGACATCCATGACATTTTCACTGCTTCAGAAGAAGATAAAATGAACATTTCTGAGGAGTTTTTTTTGCAAGTGATGTCCCATAAACAGCAGATGCCTGCCTCACAACTGCATTTCAACTTGCTTAAAAATGAATTGCAGGTAGTGCTCAGCAATCTCCTGTGATTATCCCAGCATGTGACTGTCCTGTTCTGGATACATTGTCTTAGTATTGCCTTCTTACCTTGGAGGAGATAATCTGCATTGGCTCTTTTTAAGGTGCATTGTCTCTCTTTTTGGTACACTGTCTGAGACCTTGGGCTCATGTATATGAACCTACCAGAGCTGATTTCTAACTTACACAAGGAAAAACTAAGGACATTTGGATTGGAACTCCTTTTTCTGTGTAGATACTTGGATAGCTTACATTGAGTCAGGAACATTTTAAACTGTGCGAGAAAATTCACAAGTTGTGGCCACCTTATTTCTTCCAGCATCAAAAAGAAGGATCTCTAGTCCAAACACAGCCTCTGTAAACAGCAAATGGTGACAGTTGCAATATTCCTGATTCCTGTTGCCCGTGCTGGGAGCCTGGACCCAACAGTCACACATTTGCACGACATAAAGGAAAGGGAAGATCCCACTCACGGAGCAGGGAAACTTCAGCATTGCATGAAGCAGCCATTGAGAAATAGCAGAGGTTCAGAGTAGACAATTTCTCCAACCAAAGCACTGACACCACCACCAAATCCACCTCTTCTCGTGAATAGAGTTTGCATTAATTGCTCACTGCCTTCCAAAATAAAATCAAAGGATATTTAGGATGTCTGCAATACATATCATTAGTCAGATATATCCTGACACCTTGACCTGTTTCTTGCAGTCATGGCCTTTAATTGCAATGAATAATCAATATTTCCTGAGCCTAGTGAATGGGATGAGATAATTGTGCAGAAAGCCTGTGTTAACTACATTTGAAAGAGTAATATGTTCTACTGCTAATGGTGTGTTCTGAGGTCTACCACTGACCTCAGGCATTGCACTTGAGCCAAAATTTTCAAATTTGCATGTCTTAAGAGAAGCAGAGATTGTCATGTTTGGGTGTGTAATTAAGCAGCATGGTCTTCCCCCAAAGCCCTTTAAAGTGTGTTGAGTGGGAGCCTGAGCACTGAGGTCTCTTGATCACATTGGAAGTGTTAAAGAAAGAAACTGCTGCAGTGCCAGTCTTAATCAGAATTGGTGAAAAAGAGTGATGGTTTATTCAGAGCTCCTTCTTCGAAAGGGAATCATTCAGCTTGTACTTTTCAGCCTCATAGTCTGAGGTCTGGCCAGCTGATGAGACAACATCTCTGAAAACATGTAGTGTTTTATAAATTAGGATGCTGAACAGCTGCTTCTGTTACAAGGGCACTGGTAAGTGAAGTTTCTATTGCCTTGCTGGCTGAACACAGACATTTCTCATTAAAGACCCAGATCCACAACCTGCTGGTCAGTCTTAGCCTTCATGACAGTTTCTTATGAGAATAATATCTGTCTGGTTGGAAGCTCTGGTCTCTCAGTGGGAATTTAGCAAGCTGTTTCCATCTGTTGCTGCAGGCTGTGTTTCAGAGTATGGGTTCATTTGTGACTCATGTTTCTTTTCTCTCCTTTCCCTCCCCCTTTCTCTCTCTCATCTTCTTTCCTCTGCAGAGGGGGTAAGAATGAGCCAGAACCAGAGCAACCAATCCCTCGAAAGGTGCAGATTCGTTCTCTGCCTTCCTTGGAGGATATTGATCCAGACGTGTTAGATAGCATGCACTCGTTAGGCTGCTTCCGTGACCGAAATAAACTCTTACAGGACTTGTTGTCGGAAGAGTAAGCACTTGCTCAGTCTTCATATCAATTGGGTGTCCAGGGGCTGGGATGCTTATGAACCTGGGGAGAGGTAGAGTGCTTTAAGTGATGTCTCTCTCTCTGAGTGACTGGTAAGAACTTCTCACCCTCTGGCTGTTCATTTGCTGGTGAGGTGTTGGGAGCAAGCACTGAGCCTTTCTTGCTCCACGGGTCAGAAGCTCACAGCCTGACCAGCAATGGAGCCACTGTGCTATTTCTTCCCTAGCTGCCAGGCCAGGTCACTTCATGAACACGTGGGCTGTGCAGCCCACATGGGGAGATATCATTGCTGATGTTTGTGTTGGATATGACTTTGTTGCTGAATTTTTATTTATTTCAAATCTATGCCTAAGAGCTGGTGTATCTCCTGAGGTGTTAAGAGGGACAGGTGGTAGAAAGAGCATTTAGAGGCTCAGGAGACCTGCCTGGCTGCCTGTCTTGGTTTGGACTTTCTGGGGACACATAACCTTGAATGTCTGTACCTCTGTTCTGTGTGTGGAACATGGGGGTCTTACTTCCTTTCCTCACTAGGTGCTTGTTGGAGACAGCAAGGGTCTGAAAAGCTTTGTGAGTTGTGTATCTAGCTGTCATGTACATGACACTTCCAACTAATTTAAAATAACCATGACTGTTTATTTGATGAGAAAGTTTTGTGTACATGTTCACCTTTTTTTCTTTTCAAATGCAAATGTGGGGTTTTTTTATTTCTTTTTTTTTTCAGAGAAAACCAAGAAAAAATGATTTATTTTCTTCTGCTTGACCGGAAGGAGAGGTATCCTAGTCATGAAGATGAGGATCTTCCCCCTAGAAATGAAATAGGTACTGCAGATATGACCTCAGTCACCATGAACCTGTCTGAGCTAGTTCCTCTTCACTTTTTTTTTTTTTTTTTTTTTTTTTTTTTTTTTTTGTTCTGATTTTATTTTAATTTAAAATTAAACCCTACCATCACTGTTACCTTCCCAGTGAAATGGTGTACACAGCACTGGTGAGAATCCTCAGCCTGGGCCAGGCAGGTCTGTTCTGTGGTTAAACTAGAAGGCTTCATCTTTCAAGGCATGCCTGTCTCACAGTGCAGAAACATCCAAGTAGGTCTTGAATGGGATCTTAAAAAATGTGCTGTGAGCCCACAGGCTGGCTCTCTGCAGGCAGATGAGGTTTAGCAGTATAATCTAGTGGCAGAATTTTCTAATTATAAGTCTCCTTGCAGTGTTGCAGAAAAGCTGCTCATGGACTTCAGTTAGTAAGAAGTTGTGTAGCTGCATCCCTCTGCAGTTATGTATGTGCACATTCTCTTCTGTGTAACTGAATACATGCACTGCTGAAAGTATGAATCATAGCCTAGCTGGTTTAGAGTACATAAATCAAACTCCCATGTTTTTAGACTTAGAAAGATTTTAAAAAGCTTAATTCACAGTAAGATTATATATCTTACAAAGCTCTTGTGATACCACTTTATTCCTATTTATTCATTGATTTTTTAGGGTGCTGCTGATCACCACTAATCCAGACACCAGGAAAACTGCTCTCCAAGGAGCTAACTGTATAAGTGACTCTTAACATGCAGACAAGTTTAATAAAGGATTAGTCACTTCTATAAATGATCTGAAACAGAATTTTGCATAGAAGTGTGGAGATTTTCAGGTATTGTACTTAAGCACTTTGAAGACTAGAAACACTGGAATCTCACAAGCTTTCAGGGCAGTCCTATATTGCACTACATTTGTTAATGCTTCATTGAATTATTAACCTATCCAAGTTCCATGCTCCAGGCCCTATAGTTTTGCAGGCAAATCTCTTCTACAGGAGATAACTCTTCTTAGTTAACCCAGCAATTTTTAAACTCCTACCTGGATGGCACTACAGAGAGCATGTTAGCAGGGATCCTGATGAAGATGGGTAGCTGTGCCAGCTGCAGGTCCTGTGGTCAAAAGCCCCTTGCTCAGTGCAGTTTGTCATCTAACACTCTGCTAATCAGCTTTTGACTCAAACAGATTATCCTGCCATGTAAGGACAGCATCATCTTGTTTTAGAAATGCTTTTGTCATAAGAAAAGAAACAAGGTGACTCTAGAATCTTCAAACCCAGCATGTAAGTGAATATGTCGCTATGCCCTGAATGCATTGCATACCTCTTCCACATGCTAAAGTATTTTCATTGTTTGAACTGAAATATTATGGTGCACTCTTGTATTTTTTTGTGCAAGGAGTGAAAATGTTTCCTAACAGGGATCACTGACTGTATCTATGTGCCTCACCCACACATTTGAGCATTATTCTTTGAGTGTTTGTATGTTGTATTTCCTCTTCCACAGGGGGTTTCCACGTCCTCTGTTCCCAGCGGTATCTCTGAGAACATGGGGCAAGGTTTAATTAGGAGCAGTCATGTGTCTGATGAATATCTCATCATTAGCCATTAGCAATGGCCTTGCACAAACAAAGAAAAGCAGACAACAAGTAACAGTTTAGTAATAGCAGCTTGAAGAAACCATGTCCATGAGAGTTGTGCATTGTCTGAACTCTTGCCAAAAAAAAAAAAAAAAAACCATCAGAGATTATTTTGCTTTTTCCTCTTTGTTGTCGTATTAAGTCTCAGAAAGGATGGATACAGGTAAAAATATGGCCAGCTACAGGCTGCCCTTTCTTCTGGTGTCCCTTTGTCTGTTTCAGCTGCATGAAGTTTCTTCCAAGAGCCAAGAAGGGCCACTTCCACATTTTTCACATGCAGCTCTTTTTTCTTTACTTGAAAGCATGGGAATGAGAAACTTCTCAGTAAAAAGAATGAATGTCAACTAATGTCTCCATGAGAAAAAGGATTTTGTGGGGTGAAGTTTCTTAATAAACCAGAGAACCAAAGATTGGGCCAGAATAGATGTAGAAGATAGAGATGCCTCATCTAAACTCAGAAGGTGAACCTTTATTTCCCACCTTCTATGAGAAGGCAGATTTATAATTGGATCATTTCCTGTATAATTCTATCTTCATATGTAAAAATCCTTAGGAATGGCTTTGCTTTTCTGATATGAAATAAAAGGAAAATGCATCCTTAGTACTGTCACTGGGCTATGGCTTGATTTTTTTTCACCATGTCCAGAGAGTCAAAGAAGAGAAGGGCAAATACTGGAGAATTTCCTATTTTTAATTCCTGGGCTTATGCAAAATCTTCTACAGCTTTTGTATGACACCACTTAAGTCATTTTGGCAGGATGGGTGTGTATCTAACTAATTCTTTAGTATCTTTAGACTTGACAATGATGGTGCCCTGTCATTTCTTAATCAGACCTTTCTAAGCAGTATGTACAATACTTGCTACTCTCAGCCATGTGTACTGTAGGATTGTAGCCAATTTTAAATAGGCATCAAATACCCTTATTAGAAGCTCAACCAAATTAATGCAAGCTTTGGATGTATTTTCCATCCAACTTTTGGGAATTATTGTTCCTGAATTTATAGGTGTGTTTCACCACCTGCTCTTTTTGCTTATTCTCTGTCTTTGATAACTTAAAATATAGATTAGAAATAATTTCTTCCAGCATCTTAAGCAGCAAGGGCTGATGCAAAAGAATCATTTAGCTTGTTAGCGATATCCTTCTCCTCCTCAATTTTCTGTTGATTCCCTCATGGCCCCTCTGACTAATGTCCTTCCCTCAGGTTTTCTCTTTCTGATGGCTGTACAAAAGACTGTCATTCAATTTTTTAGATAATTCCTCTTTGTTTTTCTTCTTTGCTGTGTTTTAAAGTCCAGCTTTTAATAAAATGGCATGTCACTTTTGTAAATGTCACTAGACTGAGTTTCCATTTCTGTTTTGAACGTTCGTGGATCAAATTGACTTTTAAAATATCTGTTCATAAAATATTTTTCTTGGCTTTTTCTCTTTATTGTTTAACTTCTCTTGTTTGAGCTTATTCATCACCATTCTTTTGACATTCGATGCGTTCTTCATCTTCCTTCTTCCTTTGCTATTTTACTTTCCTTTTTTATGTCTGATATCCTGCTACAAAACTTGTATCCATTTTGTGTTACATATACACTCTGAACATTGTTATGTGTGTTATTATGCTGTAGGTACACTCCTGAACCACCAGTTGTTCTGTAGCATGAATTCTTTCTCATGTTTTGAACTTGCTTGAAGAAGCAGGAGTTTGAAATATCTAAACCTTGTCCCAACTTACTTTTGACCACTTACACATATGCAGCTGAAGTCACACAGTATGAATGCTTTATTTGGTTTATCTCCCTTTGTCTTTCTGTCAGCTTTATGCACTCTTTTTTTTTTTTTTTTTCTTATCTGGAGGTCATTGCCTATACCATTTTCTACTATCTTTTTATTGCTGGATAGAGTTTGAAATGGGGTGAGATACAACTGCACTTTTTATCTAATTAATTTTTAAGAGGAATATTATTACTGCTAGCACAAGGAATACTTGGGTTTTACTGTAATGGGGTCAGTTGTTATCACTAATCCATTTGCATTGAACCATCTTAGCTTATGCTCATTGTTTTGAGGATAAGCTCTGCCTCAAAGAGATCTTGTTCTAAAAAACATGATGTTAGAAAGAGAGAAGGAACAAGTACATGGTGGGTGTGAGGAGGGCAGGATAATAAGGAGCAGGCAGTAGAGGTAGAATTGTCAAGTGTGGTATTTCTGGTTTTGCACAGGAATCCTGGCAGAAGAAGAAGCCTTAAGGACTGGGCACTGTGAGCTTCTTTGTAACAGCAGGGGTGAAGGATGTCTTCTTTTACAAGTGGTCGCTCTCCACTAAAATTAAAAGTGTGTCTATAAATAGAGGCAGGGAACTGAAATAGCCCAACTAAAGAAAAGAAAATCCTCCTGTATTTTTTTCTGCCTTTCTCCTTTATACTGTTTTGATGCCATGTGTGGTGTTAGCTATCAAACATCTCAGCAGGTCTGTATTTGGTTCCCTGCTTCACCATGAAGGTGTGGATGATGTGGCAAGTCACCTTCTGCAATGCATTTTGATATCTAAAGACTCTTCTCAGAGCGATTTAAAGGCTCCTCAGAACCTCAGTAAATGTTTGCTGACATCTGTAGGAATGAATTGCCTTTAAATATCTCCTGTACCTCTTTTATATATCTTTATATATCTTTTATATATTTTAAATATCTTTTATACCTTAGTTTTTACTCTGCAAAGATAAAGTAGCACTCTGATACCTCATAGAATTGTTACACAATAAAATGTGTATAGCATTTCATTTACTATAGTAGTAAAAGCTGTATGGTGTGGCTCTCATTGAAAGATATGTCTCAGGTAGACAAGCATGTTTAATTTGTAATGCTTCTGAAGGAGGAAAAATATAAATCAGCAGGAAGAAACTGAAATCTAATCTTAAAGATGAAAAAAAAAAGGGTATTCTTTCAGAGCAGAATGCAATTCTGGATGTACTCCTGTCCCTGTGTCACATTGAATCTGGCTGGCAGGGATGTGGAAGGCCAGCTCTAGCAGCCTGGGTACATACACAGGATCCTTCGATGGCTCATGCTCTGCCTAACAGCTTGTGCTATAGCCCATGCTGTCACCTTGTATCATCCTGTTATTACTGTTATCAGCTTTGTAAGCTAATTTCTGCAAGCTGTGGTATAGTTGTACCTCTATTTTGCAGTGCTCATAATACCTTCAGGGCAGTGGCAGGGCTCCTTCTCTCTGCAGGTAGATTGAAAGTTACGTCTTAATGCTTGCAAATTTGGAACAAGGGAGTAACGACAAATGTTCACCTCCATCATGAAGAGATCTGTCTTTGTAGGGGAGGTGTGAGAGTGAAACTGTTGAGAGAGGATTTAACCCACCTGTGTGAGGTAAGTCCCAGCTGAACTGAGCTGACAGCGTTTTCTTTCCGGACAGATCCCCCCAGGAAGCGCGTGGACTCCCCAATGCTGAACAGGCACGGGAAGCGGCGGCCGGAGAGGAAGTCCATGGAGGTTCTCAGCGTGACAGATGGTGGCTCCCCAGTTCCTGCTCGCAGAGCTATTGAAATGGCACAGCATGGGCAGAGGTGGGTCTGTGCTTCACCCAGGAGCCCTGCCTGCCTGGGTCTGCTCCCCCCTTTGTGTTACACATGCAAAGGAGCTGTGGGGCTTTTCTGTTTGCACCAGCACTCATTACACCTTCCAGTCACATCTGCAATATGATCTGGCAGCCAGCAGTGCTTGTGCAGAAGTCCTGCTGGGGCCTTAAGGGTTCTGTTTGTTTGCAGCTATTCCTCAGGAAGCCACCATGTCCTCTGGGCAAGACCCATCTCACCTCTTTTTAATTGTTGAGGACATGGGCATGCAGTCTAAGCTTACAATAGAGGCTGACTGGGCAATGAGGGCTTTGGGAGGTCTCAGACACGTGTCCTGTCAAACAGGATAAATTACCTTCTGCTTGTTCTTCTCTGTCTCCAGAGCCTACAACAGGAATCTAGGTGACTATCTGGGATTAGGTTCCTAGCTTTTGGGCACCAAAAGTTAAATGAACACCATGCTCCATGCCATCAAAACAACTTGAATCTGAAAAGCCCTGTCCAGGCATCTTGTAGATGCCTCCAAAATGTGCTGTCAGAGCCAGAATGCATCTGAAATGGCACATAAATCACCACATGCTTGTAAAGTGATGGAATAGGTATAATTTTCCTCTTTTCTATCAAAGAAAGTGTCAGTCTTGTGGAGAAACAGCAGAGGAAAATGGTGTCTCCTCAAGGCAAGTTTTGGGAGAGTAAGTGAACTGTGGAAATTCACTTATGTGAACCATGGAAGTTGCTTCCTCAGTCCCTATGACTAGCCTAAGGGAAGCACATACATTTGGTTTCACACTTGCATTAATCAATTAATATAAAAGAAGACTTCCCATATATGAATGATGATGATGATGCTGTAACTTCTGTTTCAGTTTTGACATCATTTTTTATTTGTTCAGCTCTTAAGATCTGTTAAAAAAAAAAAAAAAAAAAAAAGCCTGCTGTGCCCAGAAGCTCCCTTTGCTGGCTGAGAACTGGGAGAAGAACATGAAATAATTTCATAGATATTCCAGAAACCCCTAGAATTACTGGAAACTTTTCCTGGCAATTGTTACAGTTCTATCTGCAGTGAAGAAAGAGTGGTGATTTCCAGAATCTGCTAGGACATATTTCAGACTAGATATCTGACCCTGAGACTGCCGTAAAGACTTCTTGACATGTTGTAGATTGGAAACCTGTCTCAAATATGTGATTTGGTGTGAGGTGTGGGTGAAGGAAGTGTTCAGGACAGGGTGTGCTCAGTGTTCCTAACAGGCTTCAAAGGAGTAAGGATGAGCGCAGCACTGACTCCTTGTTCCACCTGCAGTGTTTACTGTGCTGCTGGGAGATGTGTGGGACATGAGGCTTCCAGAGCCAGGCAGAGGCATATCACTTCTCCCCACCCCAAGGCTCCTTCACAGGGAGTGTCCAACTGAATGGGAACAATCAGGAGGCATTAAATTGACCAGAGCGTTTTCTGAGAGCTGAAACCTTTTCTTCCAGCTCTGAACTTTGAATTTGGGTTCAGAAGCCCGAAGAGGCAAAGCTGTGTCTTGCTATCCAGAGTATTTCTTTTGCTTTTGAATGTCTCACTCGATTCTGCACACAAGGAAACAATTGAAGTCAAAAGGTCCAGGATAAGTGCAGAGCAGAGATATATCCAGGCTACATATCAGTAAAGAAGGTCTGTGGCTTAAGGAAGAAGCAAAACCTGCAGGCACAAAAGAGATATGGGGCAATGCATACCACAGGTCAGGAATGGACATAGAAGTGTGATTAAGGGTGGAGAAAGGGATGTAATAACACCATGATTGATGATGATGGGCATGGTAGTGCTTGTTTTCGAAGGGGTTAAAGGGAAGATGTTATTTTACTCCAGGTGTGAGCTTCCATAATTCATCCCATTCACATGCAGAGATGACAACGGCACATTCCATGTTGCTGGCAGCACAGTCGTTTATAACATGAACTGGCTTCATTACTAAACCCCATTGCACTGGGAGTGTCTGGGGACCATGCATTGCTGATGGGGCACCATCTGTCAGAACACTCAGTAACAAACTGACAAGTGCCTTCCACCTAGAATGGGGATTTTTAATGGCTAGTTGCATATTATATTCCATGAAATGACCCACTGAGAGTGGATTTTACAGCAGTAGGGTTTAGATCCCCAAGGGGGATGCTTTTTTAAGATTACCTTTTTTTTTGATATCAAGAGACAACTATTCAGTGCTTTTATCCTACAATACTAGGAAGATTGACCATGGAATCAGGTCTCCTGTTTAGACACAGATGACTTGTGTAAACATCTGGAGACACAGTGCCATTACTTCTTCCTTGAGCTGGCAAAGGAACACTTCTAACCAGTGGGCAAAACACACCCAAGTGTCTTGTGTTTTAGTCCTACTGTGCTCTTTCCCAGTAGTAAACAGATGTTTGTTTGCATAAAGAGGATTTCTATTACATCCTCGGGTTTACATGTCTGTATCATGATTTGTGCTTTTGGTAACCATGTGGGGACCCTACAAGTGTCTGGTCTTGGCTTGTTTAGGGCATATCTTTCCACTGAAATTTAAAACTTGGCAGCCTCCAGGCTGAGAATGTATTAAGTGAAAAACATAATCTTTCAGTGACTTGGTTTTGAATAATGGACGAGGAAAACTCACACAAAAGCTGCTTGTGGAGCTTACAGGCTCCTTGAAATGCTTGAGCCAGCCTCTCCACGTGTTCTCCAATGGATCCTTGTGAATGGCAAAGTTGGTATGGACAAACTCTAGCCCTTCTAAAACTGGTGACTAAGTTTTGTTAATTCTAGCAGGTTTCCCTGCTAGTTGTCAACTAAACCAGGTTCATAATTATATCTTAATTACTTCTGCTGTTCTGGTATCCCCACCTCTCAGACTAGCTGATATTTCATTGAAATGTCAAAAGAGAAGAAGTAGGTTCTGAGCTTAGTTTAACATCAGCTAATTTGTCCCTTGTGCTAAAATCACACAGACTAGGAAGAATTCCATGGGAGCAAGAATCCTGCAGGGATGTGGCAGAAATTTTCAGCAGCTTTGCTCTGAGTCCAAAAACCATTCTAAAATGGGCTTCATTAACTATTCATTTTCTTCTGGTTTTTGAAGTGGAGAGCTTGCATGAGAGATCAGCTAACATTAGGAAGCAGTGTTCTGTGAAACACTGCTATATTTCACTATATTACCAGTGAAATATATTACAGAGAGCTGCCCTTTTAGCAAAGCACAGGGAATTTCACTTCTAAGCTGCAGGGATTCAGACCCAAGATGAGAAAGAAGGGCATTTCTCTATACACTGAGTATAGGGAAGAGAGTTGGGAGTTAAGTGGTAATGGATCCTACACATTAGAATACCAAATGGATTACTGTTCCTCTAAGAGGCTCTATGGTCTGATTTTAACCTTTTCTGAGAGAATGCTTAGTGTTGAGGTCTTCTGGAAAAGTCGTGAGTAATGAATGCTTTGCAATTAATGCTTCAGGTGTGTTCTATTTTCCCTGGACACTGTGACAAAGTAGATGGTACCTGGGTTTTAAATTGAATAAAGGAGAGCAGGGTTTACAAGTATGCATGGGGGAAGTCATCTTAGACCTCAGAAGTCAGGGGAAGATAATGAACTTGAGCACTGTGTAGGCTTGAACCCTGACTGTAAAGTAAAAGAAAGGTTTTTCAGAGCATTGCTTAAAAAGGGGAGGATGGGTTGGGGGACTGGGTGTCCAGCATTGCTACAGGTGACTCTCTTTTATAAAAATGTCCACACTAGTAACTGTGTTTTCTCGCTTTGTTCCTGCCATAGTAAAACAATGTTCAGTAAAAGCCTGGATATCTCTGAAGCCAATCCCAAATTCAACAAAGAAGAAAGGTATAAACACTGACAATATGTTCCTCTCCTCTACCTCACTGCTGAGACCTTAAAGATGCAGTACTTACCTTCTCTGTGTGGGGACAGAGCTGTTCTCTCTTTCCTCTTTAGAGAGAAGCAAAGAGGGTGGGATATTTACAGCTCCACACTATATATGTTTTTGTACAGTACCATTCATTTGAGGCTATCCCCAATGCAGCCTTGGACTGTACCAATGATTTCCCCACTCAAATTTCATCCTACTGCTATTTTTGGTTCAGTTCTGCCATGAGTAGAAGTTCTGCCCAGGGTAGAAGATGTATTTGCTTAAGACTTCTTCGGAAAGGATTGGACTATAAAACACTAGGAAAGCCCAGAATGTTCCACTCTGAGCATTAGAAACAGCAGCACAACTGAGTGAGTGACAGCAGTGGTAGGAAACTTTGGAAATTCAGTCTGATAGACAAAATATGAAGGACCTCTGGTAAGAGACAAACTCTTTAAGACTACCCAGCGGATACAGGAGGAAAACATGGCTGAAAACAGGGGTTTTGGAGGATGATTCCCATCTAGCAGTTCAAGTGACAGATGCTGAAGAACAGAAAGGGTAACTCCCAACTGTCAACAGAGGCACAATGGAAGACAGGTAGGCCACCACATTTACAGAGTTTAAGTGGACTTATGTGGGTCCATGAACACAAAAAAAAGTTCATACTTTTGTGAAGGTTTTTAGTGTACATGCTGTTTCTAAACTTTTGGTCTCAGAGAAAGAGAATTTTTCTCTGTGTTGAAAACTGGCATCCCAAAGGATAACTCTTCATCAAAATGTAATCCTTATACATTTTGGACAAACACTAAGTTTACCCAAAGGTTACAAGTGTGGCATATGATTCAAAAAGGGAGAAGCAATGGCTTCCTTAAAGGAACCAATGGACTTCGCAAACCATTCTTATTTCCATTTTCCCCTGGTCATAGAAATATTTCTATATAGAGATAAAGGTGGCCTTTAAGCCTCAGGAGATTTGCAGGATGTGTGAGGGACTGTTTTGGCTTTTTGCAGTCCGAGACAGTCTTTTGTGGTCAGTGTTTCAAGTCCTGAACCTGCCATAGTGAGAAACATCATGCATCTGCAGGAGAGATTGTGCCTCATGTGGTGTGTAAAGCACCCTCTCTAAGATGCCAGAATACCAACAAGCATTGGATTGGACCTGAGTTGTTAGCAACCTTGTAGTTCCACAGCCATGAAGAAGTAGTGGTTATACAGCCTTTAGTGGCTGGGCTTTCTTGGACTGTTAGCATAGACATGGAAATTCCCGTTCCTTTCTCTGATACTCCCTATGTGTAAGTTCTGCTCTTGAACATGTGGCACTTCTTTCATTAAAAGTTAGTCTAAGGTTACTCCAAAGAGGAGCTTTTTCATAGTAATTAGATCCAGTAAAAGAGGTGCAGAAATTTTATCTGTGACAGGAGAGGAGTCTTTCAGTGGATGTTCTGAGCACTACCCTTGTCCCTCTGTCCTTCTCTGGCAGCTGCCTCAGCTGTGTTAGGAGCAGAAGAAATGACACTTCTGTATCTTCTGTGGGAATTTCTTAAATCCACATAGGTGTTTTGTGTTCCCTCTCAAAGGTGGTATTTTTCAGACAACAGGAGGAGAAGGTTAGGGCATTGCACGAGGATTACCCACAGTCCTGCTCATTTAAGGACCAGGCTGAATTTCTGAGGACCACATTCACTATGATCTTACCTCCCTCCCATGTCTAAGAGTTCAAGTGGGGGACCTCAGTGGTGGGAATGTGAGAGAACCTGGATTCTACATCTGTGCACCACCACATGAAAGGAAGGGGTAGGCAGCAAAGAGGACCCCTGCAAAATGGGGTCACATAAATCAGGGCGGCCATTAAATTTTTGTTCAGTGTTTAATTGTCCAATTTTATGATACCTTTTTTAAAGGAATACTGCATCTTTAAGGGTCCCTTCCCTCTAGATGCACATGGTTGTCTTAGTAGCTGAGGCCACTGTCCCTTTCTTTTTCTTTTTCTTTCTGACTTTCTTTCACCCCCTCTTTCAGTGCTTCTCTTCTTCTGTATCTGGGTTGCTGCAGCTCCGTAGTTCACTTGCTTCAGTATTATAGGGAATGCACATGTCTGCGCTTCTGGGTCTATTGTGTCCTGGGATTGTTCATTTTATTTTAAACCTCATTCCCCCTTTCCTTTACCCTATTGTCAATTTGCTTTCCATTCTCTTTGTTAACCTCTTCAGTGCCTTCCCTGTTGGGAAAATGACTTGAAAGAAACATTATTGAACCTTCTTGCACCCATTCTATTTACATTTGACTATTCTGCATGTGTGAATATGGGTGTATTTTCTGTATAAATATACACGCAGGTTCCAGTATATGCAATGGGTGTCAATTTGCTCTTCTCAGTTACATCACTGTAGATAGATTGGTACAGGTATAATTGAGGACAGCATTTGTTCCTAAATATATACATATATTTGTATATATATATATGAATTAGATTTTACCCAAATTTGCACTCCACAGGCTGAAATATAAATGGAGTGTCACTCAAACACATGAAAAAGAACTTACTGTAATGCTTCTTTCCACTTCTCTATCAATGCATAGCACAACAGCTTTTTTGTCCTATTCTGACTGCATTTTCATTTTGACTGTTCTCAAAACTGCCTTGGTGGCTCAGCCCAGCACTTGCAATGTTGATGTAACTGGAGGCATGGCTAGTTGCACTGAGCAGTAAACTGTGAAATCTACTGGGCATATATTAAATTTGGCGTTTCTGTCTTGTGGCGAATGGATTTTCCTCACCCAGCCAGAGGTAGCTCTGGCAGCTTGGGAGCCTCTTATTGAAAATGGAGAGAATGAGAAAGTGACAGAGAGGAAAAAAAGCATTGCATCCAACTTGAAAATAATTTGGCTTAATAACATCAAACTGCTTTTTTATTTCTAATCTAATCTTTGTTAATGTGAAAAAGTGGTGAAATTTTCCTGAGTTTGCTTACCTGCACCCCTGAAAACTTAATAACCTGACAATTCTATTTCCATTTTGAATGCTTTGGTTAGTAGATAAAAATTAAGAATACTGATGTTTTCAATTGTCACTAGCCTTCAAAGTCAACGTGCCAGAGATCCAGTCTGCTTTTAGAACTGCTTTTTCAGACTCTTTTCAGCACAGCATTGATTTATTCTCCATTCACATTTGAAAGATTTCTTTTGCAACCTACAAGACCCAGAGACTGAATTTATTTTAAATGAAAAATGAGATCCTGGAGCACAAGATGGCATCCACAGAGATAAGTGCTGGGTTGCTGAGCTGGTACGTTCTAGCTGATCTGAATTCCTGACTATAAGACCATCATGACTAATAAGGCAGTATCAAAGCAGATTCACAGCTTGAGCTACAATCTTGTACCCTGGGCTCCCAAGCTGGCTCAGAAATGCATGCTTTAATAACCAATACATTTCACAGTTCATTCGTGGCAAAAAAATAAGTACTTCTTACCAGGCCAGCTTGGGGGACAGAGGGACACTGCACTGAACAAACTGGGGACAAAAAGAACAATTTCCTGGATAACAGTGTGATATAACTGTGCCTTATGTAAGAAGCAGAGAAGAAATGCGGCATGAAGTGTGAACCCCATTGCTCTGCTGACTGCTTTAATTGGGATTTGGCTGGGAATTTTTTTTTTTTTTTGCAGCCTTAGTATGTGCCTCTCCATATTCCCCAGTGCCAAAGTTGGATGTGTCTGCAATATGTGAGTGGGACAAAAGTTGTTTTCTGGTCAATGAAACTGTCCCCCTAGTGTTCCTGGTCTCTGGAAAGACTTAGGCACCGGTGGCAATGATTATGACCGTTCAGTTCTCCGAACAGTATTTCACTCTGCTTTTCCTACTCTTCTCTCCACCTGCCTCCACACCCCTCTCTCTTTCTTTCTCTCTCTCCCTCTCATTTTCCCTTTCCGAGGATGGCGAGTGCTGATCCATTGGGGTAAGCTCTAGTTTTGGATTATTCCTGTTGGGGGACCTGTTGTAATTTTGTAGAGGAACTTTTCACTTGCAATTTCCAAACACAGTACAGGTTCATGAGCTTCAGTGACTGAGGCTTTACAGCAGGGAGAGAGAGAGAGAGACGTGGGAAGAAGCATTTTTGGTGCTTTTGTGTGTGTTTGTGTGCTTTTATGTTGGAGTCACACTCCATATAATTTACTTTTGGGTTCTTTTTTTGTTCTCTTATTTGTCCCTCTACTTCAGTGTCTGTGGGCACAGAAACTATCCTCAGACACTGTGCAGATACCAGACACCTTCTGAGAAAGAAACCTACTCTCTGTTTAGCACTTTTGTATCTGTTTGGTATTTTCCAGTTAATTTGAATCCTAATTTATCCAGTTTTCTTCTTTTTTTTTTTTTTTTAATGAAATTGAATCCCATCCATGTTATTAAAAAAATGCTGGGTATTCCCTCTCTTTTTAGAATATGTTTTCTTAAGAGGTGAACAGATGGCCCTAGAGACAGATATATCTTCAAAGCTCTGTATTTTCAATAAAGGCAGTATAGGTACAGCTAAGAATGCAATCATGCTTCAAATTAAAGTTCCATTTATAAATACTGAAGAGAAGGAGAATATTATATTAATAAATGATTTAATAAAACCATTGTAATAGATCATTATAGACTACAGTAAAAACTTCTTGTGAGGGTACACATTGAGAAAGGTAATTAGCACCAGTAACATTTACTTCTCATGTTTGCAGCATGCTGCATTATCTGTTAATTCTTTCTAAACCATTTATAGATGGAACTTTAGTATAATTGGCCAATTAAGGAGGGTGGTGCTGTTCAACATCACCATCTGTATGGGCTGAAAAGAAGAAGAGGTGTTTTACCAGCACCTGCACTTCTTCCTCTGCACTCTCTGTAAGGCTTCACCTTACAAGTGGTTGTTACCATGAGCAGACCTTCTGACTCAAGCATGAGTTTTCCCAGTAAGAGCTGTCACGGTGTTATTTGCATGGTTGGGACCGTAAGACAGTGGAACATCCAAGGTATTCTATACATATTCCCTGAATCAGGGGGTGAGGAAGAACAGTTTGTACCTTTCAGACATCCAAAAGTAAGAGTGATGAAATTTAACACAGCCTAACTGCTCACCTCTTCCGTGTTGATTCAGGTCATTGTCAGGGGTCTCGTACCCTGAAGTTTCAGTTTAGAGTTTTTTGGCTTTGAGTGAGCAAGGAAAGAGGAGTATCAAATTCCACCCAATTCATACTTGAAGTAAATAAGAGGTTGGCTGGGTATTTTCTGGAATGACTTCCAAAACCAAACATGAAATCAAACCAATTCAAAATTTCTAAGGCATTTCACCCAGGGACACAAGTCTGATGCATCACTGCACGCTGCATGCATGCTGCAGGCTCCCCTTCTTGGAAGCATGGCTCCAGCTTGACCAGCTAAGAGGCTGTATTCAGCATCCTGGTAAAACTGTGCTATGAAAGCAAGTTCTGCTGGGACTGCAATGGGGTACCAAACCTGCCTTGGATTACAAGAAAAAGTTCTAGGAGGTGGTAATTCAAAGAAGAAAAAAATGCCAAATCTGACCTAAATGTTAAATTCATGCTGTGAAACCTTTATGTTCTACTGGTGTGTCCTAGCAGGGGCACTGCTTAATGCATTTGGGAACAGATCTGAGAGAAGGGTGATGGAGAGATGCTCTGTACATGTGCTACCTGTGCAGGGCAGTTACCAGGCCAGCTGCACTCTCCTGTCTCCTGTTTCTCTCTGTCTGTACCTCAGCAGTGTCAGGCTTCAGCCCTGCACCTCTCAGGAAATTCTGCATTTTCTGAAACCAGCTGGAAAATGGATTCAAGGCCCTCAGTTTCAGAACACTGGTCTGACATGAACTGGGCCTTACAGTTCCAGTCATGGCTTCCTCTTGACAGCAGCTGGCTAAAATGAGTACAAAATTTCTTTAAAATGAAGGACCTTTCAACTTTGTTACTTTGAATTATCAAATAGATTGAATAAGGTTTAAAATCATCACAGCTACAAACTCCAGCCCACACACGCAGATTTCGTTTCAGTCCTTTGCCTCTCTTTCATAGCTCAGCTGTCTCCAGGTTATTGTCAGTCTATGGAATGGGAGGAACAGCCTGCAATGATCTCAGTGTCCACCTTATGTTTAGAGTGCCCTCTGCATCTTCCCCCCCCAAACCTTGGCTCTGCCTCCCTTATGTTTTGGGGTTTTTGAATTCCTCCCTCCAGGCTTGTCTAAACAACTGTGTCACTAAAGAGTCTCTTCTTGGGTCTCTAAATCTGGCAGTTGTGTTTGAGGGAATGCTCTTTATCTGAGCAACTGCACTGTCTTTCCAGCTTGTATTTTCAACAACCTTTTGATGACTTCCGTTGAGTTAATGCACAAGCACACGGGAATGCAAAACACAGAGCAAAATGAGTCACACACAGTGTTCCCAGTTTCCTGGATTGTTGCATTTAGTTTTAAGTTATTGGAATAATTACAGATTTAATACTTCCAGTAACATTTGATGCCTGTAAAGACTCTTAGGAGGTTACTCACTAATAAATGCTTCTCACTAAATAAATGTATTTCATAGCCATGGAGATGATGTCGTACCTCTTTCCACACATAAGACCTAAGAGTCTACCATATTAATGCTGCCTGTAGGGCCTCAAACTTTAATTTTCTGGTGAGAAGGCTTAAAGTTTAAATTCCTGTTCTTTCATTACAGCATCTCAGCATAATGCAACATTTTCATTCCTTTCTTTTGGCCCTATCCCAGTTCTGTCCACCTGACTCTGAGATACAGGAGCAGTGCATGTGATTGGGTTTTTTTAGAAACTGAATTACAGCTGAAATGATCATAAAAATCTGTCATTTTTGCTTGTTAGCACTTTTTGTTATGGAGTACAGAACCACGTAGTAGGGCACACTACTGAGAATCATATCCCATTTGTAAAGGTAAATTATGGGAGATTTGTTTAATTGAGGAAGATGCAAGGAAAATCTCCTCAGTTTTGTGTCGTATCCTATACTACCACTTTCTGGTAAAGGAGGAAGTCTTCTGAAAATGTGTAGTTCTCTTTTCACCCTGACGCTTAAACTGAGCACAGGCTTTTTAAAATTCTTTCCACTGCTCCTATATACAATTTCCAGTGTGGACAAACTGAAGCTTGCTATAGGGCCTACTTTACTTCTTACATATTTTGCATGTAAATCAGCAGCAGAAATAAATCTTGCTCAATAGCAATCATGTGGATACTGAATGCATTTCCAGGAGGATTTCATACTAACTCTCTCTTATGTCCCCTGCCTCAGGCTCCTAGGCTGGATGAAAGCACAGTACACAACAACTATTTTTCAAATATTGCTTCCAATAAAGAATTGGGATTTGGGAGGTGGGGACTGCCATATTCTGCCCTACATGTGTGTGATCATTTTTGTAAAAAAATAAGAGGCAATGGGGTTGGGAAGTGAGGATTCAGGACTGTTGGAAACACCTGATTGCAAAAAGGAAATAGCAGAGTGGAACTCTTAAGCAAGTGTCCTGGAATTCAGGTGAGTGTCAGAGAGGACGTTCCCACCACAATTAAGAGCTGGTGGGAACATCTCCTTTAAGTTGGTGTATAACTGCATCTCTGGGCACCTGAATGCCTTCCACATTTGTCCAAAACAATCTATGGATTCCTCTTGTAGTTCATGGTTTGGAGGAAGCTTTTCCTGATGATTCATGCAAGGAACATTTTGACTAAATGGACTTCCCATCTGCACGACACATCTGTGGTGCAGTCAGCTACTTCACTTATAGGAAAGGCACATACAGTAGTCTTTCAAAAGTGGAACAGACAGTTCTCCCCTTAAAATTATTTTGCATAAACCTTTATGATCTGGTTGTACAGATCTTGATGGTACAAATTTAGGCTTAATCTAGTGCGAAAGAATGCCAAGAGTGAGCCTCTAGTTTTTTACTGCTGCACTATGATGTGCAGATTACATCAGGGTTTTTTTTTACAAGAAAAAAACCTATGTGGGAATTTTCTGCATAGAATGAGTGCCCCAGATTTTCACAGTGCCAGCTGAGATTTAATCTGGCCAAAAAAACATGCTGTGAGTGAGCTTCTGGTTTTCACCTACTTAGTGTGATGGACAAACCATCAGGACAGGGGATACAAGTAGAGAAAACAGAACCTGCCATTGTGTTCAGTTGTAGCTTATTCTTTCCTTGGAAATACTTCCTCTTTTGCAGTGCACTTATTTTTAAAGAATTCTGCCACTAGAACTTATTAAATAATAAATGTCTGGGAGACCATTTTAGAGACCATTTTTTCTGTTTTGTTCTACAACAGCTGAAGAGAGTAAACTGATACTGTTTATGGTCTAAATTTGTTTTATATTCTTATGTATGAGCTGACATCAAATATCTGACCTATATAAATTTTTAATGTATATGTGTATGACCACAGACAGACACATATTAAAACATGTACACCCATACACTCAGTTTTCTACAGGAATTTCACCCTTTCATGTTTGTTACCTGAAGGCAAGTAATTGCTTTCATGGCTCCTGTTTATAGGTAGGTTATTATAGGTAGGAAACATTGGTAGTTTTGCTATATTGACATATTGCTGCATAGTGGTTGTTGAATGAATAGGTCCTTAGCCAAATTCTCTCCTGTAAGATGTTTCAGTCTTCAGGACAACTTTCTTTCTATTTAAAAAGGATAGAAAGCAGCTGCCTCTGGGGCTCACTCATGGACAGTCACACATAAAGTGTGGGGTTTTTTTCTGCAGGGCAGCCCTCCTCCTAGGAACTTCCTCTGCTGAAATGTTTGTGCAGTCTGGCCTGTCTGCTCTTCCACCATGTTTAGCATAGCATGTTTGCACATTTTATTGTCAGCAGCTGACATTTTCCATAGGTGGCCTTTGCTGGAGAGCATAAGACCATTAACAGTATAGATGACCTTGTCAGCAGATAGGACAGTTCACTCTCCCTTGACTGGCCTCTTTCTGAGGGCACCTGAGCTGTAATTTTGGTATTAGTAAAGTCATCAATAAAAGCAGAACTTGTTATCCACAGAGAAGACCTGGCTTGCTTAGTGCAGCAGCAAGAATTCTCACTGTAGAGCAAAGTTGTGAAATCCATCAGTGAGAAGCTGGAAAGGGCTAAGCCCATGCAATCTTTGATTTCAGTGGGAAGTCATCACATAAGAAATGGTTGTGTGCTTGAGTCAAGGGGACTTGGGGTTTTATTATCTGGAAGAACTCCCTACCTTTGTGCCTTGTACACATGGTGCTTTTCCATGTTGCTTGTGACAGAGAAAGTCTCATTTTGTAACTGCCAGCACTGTGCAAAACAGAATTCTTAGCAGAAGTTTGAATGTCTTCACCATCTTTTTGAATAGAGCTGTTCAGTTTGCGCAGAGCAGACCTAGTTGCTTCTATGTGCCTGATGACCAAAAAGAAAGTAGCAACTGCCTTAATTGAAAGGGATTATAGTATTCTCCTTGAGCAACAGCATTTCTTTGATTTGGGATGGGGGAACAACTTAAAAATGTGACAATAGTGAAAGAAAAGGAAAGAATTATGTCCATTTCCAGTGGCAGCCTCCCTCCTCCTCCTCACTTCATGCCTGTGCCTGTGGCTGGTGTTCAGGATTGTTACTTGTCCAAGTTTTCTGAGGGATGTTTTCCTTGTTGTGTCCATTCAGGTCTCGGTCAATCAGCGGAGCATCGTCTGGGCTCTCCACCAGTCCTCTCAGCAGTCCAAGGGTAAGTGGTGCTGCTTCAAGATCTGTTGGTCCAATCCACTCACACATGCTTGATGCTTTTTGACATCTGTTGCGCCAGAGCTGTGGCTCTTAGCTGGGATGTTTTGCTTTTCCTTGGCAGCTTGTAAATTTCCATGGGTGGTGAGGGAAATGTTACGTACAAATGCAGGTGGAGAATTTCTCTTACATGCTCCCTGCACCGTTAGCAGGGATCTCACTGTAGCTCTGCCCCTTTTCAGTCTCGTGAGCACACAGAATAGCATTGCTAAACTAAATACTCCATATCCAGCTGAGGTCTGCATATAACCTGGTTTCAGACCAAATGATCAGCAGCCATTTCACAGCTGCCTTCAATTAGGTCACAGTAAAGCACCAAAGCACACTGGTTATCTTCTGTTTGCCTCAGAATAGCTCATATTAGGAAGTCAGAGAAAATAAATTACACAAATTTGTGGGCTAGAAGATTTAAAAGGAAAGTAAGCAGCTGACTGACTAGGATGAGTAAAGAACATTCAAATCCCTTTAAACAAGGTACTTTCAAATGCACTTTTTAAGCATACAGTCAGCTAAATACTGATACTCAAATAATACTGATACTCAGCCAGTACAACACATGCTTGATAGTACATTTGTTGTGAAGTTATAACAGTTTCTAAATGCAATGACAGAGGTCTGCCTCTTCTTGTTAACTTATTTAGGGATTAAAGTGAGTATTCCTAGTGCTAGAAAAGGTCAGCTAAGTCGCTTTAAGACTGCAGTGCCTAACAAGAGTCTAGACCACATGAAAATGTCTGTTGGGCTGTCACAGTGCTTGTTACCTGAATGTTTGGCCCAGAGTCTCTTGAGGATTTCTACATACATACATGAAGTCCCATGACTTCATGAGAAGATGCTATCCCCCTCTAGAAATTGATATAGTCCATGTCTTAGGCTATGGATACATCCATGGATCTACTCTCAGTTATATGAAGATAACGTCAGTATTCCAAGTATTTGAAATTGCTGTTCCACCCTAAGATTCTGTAATTCTTGTGAATAAAGACACACTGTCAGCTCTGAGTTTATAGTCTAGTAAAGCTTCCAGCACTTTACTTGATTGAATTACTTTCTGAAACCTATTTTGGGCTCCTGCCAATTGTTATCCTGATTTGAAACCAGCATAAGTGTTCTTGTGGTCTCCTCTATGTCTTTAAAGTCCTAGGGACCAGTGAAAATCCATTTCCTTCTTTCTGCACTGGTACTCTTGGTTGCCAGTGAAATGGAGCAGAGATCTGAGAACTCTTATGCCACTGTGAAATGTACTGAAAAAGAGTATGGAAGCAGTTTTGTGCACAAAATAAGCATCCAGTGAAGGAAACCTAAATCTTGATTTCATTAATTGATCTCTTGGGATCAATTTCTGACATCTCAGTAGGACAACATCAAAGAATTGGTTTGACAAGATCCCATAGTCACTGTATCTTACCATTATTACTTAATGGGCAGTTGGTTAAATAGTCTTCAAAGGGATTTAGCAATCAGGTGGCATTTTCAGCAGATCATAATGATACTAATGCTGGTCACATTTGAGGCTTAAAAGGAATGTTGGAATAAAAATCATATTTTTTTAAACGTCCTTATCTATGCTTCTAATAGCACCTTAGATTATTGAAAGAGAACATACTTTAAAAAACAAATACAACTTTCATTTTTTGCACTGCTTGGGTTCAGCTCTATGAGGAATTGAATTCAGCAGCAAATAAAAGTTGTCAAATTTCACAAGATCTTGCTAATGGTGTTCCACACTGCACCAGCTGAAATCAAGAGCTAATCTTGTTCTTCGTTTCATTATTAAATATGTGGTAATTAAGGATGCCTCTTCAGATTCTTAATGGCTTAAGAGGGAGTTGAATCATACTGTATTTCTTTCAAATCTTCTCAAGCCATCATACATGTAAGATAGGAAAATTGCAAGGAAACATTTGCAATTAACAGTCATTGAGTTTTATCCATCGGTGTCATTTGCAAATAGTTAGTAGTCAGATGCTGATAGTGACTTCCACAAATTAAACACTTTCGTCATCTTTTCCCCTTCCTTGCTCATTGACAATGAGAATTTAGCAACATGACAGACTTAAGTTTAACTTTGCAATCCTAATAATAGTACAAATATTTTGATGTACTGATTTTCCTTTAATTTTGGTGGCCTAACCCTAAGTTCTTTGAAGTAGTTACAAAACTTTGATGCAAACAACTTAGAGACAAAAGTTTTTAAATATGGCAATATTGTGCTAATCCATCACATCCAAGAAGGAACTCCCTAGTGAGTGTGTTCACCTGGGACTGAGGTTTGAGGGAAGGTTACATGTACATGGTATGTCTGGTTAATTCTTTATTGAGGCTTTTAGGTGTCAAGTATGGAAAATAATAATGGTGATGGTGTAATTTTTCATAGGTAATACTTCATAGAAGTCAAAGGGTAGACCAAAGCTGAATATCTTTAGTAGTGATTTCTATTTTTACAATTATTCCAGTACTTGTAATCTGAGGTGGTAATAGCAATGATTTCCCAGGACTTTTTTTTTTGTTTTAAATGTGATTTTTAGCTTGCTAATGTCCCTTAAAAGGCTTCTACCCTTCCAAGTCTGTCTATTGCTGTTTGCTGTCAAAGTATGAGTGGTTTCCCAAAATGCCTCTTAACACATGTAAATGTCACTGTTTGGGAAAAAAATCATAATCCCATTTTGATACCTCAGTGATGGATTATGAACTTTGCTTGTCTTTTTTCTTTTTAAACTGTGTCTTACAAAACAATGGCTCCCCCCACTCTCTTCTTAGACGTGGGACGTAATGGCAAATATTGCTGAGACTTTATGACAGAAATTCCAATTATCCCTTCAATGCAATGAGGGATGTTGGAGGAGAAGCATAAAGCCTGATGGAAAGTATCATCTCTTCCCAGATAAATAAATTTACCAGACCTTACCGAAGTTTTTGCTGTAACAGTTTAAAAATCAAACACCAGTCTGAGTTCCTATATTTCTCATGGTGTTGTGTGCTCTGAAGCTTTCAAGTGAAGGCTGAGCAATTTAACCGTCCAGATCAGGGGAGGAGAGTGGGTGCCCAGGTGGCATCACTCTCCCTTTTCCCCCTTTTTCTGCAATGGGTGGCTGCAACTGGTGCATTACCCAGCCAGGGGTAAAGAGGAAGGAAAGAGGTTCTGACTGGTGTGTGCAGTAACTGTGTGTATCCCTTGCCACTCTGTATGTATCACACACCTGTTCTGAGTCTCATCTCTCTACTGGGTTTGCATATGGGCACATGGAGCTGAAAGAGGTGGTCCCTTTCTTGGCACATCTCAATTTGTCTGTGGCTTGAGTGGTTCTTCCTTCCTTTCCTCACCTCCCTACAGCATCGTGCTTCTCTCACTGCAGGGCAATCAGAACAATCCCAGGGAGATGGCATTTCTCTCTTCTTTTTTTTTTCTTGGTTACTTTCCTTTTTTCTTTTTTTTTTTTTTTTCTTTTTTTTCTTTGTTCCTTTGTTGTACTTTTCTTTCTGTTGTTTTCCTTTGCTGACACGTGGTTGGTTAATATGATGAAGCCTGTTATGACACTGTTGTTCTTGCTGCTGCCGCTGCTGCTGCTGTTGTTGAATATGCTGTGTTCCCAGCTAACTGCATGTCTTTTTTTTGTTTTTTGTTTGTTTGTTTGTTTTCGTTTCTTTGCAAAATCCCTCCCCCCCACTACCCCTTCACCTCCATCTCCTGTGTCTCCCTGTGACATGGTGCATCTTTGTGACTCGGATGGATTTTATTCTGACTTTCCTTTCTCTGCTCGCCCGCTCTTTGCGTATTTCACTGTTTTTGATGTGCATGGACACTCTGCGTCTGTCTCGTAGCCTATCAGAAAGTTCTTCATCCCCCCTCAGACCTCCGACCTCCCTTTCTCTCCCCGACCCCAAGTCTCCTTGGACCCTGATGCTTGTAGGAACGCCTCCAGGCCTGGACATGTACTCCAACCAAAGCCAGCACTTCAGCCCAACCCAAAGACGCAGACTTTGCCATCCAAGAGCAAATTGGCTGAAAAACCACTCCAGTCTACTAAATCCAACCCACTCCCCGCCAGCAATACCAGCGCCCCCTCTTCCCAGAACAACCCTGTGCAGAACGCTCAGGGCCGCTCGCCTGCTGCCGGCTTTAACCCACAGCTGGCTGTTCCTAAAGTGCAGACCAACCCTATGTCTCCTGTTAGATTGCTCCCTTCTAGTACTGACCCAAGCACCAAATCTATCCCCATCATACAGGTCACCCCTCACCCCTCTCCAAGGGGAAGTCCCCTCCCTACCCCCAAGGGGACACCTGTTCATACGCCAAAGGAGAGCCCAGCAGGCACACCCAACCCAACACCACCATCCAGCCCCAGCATTGGAGGAATGCCTTGGAGGACACGGCTCAACTCCATCAAGAATAGTTTCCTGGGGTCTCCTCGCTTCCATCGTCGGAAATTACAAGGTGAGTACTCGCCCAAACATACGGGGTGCTTCTGATTTGGGCAGACATTCAGCAGGAATTTCATACCTCTCTGTGGCTCCGTAAATCCTCTGTACCAAGGACTGAATATTGGTGGAAAATGAGAGTGATAGCGTCAGCCACACCCTAACCCACATGTGAGCAGGCTCTGTCGTGCCACTGCCCCTGCTCCAACAGCATCTCCTGAGCCCTCTTCATACTCCAGCCATGCAACTCTTACTATCCCTGTTGTGGCTCTTAGACTGCAAAAAAATCTGTCTTCAGTTTCTTCACTTGCTTTGCAAGTGAACCTTGGGCTCAGCCATTTCCCCTGTGGCTGTGCTCCACTGCCTCTCCACAGCCACAGGCTGAGCCTTATGCTGAAAAAGAAAAAGACAGCCAGAGGCAATAGGCTGAAGCTGTCCTTCTGAAGCACAGCTTTTTTGATCTTGGTTAATGCTTTTTTTTGCCTCCTTTGGTAATTGGTGCAAAAATCTCCTTAATACAATCAGTGGTTTCATATCTGCTGGCCTACTTCAGTGTTCTAAGTCTCTGGAGTGTTGAGATGTGCAAAATTTTCTTCCTCGGGCTCCAGGTGGCTTTTTTGTGTGCTAGCAAAGGGCAGCCAAAGTCACATGCCTTATCCTTGGACGTCAGCAGCAGCTATCCCAACACCCTGTGGTTTTCCGGGGTGCTGGGATGTGACCCCATGGGAAAGGAGGATTACAGCCATGGTATAGTGAGATTCTGGGCTGTGATGGTCAGTGCCATTGTCACTGAGAACTGCAGAGAGTTGCAGCAGTGACTGAGCTGCGCCCAGCTGGGCTGTGAGGCAATGGCAACAGAGTAGCATTGGCACAGTGTGTTTGGGTCCAGACCAGAAACCACTGCAGCCAGTGCAAGATTACCTTATGACCTAAGGGTAGAGTGAGCCTTGAGATGCAGCACTTGTTTAGATGCTGAGATCTAGAGACATATGACCAGCATTTAAATGTCAGAATTAGCCTGCAGAGAAAATGGGCAAATGCAAGCAAGTGCAGAATTGTTTCATTGGTGTACAAGCTGAAAATGGAAGGTGTACTGAACCATATTTATTTTCTCCCTCCCTCTCTTTGGCTGTCCGTGCATGAGCAGTACCTACACCAGAAGAGATGTCTAATTTAACCCCAGAATCATCCCCAGAGTAAGTACTTTGCCTTTTTTCCCATCAAATACCAGTGTCGTTTCCTGGCCTGAATGTCATAAGCTGACATATTTCTGTTGTGGATCAGTATCTGCTTGTAACCTGTTGTCCTGTGGGTGGGATGGAGATGTGAAATGATTCTTTTGATTAGGACCCTGCATAAAATCTATACCTCAGTAATGGTAGGGGGGTCAACAGATGATGAAACAGTCTCCCAGCAACCACCTCATTTTCTCACAGCTTGCTGAATTTGCTGGGTTTGTAACATATTTCTTCTCTCTTCATTCATTTGGTTGTCAAGTAGATCACTCTTTGGGACTGGAGAGGCTAATCAGTGGCTTATACTGGCACTAACTGTGCACCAAAAAGTCTTCCTTTTCATACAGGAGAGTTTGCATCCTCAGGATGGCATGCAGGAGGCTCTGCTAAGATGATTCAGAGGGATCTTTGGCTGCCAGAGTAAACGCAGTGTTAATTCTAGGCAGCAGTACTGGGACATGGAGAAGCTGTTTCATATTCACCAGGCTCATTCCTAAAAGTCAGTGTACATTTCAACCATTCCACTGCACAAATGTGCATCACTGCATGGCAGGTTTGGAAGTCCCTGCCAGAGTGCTGCTCCAAACACTTCCTAATATGCAACAGATGCCAAATTATTCCTTTTTATTTTCACAGCTTGTGTTTGTGCACCCAATGCCCATAGACTTAGCCTGCCAACCAAGGCAATTTGGCCTCTTGTTAAGAGACTTGTATGAAATATTCATGAGTCTTGGATGGGAATTTTGAGCTGAAAGTTTTGTAAATGGTGACAAAGGTATTGTCTTCACAACTTGCCCCAGACCTGGCTTTTGTCTGGTGTGAGATGGACATTCTATGTGTATAGCTGCAGAATGAGGGATAAAGAGGGATAAAGACTTCAGGAGAGGGGGAAGTAGAGATTAGTAAAGGTATTCAGGAAGAAAAATGGAATATGCTGTGTTTTCAACACTTTCAAGCATTTACTAATAGAGAGGCATGAGAGAATTCCATAAAATTGGCACATCATTATCACAGAAGTATACAGTACTCTGATCTCACATGTTCTTAAAGCCATTAAAACAGAAAACCTTTAGAATTAAATTTCTTCTCTTCCTTGCATCTATGTTGGTGGAAGTTTTGCTGTTAATTTATTGCCTTCCCTGCTTCCCACTCACTCTTTAAAAGCTGGTGGAGAGAAGTAGTGCCTGTCATTTGAGGCAGTTTGGATGCAAGTCAAAGCCTAAGGCCCTCTTTTCTTTTTCTGTATAATTGCCAAATTAATGAGTTCAATTGGGCTGCACCCTGCAGTAAACATAATAAAAGTCATAAAAAATAATGAACTAGATTATATTTTAATGATAGATGTCTGTTGCTCAGTGCCCAGTTCCACATATCTTATTTTTTCCCATATTTTCTTCTTTTCTGTAAGAAATAAGATATCCTTGTCAAGAGCTGTATTGACTTCATGGGTTGAGTGATAAACACATGTCTTAGCTCTGTCTGGTGCAGCAATGTCTGCCATTCATTTAACAAACCTGATGATTAGGTAATACACTTTGACATGTCTGGGTAATGCTGTTCTTTCTCATGTGAAAAAGCCCTAGAAAATGTGTTAGGGATGACATTTAAAGAGACTTAGCTCCAGCTGCTTTAAACCTGCATGTCGCCCTGATTTTTTAAGATTTTCTAAGCCTTCTGGTGTTGACATTTTTGTAGCGAACTTTCTCACACACTTTCTATAAATAACTCATTGTTTTGCATTCTTATATGGAAGAGAAATTTGATAGACTGGTGGTTTGTCCAGTGTCATTGGAGAGGTGGCACTGTCACCCTCCAATCCACTGTCACTTTTGGAAAACTATAAATGTTAGAGTCAGAAAATAAACTTCCCATTTTCTCTTCACCTTGAGAACAGCAGTGTGCTCTTGTGTTCTTTTGTGTCCTGTAGTGACATCTGCAAAGCTCCATTTGCTTGAGTAGAAATGCTACTATTTATGCTAGGCAGGTAAACCTCTGGAGGTTACTGATCCATGTGCTCAGAGACAGAGAGGGAACACAGAAGACTTTGTGGTCAGACACTCCAAAAGTAGGAAAAGGAACAACGTTATAGGAGTGAGAAATTTGGTGTGAAGTAATAAAGTACCAGTATTCATGCTACTTTCTTTGCTTTTTCATCAAATGAACATCTGATTGGATTCCTTATTGTAATCCACATACCCAGCCTCCCCCACATGTCTCCTATCTCACTCCCCCTTTAAGAAGTTTGCCTTGGTAAGAGAAGATTCTTAATTTTACGTACATTTTGTTCTGCTTACAGCCTGATCTGGAGAGATGCTGGAGCATGTCATTTGGGATGCTGAGGATTCATATACATTTTAACCCAATTTAGTAGCACTTAATGCCCTCTAAGAGGAGAAAAGGCTTTATTGTGTAATTTTACTCCAAAACTGTCCCCTCTTCCTAGTGGAGTTAGTCCCTAGCTGTATGAGTACAGCTAGTTCTGCCAGTTTTGGGGAGGAAAGCCAGTGCATGTGTGCTGTGTCTTGATTCTGCTCATTACAGAAACAGGAGAGGCCACTGGCATCTATTCTGTCTTATGTGACACCAGCAAAATTATTTTAGTGAATTCAAATGATTTACAAGCTGGAGCATAGCCCAGGCTAGCAGTGAATCTTCCAGACTTGCTATTACTGGTGATAACCTCACCAAGGAAAAGAGCCCAGATGGATTCTGGAGGCTCCAGACCATGTTGAGCAGGAAAAAAAACTCCCAATGTTCTGGGCCCTTGTTACCTGTGCTTGTTAAGAGACCTATAAATGAAGGGCCAGCAAAACCATTAATGAAAATACAAAAATGAAAAGCCATATTTTAAGATGGCAGACCTGCAATTAAATAAGCACACTTTTCCAGGCCCGTGCTTCCCCTTGGCCTCTGGAGTCCATCCAGCAGCCCTGGTTCAGATGATGAGACATCCAAGCCTAGGACAAGCAGCAGTTTTAGATGGATAACCAGGTGCTAATTTACTAATGAGCTCAGACCCCTTACATGCAGGGAGCTCTTGTCCCAGCTCTCCAGGGGCTTGCAGAGTTGTTGTGGTGTGTGAGAGACACATGAGCTAATTAGTATGTAATTTTCTTCCTCACTCTAACCCTGGCTCCTTAACGACCATTTAAATGAGAGGCCCTTTCTCTTTACTGCTCCCTGTGCTAATCTCTGGCTCACTGGCTTATTTACAGCTGCCTATGAATATTTTAGGGAGTGACAGTTTTCCAGCCTACTTTAATTGAGTGGGGGGCACTGTTTTAACCAAATTGCAAGTGAATCTTTCTCTACTCTTATTTTTGGTTGCCTGCAGTAAATGAAGCAAATCATTATTTGCCCAGCTGAGCAGTCTTCCAGTTGTGGTCTTTCTGCTGTGTGCATTAAATGGGCAGTGGGCCCACAGCTGAACAATTCATGGAGCACTCTGGGGTGGGGAATGAGTGCATATTTCTGGACACTGCTGAGGTCAAGCTTTGTTCTTTATCCTGAAGGCCTAGACTTCAAATTAGTTTCTTAGTTTGCTCCTCTCTCTCTCTTAGCCTCTCTTCTTCCTCTGCCTCACTTTGCCTCAGAAAGTGAGGCTGCTAGCAGCCTGCTCTAGCTGTTTATTGCTCTGCTGGAAACTGGTGTGTGGTTTTAGAGCCATCTGCAAAAGTGTAGCCTTTTGCAGATGGCTCTCCTTGTCTGGGGAGATTGTCTTCTTCCACTGAGTGATGGATGTCCACCCTGTTGCTTGCCATATTACAAACTGAATTTGGTGTTATAAAGAATGCTGTAGAGGGGTAAAAAGGCAGTCTCTTGGTGGCAGGTTTTTTAATTTCTGACATTTTCATGCTGAATTCTTTCCTTCTAGAATATGGCTGATTCAAGTGTGGTTTTCCCTGGGTTTAGTTTGGTCCAGCAAGTCTTTGGCTGTGTCTCACAGCTGAGAGCCTCTTTTCTCCTCTCAAAACCACACCTGTCAGAGATGCTGCATTCAGGTCTGGGTAGTATCTCTCATTAAGATTCATGTCCTAGCATTCTTCCTTTAGCCTGTTAAACTTAAAAGCCAGTGTCATTGAAATGGTTAAACAATAAGCAAAACCAAACATTTGCTGATCACTGTGAAAAAACAGCAATTTCATTTTGTGATGAAACCACCATTTGATGCTGGAACAAACTGAGGAGCTGGACTGCTGTCAGTGGAAAGCCTGAACTGTGTCTTGCTTGGTGTTGTTATCCCCTTTCTTAATACTGAAAATTCGTCCCTTTATAGGCTGGCCAGAGTTCACATACTTTATAGACACCCTGAATGGGACTAATGAACAGGACAGTCTTTGTCCTGGCCTTGTGTAATTGTGCATTTCACTCACTGGTAGGTCGGAGCTCCAGTGAAATCTACAGCTTGGTTCAAGAAGCAAGGTCTTGTACAGGACACCTTCAGAGAAGCATCTTTCCAAAGGAGTTGCACTTGGGTGGGAAGGAACCAGAGGAGTTGAAATTGGGTGGGAAGGAACTTAAATCTTGATATTGCCAGGATCTGCATGTTGTCACAAGAAATTGAGACATCCCTGGAGACAAACCAGAAATGTGTCCCCTGATTTATATGTACGTTATATATGCAGTACTCGCTGGTATGTTGGCTCATTCAGAAGAGTTACCATTGCTCCTGATTTTTCATTGTTGGTGACACATGCTGCCAGACCTAGGCTGAGTGGTCTGTCATTTCATGGGTTTTCACCAAGTGAAATGTCATTCTGGGTATTCTCTGATACTATTTCCCACTTATTGGTAGTAACACCATCACATTTGGAGTGTCATCCAAACTTTTTCATGTAGTTTTAATATTTTTTTCTAGCTAGGGGCATGTATGAAATAAGAAATCACGTTCCATATTCTAAACATCTCTTTCTTTTCATCACATCAGGCTTGCCAAAAAATCCTGGTTCGGTAACTTCATCAACTTGGAGAAAGAAGAACAGATTTTTGTGGTCATTAAGGACAAACCATTAAGCTCCATTAAGGCTGATATAGTCCACGCTTTCCTCTCGGTGAGTCACCCCAGCTGCCTCTTGGAGGCATCCCTCACTGGTCATTCCAGGACTCCCTGTGCCAAATGTTACTGGACAGGGGCTCTGCTCCTTCAAAAGCATCCTCTGTGGGTTTAATTTGCATGGCCTTCCCTGGACTGTGAGGGAATTACTAACTGTAGAGAATGCTCTCTAAGGTGAGAAAAGATTTCAGCCTTCTTGGCAAGGCCTCCAGGTTGCCTGAGTTTGGAATGCCACAGCAGTGGAGCACACTGCTGGCACAGTATCAAGACAGTGATTTGCTGCTTTGTCAAATCAGCCTTACAGTCTCTGGCTGGGCAGCAGATTGGGTTTCCCTTTCATGGGTATGCCCTCCACCACTTCAGCCAGACAAAAGGCCTGTCTTACATCTGCACTTGTTACTTTAAATCCCACTTCAGTGCTGTAGAAAGAAGGATCATTTCTTCTGGTGCCCAGAGTTTCGGTTGTTGCAGATGTGAAGAAAGCAGAGAGAAATTGTGGGTTTTTTTCCTATAGAAAGTCCGTGTTCTCATTATCTAGAGGTACCAGTGATGAAAAAGTCCACACAGCAAAGGTAATTTAAGAGGTTTTTCAATTCAAGGTAGCCAACAACATAATTAGACTTTTTCCAATAGAATTTAAAGAAGGAAACTTGATTTCTTATATAGTTTGTTATATTGATTTTTTTTCCACAAAATACTGAACTCCAGTTTTAGTCTTTGTGATTCTGCAACGAACTTCTTCAAAAAAAAAAAAAAAATAGCCAAAACCCTTGTTACTGTACAAGCACACAAGCAGTAAGTGCATTCCAGTAGTGGGCATCAGACACTGGTGTCCATCCCAGGCTGGTTGTAAGCAGCCATGTTGCTGTATCAATTTCATGCATTTGGCTGTGCTCTGGGTTTGTATTGTTGTGCAGTGTGTTCTGCTGTCTCTACTGGTGATCCTGTGTGTACCCCACGTGTGGTTTGGCTGTGATGTAGGGACTTGTGTGCAAAACCAGTGAATTGTCTCTTACAGCAACATCCAAACTTAAATGCATTGTCATAGCCTGCTAATTAACCCCTTAAAGTCAGCTTCTCAAAGAACTCATCTTTATTTGTCCTCCTTGAGATTAGAGACCAGATTTACAAGTAATTTGTTTGGGATTTTTTAAATCTTGTCCTTTATGAAGCAATAAATAGAATATGAGTATGTTGTTCAATTTTGGAGGAAAGCATGAAAGGTAACTGCTTGAAAATTAGGAAGTTATGAAATTCCACAGTGGATCTGAATATACAGATGTTGCATGATGTCACAAATCTCTGAGTTCTTTTACATATTGATAGAAGTTTGGGTGAGTTATTTGCAGGTGTGCTTTCCCTGTGGATGTCCCAAGCACTTTGAGTGTCCTGATGTCTGTCTGACATCACAGAATCACCAAGCAACTGAAGTTGGAAAGGTCTTCAGAAGCTCTCCTGCTCAAAACAGGATCAGCTGTGAGATCAGACTAGGCTACTTCAGTGTTTTTTATAATCAGTTTTGTATCCCACTGACTTTTCTGCCCTCTGCCTTAATATCACCTTTTGCTCAGCAAAAGGCATTTCTCAAAACTGGTGGATGAGTAGGGAAAAAAAGACTGACTGTATGAAGTTGAGCAACATGTGTCAATTCATAAGTGCATTGAGTATTCCACCAATATTCAACCTTTAAATTTAGGTCAGTCCTGTAAGCAGCAGTGCATTCTTCTGTGGTGCCCAGCAACCTATGCTGTTACTGGTTTCACAAGAACACTGTACATTAAAAATTCAAGACCAGAAGCAAACCTAGCAAATGGTGTTCATTCTGGAAATGTGTGTTGTTATAAACAGAATTTTGCAGATTTTTTTCCCCTTTAGCACTGGTTCTACTATCTGCTTCTACCAACCTCTTTCAGATCCCAAGTCTCAGTCACAGTGTCATCTCACAGACAAGTTTCCGTGCTGAATATAAGTCCACAGGAGGTCCTGCTGTCTTCCAGAAGCCAGTGAAGTTCCAGGTGGACATAACATACACAGAAGGGGGAGAGGCGCAAAAGGAGAACGGGATCTACTCTGTCACTTTCACACTCTTATCAGGTAACCATGGCAAAGCTCTAAAATGGGTGCCAGCTGGCTTGCTGATAATAGAGGCCTGCAAATTGCTCTGCCAGAGGAAAAAATACAACTGGCTTAACCTCAGGAAAATTCAGTCAGGGGCAAGGAGGGCATCAGGAACAAAAATGGTATTGGTAGTGATGGAAATGCAGGGAGGGAAGGAGATTCCCAAAGAGGTGAAGTTGGCACTGCCATGATTAGTGCAAAAATGGCTGTTCTGTGCAGCAGTTTTGGTGTAACTCATGGTACTGGCTCCCTGATTCATTCCAAAGTCCCAGAGTCTCAGCTGGGCACTGTGAGGCCATAGTGTCTTCCTTCTGACTGAAACATGCACTCACTCTTTTCTTCTGGGTGGCCACATGCCCCCCACAGGGGTTGCCACAAGGAAACAGACCCCCTCACCTTTTCTGTCTTTACGAAAGGAGCCCCAAAGCCATTCCTCTTCCTGTTGAGCCCAGCACACCATAGTCCCCTTGGCTGAAGGACAGACACACAGTCAGGACACTTCTGGGGACAAGACTGAAGGGAAGATGTTTGCGATCCTTCCCCTGCAGCCTTGTGTGTGCGCTTGGCTCCAGTTGCCCTCACAGCCACTTGTGCCTCTTCTCTCCTCGCAGGTCCAAGCCGTCGCTTTAAGAGGGTAGTAGAAACCATTCAGGCACAGTTGTTAAGCACACATGACCAGCCTTCAGTGCAGCAGTTATCAGGTAAGTGGCTTCTACTGTCCAGCACCTTCAGCAGGGACAGGAAGGTGAAATGCCTCTCGTAGCAGGAGGCTGAGGGAGGCCATCCCTCTGATTACAGCAAAAACGAGCTCCATTCAGACAGAGCAGTAACTCCCTGCTCCCACCCTCCTCCTCCGTTTCTCATTCCCTCTCCAGTGCTCCCGGCGCATTCCCCAGTTGAACAGCTTCTGCCCTCTGCCCGCCCAAAGAGCCATTTGCCCACTTCTCCATCAAAAGCTTCATCATCAACAGATCTTCCAGATTTTCTCCAGTTCCAGAATCTCCCAGAGCAGGGACATGCTCTAGAGGATACTTGATTTTCAAACCCTTCAGGCGTACTTTAGAAACCTCCAACTTCAGTGGGTCCCCGAACAAACTTGAGAGCTGCTTTTAACTTAGCCATTAACATGTGGTCAGAAGGTGGCTTATAGTTTCCAGCAGTGTGATCCAATACTCAGTACTGTGGTAGCACAAATTATATACTAAGGTTCTGCAGAAGCTATATTTTATCTATTTGAAAAGTAAATTTCAATTCCTCATGGTGGTAGAGAAAGCCTTACATGTGTGACCCTGTGCAATGACATCAATCTGGATGTGCAGGCAGCCTGAATTGATAATACTGAAACTGGCCTCATCCCATCATTATGTAGCAGGTGTTCACTCTGAACACTGAAGTGGTTGTACACACACACACACAAAATCTCTGTGGTAACTCTTCTATCCTCTAAAAGGACAGAACAAAGAAGAAGGTGAAAATTGAAAACTTAAGGCAGATAAACTATTGGGAATACATCAAGGAAGGAAAAGTAGGGAAAAGCAGAAAGAATGTACAGATACTGGAGATAAATAGGAGCAAAGTGGAGAGCAGAGGCTGCAGCAGAAGACAGTGAGGCAGAAGGAGTGGGAGATGAAAAGGAAGTAAATAAATCCTATGTTGTAGAGCCAAATTCTGTTATTGACCCTTGTGTGAACAAGCCAAGACAAAAGTGGGGGAGTTAAGTTGGCATAGCATCCTCCAATTAAGTCCCAGATGTCCTTGGCTCGATGCACATATGGGTTACATCCTTCTGGTCTAACTGTGGCTTTAGCATCCAAAGATAAATTAACTGCATCTAGAAGTGTGTATGCCTAGTACCTGACAGAGAAATATGCTCAGTTCAGTGTCCTCTTTGCTTTTGGCCTCCAGCACTGCCTGATCCTTCTGTGTGCTGGAATACAATGGAGCCCAGCACATGGGTTATTCTGTTCAGAAGCAGGGAAAACAAGGAAACTATAACTATGGTTGATTCAGGTTTTTGCAGTCTGGACTTTTGAAATTAAATCAAACTCAGGGAAGCAGCTAGAGTTTTCTGCTAGCCCTTCCTTCTGGGAAATGCTAGGGCTGAGTGGGAGTGAGAGGATTGAGATGGGAAAGCATCCTTTAAATGTATTTCATATTACTCCTGATGCATGGACAACATTCAAGTATTCCTTTTTTCTTCAGGAATGAGGTGTACCCTTACTTTCCTGTGAGGAAAAAATGGTTTATAAAGTAAATAACTTGATGATCTCTCTTAACTTCTTCACCCTAATATGTGCTAGCCACTGAGGCCCTATAGAAAAACTTGAACCCTCTTGCACACTTGTATGTGAAGCAGGATATCTCCCTAAGAAAGCCATATTATAGGAGGAATAAAAACCATTCATCTGACCAAGACTCAGGGAAATGTTATGGGCATTCTCTGCTATGAGAAATATATCTGGCTTACAGTTTTGCACTGGTTCTGGAATGGAAAAATAATATTATTTCTACTGCCTGAAGCTACATGAGAGCATATTGTTCTAGCAGGGAAAACCCAGCCTAACCTCTAATGCCAGACTGGAACAGATAACTTCACATGGATCAAAACCAAAATTAATGGTCTCTTGAAATTTAAAAATTATAATTGCCTTAGCTGGGGAGTTACCCAGGCAAGGCAGCTCACAAGACAGGGTGCCAAACTGTTCTGTATCATACCACCTAACCTGATCAGGAATATGCAAGTCTCTTGAAAATGAGAGAAGTCAACCTTAAAATTTGAGGTTTGAGCAGCATACCAGAAAGAGAGAAAAGGAGGAGAAGGGAAATAAAGGGATCGTTACCAAAAAAGAGACAACCTTTGCATCAAAGTAGGGTGACCCAGTAGTTTACATCCCCAGCCAAGTGAGAGTAAGGGGAAGTAAAAGGATAAAGGACAGAAAAGTTCACATTCAGCACCTTGCTTAGCTGGGTGTCTGGTTGGAAATGTGTGCAAAGTCTTCCCAGAAACTGCTGTGGAATTAATCAGCATTTCTCACTAGAAACAAAGCAAAGTCTCTGTTTCTCTTCTCCACCCATACTGCCAGCTCTGAACACCACATAGGGATTGTGGTGGTTGGGCTCTGTTCAGGTTCATGGTTTGAGGATCCTCTGTAGGCAGTCTACTGCTGCAACAGATTGAACTCACCTTCACTTAGACTCTCTTCCTCCATGGCTCTGAGCATGGGACTGTCCCCTGACCAGCAGCACTGGTTCAGCACTGGAGCTTTTCCTAGCTCCTTGTGCACAGACACATCCTATGTGTCTTGTCTCTCCTGCCTTACAGAGTTCTGATGCTGTTGCAGGTGGGATGATGAAAACAATCTGCAAAAGGTGCATGGATGTAAAGGGGGAGCTGCAGAAGGGGAAGATTTAATGATTTCAGTATAAAGCAGAACAGCAAGGCCTAACGAACATGTGGCAGTGAGAGTCATTCTCTCTGCTGCCCCTCTGATCTGCTGTGCAGCATCCCAGCCCCCTGAGCCGGCCTGCCTGGGTTTCAGAATGCATTTTCCTCTTTTTCATTCCTCCAGCTGACAACAGTGTTTGTAGATGTCATGTTGCCCATGCATCTCTGTGTGTATGTGAGCCTGTTATGTACCTGATTTAGGCAGATGTGTTTCTGTGTCACACTTGAGCACCTTATAATATCCCTTTGTCCATATATCCCCCTCATTCACTTCCATTTTTTCTTTCTAAGACTGGCTGTGTGTATTTCTTCTGGCATACTCTGAAGCAGGAAAATAGATCCCCTCCCTTCCTTGAAAGAAAGTGTAAATAAATTAAATCCATTCCATAAGTTAATGTAATGTTTCTAAAATCCACTGTCTCGATGGACAAATTTAGCGCAACATACCAGCTTTGTATCCTAAAGTTTCAGGAGCTCTGGGCCATAACTGCTGAGACAGTACCAGGTCTGTGACTCATGACTTGCATAGAACAAGTAAATAGGGATTGATTGTTCATTTTTTCTTCCTGATGAAAGAAGCTTGAGGCCGGCATAAGACAGTGGAAGCCAAGTACCAAGAAAGCCATTGGAAAATGTGTCTTTGTGTAATCTAGAACTGGTGGAACTCCTCACTGAAACAGGTTCTGAATGTGAGGGGCTTACAGATGCTCATCTTCCCCAGAGTACTTCTTACTCACAGGGAGGTTGGATAACTCCCTGCAGAGAAATCTTTATGGGATTGCTAAACAGAGAAACTACAGCAGGTTCAGGAAATCTCCAACCTGACAGTGGTGAGTGAGGCAGCGACAGGAGAAGTGTTCTGTATGCTTGGCCTGCTCTTGCACTCCTGGGTGTCTGTGGAGCTGCTGAGGGAGACAGAGCACCAGATCACAGATCCCAGAATAACCTGAGCTGAAAGGGACCCACAAGGATTGGCAAGTCTGACTCTTGAACGGTTTTGGCCTTTGATCTGAGCCAGAATAGTTGTCCATGTGTGCTTGTTACTGCTATCACAAAAGCCATTACGCTCAGTGAGACCATGAAAGAGCCCCTTTGGGATGGAGAGAGAGTCTCACTGTCAGTGAGAGCAGTCAGCCTTGTCTCTTGTCCATGAATGGCTCCATCCAGGGCCCTTATACTCAGAATCTCTGCTTAGGTAATCCCTGGGCAGACTGCCCTTTGCTGGGATAAAAAGTTGTCTCTCCATGGAGCACGATATCTGAGATTTGTTCTTTTGTCTCAGCCCAGCACTTTCCATTAAATCATGATCTGTTTTTCTCTGATGCCTTTGAATGAAAGAGTAATAGTAGCAGCTGATGAACAGGGGCATGCAAAAGCCATCTGTGATCATTCATAGGGTAGCAGTTTTTATTTCCCTAATATTTTCTTGCTTCTCTGAGCTTTGGTTTTAAGTGTGGGATGCTACATATTCGAATTTTTTCCCATTTTCCCATATACTGGGCCATCAGCAATACTGAAATAACCTTTGAAACTTCTTTGTGAAAGGTTTTCTGTTTCCTTATTATCTTTATTGGTTTCATATCGGATTTTAACTATTGACATCTCCAAGTTTAGAGCATCTCATTGTTACTGCTGGAAGTGCCTTTCATCAGCATAAACAAGTGTTTAGAGACAATATCCATCTTCAAAACAGGGCAGTGCAAATTATTGCTAGAGCACTGTTCTGTGAGTTCCAGGTATTTTATGGCTCACAAGAGCTGCAGGCTGGCAAATTGCCACCAAAAAAAACAAAAGTAAGAAACCTACAGTTTCCAAATGTGTAAAGGATTTTATCAAGATGGAAAAGGGAGTAAGAAGCAAATGAAGTGCTTTGCAGGGTAAACTTCCGGCTGCACACTCAAAAAAAAGGTCTCTGTAAATGCCAGTTTGGAATTGGATTGTGTGTTAGCTTTTCCCGGGGTTCAGGTCCCAAGTTTCCTGCAATCTTCTGTGACCTTTTATGTCTTACATTCTTGTAGTGTCTAGGGTAATTACTTCATCTTGCTATCATAGTTCCACCTACAAAAAGTGCCCTGTAATGCCTGGTTGGATTGGCAGAACACTGTGTTTTTGCTAAACAGCTTTAGTATTATTACTGAACAACCTTCATTAAAATTAACTGAAATAGTTACTGGTAGTCCAGAAATAAAGCATGTAGAAAAAAGTCCAAGCTCTCCAGAGTTTTGATAGGAAACCAGCATTTCAAATAAGCACAAAACCACTGGGGAAATTCAATCTGCATGATAACTGCCTTGGACCAGAGGAGCTGGTGGCTCCCTTGACATCATCTCCCTCAGTGGAAGTGTTTACTGGGGACTGTGAGCATCTGGCAGGAGCTGCTCAGTGCTTTCTGGGATCCAGCCCTGGGTTTGGAGATCTCAGAGGAGCAGCTGTTTGGGTGAGATTTCCTGGGCTGGGATGGGTCTCAGAGGTATCAGAGGCATCACAAACCAGGCAGCTTCCTTGTGACATCTATGCAGGATAGAAATTAAAGAATAAAGAAAATTGGGAAAGAAAAATGAGCAGAGCACTAGTAGTTTTTAATGGATTCAGAAGCTGTTTGGCCTTTTGAAGGGAAGCCTTATTTCAACTGAACTGGGTGTCACTTATGAAAGAGTCTTGATCAAATCCAAAGGGTGAGTGACTTCCAGCAATTCCTATAAAATAAGGAATTGCCTTATCATCAGAAGGATTGAGAGCTGACACTGCCACTATGTTTTAATTAAAAAATAAACAGGACACATTAAAAATGCAGTTACATGACCCATCAGTGCTTCTCAGACAGTTAAAAGCCTTTGGACCCTGGCTTTACTCACTTCTCATAACACCTGGATCCCACAGTCACTGGATTATGGATTACTATCCATGAGGAGAGGCTGACTGGCTAGAATCTTAAGACTTCCAATTAGAATAAAAATTCTGCTTTAAAAGGATGGAATACTTTATCACATAGAGTATTTACTAAAGCAGATGTTACAATAGGATGGAAATTAAAGAAATATTAAAGTAATTATTCTAAAAGATAAGCTGAAGACACATTAACACTATGTCTTCCAAGTGATGCAGTATGAGCTCTGGCTCTGCCTTAGGAATTGGGGAAAAACAGTCTGATCAGGTGTTGGAAAGACACTACAAATAAAAATAAATTCCTGTGCTGTTCCTGGGGCTAGCCCTGACAATATGGAGAATTCAAAGCATAGTTGTGCATAAGTTTTGAGAAAGACAAGTTAGAAGTTTTATTAGTGTTAGGATGATTTTTTTCCATGGTCTCATATTTCAGAACATTTTTCTTACCCATCAAAACTAATTCTATAACATGCAAAAATAATTTTTTTTGGAACCAAATGGGGTCCAGAGCCCAAGATATTCAGCTGTCAAAAAGCCTCTGTTACAATCTCCTTTTTGTGTGTAGGTCTGTCAGCTTGTATTCTAATCACACAACTAATGTGTGTAGACCTCTGACACAACTGGCTTTAAGTACCAAAGAGAGCTGTGCTGACTGCAAATGACTTGGGGAAAAAAGGCAGTGTTAACTTAAGGAGACATGATTACTTTTTTATTTGTTAAAATGCAGAATGAAACAGAAATAGCAATTTCAGGAGGATCTTAGTAACCAGACACAATGTTTACCTGCTCTGACATTATCCAAATACGACTTTTTTGTTTCCAGATTTCTGGTTACTGTGTGGCCAGTCAGTCTGGATACACTTGAGGTGAAATTTCCAGGTGTTGGAGGTGGGAGTCAGAAACAGTCTTCTGGTCATATTTGAGGTTTTCTTTGTTCTTATGTGTTCTTTCAAAGCTAAGTTCTGCTAACACTTGTGTGAATGCTCTGGGGTCTACTACTGTAGATCTGCATCACTCTGCATTACAGCAAAGGGCAGGTGACTCTGAGAGGGCTGGACAGGACCCCCTAAAAGGCACGAGACAACAAAAGTTCTCCAAGTTAGTAAAAAAAAAAAAAGGATACAGACCCATGAGTGTTAGTTCTAGTCTTTGCCTTAATCAGCAGCTGTAGGCGCTTCTCAAACCTGCTAGGCATCTTCAGGGAGAAATGTCTTGAAATTGTATTGTATATGAAATTCTTTGCCTGCCAGACCAAGGAAAGAATTTCAAAGGCAGGTAAACTCCTGGCTTGTCTGACACCTCTGTTGTTCTATATCTTGAATGTTCTCTTCTCCTTCACCTCCATCCTTCTGCCCCTTTCTCTCAATCTTGTGCCTTTCTGAGAGAGCTTCCATGGGTATCATCTCCCACTGACCCCTGGCAGCCCACCTTTAGCCATGGGGATGGAGAGCATGTGACCCCTGCTTAGATGCTTTGACCAGTGTCACTGGACCAAGCAGCTGCTCTCTCTACTCCCTGCTTTCCCAGATGACCTATGCAGCACAAGCCTGGCTGCATCAGAAGAGATGCATATCCATGCTTATCAAGCATGAGTTCAGCTCACCCAAGCATATTCCTCCTCTAATGAAATTACTTTTCTCAATATTTAAGGGGAGGAATGCTGAAAAATTATCTTCCCCTCTGTCCTGCAGACTTTATAGCAGATAGGGAGTAGTTAGAGCTTCCTGGCAATTAGGGATTTTCAGCGTTTTTCCAAGAAGCCTATTTCTTGAATACACAAGTGTTCATCAAGAGCCCAGGCAAGGGAAGATCTGAGTGCTTTAACTGGTATCCACCTGCTCAGCAGTGAGTACTCCACCTTGCCCAGGAACACATTGATTTAGATCCCAAATGCAAGGGAATCCTGGCTGAGAGCAGCAGATCTGGCTTGCCAGCAGGTTCCACATGGAAGAGTCCAGCTGGGCTGGGCCTTTCTGTTTTAAAGCTGACATGTGGAGCTCCTTCTGCTTGTTGCACCTGAGTAAGAAGCACCCAGAGTCTGTGGCAATGGGAGCTATACACAAAGTGGACAGTAATGTCTTAGGGCCAGATTCTGCCATCCTTTCCAGAGGTGCTTCTATTGCCTGTGAATACTGACCTTGAAAGCAAGAGCAGTAAGAGATTACACTTGAATGAGACAGTTAGATTGAAACTTTGACATTATCCTTTGGGGTTTAAAATATGATTTTGAGCTGTACAAGTAGCCTCACTCCATGTCCAACAGGATAGGGCTAGATTTCTTCCCCCTCTCCAGGTTTTTGATGTAGCTGGCTGAGCGTTTCCTGGCTGTTGCAGGCTAATTTGCAAAACTAGCCAGGTCAAATGCTGTATTCAAGGCTTATAGTTTGCCAGTGTGGTGGCAGAGTATTTCCCACATCTCATAAATACCTCCAGCTACGATAAAGGGGTGAGTGGAGGCAGCAATACTGAAGCAGCTCCACTCTCAGTCACAGGGCCAGGTTTGCACTGGCATAGAGTTGGTGGCAGAATTTGGCCTGGGTTGTGTAAACACCAAGATGTGTATATGTTTCCTGCTTCAGGTAATAATGTGCTAAGTTACTACTTTATGCACAGAGGTATGGAAACCTTTTTTTGTGTTTTTCCCTCCCTCCCTCCTCTTTCCGTTCTATGATCCAGACACCACTAACTGTATGGAGTTGATGACTGGCAGACTTTCCAAATGTGGTAAGAACTTCCTTCCCTTCTGCCTTTTCACCTTCCCCAGCCCCTGCTGAGCAGCATAACAATGCGCCGTCCTGTCCTGTTGCACCTCCTGCCCTTCCCTGTCCCTGCTCCCCACGCTCTTTTCGAGACTCCCCACCCTGTAACAACCCTCTATGTCTTTCACTCACCTGGAGGACACAAGCACATATCCCTTTTTCTGTTCCTCCCCATCCATGCACAGATGCACAGGCCCCACCACAGCTTTCCCCTTCATGGCACAAATGTGTGGTGTTACACTTGAGATGCCCTCTCTCACTGTAACCCAGGCCAGTGATTTTCTTTTTCTTTCCTGACTTTTGTTTCCTCTTTTCTTTACTTGCTGCTGTTGATTCATGATTCTTGAGTCCCTTTTCTGCAGTGAAGCTGAATGCTGCCCTGCTAGCTGCTGTCTCCCTTGGTTTCCTGCTATTTGTTGAGACAGGAATGCTGTGCTTTTTAACTCCATTTTGCATCCACCCCTTTCTTCCCCAGATGTCCATGGGGTGTGACACTTTTAAATTCTCCATAAGACCATAAGGCACACACCAAATTATGTCAGACACTTGGCTAGAGTAAACTGTCATAGTTCCACTCTGGACGTGGGGAAGGATGTTGTGTCTCTAACTGAAGGAGTAGTGAACCTACTGAAGATTTGGAATTTTGCTAGAAATAAGAAAAAAGTTTCCTGCAAAACTTCCAGCTCAGCTTGCTTGGGCTTATGTGAATTTTGGTTAAGTTGTCCCTAGCCTTCCCTCCCCTCCGTGCACACAGGGACTGTATTCTTTCTTTCATTACTTGTGCCTCTACTCACTGGTCCAAATACAACAGTGGAAATGCCCAAATACTAAAAGAGATGTTTTTGTCTTACTATTTATGTCTTGTACAGAAAGATTCTGTATGAGAGAACTCTGTTCTCTTAGGATTTCCATCCTGAACTCAACTCATCTAGGTTGAGTTCAGATATCTCTGTGAAACGGAGGACAAGATGTTAGGGAAGTGTTCACTGAGCTGGTGCTGCTCTCCAGCTGGACCTGCAGCTGCCACACTATCTCTTCATCAACTGAAGAAAGTTGTTCTGGAGTCTGTAACCATAAAGGGAAGTTGTCATGGTGGAGATAATATTAGGTTTATGCATGTATGACTGAGGCAGAATTTGGCCTATGTTTCAGGCAATCTCTTTCCCTTAAGTTGCAGCTTTGCTGGTGGGAGTTTTTCTTTTTGCTCTGATAGGAGTTCATTTGATTTCTTAGGTGACTTTTCTGATCTTACGAAGACTCATTTCAGACCCTCAGCTTCTTGAAGTCATCTTCAAGAATTCCTCTTCTTCCTCAAGACTTCTTTTCTTGCCTGGAATCTGGCATTCACATCATACAAAAATACTGAAATCCTGATTCTGCTGATTGCTTGCGAGTTAATTGAGCTATAGAGATAAGCAGGCAGCACCCTGCATTCTCTTGATAGAGAGATCATTGCTCACTCACAGTTCATGCAGGCCCTCCAGCTGTCACTGTGTCAGCAGCAATCCAGCAAGGGACACAGAGGACAAGGTGAAGGCCAGCAGGGAGAATGTTTTGTGGCAGCTACAGCACAGAGAGAGAGAGAGAGGAGACAGGATGGCCTATAGGAGTTTAATGGAGCTGCTTCCTTTAAATCACATTCCTGTTGGTGAGCTCACAAACAGTGTAAGCAGTGGTGACTGCACCATGCTGAATTCCACTCTCCTGTATGAGTGAAGAGCTGGAGCTTTGTTCTTCTGGAGCTCACCCATGGTTTAGACAGCGGACTGAAAGGCAATGATGTGAGCATTTAGCTTATTTTTGGCAAACCATTCTCCGTGGTTCTGAAGATGAGAACCCCCCGCCATGATGTTGAGACAATGTTCATCTAGTAATAACAAATAGTGTAGAAAAACTGTATTCTCTGAGGGTTTTGACCTCCTTGTGTTCCCTGTTCTAACACCCAGCATAGGAGGTCATTCTTGCCAAAAGAGTTAGCACTGTTGCAAGAGGAGCTAATCAGGTTCTTCAGCCTGGCTCAGCCATGTGAAAGCTCTGGTGGGAATGAAGAACATGTTTTCACCCCCTATAAACCACTGAATGCTGTAATTAACAGCAAGGCAAGTTTGTTTAGTCCCTTAAATGTTATCTCATCTTCTGCTAGCAGTGGTCATCAGTCTGAGAAGTGATTTTGTATACAGTCACTGGCATTGAGAAACAAGTTAACATTGAAGAGCCGAGGTTTGTCATAGGAGCTGCCAATATACGAATGACACAACTGCTGCTGTATCAACCCTACCTGTGCAAACTGCAAAACTGCTGCCAACTTGTAGTATTTCACAACAGAAGAAAAGAATGTGGCTCATAATAAATTGAAATGCATGCTGGGGTGAAATATTTTATTCTATGTTTCCACCCGTCTTAGCAGGGAAATGGGCATTGCTGTTGTCAGAAAGACTAAATTGGTTTCCATGAAGTCTGTTCATAAGATTAAATTGACCTTGTAAAAATTAAAATATTTACATATAAAATGCAGCTGTAACCTGAAAAACATCTACAGGAATGATACTTTAGCTGATCTATTCCTGTGTGTATTCTCAGCCAAATCAGTTTAGTGACAAATAAGCTTTACCACTTTATGTGCTGTTGTTAAGCCTTATAAAATCAGCACAGCTGTAAAAGGACAAGCTGGATTCTGTTTCTTTGGAAGCAGGATTGAGAGAACTGTTTATTACCATCTAATCTGGTATTTATGTCTATCTCACTGAAGAATAGGTTGTATAATTAAGGTTCTAATAGGTTCTGCAGAGCCTTTACATTAAAAATGAAAATCAAGATAATACACAAATTGAAAAGCCCTCCAGCTTCAATAACAAAGCTGGGAATTAGAAAGCAAGTATCATTCATTGTATACTGAACACATTGGATTGGAGCCATTGATTGGATCTGGAGACATTGATGCACACCACACAGAAGCCCATGGTGCCATTTCAATAGTCCTTGGTCAGGAAAGAGTCTCTCTTCACAAACTTTAGTGACTTCAAGTCTTTCGTGTAGTGAGCTGAGAATTTCTTTGGGTGATTGGTTTCATGGTAGGGCTGGTATGTAGCCTTTGATAGCTCCCCTTCCCAGCCATTCCCAGTTTTTTGGAGTCCTTGGTAAGTATGTTTTGCCAAGGTGCTGGCTGCTGACAGGAAGCTCTGAAAAGCCTGCCTTACCCTCCAATTTGCTTCTGAGATTAACCCAGGAAGACTGTAAACTTCCCAGTCTTCACACTGCCACTATCTGAGGATGAATTTTACTTGTAAGTAAGGCAATCTTTGCTTGTTATTCTCCCTCTCTGATGATTCTCAGTGAAGTCCTCAGTTACATCAGTGGCACTTTCATGGAAGGAGGGTGATGATAAGAGGAGGAGATGGTTAGTTTGGATAACTGGTGCAGCTCCAGTCAGATCATGCTGTCATGTTAGGCACTGCACAACTCCTCCAAAATCTTGGACCATAACCCTGTGCAGGCTGGAAAGAAGGCCTTGTATTTACTTTTAAACATTTAACTTGTATTGCTGCTTACAATTGAAAACCTGGATTCCTGGCACCAGAGTTAAACAAGAAACTCTTTGGTTCCTTTTGGGTACCAGTGGCTATCACCAAAATGATCTGATCAAACCAGAAGCACAGCACATCCACTTGCCTTTCATATCTCACCAATGCATCTCTCTCAGATCTTTTGCTTCCAGTGTTTAGGACTTGACATTTTTCCTATTCAGAGCTGCCTGATCTTGCTGGCCATGGCTAGGTGTCCTCTGCACACAGAGAACCACACTGCAGTATAGGCTTCTCTTTGTAGCTCCCACCAATCACAGTTTGATTCATACAGACACAAGCCCATGCCAGTAGTATTCCAATCTGCTTGAGAAGTTAGGAAACATTTTGTAGTTTCAAAGTGGTTACATCACCTTTGGGTTGCAATTGCAGCTGGTATCTTTGTGAGTGCTCATTTAGAGTCTGTTTTTGTGTTAGTAACAGCAGCAAATACCTGGACTTGGTGTTCTTGGAAGTGATCCTGACCCATATTGGCATTAATTAGAGCAATCCCACTTCTAAAAGTAGCTGTTTGATGGAAGAGGAGGTTGGTGATTTGCAGCCAAAAAGTTGCAACCGTTGGCAGAAATATTGGTGTCAAAACCTGCAGAAAAAAGCACACACTACCCGCCCAGCTGAAAGGCTCTGTTAGCACTGCCACAACGTGAGGTGGTCAGAACAAGGGGGTTTTATTAACATTCCTGAAAAATATGCTGGCTCCTGGTTTTTCTGAGCATGGCTGACTCTCCAGTTCAAATTGTGACCCAGCTGAGAGACCAAAGGAAGAAGACCCACCTGAGAGATAACATATTCATTCAAAATGGGTGGTTCACAGCAAGTAAGATAAGTCAGTGGTTCTAAAGAGTTCAAGCCAGGTTTACCAGTTATCTCTGCCCATTCTGCCAGTATCCTTTGCTGTCCAAAGGAATGGCTGACATTCTGTAGTTGTATGTCTTCAGTCCAGTGCCGTGTCGGGGAGAGATTTATTTTCCAATTCATGCCTCATGTTTTTGCACTGTAGAAGAAGGTAGCCACAAAAAAGGCAACTTGGCACTAAAAGTTTATCCAGATGTATTTAACCATTTGATTCATGTCAGATCCTATTTTGACAGCTATGGTTAGATTTTTACTATGCAGTACAAGATCTTTTTCTCTGTAATAATATCTAATACTGAAAACACAGATATCTCACTCTTAGTTAAGACCACAGTGCTTTATTAGTTCCAGGAAGCTACATGGAAATGCTTGCTAGACTAAGCTAAGTTTGAGATGGCCTTCCCAGAAGATTAAATCATCTTTTGAAGTGATTTATTCAGTGGACATGAGGAAGCAACATTTCACCAGCATGCATAGGTCATCTATCTCCTTAGGAACAGGTTGAAGAATTTGAAACGCAGAACATAATATGTGAGCATCCATCTGGCAGGAAAGATCAAAATTGTATTATCAAGTGCCAATACATTTCTGACATTTTAATAGGCAGAAAAGATAGGAATAAAGCTGCAGAAATCTCTAAGAGAATGGGTAGCAACAATACTGTCATTTGCTGTGGCTTTATCGGCGTGGGTCATCAGTTTCCCCTCTCAGCACACACTTGTGCAGGCAGATCTGTGTAAAAGGACAGGCAGATACAAAAAATTTGTGGGCTTAGACCTTTACCAGCCAATTTGCCAGAAGAGCATGGCTCCATTATAGAATCTGGCATCTCTTCATCCCACCACTATCCTTGCCTGCTCTTTCACTGCCACCAGCTGTCCAAATGAATGTATGATTCCCTCCTCTCCATCATCATGTCTCCTTTTTTGACTGTTACATGGTGGTGCTGGATTGGCCAGAGCTTTTTATCAGTAACAGACAGTTTGGTTTCTGATTCCTTACTCATGCCTTAGCTCTGCAGGAGGCAGCAGCAAGGAAATGGGCCTCATCCTTTTGGGCTTTGCTGCCTGTGTTCACCATTGCCTAATTCATTATTCCAGAGTTACCTGTCTCAGTAATACTGTGAGGAGAGGCTGAAGTGGATCTCAGCTTCTCTGTGAGTTTATGAGAGTGTGAGAAAAAATGTGCAAGAGAGAGAATGACCATCTGGTTGCTAGACACAAATATCGGGCCACCCTCCTACGGAGGAGAATGGGATGTTTTAGGGGAGTAAGAACAAGAATGGGTTATAGAGCTTTTAAATGTCATGTTGGTTATTCAGGTCTGCCCAGAGGAGTAGCAATTGGAAGTTCCAGCCTGCTGGTGGCATGGATACCTGTGCTAGTGCTGTGTGATAACTTGAGTAGTTCCTCAGTTCTGCAGTAGTTCTGCAGTTTGTTCCTGCAGACACCATTTTCAGTTGGCATTTTTACTGGCAGAGTCTAAGGATTCTGGAAAGTAAATCACCTTTCCCAGCTGCGGTTCAGGTTTTCTGCCAATAAACTGGAGTTGTTCCCTGGACTTTCTGTTAGTAGTTAGTGAGCTGAGTGAGGTATCTGCCTGATTTGGATTGGTACAGGCCGGGGCCTTTTCAGTCTGGGAGAGACTCCTACATGGTACTACAACTAAACAAAGAAGAATGGGCCACTTTATTATTCTCTCATCCCTTCACTGCATATACTCTTGGAGTGAGTTCTATATTTTAAGTCATTTGTTTCTGAAGGCAGAAGGTACTCTGCCAGCAGAAACCAAGCAAACAGACCAAAAAAATGCCTTGTCTTAACGAAAAAGGCATGAACTATATAAAAGTAAGAAAATGGATTTGAAAGGAAATGGATTATCACCCATTAAGGAGTGTTTTAATGCTTTACGTGAAAGAAGTTGGATTTTTGGTACATGGTTCACTGAAACCACAGCTGCTATCAAAACAGAACCTAGGGATGAAAAAGACAAGGGCCAAAGAGTAAGGAATAAGTATAAGAGGAAAAACTCAGTAGCAGAGGCAGGCAAAAGGCAGTCAGGAAGGCTGCAAAAGCAACAGGGAAAGAAGTAAGATAAGTCAGGTTGAGAAAGGGTGTCTCTTCCCACTGAAGACCTATGTTTTCCCATTCATTTTCTCCCAAAGCCCAAGATATACATGCAGAAACCCAAAACATCTCAGGCTAGACAGAAAGAAAAAATAGATTATAATCCCACAGATAGCATATTTGTTTTGTGCAACTTTTGTGTTCAGCACCACAAGGATTAGTGCATTAACAGTACATAGACTTCAGAGACATGGTTTCACAGGAGAAGGAAGTGCCTCAGGGTTTGCTTCTGTGAAGTCAATGGCAATGTTGCTATTTACTGCAGTGAAAAGAGGGCCAAGTCCTTATCTGACTGTCTTAAAAATGTTACAAAAGAGCAGACTTTAATCAGTATCTGAAGCCTCCAGGCTTGTCCTGAAGCTGCTTGTTCACCCCCTCCTGTTATGTTCTGTGGAGGGCTGTGAGGTCTTTACAAGGTGAGAGCAGGGATTTTGCAAGGTGCATCCTTTCCTGGTGTCACTTGTGGTGTCTGTAGTGATTTCTCATATTTTCTTCTTCCTCTCTTACCTGGTGTAAGTAAAATGGGTGCTCCATTTTCACTTGGCTTCTCAAAGTGGAGATACCACTGGGCCTAGGTCAGCTTCAGACAGGCTTCCTAAGAACAGCGGATGAAATATTGAGGACTGTGAGGGTTGGTGCAAACTGCCTGCCCAGCTTCCTTTTATGTTTTTGTGTCTATCTCTAGCCCTGTTTCTTCCTTTTAGCGCTTGTATTCAAATCCATTCACAGTTTTGACTTCTTTCATGATATTTGGCTGTGACAGTGCTGCACACAGGTGCCCCAAACCAGTCCCTTCTCCTTCAACACATGACCCTTTCATAAGCTTCAGTGCTTGTTTTCAAACCCATTCCCTTTCCCCGTCTTGCAGCAAACAGCTCCTTGGTCTAACTCAGAACTGCACATATCCATCTCCTCCTAACAGACATAAACCTAATGCTCTGAGCCCCCCTCCTGCCTCTGATCCTTCTCTCGGTTTCTCACCCTTTCTACCCTTTACACTTTCTTTGCTCTGTGCTGATGAACATTTGCTCTCAAGGGGAAAGAAGACCTTAGTCTGTGCATGAAACACCAGGGATGTTCTGAAGAATCACTGAGCCAAACCTTCATCCCTGTCCAGAGGAAATGGGATGTCATCTCACTTTCTGAAATGAGAAAGGCAGCCTTTTTGAGGCACCCTGACGGACTTACAGGTGTAAGAGCCTATGACACATCTTGCACTGAACTCTAGGCATGGAAGATTGCTGGAAAACCTATTCTAATCCATCATCGCCTGCATTTTCAAGTCTTGTTTTACTGGATTTATAACCTCAAAGGGAACTGAGAACTACTACTAACAGGAACAGCACCCTGCACCATTTTCATGCTTCCAGCACAGCTGACCCATTCTTGGGTATCTGCAGAGTAAAAGTGTGAGGACTCCTTATCTATCCAAAGAGCAGTGTGAACACCAGCCCAGCATCAGTTTTTCCTTGACTGCCAGGACAGGAGGGCATTATTATCTACTATTTAATTACAAGTACAAAAGGCAAAGGAAGGAAAGGGTTAGTGGAATGGCCTATTTTAGTTTTCAGTAGCTCTCTAAACATCCCTAAGGATTTTCTTACCTCCCATTAAAATTTTAACTAAAAAATGATGATTGTAAGGAATCCAGCAGTGATACAGGCAAAGAAAAGTAGACTGTTAAATACTTTTGCTGCAATAAATCTCCAGGCACTTGAAAGCCGGTAGGGCATGGGGAGGAGAAAGGGTGGATGAAACATGGGCTGCATATTTTAGTAGGATGACTAAAAAGTCCTGTATCAGGACTCAGCAAATACAAGATGTATAATTTCTACAGTGTTTTATGGCTCCATTCTTGCAAGTTGTACTTTTGTCACTGTTCCTGTCTATATGAAAACAAAAAACTTTCCCAGTTCCTGCAGAGCCCTGCTTACTCTGCCCTCATATTTCCCTCTAAGCTTGTTAAATAAACGGCTCAGCTGAATAACTAGAGATATTCCCCTACTCTTTTCTCCCAATCCAGCAGTCTTTTCCTCTCCAGCATTTTTTTCAGTGCTCTTTTTCATTCTCTCTGCTGACTCCATTTGCTTATGAAGATGAGAGGTCCAAAGCCACCTGAGAACCAGATCTGCCCACATTCCTGCATTCAAGGCTGAGTGTTTGCTTTCTTTTTTCTCTTTTCATTGAAAAACAGTATCCACTTGAAAGAAGTATAAATGAGTCTGAGTAGATAAAAAACGAGTCTGCGCAATGTGTGTGCCCACAAAGCTAAAACAGTTTTAGGGAAGCTTAGGGAAATCTCTGATGTAGAAGTCATAGATGTGGAAGAAATACCCCCTTTCCCAAGCATTTTCATGCATGTGGAAGGGAGTAGGTGGAGCTCAGGGAGGCCCGAGCTCGAAGTGACTGAGTTTAGTGAAAGCCTTTATCTTTGTAGTTGGAAATTGAGTTATGTGCTTTGCCTGGTTGGTTGTTTGTGCCCATCACTAAGGCTTCAGTCAGCTGGGTGAATGATACCCTTCCAAAAACTCACTGCCTGTTGATTTTAGCTTTAGTGTAATTGAGTGACAGAACCAGGGCAAGCAGAACATTAACCACAAAGCATTATGCACAGGAAGTCAAGGAATGAATTATATTAATAAGATACCTCACTGTATTTACCAGGCATTTTATTTTTCTCAATGCCCATTAACAAGCAGGGGAATCACCTGGTTAGCATAGGGCAGGCAAAAAAGAGTAACACATTCAGTTTTGCAAAGCACAAATACTGTGTATTTCCTCTTTCTCTGTGCAAGACAATGATGTCTGTCTCACATTTTCCATTAGAGAATAAGAAAGTACTCAACAAGCTCTTCAGTCAAATTGCTGTGCACAGAAAGTACTTGCCTGCTGAAGTTACTGGGTTGATATGTTTGGAATTAAAGTGAAGTACATGATGACCAAGCCACCAGTGTGCACCAGTCTCTGCTATGAGGAAGCCCTTTGGTCCTGACAGAATGTTCCCATCTTGGGGATGAAAGGTTCCACTCTTCACAGCATTCTACCTTATTGGAAGGCAGATAAAAGGGGCCCATTTCCTTCCAGAAGCTGGAGATAGAAATTATTTGAATTTGATAGAATGGTAGAGCCAACAGTAACAATATTGAGAAAACCATAATGGGGTTTTAATGATCATGAACAGGCATCACCTCCATTGTGTACATCAGATAAAAAACACCTTCAATATCCATATTCAAAGAGTGACCCCTCCTGTGTTTGATAAAGATTAATCCCCCAATCCAAGAAAATGAAAGGGGACTAGAAATTCCCCAGAAAAGGCTACCTTTCCAGACGTAGCTGGTCCTTTTCCCTCAGTAGCCCCCCAGAGCCTTTCCTCAAGTATGACCTTCTACACACCCTCTAACACAGAAGCAGAATAAGAGTTATAACCATGCTTCCTGAAGGCCCACATGGCACAGAAGGCTGTACTCATGTGCCCAGTGCCCAGTCCTTGTTAACTGCAGCCTGATGTAGGGGCTGGCTGAAGGAGATTCCAGTAGCACACAGCTCTACCTCCCTCTCTGGCTCCTAACTGCACTGGAATGCACGCCAGTGCCATGGAGGTTGTGCTGTGGAGAGAGCATAAATTCAGGACAGTGAGGTAGTAGGTCTTCACCCTGCCAGAAACGGGCAGATGTGTAACACCCTGCTTCCACATTCAGCATCTTCATTTCCAGGTACCTGTTTAAGGAGGATCTGAAGGTGCTCAGAAGCCTGTGAGTGCAAACTGCAGACCGCACACGCAGATGGCAACACTCATCTCAGCCATAGCTCATTTTCCAAATGATGCTTCCTTGGCACCATGCAGGTGTTTCAGGCTTAGTTGTGACAGGCCGGCAAGGAGAAACTCAGAACTAAATAAAATGCAAGCAAGGAAAGCCTGATGTCAGGTGTAGACAGAGAGCTTAGCAAGGCTGCAAAGTAAAGCATCAATGGGCAGCCACATGGAAATAGCCTGTGTTTGTAACAGCAGGAGTAGGATGGGATTTGCCTGTGTCCAGCATTACAGTCACTGACATTTCCATGTGGAATGGCCGAGTGAATCCTAGTAATGGACTGACTTATTTCACGTGGTACTGTGTCCTCCTGCCAGGTGAGACAGCAATGCTTCCCCACTCAGGAAAAAACTAGGAGCTTCCCCCTAGGTGCTTTATGCTCCCAGGTTCTTTATTTCTGTAGGTGTCCCATCCTAAACACTCTTCCTCTTCCTGCTCATTGTCTTCATCCCCCACACACCCCCACGCACGTGGCTCTGGATCTCCTCATCATGTTCTTCTCGTTAAAAACCCCATTGTTCATTTGTTTGTTTGTTCTCTCTCTCTTCTCTTTTTCTCTCTCTTTCCCTCTCGTTTTTTTTTTTCCTTCTTTCTTTCTTTCTTTTTTTGTCTCCTCTGTTTTGTGTACCCAGGCAGCCCATTGAGTAACTTCTTTGACGTAATTAAACAACTTTTTTCAGACGAGAAGAACGGGCAGGTGAGCCATCCCCCCGGCACGCCAACCAAGCATAGCGCAAACAGCAAGCGGAGCGATTCCGGTTCTAATGACTATGGGTCTAGAGGAGACAATAAGTACCCTGCTGGCAAAGACAAGGCAAAGATGGTCTCATCAGTCGGCCTACAAGACCAACCTTAAATAAACACATAAAAAATTAAATAACTTAGAGAAAAAAAAAAAAAAAAGGAAACAGAACAAAACAAAAAGAAAAAAAGCAAGAAAGAATGAAAGAATATTCCTTAGCAAGCTAGCCTCTAAACTAGAAGGATGTATATACCTTGCCACAACAGTACAAAACTGTCTATAGACAAATTTTGTATGAAGGAATGACTGTATATATATACATATATATATTTATATATGATATATAATATATATCTCAGAAACAAACACAAAAACAAACGAATGAAAGAATGAAAAGAAAAGAAAGAAAAGAAAAGGTAGCACAGATGACAAACCCAGTTCACCAGATCTTGGGTTGTGTTTTTTTTCAATTGTTTTTTTTTCCTCCCTTTTTTTGAATGTTTTGCTTTTTTTCTCCTTCCTGATTTTTTGGTTTTTTCTTTTTTGATTTTTTTTTTTGGGTTTCTTTTGTTTTCTTTTGTTTTGTTTCTTGTTCTGTTCATGCTCTCTCTGTGTTTCTGACGACACCACTTGTTTCCGCTCTGCTACCAGGAATTATCCCGAAAAGTTAACATGTCAGCCACGGCTTCACCTTCTGTGCTCTGCGGACACTTGTTGACGGAAGGCAACCGATGTAGACTGTCCAAGGACCAGTCCTGTTTGAGGTTCCCAGCCTCCCCTCTCCCTTCTGGAAGTGGGCTTCTCCCCCACTTCTCCCCAGTCACCTCCCCAGTGCACGCCTGGTTTTTTTTCTCCCCTCTCTTTTTCTTTTTTGGTGCTCCACAAGAGAGATCTGCTCAGTTATGGGATTACAGAGTCTGGGCTCAAAGGAGGTTGCAGATTGTTGGAGTGAATTATTTACCCTTGGCAACTTCTGTCCGCGCAGGTGATCGCAGCCCGGAGAGGGAGGGTGTGGGGAAGGAGACGGGTGTAGCGGGAGCGAGGTGTTCCATGAATCCAGAGCACGTTCTCATCAGAAACCAGCCAGGAGCAACTCAAAACTAAGCGTTGAACCAAGACAATATTGGGGAGCTTCATCACGGGATTTTTTTATCTTTTTTTTTTTTTTCTCCCCACCACCTTTTCCTTTTCTTTTGCCCCCTTTTTTTATATATACATGTATATATGTGTGTATATTTATGTATAAATATACATACATACATACATATATATATATATATATATACACACACACAAACTAATAGTTTTTTTTTATACTGTATCATTTTGCTTTTTAACCTGCTGGAAGGGGAAAGGAGTAAACTTAGGAGGGAGAGGGGGTTCAATGAATAAACACATACAAACAAAACATTAAAACTTAGGGAAAAGGCAACTTCTGGTAGCAAAGAAGAGGGACAAGACTCTGCCAAGGACTGTCTCTCCCATCACCAGGCACAGTTGCCACTGCTGCTACTGCTGCTCCTCCTTCGACACCTTCCTCCCCACCTGTCAACTCCCTGCCACTGTGCCACCGCGCTGGGACCTTCTTCAACCAGCTGGATCCTCCACCACACCCTGCATTTAGAGGCAATTGTTGTGTTGCTAGTGCTGCATTGATATCAGTATTATTATTTCTTTAAGTTACCAGTTTCATTTGTTGGCTTGGATGGTTTTTTTCTTAAAAAAAAAGGAAAAAAGAAAAAAAAAAGAAAAAAAAAGAAGATGAAGAGGAGGAAGAAAAGAGACTTATATTGGGTTTTATTTCCTCTGTGTGTATGTGTGTGTGTGTGTGCAAAATCACTGGCACTTGGTTCATCAGAGCAAGACAAGGTGGAGTCAGGGCAATGGGAGACTTAATCACGAAGCTACTGTAAACTTTAAAATTTACTGCAAGATATTTTTATAAAGTTTTTGTTTTGGTTTTGTTTTTCTTTTTTTTCCTTTTGAAAGGGAGGAGGGTGGGATTGGGTGGATGGGGACCTTTTTTTTGTGTTTCAGTTATTAGGTCTTGGTTATTTATATATACATATATATATATTTAAAAAATAAGCTGTTAGATATATCTTCTGTTTAATAACTGTGTAGAGGCAACATTGATTCTTATTTATTTTGCAGAGGAGGGGGAAAAAAGACACAGAAACCTTGTAAGTGTTCATTTTGTGACTTTGAGAAAGAAGAATTGCCACCTTTTTTCCTCCTCCTCAAGAGTTATGTGACCAAGTGTAACTTATTCTGGCCCAAGCTCAAAGGTTAAACAAACAAAAAAAATGTGGTTTTACATGTGGAAGACAAAACACAGTGAGAAGTATTTCTTGACTGAGATTTTAAGAATGTAGGCTTAGCATTAGTGTTCAGCTCTTTTATGACCTTCGATTGCTGCTCGTTGGGTTCCTATGGGTGTATGTTGTATCGCAAGATTTTTTTTTTTTAATGATAATGTTGGATGAGTTCTTTTTTGTTGTTGTTGTCGTTGTTGGTTTTTTTAATCATTTTTCCCCTTCTTGGACCAGTTTTACTTGTACATAGGTTTGAAGATTAAAAAGAATTTTTAAAGACACAACTGGGGCAAAGACGTTTGACTTCTGCCCTGTTTCCCCATTCCCCCAAATGGGAGGGATTTATTTTAATTTTTTTGCTTTATTTATTTATTTATTTATTTTCCCTATTCTTAAACTTTTCTCTCTCGTATTGCTGTGTGCATGTCAGACACCAGGGGGTGATGGCTGGGGAGGGGGGGAGGCAAGGGTGCAGGAGAGGGGGGCAGTTTTAATTGCATGACATTGCTGTAAATTAGTCTCTTTTGCTTTCGTTGTCTTTCCTGCCTCTGCCCTCTCTCTACTTCTCCTCCGAGCTCCCCTCCCATCACCCCCGTCCTTCTTTTCCCTCTTTTCTCTTCCCTTGTGTATAGATTTTGATGCTTCTGTTACATTGTACCTCTACAAAAGGCTGGGATTTCAATACAAAATAATAATAATAATTTAAAAATACCTATATCAGCAAAACCCATGTGGTACAAGCAGGAAGGGGATTACTTACACAAGATATAAGAATAAATGAAAGCAATACCTCTTGTTATCCTTCCTATTTTGTACTTTGATGACACACACTCGCGCACACACACATATACAGACACAAACTGACATTATTTAATGGTTTGAAATGGACAAAAAAAATCTGATGTATCCCTTGTTAAATAACTGTGAGCAACTTTAGTTCAAAAACCAATAAATTCATTCAGTAAAGATACCAGCTGTTGAGTGTCCTGTTTATATCCGTGAAAACAAACTCCTGGCCGGTGCCAGAGCCGGTGAGTACCGTGGCATGGCCTCTGCCCTGCAGGAGCTGAAGATGGCAGCTGAAGGAAGGGAGCGTCCTCCTGGCCGTGGAACTAACACCAGGGCCCGAGGAGCAAGGACAGCTCAACCCTCTAGGCCTGCCTTTCCACAGTAGCGCCTTCCAAGAGCTTAATCCAAATTTCAGAGCAATCGCACCCCCACCGAGGCCTGCTCTGGATGGAAACCGCTGTACCAAAAGCTGCGGCTGCTTGTGATTGTTCTCCTCTCTAACCTGGGCTTCTGGCGTTGCTTCCAGGTTTAGCTGTAGGAAGGATTGCTGCACCTCCCTGCCTGAAACACTCAGTCACACACATTTGAAAAATCTCCTCAGGTACGTCCCTGGCACGTGTGGGTGCGGGGTTTGTTGGTGGTTGCTTGGGCAGCCTGTGTGGCTGCTGGCTTGTCACAGCTCTCTCTCCGTGCCTTTTCTCTGGGTTGTCGCTGCCCCCAGCAGTTCCCCTCCTGGCTTCTGCCCCAGGCTGGTGCTTCCCACAGGGCTGGGGAGCGTGGCAGGCCCGGCCTCACAGCAGGGGGGGGCCTGCCTGGCTGGCCCTGGGCACGCCTGGCCCGGTGCTCACCACAGCCCCGCCAGCTCCAGACGTGTCCCCCTCGTGTCCCCTCTCCTGTGCCCTCTCCAGAGCTGCCCTGCTCAGGCCAGCCAGGGTTTCCCACCACGATCCCGTGAGGGGCAAGCACAGCCCGCCATGGAGGGAAAGCAGGGGGAGACCTTCTGGAAGGTTCCGTGGTGCTGCCTCGGCCTCAGGGATGCTCTGGTGAGGTGAGGGTGGCTGGGGAGCCTCTGCCCTGCCTGGCAGCATCCAAGCAGCATCCATACAAAATATAGTCTCATCTAGGAAAAAGCCAGAGTGTTTATAGGGTCTTTGGGGGTTTCACTGGTCTGCTAAAACTGGAGGAGAGTGAAGGAGCTGACAAAGGTGGAAAGATGAGGAGAATCACAAGTGCTGCAGGATTTGGTCTCTGTAGCGCTGGAAACCCAGAACTGGGAAGCAGCTGTACATCATTTGCATCTCAGTAAGTACCAGGATGTGCTGGGCTGCAGTGTAAGGGGAAATGGGATTTAGGTGCACTGTGGCAGCAGGTGTATGCTGCTTCTTTTTCTGTTTCGCTCTCTCTACTCTTTTCAGCGGTGTTCATGAACTTCTATGATCTGTTCATGTCTCCAGTATTATGCCCAATTAGCATCCCCAGTACTGCAAATTATGGTCTTCAAAAGCTTTGAGAAGAAAAGAACAATTTTGCAAAGTGGAGGACCTCATGCTTTGGCCTGCCCACACTTATTCTGCCGTTCTGTTTGGCCATGTTCTAACACAGTCACTTGCTACGTGGTGTCATATTTGTAGTGCATAGGAGGGGCTGTGCTTCTGTCCAAACTGAGTTTCTATTTAAACTATTGTTCACAAAACACCATTCTTATTTTATACCTTAAATCTGAAATCAAGTAGTAAATGTAGCTGGGGATTTTGGTCTGCCTCTGTGACTGAGGTAGTTGGATTGCCTCTGCTGCCAGGTGGGGGCTACTGTCCTCATCCAAACCCCATTCTAGGTGATGGCTGATGAGATGCTGGGAGCTGTGCCACCTGCACTTCATTGGCTGAGGTTCTGAGCTCTGTAGCTCTTTGGTTCTCTTGGAGAGCTTACCTCTTTGGACTCAGTAGCTAAAAAACTTCCTGCGTTTGAAGTTCATCTGTCTGATTTCCTCTGGGTGAAGCAATGCAGTGTAGGACCTTCCAGGAGTAAACTGAAGACAAGACAAGTGTGTAATACTCCAGCTGGCATTCTCTATTTGTCTATTTTGCAAGTTGATGTTAGTTTAGACACGTGTACCTGAAAAATGTGTTTGTGCTTAAGGTGAACAGTTTCTAATTGAGTCAGTATCTGACACATGCTATATAAAGCAATAATGGTGTCTATGCATCAAATTAGCAACTGAGCCCATAGTCAGGAGGGTAAATCTCATTGCCACGTGTCAGCCTGGGGGCTGAGAAAGAGGTTGGTTGTGTTGGAGAGCCCTAATGCAAATTGTCCAGGCTTTGCAAACAATTCGTGACAAATTTCCCAGTAGTCAGGCTGGCTTTAATGGAAATGATGGGACATGATGGGACGCAAATGACTGAGCTTTAATGGCTCTCACTGGGCATAGGCAAAAACAGCGTTTGTAAAGACAATGAAACTGTGTGAGGCTTCCAGGTAGTGCTAACTCTGTGTCCTCTGTTACAAGGTACGCCTTCCTTCCTGCTGATTCAGACTGCGTTTAACCCGTCAGGCTCGGACATTTTCTGAAAATCAGCAGCAGAATACCCGCAGGGATTGTGTTCTGTAGGGAAGTCTGCAGGGCTGGTCCCCATACCTTTGCTTCATTTCAGCTGAATACAACCCATCGTATGTGAACTCCTCTTGGAAGGGCAGAGTGTTTTGGTGAGGAAGAGATTTAGCTCTGAGTTTCTTACTATAGAAAACAACAGGGAGGCAAGAGAGAGACTTGTCTAAAAACTGGAAAGTATCTTAGTTCTTTGTTGTACCCTTTAATCTTATTTTATTTAAAACCACTTCAACAGCTGCAACTCCTGCTTAATTTGGAGAACAAAACCGTAGTAGTTCAACTGTCTGGGGATACTTGAGGCCACAAGTGGAAGGGAAACCCACACTGAGGGCAAGTCCTTTCTTCTTCTAAATGCACGATTTATTGTGGGGTTTATTTTTAGTGCTGTAATCTCACTGAGTGCTGCTGAGAGAAACTGTGCCAGGCAGGCTTTGAAGGGCTTGAGAAATGGGATTTCCTGTTCCACCGGCTCAGCGCTGACTCCTGCCATTGTCGGGAGCTATTATCGCCTTCTGGCAGCCAAAGGAGATAACACAGCTTCAAGGTCAGGGAAGACACGAGCTTTCATCAACGGCATTAGAAGAAGGAAGAGTTTGCTTGCAGCCAGGGTGGGTGTTTCGGGTGTAACCAGCGACCTCTGCCCGGGCAGAGGGGTCCGCCCGCCCGTGGATCACAAAGGGACCCCGCAAGTGAGGCTGGAAGGGACGTGCTGAGAACAGGCTGCTCACTGCTGGGCCCCTCTGGGCTCTCCGTGCCCCCAAGGTGGGCACTGCCCAGCATCTCTGGGCAGCGTGTTCCAGAAACAGCTGCCTGGGAGACGAATGTATTTCTCCGCTCCACAGCTTCTCGTGTACCTGCTCTTTGTTGAACACTTCTGCAAAGTGTTCTCTCTTCTAGGGCCATTCCTGGGTCTGGAAGGCAGTACTGGCCCAGCCCTGGGAATGGGACACATTTCTCCTGGCATTGTCTAGAAGAGAAGGAAAACAGGTTGGTCTAGGGAAGTAGCAAGTCTGGGTATAGGAAGCACTTCTAGGTTCTAGAAGAACTGTCAGAAAAAGCAGCTGTGTTTACTGTAAGGCCTCATAGGCTCTTGAAAGGCATTCACATTGAGGCAGCAGCTTCAAATGGCAGTGTCTGTTCTGGATAGTTCCTCTGTGGGACATCCTTGTTCTCAAAGGAAAATCAGATTTCAGAGTGGATGAAACAAGCTTAACACAAGGCAGTCCTGACTCACACTGGAGTTACCTGGAATTAGATTTCAGGGTTGTGTTTGTAGCAATTGCCTTGGTCAAGTCTTGTTATTTATGAGATGCACAGTTGGGGTACTGATTTCTCTTCTATCTGGAGCAAATTACTTCAATACTTCTGGTCTGGTTTATCAAATTGTGCTGCTCAAAATTAGGTGCAAGGATGTATCAGGAACTGTACTGGAGGCACATTCATTAGGGACGCTTTGGTGATAGGTGAAAAGCCACATTTATACAAAAAGCACAACAAAAAGTCCTATTTGTAGGACTAGGTAACAGCTGTAACCCTGGCTGAGACCTCTCTTCACTTTGTGGGAATGCTCATGAGCTCCAGTTCACAGAGGGTTCTGGTCTAAACTCGTGTGCATAAGTGCAGTGTAGGAAGTTGTTATCTCTGCCCAAGAGCCTTCAGTTTTAGCACCAAGTTGAACAATAAGGACAAAAATGGATATGGAGTAGGTACAGCTTTGTGTTTACAGAAGAGCTTAAAAAAATGGCCTTGGGACTAAACTCTGGTCCTGGCTACGTGCAGTTTTGATTGAGTTTGATGCACTAACTCTTATCTGTTGCTAGCCTGTGGGGCTTGTTTTTGGTTAGTGACCCAAACAAGGGCCAGCTGCAGCCATTTACTTTAAAAAAATATCATTCTGAAAGCTGTTCTGCCAGATATGTTTGGAAGTGTGTGGCCAGTGGGTTCATACAGAGGTGTGAAAGCAGATACAACCCTGATGTTCAGTTTCAGTGGAGTTGCACTGCAAATTTGCTTTAGCAAAAGGCTTGAAAGAGAAGAACCTGGCAGAATCTTAGGTAGAATGAGGAGAACTGCTGCCAAAGGATCTCATTTGGGAAAGGGAAACAAAGAGCTTTTGTCACCTTAACGTGCATTGCCCTGTAATGGGAAGGGCTCACCCCTTGCTGAGCCACGTCTGCAGCTGAGCTTGGTCTCTGGTTCATTGTCCCCAGACTGTGTTAGTGTGCAGTTCCTGCTTGCATTTTCCTGCTCCATCTCTCAGGGGGAGGGACAGTCAGCCAGAACACAGAGCAGCACTGGCCAGTCCAACCCAAAAGCTTTACCACAGCCCTCGAGGTGTGAGTGGCAATGGGAAGAACCAAGTGCTGTGGCATCACTTGGAAGCACGAACTGTTTTGCTTTGATTTTGCACGACCATAAACTTCCTAGTCTGCCTGTTCTGCTGCTGCTGCTCTGCTTTCCACAGGAGAGAGGTGGAGAAACATTTTGTAGTGTGCAAAAATCCTGTAGAAAGACAGAATATGGTGTCACCCACTACATGCTGTGTGAGGTGATGAGGCAGTTGTGCTACAGAGCTTTGGTGCTGGGCCTTGTACAATGCCCTGCTGATTATCTGGCATGGAGAACAATGTCTAGAGCACAGGCCCTTCCTCAGAGAGGACAGGGCAGCAAAGACACTGGCTTTTTGTCTTTGCTTCTCAAGACTTACAAGCTGTATTATGTGCCAGCTGTCAGAGACAGGAGAGGAGGAGAGAGAGGGGTGGATATGCCTCTCTCCAGCCTGTGTAGCTTCTATGTAGCTTTGCAGAGACATGACAGCATTCATGTGGTGTGACAGGGCCACAGCTAAAGCTCCAAGTCTGCAGGAGGGGAAGGACCAGACACTGCCCTGTCCTGCTCAAGGGAAAGGTCAAGGAGAGCCCACTGCCACAGCAGCCTGGACAGATAATGCTGTGGCACATTACTGAGGTGGGTTTCAACAGCACACAAAAACCAAGAGTGTGCTCTGGTACCTGCAGCGAGGGACAAGCTTTCCCCATGTAGGTGTGACAGACAAGGAGAAGGAAAAGAGGTACCTGTTGTCCATGTCATACAGCTTTAGGAACTGAGGTGAAGAGCACTTCAGTGATTCTCTCAAAGGAACTCAGTAGCTTGGGCTGAAATTCTAATCCAGATCTTAACCTGGCAACAGCACATTCCAGTGACGAAGTCTGCAAACCTCCTCAGGGGCCTGTCCCCAAAGACAGGATCTTTCATTTCTCAGCACATCACTTGAGCTCTTTTCAGATACAAAAGCTACATTTCTATCTTTGTTAATGAAAGGAAAGGTTAATGAAAGGAGATGTTTGAGCATTTCTTGTCTTTCTTGTGGGATAGCACCAAGATCCAGTGTATTATCTGCCAGTTGACAGACTGCAGAGGAACTCTGGGTCATGCAGGCTGTCCCAGCTCCGCAAGCAGCAAAACAAGTGCCCACCTTTAGGAAACCAGAGTGACACAATTTGTGATTTGTGGGTGATTCTGAGCTCTCTGTCCCTTTGCCTGTGGGGACTTTAATGAGCATCTGTTCTTATGAGGGTTCTTTGACATCAAGTAACATGGGAGCATAGGCTGCAATTCTTTCCTTACTTGGGAACTTAGGGGTTCATTTACAGGCTCTTTCTTCCCTTCCAATAGTTGCTTGTTCCTGCAAAACTTGTGAAAACTTTCTGATTGAATCAAAACTCCTACCTGTCTTCCTGGCTGCCCCTCAAAAATTTGGGGTAGGCAAGAAAAAGGGACAGGCAGATGGAGTCTTGCTTAAGCTTAGTTTATTTTTTGACCCCTGGCTTTAAAAAGAACCCATGTTTTCAGTTCTTGGGCCAGAAAAGTTTCACTGTAAAATAAAGCAGCACTGTTATGTAGCACCTGAGCTCTTTATCTGAGAAGCACCTGGATCAGAAATGAATGTTAATCCAGTAATAGCAGATAATTAAACAGTTCTAATGGGGGCTTTAATCTCTCTTCACCAGATGTAGTTTTGCTTTTGGCCTTCATCAGGGAGATTATGATGGAACACAGAGGGCTTCTAATCCAATCAAAATTCCTTGATGGATTGGAGTATTTGTTGTGCTTTCACATTTCAGCAGCGGTTACACCACAAGATTAACTTCATTCACAGGCTTGGTATCTTGTTACTAAATTCAGTGTACTGCTTTGATGCAGGCAGAAGAAAGGTGGGAAGGCGGGATACAAACGTGTCCTGGATGTCTGTGCTGCACAGAATTGCTTGGGACCAGGCTTTGGGATTCAGGTGGCACCTTGCAGTCTTCTGGTGCCTCAGTGCTGACTTTGTGAGCTTGAATTGATCTGCCTTAAGCCTTGAACTCCAGTAGTGGCTTTGTAGTTGAAAATCTCCTGTGGAAGGAGCTTTACCTGTCCAGCTGGGAACGGTGTGTCTGCTTTCATTTGCCCTACAGATTGTGTGGAGATTCTTCCCAAGTCTCTTGGCTTCAAATTGAAATTTCTGCTCGGCAGCAGGACGCTGACAAATGCTGGCTTGTAGTGCCTGACTACCTTCCTGCTATCCACTTCCTAATGTCATCCTCTGGGAGTGAAATGAGGGGGGAAAAAAACCTTTTTGATCTTCTGCAGACCATATCACTGGTATAACAATGAATCACCAGTGGTGTTATTGAGGTCTTGATGCACATCTTGTTTTAATATTGCTCAGAACTGCCCATCCTCACATGCTGAGTGTGTGATGCTCTGATCACATCACAACACCTGCTCTGTAGATTTCACTCAAACCAGCTTAAATAAATTTTAAACTGGTAAGATTATTCAAATATGTGTATTATTATTTGTGCTCTCTCAAAAATGTTCCTAAAATAGCTGAAGTTTTCACAGTTCTGCTGTAATGGGTATAGCTGGTCTTCAGCCACAATTTGTCTTCTACTTCTTGTATTTGCTCCTGCTAAGACAGGTTTTATAGACACAAGGATTCAAATTAACCTTCCTAAATTACTGAGTGTCAGTAAACCTGGTTGAAAAGGACAGAATTCTTTCTGTGACATGTTTCACATAGATTTCAGGTAAATATATTGGGTTATCCAATGTCACTTTCCTGTTCTGGATTATCTTTTTAAATAGAGCCAAGCACACGGTTGTCCTTATGAATAAAAGTAAATTGTTTAGTGGGATTAATTCTGTATTAAGACCTATTTCATTGTCTACCAGATTTGACATGAGAGAGGTAGCTCTTCTACCTAAGTTTTGATGCTAAGGAACAGAAAGAATATTCCTTGAAATGATTTCGAGAATTAATCCTATGGAAATCAGGTTTTTGTGTTTGATACTTTGTCAAGTGCAATTAGAAGGGCAGAAACAAGTTATTTAGGAAATTTCATCTACTTGGAATTAGGGCTGTCAAGTAAAGGCCTTTCCTAAAGGAATTCAGCACACACAAAGGATCAGAACAGGACTCTGTAACCACTGTGTGTCCGGGCAGGCTTGGATGAGTCCGTGGTGCTGGAGAGCCGTGCAGCCTTTCTTTTCTTTCCCAGACTGGGGATCACCTCCAACTCCTGCACTGGTATTAAAGCCCTTCAGGGGGAACCCGGGAGTACTCCATTGGTTCACAGTGGGAGATAAATTAGTGGCTGGTGCCCAGGACCTGTTTGTTTCCACTGTTTAGGTTTCCTTTCCAAGTCCTTGAGGGCAGTACTTGCTTCAGGGCAGGTGTCTTCTAAGCCTTACTGATGTCAGGTTGAAGCAGTGGTTTCACAGAAGCTGAAATCCTCTGTGAGGTGCCTTTTGCCCTTTCTGTATCCGAGCTGATGTTGCAGAGGGCTGCTCTCCACTGAGCACAAAGCCTGTCTAGCCCAGGCTCTTTCTACTCTTTCTTTTGAATTATCCCAGAGACCATTAAAAGGAGAAGGAAGGAGGTGGTTTATGTGAAGGACCCTGCACCACCTTGTGAGAGAATGTGAACTACCTGCACTGGTGGTGTGTGAGAAAGTGCCAGAGCATTTTAATGCCTCCTTTTTAGAAAAAATGAAAATAATTAGCAGATGACAACATAAAAACAAGTTTAGCTAGTGCTGCTTCTTTTTTTCTTTTCTTTTCTTTCTTTTTTTTTTTTTTTTTTTGTTTTTGGCTAGACAAAGCTCTCTTGAGTGTTCTCTCATCTGAGTGCTTGGCCACAACAATTTCTGTTTTATCCAAATCACATGCTAACCTAGCTTTGAAAAGTCTTATTGTTCATGTCAGCTGTCACAATCAGAACAGTTCTGTCCATGAAAAGAACAGAGACCCCATTAGGACACTGAGGGTTTTCTGCCAGCTGTTTGGTGTTTTTCTCATGTTTTATCATCAGTTTGTTTGGAAAGATTTTGCTGTACTGCATGCAGTTTATCATGTTAAGATACCAGATCTTGAAATCCTTCAGGTACTGGGTTCATTCAGGCACTGGTGCTGGCACAGCAGCATAGCTAACTCAGCCACACTGAACCCTGTGCTGTGACTACTGACAGCCACTGGGCAACAGAACTACATTTAAACTGCCTGGTGTTGCCATTTGTGCTACAGGCACAAACATTGCCTTTATTTGTTTAGTAGGTTTGAATAGAACAAAACAACAACCTCCCCCTTTAGATAATGGAAGAGTATTTCTGGATTTGAGTTCTTTCTGTTAACAGCTGAAATGGTGAGCTAAGGATTGGCTGGGACAAGCTCCACAATGGATGTGAGCAAAGGCTTGTTGAGTGAAGTGTGGCTTTGATGAGATCAGCGTGCTTAGCAGGCTTCATAAAGCTGGCTTGTTCTTTTATGGGATGGCTTGTTTCTGTGGCAGTCCTGCAGTCTCCTGGTGATGTGCAGGAGCTTACTGTTACCTGGCAGCATGCATCTTTAGCCCCTGATCACTTCCAGGAGCATCCTGGCATGCAGGTCTGGCCAGAACTGGTGGTACCTCAGAGCCATCTCTCCCCTTCCTCAGATCATCTCAGAAACAAGGTGTTCTTTTCTGGTTGAGTTTCTTAATGCTTTTGGTTAAGAGGTTGTTACTCACATGTAAAGTGAGTGTGCTCTGTGGGATCTGACACTTGCAACTTTCTGCAATTCACAGGCAGGGAAGAAGGGCATAGCTCTGATTTTGCTGGGTTGAAGTAGAAGATGCCTGACTCAAATCCCATTGGACCTTTCTTGGTGCTGGGGTGAAGCTGCCCCTCTGATCTCTACATAGCTCCATTCCCTTGAGGCTAAAGCTGCACGTGGCTGTTTGTGCAAAAGATGTGGTGGCACTGTTCCTGTGTCCCTTCCCTGAATGGCCAGAGGTAGCATTTGTGACACATAAGCTGCTGACTTTGCTCCTTGCCTAGCTTGCTTACCTGCTGGTGTTCACTCCAGAAATTATTTTCCTCCTGTTTTTATTTATAGGCATTGAGGCTTGGATTTCCTATGCATACTGCCACCTCAAAACCTCAGGGATAATGACAAAATAGGGGAAAGTTTCAGCTTGATACCCTGAAAAATTCACCCTATAAATTTATATATGCTATAAACTTATGCAACCTCAGCTCTTCTGCACATCACTTGTGTTTGCAGAGCACCAAATGTCAAGAACAGGTTGCCCCAAAATGCACACAGGACAGTTGCTGGGTTTAAGTGAAAGACTTCAGCCCTGTGTCACCTTTTGCTTTGCTGTGGTTTTAGGCCTGGAATTGGTCAGGGATTTTGAAGTGGCAGGTGCAAAGCCAAGTTTGATAAGGTAAGGCCTGCCAATGTATGGCAGGATTAGGATGTGTGTGCCTAGATGGTTCAAGAAAGTGTTTTTCTAGTAGTGGTTGACTGCTTTTCTGTGGTATTTATTTACCAACCGTGGTTGGTCAAACCATGGTCTGTCATGATCTTTAGGGATAGGGTGGCACAGGATGTAGGGTAATTAAGTTGTCTCTGTTGTTCTGACAGCACTTTAAACAATCTACAGAGCACATTTAAAGTAACAATATGATAATTTCATCGGTGTTAGAAGGCCTAAGCCTGTTAGCCCCAGGTGAATTCAGGCCCAGTGCTCATAGTGTGGGCATTGGTGACATGTTCCAAGCATGGGAGGAAGTCACTGACAAGCTCTGAAAGCTTAGTGGCATTCCTGTATCTGAAGTTTCTACAGTGTAATTCAGTAACCACTGAAATACCCTGGGATGCCTTCAGGCTGAGCTTTACAATAACATTTAGTCCTGACAAGAAGAACATTGGTGTTGGCGCCATTTCAGTGTTTTCCTTATTCCCACTGCTAAACCCAACAAGATAGGCCACACTACAACAGGATTCATTATTTGTGTTCTTGTTAACTGCTTGTAAAATATAAAGCGATTACCCCGGCAGATGAAGCGCCCATGCTTTCAGGAACAGCAAATGCCTGCAGAGCAAAGCTGGGACAGCTGCCATGAGCAGCAGCAGGCTCCTCCAGAGGTACCGTGGGACTGCACTGCTCTCCTGGCAGCTGGATTGCTGTGTGGGACTGCACTGCTCTCCTGGCAGCTGGATTGCTGTGTGGGACTGCACTGCTCTCCTGGCAGCTGGATTGCTGTGTGGGACTGCACTGCTCTCCTGGCAGCTGGATTGCTGTGTGGGACTGCACTGCTCTCCTGGCAGCTGGATGGTTGTGTGGGACTGCACTGCTCTCCTGGCAGCTGGATTGCTGTGTGGGACTGCACTGCTCTCCTGGCAGCTGGATTGCTGTGTGGGACTGCACTGCTCTCCTGGCAGCTGGATTGCTGTGTGGGACTGCACTGCTCTCCTGGCAGCTGGATGGTTGTGTGGGACTGCACTGCTCTCCTGGCAGCTGGATTGCTGTGTGGGACTGCACTGCTCTCCTGGCAGCTGAATGGTCTGCTGCTTGGAGCCAACACGTGCATTCCCAGACTTGCTACGAGGTTCTGCCAGTTCTCCAATGGGAAGCTAAGGCACAGTCCCCCTTTTGTTCAGCATGGACATCAACGTGTTGTGATTGGATACTCAAGAGCTGGAGCCAGGTCAGTCTTTCCAGGGTTGAACTGCCTCTTGTTCAAGTCAAACCTTTCTCAAATGCTTCAGCTGTAAATGATTATTTAGCAAACACAACTGCAAGTGCATTTATACAGGAAGATTGTGAATTATCAGAAGTCACTTGGGTTTGAGTGATTGTTTCTTGTTCTCAGTTTCTTGAATTTTACTTTATTCTCAGGGCAAGCAGCAGAGGGGCCTTACCAGTGGCACTGCTCCTTCTGCTGACCCCTGCTTTTCCCTCCAGACTTTAGGGCAGGGAACTGAATGGGAATATTTGTCTGGACATGGAGGCTGCAGCAGGAGGACAGGGTAGGGAAGGAATGCTCCTGACTACTATACTAACAGCAACTCACCTGAGCAGGTCAGTGAGAGGTATCCACAATCCAGAAACAAACAATACAGGACAAGTCTGGCATCACAAGTTTTGAGGTTGTTTTCAATCCCTCCACCCAGCCCTCACTCCTGCTCTTCCCTTCTCCTGTGCTCATGCCTTTTTGCTCTTCTTTATGTCACTTTTATGATTTAGTCTTTTTCTCACTTGCACACTTGTCATTATCTGTTGTTGCTATTGCACTCTTCTTTGCAAGCTTTTTTCTTGGTTTTTTTTTTTTTTTTTTGGTCCTTTCTTGCTCATGCTTTGTTCTTTGGTTTATGTTTTTCTTTTTTTTTAATTTCACCCCTTGGTTGTGCTTTTCCTTTGTTTTTTTCTTTGCACTTGTTCTACCTTCTTCTTCTCTACTGCCTTTTACTACAGGTACAGACTTCATTCTGGAAAACCTTCTCAGATTTATGCCAGGTCAGTTATTAATCATTCATAGGCCTAAGGTAATGACCAAAACCAGTAGCAAACAATTGTCACAGCTTTGACAGAAGAACAAATACAAGCAAAATCCGGCATTTCCCCAAGTGGAAATAATGACTGCAAGAATTCAGTGGAAATTTGAAGGAAAGAAAAGAATATCACTGTCCAGATACAGCACTGGTACATTACTGTATCCAGAGATGCTGTGGTATACTATTTGCTTCAAGTTATCCAGGAACCCACTGCATTTGCAGAATGGATGTGTGCACAAAGAGGAAACCTGCCCCTCTCCAAGAGGTGCTTATCTTCCGTATTTCCTGGGGAGGCTGTTCCTAGGGCTACAGGGAAAAGCAAGGAATTCCTTATAAATGTAAGGTCACAGGGTAGAAAACAACCCATTCTTTAAAAAGCTGGCTGCCAGCAGGGCCAGAAGCATTCAGTAGGGGAAAGGAGGCTCTAGGGGTGGGGGTCTGGTGACTTCTGACGCTGCACACATGAAAACAAAGCCTGTGGCTGATAGATTTGTTTTTATTATTATAGAACAGATGAACTAAAATAAGCCAACAATATAATTTTATGCCAACAGCCATCTTTCTAGCACAGGCGGTGACTGACTCAGTATACCCTTCTCCCCCCTTCCCCGGGCCTCTGTTCAAGGGAAAGCAAATGGTGGTGACTCTTGCACATGGCTTTGGACTGTGGTAATCCTACTCCTGTTACCTGTGCAGGTGTGCCTGGGAAAAGAAGAGGCAGGGGAGCAGAGAAAAGAGTACATATGTTGTAGGAGCAATAAGCAGAAAGGTTTGTGGATCCTCTTGCACGTTCACACCTTGTGACCAAGTAGATGGGACAACTGGAGAATCTTGCCCACTTTCAACATGTAGCAAGCCCCTAGTTGCTACTCTAGTCAAGCCACGAGTTTCTTCCCATTCCAAGCTAACAAAGGGCAAGATGCACTCAATGGGGGAGCTTTTGGCAGGGTAAGGGGCAGTCTATGTAAAACCAAACCAAAAAACCACCCCCCCCCCCCCCCCCAAAAAAAACCCCAAACAAACCTGCATTTTAAGCCACTTCAAAGTAAAAGTTACTTCTTATAATATAATAGATACTTTTTAAATGGCAGGACCACCATCCTAGAAAGACCAAAGGGCTTGCACTCAAGACCAAAGAAAGAAAAATAGAAATCCAACCAACCAAACAAAAGGAGAAAAAAAACCAAACCAAAACAAAACAAAAAACAAAGAGTGGCCCCACTCTCAAGCTTGGCTCTTCTCTAAAAACAGCACTCATCATCCATCTGAATAGGTAAAAGGAGGAGTGGACAGAAAATAAAATAAAATTGGTGCAACTTCTCGCCGGCTGGCGCATGAACCCAAAGCTCCGTACAGCCCCGTACGACTGCGCGTCCTGCGTGGCAGCATCTCTGCGGTCAGCTTGCATCACTGTATATGCTGGTATGTATATCTGAACATATACATACACATACACACAATAGATTATACTGTTCAGAATGTTAGTTGGGTCCAGGAGGAAGGCTCATCTCTCTTTCACGTGGTTCTGTGCTCCTGTGCTGTTGCTGCTCCCGTTGCCGCTCCCGTTACTGCTGCTCCCGCTGCTGCTGCAGAGGACCTCTGTGAGGTCATCCATGATGGTGGTCTCTTTAGGGTCCACGAGGTTGAACTCCCTGATGAATAGGATAAAGTGTGTGTAGAGTGTGTTTAAATGTCCGTGCAGCTCCAGTGCCAAAGTCTCCTTAAAGTGTGAGGAGTAGATATGGGCCAGCACATGGAACAGGTACTTGCAGATCTTCTTCACTAGGGACTCAAATGAGTTTGGGAATTCCTTGCCTGAAAGGAAGATGCAGGAACACCATGATAGCACCAGCTGCTCACTGTCAGCCCCGCAGCAGCATCTGGGTAAGAGCAACCAGCCCAACATATACAGCAAACAACCTGAGGACCCTGTGTCATATCACCCTCTTTTGACAGGAATTTGGGGGATAAGGCTAAGGCAGTATTACGCATTTTCATTTCAAGTTAAATTTTAAACCCTAAGGGTTCAAAAATCAGGCAGCAAGTGTAGTTCTCTAAAGCCACTACCTTTTTAGTTACTGGCTGTAAAAATGAGAGGTTCTTCTCTGTCCTTATCTAGTTTGTCCAGGAGTGGGCTTTCCCCTGGAACACCAGTTCAGAGATCCTAAAATGGAAGCCAAGGTACATGGGCCTTGGTGGTACATGGCAGTTTGTTCATACTTTATATAACGTGTTCCCTTGAACACGCTGAAATTCTATCAAAGGGGAAAGAAACTACCTCCTTTCAGATCAAGCTGCTTGTAAGCAAAGGCTGCTAGCCTAATGTTTTCTATATTGTAATGTCCTAGTTTCCCAATTACCTCTTGAAGTGGCTTATGAAGCCCGCTGCTTTTAGTTCTGATTAAGCCTACCTACAATAGCTTCAAGTTTCTATTTTCTTCCCCTAAACCAAAGGCATTGCATGTAGCAATCTTGTTAGGATACAAATTTGAGTTAAAATTACTTTGCTATTGCTTTTCAGCTCTAAAAATCACATTCTTATTTAATCTTTGTATAGGAAAGGAGACTGCAAATACTCTGAGAGACAATGCAGAGCCTTGGGAAAAGAAAGCAAGCCACATTGCTGCAATCCAATTTATTACCCACATTTCTTAATGCATTGAGCCTCTAATGGAAATGGTAAAGCCACACAAAGGTTGAAGTTTGCTATCAACAGACTGTATTGAACACACAAATGCTGACTGTTTTCAGAATTTTATCCTCTATAAATCCAGGCTAGATCATCTCAAAATGCCTGAAGAAAATGGGGTACTGATGATGAGATATAGGCCAAGGGGTCAAGTTTGTGAGACTTTCACCCTAGTTAACACATCTAAGAGGGTAAGTCTTCTTTTACTGCAATAATCAACCAAAGTTATAACCTTCATTAAAAAAAACCTCAAACAACCAAAACTACAAAAGAAACATGCAAAGAAGGAAAACTAACCATTAAAAAAAAACAAACTAAAACCCATCAGACAAAAGTGAGAAAGCTGTCTGGTATTCACACACATGAATGCCACCTTCCACCCGACTGACAGCAGCCCAAAGAGCCCCAGGAAGCAGCCATACCGTATTTTGTTGGAAAGACGTCCTCATCTGTCACTAGTTTCTGCACCGAACTCATGACGAAGTCAACGTACTGAGGAGCAGTGCACTTGATCTTCTTTCCCCGCTCATCATACCAGTAGTACTGTCTGTGGAGAGAAGGGACAGGGTCACCACATCACACTCTGCTCCTCAGCTACTCCTCCAAGGGGCTGTGTCCAAGCAATCCAAAACAACAGCTGCTACAGAAGAGATTCACTTCTTTCTGCATCGAAGAACTTGAACTTGTGTTGGCCGATTTTGTCTCTCCCTATCAGTCTAGGCCAGAGTGCAGGTGGCAGCACCAAGCACACAAAGTCCTGCTGACAAGACTGCAAGGGGAGGAGTTCTGTTGAGGGAGTGATAATGCCCTATCCATGACAGGTTTACATACAGTCTGTGAAAGTGTACAGGAAAGCATTACTGAACTATATTTAAGGGGCAACAACATTGCACAGCGACGAACTGATGAATTTCAGATGCTTAACATGGGAGAGCATAAATTAGTTCTGTAGTGCAATACTGTGAAACAGTCAGAGGGTGGCTCCAGAACACCACCTTTTCCAGCCTGGGGCTCTCCAGCACTTGCAGTGATTTCAGGTGTTCCAAATCCTGTTCCAAAACGCAGCCCCAGGGGAAGTTTTCAGGCCCCTTCTGCACATCCATAGCAGTGTGTGTCTGAATTCTGCTCCTTATGTTACAGTTACAGACTCCCCCAAACACCTGAATTTACACGTGATTCTGCCACCAGTGAATATTCCTGCTGGATCTTAAGAGGAGATACCAGCCCTTCAAAAGCAACATAATTCAATCAGTTAGCCAGAATAATTTTGATTAAATGAAGCCATCCCTCAGCTGACAGACAATCTGAAGGCTACAAAACAACTAAATGTTTGTTCCTTTGTAAAAAAAAAAAAGTCATGGTTAATTAAAGCATCTCTAAATGCTACTGAGAGCAGCTACCCATTTGATTAGGCAGACAGTGAGAAATGTTTTACAGATAAAGAATTCAGGAAAACACTTTTTAAGTTTTTATTCCTATGTCACATTAGACAAGCCTTGAGTTCCAGTTTATGAACTTTCTTCAGAAAGTCTAAGCTCAAGGCACAGTCCTATATCATGATAGGGCTGGTAAGAAATCCATTTTACTGGTCTTCCCCAATGACACTGTTCACAGTTCATGCCCAGGCCATATGAAAACAAGAGGAAGCTGCAGAAAGAAGTAGAGGAGTTCAAGTTAGGAGAGGAAAGGCAACTACAAAGTAGTTCTGAAAACATTAAGGTTTTAGAATTTTTCTTTCACCTCCTTTTCACTATGTAGTATTTGGTCACTCTGTCCTTTACTAGAGAGACAAGGATTGACTGCAAAATTGCATAAAAAGGTGAGTGGGTGAAAACAGCAGGAGTCAAAAGTTCTTTTCAGAGCTATGTCAGGCACCAAACCCAGCACCTGGGCCCTCAGGCACAGACTGTGCTCTTCACCACTGCTCACTTCCTTTGAACAATCCACCTCTAAGGAATTACACAATGTAGTGCACCAACACAACCTTGTTTGCCTACTCCTGCAGTGAGAGACAGACCCAGGCAATTCAGCCTTATTCTGGGTCTTAAGACAGTGCTTTTCACCAGGAGCAGAGGCAGGCTGCACTGTTTTACCCCAGCAGTTCTCTCGTGCTGCAGGAATCCTCAACTGCAAGACAGAAAGCACAGTTTAGAGCTGCCCTTAGAGGTGCAAAACTGAGTGTTGATAATTGGATTTTAGTCAAAAGAAACAATTTGGCAACTGTACAAGTTCACTTATATTCTCATGTAAGTGAATAAATCTGCTCTAGCATCCCACTGCCTAGCCTTTCTGCCCTTCCTTGAAAATTAGGAAATTGATATGCAAAACTGGAATTAAACAGAAGAATCATTAACAGTAAGGGGATAACTACAAGGACTGTCCTGTTGATTAGAGTCATGTGTTTTCCTCATGTTTCAGGTGCTGTTGAACAGATTTCCCAGCTCTCAGGGGAAGAGAGGAGCGAGCCCCTGACGTGCCATGAACATCTCGCACCTGGTACATGGCTTCCACCCACGCTGGAGTTATCTCCATGAACAGGATAGGAGCAGTCTGGGGCCATGCAAGGGCTCACTTGGGCACAGAAGCCTAATTGCATTCCACCACTGGCACTGTGACAGCACAGTCCCATATTAGGGAATGGATGGGAAGCAGAAAGGACTTCAGGGCACTTTTCAAAAACTGCAGATTTAAATCTCCCCAGTATGGAGAGTATGAGGAATCTGCAGCTCTGCTCTAAATCCCAGGGAGAAATGACTATGGGTTTACCAGAGAAAAGCCTGTGATGCAAATAATGAAGCATAACACATGTGAAATTACAAATGAAATCACAATACTGCATCTTAATATATCTATGTACTTTAATATATCTATGTACTTTATCCCAATATACAAGAAAGGCTTTTGGAAGGAGGGAAAAGCATATACAGTGGAAATTATTTTGCCTGGAAAGGAAGGAGAGACAGAGTCGTGGTAGAAATACTAAAAAACAGGCAACATGAAGAAAGCAGGATAAAAAGCCAGAGACAGGAGAATAGTGCTTGTGAGCAGCTGGAACAGCTTTGATGGTTTCACAGGGGCTAAGCAGTGTTTGGATGGCAGAAAAGAGAAAGGAGGCATAATGTAAAATCGTATAGCTGGGGGAATTTAAATGTAAAAAAATTTAAAACTTACAAATTTGAATTAAGCACTCTAGGAGGAAATCCCTTCCCTATGCAGAGATACTAAGGGCAAGATAAACATGAGAAAGGAGACTAAGATTAGGAAATAAAGAGTGATAAGCATTACCATTTAAGGGATTTCACTGGACAAAAACATTTTGAAAGGTGAGCTTTCTGAAAGTTTGCATCTATCCTTCATTTCTGCCTCAGGAGTTTTTTAGACTTATCCTTTTATGTACAGCACTTACATAGGTTCTTATTTATTACACTCACTGCAGCACTTTGAGGAGTTTTACCCAAATGTCAGCTAGAAAACCAGCTTATAGCTCAGGGTGCTTTAAAGCTGGTTTGTGTAATAATAAGCTATAAAGCATACTAAATTTTATGTGCTAAAATATAGTACCTGCTTTACAACAAGTGATAAACACATTAATGAGCAAAATTAAGTAATTCTTGAAGTTGTATTCATTCACCCTCATTAAAAGTTTAAGGATAACTGGCCGCTATGGTATTTCTCTTGGCATTATCCCACCTTGCCAGCAAATGCTTCCATCTGTTCTACACTGAGACTAAGTTTTGGTCAGATGTCTCCTAGTGACCGTAAGCAGAAATTCTCCTCCTTGCTGAGCACAGATGGCTGTGCTATCTCATGTATCTGACAGAGGGCTGAAAGCTGCATCTGTCTGCAGTTTGTCACTTGGCTGCAGCTTCTCTCAGATGTTAAAACCTTACCTCAAATATTTAACTTCAACCAGTGCTTATCGTGCCAGCAAATACTTTAAATTTAGGACTGGGTACTTGCAGTGCAATTTGAATGTCAAGTAACTTGACAAGCAACCAGTTCTCAGTAGTTACTTGAACATCTCAACCATAAATAAAAAAAGCCTTTCTTAGGCATGACCAGGATGGTGTGATCCAAAATGTATCATAAAGAACTCAGCAAGGAAAATATAAAAGTGGAACAGAAAGCAGACTTTCATATGGAACTACCCAAGAAATCAACATGGGAAAAAATGGCAAACTGCACCTTAATTCCAAGGTACTGTAATTCTTTGGCAATCTTATATAGCCAGATGAACAAACAGATCATGGCCACAGAAGGCTAAGCCTGCAGTGGCCATCAGGTTAATCAGCAACTGACACCAGTGTTCAGGTGTCCCTCTTTAAACACTGGAGACAGGTCCAAGGCACAATAAGCCACAGCAACTGGTGCTTCTCCAACACAAGTACATCCTCAACTTACCAGAGGTAGGAAAGGCAGAACAAAAAGATTGGGATTTGGAGAACACATTTCTGAAAGGGGCCCACAAAGCTGAACTGAGCTGAGGTGTGTAGGCAGCTGATCTCACCTTGGTGGCTTTTTCACAGACCCACACACTTGCTAGAAGCAAGCAGCCTCCAGTTTGCAGATGTGAATCAGCCACCTGCCTCGGTACAGGAAGGTCCTGAGGTTGTTATGATTTAGCTACACACAAGCCATTTCAAGGGCTTCACCCAAGTGTAGACATGCTTCCTGTTATTCCCAAACAGCACAATTTTTCAGTTTTCCAAAACAAAGGATAGGAACATTCTGCTATCAGTCCCTACCACTAAAAATACAGGCTACAGCTGCAGTTGCCTACAGGCACTTCCTCTCTTTATTCTGCAGCACAAGGTGCTTACAGAGAACTCTTGTTAAAGGCTCACTAGAGCAGAATGGAGCAACACTAATGCAGGTTCCCAATCACCACCTCCTTTTAGCTACTATTTCCCACCAGCCAAGTGAATAAACAGTTGAACTCTGTGCTTGGGACTGCCAGTGCTACATCAGGAATTTAAACATGAGCATGCTTGGGAACAAGAATCAACAAAATACTCATCTTACTGCTCACCACTTCTTATTTAGAGACATGCTGTCTCCTTTTGATAAAATCTGGGTCCAGCAGAGATTTATTACCTTCTCTTCCAGCTTGATTTCAAAGTCTCTAGCATAGCCTTTAACTCTCTGACAGTTATCATTCCACCTTCTACATGCAAAAATACCCTCCATATACTTTGCATGCTTCCAAGTGCTCTCAAAGAAAGCCCCTGATATTAATTTCAAGTCTACAAGATAGACCAGTGCATTAAGCAAGGATTTCCTTCTACGAATTATGTAATGACTGTCAGTGATACAATATAGAGGCTCTGTTGCATACAGAACTAACTGCTAGTCAATGTTAAAGTCTTCTATGTTCTAGAGGTGGAAAAATGCCAAACTAAAACGATTTCCTTACTCTTGCAAAGCTGCCACTTTGTGTCCTCTGTGCCCAGGGGCTCAGGCAGAGAGCCTGTGGCTCACATCAGGCTAGAGGTTATCCACCAGCAGCCTGGAGCTGTGTCAGCATTCTGGCTCTCATAAGCACCCTCTGAGGTTTTCACGACTCACCTCTCCTGCCCTGCCTTCGCTGGAACCCCAGCACTGTAACCAGTACGGACAGTCCTGCCCTGCCCTTGCTCAGGAGTACACTCCGTGCAGGTACAGCTGCACTGCAGGCTCAGGGCTGAGCTCTGCGTGGCAGGGGCACAACAAAGGACATGGGGACCTGTGACCCAGCCAGGTGACACTTGGAGACATGGCAGGAGCTGACAACCCCAAGTCTCACTCAGGCTTTTTCAACTATAAAAGCCCAGAATTCCCTTTGTTTGGGGCCCCTCCCTGGAGGCACTGGACTGAGCTGTTATGAGGTTATTTAGTTACTGTACCAAGTTAATTTTAAGGATCTGGATACCCGAGACTCTGCTATGGAAAACCCAGGTCAAGCCAGTAAGAAAAGCTGGTCTGAGTGAGTGTGGGGTGTGTAGCTGTGAAGGGCCTTGGTCCCAGCTCACGACTGACTGCCATAGTGGCTCCTGGATGGTCAGACAAGGAAGTGTCTTTAACACCCTCCTTTCCCTCTCAGCCAAGCACACACATGGTCATTTGCCTCTCTGACCTGACCTTATAAAGCCAGCTTAGAGCACTCAGAAATTCTCATCCTTCTAGTCCTCCACAAAAACAGATTTCCACCACACTTCCCTGCTGAAGGGACAGAAGACGACGCACAGCTGACACATTCTCAACAAGTAGAGACCTGCTGTAAAACACTTGTCCGGTGCCATCCAATACCAATATCCTCCCCCAGGAGACCCTGAAGACATGGAAACCTTGCACATGTAATAAATTAAAATATTGACTTACGTATTGCACACTGCCATGGTCTGACATGACTCTCCTGTACAGAATTCTGAGATTGTACTATACTGTAAGTTGATGTGATGAAAGAAAGTTGTTGCTGAAAAATAAACGAAGGAAAAGAAATTCAGAAGTAAAATACTTTCAAACACTGGTTATCCTCCAGACAATTATTTAAATACAGCAAGTGAAACAACCTCAGTCTTGAGCTTGCATACAAATTTAAACATGATTTAGCTAAATGAGCCTAATGATGAACTGCAAAACAAAGAGGTACACAGAATGAAAGCTCTTGTTTTGATTTAAGATGAAAGCACCGGGATGCATTAGCTCTCATTACTCACAAAGCAGCAAGACTGGAAAGTGTCTCTGTCATCAGCCTCACCTTTACAGCAGAATACTCTGCTATAAGCTGAAGGCAAACAATTTGCTACATTCTTTTGAAGTCAGACCTAAAATCTACAGTGGCTAGAAAACAGCACTATTAGTTTTCAAAACACGTCTCCTTGTAAAAACAACCAGCATGAAATTTAGTACACTTCTACTTTTTAAAAATCTCCTGAGATAATTAAAACTCTTAATACTTCTCACAGGGCACCTCACTTTTTCTTAATGAGTCTCTATAAACTTTCCTAGTGTGCAGTCTAAAGTAGTTTCTTGCTACTTCCACACACTGTTGAAAACATAAACAAGAGTGGGCCAGAGATGCAGGTGAGGACAGGCAGGAGTAGCCCAGGAAAGTACAGCAAATCAGGACTGAAGTGCACAGGTACAGCATTGTCACAGTAGCTGGCCACATCTCTGAATTTCAGCCTGTCTACTGTTGAAATCCACAGTAATTCCACCAAAACTTGGAAGGAGTAAGGAGGAAAAAATCTGACCAAAAGACTTCACAACTTTTGGCTTTAGGCATAAATTGCTTTACATACAAGTCTTTAGAAACTCCATTTTTACAATGCTTCTGGAAGATCAGTAGCTGGAGTCAGAAACATGCAGAACCAGCCAGTTTAGCAAGCAGTCAACAGGGATCTTGATGGTTCTGCAAAGAGCATCCAAAACTGCAGTGCCCTCAGTGCCACAGGGAGGGGGCTGGAAGGAGGAAATGCATCAAGGCTTTCATGCTGCTGAGCACAGCTGGGCTGTGCGTGAGACAGCTTAATTACCACTCAAGGTATAATGACATGCATTACACAGTAAGCATAAATAGTCACTGAGTGTTTCTCTAAGCACTGAAAACAGCAAAAAGAGTGAATGAATGGCCTCTTGAGGATGGACAGCAAGCTCAGAGTTGTATGAACATAATACTCACTGTTGCTGGCAAGCCACTCGTTGAGGTCTATTTCCCGTGGTAACATCACTAGTTCCTTAAATTCGAAGTCGGTAATTCTGGATTTTGTGTATTCTGGCTCTAGGTAAAGTTTCTTCTCTTCTGGTGCTGGCTTCTTACCATTTGGCTTTCCCTTGGACTTCCTGCAAAAGATTAAAAAAGAGAGAAGTGGGATTAGTTCTACTGTTGAACAGCTACAGAAACCTGAAAGCAGCTGGTTCACCCAAACTCCTGTATTTGCCTCTACACTACTTCTCCTGCACTCCCTTCCCCAGCAGCTTCATTTTGCTGCTCCATCTCCCCTGCCCTTTGGCCAGATGAGATTGCAAACTCCTGGGTGAGCACTGTTCTCTCCTCAGCCTTGTGAACAGTGGTGACAAGCTCTGTGCTTGAAGGAGCCCATGTGAGGACCAACAACCTGCTCCGTCACACAGTTCCTGCTCACCTGCAGAACAGGAGTCTGAGAAAGAGCAAATCTGGCTGCTGCAAGAAGACAGCTGGAAAAGCTGGTGCTGCTCGTTCAAAGCCTACAGCATTCCTTGCTCTCCAGCCCTATCAAAAGCCTTCTTAAGTGAACATCTGTGACTCCAGCTAAAAGAAGTGATAACCACAAAAATACCTGTTTTCTCAATTCTAGGGTTACCTGGGACAGAAAGAGCTGAGTTCATGTTTTTCTGAAAACCCTTGGAAATCTAATGCATTTATGAAATAACCTTCCATTTGGACTTATAAAAGCACAGAAACCACATGCCATAAAAGACATTTATCTCCATGGCATATTGTGACTTTTCATCTCCCATCTGTAAAGTTTTACTGTAATGACTAGAGTGTTCCTCTCAGTTGTTTTTTAAATAGACTCTCAACCCAACCCTGGACCAGCGACTCAGTAGGAAGGACAGTGGGTCAAGCACTTTGGTCTTTTAGTCTATGTGGTCAAACATCCATGTGTTCCTACAGTTAAAAAAATCCACCTAAGCAGAGATGGAAGAGCTATTTAATGGTGAAGCACAATCATAGGACAATACTTGCTGTCCATTATAACGTAAAAATAAGGAAGAAATGCCAGTTCTTTTTTAATGTCAGGCTGTCTTCATTGAAGTGATTTTTAAGGATCTGTAAAGTCAAGACAAGCCCACCTTTGCAGATGACTGCATTAAGTTTGCTGTCAAAACTCACTGAGATCTCATCCAAAGGAAACAGACCTCACATTTTGGCTCTTAATGCACTTAAATAATCTTCTAACTCTGTTCCTGTCTGAGATACATGCAGACTTAATTTTTGCTGTGAGGATGTGATACACATCTTTCCTGGAATGGTGTTTGAAGTCTCAGTGCTCTTCCTAAAAGAAATATGATCATTCAGTTTTCTCTCTTGATGGGCTCTTTATTAAACCCATCTTCAGAAAGATTCATCATCCACATAATCCCCTCTGGAGCAGGCAGAGACCAAGATGTGCCTTCCGCAGGAAAGCAGTGCTTTAACTTGGGTCATCAGCACTGCCAGTGCTCACTGTCTTAAACCTGAGTCTTGTGACACCTCTCTCTAAACTGTAAACTAAGACTAGAGGGATGTCAGAAAGGCCACCATGAAGGAAAATCAAGGAAAACTCGGTGACAGCAGCACAAAATACCCTTACAGCCTCATGATGCATATACAGAGATGTGCAGAAAGCACGGCAGGTGTCTGGCAGGGAACAGATGGTCACACCTTCATTCCAATGTTAATGAGAAAGGTGGGCTTCATGGTTTAAGAAGGGATTCCTGTGACATCTTTTTAAATAATCCAGCACAGAACATCTTTCTAAAGAATACAAACACAGAATGAAAATAAATTAAAGGACTAATCTCATAGCTGCTCCACAAGGGGATGTTGTAGGACACAAGAATCAGTTGTTCCTTGGTGCAAGGCTCTTAATACAGAGGGGTTACTCAGATAACAGGTCCTGGTTGTCAGACTATTTCTGTCTTCAAACCCTTGCATTTGCTACATTTAGTGGTTTCTGGACTTAGTTTGGCTGGGGAGGGAGGGGGGCAGTCTAGCATTCAAGGATAAGTTGATTTTTTTTTTTTAAGTTAAATTAAAGTTCTAGTAACAGTCATGCAGAAAATACCTTCAGTTTTTGAGACTGGTTTGACAAACCACGTTATCCACACTCGGGGAAAAGGGTTATCAGTGAGAAGTAGTTTGGATAGAGTTTCTGTCTTTGCTGTAGTTCACAATAATTAAAGCAAGGGCCCCAGGTTAGGGCTGTGCCACATCAGCTAAGAGCAGTCTTCTGTGAGGAGGAGGAGGGAAGGGAGAGACAAAGAGGTCAAAGACTGTCAGAGTCAGGCTGTGGAGGGAAACCACTGAAGGAAGCAAGACACACGAGACTGAGGCAAGCCTTCCACCACATGGGAATGGGTGGGGTGTACCTCATCTTTACTGCAGCATCTCTTCCCCATTTCAAGAGAATAAACAAAAATTCAACACTAAATATATTTCACAAGTTTGCTACTGCAAACAACACTACATTGTCCTTTTGCAGAATCCAAAGCCTCTCATTTTCACACAAATGTCAATTCTCTGTTAAATCAGTACAGGCAGCCTCTTGGAGTCTTTTAAATAGATTGTGTAAGTCTTTCCACAACTGCCTTGTGCTGGAACTGAAGCACTTCAAACAAAAGCTTCTTGAAGAATCCCATGCTCTGCCCCTATCCAAAGCTTTGGCTCGATTTATAAAAAACCTCTTGGGTATCACCACAGAACCTGCAAAATACCCAGAATCACCACTATCAAAGGATTTATTCAGACCACTGAAACCTGAATGTCAAATTGCCCTGTGCAGCACAAACATCTTGTTAACCTTTTGCAGCTTCTGAGACCAGAGCAAGACTACAGCAATTGTTTACACCAGCACATTTCCATGACCTGCTTGCAGTGCAGCTGGGACACTACATGGCCCCAGTACTGTAAGTACAAACTAACAACAACAACAAAAAAAATCCAGCCTTAAAAATGCCATTTTGAACTGGGCCATGTATCCCTCTCCAATAAGGCAGAACTTAGGTTCTAGTGACTTCTCAAATTAATTGAGTTATGCTCAGTCTAGGCTGTACAACTGTATCTTTAGTTTGGGAGCTATCAATACCAGCCCATATAAAGCATTTTCTTTTTAAACTTACAAAGCTGGAGCATACAGAAGTATGAAAAAAACCCTGCTTTAGAAAAACAATTACATATGATTAAGAATCCACCATGAATACATCTATATTCCACATAAACCAAACCTCGTTCACAATCACCAGGATTACCAAATAGTGCAAAGTTTATTCCTAAACTTCCTTCCCTCTGCTCAGGCTTACATCCAAGCTCACTGCTGTTTCAAAAACCTGTTAAAAAAAACCCAGCTGGACTCAACTCCAAAGGCACAAAGTGAAACATCCATTACCTCCTTTTTGTGAGCTCTTATCATTCAAGATGCCTTCCCTAATTTTTCATTTTATGTTTAAAGTACACAAATACAAAAAAAAAAAAGTCAAGAACAGTAGTTTTACTGTTCTATTTAGGAAACACCAAAATTCATCACCTGCAAATGACTGTTTACTGGAAAACATAATTGTCATCTAAGACCACAAAAAGAGCAGAATTTTCAAAACACAGCTACAGGCACCTCAAGTCCTGATTCAAGTTTACATGAGTCTTCCTTCAAAAATTAGAGAATTCTGCCAAATTTGTCTTAACATGTCAGTGCCACATCAACTGTATCACCCATGCAGCTGCAGAAGTAGCTGTTATGCAGCAGTTTGGTGGTCTGTCCACAGCTTAGACAAGTCCTGTCTATCAGTACTTAAACACTAATTAAGAAAAGAAACATCTTTAGGGAATCCAAAGAGACAGCACTCCACAGTTTTTACTGACAGGCAAACCAGAGTACAAACTAATTCCTCAGACAATTCCCAGGCTAGGACTGCCTCTGGTTTTAGGCACTCAATTGAACGTGATGCCACAGGCCAAGTCACACCCAAAAATAAATTTCAGAGAGGGAAAAGTGACGGGAAATGGCAGAAGAGAGGTGGCTTGCCTGAAGTCTTAGAAGAAGGTTCAGCAAACTGGCGCCAGGCCAAGACTGTACAACACTAATGCTCCTAGCAGGGCTGCCATTCTCAGCCTTGTGTCCAGCTAGAACACACACCAGCTGCACGTTTGCCTGGATTGCACTGGAGTAAGAGGGGTAGAAGATACTCCACCAAGTGACACCCCCAGTGATGATTTTTTCCCTAGTCTAACTGCTTTGTTAAGATCGAAGAAAATTGCCAATTTCCCAGCTTGCTTTCTTATCCCATGTCAGTCAATAATGATCCTCCTCTTATCTTCCTCTGTCATTTCCTTCTTGATCAGATGCTCAGTAATTTCTTTGTTCAAAAAAACCCCTGCACTTTAGAGCATCTTCAAAGCACCATCAAGGTTTAGTTTTAATACCATTTTGAGGAAGTGTTATTCCCACTTCAGAGCAGACTCTGGCTGTAAGGTTCAAAGCTGATTTATGGTACAAATGCTAAAGATGTGCTTCAGTGTAAACCAACGTGGTTTGTTTGGAAAGAAGCACACATGAAGCAATCTGATTTAGCTGATGAAGGACCAGAGACGCAGCATCTTCACATCCCAAGGTGGATGTGCTTCATAACCTGACGTAGTTCACAACACTTTGGAATTGTACCAGGCATCACGGCTCTGGTCATGCACGTGATTTATTCTGACACTGATCACACAGAGGGAAGACTAATGATTATTAAATGCCAAACTTCCCTAAACTGACCATGCTATTTTAGATGATCTCTACCAGTTCAGGATTCCTTTTTTTTTTTTTTTTTTTCAAAAGAAACCAGCACAGCTAAAATAATTTCTTGCTGTCCCCAGGAAGTTCTGCAGCTTCTGACATGGGTATCTGAAACTGAAATCTCTTCAAGGACAACTGATGATACTTTGATCCCCCTTCTCCATCCTCCACACCAAACTAACTGTTCTTGGGATGAATGGCTGTTTATTTTTCCTTTCGGAAGTACATGTTATCAGTGGGTTTTCTCATTTTAGTCTGGCATATTAAAATGGAAGTAAGAGTAACTTTAGAAAGTTAAAGAAGTTATTTTAAAAGCCTATAGTGGTGATGACCAGAGCTGCAGGCAAAACTCCCATCACTCCCTCTGGATCATGCACCAGTTTCAGGTTCCAACCAAATCTCAAACACTCCAATTTCCATTGGAAAATTTACAGAACATTGACAGGCCTCACATGGCAAATGTGTCTTTGTTTGCAAAATTCAAAACTCACAAGCCAACTCAAGAAGTCTGTGAGGATGAAAGTCACCATGGATCATGAACCTTACAGGCCAAAGACAGATATTTTGTGATTAACGTGGTGGGATTTTGTGGGCTTTTTTTAGCAACTGACCCTATGCCTTACACAAGGTTAACTGCTATAATCCTAGCAATCCCCACAAATTCAGAAGAGATCAAGTTTCCACTGCTGCCAATCCAGCTGTGACATATTCCATTAGCGTTGGTGAGAGCACAGCCTCGCAGTCCACAGCAATGCACACAAAAAATGACACAAAAAAAAAAAGCTGTTTTAAGGAACATCAAAACCAAAGATGGCCACAGAAATATTACAAAATGATATTAAAAATGACACTCAAGGGTTTGGGTGTTATTTTCTAGTAACTTGACTTGCACTTCACAATTTGTACAGTTCACCATCTGGAAAAGTTTGGGGTTTAAATGGTGCACTCCCAACTAGAACTTTTTACAGAGATTACTGTCTGTAACAGTAACACCATATTCCAAGTATGCCTCTACACACTGAACTAGCTGATATCTCAAACTATCTGGGCCTTTGATTTTTTTATCCTGTAATTTTTTTATTTCTTTTTGAAGTGGTGTGTTTCAAAACACGCACTACTATATGAAGTGCTATACAGTGAAGCAATCTGACCAAAACCTACTTTTTTGGCTCTCTAGGGATGGGGGTTAGCTTCTTAAAAGACAAAATTAGAGAGGCAGTAAGGCAACATTGTAGCAGTGTCCTTAGGGCCAAACTTTATGAACACTGTTTTTATTCTTCCAGTGAATAAGGGCTTAGAATTCAGAATTAAAGGTGTACTGGATGTTTGCATTTTAGCTTCTCTCCTCCTACCGTCTTTGGCTAGGGAGTCAAAGGGGATGTGAGTGGAACAGAAGAGGGAGTAAAACACATTAAGGCAAAAAAATTCCAATATGCAAGGTCTCTCCCTGTAATGTACTCCCTTTGCAGAAAGGAAAAACACAGTGATTTCAGCCATGCACAGAAGGCTACAGCGTTGTAAGGTAAACCAGGTCAGCTGCTCACAGACATACTTTTTACCTTTATAGGCTTTTTATGTGGCCCTTTACTGGAAAGAAATTATCAGTTAATTTCTGGTTACAAACATTCTGCGTAAGCATGGGAGTCCTGAACCCATTCATAGCAGGAAGGAAACAGTTTTATGAGCTGAAATTTACGAGTCCAAGTGACAAGAACAATGAAGAAGCAGGTTACGCCAGTTCTTACGGATCAGGAACAAACTCTTGAAGGCTGTCCAGTTTCCTACCCAGCAGCCCATTGCCTTTTCTCCTCAGTTAAGAGCAAGAACTGGAAACTTAGAAGGGCTTCGGAGCTTAAATCCGTTCTTGCTAATTCAGTGTCTTTGTTTACTCGTACAGCATGCACAAAAAGGGGAATAACAGCTTCCTTCAAACATCAGTCGAGCTGCCCTTCCTTTAGGAACACTGCTAGAGATGATGTCTGTATTTGCCCTCTTTCTTTAAAAGCACACAAGATTAGCACCTCTGGAGGTTCTTCTGCAATCCCATGTCCTGTTTTAACCCAGATCACTGCTTAGTCTTCAGCTGGAAATGCCATGTGACAGCACACCCAGAACACAAATCCTGGATGTACATATCCATGTTCAGCATTGGGAAAGAAAAGAACACCAGCATGGGAAAGGAAGCTGTGCAAGGTATTGGAAAGCAAGCCCAAATCCCAGTGCAGCATTCAGTGCAATTGTTCACAAACTGCTGTGGACAGTGCTTTTCTCCAGGGCTGCAGAAGGGAAGGAGATTAAGCTTTTTAAGGCAGTCTCCATTCCAATCTCCTTCTGCCACAGGTCTTTGACAGACCCCTCTGACCTAAGCTTCATTCTTCCCCTTTCCTGCCTGGGGTCAGCTCCAGGGCTTGGTTGCTGCACAGGTCTAAGGGGGCTGTGCAGCATAAAGCGTCTTTGGCAGCATTTCTGGCCCCGCTTCTTCATTTTTGTTCTGTTTTTAAAAGTTACTAATAGTTTATTTAAGAGGAGGAGGAAAGAAGAATGTACCCTACATGCCAGGGAAACTTTTTCTTTGGGATTCTCATAGTGGCTCTTTGCCTTAAAAGGGAATCTTTGCTTGGCCTCCGGATGCTCTGCTGTAAACAGTCGGTGCCAAGGCATGGCAGGCATGTTAAGGATGACAAGTGCCATAACATTATTTCATAATGCTGCTTCTCAACAGAAAGCCCAAAACATTCTGTAGGGCCAGACTGAGCTCCAGCTGGTGCTGCTGGAAAAGCAAGGAGAACGTGGGGCACCTGCAGCATGCCATGTCTGGTACATCAGGCCTTTCTGTGCCCTTTTGTAGGACTGCCCACCCACCTACTGGTGAAGGGGCTGGAGCACAAGTCTTCCAGGGAACAGCTGACTGAGCTGGGGTTGTGTGGCCAAGAGAAAAGGAGCCTCAGGCTACCTTGCCACTCTCTGCAACTACCTGAAAGGAGGCTGCAGCAAGAAAAGGTCTCTTTTCCCAGTTAACAATGGACAGGATAAAAGGAAATGGCCTCAAGGTATAGACTGTGTATTAGGAAAAGTTTCTTCCCCAAAGAGTTATCAGGCACTGGAGCTGGCTGCCCAGGGAACTGGTGGAGTACCAGTCCCTGGAACTATTTATGATGTGTGGATATGGTTTAATGGCAGACTCAATGACCTCAAGGGTCTTTTCCATCCCAGACAGCTGTGATTCTTCTTACCTCCCTGGCACATCACCTCACAGCACAAGCTGGGTGTTTGCCCACAGTGGTGTCTCAGAGGCATTAACTCCCCTCCTGAGACTCCCAGGGTCCCCAATCTTGTCTCCAATGCAGCTCTGGGAAGAATGGCTGCAGAGGCAGGGCCAGGCACGCCACAGCTCAGCTAATGCTACAAAAATGTGCAGAGTGCATTCTTGTGGTGGAACATGCTGCACTGGAGTTCCCTTTCTTCCCTGGGCCTACCTGCCAGAACTCCTCCTCCCAGACTGAATGGAGGTTTCCAGCTTCCTGACTGCATAGTCCTTGTCCTCTCCAGGTTCCCCTCCAGACAACACAACTGGGACACCAGGGAAGCCATGTCCAATGGGAAACAAACAGGTTATTTTTTTCTAGGAGCCAGTGATGTAATTTAAATGAAACAATTCACCAGAAGAAACAAAATTATCCAAGCAATATGCAGTTGTTCTTCATTTTGAAATGTCCTCTTCTACCTCGGTGGCAAAAAGCCTTCACATATCTCAATCAGGAGGTGCCAGCACGAAGGCTCAGCAAGATTCTTTTCTTAAGCAATTTACTACAATCCAGATTTCTGGTAATTTGTGGAAGAGGAAATAAAAAGGACTAATTTTTCCTACTTTCAACATCTCTACATGGAGCCAAATAAGGTCTGTGGTAACAGAGATTCAGTAGGTCATAGACTAAGTCTTGTAACAATTAATTTACTCAATGCTTAGAACAAACCACACAGCAGAGCACTGAGTCAGAGGTGCTCAAGTCCTGAGCCTGGGAATGACATGGAGGAGTGGCTTTTGTTTTTGTTCTTTTTAAAGTCTCCTTTTTAAGTTGGAAAACTGTCTGAAAGGAAGCCAAAACTGAGCAGAAAGAGAGCAAACCCCAAATCCCCGCTGGAGAAGGTGTCTCATAGTACATTCTCCGTGCTGGCAATTCCTCCTCCCCTGGAATGGCACTCAGAGCAGACCCTGGTGTGGGGACAGGAGAGGCCACCCCATGCTGACTCTTTAGGACATCTCTGCCCAGCCATTCATCAGCTGAAAAGGCAGGCTGGAGTTCAGATCTGGGCTTTGTCTTGTTAACACACAGCTCATTTCAGTCCCCAGGCAAACACTCCAAACCCATCAGGCCCATACACAATACCGAGATAAGGATGCTCCAGTATCCTTACCTCTCTTAGAGGAAAAATCCATTAGTATTCAAGCAACACAAATGCTTCCTCCATAGCCTCAGCTGGTAAATATACTCCCATACTGCAGCCACACAGCAGGGCCAGGATTCATTTCAGCACAGATATCTGCACGTGTGAATGTTTACATCTCAGCTAGTTCTCCAAGGACCTTTAGAAACCAGCAGAGATAAATAGTTTCTTCTCTAAAAGAAAAAATACTGCAGTCCAAGGCAGAGATCTACAACACACCTTAATGTTTCTCTAATTAAAACACACAGAGAAAGGAGAAAGTTTGCTCTCAACTGAAAGCAGACAACTGCAGAGCCTGGTTACATGTTCTCCATTGGAAAGGTCATCCACAGAGCCTTGGGAACAAGTGATCTGCACCAAGATTTGAAATCAAGTTTTGGAGTGGCTTTTAACACCTTTTTCACTCTTGAGGAAGACTAATATAGATCTGTCAGGTTTATATTATAATTAATTATATTCAGAGCAGTATTTTTTTCAATTTGACAATTTGAAACTCTGGAGGCCAGAAATACTACCTGCAGAGAAAAAAGAAAAACAATGTAATGGAAAAAAAAAAAGTTTCATCTCTCTTTTAAAGTTTTTTAACTCTCCAAATTCAAAGAAAAATGTAATGTACTGTAGCAAAGCCACAAAAAAAATCTCAATTAACAAATCAATTCCCTGGGTCTTTTCTGATATGTCTATTAATTTAATCAGTGATTTATTATCCTCTAATCTCCTATTGGAACACAGAGTTATTTTGACTTTTACGTCATTATTAAATTCAGGTTTTGGCAGCAACTGCTCCTCCTGGCTACTCTGATACAGCCTCGTTATCTCTAGATGAGCACATCCAGTACCCTGCGGTGCACCTTTGTGGGGAGGGAGTTCACCACCAGAGCACATAAATCACTGAAGGCACTGTTATGTCCCAATCCTGATGAAGTCTGTAGAGCTGGAACACTGCAAAGCTACCTTTTTATTTCTAAACCAAGCAAATTTGATTTGGAAACCTCATGGCCTTGTAAGTGCGGGATTTCACAACATGGCTTGCACAGAGTTGCTTTTCAGGATGGAACTGTGCTTTAATTGCTGGGAATTATTTCACCATGGCAACCTGGCTTCAGCAATCAGACTTCTTGCTGTATAGCCCAAGATACACAAATGCAGACAGCTCGTTCTGTTCAGAGAGTACCAGGGTGCAGACAAGTTTGTCTTTGTAAAAAATGGTTTTGTTTCCTCACTGCCATCTTGCCTTGCAAGCTCTCCTTGTATGATGACAATCAAAAATTATCTGACAATACAGACTAGATTCATGCACCACTGTAGCCTAAAGAAAACCTGCAACTGCAAAACCACGTTAGATATGGAGGTCAAGCTTATCCACATACATTACACCCTTCCACCCATTGGAAGATGGGTGCACATAGTATCTCATACTTGCAATGTGAAACTACAACTATTTAGGCACAAAAGGTCTCCTGCATCAGAAGACAAGTTAGTTATTTCTGTAGGGAAGAGACTGAAAATAAGTCCAGCACCTGCCTTCCTGCTACAGATCCACCTTGGAAAACAACACCTATATCACACAGTGGGCAGGACTTCAACAGCTGAAACCTTCACATAAACTTTGTCTGCTTTCCATCTAAAAAAAAGGGGTTTAGTGAGACAGAAATGTGCTAGGGCACATCACAACTGAGAGTGCACACTGAAACACAGGTACCAACACAGCTACTTCAAACATCTCAGCTTTCTTTGGAGGAGCTTCACTACACAGTAAAAACTCAGATACACAGCATGAGGGAAAAAAAAAGCCTAACTTGTTTTCACTATTCATAAGCACTTTTGCATGCCTGCACCTGTTGCCTCACTGTTAAAACATGTGTGTTAGCACAAACATGTGCATCTTGCTGCATTGAGACACAGCTGGGGGGAATTCAATCACCTATCAGTCATCAGTTATTGAGCAGGCTGGGCAAAGAAATATCCATGTACAAAACCAGCCCCACCTAAAATTTTCATCCTCTGTATCAAGCTCCACAAACTCATCTCTTACACTTTAAATTAACCACAGCATTTTAATAAGGAAGGAAATTTATTCACTAGAAAATATTATGGGTGAAGGTCACTTCTCAATGGCAGAGATTAAAAAAAAAAATAAATCACCCTTTTGTTAATATTTTGGCTTTAATTTAAACCCAAGTCAGTTCAGTTAAGTCCCATCTCTCCTGCCAAGTTTTAGACCAGATCCTGAGGGCAGAAGCAGGGCCTTTCAGCTTTGTGTGAACTATCTTGTTAAACTTAAAAACTGAAGTCCATAGAAGACATAAATTCTGACTCTGTGTCTCCTCACAGGGTCAGAAAGTCAGTGGGAAAAGGAAACAAAGCATTATCAACAAATGACACGTACAAACTTTCACTAGTGAAACCATGCAGTTAATTTTTAAAGATTTTTGACAGAATGATGCAATGCTCTGTTCAGTTTTGTCAACAACAGCACACAGCTGTTTCAGAATTTCTTAGGAAACATCACATTGTAGTTTTTCTGTACAACAGAGGAAGGAAAAAATCTACTTAAAACACAAACTATGGATTCATAGGCCAAAGTAAAAAAACATTTGAACGACTGATTGAAAAAAATACTATGGTGGGTAATAGTTTAATTACTGGTACAGTTAGATCCCTGTTAATTAGCTAATGGGACAGCAGTGATTCCCAACCTAATTTATTACTTTTCCAAATACAGCACAGCAGACTGAAAAGCAAGTAGAAACAAACCTTTACAAACATACTGATTCACTAGCAACCAGGAAAACACCCACAGCTATACCCAAACTTGGAGTGTTATCTCCAACAACCTGTTAAAATACAAATTCAGTCTTTTAATTAAATGCTGAAAGCACAACCAAGAAATTGGTTAAGGAAAACTAGTAGTTTTCAAAAACAAATACTAAAATTAGATGCACAGCTGTGTACTAAAGTTGTTTCATTCCCTTGGCTGCATGAGCAATGACAAAAACTATTCATGTGAGATTTGCAACTGATCAGTTGATAGAAGTGAGACCAACACCTGAGACATTCCTCAAAATCCCATGGGAAGCCATGCTTCTGCCCCAGCTTTTTCAACTCAAGAGTCACTCCTCAAAGCAAGGGACAGTTAGGTGTGGATTTAAAAATGTAATGATTTGAATTATATACCTAGGCAAGAAAAAAACCTTTCTATGCTGCAAAGCAACAGAAAAATAAGTATTTCAGTTTCAGCTTCCCCTCTGTCCCACACAGAATGTGGCCTCAAGACCTAAGCTTTATCTTTACCCTGCACAATTCTGAAGAAATTTATCAATCACATCAAAACTGGGGACTCTGTAAAAGAAGGAATCAGCAAAGCCTCTTTATCAGAATTTTCCTTTTCCCTGCTGTGCTAAATGCATCCTGCTGACAATCAGCACCTTCCCTGTAAGGCTTTGGTGCTCTGAGCTTGGGATGTGTGGACACACTGGACTGAAGAGCAGATCTGGCTGGCTGGGTGTGAGTGGAGCCAGCAAGGTGCACCTCATGTCATCCCAGCTCTGTGTGAAGTTACATAAACCAACAATGAAGAGACCCAAACCTTCCTTCTTCAGTAACTCCATGTACTTTGGATGGTGTGCCAGGACTACTTTTTCCAGATAGTAAGATAAGAATTTTAATATTGTGCCACTACCTGCCCTTCTGAGGACAGCTGCACTCACTGCTGATTTTTCTTTTTTTAAAAATAAAAGGAATCAGACAGACATCCACAGTGTTCCTTTCACCTGGGGAGCATCTGCTACCACGTGTTCCTGCTGTCTGAGCAAAAGCAACCTCTAAACTTATTTCTGCACCAGACAGAAAAGAACTTGAAAAATTAACAGAGCAGAATTTTCGGACAAACTCAAGCAACCTGGCTTCAGTGCTAATGGGCTTCTTTCACTCAAAGAAACAGGCTTGTTCTTCAGAAAGCTGGAAGAAAGGGTTAATTCATATATCCAATCCCTCCTTCCAGAGACTAGGTGCTGGCAGCTCTTTAAAGAAATGCAACATCTCTTCTCTGACAGCAATTTGCTGATGTTTTAGTTAAGATTCTGTTGAACCCCACAGCAGCAGGGATTAAGAAAAGAATTTAAAAATTCCCCTCAACAAAATAATGCTTTAACAAACTCAATTTTGGCGTAGTCACAGAAAGATGTACAACAGAGGAACAGATAGATTTTTCCTTAGCCAAACCTTTGCCTCTTTGCCTCCATCTTAGAGACAGGACAACTGATAGGAGATCACATTCCTAACACCACACCTCTTCAAAAAAAATCAAGAGAAGAGCTCTCCTACAGAGGACTTTTTCTTCCTCCTAAAAACTTGGTAAAGGTCTTGGAGTGCACAGACATTAGAGATCCCAGAGAACAGCAGACAGAAATTGTGTGAAATAGATAACTTTGCCATAAAGAGCAGCACCAGAAACATGGGCTATTGCAACATAGGAAAAAGAGAGACAAACCAGGAACTGCAGTCAACTCCCAGGAGGATGAATGTTGCACACTCATGCTTTGCTCCTATATAAATGAAATAATCTTCCAGACTGAAAGAAGCAGCTAAAATCTGAAGAAATCCTATATGCATACAAAGAAAACAAGATAAAAGAAGGGTGAATAAGTTCACAAGTCTGAGGATATAGTCAAATCTATTCTTTGTGAAGTGTGCAGGAGGCACCTTCAGTAAAAAAAGAAGCAAGCATACTTTTACCTCTGAACAAGAGGAAAATGCTATTAAACCTTGGCCAGGAGCCCTTTCTATAAGAGCTCGAGACACCTTAGAGGGTTGTTTCAACACAGAGAATTTTAGCAGTGCTCTCCCTCTGGCTATGGCTTCACAGGATGTGGAACACATAACCCAAATACAACTCCATGCTGTAAATACCTCTGAAGAAAAACACCAAGTTCTTCATTAAGGTAGTACACTGCACGTGGTTCAGCGATGCTCACAAAGGCTTCACAGAGGATTATCCCAAAGAACCAGAGGAGTGCCTGGCATGCTGGACCCACCTGTGAGACACAGCATCTTTGCAGAGCACAGCTCCAAGTCCTGAGCTCCAGCAAGAGCCCCAGCCACGGCATGGCTTTGCCAGAGGTATCCAACAGCTTGCTGGGGGGATGAACGTCAAGCAGAACACTACAGGTTTTGTGTCTACAGCCAGAAGAGACTTTGCTACCTGTGTGTGCTGGGAACACTCTCCAGGAGGCACATCCCAGCCAGATGAGCCCATCAGGCTGGCAATGCAACCCAGGCCTCCCTCCTGTCACCAGCTCTGTCCCAAGGACAGAACACTCATGTCAAAGAGCAATCTCCACAAGCACATCCATGCTCCCATTCACACAAAAGAGCCACCAGAGTCCCTCCTGCGTGGTCACCCCTTGCCAAAGCACAAGATGTTACTGCCCAGAGTGTTACCAGTCCTTTCTGAGCAGCTGAGAGTCCCAAAAGGCCATCATTGTATGAGGAATCAGCTCCTGTTACAGAAATATTCAGCAGGACACAGCATGACAACTAGTGATGTCAGTTGCCCTGAACCAAACATTTTGAACTATTTCGGTACAATGGAAAATTGTGGGAGGGAGAAAGAAAAAAAACAGGATAAAAATAGCCAACGTGGCTCTGAAGAGCATTTTGCCTGTAAGCCCCTTTCCCTGCATACTGTCCTCCCTCCCTTCTCCTCTGTCCCAGGCTTTTGCATTAATCAGATTAGCTAGTGTTAAACAAGGCTCTTCTAATTACTTTCTAATACTGTGAACCAGACTAAATTATTAAAAAATTAGAATAAAACAGGATTGATTTTTTAAATATTTGCTTTAGTCCTGGTGATACACACAAGTGTCACAGACAACAGCTGTCTTCAGCCATGGGAGTCCAGGCAGCAGAGGAGAAGCTTCTCTGCTCCTACCATTTATGTCCTGGTTCATGAACACAAGACAACCTTTCACGATCACCTAAAAACCAGAATACAATATCAAACTGGTTTCTTCTTCATCTTGCTATGATTTGAGAAATAGAGAAGGAATTAAATTTTTCAAAAATTTTTGAGTGCTGGCTATAAAAATACATAGCAGCATCCAGAATGCCAACTCAAACTTGCTAATTTATCCAAATGAAACAATCATTATCACCCTATCACTGAAGACAAGCAACTACACACTTGAAAAGCGCTTACCCAAAAAAGAGTGGGGTTGGTTGTTTTATTTTTAGTTGGTATCCAAATCAATGCCTGTACAATGCTGTAAAAGGGAGGCTCAGATGAGAAAGGGGAGGTTTAACTTATCTATTTCCACAGTAATCCAGGACAGTGTGTACATATAAACCATACTGTAATTTACCAAAAGACGTTACACAGTGACATCACAACTCTGTAGCCTGCATCATTCCTCTTTCCTACCACTGTATCCCTGATTAAAAGTCAACTCTCTCAGAGGGACTCAGTTCCACTGGAGACTTAAAAGGAAGCTGCACGGGGAACAGCCTCTGAAACTTGCCAGCACAGGACCCAGTGTCACAGCACTGCAAGCACACTGAGCATCTGCACCAGGACTCAGGCACTGGCACAGGCAGTGAACATTTTGTCCTGAACTCAGCAGTATGTGGCTCTGAAAAATGCTTATGGCTGGCTCTGTTACCCACTGGGACCAAAAATAGGAGAGATCCCAGGAACCTGAGTCTTCCTTCCACTTGTGCTGCTTGAGGCCAGTAAAACACAGACCTCTGCAAGGAAGCTGACAGGAATCCATGGTGCCACAAGAAACTCGGACAATTAATGAAAAAATGCTAAAAAACAGAATAGTATTCCAAGTTTTGACATTATACTCTTTCCCCTTTCTCCTTCCATGTCTCTCAAGAACCACTAACTCAAAGAAATCAAAATAACAAAAAACAGCACCCATTTTAGGTTTTTCTTCCTCTCTAACTATGGGCTAAATAATAGCAGAATTTGTTACAGAAAAGGGAAAAAAATACATTAACATATTTTAAAAACCATATGAAGTGAAATGAAATTAAACACCACGTTAAGGGACTTCTCAGCTATGCTGTGACTAATTTAAAGGGGAGCTGACACTTTTCTACTGGTGTCTCAATATTTTTAATCATCACAAGTGCGCAGCCTTGATCCCATCCCTGAGTGTTAAACACAGTTTACTAACCAATATGATGAAAGATACAAGCATCTCCAGAGTTCTTCATAGCTGAATCACTAATAATTTAAAAGAGCAATAAACCTAACCGTGGCTTTCATAAAACATTAATTAGAAAGACTGAGAACACATCTGTTGCTTTTGTTACATTTTCTCCCCCTTTCTGGTTCAGCTGTCTTTCCCCCAAGCTCTTTTAAACTCTTCTCAGGTTCTCAGGACTGCTTTTCTCATGAAGTCTTGCTGCTTCCTCACACCTCCCTCCTCGTTTCCTGGGTGTATTGATTCCTCCTCTGGCAGCTGTTACTGCTAGTATGGCACACACAGCACCCAGCAGGCAGGAGGAGCTGGACCTACTGAGAGTAACTACTCACACTCAGCATAAATAACACAACAAATCTGCTATGCAGGAAATCAAACCGATTAACTGCTGCACAAGAACACCTGAGCTTTATAATTCACAAGCAGCAGAGAGACAGCAGTGGAGGCAGTTTAGAGTGAACACAGGCATCCTATCCCTTGTCCTGTGTGAATTTCTGCAATTCCTTGGCAGGCTGTGGAAGACTGGGAGGAAATTGTGATCATGACAGTTCCCTTTTAGGTCAGAGAAAAGGGCCTAAAATGCAGTGGGGGCTGCTCATAACACCAGGCTGTGCACAGGCAAGATATCCTTTGACCTCATCACCAAGCCACTGGCAATGGCCCGATCAACAGAAGAAAAATTACTCTGTATCATACAGAGTTTAGCATTATATAGACCGCAAAAAACTCCATCAGCAGTTCCAGGTGGCCAAGCTTAGAAGCGGTATTTGACACGTTTCCTCTGAAGGAGATGGCAAGATATTACAGTAACTTGGGATACATCTCATTTAACTTCTTATGACTACAACTTAAGTATTACCACGTGAGGTGGTCACTCTGTCATTGCAGGCACTGCACCTCTGCATTCAGACAAAGGACATTTAAGGTCCCTGCTCTTTTCTACCAACAATAAGATGGACAAAGCTCAGCTGTGGGTGCCCCTGTTCAGAGAAATTCCACCCTGAAGCACTAATACCCCATTTCTGCAGTAAGGGAACTTTGACTGGATGTAGTATTTACCTGGCTCCTCACCAGTGCCCGAGCTCTTTACAGAACAGGATGAGTTTATGTTTTACAGAACAAAGCAAGATAACGTAAAACACGTAAAGTGAGATAAGGCATCTGAAGCAGATTCAAGAGAAGAAATAAGAAAACCCGTATGGCATCTAAAAAAGTTTTTGTGATTTCCCATTTCTCTCTAACCACGAGTAAAAGGAGATAACCCAGAAAAAAAAAAAAGACACAATTAAAAGAACATTTAACTACAAAACAATAATCACTCCCATCTAGCTCAACAAAATAAAGTTGTGCTATTAATTCATGAGTCCAAAACATATCATAATGTGTGACAACAATATTTTCTGCTTAATAAAACTGCTTTCACAACAGTTTTATAGTACACATCGAAAATCAATCTCAGAAGAAAAGCAAAACTATGCACAATTTCTGCACACACACCAGTAGGAGGAGAAAGGCTGAGGTTAATGTTCCAATTTTTTAAAAAGCGTGCACTGAACAAATTAAAAATATATGTTTCACTTCTAAGTCACAGGAACTTACCTATAGTTTAAAATAAACAGCCATGGATGCTTAACAAAAGGTTTGGCAATTCTTCCCTACAGAGGCACCCATCTATTTACATCTGGGAGTGCTGCCAATAGAACAGCTACCAAAAACTTCAAAAGGTTCACATCATGAATAGCAAGTCGCTGGCCAAAGGATTTTATGATATGACCAGCTGTGTAACACCGTATTGAATTATAGACACGCTGTCCCCCAAAAATGCAAAGAAGGGACGTTAAACTAATTAAAAAGCTGAAAGAGAAACATCGATTCTTTAAACTAATGTTTTCTAGGGGAAAGTATTTTTAACAGGGAAAAAAAACCCAACTGCACTACGGGACTTCTTTAAGAGAAAATCTAAGCAGCTGTTCCCACCAAGGTTGCTGCTTCAAGCTCAGCGAACTCCTCTAGCTGAAGTTCCAGCCATGGCTCAGCCGCTTTGTGATCAGAACATTCTGCTTTAATAAATGGCTCCCTTAAACTCGCTTGGGGAGAGACATGAGTCAACAGAGGAAGAGAGGGATAATGTTTCTGTTGACAAACATTTAACAATTGGCAACAGACAGTAGGAAACGGGGACGAACGAAAGCTTGCCAAATAAAGTTATGCTGGAGGAACAAGGCTCCTTTTTGGAGCAGCACTGCAGCTCTCCACAGATTCCAGAAAAAATATCTGAATACAACCAAACTAAAAAAGCTGCAGTTGTTGAAGAACGAGGCTCCTAATCCTAATATTTGTGGTGACGTTTTTCCCTACCAGCCAGAACGGGTCAGAACTCCTTCGAATCAAATTACTGCATATCCTTTGCCAAACAGTCTGGTTTTGGTCTCAGTAGTCATCCACGTCTCAGTGTTCACACAAGCCCTTCTGAGCTGCATGAGCAATTTTTCCCCCTCATCTTACAACATTTCTGTAGAAGACTTGCCAAAGCATATGCAGCATCTTGGTCAGACTCCTTATTCAGGCAAGCCAGGACCTTCACTGTCTGATTACGTCCTGGAAACTCAGTTCTCATGAAAGCGCAAACAAAACCCGACTGCCGTATTAAGGGTGAACAAACATTCCTCTCCCAGCGCTTACTGCTGTTCCAACTTCCAGCCTCTCCGATCGCTACTCAAGATCCAGAGGGAGCCAAAGGCAGCCTCCCTCCTTCCTCCAGAGAGGAGCGGGGCTCAGGAGCGCCCGTCGCCCCGGCCGGAGTTTTCACTCCAGCTCCCTCCTCTGCCGGGATGCCCCGTGGGCAGCCGCCCTGCCCTGCCCTGCCGGCGCCACGGCCACCGCTGGACCCGTCCTTACCGCAGCACTTTGCCCACCGCCTGCAGGACCATCTTGCAGCTTAATCCGGGCTTGGGACTCTGGGCGAGCACGGGCCGTTCACCGGGGAGGCTGCAGTGATCCCCCACCATGGTACGGCGGTGCGGAGCGGCGATCGCGGCTTGCTCGGCCCGGGCTCCCCGCCGCCGTCCCGGCCGCCCGCCCCCGCCGGGCCGGCCCCGCCAATGGCGCTGGGGGCGGGCGGTGCCGCGGCTCCTTCGCCCGCCCCGCCCGGCCCCGAACCGGCCCGAGCAGGGCCCGGCGCCGCCCCCGCGCCCCTCGGCGCTGCGGCCGCACGGGCAGCGCGGCCCGGCCGCGTTACTCAACCCCGGGCAGGGCCGGCGCGGGAGAGCGCGGCTGCCCAGCACCAGGACCAGCACCGACAGTGCAGTCCTCCGCCCCGTTTTTTGGCAGCCCGAGAATAAGCAAGGCCTGACGGAGCAGGACACGGGGCAAACGTTCCGCTTCGCTGTCTGCACTACGGGCCCCGTCCGCAAAGGGGCCAGGCTGGACTCCCGGTCTGAAACGGGAATAGTGATGCCTTTTGTGAGCAAGGGTCTGCACTGCTCTCGGTACTCTGTGTGGCACGCTAGGGCATGGGCTACCAGAGCTACAGACAGTCTTATATAGTGCATGGCAACCCAACCGAGGAAGGCTGAAGAAGACGGCTAGAAACAGCAAGAGATGACTTGCCATTGTGACCAGAGTTAAGAGCGAAGCACTTGGGTGATGGTCCGCAGAGGATGAGTGATTAAGCAGTGTCCCCAAACACAAGGTCCATTGTGACCCACCTTCACTTTTGCCAAACCACTTGGCCATGTGTTTTCCTAACAGACCTAGGAAAGGCACTGCATGTCCAACTCCTTTGCCATGCCGTGTGAACACCAGTCCACACCCCTTTTGGACAGGCAGCTGTGCCCACTGGTTGCAGATAGAGCACTTAGAGCCAGATCACAACAAAAAATGTGACAGGTGTAGCATAATGTGACTAGAACTGCAAGTCTTGAGGATATTACTTATTCTGACACACTGAAGTCTGGCCCAGGACACCTCAGGAAAACAGTGGGTTTGCCATTTGACGTGCACCTGCAAGACTGGCTGTAATCAGAAGGGGCAATTCCCCATTCAGGGTATAGCCAAGTGTTCCAGTTTGCCTACTGAACAGGCCTTTTCCCCTGTAAAGAGAAGGTAAACAGCTTGTTGAATTCAGCTTAGCACAAACTGTGACGTTGCTGCTGCCACCAACCTGGCATCACCTGCTCAAAGCAGGCCAGAACGTGGCTGCTGTTTGCACAAAACCCAGAAACCGCAGCCCCGTGATGCAACCTGAAGGAAGAATGTGCTGCTGCTCAGTCCCAAAGCATCTACCCAGGCAGGGGTGTTTGTCAGCTAAGCACTTGTAGTTCCATGTCCAAGTTAGGCCTCCTCACCCCTGTGAAGCAGGAGGTATTTTGATTCCCACTGTACAATCCACTTAAGATGGAGTTTTAATGACTTCACTGATAGCACACAGGAAGCCTGCAGCTGAACACAGCTCAGTTTTCCACACTGAATCCTGGTGCTTCATCCAGGAGATCATCCAACTGTGAAAAATCTGATGCCCTGTCAACCTTTTCCCCAAGCAAGAGCAACTTGTGACAGTAACATTATGAACATTATGAAGCAAGAGTCCTGGCAAATGGAGGATGGGCACCTGCCAAAAGGGCAGCTGCCCTTGCTTTGTCCACTAGTGAAATGTGCAGAGAGAATTTAGTTTTTTAAAGAACCACCTTAAAAACAACAAGCCTGTGATATAAAGCAGCTTAAGTTTTAATAAAAGTCTGTCTATCCAAAGTAAATTAAAGAAAAATCCAGGGGTAAAACCAAAATAAATACAGCTCTGTGGTACTACAGTTGTATTAGGAAAGTTAGCCTCTCCGTGACTCTGACTCCAAAACAGTGGCTCTTCAGAGATGGAGGTTCAGTGATCTCATGCAGGTTAGGAACTGATCCTCTTCTGGTAAAACCAAAATATTGACTGAAACACAACTTTCAAACCTGATCACTTTTTGCTTTGGTGCAAATAAATGGCTTATTTCTCTCTTCTGCTAGCTTCCACATCAACTCAGCATTTTTCTTTCCCTTTCCTCAACCACATGTCTCTGTGGCACCTATCAGTTTTCCTCTATTCAAGCAGTATCCTCTGTTTTGATAAACTACCTGCTACAGTTTACCTGTAATACAGATTTTATGCAAGTTGAGGGAAAACCCAGCATGTCTAAGTCAATTTTAAATGCTTCAAAACAATAAAAATCACATTATTATAGGAAGTACAACTTAGGCATGCACACTTTATTTATATGGCACCAACACAAATAATTTAAACCACATGTGCAGTACAGATTCTTACAACTTTTCACAAGATTTAGAACACAGAAATGGGTTTATTTGAGAGCTCCTTCACCCAGAAAGAAGAGTACTCCATCTACAAGGAGTGTTTATTTGAACACAGCTGCTGGTCTAATCTCCACCTCTGCATATTTGGAAGGATGCATATCTACACTTCCTTAAGGGTGTGTCTGCAGCCATCTGAAATCCTGCCTATTTACATTCATCAGAAGCCTCTTTTTCACTTACTTCCTCAACATCCTTTTCATGTAACAAGTGTTGCACCTTAGTACAAGTGTGCTTCAGCACTGGAGAACTGCTTCTAGCAAGTGCCTTACCCACCAGACAGGGAGCGTTGTGTATTGAAATCATGACTTAACGTTAAGAGGAATAGCTGTGAATGGACCTACAAAGAGCTTCACCGCTTGCACTGCATCTACAGACACATCAGCAAAACAGTGACATCACCAGAGGCACAGAGGAAGGGCACAGCAGGGCCTTGGGAAGAGGAGAACCCCATTTCTCCTCACTTACACATGACTACATGTGCTAGCAACACACTGATGGAAAGCTTTCTAGACTGATCCCAACTACCAAGCCAAGGAATGATATTTATAAATTTTATGAATAATGCTTTGTGTTTATAATGTTGTTATAAGCAGCAGTTAACCATTATATACTTATTTGCCCCTTTTACCATTCCATAAAAAGTACATGTAATGCAGCCACCACAGGGATGTATTCTGGTACTTGGACATTGGCAAAGAAAGGGAGTTGTATTCAGCCCAGACAAACAAACAACGTCAAGGGAGGAAAAAAAAAAAGGTACAATTCGGCATTTATATGCATAGAAATGAAGCTTTGTAGCATCAGACTGCAAAGTCCTGTTTTAAATTAAGCTGAATTTTATTGTGTGTCCCTGTCTGACATATAACATTTCAATTTTGCAAGCTCATTAGCCCTTTTGTTTGACTTTAGTGTGCTCTGATACCACCTAGCCAAGTACCCTTTCCAGTTACCTCACAGAGCACTCCCAGGTGTCTGGAATGACTGAAAATCAGCAATGAGAACATTTTATCCTTTAGCTTGCCTCTAAGCTGTATTTATACAAGATTACATTTGCTCTCCATTTTGTCATCCTCACACAGCAGCAGATGGCACGAGCAGCTCTGCTCAGTATCAGCACTACAGGCGTGGATTTGGGACAGAAGACAGCCTGAAGACAAGTTGTCTCAGTATCAGAAAGCAGTTTGGAGTGGTCAGAGTGAAGGGGAAAATAGATTTTAAAGGTATGTGTTCAGCTCCACTCTTGAGATAATAGCAGGAGCAATAAGTCTTCCTGGCCACACACAGTGCAGAAAGTTTGTGCATAAAAGACGGAGCTTTAAGAGCAGCACATTTTTAAGTGACAAGGTGCCTACATTTGCTGTTTTATTAAAAACTCTGAAAATAATGACAACTCAGTGTCTATCCTGCAATCATCTTTGGCTTTTTCAATACTGTGGGGTGTTTTTTCTAAAGCGGGCAGAGAGAAAAAAAAGGGTACACAGTATTCTCACCTCATCCATAACATGAGAAACAATCCTTTGCAGCAGCAAGAAAAGCAAATCAGCTCAAAATATCAGTAAAGCTTCAGTGGGAACTCAAAAAAAAAAAAAAAAACTAAGGCTTTTTGGAAGGGATGCACAAAGTGAGAAGAAGCAAGGGTTCATCAAATACCACTTAACTTAGTTTAAAAAAAAAAAAAAAAAAAAAAAAAGCAAAGGAAAAGGAAAGAGTGCTGCTGTATGTACCGAACAGAGAAATCATGATCTCAAAGGTATTGTATTTCTGACAAGTGTGTAGGTGCATCTACTGTTCTAAAATCCCAAATGTCAAGTTAAGCCAGGTTCAGCAAGTGTGTATGGATGAGAGATGAAGAACATGAATGTGTTGAAGGAAGCAGCTCCACAAGAGACACTCAACTCTACCAGCACTGAACTAATACCTGAGCACTATAAATAAAGGGTGGGATGATCACACTCAGACTCTACATGAAGAGGTAATCTGAAACAGAGCAAAGAGTTCATTTTTATCACCTGCATTTCAGCCAGTCCTCTTGAGTCAGCCCACCTAAAATGACAGAAGGCCTCTGAAAGCACACACTGAAAGGACACTTGTTTCCTGTGCAGCTGTTCATGCAAGTTTGAGGCAAGCAGATTCTGAGTCCAAGAATTGCCATGGAGTTGGAGTGAAACATCAGTTTGCAGAAACCCTGAAACTTACCACTATATATAAAAATAATTTATTTTATTAAAAGTTATTCTGAGTCCTAGGCAAGTTCTAGTATTACTTCATTCTGCTTAGAGCTTCCCCTGCTTTCAGCCACAAAGGTTCTTTGCTGTATGTACTAAGTTGTTGTACACCATCCTACAGCAGCCTGTTTCAGTGAGGATGAAGCAGTCCCTATACAGTACCTTTCCTACAGAGTTAATTCCAGTGGAGTAAAACACCACCACGGCACAGCCTCAGGAGGCAGAGCATTTTCCTCATCCCAGTTTGCAAAACAGTACATTCACCACTGCTATATACAGGAACAATAAACTGGAAAATATTTGCAATTATAGAGCTCAAATCCTTCACCCTCATTAACTGTCTTCCACAGAGATAAAGTGTGCTTAGCAAACACCTAGTAATAGCTGCAGGTGACACTGGGGCTGGAATGACACACAACATCTGTGTCAGCAAGGGTGAAATCCCTTTTGTTCTTTCAGAAACAGGGGAAAAGGGTGAGAAGAAAACACAAATGACTGAAGGTGTGACAGTGAAGCTAATGCATTTATCCTTTTGAATGCCCAAAAATGTCTTTCAACACAAGCATCTCACCAAGCAAGTCAAAAGAAGAAACCTTATTAAGCAGAGTACCTGCTGATGGGCTGCACAGGTTCTTACAGCACACTGTAAGAACTGAGATGCTGAATTTCTACCATTGCAGCTGCTGTTAGTTCCTTCCCAGAGATAATACAAGTGACAACTTCATCTCACATATTACCATTCCTTTTTTTTTTTTTCTTGCCCCAATTTTAAAGTTTAGCTAGGCTTCACTCCAGGGAAGCGTTTATGCAGTATGCATTTGATACAGAAAAGCTAAAATGAAAGACTTCTGTTCTTTCTTTTCCTCCCCCAAATACACTGAACCTCAAGCTCCATATAAAGAGGTAAAACTTCTAAAACTTGGCTAAAAAGTCTCCCCCGGGGATTGTTTAATATATTCAGAACTACTTGTTACATATATACAGAACTCTCCCTGTAAGTTTTACAACACAACTACTGTTTCTACAGACTTGGGTAAATATGGCATGGAAAATTAAATCCTAATTGCAAATTGGCACAAAACTCTGGACTAAGGAGTCAAAGGTGTAATCAGCACAGGAAAGGAGGGTATCTGTGGCAGCAGTGTTATTGGTCAGGACTATCTATGCTTGGGTGGGAAAGCCACAGAAGGAAAAAAGGGAGATGCTGGGAGTGAACTTGCAGAGTTTTCCCAGACAGATGGAGAGACACAAAGGAAATAAAAGTTTCCCTCCTTTTTGGTGCTAAGAATGGCTTCATTTCAGTACAGTAAATGATTTTATCTGGTAATGCCACATTTAGATGACAGCACAAGGAAAAAAACAATTCACGAATTAAGCATGAAATTTATTCTATGAGATTTTTCCCCAGGCATACATTACAAAATATAACACACAGAGCTTACATTATGTAATGAGAAACTATTTGTTGTAATTCCTGGCATTTACAGAATAACTCCTTAGCTACTACTTCTGAAAAGCAGGACCACAAAATCCAGACGTCACAAAATTAACTTTCTTCACGCTCAGACCGGTACAAATTTGCATTCCACACTCAACACAGAGATGCTTCATCCAAGCTAATGTGATTTCTTAATACTGCTCAGGCCCACAGCACAGATTTAGCCATGTAAACAATGTCATAAAGTTCCTAAGCTACAACCTGAAATAGTTCAGATTTATGATCCTGGTGAAGACGTTTCCAGCCGGCGCTCAGCAAAGGCGTGAGTCCCAGCAGTGTTTGCGCTGGGCAGCTCAGCCCGGAGGAGGGGCCACTTCCCAGTAAAACCTGTTCAGTCAGGGTGCCAGCCAAGGACCCATGGACACTGGGATGCACACACACACACATGCACACACACCAAGGCTTTGGCACAGCTCACGTTTCACTGCTGCTGTTTCAAAACAGTTGTGGAAGCAAAAGCGTGAAGATCTTGCCTTTGAGGAATCCTCAAACCTCAAACATTGCTAAGTGTTTCAAGCCACTTGAAAATATTAACAATTCTTATTCAGCATGTTAAATGAGAGATGTGCAAATTTACTGGGGAAAAAACCCTGAAGTTTTATAGGACAATTCCTGACACTTGGCTATAGTAAAAATCTTGTACACAAGAACCCACAACACCCTCACAGCAGTCTTGGCTGCGCCTGCAAGAGAGCAAGTGGGACATAAATACTTATTAGTGATGGCCACACAAAACTGCATAGCATCAGTAGCCTGCTTAGTGTTTTCCTAAAACTTCTTACACAAATACTGCCTCAAGTTTTAATGCTCTTATTTTCTGAAGAAGAAAATGGCTTCAGAGCTATTCACTTACCCATTTGATTGGAATACTTTGATGATGTAGAACTTCTAGTGTTTTACAAAACCCAGCATGATCATATATGGTCTTGAGACCAACCCCCTCCTACAAATTCTGGACAGATTTGGACAAAGAGTGGCAGAATAATACAATATAAGGCTAAGGCTACCATACATGCTTTTTCAGGCTCTGCACTAATATATTCTGGAAGTGCACTGGCCTAGTTTAATGAGGAGCTGGTAGAATAAAAAGAGCTTGTGTACACACAGGATTGTTAGGTTGTATATGTTCATTGTTTCTAACGTTTCTCCAAAAGCAAGCTAAGCCACTGAGCAAAATCATGGCAGTAGTGAAAAACCAAAAAAAACCAAACCAAACCAAAAAAAAAAACCAAACAAACGAAAAAACCCACCCAAAAGGAGAAAATTTATGGAAAACATCACTTTGTTATACAAAGATAATACAAAACAGAAGTACTTAAATTATCTCAAACCATCACATCACCATTTTAGGCTCAGAATATTTGAGAGCTGTTTTTTAAAATGAACCTCCTGGAAGCTTACAGAGGTCATGAAAGGGTCTACTTATAACAGAATTGCCTTCCAAACTTCAGCTAGATTATCAGTTTACACGACACAAGTATTCTTGTTACTGTGACAGGCTTGCACTGCTGAGACACCATAAAATAAAGGAAATTAACCCAACTCTCATCTGATCAAGGAAGAAGTTTGAATATACAGTGAAATAGCCCTGAGTTTCAGCCAATCATGGAGAGACACGGGTTTAAATTAACATCATTAAGCACACATCTGTCATTGAGCAATACTGGTGTATAGGATGCTTTTCTGATGCTGTCTTGCTTTAAATTTCCATTTTGCCTAGAATTTGTTCTGTGGCTACATTTTCATCTTTCCCCCCAAAGTCCATTAGAACACTTGAATGAATGTTTATTTACTAGGAAGCAAAAGCACTGGCTGACAGAAAAGCTTTGCTGTTCTGGTTAGACAAGATTGCCATTTGTCATGTTTTAGTAATGCAGTAAGAGAATTAGCCTTGCCTGCCCTCAGACAAAAGAAAAGTCACACTTAAGGTACTGGACAGAAACTGAGGAAAGGATACTACTGTTTCTACCAAGACTATTCTGTATGAGCTTTGCCAAATAAGTCTCTTCCCCAGTTCCACAGCCAAACCCAAAGAAATTACTATAATTTACATTTTGCATTTCTTCCTTTGCATACTCTTCCTAAACTACTTGCTTTCAGGACTTTGTCAATATCAATATGTACTGAGACTACAGGGATCAATGGGTAATTATGTCAAACTACTGTAATTCCTACTTAGCTACTGAGAAATATCATGACTGTGAACATAGGAAAGACATCTTTTGCAAATGCCTGATGAAAATTGCTTCATGACTAGGAAGGGGGATGGAAGCTACACTGTTACTACAACGATGTACAGGCAGGTAAGGGATATATATATATATATATATATATATATATATATATATATATATATATATATATATATATATATAAAAATTATATCTAAATTCAGTGATAACACAGTACTTAAAGTATTTTCACATTTTTCTAGGCTTCTCACTGGGGAGGGGAAAGTGAACACTAGGAGATGTCTTCCCCCTGCATCTTGAGCTACTTCTACACTTTGAAGGAACACTATGTGCATCAAGGAAATGTGCTCCAACACACAGTAAGTGAACCTTTCCCTTTCAACGTTCTGCTCTAAAAATTGTTTGAAACTGGGGAAAATACACAGTGTTCTACTATGCAAATAGCAACTTCCCTGTATAATTATAGTGCATTTTGCAGAGAATTGCATCATGACTAGAATACTACCAAGAGGGCAAACATGTAGCCACTATTCTTAGTTTGTTAGAAAATTTTTCCCACATTACATAAACACGTACACACCCAGACTTGGGCAGCACCATCAGTCTTTTCATTGTCTTTAGTAAAGGAACAGCTATTTTTCATTACAGTAGCTTTATTTTTACTAATGTTATGAAACAGATATTAAATTTTCTCCTTCAGCTTTCTTCACTGTTATTTTCCCCTTGTCTTTACCACAGTTGCCTAAACTTTCTGTACTGGCATGCTGATTTTAAAAATAAACCTTAAAACTTCAGTAAAAGAATTCACTTCTAAATGTGTATTGAACAGAAGAAAAGTGTCAAGGATTCTCCTGATGTTTTATTGAAATGAATGTGTGCACAGCTGACAAAAGCATAAATAGGATTTATTAATAGGATCACACACACTAACCAGAAGCAGCAAAACCAAAACACAGCAGATTATTGAAAATATCATCAAAACTTTGCAAGCTCTTCCAGTGTTGACCAGAAGTATGAACCATGCAAAATTCCCCTGAACAGATGCAGCCTTATATAATTATAATTCTAGACATATCTCTGACAAAGAGTCAGCCAGTTCAGGGTAACCACACCTGAGTAGATCATGTTAAAAGAAGAGGCACAACAGCTAAGAAATAAGCAGGTCAAAAGCTAACATTGGTACACTGAGTCCATACTTAAGCATCTGACTGATTATATGTTAGAATTCAGTTTTTCATTTCTTGGCCTGAAGGGTGCTAAAATACAGAATATATTCTGCTCCCAAATGTTCCCCTACAGGCTTGGTGTTAAAACAAAAAGGGCATGGTATTCTAACTAACTCTACAAGATTATAAATAAATTCCTTATTTTCTTCCCAATACATGTTCCATTTTTATCCAAAGAACAAATGGTCAACTAAATGAAAAATTTTTAAATAATTCTTTTATCATAAAACAATATACTTGTTGCTTTTAATGACACAACATTCAGAACACTGCTACTGCTGTTTCTGAATGTAGTAAAATATTTTATTCCACAAATTAGGCTTTGCTTTGTTTGCATGTGCAAGGTGTTAATGCACATTTGGAACCTAACTAGAGCTGTAGTGCTTGTATGGTGATTCTTGTGTGAGGGATGTTGTTTCTTGTCTTTTCCTATCAACAAATTCATAAAGAAAATGAAAAAAACCCACCTAGCTGAAGTCAGTATTCATACCCATCACAATGTGGGTGCATATCAAAACACAGAACAGACAGAACTAATACCACTGAGAAGTCACATCCTGCTACCAATCCAGGCAACCCCACTGCCTTGTAACCCCAGGCCTCTCCACAGCCCATCAGATCCTTTTTGTGTGCCTGATGGAAGAGGGACACACAAAAGAGGGAAGAGGGAAGGTCGACTGTTAAAGGAAGATGTTCACTTCCCACTCCAAAGAAAAGGGATGAGTAACTGTGCTTCACTGTCCAAGGATTTGCAGAGTCCTTTGGAAAACAAACCTCCTCAGACAAAAGTTTCTCTCTTAAACAGCCATTTGGAGAAGGAATGATGTAGCATGGATTCAGCTGTTAGTAACAAGCAGGTAACGCACAACTCCTCTGATCTTTCACCTCATGTGGTTATTGCTTTGTCTTCACCAATAATGGTTTGTTGGGGGACAGCAGTTTTCAAGACAAAATGTGCAAGACTTAGCTTAAAATTCATATAGAGACAAGATCTGTCAGGTATAGTTAGCATTGCATGCCCCTTCTTGTGGTTGAGTTGATCTGTTTTAACCTTGTAGATAAAAATCAAAAGTTGTGTCCCCACTATGGTTTTTACAGCTTACATATTCTAATTATTTCACAATGAAAACACACACTTTTTTGATCGAAGAAGGTATTTTGCCTACATCAATACAGCAAGGTAGCAAAGAGCTGCTACTGCAGACACAGCACTTCTGAGGAAACCTGTGCTCTGCACACACGTTTTAGAGTCACCTCTCACCCATGCCTCTGAGCTGTCCAAGTAAAACAAGCTATACTGGTAAAATAAACACATTTTGCCAATAAGTACACTTGACTTTGTTCCAGTGCAGGTGTACTCTCAAAAACCTTCTTCATACCCCAACCAACAACGCCAGAAGACATTTGGAGCGGTGACAAGACCTACATGGGTAACGCCCAACTTTTCCACCCAGTGATTCACACGTTTCCTCCAGTGGCATGCCAGGCTCCTACACCACAGAACCTACCCAGTGCTTCCCTGAAAAGCCTGATTTACTGGGATTGCACAAATCAAAGGTACTGCACGTGCAGGGGATGGTGCAGCCACCTACCTACCTGCTGCTCAGGAGCCCGCAGAAGACGGCAGCCAAGGCAGGGTGGCTGCCCCATGTCCAGAGGTTCTTTCCAGGAGCCCTTGGGCAATCAGGTCCAGGCCACAGACTGAGCTCCCACACCTGGGGATGCTCAGGTACACTTTATGCCAGCACACCACAGCAACCAGAGCGGTTCTGGGGTCAGAACCAGCCTTCAGTTCTTGTCTGCCTTCCATCTAGTTACCCCTGTAGTGAACCCAAAGCTCTATTATTAGCCTAAAGCACACCTCCCAAAAAGGCATCTGGCTTCAACTTTTCTGACAGGGAAGAAAAACCAGTGATTTTTGCAGTAGTTTGTTTCAATGGCTGATCACATCCATTGTTAAGCCGCACATCCTTTGAGTATTTGAAACCTCCTTATTTTAACATCCATATTTCCAACTATGATTGCCACTCTTTCTCTGTTACAGCTTTCTTCTTCTCCCTTTCTTTAAACTTCATTAGTTAGATATTATATTCACCTCTTGATCTTCTGACTAATTTTTTTTTAAATCTCCTTGTGCCTCATTATTAGAAAGCTTTTTTCCCAGTCTTTAAATACTGCAGGTCTTTTTCACCTTTCTAATTTAGAAGGTATTGAAGTGCCTACTCAAAAGACTGAAAGCATAAATGCTCAAAAGATCTGGAGCTCTCCTAAAATCTTAATAGGGATGAACAAGCACACAAAATTTCATCTGGATCTCCATTCCCCCAAAAATTAAATAACCTGTTGCAAGTTTTAAATGTTTTAAGTTTCTAACATTTAGAAGTTCAGAGAATATTTGCATCCCAAGTCAACAGAAATGCTACCTCTCATTATTTCATTAAGGAAAGAAAAAGCTATTAAATCATCAATTTATTTATATTATCCAGAGAGAAGAGCTATAAATATAACTCTTGTTTTATAAATATTTAATCAGCTTAGTAACAATTAGAATAATTTCATTGCACATGGGTTATGCTTTGATTAAAAACCTCAAGGAGAAAATATTGTTTTTCTTCTTATCTCTTTTTTTTTTCCCTTTCTCACCCACAACCATTGGGATGGAAGCCACAGCATGGTCATCCGAAATTAGGTTGTAAGAAATAAATGGAAGCACACGGCAAAAATGTTATATCCTCCTTCCATATAAAATTATCACTGTGCTGCTTCCACTGCAACCCTTGAGCAAAGAGCATTATTGATTTGAGCCAAATTATCTGACCCAAGGGACCGTGTAGAAGGAGCAGAGAACATGATACAGCCTAAAACTTGAATGAGTTGTGTCCTATCATCTGCTAACGTGACCATTAGCGTGGAAAGCCACTCAGCTCCACTTTACTGCCCGCTGTCTCCACCACCTTCCATATTCTCCCTTTCTTATACTCAGAAAGGGAAAATGCCTTCTCCCATCCCTTACAAGGAACATATTCAGAGTGCAGCAGTGAGAGAGCCCAAAGTAAGTCATGTCTCCTGATTACTTCAATACTGTTCATTGTCTCATTTTAAAAAATGGTACTTTAACCTGCAGAACTCAGGAAAGATAACCAACCATACTGAACTTGCTGAAAAACATGACCCACCCTCACTCTCCCTATAAACACACTCCATATACTCAATATCACTGAGGTACTTGATGGATGAGAAACCCAAGGCTTATGCAAGTCAGAACTTGCAGACATTTCCAAACTTCAACATGTTACACCTCTACTAAAAGTGAAAGCTGCAGTTCACCCTCTCCAGGGCTTCATTTACTGCCTCATTTCTAATTCCACACAATCAGTTTCCAGCAAAACTTGAAAGCCCATGCTCTCTCACCATGCAACAAAGGAAGCCAGATTTTCCTCCTGTACTGTAGACATGTGCTTTTGTACAACAGCTTCTATTAGCAGATTGTTGCTTAAGAGAAACAGACTGGCAGTGAGAAACAGCTCAGCAGCTTGGCATTTGTTCTACTTGTGCAACCCTTCACAAACAGCCTTGCATTTCCATGAAGGCAACAAACATCTGCTCTGTACACATACAAATATTAAATAATCCAGAAGCTGCAATGCTGTTCAAAAATTGGCTGAATGGATACAGAGAAAAAAAACCTGATTCATATTCTCATGCTTTAAGACCTAGGAGCGAAATTGAGTGAAATCCTTGCCAAGAATTGGCAAAGAAGTAGTGCTCAGCGTGGGCAACTACATCAGTTCCCATAAATGAGTGATAAGACCATAGACAGAGCAGAAGCACACACAGCTACTTGTCCCATTGTCCCAAGGTGCCAGGACATGGTGTTAAGTACTGCTGTTGGAGGAAGTCAGAAGTGCTCCAGAACACAGGAAAACACTTGGAGAAATAGAAGGCTGGGACTTGAGAATGGAGATGTGCAATCCAAGCAGAGCTGTTCAGTGCACACTCATGTATCAGAGCACTGTGAGAAACATAGTGGTTGTGGCTCACCATGGTTGAAGATTACCAAAAAACAATAATCTCCTCACAGTCTTGCAGTTTTCTGATTGCCCTTTGAAGGATCACTCTAAGCAGTAAAAACAAAGAAAATCAAGCCTGAGCATTAAGTCTGAAACTTGAAATGTGTAGAAATCTGAAGAATATATTTGGGACAACTAGGGAATTACATTCCTATGTATGAGATGAAGCACGGTCTGAAACACTTTGTAAGTATTTTTTTAATCCTCAGAGAGCTGTCTATTTTGAAATTGCATTGCCATATCCCAGTAGGTACTTTCAGGGGAGCAGACAAAATACAATTAGTTTTCAAGAACATGACAACAAAAATATTTAACCTGTATTGCAACATAGTTTGTAACACAAACTGCCTCATCATTATACTTATTCATGCTGTAGAACAGATTTACTATTTATATTTATCAGATTTACTATGATGTTTACTACTGATAAACTATTCTGTGCATAGAGAAGTGGAAATTCATGCTTTTTATTTCCTATTGAGAGTGCTATGGTAGTAAAGTTGAAAACTTATTATTCTATCCAGATTTTCAATACATGTAGAATATAAAAAGCTCAGTTTATTTATTCAGTCCACTGAATTTCTCCAAATCACTAAGAGACATTCTCCCTCCCACCAAAAGTTCTTCAGAACTCCTACAGTCAGTGTAAGTGCTGATGGCCCGAGCAAACTTACACACAACGTAACTCCTTTCCAGAGCAAAACAGAAAAATGGGAACTGATGATTCCAAAACTACATTCTGAAAAACCCAAACCCTTACTTTTCTTGAACCATTTTTAGGAGAGCTTCTCTCACACACAGTGACACACTACTATTTGCCCCATATCTGACCATTGTGACTCCATCTGTTGGTCACATACTGCATCATTGACTGCATAATTCACCACCAGAAAGAAAATTATGGGGTTTTTTTTACTTAAAAGGAGAGCATCAAGAAGAGATGTGAACCCTAACTTGGTTGAAATCGCCTCCATGAAAGTAAAATTCATTTTTGTAAATAAAATCCACCATAGCAGTGGATTTGACTTTAAAACACAGCAGCCTCAATTTGTACTATTTTGAATTGGAATGCTGAAATAGGAATAATGTTCAAAATTTAAGGTGGGAAAGGCTGAAGCTACTCTTGTTCACAGAATATGGGACAGAATTGGCATAGGTGTTAAAATCTAAACTAATTGACTTGGTTTTGGAGAAACACGACTGCCACACCTACAGATATCCTTCCAAGAAGAATCATTCTGTTGCTATCCTGTACATTTTTACTGTCCTTACAAATCTATAAGGATTGCAGTCAGAGAGGGCTACAGTTACTTTCTATGTAGCTTAAGCACATGTTCCTGCTCTGCCACTGTTCCTTGTAAAACTTACTCTCAAGCTTAATAGCCTGTGACAAAAACTAACCCATAAAACTGAAAAGAAGGGATTTGGGAAAAGAGCCTGGAAGAAAGCAGGGAAAATAATGACAACTTTTCTACGTTTCAAAACCTGGGTCGAAGTGGCCTAATAAAAACCACACATCCAGCTTTTCTGACACCTCTTGGCTGGTTTCTGTCTGATGCAACTGTGCAAGTAGATGCTGATGGGATGGGCAGTGGAAGAAGGGGCTGCTTCCCCAGGGCCCAGCCAAGGGGCTCTGGGGATGCTGCAGCTGCCCACAGGCTGCCAGCTGCAGTGGGCACGCACTCACTGCCTGGCTTTTGTTTTTCAGAACAGGGAGAAAACACACTTTTCTCCTCCCTTGTCTGGGAAACAGGAAACACATTCTTATAAAGACTCTCCCACATACAGACTGGGCAGGAAAAAGGTGGAGTTTGGCAACATCAAGATTTGTTCTTCAAATGCAGACCAGTAATTATTGTAAGGTAAGCGACAGGATGGCTGGGCTTACTAATGTTTACTCACCCTGGTGCTGCTGTTTTCAAATGTATTTATATTTCATGCAGACTTACCCATAAATGTAAAAATCAGTTATTTTTACCTGAGTTTTCAGGTGGAGAGACCCTTGCACAGACTTTATTTACCTTTACATAAATGTAAATAAATGTCTTTTTCAATAACTGTACAAGTTAATTCGTTCTTATGAGCCCTATAAAGTGGCTAGACATTTTTATCCTTGTTTTACAAAGTATGCTGTTTAAAGTGGAGAATACAGGTCTCCAGAGCACAGGAAAGTTCTACACCTCCACTTCAGAAACCATAAATCAGTAGTAATATTGTCTTTAGTTCAGGGGAGAAAAAAATCATTAGGACAGAAATATGTGTGGGTTTTCTAGGAAGGTCACTCACTTGTTAAAAAATCTGTGTGTTTGAAAGGACAGATCTTGTTGATCAAATGTGCATCAGGAACACATTAAAAATAAGTAACAGAAAAAGAATTAGTATGAACAGAAAGAAAGTTCTCTACTGGGAAAAAAACAGCAAGATGTTGGTTTGACCCTATTTGTTATGAGTTACCCAAGAAAAAAAGTCTTAAAATAGCTTGATTGCATCACATACTAAGTTTGAGATGTTACTCACCTTCCCAGGAAGCACATCCAGACTGCTGAGTATTACAGTGCTAATCTGTATGGGAATCCACCTCTCATCTTGCAAAAGTCATATTCCAGCCATTAAGAAATTGATATTTTTTTAGTGAAAAAATTAAATGAACCTGCAAAAACTGTTTTCTTTCAGTTCCTACACATGTACCTAAACGTGTGCTTGTCAAGGTCAGACTCAACAGCCTTTTAGAGCTTACAAAAAATATTTTTTTTTAGTAACCCTAAGTGCAGTGTCTTCAGCATATTACAAAACACAGCACTTAACCCCATAAAAATATTTAAATATGTAGTCAGTGTAATACCTCTTCAGTGTTCTGTGAGCCATCATTCATTATAAAAATCCTCTCACAAGCTCCATGAAATCAAATTATAATGAAAAAATGATTAAATGCCCCAGAGAAAATGTCTTGTTACTGTATCTTGAATACATCCATAATTAAAACTGACTAGAAAGGCAAACACTTGTCTTGAAAAATAATGTGTTCAACACCTTTGAGTAATGTAGCTGCATGACTGCTGTGAAATAAAGCACCCAAAACAATAAACCCAACAGGCACAGAGTTAGCAGCAGTGGTGCTGCTGCTCCCTCCTTGCCAAGGCTTGAGGTTCCTAATCCTTAGCACCCCATGGCATCACTGTTGTTCTCTCCCACATAGATTAAGTGAAAGAACTCCTATTTTCTTTTAGCTAAGCTGGCAGCACTAAGCAAAGTGATGGTGTATGCTGCATTGTTGGCAGGACACAGCCCTGGGAACTGGAGACTTTAAAAAATCATTAACAGGTTTTGGTTTTGCTTTTTCTTCCTTAGTTTAAAAGGGGGCCATATTTAAGAGTCCCCTCAAGACAGCTACAAGGAAAGAAACTTCAATTTACATCATCATTATTATAGGTATGGTTTGACAGTGGGCATGGGAAGAAAGCATGCTCCCATTCTCTTTTTATGGAAAGCCTGAATTCACTGAAAAATGCTTTTTAAATGGCTACATTTAATACAGTTATTCAGTATCCTTTCACAGCAACAACCCATTAAAAACCTCTAGTCCTCAGAGCATCTTAGAGGGAAGGAGCAGAAATAAACTGTCCAGTGCATATCAAGCCTCTGTATCTGCAATTCACAGTGACTGTATAAAAGCTGACAGTTAATTTATTGCCTCTAGTTATTACTAATGAGCTATAAATTTGGCTGTTAATAGTTCTGGTGTAAAACAGATAAATTATATGGCTAGTTTTAGTGGGCACTTCTTACCCTGCATACATACAACTTTCATTACAAGCCCTAACCACACTACATACTCCAGAAAGAAGTTTACTTGTAGGGACAGAGGGAGGTGGCAGAGAAGTTGCAAAAAAAATGTTAAGTGAGCCATCTGAAGTGTTGAGTTGTTCCCTGTTGTGGCCCCAGATTGTTAATGGAATGTCTTTGTAATACTCAAATCCTAAGATGAGCACTTCCTACCACCTGAGGTTCTGTATAAGAGCAAGGATGACAGCCTTGTTTCATATCAAGAGGTGAGACATTCCCATTAAGTAAATACATACACTATGGGGGATTAAAAAAAAAAAGAAAGAAAAAATAGAGGGAGAGAAGAATACACACACACAAGACTTGCAACAGTACATTCTGGAGTTCTGAATGAAATCTTTGCTTCTGGTACAGACTAATAAAATATCCATTAAGCTGCTGTTAGCTGCATGTAGATAAGCTGTGAGAATGAACATATATTCCTATAAGTTGTTCTTTGATTTAAATATTTCCAAAAGTTGGGAGACAAACTGATCAGGCCAGTTTTAAGAATACGTATCAAAATGAGCATACTTCTGCACCACAACCTGAGTCTTAATCACTTTTTCATATTAAAAAAACAAAACAAAAACTTTTCTAATATTATACTAACTGGCAGAGAGTACTGCAGTTTCAGAATTACATTATAAAATTATTTTACACTATATACCCCAGTGATCTATAGAAAGGGCTGACAAAGAGGTTACTCCCCCCAAAAAATTTGATATTTAATGTAAATACTTATTTTCTGTAAATCATCTGCAGCATTCACCATGAAGAAGGTCCAGTTCCAAATCCATATTTGGGAATAACACTATTAATATAACACCAATGACTCACAGTGCAAGTTCTAATGAAATCTTTTATTTAGAAGCATTACATTTATAATACTTTCCCCATATAAGGCTTGCAGTTTAAGCCTTTACATGAACATTGTTAGCAAATAGAAAAATGCTTAAACTACTTTTGAATGCTCACGCATGCAAAAAAAACTCCAAAGAAAACACATGTGAGATCATAAATCTTGTGTTGTAGGACAAATCCTACGTGCACAGCTAGGCTGAATATAAAGGGCAATGGAATCACAGAATGGTTTGGGTTGGAAGGGACCTTAAAGGTCATCCAGTTCCAACCCCACTGCAATGGGCAGGGAACCTTCCACTAGACCAGGTTCCTGAGAGCCCCATCCAGTCTGACCTTGAATACTGCCAGGGATGGGGCATCCACAACCTCCCCATAATCTGTTCCAGTGCCTCACCACCCTCACAGTAGAGAATTTCCCCTCTTTCAGTTTGAACCCTTACTCTTTGTCCTGTCACTACAGTTCCTGATGAAGCAGCATCCCTCTCCTGCTTCCCTGTAGGCTCCCTTCACATACCAGAAAGCTGCTGTCAGTTCTCCACTCAACCTTCTCTTCTCCAGGCTGAACAACCCCCAGCTTTCTACAATTTTCTCAAACTGAATAGTTTAAATGAGAAAAAAAAACCTCTCAACCCTCTATAAAACCAACACCATTCCTGAAGGTGAAGATTTACTTAAAGATCCAGAATTACAATTCTAGAAGTGGTTTGGTATTTTGCACTGTATTTCAAACTTAGCAAACACAGAGTAAGGTGGACAGTAGCAGGAGTGCCCAGGATGCATAAATAATGCCAAAATGTCATGGAAATGCTGCAAATGGTAAGCTATAGTCACCACAAGGTGACAGGGAGACTACCATCAGTCCTGCTGTTTGCTTTCAAGACCCTTGCATTCATCATGACTCTCCTTCTCCAGCTTTTGATGGCTCCATAACCTCTCCATACTGCTCCTGCAGTAGAGCCAACAGGAGAACAAATGGGGCCTCCCTCAGGCAGAGCACAGGAGCCAGACCCTGCAGGAATGAACCTTCCCAGCATGCAGGGCAGCAGTGGTCAGGAACAGTCAGAAACCCTTCCTGTGTGTGGGACATGGTATGAGGCTGGAATCCTGTCCCCATCCTTTGGCTGTGTCACTGTGCAGTTATGGAATGGCAGACATGGGATGCAGGGGAGTGGAGTGGGAGACTTGAGCAAAGTGTTTTGTAAAGGAAACTTCTGCTGTTTATAGCATGAGTATTTGCCACATTTTGCTTGTCCTCAGGGGCTGTTCTCCCTCTGTACACACCCAGCAGTCAGAGCTGCCTTAGATGTCTACATCCAAACACTATCCCTGCATACACTGCAGCAACCCTCCTTCTCCAAAAAACAGCAAAAAAGGGCATTCTGCGACATATAAGAAGCCATCTGGCTTTGTAACTGAGGCACATGAATGAATATCACTGTCAGCTTCAGAAAGTGTAGGAGAAAAGCTGTAACTAAGTTACAAATGAAGAGAGGGCTACAGCTGACCAAGAAAGTACTAAGACACCAGGCAGAGCTCAGCCAGGAGTGCTGGCATTTTGTACCTTGGCTTGCATTTTCTGACACCAAAAAGCATTCTAAAAACTACTTTCCAAAAATGGATTCCCAATTTAAAAAAACACCAAAACCCTGAAGTGGATAATCTATGTTTTTGGCCCTAATCTGATACATTTGTGCTGTGCTTTCCAAGGATAACAGTCTGTACTGCTAACCTCAGATTTCCCCTCTTTTCATGACAGAAAATGTGGCAATTTGGGAGGACTGTAAAGAAGTTCAAACAGCTGCTTCTCCTCAGATAAGATATTTGGGTGTTCATACTACCTCAGTCTGCCAGACGAGCTATTTCAACGCGCTTTCATGAGCTGTTTGTCACATCCTTCAAAGATATTTTTCCTGCAGTTGCAATGAGACTTAATAAAAAGGCCTTCTGAAGCAGGCTTACTATGTTCTTTCCCATTTCTACTTTTTTAGGCAAAACAAACATAAGATACTACTTTCTCTCCTTGGCTTGCTTTACGTCAGTACAAGACGGAAGCACACAAGAAAAACATTCTTTTTCAATTTCAGTACTTGGCTCAAAATCAAAAGTCGTTAGTTTAAAGCAGTGGCTTGGAAAAGAGGAAACATCTTGGGGCCAACAATATTTTTTATCAGTCAGTGAGCATCCATTAATCATTAAGATATTCCAAAGTATTTTGTCCCCATCCAACTTGAATTTGTTTCAAGGCAATGGTTAGTTCTGACTATGATAATATACGATCACCTTCATGTACACACAGACCTGAGACAAATGCAGAAAAAAATTAAAAAAAAAAAAATCCCTTCCATGTGGAGTGGGACTCGAGGAACATTTTTCACAAGGGCCCAGGGCAGTGCTGAGCAGAGGGGAGGTACCCAACTATTTGAATTCTCAGGTGAAACACTCATGCAACAAGCTCTCAAGGTAAACACAAACTTTTTGAGAAAATTGAGCAAGTGCTGCTCAGCAGCCCAGGCACTGAGGTGCTAAACTACAAATACTGCATTTTCAAAGCTTTCACCCCCACCAGGTTTCTGAATGCATGATCTAGCTATATGTTCTTTTGGCACTTAACATCCCAGGAAAACATGCCAGACAGCAGTTATTCAGCAGTGGAGAGTGAGGTAGGGCAATGATGAGAAGATAAAAATTATTTATTTAACATCTAAACATTTTAAAAGGTGCTACACATTTGTTTCAGCAAATGGTCTCTGGCACATGCTGTTCAGTTCCATCACCATAGGTTTGGGATGGCCACTGTGCAGGAGTTGCAGAGATTATTGCTCAGATTTAATAGCCATCAGTTGACAAGCTTCTGAACCTGAACTTTCAGACCAAATGTGATTCACTTGGCCGTGACAAAATTACCATGACAAGCAGAAGAGAATCATCACATGGCTCTCTGGCCATCAAAGCATCAGAAAGCCCAGTGTGGGTGCAATTTTTCCCTTGTAGGCTGTTGGTCACTATTCCCTATGCTGTTGGAAGGGAAGTCAGCAAGCAGCCAGCTGCCCAACAGAGGTGTTCACTTGTACAGCTGGACAATCTACTTAGCACGGCAGCAAAGCCTTCCTGCAGAGGGCATGGCCTTTGTGCAGGGACAGCAGGAGGACACTGCTCTGTCTGCACCACTGTGAAGGTTACAGGAATGCACAGGCCTGTACATTATGATCTAAAAGACACAGGAAGTTTGACCTGTGACCAAAGTTCAAGCTGTGTTGAGGTCATATCTTATGAAATGCATGCTTGGATTTATACCCTTCCTTAAACTCAAGTCATTAGGAGAAAAAGGGGGAAAGAAATGTATAGTAAACAATATTTGTTATTTGACACCCTAACAGCCTGCAAATACATACAGAGTATCACTAATTCCAAATGATAAAGGGTCAAGAGAAGACAAAAGAAGAAATAGCCATTGCAAAGAGAAAAAAAATTGATGCTGCAATGATTACAGTGCCAGTGCATTTTTCAGTGTCACTGTGTCACAACACAGCACCAGGCAAATAAATTAATATCTCCCAAGCTAAGATGACCTTCAAAAGAGATTGTTTATCCAAAGAAACTTTGCAATGCAAAGAAATACAATCAGCACACGGCAGGATAGCACACAACAGCAAAGCTGACTTAACAACATGGTCAAAGAGATGCTGGCAGGTAAGATTTCTACCCCAGTCTCAGCAAGATAAAGTGGGTCTTCTAACTCAGTGTCCTCTGATGAATCTCAGCACCAGATCCCTCTGTCTGCACAAGCCTAACAATTACCCACTTCAACAAGCAGGAGCAAACATGCCCATGTCCAGTGAGACCTGCTCAAAGCACACCTATAAATCACTGTTTCTAAGTGAAACTCTGGATTTTAGTTGTGTTTCCCATTTATGTTTGTACAGGGTCACATGAGGAGCGATGGAACAGCAGAAAAGTGAGGCAGGGGAGGCTTTTTGCTGGTATTAGGTTGGAAAATATCCTCAAGTATCTTAGCTCCCCTTGCAATCTCTCTCCCCCTTCATGAGTTTACAACTGCCATCAGAGCCTGAGCAAATCATATCCAATGGAAAAAAACTTATTATCATGATGACTTTTGCTACAACGTCCTTGTTTACACCTTCCTTTTTTCTTGTTTAGTTTTGGGACATTTTGGGGTTTTTTTGTTTGTTTGTTTGTTTGGGGGGTTTTTGTTTGTTTTGTCGTTTTTGTTGTTTTGTTTTGGGGGGGTTTTGTATGTGTTTTTTATTCTTTTGTTTGTTTGTTTGTTTTATAATAAAGTTTCATGCATGGCACTGTAAAAAGCACTCCCACAGTAACTATCTGCCCTACAACACTCCACCCCAATGAGTTCCCTTCTCCTCAAGTGACCTGCACAACAGGGTGCCTCTCCACCTGACAAGTGGAACATGCTGTCCCAAACAAAAACCCTTCAAGATCAAAACAAGCTTTTCTGCTGACATGGCAAAAGTTTAGGCTAAACAGGAAAACATACTTCAAGCTCTTTTTCCATTACCTTGCATTATTAAGCCATCTAGGCAAGAGATAAACATAAAAGGAATTTCTTTAATTAGATAAATCAACTCCTCAGCATCTGTTGTTTAATAAAGTAAAGCAGATCAGCATGTTAGAATCAGATAATATTGAAGTCTCCCACAAACTCACAGCTGAAGCTTCTTTTTCATGCAAGCATTTGGGTGCCTCTGGTTTTACTCACTGTAATACAACACTTCAGTTAAATGCTCACTGTAAAATGTAATGCCAGGTACACACTGGGCCACAACAAGTGAAATTCCTTAAACAGATTATGCATCATCTTGCAAGTTACAGCAAGGCAGAAGAGATGCATAGGGTGATCTTGCACAATACATTTCCCTGAAGTTCTATACCATGCATTCATTTTTAATAAAACTTAAATCAATGAAAGATTGTACTTCTTGTAACTAAAGTCTAAAAAATTCATTTAACATAAGCAATAAAAAAACATAAACCTTTTGCTTTTCACCATCATTTCTTAATTGACTCTCTAAGATAATCTCTCAAAAGTCACAATCCTCTGCAAAAAAGCCAAGTTAATTAGAATATATTCTTAGCCTCTCTCTACTACAAACCCAATCCCACTGAGGGACAAGTTTATCAACTTAAAGCCAAGCACTGTAAGACAGTAATTTTCAATTATGTTTGATCTTGTATGCAGTTGGATAATGACATTTTTATTACAGTCATAAAAAAATGTTAAGGATGTGTCACGAAGATGTTAACACCCATCTACTCTGACATTAAGAAAACCTAATTCAAATCAAATTTTGGATTTTTAAAAAATCAAATGTAAACATATTTTGTCAAAGCAAAAGATCCTTCTAAGCTGCATTGGGCAAACCAGTGCAGGCAAAACCAGTGCAGTCCAGATGACCAACATTGCCAAAGTATTCCCTATCCATCCGGGCTGGGATCTGCCCCTCCTGTGCAGAGATTGCCACTGGGCTGCAGCACGGACAGTGAGTCTGAGGCACTGTGGGGTTTGTCTGCACACCTGTACTCTGAGGCACATCCAAAACACATCTGGGCTTTTCAGGAGCTGCACCATGCAGCACTTATCTCAGCACCTACTCACTACAGAGGGCTAAAGGCAGCTAAGTAAAGTGACACTCCAAGACTAACAACTTTCTTCATCTGTCAAGTCACCTGCCAGCTGCAAGCAGTCACCACTGCACAGTGGAAGTACAAGTCCTCTTCAGACCAGCTAAGCTGTGCTCAGAAATAAAACTTACATCCTATGAAGAATCTGCTTTAGTAAAAATCAAACACAATTATTTTAAAAACCCCATTCACCTGAAAATTCTCTCTTTTCAATTTTTATAAAATTTCTTGAACAAGGAATATTTAGTTTATAATCACCTTTGCAGTTATGGTGTATTCTCTGTTACTGAGAAGATGTAACAGCAATCAGAGAGAAATAAAATCAGTATTTTTAAAACCACAAGGTAGTAAAGTAGCTCAGAGCAATAGTTCCAAGTAGCAAAAACTTAAACTAATTTTTCAGACTGGTGAAATTTAAAGTCATTTGTATTCCATGCCGGGGAGCATCACATTTAATGAGTTTAGATCTTTTTTGTACCAAAAGCTGGAAAATACTTAAAATAATTACAACAGGCACTTCTTCAAGAATCACAGAGTTCCTAATTCATGGCTTTACTGAGCAGATCCACCTTATTTTAACATATGGACAACTCTGACCTGCCCCCACCAAGAGCACGCACTGTAAAAGCAAACCTAACAAGATGCAGAAGAAAACAAAGCTAAATAAGCTGCACATTTCCTACTCTGTGATCCTCTGTTCTTTTTGAGACAAAAGACATGGCCATTATTTCATGTACCCCATCACTAGAGAGGAAAATCAAGTTTTCACATGGTTTTAATGATGAAGTTTCAAAAGAGGATGCAGGCTGTTTCTTACCCGTTCAGCGTGTATGACCCATTCCTCCTGAGTCTCATACTTGCAGATAAGAATCTTAGGAAAAAGTCCAGAATGAGGTGGTTTGTCCTCTGCAACACCAGAATACAGGCACCTGTTTGGTGGTTGTGCTTTTTGTTCACCAGGGGATCTCTTTCCTGTTTCTCTGAGTCATCAGTGGGGAACAATGCGAAACCAGCAGCAGAGCCACTGAGCAGGAAGCCCAGAGGAAACTGCCTGCAGCCAAACAGGAGTCTGGAGGTGTAAAATCTCCCCAGCACACCTCTCACAAAACCTTGGAGCCCGCTAAGGAAAAGCAGCAAAAACTGAGAGGAGTTTTTTATTAAGTACCTAAAGCTCTCCCTGCACGTGCAAGAATAAATTTTGTAGAAAGTTGTAGTTGATCATTGAGCTGTTCTTCTTCTGAATAGCCTGAAAGCAGCTTCAGTCAGATCTGTTCCCTCCTGCTCACCAGCCCTGCTGCAACTATTACTCAAGCAGTACCCTCAGAGCACAAGGCAACTAAACAAGAAGCCCTAGATAACAAATACTCAGCATTTTTGTTTTGGGCTTTTTTTTTCTCCCCCCAGTATCAAGCTAGAAATTACACATGTGCAAAGGGACATATGATGAGTGGTTAAAAGGTTTATTTTCCTTGCAGTAGGTTAAAAGTCACGCTCAAATGCTGCAGGGAAAAATATCCTCTAGCAGTCCAGTGTGGGGCAAGCTGCCCTGCATAAATCACAGTATTGCAGTGTCTCTGATGAGGCTGCTTTCCTCCCCTTTCTGCTCACCCTGACAGCTGTGAACCACGCAGCTGCACAGCTCAATGTCTGCTGAGTCTACCACACAAAGCAAAAATCACTCCAGGTAGCTGTTGATCATTTACTGCTGGTGAGCAGATCAACAGCAACTTGAGTAATAAATCACACAAAAAATGTTTTTATCAATGGATGTTGAAAGGACCATCACTTGTGGCCCAGGTGAAACTGCTTTAGGATAATGGGAAAAGTGCACACTAGACAAATATAAAGATTAAATATTCACTACCTAAAAAGCAGAAGCAATCAATCCCACAGAACTCTGGCCCAAGTAAAACGTTATTCTTATTTGAAGGGCTCAAATGTCTAAAGACAGTATGCTTGTCAAGCTGCATTTTTTTAAAGTAGTTTAATAGTTATAGAAAACCAGCCTAAAAAAAAGGAGAATTACTTTAATTCTTTATAGGTGCCTCAGATTATACAGTTAGGTGTAATCAAGAATAATATAAAGGGACTATAGATCACAAATGTTGAGAGAAAAAGAGTTACACTGAATAATAAGCTGAAGAAATCAATGTGGTCCTGCTGAAAAAAGGCAATGAGACTGAGCTGTACAAACATGCTGCATCTACAGGACAGAAGTTCTCAGCATCTGGCCTAATCTGGAGCACTGTGCTCATGGCACCCTCGTTGAAGGCAGATGTAGAATTAGCTGGAGTCCAGAGAGCATCAAGAAGATTATCTGTCTTACAGATGTGAAAACTGAGGGAGAAAAACAAGACAACACCTTCTAAGAAGGTAAAGAGAAAGAAAACAAAATGTTCTTCCTGCTCTGTCCATCACAAAGGCATTTGAACTAAGCAATAAACAGAGCAGGTGAGGATTATTTTGCTTGGTGTGTGTATTTGGTTTTAAGTACAGGAACAGATTACAGAGTCTGCATTATTGCAGGCCTTTGAGATGATCTTGCTCCAGAGCTGGGGACTGACTGGTGACTTCTGCAGGTGGCTCTCATATCTACCTTTCTGTGATTTACTCCCAGTTCTAGCTGGTAGGAAAAAATTAAAATTGTCTTGTAAAACCATGACACAAACTAGCTCAAGTCAAACCAGACTAGAGCATGCTTTAGAATTTTTTCCTCAAAATAAGGCAGAGTGGCCAGGACTCCAAACAGGTCCAACCCATTATGAGCACAGTGGTGGCAGCGCTCTGTTTTTATCATATACATTCTTGGAGAGAATGATACATCATGTTCTTCTCAGCTTTACAAAGATCCTTCCTATGTACTGGCTGGCAGCAGGGGATAATTATTCCAGTTGCTATGGTCAGGCCCCACTGTCCCTCAGGACCTGGCCAAGATTCCCTTTGGCCACAGAACAGCTCAAAGTCAGGTCCCTGCAGGCAGCTACTTACCCACCAGTGCTGAGTAAAGCACAGACACATTCTTGGAAGCTTATCATAGTAAACTAGGATGATTTATTTTGCTAATAATTTAGAAAATAAAAAAATAAAGCTGAAGTTAATAAATAAAAATGCTACATAAAGATAATTTCTAAATGCTCTGCAAACCCATCTCAGATGAAAACTTGTACTCAATTTTCTTCTTGGAATATGAGATTTTAGAGAGGTCACTTTAAATCCAGGCTCAGAGTAAAATCCAGGCTCTGGTATGTTTACAGCTTTACTGGAAAGATACATCTGACAGTATAATTGAATTATATATGATACTGGGCTTTCTTTGGGTATCTACTAATTTGCATTGCAGGTGCACCAGCAATATGGAACATGGGAGCTGTCATGAGGTAGTGTCTGATAACTATTACTTAACAGCAATTGACTATTCTAAACTGGAGAATAATATTTTTTGTAATAGTAATAATAAAAAGTGACCATTCCACAGCTTTTTTTTAAGCGCCTTTCTGTAGACAAAATTTAAGTGATTTATCCATGAATTTTCTGAGCATTTTGCTTTCACTGGCTACCTAATTTTTTAAAAATTAATTTTAGAATTCTGCTGCTGAAAGTAGATGCTGGCTTTTTTGTAAATCTGCTTCTGCAGAAGGACATCAATTCCTTTTTTTTCTTTTTCACTCCCCTATATTCTTTCAGAATTACAGCAGCACAAGGGTATGTGTTCTTTAACATCTCCATCTGAAAACTATTATGGGAAACCAGCAACTAAATATAAACTGTCCAATCAGTGCCAGAGTCAGCCACATCGATGCTGGGATCCCAAAATGCTATCATGGACAAAAGAACTTACCACAGGAACACAGCTAAGCCTACTTGCCAACACAACCACTTCAGAAACAATGAATTCCTGCTTCAGAGAGGTCTTCTGGAGAAATGTGCTTTCTTCACAGAGATTAAAAACCTCTTATTTTCAGTCAACATAAAGATGATAAACTCGCTGAATAGGCAACTCCATGGTGAGGCAATGTGCTATAGACATTATCTCCTACAGTATTTTCAATTAGCTGCACCTAAAGAAATCCTCTTCCCTCTCCCTACACGTAGGCATTCCAGAGACCATACACAAGCTGAATCATCCTCACTGTGGTGAAGGCACATGGGAGAAGGCAAAACATCTTTATGTCTCCTTAAGATCCCTTCTGACAAATAAAGTGTTTGTACAGCCCACTTCTCTTTCATTCCCTTTCCCAAGCAGAATCCATAAACTTTAGCATGGATTTTTTTGTTCACAGGCTAAACATTCATCCAATTACTGCTCTGCTTCCAAGGGGAATTTCAACAGCACCATTTGGCCTAGTTATTCTGGACATTAGCTCAAAGAGCAGTTCCTTAGATAACATAAATTAGCATGGATGATTTACCATTTTCAACCATGTCCCAGCTACTCTGAGCTTCGAAAACATCATTAAAAGATCTATTTCAATTCCTATTAAATAAATTCCCATTTAATAAGGAAATGTACATGTTAAGTAAAAGGCTGAGTACAGAAGAGAAAAGCCAGTCCTCCACTACTTGGACAGACTTACAATACACTCAGAGCTTAATTATTCATCCGGGGGAGCTTTGCATATGAATGAAACATCTTTCTACATCTAAAAAGAAATATTCACTAGCAACCTCAGTTCTCTGCATCTGGTCAGGAAAGAGAGGAGACAGAGTGCCCATATGTACCCTATTTGCCAGAGCCAAGGTTTTCACAAGTGTTAAAAAGTAGCTTGTACAGTATATTTATTATTACTTTATAGGTGTATTGTTTGTCCTCTTTTGAAAAATCTATTTGAACTCGTCTATTTGACAACTGAAGAAACAATTTACTCTCCTTCTCCTGGAAAATACCCACTAACTGCTTAGCCTTGTTTTCTACTGTCTTGCATCATAATTGTATTTAAGGACTGTCCAAGTTAATTCCCAAGATAATCAATGAAGTACTGAACTGTTACAATAAACAAATTTAAGGCTGCTTTTCTGGGCTGATTATACACTTCCAGCACTGCACCAAACAGTGGGTCAGCTAGATTCACTTTTCTTCTACCGACTTACATAATTCAGACTTTATTTACACTGATATAAGAGAAACAGAGATCTTACATATCACTATCAATTGTTGCCTGATAGGGAATGAAAAAGTAAAAGAGGAGAAGGAGAACAGGAAATCTGACTCTAAGACATAGCTAGATGTAAATGTTATCCCCAAATTCTTCTGATTCATTTGGCATGTGAAGATAGTGCTGCCTCAGCTTCAGAGCTGAAGAGATTTCTTTGACAAACTTGTAAAGAAATCCCATTACACTGGAGATTTTGGCTTAGTATTGAAAAGAAAGAAAATAACCATGTGTGGGGACACTACAATGGTCGATATACAAATGAAAGCCATAATAAATTTCCTATAACCAAAGAGAAAGCCATAACAGGGGAGAAGTCCTTAATCTGCTTCTTAGGAGAAGATTTTTGGTTTGCTTTGGTTTTTATAATGAATACAATAGGCAGTCCTGCTTTAAAGCAAAAATGGCAGCAGCACTGAAAGGGTTATTGCAAGCTGTTTATAATAAGCAAAGGAGGACAGTGCTGGAGAAAGTTACAGAACTGTAATAACAGAACAGCAATCCGCCTGGAAACGGAAAAGGGTGGGGGAGTGGTTTCTACCGGACCAGGGCAAAAGCCAGGGTTTATAAATTTAGAAAAAAATACACACCCACACAAAATGTCTCAAGTAAGAGGACAGGGGACAAGGGGAAAAAAAGAAAGGAAAACACACACACCATTTTACAAGGCCTTTATATAAATTTTGCCTAATCATTCTTAGTGGACAACTGCCCATGGCTTAATACAGGAAAGACCAAGCTTTCAGTGTGTGCCAAACTGTCTGAAACACAAACCTCTGGTACACTGCCTGCTTTGATTCCCCACTTGGGGCAGTTTCTGGGAGATGGGCTTGGAGCAAAGGAACACAGACATCACTCTTTGGAAGGGCCAGCCAAAAGAGTTAATGTAATGGGAAGTTTGCTACTGGACTTCACGGTACTCAACGATTACTTTAAATGATTTTTAGGTTTTAAAACCAGAAGCAGCTGGGCAGAATTCAATAATTAGTTTTGGTGTTAGAGAGAGGTCCTTACACAGGGTTAACAAAACTGCTGTGGCAAAAGAAATGCTTTAGTGGGAGGTGAAGGCTGCCCTGATTCACGCAGATGGGCACAGGGACAACAGGTATTTATAGAACTCTGGCAAAGGGCTGTAGAGCATGAAGACCCCCATTCAGATCAGCCCCCAAAACTCTGTCCATCTCAAAGGCAGGCTCATAAAGTAACATAAAAAATAGTAAGAGAAGATTGATGTTCTTGGCAAGAGCAGAGAGCAGGTAATTTAGAGCAGGCACTGCCCCTTCAGCCCAAGAACAGGAAAGAACTGTGTGAGTTACCAACATGCTCCACCCAACAAGTCCCAGTCGGTATAAAAGTCTCTGCTGCAAAATTTAGCTAATGATACAATCCAGGAGAAGTGTGGAAGTACCACAGAGGGAGAACAGGAGAGACATTTCTGAGAAAGAGACTTCAGCTAAAATTAAACACGATCAGGCACATAGAAATCCCTGAAGCCTACAAAACAAGCAGAAAGAAAAATAGTCAGGTTTTCTATGGCACAGCTGGCTTCTTTCCTTTTATCCTTTCCTTTTTTTTTTAATTTAGCCAACTGGTCTTACACTAAGGTGCTAAAAGCTACAAGCAATTTTTCAACTAAAAGAGTTTAAAGCTAGATTGGTTTTGTTAATAATGAAACAGTACCCAGATTCCAATATAAAAACCTCATATCCAACAAGCAAAACTTTTTTTTATAGAGAACCCTTAAGAAAGTAAAGAAAGGAAAAGTCTTTAAATACTAAAAAAAGGCTGAAATTTTGGTCAAACACAGAACAAATCATTAAATACAAGAGGTATCAGGAAATACAACTGGCTAACACACATGTAAGTTTTATAAAACAGATCACATGCCATATATAGGTGAGTACAACAGGTATACAATATGTGCTCAGTCACTATAATATTTTAAACTCGAAACAAATGAAAAGTACCAGGCCCTCACTCTGAATCTCCTTTTAAACTTGATCATGAGCTTGGTCTTGCACATCCTCCCCAGTATCCTGAGAGAGTCATTCATCTCTTCCATTACCACCCTTGCTACTGCACAGACACACTGAAGGGACTCTGGAATGCCCCTCTCACTCAAGGGTAAGGAAATTTACTTCAATCCCAAATTCAGACTGCTGATACAGATGCTTACTGCCAAGTATTGTAAATTATTTATTCAAGGAATTTAACATTTACAGCTGTAAATGAGGACAAATCTGGCAGTCAGTAAGTTGTTCTTTTGCAGTGCCTAATTCAGAAGGGCCTGTGCAAAAGTGAGCACAAATGCTTTGTGGTAAGGCACACACTGATGAGCTCTCTGCACTTCAGTATGCAGGACAAATCTCAACAAAGGAACACTTCTGCACCCATGGAATACAGCTGGCTTTGACCTAAGGAATTATGTGTGGGAACTGGGGGTGGGACACACACAATTAGCAACAAGAACGCATAAAACTAACACATACATTACAGGAAAACATCTACAGTCAGAAGCTTAAGCTAATCTATCAGTTGCTGACTGGTATAGAAAGAGGACAAAAGTGGAAACTTGAGTATATCAGGAATAAATTCTGATCATAAAAAATATCATCCTTCATTTGTAGAGTCACTTATCAGACATCCTTTATGCTTTACCTTCAGTGAGAAGCAAATGGACTGTCTCAAAAGAAATAAATACAATATTATTTTTGCAGATTATTCTGTACTTCAAATTAATGGACACAATGAAACAGCTTCTCTGAAGTGCTAGGTGAAAAATACTTTGTGTGTCAGGCAAAGGCAGCAACATAAATCATTTGAACACTGGCTTTTTTAGGTGATCCTAACAAAGCCCTTACCAAATTTGACTTTGGCTGCTGTTATTCACATTTGTGCTAGATCCTAAATGTTCAACAAAAAGTCTTTGTAGACAAATCCCAGGCATAAGCCCAGTCATCCATCCTTCAAAGAAAGGCAGGAACACTTCACCCCAGTCAGAATCTGGACCTCATATTTGAGAGCATCAGAACATTAACTAACATTTACATAGCACTTTTGGAAATTTTAACAGCACTCTGGAAAAAAGCCCTCAATCCCTGCAACCTGTGTCAGTGACTGTTAGAGTCATTACGGTGGAAAAACCCAGGAGGAAATGGCTATAAAGTGAAGCAGATAAAAGGAAACTACTTGGAAACAGAATCAGAAAGTCAGTGCTGTATCTGTCCTCCCCATTACTGAGGATAAGACAACACAGGGCACCATCCACATGCTGCCTTTTCATTGTGTTTGCTCAGGAACAGCAGTGAACGTGAAGTAAAACTCTACTGGACTGTCAGGATCAGAGAGCTGCTGGCTATAAAATACTCCCTGATACTTAAACAATTTAAGGTCAGGAATGAAAAATTTGCTACATCTGCCAGTTGGCATCTTCCACTTCGGTATCTCTGTTCCCAAAGTGTAAAGCAGCAATAACAACACTTAGGGAAACACTTGGGAAGTCAAAATACAGAGTCTAGGATTTAGTGGGATGAAGTGACTAATGCAAAGCCAAACATCAAATGAAAGAGTAACATAATTCAGAAATCTTCAGCTCTCTATTCAAACCTCAGTGCCTAGGCCTCCTGCCTTTCAAAATGCCTCTCACATGAGAGAAGCTGCATTGGAGCTCCCAGGAACTGCCCTTCATTGTCATCTGTGGGCACACACAGACTTTCTCAAAACATTCTTCCTGAGCATGGAACTCAGCTCTCAAGGCAATACGGTAGACAAAGTCTCAAAGATTCTTACTTTATATGCTACCATTCTCAAACAGAAAAAAAAATACAATAAAAAATTGTACACCCACCACTAAATTTCATCCAAACTTAGCACAACTGCTGCCTGGCCACGCTTCTGCCTTCACTGACTGCCAGTGACATGCAGTCCCTTGAGTTTACCATGGGAAAACCTACAATGCAAGGCAATCCCCAACTCCTCACCTACATTATGTATCCCTTCCCAGTATGCAGTGTCATATCATAACAACATTTAGCCTAGAAAGCTGGTCTTAAATGCCTTCAGAGACATGGCAATATACTTCTTCAGTAGCAAGAGATGATCAGGGAGAACAAAGCAAACAGTCCTATCTTGGGAATGAAACATCTTCCTCCTGGCAAGAGAGGGAGTAATTTAACATTAAAAGTGGGATTTCTTAGCTGCCAGTGGAATTCTCGCCCTTTTACTGTGCCATTTTACCTACATGAAGGACGACTTAAGGGGAGTAAGTAATATTGAAGACCCAGGTTAGATCAGAACCAGTTTTGGCTGAAAACCAAGGAATGACTCAGTTTTAATTTTAAAAACTAAATGGCAAATTAATGAAGTAAAAAAACTTCATATGACAGGTTAGAGTTGCCTGAAAGCATTTCAGTTTTTAACATCCTTTCATATGAAAGGTTCCTGGAAGATTTTAACCATCATCAGTTTAGGCCCACATGCAAATATAATGATCAAATTCCTTTTTTCCCTTCAAGCATGACTAAGGATACACATCTCATAGCCCACTCTTTCCCCACAAAAAATCTCTTCCACCTACGTATCTTAATTAAGACTGCACTCATTACACTTCCCTTCTTTACGGATTCCATTTTTACTTCTTCCAAGATTTAAAAGGAATTCTTAGAGTAGAGTCATCTGCTTTAACATTTCGAGTTGTAGCTACCCATCTGTTTCCATCAGAACACAGCTTCATTAACAGCAGAGGGTGAAACACAGACATGACAGTCATGGAGGTTGGGACCTTATTTTCAAGAGGAGGGTTGGGTACCTGCTCGAGCCATTTCTTCTATACTCATAAAATAAAATTCTAATTACAGAATTTCAATTTACACACTGGGGATTTTAGATAAATCTTGAGTGCTTAAAGCTTGCTATTTGGGGTCACAATCACAAAGTTGTTAGTTTACATTCATGATCCAGGAGAAATGATGTCGAAGTGAACCATTAAACCCACTCCAATTTTTTATTCCCATCAAATGGGTAAAAGAGAGCCTGTACAGCAGATTGAGAAGGGTGATTCTCCTAACATGCTATTCTGTAATACCCACCATTTATCTAATGTCCTATTAGTGTTGCTGTTATTCACTTCCTTATTTTGCTTGGATTTTTAGTGCAAGTTCACCTAATTTTGCTTAAAGTCACTAAGCTACAGTAATCCAAGCAGTCTTGCCTGCAGTGCTGCGAACAGGACAAGCAACAACTACGCTAATTAGCATGCAATTTTCAAAGGTCAATTACCACATCATTAGCCAGGCCATTTACATCTCTGCAATGTGGAGCATTCTCCAGCTTTAGACAGCGGAATGGGACAAAAACGGATTAAATTGCTTAGGGTCAAATAGTACAGTGAGTTGATGAGTGAGAGTTTAAACTCCAGTAGCTTGAGTAGCTCATAATGGGCCATTTTCACACTATGCCCTCCTCCTGCCGACACCATCTTCTGTCAGATGCTTAAAGAGACAGAGCAAGCCTATCTACCAGGAAATGTTAACATCCGCTTACACTGAGTAAATCTCGTTTCTTTACTTTAACAAAACAAAAAACAAAGGACCGATTAGCAAAAAAATGCCTGGCTGTATGTCCACAGTTACATAATTTACTGAAAGTAAAAACAAAGCTTAATCAGCACCTATAACCATCATGTTTAGAAGCAAAATTAAAAAAACAAACAATCCCCCCCCAAAAAAAACCCCAAAAGAAAAAAAAAACACAAAAAAACCCACAGTACAGGTTGTCCTAAACTTGCTTCTAGATCAATAAGCAAAACTCTGAAAAGTATATAGTCAGAGCACTGTTTTAAGGGATATGACTAGAGTAATAAATAAGGATTTTTTTTTGTCCCCTGGGTTTTAGATATGTACTGCACGGTCCATACCCAAAAAGATGTACATTAAGGTGATTTAGAGCATGCAATGTCAACTAAGCTAAGTTTGAAAACCCAGCAGCCCAAGGCTGCAGGCCTGCTGCACACCCAGATTGTACAGGACACACAGGCACCTTCACAATGGCATTTGCTCTGCTAGCCCAGACAAGCAGCCAGGCAAAGACTGCTGGGTTCATCTCCAGGTGAGGAGAGAAGGAAACCTCTAATAACTGGAATTCTTTCTGCCTCCAGCAGAGCTGGCATTTCTTCCCCTACCTATCCAGCTTTCTCCTTACCTATAATTTGCAGCCATACTCACTCCATGATTGTATTTAACCTTTATATGAAACTCTCTTTCACATCAAACACCAGCAAAAGATCCTTCAGGTTTTCACGTGCTCTTGTGACAACTGAAAGGGCCTATAAAGAAATGCTACAAAGCAAACTTGCATGGCTTCTCCAGCTTGGATCTGCCTTTCACTCCAACCCTCATCTCTTTTCTCCAGATACTCCAAATATTAAGACAAATCATCGTACTTTAACTCCACACATCACCATTACAAGTCAACTTGCACACAACCACCCTTTCTTATTTAAAAATGTGGATAGAACATAATTCACAAACACACTCCTATTTTTTCCTTCTGACAGCTAATTCAATGAAAAGTTACAGTCCATTGATATACATCGCCAGACTCTCCACATCCTAGAACAATAATGGATTATCTGCTTGTTTTAGAAACAAAAAACCCTCACTACATTGATAAAAAATAAGATAAAGCTCAGCTTGGAGCAGGGAAAGTTAGAAAGGGATATTATAATACTTCTGCTGTTAACCTTTAAAAATGCACCCATTTGAAGTTTAAGTGAAGAAAAGCTTTATTCTTCATAAGTGGTTAAAAACCCGAGGCTCTTCAGTTTTCTATGAAGCATTACCAGTTTTGGTCCTATAACAGACGTAACAGTTCTTACAAAGCTCTGCTGCAAGTTGTCAGCATTTTATTTCATTTTGCTTTTTTTATTAACAGCATTTCGTTTTCCTCATACACTACAGTTCTGTAATATATACATGAGATAATTAGGATCATAATGGGAGATGTCTTATCTCTACCTTGGAAGATAAAAGTGCCGAATCAATTATTATTGAGGTACCTGCAAAACACACTAAATCCAGAACCCTTTTATTCTTTCTGTCCCTTCCAGTTCCCCCATCTCCTAAAGAGCAGTTGATATACTGGACTCACGACCTGGCTTAGGAAACAGCACTAAAACACTTGATTATTTGCTAACACAGGTCACCCTTTTTATTAACTTACTGACCAAAATAATTTCAAGTCCACATACTACAAGGTTTTTCCATTTACACACATTAGAATAAGACTTGCTGTCAAGGCCATCTTTTCATTCCTTTCCAGTCCCAGTTCACATATTTTGGTGCAATCATAGAAATCCCAGTTAGTTCCCTTCTGTGGGACCAGCAACTCTGCTACTGCACACTCCATAACAACATAGAGACAATTCATACTATAGGTCAGGCAGAAAGTAATAACTTGCTATAGAGAAAGCATGCAGATTGTGTGCTTGCATGAATATTTTATATAAAATTTCACCTTTTACCTGCAGGATTTTTTTTTTTTTTTAATTCCATCATTGTGCTCCCCAAAAACTCCTATGACAAATTTGACAAACCCCACAAAAGCAGAACAGCAAGGGCTTGCAGAGGAAAAGTGATTGTAGTAAGTCTTGACTGAGCATATTAGAAACAATTATGTGTCAATCTTTATGCTGTCTTTTGTCCTTCTCTATAGACAGTGTCAATTTAAAAGGTCTTTTCTTAATTTTTCCTTGTTAAACAAAGGTTTAAAAAGACTGCCAACCGGCTTCTTGAGAAGACAGGAATTTTTTTTTGTTGATTTGTTTTGCCTGACTCAAAATTACACTAAATCACTTAGGTGATCTTTCCTCATACCCAAAGAAAGAGCTGCCCTATCCAGGTTGTCAGACTGCACTATGCTACAATTACACGTCTACCACAACTCCAGGAAGGTTATAACATGTCTAAAATTGCTACAAAAGTGTCCAGCAGCAACCTAAAAATAACAGGATTTACAAGATGAGATATGCATAACAGCAAAGAATCAGTAAAGAGTCATATAAACACGGACAATCTACTGAAATTCCTTTTCTGGCAAGCTGCTGCTCAAAGGAAGGACTAATGACATTTGGGAAAAAGTTTGCAAATGAAAAGAACATGCCACACAGCTCTCAGCAAAGAATCCAGTTTACCCCTATTCAATACTAAGACATTTGGGAATTCAGGATTTTTTTTCCTCCTCCAAACAATCATATGAAAATGAGCTGGCACCCAGATCCTGCTATCCACTATTCTTTTCTTTTTTTTTGTTTTTAAATCAAGAACAAGATGGATTTAAACCTATAAATTGGTATTTCACTTTGCAACACTATGCAGCTCTACTCTGTGCTATGGAGTTGGAAATGCATCCTGCAGCTGGAGAACAACATAACCCTAAGCACAGAAAGCTTGCACTCCCCCTAATTACAGATTCCAACGGCGGCTGTGTGTGGAGCCTCTGGAATAATTACAGTCCTTACTGGTACACTCTAAGGGATGATATATCAAGTGATTTAGAGGGAAACAAAAATAGGATAAACCTTCTAGCAGTAAAGATATTGCTGTGGAAGGATCTACTTTTTCCATTACAATAAGTTTATAATATTCATCTGGTTTTCAAATGCCGAGGTATTAATCAACATTTAAATTAGAATTTCTAGAATAAAATAAGGTTTGTCTAACAGGTTTTTATTTGCTGAACAAGTACTGTGAGGAACCTGAAAATTACTGTTACTGCACTGACATGATCCACATTCCAAACCCGCATCTCCTACTCTTAGGTCTCATACTGTAATTGGCCCATTAATCTTCAATCAAATCATAAACTACCTGTGCTGATCTCACAAAGAAGGCTGCCAGCACATGTAGCTGATTAAACAGTTGCTCTGGAAACTTCCTCTCTTACCCAGAAAAGACTTTCAGTTACAGCTCAGTTCTAGCAGGCCGGCGAGTGCTGACATTTGATGCACACTCCACTGCTGAAGTCAGTAATAAGAAATGTACCACCACCTTCACATGGGATATACAGTAAATATTTGACCATACACTCATTTTCAGCTTCATTTTTCAGAAGTATTACATGAAGGAAAATTGCTCAGTTAAGCACAGAGTGTAACTTTCTCTAGCATCAGTGCCTGGACCTCCTAAGAGCAAACTCTAGAGGATAATGGCCCTGAAATCTCATGAAGAGATGCTTATTGTGTGCATTGAAAAGCTCAGTAATAGGAAGGAGCTGCTTCCACAACCACATTCTTTGAAACATCTTGAGAAATGAAAACTTACGTCATTTCCACTTAATACTCAGAGGCCAGCACACAAACCAAAAAGCATTCACAGTTACCTGGCTGGTTACCCTTAAAAACTGCAAAGCAGGTGATGCAAAGAATTCTCACTCTAAGGTTTCTCTGGAGGTTTAAGCAGCTCTTATAGGAAGAAAATATGTGTGATATGATTAGCTGACATTTCCATTCTGAGAAGAATACAAAGGCTGTGCCACCTTCATAACTCAGAAAGGAGTAACATTATTCTCCAGCATTATAACACTTATTAAAGCACACTAAAGGAATAAAATATCATAGCCCACTGACTTTCCTACATGAGAAAAATAATTCAGGAGAACATCGTTCACTCACAACATCATCTAACAGGACTGCAACAGACCCCACCAAAAACCACGCTGAAGCAACACAGAGCTTCATGACAACATCAAGATGAAATTTCAGAGCAGCTGACACCACTTTATCTTTCTATAAACCTGTCTGATTTCAGAGTCCCTAATATGCCAAGGGCTACAAATTTAAGTGAAGTGACTCTTTGTACAAGGGAAAGAGATCCAAATCACTCAGATGAGCCCCTGCAACAAACAAGTAAGATGCCCTCAAGTATATAAAGCAGTAAATGGAGGGATGTTCATGGCTTGAAGGAAAGGCTGTGCACCCTCTAATGCAGCACAGCAGCTCTCCTTATCTGCCCCTCACCCTTACCAGTACCATGACCCCCAGAGCAGCTCCCCTCCTCCAACCCTCCTAGTCTCAGACACTTCCTGTCTCCAGTGGCATTTATTTTCAGCCCTCAAGATTCCTTTCTATACGTTCCAGGAACCCTCTAGCCATCCTCTGTCCAGATGGCAGACTACAGATGAAGGGAACAGGGTCTTGGAGAGTCTTTTCTTGGCCTGCTTCTCGGCAGCCTGCTGGAACTCGGAGGCAGGCTGAGTCTTGCACAGACAAGGCTCTGTTGCGCTGCAAAAGCCCTTCAATCCCTCTCCACAGTTTTCCTCAATGCCCTCTTTGTCTTCAAACAAATTTGTCTTAAACCTTTTAACGGCCTCTGCTTTCCAGGGGCATACTTTACACAATCTACTCCCTCCAAAGCTGCAGAAAGCCAATAAAAGGGCAAAGGAAAGGGGTCTGAGCAGACAACCAGAGCCTCAGTTTTTACTACAAAGCAGATGCTACTTTGACAAGCAGATGCAGAAGCAAAAGGTAGATGATAGGTCCGAGTCTGTTGATCCTTGTCATCTGCAGGAGATTTTCTGAGAGGTGACAGAAACACAAGTTTATTACTCACTTTCATTACGGATCATCACCCTACAATGAACTGTTTTCAAACTCTGACTCTCCCAGATTACTAGTCCTTATCTCTGAGACAACAGAACCACATTATTCTGTAATCACAAAGACCAACAGAGTGTCTCTCTCACCAACATGATACATTCATGTACAAGCTTCAGAGAATGACATCCCTTGAGAAACTAAAAACTATACCAAAATAAATTTTAAAAATTTTTAGCTTTTTTCTTTCCAACTGAAGCTTCACTGAAAAACAGTTTCATAATCTTTAGAACATCTATTCACGACTGCTTTGACTCTATCCATATCAAAGGTTATGACATTACTTGATTTATTATATATATACAGTGAAACACTATTTCCAAGAGCCAAGAGGGTTTAAATCTGAAATAAAGCTGGATGCTTCATAGTAGAATACATTAAGGCATAAACTATTCTAAAATCAAATGCAGTAAGCAAAGCCAGTTCCTCATTTAAAGACTGGAGCTGTCAGAAAGGCTCTAATATAGCTCTTGGCTAGAAAGATTACTTTAGGAAATGAACTGCAAGAGAAAGAACCAATTGTAGAACTTCAGTAAAGCCCAACAGGGATAGCAAAGGAGAAGTTACAGGTGAACTTCCATGGCACAAAAAATTTCCCAGTTTCAGATAGGACCTTAAAAATCCATCACCTAAAAGGAAAAGAACAGAACAGTGAAGTGGTGGCGAAACTTGTCTTTGTCTTTTGAAGATCAATACAAAAATGTATCTTCCTTGTGGGGGAAAAGCAACACAGTCTAGAGGCACTGCAGTGCCCCCATCACACTGGAAATAGCACTTTTCAGTCTAAGTCTTGTTCTTTACCACTGATTTTGGAAGCCAGTTGACTATGCCCTTCTATTGCTTTCATCATTTGCCTGTCATAATACTGCCTTATGATATGTTTCTTTACTCTCATTTTGACCAGAAAATAAAAAGTCCATACAAAAACTATCTTGAAGAAAATTTACCACTCCTTTATAGGACACTTTGAAAACAAAAACCTATAAATTAGCTGTATGAGTTACCCTGGCTAGATGTTTATCACATGTACTATGTATTTATTCTTCTTAGCATTTGTACATTATTAGAAAACAATCTTTTTCAGAGACATGCATAAAAAATTTTAAGTAATCTCAAAATAGTTCAAATCCTTTTCAGATAGCTCCTTTCATTTAAGGGGTGTGATCTATTTGCTTGTTAGGATAATATACTAACTGCATGATATCCACAGCTCCTCCCACAAACACTTAGCATTGTCTCATTGAGATTTATCTGCTGTTATGAAATATCCACTGAGTGATTTACAGTCATCTACTGTGTAATAGGTGTAGCTGATGGACTGGTTTTAAGTTCCTGTTTTATCTCTTCCCTTCTTAAGTTCCTCAAGAGATTAAAAAAGGTGCAGCTTCATCAGAATTATTTGATTCAATATATACATCCACAATCAATGGTTGGCTACCACCTAATTACATCAGCTTAAAATCTGACCAAGAAATTATGATTTTTAAAATTGACATCAGTTACCAACCACCCACAAACCTTACCTAATATGAGCAACATAAACCACAGGTGGAATGGACCATAAAATCGTAGAAAATTTAGTCCATGAGATGTAGAGTCAATGGAACATAAGAGGACACAGCAAAACACTCCCATCATGATCCAGTGATCATGGAGCCATCCAAGTGGCTCTCATCCTCTTGCTGGGAAGATGGATTCTCTTTATTCAAGTCTCTTTATTTAAGTTCATAAACCAGACACCGGGATGAAAGCTGCACTTGTGAGGGTGGTTCACAGAGTGGAACAAAATCCAGCAAGTGCAGTGTCACTTTTGGCCTCTGATCTGAAGCCATGTCATCTGATGACACCTTTGGCATGAGCTTTCATACCAGCCTTTCCCTAGCTGACTCTCTAGCCACCATGTGTCTAGAAAACTTTACAGGAGAGTGTGGAATGGGGGAAAAAAAAAAATCCTGCTAAAACCCATACAACTGGTAATGCTTTAAAGAAAACCTAGAAAAAAACATACAAAATTTAAATATCCAGAGAAGGCCAAGGGAGCTAAGTGACTGAGGGAAAGCAGAGAAGCCAGTGACTGCCTGGACACCTGGACAGACAGTCATCCACCAGGATACACCCACAGAGCAAATGAACAAATACAAATGAACACACTGTGATTAATGGGGATGACAACTACTTTAGCTGTTAAATTCTACATGTTGTGGCTTTTAAAGTAGGATGAGAAGTTCAAATGCCTGGTCCAGCAGCAACAGCTAAGCTAACAGCCCTAGGGGCAAGTAAATGGACAAATAATTTTTTGCACTATTAGGAAATAAGAAGTTACTGCCTTGGAAGTTAAGCATTACTTCCACATCCCTGTTTTCAGTTCTGTTTTTCAAGTTAAGATCAGTCTAGCATTTCACTTGCAATGACCATTCTCCTTGCATCTCAGCATCATGGATCTCAGCAGAAAAAACTCCAATAGACTGCAAGAAGAGCAGGAACAAAAGGCTAAAGTTCATATTGCTGATCTCTAAGTTTTATGAGCATCTAGGTCTACCTGTGTCATGAAAATAATGCAAGATAATCATACAGAAGATGTGACACAAACCCTATGGACTAGTAAACTTGAAAAAAGGAGATGCTGAAGCCACAGGCAATTTTATTATAGCATCTATCTTCCCAGTAATGATATTTTCCACTATCACCCTTCTCTCTTTGTAAGCTGCAGAGGGATTTCTCACCCTGATTATAAGCTAAATAAATGGCTACACAGCATTTCTTCCACGTTCTATACTGAAAATTGGACTTACACTGAAAATGGACTATAAGGGAATCCAGCTAAATAGCCACCTATGCCATTCTCCAAGGGTTAAGCTACATTTAGACCCTTTTCCACATGTATTCTCTGCCTTAGGTTGCTATTTCAATAGCTTTATACCAAAGTTTTTTGAAATAAAGCAACTATGATCTTTTGGCTAATAAGTGCTAAGAAAATCTTTGCTCTGAGACAACTGCATCCTGTTACCAACACAGGAATGCCTCTGAACTGTCAGCTTGGGTTGGTTTTGTCAATAGAGCATTGGCCTGTGTAATATAGAAAAAATTAAGTATTTACCCCTAGTAAATATACTCTCAATATCCTTGGCTTTATTAACTCAATTTACCCTGGCACTCCCTGTCAAAATCACCATTTCTTTGAACGGGAAATGAGTAATCCTTTATCCAGCTCCATAGACAGCCCTTGGTGTTTAGAATTGACTGCTATGGGATCACTCATTGTTAGAAAACTATGGATTATGCAAAATCTACAGTATTTGCATACACACTCCAGTATTTTAAGTGATTGATACTGCTATGGACTTCAGAAAAGAAAGGTATTTTCTGCTATTGCTGATAAAGAGAATGGGTGAAGTGCTCAAAATCCTTGGAAACCAGACAAACTACACTGGCAGCAGGAGAGAACAGCAAGAATTCCTGCCCATACAACATGTCAAGTAACATCTGGGGGGAAAAAAATCTCTATGATTTCAAGCTCACTCCGCCACCCTACTCATATTCAATTTTTTGCAAGCCAGATGTCTGAGGTTGTGGCTCAGAAATCTAACCTAAGATTATATTGCAAAGAAGAGCTCTTCCAACTGCCAAAACAGTCCCCACATCTTCCCTACCAGCAGCTATTTCTACTCAGCAGGTGTCAAACCAATACTTGAATAAAATAAATGAAAAGGATACCTGGGGGAGAAAAAAAGTGGAGCCCAGAGAAAAATTTTAGACAGTTTTCAGTATGTCAAGATGTGATAGCATCTGAGGAAAACTGAAGCCTAAAAATTTGGCTCTGCCACAGATCCAGCAAGATGCAGAAGCATTATAGGCTGGCTCTGCCACCAGTCTACATGAAGTCTAGAAATCAGGTGCACTCAGTCTGTCCAGAGAGGCTCTTAACTCATTTGGCATAAAGCACACTTGCTTTTAAGTGCATTTGCCATATGCTATTTTCTGTGCCTAAAACTGTAGAGATGGGGCTGTAGTAATGTTAGAGAGAGAGAGAGAGAGAAAGTGAATTCCTGATATGCTGTCTCTGTACAAAGTTCTTACCAGTCCTACATCCTAACCTAAAAAACAGATTAAAAAACCATAGCAAATCTCTCATTTTCTCAATTTCTTTGCAGACACGACTTGCAAAGCATGAAATAAACAACACAATTTAAATTGAAAAAAAATGTTTCAAAACTTCAGCTGCAACTCAAGTCAAGCACAGAGTGATAAGACAGACTCTGCAGAAAGTACTAAATAAGTCTCTTGGTCCAAACACATTGAGGGCAATATAGGAGTTTACTGAAGAAAGGTTAGAGGAAAACAGCACTTGTAATGAGAGCTCAGTAAACTTCTCCTATCCTCAAGTTTTGTTTCATGCAAAGAGATGAGGCAAAAATAGATTGCTAACATCTGTTATCATCAGGAAAGGCTAGCTTGAAGTAAAAAGCCTGACAGGAAAGAAACTTGCGATTTTTATTTTCTCCCTCTCTGCTGCTATCCCCTCCCTCCAGTCCTCCTTTCCCTTCTTCAGCTAAAGTCCTTCCCAGCCTCTGTATGCACAGTACAGCTCATGTCCACACATGCCTGTGCTAGTTAATGTACAAAATTGCCTTACCAGCAGCAGCGCAGCGAGCAGATGATGAATTCCATTCCAACAAAATCAGCAGCAGGGGATTTCCGACGAGATGGCAGCAGAGTAAAACACAGTTCAGATACTCAAAGAAACATGGGAAACCCAAGATAACTGATTGCTGAAACACAGCCTGAAATACCAGTAGCACTTTGCCAGAATTCAGCAAGATGCAACTTCTGGCAGGCAGAGTGAAAAACAGAAAAAGGTGCTCTTCTAGAGAACAGGCATACATAGTTCATTCTTGAAGAGACAGCTGTACAAAAGAAAGAAATAGGCTTTCTGCCTTTCTTTAATCTATCAGAATAACTGTTATCTATAGGTTCCTCCTTTTATGGTAGAACTGTTTAAAATTAAAAAAAGCCTCTTTCCAACAAATGAAGAGTTAGCAATTATTTTGATAATGCTTTTCTCTATCTAGTTCTGCCTACCTTTCAAGTCAGTTTGGAAGCAAAGAAACAGTAATACCAAAACAATAAATAAGTAATGAGAACTATTTTTTCCAATCCTTCCTTTTCTCTTTCACAACATTAATTTCAGTGACTCAGACATATTACAGTCCAAAATGCCTGTTGAGTCTGTTGCTTTTTCTAAAACTTAACTTTCTTTCTTGAAAACTGTTGAAACAGTTGGTTTACACCTATTTTGTAAGATTTCATAAACTCTATTCATCGTTCTGCTTATTAGACAAGAGGGAAAAATTCCCAGACACAGAGCCTTAAAGCTCCACCTTGTGGAAGATGCCTAGAATATTCCAGTAGGCTTCAGGAAAAAAGGGACTTCAAACCAAGCTTACAGTTAATGTGATGTGCTTGACATTGGCATTTTTCATCAATCACACAGTAAGGAAACCTCTTAAATGGGTTCTGCACCAGCAGAAAAACAAGCAGTGGGGACCACCAATAAAACAAAAATAAATGGCTGTGACTTGAGTCCTCTGTCCAAGGGCCCTCACTGCAAGAAAGACACTGAGGTGCTGGAGCATGTCCAGAGAGGGCAACAGAGCTGGGGATGGGTCTGGAGCACAAGTCAGATGAAGAGCAGTGCAGGGAGCTGGGGTGGTTTAGCCTGCAGAAAAGGAGGCTCAGGGGTGACCTTACTGCTCTCTACAAGGACCTGAACAGATATTGTAACCAGGTAGGGGGTTGGTCTGTTTGCCCAGGAAACAAGTGATAGGGCAAGTGCAAACAGCCTCAGGCTGTGCCAGGAGACGTTCAGGAGACGTTCAGGAAGAAATTCTTCACTGAAAGGGTGGTTGAGCATTGAAATGGATTGCCCAGGCAAAAAGTGGAGTCACTACATCCCTGGTAGGGCTGTTCAGGAAATGACTGGACATGGCACTTAGTGCTGTGCTTTAGTTGGTATGGCGGTGTTCAGTCTAAGAATGGATTCAATATCTTGGATTCTTTTCCAACTGGAATGATTCTGTGAAAAGCTGGTTTTATTTTGTGGCAATGCAATAGTCATCCTCCACTGAACCAGCTGATAGCACCAGAAACCGTCCAGAACACATCTTGCTATCACCTTGTTTGCTGGTTCCTGTGCATTGGACTTACTCTCTCTGCAAGTAGGAAACCAGGGAATCACAGATAGGTTCACCTGGATAAGGAGCTGACAACCAAAGAACACAGCAACCTTGCCAGCAGGAATGGATAAGTGGCTAACAGAACTTACCCTGCAATACTGCATTTACTGTAATTTTACACAGGTGTTCCAAAATCTATTCACAGTCCCCTTCCAGCCACCTATTACAAACTCACTCAGCTGAAAGCTTGTGCTGAGAGCAGCTTTGTGCATCCACAGCTTAGTGCTGCTTGTGATTGTGCAGTCTGGGGACATTAAAGCACACAGAGCCGGTACTGCCCTCTGCTGAAAGAGCCTGCTTGGGAAAACTGTAGCAACTTTTAGCCAATTTTTCCTGCGTCATAGATGTACCTTGTTTTTCCTCCTTCTGCAAGCTTTACAATATCCAGGGTTCTGTTTTATTGTGGGTTCTGTTTTATTGTGAGTTTTTTCTTGCTCCTTCTTCCCCAGGAGGGCTACAAAGACATCCAAGAGGTTTCCAAGTTTATGTACTGTGATACCAGCACTCAGAGGCTCAGAGATCAGAGCTGCTGCACAAAAGCACTGCAGCCACAGCTCATGTCTTTAGCAATGTAAGCGCAAACAGATAAAAACATTAAAAAGAACAAAAAGTGAGGCATTCAAAAACAGCCCTATAAAAAAATTAAATTTTTCCTTTGTCATCTGCAGTACAGCAGTCATACAATAATGTCATGAGATGTTCTTTCGTGTAATAAACCCAAGATACTTAAAAAACATATACACATATCCATTTAATACTTGGAATTCGTAAAATTACCATAACCAGTAACTAGCTACTAACAGTAATCGCATTCCTTTCTCTGATGCAAACTTTGCAACGTTACTATTTTTGCTCAGATGTTCCACTTGGAGATTTAAACATTCAGAACAATCTGAAAATCTGAATACCTTATGGACGGAAATACTGTAGCAAAACTGAAAGTGCAGTGCTTTTAGCAACAGCATAACATCTGGCTGAACTATACCTTTGCTTGAAACACAAAGGAGCACGAACTGCTTGACTGCAGGGTCGCTGAACACATGGAGAAAATTTAACCGTGCCACTCCAAACAGAGGGAAGCAGCGCATCCCTGGAGCAGGGTCGCTGAACACATGGAGAAAATTTAACCGTGCCACTCCAAACAGAGGGAAGCAGCGCATCCCTGGAGCTCAGCAGAGCCCGGAGCTGCTCCCGGGGCGGCAGAGGGAGCCCGCTGCCCGCAGGTCCCAGCTCCGGAAAGGCGGGGACCGCGCTGTCACTCACCGCAGCCCACAGCCGGGGCTCGCTCTCCTTTCTCACCAGTGATCGTATCGCAAAAAAATAACGAGCGATTACTCAGCAGCCAAGGAGGAGAGGGTCGGACGTGCTGCAGCACCGTACCCTTTGAATCGGTATATTGGAAGAGGTGCTTGTTTTAAATTACGCTCCATATTTTATTCTTCCTGTTCTCGGAGCTATACAAACTCCAACTCCGAATGACCTTTCACTTCTCACAGCACTTCTGTGGAGGACATCCTTGGTTGTTCAGCTAACATCCTGCTTGGCCCCTTACTTAAAAAAAAACCCAAACCCCAAACAAAAAAAACCAAAACCCTTTTACTGCAAGAAAAATGTTTGCAGCCTCCATAAAGTTCTTATAATTTTCACTGTTGACGGCTGTTACCAAAAAAGAGCCCAGATACAGCAGAACAAAGCCTTAAGTTTATTAACAGATTTTAAAACCAACAGAAGAGATTAAATATACCCCAGCACATAACCAGAAATTAATGTACTTCACCTTTGCCCGCTGTAGTCCTTTGGATGAAACTATCAAGTCTTTATTAAAAAAAAAGAGAAAAAAACCCTCACTTAATACAGTTTTTCTTCCAAAATACAGAAGTGTATTTAAATTTTGTATAGTTCATGGAAGAGGACCAAAATCACTGAATTAAAAAATCATTACGTATGGATGGGAGGCCAAAAGCCCACTTGTGTATTAACAATAACAAAGGTTTTAAAAAATTTATTCCACAACAAAGGTATCAATAGTACCTGTCATCACTGGCATATGAAAGCCCCTTGTTTAAATTTAGCTTTGATTATTAGTCTTCATGAAATTAGAGCTAAAAATGTCTAAAAATGACACTCAATACATAGAAGTTTCAAAGCCACTGTCCTCACTCTGAACCCCATATGAGCCTCTCAAAAAGGAAATTCATGTTGAACCACAACTTTCTTACCCAATAATCTCCTTTTGCCCCCCTACCTTGCTTCAGCTACACTTGTGTGCACAATTGGGTGCAGTGGTTTGGATTAGTTTACTCAGAGCACTAATCACTGCACTCAAGAGGAGACAGACCCAGTTTAACTTATGTAACCTCATTACCAGCTGACTGAAGGAACACAGTGACTGAGAAAAGAATTGCCTTTTGTAAATTGGTGGCAGGTTTGGGTTTTTTGAAGAAAGATGATATACACACCTTAAAAAAGAGATGCAACCAAATTGTTCCTCTAACAACAGAAGCAGTAACACATCTAGCCTAGTCCAAGTCAGTCTTGTTGAGATAAAACTGTATCCTGTTTCTAGCAATTTCTTCCTTAGAAATCAAGAGCATTACAGCTAGATTATCTCTTGGAAAGCCCCAAGTGCTGCCACATGCTTTGTCACTACAGCACTCTCTATCTGGCTGCTTGGCAGCCTCACCATACATTATCACTCACTCAGCTCAGCTGCCATAGGCTCAGTTGTGTGGTGGGGAGTTACTGTGCCTGCTGAACCACTTAGTCTGCAAGCATACAAAGAGCATCCATAGCATCAAAGGGCCTGCAGGAACTGACTTTTTTTTTTTTAATCCACAACTTCAATTAGATTTATCAGCCTACAGACTAAAAATTCATTAAATTCCAAAGATCCCTTCAATAAACCACAGGAGAGACCTGTTTGCCCATGGAAACACACCTTCTCCATCATTAATAATTAAAACAGCAAAACTTCATAAAGGTAAGGCTGGACTCAGGCTGTCCAGCTATACTGAGAACTACATGCAAAAGGTATAATTACAGGAAGATTGTTCCAGGCAAAGTACAAGAACTGGGCAGAAAACTCAGAACCATGAGAAATTGATGCCTGTTTCATCTTACAATAATAAGATGAGACAAGTTTATTCATCTCCACCTTTCACAGAAATTACAACCCACAGAGACCGAGGACACGGAACAAAATGCATCAATTTGCCATAATAATGCACTCTGACAGCAATACACACACCGTGACCTTTAATCCATGTAGGCCTCTTCTGCACATTTAAAACAGAAGTTAGAAGCATGGACTGCAATGACAGATTACATGAGCATCATTGACAAGTCTATGTGTTGCCTTATTTTCATCTATTTAATAACCAAAGATATCAAATAATTCTGTTGCCTTGATCCTGACTGAGATTTCATGCAAAGTGCACTTATGGTATCCACAGTTCTCAACTATAATAAAGGAGGAAATTCCAGCAAAGGAGGTGATTATGCAGTTAAAAAATACAAATCCTTATTTGTAATACTGTGACAAAATTTGAACACTACAATTTAAAATAACCAATCAGAGCGAACTTCCTAAATAAAAGGATCTGGATAAAATACTTATTTCATTAGAAACTAATATCCATGCAATACATAGAAATTGAAATAAAAGTAATGGAAAGTATTTCTGAATTTATTGATATATGAATGTACAGAAAGAAAACATTTTTCTCCTTAATTAGAATGCTCCATCTAGCTGACCTTTGAGATGTTTTTTAGGAAGCCTGAGAAGACCAACATATTCTGGAATGTTGTCCTTGCCCAGTGCTAGAGGAGATTTGTAACACAGGCAGTTAACAGGCAGGCAAGTCCATGGTTTGTCCTTTCACATCTACATAGGTAAAATAACTGAAGGCAGCTGAAGAAGATCTGACAGCACACTCAGTTTCCTCTTAAGAACAGGAAATCCATGTTTTGGTTCTCCTGAGTCAAACTGTTCAGAAAGACGTCAACACACACAAAAAGGTAAACATGTGGCCTGCAATGATATGCAAAATTTAATATTTAGCCTTTTTATGCACTTGAAAAAATTAGGTATTCTTCTGAATGTACATTTGTATTTAGTTATTTCCTGCATTATCTACAGCATTGCACGTAGGGAAGTAGCTGGACTCTGGAAATTGAGCTTCTCTCTGCTTCTTTTCATCCTAATGTTACATAATGGACCAGCTTTTATAGTGTGACTGCCATCCTTGTCTTCAGTGTCCTCTTTACAGAGTTCTCTGGTTTTTCTACAGTAACTTACACCACAAGATCTGTATCTCATCATAAAATCTTCTGTGTCTAGCTAACGGGCAATGTCAGCATTATATCCTTAACAGAAATGACCTAATCCATCTTATTCTGCATTGAAAGTAGAGGACTCCTCAATTCTCTTCAAATATGTGACTTTAAACATACCACAGTTATCAAAGGCAAACACACACCCCTTGGGTTGCTGGGAAACAGGACTTTTCTAGTTTGCCTGGTTTAATACAGGATATACACACCTGCAGTACAGCACAATGACAGGAAAATCAAGCTGATTTTCTCAAAGTATTATTTTCTCTGATAAAAAATTCCCAGATGCACCAAGCTATTTTCACCTATGGTTCCTTCCACCCCCCATGAATACAATATATGACCATTCAAAAAAAAAAAAAAACAAACCCAAACAAACCATACAAACAAAACAAAAAACTAAAACAAACTCAAAAAACACTATCAGCCACCAAGGCTGAGCTAATTAAATCTGGCATGTGTTAGCTTCTGAGAAGCTGTCTCACTGACCAGCACACTAATACTTCTCATCCACAGACACGAAAACAGCACCTTCCAAAATGTGCACTTTCCAAAGCACTTCCCCTGCTATGTAGAGGGTACATAACCAAACCTCCACAAAGGCAGAAGAGAACTAGGCCTCACTTCTCCTTACACCTTAAATAAATGTCTTACATACTGGTCTCAAAATCACCCTTCAACCCTACAGAAAAGTTCATCAAGGTCCCCGTCCTTAAAAAAAGAAACCACACAAGCAAACTTGAAAGCTGAAAAAGAAAGTAACATTGTACATGGAATAAATGGGAAAAAACCTCACTAAAGCCACTGTAAAGATATTACAAAACAAAATATTGATAAGCATGATTAACATTTTAATAGTCATCACCAAAAGACAATAAATAGAATACATTCAGTAACATTTCATCAACTTGCTTTATAAATCCATAGTGCAGGAGTCAAATCTAGAAATTAGGTAAAAGTAGTTTGGATGCTTCAGAAAGGAATTTAAGAAACTGTCTTCCCTCCAGCACACCATGTATATCGTGAGCTTTTTTCCAAATAAAATGAATCATTTCCACATTTAGAATGTCTCCCTTTCTTGCTTAGAGACCTGTAAGAGGGATATCACAAGATTAAAGGTCTGCCATTACGTTTTCTTTTCCTCCCAGCTTGCACAGACCCTTTACTTACATGATAAGTAATTAGTTTACTGTGGAAATTTTTCCCAAAGGGGTGAACTGCATTTTAAGAACATACTCTAGCACCAACACATTTTGTGGGAAAGCAATTGACTTGAAGTAAAATACAGAGACAAACAGCATACTCAGTGATTACTGCTGCTGTTCTGACTTCCAGGTTAATAAGAATTTAACCACTGTGCATGTAGCACGAAGAGGAGGTGTCTTGGTTCACATCTCAGGAGACTTAGCCCAGCCTAATGTAACTTTTATCAGTTGTGCAACACAGCTGCAATTCAGACAGCCCCTTCACACAGCCACAAAAACTAATGCAGGAAGTCCTCCACTTCCTCTCATTATCATTACACTTCCAGAATTATACTTGCAATAGAAGCAGCAGCATCCTTCCTATGAGCATGTATCTTCTCAATTTGCTTGAGGCTGCACAATGTCCCTTTGGAAATGTGTCAGAGACCCAAAGCACACCTTCCATCTTCTCTGCATGTGCCTGGGACACAAAATATTCACCTCCCAAGGTCATTATGAGGAACACCATTTATAACTTGCTAAGCTTAAGAAGCTGCACAGTTCTGCATAGCTGTCAGTTTAGGGCAGCTGCTTAAACCCAGGGCAGCAGTGAGGGCAGAGCTTCCCCTTAGAAAGGTCTTGGTTCACTCACAGAAATCTCACAGCCTAATGAGAAACACCTCGTACATCAGGTGACATTCCTACTAGACAGCAGAAACACGACTTGAAATTAAAAAACTGAAGGGCAATTAATCTATTGGTCAGGAAGAGATGAATGCATATTTCAGATCCTTAATACTAGTGGTGGCCTTCCTCTTAAAGAAACTCCTTAGTTGGAAATCACTTCTTTAGGTAATGGAATCTTTCAAATTACTTCCTTCTCAGGGACTGCAAAAACTGTTTGTAAAAATGCAGTAGTCCACAACAGAGGGAAATCACCCTTGAAAATGCTTAGTCATGAATAATACATTTAAAACATGTATTACCTAACAGGCAAATGCATTACAGATTTAAAAGCCAATAAGTGAAATTGGAAGAGGTTTTTTTAAATGAAAATCAGGGCACTGTGTTTTCTGGTGATGACTGAACACAAGTGAGAAACTAGTTTTAAATATGAAGTTTGCTGTTGTAGAGCTCTTCACAGACAAGCATGTCCCAGACCTCCGCAGAAAAAAAGTGAAAAATGTGTCCATAGTTATCATGTTACCACAGTAAAGAAACAATAAGAAACTCAAAGCCTGAGCAACAAGGTAGATGGAAATCTAAGCTGAAGCCACAGGACACAAGAGTGTCACATTTCCTTCCCTCTGACTCAGGCCTGGATATACTAGGCAAAATAAACCCATGCAGCATGGTCAAGCATGCCTCACTGACAAACCTGCAGCATCACTGTTGTTTTCAGAGGCTTCCTTCAAAATGTGATGTAAGGAAGATCTATGTGCCCTAAAAAGCAAAGTACTCAAAACACTGTTTAGAGCTTTCTATTGTAAATGCTGCCAGAACTCATTCAACTTATTGTAAAGTCAGATGTATCTTAAATTCCTGGTAGTGTTTTACAGATAACTTAGAAACCAAATGCAACAGTAGCTCAATTGCCAACTCTTGCTTACTTTTTAAAAATGTATAAACAAGCCAATCTGAATTAAAATCATTGTGTTTCAAAACATCATCCTCACTCCACTATCAGTTATTTCATGAGCTACCACAAGTGTTATTTCTTATTATCCAGTCAGTCAAAAGATAAGCATTTTTGACAGTGTGGCTTAGTAAAAACATGATTTTCGTATTTCAGGGAAAATATTCCATTTATGAAGTATAATTTTTCAGAAACCCACATAAAAATATCTGAATGCTACAGAAATTAAGGTTGTTTCTTTAAATGGTTTGCTAATTTTTCCTTTTAGCAGGAACCGAGAGTGCTTGAATTCTTCACTACTATGCACAATACTCATTCTGCAGGTTAGGCTATTGCCCAAGCAAAAATTTCCCTGTGAGACTGAGAAGTATGAAATCTACACAGAATATCCATTTTAAAACATTTTAAATGTGATTTGCAAGACTCTTTCTAGCAGCTGAAAACTTTTAAGTCATTTTTCTGACTCCTGCTCCTGCTTTAGCAGTGCTACTGCAGCAGTGGATGTAGGTTATCAGCCATGCCTGAGGTGCTGTGCTAGCAACCACTGCAGAACCCACACCCACAAAGTTTCTCCAAAATCAACAAGTGAGAGCAAAGCTCACAGAGATAACTTTATCCATACTGCCTAATGGAAAACAAACTGCAACCTATGCACCCCAGTCTTACACTAGGAAGAGAGGTCACACTGAAATTCAACCACAACCTGGAGTTACTGGTGGCAAGCCATTCCCTATATTCAAGGTGTGCTGCATTTTCTGCTACCAGGGTCTGTGTGCATAAAAAAAGTCATCCAGAGGAAAGAACTAAACAAAAAAAAGTTCATTTGTCCCTTAGCCTATCTCCATATTTATCATGTTTACCAATGCTTTAATCCTATCAACAGCTTAACAAGATGCAGACTAAGTATCTCAAGGATATCACTATATGTGAGTCTTTAAAATATCAGCAGTTCGCAATAACCTGCCTGAAAGTTCCCATTTTAGAAATGGGAAGTGAAAGACAAAAGGGAGCCAGAGAGATGTGTCTGAAGTCACCTGGCATGCTAATGGCCAAATTCAAAATAAAAATCCAGCTCTACTGGAGTCCTAAACAGCTCTCTGTAGAGACAGGAAGAAAATCTGAAGTCCAGTTAGTCACATCAAGAGCAGCTCCACTTGTTAAGCAAATAATTTTATTCCATGTTCACCAGCATTTCTTAGTAAATTCTCCTAGCAAATGTTTATAACAATATGGACACATGAGAATTCTCTCCCTTGCCCCCTCTGGAAATATAGGAAGACTTAACTGCTAAGAGCAAGCTTAGAGGTATTTTATCATCCTCACCAGAAATGGTTCTTCAAGGACTCAGAGAGGGTGGAGAGGTAGATAACTTTTTACAGTCTTGTCTCTGTGATAGGCCTATAGCACATGTTCATCACAACCAAATCCAGACTTTGGAAGGCTTTGGTGGAATAGGTGCACAGATGTTCCTCCCAGCAACTCAGGCAAGAAATACTGATTCATCATCAACAAGAAACTGTAAGCTAAATAGAACCTAACATTCAGGAGTTAATCACAGCACCACCATTATAAACCCTGCTGCAGGACACTGGCTAATGAAGAAACAGCAATATTCAACACGATACATGGTGTATTTCAGGTTTCTCTCTTGAGCATGATCAAGCAGGCCAAGGGATGCTGAGAACAGTGGGAAAAGCTACGTGGCCTGTTAAAACAGGGATAGCTGTCCTTTTTAACTGGCTAATGTAATCCTTTCCCTCCAATTTTAGTTAGCAAGAAGGCGATATTTAAATAAGCAGCTCCAGGCAGTACATTTCTCTTAGAATTATCATCCGGCATTGATTTGTTTTTGGTAATTGCCTTTGGACATTCTAGAACAACAGATATCATGAAATATACACTGATGAAAAAAATGAAGAGTTATTCAGACAGCCACGTACACACTTATCTGGTACTGCAAGTAATTTGTCCTCTTGTTTGTATCTGAAAGCAACGTTAAGCTGAGGGAAAAACATTTCAGAGTAAATGGGAGGCCTGGCATAATCATAGCCATTAGCATGAAACCTGCACCATTAAACCATATTTATGGGGAAGTGAAGAAACTGTCCAACAGTTTTGTAAAACATTATCAGTAGGAATTTAAGAGCTGCAGGTTTGAATTATAAACATTGGAAAACAAACACACCAAATCTTACAATGTCCTGTGATTCTGGAGCTTTTTCATTTTCAGTGTGAAAATCATGCAGAAGTAACTACCATGCACTCACCTGCACAGAAAAATGCTCTGGTGCAGCACAAAGTTTTTGAAAAAGTTTATGTTGTGAATCTGAAACTCGGCTCAAACTCCAGTAGGGCAACAAAAGACACTCATCCAACAGCTGCTGGCTGTTTTCATCACAAGGAAATACCTCCAGTTTGCAGTTGTGTTCTTTCACAGCTGCTCAATCCCCATAAACCCATACAGCAGGTCACAGCACAAACCTGCAAGGTCACAAATATTAGTTTCACCTCTCCCCCTGCACTCTTGCACCGGGAGCATGCAGATGGTAGGTGCCTGCACACTGGGTGCTTCCCTGCTTCACAAAGCTTTGGATGGCTCTTGACTTAGCACTGGCTTTAAACACCCATTGGCCTCAAGTGAGACAATCTGGTTTGTGCTTTGTTATTCTAATATATGGATTTGCATAGCATTCTTGAAATATTTTGCTGGAAATTGACTACTTGGACTTAAGTTTTCTAAATAGCATTGTCCTCCCAGTCATTAAACACCTGGTGGAAATCATACTCCAGCTTTTGTATTTCCATCACTTGTGAGGAACAATTTCTTATCAACCATCAGGAAGCACTGAATTACCAGCCTGCATTCCACAGTGTAAAGACTGCATTGTAGAATTGGGTGAAGTAGTTTTCCATGTTTTTCCTAAAATTATTTCATCCCACAAACATGAACTATTCCATCTCCAGATTTGAAAACAACATGTAACACTAATCACAGATTTTCCCTACTAGAAAGCTACAAAGCATCATTATCACATCCTTCAATTAAGGACAGGGTGTTCTACTTCCCTATTAGCGTCAGATTTTGCCCGATAAATAACTACAAAGCATGATTACTGCATCCTTTAGTTAAGGTTACAGGGGTTTGCTTCCTTAATGGTGACTAACCAAAGAGTACGTAAGCGACAGGAAAAGAACACCATTCCTCTCTCCTGCTACCTGCAGATTTGATTAATGCTAAGAAGCTGTTATGGTGATCAGTGCTACAGACAGCAAACTGCAAGACAAGACCAGATGAATGCCTGGTCTAGCAAGAACCAGCACATTTCTTTGCAGCCAGTCTTAATACATAAAATACTCAGATCCTAGTTTAGAATTTGGGAGTGCAAGTTTCTGCAAGAGTGCTACAAAGCTTTTTCACTTTAATTTTATCAGGAGGCAATACTGACCACCAGAGCTCTACACACATACATGTATATAAACCAGCAGTCCCAAATGCTCCTGAGCAATAGCATTGGTATTCACCATACCAGAAGCCACCATCCTTGAAAGCAGAAAACCAATATTTTGCCAACAACCAGAAGATGAGACTACAGAAAAATTGCTCTCTTCAGGTGATGCCTGTGCTCTGTTCAGATGGATACTGAGCTTTTTTACTGATAGGCAAGATACCCAAAAAAGAGATTATCCTTAAAATGAAGATCCCACTAATGTTTGTCTGACGGAAGAATTCAACTTCTCCTTAGCAAAACGGTGTTTAGTTTTTGGAAGTACATAAAAACAGTTCTAATTGATGATGCACTGCTTTTTAAAGTTAGCTTCAGTTCCAATTAAATCACAAGTGACATGGCTGAGAGCACAGTATTTTCTGCTCTGCTGGGGTGGCCGGGGTCCAGGCCATCTGCGTGGAATGCAAGGCAGGACATTCCACCCTTCCGCCAGCATGTCCAGCGGTGCCAGCCGCTCCTGCAACCCGCCAAGGGGACAGGGAGGGATCTTCTTTTGTTTTCCTTATTTGTTTATTTGCTTTACTCTGGCAGCAGGCAAAGAGCTCTTCTCTTGCCAAGTTCATTACTATTGTAAAGTGTTCCCAATTACACTGAGTAAAGCACTACAGTGAGGAGGGAAAAAAACAACTTTAAAGTTTACAATTAAACTGCAGAACTTTTTAAGGCTTGATTTCAGGAAACAGGTGGGAGCTGGATTTAGCATATCTCTCCCAAGTGCCCAAATCCACACACATCACTCATTCAAAATATTTCTTTCAACTTTTTCAATAAAGTTTTTTGTTAAATTAAAGAAGCATGCAAGTTCTATCAGCATCTTCATTTGCTGGTCTTCTGCAACCCCCTTCCAAAACTTCTAAGTTTTATGGTTAGACCTGCGACTTACCCAGCCACAGGTGATACAATAACTACTATTTTCCAAAATTACAATCACTTTGTTATTATCAACATGAAAAGGCATGCCTGTATCGTTTTGGCCCCCGTTAACTTTTCTCCCTCATCCCTCAAAATTCTCGTCCCCCACTCCCTGAGTACAGACACAAATTGTTGGTGGAGCATCTGAGAGTCCCCTAAAGATGACAGACTAATCAAGCAGCAGTATTCTACTACTGGCATAACAGATTCAGGAAGATTACATCATCGTTTTTCTCAGTGGCACCACAGCCTAAATCAGCCTTTTTCGTATGACTCTACTCTGGAGGAGTGAAAAGTGCTACTCAGAAGCTTAGAGGACAAGATTACTACCTCCAGTTTTAACATTCTGGACATCAAGTTGACTGCCACAGCCATACAGAGCATATGCACAGAATAAGTTCTTTCTCATGTACAGCTCAGTTGTTCTGTGTCTACTCTGCAATTAAAACATCATGTTTGCCTTTGAAGATATTTTATTTACTGACTTGTCTCTTATGTCTAATTTCTAGTCCCAAAATTTATCTATCAATCATTCTCCCACTTCTCAGATCAGTCAGTACTATATCAGCCAGGACTAAGCTGCAAAAGACAGAGCACCTTCCTCTGCAAGAAAGAGGAATCCAGTCCCACGTAGTAACTAGTTCTCCAAGCACAGCAAGACACAGTACAGAACTGCACTCTGACATGCAGGAGCAAGGCTGTCCTTTCCAAGACAAAGATAATCAAACAAAATACAGCACTTGTTTGAAAGGCATTAGTCACAAGTCCCTTCTGCATAGCGGAAGAGCAAAGCATTTGCTTCATATATTAAAAACAGGTAGAAGACCTGAACACAGCAATAACTTATACTACAAGAGTGCTGAACATCCCACAAAATCCCTGTTTCTCCAAATACATGAAGTTCCAGCAGCCAAGAATTAAATCCAGAAATCTTCCATTGTTCTTTCACTGTGAAAAGAATTCACAGTTACACTTTAATACACAAAAGGAAGCAGTAAGATCAGTAAATCCTTACTGTCAATGCTTAATCGATACCCGCTTAGGAAAAAGGATGAGAGAAGCAGGAGAACAGGAGTAGCATTAAAAGCAAACACACATCCACCACTTCCTGAAGTTAAACAAAAGGCACCAGAACTAACCAGGCTGCTGCCAGCCCTGTGCCCAGCTCATACCTGCCACGCAGCTCCTGCCCACAAAACACGCCAGACATGAGCATTTCAAAGACTGAACGTTAGCCTTTCGTGAGATGTCCCCACGTTTCTTAGAAGGAAAGCAACAAGAAAATGGACTGCTGTCTAAATCTGTTTACCTAAAATAAGCCATCCTTACTTCAACACTCCCTCCCTACCCCGAGGGATTTAAGAAGCATGCACTGCCATGATCTGACAAGATCCAATAAACCGGACAGCCTCCCTCTCCCTTGCACAAGGACACAGCTGCTCTGATGTCTCATGTAGGCCTTGTGTGTCCAAATGTCGCCTGTACCAGCCCAGCCAGATCTTTATTTCAGTAGCAAGTGTTACACATTCCTCTAATGAAGGCTGCAGTTAGACCCACAGGCAGATAACCAAATCCCAAAGGCTTCTTCTCACACAAAAAGATCACTGTCCCTTTCCAGCTCCTCTCTCTCTTAGAGTAGCTCTGCTAAAACTTGATGCACTTCCCAAGCAAAACTGCCACCAGCTAATCTCTAAAAGCCACCAGCACTCTCCCCCTCCCCCCAAATGGATCCATCCACAGAACAAAACCAGCTGCTCCTGATAAACATACATGGCTGCATTTCACAATACACTGGAGACCTCTAAAGCACTGTGCCTGAGCACAGCATGCTTGGTCAACAAGTGTATTAAGACACTGCCTCTTGCATGCTGGAAGCACAAATATCATTGGGAAAATGTGCACAAAATCAGAAATTTTAAGCATGAACTGAGTCACAAGCAATGTACTCTGAATGGCAGCTAGGTAAATTCAGGGTGAACAGAATTAGTCATCTTCAGTGAGTCACACAAAACAGTACAATTTGCAAAGAAAGCAAATTAAGAACATTCTGTTGTAATTGATTTTAGTAAAGAACTTGATGTAATTTCATAGTAAGTGCATATATTTTGTAAGTTCCATGCTAGATTTTTACATACCAAAACATCTGGTTGAGCATGTGGCAATAGACAGTATGTGATGCACACCCTACTTCCTAACCTCCCTCTGGTGCTCTGGCCAGCATGAGTTTGCCATCCGTGGCACTAAGAGAGGGAGCACATTAATCACTATTCTTGTATAATCACATCTTCAATAAACAGGATTTCAGACCTAACAGCTGCCCCCAGCAATGGGCAATGTGTTATATCTAAGTCAGTCCTTTACCAAAAGATTACATGTGCCTCTCCACAAAGGGAAACCATCTCTGTCCCCAGGATACACAGCATCCCAGAGTACCAAGTGTTATGTCAGCAGAGGGGAAAAAAAAAAAGGCAAAAGATAGGCATAATTTGGAGTTGAGATTTTTGCTGTTACCATAGAGGGTGACAGAACACAAAGAAATTACACAGAATGACTCCAATTTGCATTCACTTTGCCATGGTAAAGCAACTTGTATATAAAAGACAGCCAGTCTAATTTTAGCAGAAAATACACTGATGTACAAACTATTCTTCAAATAATGATAATCAAGTTAGAAAGGCTAAGTCTCAATCAGAAACTACATCTATGGAAAGTGTGCTAGAGCATCTCTTGAAGCATATGAACCACATTAGCATTCCCCACCACCCCATAAAAGTCACACATGTACATACAAACCATCACCACAAACTCTCATGAAATCTGCAGCAATTAAACAGCATAACCAGCAAGCTGACATGCAGCTTGTTTCTGCAACTGCCCTGGCCCCTCTAATCTTCTGCTTACCAGCCTTGCCATCCTGACTGATTACACTTTGGTACCAGACTTGAAGTTATTTTTCTCCCACCAAACAGAAGCATGTTCTGTCAGTGACATTTCTGGCTCCACAGTTGTAGCAAATGTGAAGAACAACTGCACAGACATTGGAACAATTATTTCTCAGAGGATATATTACTTAACTGAAAATGGATTATTTTAACCTGTTTTATAGAAAAAAGGTTTCATCTTGTCTAGCACTTAACAAGTTTCCATAGCACCTAATGACACAGTTCCACTAATACATCAAGCCAGCAAACTGTCACTACCACCATTACAATTGATCACACTCCCCCTTCTATCACTCCAGTCTTCCCTCTATGCCTCTCCCATGCAGAGGTACTTGTGCAGCTGTACAGTGAATTGGATCAGGAATTGATCCCAACTGAAATAAAATGCTGTTTTCTTTCCATTAGTTTTAAGCTGCATCACTGGTAGCAGGATCCAATTCCCAAGCACTCAAGCACTTGAGCTGGCAAAAAGAAGAATAAACAGCTCCAACAGAGAGAAGGGCACTTCTCTCAGCAGTCTCAAAGTGCTCAGGGAACTATGGCATAAATTGCAGTGTCTTTGTGTGATAGCAAGAATTTTGTTATAGGATACTCTGGTGCTTTTTATTAAGACCTACTCCTCCTTGTAAAACTATACCTAAAGTTCAGTTCCACAGAAAATCTTCAAGGTTGCCTTTACAGATTCTTCACTTGTTACTTCAGCTTCAGTTGTTTCAGTTGCTTTCTCTCTTCTGGAGTGAAAGTAAAGCATTTGTATTAGAAAATTATATAATGCGTAGTGAGCAGAAGAAACCAAATGAGGTATTTGTGCCAAATCTGAAAAATTTAGGGAGTTCAACAGCTCTTTTCACCTCTCTTCTCACCTTTTCCAGAAGAGAAGGTTTTAAAAACAGGGGAAGGATCACAGTAGAAACGACTGGGCACAACTCCTGGTGTCACCAGAGCTCCTGGGCTGAGGCTCTTCCACGCCATGGCTGTGACTATGACAGGCATGGTGGTACCTGCATTTATGCTGGATGGCCCATTATTGCAACTGACAAAACAAATAAATGCCCGGTGAGGAAAATTCTCCTTCTCCTCCAAATGATCCACCCTGTTTCCCAATTCTCAATATTATAAAAGCAATTTAATGTTCTCCATGTTGTGAATTCCACTTTTACCTCTTCCAGTCTCAGTCATGAAGAGTAGCAACACATTTGTTATCTGGTGCTTTTTCTGCCCAGCTGCATGGATATTAAGAGAGGGAAAAGCCATGTACATGAGACAGACTTTTATTGATGTTGATTTTATGCTATAATTTTATACTTTTCATACTTCAGTGTGCTAATGTTTTGTTCAAAATAAATCTCAATGATCCAAAATAATGAACTAAACCTAGCATTTAATTTTCCAAATAGTACTTGCACATTTTGCATTTTGATACATATGCTAATACCTACTAATTAGAATCATAACAAAGACTTTAAAGATAGGAATTAGGGAGAGGAACTTTCCAAACCAAAATTGATTCGTTATATGACAAAACAAACATTAGAACCACTTCTTCTGTATAATGATGCAAAATATTCTCACAATAGGAGAATTGGAGGAGAATTCTAATAGAAAAAAAAAATTTTAAACCTACACGCTATAAATTTGCCTTTTCATTATGTTCAGCCTCAAACACTGCTAAAATTAAAAAATATAATATATATTTTGTCATAGCTCAAAAAAACAAGAGATAGCACAGTTTCTGTGTGATACAGTACCAAGTCCCAAAATTTATATGTGTATCATATTTCTAATACCATATTATCTATGCGGTATTAGAAATGGGTGACATACACCATGTAAGGACTTACTGATAAAACCAATACTGCAGTATTATGGTTACATTCTCTGTAGCAAAAATTAGTCTCATTGTTTTAGAGCACTTAAAGGACCAAGGAAGCTTCTGCACTCGTGCTTTTTTACAAAGACAAAGGCATATTTTCCTTTTTTTCAGCACTGCAACTACATTAGCTTAAGAGGCTGTTTCACATAAGCCTACAAAAGATGAAGCAATATGATTTCATTGTATGGGAAGATCCTAATCAGTACCTCATATTAGCAATTTAATACCAAAGACCACTGAGACAGACCTTGAGGTTAAAATCCATCATCTTTCCAGGAAAAATCCTTTGATACATTCTAAAAGCTCCTGCCTTCGTAATAAAAATAAAATTCTGTCAATCATTCTGCTTTTAGATTAAACTCATAAGCAAAATTATGCTCACTAGAAATATATTAATATATGTTGAAATCCTGAGAAGTATTTCAGCACGGCAGGAAAAGGGTGTCACACTATTAGAATTGCAAACTATGTCACCTTTTAGCAAGTGACCAGCAGCAGGCCACCAGAAGTGCTTGGCAATGGAAGAAGGCTTGTTTTCACAGTAGTTAACGCTTACTTTAGGGCTAATCCATCTCAACTTTGTAGACTTGCTTACCTCAGCAATCTGCACCTCTGAAATGAGTAATGGGAGAAGTTGATATTCCTGTTCCAGACGGCTGCTTTCAGTGTTTGTGCGAGTTCATCTGCGGGTACACTGCTCCACAATGACAGCGTGAGTATTCAAACTGCTACCAGACTGACCACCTGGTTCTTACTATGAGCCCTGACAACAACAAACAAACAAACAAACATACCCCCCTATCCCCAACAAATTCAAATCCTGAACTGGAATTTAGACTACTTAGATATCTGTAGTATACAAAATGCTACTCAAAAAACAAGCCCATCCATCAGCTAACACCACCTTGCTCATCTCTTACACCATGTGTTGTGCACTTCTCTCCTTAGCAGTCCCCACCTTGGTCACACACAGAAGATATCCCTGGAGCCATATTGTCATTCACACTGAAGGAAATAACACTATTTGAAAACAGGATGTACACAAGAGTTTTTTTTCTTTTTTCTTTTTGGTATGCACATTCCCAACTTACATCTTCAAGGAATATTTGGGCAAGGGGAGAATGAAGTCAAGCCGAGAGCTTTACATAACCATCAAACAAACAGCAACAAGAGGATGAAACAAGATTATGCTCTGAATACTCTTGTCTAACTGGAAGGCAAAGCCAAGAAGCCCAGCAGAAAATACAAGCTCGAAGCAAACTGTCTTATTTCCCATTGCTTCTGTGTTTAAAAACATCCCCAGTATGCATAAATCAAGATGTCACTGGCAGTGAATACAGAAGCCCAGCTTAACTCCATAGCTACAAGGCTCCATTAATCCCTCTCTAACATTCTCACTAGGGTCCCCAGCTTTCTTTTGTTCTCATAATATCAAGCTATGACAAAAAAAAAAAAAAAAACACAAAAAAAACTGTAGCAATGACACATACGGAAGAAATTTGTATTCACTTGTCAGATACTGGGTAAAAATATCTCCCTCATAGTCACAGCAGTGAAAATTAAAGCAAGCAGGGGCCACTGGGGCATATGGACAATCATTCCAATTTTTTTTAACACAAATTTATTTACAAAAGCACTCGAAATACTGAGAACAGTCACAACTGTAGTCCAACATGGATCAACATCAACCAGCAACATCATTACTTGGGGGCATTTTTAAGATAATCAGTCTTCAGAAACATTCCTAGTTCGTGCTTGTGTCAGCTCCATTTATTATTATTGCAAGGGAAGAGAAATGCTGTCCTCAGTAAACTTACTGGAATGAGAAACTGGAGCAATAGAAAGCAACAGTTCTCCCCTGGAGAAAGGGAACCTCCTGCTTTGGCACAGCCATGCTAAAAATCCAGACAGCTTTTCTTGGGACAAGGTGTAACCCACTGAAATCTGTCAGGGATGGTACAGATGTTGCTGTCACAGTGCATCTGAGGAAGCATGCACTGCATGTTCAACTTTTTTTTGCTTTCCTTCCACTTCCAGATGTGAACTATTTCCATAATTATCCAAAGAATTTATCAGCAACTTCTTCACTGGTTTGCGTTGGTAAAAGCTATACCTTCTAAAGAAAAGAGGACAAAAGAGACAGCACTTAAAAAATCTGGACACCTTTTCATATTAAAGGCTCATAAGAGCTGCTACAGCCTTGTCTGCTCCACTGGCATAGGACAAGGTCATTCTTGAGATGATTCAGGACTTAATCTTCTCCAAGATATTCTGGAGAATGTAATACCCAAATGAGTCAAGTTCTACTGCATTTTAAAGGAAGCTGAATCTCACCAGGAAGTACAGAGGTACAAGACTCAAATGTTGGACACTGCAATACATACTTTAGTTACCTTTTGAACAGTTTGCTAAACCAATGCAAATCCTTGAGAAACCTATATGCACAATAACCTGCACACAATATTTTCATAACAATTTGGTTTAAAACCTACTAAAGAAGGAAGCCAAGGAAGAGCAGTAGGTTTTCATAAGCCTAAAGTGCAAAAAGTTCCAAGGAATGTAAAAAGGTCATTTCAGTCACTACACAAACACGATTTATTCTCAGCATGATACCAAAAAATCACAGGTAGTATTCAACTGATCAGCTGCTTGACCTGGCTTGGTTATATAGTAGTCCTTGCTATACCCAGCAGAATTCTATCTTCTTCTTCTACATACTTAGTGTTTATATGTCGCCTGATCAAGACTTTCTCCTCTGTTTATACTACATAAATAAAGGTAGGCTTATTCAGCTAGTGCCATAGAAATAATAGAACTGAGAAATGCAAAGTGTATTTAGAACACATACTGAGATCTCCTTGTGCACACACACCAACAAAATCCCATCAACATTCTTTTAATGAGAAAAAAACCCCAGTCATTATTCTTTTTATCATAGATCCTCACCCTAAGCATTCTGTCTGAAGAAATTTGAGTTTGGCATTTACATAATTTTAAATGGCAATTACATTTAGGGAAAGCACCTTCAACCTATGATCTTTTAATTTCCTATTTCTAGATGCTAAAATAATTCCTACTCAAGGATTATAATTAGCAAACTGGCTAAGACTTTAATACTGTAGTCCATTATTTTGTTTTAATCACAAAAAATTACCAGCCTGAAAACAATTCTTCAGATTGTGACAGAAGTTTATATAAATTTAAGAAGCTTAAACTCAGAATAACCAAGAGGAACAAGGAAGTTTCAGATATTTAAACTGTTCAGGAAGCACTGCAGATTCAGGACCACCAAGGCCAATGTACCATCTGGCTTCTCTGAAAACACAAGTAGATACTTGCCTTTGAAAAAGACCTATCATAAGAAAAATAAGCAAGTACACATTAGAGAAACAACAGGAGATCAATAACACAACTCACATACCAACCAAGTGGTCTCATTTCCAAATTTACATTCTATTCTTAATAGTGTTTAAACAGATTCTACCTTAATTCTTGCCTCCTTCTGGGGAGGAACGAGAAAAAGTGGCAAATTTTCACCTCAAGAAAACTAGAAATAAAAGCAAGAACACCACCATGATTCAGTATTAATATCCTGGAATACTTTAAAGTCCATAGAATTTCAAATCTTCTCCCCTAATAACCATTTCCATCTTCTTCTCTCATTATCATCGCATTATCAAGATCATTAAAAGTTACTGGAAAGATTAACATTTGTCAAATGATAGTCAGAGTCCCAAAGGTGACATTTCAACGATGAACAGCAAATACCAGGAGAAGAGTGACTTATGTCATCCTTCAGAACCACATACCATAATTCAGAGCCCCTAAACAAATGCAAGAATGAAATATGCTAACAAGACAGCTGACTTCGTGAATAATAAATCTGAAAGATTTGACCATAGTCAAAAAGGTGTTAAAGTAACGAAAAAGAGGTATCCATTTCTTAATCTTTCTGTCAGACATCTTGGAGGTGAAAATGTGCTTAAAATGACTTAAAAATCATGAGGCAAGGCATTCCATGAGTACTTTAAGTTTTCCAAACACAAACACCTGCTTTTTTTCCAAATTTAAACACCAGTACATTTAGTACTTTTGTAAGAAGAAACAGATTTTGGAAATGAGTGTTACCAGAGGTATTTTAGAAGGGAGTTACATTCTTGTCCTTCTGTAGTAATCAGATTTTTGTGAAGCATTTCAACTTCCTGTACATGAAAAGGGGAGGTATTTGCAAACAAAAGATTAGGCTTTACTGTGCTGTTAAGCAAATTTGTTCTGAATATCTACCTCTGCATCTCAGAACTACCATAATGCAAAACAACAGTCTACCAAGACCAGAACTCCATTCTGATAATAGCCAGCACTATTTATGGAGTCAGAAGACTCCATAAACCTCTGGAAATGCAGCTAATTGCCCAACACCATTTCCCAAGAGAAATTTCTTCCCAACTGACTGCTCAGCTTAGATGCATGGACTGAAAACCAGCATTATCCCTGCTAGCACTCTTGCTACTGTCGTCAATCTTTACAGAACTGTATTATTTACCTTAGCGGATCATAGAATTTAAATTCTCAGCTCAGCTATGGGCTGTATACAAAAAATTCTTCCTATTTATTATTATTCCAACCTTCTCGTGTCATGCAATACACCAAAATTGTTCTTTATTTTCAAAGTATGCTGGCAAGTCAATTGTCTTTAAATCCACTTTTGCCTTATTTTCCCCCTCATTTTTGAACTTGCTATTGCTTTTCCATATGATGAAGCAGAAACAGTATTTAGTGAAACCCAGCTAACTGAAGCTCTTCTTGGTTTGATTTTGTAACAAGAGCATATTGGAGAACTCATCGTTTCTTTGAAGGTCTGAGCGCCTGCTGTGAAACTCACATTGTCATTTTACTACTAAACCTCAAAATTTTGTGCAAAAAAAAGCAAATCCAAAATGAGATTAAAAAGTAACAGTTTCATGTTAGTAGCTGGCTGTCACTCTAGAATAATATTTGTTTTAGGAACCAGGAGTTAATGAATAGCCCATGGCTATACGATAACCATTGTCTCCCTTGGAGATTAGACTCCTTTTTAGACAGGTTTATCACACAGGATTTTTACTTCATGTCCTGTGCACTCCACCCACACCACTATTCTCCAGGGATCTTAGGGAAACAAGTCATGAGGAGAGTTCCTGTAAGCAGGAACTTCATTACTTTCACTGGGAACATGGATCCAATTTGCATTAGTTATTCCCACAGCTGTTGAGTCCTGCCTTTTTTTTTTTTTTTTCACATGTAACAAGTCCATATACTGTGGCATATACCAGCAAAAGGATAAGGGGACAGTTGATTTTACTTAGGCTCTTTGAGAAACATCAGATTTGCAATACCCTTTGGTAACAATGCATTATTTTTCATCCAAAAACATACCAAAGCTAGGAAGTATTATCCCTGTAATTTATGAATACTGACCAATCTACTCCATTGTTTGGTCAGCAGTACCACACAGTTTTAATCAGCTTTCTCTCTGTAGAGCTACTAGAACTTTGTGCCATTTCAAAAAAGCTCAAGATAAATGTTAGTGAATTGGAGAATTAAGATGAATGGCGGGGGGGAAGTACATATTCCTATTTCACTTGGCTAGGGGCAAAAAGCTCTGGGTGGATTTGGTTTGCACTTGCAGTTTGGCTCCCCACCACAACATTTGACCTTCTCCACTGTTCCATAGCTTGACTATGTCCAGATTGACTTCTACAGTAGTTGATGGACACAGTAAGAGCAGGAAACATGGAACAGTTACTGAACTGTAGTTTCAAAGGTAACAGCAGAGGACAAAATTTTGCACAAAGTTGCACATTTCAGCCTAATCACCTTTCATTTTCCATCACACTATCAAACTCCAGAAAGCAGGAGGTTCTTTCCCACTCAGGTTCTGGGCCGTCCACAAAGGGTGCACTGACCTGGTAGATGGTGCCCTCAGGGTCAAACCTCACATCATCACCAGTGCTTCCCTCCCTTAGCCCTTGAGGCTGGTCAGCACCATCTTCTGGCCTAACTTGTGATACCATCAAAGTGCATACACTGATTTTTGGCATAACTGGGTCCAGACCCTTTGTCTGCAAAGTCACAGACCCAAACAAACCTCATACACACCCTTAGATCCAGAAGGAGAAGAAAATATTATATACAAACCATAAGACAAGAACTATTGGCCAGGGATTGGAGGGCAGGCCATAATTTTTGCAGCCACAGGCAAGCAAAAAGTCTCCACAGAACAGAACACAGTGTCCTGTGATACCTGGTAGCCTGCTGCAGGCCTCTGCTTGCTAAATGGGAACATGTGACAAAGCAGGCCACAGACATTTATCTGGATGAACCATAAATCACTCTTTTAGGTCAAGCATGGACTGGAATTCCCCGGATCCAAGTTCTTCAGGCATTTGTTTTGACAGCTACGGGTCAATTACCAACAGTGATTGTACATAAGATACTACTGTGTGCAGCATTTTAAAAAATATCAAGCTCTTAGTAATAATGGAAAATAATTATCATTCCTTTATTAAACCCAGACAGGAAATGATGATGTCTGCTAATGAAGTTTTATTACATGTATAAACACCATCCTTATTCCTGTATTTGCTTCCTCTTTGCTCAAAATCTGCTTACTCAGACAGCAAGGCTGTTTTTAGCACTGGGGGCTATCAGCCTGGGGATATCTCATGCACTCTTGGGTTGGTTTTCCAAATTGTCACTTTTTTCCTACTGTTTGTCACTGAAAGAGTGCTTTGGCACTTAAGAAGTCAAAGGAATGAACTTGAATTGCATCTTTTAAAGCACATCAAGACATTCATTGAAGTTGTCCTACAGAAATTAAGCAACCTCCATGTCAGCTTAAATCGTTATTGCTACAGAAATATTTAACACCCTTTTATTTTACATTTTCAGCTTGGCTCAGAAACACTGTGGATAGATGACACACCTAAACAGGTATAACCAATGCGTTTAAATTTGTCTGTCTTTATTATAAAGTTACTTCCTTCTCATGAAGTTCTTGCCAACTTTTTTATTTTATAATAACACCCCCCCATGTTTCAGAATAAAATGTTTAAACATGGGAATTCATAAATCTACTAGGTAAGACTATTTCTTTTTTAATTATAGAATGGATTACAACTAAACAAACAAACAAACAAAAAAGCCCCAGCAAGTGATCTTGTCCTGCAAGAGAGTGGATTACATTGCATGTTTCATGAACTGCAGAAAGTATTTCTTCATTAACAAGATGCCTCCTTGTCAGTATTCCCACGGAGACAAACAGTGAGAGCTGCTAAGTCTTCACTCTACCTAAAACCAAGAGGAACTTGATGTAAACAGAAACATTGATTCTATTAACAATAATGAGAAAATACAAGTCTGTGAACATGTAAATAATACCCTGCCCACTTAAAAAGTTACACCGCATATAGCAATAACTGCCTACATTTTAGTGGATGACTGTGCACATCCCGTCTGAAACAAGCCTGGAAAAATAAACAATAAAAAAAAACACATCCAAAAAACCAAAAACTACCAGCTTGTTACAGTACTGTGTGAAAACAGAAAGGTCCCCTTTAAAAGGCAAACCGACAACATTACCTACAAACTTGCAGTTAAATACCTAAATTCTTGTACATTACAAGCACAAAGGCACAATCTTCCCTTTCTTAGATGAGTTTTCATAGCACTTTACTCCACTTGCTCAAGCCTCAACAAGCTCAAGTGACTCAGGCCAGTACCTTCATATTCATCAGGGTGGGGCAAGGGAGAAAATCTCAGTACAGACAATTTGGGGTTATAAGAATGCAAATCACCCAATTCAGCATTTTGAATAGCACCCATAACTGAAAGCTAAAACCTGTGCTACACCAGACCACATGGCAAAAGCCTATCATATGCCTAATAAGAAACATTCATAAATACATCAAAAATGTACACCTGAAATTTCAGGTTAGCCCTCAAAAATTGCTCATCACCAATGGCACCACAATAATCAAGTGAAGAAAGGACTAAGTAAGAAAAACTATTGTTAGATGTTCATCCAGGAATACTGTGTCAAAGAAAACAATACTTTTTAATGCCCAGCAAGTCAAGCAGCAGAGGGGTGTCCAACAGATCCACTGTCTTGCAAGATTAAGGCTAGAATTGAACAAAAAATCAGCTACAGTCATTAGGCTGAAACACTCCTTTCACTATTTCTTTTGTTCACCTCTTAGCTGTCAGATTACTCCCAAATGTCAAAACTCAGCTAATAAAATAAAAATAAAAATAATAAAAAAAAGGCACTATCTGGCTACAACAAAAAGGAGACACAGACAAGACCATAAGAACATCAGAACTGCAGGTTAGCTCAGGCATCCCAACCAGAAATTACAAGGGAACCAAGAAAGGTTGGATGACAGAACAAAGTAAGACATTGGAAAAAATTAGGGCCATCTGAGGATTCGTACACCTCAGACCAGAACGTGCAAATACTTCCATTGCTAACCTTTTCCCCTTCCTAGAAGTCATGCAGATAACCTTACATAGCAAGACCAGTGCCCAAATATGGCTTTTTGAAGGTAGGCTGGTCAGCTTCTTAAAAAGGAACCAGTCCCTGGCTAAATCAGCAGGTGAGATTTCCCCAGCTGACGGAACTGTACTATCAACATGGTTTTGTTCAAAACAGTCTACTAACATAAACAAGAGATACAAGCATGGCCAGAAGCTTTTTATTTCTTTCCCAAGTACATTTGCTGGTCTGATAAAAGTTATTAGCTCTCACTACAAACTTGGTTCCTTCTATATCTGATGGAAAAACAGCCACACACTAACACTATAGTAAATATTACAATCATGAAGGTTTCATAGATTGGAGTTCCAGCAACACCTGGAGATCATCAGACAGAAGACTGACTGAAAAAAAAAGAAAAAAGCTATTTATCATTTACCTGACACAAATGTGAAACCACAGAGTTAATTGTGTAACCTGAGCCCATTCGCAAAGTAGACACCTCCTCATAAAAAAACATCTCCATCCAGTTTTGCATAACGTGTTAAGAAGGAACAAAGCCTCTCCTGAGCAACTCCATGCTGGTTTATGAAGAACCATGTAAAAGAAAAACTCTATAAATGAGGAAATTCTAGACTGAAGTTTATTAACTGAAGCAGTGAGAAAAAAAGAGCCAAGATAACCTCTATGCAACCGGTTTCACACAACTTCTGTTCATTATGTGTAAATACCAGGAGAGTTCTCAGGTAGAAGTCCCAAGGATTTAGAAATTTCAGTGAAGAAGAGGGACAACAGTGATCCAGTCACTGAACACTGATGATAAAAATATTCAGGGATCACCTTGATAACCTAAGCAGAGCAGAAAGGCAGGGGAAAAGAAATTAAAAAGCATGCAGATATATTCTGAAGAGCTCAAATTGCCAGACCTGGATAATTTAAAGATACAGTTTTCTGCATGCTTATGTTCTTGCTTAATGGTTTTCCTCTTTCAGTTTTCAGAGTAAAAAGGAATTTGATCTATGACAGTTATCCCTGTCTGATTCCAGTTTAATTTGTGCCACTCCTCAGAAATTTATCCAAATTCTGGTTTGGGGATTATTTATTGTGTGCATGTACGTGTGTGTTCAATGCTCTTGTTCCACAATCAGGAACAGAGGTTTGCTGATTGTATGAAAATTTGCACCTTGACTAGTTTCTCTTGGCTGACAGAATTAAAGGAAACTAACTTTTGAGAAAACTGCCATATTTCCCCCTCCAAATGCTAAAATTATTGCACTGCTCTTTAGGTATTTATAGTTACATTCATCATTCTAGCTGCAAAATTAAATGATTTAAAATTACTGCACACAGTCTCAGGAACAGGGAAGCTCCTAGACTACAACTGTTTAAGTGTCACAACAAGGCCATGAAGCAAAAATTCTTCCTCAAGTAGTCTCAGTTCATTAACACTTCCCAGTACTACTCTAAACAACACAATGGCAAAAGTAAATTTAAATAATCAGATTTATTCATTTCATGTACAGTTAAGGACACAGCTAATTTTTTTTGTAGTTGCAGAGTAAGAGGAGTGAAAAAATTGCTAAGAAGGACTTAAAAAAAAAAAAAAGAACCTAGCAAGCAAGCTTCACAACCTTATCACCAACTATAAAAGGCTAAACATGAGTAAAAAACAATGGACAAGATCACTTCCACTAGCAGAAACACACAAAGTTCTTTGATAAGTCATCAGTGATGGCAGAATACGCAAATCTGACAATACTGAGTTCAAACTTGTATAAACAGCTATCTAAAAATGGCAGTCTCTTATTAATTTTACTCTTTCAAGCATGCTTTCCCTGGGCCCACATCCAGCAGATGTAACAGATGGAAACTGCCAGTGAAATATGGCAAAGTCAGGCAGGCCATCATGCATGAACCGAGCTTCCTGAACACACTCTTGAATCAGACTGCTGGGCTCAGCCAGGCACCCAGAATCCCACCTAGCTTCACATCCACACCACAACACAGCCAGCACTTCCCTCAGGTAGATGAAACATGACTTACAGCCAGTTGTAAAGCCTGAGTTATTCATCTATATCCAGTTCATGATGACTATATTTATAGTTTACCCATAAACTGAAGGTAACACTGTGACAGTGCTCTGATGCCATTGCCTGTGCCAGGGTACCAGCCTAGTCATGGCATCTCCTATTTTCAGACATTCTGCAGTTCTTCCCAACATTCAAGCAGAAGGATACATCACCAGAAGATACATCACTAATTATTTTTAGAGTAAATGCCACTAATAGTTACATTACTACATGATTCCATTCAGCTGATTAAAGTCCTTGCTACCACCAAAGTGTTACCTAAGCTTTCTGTTCTCACAAGCACCATCATGCTGTCAACATTATTCATGTAGCCACACAAAAAGGCTGCAGGAACTCATTTAGCTGAAAACTAACCTGAGTAGAGGAAACAAGGCAGGAAAAAAAAAAAAAAGAAAGAAGATTTGTTTTCATTCAGATGAGCATCTTAAGCTACCAGTCTTCCTGAATCCTGATGCTGCTGCAAAGGAGGAGAGGGTAACATGCAGAGACATGCAAGGAACGAGTATTGCTACACTTTAAGAGTATTCAACTCTTTTTCTAAATAAAGTAATAGATCCTTTTACCTTAGGTACCTTGAAAATTATCTACTCTTCTTGCCCCTCAGCATATTGGAAAAAGAACACTCTAAAAAGATAAAACGAGTATTCATGTGCACTGTACTCACTAAAGCAACTTACTGATAAATTCTGTGGTTTGCCAAAGTAACAAAGGTTTTAAAATGCAGGATTTATTTGGCATTTTCTCCAAGAAATCAATAATTAACTATACCAGGACTCTTCAGGGAGCAAGGCTCTGCAGTTTTTTGCAACCTGTTCTGCACTACAAAAGAAGAACCTTGGCAGTGACCAGCTCAGTAATATAACCAAGCACTTTCAGAACCAGGGAGACATAAGGGAACAACACACCTGGAAAATTTAAATTGCTCTCTCACAGTCATGACTCCTTTTCTACAAATCTTAATAGCCCTTGAAATTCACATTTCAAAGTAACAGCACATTTCCACTACCATACTAATGAATATTACAAGTTAATATTTAATGGAGATCTAATTTTACCTGCAGACAGCATTATGTAGTTGTTTCACAGTTTAGCTCTGGTTTAGCAAAGGCACTGCTCATGTCTGCTAAGGTTTTGAAGTAATATTGAAGTCTCATCAGTAAGCAGTGAATGAAGTGCCAGTGGCTCACAGACAGACCTAGATTTATATGGGGACAGCAACCTGGGACCCCACAGGTAATGTTACACCTATCAATAGAAGCAAAAAAGGAGCATGTGAATATTTCCTGCCCAATGGGACCGTACATGTCTGGTTTACCCATTCTGAGTTATTTTCAGCTCCCTTAAAGTAGGAAAAATGGCATGTGAAGCCAAGAATCTGCAGGGAATGGAATGCAAGGGAAACACCTGTTGTGAGGTCAGTTAAAAAACGGAACAAAGACACACACCATGCAAGCTATGAAAGGTGAGAGGTTGCAGCAGTTTCTAGAGGGAAGACTGCCTTATAAAGGCAGAAGAGTTTCTTCACTGGAGATGACTAAAGGGAAGAAAGAGGAAAGCATTCCCTACAGCTACAGCAGCTGAAGAATGTTCAGTGTTATTCCTTTCTTCCTTTTAATAGAAATATTTTCTATAATTAGAAGTTTTGAACAGTACCCAGAATAAAAATCATTACCTACTTTTTCTATAAAGGTCTGCTAGAGAAAGACAGGTTCAACTGTATGATGCACCAGCCAAACTGACAGCTAAACTTGCTGGATGATTTCTCACTGCTCCCACCACAAGATGCACTCCTTACAATTAATGGACTTGATAATCCTTATGGCTCCCTTCCAACTTGAGATCTCCTACAACAGTGCATCTCATTCAAAAGCAACAAAGGTTTAGTCTAACAGGTGACAAACAGCATATTGGCTTTTACTGACTCAGAACTGGAACACTGGTGTGCTTTTTTTCTCATGTAGTCCTCAGCTGTTCTGGCTCAAGGTTAGGACTTCTCTGCATGACAGCATTCCTATTTCACCAGAGCTCATCTTGAACTGGACAGTGTCTTAAGGCCTTGTGAGGGCATTTCTTAAAGACCCCTCCACAAATGCAGAATGGAAGACAACAAAACAACAAAAGTATGTGTTACTTTTCTTCTAGCCTTTTAAATTACCACAGGGGTAATGTGGCAAAATCCTATATCAGGAACAAGTGAAAAAACTGCCAGCTTAAATTTAAGTCCCTGACAGTTATAGCTGAATAAAATAAATGCATGATATACAAGACTCCTCTGTGAAACAAATCTAGCAGTGGGCTGACCTTGAGAAGTTCTCTTACACTGTTTTTTAAAAATCACTAGTATATCATACACTCAAAAAGACTGAATTTGCATAATTACTGTGTTATTTCACTACAACATACTTTCCAACGACCTAGCCTGATGAGATGAAGACTATGTAGGGCAGCATATATAGGTGGTGTTTATAATGGATTAACTGACATTACAAAGTAAAACCTGCAAGTGTGAGGGCTGTTAGTTTCTGTTAGACATTATTCAGTTTACTGCTATAGCCACTTGCTCTGTCTTGCAGACCCCAGGTCACCTGAGTGGACAGAAATAGTGTGTGCTGTCTTCAGGCACAAATGTCCTGACCAGAAGTTTGCTTCTTCTGCCATTTGTATTTTCCTTACCTTTCCAGGCCATTGCTTTTCTCTAACTGTCCTCAAAGCTGAAGATGTGCAATATGAGAAAAGGATGGTCTTCAACCATTTTTAGGCCCTTCTGTTCAAGTCACTAGGTCAACATATGAAAGCGCAACTAACTGAGCAGGGGATGGTACAACTGTATGGATAACAAGATCTAAAATTTAAATGGAGAAGAAATCCCTCTTGCAGACAGCCTCTCTCTTTTTATTACACTTAGACTCTAATAAATGCTGGGAGAATGAGCTGTGAATCTTTATCAAATCAGTGTAAGCATCTCTCTCAGCTTCAATCAGTATAGTCTATTAACCTACTAAACTATAGAGTTTATAGTACAGATGGAGCTCAAATTATGATTGTGTCTAACAGGTAATTGTTTGTAAAATACTTTGTTTCCCTCTCCCTTATTACATAACAGGTCACCAAAACCACTACAGTACCCAATACTCCTCTCCTATGAAAAAATGCATTACAGCATCAGACAGCACTGCTGAAGATGAAACCATGTCAGGTTTATTAGCACCACTTATACGTTTTACTCCGAGCCAATTAGGATATTTTAAAACAAGGTAAAAAGTAAGTTTCATAAGTGAAGGAACAATGCCCGCCTTTGTTGCTAATTTGAACTTCAAGAGCAGATCAATGCTATTTGTAACACAAAAGTTTGGAATCTCTTCCAAAGTGGGTAAAATGGACCTCTGGTAAATGTTGTTGAGCAAAGCAATTAAGCAACACTGATCTCTAGTCAAAATTGGACTTAAAATATATCCTCTGTAAAATAAATAAGCACAAAATGGTCTTTTTTTAATGGAGAGAATGCACAGAAGAAACCATAGAGTTTCACCAACATCAGTATTAATGCTGCAGTCAGTGGAAGGGCCAAATACACTAATCAACCACAGAAAGGACTCTGCCTTTACTTAGGAGCTAAACTAAGCATTGTACCATGCCAGCAGCTCATTCTTTTCAGCTTTCTTCCTTAGGACTTGACTGGATTTTGAAGCACTTGACTGAACAGCAGGCAGCACCCAGAGAAGTTTTGCTGTGTGACCAAGTAAGTCTGTAGCAGTTTGTTAATCCCTAATAAATTCACTATTGTTTGTAAGCCTCAGCTTCCGTTTTTTTGTATATTAAGTACTCTGAGGCGATCAGAGACACTGGGGCTGCTGCTCTTGTGGTATGATTAGCACTTACCCTTCCCCCCTGTCCAAGGGACCACAAGAGACAGGGAGGACCAGGAAGGAATAAAGCAGATCTCACTCTAAACTCACGTTTATCAGATAAACGCCACACCAGCTCGAAGGGTCGAGATCTAGAAGAGGAGCAACTGTTACTGTTGCCTGGTTTAACATACTTGCACTCCAAGGATCATTTCTCGGCAATACAGAGTCAAAACACAGAGGGTATTTCTCACATCAAAAAGTTAAGAAAGCACAGCCAGTCAGGAGACATACAAGACCTTTCACAGGGGTACAAAAAGCGCATGGAAAGCTGAAACTGCAAACCACCACCTTCCCAAAGCAGTTAGGAATAAGGAAGATCACAATGGTTTCAGTAGTGGACACTGGGGAAAAAGAGACACCACCAAGAAGCAGACCAATACATTTTTCTTGTCAGAGGCATCAACACCAACTAATGTGTTACTGGGACAGACCTGTTTTCCTATTATTCTGCAGGTTTTTCTTCAGCCCTGTCCTCCTCACATCCAAGACCCAAACACCTGAAGCTCCCACTGAAAGAAAAGCTGAGCAAGTGGCATTACCCCAACTTCTGCCTGGGCAGACAAATGTCCTCAGTTTCTTTGTCAAGCAGCAGGATGTTTCCATTTACAAACACAGTTGCTAACAGCAGGCATAACTTGGCCGGGAATAAGAATGGGTCCCCCAGGACTTCTAGCCTTTCCCATTTCAAAATATCAATGCTCCCCCTTCCTGCCATAATCACACACAACCATCCCCCCCAAATGTGCACAAATAGAACAGCGTTTTAAGGGAGAAAACTTTAAGAGCATCAGAGGGACAATACTGGGTTTGGTCGGGAGTGAAACATATCAGGAAATAGCTGAGAACAAGCGAGTAACACACAAATGACTCAGGATCCATTCCCATTACAATGGGGAAAACAGGCAAGTCTTTTCCACACATGGACGGATCCACCCACCCTGCCTGGGTAGAAAAGTACAGAACAAATGCCAATATTTTGTAGTGACTTCAAGAAGCCCAAAATAATTTTCATAAGAAAACCATCATCCTAATATACTGAGAGCATGGCTACAATAAACCTTGATTCTTTTTTGATTTTCAATGTAATCTGCACAGAAAAAGTACAACTGTTGTAGCGGGGCATGCAGTATTTTGAGTCATACAAGTAACTTGCATAAATCCTGGGATTGACCTTTTTTTGTAATTACAGTAACAATCTTTGACACTCCAGCTTTTACTTTTACAAAGTCAATGTAACAGACCACCTGCGCTTTGCGGTTGTTACAAAACACATCAAAACAAGCTCGTCATTTCTATTTTCATTGACACCGTGTAACAGCAGAGCGCAGCCCTGTGACTACAAGACACAAGGCTTGCAGTACGTGGCACCCAGGCCCCTTCACATGCAACAAATACTGCCCTTCCACTGCTCAGCCTGCTGGAGGAAAAGCCAGCCATCCACAGAGATTCTTCATTCCCTCCAACTGAGCGAGTGAGGGGTCAGACTCACAGTAAACTTTGTATTGACGGCTGGCTCCAGAGTTGGATGGGACCCGTTTGAAGGCGAGTAACAAGTGCCCTCTCAGCACCAAACAGATCAGCTGCAGACAAAAGGCAGCACGCACGCCAATGACCCTTCTAAACACACCACATGCACCAGCTGCGACAAAATAGTTTACCTTCTGTTCTAGGCACATCGGTGTTAGAAAAGGAGGCAACCTAGATGGCAAAGACCACATTCAGGAACGGCTGTGAAGAACAAACTAAGGGCAGGAGGTTATCACTGCAGAGCTAGTTTTGCTGGAGCATAAACCAAGTGCTCATGCGATTTTGAAGCATAATTATTCACAGTTCACCTGAGTGCAGGTCCCCAGCGCAATTCATGCAAGAAGTAACCGAGAATATCTCGTTTCGGATACTGGTAGCATATCAGGTCACTCCCATCAACTGCATCACCCTCTCCTGCACTGAGGTTTCCAGACCTAAAACCCGCAGCAAACAGCTCTCTACCTTCTGTCTCTGTGTAATTAGCACTATTAATCCCAGGCTATCCAAGCCCCCTGGCGTGGCTCTGATTTGGCGTTAATCTCTGCCGAAGTCTCTTCTTCCTCCCTACAGAAAGCCATTTAAACCTTGGCAGCCTTTCGGTTTAGAGCGATGTTCTGTCGCAGGGGGATTAGCCGCACACTGTACGAGTGGGAAGCACAGAGAGCTGCCACACCTGGCCTGCCTACACCGCAAAAAGGGAAGGAAAAGTTACTTTTTCAGAGAGCCACCGCTCGGGACGAGGCAAGGGCTCCCGTGCAGCCGTGTTCCCCGCGGGCGCAGGCGGCTGCACCCAGGGACCGAGCCCGGGGCTGAGCCGCAGCCGCCCTCCCGCTCCCGCCGGCAGGAACTGATTAGTCATTAGCGCCGCACGCGGGGCTCGGGCTGCCCGGCGGCGGGGCCGCCTCGGCCGGGCGGGAGAGCTCCGGGGGGAGGGACGCGGAGGGGGCCCCACTCACCCCATGAGCCAGTCCATGGCTGGGTCCCGCCGCGCCGGGAAGCTCCCGCGGCCGCCGACTCGCCGCTCACCGCCCGCTCATGGGGGCCGGGGCCGCTGCGCGCTCGGGGCTCCTCCCTCGGCCGCTGTGTCCGTCGGTCCGTGCCCCGGTCGGTCGGTCGGTCCCTCCCCGGCCGCGGGCGGGGCGGCCGCCGGGTGCCCCCCCCGGGCTGACACTCGCGCACTGGCGCGGCCGGAAGTAAACACACGGCGCTGGCCAACCCGGAAGCGGCCCCGCACCGCCCGCCGCCCCGCCGCGCGGGGCACGCCGGGAGGTGTAGTCCGGGCGCGCACCCCCGGGGCTGCTCGGGCCGGGCACCTCCGCGTCAGTCGGGCCCGTGTGCGGGAGCCTCGCACCGCGCCCCGTGTCGGGGCCTCTGAGGCAGCACTGGCAAGGCAAATTAATGTGTTAATTAGAGACGGTGATGAGAACCTGGAATTCCCACGGGGTCGCCAGGGACTGACCCAAGACTATCCTGCAAAAATGACCGAACAGCTGCTGAAGGGACGATGCCTGTCCCCAGACAGCCCAACACTACACCCTTTGAGATTTACACAACCCTAACTTTTGAATGTAAATCCTTTCCATGCGGTTCGCTGATGCACAGCATTCCCAGAGGCTCCGTGAAAGTGATGTCCTCTTGAGTTCCCTGATGGGTCGGCACCTGCTCGGGTGGGCACGATGGCAGGGCAGAGCTGCTGGACACCATCCCATGCTTTGGACACGTGCATTAGCTAAACCCTGCCTTAGGGGAGAGTGATGGGTATTTCACCCGCCAGTTTTCCAAGGGAAGGACCTTCTTTCAGAGGCTGCTTGAGCTGTCAGCCTCCTTCCGTGCCCTGCTTTCCCCCGTGCAGCCCGGGGGCTCCGAGGGCCCTCCCAGCCCCACGGTGCTCTGAGAGCGAGGGTCCCCAGGGCCCCTCATCCCACAGGCCCCCCCTGGAACCCCACTTCTCGGGGTGCACGAGTCAGCCCCAGCCACCTCACGGGCTCCAAAGACAGCTCCATCTAAGCAGCGTTATCCTGGGGCTGGTTCTGCATTGCAAGGGGATGTCGGGGTGACTTCATAAGAATGTTTCTCGGTCATAGTTGTTTTGTACCTCTCTGTCTTAGGAGAGTAGAGTTATTTTGTATTAAAAAGCATATTGTGGTGTAGTTTTGGGAATGGACCTTCCCTTTGAAATCTGCTTTGCACTACACGACTGCTTTATTTTGCCATTCTCCTATAACAAAACTTCAGCCTGAGAATTATCTGGGAATATGGCAATGTAACATAAGAAATGGAAGGCCAGAACTTAAAAATTTATGTTGTCTGTGTTCCAATGAAGGGTTTGTCTTTAATACATTTTATCTTCTAAATGGTTTTAGTTTTACTTATCCTTGCATTCAGGAAATGTAGCAGAGGATAGGAAAAAGATCTTACAGCAAAACCCCTATACTTTCCTGAGTGGTTGGGGCAAGGATTTTTTACAGTGTTTAAAATACCAGATCAAACCATCTGCAGAAAATAATTATCCTTTATGCAGACACTCGATCCAGTCATTATCTGCAAACATTTGAGACCAGATGTCCCTCATTTGAATTATGTTTTCTTGTTGCCCTTTGTTATGGGTATTTTTAGCAGGGCATTTGAGGATGAGCTCCATCCAAATTTACTGTGGGATGCATTGTACCAGCAGTAGGGTGTTTAGTCATATGACACATGTTTTAAGATGACTTTTGATACAATGAGTTTGTCATGTCAGATTGGCTGTTTTCCTCCTGATTGTATCAAGGAAAATATACGGCAACTGGCACTAGGAGAATTACTGGTGCAAAAAAAAACCAAAACCAGACAAGGAACATCTATTTAATTTATCTTTTGTATCCTACCTTCCAAGGGCACAAGGCCTTTATCTACATCTCACCTAAGGTGATTATTTTACAATGTTTTTTTTTCTCCTTGGCATTACGTAGACTTCCATTGACATTACTGTTTTCTTTAGGGTTTTTTGGTCTGTTTTTTTTTTTTTTCTTCTTCCTTCAGCCGCTGGAAACTGCAGAGGTCCCTCCGGCAGGCTGAGCAATTCCCGTTCATCCCAGTTCAGTCAGGCCCCTCCGTGAGCAGCCCTGAAGAGCAGAGGATGTGCCAAGCCCAGAGCAGTGCCCGGTGGCTGTCCTGCAGCTCCCCTTCCAAGCCCTCTATAAAATGCATCACAGCAATTATTTATTTGGCAGCGGCGAGCCTGGGAGGCTGCAGGGCTCCTTTGTGCTAAGCCCTCTGCACATGGACAAAGAAAGGGCACTCCCTGCTCAGAGCTTTTGAGAGCAGGCCCTGTAGGACATGAAGATAAGGTGCTTAACAAGTGCTGGTCGCCGGCATACAGATGTGGTGGGGAGCGCGAAGGATCTGGAGGTTTATAAAGCTTGACGTTGCAGGGGTTTGCATCGACTCTTCCCTGGATTACTGTTCCACAGCTTACTCGTGTCTAACAGGATTTAAAATGTGAGATTATTGACAGGCAGTCTGGGCAGAACGTGTGCCCCGTGGGCTTGTGGGACCTGCACTGTAGGGCTTTTGGCCTGTGGCACACAGCAAGAAATACTGCATTCACTCGCTGCTCTCCTCCTTGTTCTGCCACTCACATCCCCTGGCCTGGCCTGGCTGGCGTAACGGGAATCCAAAACAGTGCATTCCCTGCTCCTCCTGACCTCCAGGCATAGCGTGGTTTTGTTTCCAGGTGTTCATCAGCAGCACCAGTGCTTTTCAGAAACTGATGGGAGGCTGGAGGGGATCCCATGCAGCCCAGAGCACGGGAGTTGGGGCAGATGAACATCTCACGTGAGGATTTGGCAGTTGTGTGAAGCTCTGCAGGTACAGATAGCATGGACTTGAGGGCTGTCCCTGTCTGTTAGAAGGCTCTGTTATGTCCCATAACCCCTGAAGAAAGACACGGCAGTCCCAAAAGTGACTCAGTGCTGGCTGAGAGCTGCCTTGAAATAGCAAGTGTGAACATTTACTTCCTTTATTTTGTCCCACAGTTCTCATGACTAGATGTGTGTGAAACAGGAGATTTTATAGCCATCCAGACAACAGCTGTCTTATCTACCTGATTTTCATGTTCCCTTTTAGTTGGCTTGCTCTGCCTGTCTGATAATAAAGTGGTACCGCAGAGGGCGAGTGGCTATGAGGAAGTAATCAAGGCACCAGTCTCTTTGCAACTGTCCCTTTACTGCCTCTGATTTAATTGTCACTACCTCCTGCAGTGGGAAAAGTGCAGCGTGCAGGTGGGCAAACACCACCTTGCACAGCCAGCACTAAGGAGTGGGAGTGAACTTTGCTCCTTTATTGGCTTATTGCACCAGGAACACCTGTCCCTCCTTCACCACCCCCTCTTGATTTGGGGCCGAGCAGCCTCAGACCTGACATCTCCACATCAGCCTCGCATGTTCCCTCTTCTCTCCTTGCTCTGTAGGAACGGAGCAATGTTTAGGGCTCTACAAGTTTTCCTTCCTTGATCTGAAGCTGTGTCATTCCCATGGAGCTCATCTTACCCTGGACAGCTGAGAGGCCTCAACAGGCAGAGATGTGAACCCATTTGCCGAGCTGAGGCATTTCCAGTGGGTGGCAGGGAAGCAGAGCAGGTGATGGCTGCCCTGACACAAAGGGGGTGTGACATTTTTCAGCGAGCTGCAAATCTGCAGCTCCAATCTGGGTCTTCAGCAGCAGAGGAGATATACCCAATGCAGTGTATCTCCAGGAGATGTGGCAGGCTGATGGTCTTGGGTTCAAAATGGTTCTATTTGTGAAGCCCTGAATGCGGCACTGGCTCTTTAAGTCAAAAACATCCACACACTCCTTCCCTGAGACAAAACCTCTTTGTCCCTGAGCGTGAAACATATTACGGTTCAAATTCCTACAGAGCCATTAGAAAAAGAAAAGTGCATGAGTCTGACAGCGTGGGCCTGCCTGCAACTCTGAATATGATTATTAATCATGCTAGATATTAATAAAAGCATCTCTTCTTGGTTGGAACGTTTGATTTTTTTTAATAAAAAAACACTGTGAGTGGTTATAAATATTGATTGCTGCCAGTAATAGTAAGACCTTTTACATATAGTCTTGCAACAAGACATCAATCTGGCTGAGGACCAGATTGGAAACAATAAATGGCATTTTGGGTCCTAAACTGTCTGGGAAATATGGCTTTTATTCTGATGTCTGAGAGAAGGTGAAACTTTATGGAGAGGGCTGCAAAATCTGTCCTTGAGAGTCTGCATTTCTAAGGATGTTGACCCAGGTTCAGTTTCTCCAAGTTACAGAAGAAAAGAATTATTAGGTATTTCCTCTTTCAGACAACTTATGAGTGGTTGTCAAAACAGGAGACTGGTGGTGACTGGCTTTTAATTTTCCCCCCACTAATTTGGCATTACTGTGCAGCGTTTGCCTCTTGCCTCAGCTTGCATATCTGGAAAATGAAGAAAAATCCCACTTCCCTCTGCATCAAGTCTTGTGAGAGATGATGTCCAAATGCTCAGAAACCTCCAGTGCTTAGGAGTGCTAAAAATTAGGTGGATGTCTCTGTTCCTTCAAGTGTGGAATACGAGAATTACGCTAAAATGAACTGAATTCATTTTAAAGAAGAGGGAGTTTTTGTTTCAGCTGGGAAGCTTGGGAAATGCCACTCATGGGGTCAGCATGCCTGGGTTGGTCTGCATGTGTCAGAGAGCTCTGTAAGGGGATGAGCGTGGGTTTCCTTTTGTCCCAGTGCTGGCAATTCTGCGTCATTGTGGACAGGCTGTAACCAAAGTGACGCTCCCAGCATGCCTGACCAATACCAGCTCATTGGAACAGCCCCTTGGAAAGGGGAAGCAGAAGACACACACCAGCTCTGTGGTGCTGTTCCTCCTTACTGATAAGCTCTTCCCTGAATATGTCTTAATCTACTGGAGGAAAGGGTGCAGGGTGAGAAGTGGGACATATATTTTGAAGTTTGGAAAGGGATGTTCACTGTGGGGTTGGGATGTAGGCTACCCATAAGCAAAAGATGTTGCATGTAACTGGAAGCCAGGGCTTGTCCATCCCCACTGGTTTTGCAGGAAGATGGAGACAGTGCCGGAAATTGTTTGCATTATTTTCCTAAAGCTGCATCTCTCTCACAGATGGCAAAACTCCCTCTAGGCCTCCTCCTTGAAAAAACCCAGCAGGCTGCAAAAAGCCTGGAAGGCTGTTTTTTCTAGAGTCCTGGCTGCTTTTAACCATTCCTTGACATTATTTACAAAGGCAAGGAACAACTGTCTGGCACGTCTTGTCCTCTGGTACAACTGCATGGAAAGCAGTTCACCAAATAACCTTGGAAGCACCTCGGAGCCTGCATCACACGTCCTGCAGACCAAGGAGATGGGCAGCTCACCTGTGCGCACACAGGGCTCATCTCACGCAGGGCAGGGTGTGCCCCCCGCAGCCAAATGCCCAGATGGGAGCAGCTGGATTTGTAAGCCACGGGAGGATGGTCAGACTGTGCCACACAGCCAGGGGTTTGCTTTGTGGGTCCTGCGTGCCCGGCTCGGAGCGAGCAGTGAGCGCTCAGAAGGAGGTGGGTGCGGACGAGCAGCGCCTGGGCGCAGCCCGCTGCCCTCTGCCCGTGCTGCCGGGGCTCGGAGCCCCGCGGGCAGCGTCCAGCCTGCCGCGGGGCTGGTGCCTGCAGTGCAAATGAGGCCTCCAAATGATGGCTGCATTAAAGTGTTCCCAGCCCCCACCGATTACAAAGGGTGCCTGGCAGAACAGGAGTCTGTTTGTCTGCGGCGCTCTGCACAAACAGTCGCTTCTGTAAGTACATCTCACATGAGCAATTAGCCCCGACAATAAAGAGGTCCCATCTCTGCTGAGCTCTTCGGGAAAGCTGCTCTTCACCGGGCACAGAAGAAGGCTCAAACAGCAACCCCCACCTGCTGCCTTCCCTGGGAGACCACGGCTCTGGGTCTACGAGGCATCCCCTCTGCTCTGCTCCAGCCCTCTTGGCTGGGTCTCAGTGCCTTGGCATGACACCGGCGATGTGACTGCTCTCAAAACAGCCCCTGGGTGATAACTGAGCACCCAGTGGCCTGGGACTGCACAGGGAGGGGACACACATTGCTCTCCAGCTCCTCTGACACCCTGGGGGCAGGGAGAAGTTATTTTAAGGGTACAGGAAATATTATGCTGTGAAATTGAAGCTGGCTCCCACTGTGCTTGGAAACCACCCAGCCCAGCTCAGCAGCCATTCTTATCACTGACTAAATGCACTTGTAATGATTTCTCCTTTCCCTCCTTCCTCACTTTACTAGCATTTTTCTCCTCTTTCATCTTGCACAATTAAATATGAAAACCAACCCAGGAAAAGCACTAATCAGTTGTTATTCATGCATACTTGCAATGCCAGGTAGAGGCCTCAGCTGGACAGCAGGGCTCTCCGTGCCAGGCTCTGGTCATTGCAAAATCCACAGAGAATTATAAGCACCAAAGCCCTGAAAGTCCTGGCCCCACATGCGGAGGCGAGATGTCAGATGTGATGAGCATATTGTGGGCAACGTGCCTTAGTGCCTCTTCTTTTTACAGCACATTCTGTGCTTAAAAAAAAAAAAAAAAAAAAAAAAAAAAAGGTAGAGGGAAGAGGCAGGGAGAGGTAGAAATGAGAGAGTCACCCCCAGGCATCGGGCAGCCTCCTGCCTGCTGTCTTAACTTTCCAAGGAGGGCGAGTCCTGTGTTCCATATATCGCTGTTGTGGAGGGGAAAGGGGCTTTTGCTTGTGCTGCTCCCTCTTTAATTTCTAGCCTTGCTGCCTGAAAGCAGTTCATCCTCTCTAAATCTTTTCAGAAGCGAACACACATCTTTTTCGTGGAGCAGAAATTGAAGTGCTCCTATACTGCTATGCTTGCTCCTACACTGCTATCACTGGAGTCCAGCTCCAAGAAGATAGCCAGTCTTGCAAAACTTGTGCAAAACAAGCAACCAGACAAAACAGTGACACATATCCTTGTTAATTTATTTGAGTACATCAGAATATTTCTGCATCACTACTTGCAACTGAGGAATACAGTGCTATTCCCTGCCTTTGAGGGGGAGCAAGAAGCCGGTGTGATCCCTGGTGGCAGCCTGCTGTCCTCGGGCTCCACATCCCAGGAAGACTCAATGGCACCATCTGATGGTTGAGAGGAAATATTCATATTCGTGAATACTCCCTCGTTCAAAGTCATTCCCAGTCAGTAACAAGGTTTCTAGCTAGGTGCAGGTGGGTCAGTGGTCTTTCAAGGAGGCTTTGGGAGCGATCCAGGAGTGTTGAGAGGTGGGGGAGTTTGGCCTGCATGGGGGGAACGCTACCCTCTTCCTCACTTGGCTCCTTCAGTGCTGACACAGGGGAAGCAGCAGCACCTCTGGAGTAGATTTGTGAAAAATGGGTGACAGCGAGCTTGTAGGGCACAATCACAAAAATGTAGGATGCTGCTGAGGCTCCCCAAAATCAGCACAGAGCAGAGTGCACTGTGCTAGACTGGTGTGCTAGTAGAAACAAAGAAAAAACCCTGCCACAGCAGCCCGGACAAGGGAAAGCTGAGCTGGAGCTGCTGGAGAGGATTTGATGTGCATAGATGGCCATGTAAGGCTCTGTTGATGCAGGTGGTTCAGACCAGTGGGGATTTGTTTGGTAAGTGCCCTCCATTGATTTTTCTATGTATAGGAAGTGTTGATTTCTCCAGCAAAGGCTGTAAAGGAAGGTCGGGTTTATTCCATGTCTGCTTTGCAGCATTAGCAGTGGAAGGTGACCTGTCCTCCTTGACTCTGATGACTGCTAGGGCAGTAAATGCAAGGAGTCAGCTAAATTTTGCCCTCTGCTCACAGAAATCTGCTACTACATGAAATCCAGGAGGATAGGGTGACAGGTAAGGAAGCTTTGCCCAGGGCAACTTCCTCAGATTTGTTGGGGTACAATGCTGCCATGAATGAGTCATCACTTAAAACAGATACCACCATTTGCTTCCTCAGCGTGATTTGTGTATGTGGAACCAGCTGAAACGAATCCCTGGAGTTTATCTTTGTGGGAGTATGGAAGTACATCCATTGGTCTTTTCATGGGATCAGGCCTGTGTGTCTCATGTGCAAACTTGAGCCACATGAGCAGCTTTTAAAGGAAGACATGAAAACTCCTGTGCTGGGCACGCTGGGGATCTGGCTGAGTCTGGAGGTTTCCTCACAGCATTCACAGGCTCTGTTGTCCACAAACTTACCCAAAAATTAATGACTTCTCTCTGCTAGTCCTAACCCATCTGCAGGGAAAAAGATGGCCACTACCAAATCCCTCCCAGGTCTGCAGTGGGGGCTGTAGCAAGATGTGAGTTTTCCTCCATCTGCAAAGGGTCACTCCTTCCCACACACTGCCTGCCTGGGCCTGCCTGGTCCAGCACAGGGCAGTTGTTGTCTGCCTGTTGCTTCATCTGGTTGATGTCAAAGGGAAGTCTGCTTCCTGGGTGGAGCTGATGGATGCAAGGGAAGGCTTGATCTCAATCTGCTTCTGGCAGCCAGCACCAGTGCTAATGCTTTAGATGGCTCATTAGTCATTTCTAGAGTGCACCAAGGCACCTGAGAGTCTTCCTGGGGATGTGGGGAGAGTGAGGCAACACGTTTTATAAGGGGCTGGGCAGCAAGTTGCTTGTGTCATACCTAGGAAATCAGCCCAGAGCAGATATGTGGTTTCTGGCTGTAGCTCCACCAGGTTTTTTTTGATGCCCCAGCTGCCCAGCATGGTCCCTCACCCTACCACCTGATTGCTTGGGCAAGGTGAGCCTGAAGGGATAGGAGAAGCAGCCCAAGGGGTGTAGCATTGTCCTTCAGGAGTAGCAGGATGCCACTGAGCTGATCATTACCATAAGTAATTTCCCCAGCAGACTCCCAGACCTATCTGCTTGTGCCATCAGTGTGAGTCTGCACAGAGATGCAGTCACCTGTTAACCAGCTGATGTAAGTCATGCTGGCAGCCCTGAAATGTGGAGAGGGTGGAGGGGGCACTTCCATGGACACAGCCCCTTCAGGAAGTCCGTGCCACGGATGAGCAGAGACCATGGAGGCTGCGTTCCCATGAAAGGCACCAAGCTTTCCCTCGCCTGATCTGCAACCCTAACCTAGGGGAAAATGTCCTCCCCTTCCTCCACTGAGGAAGATGGAGATGGTTAATAAAGCCACACACAGCCAACCAAAGCAAACAGGCTAAATCCCTGGCCCTCTCACTGCCGTTCTGTTACTTTTCCCTTAACTCTCAGCTTCAAGGTCCCTCAGAAAAGCATTGCTGGAGGTTGCAGAGAAGAAACAAGGAGAGGACAGGCAAAGAGGTTTCCTGAAACCAAAGGCCTGAGGGGGACATGTAAGAGGCATGGATCAATAGCTGCACTTCTGAGAGCCTCCAGGCTCCCTGGATCAGCAATAATAGCGGGCTGAGCTCATTGCTAATGGCTTTGGTGGGTGAGAGAGCCAAGGGCAGCCTGTCTACCTTAGAGAGATGCAGTCTCTGTGCCTCTGTCAGCAGCACTGCCTGGTGCAGGAGGAAGCAGGAGGATCCTTTTTCATTACTTCTCTGTACATGGATCCTGTTTTTTGATGAGGAGAGGTATCAAGACTTGGTCTTTGACTGGGTGCTATCAAAAGAAGAGTAGAACTGGCAAAACCACAGAGGTTATCTGAACTGGATTACTCCCTGCTGTGATCTGAGTTATCTTGCTGCTTGTATTCTCTTTAATCCACCCTGATATAAAAATACCCCAAGGAAGATGATTGCCCTGCACAGGGAAGTTATTCCTCTTCCTAAGAGATCTCCATACTTCCAGTGCTGCTCTGCCAGGCACCAGATTGCCTGGCTTTGAAGGAGTACAAGGTGCACACTTGTGGAACTGGGGTGAAACCAATTACCATCAGGAGTCCAGGGCCTGGTGCAGAAGGCACCTAAGCTTCATAATTCCTGTTTACTGCCTGCTCCTGCTTTGCCTGGCAGGATTTATCTCCCCTGTGCCAGCCTTGCACCCAGGCTGCAGCATGGAGAACCAGGGTAAATGTGGGTGATAGGATTTTCAGAGGAATTTTCAGAATTTTCCTTTTTTTTTTTTCTTAGGTTTCCACAGCCAAACAAACTCCTCAGGGATAAAAGCCCTTTGGGAGCCCTGAGTGACCCTGAGGACTAATTATGGGGCCAAGGGGGAAGAGGAGAGGGCAGAAAGTTCAGTCATCAGAATGCCATCCTGCTGTGCTGTCTCAGTGACATTACAGCCTCAGCTACAGCCCTCACAGGCACCACCTTGCCAACCAGTGCCTTCACCCTGATGGAAACAGCTCTTCTTCCATCTCCAGCTTCTCCATACCCTCTGTGCCCTGCCCTCAGCATGGTGCCCAAGGCTGAACCCACAGCTGTCTGCAGCAGGGGTAAGCCCCACGAAGCCCTGAGTGCCTGGGTGTTTTCTCAGGGGCTGCACAACAAAAATATCCTGGTCACCTGTGCCAGTCTGTCCCAGAGGTTTGTAGCAAGTGAGAGGCAAGCATGCCAGGTGCCTGTGGGGAGCATCTTCTGCACATCCTGGCTGCTGCTCCCTAATGGATGGTCTGGTCAGCAATTAACAGGGAAAGCAGAGCAGGGAGAGGCAGCCCTGGCAGTGCTCTGACTTCGTGATGTACTTTTGCAAGTACAAGCAAGGGCTGAGGAATGTCTCTGGTGGGGGAAGGTTAATGCTGCCTGGCTGGAGACAAGGCAGTCTGGCCCTTGCTCGGGCACCACCAAGTCTGCTGGACAGGGGCTGTGGGGGGGTTCCCAAATGCAGACAATTCGTCACAGCACTGGGCTCAGGGGATGTCAGGGCAGAGCCAAAGCCAAGCCTTGAGACAGGCTGAAGGCAGCCTGCAGCATTCCTGCCCATCCCAGAATGATGTGCAGAGCCAGAGAGGATTGCTGCCGGGCATTTCTCACCTCCTGCAGTTGGAGGGGACTGCACACAGGTGTCACAGCTGGCACGTGGAATCTATAAGGCAGTGGTCACTTGTCACTGACCTCTCTAATGAAGGAGAGAGGGTGGGATGTCAGTAAAGAAAGAGGTTTTGGGGTGCAGAGCAGGGTCTCCTAGAAGTGAACTGTAGCATCTTTTACAGCCTTCTGTCCACAGCCCAACAGTTGGTGCCTTGAATTTATCAGTGCTACAACTCAAATCTGGTTCTCAGTGGGTTCAGAGATGGAAAAGACTTGAACCACATGGTTCAAGTGAGTGGAGCAGCACGCGGGTGGCTCTTAGGAGCACATGGAGCCCTTCCTTTCTCCAGTACCTAATGTAGCCTGGAGATGAGATGGGAGCTGGATACTGCAAACATTAGGGTTGACATGTTTTTCCCAGCCTTGCTGATGAAGGACAGGTTGCTTGCAGGGGCACTGAACCTCCACAGCCTTGCTCTTAATGCTCTTAGTTTGCACCTGTAGGGTGCAAGAGATTTCAAAGCTGGAGTGCAGAGTGGCACTGGCCCTTCCTCAAGTCACAGCCAGGCTGGGGGCTCCTGGCCCATCGAGGGCTGTGGCCTTGCAGACCTCTTCACTCTCCAGACTTCTGTCCTGCATCGCTCCAACAGGATGTGTGAACAGCGGTTTGCCTTCGTCCCTCTTCCCTCTCCTCCTCCTCCTCTTTGTACCAACACCTGCAGCAGTCCTTCAGCACCCTTGCTCAAAGGGGTTTGTCTGGCACCGAGTGTCACCCCGAGCTCTCCTGAAGGACACCAAACGAGGGTTAACTTCTCTCCCGGTGTTGCAGAGACAGATCTGCGGTGGTGTCAAGGCTCCCAGTAGAGGCCAGTAGAGGCTGCTCGCTCACCTCGCTGCAGGGCCGGTGCCTGCGATGGTACAGCCCAAGGACTGCCCTCCCCTCCTGAGCACGGCTCAGGTGCCAGGGAAAGGTGTCCCACAAAGCTTGCTTTCAACTTGCCCCCGTTGCCTCCTCTGACACGGCCTGGCTTTGCTGTGGCCTCAGCTCCCGCGGGTGGAAGCAGCCCTCGGCAGTGTGATGGATGCTGTGGATGCTGTGGGGTCTGTAAGAAAGGACCAAACTGGGCAGGGTGGTCCTGTTCTCCTACAACACCATGCCCCCAGATGGCCCCAGGGGTTGTTATCGAGGGGAGGTCACTGGGATGAAGGGAGCACACAAATACGTGTTTGCCAGCAGGACATGCCGGACCCCATTTCCAGCCCATGGTGGGTGTTCAGGCTCCTGCTTCCTTCTGTCCTGCATCCCTGGCTGCTGCCAGCCTTGACTGAGATGGAGACACCATGTCCTCTGAGGAACAAGCCCCCATCTCTCCTGAGCTGGGCTTTGGGGAGAGGCACTGGGAGTCCACTCATCCTGGATAGATGGATGGAAAGGTCCCTTGGGGTTAGCAATCCAGGATCAGAATGTGTTGTGTGGAGACCCAGGGCACAGTGGTGACAAGTGCCACAGCCCCAATCCAGACCAGCTGCCCACTTCCATGCAAGGTGGATCTATTTACACCCAACACGCATCTCTCCGAGACACACACCACACCTGGCCTGGGATACTCAGGTGTGCCTCTCATGGAGGTTGTGCCTGCTCTCAGGAAGCCCTCTAGGTGCTGTTGAGGCTTCATGAAGCATCTTGGAGCAGAGTGCTAGGATCCCTGATGACTGTAGGGTTGAAGAGTGATGCCATGAAAGAGCAGGATTGGAAAAACTGGAAGAAAAACTTGAAGAAGGGCAAAAAAAGGAAACTGTGGGGCTGAAGCAGCCGGAAGAGAACAAAATGCCATTCCTACAAACCTCCTCCAATTCCTTTGCCCATGCCATGCTTTCCTTAGCCCAAGCAACTGTCCCTGTGTCCTCCCCTGGCAGTGCTGTTGAGGCAGTGCCTTGCAGACACAGATGTGCACTGGTCAGGATGCAGCTCTGCTCCCAACACGACTGGCTGTGACTCAGAGGATGCCTCAGGGGAGCAAACCAGATGAGGAAGATGCTGCCTTTTTGTTGTTTGGAAATGAAGCCTCTTTTTTTAAAAATTGAGGCCTTTTTAAATTTGCTGAGGTGCTTTGCCCACTGGGCAGAGACACACTCAGTGGAGAGGAAGGAGGATTGCAATTAGTGTGGGCTGTGGGCAAGATGGGAGCAGCTGGGTCATGCCATGGGCATCTGAGAGGCCAGCTGGATTTGGGCACAGTCAGATCCACACCGGTATTCAACACAGATGGTTCCTGCAGGAGAGGGTTTTTGTTTCCATTGTTACCCTGCTGCCACAAAATGCAATTTTGGGAGGCATTATCATTTGCCCTGTTCCTGCCGGCACAGCTCCTTCCTGGCAAGGCAGTGAGAAGGAGCAATGCTGGGCTGCCAGTGTGATCTATAGGGGTTGCAGCATTTTGGGTCAGGGCACACATATTTAGAGGTAAATCTACAGCAGGAAAACTACCTCTGCTTGTGCATGGTGGCTTTATTAAATAGAAATAAATAAAGTATCTCTAAAGAAGAGGTGACCAAGAGACACAAACCCCATCCTTGGGGCAATGCAGACAGATGAGTAATGGGGCCCTTTGAGTAAGTGCCTGCCTGGCCAGCTCTGAGTCACTGAGCAAACAGCAGCAGCCTGGAGCCAGAGGCAGGGCTATTCTTAGCTCACTTGTCAGGAGATGCTGCTGAGGGAGAGGAGGCAGGTTAAGGGGTGTCAGAGGGGGAAGGTACTTGATTTCCATCTAGAAAGCCCCCAAAAGCCAGCCCCAGGCTCAGTTGCAGTAACCCAGACTAGAGATGACAAGTGTGAGGATGAGGAGGGTGACCACTGTCATGCTGGGGAGTGCAGGACAAATTTCTCAGGGAGTTGAAGGGAGGTAAAAGGACACCTGGAGGGACAAGTGCTCCTCTGCTGTGTGCATTGCCCAGAGGGAGCTGGAGATTCCTCTGCCTGGGGAGCATCTGTTACACAGACTAAGCATCACCCTCACCTGTCCCTACAGCATCTCCCTTTCCCACCTGCCTGGCAAGGTCCCATTTTGAGGTTCCAAGAACCACCTCTTCTCAGGCATCCTGATGTCCCTGCTGCTGATGGGATTGCATCAGCAGGGAAGGGAGGTGGCAGAGGGGTGCTGCAAAGACCTGGACTCAGTTGCACTTGGGCTCCTTCTAAATAAAGAATCTCCAGTCATACTGGCTCGAGCTGCTGGCTCAGCCCAGAAGCCTGGAAAACTAAATGACATCATCTGGGTACTGCCGACAGACAATATTTCCACTCAGACACTGAGTGCCTGAGTTTCAGCTGAGGAGTGTGGCCAGGGAGCATTGATGGCTTTATGGAACCCCCTAAAACTGCCTTTCCTCTCTGCAAAAAATCCAGGGAAGCAGCTCATTTTGGTCTACACTTGCCTGAGGCATCCTAATGCAGACCCTCTGTGCCCCTGGAGGGACCCCAGCAGCCTCTCAGCTCTCCAAGCCAGCCTTGTTCCAATGCCACATGGCTGGGACAAGCCCAGTGACCATCCCATCAGCTCCTTTCCCCCCCTGGGGTGCTCTGGCCAGCTATGGAGGCCACACAGTGGCTGAGGGCTGGTGGGATCTACCACACACGGCAGCAGGTCTGGGGCTGTTATTCCAGAAGGGGAGGTCACGTGTGGAATGTTGTGACTTGCTGCAGTCGTGCTCCAAGCCAATATGCTCATGAGCCTTGTCAGCACCTACTGTCATGGAGAGCAGGGTATCTCTCTAATCAGCTTGTGAAGGGACATTGTGGACAGGAAGGTAAGCAGTAATAGAGAGCATCTGTACATCCTGTGGGTATCCTGCAGGTGAGGACCTGAAGGGACCAGGATTACCCTAATTACCCTGTCAGTTGTGGAATTATAGTCTGGTGTTTAGGAGAAGAACTGGGAGCAAGGATTCTCAATCCTCCCCTTCACTCCACAGAGGCTCCAACTCTGCCTTCCTGGGTGGCCTTTGGCAAATAACCTGCCCCATCCTGGCTCCACATTTCCTAATTGTACAAGCTGGGATGAGGGGGATATTTCTCTGATTTCCAGAGCTCTCTGGACGAGGTAGAGTTGATCCCCATCTGCAGGGGTACATGGAAAAGGAAAAATTAAGTCCAATAACAATAATTACTTTTCTCCTTCCCATGGGTGTTGTAAGAATTAGCTCATGTTTAGCAAAACCCTCTGTAAGTGCTAAACATTATTAATGTTCTTGGATTGCTCCAGGAGCGAATGTGGCTTTCCAGGGAGTGACGGGGTTTTTCCCTTGGCTGGCACGCAGCTGCAGTGAATTCCTCACAGCCCAAGGAAAGCAGCATCCTATTCCTGTTAGGCTCAGGGTGTAGAAGAGTGTCTACAGCACAGAGCAGTACCCACCTTGTTTTCCATCAGTCTTTGAGAGGCAAAGCCCATCCCTTCTTGCATCAATGCACAACCAGCAGTACTCTGGAGGAACATGCATCCCACAGAGCCTCTCTGAGTGTGGGGCCCTAATAAGGGCTCATCTCACCAGTGTGGCAAAGGGCATCTCCCAGGCTGCTCCCAGACACACCACGAAGTGGGATAGCCCCGGGAGGGGACATGGTTGCAGCACTGCCTGAAGACCACCCAGCAGCTGAGGCCAGAGACCAGGTCAGAGCCACAGCACAGCTTATGAGTTTGAGTGTCCTGGCTCAAGTAGGTGTGCAAGGGTGGGGGTAAATTCATGCCCCTGGCTGTCCTAAGTGTCCTAACACACAGCAGCTCTGTGCACCAGGAGTAGTTATGCTCCTGCTAAGTGTGGAAAAGCAATGCACACCACCTAACGCTGGAAAGCCTGGGGGATATGATAGATAGATTCTCTTTTCCAGGCTCTGGTGCTGGAAAAAGACACCAAGTCCTCACAGAAGAGGAAACTGGCTTGTGACTGGTTCAGCCCTGCCTGACTGCTCCAGCAAATGTCCCTCCTGGGGACCCCCAGCTCTCTGGGCAGGGATACAGGGTGCCGAAGCTCCTCCAGCTGCCAGACCCTGTCACCCGGCTCTCCTGCCCTGCAGAGCTGGAGCTGACTTTTTGTGACCCCTTCTCCCTGTGCTGACTCAGCCATGCCCCCATGGTGGGTGGCCACAGCCCCGGGTGGGACGGCATGAAGGTAAAGGCAGTATGGACTGGCAAGCTTTCAAAAAGGCCACAGCTAAATAAATAGCCAGCAGCCTATTTCAGTGGCTGCTATATTTAGCTCAAGGAACATTTATTTATAGGCTTGGCAGCCTTTCTGAGTCAATAAAAGCCAGAGAGCTGGAAAAAGGACGTTCCTGGGTTTCTCGTTGCAGTAATGGTTTCTGCCTGCAAACCATGAGGAACAAGAGGAGAGGGGAGGAAGCTGTGCTGGCTGCACACCCATGGGTGCCTCTGCCAGGGGACAGAGCCTCCACATGCTTATAGATAGCCCCAGCTAAGAGCAGCTTCACCTGGGTTTCCTCCCACCTGGGTGCTGCTGCCAGTCCCCTGGCCCAGAGGGAATGTCTCTCTGAAACATGGGAGGATTTAATTGTGCCTGTGGAGGTAGTGACACAAGGTGTCAACTCCGGGGACTCTACTGCAGCACTACTCTTCCCCTGGGTAGTGAGTTTGGAAAAACTAAGCCAGGGGCAGGTAAACTGGAGGGGAGATAGGAGCAGTGTTCATGTTTCTCTGTTAAATAATTGTCCCTTCCCACGTCACACATGGCAGCAAATGGTTGAGAGAGGAGGACAAACAGCCTCTCTGGAGCTGCTAGTGGTGTCAGATGCACAGGAGGCCAAAGCTTCACACTGGGCTTCTACCCCAACAGCAGGTGATGGCAGTAGTTTTGTGAAGCTTTACAAAACACCCAGCAATTGCAGCTGGTTAAGGGGAATGAATTTATAAAAGACACAGGGGTTTAGCCCAGCCTGTGGAAAGCAGCAGTGAGGATGGATGTCCCTTCTCCATACACGTCAATAAGTGCTGAGGCTTTCTGGAGCCAGAACTGCAGGGAGCCTGCTCACGCCTTCTCCACCCTCCAAAGAAAACCTGCTGCAGGGGGGAGCAGGGAAATGCCTCCACCAGCTTCCACTTGAGCATAGTCCAGTTAAAATGGGGCTGCTGCTTGGCTCCTGCCAGCTGCCCCCTGAGCACAGCATGGCTCAGTTGGCCATGGGTGAGTAGGGAATCTTTATAGGGTTTTGCTGTAGTGCACAGCAAGTGTGTGGCTAGATGTTGCTGTTATGTCAGGAGCAAGGCGGGAGCAGAGCAGAGCTGGGAAGCAAAATAATAATAATGATAATAATAAAACCAACAATAGTATATCTCGATGCAAAGAGTGCATGTCTTTGTGCTCTTTAGCTTGGCAATCTGTACCATTACCTACACGTGTGTCCCCATCTGGAGCAGGACTGGGACAGTCCTTTCCATTAGAAAGGGGATGCTTAGGCACCTGACTACAGCTTCAGAGCCCCTAGAGTGGCAGTTTGCAGTCTGAGTGCCCATGAATGCCCCAATTAATTTTTATGCCACTACTCTCTCAGCCATGAGCCTTACTTCTGCTTTGAATGAGTCCAGCTGCAGCTTTCAGCTGCTGGGCCCTATAGACACAGGTCTGGCTGTGCATCCAGGTCTGTCTGTGTCCAGGTCTGCCTCTATGTCCAGCTCTCCACCAGCTCTAGGCCCCATCACTACAACCAAAGGTCCATTGCCCTCCCCAAACTCCCAAAGAGCCCCATTCTGAGAAGGTCTAACCCTCAAAAACCAAGGCTGACACCAGCTGTTAAAACACCTATTTGGGTATTTATTACAACACGTTGTTTCAAAATACAAAAGAAAGGAAAAGAAAGTAGAGGGTAGAAAAGCACAGCTGTTTACAGCCTCTGGTAATAAATAAATAAAGACAAGGCAGGGGCAGGGTGTCTCCCCGGGCCCGACGCCGGCGCTGGCCAAATGGACAGCGAGGAAGGGAGTGTGGTGGGGCTGGAGGCCAGACCCTCTCTTCCGTGCTTGGGAGTCCCCAGGTACACCAGGGTGGGTACAGACCCCCACTCTGTGTTGTGCTTGCCGAGGAAGGGTCTGATCCTACAGGGATGAGGAAGGGAGAAGAGGGTCAGTCCTGGCATGGTCGGAACCTGCCTGCTCCCTCCCTGTCCACAGCTGCTCCAAAGGCAGGTGAGGTAGGAAGGGTGATGCTGGACTGGAACCCCAACAGACATCTACCAGAGTCCCCCAAGAGAGGGGTGAGACCTGAGCTCTCTCCTCTCCAGTGTGGTCTCAGAGGAACCTTGGAAATGTGTTCAGCACAGCATGATGAGAAGGACCCCGACCCATGACAAAGCAAAGTCATGACAGAGACAAGAAACTGTGCCTGGGCCACTTGGAGAAGGGCAGTGTTAAACCCTGCAAATTAAAATGACTCTTCATGGGGCTGGCGCAGTACAGGGAGTGTTTTGTACCACAGTGCAGATGGGGGTCCTCTTCCCTTCCCCTAATGTCTCCTCCTACACCCAGATGACCACAGCCATCTGGAAAGCCCCAGGTTGTACAAGGAGCACAGGTAATGGGTGCAAAAAGCCAGCATCAGCCTCTGCCTACACATGACACTACGATTTATCAGTGTTTGATAAAGACCACACCAAGTCCCCTACTGGAGCTATTCCCAGTCTGTCTAAATCCCTCCAGGTACCAGAGGCCTCTCACATGTCTCCCTGTGGCTCTAACATGACTGGGCGTGCTCTAGCACTGTCCATGTGTCTTCCCCAGGCTGTGCTGCTCCTGGGCAGGGGAACCACCAGCATGAGGAGGACACTCAAGCCCAGGAAGCCCAGGGCACGTGACTAAAGCAGCAGCCACTGTCCCTGGCTCAGCTGAGCAGGGCAGCTTTGCAAAGCAGCTGCAATTCCAGGGCAAGAAGCCCCTGTGAGTGAAGATGCAGCCTGCAGCTGCAGCCAGCTGAGGAAGGTGAGAGGACCATGACCTGGAGGGAGCTGATTCCATGAAGTGGATGCCTGGCCAATGCTCCTTAAAGCTTTAAGCTTTTGCCATTTAATCCTCTGTTGTTGGTGCCAGTGGGTTCCTGCCTCTTGCAAAGATGAGCAGGAAGCTGTATGGGGGAGAGGAGCTGCAGGAAGGGAAGGGAAGAGTTAAGAGAATGGATCTGCCCCGGGTTTGGGTGTCTTTATCCTTAGGAAGCACCTCCCTCCAGCTCCTCTGACAAGGGTTTGCCTCCTGAGGCTTGGGGCAGCCGGGAGCTGTGCCGAGTCAGCCACAGCTGGGCTGTGGGGAGCAGAGAGAAGGTGAGATGGGGCCTTGCTTTTATTCACAACAGAGAAACAAAGAGCAACATACAAAGAGTAAGAAGCAAAAAAGTACAGAATCATAACCATAATAATAATAATAATAATAATCATAAATACTCAAATCTATCATTCATAGATTGCAATGACAACACTGATAGCTTATTATCATTAGTATTAAGAATGGGAGGGGAAAGGGGACAGCAGGAGGGGTTTCTGAGGGGCATTGTCTTCTAAGGGGCAGATGTAATGGGGATGGACATCCAAAGAAACAAGCAGACAAAGAGAAGGGCTGGGAAAGCAGCAGGGGCTGGGGATGCTGCTGCTGAGGCCAGGGACGAGCCTGCTCTGACCCAAGCCTCTGGCTCAGTGTTGCCAACCTGATCACTGCCCTCCTGCCAGCTTTGCTCAGCTGGGATGGAGGTGGCTGGGAGGCTCAGCCCTGAGGACAGGCAGAGGCTGGAGGGAAAGGAGCAAGATGTCCTTCCTAGTCTGAAGGAGAGCTGTGATTTGCTCAGTCCTTCATGCGGTGGTAAGTGCAGGCGTTGCCAGGCATTGCCATCGGACACTCAGCAGTTTTGTTGGTTCCTCCCTTGAAAGTAGAGACCTTTCCTCTCCTCTGCTCACACTTCTGCCTCTGTAGGTCCCTACAAATGAATTCACCCTCATCAGATCAGCATGGAAAGGTGATTTTTGGTTCCAGTGAGGCTTTGGGATGGGTCAGCTGGCTGTGAGAGCCCACAAAGACTTGGCTGACAGATGATGTGGAGGATTACCACCCGGCACATCCGTCCTCATGACAATTCACAGCTCTCTGACTCATGGACAAAGTGGTTCGTTAGACAGAGTTTGATTTAAAAAAAAAAGAAAAAATTAAGTTAATTGCAAATCACTTGGTGACCCTGATGGCTTTGGGTCAGGATGGGCAGGAGACACTTGGGCAGGGCTGCTCCATCAAGGCTTATTTTCTGGATATCGACTTAAAATATTGTATATATGAGGGTTTCAGATGCACATGCCCAATGTAAAGGAGAGGGATGAATGCAAAGGCTGCAGAGGTGGGTCATGAATATCTAAGATCTACAAATTTTAAAATATACTTATCTTTGTTCTGGTTTCAGAGAAGAGAGGAGTCCACAGTGTGTAAAACCTCAAACAAGTCTCAGAAGCATCCAGGCAATGGCAGAGTGTAGATGACAAAAAGCAAAACCCACTGCCTCTTTGTAGACATTTGGAATCTCATTTGCAAAATGCGCCCTCTCCTTCCTGACTTCAGGTCAGCAGCTCCATCTGCTTTTTTGTGCTTGCAACACACTCTGTCACTTAGCAGGAGGGAGAGCTTGCTAGTGCTTTGTCTCATCTCCCCACCTGGTTTTGGCCACCTGATGTCCTTTCTATTACATCCCTTGGGAAGCCATTTAAGCCTCTCTCCATTGCTCAAATCTACACCAGCTCCTGCCAGCAACTTGCCTGACCTGAGCTCAGTAAGTCCATGCTGGAGAACTATGGGATGGGCAGGGACTGAGTGCTACAGGGCAGAGATCAGCAGACAATCACCACTGGCATGCTTGGGAAGAGATGCCACCACTGAGGCCAGCAGAAGGGGAAGGAGGACCAAACTCCTTGGGCAGGAGGCAGGTGACACTAACACTATGCCCAGTGAGGAGGCACCAGAGGAAGGATGAAGCCTTTTTCTTCTCCCTCCTTGGACTTGACATTGATGCCTATTTAAGATGGCCTGCTGAAAGTGGAGCTCCTGAAATAGCTGCCCTGCTCATGGGGTGGACCTAAATGCCTTCTGGAGTCTAGAAAGGGAACTTAGAAATTGGTGTCATCACTGCTTCATGATGAGAAGAGAGCAATGTTCAGGTTGGCAACACTGAGCAGGTTTGAGGTGGTTGCTGGAGGCAATGATGGGTGGTGGTAGGCTTTTCAGGACTGACTATGAGATCTCTCACTCTCATCAAAAGTGATGTGGGGAGAGGAGCAGGTGGTCCCTGGCTCTTCATCCACCCCCATCCCTCCCTGCCACACTGTGGGGAACCACCCAGGAGCATGTGGGGGTCCCCAGCATCTCACGAAATAGCTCCACGGAAAACCAGAAAAACTAAAGCCGGAAGAGAGCAAGGAGTCTCCAGGGAGACTTGCCTCAACTGCAAACACAGAGGTGGTTGAGGAAGCAACGAGCTGAAGCGAGCAGCCCCTCCTCGTGTGATTACAGCTCCTCACGCCTCTGCTTTATGTTCAGTTTTAAACCTGAGATCATTTGGTTTTGTCACGGGTAGTTTGATTTAAAGATAGAAACGAATGACAAGAGGAGGAACAAGGGAAAGGGAGAGAAACCATGTGGACCCAGAAAAAAAAAAAAAAAACAACACTCCAAGGATGACACAGGACACAGACATGCACGAACACAGACCCCTGAGGTATCAGCTTTGCAAACTAGTGCGAGACAAAGGAGAAAGCGAAGAGAGCTGCAGGGAGAGATGTGCTTTGCAGCGGAGGCAGCTCAGTGCCTCCAGCTTCAGAAAGCAGCTTCTCAGCAATCCTGACATTGGGGTTTGGGGGCAAGAGCTTGGCTTCCCACCAGATGGGAGGAAGCAGCCAACCATCTCCAAAAATAAGTCACTTGTGCTCCTCCATGTGCTTGCAGAACTTCATGTCTGGACAGCTTATCAGATGGAGGGGAGCTGGCCTGGAGGGCAAGAGGACCGGGAGAGACCCGGCACCTGCAAACACGCTGCCCCTGAGTTTCTCAGATGTGAAACAAAGGATGTGGGAAGCCAGAAGAACCGCTGCCCCCAAAGGGATAGTGGTGCCCATACTTCCCAAGCAAGGTAGCTGAGGTGAGGGGGAGCTGAAGGGCTGGGACAGGCAGGCAAAACACCTCCCAACAAGAAATCCCAACTACCACCAACCTCCCATTCGTCCCTCTGCTGCGGCAGCTTCCGATGCCTTCCCCAGGCAGCTGGAGGTGACATCCTGCAGCTTTCCATCCACTTCAGGTGACTCCCACCTTTCCCTCTCCAGCAAGGATGGGCAGCCAAAAGGAGAGGAGGGGAGGAGAGGGGGTATGACTGGGATTGGGTGACGGCCAGGATGGGGACAATGGCTAGGACGGGATGATGGCTGGGATGGAGGTAATGGCTGGGATGGAGATGAGGAGAAACAAACAGAGACCAAGGTGGGAAGAAGAGGCAGCAGCTTCCAGAAGAGTATTCTGGCTCAGTTTGTGTCATAAGAAGGTTTTATGGTTTGCTCATTTACTTGTTCATTTCTAGAAAAAGTGCCCAGAAGAGTCTCCCATCCCCTTGTTGGTATGCCCAGAGAGAAGGGGGGAAATCTAGGTTGTGGACATTAACTATAGAAGGAGCCACAGGCCTCAGATATTGCTTAGAAACTCGTATTTCAGATTTAAATACCATACACAGTAAAAATAGAGCTGAAAGTACCGCCCCACATTGTCTGCAAATCATTGCCAGAATGAACAGCTTCAATAAATTAAAAACAAAACAAAAAAATTGAAATATTATTTACGTCTCAATAAAAATTGCAGTAAAACCATTTACCTTTTCTTTTGTGTGTGTGTTTTCGGGTTTTTTTCTTTATATTATATATAATATATATTTATATATGTATAGGGCTGCTCCAGTGCAGCATTTTTAGGATACTTAGCCAGAGAAACACAGCGGAGCATGCTTAGTGCACCAGGGTGCAGAGAAGGGGCAGCTGTGGTCCCCCCTCCAGGTGCTGTGCCCCATCACCATAGCCAAAACTGCAATCCCTGCCACTTCCCCAACTCTTCCCACTTGAGTTTTAGGCCCAAATTTTCAGTGTGGGTCTCTGAGGGCTGGGGCACCCTGGGGACGGGCGGGAAAGGACCAGGGCAAGTGCAGGAGGGACACTAAGCATCCGCCACTATGTTTCCTGACTCTGGAAAGACTCGTCCACCTTCGCTTCGGTTTCAGCGCTTGCGCTCCCGAAAATGCACGCGCAAGTATAAATACACCCCCCGACCCCACCGCCCCCTTCCCGCTCTCCCCAGCTTAAATATCCCCCCACCCCAGCCCCGTCCCAGGTCTCCGGGCACCCCAGATGAGTGTCAGGACACCTCGATGATCTCCATGCTGCCCGAAAAGCTGGACTGTTTGCTGATTTTGCCCAGCTCTTCCCGAGCCCTGCCCTCGGACATGGTCTCCTCGAACTCCATCTGGCAGCTCCTTCGCTTGAATTGCTTCTCGGCGCCGGCCTCCTCATGCCAGCTGTGCCGCCCGTCCCGTGCCTCGGCCCGCGCCTTGTCCCTCAGTCTGATCTCGCAGCCGGCCGCTGTTGCGCCGCAGCCGAACGGCGGCGGGTACGGGCCGGCGCTGGGAAACAGGCCCCCGCCGCTGCCGCCAGTGCTGCCGGAGTCCTTGCCGAAGTACCAGCCAGCCTCGCCCGAGGCAGTGCTGGGGGACTCCAGGTGCACCCCGCTCCAGGCAGCGGTGGCGGCGCCGGGCGCGGTGGGCGGCTGGCTGAGCCGCGGCGGCAGCCCGTCCTCGGCGCCGGGGCTCTTGCGCGTGGCGCAGGTCCCGCCAACGTTGAGGCTGAGCCCATGGGCCGGCGAGCCCGCTGCGTGCCGGTGCTTCCGCCGCTGCCTCACCTTGGCCTCCAGCAGCAGCTCGGGCCCCGTGGGCCGGTCAGGGCTGTCCGCCCCTGGGGAGAAGGGGCTGAGGCTGCCCGAGCCCGAGGGGCTGTCCAGCTTGCAGAGTTTGGGGGCTTCCCCAGGTCCAGGGGGCCCGGGGGGGTCCTGCCGCAGGCCGGGGCAGTAGGCAGACTTGATGTCCAGGGAGAAGGAGCGTTTCAGGCGGTTGGTGTCCTGGATGCGCTCGGAGGAGAGGTGCAGGCCATTGAGCCCCTGCTGCAGGGTGGTGGGTGACAGGACCTTTGGGGTCCCGCCCTGCCGCTCGGGGTCACTGGTGGGGGATGCCGAGCCGGCGCTCCTCGGCACATCCTCGGCCTTCTCTGAGGTAGGTGTTAGGGGATGCCGGCTGCTCTCAGCCACCTCTGCTGGGTCCTGCTGCGCGTCCCCCTCGCCCCAGTCGCCCTTTGACTTCAGGGCCTTGAGAAGCTTCAGGCTCCTCTCGTACTCCAGGAGCTGGCCCAGGAAGTTGAAGTTGGGCGAGATGGATGGGCGACGGTCCTTAACAAACCTGCCGAAAGGCACAGACAGCCCCGTTGGTGCTTGGTCCTTCAGTGGGCCACCCCTACTCTCTCAGCCTCTTTAGGGAGAAGAGGCATCCTCAAGAACCTTCTGACCAGACCCTCCAAAGAAAAGGATCTTGGGGAACCATGGGGCCTTGAGATGCCTGAGTATTAGAGCTGGGACTGCCTCCCCACTCCCTTTTACCACTCCCAACCATTCCTTGTTGCATGCATTTTATGACAGAAGGTTTGGTTTGGTTTTACTGGGACCCAGCCAAGGCAAGACAGGAGCCCTGACCCCCTCCTTCTGGGCTTAGCCTGCTTTCCTTTCCTGGAGTAAAGCATACTGGCATAACCCCCCCAGTACCCTCACGGGAAAACTCACCTGTAAGCATCATCTGATGACATACCCATGGTCTTCATGATGTAGGCGATGGCAATGGTGGCTGACCGGGAGATCCCAGCCAAGCAGTGCACAATCACCTGACAGCTGGACACCTTAGCTTTGTCTGGAGCATGGCAGAGGAAACAGGGAGAAAAATCATGGTGAGCAAAACAGTCCTTGCCTTCCTCCCCAAACCCCAGCCCCTTTGTGCGAGAGGACAACAGTCGCTGCAAGCAAGACCAGGGAGGACAGAATAGTTCAGGTTGTGAAGGCTGAGAATTGGAGGGTCTGCAACCATAAGAAAAGCTCACCGATGAATTCAATGGACTTGTCCAGCCAGGGAAGCAGCTTCTCACAGTAGTTGTCATTGACAGGAATGCGCATGAAGTGACTATCACAGATGAAGTCTGGCTTGGGACAGGAGTTGCTGGCATTTAGGACATAGCTTATCCCGTTCTGTGTCATCAGGTCCTGGTGGGAAAGAAGCCATCAAATGATCAGCTGAGTTCAGCCTGCACCACGTACTGAAGGTCTGTCTTGCCATGCACACTCCCTGCCTTTTCCCATCCCAGCATTTTCTCCTGTGGATCTCCTAGTGCTGCCTTAGCCTAGTTGATGATAATACAGCAGAGACCAGCTGAAAAGTTTGTATCAATTTAGATGACACAGGTTTCAACCTCAGCAGATCTTTATTTTGGTCCAAGTAAAGTGGGCAAGGCCAAAGACACCTGGAAAGGGGTTCCAGAGGGAAAAACCCAACAACCCCACTATGAGAGGAATAGGCAATACAAGAAAAAAAAGTAGCAAAAATTCTGTCTGAATGCTGTGAAGGTATCAGCTGAGGAAGAAAGGAGACATCTCACTAAGAGGGTGGAGTGAGTTACTGGTAGCACCCAGTATGCTAACCAATGTGGCCAGAAGATGCTCTATCCATAGGCAACTGTGAAGCCTTGAGTAGGCAATGCTTCTCTTCTCCAGCACATGGCCACGTTGTGGGGACGGCAGAAATCACAGTTCCAAAATACAAACAAAACCCTCCAAGGAGGTGGGGAGGGAAGGAAATCATCAATTTCCCTGCCTGGCATTGGCTCCTAAGGATTTTGGCCCCAAGATTTCAGCCCTGCGTCTCCAGTGGCCCATTCCTACCCTTCCAGCAGGCTTGATGGAGCCAGTCTAGCTCCCAGGCTCACATTCTTGTCATTCTTTTCTTTCATTTCCTTCTACTCCCTGCACATAATTTCTCTCTCCCTCCTTTCTGTCTCCAACTCCAGTCTGGTGTCATAGTCCCTCTCCCTCCATGCCTGCCATGGATGAGGACGCCTGGCTGGCTCCCTCATGGCTGCAGTAGGCAGATGCTTGGCAGCACTTTTACTACAATTCCTCTTTCTTTCTTCTCATTTTACTTTTCCTTTAAACAAAATTCCTTCCCTGGTGTGACATCATAGATCAGCCTTTCTGGCACTTTTTAAAGGGCACTGTGTGGTCTTCCTACTGGGAAGGAGAGGAATCCTTAATTACCTTCACCCCTCTGCATGAATGGGGTCCCCAGTGGGACAGGGCAGACGTGACCCCTCAACAGGGCTGTACCTTGTTCAGGACATCCTTCTGGGAGCCCAGGTAGAGATGTGGCAGGATGCGCGTGGGGCCAACGTTGGCCACAGGCAAGCATGGCTGCGAGATGCTCATTGGCAGGATGGCAGCTGGCTTCCCCTCACAGAGCCCTGGGAAGCAGGATGAGAAGGTGGCAAAGCCTCCTGTGGAGAAAATGGGGACATTGAGCTTGGAGCAGCACGGCAGAGGTCATCAGTAGCTGGCACCCCGAGGCCCGGGCTGGGGACAAAGTGGTGATAACCCTGCAGCCCTGAGAACAGAGCCTCCAGGGGCAACAAGCCACCAGCCACCACCAACCAGGGCACATACATTGTGATGGCCGTGACACACACAGAGAAAGGAATGGAGAAGCAGCTCTGACTTCTTCCTGTCACAGCTGGATATTAATGCACATGTGAGGCATCCCACACACTCGTCAATGAAGTTGGCTCTTCTCAACTTCATTCAGACAAATAACAGGAAGAGTTCTTGGCTCCCTACTATTCTGAGGACAGGGTCACCTTTTGATACCAAAATCCATCAGGGCAGGATGATGACAAGCAAACCCACTGAGACACAAAGTTCCTGGGGTCTGGGAGGTTGGCCCAAACCTTTCTGCATTGGCTACACTTACACATCATGATTTCTGAGAGATGTCTCCTCTGCCCAGCCCTGCCAAGCCCATGATTTCTGCCACACCATGGTGGCATAATGGTACTTGCAGGCCACTGCTGTTTTTCATGCTCTGACCTTGCTGAATGTGACAGCAAGCAGTTTACTGCACCAAGCTGCTGGACAGTCACACTCAGCTTGAGCATCTTGAAGCCCAGAGTTGAAAGAAAACCCCCAGGTGAGGTTGCAGTAGCTGGCATGTGACAGCCAGAGGTATTGTCACAGTGTCTGGTATGGTCAAAAGCCTGAGAGCCAGTTCTGAAAGCTTGAGCAGGGCTGCAAGCCTTGCCCTGCTTGCACAGCAGGCAGCAAGGAGAGATGGAAAACCCCTGGTGCTGCTGCATGTTCTGCACAGTTGCATAAGACCACTAATCCTGATTTGCTCTCACTTGCTGATCCTGAACTCCAGGATAGAGCCAGGTCTGGCTAGCAATGGCCTAATTCCACTCCCCTCCAGCTGAGGACATCTGGGTGGCAGCTTCATGCAATGGAGAGGAGCTTGAGTCATATCTGCCTTAAGTCTCCCTTGAGGTTTTCCCAGTTATGTGAATGAGCAGATGCAGCTTGACATCACCCAAAGGGCAGAGAGGACTTGGGGGCTTGACTGCCTTTGACTGTCAAAGGAACCAGTTTGCTCCCACGAGATCCTTTTGAAAGCCCAAGTCACTGGACTGAGCACCCTGAGAATCCCTGGCCCATCTCCACAGCTAAACAAGACCTTTTAACAAGCCTGTCCCTCTACCCTTTGGAAGCAGGGCAGCATTGGCATATTCTCAATTTACCTTCTCCTGCATTTTGGCAACATTTCTGCTGATCCTGCTGGAGCACCTTTCTGGCTGCTGGTGTGGCACCCATGCTCTAGAGAGGCATGACAGGTGCTGCAGACAACCCATCTGACATGTTTGTGAGATGAAGGTGATGAAAGCAGCACACAAAATCACGCTCACACCGCTTGGGAACATCCAAGCTCCTCCATCACACTCCATCTCAGCACCTCCTGGTGTCAGCTACCACTGGCCTAAGAAAAAGGTGTCCTTCAACAAACTTCTTTCCTCCCCTCTGTTTTCTTGTCAGCTAACACACCTCTCAGCTTTAAAACCCAGTCAAGACAGGAGGGGTAGAGTTAAAGCACCTTATCTTTTCCAGCACTTCCTTTTCTCTTGCTCCCTCTGAAATGACATCACCCCTCAACTGGGACATTAAATCACAGCAAAAGCAGGAGGCCCAGCACAGGTGCAGCATAGCTCTGGTTACTGCTCATCCCTTCACTGTGGCCCCATTGCCAAGGGCTGTCCATCACTAGCCAGAGCTCTGCCTGGACACATGTGATCTCCCTGCTTTGCCCCATGCCAATGCCTAGGGGATGATGGGGCAGAAACCCTTGGGAAGTGTTTCCTTCAGTTGCCCCTAGAGAAGCCTGCAGCACTTGAGTTTGAGTGGGGCACAGATCTGACCCTGGGCTTGTGTGAAACAACATGGGAATTTTTCTGAAGGAACACAGCACGTTTTTGGAGAGCAGGGTGCACACAAATGCAGCCCCAGGGATCAGTGTCTGGTCCATAGGTGCCCAGCCTCTTGCACTCACTCACATCCATCAGGAGCTGCCCAGGGCAGTGGATGGGTTTGTATGGCTCTTTAAGGTGATCTCATAATTCAAGCAGGTCGGGGCATGCTGCTCTCTGCCCATTGCCTGTGCCCACCACACTCAGCTGGCAGCAGATCCTCTGCCTGGGGAAATCCAGATAGGAACTAAGGGGGCTGTGAAGCAGGCAGGGATGTTTGGAGAGTGGCAGCAGCACCCTCAGCTGCAGTGCCTACCTGGGCAGGCTGCCACAACTGGAGGATGCTGGCACCTGAAATGATGCCTATAGCTCACCTCACTTGTCCTAAGCAAAGCTTCAACCCTGTGTCTGGGAGTTCAGGCATGCTCCCAGCCCCCCTGTCCTCATATCCCCCATACTTGCAGCTGCTGAGGGCAGTCTGGGCTAGGGGAAAACCCTAGAGATGGGACCAGGTACTTGACACCATCCCAACATGGAAGCGATGCTCACCCCACCCTGCAGTGGCTGCTCCCGCGTGCCTTTCATTTTTAGAAAGTGAAGCAGCTCTTCAAACAATCCCAAAGGCAGTGAATGTCCCTGGCTGGGCTCCAACTGATACTTGGGCTTTCCTCCCCTCTATGCCCCAGGCCATGGATCCCAGGTTTTGCTGGGAGAGAGCAGCAGAGCACAATGAGGTGAGGAGCCAGGGTAGCACCAGTTCTAGCCTCTCCTCTTTTATTCACAATGCTCATGCCAGGAGCACCATTTCTCTTGGCACATGTGGAATCAAGCTTAGGAAGGATTTGTATCTGTCATGGAGGGGCGTTTGGGGATCTCTGGTTTCTTTTGGTGCAACAACAGGGACCTTGTATCTCCTTCACCCAAGGTTTCACTCACCAGGTGCTGACCACCCTTCCACCTCCTGCAGTGTCCTGCAGAGGCCCCTCTGGGCCAGCCCCCAGCCCTGCTCTGCATGGCCCTTCTGTCAGAGGAGAGGAGAAAACACCACAACTTCTTCCCTATCCCCATCTTTGCCAGGCCCTTCCCTCTGCACATTTTCCAGCTGAACATCTATGATAACCACCAGTGAAACTGGATTTATTGTGAGAACAGATGCTGCAGAGGGAAGGCAAAGAGCCTGGGAATCTCCCCGAGCCTGTCCACCAGGCCAGGGGGAAGATCCCAGCAGCATCTTTGAGCAGGATCCTGTGGTACCTGCACTGCTGCAACTGTTGGGAGCCGTGTGACTCCTCCCCTGCAGCAGCAAAGTGCACAGGCAGGAGGCTCTCTGCCCTCTGCCAGGCCCTGCACCAGTGCCTGCCTACAGCCCTGAGACTGCTGCAACCAAAGTGAACAAAAACAGACATGGAAGGAGATTACAAGATGTAAGGACAGAGACGCTGCACTCCTGAGCTGGGACCCCGACACAGGTGGGGAACCCTCCACTGCCCTGGCTGTCACTTTCAGGTGGTTTTTGGGGACATTCTATCATAGCTGGGTCTCTGACAACATCGCAGGCAAAATCTGTCACCTGTGAGTTGCACTGTGCCCTCTCTGCCAAGGCTGGGCAGCAGTGGTGGTGCAAAGAAGGTGACACAGAGGGTGACAAAGTCCTGGCTAGGGACAGGGATGTGGTGTGGCATTATTTTCTTCTGGTGGTAAGCCTTAGCTTTAGGGATTTAAATCCATTAAGCTGCATGAGATGCTAACAGAGACATTGCTGAGGATAAAAAGAAAGGTGTGGGACACATGAAGCATGGATATCCCAGCTCCCTGTTGTTCCCTGTGTCCCTCCCTGCACTGAGGCCATCTTTTGAGGCTGGAGGTGTAAAGTGGAGCTGGGGCTTGAGAAACCTCTCACACCTTGCTCTGATGGCTGCACTCTATGCATTTATCTCAAGCCCCATGGACTCATCACCTCCTTCAGAGGCCTCTGAAATAACCCAACAGCTCTGGCCTTAGTGCTGTGCCCTTCTGGCAGCAAAAAGTTGCAAAAGGGCTGCCTAGGGCACCTGCTTCACCCCAAAACTGCTCTTTAAGAGAGCCACATGCCTCTTGAACACCCCCAGTCCCATGAGTCTCATAGAAGTTCCCCTAGAGACAGACTGAGCAGCCTGTCCTATTCAGCAGTCTCCCCTGTGCATTGCAGGCTCACAGGTCCCCACCAAGAAACAGGGAAGAGGTGACATGTCACAACTGCTGTGCTATCAGTTTGTGGCAGTAAGGAGGAGGGGATCCAGAGCTGGAAATCCTCCCTGGGCCACCAGCTGCCACACCCCACTCCTCACCTCCAGCTCTCACACCGGAAGCTAGAAGGAGACCTGCAGGGGTATTAAAGATGTGTTTTACAGCCCACCCTCGTGGTTGCAATAATGAGAGGTAGAGAGCAGCAGCCGGAGCTGTTCAGAGAGCGGCTCCTCAAGCAGCTGCCAGAGGTTTTGCGGCAGCCCGCAGCCTCACCAAGGAGTTTGGCGCCTGTGCCTGTGCTGGAGACCCTCTGCCCTGCTAAAGCTCCTGGCAGCTGAGGGGGCTGAGAGAGGCCAGGCTCTGCCCAGCTCTCATTAAAATGCCTGTGGTGGCTGGGAGCTGCTGCCAGGGCGGCACGTGGCAAGGAGCAGCGGGGCATGCAAGCGAGCACGCGCCTCGGCTTGCTGCTGGAGCAGCCGCCACGCCGGCATGGCTCCCTCACTGCTGCCAGGGTGGTGCCTGGATACCCCCTCTTCATCAGCCCAGCCCCTTGGGGGACATGCTGCTCCCAGCACTCTGACCCATCCGTCCCCAAGTGTTAAAGCACCTTGCTGAACTGAGGTACAGAAGGAGATGACAAGAGGTGGGGGGACCTGCAAAACCCCAGCCCTCACTTGCATTATGCTCAGCCTTCTTATGACAATGAGCCTTAGTGCTCGGCCGAGCATCTCTGCCGCAGGTTGAATTGAAGGACAGAAAATGGAGGAGCCTGACAGGCTGCAAATCAACCCCCAGAGCCGCTGGGAAAATCCCTCTTTACAAAACGCCATCTCCCGGCTCTCGTGCTGGGTGGGAGCCTGTTGGTGCCGGCAGCGAAGCCGGGCGGCATGATGAAACACTGCTTACTGCCACCCTTACTCACTGTGCTCCAGGGAGCTCCGGGCTTTGTCAGCATTTCCTGCTGCCTGGGACGTGTCTGAATTTTCCCCCTGCCTCCATCCTCACCGTTTCCCCGGGTACTGTAGTCCCTTTTTGAGCCCATCCCTCCCAGCAATGCCTGATGTGGACACAGCCCATTTGCTTGCACATCCTTCCCACAAGCCTGGTGAAATCCTGGTGCTCTGCAGCCTGCCCAGCTTGCCCTCTCCTGGCTGATGTGCCTTCGTGTCCCCCCATCTAAGTGCAATGGAGAGAGATGTCCAGTTTTCAACCAGTCTCTTTTTCCACTCCTCCAGTCCCCTGCCCACGTTTTACCATCCCCTCATTTGGCACAAAATTTAATCACCCCACTGTCGGGTAGGTTTTTTTTGGTTTTTTTGTTTTTTCCCAGGCAGTGGGGATGAAAAAGCCGATGAATCAGCCCTATTATGGATTCATGTGCGTTCCCTGTTTCCCCAACGGTCACCCCAAACAGCCTCTGTCCATCTGCTGCTACACTGCCCTGCTGCCTCCCAACCTGTGCCAGCCCCCGATGCCTTGCAGGCTGGTCCCAGAGCCTGCTCCCATTCTCCCAAAGAAACAGAAAACATCTTTTAAAAAAGGAAAAGGCGGCAGAAAGGAAGCCCTCCGCCTACACAACCACGGACACACTCCTCGAGCTGTTGAGCTTGATTTTCCTCTGGTGACTGTGCCTGCTTTGCACCAGCCTTACTCGTTCTAAGTAAAGAAAAATGTGTCATTTCCAGGAGTGACTTATTACTAATGACACCATCACTGGGTTATGTGCTTCATGCCACAAAAACCTGTCAGGCACTTTTAGCAGCCTCCCATTTTAAGTGGTGATGGAGGGGAAGTTGCTTGATTCAACCCTTCGGTAATCTAGGTCATCCCAGGCTCGGCATATTTTTAAGCTACTCCAGTTAATATCCCCTTCCTCCGCGTGCCCTTCGCCCTGTCACTGGGGGGTGTAAGCACTGCAAAACCCCTTTCTGAAAGAAACCACCCAAGATGGGCAGGCAGGGCAGCGCCGGTGAAGCGAAATGGCTCCGGCGGGCAGCTGCCTGGGTGCGGGCAGCAGCGCAGCGCGCTGAGCCGACGGCCCCTTGTTCTCCGCGCCGTCCTCGCCCGTCCTTGCCCCGCGCACTCTGCTCTGCCCGGTGCCCCCTCGCCCCCGCAACCCGGCGCCCGAGGGCGCAGAGATGCTGGCGGCAGATCCTCCTGGCTCCCGCAGCTTTCCTTCTTCCCTTCTCCGCTCCGTCCGCGCCCTCGCCAAGCTCGTCTGGACGGCGAAGGGTTCCGGGGAGCCCGGAGCGATGGTCCCCGCGGCCAAACAGTCTCACCGGCTCTCGCACCGGGTGGGAGGGCTGCTGCAGATGCTTCTGCCCGCTGCAGGCAGCCGCTCACCTGCCTGGAGGGGCTGCCCCGTGCAGCTCCCGTCCCAGCCCGGCCGCCTCCGCCGGCGCTGCGCACATCGCCCCTAGCTGGGGACCGGCCATCGCTCCGCTCCGCTCCCCTCCGCACGCTCCCCGCTCGCTTCCATCTCCCCGCTCGCCAGCTGCCTGCGCTCTTTGTATCGCCAGCACCGCGCTCCGCTCCCCGCCGGCCATTCGGCAAAGGCGATCTCCGGCCCCCGGGCAAAGCAGGGCTCCGGCGGCGCAGCCCCCTCTTCCCGCTCCGTCCCCATCGGAAGGAAAGGCGCCGGGCCGGCTGACAAACCTCTCTTGTCCCTGCTCTCCTTCATCCTCCGCACCCTTATTTTCAGCTTCATCTGCCCCTCGCGCATGTCTGTCCAGAACTGGTTCTCGGAGGGAGCAATCATTACATCCACGGGCATCCAGGCAGCTGGGCTGCGGCTCGCGGGGGCACCGTTCACCGTCGCCAAACAACAGCTGGCGGGCAAACAAAATACTAAAAAAACCAAAAAAGCGCCCCTGCAACAGAGCAATGCCAGCCTCCCCCCGGCTCCAGCCTTCAGGCTGAAAAAATAAAAACCATTAAAAAAAAGCCGAGCGGGGTAGGGGGGCTCGGCGTAGCCCCCTTTCCCCGGCCGCCCCCCTCTTCGCCGCCCGCTCCAGCCCGAGTGAGCTCAGCCCGGGAGCAGCCGCCCCATCCGCCGCCGCGCTCGCTGCGCGCCCGTACCGCGCTCATAGCTAACGGGTCAGGCATGCGGCCGCATTCCTTACTCAGCACACAGACACGCAGCACAACGCCGGGCTGACATATGCTTCGCTCCCCGCTTAAAGGCGCAACCGCGATTTTCTCGCCTGCCCAAAGCCCCCCGCAGCGAGCGGCCGCGGCGGGAGATGGATCGCTGCACCGCGCCGGCTTTGGCCCCGCGCAGCTAATATGGGGACGGGAACGTGGTGGGAGGAAGCTCATGCCCACACCTCATTTTAGCACCTGCCAGGGCGGTGTGCGATCAAACCCACACAACGAAGGGGGGATGCAGCACCGCACTCCATCCCGGCTCCCTGCTGCTCCTCGTACCGTGAAGGCACCCCACGGCTGCACCCCCTCCCCAGAGTGGCTCCTGCCAGGACCAACGTGCATCCCCTGGTCGATGTTTAACTCTGAACCCCAGCACCAGAAAGGGCAACGCCATGATCTCAGTTTCCCAAGAGGGAAACTGAGTCACAAAAGATTAAATAACTTCTCCGGGGCTCTTTGGTGCAGGGCAGAGCTGGGGACGAGACAGCAGGTCCCTAATGACGACCTCATCTTGTCCCTTAATGTCTCCACTGAGAGCATCACCCAGGAGGATGCTCATCCTGGAGTGGTCCCAAACAACTGATGATGAATGGGTCCCAACAGCTGGCAGGAAAAGGGGCTGCTGGCACTGGGCTGCTCACACCTGTGCGTGGCCATGTCAGATGGAGTAATCTGCCTGGTCCCAGCAAAGCAGGACAATGGTCTGGAGTAGATGTACCCTCAGCCAAAGCCTCCTCACATGCAAAACTCCAGCAAGAGGAGACATGTGGGAATGGCCTTTCCTGGTCTCACTGGGGGTCTATCCATCTCTAGGGGCTTCTGAAGCAGGTGGGGAGTGATGTATTTTCTTCTTTCCATTTGTTCTGGGAAAGAAAATTACTTGTCCCCCGCTTCCCACCCGCAGAACTCCTTAATACATCTCCACACAGCTCCTTACGAGTTTATTGCTCTGAGCCCAGGCCTCCAGAAAATCATTCAGGATTATAGTAAGCGGGGGAGAGAAGGGGGGGGCATGTATTGTGCCTTTGAAAATCTGAAGCTTTATGGGCTGAAAAACCCCAGGCTGAGCCATATGTGAGTGACTTCAGTGTTTTTCCTTTGAATGACATCACATGAGATGAGGTCATTGGCATGAACTAAGTGCTGTCTCCTCCCCCCCACCCCGAGCGGAGCCAGCCTCCTAACGAGCCTTGTTGTTGTAACAAATATGGTTTGATTATTATCAGATGTGGGTCAGAGGTTGGATAAAATTCAAAGCGTGCTCCAACTAGGCTGGAAGAGAGAAGCAGCCTTCCCCCACAAGCCATGCTCGGGAAGTGACTACCACAGCACATCCCCAGGGCGATCTGTGGTCCCCCACATTTGTCACCACTGTCACTACAAGGGAGGGTGCATGATGCTGGTGGCCAGTGCCAACGCCTGCCAGTGATGGCGATCTCTCTGTGTCCCACTGCCACTGCCCCAGCAGAGCTCTACCCCTGTTGGTGGGTGATCCAGCTGTGACATGCTGCAGTGGCTGTGGCTGGGGGTCTCCTGGGGGGACCCAGTCACTCTGCTGGGGTCACTGTGTCATGCAGGGGCAGTGGGCAAGGGGGATGCTGCAGGAAGCATGTAGTGAATTAGGGGGTACAATATTCAACCTGTCCCTGACCCAGAGATCACAAACAAAATTTGCCTTTTCTCACTGGCCCTCTGGTTGTCCATCTCCCTCAGGTTTCCAAGAGCCCTGGGCACAAATTATTTTGGTAATACCAGTGTCCTTCATGGTGTGTTTGGACTGATAATTCAGTTCAGAGCTCCTGGGAGCACCAGGTGGGAAGCTGGGCATGACACCACCAAGCAGAGCTCAATTCAGGAGGCTTACCAGCGTCCCACACCCCTCTGATCCTCAGCAAAAGACAAGCAAGCCAGCAGCCCCCTTCCTCCACTAGTGGGAAGTCCAGCCACATGGAGATGCCACCTGCAGCCACCATTCCCCAGGCAGCATCCTCCTCTCTGCTCTCTCCCCATTTTCTGTACCCTTTTGCCAAAACCAGTATAGGGGTTGACACCTGGGGCAGGGGGCAGCTGGCAAGCAGAGAAATAAAAGGCAACATCCATTGTCCAGAAATACATTCCATCTATCAGCTACTGCTCCTTGTTCCTTTTTCCCAGGTGCTCCTCCTGGTCAGGATGTCAACCATCCTGCCTCCAGCCCCTAGACAAGAGGTGCATCACCCAGGGAGAGATGCACAGCCTAGTCAGCCTTATTCACTCTCATTGCCACAGCACTCACTGGAAAAACATCTGCTGCAATGGGTTGGAGAGACTCATGTAATCCTCCTGCAAGAGCAGGGACAGGATGAGTCCCTGTCCAGCACCTACATACCCTGTCAGGACGGTGCCTATAGCCTGGCACAAGCCCAGCTGGGCAGGGCCAGTGGTTCCTCTCTCCACCCAGCACTGGGACCTGGTAATAATTGCCAGTGACGACCTTTTGCAAGCATGCAGCACAGGCCCAGGGAAAAGGGGGAGGCGGATGAGGGGAGGCAGATTTCTCAAAAGGAAGGAAGCTGTAACTGGGCAGTGGCCCCTGCCCATCAGGATCTCTGACCGGGGAAGTTGCCTTCCTCCCCTTGACCTTCCAGAAATGAGAAATGAAATTACACAGCAGTTTTTCTAAGGCATAGCAATCAGAGGGCTGCTCTTCCCTACGCCCCTTCTCCTCTGTCCCACTCTGCCTTTGACCCTTTTGCTTGCCTTTTCTGGGTCCAATGGTTAAAAATCACGGCCAGAGGGGGAGGGGAAGCTCTTCAGGGTAATTATAGAATCGGGAAAACAAGTTGTCTGACGACAGCGTTGCTAAACAGGGAGGTTTAGAGCATAGGTCTGGAATACAATCAGCCCTGCACATACGTGACCTGGCTTAACCCTTCCCAGGGATGCAGTCACTGCTCCCGCCGGGCTGAAAGCCTCCCAGGCATCTCCTGCTTGTGGTTCAGGGTGAGAAGGGGGCACCTTACTCCGCCTCCGTGCCTTGGACTGAGGAGACTGGGAGCACTCCCTAGGGCACCCACCAGGCTGGGTGTCTGAAGTTGGATGCCAGCACCCACTGAAGAGGGGCTAGAGGGCAAGAAAACAAAGTCCTGCCCTGGCTAAAGTGGTCCCAGATGGCTTTGATGTAGGAAAGGAAGCAACTCCTCCAGGGATGTTTTGCATGAGAGGAAGGGAGTTTCAGAGAGTTACCTAAACCTCCAGGATTGTAAAAATCACAAACCCTAGTATTCCCATTTGATTTTTTTAAAAATCCCTTTCCCTCTGGACTGTATCAGTGTACTACCTCCAGTCTTCAGGACACTCATAAGAAAAACATCACCACAGGTAATCCCCATGCACCTCACCACCTACAGCCCGAAGAAAAGCTGGATGTAAGCCCCTGTACAGCCCTTCTTATCCTTCTTCCATTCCTGACCATCATGTGGGCAATTTTACATGAAGAACAACCAGAATCCCCATTCACATTATTTCCAAAGCTGGTTCTTCAAAACTCCCAAGTCTGGGAAAAGCAAGAAATTGAGAGTGCTATGGGAGATCTTTTTCCTTCCTCATCCCACTCCCATACCCTCCTTATTCATACCCACACTCCTGCCAGCTGAGCATCTGCTTCCTTGGGTTCATCACAGTAGGCTATGGGATGGAGATGGCCACGGGTGGGCAGAGTGCTTGCGGGAGGTTCGGAGACAGTAATCAGACTTAAAGGAAAATCTTGTAGGTACATCTGATGGATTCATGCCAGTAAGTCCCCAAGTGCTCTTAGACATTACAGCCTGAGGGTACCTGAAATAGCCCTAATGCTTGACCTCCAAGGGCATCTTCAGGCCCATGTACTGAGCAGAGGCTCTGCTGGAGTCAGGGGACAAAAAACCACCAGCTAGTGCATTCTGCACGTGCTGTGTCTCCAGCAGACACACTGACAGCCCAAACTCAACAGGTGAAATCGTGGTGCTGTGCAGAGTGGGTGATGAGGAATATGACCATCAAATCATCAGCTGCACTCAGGTCCTTCCTCCCCACTCCTATCAGACAGCTTGTGACTGATAAACCCTGAGATTTGCTAATGTGGTTAGAGCACTGTGCTAGTGACACCCATGGGTTTGATTCCTGTATGGGTCATTCACTTAAGAGTTGGACTTGATGATACTTGCAGGTCCCTTCCAACTCAGAATATTCTGTGATTCTATGACCAAAATGTGGGTATTTGGGGTATTTTCTTTCTTAGGTTTTAGTTTTTTCTTTTTCCTTATACTGAGTTTATAAAGCTACCTCAATCCTGGTTCCGGATATCCTGCTAAGCTTTTATCTTCAGCATATGCCATGACAACCTTTGGATGCACATGCTGCCACTCCAGCCTCTGACTCAGACTGATGGCAAGCCCCCTCTGCTCTGCCCTGCCTCTGCCCTGCTTTCACATCTGCCTAGCTTGGCTTTATTCATTCACCTTTCTTCTCCTCCAGAACAGCTCCAGCCCAACTTGTTTCAAGAGGAGCAGGCAGCAAAGGAATGTATAGTTGGCATGTGGCACCAACACGACACGAGAAAGCATTATGGAATTTTCAGCCAAGGATGAGCAAAGCCATGTTCAGTCATCCTGATGTTTAACCTCTTTTCAGGGCTGTCCCTATACAGAAAAAGGGAAAAAAAAAAAAAAAAGGAAAAAAAAAGAAGAGTTTTTTCTTTCCTTCTTTCCTTTTTCCTTTTTTTAAAAAATTAAAATAATCTGAGTCCTTGTGTCTGAAATAATTGCAGCTGGTGCTTCAGTGTTAAACCCACTCATGCCTGGGCAGCCCAAGTCAGCTCCTGCAATGGAAATCCCCTTTCTTTTCTCACTACTTCTTTTTGCCTGCGGCAAAGTCACCTGTCTTTGGTAGATTCCCCAAAATTCCCAAAATCTCAGCCCCCACCCAGATCACTGCAGCCATGCAATTACAACTCTCTGCAGCCGTGCTGGAGGACCACAGCACCTCCGGGCTGGAGAGCCCTGGGTCATGGCCAGCATGCTCGCTGAGAGGATGGCGAGTGAAGGGCTGGGAGGGATTTGTCGCTGATGATATTGTTACATTCTTTCCGAATCCTGGGAGTAAACAGACGCTCCAAATTTAGAAAGAACAGGACTGGAAAATTTAAACATTCCTTGAAGAATTGGTACAAAAGCGGGGGGAGGGGGGGCGCTGAAGATGATCTCACACGCGCTCCCGAGCCAGATGAAAAGCTCATGACTGGAGTTCAGAACGCAACTGAGGGGCCTGTTTCAGGTCGGAGCGCGATATCGCAGCGGAGAAGCTCCCCCAGCACATGGAACTGAGCAAAAAGAGCCTCTCTTGTGCAAGGGGGGGTCCCAAGACCTGCAGCCCAGGCTGTGCGGCCGCCACTGCAGGCCACTGCCAAAAACCATCCTGGTTTTATCTCCAGCTGGCACATGGCTTCCAGCACGGGAGAGAGGAGCTCGGTGCTCAGCTAAGGACCAGAAGTAGGGACAGGATGGGTGACTGAGCATCATCTGGACCAGCATCCCAAGCCCTACGCTGTCACTTTTAGCCACTGAATAGGAGTAGAAGAAAATCTCCACACTGCCTGCTGCAGCTGGACAAATGGAGAGGAGCTGGTGAAGCTCAGCACCCACACCACAGCACCACACACGGCTCTGGGCAGGCTCCCGTACCAGAGCTGGCACATGGGAGCTGTCAGGGAGCAATGGAGCCAGACTGCTGCTGCTTCATAAGCAGATAATGCCTCTTAATAAAAACCAAGCGGGTGATTACAAAGGGGAAGAATAAGGGAGGAAAAAAATAGCAAAATAAAAAAAAAAAAAAGGGAAAAAAAAGGAAAAAAAAGCAGAAAAAAAAGGAAAAAAACAAGGGTTTGTGCTGAAGTAAACAAAGGTTAAAGAACAGTCAGGCTCCTGCAGGAATAGCAGAGCTGTGCTGGGAGGGAGGGGGCATTACGTAATGCAGGAAAAATGTTGGCTCCATTCAGTTTTCCACCACTTCATGTGATGTCAGGAAAACCATATAAATCAACAGTCTTTCTGCTCCCACGGATGGAGGGCAGCAAGCAGCACTATTTATACTTACACAATTAAAAAAAAAAAAAAAGAAAGAAAAAAGAAGAGAAGCTGATGATTTCCAAGACTGGGAATAATTGACTCAGATTCTTCCCTGCCAGCCACTGGAATCGCTGCTTCTGGGCTGTTAACCCTTGAGGAGTCCCTGGCACCAGTCCTGCCACCCTCAGCTCCCCTGTCCTCACCCATTAGCTGCTTCAAGGGTCAGAAGGTTGCTGGCCTGAAGGTGAGCAGGAACAGCCAAGCCTGGTCTTTGCATGAGAGGGGGACATGGAGGCAGAGACCCCAGCATCTGCTAGGCTGAGAGAGCTGGGCAGCACAGAGGGGCTGTGCAGGGCCCTCTGGACAGCCCCTGAACTGGGGACCCACAGGACAGTTTCCCTGAGGTAATGGCATCCACTGTGGGACAGGCTGAAATTTTCCCAATTTTGGGATTGCCAACTCACTGGGATCACAAAGCGCCTCCAAGGAGAACTCAGGCACTTCTTCTGAGAGACCAAATGGGTTGGGGCAGGACAAGGTGCTTGAGGCCCGAGTGGACAGACCGAGGGGTTAAACCCCACAAGGGCAAGGGTTCAGAATCAGGCCCCCTCACACATCCTGCCCCAGACCCCCAAGCACTCCAGAGTTGTCTCTACACCAGCCCACTGCTGCCCACAGCACAGGAAGGAGGAAGCTGTGCCTGTCAGCAAGCATGCCCAGCCTCCCCTGGATGCTCTGCACAGCCATTCCAGTCATGATTTCCATGTGAAACACCGCCACCATGACCCAGTGTTCCACATTTCAGCTCCAGCTTTTCCCCCTGCTGGTGGCCCGCGTTCCACATAAGGCTGAGGCCCTGCTGTGCTTTTAATTTGGGAGGCTTGAGCTTTGCTTGGTGCCTAGCACACCCACACTCCTGCTTGGGGCTCCTGCAGCCCGGAGGATGGAGATGGCTGTCCCGATGGTGGAGGAGGAGAGTGCCCAAGTGGGGGACAGCAGGTTTGCTGGCAGGGGTTTGCTGGTCTCATGCTGATGGCTAGGGGGGGTGGCACACTGCTGGTGCGTGCTGTGCATGCAGCTGGGGGGCACTGGCACTATGAGGCTCCCCCAGGCCTCCACTTGCCCTAAGGCAGGAAAAGGCTCCGGGGTTTTCAGGGACACCTCACACAGCCCTGTCCAGCTCCAGGAGGACTCAGTGGGGCAGGGCTGGAGTTAGCAGCCAGCACACAGCTCGGCTCCTCACCCAGCCCTGGGAAAGTGGCAGTGGGTTAGAGGGTGCCAGGGTGACACCATCAAGGCTATTTCCTGACCCATCCCCATGACTAAGCAGGTTCCTTCCCAGATGCAACTGAATCTACCATTTCCTTCTCCTGCATCACATGCCAAGCTGTGCCCTAGTTTATGCCACAGTTACCTTGGAACCACAGGCACAGACAGCTACTGAGTCAGGCCAGGGACTGCCATAGCCAGTTCAGGGAGGCATCCTCCAGCACTGGCCTTAGCAGAGCTCCTGCAATCCAGGCCACAATAATTAGCTTGAACATGATTTCATGTAGTCCCTGCTTGGTTTTGTTGGTAGAACCCAGGGCCAGGGGGTTTAATCCTGCTGTTTCTCCGCTCTATTCTTCCCATCACAATGCAGCTGCTCTAATTCAACAGCACTTACCCCTGCCTGCATGGGCAGGGCTCCTTGAATGCCACTTGCCCATGCTACCTCCCCACCCCTCCAGTTACCCTTCCCCAGCATCTGTCACTCTGTGTGTGTGGCAGTTCCCTCCACCCCTGTGGTGTCCCAGGGCACAGAGGTCAGTACCCTCTGCCTCAGCCCCAAAGCAGTATCCAATTGCCACAGGATGAGAACAGGCTTGAGGGAGAGAGGTGATTCCCACCTCTGTGCTTTTGGCACTGTTTAGGAGTGTGGCTGAGCTCAGTGGGACTGAGGGGCTGCACGGGGCAGTGCCTGCCCACCCATCCATGGGCAGAAAGCTCAAAGGTAAGCAGCCATCAGGGCATGGCTGTCCCAGCTTGGCTGTCCCAGCCAAGGGGAATCAAAGGCATCTTCAGCTCTCCCTCAGGCAGTTCCCTGCCTCTCTTCTCTCTGCTGGGCTGGAGCTTTTCATTCATCAGTCACCTGCCTCACTGCAGAAGGTTGTAATTAGGGCAGCACGTGCCTCCTCCTGCCTGCACATTTGTGCCTGGAGAGCATCATCTCCAGCAGACCCTGACTCACTCAGTGATCACCCTCTGCCCCTGCCATCCTTCTCCTTTCCAGTACATCCATGGATTTCTTCTCCTGCCCTCCCTTTAACAGCAGCAAGAGGGAGCAGAGTGCCTGAACTGGGTCTGGTCCTTGGCACATTGACCAAGGATGAAGCAACACAGGGATGGGAGAACAAAGGGCAGCTTTTGGATGGCTGGATCCATGCCACCACAGCTCCTCTGTACCCTTCTCTTTCATTCACCCTGGCTGGTGGTGAGATGCAAAGAACGAAGGCGTGGGGAAGACCCAGCGATGCCAGCGTGGGCTGAGCCTCCTCAGCCTGCATGCAGGGCTGCCTTCCTCCACCACAGCCACTGGTGGCCAGGGCAGCGGGTGCACATGGACACGGACGGCCCCAGGACCGTCACTCCAGGCTAAGGGCGTGAGTGCCCCCAGAGATGCAGTGGTAACCCAGGGCTCCTACCTGTGAGGATGGAGACGCTGTGGAAACAGCTGTCCAGCTTGCCCAGGAGGATGGAGAGGAAGCTGTCAGCAGCCAAGCCGGTGACATCCCGTGTGCTCTGGTCGTAGACCACCACGTCCTGGTGGTCCTCGGCCTCCACCTGCAGGGCAGCAGCAAAAAACAGGCGTCAGAGAAATGGGCTGAGCACTGAGGCTTCCACAGCACCGTGGGAAGCAAAGCTGAATTTAGTTGTCACACAAGCAGGAAATTCCAGCTCCACACCATTTCCACAAGCTGGTTTTGACCACCAAATGGAGTGTCCAGCCAGGCTGGGACTCTGCTCCATGGCTGCAGATGAATGTGTCAGTAGAGGTGCCCACTGGTGCACTCTCACCAACTACAAGTGCTTTTGAGCATCCTACCCAAAAGAGGGTCACTCCTCCCCATTGGCCACCCTCAGCTTGCTGTTACTTAACTGCATCCCAGACATCACCATGACTTCTTCCACCACTTCCTCCCCAGCCAGCTTTTGCCCTCAGATACTCCTCCTCAGCCTGGATGGTGTCACAGGGACAAGAACTCAGAGATTTGGGAATGGCTCTGCAGTTAGGGGCGCTGCCAGCACAGCCCTTGTGCTGCAGCTGGAGTCACTGGCAGCTGGATCAACAGCTCTTCAGGGCTCAGCCTGAGGATACCATGCCACTACACATCACCCCAAACCTGAGATAACCCCGAAGAGCTGAAGGGAAAATCTCTTCTTTCGCTTAGTGGATGTTCCAGGTGATGCTCTTTCTTCCTTTTGTAATGCGTGCTGGAGCCAGCACACTGCAGGGATAAACAGGGAAGAATGGAAGGAATTCCTGGGCTGCTCTCATGTGATTTTACATACCACAAACTGCACCTAGCTGCCCACCACTGCAGGCATCAAGTAGGGCAGGTGAGATGGTGGGATAACCTGCAGGCAGGAGTTCCCCCACACCCGGTGATGACTAGATTGCAACGAGAGCCGCTCAAGGCACAGACAGATACTCCCACACCCACCTGAAGGTCCATGCACCAAAAGGAGATAAAAAATCCTCACAGAGGCATGGCTCTGCTCATCTGCTGAAGAGCTGGGTGTATGGCACACACCTGCCCTGAGAGCACCTGCCCTTCCAGCCAGCAGGGTAAGGCACATCCATCCCATCATGGGAGAAGGGGGAGGCAGCAGCAAGCAGGGAAGGAGGGAATGTGTGCAAGCTGTTCTCTTCTCAGCAGCTAGTGCTGGACCTGCCCATTGGCCACCCTGTGCCAAGCCCTCTCCAAAATGTCTTTAGGAGACCACTTGAACAAGGTACCACTCGTGGACACCCGCCTCATTTTGCTGTCTCACTGCCAAGCCCTATCTCACCACCAGAGCAGATTCACTCGGGGTTGCTGTCACTATTAATGCTGCTTTCACACCCTGCTGCAGGTGCTTCCCTGCTCAGCAACGTGAGCACCATCCAAATAAAACTGCAGGGAGCACTGATTTAGCTGAGCTCATCAGATCTCTGCGCCGCAGCGGAAGGACAGCCCCGCACCAAAACAGAAATCCCCGTCGGGGCACCACACACAGCTGTGCTCCAGGAGGGGGCTCAAAGCACCCACCTGTCCCCAGCCTGGCACCAGGGACTGGAAGGCAAAACTGGCCCCACGGCTCAGCAGCATGACAGGAGGAATGCAAGGACAGCATAAGAGGGAAGAGAAAAGGACACGGGAATTCTAAAATAAGACACTGACAAATGACTGGAGCCACCTGAGATAAACCAGATGAGGATCTACTCCAGCATCTTTTCCTCAGCCAATCCTGATGCAGGATTATTGTGGGAGGTCATCCAAACACAGCTGGAGGGAAGACTGGAACCTACCAGTCTTCAGCAGCTGCCTAGCCCTTCAAGGCTCCCTAGCACATCCCAAAGACCCAGTTCTCACCCTGAAGTCCCATGCCAGGAAAAACATCTTTCCCCAAAAGCACAGTGAGGCAGGAACCACTCTGCAGTGGGGCAGTGGCTCATCCCAGCTGCACAGTCCAGGCTGAGGAGGCTGCAGGAGAGATACCAGCTCTGGCTGAGCAGTGTTATCCCACAATAGGATTTAGTGTTCCCTCTGCATGGGAAGGCTTTGTTTGGGCCATTGCTGCAGGGTTGCTGCGCAACAGCAGAGATGTGCAACAAGGTTTACATCTTATTAAAGTTATAAGGTTTCACCCAATGTAAATGCCAAACAAGTGCTGGCCTGGCTGCAGAAAATAAATACCTGGCTTTCTGGGGTGAGGATACCTGCAGGAAGGTCCTGAGGAGCCCTCATGGAGCATACAAGGATGCACTGGCATCCCAGCTCTTCACCACAAAGGGAAATAAGATGCTTAATCAAGCACATGGGTCTCCCATTAATCTCACGTCCTCCTGAAATGCCCCGTCTCTGGCTTTAAACATACGGAGGCTAGAAGCTAACTGGGCAGAGGAAGGTAAAGCTGAAGAGATGCTCCATACTAGATTCCTGCTTCTGCCAAGTGCTGGCATAGGAGAGAGACATAGCTGACAACAGAGGTATTCTTCTGAGAAGCAACACTTTCATGGGGGTCCCAAGACTGCTGAAGTAACTCCAGGCACCACCTTCCAAACAGGGTCCCCACATCCATCTAGCAAGGGAAAGGAGGGCCAAGATGAAGCAAGTCTTTTGGCTCCAGGTGGATGTTGAGTGGAGCTTGCAAACCCATGCATGCCTTTGAAAAGCTGCTGGCCCACTCCAGTGTTGGAGGTGCCCCAGAGCAGCTCGCCAAGAACAAAATCCTGGCTGGAGGGATATGACCAGCCAGGGGTCAGGACTACCTAGCCAACAGCTCCAACCAAACCCCAACTGAGAGGATAGATTCACTGCCTTTGTGCCAAGCCCTGTGCCTCCCATCACTGTCCCCACTCTGGCTGGAGGTAACTCCCACATGGACATCAGTCCCCAGCACTGCATGCACTGCATGGTTAACACAGCTTGGGTCCCAGCTCTGTCTCTCCCCAGCTGCCAAGCAGGGATAATGATGCTCTACAGGTGATCCAGGCTAAGATAAGAGTGAGCTGTTATTATTATCCCAATTACTACTGACATCTCAGTCACGTATTGTTTCAAAACACAGTGAATCACCCCACTGAAACAACAGGGCTTCCATCAACATAAAAAGCAGCCAGGCACAAGGCTCAAAAATAAGCCCCAGCTTTCCCTGAAGCAAAACAGCTGCTTGCAGAGCCAAGCTCCTAATGCAAATAAATAAATATTCCCATCACCTGAAGAGACCCTTGTCTTGCCTCAAAGCATGGCTGTAGTTGCTCTGGAGATTGCTCCATTTCAGGAAGTGAGGAGTGGTTGAAAGGTAGACTTTCCAGGGGGATCGTGAAGAAGTAAAATTTTCAACATTTCCCTAAAGAAATGCTAGTGAAAAACCCAAGCAGGAATTTCCCATAACCTCTGCTCTCCAAACTGCACGGAGGAGTTGAATTATTCCAGTTGTTATTGGAATTTATTATTGAGAGAGTTTATTATTGTCAGCACTGGGAGAAGGGTTCAAAACCAACCAGAAGCAGTTATGTTGGTACCATTTCTGTGTGGAGGGAAATGACTGCAAGAGGAATTGCTGGCTGCTGCAGCTTTTCCCAGATTGGGCACCATGTGAAGATGGTCCACCCCAGCGTTTGGGGAGCAGTGGCTATGGCAGCTGCCACAATCATAGGATCATAAGCATAATTGATTGAAAAAAAGAAAGGTATTTTAAATGTCTCCGCTTCTTCTTTCCTCCCAAATGGTCCTTTCCTCTCCTTGCTCCAAAAAAGACCAGGAGCTGCTGTTATCCCACAGCATCACTCCAAACTGCAGCCCACAGAACCATTTTGCTAATGGTACCCTTCCTTAACTGCAACATGGAAAAGGACAGAGTAAGCACTGGGAAAAGCAAATTAGACAAATTCTCCCTTCCCTCCCTGCCAGCACGCAGGCAGGAGGAGCGGTGTTGACTGCCAGGTGGGGTTTGCCCAAATGCTTTGCCCTGTATCAGCCCGTCTCCTTCCCCAGGAGGCGCTTAGAATGGCTGGGATGGGATGAGCAAGTTCAGCTCTCTTTGCTGAGGCGAGGAGGACTAGGACCAGGCGAGGACTCGGGGCTGCCCTGAGGCTGCCCGGGCAGCCCCGCGTCGCTGCCATCCACCTTTGTCTCGGCAGCCTCGGCCGGCCGGGAGCAGGAAACAGGAGGAGGGCGGGAGGCCCGTCAGGAGGAATAATGGGGCCGGACAATCGCGCTACTGATGTCACCCTTCCTGCCATCTGCTCCCCACGCCAGCCGTGCCCCCCGCCCCCCAGCACCGCGGAGCCAGGGGCAGAGCAGGGCTGGGGGATGTTGACCAGCGGAGGCAGGGAAATGACACAGGGTGTCAGAGGTGTAAATCAGCTTTCAGCATCCATTCTGAGGATCTGTGCACCTCGAGGCAGCAGCTCACATTGATTTCTCGGGGTCCCAAAATACAGTCTGACTGAAATGGGATATGAGGAGAAGGAAAAAGGGTGAGAAGAGAGTTCATCACCCCAAAATGCAAACACACAAGTGCATGCACATAAAGGCCTGGACACCCCAAGCCACAGCCACCCCCCCTGCTTTATGTCAGATGAGAACAGGGCAATGATCCCCTCCCAGTATCCCACTGCAGCTTCCCAGGACAAGTGGCTTAACGTCTCAAGGGTGTCTTGAAGCTTAATTAATTCCTGGGCTGCATGTGTTGGGAGAGCCAGCAAGCTGTGGGCATGGCAGGGGCTGCGCAGAGCAGCAGTGGGAACAAGCAGCCTCCTGCCCATGGTTGTGCCAGGAGGGATTTCAGCCGCATCCAAAAGAAAAGCAAAAAGGAATTAAAGGCGATGGCAACGCCTCTCTTCTCTTCTCCTAGCATCCCTGGTTACAATGACATCCCCAGCCAGTACGTGGACCATTATGCAATGATCCAGGAGCCAGGAGAAAACAATCCTTCTACGCTCCGTCTATGGGGACAGAGCAGGGAATGCCAGGAAGGACCAGCCGGCCCCTTTGGGAGCCCACTGCTCCACTGCAGCTGGCGAGCTGCAGGTTTGCAGGCGGATGGCATCAGCTGATGTTAACTCTTCCACGCTTCCCCCTTCCCTATCATGCTCCTCTTCTTCCTCCCCCTCGCGCATCGCTTGTTCTGCTGCTGCTGCCGCTCCACGTGACAGCGGCCACTGCAGAGGTGACCCTCGCCGAGAGGAGGGCGGCCGCTCCGCTCTCCTCGGAGCTTGCGAAAAACTGATTATTCTGCTTTATTCTCCAGGGGATTTAAGAGCAGCTAAAGCCGTTCAGGAATCAGTCTCTGCAATCCCCTCCAAATCGCCCAGCCCAGAGCATCACCGCAGCAGATTGGCGCGAGGCCGCCCCCCCGCACCGCCAGTCCCCTTGATCCCGCGGGGTGATGTCACCGCCAGCCAATGCGGACAGCGGTGGCTTCTCGGGGTGGCGGGGCGGGGAGGGGGGGACACACGACGCAGATGGCTCCAGCTGGGCCCAGCATTTGATTAATCGCCTGAATTACCCTCGCTTTGCCATAAAATTACAAGGCGGGAGCGGGGGAACGGTGGGAGCGAACCGGCAGGGCTGTGATGGCAAGCCACCTTTCGGACGGTGAACCACCCGCAGGCTCGTCCCGCGGCCACTGCGGGACCCACCGGCGCAGCCCTCCGGCAGCATCTCGGCACCCACCGGCAAAGCCCTCCGGCAGCAGCTCCGGAGGGCACGACCCAGCCCATGGCCCTGCAGGGACACCCGGCACTGCTCCGGCCGGCGCTCCAGCCCAGCTCCGTGGCTCGGAGCCACCTCTATTATTTAACCAGGAGCGATAGAGAGAAGCCTGGGAGAGATAATATGCCATGACACCGGATAAGAGCTTCTGGCGTCACAGGGGAGGAGGATTACATGTCCCTGAATGGAGTTAGAGATGACAGAGGGGAGGGGAAGAGTTTTTAGCAGGGGATTAAGTTTACAGCTCCAGGAAGGCTTTGGGGGGGTTGTTTGCTGTCTTAAGACAAGTCCTAAAGCTGATATACCTGTTAGACTTGCTTGGGGAGGGCTCCTGAAGCAGGGAGTCACGTCAGTGGGGTGGGGGCAATGAACAGGTCCCCGAGGACAGCCCTGAGGCCAAATGAGCTCACACTTTAGCTCTCCAAAGGGTGTCAAAGAGATGCTGGCAGATACCGGGGTCAAGGAATGGAGGGGAATGATCCCTTAGGCCAGTCTGCATCCCACAAGAGAAGATCGTGTGAGCACCCACCAGGAAAGGTGAGGGTCAGATCCCTTACCTTCATCTTGGAGGCAGGCTGGATGAGCTCCGTGATGGAGACCTTGTCCTGCTGCAGCCTTCTCTTGACAAGCTTGGAGCAGCAGATGTTGACAGAGCTGAGGACGTGCCAGGAGTTGTACTCCACGAAGGAGCGGCTGTCGATGACCAGGGTGCCCTCGGCGCCATTCCTCAGGAGGCTGGCCAGCTTCTTGGGGTCCATCACCTTGCGTGGGAGCTTGTCCCCAGCCATAACGGGCCAGTCCCCTCTATGGCAAGTGGGGAGCAAGGGGTGAAAGGGCAGGGCACCCGTGTCCCCAAGGGGAATGAGCGAGGGGTGAGGGGTGAGCAGGGCAGCACCCGTCCTATTCTCCTCACGCTGCTAATGCCCAGAGTGCCAACTCATTGTGCTGAACCTGGAAAGAGAAGAAAGGAGACAACAACCCATCAGCTAGGCAGGATGATCTCTGGATGTCTTCAGAAGAACCTAAAGGTGCAACAAGCCACACTTTCGAGGTGTGTTCTCCCAGCCTGCTGGCATGAGCAGCTCCAGAGATGCCCAGGCCCCCTCTTTGAGAAAACCTCAAAGGTTTTCTCTTTGTATTTAATAGCCCTCAGCAGAACTTTCTTCCATAAATTTGTCTAATTGCTTTTTGAAGTCATGTCAGCTTTTAATTTAACAGGCACAGTGGCCAGTGGCAGGGAGTAGAATGGGTTGCCAGTTACGCTGAAGAAGTCCTTCCCATGGTTTGCTCCAAATCTGCTAACTGATGGCTCTTCCGGGTGACCCTTACTGCTTCACCAGAAAACACCACATGTGCCTGTTCCCTAATCTTCTCCACAGTTCTTACCACATTTAGACCTAATTTAAGGAGCTTTTCAGGTCAAAGCATCTACAGAGCCACCAGTTACACAGACAGACACCTTTTGCCATGCTGCCCAGCCCCAACGTGACATGTTTGAGAGCCAGGCACATCAGGGACCTGCACAGGGCAAGATGTCACCTCCTTTCTCTGTTTCCAGTCCAATAGCTCCTCGCACTCAATTTGCTTTTTCTGACCTCTGCCAAGCCCAGAGCTAATGGTTTCACAGAAGCAGCTTAGCTCAGCTCCAAGGTTCTGCTGCTGCATGGTAAAAGCTAGTTTGGGGACCATCACACATACCACCAAATCAGATTTGCTCACTCATGTTCATCACTGCACACTGGATTTCACCTGCCTGTTTATCAGAGCCTGCTCTCAGGTATTTTTGCCAGCTTGCCTCCTGGCAAGTCAAGAGAAGACAAGAAATCAAGTTGGCCTTTACTCCTGTGTTCAAGAAACAGGCCAGGCATCAAGGCAGAGGTGCTGAGAAGCTGTACTTAGCCTGAGATGGCCCCGGAGAGCTCTCTGCTTTTCAGCACCTAACTTGCACAGAATTAGAAAGGGGCTTCACATACAGGAGTACCTGGAATACAAATACCCTGTGTTTCCATCTTGGGAGCTGAGGGGCGTCAGCCTGGTGCTCTCTGAGGTGAAGAACAAGATTCCTCCATGTCCAGCCCACGAGGTCTGCAAGAATAGCAGGCAGGCTAGGGAGCATTCAGCTCAGGGTATCCTCTGAAGTTTTAATGGAACACGTCACTGCAAGGATGTTTTAATGGCATTAGGTTTTAAAGCCACTGCAGTCATTCAGAAAATAAGCCTGGGCTACTACCCGGCTCCTCCTGTTCTTGCCAGACGGTGTTTTAGAGAGAACCCACAAGCTGCTTCATGGAAGCTTTAATGCATCTGAATTAGGAGGACTATGAATAACGTGCCTGGAAAGGCCAGCGTAAAGATTTTCATTGACCTCTGCAGGATCAGGATTTGGTCCACGGTCCAGAGGAGGCTTACGAGTCACTGATCCGAGCAAGCCAGCAGTTCCCATGGGCTCTTACACCTGCAGGCACCTACTGCAATGGTAGCTCAAGATACAAAAAAGATGCTTGAGTCAGACACGCTACTGGGTGACTTGACAGGGCCCTCAGTTACCAGCCACCAAACCTGGAAGACACTGCCAACTTGTAGGAAAAGAATGGAAAGCCACAGAATGTGAGGAGGGGGGGTTCCAGCATTTGCTCTGGCTTGTGACTCCAGCACTAACAGCCTAAACTTTCCTGGGCTACCAGACCTGCCTCCCAAAGCAGGAGTAGAGGTCCCAGGCTTCAGCCTCAGGATCCAAGCTCCCAATAGGAGGCCACATTACGATGTGCAGTACTTTTCTGCCCTTGTATCACACCCCTGCTGCCTCAGCCAATGTGTTAATACAAATTATGGGAAGGAAAAAAATCCCCTAGAAGCTGAGATGGTGACAGCCCCTCCTGGCACAAAGCATTTTGGCAGCCCCATGGCACTCTGGCACACTGTGCCTGGCCCCACGGAGCGCTCCGCAGCTCCTGGACACAATTCCAATTAGAGCAGCCCCCTCGGCGGGCATCGGGCGGTCCCCCCGCTGCAGGAACCCCACTCCCCCCAGCTCTCCTCAGGGGGGCTTAAAAATTGAAACAGTTCTAATTAGGGGGTCCGAGGGGGAGCGAGGCTGGCTCCTGCTGGGATATGACACACCTCATTACGTTGCTACCGCCTTGCCAGAAGCCCCCCTGCTGTCCCTTGGCTATAGAGCCAGGGCACTCAGAAAGGATGCAAATTAGCCAGCTTTTCCCCTTAGTCTTCCTTTCACACCCCACTCCCCAAATCACTTTCTGCCTCCCTTACCCATCAGGACACCAGGCTGTGAATGTTTTTTGGCTCTTCCAATTACATCGAAGAAAGAAAAAGGGAGTAGAAAGAGTTGACAGACAAAAAAACCCTGGAATAATACAGTGGCAGAGGGATGAGTGAAGCGGGAGGAAGGAGTGATCCAACATTGCAGAGTTCCTCCGGATATGCCATGGTATCCAATCTCCAGATAGTGAGCAAGGGGTAAACTTTTGGGGTGTCCAACACAGAGGGGTCTAGGAAAGATAGCAGATCCTGATGAACTTTTAACTCTTAAGAGAAACCAAGGCACAAGAGGCCTTCACAAAGTTTGGCAGATGACCGGAAGCTTGGGTGGAAAAGATTGGAGAAGACAAAGGAGGTTTCCCAAGTCAGCTAATAACCCCCCTCCTGCAGAACAACCAGATAAACCTCTGCAGACACATGTGACACATCAAACAGGTCCCACTCCCAGCTCCACCCAAAAGATGTGGGGGAAGGCAGGGCAAGGTTAGTCCATTCTGCCCCTCTTTCATTTACAGGGGATGGAGTTGGCCAGCTCAGTGTGGTCATGGGGAGCTGTAACCTTGGCATCAGAACCAAGGAACGAGGACTTCTCTGTAAGGTTCAGCCAGGTCAAAGGCAGACAAGCAACTTCTCTGACAGCACCTTCACAGCACCTTGCAGGCTGTGTATGAGATGGTCTCTGAGAAGAACCAGCTGTAAGGTCCTCATACCTGGGAAGACCAGAGAAGGAGGGAGGATGTCTTTCTGCTTCTGCTCAGATGGGTCAGAAGGAAAACTGAGGGAAGAGGCTTAGCCATGGAGCAGTGCTAAAGTAAGAGATCTTCTCACCCCGATAAGAGGAGACCAGGGGGAAAAGGTTAACCTGGAACCTAAATTAGGGTTTCAGAAACACAGCTGTGTTCCTCTCTTATCAGTTTATTAAAGCCATCTTAATCTTCTTGAGTGTTCCTGAAGAACATTATCATAATCCTTTAATCCCACCTCTCCCTGGAGTGCCTGTAATGAGGAGATGGGCACATGGCTTAGCTGAATGGGGACAGCCAGCAGGAGAGGCCACACTTCAGCCAAGGGACAGAAAGATGGGCAGAGATTAGCAGAGGGCTGGCCCAACTCAGTGGGACTCTGTCCCTGGTGTTACCTCCACAAATGAGTGTGTAGGTGAGGGGAGCTGGCCACATGAGTCACAAGCATGGCAGAGGTGCACACAGCATGCAAGTGTTCAATCTGGCCGTGACCTTCTTCTGCACAGGCCGGGCAAGAGAGCAAGAAAACCCAGGATACACCTCAGCCTGAGTCTGTCCATGTGGCATGAGAGACCACAGGAACTCATCCCTGTGCTGGCCCAACACAGATCACCCAGATGGAGGCCACTTCCCTTAACTGCTCATCTTGCACAAGGCCCCAGCTGAGAGATGTGGTATGGGAAGGGTGCAGATCTGGTTTCTCTTTTCCTGCAGACATCAGCTGGAAGGGCAGCAGGTCTCTACAGCAACGCCAAACCTCACTAACCAGCATGTCCACTCCTTGCTCCAAGCTAGTGTTGTGTCCTGGAGAGCTCTACCCTCCACAGGCAGCCCCACCGAGGAGATGCTCCTCCCACTGCCACAGGAAGCCAGCCTTGCTGCAGGAACACATTTCCATCACGCCTCTGAGACTGGAGCTACAGCAAGCTCCATGTGATGCTCATCCCAGGAGCACACTCTTCTGGTGGTGTCTCCACCTTGAGTTTACCAAGGGATAAGAGCACCACAGGAAAACATTTGTTTATTTGTCCCCCATAATCTGATAGCAGCCACTCCTGAAGAACTGCCACCTCCACCAGGGACTCACTGGCACTGACCCAAGTGATTTGGGTTTTCCCCACACAGCCCTGGGGATTGGGGGAAATATCTGTGCCTTATGAGCCCTGCACTGAGATGCTGCCTGGCCAGGGCTCCTCCATCCATCCATCCATCCATCCATCCATCCATCCATCCATCCATCCATCCATCATCCAGGTGAGCCCTGCACCAGCCTCAGGCTCACTGCTGGGATGCTGGCAGGACCCCACTGGACCCCAGCTCTCCAGACACTTCCCAAGATGCAAACTGCAGCATTTTTTTCCAAGCCTCACACCCTTTTTCCTTCCTCATCCCCTCATTTCTTTCAAGTGCTTCAGCATTTAGCAAACTCCCCTCGGCTGGCTCATGCTGTTTGAGGGATTCCTAAATCACAGGACCATTACTAATTATTATTATTATTTTGCAGCAGCAATCAGGGACGCGGGGCTCATTAACAAGTTAGCACCTCTGGTTTCCCTGGAAACCCGCAGCTGCCAGGCAACGGCAGCTCTCCGGCCCGAGGCGATGCTACTGCAGCGCCTTCAGCTCATTCCCAGAAAGATGCTCGGGTCCTGCACGGGTTGATGAACCCAGCCTCGCCAATGGGATGAGGTTAGGAAACTCCAGGATGTGTCACCTGCTCCACCCCATCGGCTGGGAACCTCAGCCCTTCTTCCCGATCCTGTTCTGCCACTCACAGCATCACAAACTGTGCAGTGGCTCCTCCCTCCCGGCGAGCCATGCAGGCTTTCTCCAAGGGCGAGGAATTTGGAGCATAATGATTCCCCAGAGTAACAGTGGGACAAAGCTGTCAGGTGCCTGCAGCAGCCGTTTTAGAGGTGATGTAACTGATGACGATTTCTCAGCAGTGACTCAAGGTCCCTTTAAGAGGCAGCACAAAAGATTTCTCTGCTTGACGATGGAAAAATGGAGTGTTTTTTTTTCTTTGCTCTTTAAAAGGAGGCTGGGAAACACCACTAACCACATCCACTAACTCAGACAGAAAATCTGCTTGTCCACCTTCCCCTAGTGAATCTCAAGGATGGGGAGGAATGACATTTCCCAAGCCCCAGCAGTATGAGGATGTAGGGGAGATGGCAATGACTTTCCTGGTGTCAGTTAAGCCAAGTTGAGATCCACTGCTCTTTCCTAACCCCTGCCACCCACACGGCAGACAGAGGACTCCCCCACAGCCTCATCCACACTGATCTTACAGCCCCATCTTGGATCCCTGCACACCCCAGGCACATTCCTCCTGGGACAAGAGCTCCGGCGCATGCCTCTCCAGGCAGGGAGTACTTCAGGAAGGAGGGAAAGGGCAGCATTCTCTTTTTCCCACAGCACATCACCCAGAGGCAGCCACTGCACTTTTGCCAGGGTTTCAAGCTTGCAGATCTCATGATTTCTTTAATTTTTCCTCCTCCTTTCTACACCGCAGTCTCCTATCAATTCCTGTAGGCTGGAAGCAGCATGCCAGGCAGCCCTGCAAGGAGCTGCATGCAACCAAACAGCACCCACTCGCCTCCCTGCATCTCCCACCGCCCTTCCCACCTGCACCCTGCAGCCCAGAAGGTGTTTTCCACCAGAGGACGTGGCTGAAGGGCCAGGATGTCCTTCAGCAAAGTGCCAGATGGTACATTCACACCGGACAAGGGTCGCGGCGTGGAGCCACGTGGCAGTGCTGGTGAGGGGGTGCTCAGCTTTGGGTACGTGGCTGGTGGCATGGGACAACTCAGGGACAAAAGGGGACAGGCTGTACCCAGCTGCTAGGGAGTCTTTCCTATGCACCCTCACCCCACAAAGCAGATTGGCTCTCCTGGCTGCAGTAAAGCCAAGCAAAGGGGTACTTCATCCACTCTCACCACCTGATGTTGTGCCAGCAGTTTTGGATGGGTTATGACTGCAAATGCAATTGCCTCCCAGCCTGCTTCCACCAAAAAAGTGAAGTTGAGGATTTATAGACTGGCCACTCCCAGAAGAATTTCTGACTGCAGTCATGGTAGTCAATCTGGAGATCCGGTCAGGAAAAGCCAACGGGGACAGCAGGGAAAGGAATTTGGCTGGAGTCTAGATGACAAGGGCAGTATCTCCTCTTAGATTTGTGCTTTTATCACGATTTATATTGTTTTCCTCTTTAGTATAAACACAAGTTTTCATTTTAAAGCCTAGAAAAGCCAAGAACAAAGATTATCCATGACCAGCCAGCCATTTCATCACTGCCTTTGCCCATGCTGAGGATGTTGCTCCCAAGCACACTGCTTTCTAATAGCAAAGCTATCCCACTTCCATTCTCACCCTACCAAGCTGAGAGCTGGCCACATTCTCAGCTCAGACCTAAAAGCTCATTCTGCTTTGAGCAGGTTGGCACACCTCACAGAGGACATGTCATGATGGAGAGGAGAAACCTAGTACTGCTGATCTTCAAAGGCCCTTGCTGCCCACTGCCTGGTATCCCATCATGTGCTGCATGACCCCCGAGCCCAGCAGGTTTATTTTGGAAATAAGGTGCTTCTTTGCCTTTTTACAACAAGAGCAGACAGAGGCAGCCCAGAAAGGAATGCAGTCAGATAGTTCTGCAGGGCTGGTCTGCCTCTCTCGTCCCAAGACAATAAACACCATAAATACCTGCTGGGTGCATTTGCAGTCTCCTGGAGAAAGGGTCTCCAGGACCTGGGTCCTATTTTCCCACAACACCTACACACCAAGTGAAAGAAAGCACAGGATTAAGCTGTGATTCTTCAAAGCTGCAGATAAATATAGCATTTCACTTCTTAAGCACAATCCCCAGTGACAGGAACTTGTCCATCTCAGCAGAGTGCTGGGGACAGTCACAGGTGAGGCCAAATGAGCACGCAGCACGCACAGGGGCAGTCACTGCACTGTGCAGTGACTAATGACAGTGGCTTATGCCAGTGCAGTGTCACTGACCCCCATATTCAAATGACAAATAGGAGCCCTGCCTCCCTGAAGAATAATGATGTTCCTTTCTGTCAGGTTGTCTGCAGTTTCTGGTGAGTACCAGCACAAACTGAGGCGCAGATCCCAGCACAGGTGTGCAGCCCGAAAAAGCCCAGTTATGCCTCCCTATTCCCACAAAACTGTCAATCTCCCTAGAAGACCCAGAATTCAATGCAAATGCAAGGGGCTATGTTGGTTTTCCATGGGATGAAACATTCCCCAGGCCAACAAACACATTCCACAAGAGTTTTCTGACTTGGTTCATGGCTTGCTGAATTTTCTATATGCACACAATAGCCAAATTGCTCATGGGTTTGGGATGAAATAGCACGTGTCAGCGCAGGTTCTACTTTCTACCACAGACCTAACAAGGAGGCACCAGCTCCTGAGTTTTGGAGGATTACCTTTCTCTAATAAAAAACACACAAGACAGGCAAAGCTCAAGATAATGCTCCTGCCCCCGCTCTTCTCCTTTTCTCTTGGGGGCCATGATCCATTACCACCTGGTTTTGTTCTTAATCTGAGGTGACACAGGGGTGAAACAAAGTGATTTGCAGGTCTTCCTCCATCCTCCCCACCGTGTTGAGCCATGCCTTGCTGGTCAGATGCCACAGCTCCTCATGTATGAAATCCTGCAGCCTGGCCTCCTGACTGAGAGCTGGGTATTGCATCACTTTGTAATATGGGTCTTCTCTCTGCATCCATATTATCACTGCTTCTGTGGGTGGCAAACTACATGGACTCATTTGCTGGAGGAAACAGGCAGGAACATTCCCCTCACCAACTCCAGGCAGGTGTTAAGCATGACATACATATATGTGCACTTTAACCCCAGTTTAAAAAAACTCCAAGAGATATATCATGACATCCACACAGAGATTAAACATCCTCCAACTCATCTCCACGCCAGCAGGTCTCACTCAGCCCTGCTTTGGAGCGTGCAAGTGACAGCTGGGGTGATCACACCAAGCCTTGCTCCCTTTGGTCAGGCTGACCCCCAGCTAAGACCAGTTCAGACACCCTCACCTTCCCACCTGTCCTGCTGGACTCCAACAGAGCTCGCTCTTATCTTTGCACCAGGTACTGCTGAATGAACCTTGCTCAGGTGCCAGACAAAGAGGCAGCCAAGCTCAAAGCAGAAGGGATTGTGAGGATGACACAGAATTAACAGGCATCAGCATTCAGCAAGCAAGCGGAGAATGCGTCGATCTATTTTTAATGGTACAATGAGAGTGCTTTACAAAAGGATGTGTCTGGGGAGATTCTGCCCAGTCAGAGATTTGCATTTGCCTTTTTTTGCAGCAGTCAACTTCCCTCGATGTGTGGGAGGCATTTTGTCTCTTCACCCCTCCACAGAGCAATTCAGAGGGCCCTGGCTCAGTTTTGGCTGGAGGCTCATTCCTCTGGGTCACCTTCCTACCCTGCTGCATCCTTCTGACTTTCCACCAGAAGAGCTGACCTGATGTGAGCAGCAGGTAAGGTGTACAGGACAGGCCCAGGCTTCCTTGGCTTCTGGGTGTCAGCCCTGCTGAGCCAGCACAGCCGCTGGGGACATCTCTGCGAGGTCCCCGACAGCAGCAAAGCGGTTAACGTGGCTTTTCATGGGCTAGCTCCAGTCAGCAGCGCTGGCACCCTCTCTCCACCGGCCCTCCACTCAGCTGCCTCAAGTGCCAAGCGAGGCTCCCTCTGCGCCCGTCCGCTCCCCACGCAGGGCTGCTGGCCAAAGCAGATGAAGATGGCATGAATAACTCCACTCAAGCCACGGCTCGAGGAGAACCAGGCCGCCATGGCTAGCTTGGAAATGAGGGTTGTTAGAGGCAACGCAAAAACAATCAGATGTTGTAGACACTTCTTGGTTGCTTCTTTTCAGCAGCATGCCCCAGAGACGGAGGGACCCTCTTTGTCTGGAGGGTCTGGATTTCAATGGGAGACGCGTGATTCCTTCAGGCACAGGTTTAACGTGTGGAAAGGGCTTGACTTGCTTGATGCATAAAACCTGCAATGCCTTAACAGACTGAAATTTCTCCCTGAGCTTCTGCTGCATCAGCTGAATTACCATGTGTTAGCTGTAGACAGCAGAGCTCCTCAGAGAACTAAATCCCCTATTAAAAAGCTGAAAAGAGGCGAGCTGAAAAGCCGGGATGCAGGCACACTGCGCACCTCCGTGCAGGGTGAGTAATGTGGGTTGACAGAGACGGACCGGAAAGACGCACTGCATCATTAGCAGGGCTGGAGGACATGGTGGGGGACAGGATGCCACGGTCATGCTGTCACTGGAACCTCCATGCAGGATCAAAGCAGTGGTCCACCTCATTCATGTCCCCTCACCAGCACTGCCTAATAACAGGTATCCTACAAAAGCCTGGGAGAAGCAGGGCGGTGGGTATTTATGGACTAGTCATGCAATAATTTGGGTTTAAAGGGACCTCAGCGGTTCAGCTGGTCCAACCCCTCTCTCCCTTAAAGGAGAACGAGCACCAGCACCAGAACAGGTTGTCTTGCCCTTCTGGTTGCCAAATGACTTGTTCCTAGTCACCAGTGGACTCAGAAATAATGCCCCCCATAACTCAGCATGCAGAAACTCTACACAGAGAGCCTCTTTTGCAAATTGCTAGAGGACCTTGAAGGACTCTGGAGAAATTCCTGAAGAACACAAGGTCTCTGACCCAAGAAAAGGCTTTATTTAAAGAAAATACAGTAAAGGCATACAAGACATATATGCACACATTAAGGAACCATGAGTGCTTTCCACACACAAAAAACAACATGGAAAAAGGCATAAGAGGAGTGCCAAGAAAAGAGGAAATCAAAGAAGGATTTACGGCCCCAGATAGGTTCCTGGGAGTCTCTTAAGTAAGTTTAGGCTTAATGCACACAGTCCCTGCATTTCTGTCCAGTTACTGCTCCCTGGTTACAACAGGAGACTATGTACTGTATCAGCTTCCATTGAGCACCTCCAGGTTCTCCTCTGAACCCAGCCTGGGCTAGCACTTCACCTATCTTCTGAAATGCTGATCCTTCCATGACACCACGCAAACAACACCCATTACTTTGGGAAACTGGAGATCCAAAGCAGCAAAACCAACCCCACAGAAGCCCCGGGCAAAGCAAGCAGAGAAGCCTCCTGCACACCAGCCTAGATTATTTTGTCCAGCTGGGTCTAGTAAACCTCAGAGGAAGAGCCAAATAGCAGAGAAGTGGAGCTGGTCAGCCTACAGGAGTCATGGCGGTCTGCAGCACAGTCTGAGCAGGGCTCTGTGCTGTGCACAGTACCCCAGTGTAGCCCACCTTTACTCTTAATCTCCTTTCTTGAAGTGGAGATGGTTAAGAACCAAAGGAGGGTCTTGGACAGCGTGGACCCAAAGGTTTGGGGAAAAAAGTCTAGAAACAGCTCTTGGAAGAGAAAGAGATGTTTTCCTCTCCATGAACTCATGCTAAAGAGGAGACAGAGTGACCAAGGCACTGACCATGACCAGAGCTTGGTATGTTCCACCATGGTCTCAGCTGCTGGCCCACTTCTGGCAAAACAACTGTCCCATGGGGATGGGATACATGTCATGGTCTCTCCTTCCATCAGATGAGCAGGCAAAGCCATCACTGGGGTGCACTACACCACTCAATGTCCCTGCAGGAACCTGCACTACCACTGATCACACCACAAGCTCTGCCTGGCTTTGACAGCAGCCTCTGACACCAGCAGTGCATGGCATCTTGGCACGGTCAGTTTTTGCCCTCCCTCACACTCCCCTGGCTGCATTATAATCCTGAAGTACAACCAGGTCTCCTAAGCAAGCTTGAGAAAATCTTGAGCACAGAGCTTGTTTAGCTTCTTATCTGATGAATGCTCCCAGGCCACTCACCTCCCTTACAATTACGTCAGGTGCTCCTTCCCACTGGCATCAGGCGGGACAGGTGTATCTTCAGAGAAGAAATGTGAAGCTTGAAAAACAGGTTTTAAAACCCAGAGGGCATGGGGATACAGAGGAGTGTCAGAGCTTTCCCCACTGTATGACTGCATTGCCGCTCTGGCTGCGGGAGTTTCTCTGCATAGCAGCAAGGAAAAGAGTGCAGGGAGACCCAGAGACTGTGAGCACCTGGGAATTTCTGCAACCATCTCCCCCGTAACACTGCCATTATACACATGGCAGAGGGCAGAACAGTCTACAGACTCTCCCTGGCTGTCCTACTGGGAGAGAGGGACAGCATCCACAAGCTCCTTCTCGTCATCACCTCCTTCTCGACCAGATTCAGTTTGCTGGCACAGTTTCAGTATGATGGCAGTGTCCTATGAGCCTGCACCATAAAACAGGGCTGCCAAACGCTGGAGCACCTTCTTTTCCTCCTCCCATTCTTTATAGTGTGAACATGCTCTTCACCTGACTGTGCCCAGGGCTTTGGGAGCTGAGCTGTGCACCACAGAAATTAACCTCTGATCCCTAAGAAAAGCCTTGTTTAAAGGCAAGGAAGCAAACCCAAAGAGGAAAAACCCTTGTCCCCCATGCAGATTACAGCAGCTGGTGCAGAGGTAAGGGGTAGGTATGGAATGGGGACTCACTTATATTCATGTCACTTCAGAAATCCACAATGGGTTTCCAGCCTGTGGAGATTTCCTAGGGGAGGACAGGGTTGCACAGGAGAGAAGAGAGTTTTCCCCAACCCCTTAAGATCCAATTTGGCAGCATAGGACAGATACTACTGCTTAGTCCTACCCAGCCCTCAGGGGTGTTTTTGTAGTAAAAGTGACGTTGCATTTAATATTAGTTGAATATAAGCTCTCCAAAGGCTCAGTGGCTTTCTCACTGGCACCCAGCAAAAACACACTGCAGACAAACACGGTGCAGTATTTGCAAGAATAATCTCCATGCAGAGTCCCCAGTGAATGCTCCTAAGAACTCTGGCCACTTTGTTCAGCTCTCCCAAGCTTAGCTGAGGCTAGATTTTAAAGAACAATGCTAGATCCAGGTTTTCCTGACTTTATGTCTAAGCAAGGACAACAGAAAGCCACAGGAGGACAATCTGTTGGGTTAGAAGACTTTTGGTGTCTTCTAGAGCTGCTGACATCTCTGCTTGGAAATCTTCCAGCCTCAGGTTTGAGCCTCTCAATTGTGTTGCCAATAGACCAAGGGCAGGAATTTCTGCATGCTGCCATTGCAAAGAGGCATGTGGGCATCCCTGTGCTGCTCACACTCTCGCCTGTCTACTCTTGTCCCAGCCATTTAGACAATCCTGCACATCCAGGCTCTGCCACTGTGGCTGTGCCATGTAAAATTTGGGACAAGACACCTGCAAAGTCCTTGAGGGTGTTTCAAAATCCCAAATACACTATGGCCAGGAGGATTTTCTTGGTGGCATAGCTTATTTCGTTTCGGGAGCCGTTACAAGCAAAATCAAAGCGAGTGCAGGAACCGCCATGCAGACTCAAACCTCAACAAACTGCAGAGAGAGTCCTCCCGGCACAGCCCTCCGACAGCGCGAGCAGAGGCACACAGAGGCAAGGCCAAACCCAAAAGCACCGATTCCTCCCGAAAACAAAGCTCTCCACAGCCGCCTTTGGGCATGCAGGCAGCCCTGCCCCGAGCCTTTGCCTCAGCGCAGGACGATGAGACAATGCAAGCCAATGTCAAACACTGCTCCACGGGCAAGCTGCTCTCAAGGTTATCATGGCCCCTGCGCTGCCAGGTGCAATCCTCAGCGCTACCTGCTTGGATATCCTCACCCTTTCCTGCGGGAGAGGGGTCTGCCTTACTACCCCAAATCATGGGGAGATGGAACCTCTGGCAACCATTCCCAATGCATTCGCCATCGCCAGCTGCTTGGGACAGGGATGGTCTCTCCTACATAAGCTTATGCAGCACCCAGCTCCCACCAGGGAGCCGTGGATAACTACCGCAATACGAGGGATAAATGCATCCATGCCTAGAAAAATCCAAATATCCCTATCAGAACAGCCCTGCACCGCGTTCTTCCTTCCAACGAAACCGCAAATTACTGACCTGTGCACAGAGCTCCCCCAATGCAAGCTGAAGCACTGACATCAGCTTTTGCTGTTGCTCAGGAATTTAATTCTGGGGGAGGAGAAAAGGGAGGGGGGAGCAGGAAGGAGAAGGAACTTATTTATCAATAAGGGAAATAAACAGGAATCTTTAAAAACAAACAACACTCAGCACAGAAAGCAACATTTGCCACTATATAATGATTGAGGGTATGTAGGGGGTGATCAATCGGTCCAGGCACATTAGGGGAGGTGGAGAGGATTTTTTTAAACGAGCAGCTTAACTCATTAATCGCGAGCAGCGCCTTTGGAGCCGCAGCAACGAAGTCTTGCATGAAAACCCCCGCTGCTGAACACATGCCGGCTTCGTTTAAACGCCAAGGACACAGGGCGACACTCCAACCTCTTTCATCATCAGAAAAACCACAGCGCTGTTAACACCACTTCCTCAAACACCAGCCCTCAGCCCCGCCAGAAAACCCTTCCACCAGCGACCCCCGGCCCGGTAGGACAGCGGGTATTCCCCGGAGCCTCCCCAGCCCCCTCCTCACCTGCACCACGGCCGCCCGGCAAGCGCACACCGCGAAGGCAGGGTGGGATTTCCACCGCCCCCCCGCCCCGAAAACAAGCGCAGCATCCCCGACATGCGCGGCCGCGGAGCGCCAGCCCACCCCCCCCCCCCCCCCAACCCCCGCTTCTTTCCCCAATCCCCGCCGTGGGGCTGCTCCCTTCCCAGCCCCGGCACTTCACACACATCATTCTCCCTCGCACCGGAGCCGTTCCAGCCCTCACGGCCGCCAAGCCCTGTTCCTCGGTGCACACACACACACACGCACATATACCGGCACATGCTGTCGCGCTGTCCGCCGCCTCAGGGCGCGATGCCGGCTCCGCTCCCCACACGCGGGCTCCCCGCACCGCCCCCACGGCCCCCTACCCACCTCCCCCGGGGCGCACGGCCCCGTCCCGCACGGCCCCGGCGCGGACACGGCGGGACGCGCACTGACCCGGCGCGGCGGGCGCGGGCGGCCGCCCCGCTCCGCGGGCTGTCCGCTGGCGCGGCCGCTGCCGGCGCCGCAGGGCCCGCATGCCCTGAGCGGCGGGAGGGGGGGGGGGCCCGCTCCGCGCTGCTCCGCGCTGCTCCGCGCCGCTCCGCGCGCCGCCGGGAATGCGCCGGCGATGAGGTCATGCCTCGGGAGCGAGCGGGGGGGTGGCGGGGGAAAGGGAAAAAAAAAAAAAAAAAAAAAAAAAAAAGAAGGGGGGGGAAAGAGACAGCGTTGACGTCACCCGCAGCCAATCAGCGCGGGCGGCGCAGGGCAGGGTGACGTCAGCCCCGCGGGCGCGGAGCGGCGCGCAGGGAGCGGGCGCTGCGCCTCAGGGCTCGGGGGGCCCGCGGGGAGAGCGGCCCGAGCGGCCGGGCTCTAACCGGGTCGCCCTCCACCTGGGACGGCCCCGAGCCGCGCTGCTCCTGGCAGAAAACGCGCTGCCGTCTGTTTTTGGGTCGTGGATGGTTCCCGGGCTGCCTGGCGTTGCGAGGCTGAGCCGAGAGCTCTCCCGTAGCTGGGGCCACCCCTGCCGCCTGTCAGCCCCCTGCCTGCTGAGCCGGGAGCAGCGGGGACCTGCGGGCCGCCCCGCGGGACTCATTCTCTCTGGCGTGCCCAAGCTGCAGAAAGACAGGCGTAGGGGCAGCGCGGGCTTGGAGGGTGGCATGGCATAAAGCTGGCTCAAAAAGCAGGACGAGCCTGACCCACGGGTCAGCTTCTGGATGGATGGATGGATGGATGGATGGAGTGGGCTCCATCCCCATCCTGGAGCTCAGGGCTCCACATTGTGCTGCGGGTTCGCCAAAGAACTGGGCAACTGGTCTGGTTACACGGCAGGCGCTTTTCTCTGCCCTTGGCCCTGGCCTGGCAGCTCCAGCTTAGAGAGGGATTAGGGTTTAGAAGCTTAGGTTTTGCTGGTGCTTAGGAAATGAAGGGAACCTTCCTCCCTGCCGATACGGATGCCGGATGTTTTAAAATTAACTCTCATGTCTCCAGACACACGGCCGGCAGATTGCTCAAGAACGTTGAGCTCCCACAGTAACTGGCGGCAAAATCTTTCCCAGAAATGTCATTTCTCATAAAGCACCAGAGGTATAAAACCCAGGGATGCTAAAAAGTCTCACTCTCCCCATTGCATAAGCAATGCTGAGTTCATGCCCTTCTCCTAAGTGCAGAAAATCAGCTCACCCAAAGCTGTCAGCAGGGAAACTTTTACAAAATGAGGGATATTCTGCTTAAACTCATGGGTTTCAGCCCAGTTATCATAATCAGTGGCAAGATGCTGGGGTAGCATGGGCATTCGCTTCTTTAGTGGCATGGGAACACTTGGTCCTGGTGGGAGCTGGAGCAGCAGCATGACTGGCATGGCTGGAATGAAGCCTTTCCTGCTGATTTTCCTGCCCAGCTCCCTCCCTGTGGCCATGCAAAGCATCCAGATGGGGAGAACCTGAGAAAACTTGGGGAAAACCTTCTCTTGCCTTAGCTTTGGACTGTTTCCTCCCCTACCCAGCACCTCTTTTCTGGAGCAAAATAGGAAACAAGAGGGGAAAAGGAATGAGTCTGAAAATCCCAAAGCTTCCTCATAAAAGCTGTTATCTAGGCAGAGAGCCATGAGCTCACAAAATCTGCTGAAGGAAGAGGATTTAAACAGTTTTTTCCCAAACTCCAGTTAAAATCAATGTTTCCAATACTGGACCTGGCACATCACAGATGAGCATCCCAGATGAGCTGTCAGGAAGATTGCTCCCTGTCTGTCCAGTGGCATGGCACAGGGGAGGAGAGTGGGAAGCAGATGTGAGAAGTATGTCGAGTTTGCAGCAGGCAAGGGATGGGGAGGTGATGAGTATGAGGCAGAGTGTCTTGAGGGACACCCTTGAACTGTACATTCCAGCAAGGGACCAAGCTGAGCTCCCTCTTGAGCCTTCATCCCTGGCAACCTCTCCTCAGCTAATCCATGGATGCCCCTGCTGCATCCCTGGCTGATGAGGACACAGGAGATTTGCCCCACACAAAATCCCCACTGGCAGCAAACAGGAGGAGCAGCTCCAGCGGGGCTGGGGACCAGTGGGACACGGGTTCTCACGGCCATGGGAGTGGCTCCAGCCCACGAGCCCTGCATCTCTCCCACGCCCACTGCTTCTGCGCCAGGCGCTGCAGCCAAGAGCCTGGTAGGGAGAAACCAAAACAAATGATTCACTGCTGCTAAACTGCTCCTGGGATCACAGGGGCCAAAAGCAGGCGTTAACTGAGGCTTGCAAAACCTCACTTGCTTCCCAAAGCTGGGAACTAACCCTATTTAGATCCCAATCCCGCTCAACCTGATATTCTGGCGTTTGGGTGTGGACCCACGGCTGCATGGAAGAGGGCAGCCTGAGTGAGGGCAGCGCTGCAAGCACACCTGGTCAGCTCTGGATGGCTCAGGTCATCCCTATTACCCCTATTTTCCCCAGGGGAAATTAAGCTGGGAGAGCCAGGGCAATGCTGTAATGGTCAGGCAGGCAGAACAAAGCAGCCTCGTCTCTAAGCTCCATCTACCAGATGTGAATCTATTGTCTCAGCCCCAGGGCCATCATACCCCCCTCTCCGTCACAGCCATCATGAGCTGAGCAAAAATTACACAGCAAGTTGCTTATGGCTAAAGGAAAACACTCTGTTTCAGGTAAAGCATTTAAAAAATAATTCACCCCACTCGGGTTTTTCCTCTCTCCCAGATTTCAGGCACATCCAAAGATGGATTGCATCCCAGCTATGTGTTTCAAATGCAAGTTATGCTTGTACACGTAATAGTTCTTGCTAAAACGTTTTCCAGGCCCCCTAATTGCCATGGCAGGCCAAGTGCAGAAGAGTGCAGCAGAGGCTTCTGCATGCATCCTGCAGGGATTAAAATTGGAACCTGATCATGAAGGAAACTAAAACTAGGAAAAAGGAATTCCTGCCAAACCAACTTTCTTATCCATCCAAAAGGAGAGACTTTTGTAAACTTGCAGTTTCTTTAAATGGCCATGTAATATTATTTTAAGCTATCCTAGTTATTTAGATGCAGTTGCTTGCACCACTGGCTGAGCCAGTATCCCATCACCCTCGCTCAGCAGGGCTGGCTGTGGCAGAAGACACTGCATTCCCATTTCACCTCAAAACTGTGCTGATAGCTGAGGCCAGAGTCAGCCCTGGAGCTGGTATGGCTCTGCTTCTTCCAGGCTTGGTTGGTTCCACCACGTGCTTGCCTGTCACCCTTGCTGTGACATCCTGGAGTGGGGCACAGTGGGGTGCTGGAGGAAGGGTCTTGTCAGGCTTTGTAGCGCCTTGTTCTGTTCCGTAAAGAAATGTATTGACTGTGGTGAACTCCACATCGACTTTGACATCATTCCCTTCTTTGGTGCCTGCCCATGTTCTCCTCAGCTCTCCCACCTCTTGGCTGCGATGGACGCACAGATCCCTGTGCACACCACTTTCTTCCTGCAAAGCGCAAAATGGTGTCACTCAGTGAAGAGAGCTGACATGCTTGAGCAGGCAAAAGACACTTACAGCATCACCAGGCAGGTGTGTTGCTCACACAGGGGCTGCCCTGGATCTGTCTCCATTTTGCTGATAGAAGTATCTGCCTGTGTGCAGCGAGGCTCAGCCCTCACAGCGTGCAGGGCTGTGCGTGCACGGCGCAGGAGCAGCTCCTGCGCAATTAATCGCAGAAGGAGCAGGCTGGAGGGCTGCATGCTGTGCCATTCAGCTCAGCACATGCTGCAGAAGCATTCATTCTGTAGCTCTGACTGTGCCACAAGGCACTCCTGCCAAAGTGGAAAAGGAAAAGTAAATCATCATACAGGGAATAAAGTCCCTCTGATTCCCTCCGGCCTGGACATACTGGAGGAAAGCTGGGCAGAAACATGGAGATGTGCCAAACATGGGGCATGGCTGCTGCATGCTGGCACGATGGGTCAAAGTCAGGGGATGGGAGGGTGGAGGAGCAGGACCTTTGCACTGGCATGAGGCTATCACAACAGAGGAGCTGAGGCTGGCAGCAGCAGCCAAGCTGCACAGAGGCTGGAAGCGTTCCTGCTCCTTTACCCCCACTGCTGAAATGGATTGCCATGTTGGCCCACATTAAGACTTGCCATGGGTAGTGAGGGTAGGCGAGGGGCTTAGATGTGCTTAGAAGCTGTCCAGGGTCATAGTCACTTCTTTGAAGGCAGAGGGGAAAGGACAAGAGAGAGGATAGGAATAGGGGAATGGCAGAGAAACCAAATGGTTTCATTTTAATATATCCAAGTCTTAAAAAATAATCACTGCCCAGTGCTCTGGGACAAGGCATAGTCTTTTTTCTTTGTGAGTTGGAGACGGGAAAAACATTACCCTGGGCCAGAAGGCAGCATGGAGCTAGGCTCCATGCAAGGGTCTGTCAGGTCCAGACCCTTTCTCTGTACCCTTGTGCTGGTTTTTCTTAGGCTGCTCACCAGTTGCTAGGGTTTTTTTTTGTTTTGCTTCAATCATTTTCACTGATGAGAGCATCTGCTGCCATCTGTGCCTCCCCCTCCTCCCCCCAGCAGGGCTGCACACCGCCGTGGTCTGCCTGCAGAGCCAGGCGCTCTTCAGTGTCCAACCTGCACACGGATGAGGGGATGGAGAGGAGGGAAGAGGCAGCTCCCTCGGTGTCCAGCTCTCCCCCAGTGTTTGCCAACTGTAGCTGGGCTCTCCTGCAATTGTACCCATCACAGGACACCCACAGTGCCAAGGTCCCAGAATTTGGTGGCTCTGAGCAAGGCTGCGGTTCTGCCTTTGAGAAACCCTTAGACAGTGTTGGAGGAGAAAACAGGGATGAAAGGGCCTTGGTAAGGTCAGCCAGGACATCAGCACATGGCTGGGAAGGGAGGTGAGAGTTGCTACTTGCTGGCAGCATGACTGCCTCCTGACCCATGGAGTACCTGGGAAGCAGGGCTGTGATGCTACAGCATAGTCAGCTTTGCTGGAGGATTACACACCCCACAGCAGAATAGAGGTTGCCATTTGCATCTCTCTCTGACAGTTAATTTGGGTATCCAGGCTGATGGCTGCTCCAGGCCTGACTCACCATGCTCTGCCTGGCAGCTCATCCCAGGCAGGGGAACCGGTGGATGTCAGCACCGGCCCTGGAGGTCCTTACCTGAATGAGCTCCATCTCATGTTTATTACTGTCGGCCCATAGATAAAGGAGAACTGTGGAGTCGTGTTTACCAGCCAAACCCAAACCAGTTCACCCCAGCTAGGACTCGATGGGCTGCTGTATGCAAACTGTGTTGGTGGCACTTGTGCAAAGGAGGCACCCCTGAGCCCGGCGTGGCAGTGGGCACAGAGGCTCGGCCGGGCACTGAGACTTGCGTAAGCACGGCAAGGTTTGCTCACGCACTGCCTGGCTCCCAGCCACCTTTCCCCTGCCAGCGTGGAGAGTAAATGTGCCCCGCTGCCCGGGCCTGACACGCACACCTCCCGGCTGGCACGGAGGGGCACATCCCTGCCGAGGGATGGGGACCCGCTCCTGGCTGGTTTTGGGAGCCATCCTCACTTCACAGCCGCTTCCTGCACAAGCCATCTCTTGCTCGGTGCTGGGGCTGTTGGCGGGGGTCCCGGAGAAGTGTGGATGGACCTGCGCTCCTTGCTAGGGGCAAGGCGCCCCAGCTGCCGGCTCCCGGAGGCCGCGGCGATGGGCGGAGCGCTGCCGGCTGCGTGCAGCGGTGAGAGAGAGCCCTCTGCCTGCCTGCCGCAGCCCGGCAGCTCCAGCGGGCTCCGACACCCCGCTCCCTGCCTCCGGGACCTCCTCCTGGCTGCTGGCACTGCCCTCAGGGTCCCCCCCGCAGCCTTTTCATCGCGGGGCCGAACGAGCCCCGCATCTCCTCTCCGGACGAGGGTGACCCTCACCAGCCTCGGTGGCCTTTCCCCAGGCTCACCCCGAACGCCTTTCAGCTACCAGAGACACAAAATCGGCACAGGTGTTTTAGGCACAATTGCACGATGCCGCCTGTCAGGGAACAATCACTCCCCCCGAGCTAAACAAAAACCAAAAAGCAATCCTCATCAAGCTGTCAGGCTCAGTTTCCTGAAGGAATACAATTAAATCTTTAAATGGCAACGTGACCATCAGTTCTTCCCCATCTCAAAAGATGCTTCTCAAGCTGCGTTCGGCTGTTCCTCTCTTCCACCCCCTCCTCACAGTTTTCCTTCCCGCCGCGGAGTGCAACAGAGGCTGCGGCTTCGCAGCCAAAAAAAAGTGCGATTTGGAGAGCGCGGCGCGACGTTGTGAGTGGCAGAAGTGAAAAGGCAGAGAAGCAACTCCTGAAAGCCTGCCTTCTGCCGCGGCGGGTGTCAGCCTTGGCAAAACCTGAACTTCCAGAATTTTCTTGCAAAATTAAAAGGGAAAAAAAAAAAAAGGCAATTAGAGGACCTGTCGGATTTGGCTGCTGCTTTTCTTTCCCTTGTTCCCTCAAAATCAAAAAAGTTCTTTCTTTTGCTTAACAGCACAGTTGGTGCAATCTGGGATGTACTTGCCTGACAGTATATGGGGATGTAGTTTTGCTGTCTCAGTTTGGGGTTCCCTGACACTGACAAGATGAGAAATGAATGCTGAATACCTTGATGTTGCTTCACTTGGAAGACCCATGCAAACTTTTTCTCCCCCAAAAGATTGGAAATCTACGGGTCCCCCTTATTTCCCCCATTTTGGATGTGCTTTCCTTCTGCTGTGGGTTTGGAGGGACTCCATTAAAGGGGAGACACTAAGAGAGAGGAAGGGAGAGCACAGGAGTTTTGTTGTCCCACAGCCCAGAGCTGCAGGTGGAGCCAAGGCAAGGGCTGTGGTGGAGCTGAGCATGATGCTGAGCATCCTTCTTGCTACCCTGTTCTTGTCCATGGTGGGTCTGGGTAGACCTCCAAGCTGCTGCAGCAATTTCACCTCCTGCAACAAGGGTAACAAACAATAAATATGATGGCTGCTAATAGTAACCCTCCCATAGTATCCCCGATGGGTTATAGATGTAAAAAATGCTGCTGAGTCAGTTCAATATTCCCCTGGTTCATTAAGCCAGCATCCATTTTCCTGCAGATAAGACAGTCCGTCAGGGGAAGGGATGATGATAACTCATTTGTCACACTTGTTAAATGTAGAATAGGCTGGCTTTGGGTCACTTCTAGTTTTGTGTCAGCTCTGCCTTTATCTGAACAGCCCCATGCCTGCATGCCAAGCAGGGCGGCTCTCTCCTCTGTAGCACAGGAGATGGGGACAGTGGCATTGTCCCTGCAAGATTTCCTAGAGCTGGGGGTGGTCTCTGAGTGCAAAAGCACTTGCAATGTGGCTGACATGAGTCCCAGCTCATAGAAAGGAACGCACTCATTATTGCAAGAGATGCCACTGGTCCCACGGGGATCTAAACCTGCAGCTCAGAACCCCTGGCACTACACACACAGGGTGACCCTGTCTGAGTCAGCCCCCGAGCCCACCCAGCTGTGCTTGTGTTTGAGCTCAAAAACTTGAGAGGTGTGATGGAGAAGGATACCAGGCCAAGGCCTCAGACACAGCCAGTGTGAGCTTGGTGCAGGTACAGGGGGAGGGAAAAGGGGATGCAAATTCATCTCTGTGCCCCTCCTCACCTCGGAGGATCCTGGGATGACTGGTCTGGGTCTTGCCTAAGGTAGCACTGTCCCAGTGGATATAATTTGCCAGTTGAGGGTGGCTGCAATGTGAGTCATTTTTGCTGTACCCTCTTTGGGGGCATTGCCATTGTGACAGGCCACCTCCTCCCTCAGCCTGGGACGAGGACTGGCTACAGCCCCTACATATATTAGGATGGAAATGCCTACGTCCATGATCCCTCAGGTCTTGCTTCAGGGAAGGGAGCAAGAAGTAACCAAGAGAGGCTGGGAAGAGTATTGACCTCTGAATGAGTGATCATAGAGCTGTTCATGGCTGAGATACTTTCAGGGCATCATGCACTGCACTGCCAACTGAAACTTTGCTGCAAAACAGACCCCTGATCTGGTCTGGTGTGGAAATGCTCTCTAGTGAGTGGGGGCAGGGAGGACTGCAGGTCTTTCTGCCCATAGCTCCCCTGATAAATGAAGCCTGCAACAGGATGAAGGTGTGGAGACCTGGGCAGGAAGGAGGTGACATCTCATGATGCTTTCAGGGAAGCATCTTCATGATCTGTCCTCACAACTCACTAGGGCACATCCCTCACTAAGCACAGCTCAGAGACAGCCTGCTGATTAAACCATGCATTCAGCAGATGAAGTGTCCCACGACAGCCTGTCTGCATTCCCCATCTCTTGCTTCACCTCTGCTTTCAGGGTGGGTGCAAAGGTGTATCCTGATGCCTTCTCCCAGCTCCATGGCTGGTCTGCAGTGATTGGTGCCCCTTGGCATGAGGTCATCTTACAGCTGGAAAAAGATGAGGCAGCTATGGCATATGAGATGAGATGAAGGGTCAGAGGGGCTGATAGGCTGTATTTTAGTCCTGGTCTTGTCATTCATTTCAAGTCAGGGTGTGTTGATTTGCAGCATGACAGGCAGCTGCAGGCAGCTATTGGGCAGGGCTCTGAGCTCCTGCCTGTTTCAGTGGCAAACACACGTCGTCTCTGAAATCTGCCTCTTCATAAATGACCCTGGGAAGTGCTGCAGTAGCAGCAGGTTCAGACTGCGGCCATTTATTTCCCTCTTCATCGTTAGTCCTAGCAGGGGAGCGGGCCCTGCCTGCTGGACTGCCTTTGCCTGCTTGCCATAGATCTTCTAGCAAGGAGTCACTGAGGTCTCTGCTCTTAAATCTGGGTCTGCGCTCTCCTTCACGGCTGCGTGCGGCCCCGACCTGCAGCAGCATCCCTCACTCCTGCTTTAAATCTCTCCCAGCAGCTGCTGGGGACATAAGCATTTTCTCTTGCCAGCCCATAGAGACCAGCTCTGCTAAGGAAGGAATTAACCCAGCAGCATCACATATCAGAGGTATTTTTTTATTGACTGTTTACAGAAATACAGTAGCACTCCGATTAGGTGGCTTAGGCGAGTTCTCCAGAAGGTGCTGTCCTTCTCAGCACTGCTGGGAGATCCCAAGGAGTAACCTGCCCTTTAACACTTCGGGGTTTCTCGGGAGGCTTTGAGGCTCCCCAGCAGAAATTTCCTAACACCTTCAGCTCTCCAGGGGTTGGGAGTTGTTTGAACCAGTGGATGAAATTCAAGAGAAGAAAAAAGGAAAAGAAACCCCCACAAGCTGGGGGTGGTGGGGCGGTCTGAACACACCTGATATGTTGTAAGCCAGCCCTGCCATGATCCCCATCCATCACTGCATGTGTCTCCAGCTCCAGAGGACCCCACTGCTTCCTAGAGCTCAGCTGTCTGCCACTAAGTGTGCGTAGCTCTGGGCTTCACACACCCTTTTCACGCAGTTTCTTGGCCATAAAACAAATATTTCTTGGTCTGTTTTTCTTCCTGTACATGTGTAAGAGTGAGACCCTTTCCTTCTGCTGTTCACATACCATTTCAGGGCAAGAAAGGTATGCTCAGCTGGGCTGATAAACTAATTTAACATTTATTTATGTATTTAATTGACTTTTTTTTTTTTTTTTTGTAATCAAGGTGTAGTGGTTGGCTTGTTTTGTGTGTCCTTGCTACAAGAAACTGCAGACACTTCTGGCATAGAGGCATTTTGGCGGCAGCAGCTGCTGTTGGCCTCACTCAGTAGTCAGTGAGAGGGTATCGCAGGAAAATGAAGATAAGGATGATACAGAAGGTGGCAAGGGCTGAGCTGGTGATGTTAAAAAGCCGGGCTGTCTTGGCATCTTCAACTGCTCCATTTAAGTCATTGAGGAGTTTCTTATCCCGGACCTGAGACAAAAAGATTATTAAATAAATTAATTGCAACATGTATGAAAGACATAATTTGTTTCAAGCAACAGCCACAAAACCCAGTGTACCGTACGTGGTTACCTGTACAGGTGCACTGTGAGGGCTGGGCTGGGCCTCTGTGTTTGAGCACTTGGGGTGCCATAAAACACCCCGAGGTGAGGTTTGCCCCCCGTCTCTGCTATGGATTGAGCCTGTGAAGCCAAACACTGTAATACTTGTGGGTTGGAAATTCTTGGAAGCAGAGAAGACCTGAAAGAGTGACTCGTTGCTATTACCAACCAGGCAAACCAGAGCCCCACGGTCCCCAGAGTGGGGCAGTGTCATTTGGAGCCTGAAGGTGCACAAAGGAACTGAGATGCCATTGTACACCGCAGGCACACAGGCACTAAAGCACACTTCCCACCGTGTCACAGCACTCTGGCCCTGCAGTGCCAGGCTGGGCTCACCCAGCCCACAAGGGAGAAGGCTGCAGGTCTGGTGTGCATCCCTGTGCCTCCATCTGCACTGAGGGGCCGAGCGGGTGAAAGCTGGCTCGGCATCCTACTGCAGCTCCAGGGCTGTGCACGAGCCTCCAGCATATTAAGTAGTCCTGGGTTAATGAGTTCCCTTCCTTTTGCAGGTCTTATGCGGATTGTGTAGCATATCTGCCACAGGCAGTTTTCCATTCTGACAGCACAGTCTGCTCTCTTCATTATCCCACAGGCTTTATGGGACTTTATGGGCTTTCCTTGGGACAGCTCTGCAGTGGGCGAAGAGTGTGCATGTCCATGTCACTGGCCTGTCCCCACCTCTTCCAGGCTGCCAGGCAGTGCACCGCACTGCCAGCAGCAATGCCACTAGCGGGCATTGCCGATGCACTAGCGACAACATTACCAGGCAGCAGATGGCACTGCAAGACAACAGATGACACTGCCAGGCAGCAATGGCATTACCAGGCAGCATGTGGCATTACCAGGCAGTGGATGGCACTGCCAGGCGGCAGAAGGCATAGCCAGGCAGCACATGGCACTGTAAGGACACGATGGCATTGCATGGCAGCAGATGGCACAGCCAGGCAATGATGCTACCAGCAGGCAGAGATGGCACTACGAGGCAGTGGATGGCACAGCCAAGCAGCAACAGCACAGACAGGCAGGCAGTGATGGCACAGCCAGGCAGCTGATGGCACTGTCCACCGGCAGCAGCTCTGCAGTTGGATCCCAGCAGAGGAGGGGTCAGACTCCACTGTTTCCTAGCAGAGATATGTCCCTGTCCCCAGGCTGTCCCTTCAGCCAGCACTCAGCAGACTCAGGCAGCTGGAGCCACAAGGATGAACAAAAGGACCTGGACAAAAGGACCAGGACAGTTGACCCCTCATCCATCTCCCGTATCCAAGCAGGGTGCCCAAGGTGTGGCAGGGCCTGCCCCACTGCTCTCTCTTGGGTGGGGGTTGTGGGGACTGGGGCTGCGAGCCCTTGGCTTGCCCTGCTGCCAACAGTGAGAGCCCCGCTGGACACTGCTGGCTGGACACCAGATGTGGGTGGCAAGCTGCAAAAACCAGCACCAGAGTCAGACTGAGGAATATTAAAAGGCTTTTATCGATTAGGAGCTTTCCGAAAAGACACTGCAACAGATTCAGACCGCATCTTACAGACTTTTTTCTCTTCCTCCTGCAGTGCTTACCTGCAGGGCTGTCCTGAAAGCCTTCTGCTGGACATGGGGAAGGGCTGCTGCACCCCTCATTCTCACTGACCTGTGCTGGTTCACAGGTCCTCCAAAACTGCATTTCAGACCCTCAAGCAACATTATCCCTCTCCATGACACCACTGAGGACCTCTCTGCACAAGCAACCCGTGATCTTCTGTACTGTGGGTAGGGAAGCTGCTGTTGGCATGAGACCCACAGGATCTGGTGCTGGCAGGCACATAGGCAAGAATGAGCCTATTTTTCATACTTGTATTAAATCAAACTGTGCCATGTTCTCGGCCTCTGATGTGCTCTGCTTGTTGGAGCCTGGAGCTGAAGCTGGGGCCATGGCCCTGCTGTGGAATGCTCAGCTCAGCATCCTTCTGGGACTGGGAAGAGGGACAGTCTCAAACTGCATGTGTCTTTGGGGCACACTTGGCTGGAGCTCTCAGCAGAGGAGATGATCTCCGGGAAAGCATCAAGCCGGCAGCTTGGGAGCCCATATGCCTTTCTGTGTCAGCTGAATGTCCGGGATGACTCACATTTGAAATTATTCAGTGAGTTTAACATCCTCCCAAAAACCCCTGGGCTCAGCAGCACCAGACATTTGGCACCTCCTCACGCACTGGTGAGAAGCCCCAGAGGTGCTGGATTCAGGCCAGAAATCCCCGCTTGCTGCTCCCAGCAGACTCTTTGAAGCTCTCACACACTTTCCTCTTCCCAGTGGTGAGGCTGCCTCAGGCAAAACCGACATGGAGCACATGCCTTTTGCCCCTTCCTGCACTGTAACCCGGTGCTCTCTGCCGCAGGCAAGCTGGCGTTTGCTGTCAGCGTTTGCTGTCAGACAGAGCTTTCTCCAGCAGACCGGCATGGCCGGCACACCGAGCTCTGCAACCCTCCCGCAGCCAAGCCACTTTACCTTTGTGAGCCCAGTTCCTCTTGGCCCCAGGAGCTGTCTCCTACTCCTCACCTCCTATTCCTCCTCTCTCTGGGGCGCCCTACAACCCTAATTTCCATGCTCAGCCTTCTCCAGTGCTCCCAGCAGCCTCTCCCAGCAGCATCCCCACCTGGCACCAGCTCACACTCGTGGCTGGTGCCTTAGCCTATTCCCACAACACACTTCAGCAGAACCTCTCCTTGACTTTCCCATGGCTCTCCCTTTGGCCCTGCTCCTGTCATGCTGCTGCTGCTGTGGCGAGGGGTGCCTGGGGCTGCCCCCTCCCCAGTGACACCATTTCCCCACAGTTCCTTTTTTTATCCCTTCTATCTCTTCTCTTTCCTATTGTTTGAGTCCAAACAGTGGCTGCCTTTGACTCCTACCAAAGGGTACCCAGCTGCCTCCTCTCCCTGCACCTCCAGCTGGTTCCACCCACACACCCCTGCTAATCCCTGTGGCTTCAGTGGTCACCCTCATGAAAATCATCCCTGATTGCCCATAATCATTTACACTGAAATGGAGCCTCTAAGCACCAGACAAGTACAAGGGCCCCCATGGCATAAAAGTGCAATGAAAAGGAGTTTCTCCTTACACACCACTCACAGCTCCAACCTCCCACATCTCTGCAGGGCAGCCTTGCCTCCTCCTGCATGGCTTTGCACTCCCAGATGCTTCCAGATGTCTCTCTTTAATGTCCTGCTGTGGCAACTGAGCCAGGCTTTGGAGGAGCTCTCCTGGAGAGCAGATAAATGTTTCAGCTCCTTCCCTGTTTTGTCCTTAAGGAGATGCTGGTGTCTTATAGCCCAGCTTCAGCTTTTCCTATTTTCATGCTCCTGTGGCCACCATCATCATAATGTGCTGGCAGCTGGTGCATGAGCTTCTGGGAGCCCTGGAAGCTGATTCTTTCTATAGCCAGAGAGATGAACATAGTGAGGGACAGGTCCTCAAGGTCACAAGGCTGAACCCCCACCCAGACCAAGGTGTGGTGTTTTCTTAGCCACAGGCTCTTCTCATCATCCCTTTGACCCTTCTCACCTTGCCTAAAACTAGATGGGGACTTTTGGCCCTGCTTTGCACTGAGATGACTGGAATGTGAGGATAATTACATCTGCTGACTGGGGTTTCCCTGGGCACCTCCAAGCACTGTGTGGTGGCATCTTTGGAAATCCCCCCATGGACAAGGCAGAGCTCACCTCGGATCCAGGCTGGGAACTTACACAATTTCTTTCTTCTTCCATGCCTATCCTTACGTGAAACACAGCCAGCTTTTGTGCTCTAACATGCAAACCTTCCTCCTCTCCTTTCCCACCAACAAAAGGTGGTGTGGCCTTTCCATCCGTCCGTCCGTCCGTCCATCCATCCATCCATCCATCCATCCATCCATCCATCCATCCATTCATCCATCCATCCATCCATCCATCCATCCATCCATCCCTATTTGCCTGTCACCTCCCTGCTGCTCACCTTGTTTTCCAATATCTCCATCTCACTATGTCCTCCCACACCTCCAGCATGTCAGTGCCCAAGGGTTATTTCTCTCCTCCCTCTCCTCACCGTCCTCTGCCCTTTGTTTCCTTGGGGTTTTACATTCTGCTTCCTCTCCAAGTGTCTCCTACCACCCCCAGCAGTCACCTCCCCTCTCTCAGCCCCTCTCCTTTTCGGGAGCAGCAAACTTGCTGCTCTAGTAAAAAGTGCAGCCTCAGCTTGCAGAAGGAGACAAATGGTTTGTTGATAACGAGTCTAAAGAGGCTGTTTTTAAGGCAGCCTGGAAGTCCACAGCTGGTTGTCAGTAAACCCATTTCTATTCAGAGCTCCATGTCCCTGCACAGAAGGAGCTCTGGAGGCGATCCTTGGATTTATTTGCTCTGTGAATTGCTCAAGAGCTCTCCAGCCCACGTGCCTCCACCACACCGGCACTGGCATCACGGGACTGTCACCCCTGCATTTCACCCACGTCGGTAAACCATTGCTCCTTCCACAAAGCAGGAGAGCCTGCCTGAGAGGCTGGGTGCGGCAGCCTCTCAGGTTAATAAATAGCTGTGGATTTGTGCTGGTCTGCTTCCACTCGAAACAAGGAAGATCAACAAGTGGCAAGAGAGGAGGGCAAACAGTTGTGCCCACAGCTGTGTGCTAAGGGCTGGGCAGAGAGCAGGCAAGAGAGCTTGGCATATTTCCATGACCTCGAGGGGCAAGAAAACTCTGCAAGCAATGCTGTGGGCTGCTGGGGAGGCTTAAAAAGCCAGCAAGACTGCTTGGCATCTTCATCTCTTTAGAGCCACAGCGAGGCATCCATACTGCAGCTCATCTCAGATCCCAGCTCCTCTGATCTACTGCCTCATGGCACAATGGGTACAGAGGACTTGGCTCACCCCAACAGTCTCCAGAGATGAAGCTCTGAACAACTGAAGTGAGATCTCCTGCCACCAGGCACTGATGCATCATTCATTACCACTTGGAGCTGGGAAAGCGGAAGGGAGGGAGCTGCTGAATATCAGACCACAACATTTGCTTCTGATCAAAATCAACTGAATTCAGAGAGTTGCTGTTGGAGTGATACTTTTATCTGTGCTGGGCTGGGGTTAGGGTTACTTTAGGGTTTTTCTAACTTCCCTGGTCCTGCTGTTGATCTCTCCTCCCCCAGCGTCCAGCACATATGATTAGATGCAAGTGCCTTGCTTGCACTCTGGGAGGCTGACCTTGAGAAGCCTGACATGCTAGAAATGACCCCTGGAGGGATCCATGAGTTGTGTGACCCCGCTGTAGCCCAGCAAGCTGTGTTTGCCAAGGATCTGGCCTGCTATGGGGGTAAATAAAGATGAGGCATGCTGCCACACTCCCGTTCAGAGTACTTGGCTGTGACATCTGTCACACACAGAACCTGCCTTGTATGTCACAGTTTCTGCCCTCACCTGAAAACACGTGTTTCTTTCTTCACAAATTCTTTGGTGCTGGGGTGAGAGTTTTTGACATTTTTTAGTAAATGGTTATCACGACAAAATAGCATTTCCCTGCAGAAAGAAATCTAGAAGGCTGTAGCTAGCATGAAAAAGGCCAGGCAGACATGCCCGTTTTCCCAGATGTGGCTGAAAGCAATAAAATAGGGCATGAGGAAGGAGACAGCTTCACAGTAATATTCAAGTGTACCAAGGATATATCTGTCTTCCAGTGTGGGCATTATGCTGCTGAAACCAGAGGAAATGCTCGGGTGTGCTAAGATATACACTGAAACATCTCATGGACCCGGGTCACCAAGGAGATACTGCTTTATTAACAGCATGAATCTGTCAGAAGCAGATGACCTTTATGACAGGGAATTGAAAATGCTATTTCTGATAATGAAAACAGTAATTCCTGAAGTTGCTAGATGTTTCAGTTATTTAAAGGAAGTGTAAAAGCTATAACCTAGGAACCACTTAATAGTGTCAGTGCACTGATGGCTCTTGAGGAAACCTGTGTTCCACTGGCTGAGGGCTCTGCTGTCAGGGGTCCCAGAAGAGGCTCAGGGAGTGGAAGGTGCAGCTTCATTCTTCTTCATACTACCCCTTAGTCAGTCCCTTCAGAGCACAGACATCCTAGAAAGGCCAGACTTAAGTGCCTACTGCTCAAATGTCCTTACATTTAATTGCAGAGGAACAAGAGAAGTCTGTTTAAAGGGATATGTGTTCCCAGGGCATTTCTTGCTCCTGTTTTCTCTGAACTTCTGGGAAAAACATTATTGACAGTAAAAGAGAAGAAAAAATGTTTCTGGAGAAATAACCATAACACCCAGCCTGGCTAGGGTGTTGTGAAGATTCCTGCAGCAGCTGTGGGTAAGGAAAACTGCTGCCTTTCTGAACATCCCAGTCTTCCCCAGGACACACCTGCTACTGCCCCAGCATCTGCATTGCCTCTCACCACCCACCCCAACAGCAGCTCATGAGAGCACTCGGCATCCCTTCAGCCACTTGCTAGCTCTGTCCTCTTCCTCTGAGGGACATTTTGTTTCTATTTTCCCCCTGCCACAGAGTCACAGTCACTGGGGAGCTCCAAAACCAGAACAGAGTTATTTCTACCCGCTCAGCGTTGCCTCTGTTTGGGTACCGCAGTTACATCCCATCAGCTACCGCCTTCTCAGCCCGAAAGCCAAGCAAGGCTGGTTTTTGACAGCCATCTTCCTTTCTTCTTTCTCTGATTTGGAGCAGATTTGCCCATTTGCCTTCCCTCACCACTGCCTCTTTTTTTCATGCTTGAGTTTGTGTCCTCTAGGTCTCTGCAGACAGATGCCAAGCCCACACCTCTGTCCCAGTGCAAGGCCCCAGGTTATTTCTGGGCTTTGCCCTTCCTTCCATCCCATGTTAAGGATAGTGAAGGGTCCAGCCTCTAAAAACTCTATGGGGGGCAGACACTACTCTACCTTGTCACCAGGGGATGGGTCAGCCCTGTTCTCAGGCTGTCCTGCCCTCACTGCTGCAGCAGCAAGGAACCACATGTACCCAGACACCCATGGTAGCCTCTTCCACAGGAAAGACATCAAATGTTAAAGGCAAATACAGACAAGGAAAGGCTTAGAAAAACAAGGAGGAAGCCAGTTTTTTCTTTCTTCCCTTGCTGGATCAAGGTGTAGGGGGTGTTAAGGGACTTGCTCCCCCCACTCATACTAGCCTGCTGCTGACTGGATTTACCCTTTGCTTATGGTGATGCTTCGCTCCCGGATGATTTAAGTTATTAAGTGCCTCACCCAGGCAGCAGCAGAGCCCTCTGCACAGGCAATGGATGAGAGCTCACATCCCATCCTGGGGAATGAGAAACTGAGACAGGCACCACCAGGCCAGTGCTCGGTGAGCCCAAGACAGGGGGCTGCAGACTTCTCCCTGAGCCTTTCTGATGAGCCTGATCGTGTTGGGAGCAGCCTCCTTGCAGTGCTGGGTGCTCACAGTCCAGCTCACAGGAGCTGTATGAGGTTAATTGATCTGCTTCTGTGACGAAGCCTGTCTGCACCCTGGCCTTCCTCTAAATGCTGCCTGCCAAAACAAATCAGCCAGCTCCTCTCCGGGCCACCCAGCCGCCCCGGGCTCTCTGCACATCCATTCAGTTAGTTTTACATCTGGCAGGCAGGGAAGGGGAGGGCAACCCAGGCCCCTCTCTCCTGGCAGCTGCCAAGATGCTGCCTGTTTGCCAGGCACCATCCCTGCCGGGCTGCTCTCCCCTGCAGCTATCAGGAATAATAACCTGGTCCCATTCCCATCATGGGCTGTGCTCCACACCATCACCCTCTCCAACAACACAGCTCTCTATTCCCCCAGCCCTACACTGTGAGAAGCCCCCTGCACTCTCTTCCACCTTCTCACCATTCCCAGGATGCTGGCAGGTCTCCAGGCCTTGTTTTGGGATTTATAGGACTTGGGCTGGGAGAAGCTGGCCACGAGCTCTGATGTTTTAATTACGGAGAGGGCAAGAAAGAAACAGGCAGGATTGCCCTGCACTTTGTAAGCTTCTTACCCCCTGCAACTTACCAGCTCATGGCTTATCCTGGCTGGCTGCTTCTTACTGTTCCTGCCCGACCATCCAATGCTGCTGGGTCCTATCCTGATGATCTCTAACAGCCAGGATCCCAAATAAAGGACCTAATGCCAGCGTGCCTGCAGGTGCAGCGTGAGCCAAAGCAGCCCTGTGTTGCCTGCCTGTCACCCTGCACCGCGGTACAGACGAGCCTCTGAGGGTACTTGGAGCAAGTGAAAGCACCTCTTCCCCACCTGAAGTAACATCCCTGGCTCCTCAGCTCTTCCCACCCCCATCCCCATTGTCTGCAGCCTCTCCTTTGGGCGGCAAAGTGGGATTTCACACCAGGCACAACCCCCGAATGCTTCCCCCCTGCCTGGTCACCCCGCAGCCCGAGCCCCGCGCTCAGTACTCACTTTCAATGAATAGGCCAAGGCGATGAAGCCGAGGCAGCAGAAGTTGAGGTATACAAAGTTGAAGATGGACCAGAGATAGTAGTCGTTCACCTCGGTGGTGTCGGGGTAGATTTCGATGACAGTGGTGGGGTTGGTCATCGTCTTTTTCTCCACCGAGTGCTTGCACGGGACCGCCGGCCGCAGGCTGTCCCCTTTGCAGCTCTTGCTCTCCATGAGATAAACGGCAGAAGAAGGAGACAGGACGGGCGAAGCTTGCCGGAGGGCTGGGGGCTTGGCGATGCAGGCGAAGCAGCCCTGCGGGGGGCCTTGCGGGGGTCTCGGGGTCCAGGCCACCCCCTCAAAGGGGCATGGCGGGCCCAAGGGGGGGTCCTGTGTCCTCTCCGTGGTGGCTGCCGCGGCGTCACCGCGCTCTGCCCTGGCAAAGCGAAAAGCGCCCCCGTCAAAAATAGGGGTGAGGGGATGGAAAGGCCGGGGGCAGAGGGAGAAGAGAAAGAGGGGAAGGAACAGAGAAGGGCAGACGTGGGGGGAAGGCAGGAGAGACAGAGAGGGACCGGGAGACCGAGGAGAGAGCAGGGAGAGGAGTGAGGGAGTGGGCAGAGGAGAGAGGGAGGAGAGTAGGGCAGGCAGGAGAGGGAGGAGGGAGCACCGCTACACCCGGGGACCACGACGCCGCCGCCTCGGCGCGGAGCTGCCGCCGGCCCCGGCCCCGCGGCGGGGGCAGAGGCGCGGGCAGGGCGGGCAGCATCCCTCCCCCCCTGCCACGGCCCCCCCCGCCGCTGCCTGCTGGCCTGCGTGACCCGCCTTCCAGGCACCGCTGGGGAAATCATCTCTTTTTAAAAAAGGAGACAAATAAAAGCAGAAAGAAACACTTGGGAGGCGCCGGGGGGCTGCGAGGGAGTTGCCAGCCGGCCGCGCTGCAGCCCCCCGCAGCCCTCCCCGCCGCCTGTCTGTCTGTCGGTCTGTCGGGGCCTTCTCCTTTCTGTCCCATGCCGGGATGGGAGCCGGTGGCTCGGCTGCGGGCGGAGCGGGTCTCCCGGTGCGGCAGAGCAGCCCGCCCCTCCGCCCTGCCTCCCTCCCTCCCTCCTTCCTTAGGGGGGTGGGCATTTTGGGGGGATTTTTTTCCCTGTGTCCTAGTCTTTACGGTGATTCCATTTCCCGGTTCCTTCCACCTGCCAGCAGGTTTCCCATACCCCCCTCCCTCCACCTTTTTTTTTTTTTTTTTTAAGGGTATCATGCCTGAGGAGGTGGAGAAAGAGGAGGAGGGGAAGAGGGGATGAAGACAGAGGATGGGGAAGGGGATATTAGAATAAGTTCCCCTCTACCCTAGCTTTGCAAATAGGAGAGACTAGTCCACCTCTGGCTGCCCGTCCGTCCGTCCATCGGTCTCCTCCGAAGGCATCAGGAGGAGCGAGGGATACTCACAAGGAGGGATGCGGGGAGTCGCTGCATATCCGGCTCAGCACTGCCTCCGGCTCGGCTTCCTCGGCGCTGGAGTTGAAGGAGGAGGGGAGGGCGGGGAGAGGGGCACCCATGGACTAGGGATGGGCAGGGAGGGAGTTAGGGGATGGGAAGGTCAACCTGCAGCCCCCCGTCTTCCCCCGAACATGCTTCACGCAGGAGAGCTCCTCTGTGTCTCAGCCCTTCTCCTCGTGTCCCCCCCACTGGGACGTCACCTCCTGCTTGGAGCATCCTGGTAGCGCCCCGCTGGAGAAGGGCACCTCCTGGGCCCCGGCCGAGCGGCTTCCCCGAGCAGCAGAAGGGGATGCTCGGCCCTGCTCTCCCCAGTGTCACCCGCAGAGACATTTGCAGCGGGGACTCGCTGCAGCCTTGTTTGCGGGTTCTCCGCTATGGACCTGGGTGAAAAACTAAAATAAGTGTGGCAGGAGTGCGTGGGGACGAACGGAATTAACGAGGGGAGGTGGTGGTGATGCAATGCTGTGGGGAAAAACGGGCTCTGGTGGTGAGGGGATGAATGGAAAGGGGATAAATTCTGTGTGTGAGGTAATAGATCCTGCTGGCATGGAGCAAATCCCAGCGCAGGGAGGGGTGGGAGCACTCCGGCAGCAGGATGCACGGCATGTGGCTGTTTTAGGGGAGAGGGGTGGGGTTGTCACGAAGGCTGGTCAAGCCCGGGAGGATTTGGCTGTGCCCAGGCTTAGCACAGGATCAGGGATGTGCTTGCTACCTCTCATTGATAACACTCTGGAAGCTGCACGGAATCCTAGGTCTAGGGTGCTGCGGTAGAGTCCCCTCAGGGACATGATGACGGAGAGCAGCTGGTGGCGCGCAGGGACAGCTTGCAGGTCATTCAGAAGGATGCACAGGGAGGGTGAGGACACAAGGACACGCTGTGTCACCCCACAGTGACATAGCCTGGTGCAGGTGGCCTTGTTGCAGCAGGCAGTTCAGCTGCAGTGCTGGGGAAGGGGAGCAGAGAAATTCCCAGAATACTGGAAACGGGGTGGGTAGAACAAAAGTTCATGTGAGCAGAAACTGCAAGGGAAGGGAAATCCTCTGGAAAAGCCTTAAGCCTACCCACAAAGTGCTGAGCTAAGAAATAAGGATGGTAATTCACTCAGCTCTTCACAGGCAGGTTTGGCTTCAGTGTAGGGGCACCCAGCCTGTGTTCATCCCTGTGGGTTGGTCTGATGTAGGGGAACTTCTTGCACATCCACAGGTCTCTGGGACTGGAGGAAGTCCAGTTTCCATGAGACCAACTTAATCCTTCTGAAGCCTGCAGTGGTTAAAAAAAGGACAAATTGCCCTCTGGTTCAGGATTTATTACTGCTGGAGTGGTGTTGGGTCCTGCCAAAGTAAAGAAGGTTTTATTACTGCTATGGCTGCCCGTGATGAGATCCAGATCTCTCTCCAAGAAGCTGCTAAGAAACAGAGGCAGTGCTAGGGTGAGAGTGATGCTCCTGTGGGATTAAGAGGTTTGCAGGAGAGGCAGAGCCATGGCCAGCTGTCGTCAGCTTTTCTAGAGGGCTTGGACAAACTGAGCTGTGCAGAGCATCCTCCCTGCCGGCTCAGGAGGAACAATGAAACCCCGTGGATGCAGACTGGAGCTATGGATGAGCCTGCTGTTTGTTTGTCTGGGAAAAGTTGTGTGGCTGCTCCTCTTAATGTCAGGCAGGGATGGAGGGTTATCAGAGAAAAAGGTCAGAGGAGGTTTGGAGCAGGCAAGAGGAGGCAGCAGGGTGGTCTAGGGGAACGTGAGATCAACAGAAACAGTCACATTCCCTGGTATGAATAGGACTGAAAGGTCAGGGAGGTTGAATGGTTGCTTTTCCTCTTCTCCAGGTACCAGGTCATCCCTACAGTTTGCAGAACACTTTTTCGTCTTTGGGTGAGTGATTCATCATCTTCCTCAATGTTAAGTGTGAGTGGTGAGAGGTTTATTATATGGACCACAGTGGCATGTATGCAGCGTCACTGGTCCAACAACCATTCAGGTGACCCCAGGGAACTGACATAAAAAATGGAAGGAATAAGACCCCTCAATATTCTACATTATTTTAACCCACCTCCAATTTTCTGGGCACCTTCAAAGGTCATGCATGCACACCCTCAACCATATGGTCTAGGACTACTTTCCTCTCAAATAAAAGGTGGGGTGAGTATGAATAATTGCCTGCATTACTGTGGCCAGCATCAAGGCCGGCTTCCCCTTGTGCTAAGCACGGGACAAACAGAACAGAAGGATGCTTGCTGCCCCAAAGCAATTCTCCCATAATCACATTAGAGACATGTGGGCTGTAGCATCATCAAGTGCTGTAAGACCTGTGAGAAAATCTTCTGTCTCAAATCCTACTCAAGCTCTTCAGAAACCATTAGCAGAACCTGACCCTGCTTTTTTTTTTATTTCTGAAGAACAAAGTCCACAGCCTCCTGAATGCTCCTTTCCTATTACCCCTATAAAATTGCTCAGTGGATTGCTATGTTCCATAAGCAGTAAGGCAGCCTGAGACTTGGAGGGGTAAATCCAATCTTCCCACTCTCCCTTGATCTCTGTCTCCTATTCTCTGAGCTTTCATTCTGCATTCTGCTTCCCTTCCCTCCCAAAGAAACCTAAAAATAAATAAATCCAAAAAAGAGCGGAAAAAGGAAAAGCCATCAGCCCCCAAAACGATGTGCTTAGTCATTCAGGGTGAGTAAAAATAGTTTCCCAAATGAACAAATTGCTGAGCCAACCAGATGAGCAAGTCATCTCCATAAATGAGGGGTCTCATCTTCCCTCTCTTTGGGCAGGAGAAGAAAACCCCTGGTTTAATGGGCTTTTGGTAAAATCCTAAGCTGAACTGGAGAAGGATCTAGTCCATGAAGACAGCCCTAGGGGTCAGTGCTAAGCCCCCTACTACTTAAGGGGACATGTAATGAAAAATTTGATGGTTTTTTGCACCAATGGAGACATTTAATGTACCAAATTGTCATGTGCATGAAATTCTGCAGAGATGATGCAGTAAACAGGGGGGCTGAAGTAAACTTGAGGACTTTCTGGGAAGATAGTGTGGGGCTGCATTCAGGCTGCTCCTAGAGCAGGAGGTGTGCTTTGCTCCCTGCTGGAAAACCATGGGTGGGCAATTCCAGCTCTTGGCTTCTCCTGCTCTTGGCCAAGATCAAGGCTGTGATTGTTCCCACTGGGATGTAATGTTCTGTACACAAGGCACGATTGAAGACTTAGGCAGAATCCCCCCAGCAGAAATAGGGCCCTCATATTCCTGTCAATAAATATTTGGCAGCAGATGACTTGTTCTCCCCTTGGGCTATTGAGGAACAGTGGGCTGCATGATTGGTTTTCAGGATCCAGCCAGCCCTTTTGGGTTAAATCCATCTCTTTAACATAGGGAAACAGCTGATTGGGGAATTTAGGCATCCTGGGGGAACAGAGGCTCAGGACTTGCCAAAAGGGAGATCAGCTAAGCTGTGTGCTTAGATCTGTGCTCAGAAGATGGGATGGGACTTGGCTGCATCCATCTTGCTTATGTAGATGATGCTTTTTTCAAAGTAGGGATTAGCTCTTATCTTCCACCTGGCACATGGGGCCTTTATTCCGCTTCAGTCTCCAGCTCCCACACAGCAGAGCTAGGACTAAAAATTACACAGCTGGGCAAGAGGGATGGATTTTTCCTACATTGTTGAAAAAACCCTACACCATGTTCATCACTGGGCTACAGGACTTCCCCAGACTTCACACCTTAGTTGATTTTAGGCCAAACTTAGAAACTGAAGTTCCACTTTGGCTGCTACAGGACCACTCCACATCCTAAGCAGGAGCTTGTTCTAATGGGTCCAGAAGATCAGAGGACAGCTTGAGTTCCCTGTTAATGGACTACCCTTGGCAATACTCAGCTGGGGAGGTGTGGCCCCAGGAGAAGGCTGTAGGCTAGCAGGGACGCTGGGAGTGCCTGCCACCCCGGTGGGGATGGGTCAGGCATTGTCACATCACCTTGCAGAGGCTGAGTTGTGTTTTAATCCATTGAAAAAGACTAATCCAACAAGGTCCTAGCATGTTTCCTTATCAGAGAGAAGGGGAGAAGCCCTTCTGAAACACACAGGAGTCCACACAAGAGGATGACCATATGTCCAGGAACAACAGCTCAGGGAGACACAGTCTCTGCACACCCACAAAGTCTGGCATCTCAAACTGCAAAAGGAATGACCACTCTCAGAGTTAATGGGGAAAATACTGTATTTTTTTTTCCAATTTTCTATGAAGAGACAATTAATCCTGACAGCAAAATAATTTTAAAAAACCAGTCACACGATTAGAGATGGGTTTAAAAACGTAAATAACAGAACAGGGGGAGGAGACCTATTCAGGGAAGACTGCAGTGAACTGGTCCTCCAGCCTATCCTAGTGTGTCACTCAGGGCATCACTCTGAGCCATGCTTTCCCAGGCAGCTGCCTCCTGCCTGCTGACAGACCCCGGCCCCCCTGGAGTCACGCCCAGCACAAGGGCTCCATCTGGGGCTCTGCTGCACATCCCACTTCAATCTGATGCTGAAGATGTTCAAAAGCCACTGCCAGGTCCATGTCAAGCTTCCACCTCACATCAGGTCTGTTCAGCAGGTACCCAAGAAGCCAACTCTGTCTTCCCATGCTGAAGAAATCCTGCAGCTGGGAAAGGATGTAGCAGAACTTGGAGTAGCTCGGGGCACTTAACTGGTGTAAAACTGAAGATCTCTGCAGAGGTGCTGAATATTTGCTAATTCAGGAGCAGCTACTGAAAATTTTTTTTTGGTAACATGCTACTGCTCTCTGACCAGTCTAAAACAGATGTCCTTTGGTGTTCAGATGCAGAGCTCCAGGTGAAGATTATGAGGAGGCAGAAGCAAGCTTTGGGGAGCAGCATTTGTCACATCTGGGGTTGTAGGGGACAATGCATGTATCCCACGTGTGCCTATGCCAGTCCCCACTGTCCATGCCAGACCCCTCCAAGGTGAAGCATGGTTATAATGCCAAACTTATTCCACTGGGCAAAACTGTCTATTCTCTCACTGCCCAAAGACCTTTCTCAAAAAATTTCTTGGCCCCACTGCTACTGCTGGCAGGGTAATCAACTATTTTGGGTAGCCAGATTTTGCCATCTGTTTAGCCTGGTTTGAAGTCATGGCCGCCACTGATCTTATCTTTTTGCCACTCCAAGCTTTGTTCCTTATCTGCTGCCACTCCCTTAACTTCAGGACCTGATCCAGCACACTGGGAAAACGAAGAGAGTCTTTTACTCCCAGCACAGGGGCTGGGATTCTTGGCAGGCTCTCTTCTGCTTTCCAGTACTGCTTAAAACTAATTTTATCATCCTCCCAGCTCCACCAGTGTTTGCCTACCAGTGCCAGCCCAGCAAGTGGCTCCACATGCACAGATCCCGGCTCTCTGGGACAATCTGTGTGCACAGCTAAATCAGCTAAATACGAAGCAGGATTGTGCCTCACTCTCTCTGCAACACAGCTGGACATGAACAGACCTCACCAGTGTTAGTGAAGTGGAAAGCAGGTACAGAGGGTGTTAAAGGCAGCTGGATTTTGGGACAGGGCAGCAGGGAAAGTGAATATAAGTCCAGCAGCTACCATGGCATCCTCCTGCCCAGAAGGTTTGCTGGCTCTGCCAACTGTCTCTTGAGTTTTGGGCAGTTCAAAATGCTATGAATCATGTTTCCAAAAGCTCTTATGTGGCTGACAAACACAGATTTTACCAGTATGATTTCAGCTTGTAGATCACTTAGTTGCTTGAGGAAACACTATTCTCAACTCACTGGCTGTGGTTGAAGCTGGGAAGATTTGCTGTTTGGGGAACCTAGGAGAAGGTCACTAAACTCAAGAGAACTTGTGCCACATGACTTTGCTCAGCAGAAGGCTGGACCTTCATGGCCCTGAATTCAAGTAACCTCTATCATAACCTATCTTGACCCCCTTAATATTCATACTGACTGAAAAGCCCCACTGCCTAGAGCCCCCCTACAAACCCATGTCCCATTATGTCAGCGATGTGACACCATGCCTCCCAGCTCTCTCATTAATGCCATCACTAAACAAAACACACCACCACAGCCCTTAGGCTCTGAAACTCATCCTCAGGGCACATTACCATGCTTTCCCATTGCTGCAGCCCAGGACATGCTCTCCTAGGACCAAGCCAGCACAAAATCCTTGAGAAATGACCTACTGGTTACTGCTTCAACCTGCCAGGAAGAAGTCATAAAGACAGATTCTCCCAGGCCATCCACTCCCCCACTTGATGAGTGAAAAAGCAGTAAGAACTAATGTGCAGGACAGCCTTCCCTTGTCCCTCTCCCCCAGCACAGAAGACCAAACCCAAGAGCTGTAGCACAGCCTCTCTGCACGAACAGACGTGCCAGGGACTGGCTTCAGCCAGCTGCCCCCCCTCCCCCCAGGAAGGACACCAGTGCTGGGAGATGTGAGAGGGCCTTGTTCAGCTCTGAGAATCATTCTCAAAAAGAACTACTGGAAGACCTAGCAGTAAAGCAAGGGACTACTCCAGCTGGAGTTGTCAGCTAGAGACCTCCCAGCACCACTTACTCAGAGTGGAAAAAGTAGCTAGCAGGGCACTAATGACTATTTTCCATGTAATTTTAAATCTAGTTCCATTTCTTTTTCCTTTTTTTTTTTTCTTTTCTCCTTTCCACTCACTGGACTTCTAATACTGATAACCTTTCTCTACGGCTCCCGTGTGTGTGTGTTTAAGTGTGTGTGTGGCAGAGGCAGTGGGGGGCAGCTGTTTAGGCACTTGTGGCAAAGCCAACACGGTTGTTATCACGGTCAAAGGCAGAGTAGTAGGGTCCAATAAAGACATCTCCCAGGATCCAGAGTGGGCCCCCGGGGGGTGGGATGTCCAGGCCTGAAAAGCCGCTCATGCAGATAGTCTCTCCTTGTACACCCATCTAGAAAGAAGAGTTAGAGCTTCAATTTAAGCAGGCCATTCCCATTCCTCAACCTTGCAGTCTTGGCAAGAACACCTGCAAGGCTGCCTTTGCTTCAGCCTCTCCCAGAGAGATCCACAGATTGCCAAAGTGACTCCCAACCTACCGCTTCTCTGCCTGCAAACCCAGCTGCCCCTCCCTTAAGCACTAAAGCATCAAGCAAAGCTGCACATGGCCATAAACCTCCCAGCCCACACAGCTCTGAATTAGAGCCACTGGTGAAGGTCTGCACAAGATGGTCTTTGCGAGTTGATTCTGATGGCTTAAATGACAGGCTGGTGGCCTCTGCTATAATAAGGCTGGCTACATGGCACCAGAATGCAGCAGAAAAGAGCTACATGTTTGTGGAAAGTGATGCAACAGCTTGCCTCCCCTTCCTTAACCATCCTTCTATCCCTCACGAGCACTATGCGGGGGGTTTTATTCCTGTAAGACTTTGATGAGGTTACCTGGATCCATCTGCAGTGCCACCACCCTGACATCCCAACCTTTCAGATTTCTTCCTGAGCACCAGCTCCAGCACTGCTTTGGCTGTTCTCGTGTTTTGTTGCAGTGGAAGCAAAAGCCAGGCCTTGGGGAAGAAGCATAAGGCTGGAAAAATCCACCTGGACGTACCTTGAGGATATACTGGTCTCCTGTGAGGCTGAAGGACTTCCCTCCTAATTTCATTGAGATGACAGGCAGCGTTGGCACTTTTTCACAGGGGACCATGTACTGAAATTGCAACAGTAAAGGCTTTAGATTGGACCCCCCACATTTTCCCACAGTCTTCCTTGAGCACAGTCACATCTTTGCTGTGGTTTTCCCTAAAACCAGCACAGCTCAGAGTGCAGAAGCTCGAGCTGGGATAAGTAGGCTGCTCCCTGCCTAGGGCTCGAAGCTGAGGGGAAAGAGGGCTTTATGGATAGGCATGGAGCCAAAGGATGTTGGATTCAGCTTTTGGCTCTGCTGAGTCTCAGGGTGCCACAGCTGATGTGGCATGGCTGGGGGCTTTTACCAGAGGAGAGGCAGCTGTGGCTCAGTACACAGACAAAGCCAGTTTCATTAAAAATGGCAAGTCTTGGGGATGATGGCAGGTCTAAGCCAACTGTTGCTGCAGCTTAGGGTCTCTGACCCTGTAGAAAAGCCCAACAAATGCTCATGGCTCTGATTTGGGAGGGCTTTCAGAGGTGGCAATTTTTTTCTTAAAGAAAAGATTATAAAGACAGGGTCTTTATAATCTTTATAAAATTCTTTCACAATTTTAGGGAGGGAAGAGAGCCTTGTGGGATTAGCTTTGATGGTTAAAAACTTTCATGCAAAGGGTTGCCATTTGCATGAAATATACTTTTATTAAAGTGTCTCTGGACTCATATTAATGTGAATCCTTCATCTCAGCTGCAACTCAGATCCCTTCTCTTCCACCTTCCAGAGATGGGTGGCAGAGGTGACTCAAAGCTTCCCAAAGTTCATGGGACCTGGGTTTTCTACTGTGAGCATGAGTAGGGTAGTGAATGCTGCCCGGGGTGAAAAGATGAAGGGGTCCCTGCTGTGCCAGTGGCTTTTCCAGGAGCACAGGCTGGGAACAAAGATGAGAGGGAGCAGAAGACTGGGGTCTCAACAAGCATTTGGGTACAAAGTAGGGTGCAAGCATAAGTGCTGTGATGGCCATAGACCCCCACAGTTTCAGCCCAGCCTCACCTCGCCTTTTATGAGTGGTTTTGCACCAATGGCCTGCTGTATCTTCTTCACTTCTTTGGTGGGGCCAGTGATGAGTGAAGTTCCTGTGTCCACAATGGCCTCACAGCCCCCCTCACACACACTTGGCCCGTCGGCAACATCCACCCTGGGGAGAGATGCCCAGACATTAGACAACACTTAAAGGCCTCCCAGAGAAGGCTGCAGGAAGCAGTATGCAGGCCGGCAAGGGAGGGCTGTAACAGACACCCAGGAAGGACAGATGTTCAGAAACACTGATGCAGCACCAACTCAATGCACAGACCCCCTGGCTCTCTGTTGTCTGCTCGTGACTGAGCAGGTGCTTTGAAATGTAACTGCATTTCTGCAGAGAGCCTGGATGTTGCCTGCATACCCTGCCTGCTACCTGCACTCCAGAGCTAGTGCCACAGCTAATGGACATGGGAAACAGCTAAGGACAATGAATTATGTACTTTTATGGCCTGTGCTACTGCAGAAAAAAAAGGGTTAAAGGAGTGGTGTGACAGCCATGGGCAAGGGAAGGGTTCCTGTGCAGAGAAAAAGCAAGCCAGGAGCTGCTTGGCCTCCTCGCCCGCATTGCATTTCACAGCAGTGCAGAAAGACAAAGCCTTCTAGCCAAGGGTCTGCCATACTTTGCCAACGCTGCAGCTCTGGGGGAAAATGAGAACTGAAACACCGCGCTGGGGAGGGATGCAATTCCCAGGAAAAGGACACACTCTGATCACAGGGCACTTTTAAGTTCCCATCACGTGGGAGAGCTCAGAATAGACTGTGGGGCTGGCGGCCGTCAGCTCAGCCTGCTCTCCTCCCCTCTGCCTCCAACAATGCGCGCTGATTGCTGCGCCGTGCCCTTCAGTCAAGGGCTGGCTTCCTGAGGCCTCATCCTGCTCCTCCGGAGCTGTGTGCAGGACAGCCATGCAGCTCAGGCTTCGCTGAGAGCTCAGCACAACTGGGGTTTAACCTATGGGGCTCGCCCTGACTGCAAGGAGGACACACTGGCATTCTTCTCTGCTTCGCAGGGATGCAACAGGCATCCTTTCAAAGGTCAAGGGTCAAGCCACAAACAAGAGGAAAGAATTTTGCAGAACATCTCCTTATGGCTTCTGCCTTTTGTCTCCTTCCAGGGACAAACAACCCAGCCCTAGGGTCAGATTTAATCTGCTTTGTTTGGTGTGGATGTGTTGCAGGGATGATTCCTTTTCGAGGAAGGTCTCACTGAAGCCTCAGGCATGTGCTGTCAGCACATGTGACCCCATGCATGTAGTCAGGTGGATGGGGAACTTACGAATCCATATGGATCTGCCAGTAGGCCTTGCGTGTCACATTAAACCAGCTGAACTCGCCCTTGTAATACTTGGGGTCGGTCCCTCCCAGGACCATCTCACCGCCAGGGACACCAGAGGGATCTCTGAAAAACAATAACCAAACCTGTGAACATCAAGGGCAGGGCGAGAACAACCTGCTTCAAGTGCCTCCCAAAACACGTGCTGGGGTGCTTGGAGGTGAAGCACAGAATTAACAGTACTGGAGACAGATAACTTATGCTATGTTCTATCAATATAGGGACAGCTACTGTGAAATAGGCTGGGATGGGGAAATGGGAATATTTTGTCCCAGCCAAAGCATCCTGCAGCTTTTCACCTGGTACTTTCTCACAGAAACCCGAAGAAACTCATGGCAGGGAAGGGGGATGGCAAAGGGGAACTAAGGACTGACACAGGGACTTCCTAAATCAGCTTGTAAAAAGTGCCTGTGCAGGGCTGGACACAGCTGATGCAGGGTTAGGTTATCTGCACTCGACTCTGCCAACCAGCAGCCTTGAAGTGAATCCTCAAGGTTACCATTAGATAAGAGCTCACTGCTGAGCAGATGGGAAGAAATATGGTGATGGGGGAGGGCTGATACTTGAATGGCCAGCAGCAGCCCTCTCTGCCCTACCTGCTCTTGGCATGCTACTTTTTGGGCTGAAGCAGTTCAGAGTTGCTGCTGTGGTGCCAGAAAAGTGTTGGGGTGTTCTGCAGAGAGCAGCAGTGGGTGGGAAGGTGCTGGCAGCTGCACAGGAGAATTTCCCAGGGTGGTGAGAGAGCACTGCCCCCCTCATTAGTGATGACTGATGGGGGGCACCTTTGCCAGGGAGGCGACATGGTGGTGACCACATGGCTTACGGATTTTGGCAGCAGATCGGGACTGTTTACTTCTCTAAAGGGGACGGCACTAATATCAATCTCATGAACACAGCCCTGTTCATTTTTATTTCTCTTTCCTCTGGAAACATCCTCTGTCTATTCATCAGTTAAGAAATCTGGTCACAGATCCACCCAGCTTTTTATCAGTAAAAGAACTGCATTTCTACTTCCCTTCTCTTTACTTCAGAGCAGCAAATGTAAGAGATTTTGGCCTGACTGCTCCTGCAAGCAGAACTTGCTGTGACTTCCCCAACTGGGAAGTGCTGTCCAGAATGTAAAACAGCAGATGACAAGAGGTGCTACTGGAAAACAGAGAAAAGCCCACTGGGCTTGCCCTCGCAACCAGGGATGTGCCACCAAACCCAACACTACCTGTTTAGGTAGAAAGAGAACATATTTTTGTCAACCAGCTTCTGTTTCATGACGTTATCGAAGAAAGGCTCGGCGCCCTCCACAGAGATCTTTGGGAATGCCAGGCCCAGGATGCCATCAAACTTGGCGGCGATGAATGTTATGCCTGGCTGCTTCGTGGCCTCCCCAAAGGTCTGATCCTGGATTTTCAAGTCACCAAGCTGCGGGGAGATGAGGAGGGAAGGGAAAAGCAGATTGTAAAGAAAACGGACTCGGGGGACCTGGGTGGTAACAGAACCTCACTGAACACAGGCTGTAGCACATCCCTCAATATGCTGCCACGCTCCTTCCTGCTTCCACCATTGCATTTGTAGGCAGCTGCAGAAACCAGATACCCTGGTGCCACTCTTGTCAGGGGAGGAGACTGGCAGCTCTGGCACAGTGGAACCTCCCAAATCCCTGCAAAGCCCAGCATACTTTTAAGGGCAGGAAAATCCCTTTAGCTTTTTGCAGCGTCCCAACACTGGCCTTGCTGTTCTGCAGCCCCTCCTCTTTGCACAGAGGACCCATATCCATTTGTCCCTCCTCCATTTCCTCCTCTATCACCTACTTCATAATTTCCTCCCAGTTTGAAAAAGCTCTTGTGCTGTTCCTTTTTTCCTCTTCTCCACTCTGGACATCTTCTAAGTCATCTGTGTATCCTACCTCCTTGGGTGCTGCACCCATCCTCGGATGGGAGCACAAATCCCTCCCACCTCTGCTCACAACCTCTGTGATCTCCCCTACATAAGAAACATCCCTGGGATATTGCTGAATCTCTTGGAAGACCCACCAGCCTGCAGAAACCTCCCATGAAAGCAGAGAAGACCTAGCCAAGAAAGTGAGGTTGAGCATGAAGCATGAAAATAGCAAGCAGAGTACTGAGAATTCAAAGGTCACCTCCCTTGCCAGCCATGAGAAGGACTGGTATTCCCCACTGGAAAGCTGAAACGCCTTCCAAGGGCAGATCCCCAGAAAGAGGATGATCAGAGAAAGGAGGATAGCTCTGCTGATGGGGAGCAGGGTGCATCTGCTGGCTTCTGGCTCTAGCAGTTCAGGAGGCTTGTGAGCTTCTGGCTGACCACAGGCAATTTTAGCATCCACACTAGGACAATTTCAGCCTCTCAGCCTGCAGCTAGCAGCCCTGTAGTGAGCCAGGCTGGACTGACAAGCTGGCCTCTCCTACCTGATGGCAGATAACGATCCCTGTAAATTACTAATATCCCCCCAGGGTTAGACAGCGCAAGACTGGGACAGCAGTGCTGCCTTTAATGGTATTGGAGGACTGCACTAGGAAAGGGCGATCGAGCCTTGCGAAAGCTGAAAGCCACAGGGCAGGATGTGGGGGAAAGCGTGCACAGCAACGCATCCGCTTGCCAGCGCCTGCCCCACTTGTGCACTCCAGGTTTACAAAAGCCACTCTTGGCACCACTGATCCTTAGCGGCTCAGGAAGTTCAATGAAGCTTCTACTTTAAAAAAAAAGTAAAACGCAATGGACTGATAACGCTGAGTGTCAGGTTTGTTTGAATATTGCTCTGCTTGCACATCCCAAGGGGGAGGCAGATTTCTGCCCAGTCATGGATTCGCAACAGACCCTGCCTGCACTTGGTCCACAGCAGGGCTGAAACACAAGATCATCTTTAGCAGAGTGCTCCTGCCAGGTCACAGATCCTTTGTCTCTGACTCTTGCCTGGCTCTTGCCTGACACTGAGCAACCAAAAATCATGACCAGTGGATGGCTGTGTGGTGGCCACCCTCCAGCACTTTGCAGACGGGCGTCAGCACTCCTCAGCTCGCCTGGCCTCCTTGTTAGGGGCCTCAACCAGCAGTTAAGCGCTGGATGGTAAAGGCAGACCAAGACGTGAGGGCCTCTAAGGCACAGCTTGGCACCAGGACTTGGGACATAGAGGCACAAGGGACAGGCAAGGAAAGTAATCTTCTGTGAGGTGTATCTGCACTGCAGTCATGGGAGAGACACTGTGCCCCATGGCCAGCTAAGTTTCTCTGCTGTTCTTGAAGGACATCCCAAGGTTGGGCTGTGATAAAGAGATGAGATGTCTGAGCAGCAGAGGGCTGGCTGAACCTGCTGCGCTTTGGAGAGCAAGCAGCTCTGCGGAGTGCAGAGCTACAGGGCATTGCTCCTCCACAGAACGAGAGAGGATGTTTGACATGAGCCCATCACCTTCTCAAAAAACCATTAGGGCTGAGGGACTCTGGACTACCTGCTAACAAGCATCTTTTGATCCCATGTCAGTGCTACCAGAGGTTGCTGTGGCTGCTTCCACCCACCAGAATGGCTGGGTGGAAGCAGGAGCCAAGAGGGTCACCCTGAAGGTTATTTCAATGTCTTTCTTTCAAAACTATACCTGACTGGGAGCTTGCCCACAACATGTTGTGCATCAGAGGATGCATCCTTGTGTCCAAGCTGAAAGTCCCTGACCTTCAGTCACCCCGGGTCCTGCCTATGACAAGTGGGACATTGCTCAGCTCCATGGAAGAGGTTTCCCTTCTTGTAGACAGAAACCAAACGGTACAAGCTGTGCTCTCTCACAAGAGCCATCCCCACGTCCCAAACAAACTGAGGCACAAAATCCTTCCTCTGAGCTGCTGGGAAATGGAGAACTAATCAGCAAACAGGCATTAGGGTGAAAATTACAAATCGAAAAAATGGAAAAAATGGCAATTTTCTTTCTGACTCATTTCAGCCCTTGCATTAAGCCCACACTTTCTAAGGACAATGAAGTTTGCCGTTTGCCTTACTGCATCTCTGGATGCAGCATAGAGGCAACAGCTGATGCTTCCAGGCTAGCCTGAAATCTTCATGCTGTAAGGATGGGCTAAAGAGTGCATCCTGCAAGAAACACGCACTTTAAGCTTTTCCTGGATACTTTTTGATTCCGATGAAATTGGTAAGCCAATACTTTTCAGCTGAACCTAAACAGAAACCTCCAAATCCCCAGATTTATGTGCTTATTCAAAACTTTTGCTTTGTTTCTCCCCCCCGCAAAGCAAACATATGCTCTTATCCCTGCCAGGAGAGCAAGTAATCTGAGAGCACATGCACCCCTGATGTTTGGCAGCTGGCAAACTCTCCCGAGCATCTGTACCTGGGAGGATATCATGAAAGGCACTTGTCCTTCACAGGACAGAAAGCTCAGTCTTTGCTTGCTGAAAAGCAAACTGTGAAGCAACCACCACACAGCTAACTCAAGCTGCACACTGAATACCCCCAGGGTGTTACCTAGCTTTCATAAGCATAAGCACCAGTTTGTGACGTGGGACCAGGATGGGGCAGTAAAGAGACCTTTTCTGGTCTGTGTTTGGGCAGCTGCCCATGTGGGCACCCACTAATATGTGGATATTGGCCAAGAACAAGCTGGGCACCACCAGCAGTCTGTGCAGTGGTGTTGGCATATCTTGAACTGCTAAGTTTTTGGGGTCACCAGGAAAGGGTTGGAGGGATGGCCAGAGACCATGTCTGCAGGGGCACCGTGTTCCCACTCCCAGCCTGCTGACCTGCAGACTAATACCTTCTCTCTTCTCAGTCTGCCATGGTTATTGCTACCTTAACAGTCATCATTACCATGTCATTTCAAAGGACTTGGAAACACAGCACTGAAGGATGTTCTATACGAGTAGGACACTCAGGAAAGGAGATCCATTGAAATCTTACAGCTCTGAGCACTCTACTGAAAGCAGTCTGGGGCAGTTGTGACTCACCGTGACTACGTCTTGGCTGAGGAACCCGGAAAGGCTCCCTGTTCCATAGCGGATGGCAAACTTGGTGCCGTTCTTCACATAGGTGCTGGATTTAGCAGAGTCATACTTGTGGTGCACCACTGCAGTTGGGAAAGGGGACACAAAGGGACACATAGCATTAGTGCTCCTTTATACCTATGGTTCCCCAAAATCTAACCCCACACCATCCAGTTTATCCAGACAAATGGACATTCAACGATGTGAAGGTGGGCCTGAACCCAGGGTTTGCCAAGCCCAGATTGCTTAATAAAGCATTTCCAGTGTCTGGGGAATTAGGTGGGCAGATCCAATTCAGGCTGTTAAATCCGATTTGGCCACTGGATATTAAAAGCCTAGAGGTTATGTGGTTGGTGTGGTGTGTTAGTCAGCAGAGCAAAACATATCCCTCCGCATGCCATGGAGAGCCAGGGTGGTTTTAAATAGTCTGCTCTGGGCAGAAACGTTTTCACCTCAGGGACTTATCTGCTTCTTTTACTAGAAGTAGCTGGAAAGTTTTCAAAAATTGTTTTTAGTACAGAAAGAACTCAAAATATTCCTTTATTTGCAGAGGAGAAGGGCTTTCCCCTAGCCTAAGCTGCTTTTCCCCTTGGCTGGGATGGAAGCTGTAGGATATCCCTGGGTTTATGAGCAGGCAGATTCCTCCTCCCGAGACTCCTCCCGAGTCACGAGCTGGCCAGTGCAGTCCCATGGCTGGTTGCTGAGTGGTGCAGACAGCAGCTGAGGATGAACCAGCTGAGCCCTGCACAAAGTAACAGAGCTACACAAGGAGTTTCCCAGCTCGGCTGTCTGGGTCCCAGTTTGGATTCCTGTCTGGCAGGAAGTTAAGCTCCTTTTATATTCATAAAATGAGCCCTTTGGTCCCAGCACCTCCCGAGGCACTGCCTTGAGAAACCATCTCCCTGCTACAAATCAGGAACCCGCTAGGCATACCAGGTCTGAACCTCACCACCCTGTCAGTGTCCTAAATCTCGTTTCACATATGCAAAGAGAAGGTGTCTGTACAAGAACTCCAAATTCCCATTCCACTCCCAATGAGCTCTGTGGAATGTCTTTCATGGTTGCATTTGTTGACTCCACAGGTTTCTCCACTTTGCTAAAGCAGCACAACCAGCACCTTCTGAATGGCATTTTGCCGTAGCCTGGTTTGACATCTTCAGCTGTGGAAGTTTATTGCATAGGAATGCCACAGAATTACAAAAAAAAAAACAATTTGTAGTCCCTAAGACATTCTCATTTCATTGTGCCTACCTGGCTCTCGTTAATTATAACTCTATAAACATGCACACACATGCTATGTGCAGCAATGAACCAGAAACTAGGACAGTTTGTATCAGATCTGGCAAGAGGATGACTTAAAAAAAGTCAGCCTTGCGCAATGGGATAACAGCAGCACTGGTCTATAATTTGGGGAGAAACATCACAGCCGATGATGCTGCTCCCCTGCTGTAGGGCTGAAGCTGTTGGAGAAGATTTGGCCCTGTATAGGGGTTACTTGGAAAAGAAAAAACCCAGGAAAGGACTAATGAATATGAATGAAGGAAGCTGGGATTGTATTTCCAGCTCTCACCCTAAAAAGCCCATCAGCCTCTGGTAAGTCTTTTCATGCTGCTGCCTCAGTTTCTCCTCTTGCAATGCAAGGCTCTGCATTTTGCGGGGAAGGAGAAGCTCTTTAGCAGCTTCTGGCACCGTGACACTTACTGCAGGCGATGTCCAGCAAGGAACAGTGCACGGATGGCACCCAGAGGTTGGAGGAGCCAGTGTCAAAGATCACAGTGAAATTCTGGGGGGGTGTTCCGATACCGATCACACCGAAATACTGGGCCTGCAAAGCAGAAGAAGGGAACCATGAGCAGAGGCAGCTGGCTAAAAGCAGGGATTAAAGATAAAAAAATCTCTTAGGGTTGAACAGAGGATCAACTTCTTATCTAGACATTGCCCTCCTCTTGGTTTTGGCACTGATGGGTTCCCAGCCTCTGTCCTCTGGAAGGGAGGTTCCCCTTCAGCATTCATTACAGCGGGTGTGAAAAGGATAAATTGAGGACAAGTGGGATGGGTGTGTGCGGGGGAGGACATTTGGGGCACAGAGACAGAGAAGAAGAGAAAGGGGAAGGTCTGCAGGTTAGCATGCAGTTCACTACAAGGATGAGAAAAAATGATGGAAGGAAGCCAAGCAAAACACCTGCGTTATTGAAAAGCTGAAACTGGCTAGGAAGCTGCTTTGCTTGTGGGTTTGCAGAGAAACTGTGGGTTGCAGCAAGCAGCAGCACTGCCCGCTGCAGGTAGAGGTACAGCTGCTGGGGGTTTTGGGGCTTGCTGGTGAGCTCCGGGAATGGGGGGGCAATAATCAAATGCTCAGTCTCGAGAGGTGGAAGACTGGAGGAGTGGTGGGAGCAAAGAGCATGAGCAGAACCACCAGAGATCGATTTAGGCCTCCAGGGTGAAAGACTGGGAGAAGTCCCTGCAGCACAGGTATCTGATGGATACACCTTTGCTCTAAGACTACATTTCTGCTGGGATTGGAAGAAACCTGAATGGCTGAGTTGTTGGCAAAGTATGCCTCTCTCCACAGAGGAGAGGACGAATGGAGAATGCTAGGCAGGTGCTACACGGACTCATTTTTCCCCAGTCCTCCCAAACAGCAGGGAGCTATGTTCTGCCTGGTGAGCAGCTGGTTCAGGGTTCTGGAGAGAAGGCTGCTAGCAAGGGAAGTCAGCCAGTAGCCTTTCCAAACCCCACGTGTACTTAATTAAGAGGGGGGACAGGGGGGAAGGGAAGAAAACAGGATTATCAAAGCTGTTCACCTCCTGTGCGCTTAGTTTGCAAGGCTTGCTCACTAAGTAATTAACAATCCATTGCAACATAGCAATTAGCCATAATGGGGAGGCAGCACTTGCTTCCAGTGGTTCTGTAATTATTGCTGGGGCTTGAAAATTAACCCCCAGTAGAGGGGCTCCGTTTCTCATATACAAAGATCCATGAAGGGTCCCAGGGCAGGAAGCACACGAGGTGCTGTTGTCCCAAGAATTCATTTGGCAGTAAAAATATTCTCAGCCAGGCTAGGAGGGACCCAGTGGTCCCTTATCTGCCACCACAGGTTGGATTGGTGCCTCTGTGACAAGGGAAAACAGTGCTGCCCTGAGTGGCGGTCTGAGCTGTGGCTGCAAGAGACAGCACCGTGACACAACCGCTCACCCTGGCTTTCAACACTGCCAACTGAACACCGGTGGCCCATCCCAGGACAGGACGGCGCTGGCTGGGTGACAAGAGTGGCTGGGGAAGGGCAGCAGGGGGAACATATGCTGAATTAATGCCTAAATACCTGGGCCCAGTTTTTTTTTTTTTTTTTTTTTTGTTTTGTTTTGTTTTTTTATTCTGCCAGCTAATGCTCATATCCTACACTGCCCAGTAAGGAACCTTGAAATAGTAAACCCCACACGTGTCTGGCAGCAGGGCAAGGGCAAACTTCATGCCCTTTATCTGGCTTCTCTTTCCGCCACCACCCAGGTTGCTTTGCTTCCTAAGTTGCTGACAAGAAAGTGGAGATAAAGGGTGGTTTTTCCCAGGACAGTGCAAAAGATAGTGAGAGGAAGGGTCCTGCATCCCCAGGACCATAGTAAGCTAACGTCCTCAAGGAGTGGAGCATGATTTTTATGGCCCTGTCTTGCCAGAAGTAGAGTCCAAATGGCCAGAAGATGCCAGGAAGGACTGTAAGTGAGCAGGCCCCTATTTATGATTGTTAATTAGTGACAAAGGGGAAAGGAAATAGGTCACAAACCGAAAAGCTCCTGCTTGGGTGGCAGTGGGTTGTTTGTTGTTGTTATAATTACTAGTATTAGTATTTTCAGTTTAGTAATAATGGGAAGCACCTTTTGGTACCCACTCACTAAGCCACGGGGGTGCATGAATCTGTCCTACAGGATCAACATCTCTCCCTCCTTTGCCTTCCTGCCTGATGGGAGGCTGGCATGTCTCACCCCCCCCCCGGGGATGAGTACCCCTACAAGTGACATTGTGCTGGGGTCCGCTGCAGTGCAGGGGATGGTCTGCAGGGGGGTTGTTACTCACATCCATGTAGTTCTTCAAAATCTCCGGAGTGGGCTTACCATCCTCGGCAAAGCCCAGCTTGTACTTGATGGCCTCGGTGACGGCATACATATCTGGGATCTCACTGCCCGCCTCTCTCAGGATCCGCCGCATGGAAGGGAACTTGGTCAGGGGGATCCTGTGTGGGGAACGGCAAACACACACCTGTTAAAAGGGGTGTGTATGGCAGGGATACCTAGAGAAGGGGGGCAGCAGGGCTCCACTCAAAACAGGGAACGCGCCAGTAAGAGGTGGGTGAGGTTTGGGCTCCTGCCAGCACTCTATGCTAGATCCCCCTCGCCGCGCTGCGTTCAGTGTTTTTCCCAAAGCCGGGGCATGGGGGGAAAGGCCGGCGGGCTGCCAGAGGGTCACCAGGTGCAGGGGAAGCTGGGGCGAGGCCCCTCCATGCGCAGGATGGGGGGGAATGTTCCGAACCTTCCTCTCCTTGCTCTGATGGAGGGGGAGCACCCGCTATGGAGGGCTGTGAGAGGAGCTCGGAGGCCACCGTTTCAGCAGCACCGGGGGTGCTTTTCCCATGTCTCCCCCAACCCGGGGGGCTCAGCAGCCCCTGAGGAACCCCCTCCTCTCACCTGATGAGGGCGGCGCAGGACCCGGCCAGGGCGAGCAGCAGGAGGAGGCCGCGGGGGCCCATGGCGGCGATGGCGCTGCTGGCGGCGGTGCCGAGGGGTCAGAGGCTGGAGGTCCCGACGCTGAGAGGCCGCGACGCCGCTCCCGCTTTCCGTCCCTGTTTTTGTAGGCAGAGCGGCCCCTCTCCACGGATTTCTGGAGTCAGCTGACGGTCTAAAATTGCAACCAGCGGCGTCACGTGAGGGCGGGCCGGGGCGGGGAGCGGGGAGCGGGTGCGGGGCCGGGGACGCCGCCTCACGGCTCCCCCCGAGCTGACCCCCGGCGCCTCGGGCCGTGACTCAGCCCCCGGGAAAGGGGAATAAACACTATGAAATCAATCACGAGATGCCTGCCCGGCCACTCGTGCCCCGTTCTGGACTGCCTTTAACTTCCTTCTGCTGGCTGTTTAATTTTGTTCTTTCCAGGTTATCTGCTGTTTTTTCTCCCAGGGGAGTGGAGGGGGGGGGGGTGCAGGACACACGCACAGCCCCAGGCAGCAGACCCCCAGTTCCTCGCGGGGCTCGGCTGCTCACGGACCTCGGCCACCCTGTCACCCGCTGTCACCACGGGGCTTTCACTGTGCACCCCCGCCCAGGGGGCCGTGGCAGACCCCCAGCCCCGTGTTTCTCCCTGGCCCCAGGACACCTCCAGTTTGGGGCACTCATCCCTCCAATCCCTCCGAGCTGGGTGTTTCTTGAGAAGATGGGCATATCCTAGGCCACAGCTTTTTTGGGAGGTGGGGGGCCGGGAGGGGATGTCAAGCCATATCTGCCACCCCTCAAAATGCACCGTGGTGGTACTGTGCCACCTGCAGCCATCGAGAACGATGTTGGTGCTGGGCAGAGCCCGGGGGGACACCAGCCACCAGCAGTCCCTGAGTTCTGCCCCTTCCTCAAAATGCAGACTGAGCATCGAGGAGTACCGGGATGGGCTCTTCACCACCACCAGAGTTCAGAGGTGTCACCCCACCAACTCAGGAGGCCACAGCTAATTTCTGCCCGCTTTGCCCGGACAGAGCTTCTACAGAGCCACGAGACCTGCTGGAAAAACAATAAAAATTAAATCGGATTTACAGACATTTTCTGTTCCAAATCCTGAGGGCTGGGGGGGCTTGTTTTCTGCTCTGCTTGTGCCTAGTTGTGGGGATGGGAAAGTATCAGCCTGGGGGATGAGCTGGGCACTGCTGGAGTGGGGGACCCCTAGCTTTGCAATGAGGATCCTATCCCTCTCCCATCACGTTCGTGTTCATGAAACTTCTGTAAAATTGCTGGGTCATGTCACTGGCACCTCACTTGCACCAACTCCTTCCCACACTCCGTCCCGAAGCCTCTTCCATCCTCCCATGGCCTCACACAGGACCCTGCTGCCCTGGGTCCGTGCATGCTACCCCCCCAGCCGTGATCCATCCCGAGTATTTTCAGAGAGCATTTCTGCCCTGGGCTGTATCTTATCCCACAAGCTCTCCGAAGTGCCACGTCTTGGTCAAGCTGATGGGCTTCAGGAAACCTGCCGCCTGCTTGTGGGACACAGCTACCATTGGGATGAGGATTTCTGGAGTGATCTCTGGAGGCACTTGTTGAACCTGCTGGGTCCCGTTATTTCGGCCAGCACCTGCTTCCCTCCTGCCCCTGCGGGTGTGTGGTCAAGCTGAGTGCCACTGACCATGAGTCAGCAAAACCCGTTGCCCTCCCGGCCCTGAGGCACTGCATGACTCAGCAAAATCCCGTGTGGCTCATTCGGGCAAGGGGCCAAGGCATAGCGGGTCTGCAGCACCGGTAGCCTGACCCCAGAGGCATCGCTGCTGCTGCTGCTGCTGCTGCTGCTGCTGCTGCTGCTGCTGCTGCTGCTGCTGCTGCAGGCTCCAGCTCACAGGTCTCCTCCTCTCATCCCCCTGGATGCTCATGGGCAGGAGTGGGTCAGACATAAACCAGCCCCACTGTGGCCCAATCCGAGCAAACCCACCCTCATGAAGGGCTCTAAACCCCTTTACAAATGTGCTTTGCAGACAAAAAGGACAGCCCTGACTCCAGGCCCAGGTGTCCCCTATGTCCCTTATAGGCTTTCTTGGAGCCTGTGGCAGAGCAAGTGAAGTACCAGTCCTCCTCCCTTCTCTTTGAAGTGGCTGGGAAACTGTAGCTGGCCAGAAAACCTGTACCTTGGCCTCCAGGCTGAGGCACCTATGGTAGCTCCTCCTTGAGCGTTTCCAGTCTGGCCAGTCTCTGCTAGAATCCCATGGCTATGGAGTGGGCTCCAGTGTGCAGGGATGGGCCAGTGAGTACAGCATACTAGTCACGTACCATCACACAGCAAAGTGCTTCAGCAAGGAACTCTGGACCCAGGCTCTCTGTTTTTTTTGATTCCAAGGGATTAAAGGCAAGCTTTGCTGTTATGAATGAGCCTTTGCTTGAACTTCCTGGTAGCAAAGCTTGTGTCCTCATCTGGGACTGCTCTCATACAGGTGCAAGAGGGTCGCTGCTTTTTGAGCTGTTCTAAGTGACTTACATGTCCCATGTTTCCAATGGTTTACTGGGAAAAAGGGAGAGTGGGGCTGTGTCAGGTAATGTTACAATAGTGATCCTCTCCTGGGTGCTTGCAGGATGGGGAGAGACTGGGTGTCTTATCCTCCGAGTTTTTAATCTCTCTGTCCCTTGGCACCAGTAGTTTTGGAGCTGACACTGCAATGCCTGCATGCTGGGAGGCCGGTGGCTCTCGCAAGGAGACAGGATTTCTGCATTCAGGCTCCCTCAGCACCTCTGTGGAATGTTTGCCCTGATGTTAAAGCCTTGAGAAGTACAGTGGGTATGTTTAACCAGGAGCTGGGAGCACGTTTGGGTAATTATAGGCTGGGACGTGAAAGTTGCACCATATTATCTTAAAAAGATAGAGTAGCACAAGCCTGGGCTTAGGGTTTTTTACACACTTTTCCTTGTTTGTGGAGCAAACAGGGAGTGCCATGGCTGAGGTATCTAGAGAACATTTGAGACACAATGGAGGGATCTATCCCTCCTCACTCCTATTTTTGTCACAGTGGATGAACCCCTTTCCCTGCTGCTCTGTCTCCCTAGCCCCCTGCATCCCCTGTGGCTCCAGGGGTGAACCAGCACATCTTCCCCTGCAGCCCCAGCTGTGGGTGTGGGGTGACACGCCCCTGGGGCCCAGCCACGCTTTCACAACCTCCCTGCCTGCTTGAGAGGATTCCCAAGGTGGGGTCAAATGACTCAGCTCCAATAGCTCCAGCTGGGAAGAGCACCCCAGCCCTGGGAGATTGGGGTCTCCTCTGCGAGTGACACTTGGCTGTCCCATCTGCCCTTTGCCCCACAGGCAGGGACCTGATGCAGCTTAGTTTGTAAACATAGAATCCTTTAGATTGGAAAAGACCTGCAAGATCAGCGAGTCCAACCAGTAACCCAGCACTGCCAAGTCCCCCACTAAACCATGTCTCTAAGTGCCACATTTGCATGACTTTTAAATGCCTTTGGCAATGGTGATTCCACCATTTTCCTGGCCGGTCTGTTCCAGTGCCTGATCACCATTTCAGGGAATAAATTTTTCCAATATCCAGTCTAAAGCTTCCCTGGCACAACTTGAGGCTATTTTCTCTCATCCTGTTATCTGTTACCTGGGAAAACAAGCCCCCACCTCACTGTAGTCCCCTTTCAAGCAGTTGTAGAGAGTGATGAGGTCTCTCCTGAGCCTCCTTTTCTCCAGACTAAACACCCCCAGCTCCCTCAGCCTCTCCTCATAGGACTTGTGCTCCAGACCCTTCACCACTACCCTTCTCTGGACATGCTTCAGCACCTCAATGACTTCCTTGCAGTGAGGGGCCCAGCACTGGACACAGGATTTGAGGTACAGCCTCACCAGCACCAGTACAGAGGGACAATCACTGCCCTCACCCTGCTGGCCACACTATTTTTGATACAGACCAGGATGCCACTGGTTTCCTTGGCCACCAGAGCACACTGGCTCACATTCAGTTTCAAATGCCTTATTTTTGGGGGGCTCTAGCAGGTCTCCCATTTACAGTTTGGCAGACCTCTGCCAGGGTTGCTACAGTGGCCTCTTTGTCCTTACACATGGCTGTGTGTTTGCCTTCACCCTTTCCTCAGTGTTTTTTCCCTAAATTTATTTATTGCAGCAGCACTAATATTGTGAACTGCAATGACCTGCAGGGCAAGGAAAGCTTCAGCTCAGAGATGAAGATTATTTTTTTGCTCAGCTGTGGGTGGGATTTTTAGAGGGCATCTTTAAATTCAAGAAAATGAATTTCTGATTTTGAAACTCGTTGCTAAAAGAAAAGAAAATCATTCTCCTGTCTGAGCTGAGCAGAGCCTACGGATGCGCAAGCCTGGGCAAGTCTGGTTTCAAGCAGCCTGCCTCTGCTGGTGCCAGTGCTGGTGTGAAGGTGCTGGATGCAGCTCATTAGTGGAGCCTGATTCACCATCCCTGAGATCCTGAGGGAAGCAGTGGTAACTTTTTCCCGGCACGGTGCCAGGACTTCGCCCACTCCCTACACCGTTTCCTAAACTGATGTACAATTCACAAGGTGAGGGTGCGTTTTGCAGTGGCACTGGCACATCCCAAACTACACCCTTTTTCAGGGTAACACCCACAATAGCAAGACTAAAAGATGGTTTAGTAGCAGCTCTGGGTGGTGGGAAACCTGGGAGCAGAGGAGGGGTTGCACTGAGCACAACAAGGTGACTCATGGAGGCCCTGGCCATTGTGTCCCAGTGCTGTGGGCACTGGGGAAGATGTCTTTGGCATCATGGGTGGTGGCAATCCCCAGTCCATTCATGCTGGCTGGCTGGAGCTGGTTTGGAGGCACAGCTGGCCAGCAGCCTGCTGAAACATGTTCTGTCTGCCATCATGGGCTGCAGTGACCTTGGGGAAATGCTAAGTGGAGTTGCAAAAGGCCAACGCTGGTATTTTTTTCTTTGGTGTCCCTCACGCTGCAAACCGTGATCCTGCTGGCAGGTGAGGGGGGCTCACTGGTGGCCATGTGACACAACTGGATGTCATAACAGGCATGAGCCCTGAGCATGGCTCCATCCTCATCAGGGCCATTTGCAGCAGCCTTCAAACGTGGAGTGTTTTCGTCACATCTTGCTCTTCCATCTTTTTCCTAGCTATTTAAAACAAAACCCAGAAAGGATTTCATAAGTGAAGTATATTTTAAGATTCTGAGTTGCTCTGGTGTCTTCACTAGGGTTTACTTACACACTACTTTGTCTCAGTGGGCTGTTGCCAAGCTTGACATTGCCTGTCCCTGTGTCCCACACATTTCATGGCCCTGCCCAAATCCTTGCCACCCCCACACCACCTGCCCGCTCCTGACCCTGCTCGGCATTGGATGTTCTTCGTCATCGCCTGGCCCATCCTCCCCCATGGCTAGTGACACACCTGGCACCCACCTTGGGGAGGAAGAGACCTGCCTCTCCCTGGCTGCCGGCCCTGTCTGCTCCTCAGGGCAGGGATCTCATGTTGTTTGCCTCACCTGAGTTATTTTGCAGCAGGCTGAAATTGCCAGGGATGGGCAACAACAATCCTGGCAGACCCTGGCAGCAAGGCAGCGTGACCTGTGGCTGACAGGATGGGGGTGATAAGTGACAATGATGGTATTGATTCATCCCCACCCACGCCAGGATGTGATGGGGAACACAGGGACCCAACTCACCTTGTCACCATCTTGAGCAATTCCTGCTTCTGTCCCCCATGTAAGCCTGACTTGGGACAGGGAGTATTGGCATGCTGGTGGGATTTCCATCATGATGCAGAGAAGCGCCTCCAGCCACATCCAAGCACACATCTAATTTCCTTTGCCAGCACTGGATGCCATTTAATTATTTCCTTTAGTTTCCAGCAGAAGCTGCCCTAAGACAATCATCATTTATACAATCATGTCTCTTCCACATAACAAAACACTGAAGCAATTGACACTTCTCATCCTGAAAGGAGTGTGGGCTCAGAAAGATGAGGGTCAACACCCCATTGCAAGCCAAGAGTCAGCTTAAAAGTTGCAATGTGTTTTTTGGAGTGGGAGCAACCAGCTCTCTACTGGTGATTTGGTGAGTCAGTCTGGACCCCCTGGGGCAGTTTCTGCTGTGTCAGTATTTCCACAAAGGCTCTGAATTCTAATTTATTGTCACCTTTCTGCTAAGCTCCATCTTTACTTGCCACCACAGCCACTATTTTAAGTGCGACTGCCTGGGGTTAAGATTTGAAACCAGTTTTAAGCACGTTGGCAAACACAGTCTGTGGCTTTGCACACCCTCTCTGACCTTCTACATGCACAACAGCCTGTTAATAATTTTTTGCAGCGTGGGACGTGGCATCTCGGCCTCTCTGGCTGAGAACTCCTGAGTGTTTCTCAAGGTACACTGCCACCAGGGTGACTTAGGGTTAAGGTTATGGTAAAAAAAGTAAAGATTCCTCGCTCATTGTGCATGATCAGAGGTACTTGTAGGTTAGGGAGGTGTGGGAGCATCCTTGGCAGACACTGCAGCTGCGCCCAGGTCCTGCAGCCTCCAGCATCCTCTCCCTCTGCTGCCAGGAGTCAATGAAGCTGAACAGCTCGGACACTGCCACTGCAGATCTCTATTAGCAGATAAATACCTACCAATCTTCCCTCCCTGCAGCTCCACCATTTCATAAAACCCTTTCTCTTGCTTAGCACTGAGTTGTTTTGTTTTTAGCATTGCAACCCTAAATTGAGTGGTGCAGTGAGAGAGGGATTAAGGGCACGGTCCTGGGCAAAGTTCTCCCGTAACTCCTCGGGGCCAACCAGCTGCAGCCTCTGATCCCTGGGGTCACGCGCCCCACCCTGAAACAAGGGCCACTTGTTTGGCATTGCTGGCAGAACTGGGCCCTGCAGAGGAGGCAGCTGGCCTGCCTGTGGCTGAGAAGAGTAGGGGCCCACTTCCTTTTCTGGACCAGAAGGGTGTCTCAGAGGGGAACCCAGACACCAGGCTTTGGCTGGGGTTGTGGGAGGTTGTTGGAAAGCAATGGTCAGAATCAAGTGCAGGTCCTCAGAGCCCCCATGCACTTCTCTTCCCAGATTGCAAAGGTATGAAACCCAGCAGGGCTCAAAGGGAGCCTGTCTGTGGTGGTGACATGGCAGTGTGGTCTGCTCCTGCCTTGCCCTGGCCAGAAAAACCTGAGATGGGTATCAGAGAAGCATGCCATGAGCAGCCCCACCAGCTAAACCCTCTTCAGGTTGCAGCAGCGGCACAAGACCTTGGAGCATCAGCAATCCCTTGAAAGAGGGAGCTTAAGATGCCTCAGAAAGCCAAAACCTGAGGAGCATCCCAAGCACAAATGAACTAATTACAGCTGCCTCTAAGACAGAAACAGCAAGTTTGTCCTTTCAGCAGGACATGAAGCTGCAGCAGCCCTTGACAGAGGGTGGTTTCGATGGCACATCACTGGAGCAGGGCAATAAGGGCAGTTTTGATGCTACAAGGTTGAACTATGGCCTGAAGCAGCTGTACTTGGCCCTATATGATGCAACCCCACAAGCCCCGAGTTTCCTTCCTTTTTTTTCCTATTTTGGTCACGTTTTGCCCTGTCATCCCCCACTGTGCTGACAGTGCTGGAGGAAGGCATGTGGCACTTTCCCGCTGCCCTAGCATCCCACACACTGCAGCGGCTCACATGGGCCTGTCCCCACCACCCTTGACTCAGCTAATTTCCTCTCACCCAAGGCGGTGACCAAGCTCCTGCTGGCCTCGTCCAGGCATCAGCAAATGTGATGGGTCAGGGTGGTGGAAGATGCCCAGGACCACTGTCACCTCCAGCACTGTGTCTGTGTCCCCAGCAGCAGTTGCCATGGAAGCAGCTGGCTGTGTGTGGCAGGCAGGGCTGGAGGTGGGGGCTTGGATCCCTGCACTGAGCCCGGTGGTATCTGACCTGCACAAAAGTGGGACGAATGTCTGCACCTGCTTACTGAGCATGTTTGGAGCATCCTGTAATTAATGTTTGCTCAGCTGACGGCTGCTTAGCATTATTAGGGAATGATGAGCGGCTGATGTTGTTGATGTTGCTACCTCGAAACATCTAATTTCAGCATCTGCACTGAGCAAAAGGGCCATGGGCCAGATGGCTGGTGCCAAGACCCTGCCAGGCTTTACTTCTTTGGAGATGGCTTCCTATCAAATCTGTGCACATTGGCATCCATGCCCTGCCCTAGCAGCCCCGGGTTTGGACCCAAACGGTGACCACAAAGGCAGGGACAGGACCTCTGCCAGTGGCATGTCAGGGCCAGCAGTTACGCTTGCTAAGGCAAGAAGTGCAGAATCTCATGCTCAAGGTAGCAGGACTGAGCTTGGAGACAGATACAAGATGACATTCAGGGACCTAATCCAAAGCCCTGAAGGTTTCTTGTGTATTTAAGCCATTTTGATGAACATGCCAAATGTCTGATAAATAAATGAATGTATGTAAAGGAGCACTGAGTTATCCCACCCCTCCTCCGACACTGCTAGACACAGGCACGAGGAACAAGCGCAGTGGGATGCTTGTTTGTTTATTTATTTATTTATTGGAGGGGAAATAAGCTTTGGTGAGAGCAACACTTGTGAAGCCTTTTAAATAATTATTTTCTCATTACACTGAGATTAAAAAAAAACTAAGCCAGCATCGTCTTTATCTCCTCATCCATAATCCCGCTGCCACCTGAGCAGCCAGTTTGTGCTTTTTTACAAGTGTTTCTGGACAGCTGGCAGGGATTTGAGGTGCCATGTCCCCAGGCAGCACAGTGGCCTCTAGTGGCAACTCACATCCAGCCCTGGGGAAAGAAACCTGCAGATGAGCCTTGCAGGATCCTTGTTCCCTAGGAAAATTGAGTCCAAACTGCCAGAGGTGAGGCATCCCTGTTTGGGGTGTGGTGTGATGTCAGGCAGGGAACCGAGCACACCCACGTACCCCGTGTGCAAGGAGCATTTGCTCCTGAGACCCCCACCCATGCCCTCCACCCACGGCTCTGGAGATCCATTTAAGGTTGGCCACAGTTCCCAGTCCTGCCCCAGCCCCCGTAGTGCCGGTGTGCAGCCCGGGCCCCTCCACGGCTTGCGCTGCAGGCAGCCTATCTCCAGTGCCCCCTCCTGGTGGAACCTCAGTGCTGGGCTGTAGCCTTGTCCCTGTCCTGCAGCTCCAGGAGCTGTGTGTCCCACAGGTCTGTCTCCTAAAAGCATTCTGAGCAGTATGCATGTCTAAGGAAATCTGTCTTGTGCTATAATCTCTTTTATGAGGAGGAATAGCTTGGGCTTTCTTTCTTCAACCCATTCACCCATTTCTAAAAGGTTTGTAGGTCCTTTACAGTTTTGAAGTCTTTCTCCCTCTTCTGAGTTTGGCTGGAGCTGCCTGAAGCACTCATTAGCAGATCAGTCTCCTCAGGAAACAAAGATGAGGTCTGGTGAGGCAGGGTCTTGAAAGCTCCCTTTAGGCAGATGGGAATAAATCATAGAATCATAGAATAATAGAATGGTTTGGGTTGGAAGAGACCTTAAAGATCATCCAGTTTCAGCCACCCTGGTGTGAGCAGGGACACCTTTCACTATACCAGGTTATGCAGAGCTCCATCCAACCTGACCTTTGACACTCCCAGGGATGGGGCATCCACAACTTCCCTGGGCAACCTATTTCAGTGCCTCATCACCCACACAGAAAAGAATGTCTTCCTACTATCTGATCTAAACCTGCCTTTGCTCTGTTTGAAGCCATCCCCTCTTGTCCTGTCACTACATGCTTTTGTAAATAATCCCTCTCCATCTTTCCTGTAGGTTCCCTTCAGGTCCTGGAAGGCCATAGTTAGGTTACCCTGAAGCCTTCTCTTTTCCAGGCTGAACAATGCCAATTCTCTCAGCCTTTCCTCACAGGAGAGGTGCTCTGTCCCTTTAATCATCTTGGTCTGCCTCCTCTGGACTCAGCTCAACAGGCTGATGTCCTTCCTGTGTTGCTCAATCTTGGAGACCGTCTGAGCACAGCCAAAACTAGCATTTTTTTCTTGCTTCTTTCATCTTGTGTGTGTGGCATTAGCTTCACTAATTTCTTTGAGAAAAGTCCCCAGGCAGGTAGGTGTAGTCCTCAGTGTCACAGCAAAGGTGTCCTCCCACCTGGAACAGTTGTATCTTTTGGCTTTATCCTAAGACATAGAGAACCTCTTATGAGGAGCAGAAATATGCATCAAGCTTTGCATGAGAGTCCATGCTCTCGTCCCCTTTCCCTGAGATTTGCTTGCTGCACATTAGGAGATCTTTCCTTCTCCACCAGAAGTTTTGCCTCCAACTGACCCAGTCCCCTGTGTTGCTGGGAGGGAGGACTTGGCCCGCAGCCCATCAGCAGCAGGAAGGGACCCAGGCAGAGGGTACCCCCACATTTTGAGCCCCTTGGATGTTATGAAGCCCATCATCAAAGAAAATGTGAGGCTGGATCTGGGCGAGGATGGGGCCTTTGGGAGCCCCATCCATGAAGAAAGCCTCGTCGATGGGCAGACCCCATTCCCGGAGTGTTTTGATGGCTCGGACGCCCATGTCCCGGCCGCTGCGCGCTGTCACCAGGTAGGTGCGGATGGGGGATTCTTCCCGGCCAAACTTCTTCCGCATCTTCCCAAGGTGCATGGCAAAAGCCTTCAGGGGACCCTGGAAGGACAGCAAGACAGTTGGGAGTGTGTGGGAAACAAGGAAACACCTACTCTGCCTGTACAAGTCACTTGCTCCTCCCCCAGGTGTTCTCAGGGCTCTGCAGAGCACACAATGCCTGTGGGCTCCAGGACCGGGCAACGCTGGGACTGGGGCTGTGCACTGTGGTCCCTGGGAGGAAGGTGAGCCTTGTCGTGCTCATCGTAATCCCAAAGTGACCAGCAAGGTACATCCCAGCAAGCAGTGCCTCTGGGTCTGAGTCCTGCAGGAACTTGGATAGCAAGAGGTCACAGCCTACAAAAAGGTGGCATTGGGATTAGCCCCAATCCTAGATATTTAGGGCTTTTTTACAGGAGATAACACATCCATTTCTAGTGAGATTCCAGATCAGGCCCATACCAGGGACTGAGTAGTGGATGCATAGGGACTCTGTAAGGATTTCTGCTTTTGTGACTGTTCATGCCAAAGCCCTAGCAGGCAAGATGGCAGAGCCTGTGGATGCCCATGGAAGCGAGATGTCATGCTCACCTCTCCTATGGGGACGGCCTCCATCGCCCGCTCATACTGCACTGCCCCCTCCAGGCCCTGCTCCTGGAAGATCTGGTCTGTCTCGTCCGAGAAGAGCACGGCATCCCCGTCAAACACCACACGGAGTGGGGTGCTGGGGGCCTGCACCTCTTGCTGGAAGACGAGTGCCGCTGAGACCCCTGTGAGGCAGAGCAAGCTGGGGTCAGGAGGGACACCCCTCCCTGGGGCAGCTCATGCATGGCCAGCTGCTCCCCACACATCTGTTGCAGCCCTGACCCACATTACCATGCCAGGCATCCAACTGGAAAGTTCCAAGATGGAAAGTTCCAAGGAACTTTCCGGGGGAATCAGCCCAGCCTTTCCATGGCTTTGTTATCCCTTGAGAAAGTGCTGCTAATCAGAAACCGAGGTCTGGGGAGATACTGAAGTGTGGTAAGAGATGGTGGGTGGTTGTCAAGGCATGAGCAGCCCTCCTCCTGGTACTTGCTCACCCTGCCAAGCTTCAATCTTTAATGCCCAGATTTAGCACACTGTGGTGTGAATAATATGGGCTGGCATCTCCATTGATTGTGGTAATTTGCTTAATTACAGTCTCTTCCTACAAGCTGCTCCCTGCCCACCCTCATATGTGGACCCAGGCTCCCAGATGGGAGACACTTGTCAGAGCAATGATTCTCTCAAGGAGGTTCCAGGAATGTGCTGTGTAGTGAAGGAAAGTTGCAGATGGCTTGCTCCTGACCTTGAAGGACGGTGGCCAGCTGATGTGCTCATACCCAAGTGAATTAATAAGAAGGTGATTAACCCCATTAGAGGAGTTGGGGAGACTGTACTTGTCTGATTGAGGTCAGACATGTGTTTACTGAGCACACAGTAACTCTGCATGTACCAAGACAGCAAATTTCTGTGGCATCCTCAGTGAGTCAGGGAATCACTGATAAACTCTCATTGATGAATGGAATTGCATTTTTGGTTAGAAGAGCTTAAATGTCAGGCAGGGAATGACCAGCCAATGGCAGAGCTGTGCTCAAAATGATGCATAATGCACTCAGTGACTTGTGAGGGCATCTGAGCAAGCCTGGTGTGTTTGCAGGCTAATGGTAAGGACAGAAAAGGAGACTGAACTGTTCAGGACTGTACTGGTAATCAATGTGCCATTCACCCCTTGTCCCTATGAAATCACAGGCTCTGGTGTTGCCTCTTGGTACTGAGCTGCTTGGAAAAAGTGTGGTAGGTTTGGGGACATGGGATGGAGGGGAGAACGTACCTCTCTGGAGGGCATTGCAGACATCTGTCCTGTCAGCTGAGAGGAACAGCTTGACGCCGTGGGACTTCAGGTACTGTGTGGAGTCGTCGTCACTGACGAAGCAGAACTTGGAGATCTCCAGGCCTTCAGGACAAGGGATGTGAGTGAAGTCTTATAGATCAACATTCTCATCACAGCCCCTCCCTCGTCTCCCTGGTCACTCCCTCCCAGGGTCTCAGTGTGCTTTTCTGTAAGAGCTCAGGGCAATGAATTTCCCAGTGATGTCTGGAGAACCAGCCTGTGTCCTTGCTGCATCTTCTTGACCTGTTGTTGCTCCGATAAAACTATGAAGTGCAGGGAAATATTCCCTCCATCCCTCCCTTAAATGAGCATTCCTCCTGATAGCACTCTGGGATTTAGGGTGGTTTTTTTAAACAATTTTTTTTATTTCCAGTACCTGCCTGAACATGCCTGGGCCGTGCAAAATGCTGCGACTTCCTGGTGTGAAAGATATGGCCGAGGGGAGCTGGGCTCCAAGAGAACCCCTTCCCCACTTCCCCTTGTATCCCCTGGCTCTCTGTTTGCCACTGATGGTCCACTGTGGTGCCACATCTGCCCTGCAGCCTCCCAGGGGCATCAGGCACTGCCAGGGATGGGTCCCCCTTACCGTAGTGCTTGGCGCTGTTGATGATACGCACGCCGCTCTCTGGGCTGTTGTTGGAGAGCACCAGGATGTCAAAGAGGTCCCTCTCTGCTGGGTTGCTCTCCAGGATCTTCTTGTTAACATACTGCACTGCCTGGGAGGAGATGGGACTCTTTTAAAGAGGCATGACTGCAGTACCTTTGCAGGGGTTCTTTTGCAGTTACGGTTAGTGGCTTGTGCTGCATCTGTCAGCTATGGCAAGGGTGGCATGTTGTGGAAGCCAGACAGAGCAACCATCCTGGAAAAGCCAGGGGGAGATGGACTGGTCAGGAGAACTGGTCTCAGTGCCCTGCAATGAGGCCAAGAGATCAGCACAGGCATAACTACACCCTGTGATGGCAGTTGAGACCTGAAGTTGGGGAAGCTGAGCTTTCACCCCATCCTGTGAAGTGTCTGCATGTGCCCAAAGCCAGGTGTGAGGCTCACCTGGATGAAGGCAAAGGCTGTGCCTGGTGGCAGGGGCTTGTCCTGGTTGGCCTGCTGGTGCCTTGTGTACTCCTCCTTGCCTTTCTCCAGGTAGAGCTTGTGCTCCTCCTCCAGGTTGAAGATGGCTCTGGTGGTCACAGCAATGACCAGCGCTGTGCTGGGGTCTTTCTGCAGGACGGGGAGGAAAGAGGAGTCAGGGGACAGCAGAGAAGGAGCTCAGGGAGGTGGGGTGAGCAGGGGGCACCAACAAGAGGGTAGGGTTGGGTGCTGGAGGTATCACCTCTGTGTCACAGTTCCTGATGCCAGAGGTACCACACCCAGTCTTCATCTTCAGGCCACCAAGGATGGGGCTGGCAGTTGTGAAACTCTAACCTGTCTGATAAGTGCCACATGCTCTGAGGACAGCTCACGCAGAGGGGACTGCTCCATAATTTTGTTCTTTGTGGGGACAACAGAGCCACAATCATCTGTTTGTGCTGGGTTTCTCTGCACACACTAGTGGTACTACCCTTCGTTTGTGGCTGTTCTGGACAGCTGAATAAAGTCTCTGTGTATGTAGAGAAGCTGCTTTCTCCCTGGCTGCTCCAAAATTTAAGTGTTAGCAAATGTACCTGCCCAGTCCAAGCAACTGGACATCACATGGACTTCACTGGGACAGCCACTTCTGCTGAAACCCAGGCATGAGCAATTCAGGCCACGACAGTTCTGGGTTGTGGTGTGTCCTCTTCTGTGGTGGCATTTCAAGACTTGGTGTGGAAATACAGGATGTATGTTTTGTAATGGACAGCCTTTTACCTGTTTTACATTGGTGTTTATGACTGTGCTTTCCACCTCTGCCATCTTCAACTCTTAGCCTTTAAGAGAAAATACAAGATTAAACTGACACATTATAATGTAGCCAATCTATAGTCATTCTTGAGAGGGGAAGAGTGGAAAGGAGACAGAAAACATGCTACACACCAGGTATAGCAGCTCAAATGAACCTGTTTCTGCTGACAGAAGCTTTGCTCCGAGAAAAACGGTTCTAATAGCTCCAATTAAATGTGATGGAAAAGTGGCTTTTCAAACACAGATCACTACTTTATTTTTACTTTACTTTTTCTCTGTATTTTTACTATACTTTTTCTCTGTAAAGAGCATTTTTTCTCTGTCTGGAACTGCTGAAAGCTGTTGTGGAGCTCTCTTCCAAGCAAAATAAGGCTGTCTTTAAAAGCCCAAGTAGGTTAGATCTTATAGTTAGGTTTCTAGTTCACATCCTTGTTGTCTTTTTTGCCACTTTTGCTTGAATGATGAATTTGTACCTACAAATGAAAGAGTTCACTGCATCAGCAGCTCATTTGCAGCTGTAAAAGGCCAGAGTAAGTTGAAGAGTATGGTGAGGGCTTGGATAAAGGCTGAGACCCCTGTGATGGGGTTGGTCTGCCCCTCCACAGCCCTGTGAGCCAGTCAGGCCCTACCTGATTACAATACTGGGGGACTGGGCAAGTGAAGAGCAAAGCCAACATGCAGTGTAAAGGACAAGTCAGGGTATCCACAGAGACCTGCCTTGTGCCCCAGTTGTATTTAATTAATGTTTATTGTTCAGGGACGGCAAAATGTTGCCTGGGCCAGTAGGCACCACTGGCTAATGCCAGCCGTGAGAGCCACAGCCTTGCCACGGGGGGCTCAGAGCTTGCATGTGCATTGCCCGACTGCCCGAGGAGTAGAGAGTCCTGCAGCAGGGCTACTCCCCCAGCCAGGGCTGCCTGGAAAGCCAGGAAATGCTGAGCATCCCTCTGCTTCCTCCACCCCCTGCCCCATGCTGGGAAGGGGGTCTCCTCCCAGAGAGGGTGGCAAACACCAGCCCAGCGCAGGCAGAAGCTTTTCTCTGACATAATCTCAGCTAAGTATTCTCTGAAAGTCAAAACTAAATGCAAGGAGGCAACGGAGCTGAGCAGCCCTTCCTGGTGGGAGAATCCACCTCTAATTTCTGCTTCGCTCTTCCAGTGCAAACCAAGCCCAACTTCTCCTTTCCATCTCCCTGCCCCGACAACCCGCAGAGCTGTTCGCATCCAGGCACACGGGTCGCTGCGAGACCCCAGGAAAACATTCCAGGAGGGTGCTGCTGGTCCCCGCAGCTCTTCCTACGGCTGCCTAGCAGGGAGCAGATGTTACCCCCTGCACACAGACAGGGTTGTGCCAGAGAGAAAAGCCCACCCTCACTCACCTCGAGCGCTGCCTCTGCTCCCCGGCCCGGCCCGTCCAGCGGCAGCATCCCCTCGGTGCCCCGGCGCCGCTGTTTATATTTCCCCCTGCCGCGCTGCAGGAAGCAGGCGGGAGCCGGGACGGGCGCAGCTCCGCTCCCCGGCGCGCTGGGATTTGTAGGCACAGCTGGTTGGCGTCGTGCCCGAGCCAGACTGCATTTCCCAGCTGGCATTGCACAGGATCGCGGTCACCTGGGCCTGGCTTCGGACACGGCGGCGGTCACCCTGGGGAGGGGACTCGGCGCTGTTCCTGCTTCCGGAGCCCTCTCGGCGATTGTGCTCGGTGGCTGATCGCCGTCCGCAAGCCGTGATGTCTTTTTTTCTGCAGCTGCAGTATTAATTACGTGCCTCTAGTCCTCTCATTTCCCAGCCCCTGAATGGTTGTATTTTTGACCGAAAAAAATAGGGGTACCTGTCCTGGGTGACTCGCGGCGGATGCAGGGATGCGGGGAGCAAAGGCAGGTGCAGAGTGTGGGTGGCTGCAGCACGCTTGCAATTTTACTGTAATGTTCTTGGGTCTCTTTTCTCTAATTTTCTGAAAGCCATGTCTCACATGCTGTCCTGAGCAGGGTTGATTTTGGGGCTAGGATTTTACTTTTCTGAGTAGGCTGTGTGGCACCCAGGCCTGTGGGGCTCATGGTGCCAGGACAGTTCAACACCCCTTTTCTGTCCAAGACTGAGACTGTCAGGGATGTTGGGGGGGAGAGGGTGAGGGGAGAGGGGCTTAGGGACCCAGGACCATCCTGCAGCTTTTCCCTTGCCCCACTGCTGGAACAAGGGGTCCCTTGTACCTTCCCACTTGGTCTCCAAGGCTGCTGCAGCCTGCCCAGCCTTGGAGACCAAATGGAAACCAAACTCACCTGCACTAAGGCTGAGCAGTTGTTCACCTGCATGACATCAGGCTATCACCAGGATCACCAAATCTCCTCCCAAATGTGGGAAGGCACCGGGGTCCTGTGCAGCTTGGTCTCACTGAGATCATAGAATCATGGAATGATTTTGGTTGGAAGGGTCCTAAAGATGATTTAGTTCCAGCCCCTTCCACCAGGGCTGGGATGCCATGCACCAGATTAGCTTGCTCAGAGCCCCATACAACCTGGCCTTCAGGGACGAGGCCACATCTTCTTTGGGCAATGTGTTCCAGTGCCTCATTACCCTCTGAGTAAAGAATTTCTTCCTAAGATCTGAATCTCTTCTCTTTTAGCTGTCTCTATCAAACAACCTGTTGAAAAGGCTACTTACATGCTCAGCTTTTAGTGTGCATATACAGACCCCCTTTCCCTGGAGGATTTTAATATTCCTTATTCCCCCATCCCCATAATGCATTTCTCTTGGGCATCCCTTGGGACTTCCAGTTTAGAGCAGAAAGTTCCCCCAGAGGTTTGCTGCAGCGTCATTCCTGCATCTCTTGCTCCTGGAGATAGTGCTTTTCTGAACAGCAGGAGCGCAAGGCCCTTGTGAATGTGGCTATTTTTTGGGTGGCTGAAGGGCAGCCTTAGCTCCTCTTCTGTGGCTAGGCACCCACTATGAAACACCTTTGTGGCTGTGTGAAAATCTGAAAATTTGGTGAGTCAGGGTGGTGGGGCAGAGCTGGGACAGGTCTGGTTTCTGGGGCATCTCCTCCCATCACTATATCAGCCACTAGACACTGGCAGTTTTGCAGTATGGCTCCCTGCTTCTGACACCACCCCAAATTTACGTGGCAATAAGGCAGGTTTTGGGCAGACTTTGCTGAACTGGCAGCAAGGGAAGAAGTCTACAAGCATAAATTTAATGCAATGGAAGCTTGTGAAATTGCTCCTGGCTGTGTGCCTGGTGCTTCTGTTGGTGCTGGAGGATGAAACCACCCAAGCAGTATCCCCTTGTCCTGTCTGTCCTCCCTGCCGTGTTGCAGCAGAGCATTCCTGTTCATCCACACACACATTTGCTGGCCCTCACACGGTGCATGCCTTGTGGGCCAAGGAGCTGGGCTTCCCAAGGGCAGAGCTCACCAGGGATGGATGCAGTCATGCATCCATCCCCTTGAAAGTGTCCATTGCCTTGTGCTAAGTGCCTGCAGTCACACAGTCCAGCCCAGCATCGCTGCAGGGATAACTTGGAGGAGCGACTTTCCCAGTGCATGGAGCTGGGCAGCAATGCCCTCCAGCTTCTTGTAGGCAGGAGGGCAGGTTTTGCTTCCTGGTCCAGCAGGGAGTTCCCTGCTGGCTTTTCGCCTGCATGAACGCTGCTTGGGTCAGCAGCGAGGTGGGGCCGGTGGGGCTGCTGGGGCCACCTGCCTCCTGAGCTGGCAAAGCAGACTTTCCTGTTTGGGCTGTGCAGTGCAGCCACCATCCCTTCTGCACCCTCAGCTGCGTGCCCGCTGGGCTCCCATCTCAGCCCACAGCATGCCCCTGCCACACGTGCTGGCTTGACTGGAGCCTGGGTGGCAGGGAGGGGAGGCTGATGCTGGGAAGGACACTTGTCGGTAAGTCTGGATTTGGGAACCCAGTCAGCGCAGGGTGGGAGCGGCAGTCAGGGTTCCCCCAGCCCCTTTTCCAGGAACTTGGATGCTCGATGCTCCCAGCAGACTGCTCACTGAGACTATGCCTCCTGTGCCAGACCGCAGCAGGGCTGTCCCCATCGTTCCCAAAGTGGTGCCTTAGTTCATTCTTTGGGGTCAGGATAAAGGGTTTTTTTAAACCAGGGTCGATGTTAGACTAATATGACACAGCCTGTGGCAGGCAAAATGTACTGGAACTCCTAATTCTGTGCTGGGTGGATGCCTGCCCCCCTGTGCTGTCCTGTCCATCCTTCACTCTAGAGCTGCAGCCTAGCACCTCTAAAATACCTGAGCGATGCTTCGGGTGTCCAATGACACAGAAGTCCCAGGTGGCCCTGGACAAGTCATTTAACCTGCACCTAATTGTCCCAGCAATGACAGCACAAGGGTGACAGCAATTCCCACGTTTCTCCAGCCCCATGCCCACATGCAGCAAAACACACTGCTGGAAAAAGAAAGGGTGCTTGCTGGCTTTGCAGGCTCAGCGAAGGGAAGTGCAGACGTGGTTTCCTGCTCCCAGGGAAGATCCCCATGCAATGAGCACCTTGGGATGGGCAGAGCGAGGTGGAGTTGGCTGCTCGAGCAGGGACCCAGGCCGGGCAGGAGGCTGGGCAGCCACAGGCACACAGCTGCCAGCCCGGGCACCGGGGCTGGGTGCCACCCGCATCCTGGTGGCTGCAGACCCGCTCACCGCGCAGCACCGCTCCGGGCACACCTGTCCCGCTGACGCGAAAGGAACTTGGCTATGAGGAAGTGTTCACGCTAGAATAAAAGCTTTGCCACGGGGAAAGGAATGCTGTAAAACCATCCTGCTTTAAATTTGAAGCCTTCCCTTAGGCTGTGTCAGCGTTGCCATGTGCACAGGCCGAGCTCACGGAAAGTTTCTGAGCCGGTGTGGCCCCAGCCTGGTGGCAGCACTGCCACCGGCAACGAGGGCACCAGCCCTGCTGCAAGCCCAGGAGCCAACCTTACCGCTCCTCAGCCCTGCGACAGGAGGGAAAATAGCCGAAAAGGGGTGTTAGCTGATGATGGGGCTTTCCTGGAGCTGAGCAAACCCTTCAGCTCACTCTGCCTGGCCGGGGAGGAGCCAGCACAAAACAGGTCTTGGTTTTTGTACCCTACCGCCAAGTGATTCCTCTTCTCAAAATGCCCTGGAGCCCCAATCTCTGTGCTTTCAGCAGGCAGACTTGCAAGGATATGAAGGAGAAGGCTGCATGGGAGGGGCCGGCTGGCGCAGAGCCCTCCCTGCCAGCAGCTCCCTCCCGCTCCATTTCACATCTCATTGTCAATGTGGCCAAGCTCTAATCGCTTACCCTGAGCTCTATATTTTAATTGTGTTTGCTCTCATTAGAGCCCTGGGCTACAGGCAGCACACGTGCTACTGGAGAGGAAATCCCCCACCCTGTTAATTTTTCCTGTGTTCCCAGGTCACCCCAGATTAGCCATGGCAGTGGCAGCCAGGAAAGGCAGGACTACAGCCTTCCCACACACCAGCATCACCACCACAGCTTGGCCAGGCTCCCTGGACAGCTGGCTTAGCTGGATTCCGTGTGAGTACAGCTGTACTTGCTCTTGCCCTCCTTTCCCAGGTAGCATTACCTGGTGGGGCTGCTGGACTCTGAGGCTGTGTATTCACTTCACCCTCCCTTCAAATTCCATTTTCTAGTAGGCTCCATCAGGGAGGTAATACTGCACAGTAGTACCACTCTGCCTCAGGAGCAGAGGGTATCTTTGCTACCCATCTGTGGAATGGTTTTCAGCCTCTGTCTCCCTGCATGGGGCCTGTCCAGGATTCTAGGGGCAGTTTTGAAAGTACAACTCCTTAATGCTGAAGGACCAGGAAGAGGTTTAAATGTACTCTGTATGTTTTGCTTGGTTTTAACTCTTCTATCCAACTCCGCTCCCTGAACATCGCACCAGTACCCAAATGGGCTCTCATCACTGTGGCTGTGGCAGGGGCCATTCTCCTCCTTCTCTTCCTCATCTGCATCATCAAGTGCTGCTGTACCAAGAAGAAGCCCAAGAAGAAGGAGAGAATCGCCTTGTGCACTGTCAGCAACCCCACCACAATCAACCTTGTGCGTCCTGCCTTCCCCTCCATCCCCCCTCCCTCCCCCCTGAGGGGTTTGCTGCTACACTGCCTAGCCCCAGGGATGGTGGGAGCACAGCATGGCGGGGACATGGCTGAGTGTTGCTCTCTGCCCCAGGTCCAGCCTGAGATGGAAGACCTGGAGCGGGAAGTAGAGCAGAAGCGGCGAGGAAAGCTGCAGTACTCCCTGGAGTACAACTCCCGCCTGCAGGAGGTGGGGATGCCAATGGCCATGGCACAGCAGGGAAAAGCCATGCTCTTGCATGGTCACTCTGCTGCCCACTGAGGTGGACGTGCCCTCTCCCACCTGCCTGCAGCCCACTAGCTCTCATACCTGAATGGTGTCAAGGCGTTCCTCACTGTTGCACTCACTTCCCACTGTGCCCCCACTGAGCTGCCTGACTCCATCCTTCTCCAACCCAGTGACCTTGTGCCTCACTCCTCTCCAGCTGAAGGTTGGCATGAAGCAGGCAGTTGAGCTGAAGGCCATGGACAGCGGAGGCACATCTGACCCATATGCGATTGTCTACCTAACATTCGATAGGAAGAAGAGATACGAGACCAAGGTTTACCGCAAAACCCTGAACCCCATCTTCAACGAGAGCTTCACTTTCCAGGTACAAACCAAAGCCAATGATGTTTTTCTGGTCCCATCAAGAGTGTTGTATAGACAAACCTCTCTGTTCTAGGAGATGTTTGTGCAATCAGGACTGGGAAATGTGAGAGAGGAATACCCTCATGGGGTAGGGCTGCCACTGAGGAGTGAGTTCAGGCTTTTGGATCCTCCCCTGCAGGTACCCCAGGCTGAGGTGTCTGAATCCACACTGGTGATGCAGATCTATGACTTCAACCGGTTTTCCAAGCATGACATCATTGGTGAGGTCCGGCTGCCCCTGGCCAGTGTCGACCTGCAGCATGTCATTGAGCAATGGAGTGACCTGGTGGTGGCCAGTAAAGTGGAGGTTGGTCCTGGTGGGTGGGAATCTGCTGGGAGGGATGTGCCGTTGCTTGGCTTGCCATCTCCCCAAGAAGCAAGCCCTTAGGGGCAAGCATGAGAGTGGGGGAGACTCAGGAAACCTGGGGCCAGCCTGGTGCTCCAGCTTCAGATGAGCTGGCTCCTCTGCCTGGTACTAACTACTGGCATCTCTCCATCAGGAAGAGCATCTGGGTGAGATCTGCTTCTCGCTGCGCTACGTCCCCAGCACTGGCAAGCTGACTGTGCTCATCCTGGAAGCCAAGCAGCTGAAGCGGATGGACTCTGATGGCCTCTCAGGTCAGTGGGGGCTGCTTGTGCTCAGACCTTCCTACTCTTGCCCAGGCACCTAGAGCTGCAAAGCCTTGAAAACTCTTGGTGTTAAGACCTGCTTCCTGCTGCGACCACCATATTCAGCCCTTGACTGACTCCCAACACAGGTACTCCAGCTTTGGGCAGTACTGGAGGTGTCTCCCAGGAGGAGATGTCATGGCTGGATTGTACAGGGAGCTTGGCAGGAGGAAGCAAGCTCTGAGGTGGCTGTCTCACCATGAGGAGTGACAAGTGGGATGCCGTGGTCTCCTTGGAAATGGCTGAGGAAAGCTGTTTTGTGGCTGAGTTCTTCAGTCAAAAACTGCCACTTGTGCCAGATGTGCCCTCTCTCTCTTCAGATCCTTTTGTCAAGGTGCATCTCATACTGAACAGGAAGAAATGGAAGAAAAAAAGGACAAGTGTGAAGAAAAACACCTTAAGCCCTTACTTCAATGAGGTGTTTGTTTTTGAGGTGCCTTTCAGTCAGATCCAGGTGGGTTTCCCTGAAGTTCTCTGAGCAGGTCCCCACTGCAGCAAACCTATTCCCACTGACCCTTTTTCTTGTGTCCCCCCCAGAATGTGGACGTGGTCATCTCCGTCTGGGATCATGACAAAGTGACCAAGAATGAGCCCATTGGCAAACTCTTCCTGGGCTGCCGAGCCACGGGCAACCAGCTGCGGCACTGGTCCGACATGCTGTCCAACCCACGCCGGCCCCTCGCCCAGTGGCACATCCTGCAGCCCCCAGAGATGGTGGACAAAGCCCTGGGACTCAAGTCCCACCTCAAGCTGCCCCTGCACTCCAGATAGTGGGGGTCTCCTCCTCCACCCAGGGAGCAGGATGGTGGGCTTGTGGAGGAGTGAGGGGCTTCTGCTCAGCAAGCTCTAGACATGTTGGTCCCAGCTCATTGTCAGTAAAGAGGGGACTGGGACTGCTTCTGGCCAAGAGATGATCTGGCTGCTGGTGCAGCTCGTGCTCTGTGTCACACCTGGGACAGGGCAGCTCGGCATCCCAGGGCAAGGCTGGAGCAGAGGGTGCTAGAGGGAATGTCATGGGCGTAGGAGCCAGCTCATCCCAACTGCTCGTGGGCTGGGGGCAGAAATACACAGAGCTCCAGGCTCATGCAAAACAGAGTCCATTGATATTTATAAAGCACATGGTTAATGTGCTGGTGGCATGGATGGGAGATTTCTTTAGTGGTGAATAACTTGGCAAGAAGTGTGTTCATGTTTCCTGTGAAGGCTTTTAAACAAGACCAAGATATTGAAGAACGTAAGGGGCTTGAGAGAAGGAATACAGGTGGATGAGGAAGGTGTTGGAGATGTTGGACTAGCTCTGTAGTGCCTCTGCAATGTGTGCTCTGTGTCCTGGCTAGAGGCTAAATGAGAAGCAATGTGGCTTCACACTTAGCTCCTTCTCAGCCCATGATGATTTGTGCACACTAAGATGTGACTCAGGCTCTGGGACTCACCAGTGGCCAACCCCATGCTCACATGGATGAAGATGCACAGTGTCAGCTCCTTTCACCTCACACGGTCCTACAGGAGTGGCACAGCAAGGTTGGCACCTCTGGCACCTGCAGGTCCTGCCAGGGTGGAGGGGCTGAGGCTCTTGCTTTCACACTGTGATCACACCACCCTGGTAAAGGCTGGCTTGCAGCCCTCACATCACTTCTGGGCAGGTTTCATGTTGAATCTGGGAGGTTTTTGTGACCACATGTCCTGCCCCACCCTGCTTTGTGGAGCCTTTGTGTTGGGGCTGCATAAGCAAGGATCTCTCCTACAAGGATGAGGGCATTGGTGTGGTGCTGCTACATGCCCTTGAGTATGCTGCAGTTTGGGGTGACTCCAGAGCAGCTTCTCTGAGCCATCTGCAGGAGGAAGCTCCCTGCACTGGGAATTCCTCCTGTTCTAAAATCCTTCTGCTACAAGGCAGCCGCAGAACACAAGATCTGGGCTCATGCTGTGGAATTTTGGCCCCAAAGAAAAAAGTCCTTTTCACCACAGGGAGCTGCAGGCTCAGTGCTAATAGCTATTGCCTGGACTCTGGAGGGGAGAGAGCCTGGCGCATTAATGAAAAGCTATTAATATTAAAAAGCACTTAATCTGTGATTACCCAGAGCTCCACAGAGCAACTATCCAAGAGTTAAACAAACATGAAGCTGAGGAAGATTATGAAAAGTCTCGATAGAGATTAATGACCTGAGCTTAACCATAAAAAGCTGCTGCTGTGTCTGCCTCTTGATGAATATTCTCCAGGCTTCGCTGTGGCTGTGAGGAGGGAAGAAATGACAGGGTGGTTTTGAGATGACTGTAACAAGTGAAGTGTGGCTTCTGCTGGGGAAACAGCATCTGCTGGCAGCCGCTAATGAGATGGAGGTGGAAATCAGTCACCTGAGAAAGACTTGTAGAGGGAGGTTTTAAAGCCTTCAGTTTCAACATTAGAATCAGCCTAGAACAGGCTGTGCAGAAGGGAACATCTCTGAATTGGGTTTGAGGTTCCAAATCTATTGCCAGGTTGGTTTTTGGTGATGCTGTTGTGGTGATTTAGGACCATGCAGCATCCAGAAATGGCTTTTGGAACAGGCAGTTCTTATTTTTGTGTGTGTGTGTGTGTGTGTGTGTGTGCTTTTTCCAGTCCCCCTATTTTGAAGTCATAGCCTTGAGGTTCACTGCATAATTTATGGAGCTGGGCATAAAAGTATGTGCATATTAGTCCCAAAACAGATGCAGTTGAAGGAGGTGCAGAGACAGCCCCTCCTTGAGAAACTTTACTTACTCCCCATACAAGTGCCTGCCCCTTCTCTCTCCAGCTCTGGCCTTACTCAGTGCCTGGATCGGCAGTGCGGTGCTGGGTGAGCAGAGCTGGAGAGGGAACCCATGGTGCTTTTAGGGGAAAGGCCAGGGAATGTGGGAGTGAGCACCCAGCTGGGCTGGCTCTGAGCAACCTGGAGTGAGCCTTTGTGCAGTAAATCTCAGCAAACCGAGTTGTTTGTTCAGGAGGGAGAGGCGAGCAGGTGGGGATGTCCTCCACCCAGCTCCAGTTTTTAATGCACTGCCAAGGCTGCTTTTTCCCTCTGTCATCATTTCTCCTTCTCAGTAAGTCTTGTGTGCTTACAGCACGGCTTTGAGCACTCTCCTCTTCTGGCAGGATCCTCTTAGTATCTGCTGGCAGCTGTTTGAAGCAGGGCTGGTGGATCTGGGCTTCATTTCATGCCTTATTTCACCCTAAATGAACACAGCCTGCTCGGGAGCCTGTTTGCAGGAAGGCAGACAGCCCTGTCTCATGTGCAGGCCATCTCCTTTTCACCTCCCTGTGGCCTTGGCGGGTGTGGTTGTCCCTCACCGATCAAAGCCAGATGTCTGAGCATCTTCTGCCTCACCAATGCACCTCCTGCACTCGGAGGGTGGAAGATGCGACCCGAAGAGAAGTAAAGGAGGGGGGAAACTAGCTCCTCCTCAGCTTTTGTCTGTGCTGTGTTCCCGTGTCTGCATCTAGAGGGCAGGGCAGTACGTGCTCTGAGCTGGGTCTCTGTGTCTTCTGGTCTGTGGTCCCCGTAAGAGTCTCACCAGCCAAGATTTCCTCTTCTGGAGATGGAGCCCGTGTTCAAGAAGGAGAGAAAGCAGTGATGCTGTGCAAGCCCGCTCCCATGGCTGCACAGCCCTTTGGTAGCCATGTGGCAATGCTGGAGGTGTCTGAGCGGCTTTTTCCAGGAGGCAGGAGCCAGCCCTTGCCTGATCCTGCACCACAGGGGCAAAGAGGGTTTTGCTGGTGGTTAAGGGGGGCAAAAGCAGGTATCCAATCCATCCGAGGTGCCCAGGTGGTGGCTGGGGAGTTTGTCTCTCTGCATTTAATTAGCAGCTTTGCAGGTCAGTGGCAGGGTAAAAATCACAGCTTGGGCCAAGCAGAGGTCTGTTAAAAGAGACAAGAAGCACTGAAAATTGAGGTATTTGTTATTAAGATTTATAATCTCAATTATTTACATCCAGATCCAAGACTTCTGACCTCCAGTAGCCCCTCCCAAAGTTAATTATTCCCTCATTCAGTGATTTTTTGTTTTGCTATTTGTCCCTGCACTCAAGGAAATCAAATGGGAGGGCTGCACAAGGAGAAGGCTGAGCCTCATATGTGCTTATCACCAGTCGTCTGCAGTGAGACAAAAATGATTATGGGCTGTCATCGTTCGGCCTGGGTATGGGCTGGCTGTCCTCCAGCCACAGATTTTTTGGCTAGTCTTAGAGTTTTTGAGAGCTGGAGAGCATCTAAGCTCTTCTCACTAGGAGCAAGCATGCCTGCTTTATAAATATTCCTTAGCTAGCATCTTTATGCCTTGCAATTTTATGGGCAAAATGTGTACTTTTGTCATGCATGGGCTTATTTTTTAAAAGCTCCTGGATCCTTATCCCTAGTTTCCTTTCTCTATCCTCATTCTCCTACCTTTTTCTCCCCCTTTTTCCTATTCCCTTTCCCCAGCCACTTTCCCCCACTCTGACTGCTGCTGGGGCTATTGTGGGCTCGTTCCTGCCCCTAGTTGGGCTTGTTTTGCTTCTGGATACAGAAATATTGTTTGGACCACTTTACATCTCAATGCACCTTGCCCTGCATGGGCAGGAAGGGAGGGGTAGAAGGCCTGGACAGTCCAGTCTGAGAAACAGGAACAATAATGGGTGCACAGAGGTGCTTCCCAAAGTTCCAATTTGAACTTTGTGGGCAGATCTGGAAAAAACAGACTTCTCATTTCTCCAGATTTCAGGTCTAGGTAGGAGGGAACTAAAGGAGAAGCAGCACGAGGATTTCATAGCTTTCATGCTGCCGGGCAAAAAATACTCCCTGAAGAAGTTCAGCATTCTGGGTGAATGGATACCCATCAGTGATGACTTGTTTCATGTCAACAGGATGGGAATTTCTCAACCAACTTTGCTGACTTCACAGAGAGGTGCTGAAACCCCTGCAGGCACTCATTGCTGCTCAACTGCAGAAACAAGCACAGAGTCAGTTAGGAAGAGGAGTTTAACTGAGCTGAAGAGAGGCCTTGACCTGCAAACAACCCAACCCATATCATGTTTTACGTTCTGTGAGCAGCATCTGGGATGATGGTGGGTTTGCAAACGAGTGTTTCATCACCCTGCTCGTGAACATGGGCATTGCAGATGTCCTTGTCTGAGCCTGAAAAACTCCCAGTGGGAAACAGGCACTTGGAGTTGTGAATCAGTCATTGCTGACTTAGTAAAAGAAACACTGCCCCTTGGAAGAGCCAGTGAAGAGTCCAGTGCCCATGAAAGAGATGCCTGCCTGTGGAAACCAGCCTAGTTGGCATCTGGTTTTGCCCTGGATAGAGAGCATTTTCCTCTTAACTTTTACATACAAGTCAGAGCAGTTTAGACATAGAAGCATGAATCTTGGCATGAAGGTTTTAACTTAACACAGTCCAGTTAAAACAATTGGCTTTGGTGTTCACTCTGGGTGTGACAGAGGATGTGTTCATACCTGCAAAGGCCTCTGCTGAAGGTTTCTCTGCTTTGGATGCACTCATCCCACACCATCCCCAACTTCTGCACATGTGCTAAACTGAGGTCTGCCTTCATGAAAGAACATTCATGTCCCAGGTACTCTGTGAATTAATTGGCTTTGGGGATGTTCTTGAGAGATGCTCAGTGGGGCTGGGTGTTGAGTTTTCCTGGTGCAGCCCTCTCCTACTCTGAGCTCATCCCCTCCATTGCCAAACCTGAATGAGCAGCACTTCCACAAGAGCTTCCAGAGGTCCATCTCCTTGTAGCTGTCTTCTCCCAAGGCTTTCTCAACGTGTGCAGGTAGGTGAGGCTGCCAAGGGTCTTTGCAGCTGACAGCTTTTTTTGTAAAATGAGGTCTCTGGGATCACACAGCATTTAGAAAAAGCCAGTGTGCTTGGAATGGATAAATTCTGGAGAATCATTCCTTCCATGGCTACTGGTTTGTAGAGCAATTGCTGACCTTGGGGAGAGAAGAGCTTTGTGATTTATCAGTTTTCTTCAGCTCTGTGGCCTTTTTTTTTTTAACTAACACCATGTTCTTGCTTTGTCTTGGCACAGAGAGCCTGAAAGACCTTTTGAGAGCAAAGACATGTTTCAGCCATACTCATTTGAGCACACAGAGGTCTCAGCTTGTTCTCCAGACACGTTCTGGGTCATACCCTGGTCTTAACCAGGCTTTGAGGATGTGCATACACATGAAGGATTGTGATCAGGTGTTGGGTCACTTGGGTAATCCTATCCAGGGGCAAGCCGGGTGGAAATTCCAGAGGGATCACCTCCTGTACACATTAAATGCTGAAGGCCTGGGCACGGACCCGTGCCTGTCAGAGGTGTTCTCTTTCCAGGGGGCTGCCAACTCAGCCTGGGGTCATGGAGGAAGGGCCACGCTGTGGAAGAGTCCAAGGCTTCTTGTCCTGGGCAGAACTGAGAAAAGCTCCTCAGAGGAGGGAGGTTTGTGCCCAGGGCTGTGCTGGGAACTGTGTGATCCTAACCCTGGCTATGAACACAGACTCTCCATCACTGGAGACTGAAGCCCCTGTTTGCTACCAAGGTCAGAAGGGACTTCATCCAGAGGAGTTTCCTGGTTTTTGCCCTCTCCCTCAAGCCTCTCTTCACCCTTTTTGTGTTTTCATTTTGAAATGCTACCTTTCCTCCAGGCTCCAGCTTGCAGTGAGCTGCAAACTCTTCTGGAAGGCCACACCAAAGAGTGTCCCTTTGGAGTGGAAGGGATCATTAAAATGCCTTGTTTCTCTTCAAGGCCAGTGTTTATATCGAAAGCAGCCATGTGTGAGTACTGTGTGTTCATAGGGAGTTGTTCTGTTCCTACAGGCACTTGTCCAAAGTTGGTGAGTATAAAAGTGAAGTGAATGAAGGGTGGGGATGTGATGTTCATAATCCTGCAACACGGAAAGATACCCTGGTCACTCTTCTTAGCACCCTCAGCAGGAGGCAATGACTGCTTCAGCAAGATTGGTCTGCATGTCTCCTTGCTCATGCAGCTGCAGAGATGAGTCTTTGTGGTCTCACCAGACCTTTTTTAAATACTGTTTGGCAGATGGAAGAGGCTGAGAGCAGAGGGTCAGTCCACAACATGGGGTCCCTAATGCAGGCCCACAGATCCTGTCCCACTCCTGCTCCTCCCCTGCCTTCTCCAGCAGACTCCCCTTCAAGGCCGAGCTCTCCTTTCACTTGTCCCTCTTCTTGCTGCTGTTGTGAGCCCAATTTCAGCCTCCTGCACTACATGTCCAAGAACTTCCTCAGGAGGAACAAGAAAAAGCTGCGTCCCAAGGAACCCACTGGTCAGAAACCTGTGTGTTCCCCTTCACAGGACCCATCATCACTTGGGTAACTGACTGCATCCACCTGGGGAACATCAGCAGTGGGCAGGGCTGTGCCTGAACAGCACTGACAGCTTCAGCAGTGACAGCTTCAGCAGTGACAGCTTCCCTGACATGAGCTGCCTGCCCAAAGGGCAGCCTGAGTGTCATCCCCTACCTCTGCCACAGAGAGGGTTCCACTCACACCTCAAGGCTGACATCTGGGCTCTGCTCCATGGGGACTGTCAGGGGCAGCCCTGTTTGTGGGACATCAAAGTCTTGCCAGAAAAAGGGAATTGTGTCCTCATTTACTGCTGGGATGGCTTCTCCCAGGGTCCTGTGTGCATCATTGTGTAGCTGATAGTCAAACACAGCATGAAGCAGCTGTCAACTCATGAGTTTGTGATTTATCTGCTGAACATGCAGAGTGTCATCAGGACCTGCTGGTGGGTTTGGAGCCTAAGGGCGTCAACATCATGAGCCTGAAGCACTCCCTGTCAAGGAAGTGGACAGGGTGACTGTGTTGGTTGGCATCTGCCCTGTACAGGAACAGCCAAAAACCTTAATCCCATTTCATGGGCAAATGAGGTGACTGTAGCTGTGGGACATAGGACAGTACTGGCACAAAGATGTAAAAGAGATGGTGGAGTTCCTGGGGGTTGGTGTCAGCAGAAGCAGGGAAATGGGGAGCTCTTTTAGGGACACACTGCAGGGGAGTGGGTATGTCCTGGGCAGGATGGGAGCCATGTGCTTTGCTTTGGTGCAATGCGATTTTGGGAAAGCAAAGGGCAGTCAAATACAGACAGGTTTCTCCAGTGATCTTGCCTGAACTTTTACTGTGATCACCATTGCTGCTGAGTAGCATGCTTGTGTTTTACTAACAGTGTCATCCTTGGAAATAAGGCATAGCATCATCTGGTGTCATAGTGCCTTCCCACTTGATCCTTGTGGGATGCTGAAGAGGATGCAAGGTGTAAAGTGTAGGAGAATGTCATGAGGAACAGCTTGCGTGGATTCACCAGCCTCATCCTTCCAACACGTGGTGATTCTGTGGAGGATCCTGGCCCAAAAAAGCCACACCTGAGTCTCTAAAACATTGTGCAGAACCTCCTGTGTGTGACAGATCTCCCCTCTGTCTGACTTCACAGGATGGTGGAAGTGCTCTGGGAATGGTGGCCCACACCCATGGTGCATTTCCTCTAGCTCGTGTGGGGGGAAATGAGGGAAGGGAACAAGGTCAGATGCTCCATAGGAAAGTACCCAAGTATGAACAGTGCATCCATTCCTGGCCCCTGCCTAATTACCACACCTAATATTCAGAGCCAAACACCTCTTTGCAGGATGTGCCTGGAGCTTCTTTATGTCTTCATTGAGCTTTTCTGCAAGAAACTTGTTCTTTCATCACTCAAACGCTTAAATAATTCCTTTGGAAACTTCTCTATTTCCTAATGCTAACCATGGCTTTAACTTTGACACGGATTTGTTTTTCTGTTCTTCCTTCTCCTCACTGGGTTTCTTCCTCATGCCATTTAATTCTGCTGCTTCTTTCTTTTTCTTGGAGACCTGCCTTACAGTTCACCCCTGTGGAAGGCAGCTCCATGGAAAGCCTTCTGCAGACTTGGAGACTCGACCTTCTGCTCATCCTGTTATCACACCTCACCATCCACTTATGTATCCTACAAACACTCCTGTTGGCCAATATTTTGGTCATGAGACTTCTTTCTTTGAACTTCATTCTTCCACTATATCAGGCCAACACTTTCCTGCCACAAGGTGATAACCACTCCCTTGAAATTCTGAGCAGATCTCTTTTGTTGTGCTGCATGCCTGGACTCCAGGAGGTCCAGGATGCCTTCCTCTCACAGAGCTGAAGGAAACTCCCTGCCTGCGGGGAATTTTGAATGGAGAACTCCCCTAGTTTTGATTCCTCTACCAAGAGCTAAGTGGCTCAGGACTGATGGGCCAGCAGGGGCCAGAATGTGTAGCTGCAGCATTCCAAAGGGACATTTCCCAAGTGGGATGTGTGGGTCCAAGCAGACCCAGCCTTCCCCATGCCAGGGGTTTCTCCCTCCTCCACCCGCTACCAGGCAAACCCCTGCAAGACACCAGCCCCATACCAAGGACTTGCTTGTCCTTCAGCAGCACCTGCAGCACTGCTTGTGTGGTGCTGAGCATGGTGAAACAAGAAGCCTGCAGCAAGGGATTTGCTATCTATATAATGTCTGGGAGGCGCCTGCAAAATATTGTCGGGGCCATGTCTGAATCAGCCTAAAAAACCCCGGCTGGAAGAGGAGGGAGCGCCTGGCCTGGGGGAGGAGAGCCAGAGCTGTTTGGGTCCCTGTCTCCATGGGATCCCCTACACACACGCTCTACATGTGCTCTGACAAGAGCTGGGGAATATTTCCAGCCACGTTTCCACCTGCTTCTCCTTCAGATCCATGGAGATATTGGTCTGGGTCATCCCACAGAGGGGATTACCCTTCTTGCTGTCAGCATGGGGCTGCTCCCCCATGCTTTGCTGCCTCTACCCAGCCCCTGACTGGATTTGGGGCTTGAGGCTACCTGCAGCAGATCCACAGCTTGTTTAAAAAAAAAAAAAAAACCTCTGGATTGTGTTGAAATATTTCACACAGGGAAGAACTACAAGTATTTACTGTGTGAGGGAAATAATTGAGGTTAAAAAAGCATGCTAGCGCTGGATGGCTTATGAAGGGATTGTTCTTGCCTATGCTGTCGGCAGTGGATATTTGGGATGCAAGTTCTTTCCTCCCTTCCTGAAGGGCAGAGCTGTTCCCAAGCCCTTGAAGGCAAATTGAGTCATGCCCTTGTCCATGGATAAGCCACACTGTGTATCCAAGGGGAAATTTTAATTAGAGGCCTTGCAGATAGATGGCTGTGTGCAGGGAGCCTGGGCTCCCCACAGATTTGAAGCCATATCTATTTTGACTGGTTGGTGGCAGGAGAAGGGAGAGGAAGGCTTCCTACTTGGCACTTCTGAGGAAAAACACCTCCCCAGCTCCTCTGGATCCCACGGGTAGAAGATGTTCTCCTCCTCCTCCCCACCCCTCCTTCCCTGGGGGCTGCCCTCTCCTGTTCTCCTGCTGGCCTGGCCTGCCCCAGCCAAGGGAGGTGCACAGCGGACTCTTGCACATCATTGGTCTGAGAAGGTCTCCATGCCCTTAAAGAGAAGGTGGATTTTCTGCTGAGCCATCCGAGAAGCCCTTTTATACCTCCTTACTCAGCCAGCTGCCTGCGGCTCGTCTGTCCATCCCATCCAGCCAGCACGACTCTGATTTTCTCCAGTCTTGGGTGAGCCTTTTTGCATATCTAACGACCCAGCTTGCTCTTAGGGAGTGATGGGGGAGGAGATTTACTTACCAGAGTATTAAGGAGACAAATACCAGGTGGGGGTGGCCTGCTGGGAGAAGCAGGGAATAACACTTTCTCCATCCTTTGCTTATTGGAGAGGGTCTGTGCATTGGAAAAGTTTGCTCTGTCTCTTCCAGTGAGCTTTTCTCTTTCCGATTTCATGCTTTCCCCTGCCTTGGCAGGTTCTCTCAGTTTGAGTGGCGAGGGCAAGTGGAGCCTAGCGCTGACCTCCGCAGGGCTATAGGATTCAGGATCCTTGCCTGCTGTGCCTCGGCTGTGCTCGCTACTAACAGCCCTTCCTCGCGGTGCCCTCTTGCCCAAAACCACCCTCGGACACGCGCCGACATCCAAATTTATGATGTCCTCTCCGCAGAACAGGCGATTCGAAGCCCACGTCGTGGGCAGCGAGCTGCAGCCTGGCGCTGTCCTCTTTGACTCCCGGCGTCGCTGCGGCCGGAGCGGGAGCGTGTGTGCGGGGCAGGGGTGGGTGTCAGCGAGCACAGCCCGCGTTCCTGAGCCGCGGTGTGTGTGCGGGGCAGGGGTGGGTGTCAGCGAGCACAGCCCGCGTTCCTGAGCCGCGGTGTGTGTGCGGGGCAGGGGTGGGTGTCAGCGAGCACAGCCCGCGTTCCTGAGCCGCGGTGTGTGTGCGGGGCTGGGATGGGTGTCAGCGAGCACAGCCCGCGTTCCTGGGCCGCGGTGTGTGTGCGGGGCTGGGATGGGTGTCAGCGAGCACAGCCCGCGTTCCTGGGCCGCGGTGTGTGTGCGGGGCTGGGATGGGTGTCAGCGAGCACAGCCCGCGTTCCTGGGCCGCGGTGTGTGTGCGGGGCAGGGATGGGTGTCAGCGAGCATAGCCCGCGTTCCTGTGCCGCCCCGGCCGCGGCTGCAGCCCCGCCACCTGCGGCGGCCGCTCCGCATCGCCGCCGCCTCCCGAGTCACGGGGCTGGCACCGCGGAAAGGCGGCCGTCCCAGGAGACAGCTGCAGCTCCTTCTGCAGCTCCCTGGCCATTTTTAGAAGCACTTTCCCCCCCCTCCTCTCTGAAGTAATGTGATGGGCCCGCACATTTTCCAGGATAAAGTTTCCTTGGCCCTGCAAGCTGTGCCTCCTGCCTCGGGCATGAGCCCCCATTAACACTTCCCCTCCTGACAGAGCCTCCCAGGCTGCGTTTGGGAGCCTTGTCTGCTCTGCAAAGGACAGGCTTAGGAGATGCAAGTAGATATTGCTCTGAGAGAAGAGTAAAATTCTATTTATGTGTAAATCATTTACAACAAACCAAAGGTGCTCTTCCATCTCTTCCGTAATACACTGTGTTGCATGTGTAAAATTTCCACTTAAAGCAAATATAAGGGATTGCCTGGGGAATTTTTTTGTGCTTGTATCAACACAACCACAACTTCCAGCTGTGCTGAGGCTGCTGCAACAGGCTCACCTGTCCCACAGGATGAGTGCACACACTGGCAGCAGCATCCTCTGAAGTCCTTCCTTGTCACCTGGGGTCATTGCCAACCCTTTGCAGGCTTTGGGATATTTCTTGTTTATGAAGTGAAGTAAGGTTGAATGGCAAAGTGAAGCAGTGAACTGAAAATAGTTTTTGCCTTTTCTTCCCTCATTGAATAAAATGGTTTTGTGGGGGTCAGATAGGAAACATACCTGCAGGAATCACTGTCACAAATCACTCTTTTTCTGGCTCAACCCCATTTGGTCTTTCCCAAAAGTCCCTTGATGCTGTGGTTTGTGTTGCTATGAGGAGATGTTTGCCTGTTGTCTACAAACTGCAGCTAGTTCCCTATATGATGAAAAATTGGTGAAGTTGGGAAATAAGAACAGACCTGTTCCTCTTTTTATTTTCTAGAGGAGTCTTGCTTTGTTTTTAAAACTACAAAAAAAAGTGTATTTAAAACTCACAAAAAAAGTGACCACAAGATGAATAATTGTGAACTTTTTCTCTTGGTTTTCATTTCAGGCTGACAACCATCTAAACCAAGATGTCTGAGTAAGTTCCCATTTTTCTGTCTCTAATACACTGCTGGCATTTAAAAACTTTTGTTCAACCACCAACTTTTATGCTTGTTAAAATTCTTCTGCTTGTTTCCAGTTAGGATGCTAACTAACTGCCTTTTTTTCCTCTTCCCCTTTCTCTTCCATCCTTTCCTTGTCCATCTGCTTTTCCTGAACAGTGAAGAGGTAAGTGTGTTTTGCTGGGGTTTTCCTTTAGCAATGCTTATGGCAGCAGTCCTGGCTTCACCATTCCTCCTTAGGAAAATCAGCTGCTGAGTGGGCATGTGGGAAGAATGGCTCATGGTTGTTTTCTTGCTGACTCCTCCTGGTAACACGTGAAGGAGAAGAAAAATCCCTTTTGAAAGACTTTTTTTTGTCCCCTGGCTTGGAGTTAGATGCTTTTCCCCCTCCATTCCTGCTTTCCCAGCCGGCCACGAGATGGTGCTGGGAAGGCAGTGGTCCAGAGCCGCCTCTCCTCCATCATCCATCCATCATCCCGCCCTTGGCCTAGCACCCTCTCCTCCTTCCCTGCATCTAGCCCTTCGTTTTCTACCCACTGAGCACTGACAAATCCCTTCTCAAAGGCAATTCAAGGAGACCTGGATCTGGGGGAGTTTGAGCAGGGTGGAAGTTTCATTCTTAGCAAGTTTTCTCTGGCTTCTGGCAAAGCCAGGTGGGGCTGGGGGTGTCTGGAGAAGTGCAGGGGAAGGTGTGGGAGGATTGTTTGTGGCTTTGTCACTCCACATTTCCTCTTAGCAAATTGCTCCACCCTTCATTTCTGCTTGGCATCTCCCCATATGTCTGCAACACCACAAGCTCCAGTTTGTTCTCACTGAGAGAAAAGAGGATGTCAGGGACACACAGAAATGCCACACAATGGTGCCGATATCCAACATGTTCTTTTACTCCCCATCAAACCCAGGCCTCCCAGAAGAGGCTGGGAGGGCACTCTTTGCTAAGGTACTGGTTTTCAGATGGAGAATGAGCCCTGGACTAACAGCTCTCGAGGGATTGGATTATCTGATGGTGAATAGTGTGCTGCATCTCTGAGCTGGGTGTCTTTTTTCTGCAGAGCCCTTCAGCCCTGTCAGGAGGGCCTTGGCCCCATTTACATATGTGAGAAGTGTCAGGTTTTGTTATATTTCACTCTGCACATCCTTATCCACTTCCTCCTCTCCACAGCACAGACCCACACCTGAGTGCTGCTTTCTACTCCTCTCCCCTCAGCATCTCAGATGTGTTTCCCCTGGGCCAGCCCAACTCAGCCATGCCCTGTCTTCTGGCTGAAATGCTCAGGAAACAGCTGAAATAAAGAAGTTGTGGGTTTTTTATAAATTGGAGTCCTGTGGCTGCTGGTCCAGCATGGCAAGGACAGAAGGGCAGCCTGTGGTTGGGTCTGCCCTCCAGCTGTGATGAACCTCTGCTTCAGCATCACTTGGTCTTTCCAACTCCAGCCTGGAAATTACACAGCCTTCATGTTTTCACCTGCCTGGTTATCCTTGTCACCAGAGTGTCAGAAGGACACGTGCCCTGGACTGCTCAGAAAGACATCCCACAGCTCCTGAGTGCCCAGGAACATGGGGGTCATTAGCTTGAGCACAAAGTAAAACACATCGGAGTGAAGAGGAAATTAGAGAAAAGGCTAAAAGTCCCAAGAAGCCAAGTTTGAAGGCATATTTTATACATATATTTTCAAGTTCATCACCCTTGTTATCTTTTCCTCTGGGACTCTGTTTTTTAGCTACCTGAGGTTGGCAAAGCTGGGTTCAGCAGGGAGCTACTTCCTTGAGTGGTGCTGGTTTGGGGAGAAACTCTGTGTCAAGATGGAGCCATCTCCCTGGCAGGGCTGCAGGTCCTTGGTGGACTGTGGGGAAGGGCATGGGGAAGGGCAATGGAAAAGGGGAATGGGCACCTGATAACCTTTTCTCTTTTTTCTTCCACTTGCAGAAAAAGAGGAGGGCAGCCACTGCCCGTCGGCAGCACCTGAAGGTACGTGGCACTGCTGTGGCTGTGGGATGCATGTCCCGACCTTCCCACCTCCCATCCCAAGCCAGCCAGCTCTCAGCACTCTCCCTGCTAGAAGAGGCCACGATGCACAACATAGGGGCCTCCCACCCCACTCCTTACTGGGTCTCTATCTTATCCCTTGCTTGGAAATGGTGGTATTTATGGGAACTCCCCTCTCCATCAGGATTCCCACTCCCTGATGACCCCCCCTACCCTCCTTCCTTGCTTCCATCCTGCACTGACACTTCTCCTGCTGCCTTCCAGAGTGCTATGCTCCAGCTTGCTGTCACTGAAATAGAAAAGGAAGCAGCTGCTAAAGAAGTGGAGAAGCAAAACTACCTGGCGGAACATTGCCCTCCTCTGTCGCTCCCAGGATCCATGCAGGAACTTCAGGTACAGGCTTCTTTAACCCCTTCTGTGCTGGAGCAGAAAATATTTGACTCCATCAGTCAGCCTGGTGGATCTAGACTGACCTTCCCATCTTGACTCTCTCCTCACCTGGGTTACCCTGGAGCCTGATGAACATGCAGCTGGCTTGAGAGGCAGGTGGGGTCTCTCTGCAAACAGAAGGGTTGGAAAAGGCTGGCAGGAAAGATGTGTTTTAAATGATGTGTTGAGGCAGCATTTGCATGCAGCCAGTAGCAGGGAGCTGGCTGACAAGCCTTCTTCACCTTAGTCCCATCTAGTCTTCAGGACTGAGGGCTTTCAGAGCCGGAGCGGTCAGGAGAGAGGAATCATGTCTGGATCCTAGCAGTCAACATCCCTCTTTGCTTTCTTCCCAGGAGCTGTGCAAAAAGCTTCATGCCAAGATAGAGTCAGTGGATGAGGAGAGGTATGACACAGAGGTGAAGCTACAGAAGACTACAAAGGAGGTGAGTTTCCTCTGGAGACATCCTTCTGGGGAGTCTGCAGCCCATTCCTCATGCCTCCCTGCACTGCTTGGGTCCATCTCATTAAACCCATGCCCTTCTCTCTCTCTGCCCCCCCCCCCCCCCCATTTCATCCCCCCCAGCTGGAAGACTTGAGCCAGAAACTCTTTGACCTGCGTGGCAAGTTCAAGCGGCCGCCGCTGCGCAGGGTGCGCATGTCGGCTGACGCCATGCTGCGGGCCCTGCTGGGCTCCAAGCACAAGGTCTGCATGGACCTCCGAGCCAACTTGAAGCAAGTGAAGAAGGAGGACACTGAGAAGGTATCCTTCCCTCTTCCTTTTTTCCCTAACAAGAGTTGCCCCCACCCTTCAGGGTCACACCTCCCTGTAAGATAGACAGGGTTGAGAATGACTCTTTCTCCATAATGTCCTTCTTCCTGCTCTGTGTTTCCTTCTCTGGAACCCATGATGTTGAAACAGGAGGGTGCAGTTCAAAAAGATGTACAGCATGGGTGGAACTGGGCTCCTCTAGCTGACATGGGGGTTTCCATGGGTGGACTGGTGTGGGCCCTGGGCCGGGTGGGTTCTTACCACGGCACCATTCACACCAACACAACCATCCCTCCCCAGGAGAAGGATCTACGTGATGTCGGTGACTGGAGGAAGAACATTGAGGAGAAGTCTGGCATGGAGGGCAGAAAGAAGATGTTTGAGGCTGGCGAGTCCTAAGCACCTGTGTCTCCACAGCAGTCCTCCTCTCCCCGCTGTCCCTGCTGCCCTGCCAGGCTCAGGGGCACTGACTGGGTGCCCTTTCTCTCTAGTTTTGCGAAGAGCTGCATCATGGCAGCAGTGATGTAAATAAAGCTTTGGTGGGAGAGGTGGGTGTTGCCTGCCTGGGTGGCCAGACCCCGACTCATGCCATGGTGCCAGCAGGGACGGCCTCACTGTGGCAGTCCTGGTGGGGATTGGGGAGGCTTTGGCAGGGGCTGTGCTGAGGACGTGGGGGACCTCTCTGCTGGTCCCTGTCCAAAGCTGCAGATGCCCATGCCCTTCCCCAGTGGTGAAGAGACAAAGAGACAACAATCCAAGCCCCAGGAGGCATTGCAGAACCCCAGCCCATGATGGCATCAGCAGGAAGCTGTGGGGAAGAGCTGAGAGGAGGGGAGTGGGGTGGCATCTGCAGGGCAGAAGCAGACCCTTTGGCTCCAGTGGGATTTGAGAGTTGCAAAGTCAGGAGAACCTTGGCAGCACCTACAGCAGCACCCCGGGACTGGTATGGTGTAGGGTGCTGTGGTTTAGAGATGATGGCTATCACCAGAGTGGCATGGGGAGCTGGGGGGAACAGTGGGTCACTCCTTTCCCTGCCGTGGTGGGGATGTCCATTCCACCCACTTTTCTTTTGGGTTAGCCCAGGACTTCCAAAATTTTAGCTGCTGGCAAGTAAAATCTTAAATCAGTCTCAATGGTTTTTAAAAGAGAACAAAACAAACCCTAAAATTCACCTTCCTTCTGCCCCCTCCCATCCCCCCAAACCCTCAGCCCATGAAGTTTCCGGCACAGCTCACTTCTGCTGAGCACAGGAAAAGCGAAACAGTGGCAGCACCCTGGTGCTGGAGCTGTCTGTGGGGCTGCTGTGCCAACCAGGGCAGAAGATGTCAGACTCGGAGGGGTGCCAGGAGGGTGCAGAAGGAGTGAGCCAAGTGGGAGATGAATCCCCTGAGGAGAACGAGAGGTGAGGCTTGGGGACACCACAGCTGCCTTCCAGACCCAGGATACTGGGAAGCTGGGAAGCTGGGGGGGCACAGAGGGAAAGGAGGATGTGCAGCCAGAACAATGATGACCCATGAGGCTGAAATAGGTCAGATATTCCATCAGGCTTTTGACAAGCTTCTCCAGGTAGGATGAGACTTAGATTTCCTGAAGGTCTCATCCCCTTTGAACTTCAAAGCCCTTGGGAAGGGGTTGATTGAGTGGGAACCCCAGCTCCAGAAGCAGGAAAGCTCAAGTGAGTGGTCTGATGACCTGGACCTTCTCTGCAGCTGAAATCAGCCCCATCTCTAAGCCCTCTCTAATCTGGAGATCAGCTGCCTTCTCTCCTTGCTGGGCACATCTGATTTCTTGCTGCATCCCCTACTCTCCAGCCGAATTAACCTGGCAATGTTTCAGGCTGGCTGCTGTAAAATTATACATCTCCCTGTGCCTCTGCTCTGCTTTATTGCTCTATCAGCAGTGACTGCAAAATTTGGGGTCTTTCACTTGAATACAGACAGCTTTCCATGAGGGCTAAAAGAAGACAGATCAGTAGCAGAGACCACATCTGCAGATAGATAAGCTTGGCCAAAGTGCATCACCCAGAAGTGCTCAGATTTGGACTGGATTCAGGCTGAGCATCCAGGGAGCTTAGCAGGTTGCCTGATTTTTCACCTCCAGCTTCAAAGCTCACATTAGCATTTCTCCCCAAGGCTTCTGAGAGCTGGCACAGCTAATGTTGGTGGGGAAAAAAACCCCTTGAGTGACAATGAGAGGAGAAAGGTGTGTCATCTCCTGTCATCAGTGGTTGCAGTGAGTGCTTCGGCTGACACCTGACAGCAATTAGCCTGGGCTGAAGATTTGACTGGAAGCTTCAAAAGGTGCTGGAAGGCTCTGTACATGACTTGGTGCTGAAACAAAGGGGAAGCCTTGGCTGCTGGGGGAGCACAGGGGTTTCCTCAGCACCGGGATCGATGTGATTCCCAGCATTGCTCCTGGCTGTGCCTGTGCTGCAGGCTCAGCTCACCTTGCAGCAGCAAGGAGCAGGTGCTGTGTGTGGCCCAAGGCAAGCAAACCTTCCTGCTCCCCTCTTGCTACAGTGACTGCAGCTACTTTGGTGCATGCAGGGCCACCACTGGGGTCTGCTGGTGGGGCTGGGTCATCTTGTTCCCTTTTCTGTTTCCTGCTGGAGTTTCAGCTAAATAAAAGGCTGTTTGGAGGAGTCTGTTCTGTGGCACGCAGACCCTTACAGCCTTGTTTAAAAAGAGTGTGAACGCCGACAGCAGGGTGGCACATCCTTTCCTCTCTAGCTGTGTTTTAGAATCTTAATGAATTATGAAAATTGATGGCAAAAATAGTGAGCAGAAATGAGTTCCTCTTTGTTTCAAAAATACGAAGAATTACTTTCCCTTACAATTTGTATAATTGTTTCACGTGCACCTCTAAACTTCTCTTGCTTTTCCTTCTACTGTTTAAATGCTTGCTAGACTCTGGTGATTTCCACTCCCAAAATGGAGGAAGGAAGTGTTTATTTGCTGTTTGGGTCTACCTTTTCTCACCCTGTGGCTAGCTTATCTCCCTGATCTCCTCTCCTTGATGAAAAAGCTCTTTTCAGGCTGACCCATGTATGGTTGGAGGCAGGACAAGGCTCTAAGGACACCTAAAGCATGATGGATGTCAGAGCAAACAGTTTTATGATGGAGCTGCCAGGAAAGCAAATCCCAAGGTTCCTGGGTGTATTGCAGAGTGGGAGATGTCAGGAGAAAAATATTGGTGCTGAGTTTCTGTAGACAATGAACCTCGTCTATTTAACTGTGCCCAGTGTATATAGAAGCATGCATTAGAAAAGGTCCTAGAAATATTAATTTGAACACAGCCTTCTCTGTTTCCTCATACAAACTGGGACATACTGGCAAAGTCCTGCTGATGCTGGTGTAACTCTGCTTAAACCAGACCTGTGTTATGCTCTCTTCCGTGAACTAGAATTGCTGTATGGGAAACTGCTGTGGTGTGAGCCTTCCCAAATACGTGAGAAGCTGGGGGGAGCTTGGGAGAGGTGACTTCTTGGGTTGTCCTGCCTTGATGGGGAGGGGTTGGGAGCCCAGTATGCACAGGGTCTGTTACTCAGAGCTCTCTGTAAAGCTCTGGAGGCTCCAGGTAACTCCTGCCCCTAGTTCCTACACCCATGGCCAGGCATGTCCCTTGGGCTGTGATCTGCAGGATATCTGCACCTGGGAGGCAGATTGGATTTGGATTTTCCCACATTCCCTGTCTCTGTCCTCCTGGGGCTTCCCTCCCCATGAGCTGCAGGGCAGGCAGCCCATGTATGGTCACTGCCTGGGGAGAGGCTCTGCTGTGCCAGCAAGCCCCAGGCTTTTCCTTGCCCCGTCCATCCCCAGCTGTCTTGAATTCTCCAGATCCTTAGAGGAGTCTCAAGGGTCTTTGCTGAAGTGACTGCTGTTGCTAAGTATACCCATGGTTGGAAGGAGGTTGTTTGGGAAAACTGATACTTGGAGAGTTTTTGGACCCCTCAGTACACCAGATTCCTTGGGGGTAGAATGGAGGGATGGCTGATCCCTGCTCAGGAGTAACTGGTCACAGTTTGACCCAGCTGGGCTCATTAAAGTGGAAAAAAATAGTAGGGAAATTAACAGGGGAGGACCAGATGGATTATTTAATGAAGCTGGGTTATACTTCTGGTTTCCAAATTGGATATAGGTGGTCTGGCAGTGGCATTAGGGATAAAAAACTGTCTCTAATTATAGGAGGTATCAGGTGCCTTCACTGTCCTTTTCTCCTTGAGGAAAAAAAAATAAATTAAGCCTGGCTTGCCTCGCCTTGCTTCCAGGCTTATTTTGCTATGTAAAGCTATGGGTTTGGAGGAGTGTGTGTTAAAGCAGGGGATTGCCCAGCAGCCTTCATTTGAATTGCACTTTTCTTTCTAAAACACAGAAGACTCTCTGCTGGCTGAAAAGCTGGCTTTTTAAAAACTATTGGTGTGAAGTCTGGCTCTGAAGCTTGTGGGAATCCCTTGCCCCTGGATTTTGTAAGGTGAACTTACTTCAGAGGGTTTAGGGCTTTCCCCCAAATCTGAAAACCCTGTGATAACTGGAAGGGCTGGCTGTGGAGCAGGGAAGTGCTTAACCTTGGTATGCCCTGGGGATCCTGGGCCCCTCTGCTCTGACCTTCACTGACCTTGCTAATCCAGCCCTGCCTGATGCTCTGCCTGCATCCCCCTTTGCATCTGTCACCCCTGTGACCCACATGCCCAACTGTGGGGTCTGCCTGGGGGCTGAGCTGACTCCTTGCCGCCCTGGTGCTCTCTTCAGAGCTGGGCTTCCTCCCAGCTAGGCACTCATCCAGCCTGGCTGCTGCCTCTGTCAGGACATTGACTCACATCTGGACAGACCACCTGGCCAGGAGGTGCTCCAAGACCTCCTCAGTGTCATGTTTTTGTTGGGAACAGCTTTTTCTTTGAGGGGGGTGGGAATCCTGACCCGAAGAAAGTTGTTGCTCAGGCTCCAGGAGGCATTGGTATGAACACCAGGCTCCTGAGACTGTAATCTGGCTCTGAGTGACTGCAAACCTGCAGTGGTGCTCAGGGGCTCAGAGGGAACATCACAAGGATTTGGTGCTCTCCATGCTGCCCTCCTGGCACAGTCCAGCTTTGCACACCTGCCTGGGAGGGACCGTGCCTGCTCACCTGGAACAGGTGAGGGAGGGCTCTGCTCCCCCAGCCTGCACAGCAGCTTGGAGCTCCTGTAGCTGCAGTTCCTCTTCTCTTTATGAGTCCAATAAACTCCTGATCAGGCTGTCTTTGGGATTACTGAGGGGGTGCTTTGGCATCCTTTGAAGCCAAATGCACAGGGAATGGATCTCCACGGTGTGGTTCTGTTCTAAAGCTATGAGGAGAAGCCTTGGGGATGTACATCAATGGAAGGAAAACACAAGGGTGTGTGATAGGGGCTCAGGCCTCTTTACCCAGGTCATGTTCTGGATCATGGCCATCTGGTATGGGTCAAAAAATATGTCCTAGGAGGTGCTGCACACTCTGGGAAAGCAGCTGTCCTGCAAGACATGAATTTGGTGTGATCAGTGCAAGAGGAATACCCACGGTGCCCAGCCAAGTTCAGGGTGTCACCATGGTGGGTTCTGTGGCTACTGCCTCAGGGATAGAGGACAGGTGGCTACTGCAAGGCCAGACAGCTGAGTTGAGATGTTCAGGGAGGGGAAGGGATGCCCTGGCTGTAGAACTTGCCCACTGTGGGTTTGGTACCCAGAAGAGGTGTTTCCTACTGGACTTGTGTGACATCTGCCAGGCCAAGGCATCCCACACTTGACACCTGTGTTCAGGCACCTGAATCGCTCCCTGATTTCCCAGAATCAGCTAGGAAGCACAGGCCACTTGTGAGACTTGAGCCCAGCTCTCCTGAGGCTTGGCCAGGTGTCTCGCAGTCCTGTCCCCATGTTCCACAGAGGCTCAGTCATGAGTGGGTTAACCAGCCCCACTTGGAGCCCATGTATGTTTTCCCTGCCAGTGCATCCATCCTAACACACACCAGATGTGTGAGGCAGCCTTTGAAGTGTCTTAATCCCAGGTTTCAGCACTCAGAGTTGTCTTTCTCACAGGCAGGTCTCCAGTGCCATTCTGGGGGCTCCACTCCTGCAGCCCCCATCCCCTGCAGGAGAACTGGCAGCAAGGCAGGACAAAACATCTCCTGGTTTTTGCTACTTTAAGCAAGTCCCTCCTGGGATGGGCTGCTGGGGCTGGCAGCAGAACTCCATCTTCAGTCACACCTGGGAGTGCCAAACCCAGGAGCTACTTGGGTTCAGCCTGTCTCACATGAGCAGCGGTGGTTCCCAGCAGCCTGCTGCATCTGGTAACTGTCCAGAAATACATGGATAAAGAGGAAGATGCACGAGCAAACCCAGCTGGATTTATTTAATGAATGGAAATGGCAGTCAGTGGGCTTCTATCGGCTTAGTTGGTGACTTCCATCCAGTGGTCTGAAAACATGGGGCAATCTGCAAGCAATTGATCTGAGAAGTGCAAGACTCAGATTAGCTGGAGCTCAGTTCATTTGGATTTCTCTTGCTACTGAGCAGACATGTAGGCCCAAATGCTTTTGTCAGTGCATGTCAGCACCACCCCTCGGCCTGCCATAGAGAAAGCTCTGCCAGTTTGCATCAGCTGGAGCTCTTTGGTTCTTTTGCTTATGCACTCATTTTGAAAACAGATTTTTTTTTTTTTTTTTTTTTTTTGTTAGGGATTCATTCTGCATTACCAAGGAAGCCTCTCTCCCAGCTCTAGGTATCTGTTGCTTGCTGCAGCTGACTAGACAGTTTGTGCAGTGCCTTTTATCAAGTCTTTGCCAGATAGCTTGGAAAATATGATCTCCTCTTCTGTGCTTGTGCATGCTTGTGCTTTTCTGCTGCAGAAGCAGTTTCCTTTCCAGTGCAAGCTTGCTTTGGAGCCATTAGCATTGACAAACTCTGAATTATTGACAGACCCCAAACAATCACAGCTGCCAGCTATTTAGGAGGGGCAGAGTTCTCTCCCAATAAAATTGATGACAATAATAATTCCCTTTTGAAATAAGTGCCTCCTTGCTGTTGTTACATAACTTCCCATACCAGGAGCTGGCAGCACTGTGCCCAAGCTGAGCTGTCTTGAAGGGCAGACTACTGTGATACACAGGCTGTGCACCCCTGCTCTGGTGGGACCTCTTCCTGGGGGTGGCACTTGTCTCTTCTGCTGCTTCTGCATCCCAGTTGCCATCTTCCTGCATACAGCATTAGCTGCCCTTTGTGCAGAAAGGCTCCTCAGCTCTTTTTTGGGCCTCACTTTGGAGCATTAATGACTATTCCCCCTTGATGGAGCCATGTGCCTTCAAGCTTCCTGAATACACGATGATGTTTTGCGAGCCCTGTCCAAACAGCTCCTCTCTTTTGCCCAGCTTAGCTAGGGGAGCATGGATGGATATGGGCAAGCTGATATCAGATGCCTTTCCCTGGGACAAGGAGCAACTTGAAGTGAGGGATGCAGGAACTGTCTGATGGTGCTTGGGAGTTCCTTCTTATCCACTTAGTGTCCCCTGACCCCAGCTGGAGTGACAGCCCGGCGGTGTAAAGCAGAGATTAATGGTTGCTAAAACTGCTTGTGTTGCACAACACGGTGCTGCATCAGAGCCTGGAGCCAGCTGCAGATGAGCTAATAAGTTTATCTTGGGCAGAAGCTGTATTTTACTTCTTGAAAGCTGTGTGGTCAGCTGAGCAGCATGGCTCGACACAGGGCTGCACTGGTGCAGTGGAGCTCACCTACAGGCCCATCCACAAACCGTGCTGCAGGGCTTTGGGCACTGCTTAAACGTGTCACACAGATGCCACCTGGTGAAGGAAGGTGGTGCCTCTGTTACTGCTAGTGCACCTCTTATACCCAGCCTGAGAGGTGTCTGAAGGTGTCTTCAGCTGCCCAGTGCCATCTAATCCACCTAAGCAAAGCAAAGACCATTCTATTTATTTTGAATAAACTTTCAAAATTCAAATTCATTCAGCAGCTGTCCAAATCTTGGTGAGCAGAGACTCGTGATGAAGCAGTGTGATGCTATATAAAGGCCTTTTTAAGATTTTTCCTACAGTGTCTGCTGGGGGAAGACAACCTCTTGGCAGCAGCTGCCTGCATCTTATCCATCCTGGCTGGAGTCCTTTGTCCTGCCTCTTGGCCTTGCAGTAGACAAGCATCCCTAAGAGATGGAGCCTGTCTCCTGAGGGCCAATAGTTCTCCTCTTGTCCTGTAATGACCCTCCTGTGTGGGATGGGAGTGTCTTATCTGCAGCCATTGTTTTGTCTTCCTGTCTCTTACCCAATGGCTTTGTTGATTTAACATAATATATAGATAGCAGTGCACAGTATCAGTGATGGTGCTGGCTTGACATGCTGGACCAGCTGCACTCCTCCAGGGCTTGGCTCAGTCACTTGGCCTTGGCCCTGCTCTGGGATACCTGGATGGTGGCTCACTGCAGTGGCTCAGGGGGTCTCTTGCTGTTTGCCCAGCCCTTGGTGCAACAGGAGCCCAGATCTCCTTTACTGGGCTGGGCTGCCCTGGTAATGCTTCTCTCCTTCCTCTGCTTTTTAAATCCATCCTTTGTCCTTGTGTGTGTCACTCCTGGGGCAAAAGCATCTTCTCTTACAAGGCTTGTGAGCTTGCATCTTGCCCTCTCACTGATAACTGAGGCAAACATCACAATGGAACCTAGTGATTTTAGGTTTATGGATGTACCCCTTACATTCCCCAGGGAGTGTCTGTTTTCCATTCTGTGTGATGGTGAGAGGTGGCCGTGGGGTAGAGGAAGAAGAATGCTCCTTCTAGATCCAGCTTCTGATTCCCTCTCATTTCTGCCTCTTTGGATATCAGAAGAAGAAAGTCATCACTGATCCCATGCCAAATATTTCAGACTTAGTATGACACAGTGTTTGTTGGCTGTTTAGACCCACAATTATACATGTTTTTCATGGTGCTCCTCTGAGCTCCTCGGCCTGGCAACATCTCTGAGCCAACAGAGTTGGCTCCTGCCTACAGCACCCCCTCCCTGAACACCCACGGGGTCGTGCACTGCCCTGGGAATATCCTCTCCTGACTCATGCCAGGACAGAGGAAGGCTTGCTGGGGAGCACCACTGGGACTGGACTCCTTGCCCTGCACCCTGAGCTAATTGCAGAGGTGGGGCGCCCTGCCCACCACACTTTGGTGCTTGTAAAGAGCTGCTCTGGTGAGAAGGAGACAATGTGCTGCTTTTGGCTGCTAGTCCTGCTGTCTCCTCAGGATTATCTCTTGTTTGTCTGTCTTGGTCTCTGTATTTGGCCGCCTGAAAGTGAGTGCTGGCAGAGTAAGGTGGACTGAGTTAAGTGGGAGTTCAGGGTGAAGGTGAGGTGGGCAAACCCTACCCCGCAGGCCAGCGTGTAAAGCACACCATCTGTGCAGCTGATGGACCAGTGGGGTGCCCTTTTCCCTGAACTGGGGCTCCTGAGGAGGAGCTGGGCAAATGCTGATGCCTGCCAGGCCAGTTTCAAAGTGGTGGATGCATGTGGCTGGTGAGGAGAGGCTGGTGGGATGTCAGGATTGGGCGAGAGGTGTGGGATGGCAGAGTTTAAAAGGAAAACCAGAGACTACCTGGTCTAAAAGGAGTTTGAAAGGAAAACCAGACCTACCCCCCATTATTCCATTGTCCTAGGGGCTACTGGTGGAGGCACAGGGTCTCCAGCTGAGACAGGGCTCTTAGTCCTTGCTGAAGATGTGAGGCTGTCCCTGTGAGAACATCTTCTCGGGTGGGACCTCACCACTGACATGCAGGCATGGACCTCTGGGAACCATGCTGGCAGATGGTGGCACTCGTAAAGGACTGGCCCTTGCAGGGACTGTGCTTTGGGGCTTATGCTGACAGTGCTTGACATCCCAGCAGTATTGGAGAGAAATGCTTGAGCTGTATTTAGCAGGACTAGGGTATTTTTGTTTCATTTTTTTTTCTTTCCCTTGACCATGTGTGAGCCTTCAACTGATTTTGCAACTAGTGCTACATAGCAGAATGATTGTGTAATTAACAGGAACTGGTGCAGCCCTATCTCTCTGGGACTCCAGCCCTCCTTCCCACAGGGATGGAGGCAGACCCACTCTCTCTCACTGCATTTCACCTTCTCTGCCTTCCCTGCTGCTGGGAAGAGCTTTGGGGAACTCCAGTGCCACACCATGTGCTCCTGGGTGCTCCAGTTCCTGTACTGGGCTGGTGTTTTGCTGCAGAGATTTATGGTGGTTCTCCTAGCTTAAACTGTGCCAAAAAATAACAGATGAATTAATTATTTTCTTTTTCTTCCTGTGTCCACTGTACTCCTACCCACTTCCTGGTGGGCCCAGGGGGGTTGTTTCTGTGAAAGGATCCAAGCAGCTGTGGGACTGATGCTGACCTTACTGTTCCTGGACACATGGTATGACTCACACTGATGCACGTGGCAGTGAGGGGCAGGAGAGGAGAGGGGACCCAAGGTGCCTCTGCACTCCAAGGCAGTGGTGTGGGATTTCTCCTGCACTGCTCTTTCTCTGTGGGCATGTCCTTTGTGCTTTTGAGTAGTGGGTTTAAATGCTCCCTGCCCCACAGAGATGGGGATAGTGACTCTGTCCATTCCCCTTCTTGCAAGCTGTGGGTCCTGCCCTGCTCTCTTCCCCCTGTGGTCCTGCAGGACCCCACTGATCCTGGAGGAAGGATGAGTTTTCCTGTCATATTTAATATCTTTCTCAAAGATGAAGGGCAGGAAGCCTTCCCCAGAGGTCAAGTGGCCCAGCCACCTTGAAATATTTTTCCAGGCAGAGTTCAGTACTAGGAATTTCTCTGCCTGGGAGCAACACAGAGCTCAGCCTGCTGCCTGTTGCAGTTAAGGGACCCCCTTCCTCACTGCCTCACTTTTGGTGTGTCCAAATTATCTTAGCACCTTAGACCATTAAGAGCTAATGTCATGACCTCTCCCTAGTCCTGCATTTCATCATCCAAGTATGGTTTCTGTCAGCTCTGTTCATTGAAATCCCCATCTCTGAGAGGCAGTCAGTCCTGGAACTGGGGTGGAAGTCTGCCAAGTGCTTTCAAGACAAGGAGCTCATGCTGGCATCCTCTGGGAGTCAAACCCAGTGTGGAGCCAAGGCTCTCTTGCTGGGGGAATTAACAGCTTTTCCTCTGCCCATTTACACAGAGACTTTCACCTCCCAGAGGTAGCAGCATCCTGTTACCTCCAGAGGCTCCTGCCTTCTCCCGGTGACAGTGGCTGCCTTCCTCCTTGCCCCTCCTGGGCTCCCTGAGGATTGCCTGGCATCTCTGCCTGAATGAAGAATGCTTGCAGTGATCTCATTCAAGCCCCAGTTGCTGCTGGCCCATGGCTGCTGAGCTACATCTCTGCCTGCCAGGGCTCCTTCAAGTTGCCTCCTTGCCTGGCTCGGACCATGGGAGTCAGGGGCAGGTTTGGGCTGATTCTCTCCAAAATGAAAACCCTCAAGGTGCACGCTTCATTTCAACTCTGGCCAACTGTGGTGAAGTCAATAGGAACGCTCACATGCTTAAACCTAATTACTCCTGCAAGCACTTGCAGGGCTGGGACAAGCTTTTTTTTAGCAAGAGATCTTTTGTGGTAGATCTCTTGCATCTTCTCACTGAATTTAGAAAGAAAAATATGCAGGGTGATATCATGTGAGCAGCCCACAGAGCGAGGCCAGCATCAATGTCTGCCCTTTGTGGATTTTGTTGTTCATAATCACTTAGGTGATGCTTAGTAAATACCTGCAGGGGAAAAACCAAGCTGTTTTGAAATGAAGAGACAGTGGAAGGGAGGGCAGGTACTTCCTTTTTTTAATTGAGATTTCTTGGTGTATTTCATGGGCAACTTCCCCATTTCAGCTTACGAGGAGTCAAGAAACATTTGTGCAGAAGAGATCGAAAGGAAACGTGTGAATGAAATGAGAGGGACTGGAAGCAGAAAGGAGGTGAGGGTTTCAGCAGAGTGGTTCCATCATAACTGCTCCCATTTTGCAGGCAGCCAGAGGAATATTCCCACTTACCTTGGGCACCCTGGGCAGGCCATGCCATCAGCACCATAATGTTCAAGTCTAAGGCAGGGCTGGAACTTGCTGGGTACAAGTCCAGGCACCTGTTGGTTTGGCATAGTAGAGGTTCTCTTTTCACCCAAAAAGCACACGTGGACCAGGAGATGCAGTTTAGGGAGAAAGACTCTTCTGTTTTTTTCCTCCCAAGACTACTCCCATGAGGAGGCAGCATGAAGAACAACCATCTGAATGTGTAGCAGATGGGCATTTTGTTTTAGCAGGTGACAATCTTAGTCCTTCATCAAACACTCTTGCTCTTCTTTTATCTCCTGAAATATCAGTGTTTCATGGAGGCAAGCCAGATTTAGCCAAATTTTTTGCCTCTTGCCCCATTTGATGGCTGGGAAAACTGAGGCATGGATGACTCGGTGACTCGGTGAGGGGCAATGTTTGAGAGCAGAAGCAGGGTGTAGGCTGCTTGCCTGCCTGAGGCTGCAGCTCTGTGGCTTCCCCCAAAATCTTGCTGCTGTCTCCATCCCAGGAGAACATTTTCCTCTGGTGTGGCATTTCCCAGTGCTAAGCCCCTTTTTCATGTTAATCTGACTCTTGGCTCACCTTCGGACGTGCAGGGACTGTTTGGAGGTGAGACCTTCACGCAAGACTTCTGCTGTGAATGGAGCAGGAGTGATTTACAGCCCGTCGAGTGCAAGTTGCCAACCTGGATGTCTGCTCCCTAGTTGCTTTGTGTAATCAGAAAAACAGTGGTAAAGGTGCGAAAAAAACAGAAGGGAAAAAAAAAAAAGGAAAAAAGGGCGGGGGAGAGGAGGGGGCTGGAGAAGATGAAGGAAGGAGAGAAGAGTTAAAGGCAGGAGAGAATGCCCCTGGCAGGGGAGTGGGGAGCGCCGGGCTTTGTGCTGCGGGGCCCGCCGGCGGCTGCGCCCCCAGAGATTCTCCCGTGACACTTCCACGAGGCAGAGGGGGAGGAGGAGGAGGAGGTAGAGGTGGAGGAGACAAGCCGGGGGTGTGGAGCAGGGGGGGCGAGCAGAAACAAAAGGAAACCAGCTGCAGAACTTCCTGAAGGCGGAGAGGGGGCCGCGGAGCGCGCAGTGCCGGGCGGCTCCTGCGGCGCTGGGGAGGGGGCGGCAGCGGGACCCTGCCCGCCGCGGCTCCGCCACCATGACCAGCGCGATCCTGAGGCGGAACTCCAGCAAGCAGGGCCTGCAGAACCTCATCAGGTGAGCGCCCACCTGCCCGCGGACCCGCTGCCGGCTCCGGCGGGATGTGCCCGCGCCCAGGGGCGCGGAGGGGGACGCCGGGGGGAAAGGGAGCGTGTTCCAGACCGACCATCTTCGTGTCCCTTTAAATCGGCGGAATTTCGTCCTTACCCTGGTTTTCCAGCAGACCCCATGCATTGGAAGGAAGGATAATAGATAACCCTCCCTCTCCTCCCCTAAAGCTGTATGAGAAAAGCAGATTTGAACTTACTGATGGCTTTTCCAGGAGCTCCCAACTGAAATAACTGAGCACAACTGTACTGTGACACTCACCTGAGCCGCTGGTTTCCCCTCTCCCTGCAAGGGATGCCTCAGTACGTGGCTTTTTGTGTCTCCCGAGTGCTGAACGCTTCTGCCTAGAAAAAGGATTTTTCTTTTTTCCCCGCAGGATCTGTACGTTGTGCACGCTGTGATGCGCGTTTTTAATTCAGAGATCAGTACAGGGCTGGATCCTCCCAGGGCTGCAAGCTGACACCGCTCTTTTTTCGATTTAATTGATCACAATAGTGCTTTGAACCTTTCCCTCAGAGCATAATTGCCAGGGCAGGGAGGTGGATGGCTCAGTTGGGCTTGCTCCCGTTTGTCAGCCGTGCGCTGAGCCCGGGAGGACGGCTACATTGTCTGCTGGCTTTGAGATTCCCTGCCATGCGGCCACTGTGCTCTTCCCTGGGGGCTGGAATCGCTGCTTCCCTCCGTGGGTCTCTGGGATCCATCCCTGGATGATGGTGGTGTGCCACACTGGTGGCCCTGACTGGGCTGAAGAGAGGCACTTCTCACCTTTTTCATATTTAGTTGAGCAGATTGGGTGGGTGAGAGGTGGGATTAGGCAGAGGTGGACTCACATTCTGCACCTCGGGTGCCTCTTGGCTCCCTTGTGCTCTCTGTGACTGCTGGTCTCCAGCTGAGAGGTGGAGGATGTCACGGTGGGGTTTATTTCACCGGGCGTTTTCCAGTCAGTTTGGGATCTCCTTGATTGGTAACGCAGCCTCTAAACCTCACCTCTCAATAAGTTCCTTGCCTTGGAAGGTAAATGGGCGCCTACAGCCCATCCAGTCCTTGCCACTTTCTGCCCTTCTGGACCCAGGGAAGTTGGCAGGAAAGCTCCCAGTGGTTGCACAGGCCCCTGGGGTGGAAAATGGGCAGGAGGAGCTGACTCCTCTCGGTTCATCTTTTGTTTGGCCTGTTGGACCCATTCCCTGGTCTCAGCCCAGGGGGATGGGATCTGAGTTACACGTCCCTGTTTCAGAGCAGGGCTTTGTCAGCAAACCTCTGGGGTGTGCATTCGGCAGGGATGAGCTCAGATTTGGGGCCAGCTGGTACTGAGGAGGACCAGGGAAATGAACTGGGGTGGGAATCGCCTGCTTACAGCTGGGTAGCAATTTATTTCGCAGGGTGACAGATGGGGGGAGCGAGGGGAAGCACATGTGCTTCATTCAGAGAAAAGGGGTGCCCAAAGGACTGTCCTCAGCATAGCCTAAACCAGGGGTGTTTTCCTGTCCTCAGTGACATCTCCAAGTTCCTCCTGCTTTGGATAAGGGACTTTTGGTGTCCCTGAGACTCACAGGGACTTTTTTTACAAGGTGACATGTTTCCTGAGTAGGGTTATTACATTTAACCTGATTGAGGTTTAGCTTTGTGGCTGTGTTTTTCCAGTCCTGCTTACAGATAAGGAATGGAGTGAGGGATTTCCATGGTTTGCACACAAAAAGCCTCACTTATGCTCACAGGATTCAAAAGTGGAACAGGCAGGGTCTGCTCCATACACACCATAGCCCATTTTGCAGCTGCATTTTTTCTCCTCGAGCAGTTTCTCCTGGAGTTCCTGAGATCAGCTGTGGGGCTGGCTCTGCAAGTCCTGCCAGCTTGGCTGCAGGAAGGAAGGAGCTTCTCTAGGGGATGGCTCGAGGCTCCTGCCTTTAAGATATGTGGCTGTCATGATTGCTGTGCTCTGCTTTTTTCTGTCCCAAGGTGGCTGCCACAGAGTGGTTACACTGTGTAGGTCCTGAGCTCTTCTGGTGTGTCCCGAGTGCTTTGGAGACCTGGAGCACACAGTGAAAACAGCTGCTCAGAGCCCTAACCACGAGCTCTGGGGAGATCAGTGTGGTGTCAGGATTTACCTGGCTGCTCCTGCTGCAGGGCAACAGCAGGGAGAACCAGGGAGTTACCTTCTCTGAGCACTGCTCAGCTACAGGAGCTGCTAGCCAGCTGTCCAACAGCTGGGCTAAGGGTTCCTGAGCTAAAACCAGTGTAAGTCTTGTGGATTTTGGGTTGAAGAGCTGAGTCCCAATGCTTTAAGCATCCTGCTTTGTGCTTGATACAAAACCCCAGCATCTCAGACAAAGGGGCCCTTGGGTGAAGCATCACCCAGATATCAGTCCCAGGAGTCAGATTTGCATTAAATGGCTTTTCCACTGACCTCTGGCAGGCTTAGTGCACACAGTGCTCCGGAGTGGTTTGGTGTGCTTGGGATCACTAGGACACATTGGAGACACCTGGAGGCTGAAGCACTCAGCCAGTACTCAAGGAAACATCTTTCACCTCTGCCCAGCCAGGAGGTGGGCTGGAAAAATCAGCCCTCCTTCTTCCTCACTGGCTTTGCAGAAGGTGCAGGCAGGGATGTTCCATTGACATCTGGAGGCTGAAAAGAGCCCAGGGTGAGGCTTTGCAACTGCAGAGCACGAGTGGCTGAGTAATTACCTGGGAATGAGAAGAATGGGCAATTGCAGGGCTATCTAGCTTCCCTGCTTTGGCCCGTGTGCCCAGGCACTCCCCTTGTCCAGCATAGTTTCTCTATCAGGATATCACTGGGGAAGTATTTCCCCCTTTGTAGCAAGCTTACAGCGATGATCCCTCACACGCCCACAAGGCTTTGTATTTTTTCAAAGTCCTCTCCAAACATGAGCCACTTTATCTTGTTATCACGATCTCTTTCTCCTTATCCTTCTAATGAATTCCTATAAATAAGATAGGGATCCAGCACCTGTCATGTCGATTCATTCACTTCATTATCTGCTCCTGCTGGAATTTTACTCTCCCTCTATTTATCGAGCCTGAAGTGTTTCACAAAAGAATATGGCTGTTTAATTAACCTACAAATCAGCCTCTCTGTAAAGCAGCTGTGCTGCTCCTTGGAACTGGATTATTGGGCCTGGTGGCTGACACTGCTCCCCCGGGTGCTGTGGTGGCTTGCTGCAGTGGTGTCCCCTTTGCTGGGCTCTGGGTGCCTGGCTGGGATGTGCTGCCCTGGGGAGCAGTGTGTGGGCATATGGATGTGAGTTGGGAGCACTGCTGCTCTTGTCTCTTTTATCTGGCACGTGGCTGAATCTGGGGTGCCATTAGGAAGCGAGCTGTGATTTGTTCTTGGGGAAAAAGGACAGTGTTCTTACATGCTACATCACCCCTTTGCTTGCCAGCACAACGGGGACCTGGTCCAGAGCAGGGGCTCCAGAGCATGGCTGCTGCAGAGCAACAAATAAGCCAGTGTCTCTAATTGTATGTCTTTGCTATGCCATGGAGTTTGAAGTACAAATAATCCTGTGGGAAAAGGGGGCTGGATCTTGAGGATGAAAAAGCTCAGGGGAAGAAAACAAGTCAGAAAATTTGATCACGGGATAGAGCTAATTATTTACTCTGTAGGATGGGATTTTTGCTTTGTTATCTTCTGTGGAGTCATTAACATGGGAAGCCAGAATGTGAGATGTGAAATGAATCTTGCACAGTGCTGTGTTTTGGCCTGCTGTATGTGATGAGATGCCTGCCACCTCCAGCACTCGTGGGTCCTGGCACCCATGAGGTGCTGCAAGGCCCCTTCTTTCTCCCTGCAACGCGTTACTGCGTGTCCAAGCAGTGCTCTTGGTGATGCTTAGAGTTCCTCAGCACTATGGTAGCTTTAAAATTCCCTGAACTTGAATTTTGGTGCGTGTCATGAGTGTAATATTTGGTTTGGTCAGGATATGGGGGCTCTGCCCAGCTCTGTGGGACGCCTTCCTTTCTGCCTGCATTCGATGTTTCCCAAAGCTTGCCAGGATGTGTCTCAGCAGGGAAGATGCTACTCCAGTATTTTTGTCTTGACCTCCTGAGTGCTGAGCTGGGAACAAGGAGCTGGAAGCACTTGGGAGGGCTGGATGGCGCTTTGAAGGGGAAGAACATTTTTTGTGGGGTGGGGGAGTGTGTGGTTGATGCCAGGATGTGGTCTGGGCACAGTTTGTTGCCTGGGAGATAGCTACTGCTTCCAGGGGCTATTGCAGCACCCCTTTGCTTCAAGTCCCTGGCTCCCAGATAGGTGTAGGGAGCAAGGAATTCTTGCTGCGAAGAAGTGGGGCAGCTCTTTAGGGGAAGATGGGGAAACTGAAACGTGTAGGAACGAGCCAGTAGCAGAGCAGTTGTGTGGGAAGAGGAGGGATACCTGCATGGGGACACCAGGGGACACAGGGCCTCCATCAATGTGATTCATGCTTTGCAATGCTGCCTCAATGTGTCATGAGGAGCCTATGTGCTTCCCTTCTTGAGTCTTCCCTATTTTGATGTTTTTATTAGTGGCATTCATTTCTTTATCTCTCTGTGCCCCATTGGCTTGGCCAGGGCAGAACAGATGGGCACCTTTGTGGACCCCACAAGTGGAGGGTAGATGGAAAGGGAGACATGAGCAGAGGCTGCTGGCAGGGAGGAGCATCCAGGAGAGCCCTTTGGGCCTGACTGATGGCATGCCTGGGGGATTTCCACATCCCAGGGTGCCTTCTGTGGTGCCAGCTGCTTGCAGGGTGATGCCACCGTGTTCTGTAACCCAGGAGGAGCCTGGGGATTTGCAGCCCAGCAGAGCTGTGGGGCAGGATGAGGGTAAGGGCTAAGCCGGTGCGTGGTGGGTAAGTCCCTCCCTGGGTGCCTTGTGGGGTGCCCACCCTCAGCTTTCACCCCAAGGATAACAGCTCATCCTTTCCCTCCAGTGGAAGCAGCTCATCTGTCCCCTCTGAGTACTCTGTGGATACATTCCCAGATTTTTTCCAGCCCTGGGGTTTGCTTTGTCAGAACTCCACCTACCACTGACCTTTCCCAGAAACCAGTGCATGGGTTTTGTTTGCCTTTAGCCTGTCCTGACCCAGATTTTTTACCTGCTTTCAGGCAATTGGATGTTCAGGGCCTGAACTTTGAGCCTATGGAAATTTTGGGAAGCTGTAGTGAGCCTTTGAGCCCATCAGGGCTGCAACCACAGGTCATTGGCCTCCTCTGATGGTGTGGAGAAGGACCACCATGTGTATCTGAGCGTGGCTCAGCTCGGAAGAGCGCTGGTTGGAGAAGCTGAGGCCTGAGACTTTGCAGCTGGGATGGTGTCTAAAAACTAATTTTCAGCTTCCAGATTTTTTTGATTTCTCCTTCTCCCTCCATTTCTAACTCTTTTGATGGAACATCAAATAGCATCAGCACCATCCCTCAGCTCTATGGTGGGCAAAAGGCAACTGGGGCTGCCAAGTGCCTCAGCAAGAAGCTGGGATGCCATGCCCTCAAACACAGGATTTTGGGATCAGTATTTTGGGGCAGACTCTTTTTCCTCATGAAGATGCTCTGTCCTAGCACAGAGGGAGTGAGGGCTTGCTGTGCATGTGGATCCTGCTGCAGCACAGCCCGTCAGTGATGGCCGTAGAGGAGGAGATCCCAGCGCTCCCAGGGCGTGGAGCAGCAGCGTTCTCACGTTCTCACGGCCTCTCAGACAGCAAACTCCCTCCTGCTGCTGGGGGGACCGCCTGGCCCCGGGGCTGCCGAGGGAGGGCTGAGCCAGCTGTGCTATAAAAAACACCACACTGATACAAATCTTGCTCTTAATCCCGGTTTGGAGCAGGGATAAGGCAATTGCTCACCTTTCTAGGCTCAGACTTGTTTTCCAGCAGAATCCTGGAAGGATGCTGGCTGAGTAGCCGAGGCAGGGAGGCTGTGGAGTCTTGCTTCCCTCTTAAGGAGGAGAAAAATAAAATACAAAAGCTGGGTAAGGCAGTCTGCATCTCTTTGGCAAGTCTGTTTTCTCCTCTGACATGCTTCTCCCTTGCAAAAACAGAGGCCAGACTTCCTGCCCTGTAGAAAAAACCCTCCAATTCCTTGAACCTTCGGGCTGAGATGGAGAGACCGTGAGAAAGAGCCATGGTTGGAGGTCGTACCCAGCACTGATTTCTCACACCTACTGAATGCAGTGGAGTGCTGGGAGGGCTCTGGCTCCAGCCCTTTCCTCCCCCTGCCAAATTCCTGGCCGGTGATGTTGATACATTTTGCACCAGCCTATCTGTGTGCTAAGGACCCACGGTCCTGAGGGTGCAATTCATCATCTTGGAGGCCATTCGTTTGGATTCTGTCTGCCGTGATTAAAATCAATAATAATAAAAAGAAACAGTTGTTCCCCCTGGTTGCCTGGTGCCCCTGTGAGGGGTTGTGCATCACCTATGGCGTCTGGAAGCATGGAGCATTCCATGTATTTTGCTGTAGCCACAGTCCTGTGAGTGGCATGAGGGGACAGATGAAGGACCAGCCCTGCTTTCATCCCTCCTCCAGGGTCTGCTCCTGCCATTTGCCACCAGCTTTCTCAAGTGTATCTTGTTTTGCTTGTGGGAGCAGTAAATTACTATCCTGGGGCTTTCCCTGCCTGTCATGCCACAGTGACAGGTCAATCTTTGCAGGGGATTTTATGAAGGCTAAACTAGGCAGAGTTTTATATGTGGCACATGTGATGCGTGGCTGTACATCTGCACATCCTTCTCAGGGCAAAAAAGGGATGTGCTTGTGCAGAGGAAATCCAAGATCTGTTTAAAAAAAGAAGAGTTGCTTTTATTTTTATAAGGGAGATAGGTCTCTGCGATGCTAAATGTGGTCTTCCTTTTATTTCTGCTTGATGAAAGTTTGGGATGTATCATGTTCTGTTCAGATGCCTTGGTGTGTCCTTATCTCCCCATACGTGCTCCCTCTCCACAGCCCCAGAGTTCCAGCAGGAGCTGGAGATGGGCTCTGTGGCCACTCCTGGGTGTGAAGCAGCTCTGTCCTGCTGTTCACATCCTGAAGGTGACCCATGATTTAAAGGAGAAATGGGGAAACGTGGCCAAGACGGCACAGCTCCGTGCGGGGTGGGGAAGCTTGGTATGAGAACAAGGCTGAGGGTGAAGCACATAGATGCATTTTTTCCTCTCCCCCTGCCCCCCTTCTTGTTCAAACTCTGTAGCCTGGGCTCTGAACGGAGCAATGCAGCTGAGGAATTACATGAATGTATGGGAGGGAGAGGCTTGTGGAGTATCTCTGGCTGCCTTTGACTGACACGCTGCTGTTTCGGAACTAGAATAACTCTCCTGAGGCGAGGCTGAAATAAACTTCAGGATGTGACATAATAATTCTTGATTTTATTTCTTTTCTCAGTCTCCCTGTCTTGTGCTGCTATCCTCACCCCGTTCCTTATTCAGTGGGACGATGACCCAGCTGTAATCTTTGCTATCCAGCCACGTTACTCCTAAGGCATGGAAACCTATGACTTCTGTGGTGGCCTGACACCAGTGGTCCTGAATGACATGAGTGGAGGCTTTATCTGTGGATTTCAGCATACTTGACTCAGTCACACAGAGCCATTATATGCCACTAATAAGTGATTAATTTGTTGGCAGAAAGTCAAGTGGCTGAGGGAGCTGTAGCCTTCAGAGGGTGTGCTCTTCCCTTTCGTGTGACAGGGTGAGCTGCACATCTCCTGCCAGCAGTCAGGGCCCTTTATAAATGTGTGATAAATGCAATATGAAATAAAGCCTGGCAGCTCTGCTCGGCAGCAGATGAATTTGTGGATGGTCCTAGGCCATGTTCTGCACTGATGTGGTATCTCCCACTGTGATAGGGCAGTGCAGGCTGCATGGAAGGGGAAGGTCCCTTGCATTGGTTCTGGCATCTCCCTTTCCCAAACCTCCACAGAGAGGAGATGGGATGGCTGCCCTTCCCAGTTCTCCTCCAATTCATGCAGCCCCATGGCTCCCAGGGATATCTCTAGCTGTGGTGGACGCTGGGTTTTTCAGAGGTGATAGGGTAATTTATCTTCTGGGGCTGCACATGGCTCCTCCTGCATCCTGTTCCCAAAACCTCTTCCCTCTTGTGCCCTGGCTTTGTGGGAGCAACCTACCCAACAGAGGTGGCAACCAAAGCCAGCACACTCCTGGCCTGGTACCCCAGTGAGCTCAGGAGACAGGAATGTCCAGTGTATTGGTAGAGGGTTCCTGAATTTTTCTGGCGCTGCTCTGTAAAGCCCAAAGCCTCTGGGAGGCATTTGATTTTCCTTTCTGGAATTAGCTTTAGTGCTGAAGGTTGGGCTTGGGCCAGCAAAGCTTCCTTTGAGCCGTCAACCATGCAAAAGACTCCTTGAGTCTGCAGAGTTTCCCTTAAACACAGCTCATCTGCTGCCAGAAATTTCCCTTGCCTGAATATTAAAATCTCCTCAAGTGCTGGTGAGGAATTGCCCGAAGGAAACGTGACCTTCCCAGCCATGCTGGCTTGTCTGGAGTGGGCTTTTGTGGCCGTGTGGAGCAGGGCAGCCAGAGTGTGGGTGCCTGTACTGCTGTGCAGGAAGAGGTGTTCTGCAGTGCAAACAGAAATAAAGCCCCTCCCTTGGCTGGGGGTCCAGAGGGAGGTGAGGTCAGGAGCTGGATCTGAAAGAGGCAGCTGGCCCTGGTCAGAGCAGAAATCTAAGCATCCCAAATGCTTGGCAGGCACGGTCTCTGTGGGCACAGCTGAACCAAGGTGCTTTCAGCTCATCCTCACGCCTGCAGGATGTCCTCAGGAAGAGAGGAGCCCATTCCACAAAGCGTGTTTGGCTCAACCAAGCCATCCAAAAGCTGTTGGCAGAGATGTAGGGACCGTGTAAGAGAAATGACCCAGCCCTGTGATGAGCTCTTGCTGGAGCAAATCTTGCCACAGCTCTGGGCTGCTGGGGCCACTGAGGTCTCTCTACCTTTTCTCCTCCCTTCTCCAGTCACACTAAAGTCTGTTTAAGGGGGGGAATTTCCTTTCACATTGCATGAAAATCCCTCTGCAGAGGGGTTTTATGAAGGCAGATGGCTGGATTCAGGCATGTAGCATGCTGTAGCTCATCTTGCAGCTCCTCAAGCTTCAAGCCTTGCTTTCCATTTCCCTATCCTGTGATGGGTGAAATGAAGTTTTGGTCCCACTGGCAGCTATGAGTCTGCTTCTTCCCCAGACCTGCCCAGCTTGGGACCAACCTGGGGCAGTGCTGGCTGGAGGTGAAGGTACGTGGGATCAGCCTTGTCCTGAAGCACTGGGTAATTATTTCTAGGATTGGGAAAGACGGTTGTGAAATACCACTGTGGGCTGAGCACGCTGAGTTACTGAATGGGGTTGTGAACAATTAGAGCAAATGGGAGACCATGGCCCCGTTCTAGTAAATGGAACCATTTGGAAATTAAATCTTTCCACCTTTTTGCTTCGAAAGGCAATTTAACAGCTGACCCCCTGCTCACACTTGTGCTTGTCCAAATTGAAATGGCACATTTTGTCTGGGGTCCAACAAACCCCTGTAGCTGACCCAAACACAAGGACTTTGGCAAGGCTTAGTTTCTCATTTGCTTGTGTTTTTTTGCTTCATTTTGTTTTGTTTGTTTTTCACTAAAGACAAATATTTGTGCTGCTCGGTCAGTCCAAAAGTAATCATCCTTTTTCCTTTGCTTGTCAGTGTGATTACTGAACCCCAACACATCACTTATTAAACCTCCCTCCCCTACCAGCCTATTTGAGCATGACAGAGAGCTCAGAATCTGAAAATAAATTCAGTTTAGGTGTTTGCTGGAGTGTGCTGGTATCTTTGAATCTGTGGGGGCTTTACCTGCAGCCCTTTTTGCTGAGCAGAGGCATGGTGTTCTCAGCATCGCAGCCCCCCCAGGATGCTCGGAGTGTCTGAGGCACATCCCAGCACAGCAGCGGGCAACCTGGAAGCTGGGATTGCTCTGTGACAAAGCTGGATTGCTCTGTGACAAGGGGAGCTGGGAAAGTTATTTCTCTGCTTTTGCAGAAAAATCCTTCTCCCCAGAACGGTCGCCCCCGGCTCTGTCCTCAGCCTGCTCGGAGGATGCAGGGACAGAATAGCGAGCCGGTGAGGTCATGGGGAGAGAGTTAGTCACATCCAACTGGGAAAGGGAGAGCGCTGCCAACCAGTGTTGCTCTCACAGTGTGGAAAGCTCATGTGGTTCAGAAGGGACCCCCCCCTCCAGAGAGAGCACCCTGGCCAAGCTGGGGATGTTGGTGGAGCACCGCCTCTGAAGCAGCTTCCCAAGGAACTGGTGGAAGGAGTGAAAGATTTTAATCAAAAACTTTTTCTGGCATGAACGTGGACTTTGCTTCTCATAACTGGGGCGATATGGGCGAGAGGGGGTTAAGAGCCTTTCCGAATTGGAGACTATCTGGAGCTGTCGCACAAGGGAGGGAGATCATGGCAGAGTTTAATGAATGACTTCATTTATATATTAAAAAAAAAAAACCAACAACAACATGGTGGCTTCCTGCCAGGTCCACAGACAAGGGTTTCTATGGGAACCTGAGGAAAAATAATAAATAGGAGTGTGGGATGAGTAGGGAAGGGAGGAGGGGAGCTCAGGCTCGGGTCTGGGTCTGCTTTGTTCCTCATGGAGACCAAGGTGGCAAGGGGCGATGACGGGGTAAAAAGGGAAAGAGCTGAATTTGGTGCTTGCAGAAAGACCCCACCCAAAATAAGGCAGGCAGTGGCTACACTGCAGTGGAGCATTCTCTTGGGCGAGTCCTGGGGTCTGCTTTGTTCCCTGCTCCTCTGTGGGCACAGCAGGCACAGGCAACCTTTCTTCACTGGGCTCACAACCTGGCTTTGCTGCCTTGGGGCAGGTGGGAGTTTGGGAGGGCAGGGATTTGGAGTCGTCCCCAGCTTCCTGACAGGATGGTGGTGGGACCACTGTGCAAAGGGATGCTACTGGGGCTAAGCTCAACAGTCCTGCTCGCACTGCAGAGGAAAATAGGCTCTGAGTGAGTCTTCCATGGAAAGGCTAACAAGGTTCACAGTGTAATTAGAAAGGCTACGTTTTTCATCAGTTAATCCCAATGGGCTTCCCCCCCCCCCCCCCGCCCCCATTGCTGGATAGGGAGGTATATGCCCTGAACTTCAAAAGAAAACAGCTTTTTGGTGAGACCCATGGAGAAGTGAGGCCCTCTTACGTGCTTGATAGTCCACACTGAGGGCATAGCCAGGCAGGCTGGCAGAGTGGCACTCCTGGGGCCAGCTGAAACCTGTCCCTCATTCACTCAAACTGGGCTGAAACACCTCTCAACTAAGGCATTTCTGTTTGGATTATTTCCCTTCATTTTCTCTTCCACAGGCTCTTTGTTCCATTCTGAATAATGTTGCTCTGTATCTCCCATTGAGCAGGTTCATCCTCAGAGAGCTGTGCTCCTCAGGGTGTGCCTGAGGTGGGGAAGTGCAGGTTGGTCTGGGTCCTGCTGCTGGTGGGAAACCGACTTCCCAGCTCACATTTGTGTGCCTTCCTGAAAGACATTTCTGTAAACAGGCTTGAAAATGCCAGGGGAAACAGCTTTTGTGTCTGCTTTGGACCTGGCTGAGCCAGGTGTGAGTGGGGTGAAGGAGGCATCAGCCCCAGCATCAGTCCTGCGTACCACAGATCAGACCTGCCCAGCTCCAGCTGCCATCACAGGCCCTTTGGGGGAGTGGTGGCCACCCCATGGCATGTCCCTTCCTGCCTGAATCTCAGCTGGTGCTGCCAGTGGAGCAGGAGCTGATCCCACGTGGGGGGCGCCTGGACTGGCGTTATCACCGGAGAAGGAATGTGGCATCCGCCTTATCGCTTCCTTGGGGATGCAGGAGGCTGTTCTGTTGACAGAGGCATTATTGTGCAGCAGTTGAGATGTCTGGGAGAAGCCAGGGCAGGTTTTTCTTCTCTGCAGGGTTGGCAGGAGGCCAGTCAGGGCAGAGCAGGGCAGGACATAGGTGCTGCCATCCGCCGCTGTTTCTGTGGCTCCTGGTCAGGCAGGAGCAGCTCAGCTGCCTAAGGAAACTCATCCCCAGGGTACAGATCTTGCCTTCTGTGGGCCAAAGCTTGAGAGGGTGGTGTTGGATGTCTTGCAGCACTGCAAGACCCTTTACAAACCCTTCAGACACCTTGCAGCATTGCAGGACCACTTCCAAACCCTTCCAAATGGGGGGTGCAAAGCTGTTTTTGCAGGGAATGGTGCTTTGCAGTGGGCTTCAGCCCACAGGCAGGTGGGAAGAGGATATGTACCACATCTTCCTTCTAGAGACTTGCAGGCTCTCCTGCCCCCCTCTCCCAGTGCCTGTGTCCCACCTTGTCCTTGCCCATCAGTCTGTCCCACTGCGGAGCTGTGCTGGTGGAGGTGAGGATGCCGCTTGGAGGTGGCGGGAGCGCTCCTCTGCAGAAGGCTCCTGCTTGCTGGGGCGACCCCAGACACCTCAGAGGATTGTTACCAGGTTTCACAGGACTGCCTGATGGCATTAAAGATGGGTTTTCCCTCTGGCTTGGCAGGCTGACAGCACAGTGGAGCGTGGAAGATGAGGAGGAGGCGGCGAGAGAGCGGCGGCGGCGGGAGCGGGAGAAGCAGCTGCGGTCCCAGGCAGAGGAGAGCCTGAATGGCACCGTCCCCTGCCCCGAGAGCGCCGCGCTGGCACAGCAGAACCAGTAAGAAATACCCGTGGATAAATCCTCCAGCAATGCACGTTTTCCCTGCAGCAAACCCCTCCTGCAGCCACTGAGTGTGTGTCCCTGGTGTTTGGGGAAGATGGGGAAGTTCCCTGACAGGTTTGGGCTGGGGGATTTGCAGGCACTAGCAAATGGTGTGCTTTCTTCTTAGGGCAGAAAACCCCACAGGTCCTGCTTGGATTGTTTTCTTGGCTGGAGGCTGAGGGTTTTACTGTCCTGAGAGTTTGCACTGGGACAGCTTGGGGCAGGCTGGGCTCTGGTAGGGAGTCCCCATTGCCAGTGATTTCAGTGCTTGGGTAAATTTCAACTTGGGAGTCGTCCTACACTGAAAGTAATGGAGTTTCCTGATACATGGAAAGACAGATGTGCCTGAGGAGGTGCACACAATCCCAGGCAGATCACAGTGCAAGCAGTCACCTATCCTTGCTAAGCTTCCCATTCCTTCCTTGGAGGATGCTGTCCTGGCACTGGGAAGCATGAAGCAGCACCTGAGCTGGTGCAGTTCAGAGCTCCAAGGGTTAAAATTGACTTTGTGTTTTAATGGGGCAAGTCCTAGATGGAAATAGCTCAGGAGGCATCTATGGAGATGCTGAGCTCTCTGCTGTCAAAGAGGAAACACCTGGAGCAGGGATAGGATGACATCCCCAGCATCCCACGACACATCCTACTGCAGCCTCCCCACGTCCATGGTGCAGCAGTCCAGATGCTGTGCAGCACTGGGGCTAGCACAAAATCTAGTCTGCACTCTGAATTGCCAAATTCTTGTCTCAAAGTCCTCAGTGTTACCACTATTCAAGTGTTATTTCTAAATCTATTGAACACAATGGAAAAGTGGTGGCAGGATTTGGAGTTATAGTCACAGAGAAGCAACATCTTCATTTTACTGAGAAAAAAGCAGAAGTTATTTATGAAAACCTATTTTTTTTTCCATTGAAAGATCATTTTTTTTTCCCAAGATGCTTCCAAAATTATTCAGGACTTTTTTTTTTAATATAAAAGCATTGCAAAACACCTTCACAATCTTTTGTGGAAATACACACGGTGATATTCTGCAGACAAAGCTGCTGCAGTCTGCTCTAAAAGCAAACAGAAGGTCTGGAAAGTAAGAATAGTCATTAGCTTTTCCAAACCCCCACCCTCACGTGGGGGCTAGGAAATAATTTGAAAAGGTGTTTAAAACAGCAGATGAGATCTCTGGTCTCTGCTTTGCTGGTTGGTGCTGTGAGCAGGCTCAGGCCCAGAGCAGTGTGCAGTAACCCAGCCTGCAGGCTCCAGTCCTGTTGGCACGGGCACAGCCGTGCTGCTGGCCCCACAGCACCACTGGCATGGCCCAAATTCAATTGAGTGCTTAAGAGGACAATGACAGGAACAATGACAATGTCACTGACACTGACATTGAGTGCTTAAGTGGACAATGACAAGAACAACTCCTAAAACGAAGGGTTTTGCTCCCTGCTCCATGATGCCGAAGCTTGCTGGGCCAGGCTCAACCCCAAGGATGTTTCTTCTTCTCTGGCCATTCCCTGGTTTTGTTTACAGCTGCTGACAGCCACCTGGGCTTGCTCATGCAGCCAGGGTCAGCCCTGGCTATTAATCTTCTGAAAAGCTTCATTCTCTCTTGTGTAAATCCTGCCCCCTCCTTCCTGTGGCTCTTCCCACGCTGGGACTTGTCCTATCCATGTCACTCCCCTTAGTTCAAACCCACCCTTGCATTTTCTTGCTCCAAAGGGACAGAGTGACCCTTCTGCTCTTCCTTACCCCCACTAGAGAAAGCCAGGAACAGTCAGGAGAACAGAGGGTTTGCAGGAAAAAGGCAGGAGTGTTCTTGGGAGCCAGAGGGATGGACATCAGCTGAAGTGGTGATGATGGGGCTGTGCTGGCTCTGTGCTTCTCCTGGGGCTGGGTTTGCAGAGGGACACAGGGAAGCTGCCAGTTTTCTGACAGCGTTCAGCCAGTCAGTCTCCCTTGCTCCCTGGGAGCTTTTCTGTTATCCTGAGCACACATTTGTGGCCAGGGCCACAGGTGCTGGAATGATTTTGCCATGGCTATCTTCAACAGTACAGCTCACCCGGAGAAGAATGAGTGGAATAACTGAAAGGAGAAGGACTGTGTCAGGCTGTGGCTCTTCCAGGCCAGGCTTAGGCCTTTTTGCACGCCTCTCATGCTAATTTTCCTTCTTGCTGTGTTTCAGCTATGACTTTAAGCCATCTGGGACTTCGGAGCTGGAGGAAGACGAGGGGTTCAGTGACTGGTCCCAGAAGCTCGAGCAGCGCAGGCAGAGGTGGGTCGGACACAGATGAACCAAGGGGAGGGGTACCCCTGTCCCCAGCAAAAGGACTGTCCTGAGGAGGGGTGACCAAGCCCAGGTCAAGTCTAGCATGTGTAAGAATGAGGCCATCAGCAGGACAGAGCAGGCCCCACAGCACTGGGACAGATGCTCTCTGCCTGCCCTTTGGGCTGGCAGGGGGGAATGGCCCAGGGACTGCCCCAGGCTTGGGGATGTTTGGATTGAGCTTTGTGCTCCAAGCAGTGGCAGCCTGCCAGGACTCCTGGGTTTGGAGGAGTGACAACAGCAGATTTAAGCCACCTGAGCTGCTGCAGGGGCTGAAATGGTCTCTAACATAATCCAGGCCAGCCTAAAAAGCTGTTCTAAGTTATTGCTGCTTCCTGGCTCATGTCAGCATAGTGGGTGTTATGGCCCCAGCCCACCTTGTGCCTGACTCCTCTTTGAGCAGGGAAAAACAGGCAGCAAAGAGCCCTGGGAGCCCTCCCATCACTCCTCCCTTACAGAACTCCTGCCTTAACCACTTCCCTTGGATACTGCCTACCTGCACATGAACTCTGTGACTCAGCTCTCTTGGCAGCTTGATTTTGTAGGGAATTTTTGACATAGCCTCTTCTTTAGCCTGAAGAATTCTTTGCACAGAGAGGTGGTGGATGCCCCTTCCCTGGAAACATTTAAGGTCAGGTTGGATAGGGCTCTGAGAAACCTGATCTGATTGAAAAGGTTCCGGCTTATTTCAGATGGATTGGACTAGATGACCTTTAAAGGTCCTTTCCAACCCAAACTATTCTGTGACTGAAAAAATGCTTAAGATTAATATTTACTGCTGAATAAATAAAAATGAGCTCAAAGTTTTGTTACTTTTCTCCAGACCTTGTGGTTGAACCACGTTGCAAGCTGTACCTTTGCAGCCCTGGCCCCACAAGCACTTCTCAAGCACCTCCAAGGCCTAGCACAATGTAATTATAACATCTGTGGGAGCAATTAGAAATCATCTGCTTTTTGGTTTGCTGCCTCTTTTTCCAGCCCTCCTTGCAAAGAGCTTTTCTGGAAAGAAAGGCTACTGCTTTTCTCTCCTTGGCTTTCAAAAGGGAATTAGTTGGAATTGACATTATGCTCCCCTGGTATTTCTCGTTGTGTTTTTATGTGTTTATCCTGTAGCTGAGCAGGGGAGGTGCTGTTCATGGCAGGTGAAGCCCATCAGTGAGAGGTGGTACTTTAAAAGCAGGAGCTGTAGGTGGAGGCTGGTTGGGAGAAGCAGCTGAAGGAGCTCAGGTTCTGTGGGCTGGCAGGGGGTGAGCCTTTGTAAAGGCTGGGCTTGCTCTCACAGCAGGGGCTGTGCCCTGTAAGGTCCTTGCAGCAGCTTTCTCCCTGGGGAGCTGCTTCATCCAAGGGGCAGCCTGGAGGGTGCTGAGAGCACAGGTTGGTTGTGTGTCTGCCTGTGCTGCCCTGTGCTGGGACAAGCAGTGCTGTGCTCAGGCTTTCCCAGCTCCCTTTGCTCCTGTTTAACTGGAGATGGGGCAAATCCTGGGTTTTAAGTGGTGGCTGTGAAAGTGTGGATGGAGACAGCTGCTCTCTGTTGGATGGAGCTAAACCAGGTCCTGTATTCCCTGAGGGCCTTGGTGCTGAGGCACATTTTCTTTTTGGTCCTGGCTCTCCTCTTTGAGGAGCTATTAGCTGTATGCAAGGAGGTGAAGCTGTGCCAGCCTAGCTGCCCCCCATACAACGTTGCTGTGGTGTGAAAGGCATCCTATAGGCTGCACTGTGTTTGCTGGCCTTAATTTTTAATATGAGCTTGCACTTGAGCTGGAGACATTGCTGCCATCCTGGTGGAGAGCTGCAAGCTTCCTGGGCCTTCAGAGCCTGTTTGCTCTTGGTGAGAGGATGATGAGAAGCAAGTCAAGTGAGCCAGCATATGCATCATCTTTTTCCCCATGTAGTCAATGCAGAGGGCTGGATGGGTGCTGACCTGTGAGCTGCCTTCCCAGCAGCAGGGAGGTGGGTGGAAAGGTCTTGTTGGAACTTGTTTTTGTGTTTTGGTGCTGCCTGTTGAGGGAGGGGCAGTGAGTCAGCCTTGCCCTTTGGCAGCTGCCTGCTAGCCAGCTCTCTAGCCATGCTCTCTCTAGCCAGGCAATTTTCTAAGAACTGGGTGGGAGGAGAAAGCTCTTTTGGCTGGGGAGAGTAAGATGGCAATAACAGCTTGGTGCATGGCTGTGAGCCAGTGAGAGTTCTGGGGCTCTGTACTCCCAGTGTCCCTGTGCCCAAAGGCATGGGCTGCTCTGCTCTTGTGAAGCTGATTGCATAAACATACTCCTGGGTCTCCTCTTGCAGCCTTGGAGACCTGCAGCAATTCTCTTGTAGCAAACCCATTGTGGCTTTTAAACCCCTGAGCAGGGGGGTGACCCCATCTGCTTTGGAACTCCTTTGTTTTGCTGGGCTATGAGATGAGTGGTGTGAGTAGAGGTGTAATTTTTTCCAGTGGGCAAAACTGAGGCTTGGGACCAAGTGTCAGTACAGCATTGCTTGTGAAGCCCTGTGCCTTGCCCATGGAATGATTCCAGGGGAGTGGCTCTGCAGCCTTGCCCTAGAGTTCAGCTTCAGAAGCAAGTTCATGTGTTGTTGGTTGGGCTCTCCTGCAGCAAGAGACTCTGCTAACATGGAAGATGAGTTTAGGCAGAGAAAGGCTGTGTTTGGTGCCCTCTTGTATTTGCAGGGTTCCCCAGATGGGGAGAGGAATGATGCATCTGACTCCATGTTCTTAGAAGGCTAATTTTTTTTTTTATGATACTGTATTATATTAAAGAGTACTGTACTAGAGAATAGAGAAAGGCTACTTGCAGAAAGCTAAAAAGATAGTAATGGAAATTTGTCTCTTTCCAGAGCCCTGACACAGCTTGGCCGTGATTGGCCATTAAGTCAAAACAATTCACACGAAACCAGTGAGACAACCATCTGTTGGTAAACAATGTCCAAGCACCTTCCAAAGCAGCAAAACACAGGGGAAGCAAATCAGATAATTATTGTTTTCCTTTTCCTGTGAGGTTTCTCATCTTCCCAGGAGAGAAATCCTGGGCAAGGGGATTTTTCCAGAAAATATGATGGTGGCAGCGCCCCACTTGGAATTAGTGCTTGGAACCATGGGAGCAGCATCAGATTTGTGTTTGACTGCAGGATGTGCACCTGGAATTTTAGCTGTAGCCAGGCAGGGAATTGAGCCAGCACCACATCATGGCAGCAGTGTCCTCTCTGCCAGGGGTTTGAGCAGAGGGCTCTTCTCTGCTTTCCTATGGGCTTTGGCCATCATGATGCTGGTGATGGGCAGATCCCTTCAGCTCTGCCACAGCTCCTAGATGAGCTGAGTCTTGGACACTTTAGCGGGGGAGTGAGATGTGACTGCTGTTGCATCTGGGTGCCTGGAACTGGCTGTGAGCCCTGGTGTGGAATACCCAGCATGCTGTAGGCTTGGGGAACTGATAAAATTGGATTTCTAGGGTGTGAGGTACCTCATGGTGTCTGTAGACTCATAATTTGCTTTTATTCTTTGCTCTCTCCCCATCTGTAGGTCTCCAAGGCAGTCCTACGAAGAAGAGGACAGTGGTGTGAGAGAAGCTGAAGTCAAACTGGAGCAGATCCAGCTGGATCAGGAAAGCCCAGAGGAGAATATGGTTATCAGAGAGGAAGAGAGGCTGTGCCAGCAGGAAGAAGAGGTTCAAGAGCCAGAGGAAGAGGAACAAGCTGAGCAAGAGGTGGGATCAGGAGGAGCTGACCTTCTTTCCAGAGGGTGATGGGAGAGCTGGTGCTGGGGGCTGCTCTCCCATGTCCTGGCTCACCATTGCTGCTGGAAACTGAGCCCATGCAGATGTTAGATGTGATTTCATGGCATAACCTCGGGCTGGTGCCACTTTTGCCTGTGTGCTGTGCCTTGTTGTGGTCACTGCAGGCAGCCTCTGCCCTTTTGTGAGGGGGGTTGAGGTTGCTCTCAGAGTTTGTGGTGGCTTTGCCATGTCCCTGTTGTGCTGAGGAGGAAAGTGCTATTTCTCCTGTGGCTTTGTGGGCAGTGAGTAGCTTTACAGGAGAACTCAAATCTAAATTATACTGCTTGTTTTCCTCTCCCCAGCCTTTATCACACCTTTGAAGCTCTTAGTCTTGATAGATCTCTCAGCCTTGCATTGCTCCCAGCTGAGGTTTTTTTGCTCTGATAATTCCTGGTTAAGGGGAGGGGGAGAGAGGGACAAAGCTGGAATTCAAGTGGTGTGCAAGTCAGGGGGCTGAGCTTCAAATGTCATTTGTCATTAATAGACTTTGGCTGTCTGGAACTAGTAAGATGCTTGCATTTGAACTGTGTGTTACCCTTTACAGCCCTTTCTTCTAAAGGCAGCTTCTCTTTCCTTTTGGCCTCTAAAAGAGGACTTAATGTTTTCCTATCTCAGTTGTGGTAACAGATCTTTATAACTGATGCAAGGACCCCTTTTCATAGCATTTGGGAATCTCGAACCTTCAAAATTCCTGATTTCTGCCCTCCCTTCTAAATGACATATGAGCTTCTTCCTGAACGTTTCCAAATTAGATAATGTTAACTCGAAGTTTCTGTACTTTTGTGTTTATTTAGTGTAAAGCAGGAAGCCTGGGAGACGGGAAAAATCACTGTTGTTGCATAATAAGCAGTTTGACCAGCTCACTTCCTGGCTTGTTCTTTTTCTGCACTCAGGAAAAAAAAAGAAGGCGAAATGATGGAGGGAAAGAAGAGACCCCAGAGAAACGCCAGAAGGCCCCAAGCCTTGCCAGCCTGGAAGAGGAGGAGCTGTGCTCTGACCACACTGCGGTGTGCTCCACCAAGGTTTGTGTTCCTGAGGCCCCTCTGGATGTGTGACACCTGTCACAGCAGAGCGCCCAGCCAACGATGAGGATTATCCAGGGTTTGCAGCAGTGTGGGCTGTGAATCCCGTTACCTGTCCTGCTGCAAGCTGAGACAAACCACCTGAGCAGCTTGCCTCATCTTTCATGGCTGTCAACCTCCTCTCCTCCTGCTTTGCCTGCATGAGCTGTTGGAGGCTGTAGCAGTCACTCTAAAAGTCTAAAGCTCATTGAGGACTCCAGGGAATATTGTGATACTCAGATACCTTTAACAAAATTCACAAGAACTTAATCTTAATGAAATTTCCCTTCCAAAGGGAAAAAGCCCCAATAACTGAAACAGTGGCATTTCTTTCTTAATTAGAACAAAATATATGACTTAAGTTGTTTAAACAAATGGGGATTTCTGATCTCTGAAGCATTGTGTCCTACCCAATCACATCTGTTTGCATTGGTGCTCTTGTGAAATTCCCATGATTAACACCACCTGAATTGCATCTTGTGATTTGTGTTGCATTTACTACAGATCCTCAGTTCTGTTTGTGTGCTTTTGAATACAATAGATACAGATAAGTGTTTCTGTACTGAATGGGTTTTTTCTGCCTTTGTAAGCCCTAACCTTTTTGATTGTAGCAGTGAGGGAGATGGTGAGGAGTTTGTGCAGCCTGTTAGTCTGCTATTAGAGCTAGATTTGCTTTTTTTAAAATTTAGTTTTGCACTATTTGTGGCTTACTTAATATTTCCTGAGTAGGAATGATTGCATGAGTACTCTTTCCAGTCACTAAATAGATGGCAAGAGGAAGGTTTCATCATCTGCAGCCATCAGATTCTTGCTCTTAGCAGAGAATCCATTTCATAGTCAAATTAAAAGAGGGGAGACAGAGTAGGTGTGGATGCAGGCTGGGTGCTAATGCCAGGTTTGAAAAGTGGTGGGGATAGCCAAAGCATATTCCTGAAGTGGGACTGGTGGGAAAATGTGGAAAGTGCTTTCAGCAACTTTTGTGTGCTGAACCTTCTGTCGTTACAACCCCAAAACACAGATAGCTTCTCGACCTCAGCTTGACTGGTGCTGCTAGGATTAGCCCAGGGGAAGGTTTAGAAATGCAGTCTCTGTTTTGTAGTGCTGATGTCAGAGCTCACCCGCACACTCAGCTGGATGTAAAACTGTTCAGGAAAAATATGTGCTTGGAATCTTTCCAGAGGGAGGATGATCTTTACACCCCAGCTAGCAGGGCTCTGTGAGCACTGAGAACTAAGCACACTGGCCACCAAGAAGGTGTTTTGGCACAGGAAGCTCAGCAGAAGCCCTGCTTGTAGTGGAAAGGCAAAAGCACCTGCAGTCAGGGGAGTGTGCCCCTGCCAGATGTGGCTGGTGGGGGCTGGGTGCACACCTGGGGCAGGCTGATGCTGGTGGGGTGTCAGGGCTTCAGAGGGCCAGTGTGGCCTCAGGGCTGAAATAGGGGGAATGGAGGCAAGGGGGAGGTCTTGTACCAGTCCTGTTTTGTCACAGGCTGCTAGTGAGCCCTGAGCTTTGAGGCTGGCTGAATGAGCAGCTTTGGTTTCTTCTGGCCCTCACAAAGTGCTTGGGACCAGGGAAATGCACAATTCTCACTGCAGAGAAATGCCAGGGATCGGGGGAGATGGTCTCCAAATAGCACAGTGAAAGTTTGTTCCTCCCTGTCATACTGAGTTACATTGCTACTTAGAGCTTTTTCTGCCCCCCACTGTGTTTAACCTGGTGCTTGTTCATTACCTTTCAGAAGTGCCTCTGTGTGGTTTGCACCTGCACACCATCTCCCTGGCAGGGTGGGCAAGGCTTTTTCCTATTGACATGTACTTGTGTTTGGGAAGCTGAGGCAAAGATCTACCAGATTCCCCTTTCAGGTTGGTGCTGTGCCCTGTCAGGTACCAGCCTGCCCATCAGTGAGCAAGGTGAAGTCTCTGAAGTCGTGGCTCAGAGACAAGCAGCAGCTCCTGCAGAGGAGTGAGCTGGCAGCAGGCAGACAGCCTGCCCTGCAGACAGAGCTGGCTGACGGGCTTTTGCTCTGGGGGGACCCTGCAGAGTGGCTCTCCCCAGGTCATCTCTGTTAGCCAGGGTTGCACTGTTTGGTTGTTCTCTAATGGGCCTCGTGCTCCTGGGCACAGATGGTAAATGTGTCCTCTATGTGACACTGTCTTGTCTTTAGCTGAAATTTAGCACTGGCATCCTGAAAGCATCTTAAAGGATCATTTAGTGTTGTTTTTTATCTGCTAACTTGGTAGGTGATGTTTCCTGTGGCACAGGCAGCAGTTTTACAGGGGGAGAAGGCTCCTTTTTACTTGGTTGCTGCTCCTTGACTCTGTGGGAGCTGGTGTTAAGGAAGCCCCCCCTTTGGCTTCAAGGTGATTTTTCTCTCTGTTTGCTTGTTTTCTGGGGCATGAAAGAGTCACAAGGTTTAGCAACATTTCAGCTTTCCTTTCCTGCAGTGGTTGTGAACTGTTTGCTTGCCTTCCTGTCTTGGCCAAAGAGTTATTGCGCAGGAGCCTCTGGTGCAAAACTCTTTCACCTGATGGCTTGACATGAGGAGCTGCCTCACAGGTGGCTCCATGTGCTGATCTGTCCTGTCTGTGTGCTTCTCTGGTGTGGATAAGCTGACCTAACCCATGCCTGTGCTGCTCCCATGCTTGGCTTCTCTTCTGCAGATGTGGTCTCTAGTCTTCCCCCTTGTGTTTCTGTACTTGCCATTTCCCTTTTTGCGTCTGGCTCGGAAACCAAAGGTCTGAGAGAGACCTTCTCCTTCACCAGAGGGAGTGGAAAAAATGGTCTTGGTTGGTGTTTCAGCTGTTAGTCAATTCACATATGGTTGGTTTGCCCCTGAAATTGGTTGGGATTCTCTTCCCCTGCTTGGAAAGAAGGAAGAAAGGGAGTGCTCACTGACTCTCTGATCTGTAGGGGAACATGGGGCCTGAGTGAGTCATGTCTAACCAAAATATGGGTGAGAGATGAGGGCCAAGGAATGGTCAGCAAAGGTGGCCTGCATCCATCTGAGGTCCCTGGACAAAAGTCATATCTTTGTCTTCTTTGTCCCCTTTAGATCACGGACAGAACTGAGTCGCTGAACCGCTCGATACAGAAAAGGTAATTCTGGGTTGGCCTCAGGGGAAGGCAGCTCGCTTGCTGCAAAGGGGGATGGTCAGCAGGTCCTGCTGTGGGGAAGGGCAGGAGTGACAGGCTGCCTGTGGCTCACAAAGTCCTCCCTTCTGCCTGAGGCACTGGGGGAACACCTTAATTCTCCTCTCTGTTCTGCAGCAACAGCATAAAGAAGAGTCAGCCTCCTCTCCCTGTGTCGAAGATTGATGACAGGCTGGAGCAGTACACACAGGCTATTGAGGTGGGTTGCTGTGCTGTCTCTGCCCCCACCCTCCCAGGAGCCCTCTTTGCTGGTGTTGCTCCCTCACCATGCCTCTCAGCCTTAGCACCTGTGAGATGACAACTAAATTGTGGGCGTTCCCTTGGGTGGGAGCACTCCTTGCTCCTGTCTCTATGTCCCTCCACAGCATAAAGTGGGTACCTTGGCAAGCTGTCCTGTGCTTTTTTCATGTTCTGTGCTTAAAGAGTGGGAGTATCTGACAGGAACCTATAGGACTCAACAAGTCTCCTTTTACACCCCCTTATCTCCAAGGACCTTCCAGGGTTAAAAACAAGAGGCACACTCTGATGGCAAACTGTCTCCATTTATTTTCCAGACCTCCTCAAAGGCTCCAAAACCTGTCCGGCAGCCCTCTCTTGACCTTCCCACCACAAGCATGATGGTGGCCAGCACAAAAAGCCTCTGGGAGACTGGGGAGGTCACAGCCCAATCTGCTGTGAAGCCCTCAGCCTGTAAGGTACAGCCCTTGGAGGACTTGCCTTGCTTGTGCCAGGGGCAGGGATTGGTCCCTGGGCACAAGGTGCATTGTCCTTGTTTATCCTCTTGGTACATCTTGTTTGTGGGGCTTCCAGACTCCAAAGGCATAGATATTAGAGGTCTTCCAGTGTGTTGTAAGGCTTTGCACCTTGGAGATGCAATTTTTCTGACAGGGTCCCCAGTTGTTCCTTGGTGGTACGTGCAGGAAAACCTCTGTGTTGGCAGTTGAAGCTCTGATTTGAAATGGGAATAAAATCAGCTGGTGGGGAGAATGCATGTGTCTCCTACAGGGGCTAGGGCTGAGCTCCAGTTGTCAAGCATGACCTTGTATTTAGTACCAAGGTGATAAATCTTGTAAACTTGGAAAATGCAAGAGAGCATTACGTATTGCTCTCAGTGATTTCACTTTCTGGCTGCTGTGGGTGAGGCTGGTTCTGTAATATGGAGGTTGCAAGTCTGTTTATAAGAGTAGAATTCCTTTTGGTTGAGAAGCCTTCATGTTTACATGTCCTAAATAGTTAACAAACTTAAGAAAATAAACATCTTGGAGCTAATTCAGACTCTTGTGGAAGAGTGATAGGAAAACATAGGGTACACTGGGAACAGGAAGACATTTTCACAGTCATGGGTTTTAGTAGCAGCTGTTTTAGGTCAGATGTGATATTATAAATAAAAAAAAGGAGGTCAGATGTGTGGGTTGGAAATGGATGTGAACAAAGACACGTTCAGCAGCGTTAGCAGTGAAGGGTAATGAAAGCATCATTTTCTCAGGATATCGTGGCTGGAGACATCGTGAGTAAAAGAAGCCTTTGGGAACAGAAGGGGAATCCCAAACCTGAGAGCAGTATCAAGGTGAGTTGGTGTCTGTGAGTGTGAGAGCACTTGATCTGCTGAAAAAGAACAGAGCTGGTGGCTGGGTTGGCAGTATTGAGAAGATGATGTAGGGACAAGGGCTACCTGTGTCGGTCAACACAATGTCATGCTTAAGAGCTCTTCCTAACAGTGAATTGCTATTGGTTCAGCTCTAGTGAAAATGGGGGCAAAAATACTTTTATATCCAGTAATTCTGAAAGGTCTCTCTTGAATAGCATGTTGTTTTCAGCCTGTGAACTGGGAGTCCCAGCCTTCTAGGCTCAAATGGAACTGCAAATTTGAGCAATTCTGCTCTTGTTATGCTTTTTGGCACTGAGAGTAAACAAAATGTGCAAAACTAAGTGGAACTGAACCTAAGACAGTATCACTTGCAGATGGATCTGGGGTTTTGTGAGTAGGTTTTGGGAATGTCTTCTAAAAAGCAGCAAGCAGCTACTGCTCAAACTGTCTAGGCTGGGAGAGGAAGATCAAAGTATCTTGTCAGTGCCTGTGTTGCAGCTGCCAGTACCTGGTAAATCCCACAGTCTCCTGTCATGGATAAAACAACCCTGGCTTGGGGGTCTGGGCTCTTAGATGAGCCCTCCCTCACAATGCCTGCATTGCATCTACTTTGCTGTTGCATATCCTGTTCTTGTGCTGCCTCATGCTTAAAGAAGGTGGTGCTGGATCTGTGCAGAGAGTTTGTGTGAAGGGGGCAAGAAGGCAGTACAGAATGGGCTGTCTCCCAGCCCTCTGGGATTAAAGGCCACTGTATCATCTGCTCCTCTGGCTTCAGTTACCTGATTTTTGACTGCCTATTTAACAGAGGAAAATGCTGACTTTGGCTCTTCCTTTCTCTCCTGTTCAGTCCATTCCTTCTGGCAAAAAGTACAAATTTGTTGCAACAGGCCATGGCCAGTACAAGAAGGTGTTGATAGACGATGCTGCAGAGCAATAGTATGTCTGGAGAACTCATTAACCAGGTAGGTGGGATATGGCTCTGCTCTGTGTAACAACCTCCTGGGCTGTTCTGGCAGCATGCTGGGGCTGTGTCTGCCAGCAGCACTTTGGGTGAGTTGGAAGGTGCTCTATGGGAACAGCTGGAGCCTGGCTTCTGGGCCTGACTGTCTGGGCTGGAACAGAGTGGGTACACAGCAGGGGTTTGTTTTGGTCTCTGCCTTTCTGATGCTGCTGGATACCTCTGTTAGTTTAATCTGCAGGGCAAGTCCCTTAGCTGCTGCTGTTTGGGTGAAGATGTGTTTGCCTTTGCTAGTTCAAAGGAATGGTCTCTATCTGCTGTCTTTGCTTATGCTCTCTTAAGTTGCAAGGAGTAGAGAGAGAGAGCTGGAGATAATTCTGGCTGAGCATGGGGGCTGATGTACTTCTGAAATTCAAATGTTTCTGGGGTTTGATTCCCAGATTTACTGAATTAATCAGGGAGAAAACTTTTAATGACTTCAGTAACCTCTTGGAACCAGTCTATAGTAAGGTTGTAGCAGGAAGGATGTGAACATCTGCTGTACTGGGTAGAACAACAGAGCAGAAAGGACTGTTCTCTGGTGTGCAGCAAGGGCAAAGCAGAGCTGGGTTGCTGTCTCTCTGCTCTCCTGAAATGGCCTTTGGATCTCATGTTCCTATTGTGTTTAGGCTCTTAGATATCCTGGTGTTATCTTGAGTGGATGATAGTAGAGGGTTGTGGCAATGGAGAGGAATGGTGTAGAGGGAGGTGATAACTGGTTGGATCCAACTGGGCAGCATCTGGCACAGTGAGTGGAGAGGAAGTTGAGGGTGAAAACAAGCTCATTCTCTTTTTTTTTTTTTTTCCCTACTATAAAAAAGAAGCTTTATTTCATTGCCAAGGTTAAAATAGCTCTGCCTGCTACAAAACACCTTTTGTTTCTGAATTCTTCTGGGGCTTGGGTTCCTTCTTTCCCCTCCCTCCCACCCTCAAGGAGCTGGCTTCTGAGTGTTTTGTTTGTTTTGGCTTGTTTTTTTCCTTTTGTAGTGCCCATTTAGAGGAGATGCCCTTTTGAATGCTGTTTGAGATGGGCAGCAGTAACCCCAAGACTGCCTGAAGCTGTGTTTTTAGTCCACAGAACTTCCACCCTCAACTTGCTTCTCTGCCTGTGACTTTGAGAAACCTATTATAAGGTCTCCCCTCTGATCAGTCTCCTCTTTCTCCTGATGTCTGTTTCATTGCACCAGGTGGAACCTAGTGAGCTTCAGTTCTCTGCAGCAAACAGGTTTTGCTAGGTTGTCAGCAGGTTTTGTTTGCCCTACCTGGGTTTCTCTGAGCAGCTCAAATGAAAGTGCCTTTGGCTCTGCTCTTTGTCCAGCAGCCTTTCCTGAAAGGCAAGGCTCTGTCACAGGATGTCCTCTAGGATCCACCCAGCCCTCCACACAGCCATGGCACCACACTGTTGCTCTCTGGGTTTGTTCACATGGAAGTATTGGGGTTTGTTCTACTGTGAATAGCAAAATGGCTGTGATAGCTGAAGGAGCTTGGCTTGTTTCTGTACTTAGGTTCTTAGCTGTCTGTTTTGTATGCTCTGAACTCCCTGGGGAGCTGCTCTCTAGCTCCTCTGTACCCCTTTGAACTATGTTCATCCTTTTTCCCTACTGCTGGATCACTGTCATGGCCTTCTTGCTCTCAAACCCTTCTGGCTCACCCCTGTCACTTGCTTTACACCACCTTTGCAGCTCTCTAGTTGCTTAAACACAGGTGTGATGTGGTGTTTTTGGTTTTTTTTTTTTGTTTGTTTGTTGTTTTTTTTTTTCTCTCTTCTTTCCTTCCCTCCCTTCCTGGGCTGCAGGACCTCACTGCAGGCTATGGAACAAGGGTTTTTCTGTAGGTGTCAATTTGGGCATTTAGCAACTGCCTGATGTCATTTGGCATTGAAAAATAGGCAAATTCTGTGCCCAGTAGCATTCCCCTTCTCTTCCTCAGCACGACAGCTCAGGCTGGAACACACCACAATGACTTCCAGTGATCAGCCATTGCTGCCTACAGGGATATGTCCTCCTGTCTGTGGTACTCTCATGTCAGGGTCTGTCTCTGCAGGACTTGCCATACTTGCTGTGTGCCTCTGCCCTTTATGGGGTAAAAGAGCTAAACCGTGCACCCAGACCTGCCTTCCTCTGTCTCCTTCCTTCTGCTTGTAGGAATTGCTCTCCCCAGTGGCATTTCCCCATCCTTCATCCATGTGCAGTGGGGCTGGGGTGTGAGTGCTGCCAGACTGGAAACCTAGCAGATGCAAAACCTAAGCCTTAGGTGAGAGTTGCTGGATTGCTCTGGGTGGTTGTCCTTGGTGCAGGACAAAAGCTGTTTTAAAACACAAGTGCTTCTTAAACCACTTTCACCTGAGTCTCCCAAATGTAATTGATGTTGGCTGCTCTGCTTCATGCCAGTACTGTGGCCCTTGTGCATCCAGAGCTTTGTGCAGAGGCATCCACCTGGCTGTGCTGCAGTAAGGTGCCATTTATCACTCTCTGGTAAGGTTGCCTTTATCTGCTTTACATGTTTTATGCTACACTATTTAAATTTTTATGGCTGTGCTGCTGCATGGATGTTTGTCTGTAGCCTTCTTCTCTGTAGCCTTCTCTTGCAGTGATGTTAAATTATCCTGCAGAGGCTTACCTGGAATTCCCTTGTGATTGTTGCACATTTCCAACCTCTTGTTACCTTTTTCTTTGAAAACTGGGGGTTTGAAGAAATCCCCACCTTAGATAATTGGGTTATTCTTCCTACTTGCTTTTGGCCCTTTCAGTAGGGAAGGGGTTACACAATAGAAATAAGTTTTCACTTTACCAGTCTTAAGTGAAGGTTTGCTAAATGAACTGCTCTTACAGCACCACTGCAAAACAGGAAGACTTCAAAAAAGGCAGAAGGGACTCTTTGTTTCTAAGTCTGTTTGCAGTTTGACCTGAGGAACTGTTGGTCAGTTCTCCATAACCTCTGCACGTGTAAAAGGAAACTCTGTGCCCAGCTCTTTATATTCTACTTGGGCTAAACATAGCAATCCTATATTAGCTGTGTAGGAACACCCCAGCACATAACCAAGTCCCTTGTGAAACAGAAATAACCAATCTCCCAATGCTCACAAGCCTGCTGCCAGTGGAGTTGCAGAGGGCAATACTGGAAAGCCCAGTTGTCTCTGTGAGTGGGCAGAGTTGGGGATTTCCTTTAAATGCCCCTTTTTCAGGACATCAGGGACAAGCAGGGTGCAACTGTCATGATGTTCACCCTGAAAATGAGACTACATGTGGTTAGCAGAACCCCTCAGAAACCAGCACCTTGTTAAATACAGAGTTGGATACCCACATGCTAAAGCAGGGTCTTGTTGGTTATCGTGGAAACATTAACCATCAGCTATTGTGGACAAAACACGGTAAAATACATAACAGAACTTGATTATTGAAACAAAATTATTCTTGTGTGCATTGTTATTTAGTAGACTGGCCGAGGAGGCTGTCAGATGGTGCCCATTTTGATAGACAGATGAACTGCTTGGTGAGAGCAGGACATCTTTGTCTCTTGTCTGTGCCTTGGGTGAAAGGATGAGTTTCCATTTTGTTCTCAGCAAATGGGTGTGGAGTACACTTTCAGTGGAGGAGTTAGAGGCTATATGTATCCTCTTTGAGTTTGGTTTCTAAGACACTTCCTAGAGACATGGAGCAACCCAGATGCCTTCATTTTAGATGCAACTGCTGTTGTTCCTAGGATCAATCTCTTAGATAAATGCAACAAAAAAAATCAGATTCCATTATCCTACTCTAAACTGGTCTTTTTTCTATAGGCAGCTTGTCCTCTTTGCCATGTGCCTTCACTCTTATTTCCTCCAGTGATTGCTGTTGACTCTTCTTAAAACAAACAAGAAAAATGTTTGTTTTCTGTCACCTGTGGATGTGGTAGTTACGCATTTGAGCTTTTAAATGTATGGAGAGTAACCCTTAAACCTGCAGCACGGGGTGCTGGCTTGGAGGAGTTTTATTTAATTCCTTTTTTCCTTATACTTGGCTCCACTGGGCTTGGTCAGAGGTTGGTGCACCTCCAGAGGCGTGCAGCAGCCTGGCTTCAGTGGACAGACCATCCTGACGCCGTTCTGTTAAAGCTCTTGGTGTGCTCCTCAGCCCCTTTGGGCCGGAAGTGGCGCACCTCAAACATGGTGCTGATCTTTGTCATGGGCTTGGCAGCCAGTTCCTTCAGCTTCCGGGCATCAAAGCGTGGCTTGTGTAGAAGGATGGGTAGGCGGCGGGGAAGAAAGAGGCTTTCTTCCTTTTGTGGCTTCTTCTCTTCTGCCTGCTGCTTCTTCTCCTTGCTGAGTGCCACCTGGTATAAAATGGCATCCCACATTCTCATGGCTTTGGATTTAACCAGCATGCAGTCTTGCTTGATGACTGCTTGAGCAGCGTCCTCTTTATTCCCTTCCTCCTGTCCCTGCTTTTCTGGCTTGGACTCTGGGAAGTTGGTTGCTTCTGGCTGCACCATCAAGTGCTTCTTGAGGCGATGCCAGCCACTGGCACTGCTTCCAGGAGGCCTTGGTGCTTCTCCTGGTGATGGTGCTGGCTCAGCCTTGGGAGGACAGCTGGTGTTGGGTGAGCTGGGAGTCATCTGGGGTTCAGTGACATGTTCTGCCTTGGTGTCTGTGGAGGTGGACCCGGTACCATCAGCTTGTGCTGGAGCTGCTGTTGCTGGGCGTGCTTGCCTCCAGGGAGCGCTGGATGTTGATGGTTCTGGGATGTCTCTGTCTTGCTCTGGTAATTCAGGAGCTGTCTTGCATTCAGTGTTGCTTCCATGGGTTGTAGGCTTATTGGTGTGGGCATCAGAGGTGCTGGGCTTCTCAGTAGGAGCAGGCTTGGGAGCTTGATCAGGAGACTCTGTCTCTGCAGCAGGAACGAGGGGAGGTTTTGGCAAAGGGGGAGCGGCCTTGCTGTCTTTAAGTGAGGTGGGTGTCTGCTCTGGAGGTGGTTCAGAGCTGCTTGTTTGAGGTGCTGGGGAAGTAGGCCTTTTGTCTTCGTGGCTGACAGTTCCTTGGGTCGGGTTTGGTGTGGGAGTCTTAGCCCTGGGTGGCTTGACGCTGTGGAAATAAGTGTTCACCTTGGTGACATAGGTAACCTCTGGTGCCCTTTCTTTGCTGGGTGTACTGGAAGGAGGAGGCTGGGGGAAAACAGATTCTGAAGGGTCAGATGGAGAGGGAAGGTGGGAGCCCATGCCTTCAGGCTGCTGTGGAGTCTCAAGAGCTTCTGGCTTCTGTAGCAGGGGCATGGCCGAGGAGGCCGTGAGCTTGACATGCTCAGCGATGCGCCGCTGCTCGGTGACCTTCAGCGCGAAAGGCTTCCCCTTTCGGAACGGGGAGAGGGCGCGGTGGCTGACGGGCCTGATGGAGAGCTGGGTTGGCAGGGGGGCAGAGGGGGCTGCTGTGGCTTCAGGGGTCTCCGCTGCTGGGGCAGCGCTCTCTGCACGCTCTTGGTCGGGGCTGGCTTCGTTCACAGGCGAAAGGCTGGAGCGGAAGGACTTGCCCTGCTCCGAGGTGAGGATGGCGTTCTTCCTCGCTGCCTTCTTCAGCAGCCGCTGCAGGCGCAGGTTGTCCTTCCCAGGCTTTGGTAGGGTGGGAGGGGGAGAAAGGGGGTGGTGATTGGAAACAGGCTGGGTGGAGGATGATACTGTTATCAGCATTGTCATTTCCTGCAAGAAAAGACCAAGTTTAGAGTTGGTGTGGGCTTAGCCCCGGGCTGGATTCTGAAATATTTATATACGAGTCCTCCTCTTCCTCTCTCTAAAAGCTATGAGTATGGAGTTGGTATTGTGGGGGAAGAGCACCAGTCTTTGTTTTGTTACTCTCCTGAGGTAACCTCAGCCAGTCTTGAGGGTGGGTGTGGCAGGGCAAGAGATGTCCTGGGGGGAAGCTGTATTGCCAAACCTAGAGCCCTTCTGCTCCTGGCATTAGCACAGTGAGAGCTCCTGGGGACCCCAGATGTTCGTGTCTTGGCAAGTCCTAATGGGATTTGGAAGGAAATGTCAAGGGAAACAAAGTGGGTTTGAAATTTTGAAGCTTTGAAACAACTCCAGAGGCAAAAAGCAGGAATGTTTCATGGCTTTCCAAATTTTGGTTATTAATACTCTGATACAATGTTACATACAACAGAACAGCCATAAACTACATGTGTCTTTTGAATCAGAGTCAGGGCTGGCCTTGATTCATTTCAGCTGGCATGAAGACACCCCTGTGAAATACAGGGCTTCTCAGAAGATTTGTTTATCAGTGAGGAAGTGCTTTGTCACAGCACTGACTCTGGCTGGTCTTCTCTTGCTGCATGAAGCCCAGGGATAACATTTTCCTCCAAGATAAAACCAAGTTTTCTCTTTCCCTTGGGAGGCTTTGCCCCCATCTTGCCTTTATCACTCATTCTTGAATGAAGCAGAAATGGCTTGTGCTCTCTGTCAGGTCTGATCTCCAATGGCAATTGCAGCCCTTTGGCCAGTGCTGGGCTGCTCCTGCAGGGATGCTTGGCTGCTTTTCCTCCTCTTTATTGCTAACTCATCACTGCCTCCTTTTTGGTGACCGCAGGTCAGGTGAGCACAGTGGAGCTAAGGGTTTGTGTTGGGGATACAAAGATAAAACTCCTCTCACTTCTCTCTTTTCTCTTCCTGAGCAAGCTGAGGAGCACCAAACAGCCTCTGACCTGCAGTGACTCTTTGGCAGCCCCAGGAAGGAAATCTGACTCTATCCTGGCTCTTGCTCAGCACAGAGTTGCTGAGTTTTGCTATGAAATGAGGCATAAATCACTGAGCCCCTTAATCCCTGGTGCTGGATGCAACTGAGCATCCTGAAACAAGGAAGAGGAGGGCAGGGTGATGTCAGGCTTGCCTGGGGGGCTGTTTATTTTGTGTACTGTGTTCTGCTCCTGGTGGCTGCCAGCCTGCTCTGGTTAGTGTGGGTGTGTAATGTGATACCTACTGTGCAGGAAAACTATCCTGAATAGAACTCTGGGAAGTGTGGAACAGCTATTTGTGCTTGAGTGCCCAGTGCTGGCTTTGGGCTTGCAGTGCTGCTGTCAGCACTGGGCTGGGAAGCTGGGAAGGTGATCCATACCCAGCAAGCAGGTGGTGTCTGCCAAAACTGGTTGGGCATGGTGTGGGGAAAAGGATGATTTTTTTTTTTTTTTTAGATTTTTTTTTTTAAAGGCAGCAGCAAATAAAAGCACTCAAGAGGTGGCATGTTGAGCTTAAAAACTTCAAGGTCAAGCCCTCAGTGTGGTGGATGAGCTGCCCTCCAGAGCAGAGGCTGTGGTGGGCAGGGTACAGGCAGTGTCTAGCCTGTGCATTCAGTACCAGAGAGATGTGGATCTGTTGGAGCAACTGCTGAGGAGGACCACAAAAATGAACAGAGGGTTAGAACACTTCTGTGAGTATGAGGACAGGCTTGAGAGAGTTAGGTTGTTCATCCTGGAGAAGAGAAGCCTTTGGGGAGACTTATTGTGACCTTTAAGTATGTAAAGGTGGCTCATAAGAGAGATGGGGCACAGGCATTTTAGTAGGACTTGTTGAAATAGGACAACGGGTAAAGCTTTTGAACAAAGAGGGTAAATTCACACTAGATATAAGGAAGAAGTTTGTGGGGTTTTTATTTCTTTTTTTTATGATGAGGGTGGTGAAACACTGGAACAGGTTTCTCAGAGAGGTGGTGCATGCCTTATCCCTGGAAACATTCCAGGTCAGGCTGGATGGGGGTCTGGGCAGCCTAATTTAGTTGCAGATGTCCCTGTTCATTGCATGGGTGTTGGATTAGATGACCTTTAAAGGTCCCTTTCAACTAAAGGTCCCATTCAAGCTATTCTATCATTCTATGATTTACTTTAGCTGTAGGCATGAGAGACCTGCTGTTTTCTGTGAGGGGGCTTGGAGGGGATTTGTGTCAGCTGGAGGTGACAACTGTTGGACATTCCCTGTGTCTTATCAGCTTCATTCCTTGGGCACAAGGCTGTCATTAGGATTTGCTTTGTTCCAGGAGCTACTCTTAGGGGCAAGTCTGCACTGTTCCAAAAAAAGGCTGAGAGCCCATTCCTTTGTCATATACCTGCTTTCCTCCCCAGCCTCGTGGGTGTTTTAGATTCTTCTGGGTCAGAAAGCCAAAATGTCTCAGTTGGGAGGGACATGTAGGTACTTCTGTGTGACACTGCTCTGGCTCTGTTTGTGTAGGAATTGGTAATTGCTTGTGGGGTTTTTTGTGCCTTTTTAAAGTCTGCTGAAGGGTGAGCAATACCTGCACTTCATGGTAGGATTTATTGTGGAAGGACTTAATCTGCTCCTGTTTAATGTGGTCCCATGGACAGGCTGTACTACAAGATGAGCTATGGTCCAGCAGCACTGGTAAACCAGATTTATAAGGTTGACCTGCTTCAGGCTTGTGTAGGGAATACTAAAGAGGCAGGGCAGTGAACTTCCCAGCTACTGATCAGCTCTCAGTGTTTTCCTTGTCCTATGGACTGCTGCACTCCAGAAAAATGCAGCTCCCCACATGAGTCGGAGAAGGATCTTGCCTGGGATTTGCTGCAAGCTGCCAGATGCTGCTGAGGAGGGCATGGGGGCTCTCAGAGTTCAGTATGCACACACCAGGAAAATCCCTCTGCTCCCAAAGTTAGATGCTGCTTCATGCTGTACAAGCTCAAGATTTGTTGTCTCTTACAAAGAGTCTGTGCTTTTAAAATCATTCTTGCTGCTATCTCAGCATCCCATCTGACTTGAAACCTGCTGTGCTGTGGGTCTTGGGGTCCTTATGGGTGGTGGCTTCCATGGCATGTGACTGTACTGGAATCTGTGTGCTTGACTAATGGAGCAGTGAGATGCTGAGAGATGGCAAAAGGAAATCAGCTGTTAATTTATTTGTCTTCCCTGTCATGCCTGGCTTTGTTTTGAGTCTCCTTCAGAGCTTTGTGTGCTCAGGAGAAATTTTCAACAAGGAAGATTTGTCTTCCCCCTTGCCACCTAATGAAGCAAAAATAAAGGGGCAGACAAACTTGCTTTATTGCCAGTGGAAAGGCTGGAGCTGAAAGCCTGGGGACAATAGGGGAAGCACTGCCTGGGAAACTTGTGTGGGTTTGTGACAAGCTGGAAAGAAGTGAATCTAGAAGTCAGGAGGCTTTTAAAGGGTTAAGTTTCTCTGCTGCTGGTTGAGCCCCCATGGGTGGATGGGCGCTCATCCACTCTTGGACCCCAACTGTTCTCCTGACTTGGCTCCATTTGCAATCAGCCCCAAATCAGGAATAGAGGGGAGAGTGTCAGCACGCAGGAGTCATTTATCAAGTGATGGAAAAGTCATTTGTGTGCTGGAGCCCCTTGGCTGCACCAGCTGTCGTGCGTGGAGCAGATGGAGAGCTGCAGGAACCCAGCCCTGCTGCAGATGGTCCCCAGCAGAGCTGCGGCTCTCGGGGCTGTGGGGGCACTCTCTGCTTTAGTGGCTTTCTTGGGCCTGGGAGGAAGCCTGAAAATCTCCTTTTTGGTAGGAGACAGCGTGGCAGGAGTGCAGCCATGGCCTCTGCGGGGTGTGCAGCCCTCAGCATCTCCTCTGCCGTGGGCATGGGCATTCCCAGCATGGTTCACTTGTGCCAAAGCCTTATGGGTGGGCTGATTCCCAGGGCTTGGTGAAAATGGGTGGGAGAAACCCACCAGATAGTTTCTGTGTAGCCCAGGGTGTTGCTCATGAGAGGCCAAATGCTATCTGTAACATTGTTTTCTTGTCTTGCAGCTGAGCTTGATCCCGACTCATTGCGACCCTCCATGCCACTATTTCCTCTGCTCCACAGAAGATAATTGAAGGATGTTTCTCTTCTCCTGACTGCTGTCAGTCTGCTTTGGGTACAGCCTGACTCCTCTTGGGGTTTGTGCAATACCCCACACTGCCTCCAGATGGATGAAAGGAACTAGATCAGCTGACAAAACTCATCCCTGTTTTAACTTTCTATGTGACTCTTTGGCTTTTTTTTATTTTCTTTTTCTTTAATCTGTCTCTGCTATGGAGATGAGAGGCTCTGTTTCCTCACCTTAAGTGTTGGAAGAGAGGGATCTGCTGCCCTGCTGAGCAGGCAAGGCTTTTGTTATGTGATTAGGAATTTCTCTTTTTGTGGCCCTTGGTGGGTGGGTGGTGGCAGAGAAGGGAACTCAAGAGAAATCTGGTGAAGAATTGGTGTTTGAAAGGAGGGCAGTGGGCAGGTCCTGAGTGTAAAAAGACTGCAAGGAGAGTGTGATGAGAGTGCAAGGATCACTTGTCACTCTGCTGGTGCCAGCTGTGGGTAAAGTCTTGCCCTGTTTATGATGCAGCCTCTGTCCCTCTACATCCTCTGCTTGGAGGGACTTCCATCTCTGGTCTGTGTACACCAAATTGTGTTCAATTTAGTCTTGGTTTTTTTTTTTTTTAGTTCCCAGATCATTCTTTAATCACAGTTATGTACCCTTGCCAAAATGTTCCTGCCACTTTTCTGTCTCAGGGCAATGGCAGCTTTGTTTCAAATAGCTGCTGCCTTCCTCTCCTGTCTAAGATGGATTGGAGATCTCCTTTCCCAGGTGAGGAGCACTGGCCCTGGTGTTATCTCCCTTCTTGGGGAAAGTGATTTGCTTATTCTCTGACCTGTGGGCTGCGGTGCCAGTGACTGAAACGCTTCTAAAAGTCAGATGTGGTGGCACCTTGATATCCTTGTGAGCTGTGTTCCTGGAGCTGAGCAGGATATCTGGGGAAGGGCTGCTGCTGGAAGCTGTCTTGGTGAAATGGCATCCAAGTGAATTGTTTGGGGAGACCAAGGCTTGCTGTGAACTTGAGGAAACTGAGTCCCTCAAGAGTGGCATTTCTGGCCTTGGGCCTGAGGTCTTCAAATCAGCTTCTAGGGTTGTTTCTGAACTCTCCTGTCTCTTCATGGTGTTAACATGTCCCTCATCCCCTCTTTGGTCTCATTCCTACTGTCTTCCCATGTCAACATAATTTTGCAACTTGTTTCTACCCTCCTGGAGGAGGGAGGGCACCTTGTTTTTTCTCCTGCATAAGTGTGCTTTCTGCTTAAAATTTTCTGCCCCCTGGATTTTCTTTTTGTTTTTTGTAAGCATTTAATAAAATTTGAAGATGATGTTGTAACGATGGCAGCTCTGAGAATTTTGTTCATGTAGGAGTCTGCAGCAAAGCTGTTTTCCTTGAAACTCTGCTTGAATGTGAGGTGGAGGAGAAGCATCAATCTGAGTGACAAGAAGAAAAGGAGCTTGACTTATGCAGGAAAGGGGTTTTCTGTGTGCCTGTCCCATTTACATCCATGTTATTTTGCTGTACTTTTCATTGGGAGTAATTGTCATTCCCCTCTAAAAGGGGAAGGAGTGATGCCTGGGTGAGCAATGGAGCAGCCTGCAGAGCCTTCCTGGGGAGTGTGATCAGCTCGGAGAAGCACAGAGCTGCACTCCCCAGGTAACAGACCTGAGCAACATCACAGGCTTCAACCAACATCACTGGTGGTGTCAGCAATAAAAACATGAAATAAATTCTTCTGTATCCTGCTCATCCAGCTTTGATAAGGTCAGTATAGCTGTCTGTGCTATAACCCAGCCCACTAATGAGCTGATGGCTCTATCTGGAACCATCTACCTTTTTATGGAAAAACCTTTTTATGGGGGTGACCTTCCAAGTAATAACACTTTTATGGTGTAGAGACAATGAAGAGTTTCTGCTATCCTAACACTTTAGGAAGGTGTAGGTGAGGAAGGAGATAATTCCAAATATAACTTCTTGCTTTTATCTTTCTGCTGATTGGTACCCTTGTTCTTTCCATCCTCTGCTTCAGTTCAGGGAGGTAGGAATTCAAGGAGTCCTCAAAGCACTGAGCAGCATGGCCCCATTTTCTTCCCTTCAGCCCTTCCTCTGCTATGCTGAGATTTTCAAGTGGGGCTGAACAGTAGCACTGTGGTGCAGAGAGATGTCCTGGCTGGAGGTGAAAATAACACTGCTTTGCCTGTGTGCAGACTGGTTGCACTGATTTTTTCAACACATTCTGCAGCTGGCTGGTAGAAATGATGGCTGAAAACTTCTCCAGTTACTATTCCTGTGCCCTGCCAGTTTGGAGAGGGCAGAGAAGGCCACAAAGGCTGTTTGTGTGAGATTCCCTCTCTAAGGAGAGTTAATTTGCAGAGTATATTTTCTCCACTTAAAGCCCACAGGGACCTAGATGTGGTTTCAATAAACAACTGCTATAATTCAGGTTGTGGTGACAGCAGAGAAGTGAGCAGGTTATGGGAGACCAGAGCTCTCTAGTGGTGGTCAGGAACCAGGGAGAGAACTGCTCAGAGTAAATGTGTGCTGCTCTTTGAGGTACTTATATCTGCCAGGGGAAATGTTCCCCCAGCTAAATTAACTCGATGATGTGCTGTTTCTCCTCCCAAAGTAACATGGTGTGCACAGGATGGTGGGACTGGCAGTGGGGTTACCAGAATGGTGAAACCTTTCCCAAAATGAAAAAAGGGATGCTGCAGCCCAGAATTGCTGGATGTGCATTTTGGGCAATGCTAAGAGGGGATGAGGGCATGGAGGCTCATCTCTTCCCTCAGCAGGAACCTGTAGGACTTTGTGAGTGAGGGAGAGCAGGCTGGTGCCACTCTGCAGCACTTGCTGGTCTGGGGTGAGTCAGTAGCTGACTGCTTCCTATCTTTCCTCTGTTCATTTTCCACAGCACTGTGGTTTCTGCAGCACTGGCATCTCAGAGGCTTTTGCTATGAGACCTTAGCTCTGTCTTCTCCTGAGACTGCTGCATTTTGAGCATAACAAGGACAAATTGTCACACTGAGTGAGTCTTGCAGGATTAGTCTTACCCTCAAAGCCTGGTGGAGAAGAGTGATGCTTTCCTGGTCCCTGCATCCCCGTGCTGCCATGCTTCCCCAAATTACCATCCCCTTGGCAGGTTGGCAGTGTCCAAAAAGAGGGACTGGGAACCTCTGTGTGGGCTCAGTGCTCTGAACTGGTGGCATACCTTGAGGTGTTGGTTCACTACAATTTCTTCTTTACCCATCTTGTCTAGATTATGCTGAAGGGGAATATCATTTCGGCAGCATCAGCTCTGAAATAAATCTGTGGAGGCTCCAGTGATGCTGAAACGTGCTGCTTGTCTTTCTGTGGCAGGCTTCAGGGCTGCTTTTTTCCCCAACAGGGTCTAACAGATGAATTCTAGGTGAATGTATGCAAGATGGAATTGAAAAATGTGCTCCATGACTACTGTGATGCTGTAAAACAGCATTATTTCAACTTGGGGGAGACTTAAATAATGGAAAGCTCAAGTCTGTTTTGAGTGTCATGTCTTTATGTGGCATTTGTTCTGCCTCAAGACTGTGGGCTGGACTTCATCTGGTTCTCTTTCCAAGTATAAAACAGGCTCATTTATACATACATCCCAATGTATATGTGTGCATGCTAATTAACAGATCTCTGCTCAACCCTTGTTTGCAGCTCTGCACTGGGTGGTAATGGACACAAGAGTCTAGAGTTTCCAAATGACTTTGTTCCTTGAAATGTGTCTGCAGCTTCTGCTCTTTGAAGGAAAGGTCAGCCTCGGGGACACCTGAGCCTGAACATCAGAGCTTTGCCTCCTGCCACCACCACCTTTGGGAAGGAAAATAAACAAGCTCAAAGAGCAGGGTGGCTATAAATACTGAGGGGGCAGCTGATATGCTGCTGAACAAGGCTCTGAGGTTGGTCTGTTGGTAACTCCTTGCCAGCTCAAGACACTTTCCCTGATGCTGCATTTTATAGATATAGATATATCTGTATATAAGCAGGTTAAGAGAAAAAATGTATTTCACATTGACAAAAGTGCAGTTGGAGCTAGGATGTACTTTAGAAGTGGAACCATTCCAAGGCTCCTGGTGGTGAGACAGGTGATTTCCCTGGGATTTTGCACTGGTTGCAGTGGAGTGATTTGATTTAGATCACAAATTTTCAGGAAGGTGCTTCATCTCTTCCTGATAACTCTCAGAAATAGTGGCTTAGCAATGCTGAAGACAGGCATTAAATAAATAGAAAAAAGTGTAATGGGACTTGTGAGAATGATGGGAAGAATGGGGAAAGGTTGAGTAAAGGTGAGGGGGAGATCCCACTGGATTCACACAAGTGAGCCCTTTAAGGCATGAAAGCAGCAAATTGCAAGGGTAATTATCCAATGAGATGCTTGGTTGGATGGGTGGGTCTTCCCCAAGGCAGCTGTGAGCTCCTTGACTGGTCTCCTGCCTTGCTCACCTCCTCTGGGGACACAAAACAGCAGCTCCAGGCATTGGTCCTGACTCCCATCCTGCTGCTCAGTCATCATCCTCACTGTCAGCCTGTCTCATCCATTTAGGTGTAAGTAGTGTGAGGATGGGATCCAGTCCCTGTCTTGAATGGCCAAACTTGATTTGTTGTCTTTGGAGAGATACATAGCCTAGATCTAGGGTGTCCAAGCAGGATCTCCTGCATCCCATAGGGATGGTACCTTAGTTGTCTAAAGCAGATGCAGCAAGGACATGTCCCAGGGCAAACAAATGAGTGATGGACAGCAGTCTACCTCAAAAATCAATATTAACTGGAAAAAAAACCAAAACCAAAAAGAAATGCATTACTTACTGATGTGTAATTTGGTTCCATCTGAAATCATTTGCATGTTGGGAGCATCATGCTACTCAGTCCAGTTTACAAAATTTACAGGTGATTGTTCCTTTGAGATCATGCCAGGTGCTGGTTGTTTGTGACTTTCTAGAGCCCTGCAAGTAAGTTCAAAACATCAGATAGAACAGTGTTTATGGTAGCCACCAAGTAAAAGAGGTTTCTCAAAAATAAATAAAGGGACTTTTTAAAGCATGAAAAGTTCCACCACCTAAAATTAGCGTGAAGAGGGGCTATCAAGTGTCACCCTTGTGTGCTCCCAACTTTGGCTCTGCAAAGTTCAGCATCTGAAGAACTGGAGAGGTGAAGGGCAGAGGATGGTGATGTTGCCAGGACAGCTATTCTAGCAGAGTAGCTCCAGGCAATGAAACCAGTTGGAGGCTTTTCAAGTTGGCTGGTAAGATTTACTGTTTTGCAAAAGTCAGGGTTGTAAAATGCAAATTTGGAGCTGTGTTTGATTGTTACCTTCCCAAGAGAAGAGGAAAGCAAACTCTGGCTCTGTCTTCACTTGCTCCTAGCAAGGGACATGCTGTGTGCAGAGGATGCAAGTGTAGAAAATGCTGCAGTGGGAGCAGAGAGGGTTTGGAGTTGATTACTTTGGTGAATTTTGGTTGAGGGGTTTATGTGCATTTGACTCCAAGATCTCAGCTAAGACTGCTGAAGTGAGCTGGTAAGGATGGTGTCAGCGCCTGCCTTTGTCCTGGGCAGCCTGTGAGCTGCTCAGACACCATGCAGGTACTTTTGCTGCCTCTTGGCCTTGAGGCATTTCATCCTGTTTTCCAGCTGACTTCTCAGGTTCTGCTTTTTCCCAGCCTTTCAGGAGCCTTTAAGTGTGAATGCCATGGCAGCTGGGGGGTTAAACACGTTCCCAGGAAGATGGGGGCACATGAGAGCTGTTTCCTGGAGGTCTACAAAGCAGCTTTATGCCCAGGTTTAGCTTGGGCTGTTTCATATGGCATTTGATTGATGAGCCACTCCACAAAGCCAGCTCTGAAGGCAAATTCCTTCTGCTTCTCCCTGCTAAGCCTTGCTGCCCACTGACTCCTCTCTACTCTGAGTTACTCCATCATGGATCAAGGTAGCAAAGCTCTTCCTTCATCCATCAGAGGTCCATCTGATGAGGCTGGTTCTTGTGGGAAGGAGGGCATGTGCTGGTGCTTTGAGTGGGTGTCACAGGTGAGCTTTCCATTTCCCTTCTTCCCTCTGCCTCCCTGATGACTGGTGAGCTCCTGCCTGGCTCTGCAGGACACACTGCTCCTTATTGCAGTGCAGACCTCTGGGAGGATTTGGGGTAGGTGCTTGGTCCTTCACACCAATACCCTAATGCAATTAATTCCTCTTTGACCGACAACTTCAATGTCTCAAAAATGCTCTTGTCTTTTAGGAGTGCTAGTGACTTTGTGTGTCCCCAACACTGAAGATGTTGCTGGGGGGGAAGAAAACCTAGGCAATAACAAGCCAACTGGAAACGTAAGCACCCCCATATTCTGAATAAGAATATTTTAACAGACTTCAGAAATGCCCAAGGACACATTGTACCCTGCCCTGCCACTGTCACCACTGAAACCTCACCAGCCTAATGCATGTATTTGCAGCACAGGCTGCATGAATGATGCAAAGGGCTGGCTTGTGTTTGCACATGCTGAAGTAGGGAGTGTTCAGATCCCTTCCTATTTCTCAACAAAGATGTAGAGTTTCTGTTCTTACAGGCTGAGGGGATGAGACAGGCAGATATTTCTATCAACCAAGTTACCCAGAAGGGATGACACACTAGAGACCTCCATGGAAATACTGGTTGATTCCCTCTCACCAGATGCAAGGAGGAGAGCAGCAGTGCCAGGAAGCTAAATGGAGCTGTATGTAGGTAACGTGGTCATCAATAACAGAATGCTAGTTTGTTGCCTTTTATTCTCCTTCTGCAATTTCATGAAGCCACAACCAGGAGGTGTTGGCACATTGATGTTCCCCAGCCACCTTCCAAGATTCAGGTAGGTGAACCCAGAGCTTGGCAATCGTTTGCTCTCCTTGTTTTCTGAACGACTGCTGCAAGAGGTGCATTGCTGTGCATGGCAAACCCTGCACCAGGGCACTTCTGGGGAAAGGAGAGGCAACCAAGGACAGAGATCCTGAGCCCAAGTGCCAAGAGGATGGTATTAGAGGAGCCTGGGAGAGAAGATGGTCTTTGCTCAACCCCTTTGGGCTGTTTTATATTCCCCAGGATCCCATTATCACCAGTAAAATGATAGTGGTCTGCTGATAACTCAGAGGAGCTGGTTATAAAGTTTAAGGCTATTCTGATCTCTTCTTGACTGGCTGCATAAAACAGGTCATTGGATTTTGCCCAGGAACAGAAAATAATTATATATATAGGTATTTATATTCTGTCCTTTCTCTGAATGTACTTACTTAGCCACTATCTGATCTGCCTTTTTATTGACAGCTACTTCAATTAACTTGGAAAGACTGTTCAATGAACTTAGGGCATCTACTGTAACCTTGAACTGCTGAATAAACCCCCCTGCAGAATCCCTTTCTCTGGGGTGGGATGAAGAGAAGAAAGGGTGTAGGGGAACTGTATAAAATTTACTTTGCCTTCTTAAATGGCTTTTGTGATTCCCATTTCCCCTCTGCCCTGAATCATGGTAAAAGGCTTATAACTGAATGTCACAGAGCAGAAAAATACATTCCCACACTTTCCCAGTCAGCTTAATACATTTTTCTGGATACCTTCAATTATTTCAAGGCTGTTATTTGTAGAAGCAGACTAACATGCCAAACCCAAAATATCTACATCATGCAAAAGAGTAAAAGATGTTGTTTTGAAAGCATTCAAACATGACTTTGGAGAGAAGGGAGTATAAAGAATCATTCAGACTGCAAACTCAAGTAAAACACCTTTTCCTCGTAACTAAATTCACTTTGGAGAACTTAACCATTTTAGAATGACAGAAGGTGTCAGTCAAAGTTCCTCTGTAGCTCTACCATGAAGGTGTAAGTGCAGTCATGGGCAAGTCTGGGTGAGGAAGGACCTCAGGATCTCCTCTTGCCCAACTCCAGGGCGAAGCAAAGTCTGCTTTGGAAGTAGATCTGTTTGTTGGAGAGTAATAGGGATAGGTATTGCTTTATCTCAGAAATTGGATCTCTCCTGGGCAGTTTTATGGAAAGGATGTAGCTGATTTTATTTACAAACTCTGTAGTCTTTAATGAACGTGTAGGATTTCAGACTTGCAGGGCTGTAGAGGTTTTCAGATGAACTTTCCCAGTGCTATTTCAGCTTGCTGGCTGAGTATTAGCCAGCCCTGGAGGCAATGATCCATGAAAATGCTGCCTGCTGCCTGATGTGCAATGAGCACAGGGAAAGGATATTTAAAAAAACACAAACCCAAAAAAACCCCCACACACCAGCCTTTGACCAAGGTGCACATCTTTATGCAGTTTATGAAATTATCTGGACTAATGTGTTTGCATATTGTGTGTAAAATCATCTCCCCTGAGTGCACTGCCTGCTGCAATAGCTCAGCCAAAAGCCAGAAAAGATGAGAAGAGTTGATTACAGCTTCCCTGCAAGTGGCCCAGCAACACAATAAATTCCTGTGGCCCATCTCTAGTAGCCATTCTGGGTGTTCCTACTTACCAAGAAAAAATCTGACATTGGGCCATGGAAACTTGTCTAGATCTCTGCCCCAGCCCCTGGTTCCTGTTCAGGGAGGGACACTGGTTTGCTGTATGCTGTCACAGTAAAAGCATGCCAGGCTCTGCCTTGAGGTCAGCTGGCAGAGGGACTTTTTGTGGTTTGAGACCTTGGTTTGTGTCTGTGACCTCAGGTGTGCTCTTTCACCTGCCAGCTGGTGGGAGAGAGGGGCTTCTCCCATGGCAGGTGCTTGCTGCACCCTCACCTAATAAAACTGGGTAGCTTTTGGCAGCTGGGCAGGCACAGCTGGGACCATCTCCCCCTCATCTGCTCTCTGTGATCAGTAGGGAGTGTGAAGTACTTGGTGGTGCTTGCTCACTCTCTAGGCTGTGCTGTGGAGCTCAGAGGAGAGCCCCAGACACCTTGCTGCTGATGCAGAGAGATCAGATGATGTCAAGACAAAAAAAAAATTATATATCCAAAAATTATATATTAGAGCAGGAGCATCTAAAGTACCAAGAGATGAAGCTGATGAGGAAAAGGTGGCAGGTTGTGAACAAAAATGCTGTGTGATGGAATCAAGAAGGGAAATTAGGATGTGACAGAGAAGGTGTGAAAAGCACGGTATGTGGCTAAGCTATGAAACAAATGTTGGAGAGGCCTGTAGTTACATGCTAAACTGGATAGAGAGACCCACAAAGGGAAGAAAGGACAGCCACAAATTGGGCTGTGGGGAATGAGCCTTGGTTGTGAACCAGGTGTCAGCAGAGCAAATGTAAGAGATGTGCATCAGACAAGCCCTCTTTACTGAGGGATGGAGAAGGTACCCTCTGTCCCATGGGAGGAGGGATCCAGATCATGCTGGGACTGGAAATGAGATGCATGACATGGACATGAGTTCTGACAGAGGCAGCCCATGGGCTGCACAGATGACCTTTGGGACAGCACTGAGCAGAAAGGCCATTCTCCCAGGGTATGGTGATGGGGAGGACAGAGCATGGACAGGACACCTGATCTAAGGATGGATGTCTGGAGCTGTTGCTTGACAGGAACTGAGCTGAGTGCAGGAACTGAGTGGATCCTGCAGGCAGCAATATCTGCTTCTCATCCATTTGCAAACGGAGCTGCAGCAGACAGGTCTGATTACCTGCCCTTCCCATTGCTTGTACCAGCTGCACGTTTGTCAGGATGCTTAGAGTGAAACCTGAGTGATGTGAGCACTCCTCTGCCTACAGCAGCACCACTCTGGTGGAGGCTGTGCAGCCCTGCAAGATGCTCACACTGCTCCTGCCAAACGGCGGGCAGCACATGGGCCCAGGGGGGCACTCAGCCCACATCTGCTGGGAAGCACCCTGCTGTCAGCCCAGGCTCTGCATGCACTTGGGCACACACACACATGCACACACGCTTTCTTTTGAGCTGATTGACCCAGTCCTTGGTGTGGCAGGCCTGAGTTCAGCAGGGACAGGCTACAGCTGGCAGGCGGGCACAGGGGGCTGGTGAAGGCTATTGCCAAACTGGGCCCACCACAGGCATGGAAAGAGAAACAGCTGGGAGCCTCTCCTCCCGTGCATCCCCACTCTGCTGCTAGTTTGGGCAAATATGGTATTTCTTGGAGGCATGCCCAGCTGGTGGAGAGCTCGAGGGAGAGGAGCCGGTGGAAGACAGCAAAACTGCTCCGTGGTTCTGAAAGCACAGTGTGAAAGCCGCTTTGCCGTGTTAGTGCTTCGGGCACGGCTGCAGGGGGTGTGCAGGGGATGATACCAGGGCTGGCCATGTGTTCCCATGCAGCTGCTGCTCTCCTCAGCAGCACAGCGTGCCCACCCATCTCCCCACCCCACCCAGCAAGCTCCCACATGGAGCCGGCATGCTGAAGATGGATGCACTGCCCCCCTCCCACCTGAGGAATAACAAAAGCATTGGCTGGAGGGGGGCGAGGGGATAAGCTGCAGGACAGCTGGAAAAGGCAAGCTGGATGGGAGATTTTAGCTCGTGCATGTTACCTGGTGACTCGGAGGCTGCAGCACTGTGCTCCCATTCCACGGCTTTGAAAGCTTGTCTCTACATCCTCAGCTGGGGACCCTTTCTTGCAAGCAGCAGGGAAAGAGTGGGCAGGAATCAATCTGTGACCTGAGCCAAAAATATCTCCTGCCCCACAGCTCCTGAACAACTTCTCTGCTCCTGCAGGCGGGGAGGAAGGGGGTGCTGGAGCTGCCAGGCACACAGGAGGGCACACACTCTGTTGCTGGGGAGCCCTGCCAAGGGAGAGGGGCAGGAGGGAGGGGACGGGAAGCTGAAGCCTGGGATATTATTTAGTGAAATGGAAACCCTGAACCAGAGGGTTGTGCGAGGCACTGCAATCCTCTGCTGGAATAGTCAGGCAACTGTGGGGAGTGCTCTGGCAGCAAAACCACTCCAGGCATCCCAGCTCCAGCCACCTGGGGTTGCCTTCCCTAAGAAGTCCTTACTTTATTAATGCTTTCGTGTCATGCTAAGAAAGGCTTATGAGCTCTTTTGCTTCATTTCTGCCCTCTTGCTTTTGTTCCAGGTCCCCTCCAGCTCCGGTGCATGGCAGAGCCCCAGCAGTGTCAGTGAGAGGTGGGTGTGAGACACACAGCACTCACACACAGATGCACTTAAGGCAACACATGTGCCAAGTGCCTCTGCCTTCTTGTGCACCTGTGACTGCTGGTTTCCAGGAGCCTAGGATGTGGAAGATCCACAGGCCTTCCCAAAGCTCTCACCCTGCAGCACAGCCAAGCCCCTTTGCATGTGGAAGGGCAGTTGGGAAGAGGCCCTGCCCAGGGGGAGATGGAGGTTGCTGCTGTGTGTGGAGACTGTCAGATCCAGGCTGCCACAGCCAGGTTTTTAGCAGTGATTGTGCATGACAGAGCTATGGGAGCCCCCCAGTTTGTTCCTGTGGTGCCTTTGCCTCAGATACCCCTCTTTGAGCCCTGCCTGCCTGGCTGTAAATATAGAAACATAAGCCCTGGAGGTTTTTTTCTCCAAACATGTCCCTCCCATCTTAGCATCATCTGTGCAATTCCTCCAGCTGCTCCTATACATGGTATGACCTTTTTTTCCCCCTTCCCTTGCTTCCCCCTCCATCTCACCCCTTGCCCGCCCATCCCTGCTCCCTTCCCTGCCCAGCACAGGGAGCCTGGGGCCAATCAGCTCTTCCAAACGATCAAATGTCACCATAAGTTGAGAGCTGCATCACCTTGGGACGCTCGCAGATCCCAGCCTGCCCGTCCCCTCCGACAGGAGCTTGGTGCTTCTCTCCACTCCTTCTAGGTAAGTGGGATCTCTGGCAAGGGGAGCAACACTACAGGAGGGATGAGCCTTGGTTTGAATGGAGAAGCACCAGGGGAGGGTTGGGGTCCACAGGATCTGGGATCTGATGCAGGACCCTAAGGAAAAGGCACTTGAAGGTCTGAGCTTTAGTTGGGCATCTCACAAGTCTCACGTTGCCCACGGAGGTTTGGGTGCTTTGAAGTCTCAAGGATGAGTAGTGGGACAATAGATCCTTCCAAAGCAAGATTTGGGACTGGAAATTGCTGTCTCTTGGGGCAATCAGGGAAAGTTCCCTCAAGCAGCAGGAAGAAAGTGCTGACCTTCCCTGCTCTGTCACCTGGAGAAATGGATGGCTGAGGCAGGAGGCATGAAGGGCAGAGCATCGGGGAGCTTCTGTGGATGAAAAGGGCTGTAGGTCTAGAGGGACATCTGGGGGAAAAAATGGGGCCATGGAAAACTGTCCCCTCCCACAGGAATTGAGAAAATTGTGAGCCTTGCATGGTCAGGCTAGCAAAGTGAAAGAGTTTGAAGTCATGAACATGAAGAGTATCCCATCACCACTCTGAATTTAACCCCCTCCTCCTGCCCCTCCGCACACACAAGGAATTTCTCTCTCAATTTTCTCATTTTCTGTGAGAGTGGAAAGTTTTCCATGACCATATTTATATTTCTTGGATTCGCTTCTTGCTGTCAGGTGGTGGGTATCCCACAAGGGCAGGAGGGACACCAGCACAGGTGACTCTGGGGCCAGCAATTTGGGTGGGAGCTGTGCTGCTGATGGGGGGGAGCTCCAGTGAGGCTGTAGGTGACTGCCAGGGCAGGCAGCCATCCCTCAGGGGGGCAAGACTCGGGGAGGTGGTGGGGTCCCTGAGATGTTCAAGAGGCACCTGGTTGAGTGCTTTAGGGGTTACAGTGGGAGTGCCTGGTGCATGGTTGGACTGGAAGATCTTGTAGGTCTGTTCCTACCTTGGTGATTCTAAGACCAGGGAAAGGCAGGGGATGTAAGCTGGGCACAGTCATTGGCTTTTTGTTCTCTGCCTTGGCTTTGTTATCCCTAGAAAACCCCTTGCAGGGATCAGACAGCTCATACTACCCTGCAGACCAAGATAAAGGGTACATTTTGGGACAGGGAGTTGGGATTTTGCTATGAGCCTGCAGCAGTGCTGGAGTCTTGCTACTCCAGCATTAGAGAGAAGTGTTTGCATATGTTTATATATTTACTAGATATCATATCAAAAGAGATAGGTATTATATATAATATAAGTATGTATATGAAAAAATCCATGCAGTGGGTTTGCAGTGGCTGCTGCTGGGAAGAGTGGCTGTGTGGTGCTTGGTGGATCATAGCCCCAGCCCTTGCCCCAGAGCTGTCCCTGCCAGGTCCCATTGCCCATGCATGGCCACTTCTGTGCTGCCCCCTTTCCATGTGGCTCTTGCCACCTTGCCTACCTTGTATGGCCTGGCTTGGGAGGGGATGATTGATGGGTGGGTTATTTCCAGGGACGGCCTGGAGGTGCAAGGCAGCCCATTCCCCCTCCCGGGTGCATTCTCAGCTGCTAAGAGGCTTCTTGGGATGTGCTGGCTCTGCTCTTTCAGCTGAGGCCAGGAGCATTTGGGGCCAAAAGGGACATGGTATTCCTGCCCATCTGGGGCTAAGGATTGGTGTATTTGTCCTTCCAGTGACCTGCTTGGCTTCAGCAAAATGCAGAATAACCTTTGCTTTCACCTTTAAGGGGTGGGAGCAGGCAGGAAGTTTTCTGTCTGGTGAAACTTTCCCATGTGTTTTGATTTCCTTCCAAAGGGTGGGCAGTATTAACTAATTGATTTTATTACATCCTTAAACCTCAGTCAAGACCAGAATCCATTTTTCTGCCACTATACAAACAAAGGCCAATTATTGCCTGAAGGTGCTAACAGCCTTAATCCTGGGCTGCATTTGCTGTGTGTAAAGTAATTTCCACCAAAGGCTAATCCCGGGCCAGCTGGAGACTTTCCATTGCCTTCGGGCAGACTTAATCCTAACTGCAAAAACTGCCGCTCTTAACAGATTGCTTTCTTTATTGCCTTTTGGATGTAAATATAGTCCAATTTTCCTGGCTGCTTTGATGGCTATGTGGGTAGTGCTGGGCATCAAAGAGCCTTTCTAGTCTTTGGTGGCTGTAGCTGTGCCAGTCTGCATTTTGCCCCTGGCTTTAAGGGACCAGATGGCTTTTGAATGCCATGAAGTGGACAGACACCTTGCTCTTCTTGAAGCTAAACCTTTTTATCTTTCCAGCCATGGTAGTGGCAGTCAGGTACTGCTGTAAATGCTAGCTTCTCTTGACAGAGACCAAACCTGGCTGAATGTTTGGTCCTTGCAAGGCTGAAATCAGTGATCTTCCCTTGGATTTTTTTGTCCCCCCTGCCCTTACCTATGGCTTCCTGCATCTGGCTCATCTTTGTTCAGAGTCTGCCAATGCACTTGTTATTAATTCATTTTATCTGGGGCCAAGAAATCCCCTCAGGGTTGGAATCTTATGGTGCTAGGGATGCTGGCATTCTCCCTCTGCTTTTATAGCACACGGACAGATGCCATGCAAAATCCCATTCGCATTTGCAGCGCTTGGATTAACAAATATGGAAGGGGGCAGGGGAACAGCCAGTGTGACAACTCTCAGCAAGATGTCCTTAGAGCTAAATTGGAGACGAGATGAGCTCATTCCAATAACTGCTAATGGAAAGCCTGATTGCAAAGGCTCCCATTGACTTCAATTGCCTTGGAAAGAACAGCGTGCACTGCGCTACGTGCCTGCCCTGCACTGAGCAGACACTCTCTGTCTGCACACAGAGGGTTCTCAAGTTGATTTCTTCACCATTTAGTGGTATTACTCTTCTTCTTACTAGAGAGAGGACTTCAGCCCACAGCCTTTTAAAAGTCCTCTTATTTTTTTTTTTAATCCTTCACCTTGGGAAGAAGGAAAGCTGCATTTATAAAGGCTTAATCCATGGGAGGATTGGCCATTGCCCTGCATCTTTACAGAACATGTATTTTGGAAGAAGCCAACAGCTGGGCATTAGGCAGGTTCCCTCTGCAGGCTTTTGCCTGGAGAAGCTCTGCTGTCCTGTTGCTTAAACCAACATGCTGTCAAGCATTACTACTAATAGCTTGAATAATTTTTGAAGGCTGAAATGAGACTACTAACATGTTAGCCACTGAGGAGATAGCAAGTGCAAATCTTCATCCTGAAGATTTTATGAAATCTAAACTGAAAAGAGCAGGAGAGCGAGACCAGCAGTGTTGTAGCATTCAAGTAATTAACAGAAGAAGCAGTGTAAATTGGTGAGCAGAAAATTCCTCCCAAACACAAAATTCCCCCTGTTCCCTCTGCCTGGTAGAGTCCTCAGAGTCATCCTTGGGATGGCTGTTGCAAACACAGCTATGAAGTTAAAAGCAGCCTGGGACCAAGAGACCACTGAACCCAAATCTCATGTGACCTGCCAGTAGAATACCCCTCCCATCCAGCACCCCAGTTCAGGTCATAACACAGACACTGCTAGCACGACTTCCAGGGCAATGCTGGGTTTCTGAAAGAGAATAAATGAGGAACTAGAAGAAAAAATCTTGGCTGTTTATCTCTCCTTGCAACATGGGGGTTTTTAATCCTGTTGATGTTAACGTATGGTGCCCAAGGTCATTGCTGGGGAATGGAGAGAATCCCTTATAGGGCAGGGTTGGAGCCTGGGGGATTACTGCCTTCCTCTGAAATAGAAAGCTGCTGAGCTGCAGTTGTTCCTTTTGAACCTAAGTCAGCCCACCTGCTCCTTCAAGACATCTCTCATATATCAGCTGAATAACGAAGTCATGAAAGTCAGGTTTGGGGCCAGCAAGGAGAAGACTGGCTTTCTAATTTAAGATCTGCTGAGGATTTGGAGAAAGGGGCCTTTCCTCATCTTCTCCCCTGGCCTCAGGGCAGCTGATGCTGTTAGGAAAGCCAGTGTTGCATTACACAGAAATGGTTATATCAATGGGAACTGCCTAACTAGGCATGTGGCTGGTTTTCATCTTAAACTAATCATCAGGTTATTGTTTGCTCACTCATCAGTTGTATAAACCAGACACACTTTTGGGTGCTGACAAATAAGTACTTATCTATAGGTTTATTGGTAGTTTCAGTTATTTTTGTAACTGACTGAGGCTTTGGAGCTGGCACCTTCCCTCCTGTGGTGGCACAAAAGAAGGAAAAATTCCTCTGATCTTGCTGGAGCGATGGAAATGTCAGATGGGTGCAGGAGGACACCCTGGCCTTGCCTGTCTCCCTGAGCTCTGGGGATTTTGTAATTCAAAGCTGGGACTGGGCAGCCCCTGGGTCTGCCTGTGGGAGGCAGATGAATTGATGGGATATATCTTTCCAGATAATCTTTTTCTGCACCCCCCGGCCACCCTTTGTCCTCTGACATGGGTGGCAAAGGTTTGTGCTTCTCCCAAAATGTCAGTGTTGGTGGGGAGCTGGTTGGTGTGTGGGAAAGCAGGTGCTTGGCTTTTTTTGTCCTCGAATGTCAATCCATCTGCTTCTGCCTTGGTATTTTTTTATGAAGTGCACTCACTAATAACGCCTTTTTTCTTCTTTTTCTTGTTTGTTTTCCTTTTCTTCTCTTTTGTCTAGAAACTAATTGCCAACATGTCTGATACCGAGGAAGTGTAAGTAGAGAGTTGTCTGCCTGTTTATCTGCTCAGCTTGGCTCCGCACAGCAGAGCCAGGGCATCCCTGCAGGGTGCTGCTCTGTGCTCAGCCTGAAGCCCCCTGGGGCAGTGGAGAAGGAGCATCTTGACTCAGAGCATCAAAGACCCCTCTCTGTCCAACAGAGGACATTCTCCAAACACCTCCACCCCACTCAGCCTGCCCTCCGTGGCTGTGGCACTGCTCCTGGAGGAGGGGCCGGAGAACCCACACTGCAGTGGTTTCTGCCTTGGTTTAACAAATCCAGAGTAGTATGACCCAACCCAATGGGATCATTTGACATTTTTGCATCAGTAGCACAGAGGGGAGATTTAGGGCAGTCATGGGATCAGAGGAGTCATGGACAGACCTGCAGACAACAGAATTTAGGCAACATTGCATTGGGTTGCTTCAGTGTATGGTTTAAAGCTTGACATCAGTATAGAGCGGGAGAAATACTTACCTCGTTTCAATATCCTTTTTTCCTCTCTCACAGGGAACAAGGAGAGGGTAAGTCTTAAATCTATCTGTAATTTCTCCTGTGCAAGCCTGCAACATTTGCTGGCTGTGTCAGCTGGTATGATTAGACAAATCTGAAGTTTCTTTTTTGTGCTTCTGTCTGTCTGACTGTCACCAGCTTCTGGGGTTTTTTGCAATACCTGTAGCACCCTGGCCGTGTCCGTGCTGCAGGCAGCCCGTGGGGCTTCAGCCCCAAATTGATGCCCTGGTGGGAGGGGACGCTGCTAGTTTTTTTGTAAGGGCACTGCCATCTGCTGGCAATTTATTTTGAAGCTTCTGTATGGGTAATCTATTCTGGTTTTAGAACATAAATCCCCACAATGTTTATAAGCAATATACATAGACATTTTTCTTATATTCAGAGGCCCTCTCTGGTACCTTTTCCCTTCTAATGCACGTCTAACCTTGAGTTTCCATTGCCCAAGGAAAAATCCAGTACTTTTATTATCTTCTTCTCCTTTTTTTATTTTCAAAGTAATTTAATCTGTTATTTGACGTGCTGGTTTGCAAGTGGCCTCTCAGAAACCATCTTGCCCGGCATCCCTGTGAGCACAGAGGGCTCTGCCATGGGTAATGTCCTACTGATGTGTCAAGGCTGATGGTTGATTTGTCTGCTTTTTTCCCCCTCTCCCATTTCAATGCAGAGGAGTACGAAGAAGAAGGTAACAAAAAAAGCGGAACGTAATTTATCTTTCTTTGATTCTTGGTCCTGCTTTTCTCTTGTCTACATTTCACCCTTCTCTTTGGTGCTTGCTGCTAAAGGCGATCTGAAACACTTGATCAGTAAACCAGTTGGAAAACAAAAAAAAAACAATCAAGATTTTTGGGGCTGTGATGTGTAGAGCCTTCATGTCACAGTGAAACGCAGTATTTGTATGAGGGGATGGTGAACAAGCTGGGGGCTCATCTGTCCATAAACTTGGAACTTTTCAGAACAGGGACTGGTGCAGAGCCCCCAAAACATTTCATTGGTGAAATCCTGCCATTCTCATTTTGGCAGTGTCCACAGATTGCATTTAAATTTTGAAATTGAAAAGAAGAGCAGGTTGTCCAGCTCCTGAGGAGCAGCTGACAGGGCACTGCTGAGGACAGAAAAGGCAAGGCAGAGAACCAACTGGCAAAGATGAAGTTTCTTACCATGCCTTTAGCTGGCAAAATGTAATTTGACAAGCTGTGAGAGACAGAGTGCTGATCTGGAAAGATGGAGCATGAAAAACCCTTCTCACCCAAGTTGTTTCACCTTTTGTAGGCAGCAGGGATAAGATAATTTGGAGATGTATCACTGTCATTGCTGGGCACTTTTGACACACTGGCTTCAGTTCAGGCAAGTGTAGATGCCAGTTGTCATCCTTCATTTTCCCAAGGTGTCTGGAACAGAGCTAAGGGCCAAACTCTTGGAATTTCTCCCAGGACCTGCCCTTAGTGCCTAAGGCATCTTCTAAGGGTTGAACCTCCTTTACTGGAGGTGGAATATTTGCACATGGAGGGACCAGCTCAGAGACAGAGAGTTGTCCCTGTGTAGAAATGTCCATTTTGGGGATTTACACACAGCAGAGCGCTTTTTTTTTTTTAATTTTTAAAAAATTTTTTATTTGTATTTTTATTTTTTTAATGGATTCCTCCAAGTTGCTACAACAGGCAAATTCCCATCAGTGGTGGTGGGAACAGAGGTGCAGCTGTGGCCATGGTCAGACTAGTTTCTGCTACTGCTATGAGGTACATCAGCCTTAAGTAACTATTTCCCCTGGCATTGCTTCTGAAGGGACCAAGGGCTCAAAAAAAAAAAAAAGAAAAATAAAATAGAAACACTAAATAGGTTGTAAAGCTGCCTTCAGTCATCATCTGTCTCTCTGGTCCTGCATGGAGTGGCAGAGCCAGGAAGGTTGAAGGCATTTTTCATGCTCCATCCTTTACGTCTTGTCAAATGTCAAAAGAGCAAGCGAAGGGTGTTGCTCCTACAGACAAGCCTTCCTTAAAGGAAGGCTTTAAAGGAAAAGCATTTTTTTTCCTTTCTCCTTTCTTCCCTAACTGCCTACTTTTTGTTTTCAAGAATTTAATGACTGATATGACATTAATAGGCAGGTGAATTTCTTTTTAATCTGCATGACTGGCTCCTCTGAGGTGTATCTTCTCTTTGCTCCATACTTTTGCTTGACCTTTGTGTCTCTTTCTGATGTCATCCATTTCTTTTCCATGTAACTTTTCTCCATCACTTTCTAACCCCCTTTTTTCTCCAGGCCTTAGCTCACCCCAGCACCAGTTTCTAACAGTTTTCTGTTTTCATTTTCCTGCTTGCTGTTGCTTCTTGTTCCATGACACTTGCCACCTGAAGCTCAGGAAGAAGGTATGTGACATGGCTTCTTCTTTCTTTCTCTCTCAGTGTGGAGGGAGAATGTGTGTAAAGAAATCCAGAGCAAATATTTCACACCCAGTGTCAGGACTCTGTCTTGAGCCACAGACATCAATGCAATAGCGGACATTGATGTTGTTTATTGAGCTGGCAGGAAATTTGGCCCGTTTTATTTTAAAAAATTATTTTATTTATTTTTTAAAAAAAACAAACTGAAGCATTTGTATATATGAAAGAAATAAAATGCATTGATATATGCATAAAAATGTATATAATATACACACATAAATATAAATATATATATGTGTATATGCATATATGTGTATGAAAGCAAACATATATTTATTTGTTTTATTGCACTTTGTATACTGAGCTGTTTGGCTTATTTTTGGCACAATGGTTTCAAAATGAGTATTTTAAAGGGAGGGAAACACCCTGCAAAATTTATATTCATTGGGGAAAATTCAGGAATAAATTTCTTTGAAATTTCAAAAATTGATAAATGTTGGTGAAAAATTTTAACCATATGAGAAAAAAATGTAAAGCAAAAGAAATGCAACAGTTTTATTTTTGGTTAAAAATTCACCAAAAGTTGGGTTTAGGGTATTTTAGCCAGCTCTAATAAAGAATAACATATTGGGTGCCTTTTTATGTGGTTTTCACTTGTGGTCATATTCCCATATTCCAGTAACATTTATAACCCCATAATGTGCCCATAAAAATGTTATTTTTAATTCTCTTTCACCCTGTAACTCCGTCATTGTGTACTCTTACCCATAACGGCCTGGGAGCTTGGCAAACCTCAGGAATGTTCCAATAACATATTTCCTGTTTTAATTTTTCTCCTCCCATTTCTTTTGCTGTGTGATGTTTCCCACCCACAGAAGAGGCTCAGGAAGAAGGTAGGTGAAGCAGCATCTCAGCCCTGCTGGTTCCTGCACCAGCAGGATGATGTGCCCCTCGACTTTGCAAGGTGATAGAAGAAAACAAGAGACAAGAGAAAGATGCTGGGACAAACTATCTGCAGGCAGAGGGATTTTCTTGATCCTTGTACAAATTTCACTAAGGGTACCCCACATCCCTGACTATCTGTGCAGACACATCTGTTCCAGTTCTGGGGAGGAAGCAGCACAGAAAATATGAATACTATCCCTTTATCCAAGACACAACCTGCTCTGGGGCTGATTTTCAGCCCTGGGTATTTGTGTGCCATGGAATATCTGGGGTCTGGCTAGAAAGACTATCTATCAGGTGTCAACTGGTTTCTCCTACATAGCTTGGCAGATCATGATCAGATGAATTTTGAAGTCAAAATCCATCTGTGATAAAATATGTGCTTAGCCCTATGTTATATAGTACATATGCTATAATGTATTATGTATAAAATATATCAGTTTATAAGCTATAACATATGATATATAATATACATAATACTGCAGAATGATAACCATGTAGATGCTGGCAAATAACCCCAGCTGGCTCCCCACATTGGCAAGGTGGGACAGACAGGGTGGAAGAGGGGCTGGAACAGAAACTCACCCTTTGCACTCGAGAGGTTTGGGATGTGGTGCTCCAGGTGCAAGGAGCCAAAGGGTGTGTTGGTTCCATATTTGCAAAGCTTTGTGCTGTGGGCATACTTTAAACGGGGGTAAACCTGTCTGTAGTGCCACGATAGACCCACTCTGAGCAGTTTGCAGAGTTTTTACAGCATCCAGGTCCAGATGGTTTTACATTTCTTGTATCTGTGTGTGCTCTAGTCACATGTCTCCATCTCCTCATCTGTTTCCTTATTTCATACATCTGTGCTTTTTTTTTTTAAACCCTCTGTTGCATTCACACACTCTTTAGTCTAACTGTTCTCATTTTCCATCTCATTGCTTTTGCTTCCTGCCACATCCCTCCTGACGAAGCTCCTCCAGCAGGTATGTGCCATCACCTTCCAAACTGCTCCCTGCTGTCTCCTTGGTGGTGGTGGTGGGGCCTCAAGGATAGAGCAAGAGGAGCAGTACCAATTACTTTGCCATTTTGCTTCTGCTGTCTTTGCTTCCACATTCCCTCTGTGACGGGCTCTGCTGCTGGAACACGCAGGAATAATCTCCGTGCGAGGTCTGGCAGAGTTGGCCTCTGCCACCCCTGCCCCGTGCAGGGCTCACCATAAAGCCCATCTGGGCAAGGGCAGGAGCTGTCCTCTAAAACTGGAACCAGAGAGAAATTCCAGCACGTGATATTTGAACTTACTGTGAGATTTCCCCTGTCTGATATATTTTTTCTTCTTCCCTTCACATGAAGGGAAGTTGTCTTCCAGCCACAAATTCCTTTCCCCTTCTGGCCATTAGCATGTTCTTTACTGGGATAAAACTTTTCCCCCTGAGCAGAATTTTCAGCCTATGAAAGGTTTTCAGCCTATTTCAGCTCATGTAATAATGTATTTCTCCTAATGTTCCTTTGCATCCTGTCCCGTGGCTGTTCACACCTAAAGAAGCTCAGGAGGAAGGTATGTGACACGACTCCTGAATTCTTGCCTTTAAGAGTAAGCTTTGGCTTAGCCAGCAAACCATAAGATGGCAAAAGGAAGCAGGAGTTACAAACAGGCATATTAATACAGACAAAACTTGCCAATACTTTGTTTTTTGTACTGTCTGCCATCATGTTCTGTCTTGACATTGAATGTACTGTTGATGTACGTGGTAACTGTCGCATGAAATAAAATCTTGTAAAGTACTGGGAAATGTAAACCTCTTAAAAGAATGAATGTTGAAAAGTCTTTACTATGAGATTGGTTGGGTCTCCTTGGCAGGCTTGTTTTGGACTATTTGGGGTGGATCTGGCCTGCAGACTGTATGCAGAAATGCTCATGATTGGCTGATACTCTTACAATAGCCTTTCCACACGTCTTTTTTTCAGCCCTGTGGTATAAAGCAAATGGTGATAAATTTGATGCTTCAGCTTTGCAAATTATTGAAGATGGTATTCTTGTTCATATAATGGAGTTTCTAGGCCACTGTTTCATGGCAGTACTTGCAGCTACCCAAAACTTGCCGGCCTCAGGTTGTAAATCCACTTGGGCAAGCATCAGGGTTATGAAACAGAGTGCTGCTCCTGGCTTTGGGCAGGACTGCAGGAATGGCTGTGTAAGACAAATGCAATCTGATATGGCTGCTTAAATCAGCTTTATGTTTCTAATATCTCAGACCTTTTGCACCCTCCCTTCCAGTACTGCTTTTAGTATCCATACTCATTTTATTTCCTTGCAACGTATTCTTAGTCTTTCCCTCCCCCTCCATTTTGCCCAAGTGAAAATCTGTTCTGATGCTCCTAACGCTCTCATCTCCTTTGCATCTTGCTCTGTGACTCTTCCCACACGCTAAAGCTCATGAGGAAGGTATGTGCCATGACTTGTGAATTCCTCTGTTTCTGTCTGGAGCAGTAACTCATGCAGGAATTCTGGAGGTGGTTGAAGATGAGCCGATGCAAAAAATATCCTCTGCACGGTTGCTTTGCTCTCATAGGATCCACGGTGTGATGAGTAATGAGTACTGACTGCTATTTGAAAACAATGCCTGAGGCACAGGCTGGGCACTGCTTATGCATTCTCCAGCACCAGATGTCTATAGCCAGGCTGCTCAGAAGGACACCAGTTGGTACAGGGGTACTGCTCCTCAAACCATTTCCTCTGAGCCCCGCCCCAGGGTTAGAGGTGGGACAGCCGTGTCCACAGGCAACACTGTGTCCCTCAGCGGGGTGCACCTCTTCCCCAGTTCCCCTGCCACTGCACAGAGACAGAGCTCCCTTTTGCAGCAGTGTATGGAGATGTGGGGACACTTGCACCCAAAGTCATGAGCGTTTCAACAAGTGTCACACCTAGTTTTTACTGTTGGGGTAAGGATTGGACTAAGTGCCATCATTTTGGTTGGAGCGTATTTGAGAAAAGATGTAGTGTGTGCTTTTTCCAGAACTATTGGGGGTGTTTCTGGGTTAATGTGCATTAGGCAAAAAGGGGGGTGGCAGGGCTGTATTTTTACTTGATTTTGTAACCGGAATTAAGGTCCAGATCTGGTAAGACAATCTCTGTGATTGGCAAAATAAAAGGTCATGCTTCTTAAAGCATCAGCCTGGCAGCCCAAACCCATTTACCTTTCAATTACCCTTCTGCCTGCCCCTCTCTGCTTGCCCAGCCAGGCTTCCATGGGATGTTTTATCCTGCAGGTTGGGAGCAGTAACATGCTCGTACTCACCCACCCACATTGGAGTGCAGCCCTATGCACCAGTGGTGAAATCCTGGGCACCAAGGAAATCAATGCCAGCTCCTCAGAGCCCATTGATTTCCACAGTGGCTGGGATTTCTATGCACATGAATAAGAGCAGGTTGTCTATACCCTTTTTGCACATTCAAACTTATGGGTAATGGACTTAATTTAAATACAAGTCATGTTTTTGTCAGCCAAAGGCTACAGTGGCATTTGATTTATGACATTATGAATAGATATGTTAGACATCTGCATTTTTATATTGAAACAACCCTTCCTTTCCACAATTCTAATTGACATTCACATGTGCCCTCTATTTCTCACTTAATCTTATTAATGGTTTTTATCCCTTTAACCCTGCCTCCACCACCTTGGCAAAGGAAAGTGTAAGGGTTTTTAATTATCCTCTGTTTCTTGCTCTAATTCTCTTATCTTTCTTTGCATCTCCTTCCCTGCTACTTCCCTTTTAAAGAAGTCCATGAACCAGGTATGTGACTTCTGAATTCCTCTGCGTCAATCTGAAGGGTTATTGTGTGCTGGAAATTCAATTCTACTTGGCAGTTTCACAACTGGGTCATGTGCTGAATTGGGACAAAATGGAAACTTTTCAACCAAAAAAAAAAAAAAAAAAAGAGGAACACTTTGTTGACAGCTTTTGAAAATTATGGTTTTTATTTAGTTAAAACATTTTGTTCCAACTTTTTTCCCCTCTCTCCTTTATGGAAGATTTCCAAATTTTGAAATGAAAATTCTATTTTAGATGCTTCTGAAGCATTGCCTTTATGGATAATGTGGGGTATATATAGTGTAATGCAAGAACAAATCTGGAATAAGAAGTTGCCACAAGGCAAAAAGTGGAAAAGTTTTGTACCAGAGATGTTAATATCTCTGCAGCCTTTATGACTGTGAAACGTTTCTATTTTTTTTTTAACTAAAATCTCAGCTATGTGAGTTCTGAAATATTGAAATTTAATTGGAACTCTGATTTATGTTGGAAAATTTTAACAGTAACTCTAGTATTATACTCAGGAATTCAAAGACGGTGGAAGTAAACATAAAAATCAAATATTAACGATCAACTGTAACTTGCAGCTTCCTCACACCTTTGACCAGTCATAATTTCCTCATCACTCTGTGATGCATAATAATGAGGATAGAGCTAACTGCTGCATGAAAAATGTAGTAACATTTTTTGTAGACAAACATCTCAATGTATGAGCTGTAATAACAGGTACTTACGGGACTTGGAGCCATCCTCACAGTGCGTATGGGAATGTTATAATGGTCATTACCTGGGAAAACAGAAACTGAACTTGCAGGGTCCTCTAAACTGTCTGTGGAAATTATTCTGTGCCATTTGGAGTAGCTTTACTAAAGTAGTCACATCTCAGCAGCCTCCCAGCCCAGCTATTTTCCTCTGCTGTCCACAGAGGGAGACCAGCTCCTTAGTTCAGAGCAGACTGGTGCTTTTGCCAAGGCTGGAGTGAGGTGAAAGCAGATTGATTTTTACATGACTTAATACTTCAACATTCATCTCTTCACTGCTCCTCATGTCTCTCCTGTTCTCATCGCTTCTTGTTTCACATCCTTCTCTTTTTAATCTCATTCATTTTTGTCTCTTAATCTGCACCTAAGGTTTTTCTGACTTTGATTTGCACGACTAAAGGTCATTGCCTCCATCAGAGCTGCTTTGCCTGCCTCTGTACCTCTCTTCCATGATATTTATTGAACTGCTACTCGCTACTTGACAGCTAGTTCTCCAGCATTGACAGATGTGTATGAGCTTGAAATTTGTGCAAAACACAAGGTATTAACACAATATGATACAAAATAAAGCCATAACCACAGCCTTCCCATGCTTTCTTTTCCCTCTGTAACATAAAGCACAATAAAACCAAAAGAGAATGTAAATATAACAAACTTAACAAAAAAACTTTTATGCTAGAATGAGACTGTCCCAGCTTTTCATGTAACTGCATGATTATTAGTTTCTCTGTTATTAATGCTGTCTCTGCCTACCACATCTTCTATGTCACAGCTTTGGCCTGCATAGGTCATAGTTGTTGCTAATGTGGAATTCTTGCTCTAATTCTTTCATTTTCCTTCTTGATTCCTTCCACCTAACTAAGCTCATGTTTGTGACATCTAAATTCCTGTGTATTAATCTGAAGTGTTCCTGTACATAGGAACTTGAAGATGTTGAAGAATACCAGAATCATGAAGAATCAATCCATTCTTGAAATTCCCTAAAACTTATTTTCCCTATAGGAAAGTATAAATATTGTTTGTAACTGAAGGATCACCATCTAAGAACCTTAGAACAAACTCTTTTAGTGTCCCTGAAAACTTTCAGGGCTGTGATTACCCCACAGCCCCTGAGCTATGGGGGTACCTGAGCTGCAGAAACCCAAGCTGCTTACACTTGCAGAGAGTGGATTGCAGCAGGATTCTGGCACACAAACTCAAGCAGTTCCAGTCCTTCGCAGCAAAGACAAGCTCTGTGCAGACACAAACATTGCCAGTTCTGCAGAGCTAAGCCTGGAATCTGTTAGCAGAGGTTCTTAGATGGTGGAGCTTTGGATGCAGGCATAGGGATACATCCAAAGCAGTACCTCCTTCAGTAACTCTCACATCCTCATGCCAGCTCTGATAGCTAAAAGGGCAGCTGAAACCTAGGTTACACTAAATGCTTGTAAAACTCTCTTCTTGGGTATGTTTTCTTTCAAATTTAAGGATCACCAGTGTTATTACACTTGCCCACGGTTTATAAATTCGCATGGTTTAAACTGTTGCAAATCATCAACATTCAAATTCCCTTTATCTTTTATTTCTATGGCATCTCCTTTCTATCTACTTCATACCCCACTGTAATTACACTCCTTTTCCACTCTTATTAACAGTCCATCCCTATAACTTGGTCTGCAAATTATACTCCTCCAACCCAGTCTTACCAAAGTTTGAGGTGGTCCCTTCCTGCATAACTTATTTCTAATTATTTTATCTTCCTTTCCTGTGTTTTTCCCCTGACACATCCTACTAAATGAAGCCCCCCCTCCAGGTATGTGATTTAACTTCTAAACTCCCTGGTGTCTGTCTGCTGGGATGGTGTGTGTGAGAACTGAATACAAGGTGACAGGGAATAACAACTGATCAGTTAAGGATGGATTATAACTTGCATGCCTTTGGGGTGGTTCTATTTTGGTTTAATACATTTTTTTTAGTAAAGTGTAATCAGCAGTAAGGAGGAAGAAACTTACTTGTTGCATGAAAATTTCACTAGAAACTGGGGGAACACACATATGCTATTGTGAAAGGATATCTCAGCAAAAAGTCTCCTTGTGGAATGCATTAAATTCTGCCCTGTGATATGAGAATGAATATTTCTTCCTGTAGGAGAGAATTTATTTAAAATCTCAGGGCAGAATTTGACCCATTGACTGTATATGGGGAATATAAACACTAGGAGAGTTTGTGGTTTTTTAATGCCTGCTTTGCAAAATATTTGGTGGTGTGTGTGTGTATGGCTGAAAAGCAAAATCTGCTCTGCAAATTCACATTGCTGATCTATTCCTGCTTTGCCAAAACCCAGAAAAATGACATGTAGACCTGCACAGACTTCTAATGAACATTTTCTTCCTATGAAGTAATCTGTTTGTAATTTTACATTGCAAATGGATTTGAAGAACAGCAGTACATTCATACAGACATCAGTGTTGTCTTCAAGGAAGAAAATGGCCTGAGCCATAGATCTAGAAGGGAACTGAGCTTCTTTGGAAGTTGGCTGAACGTTGATGATGAGTTATGGCAGGTATTTCAGCAGGTTTCTGAACCACACTCTGTTTATTTCAAATGGCTGAAATACTGCTGTAGTAAAGGATGGGTCCAATAGTGCTTTGAGAGTGCTGGATATGTTCATGTGCATATTTCCAATCAAGGTAAACCTCGGTACACGGAGCTGTCAGGTTGTGCTTTATGCCATATGATGATGATGAGAAGTGTTTTTTAAACACTGCACTATTATCATAAATCGTACCCCTTTTACCTTTCCTATTCTGTGACTTCTCTTTATGTTTTATTTCAAATGTAAATATTTTACCTCTTTACTTCTTAACTTCATTCTTGGCTCCCCTTTTCCTCCCTGCCCCTTCTCCCCATTGGCTCAGAAGCTCTTTTGGTGTGTGAAATAACAGGTCTCTTGTTCTCATTCTCTTGTTGTCTATCGCAACTTGTTCCATGACACTTCACACCTGAAGTTCATGAGCCAGGTATGTGACACAACTTCTGGTTTATTCCACCTAGGTGCAACACCAAAGTGTGTATGTGTGCGTGAGAGAGAGAGAACAGGAGTCCTGGGCTGGTAAAAGAGAAGAAAACAAGAGAAACAAACATTAACCACAATTATCATTTGCAGCTGTCTCCTCCTTTTAACCTCTGTGCTTACTGCTGCTTTAACATTACAGCATTTTCAAGTTCTGACATTCTCTCCAGTTTTCTGCCTGCCTTAGTCCACTAATTCCTTGATTTTTTCCCCTGGTCTCTTTCTCAGGATTCCAAGAGCTTTAACTAACTGTTCTGTTTTCTTTTTTCTATTTGCTGTCTTTCCATCACTGCTTGCACCACAACAACAGCAGAGGAAGCTCATGAGGAAGGTATGTGGTGTGCCTACAGACCCTCATCCTTTTTCTCTTTCAGTGCTGGGGAAACAGTGTCAAAAAAACTGACATTGTTCAGGAGAAAAGACAGTATGGGAGGGAAATGATCTCTCTAGAAGGATTTCAATGAACATGGAGAAAGGGATGTTTGTTAGCCAAGTCAAATCACCAAAAAGGTGTTTTTCCTTCTTTTTCCATATCTGGAGAGTCCAAGGTTCCCAGGATAACAGGGAGGGAGTGGGGACAGTGCTCTTAGAACAGTGCTGGTTGTGGATTGACTGCTGTGCTTCTTCTCTTTTTCTTTTGTCCTCCAACCTACAGCCAATGAAGAAGGCGAATACAATGATGGTAGCTCAGTGTTGTCTTAGGACAACAAAGTCATCTTTCTAACATCTCACTCTCTTTTATGTGTCTGTTTTTGTTCCTCACTTTATTTTAAATTCAGGAACTGGGCCAAAACATCTCTGCTGCAAAGAATCGCTCACTGTGCATATCCAATCACCCTTGGGGAGTCATTAGTGTGTTGAGAAGCTTCTACATCCTCATTAGGATAGTAGATGGTGAAAATCAAGCTCTAGAAGCTTGCTCTGGATTTGTCTTTTAGCCAGAATCTGTTTGTGTCCTAGCTCTCATCAGCAAAATATCTCTATCTCCAAAAAATCAGGAAAAACTCTTTTAAATCATAGTGGCATATTTGAAAATATAGCTGAGCCCTGAATAGACATGCATCCCTCACACAGCCTTAGGTGGTCTTGGCCTCCAGGCCTGAATCTACAGAAATGTAAACTTCTGCTTAAGCCATGCACTTACAATTGTGCTAAACATTAAACATCTATTCAGATGGGTGGAGCTAAATATAGCTTGGTTGTAATACTTGGTTGAGTGGGTGCTGGAGCACACAGACAAGGACAAGACTCATAAGAAAGTACCAAATGTGTGCAGGGTCAGTGTTGCTCTTGTAGAAGATAACTTAGCCAGTTCAAGCATATAGAAAGTTCTCATGGAGTTTTAGAGGCTGTTGAAGTAACTGGGTTCTTCCTGAACGCCCCAGCCCTAGAACACCAAGTCAGCAGCTTCAAAAGACAAAGCCCAAGGTCACTTGAAAACACCCTGCATTTTCTGTGTTTCCTTGTTTTGTTTAATTTTGCCTTTGTAGGGTTTTTGTTGTTGTTCTTTTGTTTTAATTTTCTTGCTCGCTTTTCAGGCTTCTTTTTTAATTTAGGGAAGTACCCTGAGGACCTTCCCAAGCCCCTCTCTTTCTTTTTCTCATTCTTTTCTTTTATTTTTAATAGCATATCGATTTCCTTTTTTTTCCCAAGGACACAGTGTGAGTTAGATATGTTGCTTCTGAGAAGTGGGATTAAGGGAGGGTGTTTAGGGATTTCTGAGTGAAATAAAGGCAGTTCAGATGGATTCCCAGAGAAGGAGAGCACCGTGTGAATATCTAAAGACTGGGCAGGAGCAAGCAGGGTGGTGCTAATTTGGTGGTGTATCCTCTCTCTGCACGAAGCCTTTAGGAAACCAGAAACTCAAAGGCTCTCTAATCACCAGGGCAGTGAACTTGGATTTGCAGTGTCTCTTGCCTTCTTTTGGCAGGGTTCTATGTGGGGATTTTGTCTCAGCTCCATGGCTCACAGTCTGAATGACTGGAATGTCAGTCAAAATCCACCACAGGAACAGGAATTTGCTATGACAATTCCTGCTTGTCAACAAATTTTGGCCCAGTTCCTTGACTTGGTGTCTTGAAAGAAGGGGCATTTCAAAATAAATCCCACCCCTGAACTGCTTTTGGTTCATATAGTATGGAAAAACGCTGGGTTATGCACTGCACAGGATAGATTATTTTTACTGTTTAATTTTTAATAAAATACCTCTTTTTCTGGTTTTCTGGAGGTACCTTTAAGAATTCTAACTACAATTTCTTATTTCAAGAACTAACCTTATTTTTTCATTTTTACAATTGTTTGTTGGAGTGCTGATTTGGTGGGAGCTGAAACCAAATTCACACAGTTATTGACAGACAGGTGTCGATCCTGGAAACCAAGATCAACAAACAAAACCAGTTATTCCCTGTCTATTCTTTTTTCCCTCTCCTCTTTGAAGTGTTACTAACTGGCAGCTTTAAGCCAAACAGGAATGTCTATGAAAATTATCTGGGTATGTCATGAAGAAAGGGAATCCTGTGTCAATAACATACCTGATAGACTGGTTAATTATAATTACATTTCCTCTCTCCAGGTAAAAGGCAATTTAACTAACATGTTAAAAAGCTCACTGGCTATTTGAAAAGCAAAACAAAAAAAAATTAGTGGAGGAATACAAAACCACGCTGTTGGCTAATGATATTTTTCTTCAGGAGTGATTTGGGACTTCCTTTATAGTGGAGCAGTCTAAAACACATTTGTAATTACATGCTGTTTATTTTCTTAGCATTGCTCTGGCATCTGGAGGCCTCAACTGAGATATGTTTTGGCAGGCAGTGTTCTTGCAGTAAATGAGAAAAGTCTACCCATAAAATGGCACTAATGAAATTTGTATGGGAAAGAGTGAAAAAAAGGGAATGTTGGTTTCTGATTTCTTTTACACATCTCTCACATTTTTCTCTTGATTATCTCAATAACCCATTTCCAATCACTGTCTCAATTTTTTGTTATCCAACACCCTTACATCTGATTGCCTCAATAAATTTTTTTTCCTGTGTAAGTTTTTTCCTATTTTCCCCTCTTATAATATTTCACTTTCTTTTTCCTATTTTTTTCTATTTGCTATTCCAAATTTCCACCATCAGTCCCCAAACTGCTGGATAAAAACAAGCATTCAAAAAAATTTAATATCTTTCTGAATTATGATATTGATAATAGGGTCCATGCACCTGCTACTGAAGTGGTTATTCTTACTTTTACTTTACAATTTATTTTTTTTAACCAGATTCAGTAGGCTGTGAGTTTTTTACCTCAGTTCCTCCCACTGAGCCAACACAGGGAGAGTCTTGTACCACAGAATCCGTCAGCATCCCTGAAAGTTCAAATGCAGTGTGTGGTTATGAAATCAACCTGGGTCTCTGAGAGAATGGGCCAGAATAAACACATAGGTTTAATTTATTTCTGTTTGTGAGAGTAACAGCACTGAACTTGCTGGCATTGCACTGGAGTTAACAACTAAAGCTTAAAAAGAATAGCAGGGAGGGGAGTTGACCACAAGCACAAATGTTAAGTGATTAACTCATAAGGACAGGGAAAGGTCACTTGCAAGGGAACAATTCTCTCTGCCAGAGGGCCCAGGCTGGCAGTCTCTGTGATGGTTTGGCCTGCCTATCAGGGCATTATGCCTCTCCTGGAGATGGAAAGATCATTCCCATTAATGCCCATGGGAAGTTTGCATGTACCTCAGCAGGAGAGGATGCTTGCTAAGAGAGGATGGCCTTTCCAAGCTGGGTTTGAGGAGCACCACACAGTGCAGAAGAATAAGCTTCATGCCCATGGCACCGAGGTATCTCAGGGACATGTGCCCTAAGATGCCTTGGAAGCCAATGAACTTGGAGAAAACATGTGTCATAAAGGTTTTCCCCTCCTGGCCTCCATGTGAGGTATTTGAACAAAGCTGGTGAAGCCTGGTTATCACTGAGATATGATATTGTGAATTTGAGTTAATTTCAACAAAAAAAGTGCTGATTGAAAAAGGCATCACTTTCTTCTACTCTCCAGCCCAGCTGGCCTCCTTAGAGCTTTGGTCAGTATGGTTTGAGAAAAATCATTTTGCATTTACATAAAACCACTGCTTTCCAGATGCTACGTTTGGGACTTTTACACAGTCTCTTGATTCTTTTCTGCCAAATTCTGTTTCGAGGGTAAAAACAGATTCACTCCTAGCAAAAGGGGTGTGTGTGTGTGTGTATTTATTTTGGAAGTGCTTGAGATTTAACCAGTTTCTCTGTATGTTTCCCCTAAGATTAAATTTCCCTTCCCTGCTTTTACTTCAGCAGCTGGCGTGATCTCTGTTGGTTTAACTTTCTTCCTCTTTTTCCCTTCCTGTTTTGCTACATCCTTCCAAATACAGAGGAGAAGCCCAGAATAAAGTAAGTATGGTTTCAAAACCCAGGGATCATTTTCCTGATCTGGCAGAAGCCCTTAGATTCTCTATAGGCAAATGGCCACCAGAAGCCTTTATCCAACTCTGCCCCACAGCACATCCATCTGTTTGCTCCTGCATGCCTTTCCCGGAGGGCTGCTTCCTTCAGAGGATGCCTTAGCAGCAATCACTGGCCTGGGCCTTATGACCTGTTCCTGGTAGAGTCAGAGGATTCATGGACTGTCTGAGATGCAGAGGGCTCACAATACCCCAAAATACAGGCAGCTCCACAGTAAATCCTCTGTGATAGTCTATGGCTGGGAAACTGCCCTCTCCATCCAGGATCTCTGACAATGGGAAGGGTGGCAAACGTTGGGCTGGGCTGAGCTGAGCTTTACTAAGGTTTCCTATGGACCTTCTGGCTCTGGGCCCCAGCACCTTCCCTTCCCACTCTGCCAGCTGCCCAGGGTGGAGTGTACAGCCCCGCACAGGCAGACTCACAGACAAGCACATCTTTCCATGTGGTAGGGAATGACCACAGGCTTTGGGAATAAAGAGGGGTTTTAGGGATAACTCCCTGTCCTGCATGACCTTCCAGGAAGGACAGTGGTCCTTAGGACTTTTCTGGAGTAGTTTTCCACTGATGTGCTCTTTCACCCTTCCCTATCTCCATCAACATTCCTCCTTGTCAGTGTGGTTCCTGAGGGCAGGGCAGGGCACGATAGGCTATTTAAAAAGCTGAATATTCTTTAAGATGAAAATCCTTTGTTTTTCTTTTCTTTTTGTTTTGTTTTTGACTCTCTGCAGACTAACTGCTCCTAAAATACCAGAGGGTGAGAAAGTAGATTTTGATGTAAGTATTCCTGAGACTGGCTGTGTTTGTCCTTTGTACCTGATAATACATGAGTGCAAATCCACAGAACTCCTCCTGCATTGGATACTGCTGAGGGTAAAGGCAAAGACAAAAGTATGGTTGATTTGCCATTTGATTTCAGCAAAAGGCTACTCTCTACTCTCTGAAACTGAATGCATTCACTGATAATGTGACTAAGCTAAAGTCTTATGTATTTCTTTTTTTTTTTTTTTTGTTATCTCCTTGCATCTTTGAAGCCATTATAAGGAGGAGAATGTAAGTGTTTTAGGGATCTCAGATCCTCTGTCCCAGTGTTGCAAATGGCTTGAAAGTTGCAGGCCCTCATCTGTTGCTGAGAAACACTAGCTAAAATTACAATAATAAGTAGAGAGTCAAATATCTTCCTAGGAAGTTGCTAGAAAAATGAAGAAATTCTGGTGTTGAAAATGTTCACAGAAATTTTGCTTTGCCCAAAATGCAGGAATATTTTCTAGTAAAGATTTCTATTACAAAGCCAAGTGGAAGCAGCTGAGTATATGCAAAGATAGATGTGTAAGCAAAGCCATAAAAAGGGATAAAATATGGTGTAGAGAAATGGGAGATTTGGATTCTTTACACTTCTGAGCTCCTGACTGTTGCATGAATGAGTGTCAGATTGCACCAACAGCCATATAAATTAATCCATAGATTTCCATGGAATTCTACAGACACTTTTCACTTTTGTTTCTCTGTATATTGCACGATGCTGGTAATGTCCAGGACATAATAAAAGAGCAATATGGACTTAATGAGTTTCTCTGCTTTTCTAGGACATCCAAAAGAAAAGGCAGAACAAAGACCTGATTGAACTGCAAGCCTTGATTGACAGCCACTTTGAAGCCAGAAGAAAGGAAGAGGAAGAGCTGGTTGCCCTCAAGGAGAGAATTGTGAGTCCTTGTACTGCATTTCCCTGTACTAGATTGAGAGATCATCTGCAGATGAGAAGCTGAAACTGCTTTGACAGAAAGCTGTGCTGTCATGTACAGTGACTGTTCAAGTCATGATCAAATGGCTTCTCCCCTCATCTGTCCCCTCTCTCAGCCCCTTGTTTTATATCTGAGAATTGTACAAGAGACCTTTCTGCACATTCTAGAAAGAGAGAAGGTGGCTCACTGAGTGAAGCAAAGCTCTTGGTAGTGGGGTGTAGCAGTGGGGTAAAGCCAAGGTGGTGATGCACTGCCTCTGCCACTGCTCCCTGCAGGAGAAGCGCAGAGCTGAGAGAGCAGAGCAGCAGAGAATCCGGGCTGAGAAGGAGAAGGAGCGTCAGGCAAGGCTTGCGGTAAGTGTCTTTGCTTCCCTCTCCTTGTCTCTGCATCCAACTGGAGAGATCTCCAGAGACAGAAAAACTACAGGTTCTGCCTGCCCCAGTTCAGAGGGGAAATGACCGCTCTCTTAGAGCAAGAGCAGAAAACAGGAGTTGCTAATTCTCATCAATGTACTCCTCTGATCACATTCCCTGCTCTGACACTGGCTGCTGGGGAAACTGGGAGTCTGCCCCGTATTAACTTCTTTTATGTGTTGCATTCCACAGGAGGAAAAGGCAAGAAGAGAGGAGGAAGATGCCAAGAGAAAAGCTGAGGATGACCTGAAGAAGAAGAAGGCTCTGTCCTCCATGGGTGCAACATACAGCAGTTATCTGGCTAAGGTAAAAGTTGTGGATTGATGAAAAAAAAAAAATTAAAACATTAAACCATTAATTTGACTGGGAATAGTCTTCATTAGAAGTTGAGAAAACGGTCCAGTGTTGAAATTGTTTCATTCAGGCTTAATTTCTGAATGCTGGCATTAATTGATGTTCTGAAAATAGGCTGACCAGAAGAGAGGGAAGAAGCAAACAGCTAGAGAGACGAAGAAGAAGGTCCTGGCTGAGAGGCGCAAGCCCCTGAACATTGACCACCTTAATGAAGACAAGCTGAGGTAACATGTTCATCCTAATTTATGGAATGATATTGATATTTGGTTTTACTGTCCTGAAGTCTCCTCTGGTGATAAAATGAGGTAGAGGAGGGGGTCTTCCTTGAAATTTATCATGGGACACACTTAAGTTGTGCCCTTGCTTACCCTGGAGAATGGAGGAGAAATGGGAATGTAGGGAAGTGTTGAAATGGTTTGGTAGCGCTCTAGCTGTGCTCCTGGCATAGTTCTGTTAGTCTCTCCTGCTAATTAGGATTACTTGGTTACAGGGCTAGCTCTGGGATTAGCTGAACAAGCCTACAGACTGGTATCTGTAGCACTCCCAGGGGTGAGTTAATGCTGCTAAGGTATGAATAGGATCTCCATGGAGGCTGGAGGTTTGAAAGCTAAGTGCTCTGGTGCAGAGCAGTCATCAGATGATAGTCTGGACTGCACATGTTGGAGTTTATACATGATTGAAAGATGAAGGTGGCTCACCTCAGCCCTGACACAGATGAGATTGTACAATGGCAACTCCTCTGCTTATCTGGGTGACCTTCAGAGTCCTCCTTCCTTCTTGTCTGATTCCACTGCAGTCTTGTCTTTCATTAAGAGTTAGGGGGAAAATTAGAGGAATCATGTTAATGTGTGACACATACAAGACTGCAAGTCTAAAAGATTTGAAGGTGAGAAAAATGTGAACTTGAAAATGATGAGTAGCTTTAAGAGAACACAGAGGGTTTACAGGAAGATGTGTGAGTGGCATTAAATAAAATTCATTATTAATCATGTGAAAACAATGGAACATATCTGATGTCATGTGTTTCTTTGGTCTTTTTCCATAAACACACAGGGACAAAGCTAAGGAGCTGTGGGACTGGCTATATCAGCTGGAGACTGAGAAGTATGACTTTACAGAGCAGATCAAGAGGAAAAAATATGAGGTGAGTTGAGAGGTTATTTTGCTAATGGCACTGGGTCCAAAATGTAAAAATCTCTCTGATTCATCTGGCAAAGGTCATGTGACATTATCTGGGTCTACAATGACCCTTTGCAATATTTATGCAGCAAAATGCTTGGAACTGCATTCCCCTAATATACATACTTGAACTGGATTTCACATTTTAGGATAAAATTGAATAGATCACTTCTAAGGTTTTCAGTGCCCCATGGAAAGGCAATCCCAATGGAAAATGGACATCCTGCCCTCTCCTGAAACATTGTTCATTCTTGTTTATCTATAGGTAACTGTGGCCTGAAAATTCAGTAACTCTCAGTTCACACACCTCCATTGCAAAGTAATATTTTTAGATCCAGCCTTGATTTCAAACTTGAATGTTGTAAGTTTTATTCCATCTCAGACAGATTACCTGTGGCCTGAGCTCTCTGGAGTTACTGAAAACTGTCTCCAGACAGGAGCATCTGACTGAAGTGTCATATGATAACAGAAAGTGGACATGTTTCCCTCACACAGTCACTGGATAGGGAGGCACTCACCCGCATTAGGTTTCAGTGGCTGAAAAATCCAACTGGATCTCTCTCTGTCTCACTCTCCTTTTAACTCCCAATCACACAGACACCTGCTGACAGGCAGTGAGCAACACCAATGTAACTATCTCAATCTCTCTTAGATTTTAACAATGCGTTGCAGGCTGCAGGAGCTTTCCAAGTTGTAAGTACAATGAACTTGCCTGTGTCACAGCAGCAGCAAAGGCTACCAAATGCATGAGCCTGTCGCATGGTCAGAGCCAGGCGCCAGACGGGAGCTGGCACTTGGCTCCAAGTGCAGAGAGAAAGAGAAAAATGGATCTTGTGTCTCTCCATTCACTTCCCTTTTCTCTCCCTTTCCATTCTTTGAAAAGATGCAAAGTGGTAATTTAGAAAGAGTCAAGAGTTCAACAGGGATTTGGTTAAAGAACTGAGCATGCAGTCTATTGAGAACACCTTAAAATAATTCCCTATCCAAAACTCTGTATCCAAAACCAGGTCTTACATGCATGGGAGTATCACCCTGATGAGCCTGGGGTACCTGCAGAAACTTAGGGATACATGTGTAATAGCTTAGACTACAGCAGATAGAGAATAGTATGGGGATTGGAAAGCTTCTCCACCTTGTGGCACATGGTTATCTAGATCCAGAACACTGCAGAGGGCTAGCTTAATGATAAACAGCCAAGTGGGTGTGGAAAAACAGGAAATTAGGCAGTGCCAGGGGAGGGGAACATGCTATGGTAATGAATCCTCTGCATAAACAAAAAGGTGGGTGCCTGCTGATGAAAAGCAAGGAGACAAAGTACAAAGAATGAGCAAAGCAGAAGGAAAATGCACAGCTAGACATGGAAGAATAAAGGGAGGATAACAGCAGGAAAAAAATGAGGAGAAAGGTAAGTGAAAATAGGAAAGAGAATGAAGGAGACACAAGGATGCAAGGGAGAGAAAAAGGAAGGAAGTGAGACACAGAGAAGTAGAGCCATTCTTTAGCTCTAGTGTCTGTTGCTCTTTGGTGCTTCATTGGAGAGTGAGTGTCATAGTCACAATCATAAGGTTATGACTGAAGGTAAGTCTTAAGTGCTTGGGTCAAACTGAAGACAACTGGTTCTCCTCAACACTTGGGGAAGATACTTGGTTGGAAAATAGCAATCTAAACTGCTGTGACAAATACTAAAACTTCCACAAGTAAGTAGAAAAGCAAGTGATCTGTTTATCTTTCCTTGCTTGTGTTGTCCTGTTCTCAGTAATATTTCAGTCTCTTATGTTTTTCCTGTTTGCCATGGAAAGACGTGAACCAGGAATTACCAGTTCTTGGGACAACCAGAATGTATGACTTTTGTTTATCTTGTTTTTTGCACGCTGGGAATGTCAAGTGTAACTTTAAATATTCAAAATTTGGGTCATCAATTCTTGGACCGGCAGAGCCGTTGCAGAATTTTGAACTGCACCAAAAGCAAAGCATACCTCATGGCAAGAGCATTTCTTCAGCCCAGGAAAACTGAGTTAAATGCTGAGTCAGTTACAAATTAGAAGATGAAGGGGCAAAAGTCTCTATCATATCCTAGTGCTTTGTAGACCTTTCCAGTACATGCGTCCCAGGATTTCAGTAATGAGTCCAGGCCTACAGACCAAACTGAGTTACTAAGTCAGGCTTTAACGTGTTTATCCTGTGCAAGGTAGGTGTTTCCTCTCCTATGCACCAGGTCATCTTCTCTTATTAAATGAGTGGCTGGGAAAGTGGTGAGTGCTGCAAGTTCCTCACCTCCTGCTCTGCCAGCCAGTAAGAGGTATTCCAGCAGAATGTGATACCCATCTTCCATTCCTGATGTCCCCATCCAAAGACCACTGAAGATCTTTGGGTTTACACAAACACCTGATGTATAGGACTAAGGGAAGAGTGAGAAACATGAAGGTGATGGCGCCATCTGAGAGCTTTCCAGTTGGCCAAAGTGACATTCATTCCAGTTTACCTGCCTGCAGTTTGACATGTGAGTTCATAGGAGATTAATTTTAATATGTAGAAACACTTCTATTAAGGGTTATAAAATTCTAGCTCTTCTGTCCCTTGACATGTGAAGGTGGTTTGCAGATTTATTGCCAAGAAGTAACATTTCTGTCCTTCAACCATGGGTGAGCTTTTATTTCCAAGGAAGTAATAATTCCTCCTACAGGTGCCTGTTTTGAGCACTTCAGCAGGTAAAACGCTCCTCTCCTTGAGGGAACAAGGTTTCTTTGTCTCTAAAAACCCTGGTCATGTATGTTGTTTGCAGATTGTCACCCTCAGAAACCGGATCGATCAGGCCCAGAAGCAGTAAGTATTTATATCCCCTTCCTAGCTCCTGGCTTGGGGATATCTTCTCAGTGTTCAAATGTGTCACTTCAGCCTCAACACTGACATTTTCTTGTTGCAATGAAATGGGGCTAGAGATGGAAGGGCCACTCCCATCCTGCCTCACATTGAGAAAATGAAGGAGAAACTGAAGTGAATGTAACACCTAACAAGAAAAAATCATGTTTCTTCACACCATACCTTCAAAAATTTCCTCTGCTTATTGTTGGACTTTTCAAACACCTGACTGAGGTGCTTTGAATACTTGAGGGAATGCAACCCTTGTTTATGAAGGATAAACAAGTGGTTGCTAAGATTACAAAGAATGGTGTGTAACAAGACTAACGTAATGGGATTACTGTTGTGAGTTCTTTTCACTCATCATCTCTCTCCCACTTTCCTTCCCCACAAGACTATTCCATTACTTTTTTGAGTCTATTATCTTTATTCTAGGCATTTTTAATGGATTTATGAGATACCAGGGGTAGACACAGCTTGAGGGTTGGAACATGCAGAAAACTAACTCTCACAGAGAAGTAACTGCAGGGCAGAAAGGGAGGAGAGCTCTCCAGTGGTGGGTTTGCTCTTCTCTGTGCATCTGTATCTTTTTACCTAAGTCATGCCAGGAATGAAGCAGTGGTCTTTGGTGATATCTTTGGATGACACGAGTGACCAGTTACTGCCTTCCCACTTCCCCAAGACACCCTGGCTTATCAAATGAATATAACACTGGGGGTTTGGTTGTCTGCTATGCCAAACATAAAGTTTGACCTTCCCATGGTATTTTCTGTACAGAGCTGTAGGCTGATAAACCTCAGCAGAATGCACAGCTGCAGAAGGATGCCAGAGTATGTCTGGGTGTTCCTGCTCTTGTGGGGTGTTACCACACCATCCACAACAGGCTTTTTCCCCCAAAAGACATGATATTCTCCCAGCACACCATTTGAAAATGTTGCACTGAGAAGCCCAGAGCTAATGAGATTTCTGTGTGCTTAAATTTCTATCCACACTAGACACTATCATTCCAAAGCAATGCCTGCCAGTGTGTTATACAAGGATCAAATAAGTCTCTTGCTTCATACTTTATTAAATCTCCTTAAGCACACTCTAAAGGTTAGGTGTAACATCAAACATCACAGGTGCTTGTGGACATTAAAGGACTCTGTCTTTGTTTGAGGAGCTATGAAGTTCCTACACTGGGTTTTGAACCTTCAGAAAGGCTGGCAAAAGGAATGTGGAGCTTAATTTAAGATAAGCAGAAAGTGCATAGTCTCTTTTATGTAAACCATCAATTTTTTCAAATATACCTAGCCTGTCTTGGTCAAAGGTAAAGTACCCACTCTGTGTGTGTGTCTCTGTCACTGTGCTACATCCTTCTGTAAATATGGCTGATGCTCTTGAACCAATCCATGAGGCAGCACAATAAAAGTCTCCCCAGGTGTGATGTCCCCATGTTTTCCTTCTCCCTGGAGGAACCAGTGGTTCTGAAGAAAGGCCTCTGTTGGCACCAAGGCCCCTCTACCTTGTGCTTGGTCCCAACCCCACACTCTGCATGTGCTTTGGTTCAAGAAGCGGCCTCATTGTTGTGTCTGTGAGCTGGAAGGGTTTGGGGGTGTGCCGAGCCCCACAAACCAAAGTCCTGCTAATGGGAACTAGTGCAGAATCTAACTCAACTAACTTCCTGCCTAGCCCCATTCTGAGTTCAGGCTTCTCAGGCAGAAGGTAAGTGGCTTGCATGTAGGATTGACCTTCTGTGTGCAAGAACTCTTGGAGAGAGTTTGCCCCAGGTGCTTTCAGTGGGGAGTGTAGCTGGACTGCTCCCACACACCATCAACAAGACAGGGATACTGATATGAGAGCAGGCTTAAAAAGTTGTTTGGATTGTTCTGGAGGCTCTTGCTCTCATGATATAAATAGCCACTCTGTCTTTGCTAGAGCAAAGCACTTCTTAGTTGTATTTAAATTAGTGTTCAGCTTTTTGCCTTCACTACTGAATGGAGCATCTGGGGAATTTGATTAGAGCTCTTTCATACTGAGCAAATTTCTAGATAGAGCTCTAAACCCTAAAATCCGGAGCATAGCAGATTTGTATTCAGAAAATATCAAGTTTGTGCCTGCATAGATAGACCTGTCACTTAATTTGGAGACCACCTAGATTTCTACCCTGATAATCCAAGAGTCTGGAAGGGTCCATCTCTTTCAGGATGCACATCCTACCTTTCAGACTAAGAGCCCCAGGAGGAATATTTTTCCACAATATCAACAACATTTTTCTCAGGATGTGGTCAATGGCAGGTGTGCCAAACATGTGAGAAGTGAAAGCAGCCAAAAGATAATCTAAGAGTCAGAAATGCCGAGTGGCCACAGAGCCCCACTGCTTCCATCATGCTGACATGTTTTTCTTTCCTTTTGCATTGTAGCAGCAAGAAGGCAGGAGCCAAGGGCAAGGTTGGTGGGCGCTGGAAGTAAAGAACCAGGCAGGATGGCCTTTAATGATGTGCTGAACCCCTGCTGGTCTCCTCTTTCCTCCTTCACCGATCACTTGTGTTCTCATGCCTTAATGATAACAAAAATCACATCAGCCTGGATTGGCTATTGCTGCTGCTTTTCTTCCTGGAGGGGTCTGGTGGCTTCCTCAGGCAAGGGGAAGCAGGTTCCCTGTGGAACTGGGATGACTCCTTGCTGGCATCTTCAATTCCTGCTGAGCATGTCCCTTATCCTCCTGATACCAGCCCTATGCTGTCCTGTAGATTGCTATGTACAAATCTTTGGATTTTGTAAATAAAGCACAACCAGTACCTACTCCAATAGCAGCCCTCTGGAATGGTGTTTTGTGTTTTATTTAACATCTTCCCATTTTCCAAGGATTTGAGAGTTGATCCAAGCCCTTACTTAATGTCATTTGGTCTGTCTCTACAAGGGAGAATAGGGTCAGTGTCATCAGCAAAGACTCAGGACTGGGGGCCTGTACAGGCAGATACCAAGAGCCAGCTGCTCTCAGGGAGCTCATAATCTGGCTACCAAACGTAGCTGAAATTGACTTCAAAGTTTGAGTGATTAAGTGAATCAAAGAATAGGGAATAAAGGAACAAATCTACAGAAGTGGTAGCTTTTAGCACATAGCTTTTATTAAATGCAATAACAAGCACAACAGAGAATGATTCATTCAAATATTACATTAAAATATTTATTGAGGCTGTTAGCCTGCATACAATATTAAAGTCCAATACTGAAGTGTGAATTACTTGGTTGATTCAATGTAGATGTCAAAACACAAGTGGCTGTTACTAAATTTGAGGTGCAAGTTATTCTGTAGGGCCTCTTATCTTTGCCAACCCTTGAACTGCCCTGGTGGAGGGAAGCCCATCACAGTCTCTCCCATGTTTCCAAATTTCTGTTTCTGTGTTTCTGTTTTCTGGCTGTGTGCCCACTCTGTCTCTCTGTTGTCACATGCAGAGTTGTAATGGAGTTATGAGTGGATAAGGTGTGAAGAGGCCTGAAAGATCATAAAGTTCCAACTCCCCTGCCATGGGTAGGAACACCTCTCATTAGACCAGGTTCCTCATAACTCCATCCATCTTGGACTTGAACACTGCCACGGATAGGGCATTCACAGCTTCTCTGGGCAACCTGTTCCAGTGCCTCACCACCCTCCCAGTAAAGAATTTAATCCCAACATCGAATCTAAACCTGCCCTCTCTCAGTTTAAAACAGTTGTGCCTTGTCCTGTCATGGGATGGTAAAAAGCCTCTGTCTTTCTTATAAAACCCCCTTAAATACTGAAAGGTCACAAACAGGTCTCCACAGAGCCTTCCCCTTTCCTGGCTGCCCAAGCCCAGCAGTCTGCCTGTCCTCACAAGGGAGGTGTCCCAGCCCTTCCAGCATCCCTGTGGCCTCCTCTGGACCTGATCCAGCAGCCCTGTGTGTGTTGTGCTGGGTCTCACCAGCGTGGAGGACAGGAGGAGAGCCAGAACAGGACCCCAGCAAAGGCAGACAGCACTGCAGTGTCCCAGAGAGATGAGATTTTCACGTAATCACAGAACTGTTAGGGTTGGAAGGGACCTCTGGAGATTGTTCAGTCCAACCCTCCTGCAAAGGCCGTGTCACCCAGAGCAGGTGACGCAGGAATGTGTCCAGGCGGGTTTCAGCCTCTCCAGGGAGTGAGATTCTGTTCTTCCTTGGCTAGCCTGTTCCAGTGCTCTGCCCCTCTCAGTGAAAAGATGTTCCTCCTCGTGTTGAGGTGGAACTTCTTGTGTTTCATTTACGGCCACTGCTCCTTGTGCTGTCGCTGGGCAGCGCTGAAAAGTCTGGCACCATCCTCCAGGCACCCGCCTTTGAGAAATTTGTATGGCATAAGGAGATCCCCTCCGAGTCTTGTCTTCTCCAGACTAAACAGCCCCAGCTCCCGCAGTCTCTCTTCTTAAGAGAGATGCTCCAGACCCCTCCTCATCTCCGTGACGTTCCGCTGGACCCTCTCAGGCGGCTCCTCGCCCTCCTCACTCTGAGGAGCCCCGGGCAGGGCCCAGCACCGCGCGGCTCCGCGGGCCCCCGGCCCCTGCCCGGCTGAGGCCCTGCCGCGTTCCTCCGCGCCACCAGGGGGCGCCGCCGCCCCGCCGGAGCCGCTCTGGCGCCGCTGCTTCCGTGGGCTCGGCCATGGCGGCGGGCGCTAGGAGGGCAGTGTGAGCCGAGCGGAGCGGGGCGGGCGGGACGGGCGGCAGAGCGGCGGGATGGGGTGCGGGGGGGGGCTCAGTCGGGGCAGCGGGGTGGGGGGGCAGGCCGGTCAGTGAGCGGCGGCGTGTTCCCGCAGGTACCCGCTGTTCCAGAGGGGCGGCCCGCAGCTGCGGATCTTCCGTCCCAACTTCTTCATGCTGGCGGTGCGGCCCGGTGTGCCCCAGCCCGAGGACACCGTGCAGTTCCGCGTCTCCATGGAGTGAGTGCGGGCACGGCAGCTGGCCTGAGGGCTGAGGGCCGGGGGGGCCGAGTGCCGCGGCAGGGAAGGAAGGGGCTCCTGCATCAGGCAGACTTTGCAGAGGGCGGTGAGGGCACTGATTTAATGAGGAGCTTTGCCTGGCTCCTCTCCCCCAGTGTTAGTGAGGCTCAGCCTTCCCAAGGCTTGGGAAGAAGGAGGTGCTTAGAATTTGATCCAGAGTAAGCTAGGTGGTATCCAGTTATTTGTCAGGACTCTTTCAGCCTGACCAGTTTGCTGGCACACATTAGAACCCATAAGACTGTGGCAGGTTCTGGTAAGATCAGCAGTTCCTACTCAGAATAAAGAAAGGCATCTCAGGTTGGGCAGTGAGAAAGCCTGCTGAACACAGAATATACCTGGCAGTTTGAATCTTGAGGCTACAGAGGATAAATATTTGACAGTTGTTACAGTTTATGGATCATAAATCGCTGTAGCAGTGTGTGGTCTAGGTTGAGTTTACACTTGTCGTAAATCTGTCTTGGTTAAAGCAAGAAGACATATTTATTCCTCAGTATCAACCAGTCTCTAGTTTATTTTGTTTCAATATTTACACTTTTTTTTCTTTTTTTCCCCAAAATGTTTTTTCATTGCTTAGAATGACAAAATTGGATATCAGGAATTACCTTGAAAGAATATACAATGTGCCAGTAGCTGCTGTGAGGACCAGGATACAGTATGGTAAGTGCAGTTGAGTAATGCACAGGGATGATTACAGCATCCCTGTGCAGCCAGAGTAGACTTTTGCCTTTCAAAAGGTCTGTTAGCTTCAGCAGACTTTGGTTGCAGTGGTTCCAGGTGCTTAGCTGGTGATGTCTTGAAGCATAATTGTTTATTCATCCCTTCAAATAAACGTGCATCACTTCATATTTGAATGCTGTTATTAAATGATGATGTAAGTTTCACTCTAAAAAGAAAATTCTGAATTTAAAAGTGCTGATCATCCTGACATTTATCTAGCTTGTGCTTTTGTAGTTGGTACTGTTTCTCCTTGAAGACCAGTGGGTGTCTCCCTTCAGAAGGAACTGCTTCATGTGTTTTAATGCAAGTAGTAATTAAACTTAAATTCAGCTGTAGCCTTCATTTAAGAAATGAGCTGAGATTAGTTTGCATTTACACACAGGAGGTGTTATGGTCTAACAAAAGGAAAAGTTTGTAGAGCAAAGAAAAGTGCTCTGTTGAAGCAGTAGATAATGTCAGGAAAACATTTTGACAAACTTTTAGATTTTCTTACCTGTTGTTACCAAATTTCTGCTGCAGTCTGGAATGTTTCCACTTGTGGTATTTCTCTCCTGTCCAACACCTAGAAACAGCAACAACAACAAAAAAACACCCAAATGTCCACCAAAAGCCCAACAAAAAAACAACCCAAGAGAAAAAGAAAAAACATTCCTAGTTTAACCTGTGCTGAATTCTGACTTGGAGGCAGAGGGACTCATCTCTAACTGAAATAAGACAAATTTAGGTAATGTCCCCTTTACCTATGAATGTTTCCTTCCCCAGAGCTTCTCTGACTGCAGTTTGGATGCAGTCAGGAATGTTTTTCATTTTTTTTTTCATGTTAATTTACATTTTTGATTACCAGGCAGTATAATTATTGGGTGGAGAGTGACTTGTTGGTTAGGACAGCTTTGATGGCTGGGTTTTTCATTTTTCATGTAGTGACTCTATGAAAGGAATTGTCTGTTTATGATGGTAAGATAAGGTAGATTTAAAAAGGAATAGGAAAAAAGACCTGTGGTAGTGAAAAATGGAGGATAAAAGAAAAAGCTTCAAAATAAGGTTGTAAAACTCTTAATTTACAAGGGAAGGAAAAACCCTGGAAGTATCATCTGTCATATGCTTATGTGAAAACCAGAATTAAATTAAGTCATAAATACCAAACACATGTAGTTCCAAACAGCACTGAAAAATAGCCATGCTTGTCCTTATGCCCATTTTGTCCCCCTCTGCTAATTTTAGGTGATGGTATATAGTCAGGGATTAAAGAGGGTTAGAACTCCTAATAATCTGAGAGCTTTAATGTCTGCCTAACATGAAGGGGTGAGTTGTACTTCCCACTTCAGTTGTGACCAGCATGGTTGAGGTACTTTAGTTTGTTTGGATGTGGAATATAATATCCTTGTGCATAAACAGTAGATGCAGCTCATCAGCTGAATAGTACAAATTGTCAAGTTTAAGGCTACTTAGTGGTAATTTTCTCCTTGTCTTCCTGAAGCTGTGGATGTTGGGAGAACAGTTTATCACCCCTGGCCCCTACTTGGGAGACTTTTCTCCTTGCTTTGCAGACTTTGTGTGTGAAGGCACTGTGGCAGCAGGCTGGTGATGCCTTGTTTCCCTGCTTGTAAATGAGGAGAGCAGTGTCCACTCGTTTCAGTACCCTTTAATAGTTGTGGTCCTGTGCTGGTAGTGAAGGAAGAATATTCCTCTTAACAATAAATCAGAGGTAGCCAAGTCCCTCCTTCAGCTTGGCCTTGCTTTGGAGAACTCAGAAGTCATGGGAAGTAAAAGGTGGGATTCTCTTCATTCCTGCAGGTGCAAACAACAAGAGGAACCACAGGAATCAGAGAGTGAAGAAGCCAGATTACAAGGTTGCCTATGTACAGCTGGTGAGTTGAGTTAACATGGACACTTGTGAGGAAAGAGGAGGGCACTGTTAACCAGCCAGTTGAAAGTAATGGCCAGTGAGTTGTCCTGGTTGGCTGAATATTTCTGCCAGTCCTCTAATAGTGACAGTTTCTTTGACACATTCCAGAATGTAAAGAGATTTAAATGACTTGCTCTAAAGATCAAATTTAAACAAAATAAGTCCCGTGTTGGTTTGAGGTCTGTCTGTAGGTTGTGGACTGATGTCATAGGGTGCTGCTTTGCCAGAGAGTTTCATGCTGACCCTGTACTCTGTGTGCTGGAAGGTTCACAACTTGTGTGGTTGACTGCTGAAATGTCCAGTAAGTGAAAGAATATATTGTGAGGGTAGGGAACTTCTTATTAAAGGTCTTTGAATTTCAGAGAAGACTAAGGCTTATTCCTTGGAGAGCCTTTAGTCATGTCTAAACAAGCTTGCTTTGTGGCTGAACTGAACTCTGAAACATACATTGATTGCTCAGTGGAAAAGGAGCTTCATGTTCTTGTAAATTTCTTTCATAACAGGACCAATTTATAGTTTAAACTTCTGTCAGGCTTACCTGTCTTTATGCAAAAAAGAAGTGCAACCAGTGACAGAAAACCCCTTCACATACTAAAATGACATTAAAGGGATGGTATTTATGGTTGTAAAACCATAAGCTCAAAATTGCAGTTGGCAACATAACGTCACTGTTAACTCTGTCTTGGGACAAGGATTCAGTGTTGGAGGAATGCTCTGTGACCCTAAAGACTGGCTAAGATTTCATATGGACTTGGGGTCAAACTCAAGAGGGACAAACAATGGGAAGTCTGATTTTTAATATTTCAAAGTTTAAATATGCTGAGGAGTTTTTTTCTGAGCCCCTTTTGGGAAAGGGAGTAAAAAGAAAAGTGAGGATGGAGTGTTTTTCTAGACAGCCCTTACCTAATTTACGAGAATAGTGTAAAGTGCAATGTTACTAAAAAGTAACAGTTATATTTAGATGAGGAGTTAATTTGATTTGATCTGCTGAAGTTAAAGGCAACCTTATCTCTGTGAGGATTTTACATTATTATGGCTAAACCACCCATTCCTTTTTCAAGGAAGAGTTGCTTTGCTGAGCAAATTCTCCCTCCTGGATTGTCCGTGCTAGGTTTTTTGTTTGCTGGAGAGTAGGACTGTATGATTAGAAAGTGAATGCTTGAATTGATGATGTTGTATCTCACAAGTTGCTTTCTCTGAGTTTTGTTCCTTTTAGTAGGTAGTTGCGGGTACTTTCCATTGCCACCGCCTCCTGCTAGTGACTTCCTTGCTTTTAGAAACTTGTTTCCCAAGACTGAAGCAGCCACGGGTCTCTAGTGAACTGTAGTTCAAATTCTGTTTCACTGTAATGCAGTCTTGTGTCCTGTGTCTGCTGAGGTGAGAAGGAGATAGTCTGCAACCCCATAGATACTCCGGGTGAAGGAGTGGGAAGCAGAATGCTACTGCTCTGTTGGAGCAAGATGTTTAAGGCAGTGCCTTTGTGCATTCATTTCACATTCAGCCTCTCAACCTAGAATAGTTCCCATAACCTTAAGGGTTGGTCAGCCCAGGTGTGGAGATTTACCTAAACTAGCTTGGTATTGGAGGCAACCAACAGTAGTTTGGTTGTTTCTCCAGCCTCCCATTTTGTTTTCTGGGCAGAGCATGGAGCCCTGTTGCACTGTGGCTGAGGTTTCATAGTAAATGGGACAGCAAGAGTCCCTTATTGTCTTACACTGTAGTTACTATAATGAGTTCTTGAGGAATGCCATGTTTTCCATCTCCTCCATGAACAGGGAGGGTCAGGGGACACTTTTTGGTGGTGTTTTTCATGTCAAGGGAGGGAATCCTGACCTTTCACTAAACTCTTGACTGTGAAGCTTGATGACTGTGTTTTTTCCTCACCTCATTCCCGGTCTCTTTGGTCTATTTTTTTTCCTATTGTTGTTGTGGTCTGTTAATTCCTTTAACATTTAGGTTTCTTTATTCCTCCCCCTTTCTCTTTTTACTTTTGTTTGTTGCTTTTCATCACTAGCTCTGATGTCTCAGACAATGAGCTCCCAGCTCTGTGTTCACACCAGCTTGAAACAGTGGGTGAAGCCAGAAACCCAGTGTCATTTCTGAATCTAAAGGGTTTGCCTTCGTTCTCATTCTTGGTGTGATCAGGCCGTTACAGGCCCCATGCAGTCCATTGTTACTATCTGCCTAATTTAGGAAAGTCTTTGGTAACCACTGTAAAATCCTTATTTTCATGAGAATTAGTTTGCATCTGCCATGAGTCAGAGTAGCTGGGCTTTCCCACCATTTTTACCAGCTGTGTTTTCTCTCATTAATCCAGTTTCAAGTTAAAACTGCTTATGACTGGAAAAATACGAATGTGTTTTTGGAAGCTCTTGGGTTGATCTTTCTGTTGCCCACTAGGTGGAAGTGTTGCTCTTTCCAGTGTGATATTGCAGCTGTGGTGCAGTTCACCTGAATGAAATTGAGTTCATTCTCATGAGCAGTTATGTTTCTCTGCTTCATAAAGCATCACCTTATGTGTCCCAGTGCAACACACACATCCTTTCACTTACTGCAAGTGTCTCAAAGGTGGAAGGTGTATGAAGTCATAGTCAACATGCCCTTAGGTGTCAGACTAGTTGCCCCAGCTGTTCCACATGTAAGCATTGTCGTCCTTTCTTTTCCAAATACTATTTCTTGGAGATTCAGAGCTGTTTACTTTCTTCTCAGGCGGTAACTGGACAAATAAGTGATCTGTCCAAGCATAATATTTTCACACTAAAAAAATACCTCAAATCATAGAAGGCTGTGGATCAACAATATCTTGCCATTCCAGAGCCTGCTTGCCTTTTTCTCCTTTTAGAATGGGGTGAAAAAGATTTAAGTTAGAGACTTACTGCCCTGTGTATCAAATGCTACTTTTCTACACTGTTCTATTTTTTAAATTGAACCCAAGTTTTATATCTTTGCAAACTAGATAAAATGTGTGTAATACAGCAGCTTTTCTCCTTGCTCCAATACAGCTATAATTATTATAATGAAAATTAAATAAAAAAAAAAAAGAAAAGAAGGCCAGTGGTAAACTTTGCAATTGCCTTAACATCAGGGAAATTAAAAAAAACCAACAACATCCCCTCCTTCTCCTCCTTCAGTGTTCTGACTGGTTTAGCTTAACAGGTGTTATTACCCATGGGAGCACAACTGTAGACAAGCCTCTGGAATCCAGACCTATTTCTAATTAAACCTGTTTTGAGAAATGGAGTGGAGATGGCTGTAAAAAGGAGTCTGACCTTGTCTGTGTTAGGACTAGCACCTATTTAGCTGCTTGAATGATGGCACCGGTGGGAACATTTTTGCAAATGCTTTCCCTTCAACCCCTGTTTAGAGTATCCTGTACATTCACAGTAGTTAGCCTATTTGCACATCAGATGTGACAACAGTTTTCTTTTGAATTCAGAGGAAACTTGGATGATCCATATGCAGTGTTGTTCCTGAGTGGATTTTTGAAGTTGCTTTCTGTGCCTTTTTGGCATATGCTTTAGCATCAGATGTTACCACTGCAGTAGTAGTAGAATTGTTCAAATGCCCTGGATTATTAAACTTAGCTGCGTTTGCTGCTACTGCTGGACTGCATCCCGTGCTTTTGGGAGTCCAACATTTTTGTCGTTAATGATACAATAAACATCACTTTTCTGTTAATTCTGAAGGACAGTAGTAAGTGCTTCAATTATCCAAATAATCAGGAGATCTCACAGTTGTTTACATGATCAGGGTTTGCTGCATCATTGCTGCACAGTAATATCTGTGCTCATCTTCCATTTCTAAACTTTTCAGGGGACTCAAAGGTCAGAGAAGTATAAGTGAACTTGTGCTGGGTAATCCTTCCAGCAGTTTTCTGACGTGAGGCTCAGCAGTGGAAAGGCCAGCACTTGACTTCATAGGCTTAATTATGATCACTTAACCTCTCATTAAAATGAACGGAGGCAATCTGTACTACTCCTGTGATAACTCCTTAGACAGACTCCAAGAACAAGGTGTGTTTTCACCCTTTCTTAGGACAAGGCTTGAAATCTAAAGAGAAAATATGTATTTGATGCTTAGGTCACTTTTTATCATGAAGGATGTTACTAGCATTTAACAAATGAATCCTCATAAGGCCTTATATATAATTCACTTTTACTTTTGGGTAATGCTGAATTGAGGATTAGAGGAGTATCAGTTTAATGGGTCCTGTTTCTGTTATCTGAACACTCTCTTGTGAGACTGCACATCTCACTTGTGCATAACCTCAGAATTTGTAGGAAAAAGAAAGGTCTCTGGGAAGACCCCCAAACTGAGAACAACGTGTGAAATCATCATGTTGCCTTTACTTTTTTTAGGTGTTCAGTGCCACCTCTGACTTGTTTTGTTTGGGGCTTTTTGTTCCTTTTTTTAATAGTATCGTTAAGGCTTTGCTTGAGAGCAAGGTGAACACATGGTGGTAGAGCTTACCCTGACAAATTCCAGAGTATCAGGGGATCACTTCACATTGGTGAAAAAGATCTTTTGCTGTCAGTGCACCACTCAGTTCAATGACAGACTGAATTATCCTAGCAAAATTACTTTTTTTCCAGTGTCTGTCTTTTTCTCAGGATTTTCTTTTAGCACAGCTGTGTTGAGTAAAAAGGTGGTGTTATCTTCTCCCCTTTTCTCTGTGCTTCTAGCTAAGGTAATTATGCTGGCAGAAGTTCTAAAGCAGAAGCAAGTTCTAGCCTTTTTAAAGTTTGCTTCAGCTTATGATAATTTCAGTAATTCAGCAATTAAAGGGATAAATAGCTTGCTAAAGGTAAAACTATGGACAAATGAAAAGTTTTCAAGTAAGGCAGAATCTTCCTTTCTGGTTGGAAATGCCAGCACTTCATGTTCTAGCAATTTGTAAACCAGATAAACCTTGATGAACTTGATAAAAATTGCTTGCTTTATTCCAGCGAGGATTTCATTGAGGATGCATTTATCATATGGTTGTCAGATGGTTGCTGTATAGAAGGAAAAGCTTTTGCAAAGAAGTTTAAGGAAAAGCAGCACTGTGTAAAGGAGTGACAATCCCTCTGTCCCTTTGGTAGGTTTTTTTTAAAGGAGGTGGCATATGAGCTTGAACCTCAGTAGCCTCTGGCATTATGTGGAAGATGCATTGAGTGTAAATGTGCCTGGACAGACTCACAATCCTTTATGTAAGTTGATGCCTTTTGGTATTTTTGAAATTTTGAAATACCCAAGATACAGGCTTCATCTGAAAACTAGCTACTGAGCATGCACAATAGCTATTTTTCATACAGCTTTCATCACACCAGAGCCTTACAGTGCAGTATTACTGCAGAGTATTGTTACTTAAGATTTATCAACCTTCAGTTCTCAGGGTGTAATGTCTTGGCTGTTTCAAATCGTGTTTGGCTGCCAGCCAAAATCAGAATTTCTTCACAAAACAAGAGCTGGAAAGAGCCAACTTGTCTGTGCTGATTTTGATTTATTAAAAGACTCCAGATACAGATTGACATTTTCAGCTCAATATTTGACTTCCACCGGCCTTGAAATGGGAACTGTGAGCACTTTGATAAACAGTTTAAAGGTTTGTCTGGTTTTGCTACAGCCTCTGTGTGTATCTTTCTTGTTTTCTTCCCTCTTTTTAAAATAAAAACTGTTTTGCAATGCTTAGTGAATTACCGTGGATGTTGTTAGTATGCTTTAGGGACAAATTTCCTTCATTCTCCAATAAGGGAAATGCATCGGTCCTGGAAGCATACCAGAAGGAAAGAGCTGCATAACAAGAACAGTCCCTTACTACACTGTTACCAATATAAATAGTTCTCAGATTTTCAGTGGAGGTGGTGTGCCTACCATGTTAGCCTGAGTTGTTTTCTGACTTGTTTAACTGAAATGGCTTCCTCTCCAGGACACACAGGTCTCTAGTATGGGCCCTGTCTGTTCTGTAGCTCCTGCAGGGCTGAGTGACCTGCCCACAGCGCAGTTAAAACACAGCAATTTTTTGTAATACTAGCAAATTCCTTTCCAAATGCTTCAGTGTGCTAAAATCAAGGGCAGTGCTTGGCCTCAAGGGTACTTGTTGCTGATCCTACTGCAGGAAGAGGTTCAGTAGGCTGCAGCTTTGGGCTTGCTCAAGGGCCCTGGTTAGGCCAGTTTCTGTGCCATGAAATAGGACTGTGCTTTAGCTGTCAAAGGACAGCTATTATGAGGATACCTGTTGGTAATTTAAAGGTACAAAAGAGCTGAAACCCCAGAGTGTACACCAGTGGAAAGGAAAACCTTGATATGTTCCAGTTGAGCTTATCCAGGCTAGAATCAAGGAAAAAGCAATGTACACAGCAGTTCCCTTGTTGTTTTTGTAGTATGGTCAGGCTCTTAGGAAACCCCCAAGAAGTATGCACTACAAAAACAACTGGAGCATTGCTGGGTAGAGTTGGAATTTTGTAGATTCCAGTCTGGATAATCTCATCTGGGATAACACATGCTTTTTTCTCTCCAAAGCATATGATGTTTAGATTTTTTCACACCTGTTATTTGCCACGTCGAGTGTATATGATTAAATAAAACATAGCAGACATTCGGCTGGGTCAGAGACATGGTGATGGCTCTGTTGGATTTATTTATGTCATATTTCTGATCCCAGAATGCAGAGTAGGTATGCTGGGGAATGCTCCTTTCATGTCCTTTATGGAACCATTTCATAACTGAGCCTCTTGTTTGGATGTATTTACTGAATAAATTTAAAGACTGGCTGATCTGAAAAAAAGCCAAACCCACCTGCTTTCATCTGAAGCAGATAAATGCTTTTCTTGAGCATTTTGTATGTAGAATGCTGCCAAAGAAGTTAATGTATTGTAATGTTTGTAAGTGTTTTGGAGAGTAATTTTAGAGTTATGGGCGACCAGTTACAAGTTTTATTATGCAAAGTCCCATACAGAATGGAAGGGCTGATATTGTTGAGTTTAATGCTTAGAGAAAACACCACTAAAAATAAGAAGGTAATGTTAATAGGGATAGTACATTTCCACAGAAAAATGGTTTCCTGCTGTTAGATAAAAACCAGAGACCAAGCAAATGTTTATTTTCCAAGTGGGAGACATAGATCTGATGATGATGTTTCACTAAAATGACTTGTCTGTTAGGCAGAATGACTGATGCAGATGTAATCACTTTAATCTCATTAGTGATATATTAGACAGATTGTTCCCACTATAATTGTTTTACACCATAGTCTTTATGTCTGTTGATAAGAGACCTCTGATATCTGTTATTCTGTATTCCCACATTACATCCTCCAATAACAGCTGCTAGGACTGCTCTCTCTTATCCTTAGCTGAGATCTAAACAACTACAACCACTACTCATATCCTGAGTGTTAACATAATGAATGCCTGCTCCACTGTGTATTTCCCTCGTGGTGGTACTTTAACAAAATCACTTATTTTGCTCATCTTGCTTTTACTGTATGACTCACACAACATCTCTGAAATGATTCAAAGTCTTTGAAGAGATGTCCATCTCCTGATCATTCATCTGTTAAAAAAACCAAGATGTCAGTATCTTAAGTAGCACTCAGGAGGAGAGGCTGAAAGTTAGCTTTTGAGGAGAAGGGACGTACATATATCTTGGGGACATGGGTGGAAAGAGATTTTGGGAGGTCACGAGGTACCATTCTGCACTAGCTGAAAATTCAGAGTAATGTTTCACCCTAAGATCATAGCTACAGCAGAAAGGCTGGAATGTCTCTCTGACCATTTGTTTTCTCTTTAGGGCCAAGGACAAACCTTTCAGTTTCCCAACCTATTTCCAGAGAAAGAACAAGACGCAGAAACTCGCTCTTTTGATGACTTCAGGGATAAATTTATGGAGAAAGAGGAGCAGAAGCAGGAAGGTGATCCCAGACGAGGTGGAGTCCCTGACTGGTTTGGACTTTGATGCAACAAGCCAGCTGCCTTCCTTAGGCTCAGAGGGATTTTGATTAGCACAACTTGCACTCTTCTCTTCTTGTAATGACCGAATGTTTATTCTTGAGCAGCCCTTGCTAGCATTGTCTTTTTTCTGGCTGTTTGTACATGACTACAACAAAATGGCCCTGAAGAAATAAAAAGGTAAAATAAATCTGACTGCACCAGGTCTTTTGTGTGAACTTGTGGACTATTTCTAAAATGTGGAATTCCTTGTCATTTCTGACTATGAGAGTGTCATTTTGCTTACCTTTCTCGTGCTGCTGCGGGTTGTTTTGAGTAGAAATAGGGTATTTAATTTCCTAGGATACGTGCAGTTTGTATTGACTAGAATGTCTAAAAGACAGAATAGGTTAGCCAGGGGTGGACATGAAAGTGTACAAAACTGGACTATAGGCTCAGGATATAGGGTTCTCCTATTGTCACTTAATGTGTCCTACTCTTATTGCCTTCCTTGCAGTAATCCCTCCTGTCCTGAAGAAATGCATGTGATCTTAGTGTACTCTTGTAACATTTGTGTGGCATTTTGGGGACAGGGTTTATAGGACAGGTTTGTGATTGCACACATATGCGTTTGATCCCCTTAAGCATCAAGAAGCAGACAAAGGTGATGCATGTCTCTGCTTGCTGTTGTGCAGTGCAAGGTAGCTGTCCTCTGTGACCAGCCTGCCTTAGGAATGTTTACTGGCATAATTGTGCTGGTTTCCTTCCCCACTCCACAGCTACCTTGCAGTACTGGCAAGTGTCCTGTGTGGACACAGTGTATTGGCATAGAAATGCTTCTGCCAGTGTAGCCTGTGTTGTGCTGAGGACTAATAAAAAGACTCTTTTTACTTTTTCTCATGTAACTCCCTGTACTTCCAAGTTCTACATAGTGGTAGAACTTTTCTCGGCCTTCTGGGCTGCCACGTTCAGTGTTTTCATTTCTTGGCTCTGTGGCTGTTTCTCCTCGCTCTGATGAGGGTATTTCCACTTTTTCATTGTCAAGTAATGTGCTCTGCTGTTGTGTCAGAAATAGTGGGGGAAAAGGAGGGCTAGGAAGGAATTCACAGATTGAGAAGAGTGTCTCGGGAGGCTGTTTGCTGCAACACAGCACATGCAGGGTTAAATGTATAGCTAATGTTCCCCTGGCATTTGAATTCTGCCACTTGGAGCAATTGGCAGGATAGTGAGTGAGCCCATGCCTTCAACGCTTCTACCCGGGTGCTCTCCTTTATTGTTCTGTGTCTGAACTTCTTGTTTGGACAGCTAGCAAGATGTTTACAAGGAAACAGCTGTTCTCCAGAGAGTCAATCCAAGTAGGATTTTATGCACCCCCTTCTGTTCATTAGTCACCTCTTTATCCCTGCTACTTTCCTTGTGCATGACAGTCCACCTCCTTCTGTGGTTTGTTGCTTACACCCCCCTCTTTGTCCACTTTCCAAGGGGGATCGTGTATGATCTAAGTTAGCTGGTAGTTAAACAGAGAGATGCACTTAGAGAGGAGGGAGATAAGGGAGGATTTGCTACTCCCAGCCTGCCATCAGAGTTACAATAACAGATATGGAAAAATACTGACTTCACTGAAAACAGTTCATGTGTTTGGCATATCTGCAAAGGCAACATTTCCAGAGTTTTGTAGTGACACATGAAACTCCAGGTTAAATCAGGAGCTGGCCTGCAGATTTAAAGTAGGGTGACTGAATTTGTCTGGGTACAAGGGTCTCTCTGCTGTACACAGTCTCCTCCTCCCCCTTCTTTTGTTTAATACATTTTTTAAAGGATCTGTTTCTCAAACTCAGAGATCAGGATGGAGATGACCTACGTTGCAACTTGGGCTATGTTCCTTCAATATAATATTATGGAATTTGCTTTGTTCTTCACTGTCCTTTGTGGTTATTTCCAATGTAGATAACTTGATCCACATTGAAGATAGAAAGTGAAGATAGTAAGGGCTCATCTAGTGCTGCCATACATCTTCCTAAGTGGTTGGTCAGCAAGCAAACATTCAGGTATATTAGTTCTGGATCAATGAGGCTGCATTAGGAGTAACAGCAAAGATAGATTGAACCATCATCCTCTGCCTTCCCTATTAATGTCAGGAGATGTTGGAGTTGCCAGCTTCTGTACTGGTGTTGAGGACCCAAGATGAGTGAAATTTATTTGCAGTCCCAAATGCGCTCTAGGCTCTGTGAGTATCCAAAGCCTCTGTGCAGGTCTACCATGCTTTGCTACTCTGTGATTTCTCCATGGGCAATTAATTTCTAGCTCATGTTCAAGGCGGGTTTCTGTTTAGAGTAGCACAAAAGGGAAGAGATGCAAATACATCCATATCTGTATGAGGCTGCTGTAACCAAATTCTGGCAAATACTTGAGCTGCATAAGAGAGCAATCATGTAATCCTATAGAAAGGTTTGAGTTGGAAGGAACCTAAAAATCACCTAGTTCCAAGCCACTGTTACTGGGCAGGGACTCATTCCTTGATGTTACCAGCTACCTCTAAAACAGTATTCCTGTGAAATTAAGGTAGGATTAAAAAAAAAGAGCCAGCATTATTTTGCTTTAATGCTCCCAATTGCTATGGAAGTGGGATTAAAAAAATTTGAGTCTTTCCCAGTCCCTTGTTGAGCAGTGTTTCTGAGGAAATGCTAGTGGTTAATATGATCTGGTGCTTCAGTGCTTCACAAATCCCATCCCCCAAGCTGTACAGGTGGGCTGAAAGATAACGGAGAGGATACTTTTATACAAAGGCACAGATTGTATCAGGTGTACCAGAGAGAAGTACAGCAAACCAGTGCTGAAACTAGGACAGGGATTCAGAGTTTTTTCTGAGTTTTGTTCAATGTGTGTGCTCCTTCCAGCACATCCTGATGTTTCTTTTGGGTGATGTAAAGGGTCAGCAGCTCCTGAAGTCACATCTAGCCCTGCTGTCTGAGGTGTTGAGCTGCCCTTGGCTATGTCAGTGTCCATACCTGTGGGCCAAGGATGTGCATATACACATGAACAACTTCTCTGAGGGCCAGAGTAATGACTTGGTTGAAGAGAGTGATGTTCACTGTGGTGCAGGAGAAGCCAGGTCCTGCCCTTGGCGTGCGCAGCTCTGCAGCTGCTGCTTTCTCTGACGTGCAAGGGAGGTGCTCAACGCAGTTTCTTTCCTCTCTGAACGTGTGCAACCCCCCAAAGAGAGTAAAGTGCTGGAACAGCCAGCAGATGTGCAGTTGGCTGTGCTGGCTGGTCTGGTGGAGAAAGGCATCTGGCTTTGCTAAGTGGGTGCTATCCCAGCAATACCATCCAACTATCCCAGCAGTACCAGGACACTTCACAGGGAACGTGCAATTGCTTCTGTTTTTTTTTTTAAACAAACCAAAATGAATTGCAGAGACAGTGCTATCTAAGTGACTCCCTTAACATTACACCTTAGAAATGAGTTTTGGGTTGTAGATGGTGCTGTGGTAAGCGCTAGGGGCAGGTTCCTGCAGATAACAAAGTTACCAAGTCTTGTAACCATTTGTTATCACCTGAGCCTTGCTATGTGACCGCAAAAGGTTCAGGACAGCTGTAAATGGTTAGACAGGTGTGGCAGCTTTATCTTCTGTGTTACCCAGACTATAGAATCATAGATTGGTTTGGATTGGAAGGGAGCTTTAAAAATCTAGTCCATCAATCTTGCAATGAACAGGGATGTCTTCAGCTAGATCAGGTTGTTCAGAGCGCAGTCCAACACGTCCTTGAATGTTTCTAGGAATGGGACATCCACCACAGGTTTTCCTCTGGGAAGCCTGTACCATCCACATGGTAAAAATCTTCCTTATATCTAATCTGCACTGACCCTCTTTTAGTTTCAAGTCATTTTCCCTGGTCCTATTTCAACAGACCCTGCTAAAAAGTCTATCCCCATCTTTCTTATATGCCCCCTTTCAATACTGAAAGACTGTAGTGAGGTCTCCACAGAGTCCACTCCAGGCTGAACAACCCCAACTCGCTCAGCCTTTCCTCACGGGAGAGGTGGTCCATCCATCTAATCTCATCATGCCCCAATTCAGGAGCAGGACCTTGCACCTGGTCTTGCTGAATCTCACAAGATTCCTACTTCTTGATCTTGTCCAGATCCCTCTGAATGGCATCCCATCCCTCAGGTTTGTCAATGCATCACTCAGCTCCCAAATTAGTTGGGAGCCCCAACTGTGACCCCCCAAATTATGCATCAGGTGACAGAAGAATGGAGTCAATGATTTGATCTATTTGATCTACTCTTGACCCACTGCCATTAGCAGTGCTGAGTGAATGAAGCAGTAGGAAAATTTGGCTTACTTTATCCAAGGTGGATTTGCTGTGGAAAATATCTTCATGGCTGGGGAATTCCTGCTCCTTCCAGGCTATCCCAGTGGTATCAAACCTGAGGTTTTTATTTCAGGACAACTGTTTGACTTATTTGAATTTTCAGGCTGTAGGACAGACTATTGCCTCTTCAGCTCTGCTGTGTTTGTGGAATGGCTCACGGAGAGTGGTGAGGGTTGGAGAGGGGATGTCTGCTCAGTGTGTGCAACAGAGCAGGGGACATAAAACAAACACTATTTTTCCTGGGAGTTCTGAAAGCTTGTAAAACCATTATCTTGACAATGCTGCTTTCTCCTGAAGTAGAGTTCAAGGACTGCTCATTGGCCAAGGAAGCCAATTTAAAGCAGTTGTCTGAGAATGGCTTTCCAGGGTGGCTTTTATGCCAAGGCTTGTAGGTACCATGGCTTAAAAGGAGCATTGTGATAATCCCTTTCGACCTCCTGAATGACACACGCATACAATTTCATGCTGTATTTTCTGTGCATAGGCCAGAAGCTTGTGGTTGAGTGTTACCTGGAATAGATTTCAAGGTTTGAACTTGACCAGCATTGCAGGACCAAGTAATTTTCCTTGAATAAGCTGGGCCCAAACAGCATGAAAGTCACCAGCATGTTGTCATTTGTCCTGTGAATTACGCAGAGGGGTGGTAAAAGGGAAAACCGAGCGTTGCTGCTCAGGAATCATGTGTTTGTAGAGAAGGGAAGTAATTTCTGTAAATATTATTTTCTTTAAATGCAAAAGGTTTTAGACTAGATAAGATGACATAGTGGTTGAGCCATTTCTTCTGAAGTGATTTATGACTGTTTAGACAGCGTTTAGCTCTTTGTGTATAGTATGGCTTATCAAAGTGTGTGCTGCTGTTGCGGACACACCCAGCTTTCAGAATTTGGGAAATATATCACAGTCACTTATTCTGTGGCTTGAGAACATAGTAATTAGGGCCTGGTCCAAAACTCATTGTTTTTAATTACAAAACAGGACTAATTTTCAGTCTCTTAGCCTTTTCTGCCTTCCGCTATTAGAAAATGCTGCAAATAAAAAGTGATTAAGATTTTGGAGAATTTGTGCTGTGGAGAATTAGGCAGTGCATTTTCTTCTGTGGTGACTGGGATGTTGGAGAGGTCACACACAGTGTTTTAGACAGGTAGGTCTTGCTTGGAGTCTGGCCCTTGGTGCTATCTATGTTTCATTTTGCAAAGTTCTTGTTTTAGGAGTCCGACCAATGTCAGTGATTCAAGGCTTGGAAAACTTCCATTCCAAAAAAAAAAAAAGGCTTGGGAAACTCCCTGTGTTGATTTGTGATTTAGAAGTATTTTGACTCTTGCCTGTCTGTATGCACCTGGAAAAGAAAATATTCTCAGAGGCAGAGCATAGTTTAGTGTAGCTAAAAAAGTGAAATGAGCAGCCTAGAAAGGGAATGGCTGTGATGTGGGCAGGTGTTATCCTCCTAAATGGAGGGAGAAGCCAGGGAGTTGTTCTGGATCATGTCTGTGTGGTGCACTTCTCATGAGCCTGTGCTGAAAACACAGAGCTGCTGAAGGTTTCTTAGGTCATGAAAAGAGCCTGCTGCAGATTGAGCCATGCCAGTGCTTGCACACATGGTAAACCCAGTGTGTGGTGTCTCACAACAGCTGTCAAAGACTGGTCATCATACCCAGAGTCTCTAAACATCCTGTTTATCCTTGCAAGGAGGAACACTTGATTGAAAGATAAATACCAAAAAAAAAAAAAAGAAAAGGAAAAAAAAGAAAAAAAATCAACAACAAAACAAAACCCAACCCCAAAACTGGTGCTAGGAACAACATTTGCCCTTGGGCTAACAAACCTGAAAACAAAAGAAAATAAACATAGAATGGAGGCAAACACATTTCCACACAAGCCCAAATTCTAAAAGGGATTTAGGAGCTGAGCTTGTTTTGGCATGCTTGAAAAAGAAAAAGCCGTCTGGGTGCCAGGATTCTCAGGGCTCTCTCTGTATGTGTGTGTGCATCAGGGTAAGAGCACAGGAAGAGATGGGGTGTCTGTGGTGATGTGAGGGGAAAATGGCAGACATTGGAGCTGCCAGAATGCTTTATGCAGGGTCACCCTTGGGGTATAGCTTGCACATTTTTAATTTTTTTTTTAATTAAACATGCCAAGAAAAAAAACTTCGAGTTGGCAGCAAGATTTTTTTTCTTCTTCTCCCTCTGTTTGTTCATTTGTCACTGCACTGGAGGTCTGTTTACTTTGCTCAAGAGAATGAGGGACCCAAGAGACACTGCTCTGCGTGCAAAGTTTTTATGGAAGGGGCTAGAGGAAGAGAAGGGCAGGAACTTTCAAGCCTTTTGGAGCAGAGGTGGGCTGTTTCTTTTGCTTCTTTGCCCAATGTATGTTGGGCCTGATGCTGCTACTGCTCGTGCAGACGTAGCTGGGCCCTGGGCTTTGAAGATGGGTCCTGTTGTTAAGGGCTGATCAGGCAAATCTCTACAGGGTGAGTGTGAGGAGGCCTAAGATGCCCTAAGACTTGATGTTGAATCTCTGAGTTGCTCTAACACTGTGGTGCTCCCGCTCTGCCCATGGGATCTCTCCTGGTAGGTTGCTTTCAAACTGGAGATGATGCTCCTCTCTCCCAGCACCTCCCTGTTGACTCTTCTGAATGAAGTTTGGGATGAATTCATGAACGTGCCATTAAAATAATGTCATGGATGAAGCAAGGCAGCCCTTCATTCCAGGGATTTAGTGTTTTGAAGGGGACTTTTCCAGAGCTGTGTGGCAGACTGCTGCTGCTCTTTGTTGCTTTTGATGACTCAGTGAACTTCTGAATGCTTCAGTTTCTCCAGATGGGCTTAATAGTGATTGTGACCTGACTGGAGATCCAACAGAGGAAGGAAAGTGGAGATCTGTTGCTTTTGCTTGCTGGCATCTCAGTGGATGAGGCTGCTTTGTCTGGCTGGATCTTCTTCATATCTTACAGTGCTGAAGCAACTAGAAAAGAAACTAAGGAAGCTGCACAAGCGGGGTGAATGCCTTTAGATTAACAAATGGGCACATCCAATATTTTTTGCATGTACATTTTCCTACATTCTGGGCACTGAAAGCAGTGGCTTGTGGCCAGCAGAGTTCTGCAGTGTGAGGCAGGGCAAGGGAACAGCTCATGAAAGCAATGGATAATTCCACTGGAGCAGGCTTTAGAGCTAAGTGGTGTTCTGCCATTTGGAATTTTTCTTATCCTTTTTGACTGGTGAAAGAGGAAAGGAACTGATGGATCTGCCTATAGCCTCAGTCTTATGTTCAAAGCAGCTGTTTTCTGACCCAAGTCAGTTCTATTTGCCCTAATGTGTCTCAGAGCAGAGGTTTCAATCAACAGAAGGAGTTGACTCCTTTCATTTCCATGTTCCCTGTTTTAATTGATGGGAAAGCTGCTCAGCAATCCCAGGACATCTTTCTCTGTTGCAAACATTCCCTTAAATACCGGGACACACCGTGTTGTTTTGGCCACTTTGTCTCCAAGAGGAGGGGGAGTGAAGAAGCCAGCTGTGATTGTAGAAAGACCCCTTGTGAAAAGACATTGAAAAGCCTGTAAAATACTAATTCTAGAAGAGGGAAAAATGAGAAGAAATTATAATTAGAGATGGACTATGCAGAAGTCCCTTTATGATAGATGGGAATGGGGACTGTCAGAAACAAAAAAGAAGATAGAAACTGACATAAAATGTTTTCACTCAAGAGTGGGTTAGATTAGTGTTGTGCAATTCTTTGCCACAAAATATCAGGGCCAAGAACTTTGCTGGATGCAGACACACTGACTGTTTCTGTGGATAACCAAGATATCAGAGAGCTAATGGTAATATTAAAAGAACAAGAGTTTTGGGAAGTTGTCGGTGCCACGTGCGTCAAGGCACAAGCTGACTCCAGCAGATGGGAGATGGGGATAGGAAGAGACTTACTTATTTCGGAAGTGAAATAGTCTGTGAGCTGCCTCTTGCAGGGTTTCTTTTTCTGACCTCTGGATCAGCCTCTGTTGTGTTGCAGAATCCCAGCCGAGATGGAGCTTGGGAAAGACATCAGGCTTGGCAGCTGTCTCAGCTACAGTACATCCAGTGATGTGGTAGACCCTGTGGGGAGGTAGAGCACCCTTCTGCATTCTTCAGCTGCCAGTTGTGAACGTCATGATTTCCCCCTGCCCCCAGAAGAAACTTGTTTCTGTGGCCTGGGAATGGGGAGAGTGAACTCCCAAACTGGGTTCAGCTGAGCTTGAGTCAATTCCATAACATCTTTCTGCCTTCACTTTGTGCCATAGAAATTATCTAGTGGTGATCACTGTCCTCTGGACCCCTCTTGTCTTTCTGGCTAAGATCTAGGTGTCCTTAGAAAAGGGCCCCTCCTTTCCTTCTTTGGTGGAGTAAGACACACCACACAAAATATTGATGTACTGAGGTCGAAAGCTGGTTTCATAATTTGCTTTTTTTAAAAAGTCACTCTTTTAGCTATCTGAAAAAAGTACCAGAGGAACTTTGAACACCTTAGCTGTAGGGCTGTGCTGTTCAACATTAACTTCTCAGTAAAAGAGCTGTTTTGTTTTTATTGTGTTTTCTTTTCACTGCTTTTAATAGCTATAAACAACCTCTGTGTGGAGCATATCCTGAAACTTTCGACCAGCTGGGTGAGGGGCCTTCATATCAATTTCAAGCCTGTGGAGAAGAGAGCATAACAGGTCCCTGACTGCTCCAGCCACTTCCTGCCTGCCAAGGAATGCTGGAAACAGAGGTCATTATTGCACAAGTAATTAAAGGTTCATCAGCCCTACCTCTCTGATTGCTTAAGGACATTGTAGTAAAGGACAAATACTCCTGCTTGCCCACTGTTATTTGTTTTCTGCTTTCTGTTTTTCTTGGCTTGAGAAGAGGAATTATGAAGACTCTTGAGTAGGATCTGGGAGTGCTGTGGACTAATGCATTTGGCTGTGGCCCTGGGTATGTTGTGGATCACTCTACTACTGAGAAATAGAGTGCCTTCGGGGCCCCCTCTCTTCCTGCTTTTCCCCAAGATTCAGACACTAGAGAGATGGCTCTCAAAAAGCAGCTCCATGTTGCCCAGGCCCTGGCACAGGGTGGGCAAAGAAGCCCAGGCTGGGGGAGGTCTGTAGAGCTCTGAATAGCTGAGGTGCATCCTATTCTCATATTAGCAGACATGGGGATTTTACTCCATCTGAGCTGGACTCCAAAAATGTGAGACTGACCTGTAGTGGGAGGTTTTCCTATGAATTTTCTTAAAGGGATTAATTTCTCTTTCTGTGGTTTGAACCCTGAAGTTCACATTTTTGTATGTTTTCTCTCCATTACAGTATGCAAGAAATTACTTTGTCTTTTAAATAGACACTGAGACTCACTTATGAGCAGGGGCCTCTTGAAAAAAAAAAAAGAAAAAGAAGTAAGTACCAAATATTTTCTATCTTTGACAGAATCACAGGAGCAGGGCAGACTAAGCAATGCACCCTTTAACCACCTGTCCCTCAAGATCTGGAGAGTCTGTTATCTTTGAGGAGCACAGGCCACAGACATGGGAAGTCATGTTGCAGTCCTCCAGCTTTTCTTGTGTTGTTGAATAATTGTCAGCACTATCTAAAGAAATAAGCCCCCATTGTGCTGAATGTCCTTGTGCTTCAAGAGCAGTGGAAGAAACATCTCTTTTTATTCTAAGCTGAGAATAAAAAGAGAACTGGCTTTTGGCCCCTTTGGTCCAGTGACATTGTGAATGAGCCTCACAGTATGGCTGATACAGGGTGGGCATTTCCCTCCCTCCTAGGAGTGTAAAAGGGGATTGAGCTCAGACTGCACCCCAAAAGCTTCCTTGTCAGTGAAGATATTTTTCCCCTGAGAGGGGCTTGGCTGTAGCTCAGAAACAGCTTTAAGGGCACGTGTCAGGTAGGCAGATGGAGTGGGTGATGGAGATGATCTGCTGAAGAAAGAGAAGAGTGGAATGAGAAGATGAGTGACAAAAGGGCAGCCGTGTGGTTGACCCTGTGAAAGTGGAGGAGGGGAAGAACTCATCTCAAAAGGAGCAAGGACTCAGCAGCAAAATTGCCTGGAATATGAGGCTGATGCAGAAAAGGCTTGGTGGAATGATCAGACCTGAGGTTACTCTATGTGTGTCTGCGGGGGAGTCAAGTAACTCCTTGCTCAATCTGCAGGGGCTGCCTAATCAACAGTCCTGTGTCAGTCTCAGCCCAGGATGCTCTGAGGTTACACTAATCCTGCTGCCGAGCAGAGGGGTGTCTCCTGAGGTCCCAGGGGCACTGCATCTCCACACGTGAACACAGCCCCCAGTGTGGCAGCCTTATGAGAGACGCTGTGTAATGGCCTGTTTTGAATTTGTATTTCATTTGCCTCCCATATGGGATCAGTTTTTCCCTTTTCTTTATTTTTTTTTTAATAGCGTTTTTCCTAGTCATAATAATCAGTGCTTCCCTGCCTTCTCCCCTTCATTTTTCACAGCTGGCTTTGATTGGTTTCAGTCCTGCAGATGCTCCTTCGGACCCAGAAGAAGGGGCAAAGGTTCTTTTCCTTTATGGTGCACAGCAGATAGCCCTGCAGCCGGAGGGCTGGGGGAGGCTGGCTCTCCTGGACTGGCCTACTCTTTGCTGTAGCCCCAGCCGGCCTCTTGTGCATCTGGTGAGCTTTGCCAAATTGCAGGATAATTTCTCTGCCAAAGGCCTGGGGAAGATCACAAGTAGTTGATGGCGTGCTTGCCCCTTCTCTTGTGCTGTTCAAAAACAACTGTTCCTGCAAGCAAGAGGGGCAGGATCCCCAAACGCCTCGTGCTCCCAGGCTGTGAGTACAAAGGGCCAGAGTGCATCTGCAGAGAGTGTGCCGGCACTGACTCAGCCTTCTGGGTCTGTGAGCCATCAGGCTTACAGCAACTGCAGCCCCACGTGTGTGACCGTGCGACGGCCGCGGTTCTACGGGCTGTGACTAACCTGCACAGCCCCGTGTCGTGCTCCACCAACAGGAGCTGGCACCATGCACAGCACCCCGAGTGCATGAATTGGCATGGGGGAAAAAAAATAGTTCTTGGATGGGCAGGCAGGCTTCCCTGATGTTTTTGGAGCGTGAATCAAACACAAATTGCATGGCAGAAAGGAGAAACTTCCCTTGGAGGCAACTTAATCCACAGCTGCCTGATGTGGGGTTTCTAGCAACTTCCTTCAAAGCAGCTTGTGCTGGTCACTGTTGGAGATGGACGGTTGAGTTGACAGTCATTCAGCTGATCTGTTATGGCTATTCCTGCATTCCAGGCACCATCCAAAAGAATGAGACATAGCATTGCACAAGACCAAAAGAAAGTAAATGTTTACAGGCACAACGCACATTTCAGCTTGTTACATGTTCCTGAGCAGTGAAAAAAATGAAACAATAATTAAAACAGGTCCCAAGTCTCAGTGTGTATCTTGGCTCGCAGCACTGTCCTCTTGGAGTGCTGCCTCTGCCTCTCTCTGATCCCAGCCTGAGCAGTACCACTGGGCCATTGCATCCAGGTCAAGGTCTTTCCAGTTACTCCAAGTACATCCCCTTTCTGAGAACTGCAAGAGCCTTTTGGTGAGGTGATTTTATGGTTTGTGACAGAGCTGGGTGCTTGATGTTTTCCCAGCACCCAGTCATGCTGGGATCCCCTGGAGCTGTTTGCCTTGAGTGTCCAAAATGTTAGGGTAAGGGAAGTTACAGATAGATTCATTCCCAGGGGAGAAGGGTGGAGAAAGTAGAGGAGCACAAGAGAGGTAGACATTTAAGTAATTTGTTCCCTGAATGATCCATTTTTAATGGTCTAGCTTGTCTTTGTGTGCACTCAGGGAAGAAATTAGGGTGCAACAAAGCAGATGTAGTAAAGGGCTGCGTTGGGACATCTGACAGCTGTGCCAGCTGGACAGCAGCTACCTCTGCTCTCCTGCTCTGAGCACAGGGCTGGTCACAGCACAGCTGGACGGATAGGATGTCTCCTGACTGTGAGTCACGTGGGTGCAGGAGAGAAGACGGCCTCTGCTCTGCTGCTCTTTTCCCAAGGAGAAGAGTAGAGGGCCTGGTGGGGGGAGTTGTTTTGCATAAAAGGGTGAAGCAATGGAGTCTTTCTCTTGAGAGGAAGGAAATGGGGTGAGAGCGGAGGGGTGGCTGAAACACCCTCTCCCCCAGAGTTGCTCTGTGCTTGATGGTGCCTCCTGCCAAGTTGTGAAGCTCTTGCAGCATCATCTTGGCCTTCACACCAAGAGAACTTTTGTCACCCTGCAGGTCAGTCCCTGGCAAGGAAAAAGGCCCTTTTAGTAATGATCAGCCCACCATGTGCATGGCACAGAGAGACAGACCTCCCTCCATGCGTGCATTACCCTGGGCTCAGGCGTAGACTCGATATCCACATATGAGCAATAGCTGTAGCTGCTGACTCACTCACATCACTTTTCTTGGTTTTCTCATTTCAGCAGTGAGCTGGCCAGATATTATTCATTTTATTTGAGATGTCTGCTGAACATATAAATGTCTAGGCTTCCTGTAAGGAACAGATGAAGTCCAAAAGGCACAAGGTAAATGTGCAAGAGACTGTCTAAGAACACGCCTACAGCATTGACTAGGGCCCGTACATCAGGCAGAGGAAACAGCCATTGCTGAGTCTGCAAATAGGTTGGATCTGTTGTTTTGTTTGCCACATAAAGGGTACTTTTAGGAGGTGGCAGCTACGTGGCCTCTTGTTTTATGTGACTGAATTATTTAAAGACCTTAATGTTAGGGGGAAATGCTGACTTTTCTGTAAGGCAGGTTACAACCTGCTTGTATGCAGTGTTCTGTTACAGTTTTTCTCTGTCCTTGGGAAAACCAGGTTTTGTTTTAGACTTGCCAGACCATTCTGAAGGCAAATGACAGTACTTGAATGAAGTCAGGGGAGGGAAGAAAGTAGCTCATCAGTCAGTAAGTTATGAAAAATTATTCTGATTTAGGCATCTGATATTTGTGTTCATTCTACTCAGAAACAACTTATCACCAGCTCCTCAAGGTTTTTGCATCGTTAAATCTCCTCATTAACTTGGATAGTAACTACTGTTGAGGAGAATACAAAAATCTGTGCGCCATTATAAATCCTCACTCACTCTTACAGAACGTGTAGGGAATCTAGCCTGGGAGTTAAGGTCCCAGAGCTAGTCCTGTCACCAATGATGGGAAGTTTCCGTGGATATAGTACACAGCAAAACAGATGGGAATGATGACATTTCTCTAACTGAGAACTATCCAAAACCTTCCAGTAAAGATTATCTGCTTTGGTCTTACTGGGGTAGTAAAGGCCTGTGTTTGTAAAGCGGAAGAGCCAGCTTTTCAGAAGTCTGTTTTTTTACAGAATGCTTGACACACAAGCCATAATTCTGGGATTCTGGTTCCCTTGTTAAGTCCTCCTGCTTTCAGATTCTTGGAGCTAATTTTCATTGACAATAGGAACATTCCTTGAAAAATGCTGATGTAATGAAGTACGTGCTACTTGAGATTAAAAGATTTATTCAGTGACTCCTTTGTGAAACTTTTGCGAAGTGTCTTAACATTTTTATGTTTCTCCAACTGCCAACAAAATCTCATTGCACCACACAGTTTGCAACATTAGTCAGATTTTGACACAGGCTCACGCAAGAGGCAGTTTTCACAGTCAGGAATCATAAAATGTTAAAGAAATTGCTATTATTTGAGAACTAGACACAGTTCAGTGAAGCAGATGGACTTGCTAACAGTGACTTAGGAGGTCTGTAGCACAGCTGTGTTGACACGGATTATAGACAATCAAAATTGTATATAAAGTGCATGCCTTAGTTTTAGTTTTAAGCATATTGCTAACATTTAATGAACTGTGTAACCTTATATGGTTTATGTATTTTTGTACTGTAGCAGCAAGTTATGCTAAGGCCTTGACTAAACCTTCCCAGAAATCTGTATTGCTATTTGTAATGCAGGCACACAGACTGAGAGTGCCAATAAGCCTTTGATTGAATCTTGATTAATGTAAATACGTTAAGCCTGTAGGTGCCATTCCAGCCCAGGGAGCTTCTTACAGCTTTTAACCACGTCCACATCAGAGTTAGAGCCCCTTTGCTTCAGATAATTTCCAAAGACCATCTGAAGAATGTTTGGACTCACTTGTGAAGGATCAGGGATAGAGACATTTTCTGAAGCCCCTGGCTGGCTTGTTTGCAACACCATCCCAATAAAAATTAAGCCCTCAGACACAAACTTAGGAAAGGAAAGAAGAAAACAGAATTCTGATATATTTCACAACTGTACTCTGATCCCAGGAGAAAGATTGGGTAAGAAACACTGATCTTTCTTACATATCTGTCTGCAAAGTTTTCATTAGTCCTCTTTTACTAGCGATCTCTCCTGGATTAGGTGAGCAAGTTGCCTAATTGTTTCAATGGATTGCTTTAATTGGTCCTCATCTAAGCAGCAGAGAGGGGATGTAGGAGCACAGCATTTAACCGAGAGGAGAACGGCATGTGGGATGGGAGAAGGAAGGCACACCATGAAGTTACCCTTGAAGACACCATGAAGTGTGGTAAGTTGCAGTGGGATCTAGATGGCTGAGATGGATCAAAGCACTGAGTTCTCCTCCTGGCTCTGGTGCCTGATAACCCCTGGTGCCTTATTACCTGTTTTGATAGCAAAATTTGCAGATCTTCCTTTGCCAAGGAAACGTGCTGAACACGCATATGTGTGTGGAATGGGACAAGGCACCTCCAGCTTGGAGGCCAGCTTCTTCCAAGGTAAATCTTCGTGGGAATAACCTTCCTGATCTACACTGCTGTCAATACTTACTTGCTAGGGATTGTGCCACTGAGCAAACACTGACTGCAAAGGCGCGTGATGAGAAAGGGGAGTAACTGAAAGGAAACATCCTTCCTGGTATGGTCTTCAGTGTCTTCTCCTTGTAGATGGCTTCTTCAAAGTAAAGACCGTGGACATAGCATGCAGGTGTGACCTATATGCAAAATAAGTTATTTGTATCTCCTCCCACACCTTGCTCTCTAGACTCCATGGCTGTGGTACTACTGCTGCTCCTAGGAGTCTGCCCTTATCATGAAGGGAAGGATTTTAATCTGTGATTCCCCGATTTTACCTGTGGACAATTCCACCTCTTTATGTAGTGTCTTTCAAGGCATTAATAGCAGAGAGTGTGTGGTTTTCCTCTTTTTTTTTTTTTTTTCCTCCAGTCTTCCCTTCCTTCAATCTTTGTTTTGTTTCAGCTGTCCTGTTACATTTTTTGGAGCCCAGGAGCCAGGGATAGCCCACTTCACTGCCTGACTTCTCAAGAATTGCAGAATAGGCCTGTGCAACATGAACCCCTCTGTTTTTAATGGGACCTGTCCAAGGGATGGTTTCTTACCATATCTGGCCTGTCTGGGTCACAGTTACACCTACTGGTGTATTTTCTGTGCCATTTTTCTGCTGTTTTCTATGTTTACTATACATTTCTCTGCTTTCTTTTTCTTTTTTCTTCCTATACTCCAGCTATTCTTGCAACACATGCAAAAAAGTGAACAAAAATTATTGCAGGACTTGATGTGGCTCCATGGCCATTTTGCTGCAAATATTTTCAAAATAAATATATTTAATATTAAAAAAAAATCCTGTCTGCCTTTAAAACCTGTAGTGTCTTGATTTGTGTTTTCCGTAAAATCATGTGTCTTCAGCCAGTGTTAACAGATTAATTATTGCCTTAAGTGGCAGAAGAAAAGAAAAAATGATGGAACCATATTTCCCTCTAACACCTGAGTTCTGGAGGTCACGAGAGATGTCACACCTGAAGCTGTGTCCCTGTGGTCCCAGCTTTTAATTTTTAAACAGAAATATTATCTCCCAATCTCAGCAAACAATCCAGATAGTGAATTGTGATAAATTTTCTATATCTTTCCCTTGACAGCATTTGCTGGGGTTTTGACTCTGCACATTGGAGGATCACCTCGATTGTTTTTGATTTTGCTCTGCAGGTCTGTCCTTTTTATTTTGGGGAGAGGAAAAAAAAATTAAAAAAGAGACACATACGAACAGCCTTAGAGTTTGGCAAAGCTGATGCTGCTGCAGCTGGAAAGGTATCTGATCATACTTGGTTAATAGTCTAGCAGAGTTTGCTCAGCATGCCCCAGCTCCTCCCAAAGATTCAGTCCATGGCATGGTGTAGGCCAGGGGACAATACTATTGAAGCCCTAATGTGTAGTTACATTACAGCCTGTACTAGGGATCCTGAAAAATCAGTCATCTCTGAATCAGGCAGATTTTAATAGTAACACACAAATAGCAGAGAGTGGATGAGCTGAGTCGTCCTGCACGTGATCTCTCCTTTGCCTTTCCTGCCCTGTTCAGCGTAACTCGAGAATTTGATCTGATCTCCTCTGTGGCCTATAAAATCATAATAAGAGCTTTAGTGACGCCTCTCTAATTAAAGCTGAATTGAATTTTGTGCTTCAAGCATGACTTAAACATTCATTACTCATGAAAAATTATACCATATCCTCTCCAACTTATGCCAAGCATTCTTTGAGTACCAAATGAGAATTTTGGAAGATTTTTTTTTTTTTTACTTCTTGGTTTTGCAGTAGGAATTAAAAAGGGATCTGATATCCAATCCGTGCACGCAGGGACAAATTTTAAAACCAGTTTGCCTCAAGCCATTAAGAAAATGTATCTCCAAACCTTCTCTCACTGTGCTATCTGTCCACCTCCTAGATTTAACTCCAGGCTCATTGACTGTGATGGGAGGACTCCTAGATACTTCACTAACTTTGATTTCATTGTCCTTCTACTATTCAGCTTTCCTTTGCTGCTGTGGAAAGAACTGCTCTAATTTCCTAGTCAAGTCCAAATTTGAGACTGAAATTGCTGTGTGAGCATTATACTCATTAGAAGTACCCAAAAAGGAGCCTGGAAAACCACGCTGTTTGAGTCAGAGATGGACAGTGATATGGTTGGCAGCAGATACAAGTTCCAAAACTAGCAACTTCTTTTAGGTATTAGGAAAAACATGCCTGCCACTTCAAGAATTGTGGAACACAAGAGTAGGAGCCCACAGACGATGTGGGATTGATATCCTTGGGGATATTCTGAACCTGAATGGGCAAGGTCTAGCACAAACTCTTCTCAGCTGGCCCTGCTTCAAACACGATGTAGGACTGAATGATTTCAAGGGGTCATTTGAGGCTTGGAATGGTCTCTGATACCAAGGTGCACCACTTTTTGGGGTGTAGAGGATGAATCTGCTGAGATCACAAATAGTTCTTAATTGCAAAGTTATACAAGGTTCAGTCATGGTTGACAAGCATGAGCACTGGAAGGATGTGAGGGAAAGAAACTAGATAAGCAGTTTTTGACTTGTGTTTGAAAAGCCTTCAGTTTAGGGGTGAAAGGTTGACAAAAAGAAAAGTAAATATATTGTCTGTGAATTTCCTTTTGCAGAAGATGTGTCTACTGGAAGAACCTTTAGCAGTCAAAAAGGACTGAAACATCAAGTAGGACTCTTCAGGCTGAGATACAGTGAGGGTGCAGCCCAAATGACCTCGGTAAAGTGCTGTGGGGGAGACTGTTCTTATGGCCTTTTTATTCCCATGCACATGCCTGTCCCTGATGAGTTTGTGATTTGACTATGGGGACAGGGACTAGAGATAAATGAGTAGAAGGTGTGCTTTTGGCTGAAAATATAAAACCCATGAAAACTTCTCACCTGTGTTTCTCTGTTCAGGGGAAGTGTGGTAGGAACTTCCCTAGCAGTGCCAGGTGGACTTAGATGAAGAAGAGAACCAAGATATTAAGACATAAATGAATTAAGCATGGCTGAGAAATGCAGGGTTAATCTCCAAACCTAAAGGATTAATTTATTCCCATTATTTCTCTTCATGCTTACTATGTGCCTTTCTTGCATTTGGTCCCTCCTTTAAAAAAAAAAACTTGTAAATTTTTCTAGTAACCTCTGAAAGACTCTTAATTTTTTTTTCTTTAAAGAAAATTGTCTGCAGAATAATCTTCTCTTCTAGGCAAATGTCATCTTCAGAATAAAACATGCATGCACGAGGAAATTCCCTTGAAGAGGGGAAGAAAGCTTACTTTCTTGGGCCCCTTTCAGCATGATCTGACACACACTATGTTATCCTTAGATGATCTGTTATTATTTTCCTCCTCCTGAGCCACGTGTCAGCAACCATATGTGTGTGAGCAGCTGAAACTGTCCTTTGGACTCTCCACTGGCAGACTGACAGCGTGGGCAAGTGGACAGCAGGCTGGGGCTGGGTGCAGCACCTGTCCAAGTGGCTGACCAGCTCTGTAACCCAGGTAAGTGACTCCAAGGCCCTGTTCCCTTTCCCAGCCCTTTCTCTGTTAGATGTGATCCCTCTGAGCACCTCTGCCTGCTGTGATGCAGTGCCAGAGTGGCTCCAGCCCTCGGAGGGCTGTGGCTGTGTCAGTGTGACACCACAGCTAAGCCAAGTGGCTCAGGAGGCTGGCTGGGCTCGGCTTTGGGCCATGTGGATGTGGCTCTCCTTGCTCTTCAGAGTAATCTGGTCTCTCCACACAGGCCTCTGTCACTCCAGATGGCTGTCCCAGCTTGTCTGGAGTCAGCTCAGGGAATCTCAGTGAGGAGCTGCTGCTCCTGTGAGCTGAGCATGTGAATCCCTGGTGGCCAGAAGTTGGTAGGTGATTCTCCTGAGCTGTTTATTTCTTGGCTTTGTCTTCCAGGCACATATATATTCTAGGCTTGATGCACCCGGACTCATCTCTTCCACATCTGCATAGCAGTGAGCAACATCAGGAATGTCAATTACCTTCACCCTTGTGATAACCATAAGTCATACCTGAAATTTCTCTGTATGCCCATTTTGAAAACGTTGTTTATATAGAGAGCAGCTGCTCTCTATTTGTCCTGTAAAACATTGTCCTGTATTGATGGTTAGTGGGGATCAGCAACAAAGGCGGTGGAACGACAGCAATTGGTTCTAGCCTGACATTTGGCTAGTCATCTTTTGGTAAAAGGGGTGTGTTAAGTCATGATCAGAAAAGTCATAGCTACTGTCACCTAAAATCTGCTAAAAATGATTAATAGCCAAGTGGGAGTGTTTAGTGTTTTTTTTTTGGAGCCCACATCTATATCCCTCAGAAGCCATTGTTTTTACTGAAACCAAATTATAATAGTGGACTTTGCAATGCTGCGTGTGCATATAAAATGCTCAGCCTGGGAATGGTTTGTGTCTGTTCTTTGAAGAAGTCTGTCAGCTCTGCAATGTGCAGCAGTTTCCTCACCTTCAACTGGGCAATGACTTGTGTGGAGTTACATTCATGAAGGCACTTACTTCTTCATGGACTTCCATCAGCTGCCAACAAGATACAGCCAAACTTCTCATGCTGGTGAGGTGTCTTCCCGATGGCTGCAGGCCATGTTGGTCTTTCCCAGACACTTTTGTTAGTTTCTTTCTTCAGAGCAGACCTAAGAAACAGACCCAGTAAGATCTCTGCAAATTATTCAGCAATTAAAATGTACTGGATTTTATGCTAGTAAATTAGCTGGAAGGACAATTCGGCATTTTTAACAAGTGGCAAAAATGCCTTGGATACTACATCACTTTTATTAGCGTGGCTTGCACATAACATTTTCCAAAAAACAAATAAAATAATTTACTGCCACTGTTGCATGGTTGTTTTGGTTCAGGAGTAATTGCTGTCCCCTGCTTTCAGGGAAAGATCTGAGAGTTTGTGCAAAAATTTATACTGCTCTGTACTGCTGCCTTGAAAGCAGTATAACTTCTTTTCATGATGCAGTAATACCAGTATTTCACTGAGAGTACAAGCATGGTCTGTGTGTGCTTGGGATGCCATCTTTATACTAGAAACAGGTCTACAGCAGGGTATGCAACATGCAGAGACCTTTCCAGTCCAGACCAGGTACTGGTTAGAATTGAGCTGTATGAAAACTTTCATCTGTTAAGTGGAAGTTATTATTAAAGAACTCAGTTAGATCCCTGAGTAACACTCTGTGGATGAATCAGGAAATGGTTTGGGTCAAATGGACCCTGCAGACCCTGCTCAGATCAGTCTTTGCCCTGATGTAACTGAACCAATGTGAACTTCTGCATTAAGTGTTATTTGAATTAATGGTTAGATCATAATACATGTGACCACGTTTGAACCTACCTGAAAAAACAAGGGGGATAACAAAATATATGAAATTTCGAAGGTTTTTGGCCTGTTCAACTTTGTACCCATGTTATGCTTTCATTGTGCTGGGACTCCAGTGCAGTTGGCTTTGCTTTGGAGCGAGGGAAGCAGTTAAAAATTTGTCTGCAATGTGTGTGTTGGGACTCTGAGGTTTAGCATTCCCCATGGACAAGGGCTGCCAGACAGAGCTGAGAGCAGAGTTGCCCAGTTCAGTGAGGACAGAGACCATCTGGGCAGGGGAGGTGACTGTTTGTGGAATGCCAGAGATGTAAGGGAAAAGCCCTCTGTGGCACAACTCCATCTGCTTTTACTTATTTCTTCCTTTCATATTCCACAGAGCTTTGCTTGGTGTTTGCTGTTCTTGTTGTCTGGACCTTCCTCTAGGCTTTTTAGGCACTGGAGATGCCCCTCCCTGGGTGTTTGGGGATGCTTCTCTCCCTCTAGCTGGGAGCATGGCATGTTTCACCCACTGTCACTGGAGATGGGAACCTGCAGCTCTACCAGGGACTGGCATTCCATCTTTTCCCCAGGAGAGCAGCCATGCTGCCTCTGCATTTTGGTGTGCCTGGGGAGGGGACATCACTCCCAAACCTGCAGAGCTCTGTGGTTTGCTCTTGCTGTGCCTTCGGCATGATTGTGGTCCAGCATAATGCTCTCCCACTTGTATTTCAGGGATTTCCCCCCTCTTCAGTCTCATGAGTCACTTGTGGAAGCTGTGGGTTCCTCACGTTTCAGTACCACTGCTCTGGGGTCCTGTACAGGTTCCACTGAAACCTGTGGAGTGCTTTACATGGATGGAAGCGTTTTCCTTTGACAGCAGTAGGGGTGAGTCAGGCATCTGAGCAGCAGAGCCATTCAAGGGAGAGCTGGTGGGTGCTTCTGAAGAACAGGATTGTCTGCATGCTTTGGGGAAGTGAGGAGAGACCGACAAGAGGGTTGAAACATTTTTGTAATGAATACTAAAGGTCTTCCCCAGACACCAGCTCCCTCATCTGGGATGAGGAGACCCTCTAGGAATGAGGAAGTTCTCACAGATTGCCAGAAGCAGAGCTGAAATGTGAACAGCAGCCTGTTTTTAATCAAGGTCTCACACGCACTCTGGCCCAGCTGCTCTTGCAGGATGCAGAAACTGCCTTCCACTGTGATGCCTTTTGGGTGGGCTGTTGGAGGCAAAGGCTATTCAGTAGCTTCTGCTCTTTGTGGGCCAAAAGTTCTTGCTCACACTGTGGTCTTCACTGGACCACCCTCCATCCCATGCCATGTTTTCCTGAAGTGTGTGTTGATTACCTGCTCCGTGTTTCTGAAGTGAAGGGTGTCCAGTGCCTGGGCTTAGAAAGGCAGGTGAGACCTTCAGGAATCTGAAAACTCTCGTTGTATATGATCTCTTTATGAGTTTCTCTTTTGTGATGGACAATCCCATTTTGTTCAAAGCTCTCCACACAGGTGAGGTTGTCCTAAGTCTTTGATTGTGTTGCTTTCCTCCAGATTATTTCCTGTCAATGTACATCTTCTTGGAGTTCACTGTCCTGAGACTAGATGAACTCTCTGGCTGGAGCCTTGCCAGGTGGACCAGAGCAGAAGGGCACATGTTTTACAGGCTGGGGTCAGGCTGTTTGTACTACCCAGGACAACATTTGTCTTTTGTCTATAGTCATGAGACATGGGTGACTCCTATTAAGCTTGCAGTCCATCTCAAAGCTCTCCATAATTTTCTGAGGAATTGTGGACAGGTTTTCCCTATCCTTATCTGTACTGAATGGGGTCCAATTTTTTTTCAGGCATTTTCCCCACTGTCAAGATCAGAATTCAAGCCTGTCTTTAGGCAGTTCTTCCCAGCTACATAGCAGCTGTGTATTTTACAAGCGTGCAATCTATCTAATGGCTTAAGTTGTTAGAGAAAACTTTGAAGAAATCTGGACTCACAACAAACACAGTACAGCTCTGCTGGGTTAATCCCTCCATTTTGACAGTGACCCATCGATAGTTAGCATCCAAGTATCATATTTCTAGTCACTTTTGCATCTGCTCTGTGAAAGTTTATTTGAGACCATTTATTTCATCTCTTAAGAGGATGTTATGCATCTGAAGCTTTATAAGTCAAGACATGTAATGGCTTCTCTGCTATCCATGCAGCCTGTCATAGAGGGAAATTAGCTTAGCTGGATCCAAATTAGTTCTGATTAAATCCATATTAGCCTAAGACTTTGCTTTGTTATCTTCCATGCTTATGAATACTTTGTGGTATTTATTCATTATTTATTTATGTTTCAGACTTTTTCTCCTGGGAATTGTAGCTAACCTGACTTCTCTTCCTTTTGCAATCCACAAGCTTATTTAATTTTAGGCATAAAGTTTGCTTTGCTCTCTCTGTTATGCACCTCAGACATCCTTGATAACAGACAAATAGGTAATTGCTAATTTTTTCAGCTAGTCCTATAAATCCTGTGAATTAAAGTTCATCCACTCTTGCTTCTTCCCCATTTTAGGGAGAGGTACTGCCTCTCTGCCATGGGTTTTAGCTGTGCTTCTTGTACCTGTCTAAAGATAACTGCTGCTAGTAGACCATGCATGTTTCAGTAGATGCAGAGTGGGGGAAAGTTGCATGAAAAGTTGCATGAAGGGGGGTGCAGTGCAGCTCCTTGTCACAGTTTGAAAGTCAGGCAGCTCCAAGAGACTGAAAAACCTCTCTTGGAGCAAAGTGTATGTAAACAGGGAGTAGCAAACTCTTCTTCCAGGCTGGAATGCAGTAAGTAAATGGGGCAATGCAGGCTGAAGGGGAAACCTGTGGCAGCCTTTTAGTTGGAGGTGCTTACACATGGTGATGGCATGGGAGGCTGTCTAGGGCTCTTGCTGCAGTCTGGAGAGGGAAGTTGAGGCCTGAGAGTCCAGACTTGGGGATGAACAGACAGAGCTGACTTCAGTGTCTCCTACAGCAAAGCAGCCCTGGCTGTTCTGTGTGAGAAACTGTCCCTAGTTTTGGTCTGCCTGGGCACTTTTCTGATTGCTGCAGTGATCAGAGGTTCTGTCTAGCCTGGAAGTCTTGATTGGAGCCCCTGGTCAGAAGGAGTGGGAGAGCACTGGGACAGCAAAGAAGAACCCCCTTTGACTTATCTTGCTTGTTTGAATTGATCTGCAGTTCCCCACCTCATTTGTTATCCAAGTCATGGTGGCTGGAGCCAGATCTTTTATTCATCAGGGGATGAATAAAAGGGCCGAAAACTGGATCTAAAAGGAATGAAGAGACATCTACAGAGCTCCTTCTCAAAAGGTTGTCTGGGGGTTTGCACCACACCCACTCTTTTAAGAGCTGGAATAATATATACCCTGACAGGCTGTAAATCAAAGGCCGGCACAGAGAAAAATCCTACCACACACATTTCTTTTTGTAGATGTAAGAACTTTTGGCCTCTTTCTTGCCTTCTTGTACTTCCTTGCTCTTCCAAGCAGCTGGTGATTTTGGGCTCTCCTCTTTGCCTCCACTGCCGCATCCCAAAGCTGTCACTACCTTTGTTGTGGCCAGGCAGACAACAGCTCCAGGGGTAAGGTGTAGGACAGCCTTTGTGGCTGAAGGCTTACAATTCTTTCTTGGGAGTTTGACACCCATCCCCAGCCTCAATTCTAGTGTTTGGCCTGTTTCCAAAGCTCGTGGGGAAGGTCCAGAAATGTGGTTGTTGCAAAGCTGAGAGTCAGATAAGCAAAATAAAGAGATAGCCCTTTAGGAAAAAAAAAAAAAAAAAAACAAAACCCCAGAAAACAACTCAGTTCCCTGATTAATTTTGCTCTGGGAATCCCTGTAGTCTTAGGTTTCTAGGCCTGGCCTTGTTTCCACTTCATCCTCCCTCTCTGAAGAGGCTTTTTGTCTTTAATTGCAACTATAAATAAATCATCATAGCCAGAAGTAGTATTTTTCCAAGTCTACAACTCCAGTGGCCAAACCCTTCAGTTTCCAGGAATTCGCTTCACCTTACCCAGAACTTGCGACAAAGAAGTGAAAACCACATTCTGCCTGTATAATGTTAGCTCCAGCCTAGAGGAGTTTTCCTCTGGGTATTTCTGTCCTGGGTTCAGACCTGACCTGTAAAACAGGATGAAGACCAGCTCATTAGCACCTGCCTGGACCAGCTGCACCCAAAGCTTCCAGGCAGGGCTGTGGGTGTGTTCAGGCCTCTCTGCACCTCTTCCCTGTGGGCATATCCTCAGGAAGCTGATAAACATTGACCAAACGGGACAAACCACAACAAATCATCTGGGCTGCCGAAGAACCCTGCCCTTGTGCTACCTGTGTGTGAGCACATGGACTTACAGGTAAAATTAGTTTCTTACCCACGGTTAACTAAGGTGATAATGGGGGGAAGCAGTGAAACAAAAAGAGGGTTCAGTCACAGCCCAGATGCAAAAATATCCAGGTGGTCTTGAACATCTTTTTGGATAGCACACACTGGTCTATGCTGCTCTGGTTATCTGTGCCGACAGAGGTGAGTCAAAATTTGTGAGTGAGCTCTTAGTTTGGCAGTGCAGGGTGCTCTGGACTGCTGCAGAAGTCAGCCAGCCTCAAAGAGCTTGTCCCAGAGGGGACAAACAGCCCTTCCTCGGGACTGAAACAAGTCAAAAAGGAGCTCAAAGCTGAGTTTTCTGTGCATGAAGGTCAGTGAAATGATCCAGGACCTGCCCTCACAATGCTGCTGAAGCTCTGCTCTTAGGTTGGCCTTCCCCAGCTCAGAGGAAAGAGGTGGCTACTGTGGACCAGACACAACCCAGCTGGGAGTGAGAGAGGAGACTGAAATCTTTTTTGTGTGGTAGGTGAGTGTTTAGATACTTCAGGGCAAACTGGACTGATACCAGTCATAATACTTTAATTTTGTGCTGGTAGAATACTTCATCATTGATGCACAGGGTTTGCCTGCTTTTATAAATAAGTATTTAAGTAAAGAGGGAGCCAGACTAGAAGTGAAAACTGCCTTGTAAGGATAGCATATTAGTCTTTGTTTCAGCCTAATTCCCTCATTGTCACAGGAACATATGTGATGGTGCTAGTCATCCTTGTGGATTGTCTGCTTGTTCTTCAGAGATCATTAAACACAATTACAGGAAAAGAGATCTTTGTTTCTGAGCAACACTCAGCTTTTATATAAGTGTTCCACATTTTCTTCAGAATGCTTTACCAATTGTAACTAATTTTAACCGTTTGGTTGGCATGAATATAAGACAGCCCTTTTCTGCCAACTGATTCTCATTTGTTTTCATGGGAATTGAATGTCTGGGTCCTTAAGTCACCTTTAAATATGCCAGCCTCAGGTCATGTTTGCTTCATGTAGCTTTCTTGCTGTTTAGTGTCTCAGGGTGAAAAACCTCCCCTTTTGGATAGAGATGGTAAATTCCGAGGGGCCTCTGTGAGGGCTGGATTTCTCATGTCTAAATGGAGAGAGGCTCTGTATTAATGAAACCCATCTACTTTCCCCTGCTCGGCTGACGGTCTTCTAGTTGGTTGTGGACAAGTGGTTGCTCCTCCATGGACCTCAGCTGGCCCATGTGTGAGGAGGTGTGGGACTGCCTTCCCCTGCCAGGGGGCTTTCAGAGCCAAGAGGAAGATGTTTTTTGGAAGGACTGGGCTTGGCAGCACAATAAAAAGGAAGAAAATAGGGAGTTTCAGAGCCAGAAGCAGAGGGAGGCATGGTCTGGGCAGGGACTGGATGAGCAGAGTCAGCAGCAGCTGGGGTCTAACTCAAGATTTGTCTTGCAGCTTACATATGTCCAGGCATGGACTTGTTGCCTGTATTCATTAGTAAAGTACCTTTGTGAGCCACAGGGTTCTAGTGTTGTCCCACAAAGGCCTCTGTTTAGATGTGGGCTTTCTAAGCTAGTTGAGGCTATGAAAAAATAATAATAAAAAGGTATTAAAAACCTGGTAAGGCAAAGAGAGGCACGGCAGAACTGGCTGGAAAATGGAAAATATTTCCCGTGATGAATTATTAACAAAAAGAAATGTGTTCCTGTGCTTTGAAATTTCTGCAGCATTTTTTTTACCATCAGAAATGCTAAAGCCTAAAAGAAATTAACTTAAACAGAAATAAATAAGATCTTAAGCAGCTCCTGCCTCCAGGAAATGAGCTCCTCCATCTCCCTTTTCTATGAAAATATGTATTTAGAAAATAAACTGTTTTTCTGTTTGAAATTAAACTATCAAATATAAAAGGTTGACCAACTCTAGGAAAGTCTGGTCTTGCGCTTAAGGCACTGATTTTGGACCGAGAGACCTGGGTTTAATTTCCACTTCTGCTACAAACTTTTCCTGTGTGACCTTGGGCTAATCCTTTAATCTCACTTTGCCTCTGTTCCTCATCTGTCAGATGAGGCTATGACTTCCCCACCTCACAGGAGTGTTATGAGAGTAAACACATCCTCCGTGCCCTGCGCCTCACCTTCCAGCCCGCTCCTCTCCTGGGGCAGGGGGGAGGGAGGGATATGGTCCACACTTTGGGAGCCACTGGGATCGCTCCCTCCATGGCCATCGGATAGACTGGGGAAGGCAAGGCTGAGTAGGACACACAGCAGGTCCTAAGTGTCCTTGGAGAGCGAGAGACGAGGGAAGAAAAACACTAAGCACGCGTGAGCTGTGGAAAGGAGAAATTTGTTGTTTTCTGTCTTGTTTTGGTTTGTTTTTTCCTACTACTTCCTTGTGCTTTTTTCCACCCCTCAAGCCAGCACTCACAAAGTGTCCGTAGCAGTCTAGCAGCATAAAAACCGGCCCCGTGTAGGGCTGGCTGCTTCCTGAATTAGTCTACATTTGCAGCAATTACCTTCTTTCCTTTCTAGCCAAATGTTTCTCTGAGCCTGAGGCCCAGCTAATTTTTTTTGTCAGCTCTGGTTGCACTGGGCGGCCCTCCCTTCCATACGGGAAATATAGAGATGCCATTCAGGCACCTCTAATCCCGCTTTCACTGCTGCACTCATTAAAACATTCCTTTATTTATTTTAATTTTATTCTCTCCTCCCCACCACCTTTTCTAAACAACCACTTGTATTATGCTTTTAATTGCCTTTAGATTTCCCTGGTGTAAGTTCTCCGGCGTCCGCATAGCCGTAGGCAGAGCACGCAGTGCTGGGAGCCTTGCACATGGTCTGTGGGCTCGCTGTTGACTCAGTGGCGTGCTGTGAGTGAGTCAAAGATCCATGGGGATCGCTGGGGGTGGACAAAAGGGTGGCAGGATCGAAAGCAGGGCTGGAGGGGGGACGAGGGGGAAAAACCAGCGAGAGAAACTCGCGCCGTGCTCCCTGCATGTTGGTGGAGCATCTTCCCTCGGTACAAGGGGGAACAAGCTCAGCTGTGGACTGGGAAGCTGGACTGCCCTGCCTGGGTTGGGGGGCAGCAATGTCTGCATCATGGCTCTGTGAGCACAAGTTGCAATGTGGCCTTATACAGGCGTGACTTCATCTGTTTCCATAAGATTGCTTTCTCCCTCTCTCTTTCTTTGGCTGGTAATTGAGAAACGCATGAGCTCACCTCCTAGGAGCGGGAAATGAGAACCGCAAGAGGAAACGAGCTGGAAAGTATACATGGGCCGGAAAAAAAATATAGATTAGGTGGGGGGGAAGTCAGAGATGTTATGGAGAAGAAAAGGGATTCCTCCTGTGCGAGGTCAATGCCATATAGGGCTCACAGCATCTTCCTCTGCACTGCAGGCAGGGGCAGGGCCAGGGCAGTCCTGTTGACATCTGTGCAACTGTGCTTGTCTTGAGACTATCCTCTGGGCACAGGGGGCCCAGAGACAGGGTGAAAAGATGGCCCAGCATGATGGTGGTACCTTGTGTGTGGTTTCTTGATACAAACACAACCTCTCTCTCATTAGTGCAGCTTATGGGACCTGCTAGCGAGGAGCAGAGGATGAACCCATATAGTTGTGGTGCTTTGAAGTGCTTGATGGAGAAGGGGGAGGCAGAGGGAATGGTGTTTTAGATGGAGTTAATCACCTGAGTGAGTTCTCTGGGGCTGGCAGATCTCAGGCTGCAGGGTGCTGGGGGTACTGCTCAGTCAGGATATGCTCTCTGCTGTTGGATCTTGCTTGCATGCAGGTAAGCAATGTCCATTGCCAGCATCCCACCCCTTTGTTTCTTGCCTCTATTTTCACCTAAATCAACCGTCAGGATTTGGAGTCAATGCCTCTGGAGGTAGGCTAGTCTCAGTTTGGTTTCCACTTGGTTCCTTATGGGTTTTTTGCTTTTGAAATGGAGATGGGTGATAGAGCAGGTGGTTTAAAGTGGTCAGATTGGTAAAGAGAGCCTTGCTGCCTTGTTTGTTCAGTACCTTAAGTTTCTTCCCTGGTGCCCAATTTTCTTTTCCATCATGTATCCTCTGCTTGCTTTTACTCCCTGCTCTACGAATGTCTCACACCTTTCCCTTCTGCTGCTGTTGAGGTGAAGTTTGGAAGGAGACCACCTGTCCTCTCAGGGTTAGCGCTTGAACCTGAAGGACTTGTTCTTTAGTTGATGAGCCCTAATATAATGTCACCTGTCAGGGAGTCCTGTCCCCAGAGGGATTTAAAATGACCACTGCTAATTATCTCTAGAAAGCTGAGCTATTGGGAGTCCTACATGCAGCCAGGTGCAGCTGAGGGAGGAAGAAGCTAATGAACCAACTGCAGGAGCTGTGGAGCTGTGAGGAGTTTGCAGCATGTCCTGTTGATACAGAAGGCTGTAGTGATTCAGTCAAGGTGGTCTGAGTGGCTTGGAGCTTTGCAAATTAGTTCTCCTTTCTTGATCTACATGGTCTTGATTTCAAAGTCTAAATGAAGACAGGTCAGAGTTTAGGACCAGCTGTAGTGGGTATGTATATCCATTTCTTTTGACCTGTTCCATCTCTCTACGGTGATTCAGGATTTTTTTTTTTTTTTTTTTTTTAATTTTTTTTTTTGCCTCCACCAAAGGAACGTCTATCTGACGGGAAGCCTGTGCAATGTATTAGGGCTTAGAAGATCTGTGCTGGCACAAGTGGGGACCCCATATACGTTATACACTATTTGTGTTTCCACTGGATTTTTTCCCCTTCTCTTCACGTTTCTTTTTTTTTTTTTTCACAGTTTTTCCTAAGTGAAATACTAATGCAGTAATGTTCAAACCCACAATGTTTGAATGGCCTCTAAATCAGGCAAAACAAGCTTGCCCAACCCTAGTTGAACAGACAGGACTCATTTTCTAATCCATGCACACTCTGTTCATTTTGGCCTAATAAATACATTTCTGTCCTAGACCACGAGTGCTGGGGGACCTTGGAAAGTTTGACGTTAGCAGGAGAAGGGCAGGTGACCAGGGGAGAAGAGGAGAGACTGGATTGGCACCCATGATTCCTCTAGATGTCTAATAGGAAAGGCCATATATCCCAAACTGGTGTTGTGTGCAAAGAAATTCATGTTGGAGATCAGTAAGAATCAAGTTCCTTGGATGTCACCCTTGTTTTTCAAAGGCTTATCTTTGACTGGGAAAACCCAGCAGGCACTGAAACTACAGCAGTTTGGGGTCCCTGAGAACTAATTGAGGATGGAGTGGGTTATGACCCAGTTTTAGGTCTTGGAGCACAGGAGTCACTCGGGTCTGATTGCTTTTATCTTTAATATAGAGTATCTAAGCACCAGCAAAATTGTTGTATTCAGTGCATGTCACCCTTGCTGCAAGGAGTGAATGTTTTTTGTTAAGTGGAGCTTCTTGGGACTCTGAAAAGGATGAAAGTATATGGACTGCTCTTACTTCCCCTAAAAACAGACACTGTTAAAATAAGGCTTGTAGCTGTGGCTTGTATCCATGGCTGATCTTAGAGGCTCATGGCCCTGAAAAAGCTGTGCATCCCCATCTTTGTGTGTGCACTTAAACTGACCCATGGATTCCACGAGTACTTCTGATGTTTGCTGTTCTGCTGCGTGCAGGTTGCTTGGAAGGTCTGTGGCCCAGACCTTGCAGTCATCTTTCCTGCTGTTAACCTGGGAGCGGGCCATGAAAAAGACAAATTATTCTGGCAGTGGGAGATCCCTTCTGGCTGACATCTATCCCATGGTGAGAGCAGGCTGTGCATCTGGTGTGGCACAGGAGTGCTGTGAGCTCATGTTCACACCTGACTGTGGAACATTATTAATCCCATTGTGGAGTCATGGAGGGCTTGGGTTAGGCATCAGTTTGCTGCTGTGGGGGGGATGCTGCTTTGCCTAGCCTAAAGGGTTCAGCCCTGATCACAAGTGTTTTCTAGGGTTCAGATGCTTTAATTCTAGCTGTCCAGCTCTCCAAGAAAGAAACTAAAGGGCTCTGTCTCCCCTGGCTGGAAAGCTGACATGGGTCAGTTGTTGCTGTTCAACTCTTTGTCCAGTGGTGTCTTGTTTGTGGGACTTTTGCTGGAAACAGTATGTTGGTGTGTCCTTAATGTTTCACTCTGGAGGTGTTTTCTCCAATGGCCTGGAGGAAGCAAACACAGCTTTAGAGTAGGGTGCAGGTCTGTGGTGTAGTCACTACTTGGTGTGACCAGGTCTAGACTGATGATGAACTTATTTGGCTCTGTCTGGGCTCGTCGTGAACACCCAAACTTTTCCGTGAAGCACAGCAAATGATAGCATGGCCTAAGATAAATATTTATTTCTGCCTTCCATGCCTGTTTGCCCTGCCTTTCTACCTTTGGGCTTTAGAATATGATTCAGAACCTGTTTGCCTGGCATTTTACATCTTTGCTTTTCTAACCAATGTCTCAGTGCTCTTGGTTTTGCCCTGCTTTCCTCTTCTTCCTTGCCTGGCATGTCCCTGTTTTTTTTTGCCAGGCCTTTTGACTGGAAAAAGCAGGCTGTGCCTTCTCCCTTACACACCTGCCCTCATCTGTGTTGGCCACTCTGGTATTTTAATTTCTTTTTCATTGGCCCGTTGCACACGTGTTGATTGGCTTTGCAGCTGAGGTCAAGGAATTTCCATGTCGTACTTGGAGAGAGGGTTTCCCCTTCACAGTCACTGCCTTAACCAGGCACTGGTTCATGTAGAAATAGCTTGGCAGTGCTTGGAAACAGGTCTGTGTGAAATAATATTGTCTCTTTGAGGTCAGGAAAAAAATGCCCTTTTATACACTCATGCATACACTCTTAAAAAGAATTCCACAAAGCTTGGTCTGTTCCCCCCCCTCACACTCTCCTCCTGCCTTACCTTTTTCCTAAAACACTGGAGAATCCAGTCTTGGAGTCTGACGGCACCGAGCATACAGCGTGTACTGTGCATTTTGAAATGTTGGCTGCACATAAAAGCCTTGCTTAACACTGTACTCTGTTGCTTTATTATGTTGTGTGCACAGTATGTTGGTGGTGGGGTTCCCCACTGGGTGGGGAAGGAGGGTGGGTGGGATTGGGAGTAGGAGGTGTGGAGAAAAGCAGCTGGAGCAGTGGGTGATGTGTGCTGTGGTTGCTGTGCTGGGGCTCCTGCTTCCCATGCTGAAAAGGGAGACCAGGAGCAGGCAGCTGATGTCAAAGGTTGTGCAAGTAGCCATGGCATTATTGGTGTGTTTTGCATCTTTGTTTATTTAATTTCTGGTTGTGATGCTCCATGCTTCCAGGGAGAAGGGTAGGTGGAGGGGAACACTTGGGAGAGAAAGGCAGAAAAATATGTCCTACTGCCCCAGGACTGTAGGGCAAATTCTTACCCATCTGCTGTTTCCAATACTAGGACTGCTGCTCGATGTGCCCGTGCTGGTACATCCACTGCCATAAATCTGTGTGATTGCTTGCCTGGTGTCGCATTTCCAGCTTAGGCCCATGTCTGGCTCGGCATCCACACCACCAGTCATGCATAGTGGAGCAAAAATCCCCAGTGCCAGGCCTGCATAAGCAGAGGAAAGCCCTGCAGTGGGCATCCTGCAGGCACATTGATGGACAGAGGAGCAGGCAACCTCGTGCCCTGTAACATATGAGTAGTCTGGATGGGCCCAAGTGCTGTGTGATGTTGTGCTTTAATGCTTCCCATGTGTTCAAGTTACCACCCCAACTGCTCTTGTTACTGCAGCTGGGGAGAACTTGAGTGAAATGCCTGAACATGAAGGAAAGATTGCTCTGTTTCAGTGGCCATAAGAGTCCATTTCTGTTGTCCTTGTCCATCTGCTTGCTCTTGAAAAGGAAATCAGAGCCACGTGCAGATCAGGATGACCCTCATAACAAACATACTGTCTGAAGAGATTTGTTAGCCCTCGTAGTTGGAGTACCTGCTCAGATTGTGCTCAGTGATCTGCAAGCTTTGCCATTTGTGGAGTTGCAGGCACCTGATGAGGCTTTGTGCTGTCACAAGTCCTTCTGTGGTGGAAAATCCCCCAGTTCTATACATACTAAATACATTTAGGCTCTGAGGCTCCAGGATGGTTGAGCTGGAGGCACAGTGGATAACACAGGAAAAAATACTCTTTCCTCCTGCTGCTCAAAATGTGCACCACTGTGGCTGGTCTCTCTGTGCCAGCCTAAATCAAATCATAGACTGAAACTACTCAATGCTGCCTGAAATTCCCCATCTGCAGGATATTCAGATGTTTATTTTTGAAGTTTGAATGGTGAACTGGGTTGCAAGGGGAATGCAGTACCTGGGGATGGACCAGGATGTTGGTGTTTGGAGCATAGGCTTGAATGGGACAGCTCTTCATGGCTTGGCTGCTCTGTCTGCAGCCCAGCTGGCTGCAGCTGTAAACTTTCACCTGTGATCAGCATCCTCCGTTTTTCCTCTAATCAGAGACTGGAGCACATGCTCTGACACAGCCCAGCAGTACCTTAAAAAAATTTCCCCTCTATCACTTGGAGACTGAAAGATTAAATCCCAAAAAACACCTCTCTTAACCTTTTTCAGATTATTACAAGAACTTTATCTCCCATTCACCTTTTTCTCTTTAACCTTCTTCTTGCATTCCTGCTAGTATCAAGTTCCTCCCTGGCTTTCTTCACTGCCATTGGTTTCACTGTCTCTTCCCAGCCCAGGAGTTCAGTGCCTGCTCAGGCCCTCCAGCCAGGATGCATGTGTGTATCCTATACATTTCATTCACTGTTTTGTGATGGCAATGTGGTGAGAACTTAACTCTCTGACATCTTGTGGCATCGAGCTCCACATGTTAACTGGGCAATCTGCAAAATATTCATGGGCTTTCTTTTTCCTGTTGCAATAATGTTTTTGGAGTGTTTTTAAGTGGCCACCATTTATTTTAATTCGCCCTGTCTCACTCATCATTTTATGCACTTCTAGTGCAAGCTATTGAACCATTTGGACCTTGATCTTTCCTCCTAACAACCTTGGAAACCTTTCTGTGCCTCTAACGATTTTTTGGCATCCTTCTCTGGCCTCTGTTCCTGTTATCCCTGCTCTGAAATGGGTGAGCAGGCTTCAGCTCATTCTCAAAGTGTGAATGTGTCATTGATTTATGTGGTGGCATTTATAACGTTTTTGGTATTGTTCTTTATCCTATTCAACCTAACATTTTTTGGTTCTTTTTTTCCTGATGGCCTCTGTGCACAGAGCAGATGTTTTCATTGAGCTGTCCGCAGTGACGCCTAGATCTTTTTCCTGAGTGGTTACAGTTAATTTAAAACCCATCAGTGTATTACCTCAGCAATCCCTTGATGTCACTGGTTAGAAGATCCCAGCTGGCTGCTGCTCTTAATTCTATTGCCTGTCTGTTTCCTATTATTTTTTATTATGCTTACATTTACTTGCATGCTGCGCCAGCTTTTCAAGCGAGGTGGGCACACTCATTTACAAGTGGCTGACACGGGCTCTCAAATTCTTGTGTTCCTGTACATAAAAGTAATGTTCATGCTTAGGTGTTTTCACAGCACAGAAGTGCTCCTCCCGTAGCAGGTACTACTGAGTAATGCCAGTACAAGAAAACAAACGTGGCATATGTTTGCACATGTCCATTTTTGAGAGCTCTCTTCACTGCTGCATGAAAGGACAGCTTGTCTGCTGTGCCTATCTGGATCGTGCCAATGAGTAACCTGTGCTGGGCAGCCCTGAATATTTGGCACCGTGCTCTTTCATGTAAAATTGTGTGGCTTCAATGAACTCACAGGGAAGGGGAGGAATTCTGGATGCATGGCAGGTTGAAAGCTGTCAGCAGAGGCTTAGGCAACATAACGGCGCCCTTTGAGATCTCTGTGTATGTGTGGTTTCATTGTTTGTCTGTTGGACGGTTTTGAAGACCTGTAAAATACTGTGTGATACTTTCCAACATCTGAGATAACCTAAATAACACAAGGAGTCCTATGGTGCTGAAAGTAGCAAGCGAAGGATGCTGCGGTCTGCTGTGGCGCTGGGGAAGTCACACAGCCTGGAACAGGGCATGCAGGGACATTGCTCCAGGTTTGCATTAGAAAGCTCCATCCTGGAAGCCAGAGAAATTTCACTTGGCTCCCAGAGGAGCAGTAGTGAACCGGTGTTAATGAGAGATACTGGGAGACTGCAGGAAGGAGCCAAATGCTGTAACTCTGCTTACTGATGGAAACATTGTGAAGCACCCTCTTGCTTTTAATGGCTTTGCAAATGACCTTTGGCAACTGCCATCTCCTGTTTCAAGCCACGAAACTCCTCTGCCACTGAGGACAGAATCTTAAGAAGATGGGATGGTTTAAACAGGAAAACAGAGACAGCTGCAGGATGACCAGTTTCCTACTGTGAGGAAGCTGAAACCAGTCTAATTTTACTGAACTGTGACTCGGTTCAGTCCAAAGATTCCAATACTATGCAGTAAATGTTACAAGCTCCTCTGAGGAAGGGGGAAAAAACCCTCTGATTCAAAGGCAAGGGGAGGAAGTGCCCAGCAAGGGACAGAGATGAAATTGCCACTAATGATGGATGGGGAAAGCCCAGCAGGGTATTGCTGAGCAGGACCTGAGAGCAAAAGAGATGAATGGCCCTCAGTGATCAGGCCCCACTGAAGTCTGTGATGTGGATAAGAACACAAGCCAGCCACACTTGTCCTTGCTGTGGGGAGGGGATGGTGATGCACTGTTGCTTCACTCCACAGAGCTGGGTGGAGATGCACTCCTGTTGTTATTAATGTAGGGCAAGAGCAAAATGTCTGTCAGGCCAGAGATGAGCTGACCAAGGGCACCTGCACAATGCCACATTGGAGCTGTGAGTTCCGGCAAAATTTCTGAATGTGGTGGGGCTAAGAGAAACAAATGCAAACATTTTCTGCAGGCACTTCAGTCCTTGATGTGCCCCAGCACATAAGTGGTCAGCATGACAAGCATGGCTGCTTTATAAGAGCAACCCAAAATAATGGAATATCCTTTCCCAATGCATTTATTTCCAGTAAACTTGACAAGTGGTGAATGCAGTGAGGACACACAGAAGCTTATTGCCCAAGCCAGATCTTAGATGGCAAAAAGCTGGAAATGGAAGTGAGGGAATACCTCCTGCTACAGAGAGTATAGGGTTACAAGGGGCATGTAAAAAAAAACCCATGCAACTCTGAAGTGCTACTGATGTGGCAAGAATGTCCCTGAAAAGCTGTGTATTAGGGAGTTGAAATACCCTGGTCTTCTGCAATGAAGGAACAAGAATGGCTGTGCCTAGCAGGTAAATGAGGAAGGAAGCCAGACTCTGGCAGCAAACAGGTGGGCCAAAGAGCACAGAAGTGATGAGAAGAAATCCTCTTGCTCTACTTTGCAACCACATTTCCCACTTTTTTACTGCCTGAAGAAAGCTAGGCTGAGTCTGTAGTGGCCTGAGCCAACCAGGCTGTCCATCAACAGGGACAGGGGAGGAACAGATCTGCAGTAAGGCCAAGGGTGTATGGGAAGATAAAAGGTAGTGCAGAAACTTGGAGGCAGTGCTGGCTTGTAACTGCACTGGAGGGAATAAATTGGCTTCCTTGCTGACAAAAGGCCTCCAGCAGACCAAGCAAACCTATGCAAGAGGTATCAGATCAGCCCTGGCAAGGATGAGGCTAAACTATGAGGACACAAAAACCAGCTGAAACTCTCATGCAGGCCCAGACTGTGCAGTGGGAAGCACTCTGCTCACTTCCAGTCTGAAACTAGAATAAATCAGTGGTCCTTTATCATCTTCCTTTTCCCATAGACATAACTGGTTTTGCTGTGACAGTTGTTTTGCAGACATTACTGTACTGCAGCACACTTTCCAGTTCCTTGTATTAGAACATGGGCTCATTCCTCTGTGAATCAGCTCTTTGCTAACTGCTTTGTAAACTGCAGCAGAGCAGACTATGCCTAGCACAGAGCCAGACTCCTCAAGCAGTTTTCTGGTTGATGACCAAATTCAGAGGCTATTTCTTTCTGCAGCCACCAATCTCTGTGACACCACAGTATTTATTGTCATTTTCTTGCTGGGAAACTGCTCATCAATCCATTTTGGATGGCAGCAGCCATTTTCAGCCTACATTGGAAAGGTAGGGTAAAAAAGGTATTGCTGTGCTGTTCATGGAAGCAATTTGTCCTTTTGGGGTTTCTTTATGAGCCCAAATCCACAGGAACCTCTCTTCCTTCCACACCTTTGTCTTGCTACTTGATAGGAGCCCTCAACCCCAAAACTGTGTGTGTGTGCTTAGCAAATGAGGGTGTAGAGATGCAATACCAGTGGGAACAATGTGAACCAGGAATGTACTAAAGCCAGAGGCACTGTAACCTAGAGCTGCACTGAACAATGTGGAAGAAATGCTGTCAAATCTGAGTCTGTGTGAGCTATTATATTCCCAGCTAGCCCCCCTCCAAAAGTTTGCTCAGCATGCTGACTTTCCAGGAGCTTTCTCAGTGCTTGGAACAAGTTAGCTATCTCCTGCCAGAACTGAGAGAGGAACACGACTGGCTGACGAATACCATATGTTCCAGGCTGGCCAAAGGAAACCTAATTGTGTTTTGTTTAGCTTGTGTACTTAACTGGGTTTCTGTAACAGGGCTGAGTTGGTTGGGTTTGGTTTTTTTTTTTTTTTTTCCTTTCCAGATAAATGGGGCTGATCCCTTCTACAGTGTCCTGTGACAGTTCTGTATTTTGCCCTGGAAATGGAGGGCACAGCCTTCTGCCACTTCCCTAATAGAAGGGATAAGGGGAGAGCTGAGCAAACGGAAAGGAGGTTGCCAGTAGGAGTGATCAGAAATTGCAGGACTAAAATCTCATTCTAGGCAAGGAACATTCAGTTCTGAAGAGAAAACAAAAATGCTTAGGCTGACCAGAAGGTTCCCCATCCTTTTTTACTGGTTATTAGGCCATCAGAATGGGAAAAGCGGGTTTGTGACCTGGGAGTGGGAGCACAGAGCTCTGAATGTCTAATATCTAAATGTAGATTTGCTATGTTAAAAGTGGCTTAAAAATGGAGCTGCATCAGGCTGCAGAAACTAAAGTGTGATCTCTCTTCTGAGACCACCAGGGCAGAGTACTGTCCCTAAAAGGCACAGATTACACCTTGCAGAAGGTGAGGTTGGACTGATGCTCAGCAACATTCAGTTCCTAGAGACCCTGGCCCTGGTTGGAGCTAGAAGAGAGCTTTTTCCCACTTCTTCCCTCTGTTCCATTACACTACATCACTTGGAGCTGATCTCTCCTCCCTGATGTATTTTGTTCCCTCTAACTGCCCTAAATGCTTTGGAGGAGGCCTCATATCACATGATTGTCCAGCATCTACCACAATCTCAGCTGGAGGAGGAGGAGAGATCACTGGGCATTGTTGTGTTGCATATAACAGCTCTGGCTCTCCCAAGACAGCAGCTAGCTGGAAACCTTGTAGCCAGTCTTCTCCTTCAAGTTGTTGGGGCACATAGACATGTTCTCCCCAGTTTCCTGGACAACCTCAGCCGTGGTGTTAACAGGGGTGTGGAGCAAGCTTTGCACCAGCTAGGAAAGAGCTGTAAGTAGTAAGTGTATGCTGTTCTGACAGGTGAGCAAAAAAGGGTGGGAGCCTTGATTTCTAGCTGAGCAGAAGAGGTGAAATGAAGCTAAAAAGCAGCTGCCACTTTAAATGGATGTCTTCCCTCCCATCTCTTATTTATCTCATCTCTTCCTGTTTACACCGTCATTTCCCCGCAGTTCCTGTTCTGCTCATTTAGAGGTCAGGTCAGCCCAAGGTCTGCCCCACTTCTGAGCACCAAATCAGTGAAAGTGTTACTATCTGATGCCACCAACGAGATACAGGCTATTGGCTGCTTCTCCCTGTAGGCTGCTGTGCCACAGCAAAGTGAGGGAATGTTCCAGGTTTAATGGAAGATAGAAGTTGGCACAGTTCTTGACTCCTTCCTCCAAACATATCCCCTGCTCTGCTGCGTCCTTTCACTTCTGACACACTTGTTTATCCACAGGCTGCTTGTGTCCTGACATTCTGCCATGTGCTGTGCTGCCCACACAAGCATGCTCAGCTGCGTGCTCAGCGACCCACCTATCTAGATATTCATACGTGCTGAATCACTCTTCGTGTACACTCATAGCCACGCTCACAGATGGATTCTGATTCTTGTGAGCCAGACTGAAACTCTCCTTCAATCTGCCACCCCTGTGGCTTCCAGACAGGGGATGCTCTTCCCTCTTGGGGGAAACATAGATCTTTGTAGTGTGTTTGTTTAATTATCTGTTTATTCTCAGGTCCTTAGGGAAAAGATGGTTGTGCCTTCAGACGTGTGGAGGGAAAGGATGAATGTTGACACCTCATTTCTCTAGCCTGCCCATGCTCTGAGATCTGCTCTTCGAGGGTTGGCAATATGTTTGAGTCCAGCTCCTGCTTTTGTCAGGGTAAAAGACCATCTCATCACCTTTTCATGGCTGAATTTCCAATCTCCCATCTTGGCCTGGCCCCCTGGCTAACATCCTAAGGTGTGTGATGACCACCATGATAAACTTTGAGGCAAGCCCTTGCTGGAGGCTATCTGTCCCACACAAAACCCGGGGCCATGCATGGTCCTGCTGATGCTGCAGCAGGAACTTGTTGGATAAGACACTCCCCGATCAGAAACATCTTCAAAGCCAAATGTCCTGTTGCCTGAATGTCCCTTGTTCAGTGTGGAGTGTGTTAGCTCCCTCCCTGCCCCCCACTCCGATTCCACGTTGGACCATTTAAGCATTAATGAAGGCCAGATGCATGTTCTGCAAATGTAGGATCTCTCTGCATTTTGGAGTAGAAGCTGGCTTGATGCCTCCATGTCCTTCAAATCCTTAGTACAGCTAATAACAACCAGAGGCAGCCTCCTCAGTCTGAGGTAGATCCCACCTCAGCAGTGACGTCCCTGCGACCGCAAAGGATTTCTCAGGGACCTGGAGGAGGACCAGCTTTCGGCTCTGGAGCCCCAGGATCTGGTTTCATCTCTCATCAGCATTGGCGGGATGAATTTGGAGTGATTGAGCTGTCCAACAAGAAGGTGGTGAGCTAGGCCAGCACTGGATTTCTGAGGGGGAAGGAAGGAATTCAATGTATTTTGGTGGATGAAAAAATAAGGGGTGGATCGTACTAGTGGGAGCTGTCCATGTGTTGAGATAACGGAGCAGATGTGCTGCACAACTATTGCAGCCTCGTGCTACCAGGCCTCTTGTGAACTGCTAACCCTCCAGGCAGGGATGAGTCAAGAGGGAATGTTGCTTTCCAGACTCGGATCTGACCTGCTGAAATGCCATTGCCACAGCAGCTGTGCTTCCTTGCTGCACAAGCAGAGTTTTTCTTCTTGCAAAGTGTCTCGGCCATCTCTGCTGGCCGATGGATCCCGGAGGTTGTTGCAGAGTTGCTCTCTGGATGTCTTAATGCAAACACATGGCATGTGCTGGGGGGGTGTCTGGCTTGGTGTGGATATCTGTGCATGTGTGTGAAGATATTAGAAAGTGGGTGACTTCTACTGGTTGCAAAACTGATTTTGTTGCTCCCTGGAGTGAGAGAGCCTGTAAACGAAGTTTTTTGGCCCTAAAATTTGTTCTGATTTGTTTGTGGAACAAGTTTTTGCACGTGATTGTTCTATCCAGAGGGCTGCCCCTTGGCAGGATGCTGGGGATTGGTGGGCATAGATAACCAGTAGTGGAGTGTGATGCTGCATCACTTTACTCATCACAGCTCTGCTGTGAGCATTCAGTAATGACGGGGCCATGACCTCCTTATATGTTAATGACCCCAATTTGAGCTTGCAGTGATTTATGGAAAGCCCTGTGGCTGCTTGCAACAGTTCATGACGTATATTTCCATCTCAGCCTCTGGCATTCTGGGACTTGCACAGCTCCCTAGTAGCGGTAGGGATTTCTGCAGGAAAAAACCTCATGCCCAAACAAGCCCAAACTTCTCAGATCTTCAGTACAGAACCTTCTCTCTTTTCCCCTTCTCTCCCCATCCCCTTCAAACATACCTGTGGGTAGAGGTGGTGTTATTGGAGCAGCCTGTTTGACTGCTATAATATTTTCCACTCAGATCCATTGACTTCTATTTCATGTTTTCTTTGGATCTACACCTTTTGAGAGCAGTTGAAGCTGCTTGAATTTGCATAGTTGGCGACAGTGTGTCACACTGCTATCTCTTCTTGGTTTCACCTCTAGAAGGCAGTGATGATGTGTCTACACACAGTCACCCAACTGAAGTGTGTGCCTCTATGCCCCTCTCAACGTAGGTCCTCTATCTGTGTACTGCCAAATGTGCACCAAAGGAACACAGCATGATTTTAGAGTGTGTTTACAGCAAATGTAAGAAGGAGGCAGGGATCACCATTTTTCTAAACCCTCTTCTAAGAGGGAGCTTTGGCTACTCTGATGACAGGAGGAAAAAAGGAAGTTTGTTGTTCTAAATAGTTTTGTGGGTTTTTTTTGGTGTGTTTTTTTTTTTTTTTTGTCCTTATCTATGATAGTTGGGCCAAAAAAAGAGAAAAGAAAAAAATAAATCCTTTGTGTGGTGCTGGGAACCATGAAGCTTCCTGCTAAAACCACTATCTTTTTCTGACCCCCCAAAGCTTGGGAGGCTCAGAAGAATTTGGGGTTTCTCCCATTCTGTTTTCTAGGAGTTTGCCCTCCAGTCCCCTGACTCTATATCCATCTTCTGTTGGCTCAGGAGAGAACAGCCTAGGGGCACACAAGAGCTGATTGAACAGTAGTAAACTAACAGAAAGGATAAACATGGAACTTATGCATGCTTATCCTTAAGACCATTACTTGGGTTTTTTCTTCTGTTGAATTCTTTGTTTTCATGAAGCATCAAGGACTAAAGAATTTCAAAAGCAGTTAGCAGATAGATTACACCCTCTGATGTATGGGAAGAAATTGATTTGTTTGTCTAGAAATAGAGTCCCTACAGGAACAGAAAAACAGTCATTGAATTTGAGGTGAGAAAAAGAAAATAGAACCAGATCCAGTGAGGTGGGAATTATCATTTCATGCTTCTAAACATTGGCATCCCTTGTTGAATATCATCGTGAAGCTTATGGTGTTTGTGGATTTTATTTGAGACTTGTGGTCTTTATTTGAGCTCTTGGAATCAAGAGGCTGAATGAGATTCTCAGCTTTCTATTTATTTTTATTTTTTCAGACTAGCATTTCCAGCTCTCTTGATCCTGGAAGAAAACAACTTCACTTGAAAATATGAAGCCTCAAGGGTCCAAATAAGAAAACAGATGAAAAATACTCCAAATACTTTTGGGTTGGTTAAGTCTTATTATTTTGAAGCCTATATCGTTCTGTTCTAGGGCCACACACAACATTTTTGAAGCTGAAAGCTGGCAACACTCATGCTTTTTATCCAAAGCATTTTAGAAAGTGGGTGAATGTTGGTGGCTATCGTGAATGAGAATGTGTGGGGGTGACCTTGCAGGCGCTGTCTCGCAGCCCCGTGGGCTCCTTGTGCATGGCAGTGGGAAGTCCCTGCCTTGCAGAGTTCATGAACTAGTCATGGAGGAGGCAAGGGTGTCTAGGGGGGTGTTTTTCCCCTCTTCTGTTTACAGTTATCTGTCTGTACGGAGGCAGTGAACTGCCCGTGAAGCCGAGGAGAGAGGGAGGAATGTAAATCCAATTTGCCACACTTAGTTATATACGTGACCCTTGACGGAGTGCTGCTGTGGCTGAGGGAAGAGTGGGAAGGCACATAGCAATGGGAAGGTGCCTCATCCTGTCCTGGGACAGGACACATGGATGGACATTGTGCGGGGCAGAGCAAGGGTGAGAAGAGTTCCTGCAAACAGAGGGAAACGGGGGCTGCGCAGCGTCAGTCGCGGACTCTCCTCCTCACCACGGTGGTTGCTGTTGTTGTTGTTTCTGCTTTTAAAACAATATGCAGGGAACCATCCAATATCCTAGGGCTTTTGTTTATCTAGATTTTTATGAGGGAAAAAAACTGAAAAGAGGAGAAAAAGAAACGAGAGGGGAAACACACGCATTCCTTCCAACCAGAAAGTCATGAGTTTTGATTCAGTCTAATTACACAAGTGATATTTTTATAACCTCTGTGAAGTCTCCTTGCTTTCTTGGTGTGTCTCCATTGTTTATGTGAGAGTGGCCAGGTAGCCAAGGCAAAGTAATGTTGCGAGAAAAATTCCCTTGGTCTTGGAATATGCTGCACTCTCTTTTTGGCTTCATAAACAAGCCTGTTTTCCTGGTTTCAGACCTCTCTTAGCTTCTTTTGTTACCTCTTCCTCTAAACTAGGGTTACTCATGTTCTGCCCAGCTGTGGGCCATGCTGGCAGCTTCATAGCATCCCTTAAATATGCACAAAGTAGTACATAATGGGGCCAGACCTCCAGTAAATGAAATCACTCCCATTGTCTGTGTCCCCTTCTGTCTGCAGCAATGAAACAAAGCCCATGTGGGCCCCTCTGCAGGCTGGTAAGGGCAGCCCCTGCCTAGGTGTGGCTTTCTCCACTACTGGGACCCAGGAGTCCTGCTTGGACAACAAGCTGTCCATGAGCCATCAGTGTGTCCTTGTGGCCAGGAAGGCCAATGGTATCCTGGGGGGCGTTAGGAGAAGCATTGCCAGCAGGTCAGGAAGGTGGTTCTGTCCCTCTGCTCAGCCCTGGTGAGGGCTCCCTTAGGATACTGTGCTGAGCTCTGGGCTCCCCAGTACAAGAGAGACATTGAGCTCCTGGAGTGGGTCCAGTGGAGGAGTGCAAAGATGGCTAAGGGTCTGGAGCATCTCTCCTATGAGGAATGCATGAGGGAGCTGGGCCAGATCAGTCTTGAGTAGAGATGACTGAGTGGGGACTTCATCAATGTCTGTAAATATCTGAAGGGAGGGTGTTAAGAGAGTGGAACCAGGCTCGTCTCAGTGGTGCCAAGCAATGGGCAGAAACTGATGCACTGGGAGTTCCACCTGAATATGAGGAAGAACTTCTTTCTGTGCAGGTGACTGAGCACTGGAACAGATTGCCCAGAGGGGCTGAGGAGTTTTCCTCCCTGGAGATACTCAAGAACCATCTGGACACAATCCTGTGCCATGTGCTCTGGGCTGACCCTGCTTGAGCAGGGAGGTTGGACATGTTGTGCAGGTGACTTTGGGATGTGGTTGTTCAGGTGACTGGAGCTGTGTTTAATCACCACAGGGCAGTGTTACCCTGTGGATGTACTGTGGGCTTCAGAGGGCCTGGTACAGAGGGTGGTAGGAGCTGGAAGGAAGATGTTCATCACTGCAGATAGCCAGCATTTATCCCACAGACTGGCTGCTGCTAGTGTGATGGTAGAGGAGTTGCAAGGCTTTTGAAAATGGTTTCAAAAACTGGCCTTGATTTTGGTTGTTCAGTTATTTATTATAAAACCAGTAATAAATTGCATATGCTAGTTGCCTCATGATTGTTGCTCTTGAGATACTGCGTCTTTCTTGTTAAAAAAGACCTTGCTCAGAGACCCATCACTGGAATCCATCCGTCAGTCACAGAGATCCATCCATTCCTCAAGTATTTGAGCACTGTGGTCACTTAGGCGATGTGCTTCTTGGACCATCCTGATGGTGTAACCATTGTGCTGCTGGGAGATTTGAAGAGCTCAAAGGTGAAATGTGCAGGCTCTGTGCATTTGTCTGCATGGTTGCTTTGACAGCCCTGCTGTGCACCAACACCACGGCAAGCCTCTCTGCCCCTTCCAGACCTTGTGAGAAATGAAGCTGAGGTCCCAGCTGGTGAGTGATTAGCTCTGGTCTCTCTTGCAAGGAGACTGTCAGTTCCAGTCTAGCACTCAGGAACTCTTCCCACAACCATTGATGTTTTTGTGATGGGCTGTCACCCATACATTTCGTGTTTGGAACAAGCGGTACTAACTCTCCTCTTGGGTGGTGCTTTAGGTGATGTGGAAATAAGTGCATGTTCTCCAAGTGTAATTTTGTCAGCAGTCTGCCTGAGGAATGACCTGAAGCTTTTAGCAGAGACATAGGGAGCTCAGGAAAGAGATCCAGTGGTTGAATAGTTGAGCCCCACTCAAATGGTGGGCTCAGGAAAGAGACAAATAGGAGAGGAGAAAAGAGATTGGTAGAATGCCAAAGATGACCCTTGGGTTCTTGGGCTTAGATGTGAGATTGAGGGTGTGTGTGAAGGAAGGCAAAAGCTCGCTGTGGAATACGGCAGAAGGAGACTGCTCACCTGGGAGTGAGAGTGCTCACTGTGAGGAGTGCACAAATAGGAAGATTTGAAACAGGCCATGGTGGGAAGAAATGGAAAGATGGTGTGAGTCAGAGGCAGGGACAGCCAAATTCAGCACCACTTTTAAGTAGAGGAAACTCCGCTGACATCTTATAGCTTCAGGCAAGGACCAGCAAAAACATCTGGGCTGGATCTTGAGCAGTGTAAATCTGCTTGGGGGCCACTGCCTTCAGTGGTGCCACACTGATCTATGCACATGAAAGCTTTGGGCCTCTGCTCGCCTTCCTGCCTTCAGTCCTGCCTGCTTTTTGGGTCCTGCAGAGCTCTCTGGCTGAATTTGTGGGTGTCAACGCAGGGGGTTTCCTGATAAATGAGAAAAACGCTGTCCTTCCATCCCGCTTCATCTGCCTGGGATTTCCGACAGAAAGGCACTGACTAATTCCATCTGGCAGGCTGACCATGCTTCAAAGACTGCAAATCCCGAGACTTTTAACTTACAAACAAAACCATGCATTAAAAAAAAAAAAAAAAAGGAAAAGAAAAAAAAGGCAGCTCTCCCGAGGGATAGTCTCTGCAAAATCCAAAACAAGGTCTCAGCGCCTGCCCTGGTGCTCTGGCTGACGCCAGTGTTTTTTCTGTCCCTTTTTAAACCAAGCTGGAGTGTTCCTGACTCCTCCATTTGACACCTCTGGCTCCCTTATTCCCTTCGGTGAGTGGGGTGGGGGGGAGGAGGCTGGAAGGGAAAGGCCAGAGCAGAGGAGGAAAGAAATGCCTGGTATTGATCCACCAAGGCTGGCCAGACTGCAAGAAATTCCGGTTTGTGAAAAATGTTGTGGTTTAGAGCATTTGTTTTTGTTCCACAGTGGGATGAAACCAAGGCTTTCTGGAAGGAGGGAGGAGCGGGGGGAGAAGAAAAATGACCTTTTTTTTTTTTTTGGTGGCTGTTGTTGACGAGGAATAGCCTCCCTGCGGTACAGATGCCCACACTGTGTGGCTGGGGAGTCCTCTCCCGACAGCCTCTTGTTTGCAGCCTGTGCTCCTCTAGTAGGGTAGTGCAGGGATTGGGATTAAGCTCCTGCAGGAATGGGTAGAGACCTCCTTCTGCCTCCAGCTCATGGCGTGCTCTGGATAGAACAGAATCAAGGGGTGACCTTCAGGACAGTGACCTCCCCTGTGACAGTCATGGTGGAGCTTGGCTACAAAACTGCCTGAGATCCCTGCTTTGTGACAGTTCTACCCTTGCTGAGTTTTTGTCCACTCAACTGGGCAAGTTTCCCACCTGCTAGGGGGGAGCAAGCTGCACAGTTTCTGGAGGATGAAGAGGGTCCCTGACTCCAGCAATGTGAAGTAGGGAGGGTCTTACCCAGAGTTCATACCTAGGGAAGTTTGGAGCGATTACCAAAAAACCCAACACCTTAAAGATGTTGCCCTTTCCTTTTAAAATGTTAGCTTTTCCCACAGCCCCCTTGTCTTGCATAATGAATATTCCTTTCAGGGAATTGTAGAAGAACATAATAACCAGAGCAGATCTGGGAGAGGAAGGCTTGGAGATGTCAAAAAGTAGGGCATAGGCATAGCATGTGGCTCTTTTGCTTCCAGACAATTCCAAGAGCATGGTGAGGGGTTAGCTTGGTTTAGCTTTAGGTGAAGGACCCGTGCCTTTGAGCAAGGCAAGTGGTGATCTAGCCTTTTTGCATCTCTCCCAAATCCAGGGAGAAAATAAGCCAGCAGAGCTGGCAAGAGGATGGAGAGTGCTGCCCTTGAGGGTTCCATGAAAGCTGTGATCTGGGGACAATCTCTTGGTGGCTCTGTGAGGTGTTGGTCAGGTGCCAGGTCCCACCAAGTGTGCCTGCATGTGCCTCCCAGGCACAGCCTGTGAAAGCTTGCTGCACTGTCTGAAGAGCAGCTGTGGCGTTCCGGTGATCCCCACCCTATCCCCACACACCCACGCCTTGTCACCGGTTGTTGAGACAGGAAGGGAAGTCATCCCATGCTTGCAGCTGGCAGCCCTTGGGAAATGCCCTGTCTTCTGGGACGTAAAAGCCCTTTTTCTGCATAGTTAGTCAGCAAACTATGCAGGGGAAAAGAAAGAGGGAGAAGAGAGAAAGAAGTGTCTGCTGTGAGTCAGAAAGAGGGTTCCTCCCGAGGCTGTGGGATTACAGGGAGGGTGGGGTGAGGCTGCAAAGCGTGGCTGCTATAAGCAGACCTACATTCCACCAAGCCACAAGCATGAGGTATTGGAGCTCAGAGGCCCAGGAACACAGTGGGATCTTCATTAGCTCTTTCCAAGACAGGAGGGCTTGCAATAAAACCTGAAGTGTCTGGTAATTTGATTGTCAAAGGCCGCATCTTCTAAGACAAATGCTTTGGACCAGCTACAGAGTGTAGAGCCAAGGTTGCTAGGGGAAGGCTGCTAAAAGAACAGGTCTATTCCTCCAAAAGGGATTTCTTGGCAAGGGTTATATCCAAAGCTTTTTCACTAGTGCAAGATTGTGATGTTGGCAGGTGTTCCCCTCTCCCTGGCATCTACTGCTTTCTCCCAGCTCAGCTCTCTGGACTTTTACCCACACACCTGTTGTCTTGCTCTGTTATTGTGAAGCAGAAGTGTTTCAAACCTGCCATAAGCCTGCATCTATGGATTTCCCAGGTTCTCCACCTTCCCCTGTAATGCTGTTGGGTGTCCCTTCTTGTAGAGGAGACCTTAGACCCACTATTGGTCCCCTTCAGTAGGAAGAAGAGCTAAGAAGGCTGGTAGCTGAGTCTTGGCTGCCAGAGCAGCTTGTATGCAGCTGCTGTTGAGGGCCAGGGCTGTCCTGCCTTGGCAAGGCATGTGTAAAGCTGTCTGATATTGTCTGGTAACATCCAGAATCAGCATGTCATGGACTTTCCATTTCCTACTGGTAACAAGGGATGGATACCCACGGAAGTTATGGATAGGACTCACCACCGTGGCTGGGTGTTTGTCTGGCGCCATCTCCACAGAAAGGCAGCAAAGAGGGCTCTTTCTTGCTCTTTGTCTCTTTTGAATTGATTCTAGGTTTAGGTTTCCCAAAGCTTCTCCTGGCTAATGCTTGTGTTGCCAGTGGGCCACAGTGCTGCAGAGGAAGGCCAAGTATCTGGCAAAGCCATTGCCAACAAAAAAACCTGAGGTTAAAGCCAGAACTCCTCTCCTGGTGAAGCTGAAGGCAGGGGTGGGCCTGCAGTGTTGCATTTTGTTACTTACTGTAGTGACCTAGCTCAGAAGGGAGTAAGGAGGAATGTTGTTTCCTTGGTCCTAAAAGATAATAGTCTTTTAGTTTCATATAAGAGACAAAATTTGCTCTTTTCCCCATGCTGAAATATGCAGATGTGCTGTGCACCTCTGCAGGCTGTGTTGGAAGGAATCACTGTGCTCTGTTTTAAATATTTGACAACCCCCTCATTAATTGTTGGAAAGACTGCCTGATAATTTGGTGGAGTCTGGAGCCTGCAGAATGTTACTGTGAGTGATATGTATCTGTATATCCTATAGCTCTGGAAGAACTGTTGAATGCTGTGAAGCTCTTGGCTTTGGAAAATCGCTTTTCAGGCACATTTTTTCCTGTAACTGAATTCCAAGTTTTTTAGCAACTCTGCCTCCCCTTTCTTGTCCTCATCCCTCTCTCCTAAAGGGACATTTAAAGGAAGATACAACCATCCTAAAGGGAAGGATGGTTGTACCTTCCTAAAGGCTAACCTTTCCTAAAGGGACATTTAAAGGAAGATACAGCCATCTTCTCTCTGAAGGGAAGCGAAGGTGACATTGAAGAATGATTGTAAATCAAAGCAAGGGAGAGTTGTTTCCTTGTATCCTACCTGAGCTGCAAATGGGACTGATATATCTTGGAAAGTTGTTCCATACTTATCATAAGATCCTGTTCTAATTTACTCATGATTTTGACAATCTCAAACTGTTCTCACTGTCACTTACAGTGCCACACATATGACTCAGGATAGATTTTTCTTGGGATGGTGTAATCTGAAATAGTTCGCTCATTTCCAGGAACAAGATGAGGAGAAAATTCCATCCATTAGTTTTCCTTTTGTGATTGAAGACAAAATGCAAGATTTTTTTTTTTTTTTTGTTGCTTCACCGAGGCAGCTGATTTCTTCTTTCTGAATGAATCTGAGATGTTGTTGAGGAATCACTAGGAGGTAGAACTCGTCTCCTTCTTAGTGCTGGCTGTTTATTAGACATTCATTACATGTAATTTGTCTGAACTAAGCTTTCTCCATCCTCTGTGGAGAAAGATGAGGGTGTTCAATCAGCCAATGTGAAAATAGGTACCTAATAGTAGTGAAATGAATTGCATCCTGGGGGTTCATGACAGAGGTAGTTTAGAAAAATTGATTAAAACAGACTCCTCATTTTTAGACAGATGAGTTCAACCCTCTGAGACTGAGGAAGAGCCTGCTGTTTTTCCTATGAAAAGCTGATTGTTTTCAGCTGTGTTATATGTTTTGGAGAAGAGAAAACCAAAAATATATCTCAGTCTGCTCATGGTGGTGAGAGTCTGGTAAACGCTTTGATGAATCCACTTGAATAGTGCATTGCTGTGGCACTTATCCCAAAAGCAAGGGAGTGCATTTCATCCCTGAACCTTCCTAATGATTCTCATGGCACCAGGATTCTAGGGAGGTGGTGAAAAAATTGTCTGTCTTTCCTACAGTCTCGGTGGCTTCATTTCTGGTGGTGCCCAGGAGGCAGGGAGGAGGTGTGCAACCAAACTTCAAATGCAGAAGGACTGCTGGGAGCTGAATGTGGGGGAGAAGGAAGCAAAGGGAGCAGCTGGACACAACAAGTGTGGCATGGGAAAACAAGGGGGGAAGTGAGGACCTGCAGGAGGCCTGGGACTTGAAATGCTACTGAAAGTGAGAAGGGAAGGGGAGACTGATACCAGGAAAGGAACTGTACAGATGGAAAGTGAGATGGGAATTGCACATGTGAGAAGGGAAGGCATCTGAGGCTGTTGAGGGGGCAAGGAATTTCAGGATAGTAAGCAGAGAGTCAAAATTCAAGAAAGACCAAGTCCTAGATGATGAGAAATTAAGTTGTGGAGGCAGATGCACAGAATAAGGAGGACAAAGGCTGTGGCAGACAGGCAGAAAAATTCAGACTTGAATGGGCACCAGGGAAGAATGATTGGGGGTGTCCTGTAGAAAACACTGACTGTGTCACAACCATGTTCAGGGGAACCAGTTACTGCTATGTGAGTGGCAGCCTGGATTTTGGCACTTATGGGACTTCTAGCTCTTGGGATATAATGTTCTTTGTGGATATAATACTGTATAGACTGAATATATATTTTAATCTGGATTTTTCTCTCCACTCTATTTCTCGCACTAACCTTTCCTTGTTGTTTTTCTCTACTGCTTTTTCTAGCCTTTCATGAGCAAACTTTGAGCCCAAGAGGTTTATGCTGAACTCTCAAACATACGCTGTTCAAATGGTTTGAAATATTGAGAGAAGCATGCTCATCTTTCACTGACTGGAGTAAAGGTATGTATGAAAATGATTTCCAGGAAAAATACCCTTGAAAGTATCAGGACGAGCCTGTCACCTCTTCATTAGGAAACAATCATTCCTTTACAGCTGATAGCCCTGTGTGGGGTGTCAGCATTGTGCCTGGATCTTCATCTCAATGATTATTAAGCAAATGGTTAAAATCAAGGAGTTTTAAAGAGCAGAAGACCTGCCCCTGATCATCCAGCTCAATGAGACCAAGTGCAGCCTGTTACAAGGTCCAAGGTACAGCTTGATTTTAAACATCTGCTGAAGTGCTTTTGTACTTTGAGCTGCTGGGAAAAAGTTACTGGTATTCCTGGGTGGCAATCTGTAATTCACACCCGTGCAAGGGGTCAGCAGAAATGGGCAGCGTGCTTCTCCTGGCCTGGGGGCCCGTGGCTCGATCTTGGTGTCTGCCTGGCCGCGCGTTTTGAGCCCCGGCCGATATTGCGTGCGCTTCCTGGACAATCCCGCCTCTTTACGCACTTGCTGTTCCCTGACCCGCTGGCAGAGCCGCTTGCCCCCATTATTCATCCTGACACACTTCGCAATGCACAGAGCCAGCCTGCGGCATCCAGCCTGCAAATTTCCCCAAGGCTGCAGAAGGGGGGGAAAAAAATAAAAATAACCTGCAAGCATAAGGACATGCACGCAAACACGCCGTTCATGTGTTTTCACACACTACGTGTGCATGCAGACATTTATGCCTGCTCATCTGCACACACATATGCATTTTTTGGATACTTGTATCCCACCGGATGAAAACCCGAGAGAGGAAAATGTGTTGATAAACATAAGGGAGCTTTTCAGGGCCTTTGATTTGAAGCTGCCTCTTGAAGCAGCTTTCCAGTGTTAGGATAAGATAGGGAGAGAAAAGAGGAACAGAGTAGAGGGAAAAGAGCAGGGGTGGAGAGAAAAAGGCTGGGGCAAGAAGGGAAAAGGAAAAGTACAGATAGCAATGCTGCCAGAGTTTGTATACCTTAAAATCTGAAAGGTCCAAAAGTTCTTGACCTATATTCCCTGTTGCAGAAGTGTAGTACAATAACACACCATGGTTTGTTTAAAACATGGAAACTTGACTTCATTCTTATGTTTTGGAGAAAGATTTCGCAATGGTGCTGAGGAGAAAAACCGAAAAGATTTAGCTGTTCCCCTTTACAATCTCCCTCCCTCTGCCTTTTGGCGTGCTTGAAATCAAACCCACTTGCATCTGAAATATTGTAGCATTGCTGTTTTGATGGAGCTAGGCTTGAATTAAAACTTAAAAAGAAAATCAACCTCAAATCCACTGGGAGAGGATGCTGGTATTTTATTATAAAGTGGGTTTATAGACTGAATGGTTTGACATCTCATATACAGTCTGGTGGAAGCACATGCTGCGGAGCGGTCTGCAAGGGGACAGCTATAGCTATCACATGGTGCTCTGACTCATTCAGATGGATTTTGGTTTCTCTTTGCTGCTTTTTTTTTTTTTTTTTTTTTTTTTTTTTTTTACATTTCTTTCATTTAATTTGGAAGGGACAGAGTCAAGTGCTCAATTGCAGGGTCTGGTGCACTAATGGAGTAAACAGTGTTGTGGACATGTTGGCAAAATCTCAATTTGACTTGGCTTTGCTGGTCTCCAAGAGTTATATTATTGGCTCTTTATGAGTATGCAGATGACCTTTGGGCAGTGGAGAAAATGTTTATGAATCTAAAAGGCTTTACAAACTCTAGCACAAAAGCATTTTTTGTCAAAAAAAAAAAGTGAACTGTGACTTCTTCATCATTCAGCCTTGTTTGTTCTCTTATATTAAAAGTCTTTAGTCATCCATTTGTGCCGTAGAATCAAACCATGCAGTGCAGGTGAGCAGCCACATGCCCTGAGTAGCAAGAAGTGAAAATCCAAGCAAAAAAGGCATGTGAGTAGCTCCAAGGGAGCAGCTGGGTTTGTTCAATGGGCTGGTGAAGGCTGGGTTATTCAAAGAAGTCAAAGGGAGTTAGGTGACGCTGACCCATTATAGTTGTGGACTTCCTAACCTGCGGGGATATAGTTTTGAAATTTGTAGATTTACTTGGGCAGAATTTGGATCTGTTTGTTTACAATCTGTAAGTGTAAGGAAAAGCCCAGCCAGTGGCTGAATTTCCCATCAGTCCTGCTGATAATGAATAACTTCTGCAGTTCTGCTCTCTGAATCAAACTTTGGGTTGCCCATTTTTTTTTGCATGTCACGTCAGGAAGTTGAAAATAGATGGGGAGCATCCACCTCATTCATTTCCTTTTGAAACTCATCAAGGTTATTGTTTTCCACCCTTAATTTTGTCAATGTTTTTTACTTTTCTGTTGCTAATGCCACAGTGTGATTTGAGTGCTGTTTCAGGGTCAGGATTTGCAGCTAGAAAAAGGGCTCTCAAGAAGCAATTAGTGCATCCTACTTGGAAAAAGTCTGATTCCTTTTTACATGCTTTCTGAATATGCTGTCTTTGCCCATTGTATCGAAGACCAAAGTATGCCACACTGGGGATTTTTAGTGTTTAGTGTTTTGCTCCCCCCAATGAAAGCCGAGAAATGCTGGCTATTGAACTTCCTTGCACCTGGCTTCAGTGCTCAGAATAAATCAGATCAGCCTAAAGCTTATTATAAATTACTCCTGGTTACTGGTGACTCCTGGAGACTCAGACACAGATCAAAGAGAAATAAAAAAAACAGTTCAGCCACAGCTTCTTTTCTTTTCTGGGGCTGAATTAAGTTTAGGTATCACAGTGACTCTATGCCTTGTTGGTTTCTATTTTTTGGGAAGATCCTTGACCTATGGAGGAAGACAGCATTACGTGTCTGCTTTTTGCTGCCCAGGTCTTGTTACAACACTTGTCTCTAAATTTCTGAAAATGGACTGCAAGGTTTAGGCAGGGCCAAATCCTGTTTAAGGCACGTGGGTGTCCTGTTTGTGGCCAGGTTTAGCAATGTTGTCCAGGGCAGAGTGGATTTTATGCTCCCTGAACCAGTGTAAGGCTGGACAATTTGTGGAGCTCTCCAGTAGGACAGTAGTAGCAGTGAGAGCAGAGTCCATCTTGATTTCTCCTTTTATCTGTGGTGCCATTGCAATGTCGAGAGGAAATTAGGCACACCCAAATACTAAGAGGATGTATGCAGTGTGCATAATCTTATCATGTGTGATGTGTCTTGGAACAGCAGAGGGAGAGATACCCTTTGGGTGAACATGTCAACTTCATTGTTCTGATGGATGGTCCATAAGTGTTCCTCTTCAAAACCTTGTCCCAGATGCCTTCCCCTCCTAGATAGCTGTGGCTGTATGATTAGGGCAACCTGTGACCTGCTGTCAGAAAGATGCAAAAAAATTTATTGGTAAGGAAACTAGCAACAAGGGTTGTCAATTCTGGGGCAATCTTCCTGTGTTTGATGTTTTTTCTTCTCCAAAGACTAAGTTCCTGGGGTCAAAGGATTTATATGAGATCTGTACGTTTGAGTTCAGAAAAAAAAAGCAACCAAACCGCGCCTTTATACACGCAGAGTTTGATGGCATAAATCTTAAAACCTCAGAAAAACAGATGGCAAAGAAAGGAAGGTCTGTCTTTTGGGGTTTTAAATAATAAAGGGCTTGTGATTATTTAAAGCTGGTCTCTGTGTTTTGAACGTGTCTTGTGACATTTGGATGGGTGGAACTGGCAATGCTGACCAGGCACCTATAAAATACCTAGATTGCTCCCTAGAACATGCCTTGCTGTAGGCAGTATAATAAAACCCAGGGTGTAACCCTCACCTACGTTTCAAAGCTAGATTAAAAAACCTCTCATATGTTCAGTCATGCTTTCCATGAGGGAGTCTTGCTGTAAAGCCATGCAAGCATTGGGATGGCTTGTATTCCCTCTCTTTGAGCGAACCATCCACTGACTTCAAGCTCTGAGAACCAGAGCAAGGAAAATCAAACAGGGAGATGAAAGAGTGGGAAGAGCCACTGTTTTTGCCTGCGTGCAGCAGAGGGTGGCTGGAGGGGGGAAATGCCCTTTGCAGTGGTCCTTGGGGCTTGTCCCACGGGAGGAGAGCTGGCTTGCTGGACGGAGGGCTTTGATGTGTTCCTGACCCCTCAGATATGCTTCCTGATGAGGAGGGGGGGAGAGGAGCCGGAAAGGATTGGAGGGAAAGATGTGACAATTTCTCAGGGTTGCTTTGGCTCCCCCACAGCCTCTGCAGTTGGGCTGCCCAGACCTTCCTCCCTTAGCCTTCAACTGCCCATGGCTGGGCTGTGCCTGACATGAGTCTGAGGTCCAGGGCAGGAGCACAGATCAGAGCAAATTGTCTGATTCTTTATTTTATGCTGGTTTTGGTGTGTCTAGCACTGCCACTATGTTGCACACAAGCCTCTGCCCCTCCTAGCCATTGTCCCCACCTCCAGGTGATGGACAGCTACTTCTCTACTGGTGGCCTTTGAGGGACAAGGAGCTGCTGGCTGCCCTGAGTGAAAGAATACAGGTTCTGTGAATCTGTCTGTGTGCTGTGCAGCTGGCACGTGCTCCTAGAGCATCTCTTCTGCATTGCTGTAGTGGCTCTATCCCCACTGGTGACTGGAGAGAGCAGACTGCTCTGGGATAGCAGCAGTGCTTGGGAGTGTGCATGGTTCACAGTCTTCTCTCCTTCTGCCTGCCTGGGGTGGGAGCACTCACTGTCCTGCCAAGTTTTCCTGCTGCTTGCCACTGTCTGTGCAGGTGTTCCTCACCAGGGAGGTCTCGTGCCACTTGGTTGTCTTGCTTCATGTTTGTCCCCCATATCACTACAAATAATTTAGAGTCTGTTCTCTGCCTCGTTGATTTGCTGTCATGCATTACAGTGTCATCGGGTCTGGATTCAGCACAATTCGTTCCTCTTTTCTCTCTGGCAGATGCTGCTGAATGGTTTTCAAATGTTAAACCCAAGGCTGTAAACTTGTAGCACGGTGGAAATGGCTGTTGTCAAGGCTTTTACTCTATCTGACTCTGTCACAGATTTTCTGCTGCTAGTTACTCAGGAGAGCCCTGGAGGAAACCATCCCTCACTTTCCTTTCAGCCCCTTTGTAATTCTTGGTATAATAAATAGCTAAATAGCTGGTGTCTGAGAAGCATGACATTTTAAGTGCTTAACTTAACTAAGCCTGCTTCATATGATGGCAAGGTCTTGCTGCATCACTGGTGGTGTTGTTCTAATATTGGGCTGACACTGCCAGGTGTCACATAAATGCCACTGAGGTGGTGTCTGCTTGCTGCTGACTTGCATGGTCGTTCAGGGGAAGATAATTGAAATGCTAGCATCTGAAATTAAAACACTGGCCTTCATGGAAAGCTTTCACAGACCAGGAGGTATCACCACCTCAGATTTACAAAGACAGCTATGCCTGCCCTCCCTGATCACCTTGCACACAGCACTAAAAGCCAGGAGGAGAGAGGTTTCTCCTACAGCAGCTTGAAATTGCTATAGAGCAGCTGAGGAAGCGATCTGTCTTGTTTACAGGCGAGTGGGGGATTTGGGTGTGCGTGTGTCTGACTGGCTGCTGGCGAGTGCATCTCCTGGACTGCCTGGCGGGGCCATCTTTGAGCAGCATGCTTTTCAGGCACAATTCTGCTTCTTATTAGAGCAAACTGGCAGGGAAGGAAACAGGGATGGTATGTTATGTGTTACTGGGGTAAGGCAAGGGAGCTGGTGGCGATTCTTTCTTTAATCGAAACCAGCTTCTGAGCAGACAGAAAAGACCTTGATAAAACTTCCTTTCCTGCAGAGGACTCTGTACAGCCCTCCTCTTGGATCCAACCCCAGGTTTTTTCACAGTTGAGTTCTGGAGCCTGTTTTCTCCTCCATCCATCAGGTAGCTAGCCTCATACTTCACCACAGGGAGTAACACCAAGGAAAATTTTATCTAGCCCTACCTTTGCTATTTAAACTTCAGAGCTCAGGGTTTGTTGTTTTAGTATTTCTCTGGACAGTTTTCTGCTTGTGAAGTTTTGGAGAATTACAACTCAGGTATCTTCAGGCAAATGCTTTGCAAGCTTCCAGCATGGATTCCCATCCTCTCCCTCAGTGATGATCCTCATGGCCAGAAGTGATCACAAAGTCTGATCATTTAGTCTGACACACTGCAGCACTGATCACAGAGGTTTGTGTTGGGATCAGGCAGTCTCCCCTTTGCTTCTACATTTGTTCATTTGGCAGCTGGGCCTGACAAAGGGCTTTTTAAACCTCACTGTTTGGGATCCTGAGGGAAGGATGCTGTTGTAAGGTAAAAGAAAGAAGGAGGTGTGGCTGGATAGGTTACTGCTGCAGAGATGTTGAGATTAATCTGTTGGCATAAATCAGGGACTCCCCTGCTAAAGGCCAGCATGGTTGAGGTTTTTTATAAGGCACTCTTCTGTTAGGGCTGCATCTCCCTGTACCTGCATGTCCATTTCTTAACCTGCTACCAAATCCTCTTCCTTTTCCTTTCTTTTCACTTCCCAGGATTTTTTTCCCCCTCCCCTCTGGGAGCTGTGTAGAGCTTAGCAACTGGTGTCTCTTCCCTGAGCTCAGGCAGGCAGTAGCCAGGGCAGGCAGGTGAACCACTGAAAGAGGGATGGAGTTGTTTAGTCTGGGATGTTATAAGTGGAGGCAAGAAGAGAGGGTGCTCAGGGGCTGAGGAATGGGAAATGTCTGTGTTAAGATGGAGCAGCTTAAAGGAATGGGTAGAACTGATTTACAAAGTTTTTTTTTTTTCTCTTTAAGGAGGAAAGTAGAAACAAGGGCTGAACTGTTTTTCACCTGTCCACCACTCCCTAGGGCTGTTGGAGGGATTAAGACCTGGAAGTCCCAACTCTTTTTTTAGAAGGATAGAGGGAAAACAAGGAAATTTTCTTTTTTTTCTTTTTTTTTTTTTTTTTTTTCTGGAGGGAGCTGAAGTCAAAAGGGTCCCTAGGAAAGCTGTTAGTGGAGAGGGGGAAAGGAGGAGAAAATTGTCTCCAGTAGAGACAGAGAGAGGGGAACTCCTATCCAGCTGCCATGGAGGTATCTGCCTTGTTTTACTTTGTTCATTCCAGTGGGAAATCAGGGTTAACAGCAGAAAGGGGGACAGCCCATTCGATGGAGTGGAGACACTCATCCAAACCTGACAGCTGCCTAAAAGGCACTGTTCAGTAAAGACAGCTGGGTGGAGAATGCAAAAATCAAGCAGGAAAGGGCTGGAGCTTGGGAGGGGAGAAGTGGAAAATGCTTGGGCTAATCCCAGCTTCACCACTGGCTGCCTGTGGGATACTGGGTAAGTCACCTGTGTGCCTTTCTAGTCTGTTCTCCCTGACCTGTCCGAGAGCAAATCGGTCTCTCAGTTTTTTTGGGTGACTGAGTATAACACAAATGTAAGTTTGTAGAGATGCTTGACCAGAAATCTGAGGGGGGGGGGGGGGGGGTGTGCAGGGCTAGTGTGGATTTCAAAGCAAAGTTGGTGCCCTGAGATTCAAGGTCACTAAAGAGCTAATTAGTTATGATTGACAAGGGGTTTTTGCTCACTGGGGTACAATTTCACCTACTTCTGCATCTGAGCTCTGTCTACATGAACAGACTAAATGTAAGTTCTGGCCCCTTCCTTAAACTCAGGATTGCTTTATGCTAAAGCTGCAGCTGTGAGAGGGGGGCATGAGGACATGGGGTACCATAAATTTGACTGAAGTTGTGTACCTCTGGAGGCAGGGAGCAACCTGGGGGTGGAGTAAGTCCATGTGTGCTTTTTTTCTTATGGTCTTTCCTCCATTCCTGTTGTTGACCACCATGGAAGCTGGACATGTAGCCAGAGGGACCTCTGTGCAGAGCCAGCGTGGCTGTCCCTGTGCTGTCACGTTCCAGTGCAATTGTAAAAGCCTCAAGCACCTTGGATCCTCCATGCCCCAAATCTCTAAAGTGACTCTGCTTCCATTGACCCACGAAAGGGTTCTGGCAGTCTTAGATGGAAGTGTAGGTTTTCCTATCAAAACCTGAAACTAGCTGTGTGTTGTCTGCTTCTCCAGAGCCCTGCCAGCCCAGCTGATGGGCTCAGGCACAAGTCATGCCCCCCCAGCTGGGTTGCTGAGCTGAGCTGGCCGCCCACATCCAGTTCAAAGAGACTCTGGAGGGCCATCTTCCTTCCCCCGAGCTTGCAGAGTCCATGCTGGCCTTCCAAAGGGTGCTCTGTGTGTGGGGCTCTCCAGCTGCACAGGGACCGAGCCTGCAAGAGGATCATTTTGGGAATGTAGTCCCATGACTGCAAAGGGTTTGCTGCCCCCCTATGGATTTGACTGGCGCGGCCCGGGCCAGGGCACCAGGGTGGAGGAGGTGGTGGCTGGTGGAGCCAACTGCTCTGTCCTGCCATGTCCTTCCCCTTTGGGCTCTCCCTGCTCTGCTGCTGCTGCTGACAGGTTGGGGCCTGGGCTCCCATTCAGCTGATTGCATAAATGTAGCACAACAACAAGGTTTCCCCAAAGCAGCTCCATCGGTGCAGGGCACTTGTTCCTCAGGACTCCCTTGGTCTGCTGTGCTTTGCTGGAGCTTGAGCCAAACCCCATACCCGCAGTTTAAAAATAACATTTGGGTGTGACAGCTCCATTATTTACCCAGGATCCAACATTGTCTGGTAGGCAAAGCCAAACGGCTGGAAGTCTGGGGCAAGGCATTCTCTTCTCATCTACCACCGTGTTGTACATTACGTCCTGCTGCCTCAGTTTCCCTGCTGATGAATCAGGGATAATGGAAAACAGCTTATGACAACTTCTGCAAGGCTTAGGTACTTTAAAGATCTCAGTTAGGACTCTCCTCCAGAACCCATGGGCAATAGAATGCCAAGGCAGACCAAACAGTTGCACTTCTTTGTTGGTGACCAAACTTTGAAAGAAGCTATTGACACAGAAATATGTAGTGAAGGACATCCAGGAAGGCCTGTGAGAGTGGCATTGATATGTTGCTGGCTTGCCCTTCACCCCTGGAAAAAATCATTGCACACTCTATTCCCTTTAATTTTCAACACTGCTGCCTCTGTTTGTGCTTTCACTTCAATGACAGCTCAATGACAGGCACCTTTCTTCCTGACTCTGTACATTAATTATGTCTTAACTGTGCAAACAACTATGGCCTTAATGGAGAGTCACCTTGTATAGTTAGTTGCTTTATTGTTTATTGTTTATTTATTTTAAGGAGTCAGACCTTAGAGATTTTCTTTAGTGTCAGAGAATCCTCATTCAAATAATCCTTCCCATCACGGAAAAAGGGTTAGGAGACATGAAGGTTGTGACAGCTTCACCTGGGACAGTACAAGCTATAAGAGATATGAAAAAGGTGACACCAAAATGCTTTGACCTTTGACTGAAACTGGAAGTAATACAATGTGATTGACACTCTCCTGGCTTAAAAATAGCTGCCTCAAAAGCCTTCTTTCCCCCTTTACAATGCCCTTAAGGAAATGGTTCAATATCATGGGCATGGACTGTTTGACAGGTCCTCAAGTCATGCCACTGGTACAAGAGGAGAGGGTTCTGTATTTCTTTGCTTCTTTATGATGTACAAAGAAATGTCCTGTAAATTGGGTTTTCAGTTTCTGGGAGGAGAATCTATTTCCTCTCTGCTGGAGACACAGTGAGCACAGCAGGGGTTGAGTGCCCAGATGATGTGCCTGGTACAGGTGTCAGGAATTTGAACTTGTTGGAGGCCTTCTTGGAGCTTTCTCATGGGTGCCAGGAATATCCTCCCGCTCTAACCTGAAAGCATAAGACTTTTATTTTAAATTTAATGAATAGCAAGTTTTTTCTCAGCTGTCCATTGGACCCTGGAATTCCATGAATTTTTCTGAAGCAGGCTAGAATCTTTGGTGATGTGAACCCAATGTGGTTTTACTGATTCTTGCAGCTAAGCTAGTTTTCTGCCAGCTGGGAACCATCCTGAAGACCTTAAAGTAGCTTGCCTACAATTCACTCCAATTCCCCCTATCTTGTGATGACAGGTTTCCAGTCATATTTCCACTCTGCAGATGGCCAACAACTTTGGGGTCAGACAAAACTGGAGTTTCTAGGATAGCTCAGATCAGACCTTGACTTGGAGCCAAGTCCTGCAGATGTTTGGGGCTTAGGCTTGGGCCATCCATAAATAGATCTACCTATTGAATCTGGAAGAAACAGCAATGTTTGAAGGGGTTTGCCTCCTGATGGACAAGCAGGAGGAGAAAATACTACCCTGATGTGTCCACTAACTGTACAGTTACAGAGAGTTACAGAGCTGGGTAGGCCCCTTACATAGGACAAGAGATTCTTGAGGGAGTATACACATATTTTTTTTCCTTTAATGTTTTTCTGGGTTCCCCCACTTCCCTTTGTTTTTCTTGTAACCAAGTCAGGGAAGGGGAAAAAAAAAAAAAAAAAGAAAAAGAGATTCCAGAGTGAGCAGGAAACAGCAAGTAAAATTAGCCAAGAATCTTCCAAACAAATGTGTGGCTTACACTTAGGAGAGCTTGGTTTTGTTTACTGTTTGTTTTGAATTTCCACTCTTTGCCCTCAGATCAAGCCCCAGGAGAAGGGAGAGCCTGGAAGGAGGCCTCAGATGTCTGCACAACTCATATATGCTGTGAAAGGACCCCTGATGAAAGGTTGAGGCAGTGGGATGGATGATACCCAATGAAAGGCATGTGCAGCCCTTCTGATTGCTTTTTGCTGTGGAATCCTTGTTTCCAGAGAATCTAATCCTCCTTGTGATGGCCAGGAAAGGTGGTTGTGAGGGGAAGGCTAGTGTCTGTTAACCTCTTCAGTGCTGTGTTCCCCAGTGTTGTCACCTGCACCGTGGCAGAACGTAAAGGCTGAGCCAGGTGGTCTGTATCCATCTATACTTTGTATGAGAGGATTCATTCTCATCTATCACAAACATGACAGAAACATAAAAACATAGAAGAAAGTGTAAAATATCTCTCACTTGTTAAGCAGAATCCAGACTGGATGATTTCTTAGCAATGAATTGACAAACTTTTAACACACTAATTTTCCCATTGGAGCTGGCTGCATGTGTAAAAATAAGCATAAGCTAAATAAATACTTAAGTGCTTTGCAAGGCTCAGTGAGGAATTCTGATGTCTTAAGGCATAAGTCAACTCTGAGAAGACTTAGAAATAAGCACCCTGAGAGGGTAGAATTTCTTATTGACTCCCTCAACAGAGGGAGGATTTTTACATCCCTTTTTGTTTACAGACTGCTTAGTTTCTGGTCTTGATGACTGCTGAAACAAGGTTCCTCATGTTGATCTCTCCCTGGTTTGAAGCCATGTGGTTGTTCCAGTATTCTCTGTCCTGTAAACATCTCTAAGAACATGGCACAACACTTTATCTGTCTCTTGTTAAGTAGAGAATGTGATTGTTTTTATGCATGGAATTGTCAAACCAATCTGGTGTCTCTAGACTTCACCAAGGATCAGGCAGTTTCACCAATATGCTATATTCTTCTTTACAGCTGACACAGAGAATGCTAAGAAACTTTAGAAAAAAATTAAAAATACTGTACACAAGCAGAAGTGCCAAAATTCAGGCAGAGTGCATGTCAGGGAATTATTTACAGTGGCTGAAGTTAAAATATCAGCTGGGATCCCAGCCCAAGCTTGGTCACAAACGGAACGCGTCAAAAAGTGCTCAGGAAATGAGCAGAGGCCCTGCTGAGCAGAGCCAGCTCTTCTGTGGCTGCTCCTTCCCTCCTGGAGATCCAGCAGAGAAAGAAAAGCCCTGGGAAGAGAATGAGAACAGCTGAAGGGAACAAGTGCCATTGCAGTGCAATGTCCTCTGGAGTGCACTGCTCAGCAAGTGCACTACAGGCAGTGATGCCCCGAGGAGCTGAGCGCCCTCGCAGCAGAGGCAGGCAGGAAATTTTTGGCAGGCCTAATGTCTATCTCACAGTCATTGTGGGTAGCAAGAGGGTCAGAGTGCATTAGAACCTCAAGCTGGTTGCAGCTGGTGTGAACTGGTGCTTCTCCACTGGTGGGGACAGTTCATGGTGGGACAGACTGCATGATGACCTGGTTTGTTGGCTGTAGAACAGCTCAGACCAGGTGGGACCACCTGAGGACAGACAGTGCAGGGACAGAACTGAGAAGGATGTGTCACCTTGGTGGCAGTTCCTTTGGCACAGTGGATGGCGCGTGTAGAAGTAGCTTTACAAAGGCACTGCAAAGGTGCACACTGGTGATGTAGCTCACCAAACCCAGGCAGGAGATTCTGTAAATATTGCTTGTGTGAGAGCATGAAGCAAAGGCTGTATGGGGGGAAAAAACGAGCTCACCTTGTAGGATGCCTGCCTGTTGTTAAATTGGCAGAGAAACACTCACTGACTTGTTGGTCCTCTTGGGCTTCCCTTTTCTTTTCTCAGCTTTTCTTCTCCTCAGCTCTTTGGTGTCTGTCCTGAGACAGGCAACAGCAACACTGCGTTTGTCTGCTGCTGCTGTTGCCTGAGCTTCTGTGTCATCCTCCCCACAGATACATCCCCCTTTCCTTGAGAGAAAGGCAGAGATTGATACTGACCATGGACCAGGACATGTTCCTCATGGTGGAAAGAAGAGTGGGACCTCTTTTGTGATCACAGCAAATCTGTGATTAAACCTTTCCCTTTCTAGAGTTAGGCAGGATTTGTGCAAAGTGCCCTCCATGCACAGCTGCTCCAGTTTGCCTCCTCCTGGGTCTGGGAACATTTCTTTAGGGCTAGTAATGAACAAAGGTGGGATTGTCTCCATTTCCTGGTCTGCTCTGGTCACCCAACACACATACATCCTTAGCCAACCTGGATAAGAAGCAGGAGGTGGTAGATTCATCCCATGGACTCAACAGTGACTGCTGATGCCTTTCAACTGACTCCTGCTCTGCAATAAAGCTGAAGAGAGGTTCCAAAATCTCTGAATTTTACCCTAGTCCCTCTGATCCATCCAGGGGCTTTTCCTCTGGTATCTTCACCTGGAATTGGGGAATACTCTCTGTGTGTAGGAGGAGTCAGAAATGCCTCCCCATCCACATGCATGATGCTTTCCCAGGAATGCTAGAAGGAAGGCCATGGAGTGCAGTGCTGTGTGATCTGGTGTGGAGCCCTGTGAGCTAAATGAAGCCTTTCTTCTCCCCAGGGAGCACTCATGCTCTGAACAGCAGCAGCACTGTGAGGATAACCCCAGCGTGGGCAGGGGGCTGACTCATCCCTCCAGAAGATTAACACTGTTTATTAATCACAGCTCCTTTGAAGTGAAAAAAATGGAGAAAACCTCTCGTGGCCAACGTTGTGATTAACCACCTAATTGTTCTGCTGGTATGTTCGCTTAAGGGGCTTTCTTTGCTCTGTGTACACTAAGAAATAGTTTCTCATCCTACCGTTGTTTCACCCAGATGATAGTCATTAGCAGTGTACCAGACATACCCATTGTGTAGGCCTTGTCCTGACCTTTTTTCTCCCCCCCCCACCCTCAAGTCCCTGGGTCCATCTTCAGTGTTGGCAGAAGAATGACAGCTCTTCCAAGTAAAGTCTTCTGTTTGTTCCCAAAGCATGCAGGGAGTCAATTCATGGAACAACCAATTCCTTGTCCCTTCCAACTGACCCTCCAGTCATCTTTTGCATCATGGGAGATGGTGCCACAAGTGATGGAGAATGTCTCAACATCATTTTCTGGGAGAAGACCCATCAGGCTGAGCTGGAAGCTTGCTGAATTGCAGAATCACAGCCTCTGCCACCAGCTCTGAGCATGCACATTCCAGATAAGGCTGATGTTAGAGCACAAGATTTTGGAGGGAGCTGGCACACCTAGCCCTAGCTCTGGGGATGTCTTCTCTTCAGTGCACGTGGGTTTGCAAAAGGGCTTAAACCTTGTTGATGCTCTGTATCTCCTAAACTCTGCTTGTCTTTGCTTGAAATATGAGACCAGGCTTAAGTCTTGGGACTTGGCAGAGGACATATGGGTGAGCTTTAGTTTGATCTGCAGTACAAAAAAGGAAAAAGATCACTTTTTCTTTGCCTGCTTTGATATTTATGTATCAGTAAATATGGCAAATCTGGAGACATGCATCTTGGCTAGCAAAATGTAAAAGAAAATGGGATCAATGGAGGACAACTAGTTCTGGAAAGGACAACTTAGTTTTGTCTAATGACACATTCAGGTTCAGCTAAATGTTCCATTTCAGGTACAGATTCCATGAAAATGCACTTTAGTAAGATTTCAAGCCATTTCTTACAATATCCACAAAAAAAAAAAAAAAAAAAAAGGGAAGCTATGAAATGAGAAGTAGCTTAAAGCCAGGGAAGACTTATTCAGTCTCACTGACATAGCTGTTTCCTTCCATGCACCAGTGCACGTGGTGAGCTTTGCAAAAGCACACATTTCCTTAACCCTGCTGCTGTGGAAGTCTATGCAAGTGTCAGTGTGTTTGGCACCAGACCCCAGAGCACCTCAGATGTTCCTCTACGTTGTGCACAGTGCAATGTGGTTGACTTCAAGAGAGGTGTTTTCATGCCCTGGGCACCTGTGTTGCAAGTGTGGCGAGAGGCTGCTGCACTGTGTGGTGCTGCGAGGCTGTGGGCTGCAGCTAGAGGGGGTGAGCAGGCAGAAGATAGTTCCATCTAAAATTTCACACTCCAAAGCTTTTCATCTTGCCCCTCTCTTTCCTCCTTCCCCTGATCTCGGGTGGCACCTGTGTGCCTGCCTCCAGCGGACTTGTACACGTGCAGGTTTATGTCTGTGTGTGTGTGTCTGGGCATGCCTGGTGTATCTCAAAGTGATCATGACTTAGTCTGGTTTGTGGCCAGGCATAATGTGAGGTCTCAGCTGGTGGCTGAGGCTAAAGTGCGTGAGGTGTTGTGCACATGTCATGAGTAAATGGCCCTTTCCTCAGAGATCTTGCGGTCCAAGCGTATGGTTAGGAACAACAGATGGATACCACAAACACACAGGCGCCGTGGGTGGGGGAGGAACACAAAATAACACTGAGATATTAAGATGAATGATTAATGACTCAAATGGGTAAGAAGGGGCCAAAACACTCACTGAGTATTTGCTGGTGATGCTTCACAGGAGCCTTGGCAGAGGTGGCCAGTGGATATACAGTATTTTGGACTTGCTCATCATTAACGCTGCTAAATTTCTCAGTCCATGCTTGTGGCAGTTCAGCTGTAACATTGTGTTGTAGCTGTGCTGTAAGGATGGTGTATTCTGTAAGGAATGCAAACCCAGCACACTGAAACACTGCTCTTTAAAGGAATTTTGATCTTTTAGGATTTGGCCCAACACCCACTGAAGTCAGTGAGCTCTCTACCCTTACGTGATTTGGGACAATCCTAGAATATTCAAGTGGGCTCCAAACTGGGAAAAACAGTTGAGATATGTAATTAAAATAATAATAAGAAATGCATTGTATGAAATGCATTTAATATATTTCTGTTTGCTTGTATGCATTTTTACTGTATGAAATCAGGTTTGGTTTATATCTGCTGCATCTATCTTAACATGTGGTGTATGTTACACTGGACTGATCAGTTCTGTGATTAAAATACACTGTAAATACACAGCGTGCTTAGCACAAGCAAGGTTTTGAAGTGATTTTTAACCCCAGTCTCTTTGGTTTTGTTGATGTTTGTTTCCTGAGTTGGCTCAGTTTGTCTCATGAAGTTCCTTCCATTTTTATTTTTTTTTTGTGGTAGTTGAGTGGCCAGTTTTTCCTAGAGATTGTCCCCACTCGGACAGGTTGGATGTTGGTAGAAGAGGATCACATGTGTCAGCTCCCCTGGGTGTCAATGAATGCAAAATGTCAATGTTGCTGGGTTGGCAGGTTCCACCACCACGGTGTTCCCTCAGAAGTAAAGAAAGTGGGGAGGAAGGATGCAGAAGGTGCCAAGGAAAGATTTCCTGCTCCATCACACACAGTTTGGTCGTGTGTCTGCTCTGTGTAAAGGCTTGTATAGGTGGGTGGCCAGGTGGGATTTCAGATTGTTGGACTCCACTCTGGAGAGGGTTGTATATGCACAACTTTGGACTGCTCTCCTGAGTAAGCTCAAATTATTACAAAGTCATTTCCAGTAAGTCTTTACCTCTAAGGCCAGGGTTGCTCTGACAACCACTCTGGGTGGATCATCTGTGGGAAGTGAACCTGGAGCCTATGGATCTGAAAGGACAAGACTCCATTGTTAGAGCTGGAAGCTGAAGTCCTTTCCTATGGCAGTAGCAGCTGCCTCATTTGTGAACCCCTCTGACATTCAGAAGGATGGAAGCTCCACCTGGGCAGCACGAGTTATGCTGCAACAGTGTTCACAGGGACTTGCTCCAGCCTGATGGCCACAGATGCTGCTTCTGTGCTCACTGTTTGGATGGCCAGTTGTGTTCCAGGTGAAAGCTTTGTGTGTAAAATGGGTGCATGTCCTCACAAGGAGCTACTCTGACTCGCACGCTTTCTTCAGCGTGCTAGGTGTTTGTTGAATCTATTATCATGGCTTATATTTTCACATATCTGGGGGTCAGTGGAGATGGACTTGTGTGCACGTGATATACCAGAGGGAAATATTTACAGCTGTTGTCACACACGTGCAAAAAAAATCTTGTGCTCCTTTTCAAGCAGAGCTTTTCAGACAGCCAGACTCGGTATGAGGATTCAGAGAACGATGCTGGCTCTGATGCCAAACTTGTGGTTTCCTTTAACTCATTTTGCAGGGCCTCTTTTTGCTGGCTAGAAAGCCTTCACTTGAAATGCAATTACCCAGATGTAGAGAGGAGGCAAAGCCCAGCCATATCAGAAAAGGGGTCATTTCCTCACATTACCCCTTCACCATCAACAGTGCCACATTTTTGAAGCTTCCCAGATACAGGGGGAAAGGCTTGGGCTGGACACCTGTATGAATGCATAGCTGCAGATATTCACTGACTTCAACAGAGCTTTGTTCTGAGTCCTCTGCCATAAGGAAAAGTAGGTAGATATAGGGTCAGGTGTAATCTCAGTGCAGTACAAATCAGTAGTTTCATAAGAGTCAATTGAGAAAAATCAGTGGAGAAGCTGACTTTTTGTGTGCACCTAACTGATGGTAAGAGTGTAGTGAACTTCCTCCTAAAAACTGCCTGCTTTTGTTAGCCCTTACATTCATTCTGATCTGCTATCCTTTAAAAAAAATCCTAAAAAATATATATTTTTTGTGATGCATTGAGAGGCTGGTCTTTTTTGAGATGTTTTCATAATTTCTGGTTCTTTCTCTTACTTGTTCCATTCATTCAGTACTTCACTTGTGTTGTCTCTTCATTTTTTCCCCCCTGCTTCTCATGTACCTCTTTCATTCTTTTACAGCATTCAGAAATGCAAGACTCTGGAATTAATTGAACTGAAATATTTCTATAGAATGGACCAACACATAAATCTTTGTACTGCAGAGTTTTTCTTAATCCTATAATTTTCCCCCTCTGATTCCTTCCTGCGTCTTCATTCAGCAATAAACTCAGTGACTATTTCTTCACTGGGGCTGTCTAAGTGCCCATCCACTCTTAACCAAATTTTGAGAAGAAGCTGTTGACAGTGGAGAGTCATGCCAGGAACCTGGAGCCAGGATATCACTTTCTCCTTTTCTGTCTGGAAATGCTAGAAAAATAAGTATTGACTGTGATGATAGTATTGAATTCTGAATGTGAGTCAAGAACACCATGGAGCTGGAAACAGTAATTTTCCTTCATCTCTGTAAACAAGAAAATTGGTCTAATTCTGAAGTTCTGGATGATGGAGTGGGTCTGAGCTGGTGATCATGGTGGATGATGGTGTTCTGTGGTCTGCAGACAGCAGCTGGTAGTGGAAGGAGAGCTGGTGTCACTTGTCCTCATTCATTCACAGGGGCAGCTCTGAAGGCCATGTGGAAACATGGTGTGCTCAAACTTGTGCCTGTCTGCTCAGGGAAGAGGTGTCCCTGTCACAGAGGGTGCTGCCACCTCTCTGAACCCTTCACTCCCTGTCCAGAGCTCAAAGGAGCACCTCGTGAAACAGAGATACTTCCTTGTGAGAAAGGACTGAAAGTTCCCAAATATCATTCCAGTAGCCTTCAGCTTTGCTTGCCTTTTCTGTGGCAGCTGGAGGTAGAAAGATCTACAGCCCATGGGAGCCAGCAAGCGGGTCAGGAAGTGGTGTAATGTTTGGGAAGGGGGCTGTGTGGTGCTTGCTCTTGGGAACAAGGAGACCATCCTAGTTTAGGGGGTTAGACAGGATTGTCAAGGTCTGTCTGCCAAGTCTTTGGCGAAGGCCAGCAGCCTTACTAGTGAGGGACTACTTCTGCTCCTGAAATGAGCTTATTTAAGTGGTGGAGCTGACCCACACCAACATCTTTTACCACTGACTAGCCAGAGGTCATTGAGGGTTTGTGGCTATGGGAGTAGTAGCTGAGGCAGAGGATGATGTGGCTGTACCTCTGTTTCCGAGAGAGGAAGGTAATGGTTATTGTGACAACTGAAAGGCTGGTGAAGCACAGGGGTGTGACTGGAGGAAGGCACTGTGGATGGATATTACCCTACAGAGGGTCTCTGGCAGAGGCCATGTAGACCTGGAACAGCTGGAGTGCATGGGAGAGATGATTTGTAGGCTGGAGCTTCAGCTGATGTGTTAGAGAGGCAATGAGGCTGCCAGTGTGGTGGAGTTCTCCAAACAAGTAGGAGACTACAAAGGGCAGTTGTGCACCTTGGGTGAAGGACCTGTACTCGTGTGATTGTGGGGGAAAGCGACTGCTAGTGGAGGAGACCTAAAAATAAAAGCTGGTTTTGCTGAAGAAGTGAAAGAAATGGAAACAAAAGAGATGCCAGTAGAGAGGAGCAACTAGCCCCCACTAGAAGAGAGGGGTAACCCACAATGAGTGCTGAAGAATGGTGCTAAAAAAGGGGCACAAACACTGAGAAACTGGGGTGCTGGAGACAGAGCAGAATATCTGTAGTTTCAGGAAAGAAAATCAGGTGAATAAGCATATGGTAATGGATATGTGTCAGCAGGTAGAGGAGAGAAAGAAAGGACTGATGCCTATTTGCATGGGTGATATGTAGTAAAACAGTGCCTGATCTGTTTGGGATATGGAGTTGGATCAGCTAGAGACAGCTGAAATATACCTGTGTAAACTGTTGTGAGTCTGCAAAAAATGCAGCAGCTTGAATTAATCATACCCGTTGCAAAAGTGAGCATCTTGGGGTAAAAGAAACATAAATACTGTTGAACGTGATTGCTTACTCAGGAAGGGCAGAGATGGAATATAATCATGTCCACGTATGCAGAAATATTGCTATATTTTGGTGAAGAATCTGGTAAGGATAGCACAGGTTAAAACAGGACATGTGCTGGGAAAATAGATTTGGCTATGAGTTTCTAGCACTGAGGTTGTGGTGGCTTTGATTTCTCAGGTATAGATTGAAAAATTACAATAAACTGTGAGCAGTAATGGCCAATTAATTATTTCTTCAGATTGTTCTTCTGCCTTCAGTCAGCTTTGGTGTTGCTTCTTTTTGGTGCAGAAACTAGAAAAGTTGTAGAATGGACCATGAGTTGATTAATTTTTAAATGAAATGGAAGAGTAAATAAAACTACCCTTGCAGCTCAGTTTATTGATTTCAAAAGGGTGAACTTCTTGGAGAGGTTGATGTGCTCAGCTGGGTTAAGGGGATCAGCCACTCAGATGTGCAGGAGTTCTCTAAGTACAGGGTGCTGCAGCTATTGGGGATCTGTGCATCAGGAAAGGGCAGGGGGCCAGCTAAGCAAGGGTTTCTGTGCTTAAATTAACAGAAAAGGAAAAAGCATGTGCTGGTTAGCTATGAAGAATATTTGCCCAAGACAAAAGGATATGCATGAGTTTCCTAAACAGTCAAGAAATCAGATTCTGGGATTGTTTGTTGACACCAAAACCAGTTTTTCATTTGTTCTTTGAAGAAAATAAAAATCAGGGAGGATTATATGGTAGTTGGTTCATACAATAGACTTCATACAAAAGACAGAATTTAATGACCCAAGACCAATCTGTCTGTCTGTGGTCTTAAGATGAAGAGATGTTTGCAAATATGCAAGTTGTATGGTTCAGGATGGAGACAATGTTTAGGCTATTGTGTACAAGGGGGAGATGAAAGCAGACATGCATAAATAAAATCTGTTGGGGGGTCCTGGCTGAGCATTGCCTGCTGCAATCATTCCCCAGCCGCAGGCAGCGAGGCAATGCTCGAGACTCAGAAGTCTCCCTGGCTAGCAGCCACTTTATTAATAGATGGGGCCCTCAGCTCTACTCTATCTGCACAGAAATTTTTTTCTCGATCCCCTTTTCGTCTGTGTTTGCTGTGTGACTCAGTACCCCACATCTGAAATGGCTGCAGGTGCCCCAGACATGCTGTGGCTGTTTGAAGTCAGGCAGTCCCTCAACAGACTATACAAAGATGAAGGCACTTCTTTTACAGAGAGCAGTTTGTTCCCACTCTCCTCACCACAGTGGGGCTTTCCCTTTGGGAGGAGGTTCAGGGGAGTAGTCCATGCAGGCCTCCTGTGAGGAACAGGTGATGAGTTTTCTCCCACGAATGTCTGCAAAGTGGCATCTTCTGGATTTTTTTGAGGAAGGCCTTTAATGTGACAATTATGCACAATGTGAGATGGCAGAATGCTAGAGGAAGCTGTTAGCCAGTCACTGTTTGGTCTTGTGGTGCCTGTTGTCATTGTTTATTTACACATCAACTTATTTTGGGTGAAGAAAGATCTAACTCATGTGAGTGCAGCATGTGCCAGCAGAGGAGCAGAAGTTTGCAGTGTATTTGTGCTGTGTTTGCATTTTAACTTCTTGCACTAATCTTTGTTAAGAGGTTTCTATTCTTCTCTGCTCTGCTTTCTGGTTCCTCAAGGAACTGCTTTAATAAAATACATGACCCAGCGTCAGTCCTGCATAGAGCGACTCTGGCTGCTCTCCATGAAAATCTTCATTTCTCATGAACTGTCAGCAGGGGAGTGTGACAGATACATCTGTCACAGGGAACTGGTCTGCTTCTGGCAGCTGCTGCTGGTGGCTGCCATGGCTTGGGTCAAGTGCTTGTTCCTCTGACTTGTGCACCCACATCCATTGTGTAGGTGTTTTCGGCATACTGAAACGAGAGTCAAACTGCACAATGACAACTGCACAAAGAATTATGAGAATGGGGAGTAAGAACCTATATTTTTGGAGTTTTGTAGCATTATTGCATAGCTACAATGACTCATCTTCCTTGGTGTTTCCTGGTCCAGCTTCTTTTCTATTAGAAACATTTAGAAAGTGAATAGGGAACATGTGCAAAGTATCCAACTGTATCCGAGTGGATCACTGATGGGGAGAATGGCCGGTGTGAAACTTGCCTGCTATACCCAAAGCCCTTGTGGATTTCTGGTCTAACTTGGAGTGAGGAGGCTGTTCAGGCATGTGCTTTGGGCTCCAAATTGGTAGGAACTGGCTTTAAGTACCAACGAAGTTTCCCACTACCAAAATAGTGGAACAGTGCAGCAGAGAACTTGCCACTCTACGAGCGTGTTCAGCTAACAGTTGTGACTGTGTGTGCCCTAGAAGTAGGTCATGAATGCATCTGCTGAGTTGAGGTCTCCCAGGAACACAGATTTTTGTGCTGCTCGCCTTGGAAGAGGTGAGGTAATGTATCCTATTTGTGTCAGCCAGTCTAGTTTGTAAGGTGTACCATGGTGCTGGAGTCCGGGTGTCCTGACTGGAATTCAAAGGCTGCTGTTCCCCGGCAGGTCAGCAGCACAGAAGCACAGTTTTGATCCCTGTCTTGTGCAGAGAGAAGGCTGTAGCCAGAAGTCTATTATTTAAAGCATTCTCCTGGGGCACTACAGGCTGCTTTTGCTGTAGATCTCTTCCGTGCTCTTCTCTTTTGGCTTTGAATAACATTGCTTGCAATTTAGCTGGCCTTCACCTTAGTGCTTCACAGACTGTCACATTAATGCTTGGCCTTTAAAAAAAAAATAAAGTCCCTCAGTGTTTCTGTTTCCCTTTGAATTCTAGCTAAAAGTTACACTGGAAAAAAAAAATGTGTGTGCTTATGCAAAAAGATGGCAAAAAAATAGCATTATTGATAGATTTGCTAACTGTCCTCATGTTAAGGTTGCATTAGCAATACTTTTTATCTTTAAATCAATGAGGAGTTTGAATGCATAGTCTCAGAACAAACCTGTATTCTCCTGCCAAAAGACTGAAGTGTGGAATGTGTTCCTGCCAGTTACATGATATTTCTTTCTGTGTCTTTGAGCTTTATACTATCACCCATTGTCACGATATGGTATCCTATTCAATTCCAAATAATTTGGCAGGCCTGTAATCACTGGCTTTTCCTCACTCTTGGATTATAGTGATGTTGCTTGGAGAATGTGCTATGTCTAGTAAAAGTCAAGTACTCCCTCCTTTTAGTTTGTCTCCAGATGTGATAAGAGATGTTTTTCTTTTACGTTCCTGCTTGAAAAAGTCATTCTGTGGTGGTGGTGGTGGTGTGGGGGACACCACTGAAAGGGTTAAGTGGCTTTGAGCGCTCGCCGAGATCCCGATTCTGGGTTGTTCTAAGTGACGAATTCTGGGTCACTAACAATGGGAATTGTTCTGAATAATCTGATAATGTTCTCCTCGCTTGTATTGCTTTGTTTCAGGGTGTTGTCACTTCATATCTGTCTGGAAGTGAGGTAGTGGAAGGAGTTCTGGAATAATTCAAAACTTTTCCTTTGCTCTTTATCCGAAATCTTTGGCCTGTGCTGTTGTGTGCTGGGATGCCCAACCCTCCTGAAATGCAAAGGGAATTCATTCTCTCTCCCCTCAAAGAACTCAGGCATCTAAGTCTGAGAGGTAGCTTTTTATTGAATTTTCTTTTCATTTGCATGCATCTGGCCTGTCAGAGCAGTCTGTGAATGACAATGTTCTGTTCAAAACCAAAGCCAGAGAAACATCATCTCTGGGAAGGAACATAAAATATGTGGTGAGTGCCACAAACATCTACGAGATCAGACATTTCATTTGGCATTCCTTTGGGGAATACATCCCACAATTTGACTCAAAAGAATATGTCTTTGTTACTTGGAGCCATTTGATATCTCCTCTGATCCAAGGATTGTTTTAAACTTTAAAAGCTCTCGTAGTCCACCTGTATGGGAAGGGTGGGAGTTTAACCCTTTTGTCTTCGTGCAGCACTTATGGACAGTCAAAATGCTTCCCTTGTAACCTCTCTCTGAAACCACTGGCTCAACCAGATGCACCTTGAGTCTTTTATGTATTTTTAGTTCCCGTGACCCTGAGGCCTGGTGGCTTCACAATGGGCAAAGGTTTTGGAGTTCAAAAGGCAGACCTGTGTCTAGGAAAAAATCTTGTCAGCTGGAGCCCAGATTTTTCCACTGCCCTAGATGAGTTTTGCACAGTAGTCACTGTCAATTTACACAATGGGTTTGGATCTGGGACAAGTTATTAGCCATTGCACTCAAATGGTTGAGAGCTTTTTGCAGTCCTTCGTGGAGCATTTTCAGGATATATAACTGTTTTTTGATGTTCTTATCTGGGTGTGTGACTGAGAGAGTCCAAGTTTTGCTAGGGAGGGGGAAATACGGGAGAAGAAATCTGATTTACAGGTGGTTTTGGCTCTTCTAGACATGCATTTTGAGTGCATTGGAGTTATTGCATCTGAATGCTTTATTGCTTGTCAGCTGAGCAAAGGTAACTGAGCCCCAGGGATGAGGCTATATGCACTAACTGAGCTCTCACCAAAGCCCCTTTCCTCAGAGCTCCCTTTAGGTTTGTGTTAGACCTGTTAAGATTTAGAGCTTCAATCTGCCCTCCCCCATGCTGCTTTATGGCACTTAGAACCAAATTTTGCCCTTGATGCAACATGTGAGCTTACTGCAAACTTCAGTTTCTCTTAGCTTCGCTCTCTGGAAGCTTGGCAGATTACGACCTGCCAAGAGACAATATGAACAGTCCTCAAAGCTTGGACTGTGCTTTTTTCTTCTCTCAAGAAAGCATAGAGTATGGAAAGACAAGGGGGAGTCATGGATCTCATAAAATATATCTCCCCTTTGGCTTGGATTATAATAACAACATGTCTGAGTCACCACATGGTACACTGATATGAAGCAACTGCCTGCAGAAAAACCAAAGCCATGCATTTTTTCTGAAAAATGAGGGGGAAAGAAGAAATAAAAAAACCATTTATTTTCATTCTTTTGGCTAGCCTAATTTTCTTCTATTTCTCATTAACCTTTAGAAAATAAAGCTAGCTTTCCTGAGGGAAAATAGCACTTCTTTGCCTCACCCCACTAGAGCTGCCCTTCAGCAGCCAAATTTAGCTAAAGGCATGCAGTGGTTTCTAGGCCCACTGAGTTGAATCTTACTTCTGGTCTGCAGGGGTCCTGCCTGTGTGCCCCACAAAAGCTATTGCTGAGATTATGGAAAATTGTCCATCTCTTGAGCCGGATGCAAAGTCCCCTGGAGGACAGTGTAACCACTAGGAGTGCTGAATGGATTTCTTGTTCATGATTGCTGTTCAGATCCCAAGACCAAAAAGAGATACCATATCCTTTCCAAGGCCCAAGCATGGAGTTCTGTTCTAGCCTCAACCTTTGAAGTTGGTTATCTGGGCTCTCTGCCCTCTGAGGAGGAGGTGATGAGCACCCCAGAGGCTGGTTTGTCCCAACTACCAACTTCCTTCCATTGGAGTTCATTTCTCCAGAGCCTGTCACAGGAGACTACCATAAATACAGATGTTCGTCACCTAGAGGTAGATGTGATGGATGCCATACAAATTTGGTGGCTTCTGTAAGTGGTTTCTCTTGTGGTTTAGGGATCACAGGTCTGCTTATCTTGTATCTTCACAGAGGAACATGGGGTTTTAAACTCCAGTTTCTTTATCTTCAAATCACCACAGATGTGTAACAGATGGCTGGATTTTCATCTTGGGTGATGCAAAGAAATCAAAGAGTGGAATCACTTGGGTTAGAAAAGACCCATAAGGTCATTGAGTCCAACCATTAACCTAATACTGCCAAGTCCACCACTAAACCTAAGTGCCACACATGCATGGCTTTTAAATACCTCTAGGGATGGTGACTCCACCTCTTCCCTGGGCAGCCTGTTCTTGATGACCCTTTTGATGAAGAAATTTTCCCCACAATTCAACTAAATCCTCTCCTGGTGCAACGCAAGATCGTTTCCTCTCATCCTATCATTTGTTACACGGGGGAAGAGGTTGATATCTATGTGTAAGCTTTAAAGGAGACCACCAGAAACATGCAATGTAACTGAGTTTGTGTACAGAAGTGTGGGTGAGTCTGTGTTTTGTGCTTGAGATTGTGTAGAGAATTTCTCTTCTCTCCAGAACAAAGCAGCGACAGCCTGAAAAATTGGGAACATGGCATGAAGATATGCCAAAATGACACTTTAGATACATATATTTGGTTCTGGTACTAAGCCATCATAATGGCTTGGTTAAAATGTGGAGATCTGCTTCTGAAGGACCCAGAGAATGCAATCTAGAGTTAAACTGTGTCCTCTGTTTGCTTCCAATCTGGCCTTGCCTGGTGGCATTCAGTGCCATGCACTGGTAGTGCTTCATCTACTTACGTGTCTCTGAAGTGTGTGGTTGCATGTGATATTTTAGGAATGGCCTATGTGGCCCAGCACGAAGATTTGAAGAAGTGCTTGGGCTCAGTTGTGGTCTAGGAGCACCACAGCCGTGTTAGTGGAAGACTGTCCCTGGGATGAGTAGAACTTTCCAGAGGTACCCATGTTGATGTCTCTCCCCATCTTTTCTTGAAGAACAGGATGTAGAGCTCATCAGAAACATTTCAGCAAACAGAGGTTTTGTCAGAAATTGCAGACCTGTCTTTCCATTGAGGACTATTTCAGGAATACTTCAACCTGAATGATTTCCAGTGAGGCAAATGGAAAAGGGTTGACACAGGCTATCCCAAGGGGAGCTTACTGCCCAAGCTTTCCAGAGGCTTTCATGCTTGCTAGGTAATTGGTTTTCCAGGCCGTGGGATCTCATAAATAGGTTCATCCTACCTGTCTTCCTCCTCCATGCAAAATGATGGGATGCATCAGCCTCTGGTTGCATCTGTCTCCTTGTATTAACTACAATAGAAATTTTCCTGGTTTACAATAGGCACCTAATTTTTGGGCCTTAAAGTAAATCACAGATCCCTCACCATGTGCCCAAATTCTACATAGGATTGGAGATGGAGAAAAGGGGGATGAGGAAGAAGTCAGTGTTTGCTTGCGAGGAGAGATGAACCTCAGTTTTCTGTGAGTCAGAAACTTGTCCATGGCTGTGGTTGTGTAGGTGCCTAACTTGCTTAAGAGCTGAATGCAAGAATAATTTGTAATATTGGTCATCAAGCTTGCAGATATATGACAGATGGTATCTTCCCTGTAAGCCACTAGATGGTGATCTTTATATTTGTTAGCCACGTGCCTAGGTAGGCGAAGACACTACTTTTTATAGAAACCCTTTATTTTATTTATTTTTTTTTTCACCACAAAGAGACCTCAGTGCACTTCCTACAAGGAAAGTGAACATGGACCCATTTGCCTGAAACCAAAACACTTTCCTCTTACTGTAAGAATGGAAAGTGAAATTGCTTTTGGTCAATGTTTGAATGGAGAGGAGGCTGGTGATCTGCTCCCATCCTTCATCTGCAAGTCAGGCTCTGCCCATTTGGAGTGTCAGCATCATCTGAAGTGTACTGGTGCTGGTCTGCTGAGTTCAGCCCTCTGGACTGCTCCTTTGCAGGGTCTGCTAGCAGCTGGGTGCATACAGTGGTTGTAGGTTCACAGACAACACCTGGAGATCTAATGCATTCAGAATCTCCTCTTTTGGCTTGCCTGCGTAGTTACCCTTGGGAAGCAGACAAGTAGGACTGAGTTTGTTTTAATCAAAAGGTAACCATGGCAATGTTTGTATTGGAAACACCTCAACAGGGGTGCCTCATGCTGATGTTTGTACTCAGACCTGAGGTGCTGTGTGTGTCTTGGGCAGGTTCTGATGTGGCCTTCTTGGTCACAGACTAATACAGGTTGGAAAGGACCTCCAGAGGTCCATCACTTCAAGCCCTTGCAGAACAGGGCAAAATTAGTTCAGGTTGCTCAGGGCCTTCTTGTCCAGTCCAGTTTTGAGCTTCTCTTGAGGATGGAGATCCCACAACATCTCTGAACAACCTGTTCCAGTGCTTGACTGCTTGACTGGCCTTAAATTTGAATCTTTTTTTCCTAAAATCTAGCTAGATTTTCTCCCATTGCAGCTTGCATTGTTCAAACAGAAAACTACCTTTGAGTAACCAGGGCATAAATTTTAGAGTGTCTGATGTAAATGAAATGACATCTTATTTCAGTACTGCAGTCACTTAAGTTTAAAAGTAATGTTGAATTATTGGTCCTTCTTAATGGGAGGCTAAGGATCTAATTTATCATCACCCTGTACCTTGAGGCATCATTTTTAGCAAATGAAAATATTTGTGGTGGCAGATTATAAATGTGTCAAGGAGACAGGGCAAGAAGCCCTGGGAGAAGCTGCTGCATCAGTTGAATCCATACCAAATTTCCCAAAGCCTCAGGGTGGGGGAATTGAGGGATCCTTTGTAGAGTGCAGTGCTCTTTGCTGTATTTTTCCATGATATCTGCTTTTTCTGGTTCTGGTCCAGGCCGTCTGTAGAAGTTGCAAAGTGTAGCACAAATGGGCCCCTGTTATGATGCATCTTCTTTGCTCTAACTGGTGGCAGACAGTAAAGGGACTGAGAAATGGTGCCAGCTGGTCTTGTAGCACAAGAGGACAGTGAGGTTAGCAGGAGTGCTTGTTTGGGGGTGCCTTCATTTCAAGGGAGCAACACACTGAGTCGTAAGCACTTGGAGTTCCTGTCTCTAGACCAACCTGTCCTGTCAAGCACTCCAAGGGTGCTGAAGCTCAGCCAGAAGTGTGGCTGCATCACTGCACTGCCATATGAGGTGAGAGCCATGGTTTGCCAGGGCTTGCAGCAGTGGCCTCAAGATTTGTGTTGTTTCTTGGAGGAGAGGGCAATTGCTGGAACACTTTAGAGAACACATCAACCTGCAGGATGCCTGACTTCTCTGGGTCTGAAAGGTAGTGGAAAACTTGATGGGCAGCCCAAAGAACAGGCTGGTCTGATCCTTGTAAGGCACATTGTTTCTCCAAAAGCTTTCCAACTGCATTTCTGCTGAGGTACATGTGTAGACATCTGTAAAGGAAGGCTTGTTAGCTCTTCCCAGCCAGATGGAAGTTCCAAAATCTTGCCTCTCCCTTCCCCCACACTTAGATGACTAACCTTATTCCAGTGAAATCAAGGTCAGTGTGACCAGAGAAGATGTAACACAGCCAGAACTATTCTGGTGTGGGTGAGCCTCAGCCAGCACCCAGAGCCCATCTGTGTGAGAAGGGCTTGTATGGGCCTGGACCAAACTGCATCCAGTTTGTGCCCTGAGCTGTGATGCACAAAACATTTGACCCTCCAAAGCACAAGCCAGCCATGACTCTGTTTTCTCCCATACTGTCAAACCAAAACGCTGGAGAAAGGCACAAGCTTAACTCTGAACTGCCTCAAGCCAAGTAGGAGCATGATTCCTAAAGCCAGCTGACAGATAAGCCTAGCCCAAGTCTGTTGTGCCAGCTGGGAGAGCATCAGACACTAGATTTTAGTCAGGGCTCGCCTGCCACTTTCTTGTCCCTTTTGGTTTTGGGGATGTAGGACATGGCAAGGCTAGAGTGCTGTTTCCTTCCCTCAGTCTTGAGAGAGGTGAACAGCTGCGCTTCACCAGCTGATCAGAAATGCTCACGGATGTATTTACACTGGGGTGATGCCTTTGCCCCCAGAACCTCCCCTTTCAAGCTGTTCTGCTGTGTGATGGACCCCAAGGGATGGCTCCTGGAACCCTGGGCTCACAACCTCATCCCTTGCTTTCCTTGCTGTAGGTTTGCTTCGCGCACTTTCACACACGCGTGCGCACACACAGGACGCGCCGTGTGTCTCTACACACACCCCTCTGGGCTCTTTCTTCCTTTTTGGCTTCCTCTCACTGCATTGTTTTAAGTTGGTGCCTGGGCTGACCGCCAGTTTAAATTTCATCTGCCTCTCTTCTCCTCCTCCTCCTCCTCCTTCTCCTGTGCCCCCCTCCTCCTCTCCCCCTCCATCCCCAGAAGTGATACTGTTTACTTTCTCTGCTGCTTTCTCAATGTCTTTGTACGCACTGCAAGGGATATAATCACCAGCTGTGGAGAGCTTTCTGAAACTCGAACTTATTCCTCAGTGCCCCGGGCGAGCGACCTCGCCATTAAAAATAAATAAATAAATACAACAATGCAGTATTTAAAGACAAGAAAATGCATGTTTTACATCTCGAGCTGGATCTTGAACAATCATGCTTCTTTTCTCCCTCCCTCATGTGGAATCAGTGGGCTTATATATAGATGGACAGCTATTTCGCTAGGGGAAAAAAGGCAACCAAAAAAACCCCCAACTTCCCCACCCCCCCAAAAAAAAAAAAAAAAAGAGAAAACCCAGCCCCTATGAGCAGCATTTTCCTTTTTTTTAATATTCCCCCCCCCTTCCCCCCCATTTTGTTGTGGTGCTGTTTCACTTTAATTTTCCCCTTGGACAAGAGGAGGAAGAGTCCAGTATGGAAGTGTCAGACTTCGAAGGGCACTTTGTCTGCCGGACAAAGCCTCTACAGCACTAAGGCGAAGAAAGATTAGGGGATAAAAGTGTTTGCCAGGATCCCCTCTTCCTTTTCTCCTTCCTCTGTGTGTGTGCGTCTCTCCCTTTCGGGGAGGAGGTGAAAGGGAGGTCAAACCGTGCCTACTGACCTCTGCCCCTTGCCCCCTGTGAACCAGAGGGAAGCCTTTGAAGTCGTAAAGTGCCCACAAAAACAGCAAACCAAACATGCCGCTGGCTTTTCCCTCCCCTTCTCCCGGCCGCCAGCTGCTTAATGGAAGGTGACAGCGCGGAGGCAGCGAGACGGGGGCGCGCCTCCGCCCGGCCCCGGCGGCCACTTAATTGGCACCTCAAAAGCCCACACACCCCGCACAGGGGAGAGCAGGCACCACCAAAAGGTGAAAACAAGCCCCTGCTGTCTCTCCTGCTGGCCTCTGAGCAGCTGTGATGTGGCTGAGGGAGAACTCGTGCCGGGGAAATGCTGGGTGCGGTGTGCTGGGAGGTCGCTAGTGGCTGGAAAGAGGTGGGAGAGGTTCCCTCGTGGGTGCTGGTGCTGCTCCTTCTGCTGTCACAGCCTTAATAGGACAGTCAAGGTTCCATGAGAAACAGGCAGAAGAAACTGAAAAAGTACTTGCTTCTCTTTCCCTTGACATTTGGGCCATTTCTGGCTGCAGTCCCAATGCCAACAGCAAGTCGAAGTTTGTGGTGTGTTGTCTCATGTGGCAGTAAGTAGGGTCCCCAAGCACAGAGCATGGTAGCCTTGAATGAGAGGTGGGGGTTTTACTCTAATACTTGGAGCATGGCACCTGTGTTGTTTCTGTTGTTATCTTTGAGGTCTTCATCTTAACTCTGGGAGGTGTGACCTGAAACGTTTTGGATGCTTTGAAAGGATAGGGAGTTTGTTCTCTTTTGTGTGTGAATGCCTTCTCGGTTTCCTCCTGGACAGAGGGTTGTCCCTGTTGGGAGCTGGGTGGCCAAGCCCCAGCCAGTGGGCCTGTGAGCCTCCACCTGAAGGAGACTGAGCCTGGCGAGTTCTGCTGTGAGCCCTGCTCTTCCTTCCAGCAAGCCGGTGCCTTGTGTGAGATGCCAGACTATTGCTTTGGCAGATTGCTGCTTGCTTTTAAAATTTTATGGTTTGTTCACTGTCCAACAGCTCTTTCCTCTTGGTGTATTGCTGGGGTTTGCTGTGACCCCCCACTCACATGACATGGGGGTCCTGCCCCAGGACCTTGAGCACCTCCTCCAACAGCAGGCGAGTTGTCAAACTCTGTTGCTTTGTGCATAGGGTAACACTCTCATGTACCAAAAATTATCCCTAAACCCCCAAAAGTCTGGCTCTAAACCTCAGAAAACAAGGCTGGCTATTAGCTGAGAAAAAACAAACAAACAAACAAACAAAAAAAAACACAGAAAAAAACCCCAAAAAACACCAAAAAGGAAAAAACCCAAACCACCCATCAGCCACCTTTCCCATCTACTGCAGGTATGCTTATGCTGGCTGCAAAACAATTGCAATCATGAGCCATGCACAAGTTCAGTAGTTTCAGCTGCCTTTTTCCTGTGCTTAGTGTAGTTTTTACCCTTGGATGCTGGGCAGGAAATCCCAGCCCAAATGAAGTCAAACTGAGATTTGTCATTGACTTTGTGGAACCTGGGACTTTGCTCCTTATCTGCAGCAGCAGCATTCAGGGATTCATATAGAATAAAACCCCTCTGGCTCTCGTTCTTCCTATGCCTCTGAGTGCCCAGATAAGCCCTGTGGGCTCCAGCTGGCATTTCTGATCTCATTTGTCTGGGGCCTGATAAGGTGTTACAATGTCCAATGGACAAAATCCTGTTCTGCAGTTTTACCTTCTCTTTTCCTGTATATATATTTTTTTTTTCATACTGGAAGAGAATGTGGCATTCGTGGCTGATAACCTGTAAAGAATACAATGGTTAACTATAGCAAAATAATTTATGTGTTGTGTGGTAGTAGCAACTGATGCTCAATGCATCTAGAACTGAAACTGCTCTTTTTTAAAATATAGATTCAACCATGTCCACCACAACTGTTTGTATGGGTTTAGTCAACACCTTTTAGTCCTTCTGAGCTCAGTAAAATCTTCTGTTTCTCATGTATAGTTATTGTATGTGCATTGTATTGTATGGTGCTCTCCATAGCACCTCTATAGAGGATCTGATTTTATCATCTGGACTAGCTGAGCTTTTACTCCCTCTCCTTTTGAAAACAGGACTGTTTCATATGCATGTTTAGTGATGTAGACTCTAGAAGTAGATTCTCCCTCTTCCATCTTTAATGTGTGCTAGACTTCTTCATCCAGGTTCTAAAATATTTTTTTTAAAAAAATAAAGAAAAGTAGTGTTTGTTACAGCTTTGCCATTCCAGTCTATGAGGCAGCATCAGGTTCCCCATCTCATATTCAGTTATTTCCCTCTGGGCTCATACCATGCTTACCACATAGAGAAGATTTCAGGAATTTGCTGTCATTGTGTAATAGTCACCATTTAGTGTAGGGAACCTATGTCCAGCTGCCTAAACATTGAGTGTGGACTAAGAAGAGGGGAAGGCACCTCTGGGGGTGGTTTGGACCACATAAGTAGAACAGGAGCTTGGTTCCTACCCTCTGGGCTCTGAATCATGCTCAAAAAATGACTGCCCCTCTCTCTGGAGTTTGCAGGGAGTCTCAGTTTCTAATTTGGCTATCTCAGTGCGGTCCACATGGTGAAATAGTGTCAGGACCCCCCTGCGTGTTTACTTGAACATCCATTAGAATAAGGCTGTGCTCCCAGTGTCCTCAGGCTCCTCTTTGAGGGGAGCTTTTTTAGGAATGGCTGCTTGTTAATGTATTTTTCACCTCAAGGTCCAGCTTTGATGTAGGACCTGCTTTCACAGATCTGTTTATTTGTGTTTGTGTCTTTGTTTATTTAAGGGGTAGCTCTTTTCTGTCTCCTCTTCAGACTTGGTTCTCCGTGCATATGGTGAAGAACATTTTTTGCTTGAGTGAGTCACTGCTTTAATTTCTGTGACTGCCTGCTCATTGCAGCATTGTCAGGAGCCAGTGTCTCCATGGGTCTCTGCTCCACATTTACCCTTGTGCAAAGTTTGACTTTGCTTTTTGAAGAAATGCCTCCTGCTTTAGTGCCAGGTGTGCTCGAGTTCCCTCCCTGCTTGCCAATACCTTTGTTTAGGGAGGGCAGACAGTGCTGGCCCAAGGGAGGTTCTGCCCATGAGGAAGCCAAGTCCATCTTCTGCAGTGACTTGGTTTGAGCCTGACTTTGTGTTACAAATTCACATTCCTAAAGAGTCTGAGTATTCCCACTTTTATGACCCCAGATTTGTGGCCTAGGATGCCAGGAGACTAAAGGGCCACATTTTGTTCCAAGATCAGAATATCAAAGCTCCTCCATACTTGTCTCTGGTTTTGCTGGGTGCTCTTAGGTAAGATAAATTCACCCCTGCCTGTCTTTGTGTGGCTGGCTGCAGTGCAAAACAATGACATTTCCTTTGCAAAATTACAGCAATGGAAGGATTTCCCCTTTAAAGAGTTTTCTTAGTATGATTTCATAGTTTTGCCTGCTGTGTCCATAGCTATGCCTGCTATTTGAAGGTGAACATTCCTGTGAGTGAGCTAACTCCCCATGAAGAGAATGGACACCTTCTTATTTTACAAATGTCTTTGGCAGCCTGTGATCCCTTCAATTGTCCTACAGTATGGGCACCCCTGCACCCCAGGGTCTCAAGGCTTAACTCCCATGTCAGTTCTAGTCTGCATGGTTTCTTGTAGCACTTCCTTCCATTTGCTGCCCTTTTCCCACCCAGGCATTTAGGCAGCTTCTCTTGTTCCCTTTTCCTTAAACACTGATTTCATCTTGGTAGCCTGCAAAATAAATAGAAGTACTGCAAATACCTTGCCTTTGGGGGGATTTTTTTTCTGGGAGGGGGTCTGTTTGACCAAGCACTAAGCTAAGGATATTAATCTCAGATAAAATCTCTAAACCATCCTGCTGATGATCACATTAGTATCTCCTGATTCCAAAAGACTTTGTATAGTCTTTGCTACTTTTGAAGAGTTTGAGAGATGAAAAGACAAGCACCGAAACCTTCTCTTCTGATCTTAGTTCCTTCAGATACCTCTTCTAGTGTTCTAGAGATGGTGAGATGCTGCAAAATGCTCAAAGATTATCCAAAAACATGAAGGCCACATGGCTGGGGAGACTGGATGCTGATCTGTGGTGCAAAGGCATTTTGTGATGGCATTATTTTAGCAGGTGTTTCTCAGCTGCCTCTCACTTACCATTTTGGTACCTGCGGTGTCATGAGAATGTAGTGGGTGGGATAATGTTGTCAATGCATAGTATGACTGCAAAATCTCCAAACACCAGAAGTTTTATCTCAGTGGACCAATGAGACCCTTGGTAAACAGAGGTCTGGCAATCTGTTTGCCCTGCCTGATACACATTCAGTCTACATGGCATGAGTCTTGGCGTCATCATGCTACTGTGTGGTTTGTTTTCCTTCAAGTTTGCAGCTGGAAACCAACCCAGAAAAGCCCATTTATCTCTGCTTTGTATTTTCTCCTGCAGGTGACATTGAATTCACAATTGCCAGCCTTTGAAAAATAGATTTATTAAGCACCAGATTTCGCTATCTCTTTTCTCAATTTCTATCACGATCATAAGGTAGACAACAGGGGTTGTAACCCCAGCAGAGAGCTTATATTTCAGTATCTAATGCTGGAATTCCTGTGCACCAGACAAACAGTGCAAGCTCTGGGACCAGCTGTAATGAGCACAATTCTGGGAAGCATTGACTGCACCATTTTTAGTGTCCCTGCATTTAAAGGGCAGGTTGGTTTCTGCTGCTCGGCATTTTTAAAGGGCAGGTTGATTTCTGCTGCTTGCCATCTATCAACACGTAATCTGGTCAGCCAGTTCTTTGCTGAAATGTACATTTTTATTTCAGATCTTCTCTGAAGGGAGCTTCAGAGTGTGTAGACACAACAATGGGTACACTGCCACACAGGTTCCCACTATGTGCCACTCCTGTACTGAACATAAATCTTTAATTCCCCTTCTAGGAGCGACCTAAGGAAGCCAGAGTCCTGTGGTTGTACAAACATTCATACACACAGTCTGAAAGAAGCCATCAAGGATTATTCCTGGAGTGATTAGGGACAAGTCCTAACAAGCCTTCATAATAATGCAGACTATTTAAAGCTTCTGAGGGCCAGGATCATATGGCAAAGGGCAGGGTAAATGAAAACAGGGTAATTTCTGATGCCATGAACGTGCTAAAATGGGAGGTGGGGAATGTTTCTGTGAGTCTGTGGGGGGAGTTGACTGGAAGGAGGGGAACATTATAATAATAGTTAGCATTTATGTAACTCTTCATGTATTTAAACCACTGCACAAACACTGACTAGGGAGGAACTGGAATGCACTGCATGATACCCAAGGCAGAGCTATTTTATTTTTTTTATTTTTTGGTGTTGATCTAGGGTAACAAGTAGCTCTAGTGAGGGGAGCAGCAGCATGGCTTGCCTGGCACGTGAATGGTGTCACTTATTGCAGCAGGGCCAGAGGGATGCAGAAAGAAATGGGTGTGGCTGTGGTGAGTACAGCATTCCCTGGGGAACAATGGGGAAATCTGGCTCTGCCATGCCTTCTTGTGTGCCCTTACAAAGGTATCAAAGCCCTAAAGTGCCACTTAATTCTCCTTGACTGACCACATTTTGCCCTTGGCTTGCTATTATTTTGGAAAAACATGAACAAATAGGTGCAGTGATCAATAGCTCTGATTTCTCTCCCCATGGGATCAAGGCCAGGTTGGGGGATTTGAAGTCAGATGGAAAAAGGCATTTCCCCATGACTGTGATGGCACAATGAGGTGAGAACAAGTGCAAGTCCAGCCCTACCAACAGCAGACCTGTGGAGGAGCAGCAGCAGGGTGCCTGGCCACCCTCTCTTAGGACATGTGTGTCCTCCATCAGGTTGTTGTCCATCAGGCTGTCTGCCCTGCACTGCTGGGAGAGAATCTGTGATGGTACAACCAGGGCAGCAGCAAATCCTAGCAGCTACAACAGGCTTTTCTTGTGCCTCATTTCCCAGTATTAACCCAGGGTTTCTTTGTGCTACCTGCAACCTCTTACATGATTCCCAGAAGGTTTCTTTTGTCTAGTGGTTGAGAGGCTCTTGTGGGTTCTCTTGTGCATCCTCAGTTCCAGGATGCCTGGATACAGGTGCTTCTGCTTTTGAGATGACTGGGAGTTGGGTGGATGACTGAAATGGCAGGGAAGATGAGAGGAATGGGGCAACCTTTTTCTGGCTTCCTTACTGAACTGAAAACTTTGAGGACTTCTTTTTAATTTTTTTTCCCATGCAGAAGTATTCAAGGCTCTAGACTTAACACAAACAAAAAGAAAAGTGTATAGCAAGATAAAATCTCATTTCAAATGGAAAAAATCAGCTTTTCTTAAACAAAACAGAATGGCTTGATTTTTACTCACTTGTGTTTATTTTCTTCCAGAATGAACCAAGTCACCAGAATTACTAAAGTGGTTGTGTTCATCCACTGTTTAAAACCTTTGTTCTGTGGAAACGTTTCCCTGAAATATTTCTCTTAGTGCTCCCTCTGAGCATCTCTATGTTCATCATGCTTTCTCCGTGCAGGATGCAATACTGGGCTCATCCTACCCACTCCTTCCAAGATCCTTCTTTTGATTTTGATTTTTCTGAAAGATTTTACAAAGGACTGCTAAAGGAGTTGGGAGAAATCTTCTCAGTTCCAGTTTCTCCAGCGGAGAGGAGAAACCATCGACTTAATTTTCTGTTTACAGTTCCCATTTCTTGTGTTGTCTCCAGGGTGGAGATGGATTGAGAGGGCTGCTGTGGTGTCTAGTCCTGGGTGGAGGTTCCTGTATCCCATGTGCCTGGATTTATGGTAGATCTTGCTTATTCTTCCCAAGTGACATCTGAGTGCTACTTTACATAATGTTTCCTCTTCTCATTCAGGCTGCTGTGCAGCACTTAGCTGTTCCTGCTGACTCTCAGTTATGAAATATCTTCTTCTCTCTAAATAGAAAGGCCTGTCTTGGTTCTTGAGAGCTTCCTGGGGTGTTCCTACTTGTGGACTTTAAGTGCTGTGCAGAGGCCTTGCTCCCTGCAGTCCTGTTTTTGGCTGTTGCCAGAGAAGAGCTGCTGCCTCGAGTATTTTCTTGTGCCAGTGCCCTCAGCTGTTGCACACATTTGAGGGCCACCTTTTCTTGCCTTCTCCTGCGTGCTCCACTGTTTGATACCCAACCTAGTGGCTTGGAATCCTCACAAGAAGTGCCTTTGTCTTATTGATGGACTTGGCCCAGGTTGCAAATGTCAGCCCAAGGTGTCAAAGTGAGTCACTGCACACACGCGCATCTAGAGAGGATTTTCCATGCAACATGATGAAGTCATTGACAGCCGTGTTGTGCAACTGTCCATTATGAATCATGAGGTTCAGTGGCTGAGGAAGGCTCAGGCTGTGGGACCAGCTCGTGTAATTATCTCTAATGACATGAATATAGAACAAATTAATTAATAAATGGCATGTTCTTTCCACTCACTTGGCCCCAGTGGTCCCATTGGGCAGCCTAATGTTTTGTGCGTGTTGCTGGCAGGCTCTGTTAGGTCTCCACTTCTTTTGTGGGGGAGGTGAAGGAGTCTGTTCCTTGCCTGAGGGAGATGTCAATGAATCTGGCTACTGGCAGGTAACTATGGAGCAGCAAATCTTCCTAGTGTGAGCTCTCTCTCTTCCCCCTTGCTGCTTTGTTTTTGTTTTCTTTTTACATCAGTTCCTCTCCTGATTTTTGTCCCCTTTCTTTCACCCAATCCATATTCCAATCCATATTCCTCTCCTGATTTTTGTCCCCTTTCTTTCACCCTGCCCTCTCTTCCACTTTCCCTCCTCTGTTTCCTTTCCCTTTTATTCTGCACAGAAAAAAAAAACTTGTGCTAGAAGATAGTTTTTGTGTTTGTCAGCCAAAATTCTGTGCTCTCTTCCTGTAAATATTTCAATTTCATCATGAGACAGCATTAGTTTGTTAGCATTTTTTTGACTGAATGGGCAACATATTCTTCTAATGTTTGTTTCTTCTGGGAAGTTTTTCTTGGTGTTTTTTAATGTCTTAGTATTTTATTAGCATTTCCTCTTGCCAATGTTTTGCTGCGGAGTGCCGCCTGGGCTTACTATGAATGTTTTGGTATGAGGCAAAGAGAATTCATATTTCTGGACTATTTATTCCCTTGGTATGTGTTTTGGGCAAGACCCTGTCTCCATGAATATGCCAAAGGCAAAAATTCTCATGGATTCCTTTGGAGGAGCAGGACTGAGCCTTGCTTTTGCACCCGTGGAGGATTGCTGTGCCCCACAGGAATCCTTGAGGGAGAGGGCTGGCTTGGACAGGAACGGGTGGGACGGGATTTGTGCGTGCCATGTCCACGGGACAGGGCTCTGCTGAGACACACAACAGACCTGACCTGCTCACAGCACTGAAAGGCTCAGCATCACAAGCTTAAGTCCCCACTTTTTCTGTAGTAAATCCTCAGCACTTCTCAGAGCTCACAGTCAGTAATGCCAGCCTTGGCAGCACTCAAAAATAATGAGTCGAGTCTTGAGAAACACTGATGCTGAATGAAAACAATCACGAGACTGAAATATGTACCTGCTTCTTCACAGCTGCTGCCTGGTTTGGGAGCCTGTAACTGAATTCAGATGTTATCTCCGAGTTTCCCCTAGCATTCATGAAGGACAGAAAATGTTTTATATTAATAAAAATTGTACATTTCCCTTGATTTCAAGACCTGGAGTGTGGGAAATGGATTGGCTCTTGAAACGGTTGGGGTAAAGCAGGGAGGGCTGCTGTATTCTGAGGTGAGCTGGCATCCTGGGTGGAACACCAGTAGTGCAGGGAAGTGATGGGGAGGTGCAAGACCTTGTCTTCATCTGGTTAAGTTGGTTCTTTGGGATGGAAACCAGGGGCCTGAGTATGTGTTTCAGCTACTGATAAATAGAGAAATTATGACTTCAGAGAGAAGGAGACTGAAGATTGTGGAGACCTGAGGCTGAGCATAACCACAGCTGAAGTTGCATTGCTCTGAGCAGGGTGACTACAACAGAGGTGGGGCTGGTTAGAGGAGGTTGTGGCCACGTGTTATAGAGGCTGATGGCTCCCCTGAGATTCAGCATTAAAATGTTTCACAGAAAAACAGATAGCATGTGGTATTCAGTGAGCTGAGGGCTTGTACCACACCTAGGCTGGGACTGAGAGCTGACCTTATCTGCAGGTAGCAAGAATTTCTTGCATGGATTGTGTTTGTGTTAAGCTCATCTAATAGTGTTTCCTGCTTTTGAGCCCAGCTCAAAAAAAAAAAAAAAAAAAAGAAAGCTTCAGTTTTCTCATTTGACAGTAAAATGCAGGCAAGGCAAAAAATGAAAACCATCTCAGAAAAGTAGTAGAAAACAGCTCTGGTACCTTCCATTTTAAAAGACACAAATGAAAATATTTGATTAAAGTATTCTTTATTTTTCTCCACACCTTCTCATCAGCTTTTATTCTGTTCTGCCATGGAAAGTGAGGCAACAGAGGGAGAATGAAGGAAAACAAAGCTGGAGAAGTTTCTTGTGTTTTTAGGGGTTTTTACTTAAAAATTAGAAAAATTTGAGGAAGGGTAAGAGAAAATGCTCATAAATTTATTTTCTTTTGAAGAAAAACCACTGTTCATTTTAAAAAAATGTTTTAACAATTCAGTTGTTATTTGAGTAATTCCATACATGGAGAAAGAAGGTTGTTTTCAGAATTCAAATTCTGCAATTCAGAATTCGAGCGTAGGATCTTTGGTTCTTTTAAAATACAAATGTAGGTAAACATATATGAGCTAGAGCAGTTCCTGCAGAATAATAAGGCTATTTATTTGGAATAGCCCTTATTCCCCAGCTACTTATGATGTGTTTAGTTTTCAGTGCCTAACTGGAATGATGATTAAAAGCTCTGTCTGGACAGCAGCCGCTTGCCTTCAAGGCCAGTCTAACTTCCATCTCCACCATAAATAGCTATACACCGTTTGCCATGTTTCTTCGAAGAAGTTTTTTGGACAGTGTTATCCTGATTTTTCCAGGAATTTCCTCTCCCTTGTACTTGGAAAGTGTTATTAAGTGGTGCCTTTCTCTTTCCATGCCTATAATGCATCCCAAGGGTCCTGATGAAAGGCGCAGTCCAACGATTCAACGCTGAACATAAGCACAGTAACATCAAAGAAAAGAGAGGAGCGAGGAAAGGGTTTATAACCAGAAGGCTGCTGAACAATGTAGACCCCTTCATGTGCATCCAGGTGTGGTACCTCTTCCTAGGTCCCTTTGGCTTGGAGCTAAAGGACAAATCCATGGTGTACATGAGCCCTGGCTTTCGGTGTCGTGCCAGAGTGTTGGGTTGCCATTTGGGAGAGCTGAGGTGGAAATGGAAGCCAAACTACCCGTGGCTCTTGGTTGTCTCTCTATATGAGAAACCAGGTTAGAGAAGCATCTGCTTTTGAAGCCCTCAAATAATCATCCTCTCCTCAACAATTCTCAATTAATAATCCTTTTCTTTCTGTCCCTGTGGGGTGCACTGCACCATTTCTCAACAATGCATGCATTTTCTTTCCATTGAAATGCTATGGTTGGTGTTACAGTTTTCAAATTAAAAACTGAATGTGTTTGAATATTATTTCCCACACAAACATTTCTCTGACTTGCAAAATTCTTTTCTGTTAAAAGTGTCAGAATGGATTTTTAACCCATTTTAAGAAACTTTCTGCTGTCAAAAATGACTAATATCCTAAACTCTCTTAAGAATTGTTTGTCCCCATTTTCCTGGCCGAAAAATTATGATTTCTGGAATTGTTTATTTTCTTTTTTTCTCCCTTTAGTATCCCTGTATAGCACTAAACTACACAGGGATGAGAAAAGGGTGATTTTTCTGAACATGGAAAGTAAAAGAAATGGCACGGTAGTTCAGCTGGGATTAAAGAAGTGATTTAAGCCACGCCTGATCTATAGGGAGAACATTTCTGGAACCAAAATGCTCCTACAGGTTTTTCTTGAACTTAATAACTTTGGAAGTTCAGTATACACTTCTACAAGGTCTTCCAAATGGATCTTGTTCGCTAATAAATTCCAAATAATTCTTCCTGGCTTTTGGGCCTTTTCTCCATTAGATTTTATTATAGGACTTTTTACATAATGGGAGAACACAAACAGGAGATTTGGAGCCACAATTTCAGAGCTCTTTGTTCTGAGGTTGGGAAATCAGTTTCCAGATGTGGACCATGTTGGAGATTTTTTGTTGTTGTTGGGTTGGGTTTTTTTTTCCCTTTTCTTTTGTGTGCGTATGTCTTTCTTCCTCTTTTGGCCAGGAGTGAGAGAAGAAAATTAAGATGATGAATGAAATAATGAAAATAATAAAATAACAATGGTCAAAATCCCCTTTGTTCATGGGTCGTGACTCAGCTGAGGGCAGCAGCAGGAGTGCTGCTCTGAGCCTTCTCTGATGTCAACAGCAGACATCACTATAGGACACATTTAGGTGATTTGAGTGGAAGAGGTGGAGTCTGGGGGGATGCATGGAGAAATATGCTAAGTACCAAAAGGATTCTTAGGTTCCTGTTCTCTCCCACGCTCTAATTTCTTTGTGCCACTCCGCAAAGACAACAGATCTCCCCAGCTGAGGGTTTTCCCAGCATGGGGTAGTCCACAGATGGCAAAGTTGGCTTCTAAATTAACTTCCCACAGCACAGGGTGTGGAGGGGGTGGGCTGTCACCAGCTGATGGGGAAGAGAGCCACTCTGAAAAGGACTCCCAAGAGTCAGGACAAACCCTTCTTGAGTCAGCAGCACTCTAGTATTGGCTCTGGAGTCAGTGCTCCAGGTGTTGGTGTGAGTCAGGCTGTCTCCTTTCTCCCTCCTCCTTTTGTCCTCTCCAAGGGAAAATTAAACACCACACAGAAGTGGCATTGTGTGCTTACCCACCACAATCCCCATGACTGGCCACCGCAAAGGCAGCCCCAGTCTGGCTACTGAAGAAGAGCCCAGGGCTGGAGATGTTTGCAGGACAGAGCCCTTTGCCAGGCTGCATGGTGAGGACACTGGGAGCAAGACACATGAGTGGTGTACGTGCTGCTGCCTCTGACCAGGCAATCAAGGGCTCCTCGGAGCCACTGCTTCTATTGTTCTCTTTCATTCCAGCAGGGGGAAGGACACCAAAATGACTTCTTGTTAGATATCCATTAGCAGGGCTTAAGCCAAGGATATCTAGGAGTAAATTCTGAGACAGTAAGCTGAGTCTGAGGCTTTAAGTGTAATGGGGAGAAGGGGAGTTGCATTGTGTCTCTAATCCAACCACATGCAGATGCTTCCATGGGGAGCTACTGAGCCCCCTGGAATTGCTGGACGTTGGCTGAGTTGATGACCTGGAAAAGGAGGAGAAGGGGGACTTAGCTCCATTAGCTCCAAAGGTTTTTCCCTTCTGAAATTGCTGCTTTCAAGTTGTGGACACATCTGGAAGTAACAGCAAACATGTGTAGCCTGTGGTTTTTGAGGATGGGAGATGAGATTCATATGCAAGGGTGGGAGGGGTTTGCCATCCCTGTCCTGTCAGTATGACCTTGGAGGCAATTGGAGACAAACTGGAGGCAGAGGAAGAACTCCCCAGATCAAAGAGAGGTGTCCATCCATCTCTGCCATTCCCTCGGGAGGAGCTGGGAGGTTATTCTTGAATGTAATGGACATGCACAAAAGTTGTAGCACATGACTCACTCTGGTGGTTATGATGAGATTTGCACCCCCTACTTAGGTGATGAGACACAAGGCTCAAGTCAGATGGGTGATGGATGCCCAAAATAATCCTGACTGTGTCTTTACAGCTGTGGCTGCAGCTAGGATATTTATCATAGCCCGGGAATAATAAACTCTTTTACCTAGACTGGCCATTTAAGAATATGGCCACAAGGAAAGTACAGCTCTGAGCCCCCCCACGGGCTGTAAAGATTGTCCAAGCTAGGGAGCTTGGGAGGTATCAGGTAGCTTTGATTTATCATTAGATTTTTTGCTTTAGTCCTTTGTGGGTTTGGGTTTCCAGGGTTTAAACCAGATTTTGGCCATGACCAGACTGATGATCTATCTGCCTTTACATTAGTTTTACTTGACTATCCATCTTTACATTGTGTGAAAAGCTTTCAGCCTCAACAGTGGGCTGAACTCTTCACTGAAGTCGCTGGTCTGGTTCTGCTTTTGGGGGATTTTAAACTCTGTTTTGAAGAAAATTGTATTAGTATGCTGTCTTTTTTTCCTTTTTTTTTTTTTCTGTACTTATATTCTGTTTAGACAGGATTCTTTCAGGAGGTGTCTTTAGGATTGTAATTTTTGTGATAGAGGAGGGAATGCGAGCAAGACATCCTTGTTCTTGCAACAAAATATTCATTCAATAGCAAAGTTTTTCTGGTGTCTCGTCCTGATGCTTGAATTAAAAGGGGCATCAAAGATGGGGTAACAAGTAAAAGGGAAGACTGTGTTTGACCTTTCTGTCCCAGCCTTTCTCTGATAGGGGTACATGCTGTCTCATGATAAGATGGACAAGTATCATGAAATGGAGAAAAATTTTCCATTAAATGTTTCTGTCAAAATAGCAAGATTATGCTTCTGGGTTTGGTATCTCAGTGTCTTGGGAACAAGGGGGAACCTGATTTTTGCTGTGTCAACGTCTGTGTTTATTTGAGTGCTCTTTCCTTGACGTTGTTTCCTTTTGATTTTCCAATGCTATGAGAGAAGTCAAAATAGCAAGGGAAGCAGAAGTGACAATTCACGAGATTTCCACTGGTTTCCAGCTGAATCTCTGTGCCTGGTATTTCTTACTTCACAGGCACTTCCGAAGAGCTGTTGCCAGCAAATGGGAAGCTCTGCTTACACGGAGTTTGGTAATATTTAGGCAGGCTGAATCTGCATTTTCATTTGTGAGGATGAGCTGATTCCTAGAACTACTGTGACTTTCAAAGGTTCTTGAAAACTGGACCTTAAAACCCAGGAAGAGATGCCAGGTTTCCCTTGCTGTCTTGGTAGTGCAGCAGTCAGAGGAAGCACAGGTGATGCTTACAGACCTGGGCAGGTAGGAGTAACTCTTGAGCTGGAAGAAACCAGATGGTATCTGACCAAAGATATCCATGTGGCATGGACCACCTTGGATCTGTAGCCAAAAAGGAGTCATCTGCATTTCATTTGTCTCATTTGTATCCCATCGGGACACATTTCCTGAGGATCTGAACAGAGAATGATTTCTCAGAGGAACTGCTATTCTCTAAGTCGTGTAAAACAAGACACACAGTCCGTGTCGATGAGCAGCCCGGCTTGCCCTTTAAGCATTTTCATGAATCCTTTGTATCTTTGAGTTGAATAGCTCCAATTTCATGGCAGGACAGAATGCCAGAATGAATGAAGAGGAAAAAGGAGGAACAATAACCTAAACCAAGCACTTCTATTGAAAACAGGACCCAGGGAAGAGCAAAAAACTGCTGGCTTCATAGGCCAGCTCTCTCCCTCCTGCAAATCTCCTTCATTGATGAGACAATGTCGGAATGGAACAGAAGCATCTTTCAGATTGCAGACAGCATGTTGGCAGAGGAATGGACATAAGTATCAGAGATTACATGACTGGCCTTAGCCTACAAATGTTACCTCCGGGCTCCTATTCATAAACAGACTGCTAGCACTTTGTTGAAGCAAGGAAAGTGAGTACATTTGTCACTCCACCAGCAGTGCAGCTGTGCAGGGCTTGCACGGGGTAATTGTCCTAGCTCACAAATCCCAGATGCTGTCAAAGCCCTGTGTTAACCGACTGAAAAACTGCGGTAGCACTGCTTAAGAAAACAGAAGGGGAAGGGGGGAAAAAAGAAAAAAAACCAAGAAAAACTAACTAATTGTCTTTAAAAAAGATAATTACTTTTGATGTCTGCATGGCCAGCTGTGACATCCGTCTGCTTTTCTCCTTCACAGCATGCTCAATGCTGCTGAAGGTATGGGTGAGAAATCCATGTGGTGGTTTCAAATTCAGCATGTGCCTTGAAATGAGAACTCAGATGGGCAATATCAATGTGGTTGTAGAAGCATCGTTTCTTTAGCCTCAGTAATGGGAAGACAAAAACCTCATGTGTTTCAGTAACCAGTTGCTAGTTAACAACTACTCACAGTCTTATTTAATCCTCGAGTGCTACTAGAGGAGCAGCGACATGATTGTTAAAAAACCACAGTCTTTCATTAAAAATATTTTCTGAGGTTTATTAATTGAGAAACAAATGTATCTAATGGGTCATAAATAATGAATCTGGGCATAAAACATACTAAATAAAATGTATAGGCCAAATACCACCTCTGGTTATATTGTGTAACCCAATGGAGAAGATACGTGTAAATGAGAACAAGACACAGCCCTGTAATTATAATTATATAGAATCATAGAGAGCTCTGACCACAGAAAAGTCACTGAAATTGTCAAAATCCTGACTTCATGCCAGAAACCTTGGGGCTGAATTTGACAACCACTGTGATGTGTTGTTTAGGGAGAGACCTCAAAGGAAGAAATGTACCTCTGTCCCAAAAACCCCTGCCTTGAGCTGGGCCAGCTGCCCAGAAGTGGTGTGCTGTATCACAGCATCTCAGTCTATCCCACTGCATTTGTGCTCCCATGGTTTTTATTGATGCTTTGCCCTTTTTCTTTCTCCTCTCAATGACTCAGTCTTGAACCTACTAAGATGGTGGTGCTGCTGCCTTTGAAGTTGAAGCAAGTCCTCCTTTCTGTCAGTTCAGGCATTTTGAGCACAAGGCACCCGTGGGTTTCATGCCAGTCTGGTGTTTCCTCTGCCTGTTAGGACACTTGAAGTTTGGATTCCTGGAACCACAACCTTTGCTCATTTGTCTCAGTATAATGGTAGGAAAAAATTTGTGGTGCTACTCCCTTAAAGGCTGATGCTGGCAATGAAAGGAAATTCCTGGATTTGAATGCTTGTCTGTTTACTTATTTATTTACTTTTGTGTTCAGCAGTGGGAAAATATTTTAATCTTTCTCCTTGTCTTGTCAAAAACACTTTATTCATCACAGCGGGCATCAGAGTACAAAACTGGACTGCAATAATTTCTCCTCATCCCGGATCACTCTTGGTCCTCAGTGAAATGCTGCAAGGCTGGCAGAAGACCCATGAGGCATTTCTGAGGAAGAAATGGCCACCCTCATTCTGCAAGGCCACCCCAACCAGCTCATTCCTGCCTTGGGATGTCGGCTCCCTGCCCTGGGATGCCAGTGTGCCGCACATGGTGGATGAAGTTGCCAGCGCTTGCCTTGCCCCTCTGAATAGAGAGGGCATGCCCTGCCACTTCTCCTGCTCATCCTGCCTTCTGCTTTATCCTGTCTGTGAACTCCTGACCTTGATTGCTCCCTCTCCTGCCCATGCTCCCCTCCCTCTTCCAAGCTCCAAGACGGTCTCGTGTTTCTTGGAATCCGGCAGCATGAGGGCTTCTTGTTGATTGGTATAAACAATCTTAAAGGTCACATTTCCCCCCCCCTGCAGAGGGAGTTGGGGTGTGTGTGTCTAAAATAAAAGGCTTCTCTCAAATTAACAACCACAAGGATGTAAACATGGAAGCCAAAGGGAGCTGTTCACTACCAGTGTGGACTGTGCCAAAGAAGCCCCTGAGGGCTTCCTTAGGAAAGAAAATGTGGGCACAAGATGTGGCATGCTCTTGCGGCTGGCTGGGAGGGAGAGGTCAGGGTGCCAGGGGATGGTGGCAATCATGCCCTGCGTGAGTGGTGACATTGGATTTGAGCAGCTTTGTTTGTGCCAGGGCTGGCGCTGGTCATCCCGCTAAGCTGGGGGGGAATGCAGGAGTCAGGGTGGCTTTGAGCTGCAGGGGCAGGAGGCCTGGAGCTGTGAGACAGGGGATAGCATTTCACTCAGGCAGGCGCTGGGTGCCATCCAGCTCCTAGAGCCGCTCGGCTGCCTTTGTGGGCTTCAGTGAGAATTGGGTCAGAGCCCTGTCTGGGGAGGGCTTGTGGAAAACAAGCAAAAAGCAAATGTAGGTGCTCAGGGCTCGTGTCTGCTCTGTGGCTGAACCACAGCCAGGTCTCCACTCCAGAGGTTTACGCGCTTGGTAACGTGCGCTGCAGTACAGCAGGGAGTCGCAGTTTCGACCAGCTTGGTTGTGCCAGGAAAATGCTTTGTAGGTGTGGGCTACACTGGGATCAGAATCCTTTAGCTGCTTTCATTTGTCTAATCCAAGGAGAGAATATAAATACAAAAGGGCAGCACTTACTCACATCTTCATAACTTGTCAAGCGTCTGAAAAACTGTGTAGGTTTAATGCTTTCTAGCCCAGTCCAGCTTTGGAGGGTTGTTAAAGCTGCTTTGCTCTGTGCTGCCTCTGAGATTTTTTTTTCTTGTGGTATATTGCAGGAGACGTGACCCATGTCTTCAGGAAACACAGCAAAACCTCACATCACAGCAAACTTCTCTGAATTACAAGTTAACATAATCTCATTGAAGAGAAATCTGTAGAGATTGCTGTATACATAGTGATGTAATTCTTAAGAAGTTGCTGAGTAAAAATTGTTGGAAGTGAACCCTGGAGAAAAGTACCAAATATGTCTGCTGAACTTTATTCCTCCTTTTGTGGCCACTTCTAGAGACAAGATGCCCAGTTGGTTGAACTTTCAGTCTGGCTCAGTAAAGCCACTCTTTATGTTCTACATCTACCTCAGCTTTTTGATCAAGGGCCTGATGCCCTTTCTGAAGGAGATAACCAGGCACAACTCACAGCAACTTGCATTAGTGGGCATGTTCATAAGCCTGTCACTTTGGATGGTGGGTGTGGGTGAGCAGAGCAGATCTAATTCCAGCATTCAAGACCCGAGAAAGTATTTTGCATGTTTTTACTGCCAGTTTTCTAAGGAAATAAGTCTCATGTGAGTGTGTATTGTGCATGACCTCGTGATCCTGCTTGCTCCTCTGTTTCTTTCCAAAGGACTCTTCAGCTGGTTCTGTCCTAATTTGTGAAGGGAGTAGAGATTTCTAAGATAATCCAATTTCTACAGATATAATGAAATTTAGAGCTGATGAGGAGACATTTCCCTCTAATGAGCACTAATCTCAGAACTTACTCAGACACAAAAAAATCATAGATAGAAGATGTTAGGGAAAAACTCATGGGAAAAGCCTCCTGGGTTCAGCAAACATATCAAGGATACCATGTTACCATGTTTCATTAGATCTTCTGCTGTTTTGTCTCATTTGTGTTATTTCCCTGAACCTCTGCTTATCCCAGGTCAAGCCTCAAATCCAAGCAGTGTCTCAGAAAAAGCAGGGAAAACTTTTGGGGTTTTTTTGACTGGTATTACAATAGATCTTAAGATGCCCAGAGATCAGATTCCCCTTGTTCTTGGGTGCTTTGCGTCTCGTACACAGTAAGAGATAATCCCTGGCCTGAAAGGTTTAAAACATCAAATGCAGGCTGATGAGTGAAACTGGATCACCAGCTCACACTCCTGCTGTGCACCCAGGCTTGAATCTGCTTGCTCTTGCTGATCAAGAGTCCGTGGGGCCATGTGGTTCTAGCTGCCCTTCTAAGAACTCCCCAAAATCTTGTCCAGGTTGTAATTGAGCTTATGATGATCCTGGTGATACTCTCATCAAGTTAATGTTTGAAAAATTATGTGCTGAGTATTTGCCTCCATGTCTAAATCAAAAATGATTACCCAGGTATCTCCTTCTGCTTCACACTACTTTTATTAGATGATAAATAGTCCATTTTTATCTTCTGTGGGGTGGGAAAGGAAGGGAGGTGGCAGGTTTGAGAAGATATATTTGTGTTTTAAACTGTATGGGTATTTTAGCTATTGTCTGCTATGCTGGTCTGTTGCTAAAGGACAAGAACCTTCACTCCTGCTCCCAAATGTTGCATGGCTTGGAGATGAGATCACACTGTGTGAGAGTCATTTGCTGATACACCACCTTTGTTTAAATTCCTAGCATGTTATGTTTCCTAACAAAAAAAAAGTGTCTGAAAGAGCTACTGGTGGCCCAGAGTGGTTGTAAATGTTGAGTTTGTCTCAATGCAAGTTTGAAAACTGGGCCAAAATTCCTTGAATTTGAAGTTTTGCTACAATTTCAGGCCTGACAAGGACTTTGTGGGTTCCTAAATGATGAACTTTTCTGGTACCTGAAATACTAACCCCAGTCACATAAGCACATGTCAAAATTTGAATTAGTTTTAGCCAAGACTGCTGAAGTGCTTTTTATGCTTTCTGAGTCAAGCCCTTGCAAGATGCTCCAAAGTGAGATCCATAAAATGGCAATTTTCCATATGAAGGAAAAAAAAGAGATGAAAAAGACCAAAACCTGCTTTTGTGAAGCACCAGTATATTTTAAGATATACACAGTGAGGAAGACTAGTCTGAGATCCTTCTCCTGAAGGATATGCTGGCTCTGTAGAGGAGAGAAGGAGAAACTTCATGCCTGGATGATATGAACCCTTGTGGGTTTTTTTGCCATTATTTGAATCTTCAGTTTCAAGCAATCAGGGTAGCTGATACTTTCTGTGACACATCTCATCAAACACTTTATTTTCTTTGTGTCAAAGATTTCCACAGGAAATCTCCAGCCAAAATGTAATATTAGGCATGATTCTTCCCTTGTTTCCACTGCACTAACACTGCTTGAGTGGCAGGGCTAAACCTATTTTTTGTTGAAATCTCAGACTGTCAAGAACAGGCCCTTGTGCCAGAGTGGAGCGGGAAGCAGTTTGGAGAAGTCTGCATGCATATTTTCATAAGAGATGTCACGCTCAGGGGGAAGTTTGGATCCACAGGATATGGAGGCAAGGCAGTCCACTTCCCCCGTGGCAAAGCTTCTCTTTTTTCGGAAAGTGTTCCTCCCCTGTGTCCTGGCAGGACTTGGGTCGTGCTCAAAATTCCATCCTGTCCCTCTGCTTCCTGCCCTTTCACCCATCACCAGAGTGATAAAACACCAGTCCAAAGGCACTGTGGAACTGAGTGCTCTGTTATATTTTCAGAAATTAAAAGTAACGTTGCAAAAGCTGGTTCTGTGGGAAGTTCAAAGGGACCATACTGGTGCGAGCTACCCAGCATGTCAGGATTTTTGGTGTCTGAAATCTTTTATGATTTGATGAAAATTCCAGCCTCAATGCTTAGATTTTGATTTTTGCGTACACTGCTGTTTAGCAACATGAGAAATGGTCAGAACCATCATGTTAGCACTGACAAAAATGTCCCTCAAGGAAAGGATCCTTCAGATTTGAGGTTTTGGATTGATAGGCTCAAGCTGAGAAGTTGGACTGCTGGCTTGACAGGGGCAGAGGATGCTGTCCCTAGAAACAGATCCCCACTCAGCTACAAAAGAAGCTTTTCACTTTGAGCAGCTGTCTCTTAAGTTCACTGTATTGGTCTGGGCAACCTGCTCTAGGTGTCTCTGCTTGAGTAGGTCAGACTGATGCCCTCAAAAGGTCCCTCTCCACCTCAACCATGCTTGATTTAGCCCCTCAGCATGGAGTGCATTTCTTAATCTGCAATGAGTTAATCTGGCTACTGGAAGCAGTGTATCTCCAAGAGTACCACAGAACTACCTTTTATTAACCTTTTTATGTTCTGCCTACCTCATTTGTGTGTAATTTCCATGTTTTCTCATGCTGCTCTTCAGTTCTAGACCAGGCAGCTAAGCAGAGTTAGGAGGCGATGTCCTGCAAACAGATCTGGCAGCCACCCCTTCCAGGTCATCCCTTTGGAGCAGCTCCTGCCTGTTTCTCAGTGCCATCCTGTCTGTGGCCCTGGTCAGGCTCAGCATGCCAAAGGAGACAAAGCCTCCTCCTGCATAGCTGGGGCATAGCTCAGCCACATTCTTCAATGGCTGTTTTTCCCCAGTGACCTTACTCTACAGCTCTGGTGGTCAGTGGACTATTATGCTGCGAGCTTGCCCGCATTCCTCCACCCACTCAGGCAAGCTCAGCTCGCTGGGAAGGGGCGGTGAGGCAGGGAGGAATCCGACCGTCTGGAGACTTATTCAAAGGAAACAGAAATTTCAGGCCTCTGGGGCTGTTTTGCCCATCACTTCTCCAGCAACAGGGAGGTTGGAGTAGCTGTGTGAAGAGGGTCTGACCACTGTGGTTGCCACACACCCTGCAGTGACAGGCATTCCCATGGCAAGCCAGCAGGCTCCGCTTGTTGCCACACTACTTGGCCCTTTCCTCACGCTGAGAGGAAACACCAAGGAAAACAGCCTGGAGAAACCTCCTCAGAGCAGTTGCCACTTGCCATGTTTGTGGGAGCCTTGCAGTAACAGGTTTGGGTGCTCAGCTCCTCTGCTTCGAAGGCAGTGAAGATTGCTAAGCTGAGGATCTTAAAACGCAGTAAACCACGCGGCTTGTCGGTTCTGAGAACCTTTTAATTTTGACCACTTAATGTGCAACTTCTAAAATAACAGCTTCAATTTCTTATGTATGTGTGTGAGAGAGAAAGAGAGACTAGACATGAGCTAGATAGGGAGTTGCAACGCAGATGGTTTTTCAACTCTGGAGCCAACTCAGACAGATTACAGTGGGAGAAAGGTTTGTACAGTAAGAGGAGAAGGTTAGAATCCTGCTGGTTTATTACTGCCGTGGTTAGATTAGAAATGTTAAGGATTTGTGAAGAAGTGACTGTCAGGAAAATTTATGATTCTCATCGCTCACTCAGCCACTCTGCACATCCTGTATATTTTCTGACACACTTCCAACAGCATAAATATTAATAGAGTAATACTGACATTTAGGCCTGATCCAAGTCTCATTAAATTCAGTGGAAATGCTCCCATTGTCTTCAGTGGAAGATGGATCATGGTCTTGAAAAGGAACAAAGGAGGTGAAAATACCAAGTGGGGCTTCGTGGGGCTAAATAATGTTGTTATTAAATCAGAACTCCTCAGCTTCCTGACTGAGCATTTCACTCTGTGACCTTTAACGTTAAATTATTGCCAAAACAGGAAGAAGAAATTAAGGCTTGATAAGGGTTGAGATGGTCACAGATTTTACCAGCCTCACTGATGGAATGTGACAATTTCTTCAATGGGAATGAATTGGGCATGAATTGTTCATCAGTCGTTTTGATTTATTCAACCTTTCAGCCCCAGAGTTTGCAGCGGCAGGGATTACTAGAAACTCTGCAATAGAAATTCTTTCTCCCCCTTAGTTTATAACCTCTGCAGGTGCATGAAGAGTTACAGAGAGAGGATTAGGTATTACAAAATGGCTCCGTTTACTTCATTGACGAGATAGCCCAGAATTGGCTGTGTGGATTCCATGTGAGAATCTATTGCAAAAGCTTTTTTGGCATTGAAATCTCTCTCTCCTTTTCTAGATCAAAATCTTCCCCCCAAACCTTTCTGCAGAGCAATTAGTTACAGCTGTGTTTTGCAAAGCCACCTAGGGAATTTGGATGTCCAGTTCCCATAAAGTTTTATGTGAATTAGGTTTCCAAGCAGCTTTGAAAGTTCAGCTGAGTTAGGACTGGAACCTCTTGGTTTTGATGCATTTCTGTACGTGGAACCCCTACATCTCTGGATGACAAATGAAAGGGTAGTTTGAGTTTTTGTCATCACCTTGCAGAGCACAGGCCTCAGTGAAAGAGCTTCACTGGGGTTTGCAGGACCTGCAAAAGCTACACTTTGTGTCAAAGGAAGCAGAAGTAATTTTTCCAGAGTTTTTCATGATTGTTAAGACCAGATTTTCAAGGGAGTCCATCTTTGAAACAAATTACATGCCAGGTTTCCAAAGGATCCTTTTATGAAACCACAAATGTTGCATCTCGGTGCACTGAGTTCTCCTGAAAATCTGGTCAAGGATGAAGGGATGCAGAAGACTCTGTACTCAGGAGTACCTGGCAAGTTTCAGGCCAGAACAAGCTGTAGGGTACATTTTCCTGGAGAGCTTATCAGTGAATGTGTGAACTTTGCCAACTGTGGCCACCCCCAGAATTTCCAGTTCTTCCTCTTGTCAATTAGGAGGTTCCTGTCTGATCTGTGAAGTACAAGCACAGGCAGACAGCCTGTCACATCTACTGCTTGAAGAAAAAATACACAGGCAGTAACAAATAGAAATCCAAGTGAAACAGCTCAAGAACTGCAAGGGAGAAAGTTGGACTTGCACTAGGAACCACATGACATTCTCCTTGCTGCCAACACCTACAGAGGTGATACCTTCTTTATCACCAAATTATGGCTTAAGAGGACAGAGAGGTGGGGAGAGGGGAAAGAAGAGAGAAGCCAACTAGCTGGTGCAGAAGCCTCATGGAAAGAGATTGGTTATTTAAGCTGCAGACTTCTCAGAAAAGGAACACTTCAGAAATATTTCCTGTAGCTACACCAGGGGTCTACAGATCTTAGCCAACAATCTGGAGCCACACTGGTAAACAAACATGTACTGAAAAAAAATCCCAACCCAACATATTTTGAGAAATAGGTCCAAGGCAACTTGGATGACTAGCTTTCCAGTGCTAGTACTCAGTGGCCACAGAGCAATAAACCAAAAAGATTCCCCTCTTAGTTAAAAACAGAAGCAGCTGTTTATGATCAGTCCTGTTTGGAGCCTCCAACACTGTAAAACTAAACCTGCAGTGACCTGAGTGAATGTAAAGATTTTATGGGGCCACAAAATATATGCATGTTTGCAGTGGTGTAATAGAGAGGAGAAGCCAAACTGGAGGATTTGAGCCAGTCTCCCCACATCTTCTGTTTAAAAGTTAAAGTGCACATTAGCTCTCAAAGAACAGGAATAAAATGCTGCTTTTTTTTGAACTCTTGTTTGCAATACTTGTCTTCCAGGCTTTTTGCTTTGCTGTATCTCTACCCCCTGAGCCCTGGAGAATTCCTGGAGTTCCTTGGCTGCTGTGAAATCAGCAGGTACTGAAGGAAATGGCGTTGGGTACTCAGGGGTGGCTTTCTATTCAGGCATGACCTGAGTAAAAGGATTTTATAGTGCTGGTCGGTCAGATGGAGTACACCAGAGAGAGCAGAAGACTTGGACTCCCATTCTTGTCATTCTTGATGACACCAAGCTATCATCTACTGATACTTTAGAGGGAAGGAAGGGATGCCCTCCAGAGGCACCTTGAGAGTTTAGAGACCTGGGCTTATGTGAACCTCATGAAGTTCAGCCAGGCCAAGTGTAAGATTCTGCATCTGGACCAAGCCAATCCCAGACACTGCCTGGACAGGGCAATGAGTGGATTGTGAGCAGCCCTGCCGAGAAGGACTTGGAGGTGCTGGTGGGTGAAAAAACTGGCCATGAGCTGGCCATGTGCACTTCCAGCCAAGCAAGCATCCTGGGCTACATTAAAAGAATTGTGGCCAGCAGGTCAGGGGAGGTTATTGCCCTCTCTACTCTGCTCTCTGAGTCACCACCCAAAGTATTGTGTTCAGCTCTTGGGTCCCCAGTGTGAGAAAGACACGGACCTGCTGGACTGAGTCCAGAGGAGGCAATGGGGTTGACCAGAGTGCTGTAGCCCCTCTCCTCTGATGACAGGTCGAGGGAGTTGGGGTTATTTAGCCTGGAGAAGGAAAGATGAGCCTCTGGGGAAACCTCATAGCAACCTTCCAATACCAAAAGGAGATCTACGGGAAAGATGGGGAGGAACTCTATATCAGGGAGCATTATGAGGAGTAAAGGTTTTAAACTGAAAGAAGGTAGATTTAAATCAGGTATTAGGAAGGACTTCTCTACAATGAGGGTGGTGAGGCACAGGAACAGGTTGCCCAGAGAAGCTGTGGATGCTCCATCCCTGGAAGTGTTGAAGGCCAAGCTGGACAGGAATTACAGCAACCTGGTTTAGTGGAAGGTGTCCTTGTTTGTGGCAGAGGGTTTCAAACTAGATGGTATTTAAGTTCCCTAATGCAAACAATTCCATGATTTTGATGGCCTTCATAAAAATAATGATGGTTGGATGCTGTTGGCCAAATCCTATTTTGATGACTTGTGTTATCAAACATTGTCTTACCCTTTAGCTCTGAAGAATGTCTTTTTTGATCCCTGCAATTTTATTTTTTCCAAAATTCAACATTTTTTTCCCCAAATGTTTTCAGAAATTTTGTTTTTTCTGTCTTGTTTTGTTTTATCTTTTCTCTGGGGTGCTGCTTAATGTGATCTGGATGTTGTCAGGTGGGTTCAAGTGCTTGTGAGCCTTGACCTACCACAGGAAAAAAGATAAGTGTGTCTTGGGTAAACACACATGTCTAGCAGAGGGACGTGGTGCTTGGTGGCTTTTTGTTCAGTTTTCCCCAACTAAGAAAAGTCCTTTAGTCCTTAGAAAGCTAGGATGAAGAAAAATAAGTGGAGTGGTGTAAAAAAAAATGTTCACTTCATGAAGGTGAAGCTCAGTACAGCCCAGCAGAGGTGAGCTGTGGCTTCATTTGCCATGCAGCTCTTTTCCTCTGTACGAAATAAGAATTCCCTCTCCCCATCCCCCTTTGCATTGTTTCCTCTCTTCTCTTTTTTTCTCTTCCTGTCAAATATTTAAGCAGATATTTCCTTTTTGGTGGTGTGCCAGGGAGCATTCCAGCTCTGCCCCCTTTGAAAATAAAAAGGCTGACCCCCATTTCCATAACCAAGGAAGGGACAGGTAGGCTTTGTTTGTGTTCCAGAGCATGACTGTTTTTCTTAGATTTGCACCAAAAGAAGAGAAATGACGCTGTTATTCAGAGAAGGAATTGGTCAGTGACCCCAGCAAATGCAGTAGCAACAGCAGCAAAATGGGTGGTATGAGCTGAACTCTTTTTAGTGATGAACCTTTGGCTTTGGCCAATTCCTTTTCTTGCCCTCTTCCTCTCCTCTCTTTTCTCTCTCTCTCCAAGATTTCCCTATTTTCTTGTGTTTAAGGCACGTCAAACCCTGGAATAGCCCTCACAGGCATTAGTCACCAGTGATTAAAATAGCCACTAAGCAGGCAAGAGCCTGCAATGATTTGTGCTAAATTGGGTGTATCACTGTTTGTAGCAAGGGTTGCTAATTTGCAAAGCTCCCTTGTTATTATCGTTTTTTTATTAATAGCGCCAAGGGGCTCCAGGTGACATTAAAATTCCACTTCATCCTCTGCTGTACAACAGTGGGGAATAGAAGAGTTTGTCACCTCGATGGGCACTGTAAAACTCAGGAGAAATGAAGGACTATCTGGTCTCTACAGCTGAAGAACAGATGTCCAGAAGAGAGGGAGAGGAAAATGGCAGACCTGGGAATTGGACTTAGGTTCCCCTGGCTCTGAGCAGGTTCTCAGCTGGGTGACTGCTCACTGGCTCTCTGCTGGCAGCAGGGGACTTGGTGGCCTGGTGGTGCAGACAGACTAGCTGCCAGAAATGGGTGCTGTGCTGGAAGTGCAGGGGGTACTTCTGGGAAGCCACAGAGTATGCAAAGATGGAAAGAATTCAAAACCACCAAGCTAAAAGGCCACTTTGTGGGGATTTGTGACAGTAAACTCATTTGAAAGGCTGGAAATTTCACCTTGGCCCAGAGAAATATATCCAAAACTGCCATTGTGGTTGTGTACCTACCCTTTCTTACAGAATGACAACAGCAGTGCAACCTCACAGGGACTGTGTGAGCTTTAAGGCTCCAATGTGATACGTGTGCATGACCTTGGACTGCTCCCAGTAACCTGAGTGCAAAGTCCATTTGCTATTAAGGATGACTGCTGTAATACAGTGACTGAACTTATTGATGTATTCATTAAACACATCAGGCTCCCTTCTAGTCAAAAGTATCGTTAGTGGTTCAGGTTTTCACTTCTAGCACCTAGAGGAAGCTGTAAGGATTTACCCCAGTTTGGAGCCCTTTAACTTCAATAGCAAAAAAACCCCAGCTCTGTGGTTTTTATTGCTCGAAGTCTTGGGTTCTCTCCCTGCCAATGGCTCATGGATAATACATGTCTTTGATGCAGAACAGAAATTGGAAATCTTGTAAGAACAACTTGGGTCAGGCTGTGAGTATATCAAAAGGGGTTTTCCCTCTGCATATCTGCTTCCAGCTGAGAGGAAGTAACAAAGAATGTGTTTAAAATCAATGGAATTAGACAAACTTCTTTGACGCATAATAAAGGTCTGGATTTTTGGAGATTTTAAGTGAAGTTTTGGCTATGATTTTGTTTTGTCTGCAGTAATCACATATCTCTGAGTGTATGATAAACTACAAGATCTAAGCAGGATTGCTAGAGGTTTGTGTTGCTCTGCAGCAAGCAACACTCCAGCTGCCCACACTGACAGTGACAGTGGTGGCTTTGCAGACAGGGCACATTCTAAATATTGGTTGTCAACTTGTGTGTTAATCTGTGGTGAGTTGAGTTAAGCAGAGAAATCAACCTGCAGTCAGTTTTAATACAGCAGTACATAATTTGAGGCAGCTGTCACCAGATTAAAACCATGAGCATTTTTGCTCCCAGGGAAGGGGATCCCTGGTTTGGGAAAGCTGCTAATGAAGCATTGAATGCTGTGATGTGATTAGTCTCCTTGCCATTGACAAGGCTTGAGCACTGAACTTCAAGTAAAGTGTGTTTTTGGAATGAGGGGAGAGTGTGTGGGAAATGTTGTACCAAGCCATGAGTGTGGAAAGCCAAGGAAGTTGAGTGATGAGGTTTAGGAAGGCTTCAAAGTGGCTGTGGATGGATGTGCAGCGGAAGGATGAAGTGAGGGTGAGCTGTGAAAATTACTCTCAAACATCTCTTGTCTGCAGCCAATTTATTTTGGTTTTCCTGAGAAAATGTCGTGGAGATAGAGAAAGGACATTTGGCTGCTGGATTCTCCAGCAAGAAGTGTGGTGGTTTGGGTTTGGTAACTCCAGGGAGCCGGAGGTAAAAGCGGAACTGGTGGGGCTGGCTTGTCCAGCTGCAGGATCTGGTGGGACAGTGGCACTACCCTAATGCCCTGACACACTTGCCAGGTTGTGCAATTGTACCTTGGACTGTCCCTTTGGGGTTTCCTCCTGCTTGGTGGTTTTACCTCTCACTTGATTACTAAGAGGAAAGGATGCAAAGAATCTGTGAAGCAGCAAAACTACCTTTCATTTTCAGTTCCAAAGAGACAACCTCAAAATATTCTGAGAATCTGCCCTGGGGGAAGGAACTCTCCAAACCTCCTATTAAGATGCCACCACAGCCCCTCATTTTAGCGAGGTAAGAACTCTCATTAGATCCTTCCCAAGCCATGTCTGAGCTACAGGCTCCCTTTCGTGGGTTCACTAGATGAAGGGCAGAGGGGGGAAAAAAAAAAAAAAAAAAAGAGAAAGAAAAACCCAGTCCAACTAATTTTCCAAATGCTGTTCAGTCTGCACTGATTATATAATGTGATTGATAAAGTTGAGGAGTGAGCTGAGGTCAGAGCCCCAGGATGCCAGCTTCTCCTTCCATGAAGGAGCTTTTTGTGTGTACGTGTATGTGCGTGGCGGACGAAGGTTGTTGCTTGAAAAACCCTCAGACACTCTCCAAAGAATTCCAACTTTAAAGCAGTGTAAAATGCTCCATCAAACATGTTTTACAGCCTTGACATTGCTGCCTGTGAAATCTACTCCAATGACTGTTTCTGAGACTTTTTGAATAATCTCCTGATTGTGCTTTACTTGCTGTTGGGCAGAGTCATCGTGGAAAATGGGGCAGTTGTTTTATAGTCCTGTCTGGATGGGGAAACCTTGGAGGAAGACTGTTTCACCAAAGGTCACTCAAGACATGTAAAATATATTCTGCCTCCAAAAATAAACAAGATAGATATGTATGGCTGGGCTAGGGGATGAAGCAGGAGTAAATGAGGCCTCTGGGGCTGAGGACTTGCTTTCAAATTGAGCAGAGATTACAGCGTAGTGGTCACAGAGAGATGTTTTTCTGAAGCTTTTCTTGTTTCTCCATAGTGCCATGGGGTGGGACCAGTCACGGTGGAAGCTGTCCCACAAGGGAGATTTCTGTAGATCAGATGGGAAATCACTGGATGCCCTCAGGACTGTTGAGTTCCTAGAGTCAGTAACAATGCTGTTAACTTACACAGAGCTGCATGCTGGGCCCTTGCCAATTGTCTGCTGTTCATGTACTAAAGGGACTCTCTGGTGGCTCATTAAGGGCACCTCCATTGTATTTCAAACATTTTTTTTTCACCTGCTTTGCATCTTGTAGGAAATATCCAAGACTAGGACTTTCAAATCTGCCCAAAAGACTAGGGAGCAGAACTGCCAGTGGTTGATTTGGTCTAGGTGTGGTACTGGTGTAGCAAATAGAAACGCACTGCGATAGGGCATGATCTCATCATCACTATGCCCAACAGGAAAATAAACATTTCGTCTCTGTCTCACTAATAATTTGTGTATTTGTTCCAGTAATATCTTGACTCTGGCTTAGCCTTTATGTAGCAGCATAAACCCATTATTCTGTGACATTTCTTCCTTTCTACAAATAAACAGGGTGGAAGAGAGAGGAAGAGTGGCAAAGCACTATAATGTTAGGAGCAATAAGACAAAATTAGACATGGCAAAATCGCAGTTCAATCTGAAGGAAGAAGAGTGTAACATTTCACCTGTGGCTAGGACTTGACAGTACTGTGCTCATACAGAGACAGTTCCTGCCTTGAATCTTTTACAGTCCAGAGAGATGACAAGTGATATATGACAAGCAATCCTTCCTTTTCAGAGGAAGAATTTGGGCACACAGGGTTAATTGTTTTCCTTTGTAAGTCAGCAGGATCTTAGCTGCAGCCAGGAATAGAGTTTCACTGTAAGTTGTTTGGCCAAAGTGTGTGTGGCAGGTTTGTCTCAGTGCCTCACCCATCCTTCTGTACTCTGGTCTTCACCTCTAAGATGTGAGTGATTATTGTAAAGTTGCCTAAAGTTACCTAAAATGAGGTAACCCAGGCTCGAGCCTGGGTTGTGCCTGATCTCGTGCATTTCTATGTTGTCTCTCCTCCCTTTGTGTGCTCAAGCACTAAGGCACTGCAGGCAAAACCAGTGGATGTGCTACAGCTGGCAGCAGATTGTCACTCCAGGGCAGAGAGACCCTAAGCCACCCTCAGCTCTGAGGAACAGGACATGCTCTGGGAAAGCCTGTGAAATACGGGTGCAGAGGTGCAGGATGGCTCTCACACTTGGGGCCAATTCGACCCTTCTCTGGTGTGCTTGTGGTCAAGTCCTTATGCCAGGGAGCAGGCTCTGAGCAGCACAGCAGCTGTTATCCGAACAGTCTGGGACATTTTCGTGGAGAAGTGTCTGGTGGGAGTATGGAACTCGGATCTTGTCTTTCAGCATTAATGCTCGCTCCCGGGCTGGCTGGCTTGAGGCTGGAGCCAGACTGCAAATTGCCCAAGTTATTTCTGCAATGAGGAATATATGCAGAGTCAAGCAGAAAGCATCTCGGAAGAAATGAATTACCAGCCAAATATAGATTATTTCATTTTGAGGGACGTCATCCAATCTACTCAGTTTCTCAGTCATTCAGCAACTTTTTTATGTCTATTAATGCCTTTATTTATTATAATAACTCATTCTGAAAGCTCACCCTGAATTACATCTTTATTGCTTGTTCCTGACATATAGACAGGCCAATGCCTTTTCTTTTTTCTTTGAGGCACTGAGTGCACAAACCCCTCATGTATAAGTATTTCCCAATGGATTTAACTCCTTTTTGTGTAGCAATAGGGTAGGAGAGGGTAGAGACACTGGGGTAATTTTCAAAGGAAGCTACATTCTTTTAAATGCATTTTTGGCACCGATTCAGTGAACTGTACATGTGTTTATTTATGATAGCTTTGATGGGATTTACGCATGGGCTTGAACTTAAAGGTAAGCTTTGTATTTTGCAGAATATTTGTTCCAATGCCCCGTTCGATGGTGCAAGAGTCAAACGGCACAATTTGTGCATGCTGCTTGGGCCAAAGTGCTATGGAAGAAAAAGACAGCTAAATTCAACTAATTACAAGCCCTGCATAAGTCTAGCAAAATTCACGGGCTCCATAATAAACTTCTTGGAAACCTTGTTGAAAATTGGTAGTCACCAAGTGATAAAATACGGAAACCTTTTCTCTGATAAAGTTAAAATGTGGTGATTTTTCTTCTGAAATACTCCTGCAGAAGCACTGATGAGATAAATGTATTTATGTCGTGAATAAAACGCCTGATGAAAACTAATCCGAGAGACGGAGTAACTGATTGAAGAGGGCCAGGATTGTCAGGGCTTCCCATCTGCTTTGCATCACTGAGCCGGGCAAAACATCAGAGCATATTGGTGAATCTGGCAGACGTCATGTTATTTTTATGTCATCCTTATTCTTCCAGGGCCTGATCCAAGCCTCACTGAAATCCATAGAAATTAGTGGACTTTTCCTTTACATCAGCGAGCTTCGAATTGGCTCCTTCCTCGCTCACTGGTAATGTCAGGAGCCTGTGATGGGTCTTGGAGGCATTTTGACAGAGCAGTTGGGCACAGCCGTATTTCCTTTTTAATCCTGCCCTCTGACGATCTTGTTATTGATGTATGGTGATGGCTGGAGTCCCGAGATAAAATGAAATGGGGAGCATAACAAACTGGAAAATACATACTGATTTAGAAGTGAATGAGACCATTCCCAGAAGTGCTGAAATTCAATGGGATTTAGAATCCCAAGGACCCTATTATTTTGGAAAATGGACCACATGCTTTCAAGACATTTGGGCAGCTCTGAAAACTTCATCTATCACTTCTATGGAGAGCAGTGTAGACCTTATGTAATATCACAGGCAACAGCCAGAACTGTTGAGAGTAAAACCCACAAAATGGCTTGATCTTCTATTGTTTTTGAAGGTGTGAATTCCTCTTTTCCTGATATTAAGTAACTTTTGGGTGTTGTCCTTTTCTGTTAAAAGAGGAGTCTGCTGTATATTGCAAAAAGATGTTTATAAATTCCCTCACATGCCTGTCAATCCAGACATCCCTCCTTATTCTTGTTATGTTTATTTATATAGACACATAAAAAACTAGAGAATTTTACACTTATTAATCAAGGTGATTCAGCCATGCCTCCCACTGTCTTTCTCTGATTCCAATCTTATTCCAAAATACAGCCCTAAATGTCACTGGGGTTACTCATAAAACACAGTGCTGCTCTGCATGAGTAAGATTATTTGAATCTGGCCTGGAGTAAAGTTACTAATTCTCAGTGAGAAGCAGAGCTAGACAAAGATTGCAAAATATTGTCCACTAATCTGTTCTTGAATTTTTAAACATATTTTTTGGTCTCTGTTCACTCGTGGATCTCTGAGCTAATGAACTTGCTGACAGGAATGTTCACCATAACAACCCATTTACAGCAAATATTGCAAGATCATTGCACTCTTCCCTTCATTCAAAATAATACCAGTCTCCCTCCCCAAGAAATGACCTTCCTGTTTCGGAGTTTTGTCATTAATTGTGAATATTCACATTGGTAAGATGTTTTGTTTGTTTTACTAAATCCTCTTCCAGCAAGAAAACAGAATTAAACCAATTGAAGTAGAATTTAACAAAGAAAGGCCTCTGAGCTCTGATGCCAAGAGAAGGGATGGTCCCGAAGCTGGAGCAGCAGGGAGATGTGGAGGTCAGTTCCCAATCCACCAAGGGCTTTGCTGCTCTCTACCTTGCAGCACACTGAAATGTGAGCAGCTTCCAGGACCTCAGATACGCTGGGGTGTGCATGAGGGATGCATAATACTGACAAATCATCCGCTTGTGACCCGTCTATAAAAAAAAGAGGTGTAGAAATGATTTAGTTACAAGTTCTTTACCTAAAGATGTCCTTTCATCTGCTGGTGGATATGTTCTTCGAGGAGATTATTCATGGAGCAAGGTTCTAAAATAAAAATTGAGGAGGATGGAGCAAAGCTGGGCTTTGGTGAATACATCTAAACCCTAGACACATTGCAAATAAACTGAGCTTGTTCCCAGGCAACTCCCAAGTAGAAAATAGGCACAACTGTTCTGAACGATTTTCTCTACGATTTGTTTACCTAGCTGTAGGGTCTTCTTCAGAGGCAGGCAAAATCAAGGGAGAGACAGTTATTGACCTCAGCTTGCTTTGCATCTGGCTTGTAATGAGAGCTATACCCACACCAAGTTGCAAATTCCAAGCAGCTTGATGTGGCCTTTTACAGAGAAAAAAATGGTTAGAATTTTTATTACAATAAGAAAATGCAATTTTTCATTCTCTCCTCATTTCAGAAGGTCTGAAGGGATTTTACTCAACTTCCTCTTCTACCTTCAGGCAGAGACCAAATCTGAGAAATTGCAGCCTAATTTTGGAAAGTTCTCAGGATGTAAAAATCAGGGGCTCATGATGGGAAGCTGCTGTTCCATGCACTTTGTTGTCATGAGTGCTTCTGGGAATCCGCTGCAGACCAGGTGCCCCCTTCACCCTCACTTTGTCTTGTTTTATATCCTTACACTCTCTGATCAGAATGATGTAAAAACAAAAAAGTGTCTGATCAGAACAGCAGGAGGCTTTGCCCTGTTGGGACCAGGATGGCTAGAAGGTAGCCAAGATCTGGCCTTGCAGAGACTGGGAATTATCTAGCATCTTCTAGAGTGTGACATACAGCAGAAAAATGTAAATCTTTTCACTGCCTGAAACTCAGCAAGGTCAAATGCAGTCCTGCTGTTACTCTGGCACTGAATTTAGCAGCCCCAGACAAAAGTGCAGGGGCAGCTCAGGGAGGAGGAGAGAAATGACAGCTAAATTCAGGGGTTCTTCCTTTAGGCAAAGTCCTGAAACTATTGTCCAGGCTTTTGACGATGCAAAGTGTAATAGAGTTAGTATTGATCTGCTTTTGCTATGCTCAGTGTTTAGAAGAGTGCGGTGTGTCCTTATCAAGAACAAATGTGAGCCTCATGAATATCTGAATGCAGCTGGTATTATTTTCAAGCCCAATTTAGGTACCCTTGTTAGATATTTTGGCAAAATTCATGAGCAGTATGGAAAAGAGTCCATAGGACTGGAAAATTTTGCTGTGAATTCTCTGTTGTTACATCCACCAATTTGGAAAAAGTCAGCGCAAAGGCACAATCCTTAAAATAAATAAAGAAAATGTCTCATAGCTGCCGGCAGGCACTGGAGCTCCCCAGCAGAGGCTGCCTGGGAGCAGCACAAACTGTGCACAGCTCCTCAGCCCCAGTAAACAGCAGCTTGGTTTCTCCCTCCCTGGGAGAGATGTGCTCTTTGCCATCGGTGTAGGTTGCTGATGCTTCGATCTCTTCCCTGGCTATAGAGACCTACTCCTAATTTGCGATCCTGCGCTACTCCAGGAAGAGCTGGAGGAGACAGAAGGTGTGAATGGACAGCCAAGACCGAGCAGAGCCAAGGGACTGGCTTGGCTCTGGAAGGCAAAATGCAAGCTGAGCCATTGGAGCCGGCTGTACACAGATGAGAAGGAAAATGCACAAAGTGATAAATAACTTTGCTTAGGCTGCCAGGAAGGGCTGCCAGAACATTCTCGCTTGGCTATGCTCTGACTTGGCTCGCCTGCCGCCGCCAGCCCCCTCCTGCACAGACGAAATGCCGGGCCAGAGCCACGCATGCATCTCAGGGCCGGCTCACCCCGTCCACCCACTGGCCAGCCGGCCCCTCGGGCAGCTGCCTCTGCCCGTGCCTCTCCCGAGCCCACCCTCTGCCTGCGTGGACACCCCAGAGGTGCACCTGGCAGGAAGGCGTGGAGAGAGAAAATCATGAGGTGTTCCCTCAGCTTGGGTTGTTTTTGGAGGAGCCACCTCTCCCAGTGCTTCCCTGACAATCTGGATGGCATCTGCCTCTAGCAGCATCCTACAGTGCAGCAAAAACCCTCCTTCTCCAGGGGTCAGCTCCACACCTTTTTGTCCCAAACACAAGTAGTGCACATGGGTGCTTTGATCAGAGGTGACCACATGCCTGCATTCCCACCCATGAGTGCCTGGCAGTTTTCAGAGCAGCCTCAGATGAAGGGCTGGAGCCTCAGCAGGGGATGTGCGGCACAGGGATGAACTGCCAGTGCCATGCACGGCAGCATGCAAATCAAAGCAACACTTTCTGTGGGGCTGTGTGGTGCTACCAACTTCATGCCTCATTGGAGTGGAAGGAGAGACGGATATTTTAGAGGATTTATCAGGCAAAAAGAAGTGTCGGCATTTCTCAGTTTCAACTGGCAGCTCCAGCTTGAGGAAAGCTATTGTTGCAGGATTTCCAACGTCTCGTTGCCTTTCTGATCTGTGGTGCACATTGAACATATGTCTCTGTTTAGTTGCCCATTATTTAACCTAGATTTTTTCCCCCCTTGAGAGATTACAGTGAATTCAGGGCACATGAAGGGTATAATTTATCATTTTCCAATATAGACTGTCATGCACTTATATATACTGAAAATAATTTGTTGTCAAGTTATCCAGTTACCACCTCATTTTATATGCTTCATAATAAGCCATTTGTAATGATCCATGCTCGTCAGAAGTCTAAATAACCAAAATATTGCCATCTCACTACAGATAACTACTAAATATTTCCAGCAGCACTGAATCATCATGATCCCTGGGAGAGCTATGTCCACATTTTTACAGAAACGGTTTGCTACCAGAAAATCCCTTTTCAAGAGTGCCCAGTTTTCTTTTGAAACCTTATAGACTGTGGAAAAATTCATTTTGAGGGGAAAATGCTATTTTATTGGAAATATTTTTTAAGCTTGTTCCAAGTTACATTTTTTTTCCTGTTTTCCTCTTACTGTCATTTATTCCCTTCTCAAAGGGACCCTCCTCACAGCACTAGCACGGTGAAGGTTATGGGCATGCCCCTGTGGTGCATGCAAGGTATTTTTCTAAAATATTAGAATGCCTAGAGTACTCTGATTAGCACCCTTCATGCCACAAAATCCCCAAATCCTTGTAGTCGGTGTTCGAAAGGGGTTCAATCCCACTCTGGGATCCAGATGACCCTTGGATGTACCTGTCCCACCTCCTGACAGCTAAGGTGTGTTAGCCTCCTGCTTAGAAGAGGCTTTCAATTAGGCAGATCAGTTAGGTGCATAGAAACGGCTTAGGCTGAACCTGGCTCAAACCCTTCTTTGTTCCTCTGTGGTTTGGTGTTAAAGCATTTCCCTCCCCTGCAAGCGGGAGACCCCAGCACCATTTGTTGTGCTTTAGCGGCGTGTCGTTGTGCTCTGCTCTGCCAGCCTGATGGGGTAGCTGCCCTCAGGGATTTCCAACCTAAGTTATTTCTACTGTTATTTCATGGCATGACTTCGCACGATGTGACATCCCCGTTTGGCTTGAACAGGGCCCAGTGGCTTGGGCTGCCTGACAGAGGATAGTCAGAGACTAATGACTGCCTGCATACTGCTAGGAGGAACCCCCTGGGGCAGCAGGGGGACCGCTGCCAGCTCTGCTCTGAATTAACATCTTCACTAAGGAGCAGGCAGGGAGCTTAGGCAGCCGAGGACAGAAGGACAAGTAACACCAACCCCCCTGGTGTTGCAGCTGTGGAGAAGTCAGCCTTTTGAAAATACTGCGAGTAGGTTGTTCAGGTCGATCAAACAGATAAATAATCAAGGACCCACACTGTTCCCCAGGGGGTTTTAACGTTTCAGATGGATGTAAACATGGCAAGTTGTTATCAGAGAAATTGCAGTAGCTGAAACTGGACTGAAACTGTTTGTACACAGAAATGATCTCCAGTGCATACGGTTAGGATGTTTATAAAGTGATGAGCTGCTAGCTGCAGTTTCTGTGGCTTCCTAAACAAAATGATGGGCTTAGGTAGAAAAATCCCTGCCCTGCATATTTTCAAGATGCTAAAACAAGGCTGCAGAAAAACACAGTAGTGGAGAAAAAATGGGGGGGTTTTGAGAGCTTCTTTGAAGCAGCTCTCTGGAGGAGGAGCACCTCAGAAAAAAACCCAGGGGACCAAAGAGCAAAAAATTAACACAAGATAAACTCTAAACTTGAATCTTTCTGATTTTCTAGCTCTTCTTTTGCAACTGTATTTCAAATCTTGTAATTAAAAAAAAAAAAAAGCTTTGTTCTGTTAGAATAACATTGTTTTTCTTCTTTAACCTTGAGTGGGCTTTTGAAGGAATTCAGATAACTCTGGAAAGCAATAGGAACACTGGGGTTTTGAAATATTTCTGAAACCAGAAGCACTTTTAAGGGTTTGTCTTTGCAGAATACATCATTATTCAATTTTCTGAAAAATGGGTGTTTTGAAGCCTTTTGAATTTGCTGTTGTTTGTTATTGGTGGTGGGTTTTTTTGTTTGTTTGTTTGGTTTTCTTTGGTTGGCTGGATGTTTTGGGTTTTTTTTTTTGCTTTCCAGATAATACAGTCAAATTACATAACTTGACACTGGAGGGGGACACATGGCCCTCCAAAGGTTTGCTTTGGGAAACCTGGTGTACATTTTGAAGAGAAACAAATGGCAATACAAATGAACATAGATAAGCCAGGGATCTTCTGTTGTTTGATCAGCTGTGCAGCACTGGCACAGAACACCAGCTCAGGGGTGTTGTGGCTCTTTCTTGGGCATCAGGGCCATTGGATGGGAAAAATTTGTTTGGAAACATCTTCAAGAAGTGCCATGGATTTGCTGTCTTGCTGATACTACACAGGAGATCGTACTCCAGTAAATGAATGCTGAGGCTTTGCAATATGGTGTCCTGGAAACTTGGGCTCTTTTTGTCATTTTGCTTCTGATTTTTTCCCCATCCACAGTCCAGTTACTCCATCAGCTATGGGCATGGTTACCTCTGTCCTTTCTTTGGATTATCTGACCAGGAAGTGTTCCTAAACTGTTCAGGGCTGGCAATGTGTTTTAACTTCTTCAAGTTATTCACATCAAATTATGATACTTAGGAAGCTGATGGACTTTTACAGGTGGTAGTTGGGCTGTTGCTCCTAATTTTATTGGGTATTATTCTCACTGACTGCTCACATATTATGCCTTCCCCCAGTCCAGCCCTCCTTGCCGGGTTCATGAGAAGTGTGGGGTTAGGAGTGCTGTAGCCCCCACCTTTTTCCCCAAATCCTCCTCAGGAAGATATGTACTGTAGGTGAGATAAAGGAGAGATATCACACAGCTGGTCTGCACCTATGAACTCTAGCCAGTCTCTGTATTTATTTTAAAACTGTAGCATTGTTTTTGCTTGACTTGTCTTCACTTTCAGGCAGAAGTGCAGTTAACATGACCTCTGTTAAACTTAATGTGGGTGTTATTCATATATCAAATTGCACTCAATTAATGAAATCACTATGAAATAATGTCTTGAATGATAACGGTATGAACTGGGGTAGCCCCAAAGTGATGTGAAATAACCATAGCAATAGTTAAGAATTCTGTGCTGTTGCCGTGGCTACTAGCCTATTTGACTTACCATTGCAGTGGAAGAATATTAGCCAGGAGACAACTCATTTCTGAGACTCCCACATGACAATAATACTTTCTGCCAAACCTCCCTCCCCCCCACCCCGCTGGATTGAAACAAGGCAGACATCAAACTGTTACTATTGTTGATTCTTGCAATGTGCCCCAAAGGGGAAACTAGATTTTCAAATGTCATTAGAAGGGGTATTTGAAGTGATATTTGAAAATTTTCACATAGGTTGCTCTTTTCTTAATAAGAAAAAAAAGTTTTTAAATAAATTGATTAGTTGTATATAAGAGAAAAAATTGTTAACTTTCTGCAGAAATTATTTATATTTTTAAAAATATAAACCATCCCAAACTGAACTATTTTAATCAAAAACCTTGGCATATGTTCTACAAAACAACAGTGTGGTGCCCTTTTGAAATTCAGCCTGAACATTCCCTTTATCTCTCAAGCATCAGAGCAGGCAATCTGAGGAGCTCTCCCAAAGTGCACTGAGATTCGGTGGTTCTTTATTTGCACTGTCAAATGGTTCCTGTTAAATTACAACCTAGAAACATGTCCAGTCTGCTCCAGTAGTTCAGAAATCCTTGTGGTTCTGGTGGCTTTTTCCACTCTTGGTTCAATGTGCCTAGGAGGAAATCTGTTAGCAGGAAGGCACTCAGCATAATCTGAAAATAATGTCCTTTGGATAGGTAATAGGGACCCCACTCAAACCACTACCTGCTCTTGAAAATTTAGACCAGGATGTTTTCTTGCCTGTCTGAAAGGACTTTTCTTTGAAGAACAAGTCACCGGTGCTTTGGACAACAGTTATGAGGATTTCCTCAGATGAAATTTGTAGAGATGATGTTGAATATATGTAGTTGAACATATGTAGTTAAATATATGTAGTTAATTTTTTTTTGGCATAAGACCATATGCATCACTGTAGCTATAAAGCCTCACAAAACTGCAGGGCTGAAGTTCCAACAGCAGCATTAGAGGCGTTTGAAAGGAAGAATGAGAATCTCATTGCATCCTAGTATCCCAAAATTTTTACCACAGATAGGTCTTGTGCTGTAGATGTTTTTCTTGGCCCAGCTTGTGAGATATAGGTAGACAGCCATGGAGTCCTGCGTCCCTGCAGTCAGAGGGCTGGAGTTTGTACAGAATTGCCTCCAGCTCATGGGCATTTGCAAGGCAGCTGTTGGACAAGACACCGGTCTTCAGCTCTCCCCTTTCTGGCTGCTCCTGCTATGGAGACCTGTAGCTGAGGTGTTCCTTGGTCTGAGTGGGGCTGAAGCAGGTGCCTGGTGTGGAGGCAGCAGCAGAAGGGCTGCAAAAACCTCCTCGATTAGCCACTCAACATATCTAGTGCAACTTCTCAGGATGCCCTGATCGAGAGCCTAAGGACAGTGAGTACATTTGGATGACTCACTGAGGTGGGACAGGGTGGAGAGGCTAATCCCTGTCTGCTCCTAAACAGTACAAAAAGGAAGATCCAAAACAAGCAAATTATCACCAACCTCCAAGGAGTCAAGGAGACTTGCTGGTGGATAGCTGGTGTCTCTCCCGCTTCGTGTCCTCGCAAGGGATCCTGGACTGGGCACTTGGAACACACATCTTGATGCCTGCTGATGGCCTGGCTGCTTGGACATGGTGAGTATGCAAGTGTGGGGTAATAATTTTTACTTTAAAATGCAATCATTTCCCCCTCCTTCAAGATCCTGCAGTGAACTTTGCTGCACTGTTGCAACACTATTTCCTACATTTGTTCAAAGAGGAAAAGATAGTTCAGGACCCTGCTTTAACCCTAACATGAGTCAGTCCAGTGTGCAACCTCGGTCACATTGACTGGTGAATCCAGACCAGCACTCAGGGAGCTGGAAAGAGGGGAGCAGTTCAGGAGGAAGCTGAGAAGAGAGGATCTGATGGGAGGAGGAAAAAGCTGCTCCCAGCCCTTGAAGTGCCTGCAAGGATGCGAAGGTGAGAGATGCTTAAAATCAGCAGTCAGCTCTCTGTCCCAGTGATGGCTTGAGAAAACTGGGATGCTAGGGGTGGTCTCTGCTACAGCAAAGAGCGTGTCTGGAGCCTGCTGAGGAGGAAAGGCAGCTTGCATGTAGATTTGTGTTGTTGTTGTTGTACAGCTGAATGAAAGCATAAATCAGCTTTCCCCTCACCCTGCCTCCCCTCCTCTTTCCATGTCCCTTAATACATAAAAATAAGGATCCTTTATGTGAATAAAAGTAGAAGGCGCCTCCCCTAAGTATGTTTTAAAAAAGCCAAAAATAGTCTCGAAGTCTCAACCAAGAGCGAACATAGCCAGAATTTCTGTGGAAAATGTCTGTAGCTGAAGTGGAGTGGGGGGGGGGGGGGGGGGGGGGAGGAATTCGCATTCAAACAGGGGCTGCCTGTGCAGCTGGGCACTTCTCTTTGCCCCAGCCCGGCTGCCTGCCCTACCCCCGCCCTGCGGCGGGGGCTGACCCAGCGCGGAGCCGGGACGGGGCTCTGGCCGGCCGGGCGGACCCCGGGGGGCAGCACAGCCTCCGCTCTGGGCTTCCCTGTCCTTCGTCTGACAGTTCTTGGCAGCTCTGGCGCAACGTGTTGTTAACAGCAGTCCTAATTAATGGGGAACATGTGTGTGTTGCAGAAATCTTTCTTTTTCCTTTTTTTTTTTTTTCCTTACCCCCTTCTTCTGTTTGGTGGAAATACCGTAAAACTGTTTATATCCACTATAAAAGAGGCGGGGAAGGGGTTTACTATCTTCCTATCCCAAAGGTTTCCTTTACCTCAGATCAACCCATTTTGGGAACAGGCACTTCTCTACTCCCTGGGTGCCTTTTCCTAAATGCTTTCACACATCTGCACCACTCTGTCCTGCATTCCTGCCATACCATCATCTTGTCCTAATGAAAAATAGCAGACTTCAACCCTGCCAAGTCCCTCTTTTTCTTTTTTTTTTAAAGACAAAATCCTGTTTATCAAAAAGAATTTCAGAAGTTTGTTGATTTTTTCCATTCATTAACTTAAATTTTTGAAAAAAAAAAAATGAAGAAACTTTTGCTTTCCCAACTGTTTTCCCTTCTTGAGTAATAAGAAAACAAATGTTTATATACCATCTGCCACCAGCATGTTCCACAGATGATGTGGTAGACTCATGTCTTCAGTTCACCCCTAGCTCAAAAATAAGGGTCCCATGTCATAGGTGACTTGCTCTGCAGCTCAAAGAGTGTTTTGGTTGGCTTAGGAATAAACACAGGAAGAGCAAAGCAAGCGAAGCATAGATCTGTCCTCAGCTGGTGCTGAACACTGAGAGGACAAGTGAGCCCAGTGCAGTGCAGGATTTCTCTGATGCCCCGTGAGTGTGGTGGGGCTCAGGGGCCAGAGGGGCAGTGTGGCAGGGCTGTGCTGGGGCAGCGTGCTCTGAGCGAGTTGGACCTTGGCAGCCCTTTGGGGTGGGTGCCCTGTTATGCAAAGCACACAGACCCACAGAGTTTACTGCAGCCAGGCCTGGAGCAAGGACCACTTCCAGACCTCCCCAGGGCACATGGTGATGCTACAGGACACCCCTATAAAGCTGTGCCTGGCCTTTCCTTGATGCTCAAGCTATAGTGACAGCTGTAGGAACCCTTTCACAGAGGGGTGAGTAAAACCTAAGACATGGGAAGAGAGCCCTAATGAATCTGATCTTCTTAAGGGAGGCAGATATTCCTGCTCCCATTTTATAAATGTGGAAGAAGGAGAGATGAACTAAAAAAAGCCCAGATGGTGGAAGTTGGTGGAGAAATCCATACTCCACACCCATCTTCTGAAGTTTTCTACTGCCAGGATGAGGAGAAGCAGCTGATAACCTTCTGGATTTCCCCAAGATCTGGAAAGGCTTTCACATCTCCCAAACTGGAGCATCACCCTTGGGTGGGCTCTCCTGCAGCTGGATAGATGAGGTGGGCTGCAGGATCAACAAACAGCACAAGGGCTGTGGAGTTGTCCTTTGGACTTCAGGTTGTGTGTGTGCACTGGTAACTTGGAAAAAACCTGTCATATCCTGACGAGTCTGGAAGGAAATATTATCCTAGACTGTAACCAGGTTCCTGAATGTGTTTGCTGAAGGTCCTGGGAGACTGGATATCAACAAAGAACAGCTGTCCAGTCTCTTCTGGAGAAGGACATTTCTGAGCAGAGATGTAGGGAATACCTGTTTTGGAAAGAGTGGCTTCATCCAGATACTCCTTGAACTCCGATTGCCGTGGTAAGCTTTTGGAGACGTATAGAGTACATAGGAGGGGAGTAGAATGATGAATAGCAATCAGTATGCTATTTTGGCTTAGGGCAAAGTTAAATCTTACATTTTCCAGAAGAATGTTTTTTCTGGTGGTTTTGGTGTTTTGCATTAAAGAACAAGTTCTGAAATTACATAGATAACACATTTTCCTACATTTGCCCCAAAAGGAGGGAAAAAGAGAAGGCCATTCGTAAAGCCTTGCCCTTTGTTTCTTGTGGAAGACAGCAGAAAATTTGAGACCAAAGCATCAAATGTTTCACTTCTCATCAAACCCATGGAAATGTCATTTTTTCCAGGTTTACCAGAGCCACAAATATGTTCACATAAGCCGATACTACCAGTACAGCTAATGGGCAGGTCCACAGCCAGCATTAGTTGGCACTGCCCCGGGGTATACTTGTTACCTTAGCAGCTTGCCAACCAGGGTATCATTTTCCAGATGATTTGCATGGAACTATGGCAATTTGTATCCACTGAGGACCTGGCCAGCTTGGGTGATACCCACCCAGGAGGACTTGCTTTTGCAGAGCTTTACCCTCATCTTCTAAACCAACCCTCCTGAAGTGACTCACCTTTTTGTCAGGTCCTCAGCTGACCTGAGGCTTCCTCCACGAAATTATGTATTTATATGGGTGACATTTTCTCCATGGCAATGCATTGTGTGGCTTTGTGACATATCTGGAAAAGCCCCACTGGGAGGGTCCAGTCTTGGTGAAACTCCAGCAAAGGAACACGGTAGGGGTACTTTGTTTTGCAGGATGAACAGAAAAAAAAAAAGGAAGAAAAGCAAGAAAGTGGATGAAACTGGTGGAATCCTAAGGTGAAAGAAGAGATGGGGTCATTGCAGAATGACTATAACAGACCTCGTCTGAGGTTACTGATCTGTGACAACCTTGAAATCTTATAGATACTCTGTTTTTTCCCCACAGTCTGCCAAGACCTTGCTGACACATTTAGCATAAAAAAAGAACCAGCATATGCTGGTTTCTGGATAACCCTCCTCTAATGTATTTGGTGCTTTAGCATGCAGAAAGAGAAGGCTCCATCTTTTTGTCTTTTATGAGAAGCCAGCTGGTCCTTCCTATCCCCTTTTGGTCCACAGACTGAACCTATCCAGTTCCCATCCTTTGTGCCTTTCAGGCAAGGGGAGCTTTTCTAAGTGTGTTGTTTGTGATGCCTTCAGGGCTCACCCCAATACACATATACGTGTAGTCTGTAACAGCTTTCAAAGCAATATCCTTACCAGCATGACCCGTTGTTTTCTGGACACTGGTGTCTAAGCAAATAGTGTTGTCAACTTCAGGTAGCACAAACTGCATTTGCTTTTAGAAGAGCAAGGCAGGAAAAGTTGCTGTAAAGTTGGGAATGAAAAGATAAGAAGTACCACTGGTGGGCTGAGAAAGCCACAGCATGCTAGTCCTCAGAAATGTCCACAGCCAAGCCTAGGTTCATCTCAAAAAGGGTAAATATCCAAAATGGGAGGGTCTGGGGAGGCGTACTCAAAGAGGGGAACAAACCCACCCATTTTGGGCTTTCCCACAACTGAGAGTGTCAAACCATGTGTGTGCAGAGTTGACTTCTCATCACCATCCCACCCAAGCCTGTCTGTCCTCCTGGTGCTTCCCTGCTCCATCAAGGTGCCTCTGCAGCTGAGGAGGAGCTTGGTGGGGTGAGGGAGCTGCTGTTCACAGTGACCTGGTGATGCACACCAGGGCTGCTGTGCCGTAGCATTTTATCACCAGGTCTGGCTTGTTTCAGCTATGCTTGTAGTCCTACATGCCTTTTTTGGTTTTTTGCTGGACACTGACTTGGAACTCCGCATTATTTTTCTACTTCAATTCTCTTGACAAATGACTGTTCAATCTAGGCTTCCCCATATCCCCTCTCTGTTTCTCTTTCTCTTGGATCTTAGCCACTCTTGGGGTTTTAACCAGGGTCTTTGACAGACATCTTCAAAGCAACCTGTTTCTGTATTCAGCTTGAGATCAGTTGTATATTATTCTGTGGCCAGCCTTTTTTTTTAATGCAATCTCTGCTTTAGAGCATAGTGCTTATATGTTTCTTCTTTGTGGGTAGAGAAAAAGGCATTCTTCTGATTTCTGGCCTGTGGTATCAGAGCTGGATTTCTCCCTGCCAAGCACCTCAGGACTAGCAGCTGTCAGACATAACTTATGTCAGACAAAAGTCTTATGTCAGCCAGTCTGACTTGTCCCACAGTCGTCCTATAGCTTCCTAGGTGCAGCACAGAGTACTATAAAACTTTCCATATTTTTGGTATTTCAGCCTTGGTAAAACTTCCAACTACTTTGTGCAGCCACTACCTATAGCTTTTTTTTTTTTTTTTTTTTTTTTCCTGGTGTTCAGCAGCCACCTAACACTTCCATGGTCTTTAGATAAACCTGTCTCAGCTACATCTTCTCCAAAAAAAAGCAACAGACCTTGCAAAGGCAGCTCCCTTTTTGAAAAGAGGGGTGCAGGGGCCCTTTGAGAGCCTGGTACATCCCGTCTGGACCCGTTTAGGGTGGTGAGGAGGGTGGCAGTGGGTTTTAATAAAAGGTGAAAGAGGCACTCCGCAGGGCTTTTGGATGCCTGTGTGATTTCCTATGAAGGAGGGTGTTAGATAGAAATGGGGTGGAGGAAGAAATCAAAGATAAGTCTTTGCTGGGAAAAGGATGAGGGGTGGTGCTGTGTCAGAGGTGCTTCTCTGAAAGCTTCCAGAAATCAGGGCTGAAGAAGACTACAGTCAGTAGAAACATTAGGGTATCATCTTCCTAAATTCATGTAGGCAGGTGAGGAAAGGTAGGGAAGAGATCTCCAAAAGTTGCCTGTCTATCTTCCTTTATCATAAGAGAAAATATACAGGGAGGCTGGATATTAAAAAGAATTAAAAATAAGGAGGGGATCTTCCATTATGTCTTTTATGCAAGTCCACAAGGTGAAGGCCCTGCAGGTTTGCCCTCCACTGAAGGCAATCTCTAGGCAAAGTACTTCAGGAAATTGTTATAGGGGAGAGCTGAAGTGACTGATGGCACAAGAGATGGCAGACTAATTTGGGAGATAACAGAGATGTGGGAAAAGTCAGATGTGTATCTTAATGCCCACCAACAGGGAGTTAAGTAACCCATGACACTGAAGTACCACGTTGCTGAATGAGGGCTGTCAGTGCTCCTCTGCAGCCCAGGAGCAAATCAAACTCTGATTTCCTGTGCTAGAGGGAAACTTTGGACAGATGGGCAGGAGGGGTGAGAATTGCAGCAATTCCAGCAGTTTTGAAAACCAGGTGACCTAGGAGAATTTGAGAGAGGGCAAATTTCTGAACCTCTAAAAACCTATGTGATTGTTGATTTTCCTTCATACATCTGATTAAAACCTGCTCAAATTGTGTTAGTTCTTACTATTTGTAGTCTGCAGCTTGACTTACAGAAAAAAAAAAGGGAAGAAAAACCCTGAGGAGAAGAGGAACAGACCCAAATCCACAACACATCAAGTGGCCGTGTAATACCACATTGCAAATGGGTTCACCATGGGCTTGCAGATGACTTGATAGTATAGAACGGCCCACAATGCTCCAGTGACTCATTGCATTTGCTATATCTGTTCAAACTCACCATTCTGAGTAAGAGATCTGCCTTCAAAAAATCTCTAATAAATTCTGTTGCTTTGAAATATCCCTGGTGCTTTCAAGAGTATGATGGCATATCTCATCCTCCAAGAACGCCTCAACCCACTCTGTGGGGCTCTGGTAGGACATGCAGGCAGTTCAGCCTCCTTCAAGCCAGATTAAAACACACATTGAGCCAAAAGGGACTTGAGAGGGTTCCCCACAATCCTCCTGAGGTGAGCAAAATAGATGATTTGGGATAGAAACACAGTTGAGGTGTATTTCTCATCTCCTCCTGCTAGCCAAGGGATGGGAGATGCTGCATTTGTTGATTCTGGGCACTGGGCAAGGAGCTGTACAGCAGTCCCATGCCAAAGATGCCCCTGTGCCTTGCACGTGTGAACCACCAATGTCCAGCCTGTTCTCCTCTGGAGCTTCCCACTGCATTGCTTGAGCTTGATTACCTTGGGCTTTGACTTTAGTAGGGTTATATTGGTACAGCCTAGTGCAAACTAAGGTCCTAAAGTCCCTACCTTCCTCTCTGCCTCAGAAATCCATTTACCTGTATTTATTGGATGTACAGCAGCAACTTAGGTGTGTCAATAAAATAACTGCACTGGTAGCATTTGTGGAAAGACCACAAAGTCATGTCAGTCCTACTGTGCATGATGCTACAGATACATGCACAAGAGGTAGGATGCCCTGATCTACAAGATCTTGGCTGTGGAAACAAACTTATTGAAATCACTTTTAAATTTAATGTTTCATTTATTCAATTCAGCCCAGACTTCTTTCTGCCAGCTTGCTTTTTTTCCCAGTGAACTCTTTACCTGCTCAGCTGAATTAATTATCACAGCTTACCACAGGTTCTTGGTTTTTACTAATTACCAAAATTGGCAATTTCCCTCTGATGTCAGTATGGTTTTTACCTGTGGAAGGACTAAATGAGACCCTCAGGATTACAGCGCTCCATAGGTTTTAGGAGAGGGGGCTTTTTATGTTGCTTCAGTGAGGGTGTGTGAGAGGGTTTGATAGAAAACTTTCTAGCTCAGCTCTCTTTGGTTACATTTTCCACGAAAGGTAACAGATGGTCATTGTGACGTGAACGTTATTCCAATATCCACAGAGGAGGAAAAAGGACCAGCGTGATCCAAACTTACAGGTTAGTTTATTTTAAGTTATTTTTTGACGTCAATAGGCAGTGATATATATAGCAAAATATTTTTCCTCCTTACTGCAGGGCCTTTAAAAGGATATCTTTGTTGTCTCGGTTGCCATAGCAGTGACAAATGTGGATATGTATCCATATGCACATATATACACTCGAGGAGGGATTCCCCAACCCTGGGGCTGATTGTGTTGGCTTCTGTGCTTGTATTTCCTCTTCCTTCCGCTGCTTGAGGTGCTCCAAGGCACTAAGACAGCTTGTGAAACGTCCCCAAGTTGGAAAATGAGTATTTTCAGTCAACCATCTTGAAGCGTGGGCCTTATCGTGTTTTGCAGGGCTCTGTTATGTAGTGCTTATCTCTAAAAACAGGTAGCCAAGGCTGGGCAGGGCAGAGCTCCTCCGTGCCAGTGATTGGTGTGTGAAGGAGATGACAGAGATTTGCGGTGTGATGGGGCTCCATAAATAAATTAGGAGGCTATTAGTAGTAAATGCGTTGTTTACTATTTAGATGGTTCACATGTGCCCAGATTGTGCTGAAAGGCCTTTGATGTATTTAGCTCATCCTCACCTTGGAATAGATTTTTATCTCTGTGCTCATGTTTCAAAACTGTTCCTCCCTTTCAGCAACCTACTAACATACTCCAGAGATTTTCCCCCAGTGGTGTCTGTCACTGTTCTTCTCTGCATTTTTCCTTCCCTGGGCTCTGCATCCTGTAAACAGCAGGACTGTGATCCAGACCTGGAATGGTCCCTGTGTGCTGCCCTTGGGAAGTGAAACACTTGCAGAAAGTCTCTTGGTCTCCTTCCGACCAAGTTCAGTTGTCACTTAACTTGAGGCCCCCCTGTGCTGGTGAAGAGAGAGGATTAATACACAACACCATCCCAGAGAGCAGAAATAGGTGAATCTGAAAAACTAACCAGCCTACATTTTTTGGTTTTAAACTCTTGCTTCCTAATGTTTCTATTTCCCCAGTGGTTTTCATACTGGGCCTTTTTCACTTTACCTATCCAAACCTACATTTCTGAATGCCCACAGCCTGCCAAAAATCAGCTTTTCCCTTTTTGCCTGTTTTTGTTGTTACCAACAAGTGAGATGTTGGAATGAGAACTTGGCTGGCCATTGTGTTGATGACAAATGAAAGAGAAGCAAACACAGCTTGCTTGTCTGCAGCTTCAGTGGTTCAGCAGGGCTGGCAGTAGTAAAGACATGTTATTTGTTGATAAAACACACAGCACCACACTCTGAGGAGGAGCTGAGACACTATCTCAGTGCAATCATCTGCCTGTTCTGCCTGTACCTTTGGAAATCCCAGCTTCTTGTGCTGGCTCAGCTGGAAGAAGTCGTAATGGGGCATGGTTCCTGCTGGGTCAGGTCAGGAGGGGCGCTCCAGGAGGGGCTGTGAGCTCCTGACAGGTAGCACAGGGCAAATCCCAACGTGCGGCCGTGATGTGCGCATTCGGTCTGTGTCCATGCAGCTTGTGTCTCCACATCCATCTCTACACAGATATAAACACACACACACAATTCTGTGTGTGTGTCCATGTACACACATGGAAATGCGATGGAAGGAGCGGAGGCACCAAGTGCCCCGGTGTGCAGGGCAGCTAATTGGTGCTCTCTGAGTTTTAATCCCACCTCCACCAGCTCTCTACAAGGTGATCTCACTAACACTGCTTAATCTCCTCCCCTTTGTGTCACTTCCCTGCTGAGGCTGAGAAGTCTTCATGCAGGGAGTGTCCTTCCATGTGTGTATGCTCAGTGCTCAGCATGGGAGGCCTTACCCAGAGATAATTTAGCAAGCTGCTGCTGGAAGGCATTTGAGGATCAACCTTCAATGAGATTTTGGAGCAGATGCAGGACCTGTGCTCTTAGTGGTGTGGTGGCTCCTGGAGTTAAGGATCCTGAGAGCAAAACAGGGAAGAAAAAGGTCTCATACTTTGTTTGTAAAAGTCCTGCCTCTGGCACAGCAGAGGTTTAGCCCCTGTAAAGAAAAAGGGTGCTAGTGTCACACCCTGATGTTCTTTTGGTGCTTTGGGCTATGCTGGTCATAAAGGACCCTGTGACTGCATGCAGTGCAGTACTGCTTGCAAAATGGTGCTTGCATGCCAGGCTGCAAAGCCAAGGCATTGCCAGAAAGCTCAGCAGCCCTCTGAGGTCAGGGATAAACCCTTGCCTTACTCAAGCAGTCATGACCAATGCATGCTGGGGCAGAGGTGCACCTCAGGGCAAACCCCTCATATTTCTTGCTCTTCTTGTGCAATACCTTTGCATTGTCACTGCTGAACAGTGACTCCCTGGGTTGTAGTCCCTTTGGGGCTGGATTTTGGGGTGCTTCTGGTGGGTGACTGGGGTGGATTGTCCTTCACAGTGTGTGTATGTCCCAGGAAGGGGTGGTAGAAGCTGGCACAGTGTTTAACAGAGGTCTGTGGGAAGGGGTGCTGGAATGCAGCATGTATCAAATTCTCATAATTACGGTGGTAGCTAGAACAGTAGGAGACAGACTTGGACCATAAAGCTGGCAGCCTGAATAGCCAAGAGGCGCAGGATGGCAAGGAATGTGGAACCATGGAGGGGAAACGTGACTTTCCAAGGTTACACAGTGGGGTGGTGGGATAGCCATGAAGAGTGGCCTGACTCCTAGGCTGCTATCTTAGCAACATGACCACATTCTCCTCAGTAATAGGAGCCATGCTGAACTTTTGCCAAGAATCATCTTTGTTCTGCTTTGAATGGTCACCATTTTTGAGGGTTTTTGTGGGGGAAAGGGAGTTAAACAGTAAGTAAACCCATTCTTTTCTACTTCTAGAGGTATTAAAATCAGTAGTGTTGGAAACCAGGAGTATTATTGGCTTTCTTCATTGCCCCAAACCTTCTGGGAGGCAGAAAACCTTCACCTCTGCTAGTGTTTCTTCTAAGGCTGATGTCTTTGCTTTGAAGCATCCCAGCTGCTGGGTGCTTCTACAAGACATCTTTTTGCTTTTTGGTTTGCTTACTAGAGTCAGTGCTGGAAAATGGGACTATAACAAACCTGGCTCCTCACCAGTTTAAAAAGTTGCTTTGTAAATCAAGGTCCTCCAATAGGCAGCAGTCAGAAGTCTCCATCCATCCATCCATCCATCCATCCATCCATCCATCCATCCATCCATCCATCCATCCATCCATCCAATTTTACTGACTTGATAATAACAACCTCTACCTTGAAAATAAAGCATCAGACCCTCAATTACTTTCACATGAGGATAAATAGATTGGTATGGAGTTTATGGGTGTTAGGGACACTGGTCCAGGCTCTGAACAACAGAGCCCATTTAATTTCAAGAGCTGAATCTCCACAAAATGTTCACAATAAAGCCCCAAACTAGGTGCAATAAACCTAACACCAGCCAAGTTTGCTAACCCAAGCTGAATTGTAGGGAAGCCCAGGGCCAGGTTTCCAGTCAGCTTTGAAGCCACAGTTTTAAAGAGGTTCCTGATCAGGATTTTGATCTTCTCACAGGCTGTGCTTCAAGCAATTTTCACCAGCCAGGATTTGAGCTCACTGCTGCCAAATCCCAAACTCGCTTAGGATGGAGCATTGGCAGTGTCCAGAGGCGAGTTTTAGCCATTCCTAGCACGCAGTTTGGTGTAGGACTGGTGCCCCAGGGAAGGTGCTCTCAGTCCAGCCAGCAGCGTGGGCAGGGCTGAGTGGCAGGCAGCTTCCCCTATAGATTGTAATGGTTTCATTTTCACTGGGTTTCAGCACTTGGCATTTTGGGCTGAATTTCACGCCAAGTTTTAAAATCCAAGAGGCCCACAGGCCTTGTGGACATGCAAAACCACCAATGTAATGAAAATTGGTTTAAAATTGATTTAGTTAAAAAGAAAAAGGAAAAAGAAAAAAATAATTCAAGCCACCATGTGGAAACATTTAGAAGAGTCAGTTATGAAGTTTAACCAAATGGAAGTGAATGCCTTTGAATGTGTCCATACAAAGCACTGGCACTGGCAAAAGGAAATCTATTTATCATGAATTTTAATTAAACCAGTTGAGCTCTTTTTTAATAAGAAGTATTGAGTAAAATTTAGCAAAATACCAGTACTCCTTCTTAGACTTTCAGAAATGCATCAGTCTTGCAGTCATCTTTGTAAACATAATTTTTTGGGGGGGTGGGCATTGGTATTTCAGTCCAGGTCCTTGAATATATTTACTAAAATGCCCAAGCACCACTGATTTCTAAGAGGACCTAATGCCCCTGAGGATCTTGGCTTGCAGACCTCATACTGTTTAATCTGAGAAGTTTCTGTCCTTCTTGGTCAGCTGAAAAACTGTAACTGGACTGCAGGATCCTAAATGACTTAGGCACAGTAGCAGTTTATTCTTCTTTAAGGTTTTGAGGCTATGAAGAACTGTAATCAAAACACATAAAGCAGGGGGATGCATTGTAATCCCGAGGTTTCCAGCCTCTCATGGGCTTGTGGAAATCATCTCCAGGCTTAGCACTTAGTGGTCCTTGCTTTAAGTCAAACCGGTTTGGTCAAGGCATAAGGTTGGGTGAATATTTTTATTTTGGGCTGTTTCTGTGCAGGCTGGGTAATTTCCCATTGAATAAAAAGCACTCAGCAGTCCCTGTACTAGGTTTCAACACAGCAAAGAGCCAACTTCAAGTTTCCAGGTAGGTTGTCCTGACAGCGTCATGGAAGAGATTTGTGGCTGACGTTGCTGAGCTCTCACAGCAGCACCAGTTGTCTTTGTCTCTCACTTGTTTTGTTCTGTGCATTGTGGTTTCCCGTTGGGTTTTTTCTCTTGCTGGGGTTGTCCTGCAAACCCTACCTGCAGTGCCACAAGTGCAGGATACTTTTGCTCCCTGTCTTTCCCTTCAGCATATGCTCATGTGCACAGCTCGGCACATAAACACAGCAGTCTCAGAAGGGATGTGATCAAAAGGTTTTAGAAGGGCTCTGCATGTTATGAAATGTTTTGAGGCTCAGAGCCCAAAGAGGGAACTCCATCATGAATTCCCTGTATATAACTAATTTGGGAAAAGGGATTAAAATGGGACAGAGCCTCTTGCTTTTTCTCCCCCCTCCTTGATGGCCCCTTTCAGAAAATTAGGGGGCCCCTCTCCAAGGAGAAACTGTTGAAAATTGCACACTGCTTTCCCTTCCCCTTCCTCCTGAACATAGCCAGAACAGCAATATACATTTCTGAGGTTTGGCAGCAGCATCTGAAAGCATGTTTTTTTGCCAGAGAGGACTGGCTGATGGGGGCCAAAGTGCATGTGGGTTGGGGGGACACTTGGGGAAGCAAAAGGAAGGCACCTGTACCCTCTCTTCCTGCCGCTGCTACTGCAGATCTAGTTCCCACCATTTCCCAATTGGTACCTGAAGATCATGTTTATTCTCTGGATTGTATCATTGGCTGCTGGAATGAGACCCATCAGGCGAGATTTGTGCCTGAACTTCAGTTTCATAACAAAAGCAGAGACAGTTGTTCTTGCGACAGACCTCTCCTGGACTGAACAAAAACATGTACGACCCATGTGCGGTCCATACAACTGAGGAATATGTTAGCTAAGCTAGTCCAGAGCTAGTGATGGTCCTGTTTTATGTTAAGCTTTCCTCTGCTGTAGCATCACTGCCTTCCTCCTGCCAGCCCCATCTCCATGCTGCCTGATGCAGCACCAGCCCCAGCAGCTTGCTGAAAGCCCCCTTGGTCTGCTTTGTTTCTGGTTGCTGAGATGTCTAGACTGGTATCTGGTGCTACAGCACACACTCATGTTTTTAGCACCATGCTGAAGTCTAATGATGTCATCTCTTATGGCTCAGAGGAAGAAATTTCCATTTCATTTCAGAATTTTTATGGAAGGATTTGAAAAGTTTGGAAGGGGGGAGTGTGGAAATTTTGATGCCCAATGAATCTGAAACTCGAAATGTTTTCATGGCTCACAAGCTCAAAAGCCCTTCCCTCACTTCCTCCTCTGCACCTTTATTTTCTTTAAAAGGAAAAGGGAGAGGAAAACCAGAAGAGGACAATAAAAGAGTTTTTCTCCCCTCCTGAGCAGCACTTTTGAAATACCATAAATGAAATATTCTCTGAGCATTTTGTTAGCATTAAAAAAGGATTATTTAGTTAGAAAGAAGCCTTTCTTTGACAAGTCCAGACTATTTCCAAATCATTTATGGACATAAACCTGTCTTTTGTTGTGCATGTTTGATGTGGAGGTTCTAGGGCATGCCCAAAGCCCATGCAGCAGCAATATGAGCTTACGAATGTTTCCTTATTGTCTGTCATCATAATCAAGAGAATAAATATGTACATTTAGCTCGCCACCTTCCTCAGCTTGGGATGGGAGGAGGCATTCTTGCTCCAGTGATCTATTGTCACGTGGTTAAACTCTGCTAAACTTCCTCTGCCAGCCCACAGCAGAAGGGTGGATGGAGCTGTTCCTGCTGGCCCCGAAGTTCAAGCCCCCATCAGAGGAGCTGCAGCCATCAGCGTGGGAGAGGAGAGAGGGGCTGCTGTTATTCGTGTTTGTACATGGCTGGGTTCCACTCTGGCAGACGGGAGAGACTGAAGTCTGAAAGCCATGGGCTGATAAGTGGTTTTTGAGAGATAAGATATGAAAGACTCTGTAATTCTGGAAGAGAGTGTTGAGTAGTTTATATGTGTAAGTCCAGATGTTCAATAGAAGGAGCTGTTCCAACCCTTCAGCTGAGAATGTCTGCTTGCACGTGTATGGTTGGATGTGCTCATGGCAATGGCCAAGCAATGTGGTCCCCAGGAGCAGCAAATGGAGCGCTGAGCTCCCTGTGGAACTCAGGGAAACCACAGGGTTAACGTCCTCAGGTAGTGTCCCATTTTGCTTTGACAGATGTATTCCACTGAGAAGATGAGGCTGCTTTCTGATCACAGGAGCTGCACACCTCTTGGTCTCAGGGGCTGTCTTCCTGGTCCCATGGGACACTAATTTACTACTGGCCCATTAAATGCTACCTACATGTGGGTGGTGTGGATGCCTGAGTCTTCCAGAACACAGAGAGGCTCAGTCAGACTCCCTAATTTCTCCCCTGAGTAATGAGTAAGGTGTAAAGTAGCTCACCACTCACATCTGATGGAGCTAAGGTGATAGTGGCCACTGCAAGGCAGGAAGAGGGTTTGTCCCTGCCTCTGGTGTCAGGCTTTGGAGCACAATTCTGGAATTTGGGTATATAACCTGCTTACCAGCAAAGCTGTGTGAGTATTCCTCTTCCAGAAAGTGCTTTTCTTGCAGAGGGAAGGCTTGTGTCCAGAGCAGCTGGACCACTTAACTGCTCTTGAATGTGAATCATAGCTGAAGGAGGGCTGCATTTAACTAGAAGCATATCTTATCAGCAGCCCATGTCTCAAACATGCAGTCACAGGGTAAAGGCTGTTTGAGTCAGAGAGAGATTCAGGGCCAGGTTCCCAGGATCTGTCAATTGGGGATAGCTTCCCTAAAATGGATATAGCTGTATTGATTTAAATAGGGTGGGAATTTAGCCCTGAATACTCTGCAAGTAAATGAACTGTCGTTGGCCATGATTTTTCCAAGGAGGCACATCGTTTTTTATCGTGAGCAAGATCGTTGCAGACAGGGAAACAGATAAGCAGCTGGATTTTCCTTTGGGCTGTGACTTTAGGAATAGATGTGTTGGTTCATCTAACTGGCTTGCTTAGTTGGTGTTTGTATAGAAACAGAAAACATCCCTACTTAATGAAGCCTCTTCAGAACCAAACTCCTGTAATTTATCTGTTTGTCTCTAAGAGGAAATTTTATGTGGGGCCCTTGGACATTTTGATTGGTAGGCATCATCAGGTTGTTCATGTGTGCTCAAGGGCAGGTAACCATTCACCTGGAGGATCTAAGTGAGGTGTTGGGGATCCTTATCTTCTCTGCAGGGCTGCATATCCCCCAAGGAGACCTTTCCAAGTTTTGCCTGCTGCTTGCACACACAGCCTGCTGACTCTGCTGTCCCCAGTGGTGACCCTGACAGGGCGTGTGGTGGGTAGTGGGGGGTGATGGCCTCTTGAGCATGCACTGTGTGTTGAACACTCACATGCCATGGAGTGGCTATTCTTGGCCTCTGGGGATGCCCTGCTGAGAGCCAAGCAAAGCATGGTAGGCTCATGTGGGAAAGAGATGCCTGCAGGAGTCAAGGCAGGGATGGTTAAAATGGATGGGGAAAGACCCTTGGCCTGGGAGTGACCTGGCTGCTGGAGCATGAGCAGCTCGTGGTGCTGTGTCATTGTGTCCCTGTACAGCAATACTCTACCTACCTCCTAAAATCCCCCTCGCCTGCCAGAGGCCTTCAGGCACCACCAGCTGCTCCTGCAAGCTGGAGCCAGAGGAGCATGACCACAGCACTCTTCTGTTCCACATTACAGCCCGGGATCCACCTCTGCTGCCATTAGCGTGCATTCCTCTCTCTGATTCACAGTGGCATCTCTCTCTGCCTCTTATTCATTACCCAAACATCTTGGCGAGCAGCGGCCTGTTAGTGGCTTTGGTCACTTGGCACAGGCATTGGAATCTCATGGTAAACCCAGAGACACTTTATGGAGGTGTAATATCTTGGTTTTGGTTCCCATTGCATTTTTGTAGCTCAGAGGCCAAAAACACATCAAAGAAGTGGATCTGGCAGTGAGCACCAACCCTAAATTCATTACACTCCAATTAGGCTGTTAAGAAGAGATAAAAGAAGCAGCAAAACTGAATGTCCTCCTCAATTTCTGTTTGCTGAGGTTACTTCTCTCTTTTGTGGTCTGGGTCCCTGGGTATCTCAGTCCTCTAGGACCAGTGGTGGTGTGTGCTTAGGGGCAGCTGAGGCATCCTTCTCATTAAAGCCATGATTGGATCAAAGTGCTTTAGACAGTCCCCAAGGAAGAGTGGAAGATTCTTCTTCTTGTGCCTCCCTTTGGGATGAACAGCTTTTTCACTATTTCACCTCCTTGTCCTGGTCCCCTCCTTCTCTCTGCAGTTTGTGATGGATGTGGATTCCTTGCTGCAAAGCATGAAGGCCAAGGCTTTGGGCAGCTGAGGCAATGGGCATTGTCTCTTGCAGCATCCTTTGCTCGGATGAAGTGTCTACAGCTGTCTCTTGGTCAGGGTCATTCCTCTGAGGACAGGAACAAAGCAGCAATTACTAAGATATGGATATCAAGAAAGAAAATCAGTAGCTTGGTTGCAGCTTGGGGATTTGGGTGATGAAATATTGCATTCCAGTGTCCCCTCTCAATGGTTTATTGAATTGGCAGATCTCTTTAAATTGTGTACCACTGCTTCTTCCCATGGCACTAAGTAGAGGATCAAAAAGGACTTGAGTGGCAGCATCCATGGCAAAAGCTGCCCTTGCTGTTAGCTCCTGGCAGAAGAAATTGCAACTAATCTTTTTTATATTTACCAATATTTCATTTATGATCTAGATGCCTAAATAATGGTAAAGACTTCTAGAGAGAATCAAAAGGGTTTTACAAACAAACAAAATCGAATGTTTTAACAAACATTGATTTTTGCTGTTGGAAGTAGTGGCAGTTTTCCCCCACATCTTGAAATGTGAAACCTCCCGATAGTAAGACAGAAAAATTAGGATTTCCAAAAACATTCAGGAGTGATTTGTTCAGTTCAGAAAACCTGATAAAACCTGTGAAAATTTCTTGACAGCTTTATGGATAACACCGACTCTATCCTCAAATGGATCTGGCTTTGATGGATGAAGAATATTTCTGTTTGTTAACATGAGCTAAAAGTGCCTTTTCATAAAAAGTGGAAAACATCACAGTAGGGCCATGGTGTCTCTGTGGGACCATCTGGGACATCCAGAACTTGACTAGGACAGGGGGGTAAGGTCATCAGTGGTCCTCAAGAAACTCCTGCATGTAAATGATGCATCCAGATGAATCTCTCTTAACTAGAGGGTGTGTGACTGTGCCTCAGCTCCCTGATTTTTCTTCAGGGCACCATCTTCTCCTGCACATGTCCTGGTGGTCATGGGAAGGAAACCTGTGCACATGAGTAGTCTTCAATCATATCCTCTCTCCTGGATGTCTCTCGTGGCAATGACCTCAGGCGACAGCATGGCATGAGTCTGCCATGCAGTTTAGATATGGCCCCAAAACACCAGTCTCTGAGTCCAGGGACAGTCTGTTCTTTCTGTTCTTACTGTGTGACAAAAAGGTAACAGATCCACTGCATGAAGCACATTGGGTAACAGTTCCCTCAATGGCTGGGACAACTGTCAGTTTGTCAGATCTTATTAAGCAAAGTAAATTAACAATCCTTCTCTCCTTTTCTTTCTCATCCCTTCCTTTACTGTAGCCTTGATGACAAAAGCTGACTTTGCCTTCACTGGCAGAAAACGGGGTGCTAAGTAGCAGGTAAAACAGAATTAAAGTTCTAATTCCAGAGAAGTCACAGGAATTGTATTTTTTGCTTCATTTTCCAGATCAAGAAAATGCTGTCTTTGGGCTGGCCTGCTAGCTCATCTGAAAATGTGTAAACAATCCTGTCTTTCCAAGACATTTCCTTGGTCTCAACCACAGTATTTTGTTTTCATTAATCTTAGCTGATGCTCTTTATTCCCAGTAAGATCTCCTTCTGGCTGGAGACCACAGGCAGAGGGACCACAGATGCCAGCAGGCATACAGGTGATCCTTCTCTCTGCAGACACAACCAGCTCTTTCCTCTGCACCACAAGAGGCTTGTAGAGAACCCTGGGTTAGGCCCTGGTCACCAAGAAGTGGGGAAACCTGTGCCCCCAAATAATAGAAAGCAGTTGATGTCTTGTGGGGAGCCAGCACCAGCAGTTTCCTCTTAGCTGTCTGACAGGGGAGGAAAAGGCTGCAGGAAGCCAAGAAGCCTCAAAGAGATCCTCAGCAAAGCTCGAAAGGGATTTCCTAAGCTCACTGCAAAGCCACAGGGGAGGACAACTGTTCAGATGCTTTTGATTCAGCACACTGTGGTCCAAATCCTACTCCCTACATGTGCTTTTTCCAGGGGAGCACTGAGCTTCTCCGCAGTGTGTAGAGCCTACCCTGCCAGGACTGGCCTCTGTGGTAGCATCAAGGATGGAGGAAGGAGGCTTTGGGGTACCTTTCTCCTCGCTGGGGAGGGAGCAGGGTGAAGAAATGGGATTGAACACTTCCTTGGATGGCCTGTGGTATGGCAAGTATCTCAGGCAGGACAGGAGCTGCTGACTACCTGATAAAAGGGAGAGGAGGGAGAAAACTTACTGTTCCTCTTTGTGCCTAGGACCACATGATGAGCTAAATCCAAAGGCACATTTTTCTCCCTCGTGCCCTGATCTTTGCTGTGCAGGGAAAGGACAGCTGCTGTGAACAGGCACTAGAATATGTTCTGGGTGCATGGGGGCCCTGGACCCTCATGTGGGCAGGGGCATTTCCCCATCATTCAATTTGTTACTGGCTCTCTGAAAGTCTGCAAGACAGGAAAGAATTTCTCTCTTCCACCCCATGGTCTTTTTGTCTTTGAAGCTTTCAGCTTTGTTGTTGTTGTTGTTTGTAAAACTGGTCTCTGAAGGATCTCCCCTCTGCATTCACACACATGATCAATAAAGACTTCCAGAAGAAATTTGAGTTTGGCTGGAAATTGCATTCAAGACTTCTCCCTGTGGAGGAAGATGAAAAGATTCTTACAGAAGGTTTTCACCTCTTCTGCCAGGAACTGTAGTTCTTTGGATTCACTTGAGTGACCCATCAACTTCCCGTACTCAGTCTGCATCACCATTTTCCAGCTAACAAGCATCTAGTGCAATCTGTGTCACCATTTTTCAGCTAACAGGCATCCAGAGCTCCAAGAAAGAGTTGTCAGCTGGGTTGCAGCAATGTCAGGAACTAAGGACAACCCCTTTTTTGGTAAGGCATTTCGAAATCTGTGCCTCACATGTTGATAGAAGTTTCCAGATAGGCCCCCGAGGCAGCTCTTCTTCCGCTGCCCGTGCCCACAGTTGGGGAAGGAGGTACCAGGGCATCTCCTGCCCTGACAGCAGCAGCCAGTTTTAGCCTCAGCAATGAAATCATTAAGCAGGTGGAAGCCTTGCTTCTTCCCATTTGTAATGTCTATGCTAGAATATTTCATTAATGAAATCACTGATGTTTATTACCTACTAAATGATCTCTCTCTCCAACAATCTCTGAGGGTTATTACCACAAAGACTTGCACAACAGATGTTAAAAGCCATCACTTTAAATCAACATATACTTTTATTAAAAACAAAACCAAATGTTTTTTTTTTTTTTTCTGATCCCTGCATTCCAGTCACTAAAGCTGAGATAATCTTCTGGAGAAGCTAATGGATATTCTTAATATCTGGATTGAATTTATAAAGAGCTAGGAGAGAACAAACAGGAGAGCAGAGACAACCTTCAGCAGCAGCAGCAGCAATGAAGACAATCTGTTGTGCTTTGCTAGCAGAGCTCTATTTGTGCCAGCCATTTCATCCATTCAGGATGATGCACAAGATGAAGTTGGGTATTTGTAATTATGCCTTGCACTTTTTTTTTCCTGACTCAGGATCCCAGATTTAAAGAGTTAAGCAACTGTAATGTCAAGAGTGTGTATTTGTTGTCAGCCATTTTTCATTCTTTGTGGTTTGCTACAGAAATCTAGACAGGCTGTTGTTTGTGGTCAGTTTAATGCAATTTGAAACTTTTGTGAAGGTGACTAAAGGTCTGACATCTTCAGTCGAAGCTTATTTTTTCCCCCTGCTCATGAATGGAGCCAAGTCTAAGCAAGAACAGCCTAGGTTCAAATCTTTCTAATGTACTGGTTACTGCTGAGGATGGATTTGCTTAACTGCAGGAGTGACACAAGGAGCAGATGAAAAGCTTTGGAACCTGATTGCATTGAGTGGATGTTGTCACTGGTGAGCTCTAAAAACCAGCAATACCTCACAAAATTGAAACAACTGCACTTTACAGTGCCAGTGGTGTTGTATAATCCATGCTAGTGTGAATGGTGATACAAGATAAGCAGGGCACCATGAATGATGGTCCAGGTGTGGCCTTGCTTTCCAATTTCCACAAAAAGAAGGTTTCCAGTTGGGACTTATTTATGTAGGGGACTTTCTCAAAGCTTTCAAAAGATCGCCCGCAAATTGACGTGTTTCCAGTTGATATAAACTCAGAAATCAATTCTAGCATGTAGACTTCAGTGGAAATTTTTGTAATAAAACCCATCTTGTGACATTTCATCAGGTACTGGAGAAGAACTTTCTCCAAGAGACTATTTTCCTGATGCTTTCTTTTCCCTCACTTTGGGTAATTTTGTTTTAAGACCTGCCGTGAGTCATGTCCATCGTAGTGGATTAGGAATGGTGCCTTTGGCATGTTTCAGAGTACTCGGTTTGGAAATAACGTTATGGTTTCTGCAAACAGTGTAAACTGAAGATGTGCAGAGAGCTCATTCCTAGAGCTTCAGAGTGCCCCAAGGGATGGCAGGGCTGGCAAACATGCCTCCCTGATTTCAAAACAGAGGGGAGGCAATCTAAACCAAGGGTGCTCTTCCCACCACTCTATGCATCCATAATCGTCTCCCAGTCTGACTGCCCACCATTTGCAATAGCCATCCAGTCTGCCTCTCAAGGACCTCCTTCATCGTCCTCACCTTTCTTAGATTAAATAGGAAGTGGCAAACACTGTTTCTCTCTTTTTGTCCTCTTTTCTTTTCTTCCCCCCCTCCCTTTCCCTTCTCCATTCCTTAGCAGAGCCTGATGTCACTCTTTCAGCAGAGATGTGGGAGGTTCGCGCTGGGATTTTCCTCGCTGGGATAACGCACAGTGTTTACTGTCTGTTGGCTTTCCGGTGGTCTCCTGGCCTCCAGCAATGGGAGTCACGAGGTCCTTTCCCCCCCGTCCCATGGTCTGTGGTATCTTGTTTTCTGAGCGCTGGAATCTTTGTCCCCGTTACGTAGCCCCAAACCTGACCTTGTCGGAGACCACACACGGGTGTCTCTGGATGAGAGGGGAATGTATGGAATGTTTTTCAATGAGCAGTTTATGAAATTCCTTTCCTATATGTTTCAGAAATTCTTTAAGTTAAAGAGCACAAACATTTCTCCAAGGAAACTAGAGTTCGCAGGAGCTCAAATGCAGGCACTTGTTTTTAAAAACATTCTTTATTAAGAAGGGGGGAAAAAAGGAGGGGGTGAAAGAGAAAAGAGAAAATGTAAACAAGAAAGCTTAATTCCCTGCTCTGTAATGCACAGGCAGGAATAACAGCACAGTGGGGCTGCACTCCTCTGAGGCCTGGGAGCAGGCTGTGTCCTCCCACCAAGTGATAGAGCTGAACCGACCCTGTGTGTGCCAGAGAGTGCAAGGGGTGAGACCCACAGAGCCTCATCCTGACCCACAAAATGTGGGGAAAGAGGAAACAGGCCAATGCTGATTGTGGAGGTGCCTGAGATAGGCAGAGGAAATGCTGAGGACAAGGGATGCCTTAAATCCAGAAGACTCTCTTGAAGAGAAAGCATATGGCTTTTAGGCATGTTTTCCTCAGACAGTGTTTTATATATTCACGCATTGAAAATAGCAAAATCAGGTATTTATACAAAACTTGACAGAGGAAACCAGGGCCAAGATCTTTCTTTCTCTTTTTTTTTTCCTTTTTTTTTTTTTTTTTTTTTTTTTTTTTTTTTTTTTTTTTGCCTGCAGCTGAAGTGCAGGGGGAAGAAGAGGGAGGGCTCTGGCCAGGGCACCTTCTGCAGTGCAGGGCTGAGTCCTCACGAGCTGAGGGAAACCAGCTCTGCCTTGGGTGTGTGCTCCAAGCACTGAGCTATTGTATGATAAGGTGGTACCACCTCTTCCTCTGTTTGTGTTTTGGAAGAAAGTGGAGTTGCCGTTGCATGTTTGAAGGGCCCTGGCTTTGGTGGCCATGCTCCAGGAGATCCTGGGGAAGTAGGGATGAAGGTGAAGAAAGGACATGGGCATGGAACTGCATGTCAAAGCTAAGGTGCTTTCAGGCATTCTCCAAAGCAGAATTACTAATTTTGAAAACTCAGTGGTTTCCAGGGACTGAGGAGGACCTTTGTCTGGGCCTCACATACCTCAGTCCCACTTTAAGTACCTAGGTCCCTTTTTGGATCTGGGCCTAATCTGCTAATTCAAATCCAGCTTGCATGCGTCAGAACTGTAAGCCAATATAGAGTTGGCAGGAAATGGCTTTCCTATCCTGTGAACATTTTCAGGATTTTTTTTTAACCGAACCTGGGTTTAAAAATTGGGCCAACAGCCAGAATTTTGAAAATTTTTGCAAAATGAAAACCCAAGTTCTGAATCCTTTTCCTCTAACATCAGCTGAAACATTTGATTTCAATATTGACTTCTGCTTTGTGTTTTGTTCTTTTATTACCAGTGGTTTAATTTTAAAAACAAAAGTGGAATTTAAAACTGGAGGGAGTTGGTTGAACTCTCTCGCCCCATCAAAAGTCTTGGGTTTGACAGATTGGCATGTTCTGATCTGAAAGGCACTTCATCAGAAACAACCGTAGGCCGATGAGCTGCAGCTGTTGGCATCCAATGGCAGTGGTCTGTAATAAATGAGGATGTCAGCGTAGTACAACAGATGAAAAACATAACAGCTGGTGTACACTGGCTATCTCAGCAGAGGCACCATCTCATAGACACAGAAGATGATTTTCCTTCTTATGAGGCATAGTTTCTTATCTCCTGGTTGAGGAACATGTGCTGTGACTTGTAGTATCACTGTGTGGATCATGGCGTGATGGACAAGGTTTGGATCTGGGACATTTCACCACTGTATGCCATTTATGCAACAGATCCTTAACCGTATCTTTTAGCAATTTTCAGTATGGCTAGGACTTCTCCTGCTGTATATACATTTGAATTTTACTTTCTGTGCCTTCTTTTATGTTACCCTCTATGCCTGGCGCCAGTACTTCCCCCCTTGGTTCTGATCCAAAGACCATTGGAATCAACCTAAGTCCTTCCAGCAGCTTCAGTGGGCTTTGGAGCAAATCCTTTGCATGCTAAAGAACCTTTGTCTCACCTTTCAGAATCACAGAGCATTCTGAGTTGGAAGGGACCCACACGGATCACTGAGTCCAACTCTTAAGTGAATGGCCCATATGGGGATCGAACCTACAACCTTGGCATTATTAACACCATGCTCTCACCAACCCAGCTAATCTCAGGAATTTCCTGGAAAATACACTTCTTTCACAAAGCTTTTAAGCACAGCTGATCCCGTGTAACTTTTGCATTACTTTGCAATAGACATTCATCCACTAAACTGTATGTGGGTCAGCTGGAGGAAAACCAGGATTCACTGATCAGGGTTGCTCTGTATTTGCTCTTTCAGAGCCCACAGGCAAGAAAATAGGTTGTTTATTAGTACTGAGGATGAGTTTAAAAGTGTGATAAGTGCCATCTAGAAACATGCGTCATAGCTCTTTCACTGTCATATAATATTGTTGAAGAGATTTGCAGTTTCTTTCCCCATGATATTGAGAGGCTTTTGGAACCAGAGTATGGAAATGTAATGAAAATGTGTGGGTGTGGGGTGGCTCACTTCAGTGTCTTCTTGATTCCAGTGGCCAATAAATTAGAAATATATTGCAGTTTAAAAAATCCTGTGTGCAGTGAAAGCCAGAAAGGTGTCAGATCTGTAGTCTTCCATCATACCAGGTGTTGTCTTTCCTTGGAGGACAGTGAATGCTGTTGGCTTGCCATACAGCAGTTCTTATCTGTCCCTGTATGACATTGTGCAAGCAGACCTGTTCAGGCTGTGCTGACAGAGTTATCCACCATGCTTTTTTCATTATTCTCCACCCTTGGCTATTCTTAATCCCAGACACTCACTTTGCCTGCCATTTTTTTTCCCCCTCTCCTGCTCTCTGTCCCTTCTGTCTCTATATTGAGTGCTGATCCTACAATGATGTTAACTGACCCAGACCTGCCTTTTGGGTAGCACAGATGACATGCAAACACGAAACAATTGTCCTTGCCCTGAAAAGACTAGACAGCTGGAGAAGATGCATCAGATTCAGAAAGGTGCTTGTTCAGGACTGAATGTCAGGTTGAAGAGAGAAGCCCAACCCAGTGAAATGCTCACATTCTCTTACTGTTACCCAGGTGATGGCTCACCTTACCATGGTCAGTAGAAATATGAATCAAAAGGATTCTTACGCCTGGGGCCTGCACCTTCATGGTGTGTTGAGCAGACATAGGAAGATGATATTCCTACCTTGAGTAGCTGGTGATCTCCTCAGGTGAGCCACAGACAGCGGTGTGGGGAGCAGAGCAGCCCCCAAGAGCAGGAAAGAGCAGGCAGCTGTCGGTGGCGTTATGGATGGGCAGGGTTAACTGTCCCTTCAATGGGAATTGTGGGCATCTGTTGAGGAAGAAGAGGTCAAGGGAAGGTGTGGAGAAAGATAGATAGATAGTTATTCAGAGTTTCCATAAGAAAGAGAGCATCTAGGAGGACTTTTAAGAATGGGAGGAGGCCATGGAGAGGGTAAGGAGCCTGACCAATTGTATGGAAGTAATGGAAGGGGCAGAGAACAGAGATTCGCACTGTCTGGCACCCTGCTGAGTTTGAGTTCCAAGACCAAAGCAGAACATCCTGGAATTATTGAAATAAAGTATAGTGACTGATATAACTAGATTTGCTGGCTTGAAAAATATTTGGAGGTTTAGAAATTCTCTCTTCTACATGGCAGGAAGGGGGGGAGGGGGAAGGAGTGGGTGGGGGTTGGAAGGGGTGTGAAGAGAAATCAGAGATACTCGAAAAAACCCACAACCTACTGATCTCACAGAATAACATCATTTTTGAGGGTGACAGAAATCTTTGTTCTCACTGAACTCCTACCATACAAAAGTTAAGCTTGTGGACATTGCAAGAGCAGAAAAGGCAATTGAAAAAGCCCTGTCCAGACTTGCCTCTCCTCTCCATCCTAATTTGCTTTCAGATCTAGCCAGTTTTATCCTCAGTACACCCTATGTCACTGCAGTGGGTTTTTTGCTGTGCAATGAAGTTGTTAACCTGAAGAACAGTGACTTCCATCCAGTTGTCTCTGCAGTTTTCCAAACCAAAAAAAGAACAAACAGAATGAGACCATCAGCCTATCGAAGAGAAGTGAACACGACTTCACTTTTAAAGCCATCTGTCAAACAGCTGGCTTCAGAAGGAAAATTTACCAAGCAGGAGTGTGGAGGAACTCATGATTATTGTTTTGTTTTTTCCCCTTCCTTTCATCTGGCTAGGATTAAGTATTTTGTTTTTCTCTTCTACATGCATCAACATGCCACCATGGGACTATATTACTTCATACACAGATGAACAAAAGTAAGAAAAAAGAGTTACCAGGGCTTATATGGAACATCAGCTGGGTTGAGGTAGAAACTGCTCAGGGCTGAAGCAGAGGTGTGAGAAGCACAGCATTGGCTCCTAGGCAGGGGAGTGAAGTCAGCAGCTTTCTCTGCATGTTGGGGGAGAATGTGAAATTTCAGGTCATTCCAGCAGCACGGGGGTGAGTTTAGAGAAGTGTTAGAGAATACGGAAGGGAAATTTTGCTAGCTGATTCAAGGTTGGCTTATTACAAAATCATGGGAATCAGGGCTAGAAAAGAAAACATGTTCTATTAAGTCATTCTATCCGGTCCCTGCAACCAACCAGTGTACACTTCCTCCCATGGGCTTTCCAGGCAAGGTTAGCCCTTAGAGAATAATGAGTGATCATTGCTAAAGGACAAAAGGAAATTGGCTTCTGGATTTCTTCCCCCTCACTCCCCTGGAAAGATATCCTTTCCTCTTTCTGATTCACATCTCCTCTGCTCTTCCCACCCTGCTGAGAGCCCTCAGACAGATGTCTTCTCCCATCTCAAAAATAAAGGTCAAGGAATACTAGTATCAGAAAAAACAAAGATTTAGGAGGTGACTTAAAAGATGGATGGTCAGAGAAGTTCTTAATCCCTTAAGAGAGATGTCTCTTTCTTTTCCTATTCTAAAGAAAGCTCCTTCCTGCCCTCCTACCTGCCTTTGCAAACACTTAGCAAAGAGGATGATTTACCAGTTGTTATCTAACTTGGAGCTGTCGGTTTCCTGAGGACGAAGGCCCAGTGCACAATACAACAACAAGGTCTTACATTTAACTGCAAAGTCCCTTGACACTGCAGCATTCCAGCACAGCAGGCTGGAAAATGTGTTGCAGCTCTGTATAAATTGAAAGGGGGGGGAAGAAGGGGAAAAAAAAAAAAGAAGAAGAAACATAATGAATTAAATATGGAAATGAATAATACACCCAAGTATAATCTTGCCTGTGTCATCTTGGTATTCAATTCCATTTATTTTATGTTGTCCCTGCATGATCGACTTGCACAGATTTATGTGTAGTGAATGTGAAACTGTTTTGTTGAGATTATACAAAATAAAGCTGGAGGCTCAGCCATGGAGGGAGAGAATAGGAAGGGTTTGTAGGGCTTGGAGGGGCTTAAGAAGCAGCCCAAGAACAGAGGGAAGCATGTAACACTGGCGTTTGTTGCTGGGGTAATTGAAAGATGCACCAACTGCAATTGAAATAAATGCCTTTAGGTTTTGCTAGACCACTGGCTCAAACAAAGGAGAGATCCCATCCATCAGAGCTGCTTTTTCAGGCTGACATTATTTTAGTGTTTATGAGGATATCTAAATCACAAAATGAAGTTTGAGGTTTTCAGAGGAATGTAGAGCTTCTGTGGTGCAGAAGACTGAGCTTGGAGTAATGGAGCTGTCCACCCTCATCCTCCATATGTGACTTTTATTGCTTTGACATAAAGATGTGCAGCTTGATTTTTCTCCTCTTCTTAATATCCCATTATTTCTAGTGTAGGCTTCTTTTTCTGTGATCCCTAGGTGAGAACAGACTGTGGTGAGTCTCTGTATTTTTCCTCTCAGGTATAGTTAGGTTGCAAAATGTTTTAATAGGAGCTGCTGTGGAGTGAATGTTTTATGAAATATATTGATCCAAGAACAGGTTAACTTTAGCTGATGAGTTACCATGCATCAGCTGCTCTGCAGTAACTGTCCAAGCACATGCTTTTAAACCTAAGCACTCCCATGTAATCATGTGTGCCAAAGTGCTAAAATGTCAGTTTGTGTTTGACAAACTCCAAATGTTTTGTGATTTCATTACATGTCTAGTATTAACTACCCGCACAGTGAGGAAATCGTATCCTGCTTCACAGATGCATTTGTTTAACATTAGCCTGAATTCTCTCTCAATCTTTTTGTGTCTACTGGTGAAAGACTTGAAAAGTCTGTAAGGCCTCTTTCCATGCAAAAGTACCCACATATAAAAATCTCAAGCCACATTTTGACTAGCTGCAGCAGATTAAAGGCTTATACTCATAGCATTGCGAGACTTGTTTTCTCTTGCAAGGTCATTTTTGTGACTTGAACACTGAGGTGTCCATATCCTTCCTGCACTGGGGATGCCAAGACTGAAGATATAATTCTTCTGAGTTTAAAGTGGCCAGCTCAGGGACAAAACCACTTCTCTGTTTCTACTTGGTAAAGCCTTTTTTTTACACCTGAGTATCATATTAGTCACCAAACACTGTACTGAGATCTCATGCTGAGGTGGTTAATTTTGATGTTCTTTATGCACAGATTTGCAAGACAGATTTTTCACCCTAAACACAGGGCCTTGTGACCCTTCAAACTTCAGTCAGATTTTCCTGCTGGAGGTGCCATCTTTTCTTCATTGACCATAGAGGAAGCCTATGGTCTTACTTTAAAAGCTTTTAGTGGAAGGAGATGGGTGGAGTTGAATCTCAGCTTTTATTGCCAGGTGTGATAAGTTTCATTTGCCTCTAGTAAAATGCACATATTGCATTGTGATAATTTAAGCAGGTACTTCTTGTTCCCCTCTCCCCAGTTCAGCCTGTTCCCTTTCTTCTTTACTATCTCAGTAATTTGTATACTACCTGCAAATCCCACTGTCAGAGATTTTGTGTCATCTAGGTTATAACTGAAAATACTGAACTTTATTGAACTAATAACCAATTTTCGAAAGCATCTTGCTAATAATGGTCCTATTTACAATAATGCTTCCCAGTTAATAACAATATGTTGAAAGCTGTCACTGCAACACATGTTGGTAGGTCCAGTGCATGCCTTACTATTTCCATACGCTGCAAAGTATTTGTGTCTTAACTAAGGTCTCATGAGATATCAAATTACACGCCTTGGAGCAAAACAAATATTCTCTGCTATTGCAATTGACTTTACCAAGATAAACCTTTGTTCAAAGAAAGGTGACAGTCTGTGTTTCTCATGAGTACCAGTGCATTTTCACACCTCTGTAGGTCTGTTTCTAAGAGACATTGAATTTGCTGGCAGATGGGGTTTAGCAAAAGTCCCATGGCAAACCTCTGGAACTCAAATTTACTGCCTTTATTCCCTCAGGACATGTTGGCATTCATGTCCTGTTGTTGTTGGCCAACATCTCCTCAGTTGTCCATATCTTGCATTTCAAAGAATGTGACCCTTTCTTTGAGGAGGTATCCTATTTCCTTGAAATCAAAGACTGTTCCTCTCTCAAGGTCTTGAAAAGTTCAGCCCACACTTCAGATACTTGTGTGATCTACCACAATTCCCAAAGCTGAGGGATTTTCTTATTTACTTCCAGATACTCAGTGCAGGATGTGTTGGCAGAGGACAACCTAGGAGGGCAGCTTGCACCCACTAATCAGTGCTGGATGTATTTTACCTCATGTAGAGCCATTACCATTCTTCAAATTGATGTACAGGCAATAAGGAGTTATCTATGTGTCATTTGTCAGATGTTGCTCTTGGAGTCCATCTTCCCAGGGTTTGCCTGCCTCTCTCTGTCATGTTTAATTCTTCTTGCTAAGGGCTCTGGGACAGGAACCTGTGATTATTTTTTTCCTCATTGTAATTGTAAAGGCCCATAAAGTTGCAGACCTCCTCTAGTACTGAGTAAATAATAAACAATGCTAATTCTTTTCACTCAAAACTCAGTCTGCAGATTCTTAAGAGGGAGAATAGTGTCAATGCAATCGCAAAAGTGCACATCATCACCAGATGGAAATCAATACATGGCATCACTGTGAGAGTCCACATGGTAGCATTTGTCAGTAATTCTCTTCAGTCTGTCAACACAGTACTCCATCACACAAACAGGAGGAGCATGTTGTGGGTTTATGCATTTGAACCTCTCTGGGGACACCACTAATATAAAAAGCATTGCCACCAGAGGCTTCTTCTGCAATTAATGAAAGGAAATACATTTTCCTTCATTCTCTCCTTGAGCTTGTGGGGGCTCGGACTCACAGGGCACAGCTGTACTCTTCTTTTGTGGACAGCAGCACTGCAAGAGTTACTGGCAGCTGTGATAAGACTTCTGTAGGCTGAGCTAGGACCAGACTCTTGGTTCCTGTTGGCAACATCTATAAAAAACTTTCATACAAAGCCTGCAAGTCCAGGCACTGGAGCAATGGGGTGATGTTGCCCAAGCACAGGACCTCCAGGCCTTGCATGGTGCTCCTGTGCTACTCTCCTTGGAGAAGAAATAACTGCAACAAGCGGTGGCCCATTTGGTCACGGCAAGGGCACAAGTGCTCAGCCAGCCATGGGCACGCAGCGATGGAGAGACGTTCTGGCAGCCCACAACTCACTAGTCAACCATCTTTCTCCACTGGTCTCCAGTGGGAGCTCTCCACAAGGTGGCAATGTAACACCACGCATCCCGCCATTTCCGCTGGCACGTGACGCCCGGTTGGAGTTTCCCTCATCCCAAGAGTGGTGCCCTTGGTTCTGTGCACCCGTTGCGGGCATGAAGGCAAGCCCAGCTCAGATGGAGGTGAGTACAGTGGTCTTTCTGCCACGGTTCTCTGCCATGTCTTCAGGGACAGAGAGCCAAGTCCAGCTTTGTGGCTTTGACGCTACTTGTTGGCCATGGAAAAGACCAGGCATGAGCCTATGGAGTCACCAGGCTTGGAGAACTATGGTCATGCTCTTTGGGAAAATGGCAGACTTTTGAGAGACCAAATCTGGTATCTTTGTCTTACTAAATTGTACTTAATTGAAAAAGTAATCCTGCTGCAATATGTAGGATGTCTGTGAAGCACAAGATGACCCTTGACATGAATGAGCAAGCCAAAAAATGTCTGTCCTAGCTTATACCTGCTTCCCATTAGTTTAAAAGGAGCCAGGAAACATGCTAGCTGAAAATGAGATGTGATCATTATTAGGTCGCTTAAATCTAGCAGGAGTAACCAAAGAAATACAAATGATAGATACATAATACTAGCTCCCTTCTACACCACAGGCCAGGATTTTGTGAATTATCCCCAGATTTCAGTACCTCCCCTCCAGCTTCTGTTCTGTCTCTTACAATAAAGATTTGCTTGCCAATTTCTTTGAACAGGGGAAGCGAGCCAAGCCAGTCCTGGAAGGGGTTGATCTGTGTTTGTTGTGCTACGTTTTGGGAAGCCCTTTTTTGACATGTGCCAATGTACTTTGTCCCCCTTAAGTCTCTTTATCCTTGTGGGGGATCTCTGTCCTTTAGCTGATGGCTTGAGAAACCCTCTCAGAAAACCTGGGGCAGATCAGGGTGGAAGTGGGAAGGATGCTTTGTCAGCTCCTCACAGAGAAAGGACTGTGTAAAGCTGCAGCGTCCTGTAGCTACTGTGCAGTCGTGTTGTCTCTGAAGCAACAGGTATTGGTCATGGATGGCAAGAGGGGAGCACATTAGATGGATCCAATGAACTCATCTGGTATGGCAGGCTTTAAGCAGTTTGAAGCCTACAAGGGCATTTCCATTTCCAAACCACAAATTATTTCCAGAAACTGGGAAACAAGAGGAGGGAAACAAGAGGAAGGAAAGCTTGCACATGGCAAGCTCAACAGAGAAGAAAAATCCTTTGCAATGAAGTCATTGGACAGAAAGTAAACTGCCCACAAGCCCTATTACCAGAAGAGTTTGGATCAAGAGTCCAGTGAATAGGAGAATTATATGTAACATGCAGTATATGAACTGCCTGGACAATAAAGAAGTATTGTCCATGGACTGGTCTCAAAACTTCCACTGAAGCCTTTAATGCATGAGTCAGTCCCAGAGAAGATTGGTATACATTACCAGAGCTAGGTTAGAGGAAAGGTGGAACTTTTCACAGAAAATAGTTAACGCTTTGCTTAATCAGGCTTGCTAAACTTTGCTTAACTTGTGCAATGATTTCTGGCTCCTCCATACGGCCTTCACCTTTGAGTACTATTGATTAACTAATACCTAGTTTACCATATGATCTGAGTTCCTCTTAAACACCTTTCTCTTCTTTATTCAATGAAGTTTGTTATTTTAACCCTTTGACTGGGAATTTACTCACTCAGTAGGTGGCTGGTACCTCTTCTGAAAAGCTTTGTGTTAAGGAAGCAAGTGAGAGAGACTGAAGATCCTGTCAATGAAAGGCAGATCTTTTGAACTGTTTAGGCTCTGAACTCTTTGTGTTGTGGTAGGATCTAGTAGGAATTCTTCAGCTAGGAGAGGGGGGCCTGCTCTGAGACACAGGACAAGCACGAAATGAGGAGGCTGCTCCTGCTCTAAAGAACTGCAGCCAGCCTGAATAGAAAACACAAAGAATGGGAGGAAAACTAGAGGAACAAAGGAAAGAGATTACTTGGCCAAGATTGAACAGTAAATCAGTGGCAAAACTTCGAAGAGTTCCCTTGAGTCCTAATCTGGTGACCTTTCCAGTGGGGCAGGCTGCCTCTGGCTTTTCACTGAAGTGTGCAAAGCATTGGCTTTTGATTTGCAAATAGATTTAAGCATACAGCACCTTATGCCAAAAAACTTCAGCACAAAGTTAACATTGCCTAATGGAGTCTCGTATTGTTCCAGAATGCATAGAGGATTAATCCTCAGCACAATGTGAAAAATTAGTGCATATTTAAACTTCTGAAAAGTAGGAAATATTGGTACACTGTCAAAATAATCTTAACTCTTCCCTCTTTTTGAGAATTGCTGCTGTATTTCCTTGTACAGACCAAATCTAAGGGAAAATTCAAGAAACATGAAAGCATCCAGTACAGATTAATATTGTCTTTGTCAAATCCCATCATGAGAGATGGAACAGGCAGCAGAGGGTTCTCTTAAATTTCTCCATAGCCACTTCCCTTAAGTTCATAGACTTTAAAGTCAGGAGGACCTCCCTGGAACGTCTGACCTTATCTATAACAACTTTCAGACTCCTTTTAATTCCTCTGTATTGAGCCAAATGCACTGACATTGTCCACAACATCTTCAACAAAGGCAGGTCTTGAGTGCTGGAGTAGTTTCAGACAGAGAACCTATTGTCTGGGGGCCTTGGCTCGGGTCCTCCCCTGCACAGCCACCACAAGGTTGGCTGGCTAACCTTGGCATGCTCAGCCAAGATGATGCATTTTGGGGTATTGAGGCATGCTGCTTTGGGAGGGCTTAGAATAGTCCACCTAAAACAGGAAAGTGATGCTTGGTATTATCTATAGCAGAACTGGGATTCCTCTAATACCTGGATGAATTTAATCTAGTGGCCCTTTTCCTTTTGGGGTAAAAGTGGTCTAGCCATGACGCAAATAGGTTACAATTTAGAAAATGGTTTGGCTCTTCAGGCCTTATGGTCCCTCCCATCTATCAGTAAGGTGCTAACAGCTCAACTTCCAACATCAAGAGCAAATAAATACATTTATTTAGTCAGGATGCTTTCTCACAGAGGGAAAGGGCTAGTAGGGGTCTGCAGATCCAGCAGCATCCGCAGAGATGCTGTCGGTATGTGGCTGCAGGGGACCTGGTGCTGGTAGGGTGGCCAGTGCTCCCATCATGGCAATGGGGGACTGGGTGTGGGACCCCCAAATCACCCTTGGACCTTGCTGAAAGCACTGTAGCCCCATGTATGCTTCAGCTCCTCACTTAGCAGCACTTCTCCCTTTGCCTGTCTTATTCAGCTTACAAGCAATTTGGGCAGAGCCTGTGGCTCACTCCATATGCTCTGGGTGTTACATTTAAGTGTAAGATGTTCAAGTCTAGTATGTTGTATATATAAACCCTGTTTTTACTGAGCTGGGAGGAAGAAAAATCCTCTTTTCTCATCTGCAGCACACCACACTCTTGTTACCCTGTAAGTAAGAGCTGTGTAGGGAGAGCTCAGATTCTTGTGCCATTTAATCACATCTGATCTTACAGCCAAGTGAAATGTTTATGGGGGGCCATTTATTAGATGTCTTTTCCCTCTACGTGCTCAGGTGCTTTGAGGAACTTCCTGAATTTACCCCTGTGCAACTCTCAGTTGAATCATTCCTCCAGACAAGTTTCAGCCCCAGGTTAATGGCAACTTGAGTGCAAACATGATTCACTCTTTTGACTGGATGCTGAAAGTCTGGTATTCCCTTGCCTGGACAAGGGCAGCTGTTTTTATCTTTCTTAAAAAGAAAAAATAATGAGTAAGGGAGAGGAAATAATGTACAATGACTCGCAGTCAGGAGTTATTTGTGTAATGAACAATGTCTTTGCAACGCTTCCACAACACTGGGACTAAAATCCAGACGCCAAAGGGAAAGTGGCTGAAAGAGGATGCCCATACAGCCTACCCATCTGGAGTGGTCCCATCTGGTCCTCATCCCTCACACCTCAGTCATGACATGCTTTCATTTTCTCCACCCTGCAGTGATGCAACATCTCTATGTCATGGTGGGAACTGAGACACAGGCTAGATGAAATGTCTTGCCCCATGGCTAGTGGGAGGCAGACTCCAAGTCATTTATAATGTTTTCTTCACTTCCACTGGGCACATTTCCCCAGAGATTTTTTTTTTTTTTTCCCCCAGAGTGGAAGGAGTTTCCCTCATGTGCCCTGGTATCTCTAAGGGACATAGACACCCATTTTTTTTGGTCTCTATACTGCTGTTTCCTGGAGACTAAATATCTCTCCATGCCCTGTTCTTTACATTCATCCCTGAATACCTGTTACCAGTTACTGTCACAGCCAAAACACTGCACTGCTTGGACATTTGGTCTTATGCAATGTGGCATCCATGTTCTTATGAGAATTGGGCACTTCCCTGTTTTTCATTGTGGTCTCCACTGAGCAGGTAGCATGCGAAACAACCCCAGAAAATTTGGTGTCAGTGCCTCTCAGACATTTTCTTTTCCATGCAGTCCTACCTCCAGCGGGGTTGGCAGTTGACTGAGATCTCCACCACTCCTCCAGAAGGTTTTTACCAAATACATATTGTGTGTTCAGCAAAGAACTACTTTTCCCAGGAGTGTAAATGGGAGTTTTGCAAGCAAAGCATGTCAGATTCTGGAATCCTGATTATTACCCCAATGAGCTGCTGCCATCACAGAACCTGAACCTTCAAACCAACCTGAAAAAGACTTACCCTAACTGTTGCTTTGATCTCAGTCACTTTTGGTTGTGGGTGAGAAGGCACACGGATGCCTCCTGAGCAGCGGCCGGGAGATGGGATAGGTGTCTGGCACAGCGGAGGGCAGTAGAAAGGAACAGAACCACATTGCAGAGCCAAGGGGGCACAGTAATGGCCTTTTGACAGGGATGTGGTTTCCAGACTCTCTCTCTATTTCTGGCAGAAGATGTCAGGGCCAATGAATCCTGGAAGCTCTCAAGTGCAAGTCTGGATATGTTCTGTCTCAGTGTGCCAGCTCTGCTGAAGGAAAAATGACTGCCACACCACTGTCCCATCCCTCAGCAGCTATTTGGCAACCTCACCCCTACACAAACACAGCAGCTGGCTTGTCTGCTATCTGCTGACCCTTTTCTTTTCCTCAACCCCATGCCCTGAATGGATCAATTTTTAGAATTTACGAAGAGTCAGATGTACAGCTGAGAACTGAACATGGATGAAAAACTACTGGAAAAACAGGTGGGGGTTGCTGGAAAGCAGCATTATTTATTCCCCATGGCCAGCATCAGGTCAAGCAGCACCTCTCCTGGCTCCCTTGCAGTCCTTTGAGCCCCTGCTGAATTTGATGCTTGTTCAAGGTCACCTGGCCCCTTTTGGCTCCTGGCTCTGTGCCTCAGCCCCTTGATGGGTGTGTTCTGCAGCATGAGCAGCCAGGAAAGAAGGGGCAAACCACACAAACCTCACTCACTGACACAAGTATTTTTGTTCAGTTCAGACCCTCTTTCTTTCCTCCATCAACAACCTTGGATCCACCAGTTTCTTTGACAACGTCGTTGGCTCCAAGCAGTTACGGGGGCTGGGCAAAGTCAGAATTTTATTTTGGTGCATCTCTCACCTTGAAAAGTGTTACAAAAACATGAAGTCACTGCTAGAAAGGGTTGGAAATTTTATTTCACTTTTTTTTTTCCTGTCACAAAAGACAAATATATTCAAACTGCAATTGTTTGTGGTAAATGGGATAGTTTTAACAAGTTTTTCAGCTTACAAAACTATTACAAGTCTTCTAAACCAATTTTTTTCTTTTTTTTTTTTTAATGATTAGAAATTAAAAGGTTTTCTACATTGAAATAACATTTCATTTTTAAATTTAATTTATAGTAGAAAAAAGACATTAAATAGCAAGGAAAAGTCCAAATCCAATATTTTAAAATTATTTTTATCTGTACCAATTTTTGTTTTGCCTAGCTTTGTTTTTGTTGTTTGTTTGGTTTGTTTTTTGGTTTTGTTTGTTTGTTTGGTTTTTTGTTTGTTTGTTTGTTTAAATTTCCTCATGGTTTGTGAGCAGTTCTGAGATTTCCTTCCAGTTTTCTTTCTGATGTGGAGAGGAACATCAACTGAAGTTTTGAAAACTTTTTTAAGTAAGGGAAAGTCTTCCCTGCCAAGCTCTAGCTACAGCTTGGATATGTCTGAAAACACTGACTGTCAAAAGCTGTGATCTGATTTTACCAGGAAGGGTTTTCTTATGTTGTCACACCCCTGTGTAGCCTCCGAAGAGTGAGTAACAGGGAGCTATTCCTGACAGTTTGCACCTGCGTGAGCTCTTAAACTTTTCTAAAATAGAGTATATCATGTTTTGGAGATGGAGATGTGTTAAGATGCTTGGAGACAGCCAGAAGGATTTGTAAACAGAATTATGTGAGACAGGAGTCAATGAATAAGAATAATGACATGTAGGAAAGGATTGGGAAATAAGTTAGGGATGACTCAGTGTGAAGGTACACAGTACACAGCAAACAATCACCCATCACTGACAGAAAATGCATGGGAGAGCTTTGAAGCAGAAGATTATCTCCAGTAGAGACTCCAGCTTGTAGAGGTTTGCAGCTCAGGGACTCCTTGAGCAAAGAGGTTCATCTCTTTGTTTATAGGCATGGCTAAAGTATCTTGAAACACAGTGTGAACACTGATAAAAACCTAATAATTGTGACTTTTTGAAAGTCGAGTGGAACTGCTCAATGGAGCCAATGGAAAAGATCCTGTGGCACTTTATTTGTAAGAGCATCTTTCTTTTCCCCACATTTCATTTATCCCTGGTTTGATTTCTAGAACAATCATGCCAGTCCTGTGTTTTTGACTTTTGCTTTTGTCTGAAAAATATTCTTTTTGTATAGTAAGCCTTCGCCCTTTCTTCCAATGAAGTTTCAATTAAAAAAAATAAAAAGTCAAACTGCAATTTAAATCTTTTATTCCACCCCACTTTTAGCCTTATCTCTCTCCCTAGCAGAGTAGTTAATTGGAGAGATGAAGCACTGGGGTGGCTTTGACCCTGAAGAACATCATCTACTCTTTCTTCTCCTGCACATAAATCTCAGTGGTGCACCTTGGCCTTTGCAGCACGATAAGACTGAGTGACCAGCACACACTCAGCAGAGCAGATGAGGAGGGTGTAAGTACAGATAGTTTCCAAATGACCCCAGAGAAGTGCACAAATTATGTTGCTAACAACCATACTCTACATGGCAGGGATCCAGGGCCCTGCAATTAGATGTGAATATTACAGTTGGCTTCAAAACACTGTAGAAATAAGAAATTGCTGTCTTTTGGGGAATTAGAGCATCTTTTTATTGGATGTGGGGAGAGCAGATTGGTGGCAGGCTCGTTGCATGTTTTTATACTCCGGGCAGTTTGCCTGCTCAAGAGGAAGCTATTTATTGATCTCTGACTGTGAGGGTTAATAAATCTCTGTTCAGACTAGTTCAAACTCTGGCCAGGTCAGTCTGAGGCAGATGATAACTGCTTCTTAACCAGAGGCACTCTCTGAAGCTGCTCTGCTCTGGTCTGCACTAAGAAACCAGGGGATTCTTGATCTTCCCTCAAGCCTCTAGCATTCAGGTAGTTTGGATTTAATTCACATGGAGTCCTTTTTTTTACTGCATGGCATTGAGGCCAACAGCATTTTTTCCCATCCCTTCACATATTCTGTTACGCATCTGTGCCACCTTCAATGGGGGCTTGGCAGACAGGCTGGTTTCATTACCCCGTCTCCTCCCCTCGCCTCCTGAAGGACATCTTCATTAGGAATCGCTGTGGGTGGAAATCAGCTTGTGCTCCACACAATATGTGCAAGCCCCCTGGAAGGATTTTATGAGAGGTCACACGCTGGAGCCTGCCTGTCACTGCCCACCCGGGGGTGGCCACCCCAGCCCGCCGCCTCCCCGGGACTTGCCCTTTGATTCCTCACCCTGAGCGCCAGTGCCTCCCCTTCAATAGACCTAATTTCCAATTGTCTCCATGCGCTATGGAGCTCTCTCTATCACACCCTGAACAAATATGCCTTTTTTTTTTTTTTTCCCTTTTTTATTTGTTCTTCTGAGCTCTCTGCTGAATAATCGGTTCTTTCCCCCACTTCCATGTTTCTGCTCTAATCAAGGACAGATTCTTGTGAAAATAGATTGGTTTCCCACCCCCCAATGTGTGCATGTCCTTTTTTTTTAATAATTTCCTAGAACTGGTAGATTTGGCTGGCCCTCGGGTCTCTTCTGCTGTAGCAGGGTTAAAGGGAGAGCTGGGTGGCCTGTTTGCTTTCAACTTTAACTCTTTCATCATTTTCAGGGAAAACCCTTTCCCCTACCCCTCTTCCTTAAGAGGGTCAATCTCACGTGGTGTGGGACCCCCCACTGAAACCTTGTCAGCAGCTTTGGGCTCAAGTAATGGCTCCTACCAGCTGCCTTGAGCAGCCCTGAACTATGGGTTGATCCTGAGAGGTGCTGGATGTCTGTTGGATGCTTAGTGCCCTTGGCTCTCACTGGAAATGCCAGGACTCAAGACAGGGACCCTTTTCTCCAGGGCTGTAAGCACACCCTGAAGTGTGGAAGCTCTTGATGTTTAGTTTCATAATCGAGGATATTGCATTCCCTGGACTTCTCCATTTCCCTGGCCTCCCACTGGGTGTGGAAAGCACCAATTCTCACCTTCCCTCATGGGTGCTGGATGCCTGGCAGTGGAACAGCAGGGCCAGATGCAGTCTCACATCTAGAGGAAGGTGAACCTCGCATCCAGAGGAAGGTGAACCTCTGCAAAACCTGAGGAGGGCACTAGAGAAATGCAGAAATGTCAAGACAGGGACTCAGCCAGCCGGTGCATGTGGCTGCCATCTGCAGAGCCCACCACCTCTTCTGCTAGGCTTTTCCTGGGAGGGTGAGGTGAACAGCTTGGGGGGGAAAGGGTTCTCAGACAATTTTTTATGTTGTGGAGCAGCTAAGGTCTTATCAACACTTTCCTCCCTGTCTGATCTGTGATTACTGAGCCTTCACGTGTGCACACTGGCTGTGTGTGAGTATAAAAATATATGGCTGTATAATTAGAACCAGCCAAGAATATTTGGCTGAAATGGTGGTGAAGGGGAGGGGGGGAAAATCAGGGGGTGTCCAAATACACCGATTCATTGGAGCCAGAACGCTTCATGGGAAGTGTCAGGTTTGATGAATTTCCCATTCAAAAAAAAAAAAGAAAAAAAGAAAAAAAAGAAGTTTTGACATATTTTAAACATTCCAATGCAGCATTTTTAAACCATCACCTCCCAGTCTCATTTTTTTTTCCTACTTGCAGAGGTTTTTGAGATCATTCTGAATCAGGCAGAATATGGATTTAAAGTGTGGCCAATGTCCTAAACACTAGGTAAAGAGCATCAGTCAGTCACTTTCTCTCCTTTTCACCAAGGAAAGCTTCCTTTTAAAACTGATTGGAGCTGAAATGGTCCACAGGGATATGTCAGCTTTAGCCAAATAGTATATCTGACTAGATGAGGAGATAGCCACCTCTAATTGGAATGTCTTCATTGTGTAATTTAGTGACTCTTCCCCCCTCCAAGATGCACCGACCATCCTACCCTATCGCAGATTTTTGACTGAGTCCCTTAACTGCGCTGGTTTTTCCTTCCTCTCCTCATTTGTCCATACCTTCCCATCTTCCCAGAAGGGCTCCCTGCTCCCTCACTAGTGCAGCAGAACCTCAGCCTTGCCACAGCAACAGGAGCTCAGGGTGATGGCAGCACTGGCAAAGGCAGAGAGTACCATTCATCAAGACAGTGTGTGAAACCCACACAGTTCAGAGAGACTCTGAGGAACTGGGACCCACCTATTGAGGATCTGAGCCATTATGAGAACCACATCCACCAGGGGAGCTGGCCTGAGGGCCACGTGGCCCTTTTTGGTACTTTTGCCCAAACTATTACTCATGCTCACCTAGGCAGAAAGTCCTTGCACTGAAGCCCAGATCCTCAAAGGTTTGGTTTGATCAGAGAATCCAATACCTAAATACCTTTGAGGATTGCAGCTTCAGTCACTACATTGACCACCAGTTTTAAATCCACTCTGGAGAACTTATAAATGCTTCTTTATAAGCCTTTCAAGCTGTACTCTGACCCGGACTGGCTTTGTCCTGGCGACACTGAGCACCTCAGCTCACATCCTTGCTCTCCCTTCCCCGTGCAGCAATTTCCCTGGGGTCTTGGCCACAGCTCTTCCCTTCCTCCAAACCCTTGAGCAAAGCAGTCACCTGAGCCACTGTTTCAGTAGGTCACTGTGGGGTGGGCTAAGCAGAGGTTGACAGATGAACAAAAAGGTAATGTAAATTTGCATGTCTGTTCACATCCAAATAATACATAGACAGCCCCATATGTTTATACATATTGAAATATTCATGTTATTCTCATGCTGGTGTTCCAATGCTTTGAACTAGTTCAGAGTCAGGCTGAAAAGCTGGGGACAAAGGATCCATTCCCAGTGTTCTTTCCACAGTTCTCTTCTGAGTGACACCACCATGGATGACAGCAGCTTGTCACTGTCCCAACACCTGCATTTGGGAGCAGTGGGAGGGACACTCAACATCTCTGTTTCCTTCCTTGGGACACTGGAAAAGAATTTCTCCTGTGGGTCACATAGGAACTGCCATTTGCAAGGTTTTCTGCACTTTCCTTGCCACCATCAGGTAGAAGCTCTAGAACTCCAGATTTAATTCAGCTTGAATATCTATTATTGTCCTTTTTTTGTTTTCTGTGCCATCCATGTCACCTTCAAAAGATGTTTATCTCTCCATGTTCTTTTGCATTAGGTACAAAGGGCAATCTTATTAGATACGGTGATAAATAGCAGCAAAAAAAAATGCAAGCAAGAAATGATGAACTGTTAAAAGGGAATTGCACTGTAAAGTATTCAAATGTTAATAGAGTACTCATAAGTGTTGACAACACTTCACAGTCCTGGGGTATTTGAGATCAAAGTTTGAATTTATCCATTTTATATTGTGGCAAACTCAAATCCAAACCCCGAGAGAGCTCAGAGGATTGATCTGGTACCATCTGAACTGAGAGCAAGCCAAAGTGCTGCCATACTGGGAAGCATGGGAGAACCTGACTGAACCCAGCAGGGCAGAGCTTGTCCCACTGATGTGCAGCCAGTGCTGATGCTCCCAGGGGAGCGTGGCCACCAAACCTCTGCTGGTCCCACAGCCCAAATAAGCTCAGCATTGCAATGCCAGCTAATTGTGCCTCCTTACAGGAGCTGGACTCAATGATCCATGTGTATCCCTTTCCCACTCAGAATATTCTGTGTTTCTGTGATACATCCCCCAAAACACCACCAGTCTCTGACCTACTTTTGTCTCCAACAAAACCTTTTCTATTCTTATTTTTCCTGCTCTTTGCCCTGGTTTTCAGCTTGCTTTCCATGCCATGCCTCTGCATGTACCTTCAAGGCTTATACAGCTTTTATTGACTTTTTCTAAAATATGGGTTTGGGCTGCAACCCACCCATTACACATTCAAAGGGTTCTTGATTGACAAGTCTTTCCAAATCAGCTGCACACTATTCTTTTATTTTCTTCTCCAGAGATCTGCCTGGACCCAGCTGTGCTGTGCCAATGCTCAGGCCTGCCTGCTCCCCGCAGACATTTAAGGGAGCTTTAAGGCTTCCCTGCATTGATTTTTATGTCCCACAAGCTGCATGAAGCAGAGGGCTGGCCAAGCATTGCACCTTACAGTGGGGATGCAGGGGCTGCCCTGGAGCTCTCCAATGAGATCCGTGGTGGGGCTGTCTGTGCCAGGGGTGTGCCCTGCTGCTGGCACGCACACAGCCCTGCTGTTGGCATGCATGCCACCACACCAAAGCAAACACTGCAGCCAGCTCTGTCTCCAGAGCAGGAGAGCATCCCCTGAGCCAGCAGAGGCAGCAGCTCACATCTGTTCAGGCGGCCACACGAGCTGCACAGCCTGAACACTGCTGCTTCTCATTTATTCACCTGCCTTTTTTTTCTTTTTCCCCCTCCACCCTCTTGCAGACGGATTTCCCTCAGACAGGACCTCCCGGTGGCTGTCTCTGCGTGTGTTGTTCTCTCTGCTGAGTTCTAGGCCCTGCATAGGGGTGGGCTGGGGGCTGAGTTTGCCCGAAGGGCATTGCTTTGTACCTACCAGATGTGCTGAATTTCTCACTCCGGCTCCCTCTGAGCAGCCCCCTGCTTCCTATTGACCTTGCTGTAATTTAGATTCTCAGCCTTTTGCCAGTCCCTGCAGCTGATTTATTCTCCTGGTGTTTAATGTTGGATTTGCCTCTTCGGAGAAAGGTTATAACCACCTTGGAAATACTTGAAGAGCCGACCTTCTCTCTTTTTTGTTATTTTTTTTCCTAGCTCCTTGAGAGCGAGCTCCTGTTACGGTATGTGGTAGCCTGCAGTTTCCCCGCTAGCAAATTCTCTGCTGGTCAGGTCTCTATGTGAGCATTTGCGTTCTATCATTAAGCCTTTAGAGATCTTGCCAGCCACTGGTTTGGCATCCAGTCATTCTCAGCAGGACTGGTTGCCTGTATCCTGTCTTTAGCTAATGCTCTGTCAACCACAGGGGAAACTCAGCCAACAAGATCTCTATCAGCCTTTCAAGGACCAACCGTTCTGCCATGTGGACTGAAGTCGTATGCTCTGGCCTGATCTATTTATTAAAGGGCTCTGCCAATCAGCAGACCTTGTCAAAAATAATGTTTCCCCTTATCCTCTCCCTCCTTCCTGGAAAATGTTGATGCGAGTGACAAAATGTTTGTTTTCATTGACTTATTCCATGGAAATTTACAGGTTCTGTTGGAAAATTAAAGATACTTTTTCAGCTGCTGAAAACCTTTCATTTTAAGGCTTTTCAGATTTCCAATAAAAGAAAAATAATTGAAAATTTTCAAGGAAAGGCACTAATCACTTGTTAACATTCCAGCAAAACTGCTCTTTGCTTAGGCTGACTAGTGATTGAAGGGTTTTCCTATCACAGAGGTGCTCCTGCGGGATGGTGCTGAGGCTTGCCGTGGCACACATTGCCACCTGCTCTTCTGGGCAGTGTTGGCTCCCTCTTACCACCCCCGTTATTGTCCTGCATTGCTGGTTGACTTGACACATGCAAAAATGGTCTTTTTTCTTGATGGAGTCTGCTGGCGATTGATCATCTAGATGGCTTTCAAGTATTGTTTCAGAAGGAGCGGGTTTTGTTAGGAAGACAGGTGTAATTGTGTCTTCTTTGTGTGGCAAAAATCTTGGTCTTGTTACTGTTTCTTTCTTCCTGTGTGGACTAGGTGTAGTCATATAAGCTACAACCAGAGTCTTCCTCATTCCTTTGTGTTTGAGAGACGATGTCTGAATGGAGGGGGACCTCCCCTAGACACTTCAGACCCAAGACAGGGGTTTCACTTCACTTATTCTTTAGATGTGTAGAAATCTGTGACAAAACCAAACAATTCACACAGGTATCTTGCATTTTGATGACCACATCATCCTCTCTTGCTCATCTGAACACATCTGGTCCTGCCTTTCCCTCCCATGAGATATTTACCTGCTGTTAACCTTCCAGACCTAAACACACGTGTGGGATCACGTCTTTGTTTCTATCCAGGCCATGGGCTTCCTACTTTATGGACAAGAGAGTGAGGCATTGCATGACATCCAGCTCATTAGGCTCTGCATTGCTGTACAGGCAGGAGGGAAGGTGGAGAGTGTTAGTGAGATATGCTCACAAAGCCACTGTGATCACCGGAATCCAGTTTTAAAGTACTCTGAGCAAAAGCTGCATTAGCTGAGCTCTGAGAATGGCTGTGTCTTCATGTGTGTGTGCATGCACATGTGTGTCTCAGCCAGATGTTCTCAAGCTCAGCCTCCCTGAGCTTGGCAGAGAGCTCTTTCCAGAAACTTGGACTTGTGACTTCAAAGCCCAGTGGATTCCTCTGAGCTGGCCTCCAGTTTGTCTGGCACATACTGGCTGGCCATTTAACCACAGCTGGATTGGTAGGATTGGAAACCAAAGAGCCTTGCCCATCCTTGTTGGCTGGAGGAGATGCATCTCTCCCTCTTGCCTGCCCAGCTCTGGAGGTGCTGTCACCCTGACACCTCAGCTCTCTCACGTAAAAAATCTCCTAACAGCTGGTAGGGCAAACACAGGAAGAGCAGGTTTTCCTTTGGAGAATGCAGCTCTGTCACAGAATAAAACACAAAATATCTTGAAATATTTTTAATATGAAAAGTGCTATTTTAAAAATCTTGAAACAACTTTTTACAAAGTGCTGTAATAGGTTATATGAAATATAAAGTAAGAGAATTTAGTCGTATTCATGTTTTATCCTGGCTTTGAAGAGAAAACCCTTCTCATCTTGAATGAGTCCAAATTACAGTACCCCACTTCTTTTGTGAAACAAAATACTGGTTCACAGTGAAACTTAATGGGAAGACTTTTCTTTAGGATCAGACCCTATTTATGCTGCACAACTGAATCATTCAGCTGGAGTTCTCTCACAAATGCCTCAGTCCCTTGCCTGGAAAACAGGAAAAGCCCCATGTAGCTAATGTGACCGATCATAAAACATGCACATTGAGTCAAGCATGATAGCAATGAGGAAAAAGAACGACCCTGTGGGTAGGGCAGTGGTCTCAGGACATGAGATCCGGGTTCCCTGTTCCCTGCAAGCGGTCCCTGTGGCCGTGGCCCCATCACCTGAGATCATCCTTGTTAGATAGCAGTTATGGCTTTGGCAGTGGCTCTCAGGGTGCCATTAGGACCGATCCAGTGCACCATGTGCGCAAAGCCCCAGCCCGATGACGAAGGTGGCCCGAGGAGAAGAAGGTGATTTGGTGCTGGGTATCAGCTCCTTGATTATAAGGAAACATGCAAACGTTTTTCCTCTTGGCTTCTATTGCATTGTATTTTCCTCTTAGCTCCTTGAGGGGAGCCAGAAAAACGCCACAGTTAGAAGTCTGCTGGAAGCTCACCAGTTGAGGGGCTGGTGGCACACAAGACCTGACAGACTTGGGAGTGAATAGGAGTAAACCCAGCAAGGGTTAGGTGAGGCCAGCGAGCTTTATTTTTGAAGCGGCACAGAGAGAGAGAGGGAAGAAAGGAAGGAGGAAACAGCTGTAAGGACATTTTTGTTGCTGACTGGTCCAAAGGAATGTGTATAAACAGCTTTAGATGTATTTTCCTGAGCATGCTAAGTGTATTTACTCCCTGCTCTAATTGGTCCTGCCTGAAGTTAGCCAGGACTAAGAGTTCCCATGGGAAGTACGCCTCACTGACTCAAACGGTCTGCAGACTGACTGGTGTTCACAGTGCAACCTGTGTTTGTGATGGCTCCCCAGCTGTCCTTTCTCACAGCCTCCTGCTGCAGTGCCCAGGGCCAGCGCAGCCTTGGCCCTGCCCAGGGGTGCCCAGGCCAGGTGGCTTTGCTGCAGGGCAGCAGCAGGGCCTGGCTGGCACCAGTGTGGACCTGGCAGCACAGGAATAAAGGGCTGTGTCTCCCTCCCGGGAGGGTTGGTCCACACGGCTAAGGCAGAGGATGCTTGAATTTATTTCATGAACCAGCCGTAGCTCAATTCTTCACTCAATCCAAGCAAGTTGCAGGTGAAGGCTCCATGAGCAGGAACGTTTCCCTGGTGTGTGCATTGCCATGTAGGCATCAACAACCAAAGGCATTTTTGCACGTGCAAATGCCCCTGGATGCACACAAAGTGTTTGTTCCCAGCAAAACCCAGACGGACACTTTTTCTGATGAAATTGCAAGCAGTCAGCAAAAAAGGGGGGAAGCATAAACCAGTTTCTCGTTGCAAAATGTCGTTTTGATGGAACTGACATTTTTAGCAAAGCCAGTATAAATTTCAATGTTTTGTTTTGTTTGTTTTAAAAAAACAAACACAGAAAATGTCCAAATATGTAATATTGACATTTTCAGAACCAAATGTTTTCCTATTCCATCCTAGCACAGTTCTTAAAATTTGAGTTAACTTTTTCTTAAAAATACTACAAAGACACCAAAGGAAAAAGAAGGCTTAAGTTCTTCTGAAGTATGTGGGCTTTCCACAAATATTATCTTTTCATTCTGACTCAACACTTGAGCCCATCCATCAAAGTGAAAATGAGATGCTCTCTTTTGGGAAATGCATGTTTTACTCCACTATCTAAGCCAGTTAGTTGTGAAAATGTTTCCAAAGAGCCCTGCCCACGACTGGTGATCTTTTGGGCTGCTGGCATCCTCCAGCCAGCAGACACCTGTAAAATGCATCCTTGGCAGGGTACCAGCACAACTGCCCTTCCCATGCAGGGAGTGTCGAGGCAGAAGCAGGTTACAGCCTGGGCTATCACCTTGTCCAAAAGAAAGATAAACCAAAAATTTCATCTGCCTGCTGGATTTCTAAAAATGGCTTTCCCTGAAGGTGCTTGAGGGCAAGAGATGTTGAGGAAGGGAAAAGTATGATGTGAGAGCTGCCACTGCCCTGCTGGTTGCCAAGCTGTGGAGCCAGCAGAAGTTGTTGACAGGAAGGGAAGCACTGGTGTGGTTCTGACAGTTTTAAAGCACTGTGTAAACACTGGTGATAAGGATTGATTATGACTGCAATTCTCCTTCATCCGTTATATTGCTTTGGATCTCCACAGAGAACCCAGAGTGAGTGAAGAACTGAGCAGTGGGTTTGAGTTTGGTGACCTTGGATGCTGAGTTGGGCTCGGGATCTCCAGCAAGGTTTGTTTCATAAACATGCTGAATCTCTGGTTTCCCTTCTCTTTCACTTCCACCTTTCCTTTATAGCTCTCTTTCCTTCCATGTTTCCCCGATCCCACCAGCCTCTGATGGGTTGGACACAACTCTCAGGACCTGGCAGCAGAACCTCCCCATGAGCCCAGGAGGTGATGCCAGTCACACCTGTCATTCAGAAGATATTGCCCACAAATTTGCTAGAACTGCTGAAGGAAACCAGTAGCCGAGGAGAGATGGAAAAAAAAATCAGCCCCCAGAAAAGACCAGATTGCTCCCAGGAGGAAAGCTGATCTTCAGGGGGTGCAGCGTGTAAAGCACCAGCCACATGCAGTGTCATGCATGATACGCATGCCAACTCTCCAGGAGTTTTCCAAAAGCATTTCCAGTCTCCAGGAGGTTTGCCAGTTTTTATCTCATATAGAAGTTGATGCTCTGAGCCCCAAAGACCTCCTGTTCAGTCCCTCAGGACATGGGCTTGCTGCCCATGGCCCAAAAATTCTCAGATTTTACAGCTGGCTGGAGGGGTTGTGAAAACCTGGAATAAGTCCAGTGTGCTTTTGATTTCTTTTTCCTTGAGCTGGCTCTTTCCATGGCTCTTCCTTTATCTTGCTATGCATCCCATGTCATCTCTCTCCCCCTTCTCCTGTGGCCCCACACCAAAACCAACTCCACCCTTCCCTGAGTGTCCCAGTTAGGAAGCAAAGAGGTAACTACGTGCCAGCTAGTACCTTCTTATCTAGTCACAGTATGTTCCCCTAAGGGAATTTTTGGCCTGGGATTGTGTGTGTGTGTGTATATGTGTGTGTTTTATATGCTTTATTTTTATCACAGAAAGGATAGACAGTACATTATGTCTTCAGTCCAGGAGGTTACACACTAGATAAGAGACAGACAGATATACTACAACTGCTCCAGCCTGTGGAGTTGTGTTCCTGAGATAGCACTGGCAATGTAACAGGTAAACTGTTTCCAACCCCCCACATTTGGGCAGTGGATTTTGTGTCAACAAATCCAGATCCAAGCAGAGATTTCAATGTTGATGTTCCTGCAGACAGAGAATAAAGTCCACAGTGCTTCCTCCATTTCTGCCAGAATTGAACCTTCTCATAGGCATCAGTCTCTCATCACCCCCATCCTATCCACTCCTCCTCTGGCTTCGTTCTCACCCTCTCTGTCCATCTCCAGTCTGGGTGTGATCCCCTTGGGGGTCCTGGGGATCCCCTTGGGCTCCTCCAAGAATGCATCCAGATTCAAAAGGAAGTGGAGGCGGGGGGGAGGGTGTGTGTTTAGTCAACACTGGTGTCAACAACCTCATAGTAGCACCTGTTAGCCAAAGTTAGGAAAGTAAGTTTAAAAAAAAGGTATTTTGGTATTAAAAGCTGGAATCAGAGATGGTTTATCTGTACCTACTCTTTGCATCTTTTTTGAAACCATCTGGGCTAATTATAATGCTGGAGACTGTATACTAGTTTTTAAAGGATTAAGGGTGAGCCACAATAGTGGGTGATCCCCTCTACAGTGATCACCCCAAAAGAGCGATCCCTTTTTATTCTATCTTTTCAATAACAGTGTCCTTGCCACTGAGCCACAGCTGTGGCAGCCTCCAGCAGGCATCCAGAGTCTGATTCTCAAGCACCAGCACCATCACTCCTCACAAAGCTCAGGGGCACACAGCCACTTCCACAAAGCCATTCATCAAGGGAGGTGTTGCAGAGCCTTTGAGTGATCCCACAAAATCCTGCCCTCTTTCACCTCCGCCCAGAGCCTTTGTCTTGTGCTGTGAAGGTTAACAGCATGTTGCAGCATCGCGGTGCTCCTTTGGGGATGGTGATGCTGGGTTTATTTTCTCAGGAGAAGCAGATAAAGGTGGCACCAGCTCCTACCCAACACTAAAGCTAAATTAGTAAATTTATTGTTCTTTCAAACCTGAGGGACGTGACAGGGACTGTTTTGGATTTTGATCCAAAGCTTAGCAAAGCTGTGACCTTTGAATCAGCCTGACAATGAGCAATTGTGGCCGTGCTGCCCCAGCATCCATCAAATGCAATGATTTAGTGGCTTGACTGGCATTGCAGAGATAAAAGTCACTGTTACTAAACATTGTCACAAGATGGATGTCTCCCACTTAGAAAATATTGTCTTAACTTAGGCTTTAGTTTCTGGGTGTTTCTGTGAGGGTCTCATCCTGGCGTCTGCATCCTTTGCAAATATTATGCAGACTTTAACGAATGTATCTTTGTGGCTTACCTGTGAGACAAGAGCAAACTATCATCCTAATTTCAGAGTGAGGGAAATAAGGCACCAAGAGATTATCAGCAAAGTTTAGCTATTCCTTGTGTTACCTAGCAAGAACCATATAAATTTCAGTTTTCCTGATTAGCTTTTTTGTAGCTCTTTATGCATATTAAGCATGGCTCTGGCTGGCCCCAGGTCCAGTCCCAAAGGCTGACAACCTTCACACATCCAATCTCTCATGTCTTGCACTTGGCAACTTGAAATGAGACATATGCAACACACATCTCAAAGCTCTAACTCCCTGACCTGTGAGGGCTTGACATTGCCTTTTTGGTGTCCTGATGCTTCTGTTCATGCCACAGTTATTCAGTATGCACTTATGTTTAAAGTAAAGCTGACATCACCCCTGCAGTGTTGTTTTCAAAGACTCCTGTGGTAAGGCTAATTAGGCCATTACAGTATCTTGCAAGATTTATAATTGCTGGCTATATCAAAGGAATCTATCAAACAAATATCAGATTACATTGTACCTATGTCTCCCTCACCTTCCACAAAACTCCACACTGATTGTTCCAGTGCTACTTGTGCAATACAACTGTGGGGCAATGTGTCCTCTCAAGGTTTCAGATGAGGAAAACCAAAGCTGCTGGAGGCCAAGTCAGCAAAATCCATGTAGCTCTCACAGCCTTCTCCATCTGCATGTGTCCTCAGCCATCTGCTGGGAGTTTGCAGGTTGAGGAGATGGGGCAGGAGGATGGTCCCTGCCTCATCACACTGCTGGGTCCAGTCGAGCTTCCCTGCAATAGCTACACTTCTACTTGAGCCCTTCAGCAGCTTCTCACCTCCACCTCCAGAAGACATGGGCAGAAGGGACAGATTTGTTTTGGATTTTTCCTTCCTACTGAAGTCCTTCTTTCTGGTTCAGCTTTTGGCTCCGCTTTCCCAGGCTGATGATCAGCTGGGACACCAGAACACTTTCAAGGTACAAATTAAGTTCTGAGCAATGACTTCTGCTATTCTTAATGCCTGGCAGCTTGTCAGAAGCTCCTCCCAGGTCCCCCAGCCTCCCAAAGACCCTCCTCACCCACTGTGAGGTTCTCTGTTGCCAGCTCTCACTGTATGGCAGGGCTTTGCTGGGGCAGCACTGTGGAGCCGGCAAGCCCACAGCCCAGGTAAGCCTTTCTCCTCCAGCTCTGAGACTGTTAAAGCTTGCACATTCCTGAGGCTGAGCATCTCACAGTGGTTTTGGGAACAGGTTATTCTGCCAGCCTCTAGCTTGCTTTTATATTTCCAGGTCTCCCAGCTGCTCTGCATGGGCAGTAGGAGAGTTGGGGTCTGCTTCTTCCAGTGTGCATGGTGGGAGAGGGTCCCTGCTCTGCCATACAAGCAATAATTTATTGCTCTCCTGGGTGAGGAGGGACTGGCTGTATGCCTGGGCAGGGGGGTTGGGACCCAGTGGGTGCTCTTGCCAGCCAGAGGTAGCAGAAATGCTTTCGTTCCAGTTAAGTGGTGTTGGAAAAGTGTTTTCTTTTCATCCTCTTTCTAATTTTGGGCTCTGAACTCAGAGCCCAAAACACACATACACCCGAGTCTAAAGTCCAGCAGGCCAAGATACATGTGTCATTATGGGGACTGTACAAACAGGAGCAGGATGGAAGGGAAGGAGCCAAACAATGATGTCTCCCTTCTTGCTGCCCAATATTTATTGTGATTTTCATGTGTCTGTCCCTGGCTACCCTCAGACATGTCCATGGCAAGTAGGGTTGAGCTGCACCTTCCTTGTTTAAGCCAGACCTCCTCTATCCACTCCATTTGACTGTTTTTCCCCTTTTTAAATTCATTTATCAGATTTTCCATGATGGAAGACAACAGAGGGAGCATCACTGCGGCTGCAACACAGCACACTCCTGCCTGTTTCCAGGCTAAAGTCACTACACCTCCCATCATCTGGGCAGCACAAAAACAGGACCAGAAGCACAAAAACAGGACCAGAGTCCTATGTGGGGATGGGATGAGGAAACAGCCAACCCATCCACAAACACAGCCATCTCTGCCCGAAGGATGTGGCCCCAGGACAGGATGCAACCAGGCAAGTAAAAAGCCAGCAATTCATGAATATTTTGCAGACAGACCTAAAGACATTTTTAAGTTCTAATGGAAAATAATATTTGATACCTTGCAAGTCAGTAAAAACTGATTTTATCTATGTGACTTTTTCTGCAAGACAGGCAATGGTATCACATTATTGATGGTATTCTTTGTACTCTGTCCTTATTTGCACTGTTTCCCATCTCTTATCCCAATCACTCATGAATAGCTCACTCATTCAGCCACATAGTTAAATGGACAAGAATACAGATCAGTTGGACCTTGAAAATAAGGAGTTTCTATTTAACATATTTTCATCTGTGAAGCAAGATAGTGATATTGGCTGAAAGTGGATGATTCCACAGCGAGTTTCCTCTCTCACACTTCCCCAGAGAAGAGACCCCTACCCACCATATTTCACCACCTCGTGTGTCTGCACAGGCACTGGGTACTGAACAGAGGCTGTACTTGGAGCAGTGCACAAAATATTATATTCAGCACACTAAAAAAAAGAAAAAAAAAATGTAAAATTATCGCGTCCTGAGAAGTTCCCTAAACATTCTTAAAATAGATTTTTCCATCATTTAGGGTCTCATGCAGAACCCTGGTTGATGAGATCTGGGAATCTGCTGTTAATTTGCTCATTAGTAGGTGTTTTTACATCAGCTCTCAGCACTCATGAGTTTTGTGCTCTTTCTAAAACACTCATTAAACTTCCAATAGCAAACTGCATGAGGAGATGAATGCCCTCTTGGTTGATCCCATTGATCCCCTAAAATCAGCACTAAACCCAGACTCCCCCATGGTCTCCTTCTGTCAGTATGGTGCCTAGGCAAGGATCAGGCACATTCACATCCCCAGATATGCCATGACTGCAAAGTCCTGGGTTCAGATTAGGCCTGGAGGAGCTTTTACCTGTCTGTCCCAGGAATGCACCCTGCAGGAATGCTGCCTCTGCCAGCCGCATGTGTGCCAGCAGCGCGTCCTGGGCCGTGACGTGCGCGGAGCAGCAATGCGGCTGGGAGTGTGCTGGGGAATGCCGAGGATGCCACAACAGGAAACACGGAGACATAACATGTCCAAGTGGGGGAACTGAGGCAGACGGAGCAGGAATGCGATTACATGACCCCCGCGGGATTTGGCCGGGACGCCAGGGCGTGCTGAGCTCATTCCTCCGTCAGAGGGAGGAAGAGAGTGGAGCGGGTCTGGCTGTTTGTGTTTTATCAGATAGAACCAAACGGCATCAGCAAACATTGTGGTTTGGGGAAAGATGGATTCCAGCACATTCCCCAGCTCCTGCTCTGTGTCCCAAAGTACAGAGAGAGCGAGTGAAAGTTTCCACTGGTGTAGGAGAGGGAGCCACCTGCCAAGGCTTGCCAGGAAGCCAGCGGATGCCAGAGGGTCAGGTTAATTCAGTGTGCAAGCTACAGGGCCCTTCTATGTGCTCATTCTTCAATGGGATCAGGAGTTTTCCTTTGAAAGAGTTTCAGGTTTTTAACTTGAAAAATACCACTTTCTCCAAAATTAAACTGTCTGTGGAGGGAGAAAAAAATAAATTTCAGTGTCAGCTGATGCTAATAGTCCCTTGTCAGTGGTTTCAACTCTGGGGAATCCTGCACCAAAAATATTTTAGGTTCAGTAACAGTATTATGAATATAGAGAACATGAAGTACAAGGGACTGAATATGGAGTAAAAGGACCCTGAGACCCTATTAATGAATCATCTGAGTGTTCTTTTCTGGGTTTTGCAGGTATCTTAAGTGTTTTATGCGCAGCTCTGAGAAAACAGAACTACCATTCCATCTGTGTAACGTGGGTTGCTCATTCTTCTTCTTTCTCAGCCCAGGTTGGGATTATTCCTATCAGCCCTTTTGCATTTTATGCACAGCTTCCCAAATTCCATCACTTCATTAGGAAACAACTGTGTTCAGCAGCACTGGCAAGAGCAGGAGCAGATCTGAGGTGCTCACAGAAAAGCTGGGAACAAAATTTTCAAGAGTTTGGAAAACAGTTCTCATAGCAACTGGTTTGGGTTGGTGCCTGAAGCACCCCCATGGCAGGTCAGAATCAATATAGGGGATCTCATCAAAACTACTTTGCATCCCAGATATATTTCCTCTGAATGATTCCTGCTTTTCCCAGGTTGAACACTGTGTATAGGCTAAATCCAGGAAGCTTTTTTCCCTTACCTGGCAATACTTCAAGTCTCACATGGGTATCTGAGCAAGTAGTGAGATTGCTTCCATTCTTCTATGCAATTCAGAAGTCAGGATGTTTATTTAATTTTCTAAACTATATGGACCATGTCAGAGCTCTAAGCTCTGCTGGAATTTCTGAAATGGTTGATTATGGGTTTCAGTTCACACTGGAAGGAGGATTTAGGTGACTCTTGGTGCATTTGGTGCATTCATATTCCTGTCCTTGTCCTTCCTGGTTTTAAACTGTCACCTGCCAAAAACATGCTGAAGTCAGGATTCAGCTGTTGGCCTGGCTGGTGGGAGAAGCAAAAACTGGCCTGAACTTCCCTCTTTTAGCTTTGCCTGAGCTTGGGAGTGCTGACTTTAGTGAAAACTTGTTTTTATCAGTCTTTAAAGCTGCTTGCTTGTTACTCAAGGGGCAGAGAGGCAGTAGACTCCAGCTGGTTAAAGTCACTTCTCTGACCACAGACTTTGACCCCTCCCCAAAATGTTAATTTCTAGTGCCAACCCAAAAAAGGTTGCTCAGCTCCTCTTCCCTGTCCCTACCCCTGCTCTTTGACAAATGTAGATATTGCAACTCTTTTTCTTTTTTTTTTAATCGATTCATTCAACAGTCTCTCTTCTCTTGTTGTTATGTACCTATCAAAACATATACAATCCAGAAACACCTCAGAGTACCTTATTTATTTCTCTTTTACTAGCAGGCTGATGTTCCTAAACAGATGGCTGAAGAACAAACCGAGGCTCCAGGCTTTAGTGCTGATTTTTGCTGTATGGACCCCGGGATGTTTCTGAGCTGGTTTCTTTGAGAAATGAGGGAAGTCCCAGGGATGGTTCTGCTGTGAGCAGTTCTGCTGGCTCCTTCCCCTGCAGTCACAGCCAGGCAGCCAAAGGATCAGCCGTGAGTACTCAGAGTCCTTTTCCCAGGAGGGCCTGAGCCAGGTGGAGGTGAAGGATGGCAGGAGAGGCAGCAATGTGCCTGTGTCCCCAGCAGCCCTCGGCTGAGTTCAGCTGGATGTGCATTACAGTAGCCTGAAATGTCTCTTTCTGCTGACAGCTGAAGCTGATGATGCACTGGGCCAGACATTTCCTTTGCCCAAGCACCAGCCACTTTGGCCAAGATCTAAGGCAGGCCTTGAGGCCAGGCTGAGAGAAGAGGCAGGGCTGTGCCCAGCTGTGCAGCCCTTCAGCAGAGAGCCAGCATTTACCACCCTGACCACAGCCGTGCTCCTGCATACAATAGCCAAGAAAACCTGCAAGAACCACTGGCTTGAAACATGCCCATGGGGAAGATGATTCTCCTCTGGCTCATTAACTCCTGAAAAGACTTTAATCAGGGCCAGCTTGCAAAAAAAACCCAACCCAAGCTCAATAAGGCAGAGACAAGAAGGCAGCTGGTTAGCTATAACTAGTGTATTTAGCTACTTCCCTAACCATTGTCCACCCTTATTAATGGTTAAACACTCTCTGTGTCATTGTTTGCTGTTTCTGGCCAGTTCAAACTCTTTCAAGCGGGAGGAAGAGTGAAGTGTGGAGGAAACCAACACCAAAGGCCTGCTTGTATTTTACAAGACACCCAATTAAATGTCACCTCAGGTTACCTATAAGTGTCACTTGCTTTCCTGTTAAGGGACATTTATTGGAACTCAGAAATGCATGAATGAGCAGGGCTCTTAACCTTGCCTTGAGACTGGTGAATGCGTATTGTGCCTAACTGCCATCCTTCGTACTTGCGTGTTATCTTTCCCTTATCTCCACAGTATCAGAGAGCTTCAGTTTTCTGCTTATTTATCTCCATGGTGTCCTGAGGACTTCCTAAAAGAATGAGATCTGACTAACTTGTCCAAAGTCACACAAGAAACTGGCGGCAGCACAGAGGATTGGTGATTTGCCAGCATGACAAGTGGGTGACCATGAAGTCTTTCTAGAGCACCTCAAATGTCACAGCAGCCCTTTGGCCTTGGGCCCCTGCCCTTCTTGCATGGGAGGGGTGGAAGCTGTGCTGGGCTCAGGCCCTTGTGGGTCTGGGTGCCCCGTGGCTGCCCCTGCATGGCACAGCTGGAGTCATGGGGGCTTTCCCTGGCCAGGGGGCTGTGGCAGGTAACTCATGCCCCTGCTTAACCACTGATGTCTTGGTCCTCCACCGAACAGAAACTGCTGAGAGTGGCAGATCTGCTAGACCGTGTATTTTTCGTCTTGCAGCCAGATGCTCAATCAGGATTAAGCGGAATCTACTACCTTAATTTCTTACTTCCTCACTTCCAACTCCTGCCCAGTGGCCATGACATTCTGTTTCAAGCAGGGATTAACCTCCTCTGGTAAATGAAGACCCATACCCAACCCTTGCCTCAGACTTGTACCAAACTTGACTCTTCAGTTGAGTTTGAAAAGTTGTTTCAACATTTTTTTCAACTTTCACATTCCTCTGCCCTCTTTGGGATTTGACTGGAGGTAGAGGCACCAAAATACCCTGAGGAATGCTGTCTTAGATTAATTTCTGACCCTGCTGATTAACCAGTCTCTCTGATCCTGGTTAACTCTGCTCATTTACAGGCCAAAAACCCACTTGGGCAAGATTCAAACAAACATCCAGGCCAGCAGCTTCAAGTGCTCATTCACAAGCGATCAGTCAGAAATCTCTGCTGATTTTGGTGGCACTGACATCAAAGGTACTGCATTTTTCACTGCATGACCACACTGACGTCACCACTGCAAAGCCTGATGGAGGATGGAATGAGCAGATCCTGCCAGTTTTCTCTGCCTGGATTTGGCAGCACGCAGAGGTTTCGTGATGAGCTCTACTGGAGGTGAGGTGATGTTGGACAGCTGTGACAACCCCTCTGTTAGATATGGCACTCAATAACCTGACCTCAGGGACAGCACTGAGACTTTCTAGGAGTCCATCACTAAACTGTCATGCTGCATAAATAGCTCTGTGCTTTCTTTTTCTGTTTTTTTTTTTTTTTTCCATCTTCTTGCTCTTTTATCTGACAGACAGCCTAGTTCACAGAACAGTATGCTGGGAAGATGGGCTGATATGAGTGCTCTTCCATGCAAAGACATCCAGTATTTTCTCTTGGGCTGTCTTTCCCATTCCAGTGCTGATGTACTACAATATGCTCCTGCAGATGCTGCTGTGGTCCTTGTCTTTCCTGAGAATTTACTAGCCTTGGATGGGCTGAGGTATGAGGGCATCAGGACCACCCAGTGCATGGCTGGCATATTGTCCTTACAGCACTCAAACATCCGAGCAACAAAACATTATGCAGGAGATAATGAACCTTTTGCAGACAATTAAAAAAATCAGACAGTGGCATTTCAGCCAGCAGGATGGCTTGAGCAGCTTCCACCTGCCTAGCCCTGCCATTGAGATAAGGTCCACCTTGCACTGCAAGAAAAGTGATTGAGGGGCAAGAGGGAAGTGGCAGTGAACAGTCTTGTGTTTAACATCTGTTAATGAAAGATAATTTAACCAACTGCAAAAGCAAGCATGGTCACTACTTCAGCTTCCCAAACCCATGGTGCCCCTGCACTTCTCAGAATTGTGCTCCCTGTAGGACAACACTGCCAGGATGAAAAGGAGTTTAGTTTCAAGCAGATTATTGCTTCATAGCACAGGGGATACAGGGACTTCAGGGCTTGAGTCTGAGCTTGACAGCCCCCCCATACACACATCAGATGTCCTAGTCCAGCCTTCAACCCTCCTTCCCTACCACAACAGCATAAGGACAAACCAGACAGAGTTGGTCTTAAAGGGAGAGCTGGCTGATACCATTTTGGTGGTGAAGTACGTGCATCTGGATGGATGCTGTGAACAGCAGGACCCTCTGCTTCCTGAGAAGGAGATGAAAGATCTGTTATGGGGCATGAAAGTAGTGAGGCCTCCAGTGGGACTGAGAGAGCACTAGGTTCCACAGCTCTGCCTCAGGCAAAGAACAGGCAAGTCCTTCAGGAGGCTGCTTTGCTTCCCTGTTGGTTTTTTTCCTGCTTCTCAGGGGAGACAGGGTGAGGTAAGTCCCAAGATTATCATCTCCCTGCAAGCAGCAGCCACATCACCTCCACCATGCTCTGAAACCAGCTGAAGGTTCCAGGTCCATTGCCTGGTTGCCCTCGCAGAAATTGCCTCAGAGAAGCCTCATCAGCTTCTTCATCTCACTCCATAGGAAAATCATGGTGGAGCACAATTGTTTCTTTATCTCAACTGACTTCTCTTTCTCCCTTCTCCCTCCTGCCCAGGTTGTTTGTTGGCACCTCCCCGGCAGTGTCAGTGTCAGTGTGCAGCAGAAGGGCATCTCATCCCTGAGCCATGCTGGATTAGGAGGTGGGAGTCAGCACTTTTCTTCCAGCAGATGCCACCCAACCTTGACCTCCACCATCCAGATGTGCAGGTCAGTGCCCCAAAGCAATGTTGCTCCTTGACTCTGATACTTCTACCCAGATGATCATTTTAGCTAGTAAAGAATTTTTCTAACATATGAAGGAACAAAGACCTAGCTAACCAAAATATAACTAGTGCCCAGCTGCCTCTTTATCTGGCTGTGCTTTGTTTGCACAAGCTGAAGAACTTCGTGGTGCCAGGAGGGATGCGATAGAAGTTCTTTGTCTCATAAATTATTTTGGCCCAGTCTTCCCCCGGGAGATAGGGCTTGAGAGCAAGAGCTGGCAGCATGGGTTCTGCTCCCAGCTTTGGCACTGACCTGCTGCGTGACCTTGGACAACTCACTTCACCTCCCCTGAGCTTCTGTTTCCCCTCCTCTCCTTTGTCTGCCTTGTTTATTTGGACTGTCAACTCCTAGAGAAAGGAATTCAGCCTCCCTGGCAGCTTGAAGATTGCATAGCGTGACAGGAGCCCAATCGGACTCGCTTCTGGGAGGTACTACAGTAAAAAAGTTCATAATGACGACTGGAAAATTGTTTAGCATTTGCTAAACAATTGTATGGGAGCTTTTGCTTATTAAGGGGCGTACATGAACTAGCAGAACATCTCTGACGGTTCAGTCCTGTCCAGGGACAGCAAGTGTTTTTGTTCCTTTTCCACGGCCACACTGAAGACCATATCTACCAGCCCCATAAATATTGACATCTTCTCCCCGTCTCAGCTGCACAGTGGGAGGAGTGGGAAGCATCTGCTGAAGAAAAGGGAATGTTTGTTGGAGGTAATGAAGAAGGCTTCTCTTGGTGTCCTCCCCCTCGCACACATCTGGACAGATAACAGCTCTTGTGAGAAAGGTTGAAAGAGCCGGGGAGGCCTCCTGGGAAGGGCAGGGAAACATTCCACTTTGGAGCTGGTTGGCACCAAGGGCAGAAAGGTGGAGAGAGGCTGTGGGGGCTAATGCAGGCCCTGTCACCCCGAAGTCTGGGATGGAACAGACAAAACCGAGGCCACCAAAAGCCTATGGGGCAAATCATCCTTAGGTGAAACCACAAGAGCCTTGATTCCAGAATACACTTCTTTCAGGCACGTGCTGCAGCTTTGAAATCCATTTTGCCTTCTGGATGGTATCAGAAGGCGTAATGAAGGGCTTGTCTTTGCATTTGTGGCTCTAGAGGAGACTCCATGCTCACCCACTGCCTCCCACTCTGCTCAGAGTCCCCCTGGCAGTTCCACTGCTGTCCCACAGCCAAGAGCACGGCCTCCTCTTCCCGCTGAGTGACCCACAGCTGGGGTACACAAGGACGTCATGATAGGACAAGAGTCACAGCGTTTGTGCTACACGCCACTCCACAGATACAGCTAAGAGCAAATTGTTTCTCTAACATGCCAAGGATGCCTTCAGAAAACCTCCTACCCCACTACCCCTTCGGCAGTAGCCCTGCAGCTTGACAAACTCCACTGGAACGCTTGTCTGCTTTTAAAATGTCTTGAATGCATTGCATGTATTGGCCTGTTATTGGTTTTCTCAAGCCCCAGCGATACAGAGGGGTCTGCTGGGAGCGGTGTGGAAAGCTGCTCCTGAAGTGATGCTTTCCAGTTGACAGGACTGGAGGGCAGGCACTACCTGCTGTTAAGGGAGAAAGCCAATCCACTTGTTAATCCATCAACCAGAGGCCAAAGCAGAATTGTTCCCCCCAGTGCTGCTTTCCAGTGCTTTGTCCATTTATGCCTGTGCTGGTGAAGGTCCTCCCCCTGCCTGCCTGCCCCCTCAGAAGCATCCTTCTGGGATGAGTTCTTCCTACCCTGGCAATGCCTGGGAGTGCACAGAGGCTTTTTCTGTCTCCAAATGTAACAGGTGGCATAAAGAAGGAACAAAAAGAGGAAAGATGATCTAAAAGAATAAACTCCATCTGGCCTTAATTCTCTACTCCCCACTGCAACAGGAGCTTTGGAAACTCAAAAGACAGATGAGCACACATGGAAGAGCGATGCTCAGGTGCAGAGTGAGCAGGAGTGTGCATTGCCACTGACAGTGTTTAGAGATCTGTGTTCTGCCACTGCATCCATCTTGCTGCACAGCCTGAGGCCATCACCACATGAAACAGGTAAAAGGCAGTGGCTGCATATTTAAAGGAAACATAATAGGAGAAGAAAAAAGTCTGCTTTTCACGGCTTGCAGGTTGCGGTTAAGTACTTACTCCTTTCCATGGCAGTCGCTGGGGCTCAGAGACCACCACAGACATGCAGTTGCCAGGGTCTGAAGGGTGAAATTCCTGTGTCTCAGTCTCCAAATTCTTCAAATAGTCCCTCCAATTTTTATGTTTTCATAAAGGCATGGCCTGCTGCCGGGTGACCTGGAAGAGGCATCGCAGTGCTTTGTCAGCACACTCGCCTCACTGCAGAAGCTAAGGACCAAGTTGTCTTATTAATCATTTAAAAAGTGGGGAGGAAAAAAAAAATAAAAGGCACAGTTCTGGCTAATTATAGGGGGGAAAAATGAGGTCAGAGTTCATTTTTTTCTCTGCTGTCACTTCACAGTTCACTGCCTGACAAGGAAAGCAAGATAAGAAGAGACTGGAGATAGTTCAGGGAACTGAACTCCCTCTCCCAAGGAGAAGTGGGGGAGTTTACGTTTCTGATGTGGATGGAGAGGCAACTGTGCTGGGTGTTGAGCCACAGGACTTGGCAGAGAGGATGCCATAAGCTGCTCCAAGAGGGAGCGGAGGGGTTTGGCATGGTGCTCACGGAGCAAGCATGTCTCATTTTTTGCCACCCCATAAACGTATTGATGTTGGTGCTGCTCACAGGTAAGTCTGAGCTGAGAGAAACTGGGAGCCTCCTGCACCAGCAGCCATGCAGGATTTCAAGCAGATACAATCTAAGCCTCAGCAGCCATGCAGGATTTCAAGTAGATTCAATCTAAGCCTCAGGGTTTATCCACTCTCCATTTTTTGGGATTTTTTAAAAAATTCTTTTTAATTTAACATCTATGCAAAAGTATGGATTGGAGGGGAGAGCAGAGCCCTGGTGCTCCTTCCTGCTCTGACACTGGGCTGATGATACAGCAAAGCCTGCCAAACCACCCTTCCCTCATTCTGTCCCCCATGGTCGCTCCCGCTAGGAGCTGCAACTGCTGGAGTAACCGAGACCTCCTCAGGAGCGTGAGATCCAGAATCATTCATTTTATGGGGCCCTCCTGCGAGAGCAAGGGATTTGTTACCCTGATTCCTGCTGGGGAAGCGCTCCCACAGCCACAATGTGAAACACAATACGGCACGGACTCTGACATTCAAGCTGGGTTATTTGAGGCAAGTTTGTTACACGGGGCCTATGCAGCACAATTCCAGCAGTAATTATCCAGGCTCCTTGCACCATTCTGGCCAGTTCAGTGCTAGCTCTGGCCTGAAATCTCAAAGTCATGAGAAAAGCTGATGTGTCTTGCTTGGCTTTAGGGGTATAGAGGGAGGAAAGAGGTCAGGAGGAGGAATCCCAACCAGGGGGTGGCTGTTTAGTGAAGACCCCAATGCTGGGGACGTGCTCTAGGGGTGGGATGTTTGTCTCTGTGTGAGCATAAGCACTGGACCATGGGACTTTCTTCAGCAGTGGCACTCATGGAAATTCCAGTGTTAATGAGAGATGTAAGCTTTCTGCTACAGAAATTGAAGTGATGCCTACAACTCCTAAGGTCAGGCCAGGGGATCACAGCAGCCTGTGAATCTCTGTCCCAGGGCTATTTAGCTTAATATTTATCTGCAAGATGTTGTTTTAAGGTAGGATCAAAACTAAGATTAATGTCTTTTTCCTTCCTCAACTGAGCATGTGCAGAGAAATCAGGGATTGCAGGGGAAGTGTGAGGTGAGAAAGGTGTCCTCAAACTCTTGGGAGAGGTTAACCTGGTTCCTGAAGTTTGCACAAGCCCCCACCAGCAACACTGGTGGTGTGGCAGAGCTGAAGGCTGAGCAGGTAAAAGGCAGGAGGGCCATTTGTGCCAGTCCCCAGACAAACATGAATCACCTCCAGCATAGCCAGTTCCACCATGCTTCGAAGCAGAAAACAACTTCTGAAGAGCCTTGGAATGCTAAGAGATGTAAGAAGGAATGGTGGATAGAAAGGGCTGAACAGGGGACTATAAACATGTACAAAGATATGTTCCCCTGCCCCTCCAGCCAGGATACCCATCCCTTCCCAACCCTATTTTCCACTAATGCAGGATAATTCCTAATTGCTTTTGCTATGGAAGTAATAACATGTCAGGGTGTTTTCCTCTTTTCTTTTCTTTTTTTTTTCCTCTTGGCAGGGACAACAATCAGGACCCTTCTGCATTTAGACATGAAGGAAAAGAAGGAAAACAGTCTTGTTTTCACTAAGACAGGGTCTTTTCCTCCATTGCTCAACTGCCCATTTGCACAAGGCCTTCTGGCCCTGTAGTAGCCTGTTTCCCTGGAGAGTACAATCAACATGGGGAGGCAAGGCAGCATTGGAAGGTAGCCTGAGGATAACAGGCGTTATAAAGAGGAATTTTTTTCCCTGCTGTTTTTGTTTGTTTTACCACAGAGGCTCAGAGGAGCTGGCCAAGAGCCTCACACAGCAGGTGCTGCCTGGGAATGCAAGGGGAGCAAAATTCCTACTAAATGGAAGCATTATTTGACACCACTGCCTTTCGCAATCTTTTTCTTTTGTTTCTGACAAACTCCAATGCCTCCTGGGCTTTGTGGTCAAAGCTGAGTTGGACTCTTCTGCAGGGGAGGAAAGGGAAGTAGTAAGGGTGTCCCCAAACATGCCAAACACTTGGGTGACAGAGACCAAGCCTTCTGGAAACAATACTGCTGGGTTCCCACAGAAGTAGCAAGAGGGCCAACAAAAAAAAAAAAAAAGAAAAATCACCTTTGGCTCCCTCACAGCACCTCACAGCAGTGTTATACCTTTTTCCTTTTTTGCTCCTTTTTTTTTTTTTTTTTTTAGTGAAGGAGAGGCTGAGCCTGCACACCCACACCAAAATGCTTTTGATATTTGGAGATCTACAGGAGTGGGTCACTACTCTGGCCAGTTTGTTGTTGTCTACCATGGCTGTTGCAAGACTCAAAGAGAGGGTAAGTGTGGTTAAAGGAAAGCAGGATAACTCCTTCCTTTACCAGAGGCTTCCCCTGTGGCTCAGTCCTTCAGCTCCTCTAATTTTCTTTTGGACTTCAGCTCCTTCCCAGTAAAACTGGCAGAATCCATGGGTGAGGGGGTGGTCATATATCAGCAGCATGGGATGTGTAACTATTTCATAAATGATGGAACAGTGTAAAAACCCAGAGAGAAGGAAGTCAGAATCTTCCAGAATTGACAGGCTTTGCAACAGACTTTACATTCTTCTAGGTTTTACAAGCAACCAGGGTGCCTCCATCCAAACGCTCTCCTCCTACCAGCAAAAATGTCGTTTCAAAGTCTCATTTTTCATAGCCTTTTGGATACCCTCAGTTGCCAAAATGACCCCACAGAAGTGATAGCTTGTTTCCAGAAGCCTTCAAAAGGTGCAGTAACTGTGTGTTCAGGTACATCTGTCTCATGGTTGTCCTCCAGCAAAGGGACAGTGTTCTGGTTTGCTCCACACCTTGTATGCTGTCATTGTCCTCACTGATGGAGCCCTGGGGTTCTCCTCCAAGGCTGGTGCTGTCAATATTAATGATTTTCTCCCCCTTCCATGCTCTGTGGTTCCTGGGGGGCCAACAACCCCAGCCTGGATGCTTTTAAACAGTGCTGTGTGAGACACAAACACATTCCTTTGCTGTAAGTCTTTAGAATCACCCACCAGCTCTCCAAAACAAGTTCAGAGCACGACTTGAAGCCACACAGATGACGTGGCTCTTCAGGCCCAGAGGTAAAACCTACAATATTAGCAGCACAGTGGATAAGTGGTACCCACATTCCACTGGCATTTCTCCCTGACAGTGTCCAGCTATTGCATTCCTCAGCCCAAACAGTAGCTTTCTTGAATTTCTTGTACTGCAAAAGATGGGGAAATCCACGTGAGACAAGTGTCTGATGCTTCCCAGTTCTTCCACTGCTATTTATTGAGTACCCTAAAATTAATGAAAACCAAAGACACTTGAATGGAGTCCAGAAAGTCTTAAAGTTCAGAAAATGAAAATTGAAATGAGCCTCTTTCAGAAGGCCATTTGTATATCATTAAAATTTCAGTCCACTTAGAAAGGGGAAGGAAGCAAAACTTAAAAGCTTCTGGTGTAAATTTGCAATGGTGAGAAAAGTATGTCCTTGACAAATAGCCAGAAGGACAAGCTACTGCCATGATCAAGCTCTTCAGGATCAGGAGTTCCAGTGAATGGTATAGCTGATGAAAAATAGAAAGGGTGTAGACTGAGGCTGCACAAATCGTTTCAAAGTTGGAAAATATGCCTTGATGGTGTGAAGCACAGATCAATCTCCATCTCCATGTCTAAAGGGGATGGGGAGAGTGTAGTAATGTACAACACATCTGTGCAGAGAGATGGGTGTAGTGTTCAGAAGTCCTTTGGCAAGGGTGGTCAGAGCCCTTGTTACAGCAAGAAATGTCTGTCTGGTTTTTACATCAGCAAGTTCAATTTCTCTTCATTTTTCTAAATGAAAGTATTTTGAAAAATATTTTCTTAATATCCCCGGTGAATTTTTTCTGTATTAGATGAGGACAAATGATAATGCAAACAACAGTGCAAAAAGTTTTTAAATAGCTAAAACTGCAGTAAAGTTGACTCACAAATACTTCTAATATATCAACTTTTTGTCCAGGTGCCAGGATTAAAAACAAACCCAACTCCAAGCTTTGAAGGATGTAGGATGCCAGGCAATGCCACTCAGTTATGAAGCAGAGGAAAGTGTAAAGCTGATGGCTACGTGTGAAGCCAAACAAAAGCAGATTAGAAATGAAACACGTTTTTAAATTAATGTGAGCTTCGAAATCAAGTAATTTGATGAGTCTCCAACTTCTGATGTGTTCATATTCCCATATATTGGTATGTCCGAAGCTGGATGTTTTTCTGGAAGATGCAGCAAAGCTACTGGGCTCGGTCCTGGGCTAATTGACTGCAACTGAATGGCTTTGAAATATAGGAAATCATACCAGATGTTCTCATGGCTCCTTCTGGCCTTAAATCCTGTGATTCTATGAATGAGTTTCTGAATCTGCGAAATCCGAAGTCCTGAGAATACAAACATATGAGTGGAGTTATACTTCTGGCCTCCACATCAGAAGAAAGATATTGAATGTGCATTGTTGTGATAAATCAAAGAAGCAGCTAAATCAGAGCTGTAATAAAAGTCAACTGCAGATCTTTGTGCAGAAATTGGTCATATGTCATGTGAGGACAAGGTTTGGAGATGAGATTTCTCAACATCTGAAATGACTTCTTCTGGAAGCAGCCCCTTCCAAGCACTGTGGTGGAGATCCTTCAGACTCTCCACAGTCTTCTGTGCCACACAGGAGCCTGTTTGACAAGTGACGATCAGTGAGGCACTGAATGCTGCTGACCACAGTGTAATTGAGATGAGCATCCCTGCCACGAAAACCAGCAGCGAGACATTCAAGCCAAGAGAAAGGGGTTTTGTTTTTCTGGGCTTCCTTAAGGGGAAGCACATCAAAACTGGGGAAACTGAAATCCATAGTCAGCAAGAAAGCTTGCTCAGCCCTGGTCTAAGCACAGTCACACCAACCGTGTATCCACCCACTCCGAAAAGTTTTTTGAAAAAGGAAGAAGAGCAGCAACAACAAAAATCTCAGAAGAATTATGATACTTCTGTGGGATTTGAAAACACACCTAAGTAATCTGATTAATTCTGGGAGGAAATCCTCTCTATACCCCATAACTGGTTTCAGATGACATGAGTGTGAGTATCACCACTGAAATTCCTTCTTGTCAAGCTCTGAGCATCTCCAGTTTCCTGTCCTCACCCTCTGTCTTGGCTATGCCTCTGGCTCTAGCTGGAGAAGGCAGCAGAACGAGCAGGACCCACCTGGGAACCAACAGGTCTCATCAGCACAACATGGGGTGGTTCCTAAGATGCATGGTTGATCACTGTGATGCAAATCTCCCTCTTTCATGCATGGAGGGTTCTGGGCCCTTGCAGCATGGACCCATTGCTTTAAAGAAAACCTTCAAGAAACAGACACTCGGTTTGAATGAAACGCTCAGAAAAAGAACATGTCCTGCCAAAATTCTCCAGTGAAGCACCCTTATTATATAATACTAGTCTACAAGTGTCGTGCAAAGTGCTGTCTGTCATTTGCAGAGGGCCCATTGATGCTCTAACGTCACCACCAATGTCACGCAACACTGGGTGAAGCAAAGAGCGCGGCGATGTCACCAGGAAACACATAATGCCAATGACAGTGGAACTAATGTACAGGCATTGTCCTTACATTATTCAACACTTCCAATTGCTCTCCGGTTTAAGTGGCTATATGATGTAATAATATATAAATACTGTAATGAAGGGTTTATTTATAGCCATCCTCAGTGTTACTGGTGAAAGTATTAATGTGCTTTTCCCACGCTATGTTCATTGACCGCAGCCGTGTAACCCATTTTCAAGGGACCATGTCAAAAGAGTGTTTAAGCCATTCCTCAGTCAGAGGAACAGGTGAACAGCTAATGCAGCAAGGGAAGTAATCAGCTTTGAAAATGGGAATGGAGAAAACCAAAAACAAAGCAAAGGAGTGTGGGTGAAAAGAGGACACACCTCAAATGGAAAAAGAGGGTAAAGTGTCTCCAAAGCTGGCAACTACTTTCCAGCCTGGGGAACAACGGACTCCATGGAGAAAAGACACTTGCACCTAGCTGTCATTTAAGACATGAGAACTGATGGAGGGAGCAGGGGGAGTGATCAGACCTTGGACCAAAAGCAGCTTCAAGTCTTAGAAATACGGAGTGATGCCATTCACACTGCCAGAGTTGCTCTCGATTTCAGTGTTGACCTTAATTGAGCTTGCATTTCTGTATAATCTTTCACATCTTTTAGCTTTCCAAACCACCCTGGAGCCGCCAGTAGCTTCCAGATGTTTTTTTTTGCCTCCTCCCTGAGGATGGCATGGAGAGAAAAACAGCAGGTCTTGAATGGTTGAAGGTGCAGGATTTCAGAAGGACTGTGAGGCTCTTGCAGAGACACACAACTCTCCCATTCCTACGCTCCATCTGCAAAGAGACTTCCCTTTCACTGTAAACACAGTAAAAATGGGAAAAAGCAGAAAGAAAAATTTTTACTTGTGGGAGAAATGTGTGATTTCATCACTGCAAAGTGTGGGTTTCTTGGGGTGTGTAGAAGAATCCACAATTACCTGGAGAGACAAAGTGGTGAAGATGGGGCTTCTGGCTCTCTGGCCTGCTTTCCTCCTGTGCTGCACCAGGTCCTGACCCACTGCTGAGCCTCGCCTGTTACTGCAGCTCCATTGCTGACCTAGGAAGAGAAGCTTTTCAGAAATTCATCTGATACCTGCATTTCCCTATTTAGGGAGGAGCTTTCCCTGTCTTTGACTTGGCTCATCATTCCTTGCAGGGTGTACCGCATATTTTCTTTAAGGGCTCTTTGAGTGGTGAAAACAGGGCTGGGCTTGTAAAGATAATGTCAAAATTTCTCCACCCAGATTAGGACTTCCCCATTCATCTTTCTTAAAATTTGCCATTCCCAGAGCATGAAAATCCTGTGTATCCATGTGGGCTTTGAGTGTGAAGCAGAGCAAGAAATGGGGCAAGAAATGGAGTGACAGCAGGAGGGGATGTATCTTCCTCCACTGCATTGGCATGCTGCCAGCAAGTGCAAGAATCTGCCTTTTTTTTCTCTGTTTCACAACAGAGCTGCGCTGTAAACAGCATTCATCACACAGGGAGTTCCACTTAGAAATGGGTGAATGCTAGAAAAATACTATTTACAAGTCCTCCCTCAAATAAAAACCATGAGTTTATTTTGGCACTGGCAATGATTCCCCAAGTGATTGCTTCTGGCAAGCGCTCAGGCAGGTACAACAACACTTGCTGAAATATTCAGAGGATGGAGACGTGTTGGAGATACTTGTGTAAATGTGAGCTGTGGGACAAATGGTTGTGCAAATCTGTGCAGTGAGGCGTTTGCATAACTGGTTTTGATTGCTGCTTGTGGGTTCCAGACTCCTCGAATCAAAGTGGTGAAGCTCTGCCACATGACGGAGGTAAACAGGGACACACGCAGAAACTCATCAAGAAGAGTACAAATGAAAATTAACAAAAAAAAAAAGGCAACAACAAATAGTTGAACTGCAGTCAGGCAGCATAGTTTACAACCAGCCCAAAGACTGAGAAACGGCCAAAGAAACCATTCACGTAATAACGGCATGTCAAACACATCTGTAAAGTTCCTGTAGCATTTGCAAACAGCGGCCTAAACTCAACAGGATTTACTTGGAGCAGATCGTGAGATTAAAACCAAGAGAGCATGCAAATATCTTTCTGGAACAGGGCCAGGAGACAAGACCACAATTGCATGGTTAATTGAATTTGGCAAGCAGTCACCCAGCTATATTTCCTCTGGGATTGACATGTGGAGTGGATCAATTGATACTGGAGGAATTAAGGATGGGGATTGCAGAAAAAATGAAGATCTGACCGGGAGGGCTCACCATGGTGGGCAGATGGGCTAATGTTCAGTAGGTGGCACCTACGAGCAGAGATCCAAGGCTGGTGTCACCTCAGATTGCCCCCCCATCTTCCAAACACTTGTCCTGATGCAGACAGAGACTTAACCATGTGCTGGCTGTAACTGGTGTGCCCACATGTGAAAGCAATTGCAAGGCTGGAAGGGCTTGGGTTCAGTTTTGTTTGCGTTGTTCATTATCTACAAATGCAATTACCAAGGGATAAATTAAATTAGGTTGTAGCGTTATTTTGAACATCTTTTCTGGTTTGCTTTACTTCAGATTTTCTGAGAGGCCAGTGTTTATAGTTAAAAGTACAACTTGGCAGAAGTACAATCAGGAGTGAGCAGCACATACCACAAACAAAACCATTAAGACCATTTAGAAAATTTTTGCAAAAGACAATCAAGTATTACAGGCCTAATTTCCCACTTGGTCACCATGATTTTATGTCAACATTAACACCATTGACTTCAGCTGAGCCCTACAGGCACAAAGCTTGTGTGATGGGGTGGGAAACTGGCCCAGTTTAGGATTATGTATATCGTATTATTTAAAAGACAAAGAAACAAATCCCAGGAGTGCGTAAGTATGCTGAAGTCTCTGAATGTAGACTTTTCCCACTGAAATCAAAAGCAGAGCATCTGTGTACTGGGAGGAGTGGAATCAGGTGTCCTCTACCTGCTATTGGCAAGGCATGGCCATCAACAATGAACATTTTGGGGCTGGATGTAGAGTGTAGGACAGGATGGATACTCTGTAAAATAGAGAGGTGACTAAAGGGAAAGGTGTGTCTTCTTCCCTGAGAACCTCCTCCCCCAGTCCTAAATACCTTCTTATTTCTCATTACTTCATACACTAGGATCTATTTTTAATGCTTCTCACATTAGTATAATGGTTTTTTTTCCGTACGTGTACGAATATAGAGATACATAAACCCAAAGAAAGATAGGAGATGTTTTTCCTACCTGGTTGATCATTGTTTTGGATTTTTTTCATTTTAGGGCTTTTGGAAGGTTAATTATATTAGACATACTGGGCTGGCCACTGGGATGAGTAAAACAGTTTGGGAGAAGAAAAGGTTTGTGAATATTTCAGGATAATTACTAACAGTTAGTCCCAGACCCAGAAAAAAAATATTAAAAAGAAAAGCAAAGAAAAAGAGAGAAAAAGAGTTTCGCCTGTTACTGATTTCCTTTTTGGTTTCAGGGGCCATTGTTTGTTTTAATGACAGGAAAAGAGAGCTGTCAGAAGACATTTGCATAGTGCAAATAGGGTCACAAATCAGAGGGGCTGTGGAGATCATGTAGCACTGAGCCGGCACCCATCGGTGTGCTGCTACAAGGACGAGGTTGTTTTCTGTAGTAATGGGGAAAAGCTGATAGTTTTTCCACATGCAGTTAAGGGCTCAAGCAATTTTGGGGAAGAAAAGCTTCCCACTTGCAGCAGGGTCTGCTGGGCTCTCATGAAGGCGTTGCTGTTTGTTTATTTTCCTAGCTGTGTGCTTAAGATGCATTCTTTGAAAATTTAGCTGATGGGTCTGTTTGTATAGACTGCACTGCTGGTGAGTTAGACCAGGGGTTTGTGTTCATTTGGGAAAAGAGAAAGAATCCTGGCCATCAGAAATGTTTACTATATCAGGAAATGAATTCACTACTTGAGGGTTCCAGTGGATATAAAACAAAAATTAAAACAAGAGCCTTGTATAAACCCACTTTGTATTGCCTCCTCCATAAACAACCCCATACATGACAAAGCTCGGAGTGAGTGAGAGAGGTAGTTTTATTGGGGCATGTGGAAGTGAGTTAATTGCTGTTGTTTTTTGATTGTTTTTTTGCACATGTTGGTGAGTTTGAAGTGAAATCTGGTTGTCTTTTCTTTCTCCCATTCCAGGGAGAGCTGAGCCTTTGCTGAGAAATAACACTAGGCAAAATGACTTCAAGCTGTCACCATTACACAACCTAAACTTTATTTCTTCATTAATGCATTACAGAGCAAAAAAACAATGAGAGCATTCCTCTGGAATGTGTGTTTACTGAGCACAAAATGATATGTTTACTGAAATAGCAGTTGCTGCCGGGTTACCCAGTGGGAGAGAGCTCTCTCTTACCACACCGGTCCGAGATCCCGGTGTCGCTCTGCTCCGTGGCCTTCGACACCCGTGACTTCCCCCTTGCCAAGAGGGTCCTGTGGGAAAAAGCAGTGGTGGTGCTGGCCAGAGCTGAGGCTCAGCATCCTCCAGTGGCACCTTTCTGGTGGTTCCGCAAGCCCTGGAGGAAAGGGGGGAAAGGAGGAGGATTTTAAGGCATCGCTTTCCGGAAAAAGCATGAGTCAGAGGAGAAGGGGCTAAACCCAGGACTTCAGGGAGGGTGTCAGCGCTTCTGTGGGAGTGGGAGAAATGCTTGGGGCAGAGGACAGGTACTGGTGCCATATGGATGAAGACTCCCTCCCCAAAGAATGGGCAGAGGTGGTGGCTGGGGAGTGGCGGAGCAGCTCCTGGGTACAGCAGCCCTGGGGGGATGTGCCACGGGAGGAAGGGTGATATCCTTTGTGGTCACAGTAAGGAAAACACCATTCCTGATGGCCGGGATGAGATGGGCATGTTGCAAATGCCCCAGGCAAAATCAGCCAAGGAAGGGAAAAAAGGGAGGTAGCCAGACAAAAATAAAATCAGGGAGGGAGGTTTCTCCTTTATCCCAAGAGTCAAAGCAAACCACGTGTGTATTAGTACATGTGTACATATGCAGGTGCACACACGCTCACCCTCCTATGCACCCAGTCTCCTAAATTCAAAGGTAGTTTGTCAATTTATCTTTATTCCACTAAGATTCAGACAGCAAAAAACCCAATAATTGAGAAGCTTTTGCTCAGGATGACTGCCAAGCAGACATCAGGTTGGCTGCAGCACTGTTTGGTGTGGATATGGCTCTCCAGTGATTCATAACCAGCCCAATGAGAGCAGGGTTCATCAGTGCCCCAACCAACAAAAACACAACTGCAATGTTTTCAGTTCTTTCCCTTCTCCTTTAAAGAGAAATACACACACACGCAGAGGGAAAACAGAGCTAGAGAATGCTTTCTAACCTGGTACAGCATACTACACTAATTCGGGGATGCTGTTACTCATGCATCATTCACGACCCTGCCAAAACCGGGAACAAACAGTCCCTACAATCTTGATTGGACTGTCTGAGCTGAACTTTGTAGAGTTTCCCAATCTGAAAGAGCCCAAATAGGAAACATCCTTCCCCACTGCTAGCTCCTGTAATTGGCAGCATAGCAGGCAGTGTCCTTACCCTGATCTGCTTCTCTATTGATATTTTTGTCCAGCAGTGACTGCAGGGCAGGTGAAGGGATCTGCAAATGTCATGTGCTGTCATCTTTGCACTGGGTTGCCTCTGAGACCTCATAGGCTCTGTGTTGGGTCAGCTTTCCCCATGGTGACAAAGTCCCTGGAAACAAGGAGGAAGTTGAACACAGACATCACCTCTGCCCTGGAGGTAAAAGCATCTCCTTGCTGAGATGGCCTTTGTTCTGGTTGCTGTGGTGATCATGCTTTTTGGTGTCTTGTTTGACACCACAAGGGTGGGGGGGCACTGCTGCCAGGACAGCCAGAGGCATCTCCTCCCCCCAACATTTCTTGGTGAGGAGAGAAGGGGAAGTCACAGAATCAAAGAATCATTGAGATTGGAAAAGACCTTCAAGATCATCAAATCCAGCTATCAACTCCTTCAAGGTGTCTCCAGCCGGTGCTGAGAGGGGCCAGGGAAGTGTGCTATTTGTATATGTGCCATGAGTGCATCTCAGCACCACACTGAGAAGGATTGACAGGAGCTGCAGAAAGGCTGAGTAAAATTTTCCAAAATACCTAAGTGATGTGGAAGCCTCCTGTCCTATTTTTAAGATGTGACTGAAGCACGTGAGACCCAGAGCCTTAAAGGTATCTGCCTCTGCAGATAGATCTTTAGAGCTGGGCACCTAAAAGTGCACCTCCTGCCCTGATGATCCATCCTCCCCAGTCTGGGATCCTATCCCCTCTCAGTCACATCATTTCAGACCCTGACATCCAACAGGAGGTTGCCTCTTCTGCAAGCCCTGCAGGGACCTGCACAGACCTTTCTGTCCATCCCACAACAGAGATCTCCTCTCTTTCCTTCACTTCAGAGTTGCATTGTACTTGGGTTTTACTTCCAGCCATGCTGCCCCTGGGGATTTTTTCTGCCTTCTTTCCTTTGCTTTTGCAGAAACCCCTGCCGGGTGGTAATTCCCCTCCAGCCCAGCCAACTTCCAGCTGGGACCCAACCCTCCAAGCTGCTTTCTGTGGGCACATTGCTCACAGCAGAACTTGTAACTCCACAATAGGAAGCAAGGTGACTTTAGCTGTGTCTTTTCCTGCTGGCCAGTGGGGTCTGTGAGCTCAAGCCCGGATGGCTCGGCCCAAAATATCTCAGGCTGCTTCCTCAGCAATGAAATGTCTCCTATTTATTGCTGCTGATTATTGCTAATGACAAAGGCAGGTGGCTGGGGACAGCAAGAGGAGAATGGCAAGGCTCAGAGAGATCGGAGAAGATAAAAAGGTCAAAAAGCAGTTATTTTAGCTGCCGGCTTTGTGCAATTTTGGAAGCAGAGGACTGTTTCCATTAGATGTAGAAAGCACAGGTTTTAGCTGCAAGAGCACACTCTTCCCACTCCATGTTTTTGCAAAACTTTCTGCCTATTTGTAGCACCTCCTGCTGTATTGCTCACACCAGCCCTCCTCGCTCAAGAAATATACTGGAGCCATACGTCGGAGCCGTATGTCTCATCGGCATAGTGAGACTTGAGCAGAATCTATTGCCAGAGGCAGAAATACTCTCATGGATGCAGCCAGTAGAATAGGTGGAAATTTTCCAAATTTCTTTTTGCAGAGGGAACATTTATCCCCGTGAAAAATGTTGAGGGACTGAAGGAAAGGCTTAATAATGACTTTTATGACATGTCCTTTCCCATTTCTAACTTTTTTTAATTGTCTTTTCTATCTTACAATGCCCTTGTGGAGCCCCTACTCTCTCACTGATGTCAAAGCAGGAACAGTGAGGAAAGAAATATTGTCACCCAAGCTGCGGTGCTGAAAGCTCCTTCTTGTCAGCACTGATACAAATAACCATATAGATACCAGGACGTGCTCCTAAAGTTTCTGTCATTGCGCAAGGGCCCTTCTGGCCTCTCAGCTGCTGCTGCAGTGCAGTGCTCCTGACATTCCCATGTTTCTCCTGAGAAAATCCTTTCCCTATGAACTGGGAGATGGCATGGAGGGTGCTGCTTCACAGTGGTGCTGTTGTCGGTTAGGATGGAGGGAGAGGTAGGTAGGAGAAGATGAGGGTTTGCAGAACACCAGCAAAAGGCAGGCTGAGTGCTGGGAGCCTGGACACTTCAGCTGGCACCTCCAAACACCATCTCTACTGTGAGAATTCACCCAGTTTTTAAGTGCCAGAATGTCTATTTTGCTTTACTTTGAAGTTGCACGATGCTGGTAGAGCCATCAATGATTTGAGCTTGTTTCACCACCACACACCCTTCAGGTACCATCAGTTACATCCCTTCTGCTGTCATGCAGCACTGGCCCTCACACTAGGGAGCTGCAGACATGTGGAAGCCACGGCTGCTCAGATGAAGGCCTCTGATAATTATCCACCCTCCCACTTCCCTGCTGCATGGACCAGATAGCTGCAAGCCAAGGCCATTACTCAGCGTATCATCAGGTGTGTGGCTGTGTCCTGAGCACTCCAAATTGGCAGGGAGATGACTATTGGAAGGAAGATTAAGCCAAAAGGGCTGTGGAATCTGGCCAAATCTGCTGTCGATTTTAAAGCTGATTCCGCTGTTCCTCCCATGGAGCAAAACAACCATATTTTTCATTTTGCAAAGGACAAAGCTCAACAGGGCTTTAATTTTTTTTTATTTTCTTTTTTTGCCTTTTTTTTTTTGGTTGCGCTTGCTAGGAATTTATTGAATGCTGTTACATTATTCTTTTTGCTGTCAGGAAACAGGCTGACTGCCCTCCCAAAGTTTGGCTACTGAGCAACTAGGCTGCATGGGGCTTTTTGGCCAGTGGTGAGGCTACTGTCTTAGATGGTGGCCTATGAATGTCCTTCAAACACTTGGCATTGAAATGCTTTGCTGTCAGCCTCTGGAAGTTCCCCTATCAGTGGGAGGTGAGTGGGCAAGCACAGCTTCTGGGCCCAAAGAGAGCAAAAGACTACTACCATAAAATCTGTAACACAACATCTGCTTTGGTTTATACTCTGTGTGCTGCATTTCAACCTCAGAGAGTGGCCTTGAGCTCGGGATGTGTGCTGCATGGGCCAGGGCTGTTGGGGAAGGTGCCCCATTCCCTGGCATTGTCAGCTCATCCCACAGGCTGAGAAATACATAGTCCTTTGATGGAAAATGTGTGAAGCTGAACCCTCCTTCCCTATCCCTTCAGTGGCAAGCATGGGAAGAAAAAGCCTGCAGTATTTTCTTGGGGTGGGGATGAGCAGCAGAAACAGGTTGTGAGAAGGGACAGGAGCATGAACAGAGCAGCAAATTGCACCCATCTTCTACTCCTTCCTCCTAGTTATCCATCATGATTTTGCACCTGACCCATCCACCTCCATATACAACAAAAATTTTGTGCTTGGCCGCCTGCCAACCATCGTCTTTCTGTGCCGGAGTGGGTCTCATTCAGGGGAAAATTCCCCTGCCCTGGAGAAACCAGAGCGAGAGGCAGTTTCCCTGGGTTTATTCCATTATTCATTGTTATCCTCCCCTCGGGCCGCCCTGAACAATTTCCTTCCCCTCCCCTCCATGTACACCCTTCAAATGGTTTTAGAATATGGCACTGAAAAATAACGTTTAAAAAAAACCACCAAATACCCAAGGCATTGAAAACATTCAAATATATTGCTCAGCTCTTTCCTCCCTGCACCATTGTCTTAGGAGGGCTGGCACGGGACCAGACTTCTTCTTATTACCAATCTTAACTATTCCACTGGGCATCGAAAAATAAAGCCCTATAAAAGTCACTAATTAAATAAGTTCTCCCATCTGACCTAATACAAGCAACATGGGAGGTTGCATGATTTTTTTTTTTTTTTTTTTTTTTTTGGCTTTTTTTTTTCTTTTTCCCTCCTTTTTGTAGAGCCCACTTTTCTGACGGGGATTCGTTGTTTTTCTGGTAGGGGAGAGGGATTTCAAGGTCATGGAATGAATAAATGATGATAATGCGTGGCCGCGGGGAGAAGCGAGCCCAGCGAGCGCGCGACGAGCACGGCAGCAGCCGAGGTGCTTCCTGCCTGCCTGGTCCCTTCCAGCGAGGACAGGCCTGCAGTTGTCCCTCCCTGTGGCTGCTGAGAGTGTGCTTGTCCTCCCTGCTTTTGTTTGCCATGGTGGCTGCTTGCTTTTTTAATTATCATTATTATTTTCTTCTCTCACGACTCAAGAGCGGATGATTATCTCATCTGAATGTCGCCCACCCCAAGGCTCTGTGGGGCTCCTTGGCTCCGGGCCTTGTGGGATGTGGGCTTGCCCCAAAGCAAGCGAAACAGAAAATTAACGGCTGTATTTCCTGTTATTCTTGGGAATTTTAGATGGATGCATGAAGATAGATACTCGCCACACTGAGCTGTGGTGGTTCAGTGTGTGTGCCCATGCTCACTCTTTCTCTCTGCTCCTTGGGCTTGAGCCCATAAGCGGGTGAGTTGGGCAGCTCCAGCTCACTGCCCATGGCCGGGGCTGCATGGGGCAGTGCTCTTTCCTTTTCTCCTGACTCACTTGCTAACGAGCTCTCCTCTTGCGAGAGCATCCTGAGGTTTTCTAATAACAGGAAGCGGCATGCTGCCTGCCCCGGGGTCCAGCCACATGCGGGAAGAGGTGTGGCTGCCTCCAATTTCGAGGAACACCAGTGTCATGACCTGCCCCAATCACAGCATGCTCTCCCCTTGGCATCCATCTCCCTGTTTCCGGCACTGTTGTTTCGCTTACTACCTGAGTAACCCAAGGGATTACAGCCAGGATTGGCCCTGCTGGAGCAGACGGATCGGGGGACAGGGTTGCAGCTGATGGAAAGTGGCAGGTAGGGGTGGGGAGGCTGAGTCCAGGGAAATGTGCAAATTTACATTTCTGCTGCGGCTGCCCTGGTCCAGGTTGGCAAAGATCCTGAAGTCTTCAGTGAAACAGGTGCCAAAGGGTTTGACAATCACCAGAGGATTTCCCAAATCTCTTTCCCTTTTTGAATGCAGGATCCCTGGCAGTGTAGGGTCTCGTCCTTTAATGAAGTGATGGATGGGATCTGCCCAGCCAGACAAGCTCTTCATCTGGAGAGCCCGGCAGCACAGATCCCTGGGGACGCCTCCCAACAGTCCTGATTTAGCTTATTCTAGGCCATGCAGGGAATTATTAGCTGCAGGAATCTGCCTCTCTCCTCTCCTTGTTGAGACTACTTTTCCTATTTTAGCTTGGTGCTTTGCTTTCCCCCCACATGAGCTATTTATTCTATAGCTTTTACACCATAAAATCTAGGAAAAATAAACAGCAGCTGAGAGGGGGGCTGTGGCTATCAGGGAGGGCAGGGATGTGTGCACAGAGCTCGGAGAGGGTGGTGGGAGCCTTCCCTAATGCTACCTCATGCAGTATGATCCCTGAGCCAGGGACCCAGCATCTGCCCTGCTTTATTCCTGTGGCTGTTGTGGTTAAGCACAGCTGTTCGTTTCAAGCCCAAGGTAGCAAAACAAACCAGAGTCACCTCATGGAGCCAGCAGGCCCATTGCTTAACCCATGGAAAGACTTCACATGATTTTTCTGTGACCAGTCACTTCAAATCTTCCGTGAAATGCCCCCTGGCCATTAACGTTACGTGAATATTCCTGTGTACTCATTTATTAATGAGCGGGCCGTGGAAATGACAAACCCTAAACAAATGCAGGAGGCTGTTCATAGAACAATTATATTTGCTTTTCACCAGCTTGCAGCCTGGAAAAAACATCGCTGAATTTGGATCATGTCAATCTAGTCATGAGACAAATATGTTGTGTGACTTGGCTTAAGTGATGGGGCTCTCCACTGGCTTTCCAGGGGTTAGTGGTCGCTTTTGGGACTCAGCAAGTTCCAATTCAGTTGACACTTCACACAAGTTGCATTATTTTTCTGTGCACCATCTGTAAACTCAAAAGGCTTCCTGCCGCATGGGTCTTGTGCTGAATATGTGGTGGAAAAAAGTATCAAAGATACCTGCCCAGGCCTCCTAGGAGATGGTTTCCAGAAAGGAAAAGCAAATAAGTTGCAGACCTAACATCAGGATGAGGACAGCATGGAGCAAGTTCATTGCCAAGCTTCCTAAGACATCCTGGTGAAGGCCTTAGCAGGATCTTCTTGGCATCTTAGCCTGCAATTCAAGGGAGGAACCCTTCAAATTTCCATATTCTTCTCTACAAAGAATATGAGACACATGCACTGTTGCCAATTTATTGCCTCAGGAAAGTTGATTAGGAGAGAGGCCAAGTCTTGAGCACAGAAAGGAACAGTCCTCCATCAATAGCAATGATCACTGAATATTTAATATGATGTCCAGCATCATAAGAGATCTCAAATGGGAAGATCTGTGGACTTGGCTCTCTCTCTGGTGACTTTCTCTGGGCAGCTGAGGACTCTTGTTGCTATCTTACATTGTGAAGTTCCCTAGCAATATCTGTGTTCCTTCAGGCTACCCTGTGGGAATGACCTCTACTTTTCCATGGGTTTAAGACTGACAGCAAGAAATTGGTGTTTGGATGCTGTTCTGGGAAAAGATGGAGGAAAGTCACATCTCTTCTCTAACCAGGAAAGGTCACAGATAAAAGAAAACAATTTACTTTTCTGCAGGTGCTTCCTTTGGGAGGCACTGCCTGTCTTCTGGGAGTTCTTGTGCTTCATGCTCAGTGCAGTGAAAGCTTTTTTGGTGGGAGAACCTGGCAGTGGGTGAGGTGGTATGAATTAGTGTTCTGCAGAGCAGCAGAGGGCTGCAGGGCTTTTGGTAAGTAAATAAACCATTCGTTATTGAGCAGTAAAGAAAATGTGAATTGCCACAAAGCTTTTTCTGCAGGAAAATGTTGTCAGCTCATGATGGACGGCCAGGTTTAAGGCGACAGGGAAACTAAGTGGATCATAAATATATTCTAGCTTACCCTCTAACAACAAACCTCCAGAAACAGCTTTTGGGTGGTTGGTGCTTAGGGACTTTAAAAGACAATATAACTGAGATGTCTCCTACAGAAGGCATGCAAATGAATCAAACTATATTACAGTTTTGTTTAAAGACCTCCATAGAGAGTACAGAAAATGGGGTATTGTCTGGTATTCAGGCATACCTTAAATACCTCAGTTCAGCTGTGTATTTGCATCCAAGTAAATCTGTAATCAAAGGCTTGGAAAAAGGACCTTGTCTTGACTTCATTTTCTTTTTTTCTTTTTTTTTTTTTCTTTTTTTTCCTTTTTTTTTTTTTTTTTTGAATGCTTCAATGAAAATACCCCCATGTTTCTAGCTTGTTAGGACACAGTCAAGAAGGGAATAACTCATTACACACTTCATTATTTTCCAGATAGCAGAGGAAATCTCCTAGGAATATTTGAAATATAAAGGGTAGTATAATGTCTAAAATCAAATTACATTAATTTTGATAAAGTGTCAGCATTTGCAACTAATAATGCAAATGCTGATTTTTGGGGGGCCACTACTCAATCTGCATCTCAGTAGCAAATGAGACCAGGATTGCCTTATAAGCAGCTGCTCTGTTCATTTTCTAAATAATACTACAAAATATGGTATAGATGGATCCCTATGTTTTACCTTTCCTTATTTGCAAACCAAAGCTTCAGAATTATCCCTGATATTTTGCAACATGAGCCTCTGAGTTACAGAAATGCTGAAGCAAATCCCTACATGCAAGCAGCACTTGATGGGCTAAAATATTTTTTATGATAGTCCTAAAACCAGAATTACCCAGTCCAGTACCTGCTGAAATTTACAGTAGTGCATTAAAGCTATGAAAAACAACCTCTGACAAATAATTTGATCATAACTCTTATTTCAGTACACATTATGGTGAAGCAATGTAAGTGGAAAAGGATGCTATTGGGCACCACCTTTCAGTGCCAGACTCCAGCTTTCAACTCCAACAAGCAAAATTATCTTAACCTACTTTATGCTTTTTTTCCTGGGGAAAAAAAAAAAAAAGAAGTCGTCTTCATTTTTTTTCAGAAACTCTCTATTTTATAATATGTTTGAAACTTGAGAAGAGACTGGATATGCTTTGTCTCCATGAGTCCTACTTCATTCTGATAGATTTAGTGGAGAATGTGTCTGTGCTCCATGAATCTTCCCTTAAGAAATAGCTGCATGTATTGTTTCCAAACACTAATTCTCTCAACTTCTTAAAATCCCTTGGCACTTATTATATTCATTCCTCACAAGCAGTAGTGAAAACAAATGTTCTTTGTGTAAACAGATTTTGACAGAATGTGGGAAACTTAAATAAATATGGTTATAATATGGTATAAAAATCAACTTCAAATTTAAAGCAAACTGAAAGTGCATGGGTAAAGAGTCTTGTCACTCATCTTCAAAAAATATCCAAACCCAAATATATCCCGAGATATATTAAAACAGGTAAATATCAGCTCTGAGGCTCCCGACTGCGTCATATGTTTGAAGACATATTTACATGAGAACTGTGTAAATATACAATGTTAAGTAAAACAGTTGCTCCAAAATGTCCTTTCACATAGAACATGCTCTCGTATGTGTTATTCTGCTCCAAGAAAAATGAGCATCCTACCAGTGGTGTTTTCCTCAGCTGGCCAGAGGTGTGGGGCGTAGCTCTTCCTTTGGGGTGGGCAATGATGTCATAGGACTGATGGAAACTAAGGGTATTTTGAAACATTTACATGGCTTATTTAAGTTAGGAGGGAAAAAAGAAAAACGTACTTACTCCAGAAAGCACAACTGGCCACAAAGACTTTCTATGAGATTGGATACCCTGGGTGGTTTTCTGAGGCATGAGGCCAAAGGCCAAAAGAGCAAAGCCACCCAAAAAGTGTCATAATTACCCTTTGGGGCAATGGCTGCATGAAATGGAACTTATGTATAAAGACGAGGAAAACCCATTAAGTAATGTTATTGACATGTGTCTGACATCGCCGACAGCCAATCAGCACTTGCCACTTGTGCTCTGGATTTCTGAAATCATTTCTTAATGGAATAAGGGGTTTCCAATCCATAATGTCTTTCTACAGATGCTACAGGAGGCAGGTTTGCCAGCTATTCACGTTCCCAGCCTACATGCTGTTAATAAATTCAAAATTTAGTTGAAGCAGGGTAGTAGTCCTCTGTTATATCAGTATTGCAAACAAGTTTCAGCTTCATGCAATAACATAAAATTGCCATATATCAGCATTTCCTAAGCACCTGTCCCTGACAGTGCCAAGCCACTCTGAGAATTACAGGGGGAAGAAATGAGAGAGACCATTTTCCATGCGAGATGTAGTGCTGTGGCAACAAATATACCTTTTGATTACATAGTGCAAACAGACTTCAGTGCCAATTTCAGAGGCAAAATGAAGGAAAATAGGGTTCAGACGATGCTACAAGCCTGAAAAATGTGTCTGGACCACATAAGAAAGGCATAAATGGAAGATTTGTGACTCCTGAGGTTTTTAAGCTTTAGGGTCCAAACAGCTGTTTTACTTCCATGTTTAATAGCAAAGCACTTTTAAGGAGAAGTGAAATCAGAGCTGAAAGAGGATCAGCTGAGTAATGCAGTTGTACAACCAAAGCTGGATACCCTTTTACTGGAGGGTGATATGATGGTCATGAAGAGGGAGGTAGTCCTGAAACCAGGCAATATCTCCCCTCCAAAAGCCCTTCTCCTCACCTGCATCATGACTTGGACACAGGTCCTGTTGGGCTGGATGTGGAGAATAACTTTTCTAAAGGACAGTATATAAGCAAAGTATGCTCCCACTGCCTGGGCTTATGGAGGAAATGGACTCCTCTCTCTTTTTATGTACAGTGAGGTGTGAAGATGATGATGGCTCTAGAGAGTTGAACCTTTTATTTGATTTTTTTTTTTTCAGCAATAAGGCTCTGCCCTTTTAAAAGTATTTCTTTTTTCAGAGCTCAGAGCAAATCTACATTTGCTTAATTTAAGGAAGTTGACTCTGCTTTTGAGAAGCAATATAGTATTAATAATTCCAAAATTCAGATATTAATCACAGCTAAAAATGACACTTCAGAAAGTGCATGACTGTTAATCTTTTGGAGGTGTTTTGGATGTGCATCTGCTGGATGAGTTGTACTTTACAACTTGGGTTGGGATGGCCAGTGAATCACAGATGCTATTTCTGAGACTTTTACTTAGCCTTCCTTATACATATGTTATACCAATCTTAGCGCATATCCTGATGGCTTTACTGTGTCCTTTTGATCACTGAATCAGGCTGCATGATCTGATGATGTGTTATGCACCAGGAGCAGCTCAAACACAACCTTCCTGTCTTGCCTACACAGTTGTGGTTGGTGAGATGGCTGCAGATTGAGTTGGACGGTATCTGGCATTCTTTGTGGGAGTTTCTGCTCTGCCCTGTGTGCCAAGCAAGACAAGCTAAGGTGTCCTTCATGTAGTCAGGAATGCAAGGACCCAAGGAGGGACACAGCCTGGCAGGACAAAGCAGATGTGGGTGTGAGACTTTCCCCCATTTCCTCCATAGGGATGCCCAAGCAGACATGGACCCCAGATTTTCATGCCAAGACCCTTCTCTGCCTTGCAGGGACGACACAGTGAAGGGTGGCAGCTGCTCACCCGTCAGTGCCCCAAAGCCATCCTTCCTCAGGGTCTCATGGAAGGGAAGGGTCCCTTGAGGGAGAAGGCTAGGGCTGCCTGGCAAGGTGAAGAAAGCCAGCCCTCGGACCACCTTGTGGTGGGAGATGGACTTGTTTATCAGCAGAGCTTGCCTGGTGCCACCCCTTTTCATTTTGGATTGAGTCAACCCCCCAGACACCAGTGAATTGCTCTTGTAAACAAACACCATGGTTGTTCAGTTTATGTTGCTGCCGTTGCTGCTGTTGCTGCTGTTAAATGTTTTTCTTCCTTTTCCAGATAAAACTGCTTTGCCTTCAGAAAATGGGGCAACATAACCTTTGCAGACACTTGAGCAACTTTTAAATGTTCTCGGTTGGGATGGGAACCTTTGCTTTCCTGGTGAAAAAGGCATCACCATGGGCAGTAAACAGCTCTGGGGCACTGGAGAGGACACAGTGAAAGTGCATTAAAAATACAGAGAATCAAAACTCTTCCTTGACCTCACCACCTTTAGTGACATGTGGGAAGAGGTGCAACAGGAGTGTCCAAGGGAGTCCACAATGTCTTGTCTGTCTCTTTCATGTTCCTGCTCTATTTTCCTCTTTGTTAAGTGATTTTTAATTTCATTTTAAATTACTATTCTGCTCTTCTCATGCTTGTGCAGCCCTGGTTGTACTGATAGCTTCCCTTTGCCCATGGTTTAGCATTAGTGGTTAACAGCACAGGGTGTCCTACCAGCTGGTGTATGGCTGGCCCTGGAACTTACGGCTTTTGAGGGATGTAGTGTCCCCTCCACTGTCACCAGAGTGGATAGTTGGATGCCTCTGGCAGCAACACTAATGCAAGTCTTTGATTTTCCCATTTTGTCCTTTCCTGCTCTCTCTGTCAGATCTGGTGGCCCAGGAAAAGAGGGAAGCTGTGTCTTGCTCAGATGCCAGATCCTCCTCCGTGTGGGGAAGAACTTGGTTCTGTTTCCCAAGATGTCTGTGCATGTCTTTTGCTTGGCCACAGCAGCAAATTGGAAGTGGTGGGGCCATCTCAAAAATCAGAGGGGATTTGCCTTTGCACATCAAAGTTTGGGTATTATGAAACTGCAGATGACTAAACTGGTCTCATGGGATATTGCCTTCCCTTGGGTGAACATGCTCCCAAGGGTTTGTTTCACTCATGCATTAAATTGAGTGACTTCACTGTTGTTAACTGCAAAAATACAATTTTTTCTATGCCTACTACAATAGCTCAGCCACACACTGGGAGTTTTAGTAAAGAAGAAATTACTCTTCATTTTAGGGTCAGCCAGAAAAGCTTCCTTGCCACCAGCTTTCCTCTTTTTCTTTCTCCAGTTTTTCCCCTTGAAGCCATTGAAAACCAAGAGGCCCACTTCACACAATGCTTTTGGTATCAGTGGACTCCTCCTTGCCACACATCAAGCAACCCTACAGCAGCATGGCAGCTCTGGATCCTGACACAATCAAGTGTGAAGGTGAAGGGACATCAAGAAAAGAACGCTGCACGTTCCTCCCCCTTGGCTCGCCTCTCCTAGCACTGCAAGACACAGAAGTTGAAAGTTAAGCTTTTGAGTTACCAGCAATTTCCACTTTGGTGCATTATTGACTTTGCTGCAGTGCTTTTATAAGCCTGTTTATAAGACAATAGACAATGGGAGAAGTTGCTGAGGCTCCCAGTGGACATATGTTGACAATAAACCCCTGTAACAGAGGTCAAATGTGTGTTCCCAGAATAGCAGAGGGTAACTTGCTGCCTGAGGAGTGTCGCACTGCAAACGAACTGATACAGAAGAGAAGTCTGATTGTTTGAGCCACTGAGTCAGCTTGGCCCAAGAAGACTAATTTTCCAGAAGATCTGATCTCTCTATTTGCTGCAAGGATGTGACAACATGTCTCTCCCATTGGTAATGCTTATGTGTATGCAAAGGTCCCTGCAGTCATAGATATAAAGCTGCTTGAAACTATTTGGAGTGTAGAGGCAGCAGCACCCTGAATGTCATGTTCTTGACCAGGTGCCCCCGTTGGTGGAAAGCCTCTCTCCAAGTGAGACATGAGAGTGAATCAGACAACAGTTTCATGTGGGTGGGATGGCTCTGCACAGTATTGGGGGAGTGAAGAAAATACAAAATGCCGTGTCCTATTTTTAAGAAGTTGTAACTTAGCTTTACTTTTTACTTTTCCCTCGTATGAAGTCTCCTTGGGCGGGAAAGCATTTTTAACACATGGTTAGCAAAAAAAAAAAAAAAAAAAAAAAAAAGTACAGCTGACCTAGTGGAGATTTTGTCTTTTGCTGGCCAGTCCAGCTCCTTGCAGTTGCCAAAAAGAATTCAGAGCTTCTTTTTTTTTGCAGTGTCTTCAGATGCACTGATTATGCTCTGATAGCCAGAGAATGGTAGGATGGCTGACTGAATAGGACAACCCATAGCCATTTGTGTCAAAGACTAATTTCTGGCAGATGGGCTGCTCAGATTGGGTTTCATGTTTTGGGAGCCTGTCACACCAAGCTCTCCCTGGTGCTACAAGAGCTGTGCTGTCTGCAAGGTGTTTTGAGTAGCAATGTGAGCACATACATGAGCCCTGGGGCAGGCAGGATGGTCTGCACAGGCTGCAGAAGCACTTTGTCGTACATAAACTCTGTCTTTGAAAAAACATGGGTGTCAATCTATAGAAAATACATCCATCTACAAAGTGATCCAAAGCTGGCTCTGGGACAGTCCAAGTCTCCTCCATGTGCCATCTCCACAGCAGCAGGGAAGTGAAGTTGCTAATATGCGAGGACAACAATTGTCCTATGTTTAATGCTTATTTTTACTCTTCTTACCTCAATTTTTCTTGGCACGTGAATGGCTGAAAGCAGAGGCACCACACCCTGGTGTGGTAAGAGATATTACAGTGGGAACACATGCCAGGGTTACAATTAGATCCTAGGTTTCCCTTGATTGGCACCACAACAATTTTGTGACAAACTTTGTCTTACGAACATCCAAAGCTCTGGGCCAAGAAACAAGTGTTGGTTTCTTTTCATTCTGGAGCCCTTTAGTGAGCAGCAAGCAGTGGAGATTGGAGGCAGCTGCACTGTAAAGGTCATGTTGGTGGGCTAAATACATTTTCTTTTCCAGAATACTGTGTTGCTAAAGCCAGTGGAGTCACTCAAAGACCCTGAGATGTGTAAACTAGGACCACAATGCCAAGCTAGCAGAGGGCACTGCATCCTGGCCAATCCCTCATGCTGTTGCACAGCTATGTTCCATTCAACTTGCAGACTGGGCCTCCAGTTCAAACGGGCATGGATCAGGGTGTGAAGAGTGACAGGGTTAATGGTACCAAGCAGAAAAACTGGAGGGATAGTGTCTGCAATCAAACATGCAGCTTCAATATTTCCCAATCAAATTATTAGTTCTTCTTGATTATTGAATTTCTGCAGCCAAATTCACAGCTCACCCATCCAGCCCAGTACATTGATACCTTCACAGCAAATGGTTCATTTTGAGCAAAGTTCCTTGAGGGTTTTTAAAAATTATTTTCTACTGTCTGATCTAGAATAGATAGGTAGTAAAATAATTATTGCATCCCTGGAAAGATGTATTTACTTGTGGAAATCTTCTTCTACCTTCATGAATTCCACTGCTAGTGGTAAGTTTTGCCTTACAAAAGGAAGCCAGCAGTGACAATCATGACCTGGACACCCCTTTGCTGGTATAGTAACCATGAAGATCTTGCTGAAGGAACAATTTACGTAGGTCTTTTAAATTATATGCATGTCTATTTGATAGGGACATGCACTTTCTTGAAGCTTTTGCTGACCAGCCACATAACACACTTCTCCATTCTGTGCAATCCATGGGAGAGAAAAACTTTTATGATGCCATGCAGTCTAGTTACAGCAGGTAGCTGGCGAGTCTTCACATCCCCCTTAGTTTTTATGTCAAATCTTTCACAAAAATGCCAGAATTCTAGGAGGAGTAGGAAAATACCTGTTAGACAGTCAAACAAAGCAAGCAAATTAGCATAGAAGGTAATCTGAAGACCCAGCTAAAACACTGTCCTGAAAAGGGTTTACCCATCTTCATCTTGTCAGAGTTGGAAATAATATCGAGATGTTTCTTCTCCATTCTCTAGTAAACAGGTAGCAATGAAAATGTTTTGCAGATATTTAGACCTTAATAACCTAGGGAATAATGGAATTGTAGTATAATTTTGGTTGGAAGAGGCCTTAAAGATAATCTAATTCCAAACCCCCCTGCTGTGGACAGGGACTCCTTCCAGTGGAGCAGGGTGCTCAGAATCCATCCAACCTGACCTTAAACACTTCTAGAGATGGGGCTGGAAGTGAAGCCCCATCAACAACTTCTCCACAACTTCTCTGTGCAACCTGTTCCAGTGTCTCACCATCCCCAAGTAAACAATTTTTTTCTAATATCTAATGTAAACCTACTCTCCTTAAGTTTGAAGCCATTGCCCCTTGTCCTGTCTCTACATTCTCTTCTAGAAAGTCCCTTTCCATCTTTCCTGTAGGCTCCCTTCAGGTACTGGAAGGCTGAAATTATTCAACCTGAAGCCTTCTCCTTTTCAGGTTGAACCCAAATTGTCTCAGCCTTTCCTCATAGGAGAGATGCTCCATCCCTCTAATAAACTTGGTGGCCCTCCTTTGGACTTGTTCCAATAAGTCCAAGTTCCTTCCTGTGCTGGGGACCCCAGAGCTGGATGCAGCACTGCAGGTGGGAGTCTCACCAGAGCAGAGGGGAAGAATCACCTGCCTCACCCTCCTGGCCGTGATCCTCTTGATGCATCTCAGAGCACAATCCTTTCACCTGTGTCATTAATGAAGATTTTAAATAACCCTTGTCCCCATAGAGACCCCTGAGGGACATTACTTGCCATTGAGTCCATTGGGACTCTGAGCCATTGCTGCGACCACACAATCATCTTCTTATCCATCTAACAGTCCACTCATCAAATCCATCTCTCTCCAGTGTAAAGAGAAGGATGTCGTGGGGGACCGTGTCAAAGGCTTTACAGAAACCCAGATAAATGACACCTGTATCCCTTCCCTTGTCCAGTCCCTCCATCACAGAAGGGCACTATGTTGGTCCGGCAGGAGTTCCCCTTGGAGAAGCCGTGCTGGCTGTCTCGATCACCTCCCTGCTCCCCATGTGCCTTAACATTTTCAGCAAGAAGTTTGGAATTTCTTTGCAACCATCTTGGAGGGGAGAGGTGAGCGAAGAAAAAAAAAAATCAGTAAAATCAGCACTGCATCATCTACTTTAGCCACAAGCATTTCACTCACGGGTCTCTCTTCTCACATCCCAAATGGACTCCACAGACATTTTTGTTTCTGGGACACTGCTATGGGCAGCAAATATCCCACCAAAGCCACTGATTCAGTTGCCTCGTTGGCTGAGCTGTCCTGTAAATGAGAAAAGCAAAATCTTCCTCTACCCCACCAACGCTTTAAAAAGTTGTTCAGGAAAATTTGAAATGCAAGAGGCAGCAGCAGTCTCATATTAACTCACAGACCCAGATATTATACAACCTGAAGCTTTCCTTGCTGCCCTCAATAATTCCTGCCTACACTCACACATCCAAACACTGTTGCACACATGTGGAAACTCACACATGTGATTTAGCCTTTATTTTTTTTAAAATGAAATGTTTGATTTGCAATCAGCTAGGAAAAAAGTAGCTGCTCCTGACAGTAGCAATTGTTTCAAACCCAGAACATGGGACTCTGATATTCAGCCTCTCAGAGAAGAGGCAGAGGGGCCTGGTGTTGGTGGACACCTTGCTGAAAAACAGCTTTGTCCACCACTCAATGTAAGTGTGCCACTCAGCAGCAACCAGTGACTTCACCTTCAGCTGTCTATTTGAATTTTGCTTAAGAAAAGACAATTCTTGGCTTGCTCAGCTTGGATGCTCCATTACTTTTAATGTAAATTAAAAATTATCTGTACACATGTCATATTATCCCAAAGCCTCTGTAGCTGGTCATGATATGGTGATCTTCCCCAGCTGATCAGACAATGCTGTTCCTCTTTTCTTCTCCTCTATTAGTAGTGGAGAAAGTCAGGAAGACAATGGGTAAGGCTTTCTTGCACGTATCAAGTGAATATGAAATATTATTTCTTGAGGAGTTTTGCAGTTACTTTGACCATCCTAAGTTCTGGCCTAAGTTGGTTCTGCATTGCCTGTCATGAGAGTAGCTAAACCTTGTTTAAAGCAGATTCTCCATCCAGGAAACTGAGCTGGCAGAAAGGTTTCCACAGACGGAAACTGGAATGCTTCATGGTCCATGAGCCATGATATATTTGGGTGAACTTGTTCCTACTGGTTCTTTTGCTGCTGTCTCAAAATCATCTAGTTGCCTGCTGTGTTACTTAGTATTTGGCTGAAGGCATCAGCCCCTCTGTTCTGTCCTCACCTGCACCTCACTGTTGCCTGTTGGAAGGTATTATCCTTTCTGATGTCTGAACTGCCTGGGCGTTGCTTTCTGAGCTACTTTCAGTTCCTTGCCAACCAATCTGAAGGGGCAGCATCCTGCAGCAGGAGAGTGGTTCAAGATAGCAAGTTGTCCAGCTGGCTCAGTTGCTTTTGGAAGAAGTGTGATCATGCTGTAAATAGAACCATTTCCTGTGCTTTTCCTCCCTGACTTTATCTTGTTTATTCATGTGAAAGGTACCTGGGGAATAGCTGCGCCTGGCCTTGGCTTTAATTTGTCTGTAATTCAGCAGTGTCATTTCATTACATTGGTGCAACATCAGAGCTGGAGGAAATTCATGTGGGTGACCTATTCTTGATAGCCCTTTAAGTGTGGCCAGATGGAGCGTGACCCACTGGTGGCCACACATTGCACAGTGAGGAGCAAAAGTTACTGTGCGTGGCCGGGAATGTATCACAACTCTCATCACAGCTTGCTTAATAGAGGGTTTTGCTCCATGAAGCATAAGGCAGAGCAACCAGCTAAAGAGCTGCAGGGTGTTTCTTGGAGGTCTCTGATCAAGTGAGGAGCTGGTCTCTTCCTCCTTTCTTTGGGGAGCCTTCGGTTAAGCAGAGGAGCTGCAAGCATGACCCTCTATGGCAGCATCTGCAGTGTGACTGCATGTGCATGGGATTTCAGCTCTACTCCCTTGCCCCCAGTCACTGTGGCTTTGGAAAACTGCATTTCACTGCACCAGTTCCCCATGTGTCACCTGTAGCACTTGGAGCAAGAAGTAGCTCTGCATAGCCATATCTAAGGCACCCACTTTATTAGCATCTTTCCTGCAAGGATCTCAAAACACTTCATACAGGGAAATTTTCTAAGGTTTTGCCAAAGGGCTGCCTAGAGCCAAAGGACAAAGTGATCTTTACAGGAACACTTTCAAACCAAACTTCCTGAATGCTTTTCCAGGACCTGTTAAGGAATAGTGCTTGCATCCATCAGTCTCATCTAGTTCTGGTTCTTGTGGCCACTAAATATTTTTTCAGTGTGTGACTGAGAACTCTCCACTTTAGGACTTAGGAGAACACTTAACTCATTACTGCTGCTATGTCACCGTGTATCACCATTAAGTCAAGGCAGTACAGGAAAAAAATGTTCTGAGCCACTCAGATGGTTAAGTGGGAAGCTTCACCAAATATTTAACAGAGCCAATCCAAAGAGCAAAAGGATGGCCACCATCCACTTTGGGAAGCAGCAGTGGGGTGGCGAAATGCTCAGAGCTGCTGAAGGGTGCCCCAGTACTGAGGCAGTCAGGAATGTCTTCACCTTCACCCAGTATTAGAGGCTCAGGGTTAGAAGCAAGCTGGTTTATGGGGGTGGTCCTTGTGAGCATGAGGCATGAGATACTTGGATCACTATTTCCCATTTCATTACCACCTCATATAAAATGTTTTTAAAGAAAACCTAGGTTTCTCACAGCCCTTTAATAAAAGCTTAGAAAGGAAGATAGAGTCCTGCAGCATGTTGGGGAGATGGGATTTGCTGATATTCAACCACTCCAGCAATGCACTTGGCTCAACACCCCTCACAGCCTTACATGATTTCCAGGGCCTGAAGATCTCCTGCAGCTGGACCTATCATAGTGGTTTGTCCCAGGTGATCATAGCAAAACACAACTTCACTTTCTAGGATTAAACTCCATTATTTCCTCGCTCTTCAACAAGTTGCAACTCTCTGGGGTCAGCAGCAACTCGGCCAGATCCTGCTTTCAATTGCATACAGATGTAAAAGGCAGGGTAACGTGGTGCTCTGCTATTCCCCCTGGGCTGAGCTGCTCTGCTGGATGCTGTGCCTTTCCCCACCCATTGGGAGGCCAGACAGATCCCCTCAAAACAGCACAGTGACCCACTCCCCAGTGTTGCACTGGGACACCGTGCGCCTCCATGCTGTCTGGCTCTTCCACGGCTGGGGAAGGCTTTGGATGGAATTCATTCATTGCAATCAAAACCCAACAAGTACTGGAAGAAAGTTCAAATGTATGTGAAATAGCTTGTCCAAAAAGCTGGCAAAGGCAGCTTATTTTTCCTGTCTTACAAGAAGTTATGCAATCAAGTGATTAATTACCCGTGGCACAGTCTGAGGGGTGAAAGATTAATATTCCTGGAGACTGCTGCTGTTGACCTTGCGTTATACCCAGCATGGGAATAGCCTGAGCTTCCCAGCAGAATAAACCTTGCTCAATGGTGAGATTCTCTTCTCACTATAGTTGAGTGAAGAGGTTAAAGTTTTATTTTTCTTCTAAATTCTGTCCATCCAGCAGGAAATAGTACCATCAAAAGTCTCCCACCCATCTCCTGGAGAAAAAATAAAGCTCGAGTCTTTTATAATTCCAGGGCTGTGCCTCAGCCAGCTGCGGCAGTGGAGTGGGAGCCCAGCCTTGGACATGGGCGCAGTTGGGAAATGCTGTAGCAGCATTGTGTGTGTTAACCAGGGTCCAGACAACGCTGGGAACCATCACAACTGGTCGCAGTTAGTCCTGGGGGCACGAATCTCAAATTCAGTCACAATTGTAAACATTGGTTCTTGCCTGCGCAGAATGCTCATTAATGCACATTGTAATATTATTTCTTTCCTGGGGGAAGAAATCCTGGGATGTGACAGAAGTTAAATCTGTGTGTGGTTGCAGCACTCATTCATTCATGCTGCTTGTCATGTGCAGCCCAAGGGTGCCACGTTTCTGTGGCGTAGGAGGATGTGCCTTCCCCAGCACATTGCTCATTCCACCTTTCTTCCTCTACGCAAGCCCATGTGCAGCAATCACTTTCTGCTGGAAATCCTGCACTGGCTTGCTGTCATCAATCTTAGCTTAAACCAAAATTATCTGGTACTTTTCCCAAAAGGTTGCTTTTCAGTAGCTTTTAACTTTGTCAAACCAAGTGTTCACTTCAAGATGAAGTTATTTAGCCAGGGAAGGGTACAGTAAATCGTCAGTCATTTTAGTCACCTGATGTGCAAGGAATAAAGTGTAGCTTTCCCTATAAACAAAACCTTGTCCACTTTGTTATTGTTTTCAACACCATTTGTTGGAGTATATCTTATCATATTCTGCCTCTCATGGCTGGATTTGCAGTGTTAAATACTCCTCTAAGAAAACAAATGCTCATTATTCAATTTTAAGCTATACTCAATATATAGCTTTAGTGTTTATAGTGTTTTAGCTCAATATGTAGAAAGAGGGAGTAGAAAAAAAATCTCGTGCAATTTTTCTTTCTCAAGTAGTGGTTTCCATCAAAGCAACTTGGCATGTGAAAGCTCCTACTGAAGGAGAGAACCAAGTGTAAGAAAGGAAACCAGAAAAAACGGGGCAGGGGGCAAGGGGTTACTTCATGTGCATTAAATAAAACCTCCCATAATCTTTGGTCTTGTGAAAAGATCTATAGTGCTGGTGCCAAATAATTCCTCCCATCAGGAAGACTGGACAGCAGAGGGGCTTCCGGGGCCAGTGGGCGCCTCTCAGCTAAAACAAATGGAAGGGATGAGGCCAAAACAGTGAGAGGGTGAATGGGGGCTGGGTGGAGGGCTTAGAACAGTGTTAACAGCCTCCAAAAATGCTGCAACAGACCTGACTTGGTGCAAAGTGGAGCTCACAGCTCCTCACATAGTCAAGGATAGTGTTGGTGGTATGACTTGCGTCTCACTGTCAGTCTAGAAGAGCTTGTGCCCATGATCTCTTATCCTGCCACTGGGCATCACAGGGAAGAGTCTGCCTCCATCTTTCCTCCCCCATCAGATATTTATACAGAGTGATAAGATCCCCCTGAGCTTTCTCTTCTCTGGGCTCAGCAGTCACAGCTCTCACAGTCCCTCCCCCACAATAGATGTTGCAGTCCCTTAATCATCTTTAGGGCTCTTTGCTGGGCTTGTTCCAGCACATCCATGTTTTCTACTGAGAAACCCAGAACTGGACACAGCTCTCCAGGGTTGGATCACCATCTGGGACCAGCTGGCAATGCTCATCATAATGAAGCCTAGGATGTTTTCGGCATCTTTGCCATGAGGCCATGTTGCTGTTTGACATTCAGCTTGTTGTGCACCAGGACATTAAGGTCTTTTTCTGCAGAGCTGTTTTCCAGCTGACTGATCGTCTCCCAGTCCATACTTCTGTCTGAGGTTATCCTTCTCCGTGTTCAGGACATCCCGTTCCCCTTTAAACATTGTGAGATTCCTGTTGACCCATACCTCCAGCCTCCTGAAGTCCCTCTGAATGGCACCACAGCCATGTGATCTGTTCCTGTAACTTCAGCTAGATTTCAAGCCACCTCACTATCCATTTAGTGAGGATTCCGTCAGTTTGTCTGTAAGTATGTTATAGGAGACAGTGTTGAAAACCTTGTTAAAATTGGCATAAGTAACATTTACTGCACACTGAGCCACTCATCTCATTGTGGAAGGCTATCATGATGGCCAGGAATGATTTCAGCATATCAAATTCACCAGAGCATGAGGTTTTGAGAAACTGGAGAAAGGGAACCGCACCTCATCTCCCTCCAGCCTTGGTTTTCATAATAGTTGGAGGGAAATTGGTGTTTTAGCTTTTGTTGTAACTAAGAATGTCTGTCTCCCTTCTGGGGAGTTTTGTAGGAAAGGCAGAATTTACTGTAAAAGCTTAGTTATGTGTGCTAGAATTTTAGTCTCTGCTTTGGCATGGATTTAGAAAAATAATAATCATTTAAAAATAAACCTAGCTATTGTATTTAACCTTGGCTTGTGCAGCCAGTGATATTTTGTAAGACGTTCCAGCTATCCAAAGATTCTTTTCACCGAAGCTTCCCTTCAGGAAACAAAGTAAATTAATGATACAAACAGGAAGCAGCTGTCTTTTCCTAAATAATGATTAAAATGGGGTCCCCTTAGCAGAGAGAGGAATAAATGGGAGGGGAAAGACCTGAAGTATTGTCGGTTTAATTTTGACCAGCCTTCAGAGGACAGACTTAGAATAATGACACAACCTGTGAGGCTGGGAGGACTTATTTTCTTATGAGCCATTTTTGGATTTGAAAAACAGATAAAGGTCTTCATAAGGGGCAGATGAGCAAGACAAAGGAATGCTGCTCTCTCAAGGCACACAATCTGTCCTCTTTCGGTAGTATTCACATGGAAAGAAACATTAATCATTGTAATCATCGATGCTGTTCTTCAGCGGCTTTCATCTGCTATCAGCAATCGCTAGGAAATTCCAGGGTGTTCCTGGATGTGCTTTTTTTTGTTGGTGGGTTTTTTTTATCTTTGTCCCAGACTGTTGACTTGACACAGTTCCTTGAAATTCCACTTTAAGAAGGAAGAAGGACAAGAGAGATGGAAATTCTCGTCTCTTTCCAGCTGGCTGGGAGGAGGAGGTGGCGGCAAAGAGTGTGGTGGCTCCTGCTGTGGCCCCAGAGCTTGGTCTGGTCAGGGCTTCCAGATGTGGAGGGCCCTTGCCCCTGTGGGCTTAGCAGCTGAGCCAGTGGGTGACCGCAGAAACATATTGGCCAGAGGCAAGGAAACCATGGGAGAAAACTATGGCCAGCAAAAGCCACAAGCAGCACAAGAGCTGCCACTTTTTATCTGTCATTCCCACTGGGTGAAGCAGCACATTGATTCAACAGGGCAGTGTTGGGGAAGGTGCATTTCTTGACAAGGTGAAATCACACTTCATTAAAAATTGGGTTTGTGTTTGCTCCATCTCAGGAAATAATGTTGGTGTGTAAGCAGCTGACATGGCCCTGAGAGATGACTTGGGATGCACCTGCACTTGGTGTTCTGCTGTTGGCTTGAGTAGGTGGGACTGGGTGACAAGTGGCTCTGGTTATACAAGGAGTGGCCTAATGTCAGTTTTTAAGGCTGCAACCAGAGAACCAATGCAGAAAAAACCCGTGCCATAAACCCAGTGAGTTAGCCAGTGCCACCTCCCAAAACAGAGAGAGAGTGGAATAAACAAATCTTCTGTCTACTCTCAAACATATCATGGAGTTGCTAGATGTGGCAGGGATTTACAGGTGAAAAAAGAAGATGGCAGAAAATGGGTTATGACATGCCTTATGACTCCTTCTGGTATTTGAAGGCACCATCAGACTATCCTAGATCTTTAGAGGCATGGAAACTCCAGAAAGGCCTCATGCCAGAGCCTTTTGTCCATGAATCACAGGTGGCACCAATTTTGACTTAAAATTTTTTTTAAAACTGTTTCCTTGTAAGATGGGAGGGCAATAAGGCATCTGGACCTGAAGAAGATTTTGGCATGGTCTGTTTACTCTGCACTCAGCTACCCTAATATCTATGCAACTTTTCTTCCATCCTTTTCTCGTTGTATCTTGCCTGAAAAGCTGGTATTCTCTGAGCAAAGTGAGCAGTAGTATATGTTCATTTCTAACTGGGCACAGCAGTCTCCTGCCAGTCATATGTCTTTAACAGTAAGGGGACAAAGCTAATCTTGTGGCGAAAGTGCAAATGCTTCTTTTAGCAGCACAGAACTTAAAAGTGTAAGAAAGTTCAGCCAGGACTGTCTGAGACACTTAACAGCCTTCACTAGTTCACAGGGAAAACTTTTCCATGGAAAAATTTATCTTGAATTACTTTCAGATAAAGATGGTGTACTCAGTCACCGGGGAAATTCCCATTGATGTTCCCTCTGTGAGAAGGGAAACCCGTTATGGGCCTCTGAAGGAAAACATTGCATTTCAGCGTGAGGTTTCTGGGATTCTCTAATGGCAGTACAGTCCTGTCCCTGCTGTAATATCCCATAGTAGTTAAGATACAGACTCTGCATCTTTCCTGCCATGAGGCACACTGGAAGAGTAGCACAAGCCAGGGATTCTCCTGCAGATGCTCAGAAGGAAGGCAGGTGAGCTGATGTGTTATGGGCAAGCACAGCTGTTAAGACAGAAAACTTCAGGGACAACAAGAGAGGGAGTTAATATTTCCCTGTGGGTATGGGAGTGCCTCCACAGGGTCCCAAGAAACTGAGCAGCTGGCAATATGATCATCTTTGGTTTTGCAGATGCTTGCACATGGCACTTGCACAAGTGAGATTCCTAGTAGTGGTGAACTTCTGAAATTTGTGGGGAATTTTCAAGAAAGCACATTTTAATCAATGTTTAGATTTACAGAGCACACACACCAAAAAAAGAATAGTATTAAAAGGGAGACATATGTCATTTGAGGCTTCCTGACTCCCGACAGTACATGTGCCCTCATTTTTAGTTTAAACTAAATTAATCTATTAAGGTACAGGAAACCTAATTTCACATCTGACTCTTCTCAGGCACATGCTGGAATACCAAAAAAGGCAGCTAGGTCCTTATTACAATGTACAATTCAAGGGAAGTGAGAGGTATTATTCATGTGGGTGTGACCTGATGGCCATGCTGATTCACTCTTCCACTCCAAAGCCCTCCCTGTCCTTCCTAAGCCTTGCAGTCCTTGGCGCCTGCCCTTACAAGGGTCCTTATTTGGTGAAGAGGGCTACTTATTTTGGCCTACTCTCTTTCCTCTCTGCTACAAGTTATTGTTGTGGAAATGGCTCACAAAGGGGTTGTTTTTTGTCATTTATTTTTTTTTAACATTAGGGTCCAAGCTGCTAAGAATAGCTTCTGCCATTATTTGAGCAGCAGCAAAAAATAGTAAGAGTATCAATAAGGTGAATCTCACCTGAGGCAAGAGTCCCATTAAACCCATTGCAACAGTAGTCCACTTTTGGAGATCTCCAAGTGGTGCTTGGCTCATTTTGAAACATCCTCAGTGGGCATCCACAGTTGGTGTGACAAAAAGGATGGCAAAGTTAGGATCATAATTCTGCATCAAGTAATCCCTGCAGTGCTGCAAACATGCTGATACTTGGGCATCATTGACCCCAGCAAGTTTTGAATGGCGAGAGAGCTAGGGTTTTTGTTTCCACAACAGATGGCTTGCTATGAAATCCCAAAAATCTTCATGTATTCATCTCAGAAGACAGTTCGTGCCCTAGCCATGTATGCTTCTCCCTCTAACTGTCTGGGAGAGAGAAGAGGGTCAGCAGGTATACATATTTTCTCATGTTCTTTCTTTTTTCCCAGACCATCTTTTCCTAATTCCCCTTCAGAGCTAACTGCTGTTCTTCTTGCTTTTAGTTTACAGCAGTTTCTCAAAGCCATGGTGAGAGACCCAGGACAGGAGAGCAGCTGAGAAGAGGTGAAGGGAAGGCTAACAAGGCCACTTGGTTGTTATTCAAAGACTCATCTTTCAAATGCTGTTTTTCAGAGAAGAGAGGGGTGAGAAAGGCTCTGACTGTTATTGCTACAAATAAAGCCTTTAAAACATATCCCAAGTAGGATGAATAAAGTCCCAAAGCAGTTCATCTGAGATATGTGCTGATTTACATGTCTTGTCAGCTTCAGCAATTTTTAACACAGATGTCAATAAGGACTCAATTTCCATAGCCAACTCAGTACCAAGTGGTGACCAGAGCAGAATTATAATTCGCTGCAAACAGACAGTTGAGCTCAGAATAGTTTTGAAACTCTTTGCTAAGATGGGAACAAATAGGGCATCACAGAGGTGAGAGAGGTAGCAGTGACCAACATTGATATTATTGCCAAACACTTGATAGCATCAAACCCCGAGAGCGAGCACATTTCAGGCATACAAATATTAAGCTGTTCAAAAAATCTGTCTGCCAGCAGTCAGGATCTTCAGCTGCTCAGTCAAATGCAGCCTGGAAAAAGGTGTGCCTGATGCTTGAGCTGTGGTGAGCAGTGGGTGAGGGTGCTTGAGGGTGGTGAGCTTTGGGAAGGAACCATGCAAGAACCCATCTTGTCTGTATAAGAAGTTACATAAGGACATAAAAACAACTCTATTGGGTCAGACTAAAGGTCTGTCTAACCTAACATCCAGACCCCAACAAAGCCTGTGAGTGGAAGCCTAGGGAGAGTAAGAACAAGGGCAAGCATATACAATACTTCCCCTCAGTGTTGTCCCAGACTGCAACTATTTTCAGCTCAGGAACTTCCTGAGCCAGATAGAGTTTCTATGTATTTAGTAACTCTCAGAGGATTTCTCTTCTGTGAACTTTCCTTGAATCTATGCAAGCTTCTCATATCCACAACACCCTTTGGTAAGAAGATTCACAGATCTACTGCCTGTTGCATGAGGAGCCATCTCCTTCTGTTTGTTTTCCAGCCTGACTCTACTAACTTCCTGTAATGCTGCCTTGTTGTAAGGAAGGGACAGCAAAGCTTGACCCATCCCTGTTTCCAGGCCACTCACAAGCTCAGAAACCTCTCTCATATACCTCCCAGTCATTCCTTTTCCAGCCTTAAGATACCTGGCTGCGTTGGGAAGGACACTAAACTGTAAGGTGGAACTTTTGAAGGACTTGGGCTATTTTATTTTCCAGCCTCATTTCCCTTCAGACTCCAAAGGAGTCTTGTTGCCTCTTGCAGACATGAATGAAAGCCTCCAACTTGCTCAGGTCATGAGTTCTAGCTCTAATGCTGCAGGCACCATGCACTGGCAGAGCTTTGAGAGTATAAATAATAGCCTGCACTCAAATTCCAGGCAGGAACTGTTCCTAACCATGCCGTACACATGCACAAGCCATTCCTGGAAGCTTTCCATGATCCCATCCTCCCTTATACCTCCTCAGTTTTGCCAGCAACCCATACTCCCAGCTTCTCTTCCAGGGGTCTTGTAAGGTTATTCATGTCTACAAGCTGCACTCTGTAGACAAAATTGTGGCATTTCTGGCAGTGACCAGCAACTTATCCTTTTCTGTCATTGTGCTGGCATGTAAATCCATGGTGAGTGCCCAGGGAAACCAAGAGCCTGCCACCTGCATAAACATTACAGAATACCTACCAAAAGCATAACGTGCTCTCCCCTCCATGTGTATGTCACAGTGACCTCTGAGCACACCATCTAAAATAACCCCATGCACGGAACCAAAAATAGAAAGAAAGGAAGGATGCATTTTATGTAAATGTAGTCAAAAAGTCTGCAAGACAAATTGCTTGAAGTGGTTCGAAAGATGAAAAAATATGACTCACTTCCAGAAGGAACTGTTTTTGCTGGGCTGGACTGAGAGTAGCACTGTGTCTTAGGCATGAACGTGGTTGCCACTGGGGCTTTACTGACATCCACAGGGATAGGTTGGACACCCAAGGAACTGTGTGATGGTCATGCAGAGCAGGTGTGCTTCGTGAACAGGAACACGAGGGAGCTCTTCAAGCAGGGGATGCACTTGTTTATCTGCAGTGCAGATTTACACATAATATTTCCAACCAGTGGTACTAACATAAGGATTCTTGTCATGCTTTTGATAGAAAAAAATCCTGCAAAGCACCTTTGTCTAGGCAAGCAGAAACCGCCCAAATGGTTCAGAGCAGTGCTGTATTTAATTAAACACTGCAAGGGATGAGGTAAACGTGTTCAGAGACTAACAAGCTGCTAGCAGAAGTCTCCTCTGCCCCCCAAGTTATCATCACTTAGCTCCCCCGAAGCATGAGGGTTTAGTGTTGTTTATCAACACTTCCCCTGTGAAACACAGCTCTGTGTACCCTTATTTGTCACACAGGCAGCATTCTCTTCCCAGTGTTTTTCTTTCACTAACTCCTTGCAGCAACGAGCGATTTCACTGAATTAATCTGTGGCTGTTGACGACATTGGGTATTTTATTTCAGACCATCTTTCCTCTCCATGCGTCACTGCCTGCTGAAACCAGGGTTGCTGTTGCATGTAGGAGAGCTGAGAGAAGTTCTTCATGTGCAGCTCCATGGCATGTCCCTGCCCCACTGTACCAAGGGGACAGCAGGGGCAGGTCCTTCCTCCATGCCATGCCAGGCATGCAGTTCTGGAAGCCTGCTTTGGCCCGGGTGCGTGTCTGAGCAGGACCCGGATATCGTTAATTGCCGGCTGCCTTGAAACAGACCAGAGTCTGAATTTTCCAAAGCCGTGCTTCCATCCGTATCCATTGAGTACAGGAATGCAAGTTCACCTGGAAACCGCCTTTCCCTTTCAAGTGAGCACATTTTTGAGCTGGTTAGGTATTTCCCATCTCTAGATGGGAAATTTTTTCCACTGACTCCCCAGGCAGCGCCAGGAGTTTCACTGAAAGCCTAAATCCATCAGCGCGCCAGGAAGTGCAGGAAGCCAAACACCGAAGATTCTCATCCCATTTTCAGCAGAGGGGTCAGAGCTGCCTCTGCCCTCTGGAGCGCCGACCGATTTACCGTCATCCCCTCAGTGCCGGGACAGGAAAGCGCTGGCAGACGGACTCCATCCATCCCGGCGCCCCCATCCCTCGCAGGGATCCCCGCCCTGGCGCGGGCGCAGCCACCGAGCTGCGGGCGCTGCCTCTCTGAGCACGGGGGTTTTTCCTTTCCCTCTTCCCTCCGCCGCCTCTGAAGATGCTGGGTGAGCCAGGCTCTCCCGCACATGCCGGGGCCGGTGGCAGGGTGGCACAAAGCCGGCATTGTGCACGCTCGCCGCCCTGAGAGGCGAGCTAATTGTCTTTCCCAGCTCGGAGCAACAATTTGCTGGCAGCCAGACTTGTGTCATTATATAACTGGAGATAGTACGACTTGTAAACGGATCTCCAGAACATGTCTCTCTTCCCTTATTTTGGAAAAACAATAAACTCGGGGCTGGCTGACACCTTGATGCTGCTTGCAGGGTCTCTCCCTTAAAGGAAGAAATTCGTCCAGAGTATCACCTCCTCTTATCGAGGCAATGGGAAGTCAGCAGGGGAATCCCAGGAAAGGCAGGAGCTTTAAAAATAACCCTGGAGGGCTCTTTCAGCTGCACCTCATGCAATGCAGCAGGCTTTCCTCTGGCTGGGAAAGGAGCTGCGCAGGGAACGCTTTCGATCATAAACCTGGAGGAGCTCAGACTGCTAAAGAGGAGGAATTTGATTTCCGTGCTCACTTTCCCTCCTCTCTCAGCTCAACTCTATCCTATGCCAACCGGTTGGCCATAAGTAGGTGAGAGAAAGACAAAAGCCATCCTCACCTACTTCATTTGCCTTTCTATGCATGACTTCCAGGATGGTGAGAAATGGCCAAGGGCATCTTCTCCCGGTGATTGCCAGAACTGAAGCTGAAGGGCATCACGTTGTCACGGTCACTTGTGCTCCTTAGGCTCCTTTTCCCCTCCCCATTGCTGCTGCTCTGCTCTGGTGCCTGTATCTTCCTTAGGGAAGGAAAAGAAACTACTCTCCCTTTCTGAGTTTCATCTTTCCATGCTTCTGCACATGCTGATATTGGTGGACAAAATTTAAACTCTGAAAAACTGTTTCTCACTGGCTGCAGGAAGCAAATTAATCTTCAGGTTAACTTCAGTGCTGGGCTCCCCAAACAGCCGTTTTGCTGACTGAGCCTGAAACTGGGAATGAGGATGGGGCTTCATTATTTATTCGGCTGGAAACTCTGAATTTTCTGTGTAAAGACTAAAAAGGCTGAGAGAAAAGGGCTGCTAGAGCCTGGTCAGAGCCTGCCTGAAAGCAGGTGTCTGCATAAGGACTGCACCTGAGCGTGCCAGCACTAGAAAGGGGCTGTATACCTTGTAATGATTCCTCCTTGTCACACCTTTCTCCTGCTCTCGGTGCTAAAGCCTGTCTCTACTGTTTCTCTCTTCTGCCTCACTTTCCCTGGGCCTCCAAAGCTCTGATCATCGCATCCCTCCCCCAGAAAGAGGATAGAAAAATACTGGGAGACTGCTGCTCTATAATAACTTGGCAGCTGCTAGCTCTGCGCGTCCATCTTCCTCCACTCCTCTCTCCCCCACTGTTTGATTCAATTTCATAAATAAATACCCTGCGTATTGACGTCAGAGTAGGCCTTGAGAAATAATACTCCTGCCGCTCTCTCTGCTACGCACGGGGAACAGAGGGGACAGGGAGGAGGAACAGAAGCAACAACGTCTTGGAAGATGAAGTCTTAATATTCTCCTAATTGCCTTCCTCCCTTTTCTGCTATGCCCCAGCTGTGAAGAAAACAAAGATTACCGTTATCAGTGTGCCCTTCTGGCTTGAGACAGGACAATCAAGTATCCGAAATTCCTGTTCCTTGTGATTTTATTTTTATTTTTAAGTGAGGGGGGATAATGGGGAGAAATCTGTCCTAGAAGCTGGAGGGGTAAACACCATAGGTCTCTGTGCTCCTCACATGGAGCTTAAGATAAGTGTGCCCAAAATGCTGTCACCTTGGTGAAATGAAGGAGTTGGTTCCTCCATCCAGGGAGAGAAGACAGAAGACAGGGTTGCCATTGGAACAGGTGTGATCATAGGTGGCTTCATCTGGTATTTAGGAAGTGGTTTCTCCCAACCAGAAGTGATAAGTCACCATGGCCCTGCCAGTAGAGGTAATGGGACAAGGAACTTGGATGCTTTGGGGGGGAAACGTTTATTAATAAATTATTTTTCAAAATAGCATTTGTTTGCAATGACATGCTTTGTAATGAGCTCCCTGGCACTTGACTGCCTTTCTAAATCAGTTCCTTTCAAGTTTGACACAGCTGAAGGATGTGGTTGTGTACAGAAGGAGCACGACCTTCATTTAAACAAACTGGTGAGGGGACAGGGAGGCAAAGAGGCTGTGCCAGTACTTCTCCCATGGAAAGGCATAAAATTACATTGTTTTACATTGCAATCATTGGTATCATTTCACCTCATGGACTTAAAATTGTGCGCTATGATCCTTCTAAAGCTGGCCAGCAAAGAAATACAAGCATGTTCAAGAACAAGCTGCAAGAGCATTGAAAAGTCAGCAGAAGCTGAATTAATTCCTAGTAATTTTGAAAAGTGAGACAGGCATTTTACTGCTGCTGACAGGGTGCAAATTCTGCACTCACCTTGGCTGCTCTACCTGTGAGTTACTCAGGTATTTGAATAGCGTGTTTTTTCCATCTAAAACTGTGATATGCTTAATACTTTCTGGTCAAAGCTGTGTGTCATGTTGCCCTTTGCAGAACACACACAAAGATGGATGTCCTCTGATCACTGTTGCATGCTGTGCCTGTCCTGAAAACCCCAACCCAGAGCTGCAAGCACCAGACGAAGACCAGAACAGCCCATTTTGCATGTCAAGTTTGACCTCCCATGATGCCCAAGTAAAAAAGCACCATAGTTCAGAAATTTCCTGCCTTCAGGCTATTGCTGGTCCCTGAGCCAGAGCCTGGCAGGTTGGAAACCTCAGCTTTCAGTCTGCTGTTGGCAGGTACAAGAAGAAAGCAAGGAAAGAGGCTCTCGCAGGGCTCTCCGCAAACTCTGACATGATTTTAATGAGCAAGTGAATTCCTTGGGTCGTGCACAGCTGGGAGTGCAGCAGCAAAGCAGGCCAAGATTCCTGTCAGGACTTGTGCCTTTCCAGCAGGTTGAAGTTATGTCTGCCACTGCACGCTGCCTGCTGGCACACAGAGCATCCTTCAGCAACCTGGGGGAGGGAGAGCCAATGCTGGCACCTTGGTGGCAATGACAGACCCCTCCTAGGACATGGGATCTATTTATCTTTGAAAACCAGACTTCCCCCTTTGTCTGCACTGGGAGCAGTGGAATTGCTCTGCTATCCCAGCCTCGGGGTCGTTCATGACTCACCTGCTCTTCAGAAAATAAATAAAGTGGAAGGGGAAAGTTATCAGCTGCCAGAAGATTGTTAGAAGTTCTTTGCTTTATTGATGCTGAGTTACAAATGAAAAGCAAAAAAAAGGTACAGAAAGCATCTGAGTCTTGCCTACTGCTGAGTGCATGAGTGAAATAATCCATGGTACAACAGTACCTTAATCAAGTCTCCTCAGAGCCACATAAAAAAATTGGTGGACAATTATAGATGCAACAAAGAAACCAGGTGATTTTAAAAAACAACAAATGTGGTTTTTCCCCTTTGCCTGGTGCAGGTAGGTCCTTCATTTAGTGCAGCCAGGCACATCACTGAGAGACTTCTGAGAACAGGCAGGATTGAAGGGATGAACCTGAAACACAGAGGAACCAGTCTGGAGGCTCAGTCTATTGTGATGGCACTAGTACAACTCACTGAAAGCTAGGTAACTGCTGATCTGCATTCTGAATTAAAAAAACCCACCAAAATAACCCTTAAGAAATAATGTAAAATGGGGAAGAAAAGGGAAAAGTATCTCTTGGTTAGTGGTGTTTTTTTTTCTCCCGTGTCTCCCTCTATCCAGACAAATCCAGAGACACTGATTTATATACCTTGGAAATACTGTGGCCACTTCCACACAGCAAGCTGGACCTTCCCTCTTTCCCAGTATCCCTCTGGGTATCTCCTGGGAAAATGCCCTCCAAAGAGATGTTTTATGCAAAAAAAAAACATTTGCCCTTTGCTGCTTGCAGAGCTACATAATAATGCTGAGACCCAGGGGCCAGGGCTGGGGCTGGGCTAGGATGCAGAATTAGCTCTCCCAGTTGTTCCTGGGTCTCTAGGCAGCATTTAGGACTTCTCTGATGAAACTATCCCTTGCCTCCCCACCCACTTGCACGTCAGCAGAGCAGTGCGTGGAGGTCCCTGGACCAGCTGGGCTGGATGTGGAGGTGTTTAAAAGCCCAGCCATGCCAGCTGTGCCTCCCTAGGGATCACTGCCCCTCACCGCTGCAGCCATGCTCCTGCAATCCAGCAGCTAAGCACTCAGAGCTGTGCCTGCACAGAGAGGCACCATTACAAAAACCAGTTCAGCCCATCCATCTGAGAAAACATGGCAGGCTTGGGGTTGCTCTCAAGACTGCTGTCTGAGATTCCCAGGCTAAGCCCATGACTTCCCTGCCACCTGGCCGAGAGCCTTTGCAGGCAACAAAGATATTTGGGACAAAGTAAAGGTCCAGGTTCATTCAGACTCCCACCCTCTGGCCAGGATGATGCTCAAAGGCAGCTTCTGCCTCTCCTTGCAAGTAAAGACAGTCCTTAACAAGCCAAAAGGTAAGATGGCACATTTTGAAATCTCTTGATTTCAAAATTCCAAAGAAATTAGCTGCTCTGGTCTGGCCCCATGGTGACTCCTGATAGGATAAGGCAAAGCAGAGGGTTTATGAAGAGCTGTGCTTGGAAACATCATCATCACCTTTATGGTTCTTCCAGCTTTGTTGCTTTCCTTCCTGGGGAATGCAGCAAGATATTTGGCTGAATATTTTCTTGCTTTTTAATCAGCTCTAAACACCCCCCATGACAGCGGCTTACACAACAAATAGCAGAAAAGGACCAAAGTTCCCAAAAGCAAAATTTCCATCAGTTACCACCAGAAGCTACAATGAAATCAGTCCTCACTCTTCCTAGGGACACATATGAATGTGAATGAAACCTGCACCGGGTCTTGGAACGTGGTCAGAAAGGCAGACACATCCTTTCTCCACCTGCAATAAAGTACATGGCCAGAGGAAGCAGTCAGGCCTACATCTGTACAAAACCCTCCCTGACCAACCACAAAAATCCCAAAAGGAAAAACCGTGTGAAATTTTTCTTGTTGTTGCTGTTTATTGCAAATTTTTAAAAGGAACTGTGGGCACTCTTTTACCCACAGTTGTTCTACAACCAAATGAACTGCAGTGTTCTATTTCCAGTGGTGCATGATGGTTGTGCGTGATGAAAAACAGATATTTGGGATTCTTAAAACGTAAAGAGAAGCTGTATCTACCCCAAGAAACCAGAGTAGCTCCATCTATCAGGAAACATAAGCTAGACACGTTTCTTTGCTCTTTTTTGCCATCTTCACTTCCCTTCCAACTTTCAGGTCCCTGGGATCAACCCAAACTGGTAAAAGCTAAGCAAAGGCCAACAGCTGGTGAGAAACAACTCCAGATCTCACCAAGAATCCCTGGGCAGATGACTGGGGGATTCAGGTGGCATCTGCCCCAGGACTGAGGTTCCATGTCGTGTTTAAGGGTACCACACGCTCTCTTGCAATTTTGAGCTCCAAAAGAGGAGCTGCAGTGCACCCTGCTCCTCCACAAGGAGTGGCTCTTGGCATGGCCTTCTTCCCACCCAACTCTCACCCCAGGAGCAAAATTAAATGAAAAGCAAAAGAAAAAGTCAGGCTTCATATTCTGGATGGATATTTATTTGCTTAACAGGTTTTCTTTTTTTTTTTTTTTTTTAATTTTTTTCTTTTTTGGTACAAAGCATCCAGGAAAGCTTTTACTTCTCTTTTTAAAAAATAAAAACTAAGTTTTTTTAAAAAAAGACACATGAAAAGGAAAAAAAAAAGTCAATTATTTGCAATTTCTCTGTTTTTATTCTGCCTTCCCAGCCCACCCACTTCCCTTTCCCCCTCCCTAATTTGGACTGATTTTCATTCTTTTCCATATATATTTAATAAAATAAATAAAGGATTTTCTTTGTCGTGTATTGCAGTGCCATTTTTTTAAACAAAGGCTTCATGGCTCAACATTGCAAGGTAATAACAAACAAAAGGATTATACATTAAAATCCTCCCCCTCTCAAGACTCCCCTAGCCCTCCCCTCCAAACCACGAAATAGAATACAATTCAAGTAGTCTTTTTTTTTTTATGTTTTAAATGTATGGATATATAAGACAAAGCAAGTACAGAACTGGTTAACAGAGTGTCCCCATTTTATTAGCAAGTGAGAGTATATTAGGGAGATGTAATTGATTCCCCCCCCTTTTATGGTTTCTAGACAGATAATATATATTATTTTAAACCCAACCTATTTTACAGCCCTCTGCCCACCTCTCAAACCCATCCGCTCACTGAGTCCCGAGGCAGAGCCTGGCCTTTCCCCCATCCCGTGCAGCAGCCCCAGCCCCGGCCGCCCCGGCACAGGTGTGGCCCTTCCTCCTGCACAGCCCCGCAGGGCAGCGAGGGGAGGAGGGCAGGGACGCCAGGGTTCGGCCAGAAGGACACAAAAGGCAAGAGAAGGAAAAGGAGATGGCAGGGCGTGGAACTGCTGCTTCTGCAGGGGCTCGGTGCGAGGGCTGCCTGCCTGCCTGCTCGCTGGACCATCGGCACTCCAGCAAGGACAGGGAAGGGCAAGGTTCCCCTTGGCTCGGGAAGCCAAGCTCCAGGGGGTCCAGGGGGTCTCCATGGCCAGGGGATCCGTGCAGAAGCAGGGCTTTGAGTTCTAACTGGCAACACCTTCACCGTTCAAAATAGTTTGTCCCCAGAACAGTTCCCTTTCAGTCTAAGTTGCGGTGGTTGTGTTGTTTTTGTTTCTTTGAACAAAAAAAAAAGGATGCGTGTCGATGTATTCTGTGTGTGCGTGCATCTGTGTACATGAGTAACAGCCAACTAGCTCATATGGTCATGACCAAGCTATATTTCAGAAGAGAAAAGAAACACATTTATCACACTTTTCCTAAAACGAAAAGCTAAAATTTCAAGTTCAGTATTCGCTATCTTGTCCTTCCCTCCCCACCCTCCCTTGCTATTTCTGGGTTTTTTCCCTTCCAACTTACTTTAGCACCATAACACATTTTAAACATTACAATCCCTCTTCAGATACTACACAAAATGTCCCATAAAAATAGTGCTTTTTTGCCAAAAAAGTTATATAATATATTATATATATAAATCAACTAAATCCGTGGCAAATGTGCAATGCAGACGCCTCCTCCATTTAAAGTGAGCATCAGCTCACTTTTTTTCTTTTTTTCTTCTTTCCCCTTTCCTTTTCCTTCTCTCTTTCTTGCTTTCTCTCTCCTCTTCTTCTCTTTCTCCCGTCATCGGTGATTTCAAAAAAGGTGCAAGTCGATTTGGAATCTTGTAATGAAGCACACACACAAAAACGCAGATGGGGGCTCCTCAGAACTTCTTCTCAGGTACGTTTTCTTTTAAAGGTGCAAAAGAAAGTTATAAAAATAAGAAAAAACAAAAGAAAAAAAAACCAAAAAAAAAAAGAAGAAAAAAAGTGGGGTGGGAATGAGGCAAAAAATTTTTATCCCTCAATGTTTCTCCCCGTTCTATTGTTTTTTTTCACTTTATTGTCAAGAAAGACACGGAATGGACGCTTCTCGAGAAAAAAAAGATTAAAAAAAAGGATTTAACTTCATATCCTTTTTTCCTCTTGCTCTTTCTTTTGTCTTCTGGCGTTGGCACCGGGGATGTCACGCAGCACCCAGCAGCAAAAAGTTCAAGTGCCAAACTGTCCCTTCGCAAGTACAGGTTTGGAAATACCGGGGGCGCGGGGAAACGAAACAGGTGTGGGAAACGAAACAACCCTCCCCCCCACCCCAAAAGGAAGATGCCGTGGGAGCGGTGCCGCTCGCCACCGCCGCCGCCATCCCCTCCTTGCTGTGTCAGTTGTTTGGTTGGGGCCGGAGCGGCGTGAGGGTGCCCCGCCGCCCCGCTCCTCGGCTCAGCGGCCCTGGGGACGGAGGGGCTTGGGGGTCGGGAATCGCCAGTCCTCCCGCCCTCCCCCAGGAGATCAAAAATCGAGACAGCTGGTCAGGGTTCATTTCTGGGGGCCAGCCGTTTCCGGGGAGGCTCGCGCCGCTGGGGGCCTCTGGCTGGGCAGGGAGATGAGGGGACGGTGCAGCGCCTTGGCTTCCTCGGCCGCTTGCAGCCCCTCCGCCTGCCACCGGTACTGGCGAGCCCGCAGGATGTTGGGCGCGTCCCGCTGCCGCCGCTGGGAGCTCTTCTTCTGCCACACATCGTACTTGGAGTACTTGCCGTGCGAGGGCTTCTGGAAGCTCTCCTGCAAAGAGAGGGACAGCAATATTAGCCTCCACTCAAGCCTGCCCGCTCTCCAGATGGGGATTCCCTTCTTGGACCTCCATCCCTCCCATGGAAATATTGCCTCATCCCTGGAAACAGTCACAGAAAGGTTGGACAGGGCTCTGAGCAACCTGATCCAGTGGATGCTTATTGCAGGGCGGTTGCACTAGATGACCTTTAAAGGTCACTTCCAATCCAAACCATGCTATGACTCTGCGACCCAGCCCACCTCTGGTTCCCCACCTTACTAAGAGCTGACTTTTGGCAGGCTGTTTGGCGCGACTTGCCAAAGGTGGCTGTCGCTCAAAAGCTCTGCAGAAACACAAGACCTTGCAGCTGGGGTTTGTTCTCTCCACCCATGGCCTTCCCGTCTTTTCTCTCTCTGTTTATTTCAGAGGAGGGCCACCATCCCTGCGCAGCCTCCTCACCTTGCTGAGTGCCGGCAGGCCCGCCAGGGAGGTGGCAGAGAGGTCACGCTCCGACTTGACGGATTTGGCGCAGTATGTTTCCAGCAGAGCCAGGTCGCAGCTCCGAAAGCAGCACTCCTCCACGATGCCCCGGTTGATCCGCCGGTTATTTCGTCCCACCGGCCTACCTGCAACAGCAGAGACCCTGGCATTAGCCACCATCCTGGGCTGGACCCCCTCCCCAATTCCTTGTAGGCATCCCTCCACCACCAGCCACCAGAGACTGGTGGGCTCCACTTTCTTCAGACACAGCAGCGCTTCTCCCAGACCAGCTGACACGGGCCCGCAAACCAGCCAAGTCTCACGTTAGGATTTCCCAGACAAATGCTACTGATGCCAACACGTGCCTCCAGCAGCAGTTCAAAGGCACTTTAAACGATGGGGGTTTATCTCCCTTCTCTATCTCTGGCACGGGTGGCCTTCTCGGGCCCAGCTGAGGGGAGGAAGCTGAAGCCCAGCCTGACCGCCAGCGCTGTGCCGATTACTGCGACCGTCTCCGATGTTGATCCTGGCAAGCGAATTTTATTAGAAAGAAGCAGCGCAGCGTTGTGGCTGCCAACCTCCCTCCGCCAGATCAACACTCAGGCAGGTGAAGCGAACCAAGGCAGCTAAATTTTACCAGATGGGACAGCTCTGAGACAGCTGCAGAAAGAATACAGGCTCCCACACCCGCCAAGAATAGCTATTAAACTTAATCTTTTAATAAGGGTTCCTCTCCCATTTCTGCCTGCAGAAGGATGCAAAAGCCCAAGTCTGGTGCAGCAATGACCAAGTGCATTTCATATCACTGCTTAATGATGGCCAAACTGCTCCAGAGGAAAAGCTTACATCAGTTTTACCGTGTTTTCTCCCCCTCTCAAAATAAAAGAGACGGGTAAAGTTGAATTTCTGATGCAAAGCAAATTTGCTTGGGAATTGTACCTTCCAGAATGTGAGCCAGCCCAAAACAAAAGGATTTTCTCCATGCTTTTGCACGTAGCATGTTATGCTGTTGTGGGGTTTTGCAGCCAGGCTTCTGCACACTGCCACGAGCACCTCCTCCCAGGGCAAGGTGCTCCGAGGGAGGGAAACAGAGGCCAGCAACAGTGGGGCTTGCAAACAGGATTTGGTACCACATCCCAGCCAGGAGATTTCTGGCACAGGGAAAACTGAGAGCGAGTGGTGTATAGCGCAATGCTAGCACTGCTCACTATGGCATGCTGAGCCCTCACCTCCCAGCTGGCCTGCAGGAGCACACACCACTTCCCACATCAGCCCTGTGCATGACCCATGATCCACACCCCTGCACTCCTGATGAAACAGGCACTCAAGTCTTAGGCCTTTGTGAAGACCTAAGCCTAGCTAACATGGAGCTGACCACTTTCCCTGAAGGGTATCCCACCCTGGATGCCCACCGAAAGTGCCTCAGGACAAAGGCTGTAAAGCACAGTTCTCTATGCATACAGTGCAGCCACACATGTGAGAAGCAGCCCCAGATGTGCAATACAGATGTGCATGTGGGATGCAGTTCTGTGCATTCAATGCAACCCCACATGTGCAATGCAAACATGCATATTCAACACAGTTCTCCATGTACAACAGAGCCCCCTGTGCGCGATGCTGGCATGCAAAACTCCCCGAAAATGCCTCGCTGCTGGCCCTGTAATAGCCTGGCAGCAGGGCACCTGCTCTCTGTTCAAGTCAGTTGTGTTCCCATAGGCCAGGAGCCCCCTGGTCCATGCTGGTGCACTTCCACCATGCTCAGAGGTCGCACAAACACAGCATCAGTGGGCTGGTTGATGGGGCAGCTGACCCATACCATGAGACCTGCCTCTGGGAGTCACTTCAAATGCTTTGTTGTCCACATTCGTCCCCTTGTGCCACAAACTTCCTTTTCTTTTTCTCTAGAAGAACTTCAGGCATGACCTTTAAGCAGCCCCACAGGGAGATGAGAAGGCTGGTTCCCCCTTGGCAAAGGTTCATTGAAGGGATCACGGTTAGGAGTTTAATTTTCTCTCTTGTGGTCAATGAACACTGGATTGGGCCCTCTGCTGAAAGGTAGGGCAGATGTGTTAGGTGTCCACAGCTAAAGTGATGCCAGAGCAGGCAGCCTGGGTGGTGATGGCCAAAGGAGACAGGGACAAGAGTCAGCTTAGGGCCAACTGCATGTATTCTTCTCTGTGCCTGCAATGCCCACTGAGATCTGTGGGAGAGGTGCACTCCAGAAACACCCCACACCACACATGGCCCGTGCTTAGGTCCTATCAATTCCTGTGCCCAACTCAATCCATGGCAGGCTGCTGAAGCATTAAGCTGCTCCACAAAGGCATCCTGATATGGGCAGAAGGAGAGTTCAGAAGGGAAAGAAAAAATTAAAGTCACCCCCTCTTGCTAGCACATTCCCTAAGGGCTACATTCACACTCCCGCTGAACAGAAGGCTGCACAAGTGATGACACACATGGTTTGAGGAGAAGTTGAGGTTTTCAAAGGTTACATATCTCCTCTCAAAAACAGAAGTTTCCCACTTGCAGTTATGTGTTTGTTTGGAAAGAAGAGGGGAGGAGAAAAACAATGAGGAAAGCGGAACTACATTCACCGCCGCGCCTTCAAGGGCAATTTCTGGCGTCGGTATGCACGGGAAGATCACGTCAGCTTGTGTTCGCAAATGCCCAGGTGTGCCACCACCAGGGTGAGCTCCCAGCAGAGACCACCACAGCTTCTTCCTCCCTGATTGCTGCCCCACCTGCCTGTCAGGTACACATGTGGCCCCCAGCCCCAACGTGCTGCCCTTTCTCTCCTGCACGAAGCTGCTGCAAGCCGTTCCCCTTGCCGGCACCACTGCCAGCTCCACCGTGACTCTCCGATGGGGCACGTTTCCATTACATAATTGTCCATACAGACCTTGCCAAATGCCACTACAATCATCTGGGGCAGAGTTACTTTAGGAAAAAAAATAAGCAAACATAACAAACAGGAATTTAGTCTCAGAAAGTACCTGAAGACAACAGGACATTGCTGGCTAACAGCAATATTGCTGCTGACCTGGATTGGGAAGAGCGTTTGTTCTGTAACACAATTTACACAGGGACTAAAGGTTGAATTTCCTGGCTTTTGCCCATGGGTGGCATCTCTCTGTACCCAAAGAGGGTTTTGCAGCTCTGTCCCTTGCCCGTAGGGGAGAACTGCGTGGGCAGCAGGCTGCGGTATAGCCAGGGCACGCGAGCAACTTCCCATCACAGCAACGACCTCCTCCTCCTGAGGAAACACGCTTCCTCTCAGCCTTCAATGAATGGCTAGGCTCCCTTTTTCCCAAAACTGTGCTTCACCAAAACTTTCTATGGCCCTGCTGAGGGGACAAGCCCTGAGATGAAAAGTCCTGTGATGCAAAGCCCAGCAGTGCAAAGCCCTCCAGCTGCCTGGGGTTATTCCTGCCTAGGTACAGGCTCTTCTGACAGGGCATCCCAGAAGTGGCAAAAAAGCCAAACCCGTTCCTGGGAAAACCCAGAGGCCACGTACCTGCAGCTCAGCTATGCCACTGTGCCAGAGGAGGCACAGTGCCCACCACCATGGGGAACAGGAGGGTCCCTTCCCTAGCATGAGCACCCCACTGCTCCTGGCTCCCCACCCTCACTGGGGCCGAACAGATGCTGCAGGGAGAGGTGCATGGTGCTGGTGCCACCCTGGCTGGGTCCCCTCTCCTCCGGTCAATCAGGCGGTCAGCCGAGTGGAAGGGGACTTTGGGTGTAAACAGTCCCCGTGCCCCTGTCGCAGGAATGTTGGGAGCAACAAGGGGGCCTTTGTGCAGCACCAGGCCCCGTCCCAGTGCCCCCGGCCTGGCCCTCCCCCACCCCGGCACCGCACTTTCCCCCCTGCTTTTTCCTAGTATTATTCGGAGGAGCGGCGGGTGCGCAAGAATGTGCCCCGTCAGCACAAGCGGCTGCAAAGAGCTAAATTCTTATCAGCTGTTGGAAAGGAGGAAACAGGAGCTGTTGTTTACAGAGAAGTCGGCCGCCTCTCCCCCTGCAGCCCCATCTCCCTCCCTGCCAGAGCTGCATGACAGCAACTTCAGGGCTGAGGCTTCCTCTCGACCAGCCCTGCTTTTCACTCCAGGCTGGACTCAGCATCCCTCCGTGGGCTGTGCCACTGTCTCTGGGTGCCTGCTGGGGAGCAGGGGTACCAACCCTGCCACAGTGCCATGGCAGGAAGCCACCACCTTGACAGCAGCTGCAGCCAAGCCAAATGACTTAAAAGTCATAGAGAGGAAGCATCACCAGTGCAGAGCAAAGCATGCTCACATTCAGCTCTAGCTTGCCCAGGCTAGGTAACCTCAGTGCTGCCGGCCCTGCCCCTGTCAGTGCAGCTCTTCTGCAGCCCCAGCTCTTGAAGGCAGCTTCAACATTCTCAGCCCCAAGCACCTGCCAGCCATGGTGCTCCCCAGGACACCATCTGTGCATGCATGCCCCTTGCACTGATGCAAAGATCACTGTATCTCACAGACAGCTTCACTAGCAAAGTGCTCCCTTGCAAGAATGCAGAACATCACAGGTTCTTAAAGAATTGCTGCAGCAAAAAAAGCAATAATGGATTTTCATACCATTTTGGTTTTTTTCAATACTACCAGCCTGTCCAGCAAGAAAGCCCTTGGGTTTGCACAGGACGAGGCTCCCCAAGTCATTTGTTTGCTGTGTGAACAGCTGCTTTAGCACAGGCTGCTCATCAGGTCACACATCCCAAGCTGTGAGGTGCTCAGTGCAAACCCAGGCCCAGTTTTAAGATGTAACCCACGATGGTGCAACACAAGTGTGCCCTATTGCATCTGTATGGTGACAACAGTGTAGCCATGTGGGTTTAGGGGTGAAGATGAACATGGTCAGAAATATTCACTTAGGGAAAAATTAAGTGAAATGGGGATGTCCAAAACCTTCATCAAGTAGAGGCATTGCCCAAATGTCTTCAGCCTTGCATGGCACAGGCTGGTCAGATCCTGAAAGGGTTTAAATATTGGACTATGTTTCACCCCCAGTACCTGGGCTCACCAGAAATATTCAAAAAGGTAGAGACAGGAGAGGACAAAAAGAAACAAAGTAAGAACCCCCTTGCAAGCACCCGACTGGCCACTTGGCACCAAGAGACTTGAATGCCTTCAAAAGTGTTTTTATTTTGGCCTGGGCAGCCGGGTTATTTGAGGTGAAAGGAGGTCAGTTTGACCTTAAAACAAAAGCCCCATTCCCTTTCATCCCCAGAGAGAGGGAGGAGGGAAGAGAAAGCAGGGAGAGAGACGGATGCTCCTTTACATGTAGAGGGAGAGGAAGAGCTGTGAGAGCAGGAGAGGCACTTGCCTCCTTGCCACGCCAGAAAGGGAAGGGGAGATGAAAAGAGGAAGGGCAGCTGCCATGCAAACCCTCGCTGCTTGGCTCCATCACAGCAAGGAAGTGCACCCAGAGTACCCCAAAAACACCACCTGCCCCCAGTACCCAGGGAGCCATAAGAAGATCCCGCTGCTCAGCTGGGATGGGGCAGGGGGATTGCCCCCAGAGGGCTGCAAAGCCACCTGTAGCCCGACCACCCACCCAAAACTGAAGCTGAAACCTCTCCCAACTGAACACTGTTGTAACTGGGTGTGAGATCCCCGCACCTCTCTCTACCCAACATCAGCAGGCAGCAGGTGACAAGTCTAGTAAAGCATCCAGGTTGGGAAGGGACATCCAGGTTGGAAAAGGACGTCCAAACTCATCCCGTAACTTTGCAGCACCCCATTGTTCCCTGCACCATCAGACTGGAACAAGAGGGAGGCTGGCGCTCAAATCTACTCCAAAAAAACACTCTGTTTACTTGAAAGTGACTTTTTAATTCCTTTTCCCAAGGCAGAGACAAGACTGCCAAAAGCACCATGTGCAGCTGGTATCTCCATCCTCTTCCCCTCCATTTGGCTTTGCATCTTTCCTGTCAGTCACCCTGTGGCTCAGTCCTCAGTGGGGAGCAAGACAGTGTTTTCCCATTCCCAAGCAGAGCAGGGCACAGAAACACCAAAACAAGGTTATTACACTCAAGGCACCTTTGTCCATAGATTACTGAGCATCCATTCTCACTGGTGTACTCCTCATCCTCCCTGTTTACCAGCTAATCCATTCTACTTCCAATGGTCCAAAGACCCAAAGCATCCTAGTGGAAAGCCCACTGCAGTCAGCTGGTCTGAAGCCATCTGCACGCTGCACACAGCAGCAGTGCTGCATTTTTTTGCATTAGCTGCCCTGCAAAGGGGTAAGACATCACTCTTCAGCAACAACTTCACCAGGGGTAGCTGGGAGGTCACAAAACTTTGTCACAAAGTTTTGGGACCAGCCAAGAAGGTGCTGCTACACCCAAGCAAAGCCTACCTGGGAGGGGAGAGTGCTCAGTTTCCTGCCTGCTGTCAGGATGCAGCTTTTTAACTTTGCGCTAAGGCAGCAAAGTTTCAAAATAAACCAGGACCCAAGCTCAGCAGGGCACTGGCTGCAGACATCCTTGTTATTGTAATGATTTTCCCTCATCACCGGTGAACCAGCCACATATGGTTCCTCAGAGGCATCTGACTATCCCAAGCATCATATGTGGGACCCAGCTTCCCCATGGTACCAGACAGTCCCCAAAACCAGTGCCCAGCGGACGCCTGTCACCCTGAGTGTGTCCATTTTCTTGCTCCTCTCCTGCCCTGCTGCCATCCACAAGGAAATCACGAAAGCATCAGGCTGGGAAACCCCTCCTTTCCCTCCCGGCCCGGCTCTGCTGAGACAAGGTGTGGGCTGGGGGCAGCCTCCTGCCCGCTGCTGGCAGCTGCCCAGCACTTACTGAAGTAGAAGCCCCTGTCCCCGCAGACGAACTGCAGCGTGTCCACCAGCTCCCCGCCGCACAGGGTCTCCGCCGTGCCGTAGGCGGCGGCCGAGTCCAGCGCGTAGGCCAGGAACGCCAGGAGCAGCAGCAGCATCCTCCTCGCCGCGCACATCCTCGGCACCTGGGGACAGAGGCACAGCGTTAGCACCGCGGGACAGACCCCCCTCTGCCGCCTCCCCGGCCCGTGCCCCGCCTGCAGCACACCGAGGGGATGCCCAGACATGTCGGGATGCTGCTGCTGCTGCTGCTGCAGGGAAGGAGCGGCAGCGCTGCGACAGCCGCTGGGGTGAGGCCAGCTCCCTGCGCTCGGCCCGCCGGGCAGCAGCGCTGGGCAGACAAGGTTCGCATTGAGGCAGGTTTTCCATTGGAAAATCCCACTTCAGCCTACCTCTAAAAGGCTTTTATTTCCCCTGCTCTTTCAACAGTATGATTTTTTTTAATTTTTCCCCCCTTTTAAAAGGGAATTTATTCAAATTATTATTAGTAGGTGTTGTTTTTTTCCTCTTATGATGACAAGTTTTTGTGCCTTGTTTGAAAACATGTCCGTGCAAAGCGAAATCAAGCGAAGCTTCAACCTGTCCTAGAGCTGCTTTTGAGGAAAGCTGGGAAGAAGAGCTTTCGTCCCAGGCATGTGAGAGAGATGAGGCTCAAGCAATCAAGAGGCTGATTGCACAAGCTGTGTTTGCTGGCAAGAGTTGGGACTGAGAAGACATCCCTCAGGAATAGTGTGATCCCATGGGAAACACACCTGAGGCATCACTAGGGAGGGTAAAGGCAGTGTCAGACAGTGCAGAGCATTAAAAAGGAAACTCCCTGGATATTTGCTAACTAGCCCAAAGACTTGGCTCCAGCAAACAGCTTTACCTCCGTGTCAGCCTCCGCAGGTGTAAAGCAAGGGTGCTATTGCCCCACTGGATGGGGCAAAACCCATGAATGGCTCAAGGCATTTTAGTCCCTCAGCGATGAGCCTCTCAGTACCCCTACAGCCAAATAACACTGGGTTTTGACCAGACAGGTAAGCTCAAAATGAAGAGATGCATGTCAAAATAGCAGACGGTGGGTGGCAACCCTAATCTCAAGCAGAGTATCCTCTCTCCTTGCTAATATTCAACCAAGACACTAGGTCTCACATCCAGCTTTCATCACCATAGCATCTGAGCAGCTCGAGAATAATATCAGTTAATGAATATTACCTCACTCCCCCTGGGATGCTCGGAGATGGAGCCGAAGCCCAGGATAGATTAAATGACTCGCCCAAGGTCACAGGGGAAGTCTGCAGCGCAGCCAGGAAATTAGCCCAGGTCCCCCGAGGCCCCACTACAGTCCTGCCAGCAATAAAGACACCCTTGCTCCCGAATTTTTAGTAGCACGTACTCAAATTGTCACTGCTAGAACTGCATCATGCTTACAAGTCATGAGCTCTACTGAGCAGTGGGGAAACAGGGATCAGCAGCAGGAAAAGCCAAAACAGAGGTTTCAAGGTCTCGGTGGGCTGTGGGGGACATTCCTCCTGCTTGAGTTTTGACGGCCATAGTATTGCTCAGCCTGTGCTGGCAGAGATCAGCAAGACTGGCAGAAGCCCTCCAAAGCTCTGGACAAGCGAGGCAGCAGCCCTGGGAACAAACTGGTCTCAAATCAGCAAGTGATGGGACCAGGACCAGCTTTTCCAGTAGCAATGGTCCCTTCAGCACACTGGAGGGACTTTGTTCTGTATTACAGGAGGAACAGAGGAATGGCACCAGGCTCTGACACTATGCTGCCAAGCTGTAGTGTTTTACCACCAGCACCTTTTCATCTCCTTTTTTTTTTTTATCAGGTGGCCCACAGTTGTTTGTTGGGCCTCTCCAACATGAACACAGCATCACTTTCACTGCTGGAGTCATGCCCCTGGTACTGCAGCATCAGGAGCCAGATCTCCAGCTGACAACAAATTAACCACCCTGCTCCTGTGCCTTTTCAGCCCTTTTTTTTTTTTACATGCAGATCCCAATTGCTGGTGTCCCCAGGTCTCAGGTAGTGCCAGCACTCATTGCAGGGGTGATGGATTTGCCAACAGAACCAGTTTTGCTGTCAAAGGCACTCCTATGGGACTTCAGGACACCCACATGATCCCATGTCCCCAGTTGGGCTCACGTTGGCTGTGGGCACTGTGGCTAATGAGCAGGCTGCATGCTGGCCTCCTCGAGCCAGAGCCAGACCCGACATGAAGGGGTTGATTGGTGGCACAGGTGACAAACATCATTTTTCCTCCACATTCAGTCTAAAGAAAAGGGTGAGATGCTCTGAAGCAAGGGGAGAGCGAGATTTTGTCAGCAGGAGATATTTGATGCTGAGGAGACCTGATACCTTCTGTGGAAAAACACTTGTGCTCCTCAGAAAATACCCGCTCCTGCACAAGCCGCACTGCAAGCCCCTGGCAGCCTTCCCTGCCTCCACTGCAAGCTCCTTCCAGGTGCCCACACACCCCATAACTCCAGCCAGGAAACATCCCTGAAGCAGCAGGAACAGGGACAGCCCCAGTGCTGTCATCCAGAGCATGTCTCACCATGGTGGGGGTGGGAAATGCAACCAAGTCCACCTTTGCCCAGCCACCAACCACCAGCCCTTCCCTCTGCTGTCACCTTGGCGTCTCCCCTCTCCTTCCAGCAGCTGTGTAATGAGAAACCAGGCAGCAAAGCAAAAAGCATCTTTATTTACTACCCAGTGCTGCAGTTTCCCTCCACCTTGATGGAGCTGCAACCCAACTCAACCCCACAAACCCTTCCCTCTCCCTTTGGCCCTACTGACTCTGCAAATAAAAAGCCCCCAGACTTCACACAAAGTCTACAGAGGCTCCCAGGGTGCCATCACTGGCTCAACATGTCCTAACTATCTTTCAACTGATCCCTCCCTCCCTCACAAGCAGGGATGAGCAGACCCGTGCAGGAAAGCTTGCACGTGCCTCGCCATGGCTGCCAGAGCAGGTGCTGCTCACCCAAAAGAGGGTGTCATGGCACAACTGGGTACCTGCAGCCCACAACCTGGCTGGTGCAAGCACCATGCCAGCTGCACCGGTGGCAGGAACTGAATGGCTGCTCAACATGATGAGTCTAAGCCCTGTGAATACCCCCGAGACTTCATTCTCCACTGGAAACATGAGACAGCGCAGCTTTTGTTTCTAGTCCTAAGCATTAGGACAGGCATGGTCTCCTCAGCTGTTGAACAGGAGCAAATTCACACCAATGGCTGGAAGAACCTTCATATTTTATTAGAAAGCCTCTCCTACATGAAATGGAACAGGAAAAAGGCAGCAGAAGGGAAGTGGGACACTTCCCTAAAGGACAAGGTCCTGTCTCTGCTAGAAGAGAGACTCCAGCTACCACTGTTCCATTCTTGCCAAAGCAGGTTCAACCAGCCATGCTGACTGCTATTGCTCCTCGTGTGCCCAGGTAGAGCCCAAAGGCTTTAAGATGAAGTGGGATGGCAGCATGAGATGTGCCAGATGCCCAACAACCTGAGCACCAAATTCCTCCTGAGGAGGGCTAGGACCCCACAGAGTGCAAGAGGGGGATGCAAGAGGAATCTCTTGGTTGCACAGGTGACCTGTACCATCCTGGGAATCACACCTGAAGCAGCATGATCAGTGCAGAACAGGCTCAGACAAGGTACCAGCACACACTGCTGGCCTCTCCCTCCCTGGAGAGGGTCTGCTTTGCTCTCCATCCTTCATGCCCCTCTCATGCCTTTCCTAGCATCCCCAGCCCCACACACAAAGCCAGTTTGCCACTGGAACCAGTTCAGCTGCAGGCAGCCATGTGCAGGATGTTCCTGCCTTGGAACTCCTGTGTATTCCTCCCTTGTGGCACTGCACCCAGAGCCAGGGACCCCCAAACACCTCTTGGCAGCCCCCAGCCAGCAGAGAGGGTTCTCTCTGAGTGGCTGTGATGTGCTGGGAGTGAGCCCGAGGGCAGGTCTGCAGTGGAGTCACCCTCCCACCCGAGACTGTTAAAGGATTTTGTCAGGATCTGCTGCTGAATCAGCTGGATCGACAGTTTCTGTCCAGCTGCTGGGGAGCTGGGGGCCAAGAGGCCACAATGTGCTAAAAGGCTCAGTTGCCAAGTCTCAGAGTACAGCTCAGGCATCCCTTGCATCCAGGCTTGTGCTGAGCAAACCAAACCATGATGCCTCTTGGGCAACAAATATCTCCCCAAAAACAGAGACAAAACCTCCTGTCTGACCTAATTCCTTCTTCAGTCTGGCCTTCATTGCAATTTAATATGAACAGAACAACGTAGGAGGGAATTGACAGATGGCCCAGTCTGTAAAATTTGGATTTGGACAGCAAAAAGAAAAAAAAAATCTTGCTTCTTTGTGGAGCAGTGCAGCATTAAAAAGGGAGCATGGCAAAAGAAGAGTCATCAGCCCAAACCAAGTGGCACATGTCAGAGGGGAAAACCCCAGTTTACACATCCCAGCATCCATCACACTCCACCCCTTCAAAAAAAAAACAATTAAAAAAAAATAAAATTAAAAAAAAAGGCCAGGCTGATGTTTTGCTACTCTGATGATTGCCTCGATTGCCTGTGAAAGATGCTGAACATCTGCCTCTCTGCATTATTCCTCTCTGTGGCCAGCCCCAGGAAAGCAGGGAGCTGACCCGGTTCTGAGCGTGGCAATCCCAAAGGAGCAGGATGTAGGCATGGGCCAACCTCTCAAAGGCCAAGAGAATGCTGCCCCTGCCCACGGGGCAACCCAACCTTGCACAGGGCGCTGGGCCATGATGCCCCAAGGTGCCAAGGAGCAAAGGCATAATGGAAGCCAGGGTGAGAGGCAGGTGCCTTGGCAGCTGAAAGCCACCCAGGAGCCACATCTTGGGCAAAGGCACAGGGATGAGGCGCCCAGCAATACCTGAAGGCAGAGGAATCACCTCATGCTGTGCCACAGAAGAGCCTCTCTTCATCTGAAATAGAAAGGAGATTTCCAACCACCCACAGCTTGGAAGAAGCAAGCTTCAAAACACAAAACTTTTGGCCACTGAGTTGTCAGGCGAGTAAAAACAACTCAGGAGGACCAGGGGTTTTGCTGTTTAGCTCAGGCTTGAAAAAAAAAAAACACCTTCTGATTCTTGGCACCCGGCTTGCATGACAATCATATGGCTGAGGCTGGCAATACTGCTACTGTTTTTAGCCCTCACTTTTTTGTTTTCACTGCTCATCCCCATGCTGGAGGGGGGTCACCTTTCTGCCTTCCATCCTGTGAGCCCGGAGAGACACCTGCCTCCTCTGCCTGTGGGACAGGGACCGGGTCAGGCATGGAAGTGCTGCCTGCACCCCATGCCTATAAGTGCTGCAGGAGAACTACTGTGCCAGTGGAAAAATCAAGCTGAAAAAGGTGAATGGGGTATTCAGTACCATTTACTCACCCCACTGGGGAGTAAGAGTGTATTGCATAAATTTTGGTATGCAGCCCAGAAATATTTGATTTATTGTATTAAAAAAAAAAAAAAAAGGAAATGCAGTCTTGCTTAACTCTTCTAAAGACAGCTGGCAGGACCCAGTGAAGGGATTTAAGTCTGTTTTAGTAGCCTCACTTAACTCCTTTCTTTATTGTTCCTCTCTCCTTTCTGCATTCCCTTCCAAAACCTGGAGTATATCAGGGAAAGTTAACAGCAAGTTAAGCTGTTAAATCAGGAACTGTGGTGACTGGAGTCTACTGGCAAATGATATTCCCACAACACGTTGAACTTGCTTTATGTCTTGGCAGTGCAACTTTAACCCCTTCAGAGCCAGGCTGTAACGCCAGGGCAGACTTCCTCCCCTGGTGCCCCCCACCTCTCCTGACCCCTCACACAAGCATGCCGAGGGAGGCCGATATCGCTTTCCCTGCTAAGACACTCATCAGCTTTTAAAAGCAAAGACAATCCAAAGAAGGATAGGAGAGGTCAGCCCCAGGACACGAGCTGGGAGAGGGTGGGCCACTTACAGTGCTCGCATGCACTGCTGGAAACACACCAACTCCTCGGTCCCTCTAAAAATAAGACCTCACCTGCTGTGTTTGCTTTATTTAAAAAAAGAAAAGTACAGAAATGCTTTTCTCTGGTGCTCCGTGAGACAAGCTGGGCTCGTGCTGAAGCCTATAGGAATCAAGGGGAAGACACACACTGACAACTCTGGGTTGACTGGTCAGAGCAGCAGCCCTCCAGCCAGGCTGAAAAAAAGATCACCTGTCAGAAAGAGTGCTGGGACACACACGCAGACACATTTTGGCTCTCAAATTTCATGCAGCGGTGGGAGGGGACCTGCAGTGTCAAATCTTTTATCCCTTAATGAATTTTCACAGGAGCTGGGATAGCCCCTTTGAAAGGCTGAGTGAACTTGTGTGGGTGTCAACAACACGGAACAAGATTTACAGCTCTGACCCATTCACCCCCACCAAAATTGTCAAGTTGGGTCCAAAACAGCACAGTGGAAGTCAAATCAGAAGTGTCAGTCAGTTTTATACCTCCAGATGTCCTTAGCACAAAGTCATCCTTAACAAAACCCCACGACCCAGGCTCTTCAACTCCACTCTAAATCAAGGCAAGAGGAGGAATAAAAATCCCAACACATTGAACCCTGCAAAGTAAAAGGGAAAAAAAAAAAAGCCTCCCACATACACACACAATCTGACAATAAACAAACCCAAAGAAAAACATGCCTCATTCTCCCAGGCACATCCCAGCATTTGAAAGAAAACTACAAATTTTGTATAGGAAGCCTGGGTTGAAAGCAGAGGCTCTCCCGAGGTGTCTGTTTAAAACCACCCACACAAACCTTGTTTTTACACTTGATTGCTCCACACCACCCTAGCGAGACCTGGCGTATCAGCAACCCTGCTGAAGTACCCTTGGCTGGAGGGGAGGCAGCCACATCTGCTGGTACAGTTACGCTAAATCCGAGTTCCCTCATGTGCCCCAATTCCCTACTGCTCAACAGAGTGCTAAAACATTTCCAAGTTGCGCTCTTAAAACAATTACTGTAGAGAAAAGCAACTGGGAAGGAAGAAGAAGAAAAAAAAATTTAAAAAATCACAGAAAGTCGAAGGCTGCACGCCAACCATTAACTCTCACTCCATTTTGGCTTCGCTTTCTTGTTTTTCCTCGCTGTATTTTTATCCCTCCCGAGACCAAACACACCGCAGTGTTTTGCAGAAGAGAGTTTAATAATCTCGCCGGTCTCCGGAGCCGGAGCACCGCCGGTCCCCTCCCCGCGCGTCTCCCGCTCCCGCAGCCGCCCTGAGCGGAGGGAGCGCCGCGGGCAGCCGGGGGCCGCGCAGCGCTGCGTGACCTCGCATAGCCCCGGCCCGGCCCCCGCACGGCCGCGGCCGCCCGCACACGCGCGCTGCCGCCCCCCGCCGCTCCCCACGCGGGACCGCGCCGGCAGCGGCCCCGCCGGCAGCATCCCGGCCGGCAGCATCCCGGCCGGCGGGAGGGACCCCGGGATACCCCGCGCACCCCACCGCAGCGGGGCCGCCCCGCCGGCCGCGGCTGGCCCGGCGCTCGGGGTCCCTCTAGTGACACGCGTGGGGACGGCGGGGCCGCGGCTCTGCCCGGCGCGGCTTGGGATGGCTCAGCGGTGCCCGGGCGGGCGGCGCGGCACGGCTCTGCCCGGTACGGCGCGGGCAATCCCACCGCGCTCTGCCCGCGGAGGGCCAGCGCGGAGCGGCGCTTACCTTGGCACTGCCGCTGCTGCTCTCAACTTCTTGCGGCGGCGGCGGGCCGGGGAGGAAGGCGGGCTGCCGGCAGCGCTCATCCGTGTGTGCCCCGGCGCTTGACATGCTGCTCTCCTGCCCTGGCAGCGATCGCGGCTTTGGCTTGCCTTCCTCGCGCCCTGGCACGTTCTCCTCGCCTTGCCTTTTTGGTATGTCAAGTCCCTGCTGGATTTTGTCTGAAGGATGTTATTTTGTTACGATCAGGTATTCTGTTATTCTAGAGAAAGAGCGAGCGCTTTCTTTTCCTCTCCTTTTTCTTTTTCCTTTTTTTTTTTTTTTCTGGGTTGTTTTTCGCCCTTTCTTTTCTTTCTTCCCTTCTCTCTCTCTCCTGCTTTGGCTGCCCCTTGGGTGGCTCTCACTTTTGTGTTTACTGAGTGCGTCCCTTTGGTCGGGGCGAAGGGACCGTCTGCCTCGCTGCCCGCTGCTACCGGCTGCTGCCCCACGAGCGAGGAGACAAGCACAGCGCTCCGGCTTTTATACCTTTTATACCCCCCCCGCAATGGGCATGCTCTCCCGGCGAGCACCAGCCCGGCCACGCAGCCAATAATGTTGCAGAGCGGTCTAACCCCCTCTCTTCCCTCCCTCCCTTCCTTTCTTCCCTCCTTCTCCCTTGTAACCCTCCGGAGTCCAGCTCGGGAGGGAAGAGGGGACAGAAAGTTTTTGCCGCACGGTTTCTTTGCGTGCTGCTACCCGGGATGGGAGCTTTACCCCGTCTGCCGGCCCCGGGTGGGAGGGGGGCTTCGCGCATCCGCGGCCGCCCCGCAGGTGAGGGGAAGAGCTGTAGAGCCGCACCCCGAGCCCCTGCCCAAAATACCGGGGGGCACCCCCTGCACACCTCTCGCTGCGAGGCGGCGAGCCCCGAGTCCCGGCGGGATGGCAGAGGGGAGATCACCCGGTCCGTCCTCTCTCGGGTGCCCCTCTAGGTGCGCACGGGCACAGGTGTCGGCGCCGGCCGCCGAAGGGCTCGGAGGAGCTCCCCGGCAATGGCACGGGCATTCCCGCCCGGCCGCCGTGCCTGCGCCGCTGCGGGCAGCGAGCCCCGCCTGGGCGGCAGCGAGCCCCCGCGGCCACCCCTGCGTGTCCGTGCGGACAACATGGACGCTGCCCCTCCGCACTCGGATCTTGCACCTCGCAGAGCGCCTTCCCGCCGCGGTTCCCGCTGGCTGGGTCGCCTCTGCTTCCCGCCGGCCGTTGCAGGCGGGCACTGCTGCCTCTAAGCCAAAGGGACTTTTCCCAGGCTTTGCTGTGCGTGTGCAGCAGCGCGGGCAGAACGCGCTCCCGCTGCTCCGCGCTGCTGCGCGGCAGGCACACCGGGCTGCATCGGCTCCCGAAGCTCTGCCTTCCAAGGGGAAGGAACCCCGCTGGCTTTCAAAGGCAGCCCCCAGGCAGCCTCCGCTGCCCCGGAGAGTGCCCCTCTGCGGGGCCACGCGTATCAGGCTGCGCCACAGGCGCGCACCCTCGTTGGAGCGGAGAGGAGCAGGGCTACCTGAGACCTGGACGGCGGGTTGGCCCACCTCAGGTAGCGCTTGCCATAGCTAGTGGTGCGAAAGGGCAAGGATGCAGCAGTCCTCACCCCAGCATGAAATAAAAAACCCTTTTTTTTTTTTTTTTTTTGAGTTTGTACTTTATTTTTCTCTCCAAGGATCGGAGGTTTGCTTCATCTCTCAGCAGTCAGAATTGCCCTAAAGGTGCCCAAGAAAACGTGGGCAGGATTATCCTTTCTCACTAGGCTTTGGGCATCCCTTCCTTTCCTCCCTAGCATCCTTCTGTTTGCTGTGCTGTTCTCTGGGATGTGTCGCTGCACATCACACCCAGCAGTCCCGGTGTCAGGGCTCTAAGCTGCAACCGAAACATCGGCACATCTGGGAGATGCTGAGGAAGCGGTTCCGTGTACATCACACTCAACCACAGGCATCAATTCTCAGTTCCTACGCTGATATTTAAACATGTAAAGAAGTGACCTGGCCGTCAACGAGACTGAGCATCTGCCGGTGTGTGCCAGGGCTCCAGATTTCTCCTTACCTTGGGCTTTTGGAGTTTCTCCTAGATGCCTAGGACTTAGTAAATCCGAGTTGTGGGTCCTCGCAAACTGCTCAGCAGAGGTGGTCTTAACAAAGAGCAAGCCACCTTTTCCTCCCTGCAAAAGCAGAACCCCATCAAAGGAAAGGACCCAACCTTGGCAGGGGGGGTCAGCAGGGCTGTAAGCTACTGTTAATAGCTGAAGGAGCCCTGCTCCCTTCCCCCAGCTCACCACAAGGACCTCCTGAGAGTAGACAAAAGAAAGCTTGGAGGGTTAATCTCCCTGAGAAAAACAAGTGATTTTCCAGTAAACAACTGCAATAGCAAACAATGGGGGTGAAAAATAGCGATCATAAAAAAGTCGGTTTGGAGGAAGAGGCGACCCAGTAAGAGAGGTGTCCTTTGGCTGGGGGAAAAACACGGCAGCAGTTTGATGAAGATTCAGCAGCAGCAGCAGCAGCCGCCACAGCAAAATAAACCCCACAAGTTGCCACTGGATCTACTTGTGTTTGTGCCTTTTGATCTTTTAATTGCTTCTTAGTTATCCTTCAGTGCAAATAAATAGTGCATTGTGTCAAGAAAGAGGAGGGGGGCGGGGAAGGGAAGAAAGAGACACAAAAGAAAGAGCTGTCTCCCAGAAGAGAAAAGGAACAGGTTCTTTCCCCCCACCTTTAAAGGAGTGAATATATCTGTATTGGGGGGGGGGGGGGGGGGGGGGGAGAGGAAGGGGATAGGATTAGAAATCAAAGAGAAATTGGAGAGAAGCACATTAAGCCTCAGGCATCCTTACAGTAGGAAGGAAAGAGTGAGGTGGTAAAACCCTCGGGGAGTTTATTCGGTGAGTTATGAGAGGATCCACGAGTGTAATATTGTTAAAGGTCAGCCGAAACCTAATTTAAACTAGGGATGTGTGACCTCCGCCCTTCATTTAATACAGTCATAAGGAACATTACACTGCAGATAGCTGGAACAATAGATGCCTCCACCCCAAACTCCAGCCCTTGGCATTGCCTGCGAGGAGGGCCGGCAATGGGGAGCAGGAGAAGGACCAATAAAGCCAAGGACGCAGCAAACCTGAAGGCAGGGAGGCAGAAAGAGAGGGATAGAAAGGCCTCTAGAGCACAGCACTGACCACCAAAGGTCTTGCAAAATCCCAGGAAGCATTTCGGTTTGAAAATGGATGGGGCTGCAGCAAAGCATCCCCTGAACACATTGAAAATACAGTAAAAATAAACCACTGCCTCTTGCATTTGTCTGACCTCTGGTCATCAGTGCAGCTCAGGAGAGAAATTACAGTTGTGGGTTCCCATTAAATTTTCAAGGAGCGAGGACAATGTTCACAAAGCAAAGTCAACCAAAGTAAGCTGAAACGAAGTGAAGCTAAAGACAGAGCTGAAATAAAAGCAATATCTGAAAGGTGTCCTGGAACGACATGGGGATGTCAGGGACTCAGAGGGGAAGCCTCTGCTGCAGCAGCAGCTCGGCAGCGCTGGGGCAGACTGCAAAGCCTCCTGGCGGCACTGCCCATCTGAGCTGATCAAAGCGTCTCGTGGGTGGCCACCAACACGTGGCGTTGGGCCGGAAAGCTTCCAGGGAAAGGGGGAAAAACCGGAAAGCTTGGGCCGGCCTGGACCTCGCAGACAGGGATGCGTGCTTCAGCAAAGGCAGAGGAATGTAAATAACTGCAGAAATGCAGTGGTCCAGGGCCAGGATGGATGTTAGAGGTGCTGCTAGGGAGGTGAGCCAAGCAGATACCTTCGGGGAAGGGAGCATTTACATGACTTTTCCCTTCCTCTCCCACACAGAATCCAAAGAGAGAAGAGGTCACCTAATCCCAGCCCAACCAAGACACCCTGCGACGCTGGTTTGGTTTATTTCACAATTACAGCCCAAATGACCAGGTGGGCAGAGCGGGGGTTTGCAGTACGTGGTTCAGGTGCTGTGCAGTGCCTGCAGCACTACAGAGGTACCCCTGTTTGTGTTCTCACATGTCCCCCTAAATCCTCCTGTGTCAAGAGTGAGGACAGCCAGGAGAAACCAGACTGCTTTACTGACATGCCCCACAGGTCTGGGTTGAGATGTCCAAGATGAGCCAAAAGGAAGGTGAGGGTGGGCTGTGGGTCACTGAGGACTAGAAGCCGTCATCCATAGTGAGAGTGGAGGGGGATTAGCCAGAGTCCTACATGCAGCTGTTTAATGGCTGAGGAGTAACCGTGCTTGGCCCAGGGCATCTTTCAGTGGCTTTAAGAAAGTGATACCTTTTGCTTTGTACAACCCAGAAACCTGACAATAACACCGTGTCCTTGCATGCTGAGATATATTGATCCTGGGCCACACTAAACTGTTGGAAAGGGAAAGATTCACTGGCAAAGGGGGATGTGATATATGGAAGGTCCCTGCAGAAAAACTGAAGTCAAAGAACTGAGTGAGAGAAGTAATTCACCTGGGGCCTCTGGTCAACGAGGAACAAACAAAAGCAGAAGCTGGGCAGGTCTGTTTTAAGACTCCTGGCACCCCTGGGTAGTAAGAACATTTTGAGGCCATGCTCCCAGCCCGGAGGGTTTCTGCTGCAGGATTGTTTTATGGGCAGTAAAAAAGCCACTTGCCCTAAGGCATCAGCAGGGCATCTTTTTTGGCATGTTCAGAGAGAAAGAGGGACTCTTATATCAACTCCTGTCCAGATCTACCGATGCCTTGGAGCACTTACTGGACTAAGGTGTTCAGGAGAGGTGTTGACATTTGCTTCCTGAGGACCTGGAGGTTGCTGAGCAAAGCAAAAATGAAGTTATTCCACCATAAGTTATTGCGCCGTGCCAGAGGAATTTGTGACAGTGGTAAAAGGCACTGTCAGTGAAAACAGGGTAGTGTTTTCACCCCTGTTTATATGGAGGACAAACTATGCATTTTTTTATGGGCTGGACAGACTTGATATTCCTGTAATGTCTTTTAAAATTCAATGTCCCCAGTGACTAGAGAAAAGCTCCAGTGTGAGCAGCCTCACATGGCTCAAGAGGCTGTGGGAAGGATCATGTGGGGTAGAGAGGTGTCCCTGTGGCCAAGTGTGAGGGAGGAATTGAAAAAGCACCAAGGATGTTCAGTGAGTGGAGCTCAGTAGGTCTGTTTGTTGGGATGCTGTCTGCAGCCTGGCCCAGAAGGAGGAGGACAAGGGGTGCTGGGGTCAGATGATCCCAGAAAGGGAGAAAAGTGTCTCCCTTCGCCCCATCATCTGTGGAACAGCAAACATCTCTTGGTTATCCTTGGTTGCCAAAGAGGACTCCAGCTCAGCTTAACAGCTTCACAAAAGGAATTTCCAAGAAGGGTAGAATAGGGTCAAAAAGGAGAAATGCCTGCCCTCACCCCAGCTTCTTTTATTGCAGAGAGAACCCAGAAGGCTCAAAGTTTTGTCTGATTATTTATGTCAAAAATGTGCAACAAACAGAGTAGCAGAGAAATAAGATGTGTCTGTGCCTATATTAACAGCTAAGCACATCACCATTTCCTGTTTTCCTTTTTTTTTTAAGCATTGCCATCAAAATACCCATTGGAATGTCATGGGGAAGAAGTGGTCCAAGATTGTTTAATGACCAATAAAAGCTCCGGCAGGTACAATTAGTTCTTCCAAGCACCAGGGGATGAAGCTGGCTCTTTACAGCATTGTACAAATATGGGTCTGTCCACAGAGCAAGCTCAGAGTCAAAACATCCTGCAAGTGAAACATGTTACAGGAGACAGCAGGAAACCCTTTGGACCAGGAGTTCTTTGGGGTGATGACAGTGACCCATCACTGTGTCCCTGCGAGGATGGCCCGATGAGAATGTTCTGGGAAGGCAGCTCTGCTGGGAGGCATCCCTGTGACTCCCAGGGAGGAGCTGAGCAGTGAGAAGGTGGTGTGCAGGGATGCCACCTGCCTCTGAGCAGGAGTACACCATGTCCTCTCAGGGTGTCTGTGTCTCATCTTCCAGCAAGGCACCCTCATACACTTTGCTCTGTTTGCACTTGGAAAACTCAGGGATCACCCTTAAAAATGTTTTATCCTGCTCACAGGAGTATCAGTATGAACTGGTCAGTCTGGCTGCATATTGCTGGATCCATGAGAGAAAACAAGTGAGCTTTTAGTAAGGTCTTTCCCAAAAAATGAGACACAGCAGCTGTTTCTGAGATCCTCTCCAGCAGCTCCAGCAGAACAGCCATCACTGGATGGCTGATAGCAACCCAGTAATGGGCCATGCCAGAGGTGATTGCAGTCCTTATGTGCACCAGTATTGCCTTGGTGCAGCTTCTTGAAGAGCTTCCCCCTGGCCTTGTTGTCCTGAGGGTTGTAAATCCCACCCTGATCACCTGGCAACCAGCTCAGAAAAGCTGCCCAGGTGATCAGGGTGGGATTTACAACCCTCAGCCCCAATGCAGCTCATGCACCTCAGATGCACCCTTGAGAGGTGCATGGTTTGAGCACCCTTTCAATACTCCCCAGAAAATCAGACACAAGAGCCAGCTGCAAACCCCACCATGGAATGGGTTATTTTTCCAAGTGCCCAAGGGAGCTGGTGGCATGGAGCACGGAGGGTGATGCATTTTAGACAATATATGTGGGGCCCTTATTTGCCACAGAGAGGTGGAGTGGTGCAGATATGTCTCTGTTGTGTAATTAATGGCTTTAAAAAAAAAAAAACCTGAGCCTGTTGGCTAAGCCCAAATACCTCTGAGGGGTTCTGGAATCCCAGCTATGTATCTTTCAGGCGTTTCTTCTTTTTTTTTTTTTTCTTTTTTCCCCTTTCTTTTTGGATTGCTGCTGTGCTTCAGTGCTGGTCTTTGTTTGCAGCTCTCATTGTCTTCATTATTGTGGCAGCATCTCCTCCAGGCCAGGGCTTCACACCTTATCAGGGATCACTTCTTCAGGCCAGGGCTTTTTGGGCAGGATAAATGTGCTGCCAGGCCTAGCAACTGATGCCTTCATATCTGAGCTGAGCAGTGAAGACCCCAAAGTAAGATGTGGGGCTGGGGTCCCATGGGCAGGTGGCTGTGGGCATGGGGACAAGGGGCAGAATGGGGCTCATAGAGAGCCTTCCTCTGCCACTGCATCCACACATCACCCTGGGCATGCCACTTAATTTCCCTCCGGTTTTCATCCCCATGCACCAGTTCATGGCAGGGATGAGTCTGTTGTTGTTGTTTGTCGCTGCCTTTGAGGCTGGGATTTCCAGCACCCACAGCTGGCAGGGGCTGTAGGGGAGTTTGCAATAACTGACAGCCTCACCTCATTCCCATTCCCGATCCAGGCGGCACAGGAACACCCTGTGCCCACCCATGCTGCCAGTGTCCCCTCCAGAGCGCACTGCCCTTGCCCAGGGTGATGGATGCCCACTGGGGAGGGAGGAGGTGTGAACAATTTGTTTTCTTACTTAAACAGAACTCTCTCTCATAATCATAGTGAAGAAGAGGAGGCAACAGCTCTTGGCAAAGCAACTCACACTAAGTGCACTTCACTAGAAATGTTTATATTCTGCTGCTGAAAAATTCACTGAGCATGGCAATAGTGTGGCGTGGTGCTGGCAGAGCCAAGCTGGCTATTGTGCCCTGAGCCAGGTCCCAGCCAGGGTGGGCCTGGGGGTGCCACCAGCTCACAGCTATTTCGCCTTCAAGGACAGGTGTATAGCTGGGGTTGGCATCTCTCATTAGTGTCACAAAGCAAGTAGGTATAACACAGTCCTGTGTGATGGAGAGGAGGGCTTTTTATGGTGCCAGCTGTGTTTCAGAAAGGCTCTGGTGAGAGAGGCAAGGATTTTCCCGAGATCCCAGCACTTCTGGAGCAGGAGACCTCACACAGGGTAGGACCCTTGAGACTGCTAAGCTAATTACTCATTGCTTGGAAGGTAACCTCCCCAAAAACCTCATGCATGTAAGCTTTTCAAAACAGCAGGTGGTATGCTTGCGTAGCACGTGCAGGCGTGTGTGTGTGAGTGTGTGAGTGTGTGTGTGAGTGTGCGAGTGTGTGTGTGTGAGTATGTCTGTCCAAATGTATTTTTGGGCTGAGGGGGAAGCGACTGCTTGTCTGAGTAGGTAGAGCCAAATGGCAGGTGATTCAGATGCTACCCCCTGTTTCCGGCACCACTCCGGTGCTGTCACTTGAGTCCCCGTCTCTTCATCAGCCAGAGATAACAGGCTCCAGAGAGGCCTTCTGTGAAGCCAGCATGCAAAGGGTTAACTGAATTCCCAAGGCAGGTGGGAGCTCAAGTCAGACTGGGTGATATCGCAGACATGTTATTTGAAAAGCTAAGAAATTGTGGAATTCCTCACCTAATCCAACTTCCCCACAGTTTAAAGAAAACTGCAGTGAAAGATATCACCACAGCCAAGGGAGACCCCCCACGAACGAACGTTTCCCTGCATAATCCGTGTGTGATACAGGCTCCTTTTCCCTGCATAATCCATGTGTGATACAGGCTCCTTTTCCCTGCATAATCCATGTGTGATACAGGCTCTGTCAGCCACCTCCCGTGGCGCTGGGATCCTAACCTCTGCTGTGTTCCCTGCCGAGCTCATGGGATGCACACCCTCGGGGCCTGACCTGTATGAGCTGGAGGTGACTCCCTGCCTGCCTGTGGCACTGCTGGTGTGCAAGGCCCTCCCTAGGCCTGTGACAGCCCTTCTGCCTTTATCTGAGCCCGTTGCAAAGGCGTGCTGATGAGGCAGTGAGAGCAGAGAGTAATTGAAACACCTGCATCAGCAAATGTTCAATGAGACAACACAAAACTTACTGGAAATAATGCTTTTGACTTCAGCTGGTCCCAGTTTAGGGCATCCCTAATTATGAGAGGTGGCTGTAGTGAGCCCTTGTTGCTATGCAAATACCTGGACATATCTAATGATCAGCAAGTGTAATGGCAATAATGGAAATCGTGTCCCTATTCCAAATCTGCCACCTTGCCGCCCTTCATTTCTCCAGGTGGGTCTCTTGCTGAGCCATCTCAGTCCACCAGGTAGATCTTCATGCCAAAGAAATTTTTGTTTCACCCGAAAGTATGTTGCAGAGATTTTTGTTTAGTTTTTTTTTTTTTTTGCATTAAAGGCAACCATTTCAAATATGTAGAGATCACACGGGTGTTTTTTAGTCAAAACAAGCACAGTAACCACAAGAGGTGCCAGACTGGAACAATCTCTTCTCCATGAACCTAATCCAAAGCAGAAAAAAAATAAAAATATGTTTTCCAGAGATAGAATGAATTCCTTTGTCTCTACACGTGATAGAAGGAGAGAGAAAAGTCCTGCAATGGGTAGCAGGCATCCCCTTTCCTTTTAGAGGAAATTTGCTCTCCCTCCAAGAAATCCCAGTGACCAAGGTGGGGAATTATTTCTGGCCAGACCTGCTGGGTCCCCCTCGGGGCTCCTGTCATTGGAGATGATGAGTGCCTGCATCTGCTGATTCCTATGAGCTGCTTTGGGATCCCTTTCTGGGGGAACCTCACTGTTTCCAGTGAGTCAGCCCAGGGGCTTTGGGCTCATTTGGGCAGGCTGAGTACTACCCTCACTCACTAATTAATGAGCATCATTTGTCTGAGTCACTGGGGTGTTTCAACAGCTCCCATGCCAATCCACTGAGACCCCACTCACGTAGGTCCTACCTGCTCTGAGCCAGAGCTGTCTTGGGGAGGCTGATATCTCTGGGGATGCCTCACTGATCCCCCCACATGCAGCAGTGCAGTTGGGGTGCAAACCCACTCTGGGCTGATGCTTCGTGGCCGCTTTCTGCCACCCACGGCCGCCCTCGCGTTCCCAGAGACCCACATGAGAGCAGTAATAGCACTGCCGGGGCACACGGAGTAAAGGATGACTCACTGCTAAGCCTTTGCTCCCACCTTCGGGAGGCAACCAGATAGGGAGTAATCTCCTGGGGAAGGGGGGTGGAATTTAAGTCAGACTGGTTTTTTTTCCTGAAAACCTTTCATTTAGTCTAAACAACCAGCTTGGGATGTTGGCACTTGGCTTTTAAATTAGGCATGCTTTTCTGGGCATGATTCTGCCAGGATGGCCATGGCTGAAGCCAGGTTCTGGTCATCAGAGTGGAAACAGCCCCAGATCCCTGCAATAAAATGGAAAACAGCCCTTGAGCTTCAGTAACTGCTTTGAAGGTTTGCCCTGGCTGATGGGTAACCCATGGGGGTGAGATCCAGGGAAGGGTGATAGTTTGCAAGTGGGCTACGTGACCTGCACAAGGCCACCGAGAAAGCTGGGGCTGAGGAAGGCACTCACACCATGCTTGGAGGGTTTTGGTGGAGGTTCCCATCTTGTGGGCTGCTCTTATCCCTGCCACTACCACATGGCTCCTGGTCACCAACATGCCAGCCTCTGTCCTACCTCTCTCTGCCCACTGGTTTCCAGCACCAGGATTGATCCCATGCTGCTTTTGCAAGACCATCTGACGGGGGCAAGGATCTCCTGAGGTCTTAAGCCCAGGTGGTGGATGGAGCTCTCTTGCAGGCTGCAGCATCTCTGCATCCCAAATCCAGCTGTTCCTGGCAGAATTAGGTGTGGGGTGGGAGGCGGAGGTGCAGGAGGCTGCAAGAGCCACTCAGACCAAACACTTCACTTGGTTCAACCTGGCTGTGCTCTGCCTGGCTCCAATGTTCAACACCTGCCTGAGGAGACACTGCTGACACACATTTACCCAAACAGCATCTGCTTTCCCACCTGCCTCTTCTCTGGCATGGCTCACAGCAGAGGTTATGGGGAGCCAGCCTCCCAGACACAGCCTTTCTTTCATAATGCAAGCTGCTCCAGGGCTCTCTGACAGACAACCCTAGCCCCCACGGGCTGTTCCTGAGCTCTGCCACCCTGCTGCTCTCTGTGACTTTGTCAGGAAGGTAAAGCAAAGCATGCAAGCCCCAGCTCCCAGATGGAGTGGGGAAGAACAGCTCAGCTATGAAGCTGGGAGACCTGCAGCCCTGATGAGAAGTTTCTGTCGGGAAAGCCCTGACTGTGCCCCAGTGAGTGCCCACATCTCTGCTGGGCTGCCCAGAGGATGCTCTCTTTGGCATTCAGATATAAAATCTGAATAAAATCGTTGGCAGCACAGGTTGCAGGGGCAGGGTGTGGCAGTCAAGGGGAAAGGCCCCACACCAAAGCTCCCACCTCTCTGCAGGATGGAGTTTCCTCCTGCTTCTGCACCAGGCATCAGGTGTTGTCAAAAAGGGTATTTGCAGTAGCACATGTGGAGGATATTACCATCTAAGACTGATTTTAGAGGGCTGTTCATATATAAAATGGATTTTCTGACAGCGTGGTTGTTCTTGCTGATTTTGAGTTAATAATAATAAAAGTCCAAATGAATCACTGCTTGAGCCATTTTGCATTACCTTTTTTTTCCCCTATTCCTTCATTGAACCTATCACAGGACTTGCCCTTCCATCTTCATGAAGGCTTCCCAGTCCCAGTTTGCTGTGAATGAGACAGGCTCAGCTTTTGAAGGAGTCATCCACACCACAAGCAAGTGCTGTCTTTCCTCTCAGACTTATTTTGAGTAACTATAAGCTGAAAATACCATGCTGTCTTGGGTCAAGGCAGCTCCACCTAAAAGTGGGACCAACTCACTGCACATGACAGAGTTGAGGGACAATGTCTTCTGCAGAGCTGCATGAGATTTATCCTGACCAGGGAGGAAGATTGAATTGGAAAGCAACTGCAGGAAGGAGGGAACATTTCCTTCCTATGGATTTATTCTCCTCATTTGATCTGGGCTGGTGGCAGGGTTCACTGCCACATCTCAGCTGTGATGGGGTATATCTGCAAAAGGGGAGGGTTTCAAGCAGAGACATTCCCTGGCCTTGGCTCAGTTTGTTGGCTCTGTTCCACTGAACATGTGTCACCTCCATTGATTCAAACCCTACAAACCTTTCCTGCTGACAGCTGGACTGTCCCTCTGAGTAGCTGCCTCTGGCCCACCAAACACCACTCCAGTCCAGATGGGCTTAACTTCACCTTCTAGGCATTAAATCTCAGAAGGCATTTGGCCACTGTGCACCATCAGGACCCTTCTCAGAACCACCACTTTGGTTGCCACCAAGTCTCTCTCAACATTTTTCTTCAGATATGTAGGGCAAGCTTCCTTGCTCTCCAGTAGAAAAGCAGGTTTCAGGCAGGTCAGGTCATTCCTGGTGCTCTTTTCTGCTTCTTCCCCCAGCTCCCTTTCATCCCTGATGTATTTAGTGGTGCAAATGTGTCCCATTGTCTTTTATCAGGCTTGCAGCAGGGTTTGCATGCAGTGTTAATCAGCCCACGGTGGGGCTCACCGTGCACAACACCTTCCCAACACTCAGCGCTAGGCTTTCCCCACTTAAACCTCACCCTGAAAGTGATTTAATGGCATTTATCTCATCCACATCAGAATCCCCTCATGGGCTTGTCCTAACACAATCCAGAGACACCTGACTTCATTACATTGCTTTTAGTTATTGATCTGCTTAGAGATGAGTTGCAAAATTGCCCATTGGTGCTTGAAAGGCCTTCATTTAAAAATCTGGGGAATCCACACAGTTAGGAAAGGACCAGGCATGAGTCTTTGATGGTGTGCATTTGGGAAACTAATTATATTTCTAATATTGTGTGTGAGTGGAGAGCCCCCGCCACCACTGAGACATTTCCTGGAGAATAATTTAAGAGACTGTTACAGATATTGCCCGATGTTAAGTCTTTAATTCACTAAACTAATATAAATTGCTCTGTTCGGCCTAAAATCAAATGAAGATCTGCTTAAAATATTCATTTGGTGGGCAGAGTCAAGCCTAAGCTTCCCACAACTCCCAGCCCACAGACTGCCTCCTGATTCCAGCACCTCTGTGAGGCACAGGGACAATTGCTTTGGAAATAAAATGCTGTGGGGATGGCTCCTTACTAATTGAGATGCAGCAATGACTTCATTTGGAAAGCCCAGAGCCCAAAGTTAAGAGCCCATAGCCAGAACTGAATAAATGGGGGAATTTCACTTGGCAGTTTAGAACAGGTTCTGCAAAATTCCTCGAGTCAAAGAGGCTCAAGCATTGTGTTCTCTCATGGATCTTCATCTCTGGCTCATCCAGTACCCGAGGTTTCCAGGAGGGTTCATTTCCAGGCAGATCCATTTCCCCATCCTCTCAGAGCTGAGCCTCACCAGGCTGGCAGCTGAGCCAGGGAGAAGCTTTGTTTCAGCACCCCATCGCTCCCGCCTTGGGTTCAGTACGTTTTCTCGGCACTTCCCAAGCTGTCCCTGTGCATCCTGAAGCTCTGAGCACTCCCTCTGCTGGCTGTAGCCTCATTCCATAACCCTCATTCGGGCCTCATCCCCCGTGAGGAGGTGCTGGCTGGGCTAGTGGCTGTCCCCAGCAGCAGAATAGCTGCTCAAAGCTGCATCATGGCCAAGGATGAGGACCAGGATCCCATAAAATGTGATGTGTGGGAGTGAGGATTTGAGCACCAGTCCTGTGGCAAAGCTGGGTGGGGAGATGTCCCAGTTTGGAACTGCAGTGTTTCATTCAGGACACGTATCTGTGCTCTGGCAGCCCTTCAGTGCCAGTGCCACAACAGCCCAAGGTGTTGCTGCACAGCACAGGCTCTTTGCAGCTGAAGACCTAAATTATTGCAGACCTAAACCTTGGTCTGCTCAAAAAGGTGATTTGTGACTTGAAAGCACAGGCCCATGCAACCCAAAACGGGTCATGGGTCTCTGCTGTCTCAGTGGAAATATTGGGCAGAGTGCACAGAAAGGAGGTGGGCTGCAGGCTGAACTGGTGCTGAGGGTGCCCTGGGCTGTGAGAGCCAGGCTGGAGGTCCCAGCTCCAAGGAGGTTCAGAAAGGCAACCAAAATCTCCCTTGAAGGAAAACGACCTTTAAACAAAGAGAAGAGCAAGAGCAGCATCGGCGACACAGCCCATCCCCGCTGCAGGTCTCCGGCCATGCCGGGAGCAGCCTGTGGGTTCACAGGCAGGTTGTTTCCATTGCTCCAGCCATCTCCTGGCTGCCCCAACTCTGCTGGTGCCATGGCCTCGGTGCAAAGTCTTACTCCAGCATCTCCAGGGAGTTTTTCTCCAGCACGATCTGTAAGTATCAGTTTTTCTCCCCTATATTTGCGGGTCCCCGGTGCCCGTGCCACCGTGCCCTGCCCTGGATGGTGGTGCCAGGCAGCTGCAGGCAGGGGTGCGGATCCAGCTGTGGGCTGACCTGCGCTCCATCCCCTGGCAGCAGCCGGGACTGCAGGAGAAGGGAAAGCCGTCGCAGGAATCCGGCTTTAACAGATTCCCAACATTTTTGCGTTGCCCTATGTCAGTGACAGAGCCACGGGTAATTGCTTTGCTCTGAACAGATATGTGAAACCTCGGGATCTTTTCCAGGTTGTGAGCACTGTGAAGCCCAACAGGAGAGGATGAATTCCTCAGGAAAGGTTCCAGAAACTAAAACTGCACACAGGCTAAAGGGAGAACTTGGGATGTCAAAGTCTTTTTGGAGATGAAGGAGGCCGTGATGTGAGGTTTGCGAGGAACAAGGCAACTGGCTTGGAAGTTGCTCCCAGTCCTGTCTTCTTAAATGGGATGCATAGAGAAATGGGGCAGTTAAAGCAACAGCTCCACAGGGTGAGGAAGGGCAAGCATCCTGAGAATGATATGCAGGCTCTGTAGTCAAAACCATAAAGGAAAAATGGGCATGATGTCAGTGCTCAGTGCTGCTCACTGTTCCTGAGGTGAGGTCAGGGATCTTTCAGGGCAAAGGAGCTGCTGCTGGAGGAGTGCCTAACAAGAGGGACTTCAGCCCTTGGTGGTCCTCCCCCAGTCTTAAGGCATAAGCCAGGCTGAGCCAGATGACCCCTCTGCAGCCTGGATGCAGGGACTGAAGGGTGACCTCATCCCCTCCCTGTCACGGCTCCCACACCTGAGAGAAGCGCCCATGGTTTGGTGAACCAAAATGCCACAGGAGCACAGGTTTGCACATTGACCACCTGCCTCAGAACATCTGCACCAGGACTAGGACTGAAAAATAACCTCTCCACACTTCATCAGAATTTCATGGGGACAGAGTTTTTTTCCTTATTTGGTGTTGAAATGCATTATTTTCAGACGAGGTGCCAGCTTTTGGAAAAAAATGTGGCCAGGTTTGGGCTGCAGGAGAGGAGCAGGCTGTGGTGTGCAGCCTGGATGTGCTTTGACTTTTTCACTTGGTGATTTCTTTTTCTTGCCACTGAAATCAGTAGAAACCCAGGGGCCAAGATGGCATTTTTTTGGGATAAGTTTTAAAAATCTCCCAAAACACATAGGAAAAGCTTGAAACTTGGGTGTGCAAGACCCACTGGGAGGGAAGTCTGCAGAGCCAGGACCCTGCTGGGTCTCAGACTCCAAAGTGGAGGAGGTTTCTGATAAGGGGAAAAAAGAGTAGAATTTTTTCCATTGAAACTTCCACAGAATGGTTTCTCGTCAGTATAGGGTGGGTGGTGTCATTTATACTTGATTTTCCGTTTTCTGATTAGAAAAGAGGAAGCTGCATTATTTTCTGACAAAAAGTTACATTTCAGAAGTTGGCAGTTATGTAAAACATCCCCACTGCCAAAATCCAGCATTACAAAGCCCAAACGACAACAAATGACAACAACCTGGAAATCAAAAGCCTAATTTATTTCTGTTACCCATTTTCTTCCAAAATCTGAAAACATTTGTGGGAAATTTTTCTGTGAGCAACCACATGCATTCTGGAGATCCTGGCATTCCTGGCACGTACCAGGCATGAAAAACATAAATAAATAAAGTGGTATTTTGGCTGTCTCTTTTCAGGAACAGAAAGGAGGTTGGAGGAGTTCAGGAGGTTTGTCCACCTTTTCTTGACAGTCCTGCAGATGACTGGGAATGGAGGGAAAGGATTGAGGGATGGGAGGAAATGATTGAGGCTCAGATCATTTCCTTGTGTGCTCCTACGGGCTTGCTTTGCTTCCCGTTATTGTCCTGGATCTGCCCCTGCCTGCTCTGCCCGACAGGACTGGGGGGCATGTGAGAGTCAGCCTGGCATTGGGCTTGGAAAAAAACAGCCTCCCTCCTCCCCACAGCATGCAGGAATAATTCAGCCAGCGACAATGCACTGGCAGTGACTTTCCAGATCAATTTATAGCCTGACCTAAAGTTTTCTTCCTGCCCGGAGTGAAAGGAGAAGGAAGAAAGACTATTTTTTGTTCAAGATAGGTGTCTTTGGTGAGGTTGGTCTAAACCAGAGTGAATTTGAGGTCTTAACACAGAATCTGCTCAGTGCATGCTTTCCAACTCAAGTCATTGCTGCAAGTCTGTTATTAGGAATCACTCTGCAGATAAGGAGAGATGCTGTAAGCAGGTTTAAAATTTCCCAAAATGCTGATAAGATGGTTAAAAAGAAATAAATCCCAGAATATAGTCTGACTATTTCTTAAAGTGGATCTCTTAAATTCTCAGAGTAACAGAGAGCTCTCTATCTGTAGTTTCCCGGAAAGGAAATAATAGAGTCGGATTAGCTCCGGGAAAGTGGCAGCCTTCCCTTCCTCTCCAGATAAACTGGAACAGCAGAGTCCATCTAGCAGCCTGGAGGACATGATCTGATCCCCAATCACCAGGGACCCAATGGCCAGTGCAGACCCTGCAGAGGCTCCCCTCATTCCCATTTCTGTGCATGTCACTCCCTTTTTCCTGGAAACCGTAGGGCTGCCCTTTTGGATGAGGGTTGGTGCACGTGGCAGACAGGGGCAACTTCGGTCCTTTCTTTTCTAGGCAGTGTTAACAACTCAGCAGCCCAAGGAATTTGCCTTGCAATCCCCTCTGCGGCTCAGCTTTCTATTCTCTATTCAAGAAGCATGAATGAACCAAAGCCTTTATTTGCATTCTCTTCAAATTGCCCTCCACCACGAGCATGAGACCTTTGGAAGTTTGTTGCAAGAGTAGCAGAGCCAAGATATTTTAGTCAGGCATGATGCCCCACCGCTACCGCAAAAATCACTTCAGAGCAACTGCTGAGTCAGAATAAAGGGGACTGGATGCTTTTGCTTCCCAAAGATCACAATGCAAAGCCTGGCAAGAGGAGAAGCAGGGAGGGAGGTCAGTGGATGCGGCATTCCCTGTCCTTGAATCATTTCTCCTGCAGGAATTCATAAGATCTGGCATCTCCCAAGCACATCTGAGAACAGGAAATGGCCTGAGCAAGGGCACAAGGAATTGAGGGAGGCTTTATAAAGAAATTCCATCCTGGACCACCATTAAAGATGTCGGGAAGGATCTTTGGGACACCCACACAAAGGGACACCTTTAGGTGGGGAGGGGCTAAAGCTGCCTGTCCTGCCACAACACAGGGTCAGCAAGCCAGCAGCAGCACGTTTCCAAGCCAGGGAGCCATGTGCTCCATTGTGGAAAATGCATAGGGTTTCTTCCCTGGAGTTCCAGAAAAAGGGGGGAAAGTACCTTTGTTCTCCTTTGGCCTTCACCTTACTGCAGCTTTTAAAAAGTGAAGAGCGGGCCCTTTATGTTATTTTCAGTTCTGGAAAGCAAAAGTGTTTAACTTTTTTTTTTTTTTTTTTAGTCTTTCTACAGTTTTAAAACTGATGCATTATTTTATCCTGCACCTCCTGGAGGGTAGTGTAGCTCACCGTAGGCCACTCATCTCCAGGACAGCTCTCGCTTTGGGGAGCAAGGAAGCAACAGCACCTTCATGTGCTCTGCAGAGAGTCAGACACCTTGGACATGTGGCCATCTGTCCCTCCCTGACGTGGGTGCTCACCTTCTGGAATCTTTCAGCAGAAGCAAAAGCATCCACCCTTGAGCAGCCCAGAGCCTGGTGACGGCTTGTGGTCTTGGGCAACTGGATGCAGAGGATGAAGAGCAGGCACCTAAACCTTCTATGTCCCTTCATTCTTTCAAATCCTGCCTTGCTAAAACCAGTCCGGTCCTGCGGGGTGTGCTGATCCTGATGAATCAACATTTTCCAGCAGAAAAAGTGGCATTTGCAATTTCCCAACAAGTCCTAATTGAGAGCACTCAGAAAAAGCAAACAAACAAAGGATCAGACCAAACAATGGCAGAGGGCAGGAAATGAGCTGGGCATCTCTGAAGAGCTGTCCTCACCCGAGCAGAGCATCGCTGCCAGGGCAGGAGTGCCAGCAGATAAACAGGGCTGTGCCAGATGGAGAAACCACCATGGCTGGATGTCCTTTCCCTCAAGAACATCCAAGCAGACCTGAACATCTGCCTTTTGGATCAGGGTGGTATCTCCTGGATGGATGAGATTGCTCGTGCTTGGCTGCATGCCTGAATATGTTGGTGGCCTTACAATGAGCAATAGCTCTGCTTTTTTTTTCTTCCCTTTTTTTTTTTTTTTTTTTTTTTTTTTTTTTTTTTTTTTTTCCTCCAGTAACACTTGTCCTGACCTCATGGTTCACCAGGATAGGTAGAGGAATTGCTTCTGGGGAGTCCCCTCTAGAAACCACTGGAGCTATACAGTGTGAGGTTTGGTGGGAGCCAAGTAGCTCAGGAACAGAATATATCTTGCTGTGCTTTCATAACCACATGATTTTGGCCTGAAGCTGCTTGTCACAGTTGAAAGCTCTGCTGCTGGGAATATTCAGTGGGGCACAGCAGAAGGGGTGATGGAGAGGGATGAAAAGGTGGTCAGGGAGAGCAGGACTGGCTGAGGAGCACTGCGGCACTGGTGTGGCATCTGTAGGAGGAGGCCACCTTGAGGCAGCTTTTGGCTGCATCAAGGGAATTTGTATGGAAGGTCACCACGGGGAATCATGAGTGCTTTCTGATTTCATTCTTTATGTCTGTATTTTCTTTTCAACAGCTCATCCAGCTGCTCTTCCAGCCTTTCAGTTTGTAGTGGTTTGGCCAGTTTTGTGCTTGTGATAGGATTGGGAGTAATGCATCCTGGCAGGGATGAGATGGCAGCTTCCATCTGTGCAGCTCCACTGGAGGCAGTCGGAACTGGTTTGGGAAATGAGGCTGTTAAAACCACAGGCTCCTCTCAGACCAACTTTCAAAATCTGTCACCAGCAAAATGCAGTCCTGGCTGTTGCTGTCACCTCTGCCAGGCTGAGCCCATCCCACGGAGCCCCTCTGCATGGCTTTCAGCAGACTGCCACGGGAGTCCCTCGGCAGAGGGAACAGAGCCCTTCCCTATGCTCTGGGACACTCTGGCCAGCTGGCACTGCTGGGCAGGTATTCCTCACGGAAAAGAGCAATTCTGGGACCAGATACTTGAAAGAGGTTTGCAGCACCAGGAGCAAGGATACTGCCCAGCACATGGCCAATAGATTCAAAACTCCTTCTTGCATTAAATTCACTATCAGTACATGGCTTGTGATATCCTTGTGAACAACAAGCATACCCCACGGCAGGGGCTCTCCCTGGGCTTCCCAGGAGCACAAGTAGGAGCTAGACACACTTTCTGAATTGGCCATGGTGGTCATCCATGATTTTTTCTGAGTACAATGAATAGGTGACATAATTCTTTGCCTAATCTTTACTGTTTCCATTATGTAGCTGAGGAAGTTCAGTCTCCAGCTGCCTGGCTATATTTGGGCTGTGAACTGCAGGAAGCTGATCAGCATGACATTGTTACAGATGTAATGTTTCCCTAGCAAGAGAAGTCTTGTTTAAACCTCTCTGCCTTCTCCTTCTGGTTCTCCAAGCACTGGGTGTGCCGGATGCTCCATATACCTGCTCCAAAGCTGTGTAATACCCTTCCCTCCCTCATTCCCATGGAGGTCATTTGTGTGGCAGAAGGATAATCTGAAGTGATGGCTGAAAAGTGCTCTACCCAAGCATGGATCCTGACACTCTAAAGCAGACAAAAAGATGTGGACACATGAACCAGCACAGTCCTTCCAAGAGATCCACAACATTTATTCAATTGCTTTGAAGGTGCAGTAGCGTAAGTGCATGTTTCTGCCCGCAGCCCACGAGCTCCCCAGCGCCAGCCCTGCCACTAATTGCAGTAGTTTTCCAGCTGGTAGAGGGAGCAGGTGTTGTGGCAGCATTGCTCAACGATCCCTCGCTTCACTTTCTCAAACTCCTCCTGCTGGAAGGGCAGCTCTCCCAGCTCACCGTGCAAGGGACCGCTCACTGCCAGGGGAGAAGAAGAGAAGTTGAGGGACATCACACGGCACCAGCCCTGGCTCTTGAGCCCTGCAGACACCCCCTTAGCAGGCACCAGATTTTTAATCCAGAGTTGGCTGGAAAATGGGAAGGAAGTTGCACAGGTTTCCCCAGGCTGGTGCTGCTTGTAGCACCCTGTTTTCTCTCCCAAAATAATCCTGTGGTGTCCAGAAGATGCCAAGCTGAGTGACTATTGGCAGTGTGAGGGATAAAGGGATACAGAGGCTTTATTGGGGAAGCTGTGTGGAGAAGAAGAGAAATCCTGAGCCCTCCCTGGGGTGAGCAAGTAGTGAGATGTAAAAATGGGATTGTCTGCTCTATAGAGAAGAGTTTGGGACCGCAGAGCCCTTTAGGCAGTTACCCACTCTTCTGGGAGCCTGGGCAGACAACTGGGATGTTTGTGGGATTGCAGGGACAGTCCAGTTCTAAAGCTGGGTGCATTTCCCAGCTGTTCCTGAACAGCCTGATTCAGTTGGCTGCCTGGATATTGCCCCAAGCTGACAGCAAAAGCATTTGTGTGTGTCTGTGTTCACAGCTGGGGGCAAGTTTTAGAAGCAGTGATAAATTAGGGTATTTGGACACAGATAACACTCAACAGAATGATTATTTGCTGGTGAGAACTTGAAAACTTGTGCACAGATCTGTTCAGGTTTTAGTTGCCCAGTGAAAATATGGAAAATGGCAAATAAATCAGTGAGTTTTTCCTGCAGGAAGAAAAGAGCCCTTAACAGCAAAGAGAAAATGCCTGGAAAGTGAGAATGAGATGTGGTTTCTAGGGCAATACAAGTAGAGTACAAGATACGAAATCCCCAAGCCCCCGAAGCATGAGGCAATGAACAAGGCACAAGAGTAACACAAAATCATTATGCTAGTGTGCTAGAAGGGAAATTTGGGAAAAATTTGGTCCAATGTTAAGTAGAAGAGGAAATAGCTAGTCAAAGTTTTGTGATTTACTTGTCTTCATCCTTCAAGCCAGCTGTGAGCAGACTGTAAACTTAACCAGATTGTGTGACAAAAAGGTGGTGGCTCAGGCAAAAGTGCTGGAATAAAAGGTAGAAAATCCTCAAATACTTGCATTCATGTTGGCACGATTAAAATTCTCTGTACAGTATTTAGGTAGTTTGGCCAATGAAACCTCCAATCCACTTATAGTGAACTCCAGAAATAAATAATAAAAGAATGGAGCAAATGATATCCCGAACAAATCACGGGCAAACCCTCTGCTAGGGCATTATCTTGTTTCACCTTACAAAGACCCCTAAGACTATTTCACAGGGTGGTTACATACAGGAGAGAGAATTGGATATAAATGAAAACAGTATGTGATGGAAAGAGGAATGGTGGGAGAGATGTATTGCAGTCAGGGGATGTTACGTGAAGGTCGATCTTGAAATGAGAGGATTGAAATGGATGCAATTTGCACAGGGGTCTCTTTTTCATCTATTCAAAGTCTTGATTAGAAGCTTGGAAGACAGGATGTTCAATGTGCTTCTCCAGGCCTCACCAGCCAGCAAGGATGTGGACAAATGCATGTTTAGGGATCTAGAAAATATAACCTAGGAAGGCAGTAGGGTTGTGCAGCTGAGGAGAGGTCAAAACTAGACATGGGTACAGTGTTCAAATATTTTGAAAAGCAATCATAAAGATGAAAGAACTAGGCTCTTCCCCCTGTACACTAATGAGAAGACAAGAAATAATTTACAGCAAGGGATGTTCAGGTTAGAAATTGGGAAGAAATCCTCAAGAAGAAGATCAGTTAAGCTTGGGAATGGGCAGCTCCAGAAGGCAGAGGAAGCTTTCTCTCTGGAGGTTTTTATGAACATAGCAGACAAACATGGCTGAGAAATAGAATGGGGACAACAATGGGGATCCTGTCCTGGGGCAGAAAGAGGCTTATTGAGTTCCTCCCGCCTTTATTTTCTATGAATACTCCCAGGCTGGTGTAACAACCACGTAAGGAAATAGACGAGTTTGAGCTTCCAGGCCCAATTCCTTTTGCCTCATAAATCCTCTCTCCCTGCCCACCCTCTCATCTGCCTTTTTAACCTGAAGAGCTTTTCATTGGCAACGTGAGGCTGTTGGTATGCCGAAGGTATTCCTGGCATTCCCCACGGAGGACATTCCTGGTGTCAGTGTCAGAGACAGGCAGATGCTGCATGGGTCAGCCCCACTTACCCAGGGGCTGCTCAACGTCCCGCCGGGCTTTGGGCTGGTAGAAGAAGCCGCGCTCCCCGCAGACCAGGTACAGGGCTTCCACCAGGTGGGAGCCGCAGAGGTGTTGGTTGACAGCGGCGTGGCTGCTCCCGGGGCCCGAGAGGGCCAGCAGGGCCAGGAGGGGCAGCGATCGGATCCAGAGAGCCATGCTGGGCTGGCTGAGGCCTAGGGTTAAGAGGCAGAGCAGACACAGGAAAGTCTAGGAGGTAAAAATAGGTTGTAGTCAAGCATCCTGCATCTTTCAGATCCTCTGGCAAGGAAATGAGACCCAAGTAGGAGATGGACCTTATAGTTTGAGAAGGAAGAGAGTTTTCTGCACCAGGATTTACAAGTGACAGTAAATGACTATTGACTATAACCATAAGTCCATCTCCATGCTCCATCAGCCTCAGGCTCCCTGCTGTCTTGCCTGAAAAGGCTGGTAGAGTCATCCCACCAAGCCCTCACATGCCCTGGAGAGCCAAGGTCAGCAGACACCTTCAGAGGAAAAACCCTCTCTGCCCATTCAGAAGGGGCTGTAATGTGTGATGATGGCCCAAAACCAGCACAATCTCCTCAAAGACCTTTGGAGGCCTCATTTTCTTGGGTCAATGAGCCACAACTGTCACTGCCTGCTTCATCAACTTAAGAAGGCAGGTCTGCACAACAGGTAGAAAGTAAAAGTGAGGCAATCCAACTTACCCTAGAGGCGGCAGCAAAAGGTGGAGAGAAGTTCACTCTGAGGGATGAAGATGGTTGGTAGTGATGTCCCCATTCTCTCTTTCCCATATTTATATGCTTTACGTTAGCCCAAGTGACACAAGAGCTACCAAGAGCCCCTCCTCCTTGATGACACTCCAGCCAAAATTTTTGCTACTTGTGCAAATTAATTTCCCTCTGCATAGCATCCTCAGGTCTTTATGCAAGTCAAGACAGAAGCAACTGTTTGCTGTTTCCATCTCATTTAGTCTGCTCTTTTCACATCCCGGAGCTCTGTCCAAAGCCATCAGTGACCCTTTTAGCAGGAGATAATGGTGCTATTACAGCTGCAATCACTACTAATGACACTAATGCTGGCAATAGACACTGTTGCCATTGAGGTGGTTCAACAGCTGCTCCTAAAATGTAAAATTAAAAGCAAACATGTTAATCTGTTTGATTTTTATCACCTTGGAAAGTATGCAGCAGTGGGACCAAGTGGTTGGTGAAATCATGCTACTGTCAGGTGTTAGGAGAAGGAAAACACATTATTGTGCTCAGGTTCACTGGCCACGCAGTGCTCAGCCAGAGACACGCGTCCATGGCTTGGGCAGGGGGAGGAATAACATCTGCATTTTGCAGGAGACCTTGGGTGGTCGTTTTGGCTCAGCACAGGGCCAGAGTCTGAACATTTGAAACTGTGTAGTGAAAAAAAATAAGCCTTTTTCCCTTCTCCCACTGAAAGGCAGGTTCCCTCTTTACCTGCCCCTTCGCATTCCTGTTTGGGATTAAGCAGAGTAAAGGCTCAGCCTCTGCCATGTGCAGCTGGGAGCTCTGAGCACCTCAGCTCTTCTCGCTGGGGCTCTGTCCAAAATGGGGTCTTCACCACCAAGAAACATTTCTGGTAAATCCCAGTGAAAACCAGGAGATACCTGATTATCTCCATTCTGGCTGCTAAGTTTGCTTTTAAGAGGAGATAGATGGTGGGTCAGCAGTGGCCCACTGGCTTTTATGGGTCTGATTTTGGCAACAGATCTAGCTCTTGCTCTTTTCCACAACATTATACAATTTTTGAGTACCTTTGTGCTTAACTTTTCTGCCACCAATAGCCAACTTGTACTTTATTCTGCTTAAAGCATACTTTCTTTCCCTTTCTCCTTTTTTTTTTTTTCTGCCTGAAAAGGCACATCTTCAATGCTGGGGATGAGATCATCTTGAAACTTCCCATTGCTCCAGCTTTTGAGATTTCAAGTGTTCAGGACCACTGAGTAGGAGACATTTTCATCCGTTTGAAGTCTCTTGCTTGTTTAACTTGGAATAAGCCTGATTCTCCATGCACGGGACAAATCAGAAGGCAGTTCACCGAAATCAACGCAGAGCCTTGAGATTCCAAACAGGCCTTTGATTCCTCCAATAGTCAAAGCAGTTCCATCCATCAACATTTAGGAGGTAGGAAGTGCCATATGCCCCTGTCAGGGCTGTGAGTGTGAAGTATCATATGTTTGCTAAATGACTGTGATTGCAAAAAAGCTCATGAGAAGCGCTAAATCTCTGATGAGCACACAGGGACAGGACCCATTTGCTCAAACGGATGCAAGACAAGGTTATCAGTTACATCCCCTGCCATGTAGGTCTCTCAGCCCCCTGCTAATAAATCCAAGTTGTGATGCTCAACTACAGCTAATAGCATTTCTGCCCAATGTGTAACACTATCTCTGCCTCTCTTCCCCTCAAAAAAGATATTAGATGTACTTGAATGACCTAGTGGTATACCCATGGAGAGGGGCTCAGGTTTCAGCAAGACAGGAGTTCAGGGAATTCACTTACTGAGACCTTCTTACTACTGGGTAAATTAGTGGGGAATTAGCAGCTGCCTAGGATGAAACCTGGCATTTTACCCCAACTAAAGTAGGTTGCCAGAGCCCAGAGCAGAAGTTTTGTCTGACTCATGCTTCCTGCAGAGCAGGGACCTTGCACCTGGAATCTCACACAGAGAGGACACCCCTCAGAATTGCCCTCCAGATCCCCTTGGCAATCATTTGCCTGCAGTTATCAGTCACTGCTGACTGCAGTTTCAACTGCTCCAGGTACAACCGACCTCAGTCAAGTGACTGCCTTGGAAAGGCTCCTGGGCAGGGTGTTCCCCAGGTTAATCACATGCTGAGATTTGCCATCTAGAGCTTTCCTGCTTGAACTTTTGAATGTTACCTGAGCTCACCTGAACTCAAGTTTTACTGACAGAGGGGCTTTGTAAGGAGACTCCTCCATCCACTATTGTCTCCCTTCCAGGCAGCTTCCCTGCTGGACTCTCCCCTTCCCTGAGGCTTACACCACTGATGTCACAAAAGAAGCTGCTTTCTTTTGCTTTGAAAGTGCCATGGTCTTAGCCTGATGCTTCTCTTACTCTGGGCTAGCCAAATCCTGGAGGTAGCTTCAAAAAGCTGGTGGCATTCCTGCAGCATGCCGCAGCCGGGGAAGGGCTGACTGTACCCGAGCGTTCAGGAATTCCTCTTGGCTCACTGTAGTTTGGGTACAGAAGTAAGCCAGAAGATTTATTGGAAGGAAAAAAGATATCATGCTGGCTCAATGTTCAGCACAGGCCAATTTTTTTTTTCCCCAAAAGTTTCCTACTACGATTTTTTTCCCCTTCCAAAATATGATCACTTTGATTATTTATTGGAAAACGTATTTTCTTACCATAAATGGTCCTCTGGAATATGAAAAATGCTAGCAGTCATATAAATGGATATAAAACGGATACAAACTGCGGAAAGTTTTGTCTTAGAGGGAAAAATCCCATGTCAGCAGTGAACTGAGAGAGGGGGCCAACAGGGGAGCCCATTTCTCGATGGAAAAGCTTTTTCTACAGAAAAATCTCCACTTACTCCTTCCAGGCTGGGCTTCCCCATGGCTTTCATGTCATTAGGCAGTGATGAGCCAAGCACTCATCTATTGTTTCAGCTATGCAGGGCTCCTGTGATCCCCCCAGATCCTCAGGTCCACATTGGGCTCACTTGGCTGAAGGGTGAGAGCAGCTGGGTGGGAGTGGGCTGCTCCTGCCCTTCATGCTAAAGCACCTCCAGACGTGACTCAAAACCACCTCCCTTCCTCACATCCCCCCCAAGCCTGAGCAGTTGCATCAGTGGGAACAAGGTTTAGGCAATCCCCAGTGTCATGTAATCGAGTTTTACAGTCTGCTGCCAGCACAATAAAATCTTTACTACTGTAGATGTCTCGCATTTTCAAACCCTGTCCTGAAAAAATAACAAGCCCACTACAGGGAACTAGTTAACAATTACAAGTTTGTGCAAGTCTTAGTGACAGCAAAGGTCAGGGCTGGAGCCAAGTGAGTTCTCAGCACCCAGGGACCCCAAAATACCACCCACATCCCCCTTGCTGCTCTGATGCCCTGTGGCCACTGCCACTGTCCTTCCCACGCCCACGTGTGCATTGTCCCAGAGGAACAGCAGGGATCCACACAGCAGTGACCACAGACTCCTCTTCCCTGTGGGGTGAATTCAGTGGCTTTTGAAGCAAATAGCCCCTGTGCTCATCTGCCCTGTGCCAGCAGCCTGCTGGAACACAGCCCCAGTCACCCTGAGGAATCTGCACTCCCAAGAGCAGGTTTTGGGGGTGACCAGCATCCTTGGTGCTCCCTGTTTCCACCTGGTTTCCAGCTGCATTGCTCCCAGGGACGTGTCCAAGCACGTGCAGAGTGGCACTGGTGTGAGATGAAGGGCAGGGAGGTGAACCTGGTACTGAGGAGGGGGATTAATTCTGGGAGTACTTGCAAAGATGCCTGCAAAGGTATGTTGCCCTGGGGAGAGAAGGGGTGGCTGTAGCAAAGGGTGAGGCCTTGGCTTATCTGGAGTCACACAATGAGAGATGCCCTTGCTTCAGAGGGGGCATTGAGCAAGCAGAGCAGGAGGGTGCCCACTTCCATACAAGTAATCTCAGCTGCTTCCATAAGCTAATGCAGGCAGCCGCCTGGCTGGGGGCCGTGTGAGCCACCCCCACTGCCCACCGGCCACCAGGCTCAAGCAAGGTGCTCCTGCTGAACTGAGGACTTCACAACTTTCCAGGCTCTTCCAGACCGGGGATATTATCCTAATGCATAGAGCACAAAGGATGGGTTTATGAAAGAGCAAGGAGTGTCCCAAAGTTCAGTGTAGCTGAGCAGGTCTGAGCCATCCGTTCCCATCAGCTCCGGGCTGGCTGCAAAGAGCAGAGAGCACTGTGAGCACAGGCACACCCCTGGAGATGCAGCTCACTGGCAGAAGATGCAAATGGCAATTCCAAAGAGACAGTACATTTCCTTAGAGAACAAGGGAGGTTCCCAGGTGTGCTGCAGCTCTGAAAACAGCCTCCTGAGGCTCAAACCCTCTGGCCACCCCTCCTGAGTGCATAATGCCTCTCACAGGGATATGGTGACTTTGGCAAGCCCAGCTCAGCAGGGACCACAGAATTTACAAATCAGTTTGGTTGCACCTTGTTCAAGTCCCACTGGCCTCTGCAGGTTCAAACCTCTCCACAAGTGCAGCTGCCCAAGTAAGCTCAACCAAAATTTAATGATCTCCAGAGTAAAGCTCTCAAAATCTTTCCCATCCATTCTGGGAAGAGCATATGCAAGGTTATAAATAGGGATGGAAAAACCAGCTATGCTTCTTTTAACCCTATGAAAATATTAGCAGCCACATGTTTTTTGAGAAGGTAAAGAAGAAAATAGCACCTAAGAGCTGTTATTAGTTCCTAGAAACAGCTATTAGCAGACACAGCAGAACAAATTAGTTTGTTTATCAATGAGGAGAAGATGAAATCTGTGGCTATTAATGGCCCAAAAGTAATCCTTGGTGGAGATGGAGAAACATTAGAAGAGGTGATGACAACCTGCCAGAGGACAAGTACTGAGAAGCAAAAGTAACAAATAACTTCCACTGAGTGGAGGAGCACTGGAAAAGTAGCCTGATCAGCACCAATCTAAAAATACCCATTTTCAGCACTGATACCGCATCTGTCCTTGTGTCGTCGAGTCCACGAGAACAAAGAGAGGATCTTGACCCAGTCCTCGGGAAACAGCCATGAGGGGAGCCCTTGAGTCTGTCAGGGAGTTTTCTCCAGTGTCCAAAACTGTAGGCACTAAAGTCCCATAGTGCCACCACCATGGCTTCCACAGCAGGTGGCATCACAGGTGCCCCTTGGACCTGGAGAAGCCTTTGGTGAAACAGAGGAGAGGATGACCTGGTCCTTGGTCATGGTGCTGGAAAGGATGGGCAGACACAGAAGAAAGTGCTAAAACTGGGTGCTATAAGCCATCAAAGAATCAAAAGGGTAAGGAGGGAAAAGCCAAAAACAAAGGAATGTTTTTTACTGGCTCAGACAGGATCTCTCCCAGCTGTAAAGTGGTCTCATGGACTGAAAATAAATCATTGTGTCACATACAACTGTTTTTCGCCATTGACCTAAACCCCCATTTTCTCCATGACTTCTGGAGGTGCTGCTTGCTCCTTTACCTTCACAGGGTATACCTCGAGCTTCAGCACTTAGGGTTCCTCCAGCTGCACTGGGACCTGAGACAGGAGCTGTGATTTTTTTCCTCCTTCCCCCTCACTCCTACAGCATCATCCATGTGGCATTTGGTGTTTTGCCGACTGGCACAGCTCTGTGCCAAAGCACCTTTCCCAATACTGCATCTGGAACTGAAAAAAGCCCAGCTCACCATTGCTCTTATGAGCTGTGGTTGCTCCCGGGCATCCATCTTCCTGGCACTGTCGTTCCTCACTCCCAGGATGCTCCACTGGGGCCAGGAGGTGCCGAGGACTTGCAGAAGGGCTGCCCCTTCTCCTGCTTGTGGCCGGCCAGACCCCACTGTAGTGTGCTCTGATCTCCCCTGCCAGGGAAGGGGAACTCCCGGGTCTGATACCATTAATTATCACTGGGTAAGTGGATTGTTTTGAGCACTTAAAGCTACTTTAGGGATTTGGATGCACATCGGTAACTAGTCCATAGGCTTTCCTATGGGTTCCTAGACAAGGAGGTGTAAATCCTGCTGATAAGGCTTGTTAGTGATAGGGGGCTGGGCAGGGGAAGAAAGGGGGGTGTTTGGAGCCAGGCACAGGGATCTCCAGGGCCGGGAGGGTTAAGCCCACTGCTGCAGCCCCCTCCTGCTGCTGGAGAGCCCCTGGCTGGGGGGAGGCCCTGGGGTGCTGCGGGCACTCGGGGTCAGGCTGATTTACAGCAGCAGAGGAACCGGGGCTGTTAATTCAAAGTTGCCGCTTATCGGTGTTTAGAAAGCAAGCTCCGATCTGTTGGTTAGCGATTTGGCCTTTGCTGTAAATAGAGGGGCCCCGTGCTTTGCTCTGACATTTTTGTCTTATTATCTTGTCTCAGCCTCCGAGGGAGGTGGGAGAGTTATTTAAGGCTGACCTTAGTGGAAGGAAAATGAACAACTCCCTTACCCCACCCTGTTTTTCTCTCACAGTCCTTGGTAACAACTGTTGCATTGAAATATCTGTGCAAGATACTTAATCCTCCACCATCCCTGAAAATATTTTGTAGATCAATTCACCCTGCTGTGCCCAGAGAAAATAATCACAAGATACCAAGTAGAACTAATGTCAGGAGTAAAAAAAAAGGATTTTGTATCATTATATCTCCAGAAAAATCAATGAGGACAGGCCTTGAATCCAACAGAGAATGGAGTTCACCATTCAGCCTGTTCAGTCTTGCATTGCTGTAGTTCAGGTTTAATTCAAATCTTTGTATCACGAGTTTGAAAAGCAGTTGCTTTATCACAAGTAACTAAAGATAAACCTCTGAACATAATATAAAGAAAGACATACAAAGTGGCTGGTTGGAGCTGGAGAGAGTATTTTGGATTCGGGAAAATTTAGTTTGAGATGCAAACCCTCTACAGCTCTGGAGCAAAGCACTCAGGGGATGGACAAGGAGTTTGTATGGGTCCCATCCACCCTGTTGGGATGTGCCTGGGTTTTGGGAGGTTTGCTGTATACAGAAGTAAACATGTGCATGCGCTGCAGCTGCCCCCAAGAGATTCACACCTCACACAAGATGGTCAAAGTGAATGGGTTAAGAGACACAGGAAGAAATCCTCATCCATTTGGAGCACAGCACTTGCTAGACTGAAAAACGTCTAATCTCCAAAAGCTCGTTTTATTGACCTGTCACCGCCAACCCCGCTGACTGCACAAGGAGAGTACTGAAAGGCTACAGTAGCATATCTGGGGTGCAGACACTTGGGGTTTTTCAATCCCTTACCTAATCTTTGCAAACCTCTCCATTCAGTTAAAAACAATGACAAAGCCAGAGCAAAACAAAACAAAAAAATCACCACCCAAAACCCCCTCCTGATAAATTTTCAAGGCATTTTAGATATTTTCTGCTTTCAGCCGTGCCAGAAAAATGTCAAAAGATCATCCCTCCACCTAGAAAACCTAGTATTCTTCCAAACACTGCAATGAACCAGTGTTGGAAAACTGAAAACAAATTCCTTGCAGTGGAAAGTGCAGTACCCATTCTGGTCCCTGGGGAAAAAGCCAAGACTGATTTGAGGTGGATTAGCAGCACGAATGACAGCTCAGGTCAGGCGCAGCCTTACCCGAATCAGTTCCCCTCTCCGGGGAGGCGGTGCGTGTGTGTGCGCGTACCTGCGGCTATGGGATCGGTAAATAATTGAGTTCTTCTGATCCCTACCACCGCGGCACAAGAAGAAAGATTTGGTCCTGAGGGGGCTGACAGAGGTTCAAGCCCCAGATCTGCCACTTAGACACTTCTTCCCAAAGCTGTTTAGGCATGTAATTACTTTTCCGGCTCTGTGCCTGGTCTGAGTCTCTGATTCTCTGCCTCCTTTTATCTGTCAGCTTTTTACAGGGACAAGAGTACTCCTCTACCTCCCAAGCATGTAATGAAGATGAATTCAGTGCAGCTGTAACACTTTAACGAGCACTGTGAAGATACAGGGTATCCTTACAAGTCCTAAATTAGGAAACTCCCTCTCAGAGTGCGCTGGGGTGCCGGGATGCATGGCCCAGATCTGTGCTGGCAATATATTAATCCACCTCTGTGCATGACTCTGGAAGGGATTTTAACAACAGAAAGGGTCTGGCTTTCATGTAGAAGCCAAGCTTGCAGTGGTGACCAGAATTAGTTTCCTCTAACATGAGGATAACTCCAGAGTAGGAAACACTTATGTGATTGGGCATACCTTCTGGTCTCTGGACTTGCATCCCAATCCCTGGGCATCCTGTACCCCATCCACTTGGGTGCAGCAGACACAGAAATGGTGAGAAATACTGGGACAAAATGTATTTAGTGAAGGCAAGTCCCCTGGTGTTTTACTGTTTAAAAGAGACCTCCCAACTACTGTTTCATGCATAATTGTGCAATTGGTAATATCCTGCCAAAGAAAGGCTTAGATCATCTCGTCTGCAAAGCATTTTCCACCTCCAAATAAACATTTTGCACGAGCGCAAGTTGCAGGTCATCCACCATAACGTGCCCCAGGCTGGATTTTGCATACTGCCCACAGGCAAGGCAGCCAACCTGAATCTGGACAGCAGAAGGATTCAAGAGTCAAACTCAGGATGCTAGACCAGAAATATATTTTTTTTTATTCTTAATATCATGTGAGCAGCAGCACGATTCCAAAATGAAAAATAATTCTGTTTCATATTTCTTTACACAGAGAGACAGACAGACAGATCCACCCACAGCAGCAGCAGCAGCAACAACAGTGAGACTGCTCAGCGAGGCACTGAGACAGGCACACACCAGAGGGGTGGTGGGGCCTGGCTCTGAGGAAGGCTCTTCCCCCTTCTTCCTCCCTTGCCAGCCCATCCTCCTTCTGGGGAGGGTTTACCCTGGGCTGACCCATCACTTTGGTTTTCCCCAGTCACTTTCTATAGAGCTTGCAGTCACGTTTGGTGAGGTCTGGGGGAATGGTGAGAAGGTTCCCATGACACACCCAAAGGACACGAGCTCGTGCTTAGCTCTAAGCAGCCACACAATCCTACAAATCTGCTCCACAGTCAGGAAAAGGGAATTCATAACATCTTTTGGTGAAGGGTGTGACTGGGTAGATCCTCAGAGTCCTTTTCTCTGAGTGATCTCGAGGCCAAGCTGTATGGAGCTCTGAGTAACCTGGTCCAGTGGAAGGCTCCCTGCCCATGGCAGGGGCTGGAACCCAAACCATTCTATGATTCTATGACCTCGTTCAAGGCAACTCTACAAACCTAACCAGCCTTGTGCACAATACTTGAGGGATACCTTAAGACAAAATTGAAAGCATGGGAAAAATCCAAGATGACTCAGGAAAAAGCCCAAAACCAGGAATACTGAAGGGCTGCAGGAAATCCCAACAATATCAGAGATTACAGCAGTGGCTGTGGGCGCCTCTCTAGCCCACAGGAAGCCGATGGGTGATAGAGACCAAATGTTTCCCGATATGAGAGAGTGGATGAAAAGAGACTCAAGGATTCACTGCTTCTATTAATGGGACTGTTACGGGGAACAGCAATAATCTATACCAAGGCAACACCAGAACATCAGCTGCTTCAATGGGAAAATTGTGTTTTGAAAGGGTCTATTCAGTGTCGTGAAATCAGCTTGTCTTTAGAAAAGGAATACCATCTAGTGGCCCAAAAAGGCAATAAGGATGTGCAATGGAAATTAGAGAATCAGAAGAATTTAGAAAAAGAGAAGGAAAAACTACAGAATTCAGGAGGGTGATTAACATATATAGTGCAGTGGTTTGCCCTGGAGCAAGGGAGAGCTCAAAAGGGACCTGATCATAGTAAATGCAAAGCTAAAATTAGACACTTGCAAAAGCAGATTGGGATGCAAAAATTAAAAATAACTGCTGGAGTTCCAGAAAGTGGTGTAGAGAACTGAATCGGGAGCCATCACAGGAAGATGATTTCAAGGATGATATGGGCAAATGGGAAAAGAAAGAGAAGTTGAGAATAGCAGCCTATCCCCCAAAGACTCCAAATGCTGTCCCAGGGTAGATGGGTATGGCAGATCAAACTGTTGTAGCTGTTAAAATGGAAAAAAAAAAAAATTCCCCAAGGCAGGTAGTTGCAGATATGAAGGCACTGGAGGAAGCACAACAGTAGAGAAACTGCTTATATTTAGAATTAAGTGGGGATTAAGAGGTAAATTGATTAGAGTGTGTGCTCCACCAGCTTTATCCACTGTACATCGGGCACCTCCTTGATAAACCTTTAATCTTGCCACCACGGGCATTTAATCAAGTTGCCCAGCAGGATGGCAGGACAAGGATCCAATTGGCACAATCACTACCAGTCCACAAGCTCGAGGACGATGGAGAGTCTTTAATAAACTGCTAGGGGCCTGCTTGAATGTCGTGGACTTGAGCAGCAGGATGTGATACCATGCACCAACAAACCACTCCCAGCAGAGCACAGGTATCTCCAGGGTCCCTGGCAGCCCTGAGGCTGAGTCAGGCTCCTTGGACAGCGGATGAATTAGGAGAGGTAGTGGCACAAATGCACCCCCACGATTCACACTAAGCTTCCATATGGCAAAATGCAGGGGAAGAAGCAATTAACAGAGTTGCTTTCACATCAAGAGACAAACAAGATACCTTTACTTGCATCCCACAGGGCCGAGCACCTGCCCTACTGCACATGCTCGTGTGAGCAAAGGGTTTGAATAATGTTTGTGGGGGACAAAGAAATGAGATTGCCTCATGTGATGTTATTGGGGGAACCACAGCTGCAGAAGAAGAGGTACAAGAGAGATGCAGCTGAGTTTTAAAATTAATAGACCAAATAGTACTTAATGTCAACTTGAATATAGCACAGTTAAAACAACCTCAAGTTAAATGCCTGGACTCTGAAACTGGTGAAACAAGAAGATGGATAAATGATAGAAAGGTTAAGCTTTCTGTGAAATAAATACTCCCACTAATCAATCCCAACTGTGAAGAATGCTGGGAGAATTTAATTTCTTATGGCAGCATATCTATGGCTGTGCTAGTGTCTTATGGCAGTGTATCCATCTTTTCTAATAGCAGCAGAGCATTATGGAAACGACAGGAGAAGAATCAGGGAGGGAGCTGGAGCAAAGACCAAGACAGTGCTTTATCTGACATGAAAGAAGCTGCTTGAAAAGCTTCTGCACTCAAATTCTCAGTTAAGGGTCAATTATTCATAACAAGAATTTCAACATGAGCGGATACTGTGGGAGCAGTGCTGTTACAGAGAAATAGTGGAGGAAAATGGATACCATAGCGTATTAGTCCTCGCCAGTGGCTGGACCAAAATTTCCTTGGCCATGAGAAAAACAGGTTAGAGGCAGTCTGGGCTGTGATGGAGTTTGAGGCTTTTCCCCTTGATAGTGCAGTTGTACCCCAGTCTGCTCTTACTCTGCTCTTACACACAAAGGGAAGAAATGGATATTAGTGTGGATATCCTTTGAATGGAAACCTGGTATTGCACACTCATGGGAGTGCTACATTTGATCAAAGAGGATAAATAACCCAAGACACTCCTATCAGTGGAATGAGGGAACAAATAGTGGGCAAATTAGAGAAAGGATCATGACAAGAAACTTACAGGCTGTGAGTAGATGACAAACCCTTCTACCAACATCTCTCTACAGACAGCTACTATCTGGTAGTAAAACAAAATAGTGGTTGCATAGTGGGGAGAAAAGCAATGGCAGGCACATGGTGGGACACCTATGAAGAAAACAGGAGTTCTATTTTACAAGCTTAGAGGGACGGTGGGAATAGAATATATGTAAAAGATGTTAAAGTAATGTGAAGACTACAAGCAATCCTGAGAAGTAATTTAGTAAGCAAGTAGATTAATTAACTCAAACTTTGTTTACTGCAGTCCCAATCAGGTGTCAGCTAAAAAAAGATGGGATGAATAGTGTGGCCAGTTGAATAAAAGCATCCTGCACTTCTTTATGTAGCTCATTATGAGCTAAGTAATTGTCTAAGGTAATTGTCATAATGAGCTACATTAAAAAGTGTAGGGTAGTCTGAAAAGAGTGCAAAGAGTTTATACTCGGCCTCAGTTGAAGAAACATAGGACATAAATAAAAACTGCATAAGGTGTGCAAAAGTGGGTTAGTAAAAGAAAGTTGCCAACTCTACTGCATTGGCTAAACTATGACAAAGTGACAAATACTGCCAAGGGATCACCCCAATAAACTGTCACAAATCAGTATCTGTTTGCCACAATAAATACCTTTCCTGGGCAGGCTGAGGTTCTTCCACCTAAAAGGAATACAACTGCTGGAACCGTAACAATGCTGTTACAGAAAATTGTTCAGAGGTGAGGAACAGCACCTGAGACAGGAGAAGATGAACAGAGGGGAGGGTTGGGAAGGGGGAGGCTTTAAGTGAAGAATTTGAGTCTTAATAACTAGCCTGAGGATTGAGCAAGAACTGTATAAACTCTACCACCTGCAATCACCCAGAATGGTAGAAAGAAATTAGTCAGACTATTAAAAATAGTCTAAAGACAATTGTAGGACAATATCCAAAATTATGGGTTAAAAAGTTAACCTCACTATCAGTAGCTTTAATAGCAGTGATAGATTAGGGATTGGGTTACAACTCTACCATATTTTGTATGGATAGCCTGTCTTTTATTGGCCCTGTGTCTAAGAGCCTAAAATATTAGGGCAAGATAAGGAAGAAAGCAATGCTCTTCTGGTAGAAGAAGCAACATGAGAAAAATGTGTAAAATGAGAGAGCAAGGGTCCAATTCCTATATGGCTTATGAAATAAGGAGCCAAGTAATGAATTTGAAAACAAGGATAAAAGGAACAAGGCTTAGAGACAAAGTGTAAGGGGACCTATTAAGCTACTAATATGACATCCTCTAAGATATTAAATAGGTGAAGGTAATAGCAAATACAAACAGGTTCATGTTTTCACATGTCTCCATAAGGGGTCAAAAAATTCTGGAATTTGTCACGAATTTGTGAAGAACAGAGACACTGCAAATGGCTCAAAGAGGGGCCTCTGGCACCTGTGCAGCCTGAGCCCCTACACTCAGAGCCTGCCCCAGCTCAGCCTCAAGTCCCAAAAGCAAGGGAGTGCAACCCTCCTGGTGCTCACCTTCCCCCAGCTGCAGCACATCTGTTTGTGTGCTTGCACACTCATGGTGCTGGAGTATGCTGCAAGTTTTGCTTATTTGCTATTTTTGCAGGACAGCAGATTTTACTACAGCTCTTCAAAAAAGCAGCAGCTGACAGAGTCAAGAAGCAGCAATGCAACCTCCAAGGCAAGGCAGAGGAGTTGAGGTCTCCTGCAGTTGCAAGGATTTCTAAATTGGCTTATCACTCCATATTAATGAGTTGGGTCTTTTTACAAATTGCATTAATTTTAGATATTTAAGAAGGCAGATAATGACTGTGAAGTGCTTTGGAGACCTAAAGATGTTCATCTTCAGACCTTTACTGTCCCGGAGAGCAAATGCCTCCACAGAGAGATTCCCTTGCTGGTCCTGTTTAGGAGCCTGGCATTGCTGCAGGGTTTGGAGTATCCTTGTTGCTTTCATGGGCAGCAAGCCAGGAGCTGGACACTACCAAAGGAGAGGAGAAACAGCAACCTGAAGACCAGCAAAGTGGCAATGCTCTTGTTAACAAGATCATAACCCATGCATTAACTGTACAGACAAAATTGTTACAGCTTGCCTGTTTTCTCCTTTTATTTTTTTGTTTTTGGTTTTTTTTTGTTTTGTTTTTGGTTTTTTGTTTCTTTTTTAGTCTGTTTTACTGAAGTCACCAGTAAGATTTTCATGGCTAGATACTAAACTATGGCCTAGCCTGCCTTAGTCTTGCATAGCTTGCTCCAGCTACTTAATCTAATAGTAATATCTGAAGAACCCAAATGAAAAATTGTTACAGCTCTTAAGGGAGCCTTGAGAGTTACAGCTCATGATCTGGATCCACCCAGATTGGGAAATCATAGCTGCAGCTTTGGAAAAAGGGCTCTAAAATGACAATAACTGAACTAACTCAGTAGTTTTATCAGTTTACAGAAAAATCCAAAGAGGAGGAACAGCTTGAGGAAAAGCAGCTAGCCCTGGTGTCAAACTGCTGATTTCAGTAATGGCCTTTTAAGCAATTTAGGAGGAATTTAGGAGGAAGGGTCAAATAAGAAAAGAAACAGAGAGGAGAGATTGAAGCAGGCAGGAGACTAAGAGCCATCAGTAGCTAAGGAGTTAAAATTTGAGAGAACTGGGGTTAAAGCACATATATGTGGAGGTCTGAAATGGGATAAAGAATAATGGATTGTAAACTATTATGACTGAGCCACAGTAGAAGTAACACTGGAGGACAATGTTAGCCGTGTTAATAGCCAAAACTTCACTGCCAAGTCTTGCAGTTCTTTAAAGAGGAAATTATAAAAATCGTATATCGTGGACAAGGACAGCAAAAGTCGACACAGAAATGTTATAAATGATCATGCAAACAACTCTGTGTAATTCTCCCCTTCACTGTCCCCCACAGCTGTTTAGCAGCCTCCACACATCCCAAGCCCAGCTCTGATACTGCACAGCTGCATAACCTTGGGCCAAACTTCTGAGCAAACCGCTAAGTTATGAGACAGCCTGCAAGAAGATAAGAAGGGCAAAAGCAGGGGGAGGAAAACCAAGAGCTTTGGGTCAGATCAAGCCATTAATATCTACACTGAAAACTGCATGAAACTGAGTTTGAGCATCCAAACCAGATGTTTACCTTCCTTGGAAATGGCCAGCAATAGCATTAGTCACACACCTGAGCTACATCAGGTGATAGTAATATTAGGATAACTGAGAACAAGACTCATAGAGTTGCTTTGGGGATAAAAAAAAAAAGGCAGATTAAATTTTTCTCTCAAATTGCAATTAAAAAAAATTATTGCTTCTCTTTTTTTTTCTTTTTAAATACAGTAGATTTTCTCCTCTTCCTTGCACCCAGGAGCTTAGCACACAACTCTTGACTTCAACTTTTTAGCCTGGCCATGCTTTGTTTATCTGCTAAGCCTCTTCCAGCAGTCAATAGACAAGCTACCCAAAAAGCCAGCAGGCCTTGGGTGCATCCCACTGCCCTCCTCCGAGCTGGCCCTACATACAAAAGTGGGAAGCTGTTGGGGACGCGTGGTGACAGGCAGCAGTGCCAATGTTTGGAGCAGACAGGTAGGAAGGATCAGCTGGGAACCAGGAGTGGGCAGGGCGGGCGCTTTGGGGGCTGGCAGGGGACGGAAAGGGCTCAGTTCTTGTATTAACTGATAACATTGAGTGCGTTAATCAGCGAGTGAAGCTCATCCCTCACGCTCTCCAGGGAGTGGCAGATCATCTGGGGGCTGTCCAGGAGCTCGATGCTGTGGGTGTAAGGCTCGTACTTCACCGAGAAGGGCCGCTTGATGTGCGCCGCGTAGCTCCTGCAAGGGAAGGGGCAGAAGGATGGGTACAGGGCAGGGGTCCTGAGTCTCCCTCCTACTCAGCACCATTTTCCCAGGAAAATCAGCTCAGGTTAATGCCTCCTTTAGGCAGAATTTCCACCTTTCCAGCTCCACGACGGCAGTAGTCAAGATCCCTTCTGTTTGTCAAGGAACACCATGAGTTTGACTGTGGCTCTCTGTGGGCTGTACCAAACAGGAGGGTACATCAAACTGGTCACCTCCATGGCCATTACCAGGCATCCTCTGCTGCAATTCCCTTTTTAAAAAAGGCCAAGGAGATTTGGAAGCTTATTGCAGGGAAAGCCTGTGGTATTATCGTAGTATATTACTAAATCCTTTCTGACATGCATTTATTGACTAATCTCTGCTTGGGGAAGGGGGAACCTAGCTGTCTGGCATATTAAGGATAGACTTGACAGGCAGTGGCTCAGACCTGAGCTAGAGGAAGAGAAGAGTGTCACCAGAGCCTCGTGCTTCAGCAAACCTGCACTGCTGTACCCAAAGCCAAATTCAGCCTGAATCTCAGTGATGAGCTTGACTTTACCTGATATCTCTCAAGAGCAAGACCTTGTTGCTGTTTTTCTAATGGAGAAACATGAGGTCAAGTGAAAGCCAGTCAAGGGAAGGGTGTCCCCAAAGTTCCCACATTCACTTCCAGCACTAAGATTTGTATACTTGACAAGGCAGGGTTTTTTCATTTGGGGGTTGTGTGACTATGGAGCTGAAAATCTATAGTTAGGTGTTTATGGCTGCAGTCTCACGCTGGAAAGGCTTGGGAACATGAGGGGACAAACAGCGCTAACAACAGGCATGCCCCCGTGCTCTGCTGAGGCTTCACCCTTTCGCTCCTGGATTGCTTAGCTTAGGCTACCCTCTTGTGGCTACCGCGGGTCTGCTCTGGCAGCGCTCGGGGAAGCGCAGCCCTTTCCCAGACGGAGACAGATGTTCCTCCAGCTGGTACTTCATGGCTAGGCCGGAACTGGAGGGATCTGGAGGAAAAACACAGCACAGAGGGCCAAGGGGAAACACAGTGCAAGGCACAGGCTGGTGCTGGCAGGGAGCTGCCATGCCATTGCAGGAAAACAACGAAAAAAAGCATAAACAAAGGAGGTTCCTGCATATTCACGTTGTCCTCCTCCTAAAAGATGTGGTTCCTCTCAGTTCTGCCGGGCAAGGTCCTGCTCACTCTCTTGTTAATGTCAGCAGCCACAGCGATGGCTCGTAGCACGGCCTCTAATGACTAGAAACCTGCCCTCCAAAATGGGTGTGCTCACTTGACACCTTTTGAAGCAACTAGATACAGCATGGCTGCTTGGAAGGGCACTGGGGGAGTGTGTCCTTTCTGAGAAAAGAGGTTTTTCCACAGGAGTAACACTGATAGTCAGGCCCGTGTTGCAAAAGGGACGATGCTTTAATGTTTTCACCTCACAAAGTAGCATCTGTGTGGTCTCTGAGCTTCTTAAAGAGGATAATTTACAGTGCCTGTCACAGTCAAGACCCTCTAGCCTAATCTTGGCTGTGTATGTGGTGTATTTTCCCTTTTAAAATGCAAGGAAATGACTCATTAGGCAGCAGTTGGGGTTTTTTTAAAGCAGCCTAGTGTGTGTGTGTGAGCACAGGCTCCCCCGTGCTTGCTTTTGAGCAGCTGGACTCCAGGTTGTGTGAACAGTGCAAGTGAGGGTAATAAAAGCAGAAGTTGAAATACAGCAGTCCTCACCACGTTATTTATATTAAATACCCCTTTTGCAGGAACTGTAAAGTCATGTACGTCATGTTTGCCTCATCCTGTCTCTTTCCTTAGTGAGGATAAAAGTGGCAGAGGCAAAGTTTTCCTCTGTCAATCAAAGTAGTCCAAGGACTGAGCTTTCCTCCTGTGGGCAATTCTGGCTATGACCAAGAAAATGCTCTTCTGAACAGATGTCTGTGAGTAGAGCTGACCCTTACCATCCTGTTTGCAGTCCCATGGGATTGGGAAATCCAATTACCATGGTGGGATGGTATCTGGGGTCCAGTAACATGTGCTAACAAGTCTAGGTGGCACAAGTTAATTTTTCTCCCTGGATAGATCTATTCATGTCATGTGTGTTCCCTGTAGGATCTGGAAACTGCTTTACTTTGGAAGACCTGATCAAAGTTTTCAGAGCACTTCTGAGAACTCAGACTGAAAGCAGCCATAATGTCAAGCCCTATTTCAATAGATAACATCTTAATTTCCTATTTTTTTGGGTCTCTCTCATTGCCCAGTCCTACCTCAATTTATTTTTGGCATCACTGAAGCTCTCAGACACAAAATAAACAGGCTGGTAGTTCTGGTCCTGGTAGGGCTGAACAGCTGCAGCATCAGGGTCGAAGTCCCTCACCTCTGGTTCGTCTGACAAGGAGTGCTGTGAACACGGCAGAAAAAATCCAGTGTGAAACTAAGGGCATTGGGGAGCACGTATGGGGTAGGCAAAGGTGGAAAACAGACTGAGGAAAGTCATTGTGCAGAAGCAGGAGGTGTTTTTCTCTACAGGGTCTAGAGCAGAGCCAGGTTATGGTGGGACTTACTATGAGCTCCCCATAGGAAGAGAGGAGCCCGGCTCCGTAGGCTTTGACTATTCCATTCTGCCTGCAGAGCCCAAACTCCACTGTAAACCAGTAAAGCTGTGAAAAGAAAAAAGAAAAATTCCTGAGGGACACAGCTCCCCATCCTCATTTCCCTGTCACTTCTGAGCCCTTACACCATGGCCAGGGTCTGGGGTTGTTTAAAGGAACAGGCACCTGCTTCTTTGTCCCCTGTCCAGACTTTGCTTTCAGAGAAAAGTGCTAAACTAAGTTGCTGCTACACCAGGACAGAGTCTGTGTCCCTGGATTTGTTCCATCTGCTGTGACACGCTGCTGTTTGGTGTCCTTGGAGCAGGACAGGTGACCTTGCTGAGGAAGAGCCAAAGGAAGCAGATGTCATTTAATCCCATCCCAAAGAGTCCCAGCAGTGCTGCTGTTGGAAATACGATGCTTGGTGATACTACTGGTGCCCGAGAAAATTGGGTTAATGTGCAAGCGAGCTCTGTTGTTTAACTGATCTCTGCTCTGCACAGTCATCATGAAAAGAGCATGGGGCAGCTTGGGTAGGAGCTCTGAGCCTGCAAATCTTGGGATACCAGGCTGGACCAGTCCCACTGATACCACAGAAGCACTGCTGGAGGTGTTGTGCCCCCCCATCCAGCAAAGGGGAAAACTTACCGTTGATAGTTTCTCAATTTCTTCATCAGTCGCTCCCAGAGACGCCAGCCCAATGTCCTAGGGAGAGAAGGGAAGGGACAAACATCAGGACTGAGGGCCTTAGACATTGATTTCTCAGCTCAAGACCATACATATTGCTGCCCTGCAGTGCCAGGCATCTGCTGGGACTTCATCATGATCAGACTAAAAACACTTTGTTGCAGAGTCAGTATTTAGGGGCTTGGTCCATCACAGAACTCATGGTTAATAAGAGCAAGAAAGGTTTAGGTGGCCACACCGGGGTCTGGATTCCCACCTCTCAAGGGGGAGAGAGCAGATACCACCTTACCTGAGAGAACTGGGCAAATGTCTTGTCAGCCAGCATCGGGACATGCCCCAGCAGCTCGTGACAGCAATCCCTGCGGAGGGGAGGGGGGAAAGGAGGCAAACACAGTCAGCAGCAGACAGAGCGTGTCTGCTGGGGGAAAAGGGTGCTTGCTGGCCAGCTGGGCCTCTGCGGGCAGGCAAGCAAGGGTGATACTCACGGCTCGGGGGAGTGCATGGGCGAGGACGCGTGGCGGATGTACTGCGTGCACTGGAAGACGCGGAAGGCCAGGCTGGCCAGGAAGTCCCGTGCTGACAGCAGGCCAGCCACCGGCCGCAGCTGGAAGCCAGTCCTCTCTGAAACAGCACACACCCACTGTGCCCCACGGGCTGTGCCACTGCCCCCAGCACTGGGAGCTGCAGGGCTACACCAGCCCAATCCATCTGCTCCTCCTAGGAACAGCACCTGCTCTTCAGGTGCTCGGCGGGATCAAACTCGCAGGTTTGCCCTTCAGCCACAGCCCGCTGTGTAGAGCTGCAGGCCCCAGCACTTGGGATCTACCTCTGCCCTCTGTGAGCAATGCCCAAGGCAGCTCTCCTCCTAAATCTCAGCTCACTCACTACTCCTTTGGGTTCCCATCGCAGCTGCCCCCACTGGCAGAACCTGAACCTGGCTTCCCTGGGCTTGTACCTACCTTTCAGGAAGCGGGAAACCTCCTCCAGCTGAGGGATGTTGTTCTCATTGTAGCCACAGAATTTCTCCAGTAGACTGAAAGCCTCAAGGTACTCCTTGCAGGCATGGGTGGGGTACAAGCTCTTCAGGGTGCTGTACACCTCCTTCCTTCAGGAGGAGAGGTGGCAGACATTCAGTGGTTAATGTGTGCGGTCCCCTCCTGTGCTCTGGCTATGCACTATCAGGGACTCATGTCTTTAGGCTCCGTGTCCTTTTGCCTTTCTCCACCTAAGTCTATGTCTGCACATTGACAGAGGTATGTAAACACACAGACACACATTCAAATGAACCTGCAAAGGCAGCACAGGTCTGTGTCTGCACAGACCTATTTCTGACTTGGAGGTCAGAAAACTGTATGAAAGGTATTAGCTGGAATTAAAATATTCCCAGTAGGTTAACTCCTGAAGCTGGACTGTGAAGACAGTCAATAGAACCAGATGACCTTGTTGACAAGCCTGTGTACACAGCTCACATGAGCTGGCCTTGTTTTCAGAAGCACTCCTGCAGCAACACTCCTGGAAAAGATCACGTTCAAAGGGAGTGCTTTCCTAAGTGAGGCCTGGGAGGTACCACACAGATATTCACCATGGGCCTCACATTTCTTCCTGCAGCTGTGATAGCTGCTCTTTGTTTGGAGGCTGCTACTGAGTCAGGACCCTTAGAGAAGTAGGGTTCCAAATTATCTACCTTGCTCTGTGGGGAGGCTCCTTTGGAAGAAACTCCTGGGGGCTGCAGCATGAAAATGTTTTTTATAACAAGCCATTAAGTAGGATGCTTGCACTCCTGACTCGTTTTTCAAGAGGTCATGCCCTAAATGTTTGGGTTCTGATTCCCAGCTTCCAGTGGTGAAGCAGTACTAGTGAAATCAGCACAAATCATGAAATCAGCACTCACCAGGTAGCTGTCTCCTCTGCCGTGTACTCCACGTGAGGGATCGGGTCCCCACTGCAAGGCAAAGGCACCATTACTGAGCAGAGCCCCAGCCAGGCTCCTCTTCCCTAGGAGAAGGAAGCACTCTGGAGAAGCTCTGCATGATGTTCATAAATCTTTAAAAACCAAGCAAGGAGGGACAAACAGGAAAGACAAAGCCTTTGTACTGGGTCATTTGTACAGGTGCAACAAATACGCAGATGCAAAGAAAAGCGTGAGTCTAGTCAGAGATTATGAATGAACAAAGGATGAGCAAGAGTTTAGCAGGTGTAATATTTATCAGGGGAAAAAAAATGGATTTCTCTGGAAAAAATTGAAAGACTTCATGTGTGAAAATAAATTCCTTTCTTATGTCTGAACTTCAGGGAGCTGATGGCTCCAAGAATGAACTGGTGGCTGGGAAATCAAAGCAGCTAATAAGGAAAACTAAACGCATTTCACCTGCAGAAAAATATATTGTCAATAAGGTTAGGGATGTCAGGAAAAGAAAATTTCAACATTGATGTAAATGGGCATTGATGAAATGCAATTTTGCTTTTTCTCATCATAGTTAGCAATTGTATTTCCTAACTCTTTCTTTTCTGTGTTTGGACAAATGAGATATTCCTATATTCTAAAGCACAGTTCCTGAAGGGATGCCTGAAGGGATGCCACACAGTGGCTTATAAATGTTAACCTGCAGGTGAGATGTTAGAGGAGATCTCTTAAATTGATGCCTCATCTTGGGACAGTATTTAACCCTGTGTCACTTGGGACTCTTCCTCTGGCACTGTGACTTTCTGTGTGCTTAGTATTTGAACAGGATAAAACCATCAGTGTCCATACTCTGGGCTTCAAATTGGCAAAGAAGAGAAGAAGAAGAGCAGAAGCCCTTGCTGGGATCACACCAGTGGCAGGGGTAGCTCAAACAGGTGACCCATATAATTTCTGTAGTCTGCTTTCAGCACTTCAAGCCCTGCTCAGAGAGAGAATGCTAAGGTGAAAGGCAGCGTCACTGAATAGGATCTAGGGAAGATTTTACAAACCTAACTGAATATCAGACTCTGTCTGATATTGTAGTGAACACATGGCATGTATCAGAATAGAAGTATTAAGTAAGAGTACAAGGCATAGTCTTAAATCTATATAAGACAATGATGAGAACATTACTAGAATCTATTAAATTTTGCAGAGTTAGGAGGTGAATCATTTAGCCTATAAATACCCTTGTAGCAAAAAAGAAAAAATCTGATAGCAGTATTTTATCTAGCAGATGAAAGGCATGTGTGATCCACTGGGTAAAAGCTAAAGTTATCAAAGTCCAGCTTAGAAGTAAAACCCACATTTTTTCACAACCAGAATAATGAACCTTTGGAACAGATTTCTGGGCATGGGTATCTTTTCCAGTACTTGAAACACTGAAGTCAAAACTAGATGCCATTCTAAAGGGATATCACATTTCCAAATGAAGTTTGAGGTCTGATGGATATATATCTGGCTTTTGTTATGCAGGAGGTTTATTCTTACTATACCCTTACGAATGTATGAATTAATGACATCAGATATTTTTAATTAAAGAGAAACTGGAATGCAAAGAGAGAAGAGAGACACAAAAGGAGCTGAAAAAGCTGAATGGGGAGACAAAGGAAGAGAAGTGTCATACAGGTAGCACAATGACTTCCCAATAGGTGCAGACATGTCATTATCCCCACATGAATGTTAGGAAGGAGACTTACTGCTTATAGTGAAAAGCAATCTCTGCTATTGATTTCCTTCTCTGGCGATATACTTGGTCAGAGTAGCCCTGTGGTGACAAACAGGAACAGAGACAGGACTTTTAATCAGTCATTAAAGTTTCTCACCCAGGAAAATTCACCACTGGCTGGAGAGACTCCTGTCAAGGTGGCAGTCGCACTCCAGTCCCCTGACCAGCTGCACTGATGGGTGTTCTCAGCTCCCTGCTTCTGTGGGACAGCTCAGGAGTTCAGTGTGACAGAGTGCACACAGACTGACTCACCGGGTGATCCAGATCCAAGTCAGGGTCAAACTTGGTGACCAAATGGTGGCACTTGTCCAATTCGCAGATTTTTCTGGGAAACCAGTGAACTATGGGGAGAGAGGAAGTGTCAGTCTGTCTGTGGAAGGGAAGATCTCCTAAAGAGAAGGGGCTCTGAGGCTGAATAAGATACACCTGACCTGGTGTACCAAATGCACACATACAACACGGCACAGCTACTTCCAAGCAGTAGTTTCACAATCTCGGTGCTCCCTTCCTAGAGTCATGTCTAACACCATGATTTGCATTTCATTACTTCCTTGCCCATCTCTCAGCAGAATATTTTGTGGCAAAATTGAAAAAGAAGATGAAAATGAGATTTTACTGAATGATTCACATTAAAAAATACCCAGAGATCCTGCTGGTCATATTTCTCTAGGGATATTCTCCTCCAATATTATTCCACAACAATCATCCTATCTTCAGATAGGACAGGATGGCACAGGAAGTGTTTTGTAGAATAGTGCTGAATCTGTTCAGAGGTCCTAACACATAGGTAGGAAACTACTTTGTAGTATTTATAACACAAAATACAATACTACTGTACTTATAATACAAAATGCTGGAGTAGGGATGGAGAACTCATGAGGAGAGGTGTGAGTAAAGCATGAAATTCAGCCTCCAATTTCTGGGGTTTTTTCAATCTTTTACCAGAAGAATGGGCTATGAACAATGGAGTCTGTTGAGAAAAGGACAAGGAGGGAAATTACTTTCAGGATTCAGTTATCCCAGAGGCAGTCCCTTCTGGTTTGCCCAAATTCAGCACACAGCAGCCCTTTCCTTTTACTGGGAATAAAAAAGCCTCCACCCTGTTTCTACAGGGAGAGCTCAGCCTCTCCACACGAGTGAAAATGTTTGTAAAGTTCCTTACATTTGTCTTCCTTAGTGGTCCTCACATCTTCTGCTACCCTCTTGATGGAGCTAATGAAAGTATTGAGGTCAGAGCTGTGGACTTCACAACGCACAAAGTATTCCAGCTCAGCGATCCCTTCACGGGGCTTTCGGCTAAGCCTGGTCTCCAGGTGGTGAATTTTAGCTTCAAATGTCTTTTGAGACATAGAAAAGAAGAAAAAAACCAACCATTAAGCAACATTTGAAACAGCTTGTGCTACTACCCAAAGATGTCCATATGGACACAGAATTATAGAACAGTTTGGGTCAGAAGGGACCTTAAACATCATTCTCATTCCAACCTCCCTGCTTTAGACAGGGACAACTTTCACAGACCAGGTTGCTCAGAGTTCCATCCAACCAGACTTTTAACACTCCCAGGCATCCACAACTCTGGGCAACCTATTTCAGTGCCTCATCACCCTCACAGTAAACAATACCTAAACCTACTCTCAGTTTGAATCCATCCCCCCTGTCCTACGTGCTCTTGTAAAAAGTCCCTCTCCATCTTTCCCCTAGACCCCCTTCAGTTATTAGAAGGTTGCAATTAGGTCACCAAGAAGCCTTCTCTTTTCCAGGATGAACAATCCCAGTTTGGTACGGACTCCTTCTTACTGTTTTCTTCATGCCCCCACCTCCCTCCCGTGTAAACACACCCATTAATTCCACATTTTCTCCTTCTGCACAAACACCGAGGCCGTTCAATAACTACCAAGAGAAGACTTCCACCATTGCAAAGAAGACCAATTGATGTGGCAGAGTGCCATGTTACATTTTCCCACCCCAGGCTCTCCCGAGGCGTGTGTTGGCGGGGGCTGTGGTGGGTTGGGTGCGGCTCCGGCGGGGTCCCGCAGATCCTGCGGGGTCTCACGGCTCCGGCGGGGTCCCGCGGGTCCCGCGGTCCGGGCGGGCCGGCGGCGCGGCGCTGGCCGTGGTGCTGAACACCGGGGCTGCCGCGGCTCGCCCGCACCAGCGCTGGTCTGGGTCCACTGCCAGCGCTGATGTCATTTGGGCTCGCTGTAGGAACTGGCCTCCCCCATGGAATAAGGAGGCAAAATGATGTCTGCAGTCTCGCAAAGGGCACTGATAGATTTGTGGGTATTTTCTTTAGTTCAGTGAAAACTGGCAGAACAAGCCCAAGGCACTAGGCAATGACCCAACCTTCCCAAAGTTCCTGCAGGACCTTTGATAGAGGAAGGGACGTGATTTCTTTTGTTAATCAGAGGCAAAAAGATGAGAAGGAACAGATGCGATGCCACAGGTAAATTAAATTTAGGATGGTGTTTTTTAATGTACCTACCAACTTCACTATTACATTGTCCCCTCAACAATCGATACCTTTGCATTAATCTGACAGCTGTGATTGCATTACCTATGCTTCAGCTGCATGTAACACATACACAAGAGTGAAACCAGCTTCCCTGCAGCCTGGTTCATGATGAGGTAAATGTCATTATGCCCGTCTGCTTTCATATCTTGTACCTGCATTGCCAGAGGGATCTGGGAAATGAATCTTCCTCTGCTGGGACTTGACATGCTTGTCTTTTTATTATATTTAAAGCTCTCTCTGTGACAAGCTCAAAGAGCTTTTTTGCTCCAGGAAGAAACAAACAATATTTGAACATAAGCTGCCACAACTTTTCGCTTGATGTTTTTAAAATTGTTTAAATTACAGAGTTTAAATGCAGTATAACATAAACTCTTCGAAGTACAGAGCTTACACATCTGTTTCATACCCACTTAGCAGCCTGTTGAATGTTACACTGATGGATTTGTCATGCTTTATCTGGCATCTGTGTGTTCTGGGAAGCTGACCCCAATCATCACAGCACATGGGTTTTGTCTGAAAATTTGTCATAAATGTTCTTTTAGTCTTGAGACAAGAACAATATATTGTCCAAAAAACAGCTTTTCTTTCAACAGTCCTCATAGAGGAATTGTAATTTCTGAAGATCTAAATGTTTTTGATAAGATTATCAGAGGTAATACTAAATGGGCAATGAATAACTAGGATGCCCTACGATTTCAGGGAAATACTTATCCCCCAAACACACTTTTTGTATGTTTACACTTTTTAAGTAGCAGGTTTTCTGTATAGTGTACAAAGCCTCAAACAACCTGCTGTGACTGGACATGCTCTGAGCAGGAGGTTGGACCAGAGACCTCCAGAGACCCATTACAAGGCACGTGACTGATTAATAGGAACAAAGTGTCCTGTCCCCTCACTGCTGAAGTCAATGAAATTAACTACCATAGATAAAACACATCTCAGAACCTCAGTTTGCAGAACACTTCTGAATCATTCTGGATGAAAACACACTACATGAATGCAAGCTGTCATGCTTGGATTACTGTTTAAATAGGCAGCACTTATCTCAGTCTTTCCATTCATGGCACTGAGATCCTATATAATGCAACATTACATTGCTGGCTGAGGGAAAAAGCTTGGTTATCAGTTTTCCTTGGTATTAAAGGCATAGACAGGATGCATGTCTTGAGGGGAACCAGCAGAACCTTTAACATATGAATCAGAATAATCCTTGAAGTAGAAAGGTAATTTTGAAATCAATATGCCAGTTTTACACCCAGGTCGAAGGTGTTTCTGTAACTATTTGACTGAGAACCAGTGTGGTATTGACCCACAAGTGAGATGGGGTTAGTCTGTAGACAGGCAAGGCACAAAGCTTGCTTTGAATGTGGGATCAGAGCCCTGTGCCTGAAGTGCTGCGCAGTGGGAGGGCTGTCAGAGTACACTGCAAACCATAAGGGTGTGGATTCAAGTGTGAAACTGAAAATAATTAAGCATAATTAAGGCCAGAGTTTAAGAGCACTGCAAGACGGAGGCACACCTCCTTCTTAGTGATGGCAACTGAGGACACACTGGGCCATGAGCAAAGCATGACTTCAGAGATACCAGACAATAAACTGATAATTTAAAGTAGGCTGACCTAGTCTGAGGCTTCTTTATTACACCCAAGTGATGCTTCTCACAGCCCAGTCATGAAACCTGGAGTGTGTTCCTTGAGCACCAAGGTACTCACCTCAAATACCTTAAGGACACGGGACAGTGGTGAAGTCTTGGCTCCCTTGAGCATGAAGAAGAGGTTCAGCATGGCTCTCCCATCCTTCTCCTCGAATACAATGGTCTCTGTGGACTCTGCAGCATCAGAGGCTGCAGCCGCAGCCTCTCTCTCCTTCCTGGCATCTTCAATGAGGCTTTGACGTCTTCCAATGAACCGTGGAGACTGAAGGCAGAACAGAAATGAATAACACTGCTCACAGAGTGGAGGAGATCAGAGGCATTCCCAGTAGCTGGTTGAGATGTGACCGGTATGTGTCAGCAGAGGAAGTAGGGAAAGCCAGGACTGACTTGCCTGGCTTTGTAGAGGAAGATCTGCTCATGAGGATTGAGGTTTTAGAATTGAACTTTCAGAAATGTGAATCTTTGGGGAAAAAAAAAATGTGTAAAATATCTTTTTAGCATAACTGGAGAGTGGACTTCTCCCCTCACCTCCCCTAGCAACAGTTTTCAATAGCCTCCGAAAAAAACCAAAACCCAGAAACAACCTTATGTGGTTTTCAGGTGTCTGATTAACTCAAGTGGAGAGACATCAGATAAACCTGAGGTCATCTGAGAAAAGATACTTTGTGAGAGACAGGTGAAGCCCACAGCTGTGGCCTGGCCAGGAAATGGGAACTGTTTGCAGGTGTATTAGCAGGGCAGCTTAGCAAAACTGCTCCCAGGATCCAATATGACATTTACTTTTGACATTAAGTGGATGCTTATCCATTGAAGTGTAATTGAAACCACAACCATATACCCCAGAAAATAAATTCCTCCCACTTATCTGTAGATTTGTTTTGTCTGAACGAACTCCTGCAGATTTCTGTTACTTAGAATTGAACCTAAAATGCAACTCTGTGCCTGAGGTCATGTCAGGACACCTGTTTATACTTATAGTGAACTACAAACTATTTCAGTCACCGTTGTTTCTTTTGTTATACAAATAGCTCATATACCAACTTATTTGTTCTTGGTCTTTTTACAACCAGTTTTCTCTTCAGAGGCAATGCATCTGGTTCCAGTTTTCTGTGTTCAAGACCCAAACCAGATGACAAACCTCCAGAGCTTGCTAAAAGAAACCTGGCGCAGCACTGAAGAAGGACCCAGAGTGGGACTGACTGCAGTTTTCCCTGTGAATATATTGAAAATGTTTAGAGCATGCTAACTAAGCAGTGCTTTCCCTACCTTGTGAAAATTAAGAGTGTTTTCCTTTTAACAAGACAGCCTGACTGACCACTAAGTTTATTTTCTCTCTGATTTTCAAAGCCCACTATCAGTAACTGATGTTTCCTGTGAGAATCCTCTTGGATACTTTAGGAGTGTAAAGCCTCACTCAGCACATCGAGGCATCAGCCCACACACCTCTATCTGCTCCTGTTTCAGTAAAGATACCCCTCCAAAATTATATTTCCAGATCCCTCCTTTATTTCTCAGGGCACAGAAAAACACCTTATAACAAATAAGTGCTTGCTGCTGCTTGTCTGAATTGCTGGTATTCGTGCCCAAAGAGAGCAGACATCTAACAGGTGATCTCAGTCGTAACTTTAAAAATCTGGTGAGCATGTGCTCAGCTTTAAGTGTGTGTTTGCCACCAGTGCAGTGCTTCAAGATAAGCTGGTGTTTACTTTAAAGTGCCTGCAATAAGCAGGGCAAACTGTGCCCTGTGCCAGCCACAGAAAATGAGCTCCAGAGCCATCCCAAGCCAGGCAGTGCTTTACCCAAGGGTGCTTTGTCACACTGTGCCCTGAGGTACAGCAGGATTTTACTTCTGGGTAGGAGGAGGGGAGAGGAGGGAAATTAGACCCCCATATTTAGCATGTAAACCAGGTTAAGGTCCAGCTGGGTGGGGTTTAAAATGCCAGCATTGGGTGACTGGAAAGCTGCACCAGGAGAAGCAGACTCAGCCAGTCCCACACATGTGCTGGGGCTGGGTGGCCCCTGGCAGGCAGGAGTGGGGGCTTTGGCTCCTGTTCATAGCTGCGTGATGGCATAGTTTAAGTGAGTAAATTGGGGGGAAAAAAAAATCAAAACAAAACAGGAAAAGGCTGAATTTTGCTTGGGAGAAGAGGGCTGGGAGGAATCTGCCTGATTGCTGCCTCCTCTTCCAGCTGGAGGCTGCCTGGCTGTGTGTTCCCCACCTCACTGTCCTCAGATCTGCCCCTCACATTTATGCTCATTGGGCTATTATCTGCTTTTGCTGGAAATTAGGAATATGGCATATATAATAATAACCAAACTGATCTCTGGATGAATGCCTTCCTTTCTTCCAAAGGCACCATCATATGATATTTCTGAATTACCTTGCAGACTCCCTCCCTGCGTGCATATCTGGCTACAGTGAGAACTGTAATTTGATTTTGCAAAGCATTTATTTGCCTAACCAGGCCTGACTCATTCACCTCTTCTGAAGGTTAGTTTGCACCTCTTATGAAGAATTTGTTCATTTTTCTTTCCTCAAATTTGCTGCAAGTCAGAGTGTCCAGCCTGCATATTGCCATTAAAAATACTGTGTTCTGAGCTATTTTGTTGGTTTTTTCCCCCCAGCTCAATATTTGCAGCAATCAGGAAGGCTTGTAAAGACTGGGGACATTAATGTCCCATCCCTGCTTTCCTGGGTGATTTTTGCTGCTTTTTTGGCTCCAATGGCTGTCTCCTGCCTGGCTCTGTAGCCAAACTCTGCCCCAGCTACAGTCCCAGGGTCTCTTGCAAAAACTATTAGCAGCAGAAAAACTTCATACGTAACCAAAGATTATTCCACGGAGTTTGATGTTTGGCTGCCCCAGCTGAGACGTAAAATACCTGCTGGTGTAGAGGAGTTCTGGGATTGCAAAGGTCTGGATTTCCCCCCCAGTTTGCAGCTCCCCTGGCAAGGGAACACCTCAGAGCTGGTGGAGGCGATGTGATGGTGGATGATGGCTGTGGGGCAGATCACCCACGGTCACAGTGACAACATGAGGGCCAGGGACATGCCATGTCACGTACAAATGCAGAGTCATGCCTCTTGCCTGGCAGAAGGCAGGGTTGTGGAGATCATCTGTGCTAGGTGAGAGCAAAGAGAAAAGCTTTCCATGCATCCAACTCTCAGAGTGATCCTCACAGGGCAAAGGGATTATTTGTTTTCCCTTTTCTGAAAGTTTTCATTCAAAAACAATCACAGGCTAAGGTTTTATGTACCCTCCAGGCTGGAGGAGCCACTCACCCCAAGCAGGTTGCCTCACTCTTGTCAGCCCACTTGTTGAACATGAACTCCCCTGGCCCCTACGTTCAGTGGCCCATTTTCTCATAAAACACAGAGCAGCACCCCAGAGGGTGCAATAACCAAACACTCTTCACTTCTCCAGACACTGAGCATCTCAAATACTGATTTTACAAGTTGCCTGGAAAATATCGGGTTTTCAAGGGCCACTTGAGTGTTCATTATTTTGCAGAATGAAAAGGACTGCATGAGAGGGAAGCCTTTCCTGATTTCCATTTATTAGAGAAAGCAAGCTTACCTCCTTGTTTCCTAAATGTTTCCCTTCTTTTCCAGCAAACTCCACTCTCCAAAACACCTTTCTGCCAACGCAGTGGTTGATTTTAGTGAGGCAGAGCATTGCACAGGGTTAAGAGGAGAGGGGTGAAAAAGGCAGCAGGTATAAGGGAGAGAAATGGGGAGCTCTAAAAGTGACCTGCTGGAGTCACACTGCAGACACCTGCCAAACATATCTGCTACCTCACCCATCTCTATTCCTAAGGTCCCCTCCTGGTGCACCCATTGCCACTGGCTGCTCTGGCTCCTGAATTGTCACCTGCTGCCTATCCACGTCTTTGCCCCACAGGAGCGTTCAATACTGGGAGTCTTCAAGCTCATCCTGCCTGGCAAGGCTTCAAAGTTAAGAGCTGAAATGTCCCTGTCCCTACAGCAAGTCTGATGGGTTGGCCAGGCTTGGCTTTCTAAAGACACTTGATGCTCCTCTCCTTTCCCTGACACATTCAGACCTGGCGTGTGCAGGAGCTTTCCCTGGGCTAAACGCAGGGCTGAGAACACATCAAGGAGGACTGGGAACAGAAATGGGGGAAGGATGTTCTGGGAGATAAACTGGATACAGCAGCCATGAACAAACAAGTTAAACTGCCTGTGCCTTGTGTGCTGTCTGAAATGACAGCCCCACTTTCTTATTATGCTAAAACAGGTGAAATCTCTGCTGTTTAATGCCTTGAAACCTGGAAATCGTTAAGATCTTCAAATTGCCTTTCACAGGGGGATTCCTTGCTGTTCTTACCTTAGGTCTGTGGGTTGTTCACCTTAATTTTTGTTGAGGTGGTTTCATTATTTCAAGTTTTCACCCCCTTAAATGTTTTCATTTCACATGTATCAGTATGTAGACAGAACTGTTGGAGTAATTTCCCTTTGCCAGCCTGGAGCCCAGACGTGCCCATGTCGGGGAAGTCCCACAGACAAAGTGTTGGTCCATCTATCCTTGCCTGCCTCTGCCTACAGCTATGGAAGAGGCTGTGGTTTTTGGAGGGGGAGGGAAAGAAGTGGGGTAGGGTTGTCTTACCATGATGGCCTCGGCTTGCTTGGAGTCCAGCTCCGACACCGCCCTGCGGAAGCCTTTGGCTGCAGAGGTGGAGATGTTCGGGGTTGGCATCTTTGCTCTTCCACGAGCTCTGCTGTCTGCTTTCCAGCTCCTTGGCAGCTTTTTATAGGGCAGGGCTGACGTCAAAGACTCTTTCAAATCTTCTCTTCCCCTGCCACCTCCCCATCACCACCTCCCTCCTTTCTCCCCCTCGGGCTGAGAGGAGGAGGGGATGTGAAGGAGAGAAACGTGTCTGTCCCATTAAATCTAATCGCTACAAAGATTGCAGACACCCTGCCTTCACAGACCAGACAAACCCCCACCTGTTTGCCTGCATCCAAAAGATTTCTTCTCTAATTTACCCCTTCTCTCCTTTCCCCCTCCCCCCACTTCTGGATGGAGTTTATTCTCATTACATGCTTCAGTCCAGCACATTTGCTTCCCCAGCTTGGGAGTTGCATGAAAGGATTTTGATCTGTGAAAGGATGAAAGAAAAGGAAGGCAGAGATTTAGCCCTCTCCAGCCTTTTCCCCCCTTGTTTGCCTTGTCATGGAGGCAGTAAAGTAATAGGAAAATAACACTGATTCCCGCAAGGCAGCTGCGGGACTGGATGCCGTTCTCATTGAGCACATCCCGGTGCCCGGCTACTGACAATGCTGTTTGTGTGCCTTCCAGGGCTCCCTCACCACCTCAGAGCTTCATTTGGCCATGTCACTCTGACAGCAGGAGGGCAGAATCTGACTCCTCAGAAATGAAAAGGCTTTAGAGGAAATAACCTGGAAAAACCCGGGCAGTCCTGCCTTCCTAAGTGCTTTGCTCCTCTTGCAGTAATTCCTAAGGGACCAAATGCCTGAGTATAGCTGGGGCTGGCAGTGTGTGACAGGTCAGACCCATGCCAGGGTCTCTGCTTTGCTGTGAGTAAAACTGGTGTTTGTCTCTGATTAGATTTGCAGCAGGTGTCCCGCCCAAACAAGTGCTGCAGGAATGCATGGCTGTGCTTTGCGCGAGCCACCTCCATGCTGGTGACAGGCCACTGACTGGCACAAATCCCTGTGGCAGGGAATCTGGTGGCCTTTCACCAGCTGACTGCCCGAGAGCTCACCTGCAACCTTCCTGACCACAACACTGACATTTGGTGGGGTTGGTGGCTCATCCTGCACACAGCAGGACAGCTGAGTTCGTCCCAGCCTATTGATGACTTCTGCAGTGCCAAAAGCTCTGGAGGAACAACAACCCATTGACGTCCTTGAGGATGCAAAGCTGTTGATGTTTACCAAACATCAGGGAGCAGGCAGTGTGACCAACATTGCCTGCCCCACCAAGGCAGCTTGGGAAGCTCATTGTTGGGAGTGGAAACTGAAGTAAGCAGTTGGCAGCAGCTAAAGATTGGTGCAGTAGTGAGACAGAATTGATTTTAAGTCATGTGAAGTGTCTTCTCTTATTGCAGATGCTGAGGGCACTTGGCTAGTCAGTACAGTAAAAACCAGAGGAAGGAGTTAAGCAGCCATCACGGCTCACCTATCCCCAGCCTCTGTGTCCTCACATCTGGTATCACCTCACACACTAAGAACAGCCCTTGCTTTTGCTTTAATTTCATCCCTAATCCCCCCCCTAATCTCTCCTAAACTGTCTATTTGCTCTCTGCTAAACCCTGGATGCTCAAAACACAAGATAAAACCCCACCAAACTGACGGAGGGTAAGGCTGCCTGGTGTTTCAAGGTTTTCTCAGAAAATATTTTGGGAGCAGGTTCCAAGGCACTCCACTGCCCAGACAGCAGTCAAGGAGTAACAGTGCAGGCACAGCTACCTCCTGTCTGCTGGGGTGGCTTTGAGGACCCTCCTATTGGGGGACAAAAATTAGCAGCATGCTATAGTTGATTTAATTTTGTGTCCCTGGCTGAGGTGAACCATGGTTATTGGACAGGCTGGGATGCCAGGAACAGGGCTCTGAAGACTGTAAGGAAGAAAAGAACCCACTCCAAAAGAGGCCACAAAAATAACACTCAGGTATCTTTCATGGCAGGCACCAGTGAAGAGACCTCCGTGGGGATTCTGTAACACCATTAACACCAGTAAAGGTGGCACAGAAAGAGGGCAAAGGACACGGCTCTTCCTCACAATCCAGGATGAAACTGCAAAGGTATTAAGGATGAAAAGCCATAGTTACACTAGGTACTCCAGAAATATTTAGTTAAAACTATTCAGAGACTTTGCTAGAGTAATACCTGTTAAAAAAGAGCATTGTCAATGAAGGGTCTTGCCAAGACTGGGCCAGCTTCACTGGGATTTCATTTGAAAAGGAAATAGGGACTTGGGTAGGAGGAGAGTTACAAGAGTTGCATTTGAATGTATTTACCAAATAAAATTTGAACTGTGGATGAATGATTCTGCTTGCACTACCTTTAAAACAGCATGTAGAAATGGAATTACAACATTTTTCATTTGAGGTTTTCAGTTCAATTTAGGAACAAAGACAAAATTTAAATTAATTGATTAATTTAATCCCTTTCATTCGTGCTGTTTTCTTACCTTTAAATCAGAAAAAGAAATCATTTTGCTAGACTTATTATTTTTGGAAACTGACTTAGTTTAAAGGTCTCTTTAGAGAAGTATTTGCCAGTGATGATAAACCTAAAATCAGCCATCACAGCAAGCTCCACTTGTCCAAATCTGTAATAAATTTGCTAAGCCTTAAAATGTCAGTTCATGTAAAGAATTGAGAAAATTGGAAAAACAGTAAATATGGGAACAGAACAAGCCACTCAGCCTTCCTGCAGGCTGTAACCTATTCAGAGATCACATATGAAAGCTCTTCTGACAAGCAGAGGCTTTAAAATGTGCCGATAACATCAGACAAGTTCTCAAGATTATTGTATGCCTAGATGGAATTTCTCTGAATATATTTCCTGCTTTCCTTTTGTCTTGTTGCACGTTGATACTTCCCTTGTAAAATACAGTACTTTATTCAAGATCATCAGTTCTATTTAGTTATCTCATCCCAAAGCCCTTGATTTTTATTCCCTTGTCTTCCTACTGTTGGCAAATTAGGCATACAACTCTCTTCTTCTTTAAGCCCTGGTAATCTGCTTGCCCCATCCCTGTCTGGTGATGAGGGTCCTGCATTGTATGGAAATGCTGTCCAGCATGGAGCCAAAGTTCTGCTTTCCATGCAACCAAGGGCAAAACGTGCAGATTGCCATGAGGGGTTTACCGTGGTAGGAATCTCACACTCTGATAAGAGTGAAAAATCAGGTTGGTTCTCCTGTCCTGGAGGAGCTGACAGAGGAGGGAAGCTGGCAGAAACCATGTGGCAGCAGGTCCTCCTTTTGGGCAGCAAGGTGGGTGAGTGTCCTTCAGAGTAATTATCAGCATGGCTGCAAAAGGAGTTAACTTTTTCCCAGACAGTCCAGTGCGAAGCTCTTCAACACATTTTCCACCTGTGTCCTTTGCAGGCAATTTCCCATCTTTTTGGAAACCAGCCACATCTTAGAATTTTTCATCTCTCAATGTGTCTACATCTCCATAAACCACCTGCCTGGGTCCATGTTTAAGTTCTGCTGATATCAGACGAGACTTTTGTGGGAGTGTAAGCCCATTTGTTAAACCAAGACAGGTTTGTCTCAGCTTTTGTCATGTTTGACTAATTACCAAATTTGCTAATAGAGAAGAGGAGCCTTTAGGAAGGTTTACAAAGGAAATACAACAGATGGATGGATCTCCATCACTGCTTTGTTTCTCATGCTCCAAGCACATGACCATCCTTGAATGTGTGTGGGTGCCATGTGTATCCAGCTGTGTGTTTTAAGGGATTAATCTGACATAAAACAGCCATGGCAAACATGGCTGGACACTGTTTCCCTGCACTAGTCCCCAGACAGAGAAGTCCATAAACTGGGATGCTCTGACTGTGCCTCCCTCAAGGGTGAAGCAGACCCAGAAACAATCCAAGAAAGGCATTAAGGTGCAAAGTACTGCAGGTCCTGTGGCGGCTCGTTTCACCTGCCACAGGATGCAGAATTGGTGGTGCAGAGATAGAGACAAGATATTAATATCAGTGGCTGGACTGGAGCAGGCAAGGCACTGCTATAAGCATAACTATGATGACAATCAATACATACAAGCCTATCTTTAAAATCTCTTTCTACCACGGTGCAAGGCTCAAATTATTGAGTAGATCATCCAACCACGTCCCAACCTCAAGCATTGTTTACAATAATCACCATTTCTGGGCACCTCGGGTATGGGGATCAAGGGGGAGCCCCACCTGCCAAACACCCACTGCTAATTGGAGAGATCTCCACAAACCAACCTGTACTCTTGATGCAAGCCCCAGGGTGAGCCAGTGGCAGAGGCACTGGGCAAGAGTGGGGGTCTCTCTGATGGGCCAGGGAGCTGCAGGGACAGGGTTTGTGCTGTGACAGTCCCCCAGCAAGGCCCAGAAAGGGATGGTGTACCCTGATGTGAGGGCGAGCTGCCATCTCCCATCACAACCAAGGCAACCCTGGTGGCCATGAGGGCTGCCCAGGCACCCTTGCTGCTCTTTCTTCCACCCACCTGCTCTCTCCCCCTCTTCCCCTCCACAGCACGAATAATTACAGTCTGCTGTAATTTTGAAGCAATTATAGGGGGGTGAGCCAGCTCTATCAAGAGATGTTTTTTCCTCTTCTCCCTTCACGGCTCCATTCAACATCCCCAAGTGCCACAAAGGAGTTTAATAACCCATAATGACACCTCAGGCCTTCACATCATCGCATCCTCCCTAAGACTGGGCCAGCATCAGGAGAGGAAAAAAAAAAAAAAGAGATAATTAAAATGCTCACCTCCCTCTTAACTTTGCAGCCTCCTATTATCTAGAAAATGTGGACTTTTGTGCTCAGACTGTCTCACGACAGATGAGCCCTGGGAAAGGGGGGGCTGCAAGCAGCAGAGGTGTGCTAACATCCAGAGAGATGGTTTGTGCCACCCTGGGAGAAAAGCTCTGCCATGCCCTCCACTGCAGAGGCAACCTCTGGGACATGATGGGTCTCTGTGCAGGGCAAAATCCAAGGCAAGATCAAAGCAGCCAATTATGTTAAAAAAAAAAAGCAAAACATGCACTTTTCTAGAGATGGTGGAGGGGGCTGTCCAACCTCTTGCAATGACATTTTGCCTCAGTGTGTGCCAGTGCATTTCCACAATGCAGTGTACAGCAGAGATCTGCTCCACAGGTGCCAACCAGTGGCTTAAGGACCAAGGCCAATGCCCTCAGCAGCTGAATGCAAACATCCATGTCAGAGATTTCACATTTCAGAAGGGCAGATTCGCCTTTAGCTAAACCTGAGATTATTCCTGTAACCCACAAAAAATGTCCCTCTGCCCCTGTTTTGAAGCATAGGGCTGGTCTCATAGCTCTGTTTTCATCTTCACATTCAGACACAAAATTCTGTACCCATGTTGCTCGAAACTTTCCTCAAAACCCATTGAATCTCCACTCACTGGAAAACAGTGACAATAGAATTTTGGGAAGTTTTTGCAGCAATCACCTTTTGGGAGAAAAATAACCTGATTTCTAGGAAAACGGTGAATTGTTTGGGGAAAGGGTTTTCAAAGGGACTGGAGGCTACCTGGATGGAGGGGGAAAACAGCCTCTTCTCAGGAACTGAGAATTTAGCCCTGAGTCTTCAGAAGCAAACCCAGCTCTCTATTTCAGCAAATGGACCTGGAACAGGCAAGCGAAAATTCAGAAATATTGTATTGATGATTCACCCGCTGCTGCAGAATCCAAAACACCCATCTTGCCTCAGATCAATGGGGAAACACTTAGGAACAATTTTCTCTTTGGAAATGTGGCCAGCAAGCAGAGAGTCAGCAGCAGGCAGTGGAATATAATGCACACCTCTTGGAACATGCCATTTAGTGGTGTTGTAAAATTAATTGATGACACCTCTGGCCCACTGTATTTCAGCTTGTGGACAATTTCTTTAACAAGATCATCAAAGAATGTCATCTTTGTACAGAAAGGCAATTTATGTGTATTGCAACAGATTTTCTGCACCACCAGTACTCCTGATTTTATTTAAGTCTGTGACACCAAATATTTTATTCCCAGTTCCTGGTGTTTACTTAATTTAAAACAAAAAAATAATGAATGCAAACCTTTCGAGAAGTGAGGAAAGATTGAAGAGTATTCTATGAGCTCCCAGAAAGGTGGAAAAACCTTCAAGAAACAGTAATTATCATATGGAGGTCTGGCACAGGGTTTTTGAACATTGAGTTTGACAGTGAATTTGCTTTTTTTGGGAAAAAAAAAAAAAAAAAAGATTGTGCAGCTTAAGAGCAGCCAGAAAAGATCCAAAACATTATGACAAGAGGAATCAAATGTCCACAGCTAATTCTATTGCCAACCATGAGCACAGAAAACAGGGACTGCCTTTCTGACAGCTCAGCTCATGGCCGTGGGCAAGTCATTTGACTCACTGCTTCGTTTCCTGCCTTCTGCCACCAGGCTGGTAATTGCTGTGACCTTCAGCCGTGAAGAACCAGTTAATGGTGGGCAAGAGATGCAGAAATCAACAGAAATATTTGGGTGTCACCTCCTTTCATTCCTCTCACCTGATGCTTGGTCTTTGCATTGCTGAATACATGTGGAGAAGGGACTCCTGCTGCTGCTTATTTATCCCCAGAAGTCCCAGCACTAAGAGGTTTACAGTGACCTCAATTTTTCAGCTCTTCCTGTAGATGAAAAAAGAAAGTTAAGGACATGTCCCCATTTTATTGCCAAGTTCATTAAGTCCTAGTCCTGCTGTATTCATCCCTGAAAGCTGGTTTTGGGGAATTTAGTCTCTTCGTTGCTGGTGATTATGGTGTCTGGCATGATTAACCTTCTTGCTCATTCACCCATGCCATGGAGTAAGACAGAATTTATGTAAATCAAAGCAGCATCAGGAAGGAGAAGGACAAGCCTTGGGGGGGTACCAAAGCAAGTTCCCACTGCCCTTCCAGAAGGAAACCTCCACTGTGTGTTGGACTGGTCTGAGCATGGCCAAAGCTGATGACATGGGACCTAAAGGGACTTCAGCCCACGGTCACCTGTGACTTAGGACCCAACTGCAAGGCTGCACAGTGTGCTGGGATAGGTCTTGGCCCCATATCAACTCTTGGTCCCTTCCTCTGAGTGTTGTTTTCCCCTCAGTTTCCTGGCCACCCGTCCCTGCTGTTCCAGCTGTGGAAGGAAATGATGCTGGAAGAAGACAAGGGTTTTCCATCAGAGCTTTGTCAGTGTTTGCCCAACACACTCCGTTTTCCTGAACATGTAACTTCTCTGACATAGATACATCTTCCTCCCCCTCCTCTTACCTCTTTTCTCATCTTCTGTAACAACAGCTCAGGTCACCAAGGTGGCCCAGCAAAATGCAGCTCAGTGCTACTTCCATGTGAACAGCAAATCGTCGTTTCTTACTTCAGTCAGTTCCCTCTCTCCTCAGGCACCGGGAGATAAAAACCATCCACCTGTCAGACAAAAGGTCTGATGTGATTTTAGTGTTACGTGTCACACAAAGGGTCTCAGACCTATGAAAATGTCACCATATTGACTTCATACAATTATTCATCGCTCTGTTTATGCACAGAAAGGTGTTTTGCATTCAGCATAGAACAGTGAGATTTATTACAAAGACACAACCAGATATCTACTGGAAATTATCACCACCATTTCACAGTGAAGCCAGTGCTTTCCTACTGATTCACATCTGCTTGGGATCACATCTGTTATTCCTAACAGGTAGTCATCAAGTAAATAAATGCATGAAAAAAGAGCACGAGAAAATATTTTCCTCTCCTTTTCAGAGGATGGATGCAAATGCATCATCCATGGCAAGGTTCATTCCACCCAGCAGGCTTAAGGGGATGACTCATCAAAGCCCTGTGCTTCTCTTCTCGATCTTCAAGGTGTATCAACAATGTTTTATTGATTCACAGTCATGGAAAGTAAAGAAAGAAGAGTCTGGGATCTCTACTGGAACAATATGCCTGACTTCAGTACTTCTGCCATTAAGCTGCTGGGATGATGTCATGGAAAAGCATTTATGAGATTACTTTTCCTATCCTCCCAAATGGTGGGACTGTCGGTTACACTCATGGGTCCCTAAGGATCTTTAGATTCACACAGGTCTTAGTGGAGAAGAGAACAAAAAGATCAACAGCTGAAAGTTAGGCAAAGAAGAAAAGTTCAAGTTAGCAGTGGGACATATGATTTTAATAGTGATGGCACGCTAGCCAAATGGGCTTTGGGAATGCCGTGTTCCCCTTTGCCTGAGCTGTCCTCCCCAGAACGGGTGCCTCCCTTGAAGGTTTTGTCTGAGACAGGACAGGGTAAGACTAAGGGGATGGACAGCCCACACGCTGTGCAAGAGGAGATCTGGCTTGGTGCCCCACTAGGCACAAAGCTGGACAGGTACCTACTGCCCCCAGCCAGGAAGCCCCAGGAAGGTAAGGCAGACCCCTCCCAAGACACACTAGCACTGCATGGCTGAGGTCCTTCCACCTTGCACCTGGCCAAGACTGGTTTCAGAAACCTGGCATTTTTCCTGAGAAAAGACAGGTAAGAATACATCAGCCCTGCAGAGGAAGGGTTTCACCTTTCCCTGTGTTCCAGCTAGGAAAATTCATCCCTCTGCATCACTAATTGTGGTAGAAATTACGTGGTTTGAGTGCTCATCCTTTCCCCTTTCCCTTTGGTGCTGGCAGTGCCTGCATCAGGAGGTTTAATAGTACTTTCCCTTATTTAATTTACATCAGGGACGTGCTGGATGGCAACAAGGTGGGATGGTCCAGGAGGAAAAGCACTACAAAGAGGGTAAAAACTCCCGGGTCTTCATTGCTCTGTCTCCCTTCTTGTTCCAACTTCCAAAACATCACCAAAAGCAAATAAATACCTTTATAGGAGGAGGCAGGATGTGATTTTCTCCTCTTTCTCAGATATATTGCTTCCCTGCCTCTCCTGTGGGTTTGCCTTCCCCCACCTCCCCGTTCCCTTCCTCCCTGCCTACGTTTGACCTGAACAGCAGCAGAAGCCTGACCATAGCCTGAAGGGATTTGCCTTGTGCCTTTAGTGGGATGGAGTTTGGATTTCCTTATCTGTCCCCGCTAGGGCCATGTGTTTTTTCTCTGCTCCCCCTCCCTGCAGATGCGTGTTGAGGGCAACAAGAGACAAGGGGTCCTTGTAAGTGCCTTATGATAATTGCAGAGCAGCGACTGCTCAGAAAATCTAAATTCCTCCCTGACATTTCCAGTCTAAAGCTCCCACTGACTCAGCTGCTGCTTGTGATATTTAAACAAGGATTATCTCCTTTTTTATTCTTTTCTTTTTTGATAATGGGATGGCAGAAGGTTAGTTTAACACTTTCCTATGGTTGGTTTGGCTGTTGCTGATCCCATACTCTTCAGGACTGCAACCAAACCTCTGCTTCCCAAGTCACTCATGTGGCATAACTAGGAGGATCAAAGGCTCCTGTCATAAAAAACAAGGATTTTTCTTCAGATTTTCATATTTTCCAAATTTTTCTCCAGAGTGAGCTTTAGCATACCTGAAAATTTACAGCTTTGGGTGTAAAAGGACACATCCCATTGGCTTCAGCCCAAGTGCACTTAACATGCCTCCAGGTTCCCAAGCATTCCATCTTACAGCAGTTTTCTGTCCGCTAGAACAGATTTCATTTCACAAGGATGCTGAGAAGCATCTCCTCGAAGAAAGTGCAGGGCGCTTTTTGACCCCCAAGAGACACAAATGCAGCATCACTGGGAGAGAACATGCACTAATGAGAGCCCACCATCAGTTCAGGAATTACCTGACAGCAGAGCAAGGAAGCAATACCCCATCCAGCTCCCCATTTCCATGCTTAAAAATGGTGTCCAAAATGCAGAAATGTGGTCCCCTTCATGACAGCACAAAAGAGACACCCAGCCCCAACTCTTCCAAGAGTCCCCATCGTCCCAAGAAAGTTCTCCACATCCTAAAGGATGCTCTGGGGTGCACAGGCTCCAGAAGGCTGTCATGGGGATCATTCTCTTGGAGTTGCAGGAGAGCTGCAGCCTCTCTCCAGCACTCAGAAATGGGAGCAGGATCAATATGGCTGATAACTTATTATTAAGGCATGCACTGAGTCAGAGTCCCCTGCCATTAGCCAGAGGTTTATTCCTGAAATTGGCTGAGAAACTGGTGAGGATGAGGCAAGGAGGAGCCAAGGGGAGCTCAGAGCGGGTCTAGACTGGGGTGCAATCCCAGCACCACATGCAGGACCAGCTTCCTTCCCTTGTACTGGGGTTTGCAAATAACTGAGCAAAAGACGAGCGTTCCTTTCTGCTTTCCAGAGATTAAAGGGTTACGAGGCGGGGAGGGGGCGTTCCCAAACCCCATTGCGGAGGCTAGGGTGGGGTGCACTGGGGAAATTTAAGCAGAGCAGATGTGCTTGAAAGCATAGGAGAGGTGGGCACATGGAGAGCCAGCGAGGCTGAGGATGGGAGCGAGGATCTTCCTTTGCACAGGCTGTCCATAGCCCTGGCAGTGGCCGTGGAGAGTGGCAGGGCCCTGGTGTCTCACACATTCCCATTCCCTATCGCTCTGCTGCAGTCGGGCAGAGCAAACATCCCTCATGGAGCTGCTCCCGCTGCGCCGCCGATAAGCAGCGCGGGCCAGGAGCAGGGACAACAGCCTGTGTCTCCCCATGTTTTGTGATGCAGGGCTGCTTTTCAGCCCTGGCAGCTCCTGGAGACGGCCTCTGTTAGGGCCCTGTTTGATCAGGACCAGCTCTGTTTGGAATGCCTCCCTGATGCAGGAGGATGACAGCTTGGGCGTCTGAAATGAGCACATGGTGCAGAGCTGGTGTGGCTCCCCCGAGTGTTTTGGGTCACCACCCCACCCTCGTCACCCCCTCCCAAGTGCCAGATCTTGCTCACATGGACTCAGGGACATCATCCAGGGCAGGAGCAGTAGAGGCCATGCCACACCTCAGATGGGCAGAACACCTGGTCTCCTCCTCGTGATCCCAGCTTCAGCACTTGTTTCCACTCATGGAATGTCTCCATGGCAAATTGCAGCTGCCAGGCAGTGGAAGTTCATGGCTGAAATAAAATGCTGCTCCCTGGTTTACTCCTTGAGGATAAAATTCCAGAGAAGGAGTGCTCTTCTCTTCCAGCACAGCTTGGGGACCCAGCAGTGTGATACAGCTGTGCACTGGCTGTGCACAAGACCTCCTCTCCTCCTCTCCCACCTAGAGAGCAGCAGGCAGCCACTAAAAACCACAGTCAAAGAAGTGAAGCTTAGGCACAGAGAGATAATGGGGGCCTGAGTGCAAGGGCGAGACCGGTTATCCTTAGATTATCTTTCCTAGCTTCTTGTTTTTACAAATTAACCTCTCTATCTGGTCCAGATCTATTTGAAAGGCCTTCTGTGCAAGCAGCTCTTAGAGCATGTTTGGGGCTAGTCAGGTGACAAGGTGTTTAGAACTTCTCTGTCAGAGAAATCCATGCTCCAAGGCGGAAAACACCTTGTGGGTAGTTCCCACTGGTCTCTTTTTTGTCACCTCTGCAGACCCAAAAAGGACTTGGAGGACTCCTCATTCCCAGGAAGGGCTTAAAAACTAGAATTGAAGTGAGGTTATCCCAGGTGACATGTGACACACTGGATGGCCAGATGGCTATGGTGCCCTTCCAAAGGACCTTTGCAGGATGAAGAAGTGGTCAGCTCCAGCAAGTGACAGTGCACAGTCCTGTCCCTGCAGGAGAACAATCCCAGGCACCAGCACATTCTGGGAGCCAAGTGGCTGGAAAGCAGCTTTGCACAAAAGGCCCTGTTTTGTGGAGATAATCAAAACTCTACAACTTTGTGAAAGTTGTGAAGCCAGTATGTTTATTACAGCACTGGACGCGTGTGGAAATTGTTCTTTTAAAATGACATGCATGTTTCTGGGAACTTCAGGTCTCTTTTTATTTCTCTCTCAAATGCATATGCATACAACTTCATAAGAGGTTCATATATATTCATTCTACTGATTTCATGTGACACTTGCTACTAATTCTTCAGAAGGAACTCTTGGGTCAGGTTGCTTTGCCCTGTCTGCTTCTCTCTTCTCTCTTTATTTTCTGTCTTTCGGCTGAAGCAGTCTCTCTAAGCACAGGCTTTTCAAGAGAACGGGCAGTCAGACTAAACAGGAAGCTACAGACTCAATTCAAAGATGTACATTTCACCTAAATCAAAATGGATTTCTACCCCGGAAAATTTCTACTCTGTCTCAGCCCTAGGGATACTGGTGGGCCCAGCTGAACCCAGTCCCATGCAGCTGCTCTGCCTAAGCAGGGAATGGAACAAGGCAGTCTTGAAATCCCTTCCAACGTCAACCACTCTGCCATTCTGGGATCATCAATGCAGAGAATACAAAAGAAAAGGAATATAGCAGTGCTTGAAAAAAAATCCTCTTCAAAATTCCACCTGAAACAATCCCTCCCACAAAAATTAAAAAACACAAAAGCAAGCAAAATAAAAGAACGAAAAAAGAAAGCCTCCTTCCCTCCAGCTGGTCAACACACTTTTCAGTTTGCTGGGAAAATTTTTATATAAGGACCACTTACTTAGTGCCCTTGCTAATGATATGACACCTTATTACCTTCTTCTGATTGCCATGACACATTGCAGTGGCTTCCAGACCAACCACGGGGCTCTGCACTCAGCCCCATTGGGTCCCTGATGCCCAAGGGGCCGCTGTGAGCTGTGGAGATGGACTCCTGGCAGGACCAGGCGAGCACGGGAGCAGGCGCCTGGCTGCTGCTTGTGACGTGCCTGCTGGCCTGTCCTCTGCACTGGCACAGAGTGACTCAGTGCTCCAGGCTGGCCCCATGCTGAGTCACAGCCAGGGACCCTTCCCCCACATCCTCCAGCCGTTCTTAGCACAGGTGGACCAGGACAAATGGTGGCTCATGTGATTCTTCAGAAGGTGGCTGCTGTTTGTCCATCACTGGCTTTGGATTTCCTAGAACAGGAAGGTGCTGCCTTTCTGTTCAATAGTAGCATGAAAAATTCATATTTACATCCTTTCTAAGGCTCTTCTGTAATCATGGCACCACACACTGGTCCCTTCCCTGTCTCCCATAATGTTTTTTCTATCAGGCCTCCAACAGAGGCTGAGTGAGAAAAACAGGCTGAGTTTCCCAATGGTGCCTCACCAGCTCTCCTGTGTCATTCTCCTGTCTCACTGTAGGTGGTAGGATTGACCATGGGTAGGTCAGTCCCTGGGCTTCTACTCTTGCTAGCAAGTCCTGAAAAGCAGACCAGCTTCTCCCAGAGTCCACAGCTGTGCAGGACATAAACTTCTGCTCATAGCCCCACGTGTATGGCTGAAAGAAACTCCATTCTTGTGTTTCTTGATAACTGGTGGCCTGGAGAAGTCTGCAAGACAGTCCTGAACACGGAATCTCCTTCTGAGGGCCATCTTGCCTTAAAATAGGAGGTAAAGCTGATGTAGAAACATTCTGTGTTTATTCTGTATGCAAATCAGCTATAAAGTCCCGTGGCCATCTCCACCCTACCTTTTGCTCAGTGCTATCAAAATTCTGTTAGGTCTCAAGGAGATGGAATCAGAGACGCATCCGGGAGGAAGTGAAATCCAAACCATCCTCTCAGCTCCCCTGACTCACCATCCACAAAAGAAATTGGTCAAAAATGTTCCTGATGTTGCAAGTTTCTCCTGACCCTTTCCCTTCTGCCCCTGGTTGCTGGTGGTCAGCCAGGGGTTGAACTGGCAGGCAGAAGGCTGGAGCAGCTCCCGAGGGCCCTCATGCCAGGCAAGGCAGGCAGGCTCTGCCTTGATGGGGAGACACATCAAAGGAAGATTACAAAACTTTAGCAGCATTCAGGTGTGCTCCTGTCCTCCTTTCCACTGACAGATGCTTCTTACAAACTCAGGAGATGTCCATAAAGAAGTGGTTTCCTGAAACAAGAGGGACTTGGAATAGCTTTCTGCCTTTCAGTAAACATTCATTTTTTTAATGGGTGGAGATGGGCATGAGGGAGCCTGAAATCTCATTCCCCTGCTGAATTTCCAGGAAGCCAAGCATGCTGAGTCCAGCTGGATGCACAGCCCCAGCCCACAGACACATCCTGTCCCTCATCTGCCCATGATAGCATGTTTGCTCACCCTCTCTCACCCTCGTTTTCACACTTCCAAGGGCATCCTGCTTCACTTCAGGGTGACTGACAATAATCTCTGGGAATGGCCATCTGCTTCTCCTTCCCCATCAGCCCCACCTGCAGCCTGGGGAGTCTCCTGAGTACAGACAGGGAACAGCTCCAAAGATGAGCATATCCCCTGGCAGGGCAGGGCAGGGCAGGGCAGGGCTGGCCACTTCTCCTCTCCCTTTCTCCACACTCAAAACCCATGCCACCCAAAAAGGTTTCGGTTCAGGCCCCTGTATTGAAGTGACTGTTCTGGGTCCAGTTTTTGGAAAAGCTGGAGACTTAATCCCCTCTGAAAAATTATCTGTCTGCTGTGAAAAATAGGGCCACAGGCTTCATCTGAAACTGTTTCTAAAAGGTCTTAAATCCCCTGTTCCTTTAAATGCATTTTTTAAACTGCTTTTTCTTTCTTTTCTCTGTTGTTACTGCTTTCCTTATAAGTGGAGGCATGGGTCAGTTTTGCTTCGCTGCATTTCTTTTCAGCATTAAATAGTGACCTGCTGAAGTGGCACAGGGATGTGCTGGCATTTTGCAGCCTTTTATTAGGCAGCAGTCCACTTGTGAGTGCTGAAGAGGGCTTAACCACCGTGGTTGTCAGGAGGCAGGGAGAGGTGAGGGAAGGGTAATTGAGGGTTTAGACAGCGTTTGGCTGCCTGAGACACCGACCATCAAACCCAGGCAGGGCTATTGATCAGCCCCTCAAGTGGTCTGCCTCTCCTATTAGCACTGTCCCCGGCAAGGCACAGGGTATTGAAGAGGTATCGATTTTTTGTTGTGCTTTGTGGTGACACCGGAGGCAGGTAGAATGGGGAGGCACAAGAAAACAGCAGGACATAATCTCTTTATGGGAAAAAAGACAGGGTTGCTGCCCCAGTGCAAAGGCAGGTCTTGGTGGTACCATCACCTTGGGGGTAGCAGTGCATCTGAGCTGGTCTGGGACACTTTCATGGTAAATCCTTCTCAAATAATGTAGTCTTAATCGAAAGCACCCCAAATTACAGACTGAAAGCTTTTCTGTTTAGGGACATGAGCAGTTAAAATGCAAAGAGGAGTCAGTTGTGCTAAGAGGAGTTAAAAACAATGGAAAACCAGCCCTAAAGAAAGCACCCTTGGTAAAAGAGAGGAGGGCACCCTCTCTGGCCAAGGCAGTTTGATATCTTAACCACAGGCCTGAAAGAAAATGGTGGCAAACTTTACAGATAGGAACGACCTGGTGGTGCAGGGAATGCAGAGAAATCTCTATTTTACTGTGTAGTGTTTTAAGGTGGAAAACAAGTGAAACAGATAACCTGTGCAAGATAGGGATGATCTGTGCATGCCTGAGGCTATCAGGCTAGTGTGGGCTTTGATGAACGAGTGATTTCCTTGCAGCACTGTGAGGGCTGCAAGGTGCAGGAGGAGGAGCCGGGGTTGGAAGGTGCCATCCCACCAATGAGGAGACCCTCACTAAAACAGCCCTGCTCCTGAGAACTGCTTCCCTGGGCGGGCATCCCCAGCCTGCTGTGTGTGAGCAGTCCGTGAGCCGCTTTGGGGCTCCACCCGGGCCTCACACGCTTTGCCCAGGGGATGCTGGACAAGATCAGGGGCACAGACAAACTCAGTGACAGAAAGGGCACGGCGAGAGCTGTGCCTCAAGGCAAGGAGGGCCCTGCTGCTCCGCTGCTGTTTCACCCCCGGGAAAGGCGAAGGAGGGGCCGGAGTTTTGAGAGATGCTGTCCCGGGAGATCTCGGTGCTCGGCGCAGCCGGGCCGGGCCGTGAGGGGCGGGAGCAGCAGCGCAGTGCGGCGGCAGCGCACCGGGCGGCGCTGCGGCTCCGCCGGCAGCCAGGGCATCCTGCTCCGCACCGCTCCCTGAACCCCGGCATCCTGCCCCGCATCCCTCCCTGAACCCCGGCACCCTGCCCCGCATCCCTCCTTGAACTCCGGCATCCTGCCCCGCACCGCTCCCTGATCCCCGGCATCCTGCCCCGTATCCGTCCCTGCTCCCTGACATCTTGCCCCGCACCGCTCCCTGCTCCTCGCTATCCTGCCCCGCATCCCTCCCTACTCCCTGGCATCCTGCCCTGCACCGCTCCCTGATCCCCGGCATCCTCCCCCGCACCACTCATGCTCCCCAGCATCCTGCCCCGCACCCCTCCCTGCTCCCCGGCTTTGGGGCTGCGGGCAGCCCCGCTGCTGCCCCCCCGAAGCGGGCACCAGCAAAGGCGAGCCCCTCGGCCCAAAGAGCTGCTCCGCGTCAGGGTCCGTGCCAGCCCCAGGGAGGTCTGCCTCTCCCTGCCTCGGGGCTGGGGCTGTCCTTGGGGCAGCGGGACGGTACAGCTGCAAAGCCCCTCTCCAGGCCCGCAGCAGCCCACACCCGAAGCATTTAATGGTTTACTGCAATACAAGGGCTGGCTTTTTTCCTTTGAATGCACGTGCTGAAAACGGGCCATGAAGATAATTATGGAGAGGCTGGAGTGCCTCTCCTGTGGGGACAGGCTGAGAGAGTTGAGGTTGTTCAGCCTGGAGAAGAGGAAGCTCCAGGAAGACCCCAGAGCAGCCCTCCAGTCCCCAAAGCAGCCTAAAAAAGGCTGGAAAGGGACTTTTTACAAGGGCATGTAGTGAGAGAACAAGGGGGGACATGGCTTTAGACTGAAAGAGAGCAGGTTTAGATTAGTTATTAAGAAAAAATTCTTTACTGTGAGGGTGGTGAGGCACTGGATCAGGTTGCCCAGAGAAGTTGTGGATTCCCCACCCCTGGAAGTATTCAAGGCCAAGTTGGATGGGGCTTTAAGCAAACTCATCTAGTGGGAAGTATCCTTGCCCATGGCTGAGGTCTAAAGACAGTCATTGGCCTTGCTCTGCTTGTGCTGCATGGGCTTGCACAATGGAGATACTCTATAGTATCTCCATTCCAGCAGTGCTTTCCTGGGATGACCAGGAAGAGATCAGAGTAAACAGGTTTGGAAACTGTCAGGCAAGCATTGACAAGGTCATCTTATCTGTGACTTACTCAGGGAAGCAGGAATCAGAATCTGAAAGGAGGAACATGTTGCGTTCAGCACCTGTGTTACCAAACTGGCACCTGCGATCAATCAGAAATGCAACCGGGACATCTCCAAGTCAGGGAAGATGCACACCACTGGCTATCAAGCCTGTAGGGTAGGGCATGTCCAATCCCACATATTTAGCCATCATCTCCTTTAATACATCCCTTAAAGGCAGATTCTTGGTAGCCCTTAATAATAGGAATAGCATTAATTATGAAAAAGAAGAATATACTGTTCACTTCAGAGTTGGAGGGGCAGGCAAAGTTTTCAGGTTCACAGAGAAGATGTGGGGTATAACTAAGAGAAGTGGGAAGGCAGCAGAGGCAGCAGTGATGCCCCATGGCAGGAGGCTGTGTGGCAGTCAGGGGGTCTAGGCATTTACCCCAGCATGGATGAGATCCAGCTACATTTCACACTGCCAGATGCATGTGCAACTTACAGAGCTGGAGGCTGAGATCTGCCACGGGGCAAATTCCTGTCCCATGAGGGAGAACATTATTAATATAAATATCAACTTTGCAAACTCATCGTGGATCTCACAGGAGTTTTTACAGGCAGTTGCTCGTAGCAGGTCTCCCTCAGCAGCTGCACACAACCTTTCTTATCACCTCTTGCTGCTGTTTGTACCTGAGCAACATGCTCGTCCTCACCATCTGTCCCTGCTTATGGCAGTGTAAGCCCACTGCTCAGTCCATGTGGTGGACTGAATCCCAAAGGTTCTGTCTTTGCAAGGCTGGGGAGCATTAAATGTCACTGCTGCCACAGCCAGGAGGGGACTTGGACAGCCAGGTGCGGCAGACCTCTCGTTTCAGAGGAGCCTTTGGCGGAGACGGCTCTGCAGAGGAGACCCACAGCTGAAAACAGGCAGGGTGAGAGCAGGGGAAGGTTGTGTAGATTTGGTACAAATCCCACCAAACCCCTCTCAGACACTGCAACAGCTCCCTTAAAGTCCTTGAGAGCCCTCTTTCTGCAGCATATAAACGGAGACTGTGGGCATCACTGATGTGGGAAGCTCTGCTTCCCAACAGCTCCAGATGAGCTTCTCCTGCTTCCATTCAGTCAGAAGGGTCCCTGTGGATATACAAAGCAGTGGGTTCAGAGGTTCTCCGACGCACACCAGACACTGACTTGCACAAAAGATGAGGTCAGCAGGGCCACCTCCTTACCTTCTTTCCTTCCATCTGTAAGGAGGCAATTCTTCCACCATTTAAAAATATCTCTCTGGTGAATTTTCCCTGGCACTTGCAAAGTTGCCAGGGAAGCTGAGTGCCACTTCTGTAGATTGCTCAAGCAGATGCTGTGTGTAAAAGTGTCTTCTACATTAGAATAGCATCCTGCTTCCTTGCCTCCAGGCTCTTTGGGAAGGGCTCAGGCTTCCAGCTGATCTGGCAGACATTTCTGCTGGTAATGTACAGCTTGCACCAGAGCAAACCCCGCCAGAGGAGCCCAGGGATACCAGGGGTTGGGTACCTCTTCTCAGGGCTCCTGGTAAGTGCTGCCCACCAAACAGAAAATTGCATTACTGAGCCCACAGTAGCTTTCCCTTCTACACCATCTTTTCAGCCCTACTGAGAGCTGCTGAGAATAGCAAATAATTAGGAATATTTAGTTTTTACGTCCCTTGGACCTAGATCTGAGCTGAACCAGGAGTCACAAAGGGGTTTCCTTGAGGACTGCCATCCTTTTCTACTCCAAGTTCTCTCCCTTCTCCTTCGCGGGGATCTTTCTGCAAATAAAGGGCGACTGTAGCAGCAGCTCCAGCAGGTGCTGAAAGGAAGGCAAAAGGGGGAATGGATTCATCCTCCAGGAAAGAGAAAAGCATCTCTGTGTGTCTTTCAGGCTGTAAATGGTTAAGTGTTGGGAAAGATAGGAAGCAGCTCCTAGACTCGCCTAGAGAGCAGCAGAGGCACAAAATACGATGAAAAGAGCAAAATGACAGCCTGTCACTGGAGGGCTTCAGAAGCTAGAATAAATGATTAAAAAAAAAAAATAGTATGTGGATCCATGAGGAAGTTCCCACAATGGCTGTGAGTGAAACCTTGACCCTCTGGCAGATGGAGGGGTTCCCAAATGTTTTCATCTGCATTCCACTGCCCCCCCGCCCCCCTTCTCCCCCCTCCTGCTGGGTGCAGCGACTGCAATGGGTGCCCTCCAGAGCACCACGGGGGACAGAGAGCTTGGCTATGCTGAGAAATGACACTTGGAGACAGAAGGAGAAGGGGAAATGCCAGGATGTCACTCTCCCGGGGTCTGGGGACCTGTCAGCCATGGGGGAGCACATGCAGTGGGGGGAGCTCTAGCAGCGTGGAGCCTTCTCTCTGCTTGCCCTGTCCACTGCAGGGGTGGGAGAGCAGCTGGGATGAGCAGCTACTGCATCCCTCACACAAGGATGGCTGAGCCAAGGGACACCCACATACAGCACATCCCTCTCTGCCACACCATCTCTTAGTTAGGAAAGGGCACAGAAGGGACTTCATTGAGTTGTGCTGGAGCTGGGAGGGAGCCCAGGTCAATGGTCAACCTCCAGAGCTCCTGTTATGAGTCCCTGGGGATTTTCCAACTCAGGTCCCCAAACCCTGAGCACCAAACAGCCCTGGGACCAGGCACACCAGTTACTTTCCTGATGCCACTCACCTTTGCACTGTAAGCGGGTGGACACATCTTGTTCTCTTGTAAAATTGTATATTAAATCCCATGGCAGGGCTCCTAGCAGGTTTAAGGAAATGAAGGATAGCATGGATGCTGCTGGAGTATAAAGAACATTTCTTGACTATACTTAGTGGTTACTCTAGTCCCAAAAATCTGCTTTTTCTCCTTCTCCCTTGCAGGAAGCACAGGCAGTTCCTGAGCCCCAGACCCTGTGCTAACACCAGGAGACTGCTTTGTGTCTGTTCCGGGGGTGACCCTTAGAGACTATTTTGGATTCCCACCACAGGAACTTTAAGGTATGTTGCCCACCTGAAGTTCAGTTAAGAGCCCACAAGAATATTTTCTAGGTCCTCCAAGGCTTTTTTCACTTTTTACCAAGTGCTTGCTTCTTTTGCAGATTGCCCTGGGGTTCTGGGGCAGGCACAGATGGACCCTGCACAGAGGTGCTTTGACTGCCAACTTCTGCTTGCTGACCCTGCCAGGGTAGCTCTGTACTGTGATGGTCGGTGCTGCAGCCTAATTTTAGGGTTCCAATGCCCACAGTCAGGAGGCAAGGGCACAACACCAGGGCTCCCCAGGCCATGGGGCAGCCAAAAAGGATTTTTTCTTCCTTTCAGCCTCTATAAAGTCCTGGTTGTGCAAGGAACTCGGGGCATGGCAGGGGAGAGATCTTGTGTCCAGGGACAAGAGCTTTCCTCCCCTTTCATCACAGGGCAAGTTTTCCCCTTGATCCTGTTAAAATCTCACATCTCACAGTCCTGTGTGTTGCCCACAGCATTCCCATGCCAACATGCCAGTTAGAGTAATAAACCCAAGACCTACTTGTGTCTTTTTTCTTCTAGCCTCACTTGCAGCATGGTGATGGCAATGGGACAGAGACCTCGCCAGCAGCATTTCCACAGGCTCTGGGTTTCAGGCCATTGATCTTTGGGCATGGCTGAGCTGTTTCAGATTGGTGTGTAGGCAGGGGAGTGCAGTTTTCCCCTCAGCTGGCTGGCAACTGGATGCTCAGAAGTTCTACAGCCAGTGCAGGGATCCTGGCCCTGGGCTGCTTTGATCAGGGTGAGATACAGCCTTGCCCGAGGCAATGTGTTTTTGAGCCTCTGCCTGCCAAGGTACAGGCTTCACAGAGCTGCCAGAGGAGAGACGTGGGAGGGGAGTGAGTTTGGTTTTCTTCTGAGCCAGCTCCAACTTTGGAAAAGTTGTGTCTACATTTCAAGCCTGAAAGCATCCCCTCCCCTTCTCAGGGGCCTAGAGTGCCCCTGCATTAACCTCTCCCGTGTTAGGTACCCCCCATAGGTTTTGAAACTTTAATGTCATAACCTGTTTGTCCTGTTTAAAGCACGGGGTAGGGCTGGGGAGCTGACAGAACCTGAGCAAGCTATGCCTCCAGCTACCTTGCATCTTTATGGCTCAGCAGGGAAGAAAGAGGGGGAAAAAACCTCTTAGAGCCTCTAGATTTTGCTGTCTCAGGGTGGGATTTTCCCCCTCAAAAGTAGCATCAAAAATAGCACAATGACATCTGGATGTAGGTCTTGGCTCTGAGAGGGCTCAGTGGTGTCTTTAGCAGTGTGTTCACCTGAGGCTTTGCCCCCAGACCCATATGTAAAGGCTGCTCACAGCAATCCCTGAGATGAAAAGACTCCTTCCCTATCTCCACACTAAGTCTGGCATCTCTCATCCCGACCCATGTCAGCAGCTCTGCACACAAAGCTGTGAGGCTACAAGAGCTCTGGTGCAGCTGCAGCCCAGCTGCCTGGCACAGCACACCTGACTGGGCACAGGCACAGGCCAGCAGCCAGGGCTGGATACAGAAAATGCCCTTCTTGCTTCATCATCTGTCTCTGCATGCCCCTGCCACTGCTCACCCTCGGACAGACCCCAGGGAAGACCTCACAGCCAACAGCCATCGATGGCAGCACAGCAGGTGCACACACATTGTTGGGGAGCATCGCTGCTCATCCAAACACACCCTGGAAACACCCACTGCTTCCATAAACCCTTGATGCAGTTGTGACATGGCTAATGAGGGAAGTGGGCTATGGTGCTCTTGGCATCCATAAGATAAACAGTCAAAAGAGAGATATATCACATTTTTAATGTCAGCAGTGCTTTGTCCAGCACATGGTTTTTCTGGGATTTCTGTTACTCAGGATCTCTGAGATTTTTTAGGCAACTTGTCACTTGAAGAAAGGATAAAACTTCAAAACTTTTTTAACAGAACAGAATTTTCATCTTAACATAGTCAAGACTACTTTCAAATACTTGAGGTCCTATATATTTGCAATACATTTGTAGAAATAGGACATTTATGTTTTGGTCTGTTCTTTAATGATGAAGAGGGGGGCTGTGTATTGTTTGGTGCCTGAACGTGATAAAGCCTGTGCCAGGCTCCAAGATTAATGCAGTCAGGAGTGGGCCAGGACTGAACCCCTGGGCAGTATCTGGTCACCCAGGATTTGGTAAGGTCACAGGTGAGGTCAGGTGTAATTCTCTGTCTGTTTGCTGGTCAAAACCTGAACCTGGTATGAGTAAGATGTCTGAGCAGTTGGCCAGAAAATGCTTTAAAACCCACTTGAAGTGGCAGTGGGCAGATACCCATTACCACACCTTGTTTTCTTCAGTGAGTCCTTTTGGAAATGTGTTTTTAGCCCAAGAACAGATATGAAAGTCCTTTGGCACAGATGCAGGCACGTAGAGACGTGAAGCCCTCGGACCTGGCACCTCCTGGGGAGGCAGCTTGCACGGCTTGGTGGCTCAGCATGTGTTCCAAATGGTGCTGAGCACCTTGGCCTTTTGGAAGTGACAAACAGAAAGCCAAGCACTGCTGCCACCTGACAGGAAACATCTGCAATCAGTGAATCATAAAGCAAGACCGTCATGTTTTATCCTTTTTTTTTTTTTAATGACAAAAATAAAGTGATAAGTTCACTTTGAAACTCCTTCAGTGCCTAGGAACTTAAAACAAGCTGGCTTATGCCCCCCCCCCCATTCTGATATCACTGCTTGCAGGTGGCAGAGGCAGGCTCAGCCTGATAAGACTACTGATAGAGGGGCAATGCGGCACAGAGCAAATGTGCTCATTAAGCAGGAATCTTAAGAAGCCGGGGATATTTGCCTACTGCCCTCCTCCTCCTCCCCATTCTCTCAGGGGCCAGGCAGTAGCTGGTGGAACAGAGGGGGAGCAGAGGGGCTGGGGGCAGAGCTGGGCTGCCCAGGCGTGGCCAAAACTCAAGCAGGCACAAAGGGCAGCAGGGCTCAGCTGACCCCTTGCCATCGGGATTGCAGCCCAGGCTGAACGTGGGTCCCTAAAAGTACCAGGGCTGTCTGGTGAGCCTAAGCTGAGCAGCTACACCAGGCTGCCCTTGGCATAGCACCCCTGAAGACACCACTGCAGACTGCCTCCAGATTTGGTGTCATCGTTGCTTATGCAGTACAATAACTTGCCCTGGCTTAACATGTGATATATGTCTTAGTCATGGGACCAAAGACAGGGAACAGGCCTGCAACAAGCACAGCTCTGTTCCACCTTTATTTGAAGACCAATTGTTAAGCAACCCATTTTTGTTGGCCTTTTTAGTGGTTTAGCGGTTACACCAGACATGTTTCGCTCTTGCCTTTTTCTTTTCAGGAGGGGATAAAACTGTCACGGTGAAAGGAAATAAGTTCCTCAAACTGATTTCTCTCTGTTTTCTGCTTTTTGGCTGAGCATTTCCATATGCCTGAATTCAGAACTTCCTTCTTCCTTATTTATTGTCAATTAAAATAAAAGCAAAACCTGTTAGCCGTGATGGAAATAAGAGAGGGAGGCACAAAATTATGGGGTGTCCTCTCCTTCCTTGCTCTGCTCCTTCCCTCCCCTGATGGGGCAGGTGAGACAGCCAGGGACACCAGGGCTCAGGGGCTGCTCCACCTTGGTCAGTTTGAAGTTTTACACGTCATTGGAGAGATAGAGCCCTAAAGAGTTTAAATCTTGAGTGTTTCAGCCAAGATAAAACAATTACAGGGAGAACAGCACCATGTTAGAAAGGGCACAGATTTGGGAAACCCAGAGTCCTTAATGGAAGAGAATTTCTCACGTTTCCATGAGTTTATTTGCTACCCAGCAGCAGTAAAAACACCAAAAAAGAAATGCCTGGAAACTCAAAGTGGGACTGCTATAGTTGAGTATATTTATAACTTGGTTTGATTGCATTTCTCAGCTTGACTCTAAACTTCCTTTAGGAACTTACCAAAAAGTAAGGATAGGTCCCAATCTCCATGGCCTGACCCCTTCCCATGCAGTGTGTCCTCTCTCTGGCACAGCCTTCTCTCACCACATCTCATCTGTCAGCTCTATGGCAATTACTTAGGGCAAAAGATAACATGCAAACACCTAATTAGTATTCAAAGTGCTCTGCAATATCAGCTCATGGAACCACTATATAACAAAGCACAGAGACCACAGATCTCAGCCCATGGCCCAGGCCTGGGACTTGCCCAGGGAAGCAATACCAGATGTAAACACAAAAGCTGCACGATCTCTTTTGCATGTTAACCAATCAGGCTGGGTAATCATGGACACAGGAACAATACCTCCGTCTCACTGAGCCTCCTGATTTGCTCCTGTGGCCCATACTTGGAGATGTTTCACCTCTGTCTTCTCCAGGCATAGCCTTATAGTGGTTCAGGTACTTCTCCTTCACTCACAAAATCACAACTACCAAGGTTTTCCCCATCACTGATCCCTCACTGGATGCACTGCCTGGTGCTTTGCAAAACCCACCTCCAGCAGCAAGACATGGCCTGAGTGGACAGGAGGGAGATTTCACAGAGCTCTTACCAAAAAAGGGTGGCACCTCTTTATGTGCCTTGCTGAGGACTGCACGGCTGAGTTGCAGGGTGAAAAGGGAAGGTGTCATCTAACACGACAAAACCCTGCAAAGATGTGAACAGGGAGGGATGTATGGAAACAGAGAGTGCAGGTGAAGCATGGAAAGGGGTTGGTGTGGCCTGGAGAGATGAAGGACAGGACTGAGGTGGGCAGGTGAGCACAGGCCATAGGGAGTTCAGGGAGGGATGAATGGCACAGACCGACTCCTTCCCTTGTTAGAACATTGATTTCTGCATTTGCACACCCGGGCTGCTGAGGGAAGTGGTGTAACTCCTGCAGCAGCACAGATGTGGCAAAGAGCCCTGCAGAGGCAGACCCTTTTTGCTTAAAAGAGCACAGTGTGCTGGCCATAACCAGGGTATCAGTCTGGCCCGTCTAGAAAACAAACAAAAAACCACCCCAAGTGAAACTCACTGACATTCCAGAAATAACAAATCTGCATCCCTCAGTGTCTAAAGCGCACGGGCGGCAGCTCAAGCTGGAACACGCTGGCTGCTTTCTGCCCCGTGCCGCGTTTTAGCCGGCTCTCCGCAGCAAACCGAGAGCCTCGGCTCCTCCTCCCGGGGAGCTGAGCAGCCAGCAATAAAGACAGACACCCTAAATTACTGCAAGCAGAAGAAGTCTTGCTCAAGGCTGCGCGGTGCCTCAGCGGGGATCCGTGTAAAGCAGCCGGCGTGAGAGGACGTGACACGACCTGCCGCAGGAATTGTACTGAAACTCGGAGCATGTCAGAGCAGGAGAGCATCGGGGCAATGACTGATGAAGATTAGCCTAGATAGCGAGGAGGAATGGTATGTCAAAGAAGGAGGGGGGAAACGATATGGCTGGAGGGAAGGGAAGGCAGGGTGGAGCCAGGATTCGGGCTGGTGCCCTGCCAAGGTACATATATGTTAATTGAGCAATCCTGTTCCTCCGCTTCCCTGGCAGGCAACAAAAGGCATGCACACCTCTGTGGAAAGGGTGCATGAGGCACGCTCCACCGGCAGCACGGAGCTGGTCCCCGGCAAAGCCCTCTCCAGACAGGTGACCCCTGCCCTAGGATGGGCCAGGGTTCACTGCATGTACTGCCAAACCATAGGGGAGCTACCTGGAATAAAATAAAATAAAATAAAATAAAATAAAATAAAATAAAATAAAATAAAATAAAATAAAATAAAATAAAATAAAATAAAATAAAATAAAATAAAATAAAATAAAATAAAATAAAATAATAAACAAAAAAAGACTGGTAAGCCAATGGCGGATGTGTAGGAGAAGGATTAATCAGCCACTTATGGCAGAATAGAGGTGGAAGAGTCCACAGGGTTGCTGAGGATGAGAAAGCTGGCCAAAAACTCCTGCTGCAGCAAGGAGAAGCTGGCTGCTGCCTCAGCAAGGGCCACTGCTTCATCCAGACACCCTTACAGCCACGAAATCAGAGCTCTGTGGCCACTGTCTCCCCCACCATCAGGCAGCAGAACCCTGCCATCCTCTTCCCTGGTGGCCTTCAGCCCTGGGGCTGCTGCCTCTGCTTATGAGTTTTGGCTTTCCAGATTGATGTCTGCACCAAGCAATGGGAATAACTGGGATTTCCTGGCACAGAAGAGGAACTTGGGAACCTGCCCTCCCTGAAGCAAGGAGCTCTGCTGCACCAGCAGGCATAAGGAATATTGCCACTCCATTGCAGCTTAACTCAGCAGGCTGCAGTGCTTCTCTTGTGAACCCTTCTCTGAGAAAAAGGAAAAGGGAAATGAAAGGAAATGGACAGAATTTTACTGTGCAGGTGACTGCACACTGGAACAGATTTCCCAGAGAATTTGTGGAGTCTCACTGGAGATTCAAGACCATCTGGACACAACCCTGTGCCACGAGCTCTGGGATAGCCCTGCTTGAACAGGGAGGTTGGACCTGATGATTCACTGTGGTCCCTTCCAACCTGACCCATTTTGGGATTCTGTGAAAGCCCAGGCAAGGACAGAGCCTCATGGTGTAAGGTTGGGCTTTTATGAAGCCCAGCAGCAGCCACTGCAATCACTGATGCTCCCCCACTGTACAAACCATCTCAACAGCCACCCAGACTCAGAAGTCAGCACATAAAAGGTAGTGAAGGAAGACTTCATAACTTCAGTGTCCTTCCACATTCTCAAGCCTTTCTTTGAAGGCATTTTTCCCTAATTGTCATGGCTTGAGCAGGCCTTTTCATGGCCAACAAGGGTGCTGAGTGCATGGGAGGGTTTCAGAGCAGCACAGCACCTCTGTCACAAAGCTGCAGTGCTGGTGCCCTTTGGTACCCAGGCTGTCCTCCCAGAAGGAGGACCACGAGTGTCCCCAGAGATGGTTGAGGTCTAGGGCTGTCCTTGAGAGCTGTCATAACCCATGAGTTGAGTCTCCTTTACATATGCACTGGCTTTTGTTGCTGCTGGTATTCTTAGTTTTGTTTTCCTATAGCAAAACCTGATGGCACGATTTGGAGGGCAGGAAACTCTCCCTGCTCTGAGCCAGTGAAGAAAAGGGTATTAATTCTCTGTGCTGCCTGCCTGCAGCCCACACATCACAGATGATCCTTTCTGATGGAAACCCAGGACTGCAGGCCATGGAGCAACCCGGGGCAAGACCTTCTGTTGGGAAGCAGTGCTGCCTACAGGAGGAGTGGGGCTGGGGCCAGCCAGTGGGTTGGTTAGCACAGGAATAATCCCTGGGGCCACTGCTGCTCCATCAGGGAAACATGCTGCGAAGCACAAATTAATCCCAAGTAGAAGGGAGCCGGGTGGCAGCTCCCTTTCCTTCCTCCCAGGGATTTCTGCTGGTGTCTGCCAGCTGTAAACAGCTCTTAAGAGCACTTACCAAATAGGAAGCACTTGTACCTCTCCACACAAGTATATATTCCAGACAAGAGGTGCGCAGGGCTCTGGGAGTCTTGCTGCATTTCCGTGCTGCTGGGAAGCACTGGGACAGGTTTCAAGGAGAGAGGCTGCATCAAGCTCATTTGCAGCTCTGTTGTTTGTCCTTGCCTAAGGCGGGCTAAAATGCAAAGAGGGCCCCCAGAAATAAGACATCTGTAGGTTTACCCTCCTTTATTCCTAGAAACAGTGCCAATCTTCGCTGCTGCCTGGCACTGGGAGGGAGAAATGCATAACACATGGCAGCAGAGCTATCTGAGACAAAGGGTGTCCTGAGCTGGCAGCCCTCTGACTGCAGTGAGAGTGATGGGTCTTTAGCCCTGTCCCTCTAGCTGGACAATATGTGACCAACCAGTATGTGACACTGCTGGCTATCAGACACAGGCTGCACAGGGCCACTGGCACCCTCTCAGCTAGCCCAGGTCCACCCAGAGCCACGTCGGCCATGACTACATGCAGGACTTCTGCTGTCCTTTCATCAAAGCATGGAGATCTGTGACATCCAGGCAAGCCAAAAGACACCTTTTGTACATGCACAGAGATTGTTGGGGCTGTCAGCAGGTCACCTGTTGGTCACAACACATGGCAGGTTTCAGTGAACACCACTACCTCGTCCTTCTCTGAAACAGCCACCATTAGGCACTGCTGACACCCAACATTTGCATGGATTTGATTATGTGGCAAAGTAAACTGGAGCCTTTCTGTTAAGAAGACAGGAGCAGAACACCTCATTTGCCTCTCCTCTCGTTCACTTCCTGCCTGTGTGCAAACTAAATTTGAGTGATGGTGCAGCAAAAGGCACCCCTGGCAAAGCAGAGCCCAGGAGGAGCTCAGAGCAGGGGAAATCAGAGGTTTGCCATCTCTTCTCTGCAGTGGGCTGTGTTCAGGTTCCTTGGGGAGTGCAAGGTGGCAGGCAGGCCAGGTTCACAGGATCTCTGCCCAGCCACCAGCATTTCTACACCCTCCTGACCCAAAAGCAAAATGGTGGTGATGACTTGCCAAGAAATAATTGCATGAATTTTCATGAGCCGGGTTTTCTTTCCACTCTCGCCTATGTCCACTGTTTGACCCTTGGGGAAAAGGCATAAATGAAGATCCCTCAGACAGTTCTGTCACACTGATGGATCTATTTTGCCATTTGAATGCACAAGGGAATTGATGCTTTCACATTAATGGGGTGAAATATGCTCTGTTCCTTGAAGTCGGGAGGCAAGAGCAGAGCCTCTGAGCTTTCTCCTTTCAATAGCTACAAAATGCCAAGAGAAAGTGGAACTGACCCTCAATGCAAATTATGTGATACTGGTGAAACAGGAACACTTCAACCAGAAAGGTTGTAGCTCTAAGCAGCACAGAGGCTTGCTTGCTGTGAGGAAAGCATGAATATGAGAAATCAGGTGTAGTGCTTAGGGCTCTACTTAGGTTCTACACCAGCTCTGCTTTCACTGGACCTCTGATTTCACACACACACACACACACACATCTTTTCATGCTCTTTTGTTTTCAGCTGAGATGGGCAACAACAAATGGTCATAAACCAGCAAGACAGCAAGGGAGAAGGAGACAGGACATGCATGCTCCTGGTGGTCAGACAGTGTTACAGGAAGGAAGGTGCAAAAGGCACCACCACAAACCTGGTAAAAGGGAACTCACATGCTGGGACCTGTTCAGGCTTAGAGAGCTGTTTGTAGCATCTGTGTCATTATCAGCCCCACATGTCCCATAAAGAGAGAAACAGCATGGAGCAGAATGCTAGCAGGTCACAACTGCAGGGTGGGAGGGAACACAGCAGGACAAGTGACAATTGTCTTCATCCAGGGACCCAACACACAAGTCATCCACACAGCAAGGGCAGCAGAGACACAGATGCAGTGAGGCAGCCTTTGGATTTCTCAGTAAAGTAATGTCATCAAAACTGTACAAAGCTGGGCTTCAAAGGATAACTTTAAGTGGCACCAGACTTTGGGCAGGTGAAACTGTTGAAGAAACATGGGTAGTGTGTGCACAGGGCCCAGTGCTTGCTGCACAGCTCTCCTTAGGGATGTGCATGTTTTGGGCCCTCATTTGAGGCACCTGTTTCTGAAGACATAGCCCCAGGGCTTAATTTTATAGCTACCTTCAGTGATAACCAGTACATCCAAGCAGGCAAAGAATGCAGTTACACACGTGGCCTGCTGCAAGCAGAGCACTAGCTCATGAAATCTTTCATACTTTGCAAACAGAGACCAACCTTATCATCTCTTTTGGCATATAAAAACCAGCCAAGGCAGGGCAAGGTGGGTTGAAGTTCCACAGGCTGTGCAGAAATCAGTGGTGTGTGGTGGTACCCTGGGTGCAGCCTTTGGGTACACCAGTGACCTGTGCACAAAAGAGGTCTCAGGAGCCACACAGAGGAGTGGATTTTTCCCTGGGCACCTGTTGTGGTTTAACCTCAGCTGGGATATGAGCACTACAGAGCTGCTCATTTACTCCCCCAACCACAGGGATGGCAGGAAGAGAACCAGAAGGGTAAAGTGAGAAAACTTGTGGGTTAGAATAAGAACAGCTCAATAATGGAACAAAAATATAACAGTAATAACACTAAATTGTAATAAAATGAAAATAATGATAATAGAGAGAATTAAGTCAAGCATTGATGAGTACCTAAAGACACAAACAAGCCAGTATCTAGAATTGCAGACTATAATTTAGACTGCTTCTAAAAAGCTCAGTAGGTGTTTAGGTGCTTCATGGGCCCCTCATGGGCCTAAATCATCTACAAACCCCAGCCCTCAGCCAGCATTGCTAATACATTCTTGGCCAATATAACGTGTCTGAAGAAACAGTTTAATGCATGTTACATTCAGTAAGAGGTTGCAGAATCAGTATAGCTCCTTTGAAGAGATCATTTAAGGACACAGGTAGCAAGGGAAGCAGAAAACATAGCTGCTATTGCAGGAAAGGTTATTGCAGAAGAAAAAAAAGACAGATTATTGTTACCAGCCCTCTGCTGTGACAATGAACTGCAGCTGAGGGTGAAAAATTTCTCTTTTCTTGGGTCACATTTGGCAAGATCTCAAATCAGAGAAGCTAAACCACAGCCCATGATGAGCTTCCTCCTGTTTCCTTGATTTGCTTCACTTACATGATGTTTCATAATCAAAACTTTCAACTTCTGCTCAGCAATACTCCAAAGAGGTGGGCTGGGGAAGCTGCATGCTCTGCTTTCAAGTGTTTCTTGTGACAGAGCTTTAACACTCTGGCAGTGGGGTGAAAATCATGCTTATTCTGGTCTTGGTGTAGTTTAAACTGAATAATACTTTCACAAAGCAGCTATTAGGATAAATTTGTATATGCAGTGACCAGAGGTGTTTTGAATGGGTAGATTATGGTATGTGTGCTGCCAATAGGGCTTTCCTCTTCCGTTTCCAAAGAAAGCTCTCAAAAATAGGTAAAGGTCTGGGCATTTTGGGAGTCAGGCTTTGTCTCTACTTGCAGAGGTTGGCACCAGGCTTGCACCAAGCCACATTTGTCAGCAAATGACAAACACCTTTCCTGACAATTAGTGGCCCAGCGTCACTCCAGCAGGACAAGGCTGAAGAAAGGAAGACCACTGGGATGGCAGGACAGGGTTTAGCCTTCCCACTGTGAACTGGAGTCCATTACATGGCTCAGGGGTGACAAGTGGCACATCCCCAAGGGACAGCTTCCACTACCACGTGCCAACATTGCAACCCAGCCACAGGAGGAGATTCAGGGGAGCAGTGAGAGACAAGGGCACACCAAAGGCCACATCCCCCTTGCCTGGGGCAGAGAGGATGAATGGTTGGGAGGGCTGGTGGTCGGGAGAGCCAGTCAAATAGGTTGAAACCACCCATGCTCTCTCCACTCTGACTCTTGTTTCCTGGAAGAAGTTTTATTGCCACTGAAATGCTTCATGCTCTGTGAAGCCCTTGCCAGCTGGAATCGTCTCTTTGCACCTGTCTTTTTGTTTACACAAATCCCTTCTCTAATAGAGCTAATCACTCCGCTTTGATAAATCTGCCAGGCCCCCGATAGGAGCTCCCCCATGCTAAACAAACAGACCATTGTCTCGGCAGGGCCAGCCAGCCTGTTAATGGTTAAACTGGGAGAGGACAGCATGGGGGGAAAGAGGCATTGGCCACGGGCAGCCTCCTTCTTTTTTCTCCCCCCAAACCTGCAGGTTTCCCCATCCCTTGTGGGGGCTTGAAACTCTGCCTGGGTCCCTGATGTCAGCTGGGGACACCAAGCATGGTGTGACTGCTTGGGGATGTGCAATTCACTGGGAAGCATCCAGGGCCAGGATCTAAGATAGGATGGCCATTTTCAAAAGAAGAGTGATGGGGCAGAGAGAGGTTCTTTTAGGATGTACTCAGGAGGACATCAGGCAGGACAGAAAAAAGCTAAGTCAGTCTGAAGCCTGACTGACTTTACAGTGAGGTGTGAGAGTGTCCCAGGTAAGGAATATTGACTATCAAGAGAAGACAGCTGGAGACAGAAAACTGAAAGCTTGGGCATCAAATAACAAAACCTAGATAAAAGCAAGGAACAGGAGGTATTTGACTTCACTGGTGCTTTCTCTCCAGCAGATCTCCTCCAGCTTTGGAGACCTGGCCAATGCCAAAACCTTGGAGTAATACAGCACCAACAGAACACCACAGTTCCCAGTGCCCTGATGCATTCACATAACCCTGAATTAAAGTGGGTGATATTGTGACAAACACAAGTTCGCTGCAGATTTCTCTCCCCCGAGGAAGCACTAAGTGAACTGCTCCCCATCACAGAGTCCTGGCTGGTCATTTTCCAGCTTGTGTTGCCAAGCCAAAGAGTCACCTCTGGTGACACATGGATCCAGACTCTTCTGTATGCACAAGGTGAGCAAATGCAGAAGTTTTGACATGCTGTTTCATGGTAATTGAGCAATGCCTGCAAAATTGGGTCGTGCCATCTAGCTCCAAGGCAGAGCAGCAAACAAACATTAGCCATCAGCCCTTGGCTGATATTAGCTGCATCTGTAGGAAGATCTTTGAATGCAAGAGCCAGGAGAGCTCTTTAGCAAGTTGTAATCAGCCTTGTGGTGTTCAGATGAAACCAGTATACCCTTTACACCACCTAACAAATCCATCAGCACCGTTGGATGATTTCTGGATTGCCTTGCTTGGGCCTGCTGTGTGCCTCAGGCAAGCATTATTTGTATAAGCAGGGAGACAGGAGATGCCCCCGAGGCAGCTCTGGCAGCCTCAGTTATACTCCGAGCACCAAACAAGGATTCAGCCTTGCGTCCTGTCTGCCTTTGCCTGGTGTCCAGCCCACTCACACCCCCGCCACCACCGAATAACCCTGTGTGCCTTGATGTTCTTCATGGCTCTAAGGGAAGCAGCAGCCCCCAGGTTGTTGTTTGGAGATGCTGTGCATAATGGGTACCAGCAGGATCTCAACCTAAAAGGTGTACACTTGTGTGTCCATGCTTTAGGTCCTTGGAGCTGTGCTCATGAGAGGCAGAGAGCTCTTTAGCCGAGGCTGGCACGGGTTGCAGGCTGGAAGGAGGTAGAGGGAAATGGCACCTGAGCTGCTACAGCGCCATTCTGCCCTGAGCCCCTGCAAACACTGCCGCTGCTTTGCGGGGAGCTGCCACACGCTTGAGACCGGAGATTACCTCCCTGCTGGGAGGGGTGAGGTGGCTTACCGTGAGATTGCCAAACTGTGTGATTAGGGACTTGTTCGTGCACGGTCTAATCCTTCTCCACTGCTTGTGTGGGTGCAGGAGCCTTCCAGCTCCTTTATACCCACCCCCAGAACAGGACAAAACTTGTGCCTGAGGAACTCGGCGATGCAGGGGAGCTGCGAGGTCAGGAGCCTGGCAGCGCCCGGCAAGGGATTACACACGGTACAGGGAGAGAAAACAATAGCAGGAACCAAGGCTGATATAAGACACTAAGAGGTTTAAACCACCAATACCTTTAGCAAGCATTCGGATCCTCAGGCATCACTCGGGAATGATGCGGTAGAGGAAAGCAGAGGGGGTTTGGGTGCCAGAGCTGCCTTTACTGTGGCACCCAGCGCTGCAAGGCGTCACCCTCCGCCGGGCAGCCCCCACGGCCTCCCCAGCCACCCGGGCACGGCACACAGCGAGCACCGCGGCGAGAGGAGGGGGTTTTTCCCTTCTTCCCCAAACAATTAATGTCAATGCGGAGAGGCAGGTGCTCCTGGCGCCCTGCCCTCCGTTCTGTTTACAGAACACTCCTTGAAGATTATTTGTGTTGAAATCTTTCAGCTTTTCTCTCTCTCCGTCTTTCCCCCCCCCCTTCCCCCAGCTTGTTAGCATTCTTCCAGCCAGTTTTCGTGCCCCGCGGGCCCTGGGCGAGCAGCCCGGCTGCGCCCGAGCGGCGGCGGGAGCTCCGGCCGGGCCGCCCCTCGCCCTGCCCGGGCCGGGGGGAGCGGAGCGGGGCTCCCCGGCGGCGTCCTCCCGCTTCTTTGTGCCCGCGGGGAGCGGAGCGAAGGGGGCCATTGTCCAAGGGCGGCTGCTGACCCTCCATTTCCATCTGAAAAGCCGCTTTCAAGGGAAAGGGGCAGCTCCCGTCCCCTCGCCTCGCCGTGAGCCCCCTCCTTCCATCTCTCGCGGGGCGCTCGGGCTGTCTGTCCTTCCTCGCCCCGCCTGTCCTTCCTCCTCTCCTCTTCCTCCTGCTCCCCCTCGCTCTGTGCCCAGCATCCTCATTGTCTCCCTCTTCTTCAGCTCGGGGAGCACCCGTGCAGGATGTCGCAGGTGAAAAGAGAGGGGAAAGAGGTGGGAACAATTGCGGTAGCTCCAGCCAAATCCTCGGTGGGATGCAAGATGCTCGTCTCTCCTTGGAGCATGAAAAATCCCAGCTGTGGCTCTGCAGAGCCTTTTGTTACCCATCTCAGCCATAGAAATCCTTCAGCCATGTTTATAAAGAGATAGCACGGGGTCAATGGAATAAGCACGGCCTCTTTTCTTCCAGCCCTCTTGAAAGCATGCCCTTTTAATGGTGAAATGCATGAAAAATTAGATAGCTGGCTGTATCACCTTCCTGGGGGATAGGTACAGCAAACCCAGGGATTTACAAACAAAGAATTACACAAGTTCCTGCATTAGAAGTCTTTATTGCCTTTCAAATCCACTCACTTGGCTGCGCATTTGTACTCATCACCCCCACAAGGCTCCAGGCAGATGGAGGTGAGGCTTCAGGGGCACCCCACACTCCCATCCACCCCTGGCTGGTCCTCACTCTAAATCCCACTAAATCCCACTCTGGGATCCACTCAGGGAGCACAGAGCCACCGTCCTGGACCTGTGGCATTTTGGAGTGAGTCACCCTGGTGAGACAGAAAGACTATAGGGAGCTTTACTGTCATCTTCTCACCATTTCAAAACAAAAAGTGGCTGGAACAGGTTTGAGGCAGTGTTTGAAGGTTGCAAAAGACTGAAACAAAAGACAACACTGCACTCATTTTTAATTTTTTTTTTAATGAAAACTGATCTGAAACTTGTCTTAAAAATTCCCATTGATTTCATCCCCACCGAAACTTTGCTCCACGTGCTGGGTATGGCTCTGCTCAGCAGCAGCCTGTGATCCTCCCTGCAGGGCTGAGGAGGGCTTCCAGCAGCTCCCCACCTGAAGGAGTCCATGCCTAAACTCTGAGTGAGCTTCCCTAGCTTTCACTCGGAGGAAGGTGGTGACCTTGAATGGCATCTGCATCCACTCAGCACCTCCTCTGGTCTCCCAAGCAGCAGTGGTCAGGCTGAACTCTTGTTCTACCCCATCACTGAGTTTTGGTAAACAATGATGAATGCTTTGGTTAAACTGTTGCTGCAGTATAGCTCAGCCTAATATTTCTCTGCCTGTAAAATTAGCAAACAACCAACTGTTTAAGTTGATTGGTGACAGGGAAAAAATGGCATATTGCAGAATAAACTCCCGAGGCATTAAGAAACCACGTGGAGAAACTGTCCAGCACAAAATGAGACATGCAAGATTTTGTGCTTTGCAGTGTACAGCCAACACGTGAGTGGGACAGCTGAGTGTAGTGGCAGCAGAGAAGAGATTTAACACAGACTGGTGTAATATTTCCAGCTGGTTCTTTAGTAAGAGAAATGTTTAAATCTTCATCTTGAAATGACAGGCCGAATGACTTTCTGTCACTTTGTTATCATCATGTTGTTTTCTCTGCTGCTACTGCTGCTAGTCCTCACACAGCAGTCAGCATTTCTGCTGACAAAAATAAGTTGAATTTTGATAGCTCTTTGTCCCATTCATCTGACTGAACTGGGATCAACATCTCTGGCAGATTTGTCACGGCAGAGATATCCAAACAGCCAGGCAGTGAGGGCAAATGCCCCATGGGCCCCTGGCCAGCTGCCCAGCAGCTAATGCAGCCAGTAAAGAGCTGCCCAGGAAACTGCAAAGGGCTCCTCTGCTTGGCTGAGGCTCTCAGTGGGCTTGCAGGCACTGAGGGAGCTCCAAAGCCACCATCAGGTTCCTGGAGCTGCAGTTCTTCCCTGCCAACACCAACAGCACCTGAATGCGCAATTTCACAGATCAGATTATTTTCTTTATTTTTAGCTTTAAGTTTCATTTCCTACCCACCCCGGAGCACTGCAGGCTGTGCCTTTGTGGGGGATTGCTGCACAGCTCAGATGCTCCAAGTCACTCCCTCTGGAGAGCCCGGTGTCCCCAAAGGTCCCCGTGGCAGGGCCAAGTCCCCAGCAGCAGCGTGCTGCTTGTCAGGTCGCGTTGCTCATACAGAGCACCCAGAGCTTGTCCCCACTGCCACCACATTTCCTCTGGCTGGAACAGCATCACTCCAGCACACTGTGCACAGGCACAGCATCCATCCCTGTGCCAGAGCCAGTGCTGTCCACATGCACACACAGAGGGAAATGAGACCTGGCCTCCTCCATACCCCATGTGACACTGCAACAGCAGCAGGGACCCTGCCCTCAACATGGATCTGCCATCCTGCAGCTTCTTCAGGCATCCCCATGCCAGTGTCAGGATGGGGCAAGAGGGCTGCCCAGTACAATGCCCTCCATCACAAGGCAAGCAGCTGAGGTGTTCCAAAAGCGGCTTCCTTTGGAAACCAGAATAAAAGCCAGCGAGCAGTTCCAGCTAATCCTTTCCTCATTGTGTGTGTTGCTTGTGTACACGGCTGGTTGGCTCTCCACGTGTGCACAGGGCAGTGTTAAACCCAAGCAAAAAAAGAAGAAAGCATCTCAGAAAACCAATCCCTCAAGGAGCACTGGGAATCAGTGAATGGGGTTTAGCTGTGCATTTTGTTACCCAAGAAAGGCGGCTTTGCAAAAGGACTTTCTAACTCATCGTCTGGGCACAAGACTTCCTTGTAAAAGGCTGTTGGGCTTGTTGCAACATATTCCAGGTGTGTAAGTGATGCCCTGCCTTGTGCCTTTCACAGTGCAGAGCCTGGGGCCTTGAAGTGAGCAGGGAGGAGAAGGGAGGGAGAGGTGTGTGTGTTCAAATTAAATGAAGCAGAAAGAGAAAGCTGGAACCCACAGTGCCTGGGGCACCACTAATTGAACAGGTTGAACCTGATAGAAGTGCAAAGGAGGCAGCAGGAGGGATCCTCGAGCTCCTGGCTGGTGATATAGAGCCAGAGCCAGCCATGGTTCATGAAGCCATGCTTGAAAGTCTCAGGTGGTGGGAGAGGGGGGACAAAGTGATGAGGCAGCTTATTTGGGGCTGGAGAAGGGAAACTTCAAAAGAAAAATCTAATTCTTCATAAGCATGACAAAAGGAGGCAAATGAAAGGAAGAACAGGCATACTCTTACTCTTACTCTGCTTGTTCCTGGAGTCCCCAGCTGCAGATCTCAGTGGGTGCCTCTCTCTGGGATCAGCTCTGTCTCACACAAGGAGATGCAGAGAAGTGCAGTGAATGAGCACAGAGCTGCCCAGCAGCCCTGTGCCCAGCGGGGCTCCTGCCTGGCCTCCTCCTCCAGAGATCCCAGATAACATTGCATGCAGTGTCCATTCCATCCTCAGCACTGCCCCAGTTGCAGGGGTGTTGTCCAAAAGCCAGAGCACAGGCACAGCTGTATTCTCCTTCCTGATCTCAGTAGAAACAAAAAGCATCTTCCTCTGCAAGGGAGCCCCATCACCACTTCCTGGCCTGCGAGGTTCTCCTTGGTGCTCTGTTCTGTGTGGGAGCCAGTGGTGATGGGGCACTGACAGGACCATGCTCACACTGCTGGGATGCCCTCACATCCATCCTCACTTCCTGCTCCTGTCTTGGCCCTGTTTGGAAAGAGAAAATAATTCCTTGGCTCCCAGACTATGCAGTGATTTCAGGAGCTAGAAGATCATGCCACTTTGATGTTTTTCTTTTTCTTTCTTTGTGCCTTTCTTTTTTTACCTTCCTTTCTTGTCTGTGGCCCCTGCATCACAGAACGATGAAAAACAGCCTGAAGGGAGAAAACAGTGCACTGTGGAGACCTTTGTTACTGACTGCAACAAGAACTGCTAATGTGGGAGCCCAGTGTCCTTTCTGGACCTGGTCCCCAGCCACTCAGTGAGCTCTGAAGGTCTCCCCCCACCCTGAGTCCCCAGTGGTGGCCACATGGCAGAAGTGGTCCAGCGTGGTCCTCAGGACACCCCTCTGATCCCTGCTGCTTAAAACAGCACAGTTCAGCTGCAACTCAAGGAGAAAAGGACAGTTTTGTTGGGATGAAAAGCTAGCTTGAGGTCCTGCTGGTTTTGTGGGTAAGCTTTCAGGGCCTGGCCTCTGCCCACCTGGATGCTTGCTCTCTGGACAGCAGTGACTCCAGGCTGCTAATTCAGACCTGTAGGCATTACTGCAATATAAACTGCAAATAGTCATAATAATAATTAATAAGCATGCTGAAACAAAAACGTTCTCTGTTTAATTAAAATCAGTCTTCAGCAGCTTTATCTTGGGCTGAGTGGCTACTTTGTTGGCACTCTGCCTTCACACCCTGCCTTACCCTCTGTGGCTGGGGCAGGTAAGTCTTCACTGTGGAAATGGGAAAGTTTATTTTCTGCTCAAGCTCCTACCAAATGACTCTGAACCAGCATCTTGCAGACTGCTTGTCACCTGAAAGTAAGGCTACAGCCAAAGAAATAGCAGCTAGAGAAGCCCAGTAGCTATTTTTACCTTGCTGTGGATAGTCTTAGTACATCCAGGGACAAACATTACAGTCAAAGGAAAACAAGAAGTGGAAAGGTTTTGAGTGGTCAGGCTCAGAAAATAATTCATGGCTTGAAGTGAGGGGCTGGTGGCACCCTGGGACAAGGGACAACGTGGCCTGAATGAGCACAGCACTATAGCTTCAGGAGCAGGGGGTTACCTGCAGGCTGCAGAGCCTCCTCAGCATAAACCAGGCACTGGCTGCCAACATCCAAAAAACCTCGGGTACAGCAGGGGGGGCCCAAGCAGTAGGTGCTGAGTGCCCAGCTGTGCCCCTGGGTGACAGCCTGGTTCCAGATGGGTGCTGAGCAGCCCTTGGGTAAAGTCTCTGGAGCGGGAGCTCTGTGACTCAGCCACATCATGCACGTGTATCCCCAGCCAGGGACATGGCACTGGCCACACCAAAAGCCAAGCTGAGGCAGCTGGAAGCCAGCAGTGAGCTCCAGCCTTGCTCATGGCTCCCTCCCACCCCCCTTATCATGGGGGCTGAAGGCTCAGCCCTTGACCCTCCCAGGCAGATGGGGAGGAAAGGCATCCCCACAGGCTCCCATGGCCCTGGTGGGAGAAGGGTGGGCGTTTGCCTGTCCCATGCTCCATTCTCTGTTGCTTTGAAGAAGTGCATCTGTAATCTTTATGAGGCCTTGGAGATAGGAGCATTCCATGTACATGTTAAACCACACTGGCCATCTGCTGCCCTCTCTCTCTGCTTTACCCCAAAGGATTTTGGGGAAGTGTGGATGGGAGAGGCCATCAGAGCCGGTGCCAGGATCCAGGTGAGTGTGTGACTTCAGGGCTCATGTTGCTGCTGGTTCTGAAATGGATGTTAAACACACAGTGCACACATCATGGAGGGCAAAACAGGGAGTAAAAGGGAAAACTGTGGGCTCTTGACATCTGAGCTGCCTGGCCTAACTGGGCTCTTGGTGCAAGCTGGACACTGGTGGCTGCAGAGTCATGTTCCAGCAGAACTCAACCTGGGCAGCACAGACAGTTTGGGCTTGCCAAAACGGGTCCAGGAGAGGGGTGCTCTGGCAGCCTGGTGTGGGCAGGCTCCGCTGTGGGCCAGCCATGCCCTCTCCCTCCGTTGAGATGCAGGAGATAGGGCTGCTGCTGCCTATGTACACCAGGGATGAAGAACTACATGCAGGCTCTTGCAGGATCAGGCTTCCTGATGGGGATCTGCTGTCCTCCTGGCTTTTTAATGGGCACTCCTTGTAATCAGCCCTGTAAAACTCAGGGTGGGGAGCTGTTACTGATTAATGTCCCTTGTCTCCGGGGAAAGAGGAGCAGGGGATCTGCTGGCAAAATCAGCGTCAGAGGAGCTGCAGCACAGCATGGTACAGCAGAGGTACACAGCCCCGCACGTGTGTGTACCCACACACGTCCTCTGGCTGTCTGGTGTCATCACCAACCCGCCCCTGCCACCACGTCCTTTGGTCTCTGTGGGTTCTCAAAGTTCATTGCAGCCGCCTGCAAAGCGAGGATGATAGCAGAGGTGCAAAAGTCCTTTCTGGTGATTAATACATCATGTGTACAAAGAAGGTCTGTGGTAAACGGAGGCTGGAGCCGGGATTAATTGCATACCTTGAAGTGGAGAGATTTATGTAAGGAAACAGACTTGGCAGGCTGCCCTGCTCTGGGCTGGGTTTACCTGCCTGTGCCTCCCCACACCTGTTGTGCTGCAGCAGCAAAACATTATTAAATAACATTTGAAGGGAGATCTTAATAGTCATGTGCCCTCCCTGCCTCGCCCCTCCTCCCTGAGAGCTGTGGTGAAGCTGGGCCTTGCTTTGTCAGGCTGCTGGGCAGCCAGTCTATCCACTCCCCACCAGAGCTCTCCTGCAAGGGGCAGCCCTGTGGCACCCTTCAGGCACCCATAATCTGGGATAAGGATGGATGGGATGGCTGCAGAAGAAGGTGAAACAGGCTAATGCTGAAGGCCAGCCCCTGGACTGATGGCAACCCAAGTTGTTCCCTGCCAAATCCATGAGGAAAGCAAGGTTTCTTCCTCCTGAGCTTGAAAACACTGGCTGGACACACAAACATTTGCATGCATGCAGGACTGCATGTATATGTGTGGGTACATAAATGTATGAACAACAGAGTTCAAATTGTTCATAATGACCATTCAAACGAGAGACAAATAATGGGTAAAGCCCTCTTCAGAAATGCTTGAGTATGAAGCTGTTTCTTTAAAGGGATTTGGCTATTAATTGAAGTTCGTTTGTTAATTTGCATCCTTATCTGCAAAGGAACAAGACTAAAAAGGGCCCCATGGGCCTCTAAATGGGAGCATGTGAAGCTTTATTTCTGACCAACAAAGCCTCTTGGTGATTATAAGCAAATGAGGGGACACTAAGGACTTTTGGAGGAGCGAAAGCAGAAAGTTATCCACCCACTGGAGAATGATCTCACTCACCAGAGCTTTCCTCCAGGAATTACAAGCCCTAAGTTGATCTCTGGTTGTCTCTACTTAAGATGCTGGTTGTTTCACCTCCTCCCCTGCTGTCACAACAGGTGTGTGACCCATAGGGTGATCACACCAAGCTGACAGCATTGCCTGCCTGAGAAATGTGAGCCACCACCATGAGCAAACCCTCTCACCCTCACCCAGAGGCCTAAACTTTGCCCTTGAACACCTCCAAATCAAAACCACCCAGTGTCAACTCACACGGTGGCAGTGTGTTAAGTGCAGGTGCAGTTCAGATGGTGTCATTGGCTTTTCCTCCTCAGCCTGCTGCAATGTGCCAAACCACAGCACGAGGTGCACCCTCCCCTCTTTGGGGGGAGCCACACCGCTGCTTGCAAGGATGTCAGTCTGCTCCAGCCAAGCAATCCCAAATATAAGCACTTGGCACAAGCAAAAATGGGAACACCTTCCCTTTCCACTCTCCTCCAATGGCAGGGATGAATAATCTGAATCCCAGCTGAAGCCATGAAAAGGCATTATAAGAAACTAAGAAATCATTGCCATCACTTCTTGAGAGCAAGGACTCAATTCCATCCTGTGTCAGTACAGCCCTAGCAAAGCCAGGGTTTGCTGCACAGACAGGAGACAAAACAGAGGGAGGTCAAGTGAAACCCTGTCCCTGTGAGCATCCACCCCATGGGTTTACACTTTCTCTTCCCCCACAAGGCAGGTGAAACAACTCTTTTGGCACCACTGCTGTCACTAACCCCGACTGTCCCAATCCTGATTCCCCTCTGCATTACTGAAGGAAAACACTGGGGTTTGGGTTTCTTTTTACCCCTGCGAGCAAAGTTCAAAGGAGCGACTGAGAACGCTCCATTTCAATATGAAAAGAGCAGGGGACCTGTTTTCCAGGGCCCACCCCCTCCCGGTACAAACTCATCCCGCCTCATTTCACCCGATAATCTCAGTGGGGGGCTCTGGAGGGGGATGGCCGGGGACAGGGGGACAAGGTTCTCCAAGGTTAATCGCAAACTGCTGCCGCATTCAGCGCAGCCGTGCCTGATTGATGGGCACCATTAATCACTGCCCAGAGAGGCTGGAGGTAAGGCAGAAGCGGGAGGGAGAAGGGAGGGGGGTGGTGGAGCTGTGGGGACAGGGAAACGGTGCCAGGACAGGAGCAGTGACACCAGATCAACACGGGCTGGGAGACATGGAATGGCCACATCTGTTCACCCACAGAAAATACACATGGTGGGGCTTCTTCCAAGGAACAGAAGGGTACCTGCCCCCTCTCTTGCCGTGCCATAGATACATGTCCTGCTGCAAAGCAAAGGGCAGGAGTGGAGGCAGAGAGGAGAAGATCCCTCCAGCCCTTTTAAAGTGCCCCTGGCTTTCAGTGGGCAATAGGCATTGGGGATTCTGAAAAGGAGGTGGGCTTAGGGCAAGGTAGAGGTGGGCTTCTCTTGCAGCCATAAGGCAATTAATAGATTTTCCGTCTTCTTTACGGACTGAAATGCCTCTGAGGCTTTTACAGAAACAATGAAGGCAGTAAAAGCCACCCAGGTGAGGTCAGATGAGGAGCTGGTGTGGGCAAGTTACTCCATTTTAGGAACAAGATACTGGCATATGCATTTTCTGTCGTTCCTGACAATTTAATATACTCTTTCTTTCATACTGACCTGAGCTGTTGCTCACATTTCTAGGCCGGCTGAGGGTCTGCCTGTAGTAATGAAATGTGCAGCAGTGTTACCTACCTGGCTGCAAATGACAGCTGGGACTGGCAGCAGGTCTTGACACACTGCAATGGGACCTGTTGCATTACAGAAGCTTCTTGTGCTTTGCACTGCAGACATATGAGCCTGGCTTGGGCAGTTGTGCCAAGGAGCTTGGGATGATTTCTTGGTCCCACTGCAATTGCTTCTGACATGGAACAACTGTGGAACAACTCATATTACTAAATATTGTGACATTTCTCTGTTGTCTTCTTCATCTCACCTTCTGCTGCCTCTTGCTTTGGATACAGAAGTCAGTACCTTGAGAACATGTACACACACCAGTCCTTCTCCTAAACTTGTCCAAAGCAACACGAAGGAAAGTGTGGTTCCTAACAGGAATATCTTGCAAGTATATTTTTTTTAATTGTTTCCCTTTAAACAGCTGGTGTGACAATTTCAGTTTTGCCCTTGCAGTGTCCAAGGCAGTGTAACATTCAAAACTCGTATGACTGCTAGGACACAATAAATATATCTCCCAGATTTTGTGGGATGCATTTAGTGACATTTCAGGATGAAGGGTTGATGCCCAGTGCATGAGGCTGTGGGCTTTTTTCTGTCTGTCCCATGCTGATCAGGTGTGGTGACCACCCGCAGGGAACTGGGGTCTATTTCTGGTACTGTCTCAGAGGGTACAGATGTGATACAAAGGCCATTGGAACCTATAGCAACCTGGATTTCAGTGAACTTTGGGGTAAATAGGTGTTTGTTCAGAGATGACTTCTGGGATGGGGGAAGTGCTCCAGCCTCCATGAGCACCCAGGTATATAGGGCAAGAGGCAACTCCTCTACCCGTGACCACCTAAAGCTGGCTACCACTGACGCATCTCTTCACCACAGACCCACCTCTGGATGTTGGGAGGGCCAGGCATCACCCAGGGGCGGCTGATCCCATGTCAAACACTCATCCTAGGGCAAGCAGAAAGAATTGCTCCCAGAAAATGCCTCTGTGTTCGTGGGCTGCTAAAGCAGATGAGTAGTCAAATGACTAACTTAAAGTAGACACCGCACTCCTAGATGGCTGAAGGGAGGTATTTGGGATGGATTTTTATCCTCTCCCTTTATACCCAAGAGCGCCTCTTTCACCAGAGGCTGTTGACTTTCAAACAGAGTTTCTGCAATATCCAATGACAAATAAGAAGAAATAATCAGAAAATGTGGGTTTATTGTTTATTAGATAGTACATTATTCTTTCCATAACTAAGGCTGTCAGGCTTATGTACAGGGTCTTTTTTTTTACGTATGGCCACCTCTGATCCTCCAGCAGGGCTCTGTAAATCTGGGATTACACTGAATTAATTTACTCTCTGACAGCTATCTCCTCCCAGCAGCACATCTTCCTTTCTCTGCTTCTGGCCATGACTGCATTTAGTTCTTTCACAAAGAGCATCTCTCAGCATAAGAGTTTCCCCTCGGAGAGTTAATCATCAATAGCTACATTACTTTAAACGTTTATATTAATCTGAATTACAGTCCCTATAATGTTGACCAGCATTATAAGAGATGTAAATCCCAGTTTAAGTCAGAGCCATCATTTCTCAGTTGCAGTGATTCTGGGCACTTCCAGCAGGCTCCACAGTTCTTGGGGACCTATGGAAAAATTCAGCTCCATCAGGAACCTGAGCTTAGATAGCTGGGTGAATACACATCCTTTGTCATCTCCACCCAACTTTTCCTTGGGGATGTTACTAGTGCCTAATGAAACCTGCCTGTTGATCTGCATAAACAGGGATGAGGGTGTGCCGGGCATCTCGGAGCGGGCGGCTTCTTTGTGTGAAGGGAGGCATGGTCCTTGGGTCTGGAAACATCTCTGAGTTGTTTTGCCATCCTTGGTGCATGTTCCAACGGCAACATTATTGTAAAACAGCTTGGTGTTTACTTTGTGTACAGAAAAGATAAAATCAGCATTTATATGCAAACATGAACCAACAAGGAATTTCAAAATCCTGCCATTTCACTCTTCTGAGAAGAAGAGCCAGAGTTATTGTGTAACCAGAAACATCTGAAAGCTGGGGATTTTCTGGGTCTAAATTCAATTTAGATTATAAGGGACTAATTTAGGATCTGACTGTATCACCTTGGGCAGCCAAAATAGGATCTGAAACACATGGAGACAAGGGCTTTGGGGTGGAGGGTTCTCCATTTGGGACAACCTGAGGCACTATGTGGATCTGAGCTTTCCCTTTACGAATAAAGCTGAAGTAAAAGGTGAAGTAACACGAGCCAGATGCTCAGCCAGGGAGAGCCACCTGAATCCACCCTGATATCCTTGTCTCCCCAGGGAATAGGGGGTGTTCATGTGTCCATCCTAGACCTGCCTTTGCAGTGTGCACAGCTGGAGCAGAACTCAGCACAGGCACATCTGCTTGAATGTCTGAAAGTATCAGACGTGCAGAATAAAGGCTTTCACTGGGATTTCATGGCTGCAGCACCGTACCAAGCCACAGTGCATTTATGATTGCTCGGGAACATGTGCCAGGCTGGGGGCACTGGGAAACTTGGCAGACAGCAGAGGTGAAGCCCCATGCAGGACCAGAGCCCTGGCAGGTGACTGAGCTCTGCCTAAGTGAGCAGGGACTAATAAATATGGACAAACCAGCAGGAACTGAAGGGAAACATGCAGGGGGGAGAAAAGCCAGGAGAGAAGTGAGCAGCCCCCAGGAACAACAGGATGGGCTGTGAGTGGGCTCATGCTGCACAGAGCCCAGCAAATGTTTTTCTCCTCCCTGTGAACATCCCTGGTGCAGGCTGTGGCTGGACATTTGCTCTTCAAAGGCCCATGTGTCCACATGCCCTTGGCTACCCCAACTCGAGCCTGGCTCTGCCCCTCCTATGGGGCTGGCTGACAGCATTTAGATGAAGTGGAAGTAGGGATGCACTCTCTTTTGGGGTGAAATCTGCATCTCCAGCTCACTGTGGGATGCTGGGCTGGCTGAGTGTCCCTGGTGCACAAGTCAGTTCCTGATAACTCTCATGCTCATTCCCTGCTGTTACCCCTGCCTCGATGGGGCTAGTGGGGCTGCAAAAGGAAGCACCTGCCCCAGGGCCAGCTCTCTCGTCCCAGCTTCTACCCATCCCTCGCCTCGGGGTTTATTTACCCGGGGGCGCAGGGATAAATGAGGATAAGAAGGTAGAAAAGGTCATCTGGGTGGTGGCCACAAAGGGGGACATTGTGCCTCCAGGGAGGGGGTGGAAACGCCCGAGGAGCCGGAGACACGGGGGCACTTTGATGCAGTCTGGATGAAAGCGGGGAGGGAAGGGGAGGGAAGGGAGGAGGGGGAGCAAAACAGGGGGAGGGGACGACACCAAAACCCAAAAGGCAACAAAACCTCTCCCAGCTGGGACACAAGTCAGGATAGTGCCTTTATTTAGATGGATAGAGCCAAGCACAATGTGGGGCAGCCGGGGGCCACCCTGCCCCTGTCCCTCAGCAGCCCTTTCAAGCCCTTCCTCCCCGCTCCTCCCCTCCCTCCTCAGTCTCTCACTTTCTTCCATATTTTCCATTTTCTTTTTTCTCCTTTGCTCCCTGTGCTCCACCTCCCACTTCCAGCTTTTTCCCATGGTGAAAGCACTGAGAAAGAAAGTGGGTTGATATCTATGCAAAGTTAATTTTAAGTAGAGATGGGGAGGGGCAACCAAAGGCACTGGAGAAAAATGGGCTTGGAGAGGACCCTGTGGGAGAACCCCTCCCTATACATAAGCCGTGACGCCTGTGTCTCAGCAGAGTCTTCTGGTCCCCAAGCTGTGTGCTGCAAATCCTGCAGCAGGGCTGAATGGTGGGCAAAGAGCACTCAGAGCTGTTAATGCCACACAGATCCTGCCCTCTGAGATGTTTTAGGAGCATTTTTGAACATCAAGGCTACCCCCATGGCTGGAGGGGTTTGGGGACAAGCTGTCACACACATCTGTACCTCTGCTTTTCCCAACCTGCTGTTTTTCAGCTGGCCACCTGACTTTTTCTCATGCTGACTTGCTATCACTTTGTTAAGGAAGAAGCAGAGCCCAGAATTCTTGTTGTAGCTTAAATGTCATCACTGTACTTTGATGTATCTATAATTCAGAGGTACCTCAAAATGAAATTTTAAACTAAGTTTGAACTCAGTTTCACCCAGAGTGAAATCTTTTCTTCAGCAAACAGTCTGCTGTACATTTTGACCATGAAAAAATTTGTCAATCTCAATAAAATGTTGAACATTTTGGAATGAGAAACCATTGCATTCAACAACTTCCAACACAGACCATTTTCTAATGCCAACGCTTCGCTTCTAAAACTCCTCTTATTCACTGCATCTGCTTTTTTACAAAGAATGGTCCCAAATCCTGTCCCCCCAAAACACAGAAGAAGAATACATCTTGTAGGCAGCCTGTGAGGCCTCCTGCCCCAGTCTGTGTCCCACTTCCACTGCACCCTCTCCAGCCTTCTGCTCCTCCCATGATTCCTGCAATGTGCACACTAAATGCAGCCTGTGTCCTACACCCCAGATTCCACCAAGGAACATGACACTGCCCTTGGTTTTACTGCACAGAGTAGGTTGGTTATGATTCCTGCTAGGCCTGAAAGAGTGCCCAGAGGTCCCTTTAACAAGTTGTGTGTTTCTCTTTAACAGCAAGAACTTGCCTACCGGCAACCATTAGCACTCTTCAGCATCATAAACAATCAAATTCAGCTTACACCACGTCTGAACTTGGCTTAGGCACTAGTTTTTCTGCCAGTACATCACTGTTTTCAACTCCAGTCAGCACTGTTTTGAAGTTATTACTGTCTGGTGGCTGGGGTTTTTTTGGTGGTGTATGCATCCTAAATGAGCTTTGTGGTCTTCCCACTTCAAAAGCTTCTCTGCTCTCACCTCCCTTTACTGGCTGTCCTCTAGCAAGACCAAAGACCAAAGGGTATAAACTGTCTCAGCAGCACTCTGGGTCCATGCAGGGATGCAGCCTGTGGGACATGCCTGGGGGCTGCTAGAGAGAGGGGCTGGGGAATCAGACAAGGAGATGGTGCAGAGCTGTGCTGCTTCACCCAGACCCCGTCCCCGTCCTTGTCACCATTCAAATCAGGCCCAAACACAGCATGTGCTGCAAACTTCAAGCTGCTTGAAGCACATCTCACCCTCGCCATTGCCCAGTTTCCTCTGGTGTCTCCTGGGTGAGGAGAAGAGGACAAAGGGGCACCCTGGGCACTGAATCCCGTGCAGGTGTTTCACCGAGAGGACCAGTTGCTTCCACTGACACCACCTGGCTTTCCTTTGATAAAAACAAGCCCATGGTGAAAGCAGGAAAATGGGAATCAGCAGCCTGATTCCCAAAGCAGAGGGCTTTGCAGGTTCTCTGCTGGTAAGGGGATGATGGTATCTATTAATACTTCTAAGCTAGGCTTTTGTTTACCCAGTGGGTTTCACCTGCTTTTTCTGTGGATGGTTCTGCTAAAGTGACTGTGTCTCCTTTGTGGAGCCTTGAAGGAATTGTACGTGGGAAACAGAGTGAAAGGGAAAATGTGTTATAGTATTGCAACACTTCCTACTAGTATTTAACATCCTGACAAAATTCATCTTCTCTACCAAAAAAAAAAATCTTGAAGTGCTTCATTCAAGGGAAAGATATTTGCTGTGTTATAAAAGTGTCAACATTTCACTTACAAATTGGTCATTCTTTTGGCAGTGACTTTAACAAAAAATTCCCCTTGGGGCTATCAGCCTCTTTGTTGGTTTCTCTTCCCTTCAAAAAAAAAAAAAAAAAAAAGGCAAAACCAAACAACTTAAAAAGCAAGCACAATTTACTGGGTCTGGTGACTGGATAACTGTTGTACTGCAGGCTGTGAGTGCTGGGGCTGAGGCCAGGAGATGAAAGGAGAGAACTGATGCTTCTCCAGCAGCAAAGTGGATGCTTACAGGTCAAAGCCTGAAGCACTGCTCTGGTCCCTGCAGCCTTACCACAAGTTTCTCCTTTCCTGATGTTTATGCTTCTGCTGTTATTAACATCTCCTCATAAACAAAAGCATTTATGGAAGGGGAGGGAAGGGTGTCACAGACCAATACTTGAAATAATTTCTCTGTGCTTCTTGCTCTGATTTAATGCACTATGCTCTCCACTGCTGGCCACTTTCTTACACTTGCTTCTCCTTTCCATTTCTATGTTTCTCTACATGACTGTTTATTTCTCCTCTTGTACAACAATGCTGATGGCTTTGGCAGATAACAAATGTGTGTCTAGTCATGGGTTTTTCCTGCTCACCATGTGTGGATGCTGGTTTTGGAGCCTACCATGTGGCTGGGGTTTCTCTGAGTATCTCTCTCCTGCCTCACCTGTAGCACAGCTGTGAGAGGACTGGTGGGCATCACTTCATTTACTCTTTTGCCTCTTTCTTGTGCCTGGGGACAAAAGAGAGGTGACAGCAGGAGTAAGAGGACAGGCAGTGACCTGCAGAAAATGAGAATTTAGTCATCCTGATCTGAACAATGATCTTTGTCTGATTGTAGGCTCTCAAGAACAGGAGAGACTCTCAATTTAATTTACAGCAGAAATCTCAGTCTCTGATGTTTTTGCAACACTTCCCCTAAGCTAAGGATGCTGATGCTCCCCTTCAATTTTCCCTTCCTGAAGATGGTGACAGCAGAGGTGCAAACCAGCCTCTCTTACTGGGAAGGGCCTTAACCATGCCACCTCTCTCTTTTTTGTGCCAGCTTTACCATTATTCTGAGTAGATCTTTGTTATGGGAAAATAATGGGTGGAGGAAAGTACTCAAATATAATAAAAAGACTGAGAATCTGTAAGTGTAAAACCCCTCCATGATCTCAGACAGCCACAGGAGCATCCACTCACTTCTCCAAAGAGCAAGCCCCAGGGACTGGCTTGAGAAGACCTGCAGTGAGTCCCAGGGCTGCTCTGAAAGCACCTGGCAGAGCTCCTCTGTCCCTGTGTGCACAAAGCTCCAAAGGAGCAGGGCGTGTATGGTGTCCCCGGAATTGTAAGCCATTTGTTATAGTGCCCAATAGCCTCCTTAGGGTGTGACATTCACTTGTGATTACACCTGGTGCTGCTTCCCTATTGTTGGCCCCATTATTCCCAGGTGTGCCTTTGGCTAAGGCTTTGTTGGTGGCAGTTTCTGGGAAGCAAATCGAGCCCTCGTTGGCCAATGCCCAAGCTGGGCAAAGCCAGGGCAGCTCTGCCTGCTGTCAGCTGTGCGAGGGGCTGCCTTTCACTCCTAGCTCTGCGCCCTCCCAGGCTCCTGGCCCGCATCCAATCCAGATAAGAAATGCCTGAAAATTGTTGCTGTTAGGCAGCTATTCTGTGACCTGCATGAAAAGAGTGAAATGACCTCGGGACTAGTCTCGGCACACAGCCGTCTGCCCACAAACCGTGGCAGCCTAAAAGCCTCGGTACTCAGACCAAAGGCTGGCAGGACAAGTATGTTCTTGGCGGCTGCTCCTCACGGATGGGAGGGGAGGCAGCAGCAAGCTGATTCACAGGAGCTCCCAAGCTGCCTGTTGTCCCTAACAAGATCTTTATGAGGTGTTAATGTAAATTGAGTTGTTTTACATTGAAACCAATCGTGGGCTGTTTTCTGCACGATGATCTGTGGCAAAGAGGGTATTTACTGGTGATATCTTGTGTGGTAGGAAGAGGAGAGAGCCCTTTTCCCCTGGAGTCTTATCTCCAAATGTTCTCTTTTCTGTGGTGCTGAGCTCTGCTGAAGCCACTCTCTCTAAAAGGAGGACCAGCAATGCCATTCTGGCATGGGGATGCTCCAGGGCATCCTCCTGCCTGCTTCCTAGTCCTTCCTGCGGTGTACAAGCCTTCCAGCAGGCTGCACAGGCCCTTCCTTCAAAAGTATTTTCAGTAGTATGTGGAGAAATTTGGAAGGAGTGTAGCCATGGAACCAAAGCTGAGGTTGCCCATGAAGGACAACATCATCATTTAATCACCAGCAGGCCGTAATGCACAGGACTATTTTTACCATGTACTGGGCTTTAAGTGCTTTGGGTAACAAGAAAAGCTTCCATCAGAGTAACTGAAAAATGCCAAGGAGGGCACCGTGGTTGAAAATGGAAGGGTTCTTTCTGCCTGGGGATGGGGGCAGCTAATCTTGACACCATCCTGCAATTTGTTTCTGCTTTATTAGCCATGTCTGTGGCCTGTGAAATGTTGCTTGGGAAAATGGGAACCCATCAGTGGATGGAGATGTGAGAGGTTTACAGAAGTGTGCTTTGCACACACATTGACAAGCGTGTGCCCCCTGGAGTCCCCAGCCTTTTTTTCCCCTTAATTCTCAGAATTCCTCAGCATATCTTCTTCTGCCTGAATCTGACCAAATGACTCTCCTGCAGCCCTGTACCTTAGAGCTGGGATTTTGTCTTGCTGGGAGCTGGGGTTTCCATTTTAGGCACTGAGTTTCTAGTTGTACATCTAAAGAGAAATGATGTTCTCATCAGAGGCATTCCCCATCCCGGCCACAAGTGTTTCATGTAGCACTTTAGGTAGGCACCCAGGCTTTCTGGAATCCCTCAGGGGAGCTCCTGGTTGATGGCAGCTAACTCAGACACTGAGGGTCCCATCATCAAGTGTAGCTGGCTCCTCCAAGCAGGGGAAGTACCTGGCTGAGAGACAGGTCTGCTGTTACTCTTGCTGCTGACAGGTGACTCTCGTGGTCAGAGGGCTTTCATCTCCAAGTCTTTGAACTATGCATAAATGGAGTAGGGTTCTAGGTGTGAATTTTTAGGGTCAGAAGTCTTCTCAACCAGGTCCAAGCAGTCTTCAGGTGGTGCTGAAGATGACTGAGCTGGGCTGGCTGAAGGTACTCGCTGCAACTGCCGCAGAACCTCCCTTGCATCCTCCCGAATGCTTCCTTTGGAGGGCACAATGTTTCAGTACCCTTCTCTCTGGTGTAGCAGAGCTCTCTTTGGCAGGTTGATCTGAGAATCTGCTGATGACTTGTCACCACAACCATGGCTGGGGAAAGGAGTCTCTCTGTCCATCCTGTGTTTCTAAAACACATATACATCCTTTTTCTTGCACCTTCTTCCCCCTCAACTGTTTGGAAGACTCGTGACCACTGTGGGGTTTTTGAAATAAAATTGTACATTCCTGATTTCCCTCTAGCTCTGACTGAAGCACTGACTGACAGCATTAAGATAACTTGTGATGCTGACTAAGCTCTTTTCCCCCCTAATATTAGTATTGCTTAAGTGAAAATTGCTTACAGCTGATTTCTTGCTAATAGAGTTACAGTTGATACTGCTTCAAAGTTGGTGCAATGGTATCTGGGGCGATCAGATGAACATGGTAACAATGCTGGGAGTTACTTGACTGAGAGCCAAATACTGCTTTTGGAAATACTAAAATGATTAGTGCACCTAAGGAAGGAAAACAAACACCCTGCCCAGCAGTAGTAACATGCTTTAAAAAATGCATTCTGCAATAATGGGACACTTGTGCAGACCAATGCCGCAGTCCCAATTTCTAAACTGCTTGGAAAAGATGACATGATGTTGGTTTAGGCTGAGAATAAATATGTGGGAGTCTAAATGAGTTTATGTTTGGCTAATTTTCTGGAGGTCATCTGTGAGGATGAAGGCCTTAAACTCTGTCTGGGGAAAGGTACCATGTTACTCCCCTATTCCACCAGCCCTTCCTACTGCTGCTGCCGCGCACAGCCCAGGTCAGCTCACAGCCCTTGCTCCTACCTGGGGTACTGTTGAAGAGCCACAAAGGGCATAAAACCTTTGCCAGACATCTATTAAGCACTTGAATTCTCCGTATCTTTCAAAGGGATGGTTTATTAGAGCAACTTTTACTAGGGAATGAACTTGAAGCACAGTAACTATTGCTTTTGATTACAGGCTCCTAAATGCTGCTTGCTCTTAAAGCCTTCATTTTCCCATGGCTTGTTTTGGAGGTTTTTGTTTCTTCTTCAAATGGAATCATCTATGTGGAATACTTTTACAGATCTGGATTACAGAGCATCCATTGCAATTACTGAATCTGGAATTGCTGAGTGACACTCCTGAAAAATTTTACCTTCCCAGTAATAAGGCAGCAGAGATTACACACAGGGTCCCTGTAAAGTAGGTCAATTTTAATAACCATTTCTGCTTTGTGTTCGTTCAGCATATTCTACAGGCCAGCCCATTTTGCTCCATTCAACTCCTAACATTCACTAGAGCTCTCTAAGGGAATTAACAGTCTCTGCCATAGTTTTTCATGCCATCAGCCCTGTGTTTTATTTCACAGCATTCTCACCCACACAGTTTTTACCTTTGTCTCACCTGCCCTGAAGCAGGTCTTCAGTATGAGCCCAAAAGTAATGGACAGAGCTTATGAGTCTGCCTATAATTTCCAAGGAGCAATTAATGTTTGCTTATTGCCTTTAGATAAAGACTGTGTACACGCAGCTCAAGTTAGAGTAGGACAAGGTGGGACGCTGTGGTTATGGGTGGTTTTTAAAGGACAACACTGTTCTCAGAGGTGCTGCTTCCCTGAATAAAGGCACCCCAACCTACCTCCTGAGAGTTGCTGCCAGGACAAACAAACTTCAGATACCCACTTCCTCTTTACCTTCCCATGAGTCTCCCATCATCCCAAGCAGGGGCAACATAGCCTCCTGCAGCTGCACTTTCAGCATGTTCAGGACAGGGGTTAACAGCACCGAACCTGCCTTGTCTCCTACGCACATCTGCAGCTCCCCACAGGCAGGACTTGCTCCAAGCGCTGAATTTATAAAACTTGAATGGGGGGAAAAAAAGTAAACCTGGAAATTATGCTATGCCACTTCTTATTCCTTTCTGTATGTGAAACCTGGTCCAGGGAGAGCTGCCTCTGCTGTATTGCCCCTTACTCCTCTCTCCCATCCCTTCAGGCCACAGTTAAGTCACCTTGGGCATTTCTGGCAAATACACACATATATCTTACAGCCCTGAAGCCATTTATAAATAGGTTTTTATTTATAAAGTCAATTTACATAAAATATGATACTCTCTTAAAAACTGCATATGTACAACATAAGAAATCCTAGCAAGTGCATACAAAAATGCCTTCAATACATTTTTTTAAAATAACTTCAGTTTTCAGAGAGGTGGACCTTCACACCAGGCAAACTCAGACACCACGTTAAAGCACAACATAAGTTTACAGTCTTTTACCAAAGTGTTTGGAGAAAAGAATTAAAAACAAACCAAACAAACACCTTTGCATCTATAACGTGTATGTTCCCAAAACATTCCAGCTGGTAGTGTTCAAGAACAAGTGGATAGGACCTGCTAAAAATAGAACCATCTCATCCCTTTTCTCTAAGGTGTGTTGTACAAAAATAAGTCTTCATACACCAGTGTCCCTATAGGCAGTTCAAGTTACATATAAAATAGAATCTGACATGATAAAAATTCCCTCCCCCTCCAGAAACAAGGAAGCATCAAGTGTTTCTAATGTCTTTTTTTTTTCTTTTCCACCCCTCCAAAGCAACACCAGACAGCAGCGGCGGGGGAAAGCAGCTTCGCTCGGGCATCCTCTCCGTGGGTCGGCAGCTCCCAGCGGGCAGGTGGAGCCGCTGTCCCCGCGCAAGGAGCGGGACCCCGCAGCCAACTACCCCATTGCACTTTCCACAACCAGAAGACGACGGCTGAACCTGGCGAGAAAAGCAGCCAGCGGGGCCAGGCCGGGGTGGAGGTCAGTACTTTCGGGGGATGCTGCTGCCGCCGCCGAGACCGCGGGTGCCGATGTGCTGCGGGCTGAGCGCGGCTGCGGAGAGACGTGAGGAGAGCCCCGGTGGGTTCGTGCCCCACTCCCCAGAGCGCCGGGGGAGGAAGCGGTGCCCCCTCCCCTCCGCTGCCCCTCACCTCCCGCCGTGTCAGTAGCTCCCCAGCCAGCTGGTGAAGTCCAGCAGCTCCCGCTCCTCGGGGCTGAGCGCCACGTCGTAGCCGCTCTCCTCGGAGGAGCACGGCGAGCCGGGCGCGGAGGAGGCGAAGGAGGGCGAAGCGGAGGAGTAGCCGCCGCCGCCGCCAACCTCCCCGACGGCCACCCGCCCGCGGCCGTCGGGGAAAGAGGCGGCGGCGTCGTGCTCGTCGAGGAGCCGCTGCAGGGCGCGGATGTACTCGACGGCGGAGCGGAGGGTCTCCACCTTGCTCATCTTCTTGCTGGCGGCGCCGTGGGGGACGTGCTGGCGGAGGGCGGCGAAGCCCAGGTTGACGAGCCGCACGCGGTTGCGCTCCCGCTCGTTCCGACGGGCCACGGCGGCCGCCGCCGCCGCCCCGGTGCCCGGCAGGGCGGCGAAGGCCAGGCGGCGCTTGCAGCGCAGCAGCTCGGGGGAGGCGGGCCGCCGGCGGCCGCGGGGTGCGGCGGAGGGCAGCGGCGGCAGAGCCCCGCCGTTCATCGCCGGGCGGCCACGGTGGCGGCGGGTGGAAAAAAAAAAAAACAACAAAACCAACCAAAAAACCAAAAAACAAACTAACAACCAAAACTTTAAAAAAAAAATTCAAAACTAAATTTAAAGCGAAGCAAAGGAGGCGGGTGTGGGCAGCGCGGGGCAGTTCACCCCCATGCCCGTGCTCTCCCGCCGCCGCTCCGCGCCTCTGCGGCGAGTCCCGCTGCCGGCCGGCCCCTTATCAACGCGCCGCCGCCGCCGCTCGCGGGCCCCCGCCGGCCGCACGCGCCGCGCACGCCGCGCCACGCGCGCCCGCCGCCGCCGCGCCCCCGCCCGCGCCCTCCCTCGCGCGCGCACCCGCCCCCGCGCGCGCCCGGCGCGTGGCGCCGCCGGCAGCCGCCCCCCCCTCCCCTCACACGCACACACACACAGAAACACCTCCACACACACCCACACACACCCACACACACCCACAGAGCCGTCCGCGGCCCTGCTGCAACCCTCCCCTCAAATCACCGCCCCTGCCCTGGCAGTTTTTAACATTTTATTTTAATTTAGTTTTTATTATTACTCGGGGGTGGGGCCGGACTCTCGCCCCGCCTCCCCCGCACCTCACGGCGGGCAGCCGGGACTCCCCGCTGCCCTCGGTGAGTTGGAGGCCTCGGGCCCTGTCCCTTCAGGTGTGCCACCAGCCCGCCCCCTCCCCAGGCCGGGTACCCGCGGGTGCCGGCGTGCCGAAGGCGGTGTCCGGGCAGCGCGGCTGCTCCCAGGGCTTTCCCTGCGCAGCGGAGAGTGCCTGCGCCTGGCCGTCCGTCGGTGCTTGCCTGGCAGACAGACGGGACACACCGGGGCTCTGCTTTGGTACATCCCCCAAAAATGTATAGCAGCAAAGATTTATAGTAATGGCGTGGGTCTTCTTACCAGCGCCGTTCTCCACAGACCAGCCTTTTGGGCTTCAATGGAAGTTTCAAGGATAAAAGCATGGAGGCAAGAAGGAAAACACAAAGTATTTGTAGCTCGGGGGTTGCAGCCCGGCTTCCCTCTGCCATGCCAGGCAATCCTCCTTGACTCTCCATCAAACAAGCCTTTCTTCCAGCTCCGGTGGGAAGAGCAGCAGGGTAAGGTGCATTCTGATAACTGGGAGGACAAAGGAGCTTCCCCTTGGAGTCCTGGCAACTTGTAAGAAGAAATAACTTGCATGGTGTTTTGCTAAATAAACAAGATGGATGGAGGGGGAGCGACATGAACCCACCGCCCTGGGTCTGTGTACACTCTCACAGCTTCAGTATGAGCTGTCCTCAGGGCTTTGCTCCCGCCCAGCCTTTAGGGGAAAAAAAAAAATCCAAGGGTGTGAGGCAGTTCAGTTACAGGGCTTCACTTTTTGGGGGCGGACATAACCCAGTGTCAGGAAAATGCTCCAGGCTGGTGTCTTTGAGACCAACTTGGTGATGGGTATGTGTCATCACATGGACAGGTGCCAGCAAGGCTCTGCAGCACGATTTGGATATCAAAGGATTTGTATTCCCCTGGCTGCCCTGAACCGCATTGCTGCTGGTGCTCAGGTGTATCTAAGCCAAAAATGGTAGTTCAAAACCTATGCATGATTCCTTGATGTGACACGGAGGGGGCTTTTTTTGTACCTGGGTATTTGGGGAGCACTAAGGCTCCACTATGTTGAAAGAGAAATATTTTTCCTGGGGGTTGGTTGCAATGGCAGCGCCTTGGAGGAACCAACCCCACTGCAGGGTCACAGGCAGCCTCGCTGAAGTTCCTGACAGTAAGAATCCTGTGAGCCCTTTGATTTTCTGGTAGTCAAACACGCAGGAGCCTTAGCACCCAAATTCAGCAGCTCCTGAGACATTCTTGGCTGTGCTGTAGACCTGGGGGCAAAGCAATGAGCAGTCCTACAGCTTCTCTGAAGGACTTGACCTGAGAGGAGCAGCTCATGGCATGCAGTGCAGGCAGGAATGTTTTCCTGATGGGTTCCCAGCAGCACAGGGGAGCTGCCTGTGCTTTGTTGGGAGTGCACAGGTTGCTTGCTCAGCTCAGACCATGTCATGCACTTGTCTCCAGCATCTGCAAAACTGCCCTGGCTGGAGCAAGGGGCTTCCCTTGTGCTCACTGTCAGACATAGCTTAGTCAGTAGGAGCATTACTTCAGTGGAGTAATACTGATGTTCTTTTATTACCTCGTCTCTAATTTCTGCTGAAAACCTTTCACACAGGAAAGGGGAAGCTGCTGCCCTTGAAACTTTTCAAGAGAAAGCCTTCTGTATCGAAGTGCCACACTCAAGAGTAATAACTGGATTTTTATCATGCAAAAATAGCTACAGGGAATTTTTTTCATTAATAACGTACACCAGTAAACCCAGTCTCAAGGGAGAGCAGGCAGCCTCCAGCAACAGAGATTCTACACTCAGCTCAGGGGTGAGCTTAACTTGTCCAAATTGGCTTCAGGGATGCTGATGTTTCCATCCAGATGTAGCCGTCGAGAGTCTGGGCCTGAGCACAACGCACAGCAAGTGCTTATACTTTCCTAGCAGTGCAGCTGGCTTCCCAACAGTCTGCAGGAAGGTAGGTGGGTAGGTACATCTTGTACTCAGAGAAATGCAATCTCCTTTGAAATCTCTTTATAAAGTTAATGACTATGTAAGGATCCAGTAGAACAAGACATCATTAAACACTGTCTGTGTTCACAATCAACTTCCTGATCATAATCTGGGCAGAGAGAGCATCCAGCAATGTGCTACCCATCCCCAGAGAGTGAGGAGAAGAAATTCTCCTCTCCTAGAGCAGGTAAGGCAAAAATGGTAACTGCATGGTTGGTGTGGACACCTTTTAGCTCCATGTGGCTTCAGCCAGTGGGCTGCAAGGTGGCCAAACGATGCTCAGGGAGAAGGGAAAAGGGCCTCTGGAAGGGGCCTCTACACTACACGTTAGTTCTTGCACCTGCCAAAGGTGAGAGCAAAGCGCTGCCCCTGGCTTGGCACGTGTGTCAGCAGGAAGGCTGCAGGTGGGGTACTGGGTTAGTCCTGGTGCCACCCATGCATTACAGCCAGCTGACAAGAGCTTATTTTACCAAAACTTTCAGGACTACACTGGAAAGAAATGGAGGTCCAGTTGTAATAAAGCTTGAGAGGGTGAATGCAAGAAATAAAGGATGATGGGCAGTTAAGCAGCCCTGTTCTTGGTGAGCCCGTTTACCAGGCTGGGCTGTGCTCACACGGTTTTGCCAGGAGCAGGGCTACATGGGGCAGGGCTTGCATTATTTCTTCAGGTCTATCACCTTCACAGCTGGCTCCTGGGCAGTTATGGTTTGCAGTTAGATAGCGTGTGAAAAAGAAAAAATAATTTAACTTGAGTAGAGCACTGTGCTTTAGAGCTATGAGTACGGTTGTTTCAGTGGAGAAAGAAGTTCATTTGAGTTTATTCTTTGAAGCTCCCTACCTTCAGCTTATGCTCTTTTCCAATGCAATCTTTCTCTGGCTTGATGAACTATTTTTAATAACTCTTCTGACATTTTATTTGTTCACCCATAATAATTTTAAATTGCCTGGGAATCACTAGAGGATTTCTGAGACACACTTTGAAAGTAATAGTAAGTAAAGAAGTGCTTTGGAAATCTTATGATTTCTCTCTGGTTTTGTGCCTTCCAATGCAGCCTCCAGCCAGCCTTGTTTCCATTCACAGTGGAGTTGTATGGTGCATCTGAAGCTTGGCAAAGCCCAGCACCCCCCCCTTTCCTCCTCTCTTTCCTTTCTTGAAAAGAGATGGCCCCGGGTTTAAAAGTTGATTTTTAGCTTTGATTGTGTGTATGTGCTATATGAATGCTAAACAGCCTTTACAATGCATCCTTGTGATGTGCTCGCAGGCTGTGAGGTCTGCCTGGCCTCCCATCATCCCTACGGCTGCGCTGCGGTTTGATATGGACATGTTTTATTTACGAGCGAGCTTTAGGGTGAATCCAGCCGTGTTACGGGCAGTAGCTGAGGGACCGAGTAGGCTGAGCCACTGATGCTTGTAAATCTGACACATTTGGAGCTGCTTTCTGCTGTGGAGGAGAGGTATTTTCCCCAGTGGTGCAGTGGGCTGGAAAAGGAGGCGGTTTCTGAGAGGCAGCAGAGACCTGCACAGGTGTGTCCTGCCTGGATGATGGGTGTAGTTTTGGCTCCTGGGTGACATCCTCCTTCTTGCTTCCAGCCCATCCTTTCTCAGGAACATGAGTATCAGTGCCCCAAAGCCAAGGGGGAAGTTTCTCTTCCCTGCTGCATTGACAGAGTTCAAGCAGCCAAGGCTGAGGCGCTGCTGTTCCATCAGTGGTGGCTGCACTGATGGAGTGGGAGCCGGAAAAGTGGATGTCAAGAAAGCATCAGTATGAATTCAGCCTCTTCTTCTCCATTTGTGTTTAGTGTCCCAAGTTCACCCCATGAAGCATTAACATATAAAATCGCCCAGCTCTTTCAGAACATCTCTCTGACAGAGTGGGCATCGTTTCCCTCCAGCTCAGAAGAGGGTTGGGGGTTTATAGCTTTGCAAAAAAAATTTGATCTGGCTTTGTTCCCTTTTTTAAATTAACCCTTCCCTTCTGGATGAGACGGCACATCCCTCTGCATCCCCATGCATCTGGGGATGAGGCTTTCCGTAACAGAAATGTGCAAGCTGCCACAAAGCTAGAAAGAGTGGACCTGTGCTTCCTGGGGTATTTTCAGACTCACTACCATCTTTCCATGCTCCAGCTGATAACCAATGATAAGGTAGGAAGCCACAGGCAGGAGCTGTGGTCACCTGTGGTTTTGGACTGCTTTTGGGAGTGATAAGTTGGGCTTTTGCAAAGGGAATCAATTGATGGAACCTGCCAGGGTGGGTAGGAGGCTGAGTCTTGCTGGAAAAGCCATCCTGACATCCAGCCCGCGTGCTGGCTGTGAGGGTGGTTCCCCGACATGCCACCAGCCCTGCCTCTTTTCCCACTGGGTTGCAGGGACACCCTGCTTCTCACCTCTCTGGGCAGAGAGGTGGGTGTGTGCCTGCTGAGGCAGGTGTGTGCCAACAACGGGACACCCAGAGGAAGTTTAATCCCATAGAAAGTGAAGTGTTCCAGAGCTTGCCTTGTTGATGGGCACAGGTAGGATGACCCCAGAGAGTCCCCTGCTCTCCCTTCAGCAGTGCCCTTCCATGTGCCAAATGTGTCTTCCTTAATCACAGCCCAACATCTTAATATGCCAGCTCTACTGATGCTCCTGCTTTCTTTTGGGTGAGGGAGTGAATTTCCTTTTGGCTTTTGTGAATGTGAGACAGCAACTCCTTTTGCTCTTGTTATTTTTGTGATGTTAGAAATCCACATATGCTGTTTCCCAAACAGGAAACTTTCAAGGCACACCTGTATGGGATAGAGGGCAAGAGAGAGAAAAAAGGAACAGCAGAAGATCCCTCCACCCCTTAGCCCAGAAGGCAGAGCAGTTAGTGGAGGGTGGGCACAAAGGCAAGCACCAAGCACTGCAGGTAGGAGAAGCATCAGAAGACATGGTCAAGCTACTCAGGAATAGTAATTTTCAACCAAAACAGGAAGGAGCTGTTTAAACACAGGTGTCTGACGTTACAGACCTGCTTTCAGAGCTCCCTGAGTTAGTGAAGGTACCCGTTTTTATGGCTGGAGACAAAAGGAGGCAGGACATCTTTTGTGGGAAAACTAGCAGCCCTTCCAAGGCGTGTAGATTACTATTTTGGGACCTCTCAGGTGGACATGAGGTGAGGTGCGAGGCTTCTGCAGGAACTGAGGAGACTTTTATGGAACTGGGGAGGGAAATGCCTTTTAGAAAGCCCACGTCGATGATCTCGCCCTTCGGGAAAAGGTTCTGCTGGCCTGTGGGGACCTCTAGTGAGAGACTTGGCTTCGCACAGGTCTCTGCGGTGGCAAGGTGTTTAGAATTGGAGAAGGAAGTGGGATCCAGCGGGAAACGGAGACGGGCTCCGTGTTTTTTTTTCCCTGTCCGCCGCTGTGAAACAGGCTCTGCGTGTGCTCAGGGCAGGTGACACGGTGACTGTCGCTCCTGGCTGGGCTGACGTGGCTTGGTGTTACACACACAGCTGTGCTCATACGTCCTTGCAGCCCTTCCAGATTTAACCTGTAACTCCACCGGTGGGCCAGCTCTTTTATTTTTGTACCAGGGATCCTTCTTGAAAATGCAGGTGACAACACCCCCGTCTGTCCTCTACTACCAGAAGAAGTGATGGGTGCCCACAGTTCTGAATTCTGATGCAATCCTAATGCTTACAGTGTCTTATAAGGCATTTTTCCCACCTGGTCTGTTCCGAGGGGTCCAGCTCCTAAATGTGGATGGCTTGGCATCAGCTGCCTCACCAGTCTGTTGTCCTCTCCTCAATGCCCTCCTGCCCTGCTGTCTATCCATTGGTTTTCCTCAGATGGTCTACAGCTGGTGGCCAGAGGAGGAAGGTCTCTGTCTGCACATGGGTACCTCAGTGTCTCCTCCTGGGCATCAGGGCAGGGACCCATGAGCCATGGTTTTGGCACTGGCTGTGGCAGCTCTCACTGGTGTCTGCGAAGGCTGCAACCAAGATGATCTGCAGGAAAACTTGGAAGAAAGCTAGTGATGTAGTCAGAAAATCATAACATGCTTTCCCCCATGCTTATGGCTTTGTGCAACTCACTTTCTCTTCTTTTTGCTTTACAAAATGCATCTTCCTTCCTTTTTTCACTCCTCTCCTCCTCCTTTGTCATCTTCCTGTTACTGCAGTTACTGTTGCAGAATGGTTTTACTTTTTTACTCCTTTTGTTTGCCACCTGACAGGAGTGCAATTATTCACCTGTCCTCCACCAGCCTGGTTCCAAAAGTAAGGATAATTAAGGCACTCAGTCATTCAGGCTCACTTTGGCCAGATCCTTCTTGAGACTTCTTTGTGATTTACTTTTAAGAAATATGCATTCAGGAGACAGCTGGTTTTGAAGAAATCACCTGAGTCTTCTGCAGCCACAGGTCCATGGAGTCTTCAGCTAGGAGAGGGGAAAGGAAGAGTTAAAATGTCCATGGACAGTGAGGGTCTCCTGAGCAGGGGGTTATATGTCCATATAACCATTTTCCTGAATAAAATACTACCAAATGTGGTTTTTCCCTTATCTACAAGTGCAAGTTCTAATAGAGGCTCAGCCAAAGGTTATTGCCATGTGATGCTTTTACATGGGGAGAGAAGACTCTTACATAAATCTGTTTGGGGGGGGGGGGGGGTTAATTTCTTATTTAAACAATAGGCTATTCTTTTTTAAATAGTGTTTTCCTAGATGTTTTTACAAAATATTATTTATATATATTATGAAAAAAATGTTATGGACAATGTTCATTAAGCAAAAATGCATCCCAGTGAAAGTCAAAATTGGCATATTTTGACACTGACTCTTGACTAATCAGTTTAATTATTTTTTAAAGGAGCTTTGCTCCATACTCCATGAAAGGTTGTTTTTCTGTATGCCTTTCCTTCTTCCCCAGCTGGCTGTATGGGAGCTGATAGCAGCTAACTGAGGGCCTGTGCAGAAGGTGACTGCCCTAAAGAGGATTTAATAATCAGGCAGGAGGAGGTGCATCAGCACGTGGTGGGACTCCACTTCCTGAGAGGCCCCACTGTGGCCATGCCTCCCTTTGGTGGAAACCCAGGCTTTATCAAGAGCTGGAGAGACCAACGGCCAGCTCTCTCTGGGGGCAAGCTGCCATGGAACTGAGGTGCGGGATGAGGACCACCAAGTGCCAGCTGCTGGTGACCAGCCTCTGTGTCATGGTGAGCAGGCAGGTTTGGGGGGATCTTTGCAGAACCGAGGTGAGCTGTTCCCTTTCCCATCCCCACTCCGGGAGGGGATGGTTTTCCCACGTTCTGTTTTTGGCGGGTGGAGGGCAAGCACAGCCAACTGCCTGAGTTATCATTGCACCATGGGTGGTTATCGCTGGCCACCAGCATGCCCCCCTCCTCTGATAGACTTCTGGTTTCTCAAGGCTGTCACACCACTGCAGCTCTTTCACAACTCAGCAGCTTCCTCCAAGGAGAAAGAAAAGGTCACTGCTGGCAGAATGGGTGGGAGCAAAAAAGACATTTACTCCTGTCTCCTTGGAGCAAAAGAGAGAGGATGGACCTGCTGCAGTCACACTTGCTGCTGGGAGGGTGGGATCAATGAGGATATGAAACCACAAGGCTTTGGTGGAAGCGTGTGTGAGAAACATGTGGATTGGCACTGCAAAGTGAAAGCAATTCCATGGACTCTCTTTATCAGCTTTTGACATAAATTCAAGGGGAATTTCTGGACATCTGCTGTTAGAGCTGATGGGAAATGGTAGAAACTGGAGAACACTTCTTGTGGATGCTTTGACCTGTATGTTCTTGTTACCTTTTCACTTCATCAAAACTTGCCAGCATAAAAATAATAATAATAATAACAGTAATAGCAATAATCTGTATTTAGTTCAAAGAGTGTTGGTGGCTTATTAAGGGTGTAATTAAAAGATAATACCTTATTTTGGGCCACAAATGAAGTTTGTAGTTTTTCCAAATTTCAATATTCCAAGACTGCAGTGGCTGTAAGGTGGGTTCTCTCTTCCAAATAACAGAATATGCCACTTGGAGGAAATGAAAGAAGGATTGGTACTAAGCATGTGTTAGAGGAGAAATTAAGGCACAGCTGCTGTGAATGGTTAGAATCACATTCTCACTGTTGGGAGGATTTTAGACTGGTGTTTCTCAGAAATCTGAGCTAAGTGGTGTTGTACTTAATATTTTGCTGGGCGTGGGTCAAGATATGCAGCAATGCACAGTCTGAAGGATCAGAAGGTGCCACAAATTAGGCTGACAAAATGCTATGGTTTGGATGGATTTAGTCTCTGAGACCGTAAGCCTCCAGCAAAAGCTATTAGAAAATGTCACACAGTAGGGATTATGTTGAGATCACATTGTCATGTTTGACACAGGTATAGCTGCCTCATGTTTCCGTATTGTAAAGGCACAAAATGATGAAGCCTTATCTTCAGAGCTAGGAGTAGCCTTACATTTTGTATTTTCCAGGCTCATTGCACTAGATTTGGAGTTTGCTTTGCTGCTGGTGCCTTTGTCCCAGCTCTGCCACCAGCATTGCTGAAAGGAGCCCAGCCCTAGAGCCAGGTGCCACCAGAAATGCTCCCTCTCCATCACCTGGAGAAGTATGGACATGCAAGTAGTTACCGCAAGCCTGAAGCATACCGGTGCTCTCAGGGGTGAGACAGAAACAGACAACACTTTGCAGAGACAGAAACCACCATGGACAACTTAGAGTAGTACAGGACTCAGATCTTTGTGCTCTGCCATAGGAAACAGAGCCAACAGCAGAGAGCCAACAATGCAACTATTGCAAAGAGCAGAGCAGAGAACTTCACCCTGCTCAAAACCCCAGTTGAAGCTGGCAGCCCTCACAGCCACACGTGCACAGTCTGTAGAGTAGGGTGGCACTGCACAGGTGTGCTGCAAGAGCATCAGTCCTCTCAGTTTTCTTCATATGATGGGAATTTCACCCATAGGCACTGGCCAAAAGACTGTGGGCTGCACAGTGTCACATGCACTCATTATGCAAGAGAGAAAAACAACTTCAGTATTTTTAAGTGTCTGGGGTTTGTCCTTTTATGTGCATTTTGGGATACATGTGGTGGTCTCTGGATGATGAGGCTGTCTGCGTTTGCATGGGGCTCGAGAGTATCCAGATACACCTCAAACCTTTGGGTGCACCCAGCAAGAGCTGTTGCCTTGTAAATCCCTTCCTGAAACCCTTCTTTTCCAGCTGCTGGGGCTCTCCATTGCCACGCTGAGCACAGTCACCCACTATGGGCTCCGTTTCACCCTCATCAGCAATGTCTCCCTGGATGGCAACGCCTACAAGGTCATCCACCACACAGGTACATTGTGGTCACATCCCAGTGAGACCTCTGGTGATACCCAGAGCTGCAAAATTCCTTAAAGCTATAGAAGAAAATTCAGGGGTATCTCAAGAGGAGGAAGGAGCTGGGTTTTGGAGGATGCATTTTGGAGGATGCATAACACAGTCCCACAGGCACTTTGTTTCCCCATATCAGACCTGCATGCCTGTAACCAAAGGATGCAGTGGGTGCATGGGGTACTCAGGTGCTTCTGTGTTTGCACCTGTTCCTCTATTCTCTGACTCCTGTGCTGTGGTAAGAGCTCAGGAGGAGCTCCTCAGTCACTAAAAGTGCACTGGGGCTGGGAGGAGACTGGAAGAACGAGGAAAGGAACTACAGGAATTGAAGCAGAACATAGAAAATTGAGTCTGGGAGGAGAAATACATGGCAACACCTTGAGCTTTTCTGAGGAAATGTGTGGTGTTTCTGCATTCACAAGGGAGAAGTATAAACTGCGTCTAAGGTACAAGGCTAGAGCAAAGATAGCCCAGATACTAAAATACCCTGCTCACCACTGCTGCACTTGCCTCTGCTGCTTCTCCGGAGCTGCACTCTGGTCTTAAACACGCTCATATCGTCTCAAGATCTTGGTTCTCAATTTCAGTTTAACAAGGCAGGCATAAAAACTATTAGTCCAAGGCTAAGGTATATTCCTTCCCTGTTCCTACACATATATATTGGCACTGATGCAGCCTTGCAGGCTCTCCCACCCCAGCCACCCATCTCCAGCAACACTTCCACTTGCCTTGTTTACAGGCATTACCTCTGTGTGGTTAGGCTAGCAAAAAGCCCTTTGCAACGCTGTGGTCCCTGAGCCCCACTCCAGGGTACTGGCTGTGATCCTGCCTGAGCCAGGAGGAAACCAGAGGGTGAGTGTTGCACCAGATTAGCAGTGCCCGGAGTCCTGATAGAGGCTGTGGGACCAGCTGCTGTACACCAGCAGCTCCCATTTGGGGGGGATCCTTATCAGAATGCTGAAGTAATTGGCAGCTTCTGGTCTGTTGGGTGGACCAACACCGTTTTAGGCTGCTTCACTCTGCTGGAGCTGTGAGAACCCCTCAGAGGCTTACAGCCTTGCCAGATATATACAGCAAAGCACACACAGATGGGGGGTATTGAATTACAGAAAAAATTCAGTTCTGCAACCTGGTCATTTGGGGCCAGCTCCCCAGAATACACTTTTTGGTTCCTCTCTGGGTGAAGCATCAGACTAGGCCTCTGGCATCTTACCACAACTCCCACGTCTGTCTTCCAGCTTTCTACTTTGGGATCTGCCTGAGCATGACCCTGATCCTGGCCGCCCTGCTGAGCTCTGCTGCCACGGTGCGGGAATCACAGTGCCTCACTGCCATGGTGCGTATCCATACCTGCAGGGGGCTGGCTGGGAGTGGCCTTCTGTCACCTGGGGCTGGCCCCTGAAACGTGCAGTGCTGGGGTCTGCATTGCCTTATGCCTGGGAGAATGCATGCCTGGGGAAGGAGGTCCTGTTGTTCCACTTTGTGCTGCTAGGGGACATTTTTTAAAAAGCATCACCCTGCAGAGCTCTTAGGGCTGAGGATTGCATCATTCTGTGCTTAGTTTCTTTTGCCAAGGTCCTGTGTATGCAGCTTTCAGAGGGAAGGTGTTTATCTGCCAAGTAATTATGATGATGACAATATTTTTTTCTCCTCATCAAGTCAACACATGGTTTGTATGAGGAAACTTTAGCAGCGTGATTTTGAGTCTCACATGCTTCCCCAAATTGTGACAGCAAAATTAGCCCCTCTTTTTCCCACCTCACTGCAAAGATTCATACAAAGCATGGCAGTAGACATGGGGGATTTGTGCAGGACCCTGAATTTCAGCCTACAAAGAGAGGAGGGAGAACTAGCATAAAACTTTAAATTCCCCTTTCTCCTTTCCATCAGCCTACAAGGAGAGGGTGGAGAAGTAGCATAAGAGTGGAAATCCCCCCTTTCTCCTCTCCATCAGCCTGTTTGGGCCTGGACCGTGTTGACAGTATTAAACTGCACTGTGAGATAAGCTCCATTTCAAAACAGCCTGCACATGGGGCTCAGCTTGCCCAGAGCAGCTTCCAGCCTTAGAGCTGGAGGAATGAGTGGTAAAGTGCTGCTCAAGGTGTGTTTTCCCATATGAAGGGCAGGAGTTAACAGGTAGGTTGTTGAGCATGAAATATTGCTTAATATAAAATAATTGCATTGCTGTCATACACTAACTTTAAAGAGATTTATCCAATCTGTGTAATTGGGGGAAATGATACTGATGGCAGAAATGAGAAGCTGACACCTGAAAATTCCGTGCAAAGCAGCCACTGAAATTAATGTTTTCACCTTCTCAATATACCATCTTCCTTTCTTTGTTTGAGATGCCCAAAGGGACCTCAGTTCCCATGAATTAGGCAGAATGTCTAACTCCTCTCTCTTTTGCTGAAGTGTCTTTAATGTGTGCCTGCAATTACAACATCTAAACCAAGAGATGGGTATGTACAGATCAATGGAGAATGTCATGGCTGCCTGAAGATACAGTCAAACTTCTCTATAATGTTTATTTGTTGCCTTACTCTCTGGTGTAGTTTGGAGCATGCCACTCCATAGAACTGGCTGTTAAAAAGAGAGCCAACACATACTGAGTGAGCTGCAGAGCTCTGTCAAAGAGCATTGTCCAAGGGCTACACGGTGCTGCTCTCCTTTCCCATTTTAACCGGGGCGATGCTTTTCCTCCAGCCACCCATCATCTCCTACAGCCCACCTGGTTTGGGGTATCACAGCCAAGCTTCGCCTGCCAAAGCAACCTCTGGATGGCAGAACCCTCAAACTGGCTATTTATTTTTGTGGCTCCAAGTGCACTCTGTTGGCTTGTCTTTAGCTTCCACAGTTTGGGTCCTCTGGGGGATCTGGCTGTCTGTGTTTTGGGCCCCTGATGGCACGTTTGTAGGGCAGTCACGGTATCGATGCCTTGCGGCGAGCAGAGGAAAGGTGCGAGGTGCCTTCCCCTCAGCTGTGGCGACGAGGCTTCATGCCACGCTGCTCTCTGCAGGGATAACGGGATGCCTCTTAGCTGTCATTACGCTCGGTTTCCGCCGCCTCCGTGCCGAGCCGTGGGGCAGGAGGCGAGCGGGCCCTGGCCGCCGCGCGGGGCCGCTCCAGCGCCGCGCTCCGCCGCGGGAGAGCGCTGCGGGCCCGCCGGCCGCCTGCCCGCTGCCGCTTCCCGCCCACTCCGGGGGATGCCGCGGAACGGGGGCAGCCTCCGTGACCCCTGCGGGGTGGTGGCACGTCCCCGGCGCTCAGGAATTAACGGGAACCCTGGGAGGCGCTCAAGAACTGGCCACTAGCCAGGGTATTCTCGGCTCCAAGCAGTTGAAGTAGCTCATGGGGGTCTTAAATCACACAGGGAGGACTTCGCCTATTATAAATTGCCCCCTCCCCTCCCAACCGTGTGATCCACCAAGGGCCAGCGCTCTGCTTGTTTTGCCTCCAGTTCCCACTCCAAAGGCACACATTTAATCTTTGATCTGCCAGCGAGAAGCGAGAGCAGGGAGAGCCAGCCCTGATGGCTGCAGTGAGGTGTACTCATAGGCAGGAGTGGGGTTTGGCCCTGTGGGGCTCCAAAACTGGTCAGTGTGTTGTCCAGCCCTGCTGATCCCTGCTGTGCTGTAGCTCACAGGAGCGATCAGCCCTGCTGCTTGGAGCTTTTTTCCTCCTTCTGCAATAGAGAGAATCTTTCATCTTCCCCTGCTATTGATTTTAAAGGACTTTTCCTCCCTGCATAGAGTGTGTCTTATTTAGAAGACCATTTAATTCACTCTTTAATCAAAGAGGGAAGACACCAGACTATTTGCCTGACATCTGTGGCTGTTCAGGAAACCGAGCCATGCGTGGGGGATGTCTGCATCGATGTGGCTCATCCACCTCAATGCCACTTGGTAAACCAGCCACCCTAGGGAAAAGCTGAACAAGGATCCAGACTGGGTTTACAGGAGCTTTTTTTTTGTCTGTTTGGATTATATATCGTCATGCTACCTGGCTATCTGGAGGTTTGTGTGCCTACAGAGGAGTCCCTGTTCTTTGGAGGCCTCACTGATGCTGTTCTAATAACAGTAATGGGTGCACAATGGTTAGAAACCAGGACAGGTCAAACTGGTCTCACACAGGTCTCAGGAGATTGTCTTCTAGCTGCATTAACAGCATCATGAGACCAGACAGATGCTACTGTGCATCCAGTGCTGCTTGTGAGGAAGCTGGTTCCAATGAAGTAATTGAGAACTTTAGGATAAAAAATTATGCTCTAAAATCCAACAATATTACATGTAAAGCTCCTCTTAAACAGGGAGGATAGCAACAGACTTGTTCACTGTCCTTCAGCCCAGGCAAACTCTGCTTTCTGGTGATACAGGGCCCATCATGCAGTCAATCCTGAATGTAAATATCCTGCAGCTTTATAGCCCCTGGAGGCCATGTCACTATTGAAGGGGAGGAAAAGGAAGGAAAACAGCAGCTTTCCTGTTTGCATAAAGGAAATACTCTGGTATCCGTGAGGTTTAAAGCACCATGTGTTGTTACCTGGTCAGACAGAGAAAGGGAAAGAAAAGAAAAAACAGGGAGCAACATGCCAGCTGAAATTCTCACACCTGAACTTTACAGTCTAAAACCTGACTAGTATAGAAAACAAAATTGTGATCAGGATGGAGCAGATGTTCCAAAACATGCAGTGGAAAAAGCCTCAGTGAATGCCCACTATAACCCAGGTTTTCACCAAGATTGATGAGCTAGTAGGGGCAGCACACAGCACAGGCTGTTTGCTTTATTATATCAGGTGTAGGCCAGTGTGTAGAGGGTCTTTAATGTCACTGCAGCAAGCTTCAGCATCTTCCTTTCTAATTTAATCTGCTTCCTGTGCTCTCCCTCATGGTGCAACACTTCTGAGTGAGGCATCTGTGTGCCAGTGGCAGAGCTGGTACCAAGGACAGATTCCTCTTTCAGACTGATGTCACTGACTCGTGTTTGCTCTGTGGAAGGGCAAAACCATTGCATGCTTTTAGATGAACTAGGTCAGACAGAGAGGGACACAACCTGATGGATGCCATCTGAAATTTGCCCCCCCTTTCCCTGCCCCTGGGCTCTGCAGTCTGGCAGGGAACTGGCCTTTGCAATGACCACAGCAGCACCAAAAAGCAGCTGGAGCAGAGCAGGGCAGAGGTCTGCTCCTTCCCTGGAAGTGTAGGACTTTGGCAAAATACAGCTACAGAGCACAGTATGAGCTAAAGGATCCATCCCTCATCCAAAGCAGGCCCCCCTCACTAAAAGGGAAGCATCAGAAAGGTGAATTAAAAGAAACACCAGCCAACAGACAGGGTGCTGTTCCTGTGGATTCTGCCAAGTCTGTCAAAGAGAAATTGTTCCTTGCAGCAAGGATGGAAGAAAGGTCATTCATAAAAGAGTAATTGATGTCTGCCTGGTGACAGCCCTCCACAGGGCTGATGTGGCTGTCTCTTGCAAAGGGAGCAGGCAACAGCCTGTTGCTGGCTCTGAGGACCTCCAAGGGTCTGGGAGATGGTGAACCAGCCTCAACCCTTCCACATTTTGTATGCAAACTGCACGTTGCCTTTTTATTTTTTCCTCCAAATGTCTTCTAATGTAATTAGAAAGTTGCTCTTCCAAAAGCCTTTTGGCTGGGAAGGGAAAAAGCAGGCTATAATTCATTTATAAGATGTTCCCGGAGCCATGTAATTGCTGCACACCAGCTGGATGGAGGGGGAGCTTCCCAAGGGGCTGCATCTTGGTATTCCCAGAGAAACCAGACAGAAATAAAGGGAGAGCTGATGATGGAGGACTGAGATGTGAGGTGGAGCTGAGGAAGGGAAGATGAAAAGGAGGATTTTTATCTGCTGGGGGTTCTGGCCTCATAGAGGTGTTTTAAGTGGTGGAGCTGGTAGGGAACGAAGGGAGAGCACCAGGGAAGAAATCTGGGTTGTTACTGGCATCCTGTTTTTCATGCTCTCTGGGCTCATGGTGGGTCACCTGAATTATAACTTTAATGGAATGATATGCAGAAGAGTGGTCACATTGCTGTTAGTGCTGGTTTTTTCATCTGACTAAATTTTTTTTTTTTATTTGTAGTCTTTGAACTTGATTTTGGTGAAAATGCTGTTTGTTTGGTGGGGAAGTTGTTGGAGGCAGTGCAAAATGCAGGGTCTGGTCCTATTGAGCATCCTGACATGCCTGTGTAACCTCACCTCCTCCTTCCAGTTTGTGCTGTGTATGCAGGGTTGAACCCCCCACTCCAGCTGGGATTTGGTCTGAGATATCTTGTCCTGCGAGCTCTTCCACATCTTCATGACTTGTAACCACCTTGTCATGTCAGTGTTTGATCAGACTTTTCCTCTCATCTTCTTTAGGGTCTCGGGTAATCTCATTTTAGCTCCTAGCAAGGCAACGAGTGATCTCATCAGCTATATGGCCAGGCAGCTGCCAAAACAATAAATGAAAGGAGAGACTGGACATACATAATTTAAGATTTTTCGTAAGAGCTGTACCAGGGTTTTCCCCAGTGTCTGATGCAGAGCCTGCCACAAGGCAGCCCCAAAAAAAGTGGTGAATACCAGTGGCAGTCTTGTTCCAGGAGCAAAGTCCCCAGGCAGGGCAGAGAAACAGAGCAGATGGACAAGAGCCAGCAAAAGGATTTTACTGGCACATTTGCTTTCATTTCCAGGATTTGAAGTAACACATTTTCCTTTCTTGCTGCTTATGCACGAGTTTGGAGATTTTTTTTTTAATATATCTTTTAAGCATTTTTTTTTGTGAAGCAGAACTGGTAGAAGCAATGTTCTTCTTCCTCTCTTAAGCTTGAATTTGGTAAAATTTTATGAAAGATTTAAACTTTTCCAAGTTGTTTCAACTATATCATGCAATAAAAACAGTCATAGAAAAAAAATAGAAATCAAAATAAGATGCAGTCAACTGGGTAAGTTTCCCACATAATGTTGTGTTGAAAGAGGCACAGTTTAATGGAAAAACTTGTAAGGGCATTAATTTTCAACCAATGCTTATTCATTACCTTTTGTTATTCCAAGACTAGGCTGTGGATTCATATTGGATGAGCCCATTTAGCCTTCAAATGCTTTACAGGCACTTTTCCCTTCCTTTTTTTCTTTTAAATGTGAACAAGATCATTTGGTCCAGCTGTCACAGCAGGCGAGTGCTTTTTATATCAGGGTGTAGGGTTTTTTGGTCCAGATTTGTTCAAATAAAAACACAAAGCATGTAACTTCCAGCTCTGCAAGCCTAAGGAAGAAGATAAAAGTCAAGCCATGTCCTGCATCATTGCTGTTATTGTTTGGACACTTCAGGGTCAGTTTCTGGCCTTGATTATATTTCTGTCATCCTGTTGTCTAACTAGGGTGGTGCTGATCTAAGGAAAGCAGCTTGGCCGTGCAGCTGCCACCTTACTCACAGAGTAAGTCCAGCTCTTCTTCCAGAGCAGGTTGATTTCTATCTCTGTCACAGTTGTTTCCTTCTTTATGGACTATTTATGTGAGTTTTCCCCTCTTTGAAGCCAATAGCCAAGTTTTAAAGGCAGGGGATTGAATCCCATGATTACGGAGCACAGTCCTGCGGCAGAAGGGAAGCATACTGTAAATATAATGTTTTATATGTCCTTTTCTTTGTCCAAGAGGAATTTGGGTTAATAGAATAGATTAACTGCTCTGCAGGAAGCTGCCTGGTTTTTGGTCAAACTCTTCAACTGGCCAGTGTAATTAGAGGGCTCCTGATGGAGAACCACATTATTGTCCATCTAATTTCTTTTAAGTAACTGACATTATGAGGGATATTAAAAGAAGGTGATGTTTAAACTTTAATGAAACTTGCTCAACAAGCATATTAAATATGTCCTGATTGTGTTTGCAAATGGGTATTTTTTTCCCCAGGCTGTAACTGTTGGTATTTTTCCTCTTTATCCTCAGGGATTTTTCTGTTTTGCTCTGGCCTTTTGTGGATTGATCCCAGCTGCCTGCTGGAGATACACACACAGCACGGAGGTAAGTGTTGGCTGCTAGGAAATACCACCAGCATCTCGTCAGAGATTTTATTCATAGCAAGTATTCCTCCCATAAAAGGAACATCTGGTGTTAATTAAGCCATCCATATTGAGGTCTATCAGATCCATGCTCTGTTGCATCCGTCCTTTGGAAGAACAGGGTCACCTTCATCAGATACCTCTTCAGTGGGATCATCTAAAGGGAGAAGCCTATGGAAAATCTCCTGCAGAGCAAATGCTTTGTGCTGAAGGCAAAATAAAATGCAAGTCTCCTTAGCTCTGGGATTTTTTTTTTTTCAGGGGATGTTTGCTTTGTTTTGTTTTGTTTTAAATGAGATGCTTGACTTTTGAAAAGTAATTTCCAGCTGGTTCTAATTCCTGCTAACGTCAATTAGGAGCCTCTATTTGAAGGCAGTGGCCAGAAGCACCTAGGAGATGTGCTTATTAACATACAGCAGTGGTACATGAAAAATACAAGAGTGAAAAATGGTATTTTGGGTCACTATGATGCTGGACCAGAAAGAGAAGATTATAGGAGGCTGAATTTGGAAGAAAGCTGGACTTTGAATTTTTAACCCAGAGCTTGCTGGGGTAGATGGGTGATGTGGGAGATGCAAGGTGCTGGGTAAGTTGGTCTTTATTCCCCTTTTTGCATCCCTGCACTCAAAAAATACAAACTTTAAGAGACTCGGAAGTGTAAAAAAATAATGACATCTTTCTTTTGAAAGCAGAACACTGGTATTTTTGGCAAGTACCTAAATAATTCAGAGAAGTGCTTGGGACTTTGATAGGTGTTTCATGCAGTGGCTCAGTCCTTGTGTCTATTTTGCCCAGCCCTAGGCACATGCCATAATCTGCAATGTTCTGGGCACCAATGAGGATGTAATGTGAAACATCATCCCAGGTGAATTAGGGATTGATGCTGCCAGCTCATCTTTTTTACGGTTACATATAGTAGGGGTGATCAAAGACCACTGAAGTGTCAGAAGGCTGGCCTTGAGATTTCCTGCTGTGATGGAGGAGCACAACTCCATCAAAATCCCAGAGACTCAGTCCACACTAGGACTGTGGCAATTGCTTTCGCAGGCACAAGGAGCCCTCCCCTGTAAAGGTTCAGTGTCCTTTCCATAAATTAAATCCCAGTCTTTCTGAAAGTAGAAGTCAAGGTTAAGGAGAAGGATAAGGTCCTGCTTCTCTAGAAAGTTTTCCCAGAGCTGGCCAGTGCCCAAAGTAGTTGAAAATCCTTTGAAATGTGCAGGTGGCTACACTGGACCAGGCTAAAGTTGTTGGCCAAGGTAGGAGCTGTTGGCCAAGGAGATTTTTGGCTGACCTGCTGTTAGCCAAGGTAGCAGCATAAAAACCAGCAAGAACAAAGCAATGCTTTTTCAGATGCCAGCAGGTTGTGATCCAGATTTTCCTCTGTGAATTTGTCCAACTGCTTTGGAAATGTTAGGGTGAGTCCTGATGGCACAACAGCATTTTTTATCTGTATGCTTAACTGGCTGAAGTGGAATCAATCAGAGCTGAGGCATCCATGAAAATATGTCTTTCTACAACCTCTTTATTTTTTTTTTCCCTTATTGTTTCAGGCAAAACTATCAACATTTATTACATTCCCACCAACAATTTAATATGGAAATAATTTGGTTTTCATGACCAATACAGAAGGGAGCACACTTTCCTCCTTCTTCTGCATACATTAAATTGTAGATTGAAGCACAGGCCGTGTCAGTAAAGGAGAAATAGCACCAGAAACTGTCTGGTTGGCATTGTGAAATTGTGTTTTCTAAATAGATTGTTTAGTTTTACTGTTAATCCACATACATGGTGAAGGGCATAAAAAGACTGCAAGAAAACGGTTGTATGTTGGGTTATGTAATACAGGGATGTGCCATGCAAAAAATATTTCGCTGAAAATATTTTAAGAGTATTGCTTTGTATATCTTTTAATAAGTACATGTGGTTTTACTTCAAATTATTTTCATGGGTCTTTTTGCTCTGAGTACCCTGCCCACAAAAGCACCCATGGTTATGGTTAGCTTTGGTAATTGGTTGGGTTTCTGTAAGCAAAACTGCTTCCACTGGGCAAAATTAGGGGGTTTTGTAAAAGATTGACTTTCTGGGCAAAGAAAACCAGCAGTGTTTCTGACAACAGAAAAAAATACCCTTAGATACCATCTTGTGTTTCTCTGCTTCCTAAAATCCAAGGAAAAGCAGGGAATATAAATGAGGAAGATTTAATTAGAAGTGTCACTTACAGAACGTGTGGAAATTTAGTTTCGACTGAAAAATAACTAGTGTCACTAGAGAAAGAAATGCAGATGTGACAGAAAAATACAGGTGACTGAAAGAAATGCAGATGTGTCTGCCCATCCGGGACAGGAGCACAGTGATACAGAAAATTGAATGAAGTAGGGATAAGACTTCTGAAGTCTCATTATAGAGCTGGTTTTTTGTCTTTCTCAAAAGAATTCAAGCAGGTGTCCTCTGCTGCCTACTGCATGTCAGTACTCTCAAAACATAGTTAATTGTGGCAATCTGGGGGGGGAGGGGATCAAACCCAGCCTAGTGGGCGGATGTCTTGTAAGCCTGATGGGATGTACACAGTTATCAAGAAGGGAATGAAACTGAGGATGTAAAACTGAATATGGATGAATATGGCCATTACATGTGCCTGAATCACTAAAAGCACCAAGAGGAACTGCCCCCATGTTCATGGCTAGAACAAAAATTTCAATTTTTCTCATGAAAAATTTCTAGTGGAATGCCACACAGAAAATTAGGCTGTTCATTTTGGAAATGCCAGCTGGGAGCTGGTGTCAGTTGTTCCTGTCCTCTCCCTCCCTGCTGGCAAGGTTCCGAACACAAGCAGCACTGAAAACAGAGTCCTTCCCTCCCTTTGCAAGCTGGGGATGGGAGGTCTCTCCTGCTCTGATCCATGGCACATGCTTCAGTGGTTTACTCCTGCTGGTAAAAAAAAAAAGATTTAAAAAAACCCCTACATTTTCTTCATAAAGCAGAACCCTCTCACAGAAAATCACCTGAAACAGTAGACCCTAATACTCAGTTGAAAAACTGTTTTCGTGGTTATTATCAAGAGACAATAGGTAGAAATGTAGTTTGAATATGATGAAAACAAGATGTCCTTTTTGCCTGTGTGGCTCCTTTAGGGCCTTTTTTTACAGTAATTCCTACAGAGAAGCTGGGCAGGGAAAAAGGAAGAGTTATTTGTAAATATTTTATATTCTCAGACCTGGGCACTGTAAACAAATTAATCTTCTAATTTCCCATTCTTTTCTGCTTTCATGACTTTCTGTAGCTTCTGGATGAATTCTTTCAGACAGATGTTGAATGTTTTAATTTCAACTTATCCGCATTTCAGATGGACTCAATATCACCATAGTCTTGTTTTCTTGTGATGTATGCCAGACATGCAGCAGTCATGAACCTTAGATTCATCATGTTTTATCGTAAAAGGTTGCATCCCAATTGTTCCTCCTCTCAGTGGGAGGTGTGGTCTTGGTAGGGAAGTGTTGCAAAACTGTCTGAGGAAGGACAGTGCCGCAATCAAAGCGAACAAGAGAGACTGACAGGCATGGGAGGGCAGAGAGGATGGGATGACCTCTACACAAGGTCTTTGCTGGAACTGCTGTTGTCACCACAGAAATCATGACATTTTCAAATGCTTTTCAGCCACATTAGGAACTCCTGCTTCCTGAAGCCGAAGAGCTGAGTCTTGTTTTCCAAAGTTATTTTTATGGCAGTTCCTTTGCCACAAACTGCTGTCTGTTTAAGTGAGGTCCCTCTGTCATTCACAGAATGGCCAAAAAGAGCAGGGATGTGGAATGCAGAGAGGGATGTAGGAGAGACCTGCCACATTTAGCACAGCTAGTGGGGAGGGCTGCTGCTTCCTCCTCCTGCTCCCCAGCTTCCTTTCTCTCCCAACCCACTAATTGCTGCTTTAGAAATCTGTCTGCAGAGGCTGGACCAAAGCTGTACTTGCAGCTGCCATAGAGAAGATTTGGTACCCATACTAACCAACACAAAATCAGAATCATTAAGGTTGGAAAAGACTTTTAAGATCATTGAGTCCAACCTTTGACTGTCAACTAGACTAGAGCACTTTGTGCCATGTCCATTTCTTGAACACTTCCAGGGACGGTGACTCCACCACCTCCCTGGGCAGCCCATTCCAATGCCTGACCCACCCTTCAGTGAAGAAATTCTTCCTGATGTCCAGCCTGAACCTGGAACAGCTTGAGATTCTCATGCTGTCACTTGTTGCCTAAGAGATGAGATGAACCCCCACCATGCTACAAGCTCCTTTTAGGCAGTTGCAGAGAACAATAAGGTCTCCCCTGAACCTCCTTTTCTCCAGGCTAAACTACCCTCAGCTCACTCTCAGTGGATTTCCTCTGCAGACCCTTCACCAGCTCCATTGCCCTTCTCTGGACATGCTCCAGTACTTCATCTTTCTTGTAGTGAGTGGCCCAGCACTGGGCACAGCCATCCCGGTGTGGCCCCAGCAGTACCCATGACAGAGGAACAATCACTGCCCTAGCCCGGCTGGCCATGCTATTTTTGCCACAAGCCAGGATGCTCTAGGCCTCCTTTGCCACCTGGGCACATGCTGGCTCATTGTCAGCTCTTACCCAGCACCCCCAGGTCCTTTTCCACTGGGCCCCTTTCCAGTCACTGCTGTCTAAGCCTGTAGTGCTGCATGAGGTCATTGAGCTCACTTGACCAAAGTGCAGGACCTGGCACTTGGCTTGCTGAAACTGAGGTTTGGGGTTATGTTCTGGGCCTTGCTGTGAAAGAGGCCAGAGGAGCTTCTATTCCACATTGACTTCTGCTGTTCCCTTTCTCTGCAGCAGCTTCTTCCAGGAACCCTGTGGCCCTGGCCCCATAAGCCAGGATGGTTGGGTGGGTCAGTGACGCTAAAATTGCTGCAACATAAATGGAGTTTTGCAACAGAATGGGCATTTTAATTACAGAGATTTGTTCACAGGTAAAAGCATAAAATGGATTAAATTACAATTTCCCAACTCAGGAATTTGAAACTAATGCAAATAGTTGTCCATAGTTCTGTAAAGGCCTGATTCCCCGTGTCCTCTGAATGAAGAGGTTGTTTGAATTTGCACTAGCTGCAATGATATGGTAATCTCTTAATTATTAAGTGGTTTCTCTGGTTGCTGGGTGATTTCAAAACGAGTTTCACTTGTGGCTTTTGGCTCCACATAAGTGGAAAGGCATTAGCCCCTCTGTGCTGCACTGCTTGTACTTCAAGAATAAATGTAAGGATTTAGCTTTTTATGGGCAGGGTATTAATACAAGCCATTTGTCTACATTGTGATTCTCCTGCAGCCTTGCTCTGCTTCCTTCAGAGGAACTTGTCTGCTCTCCCCTCCTCATGCTGGGAAATGGAAATGGAGTCTTCCATGGTTTGTTAGCAAACAAGGCGGTACCTTTTGAGATGGTGATTTTCTAACCTGCTAGAAAGCCTGGAGTACATGTCTGGATTTAACAGCTGCAGCTGTTAAATAACAAACATTGCCACACCTGGGTCTTGCTCTTGAACACAGCAGCTTCCCTCCTCCCTCCTCTGCCTATGGAACCAGCACTGGTCTTCTATCTGTGGGTCTCCTTCCACACAGCACCTTTGCAAAGCCAGAGGCAGCATTGCCTGGGTCTCCAGGAGGGAAATCATCTCTTGCCATGCGTAAAACCAGCACATGCATCTTTTTTTCTGCAGGTATGTAAGGAACAGCCCATCACTTCCCAGTTAATTTTTTAAGTGGGACTGCAGAGGTCCTTCCTCTGTGGATTTCCTAGGGTGTGTGTATGTCTGCAATTGCTGCCTCTGGTCTGTGTTGGGGCAAAGTCTTGCAGGGATTTAAATGATTCAATGCAGGCTGAAATCCTAGAGATTTTAATGGGATTGAAACACAAGGTGAAGGTGTGCTCATGTGTTTTCTGAAACCAGACCTGAAGCATACAGGTAGGTTTCTTCTGGGCTTTGATTCAGGGAGGCTGGATCAGGATTGTAGCCTCTCACAGGGGTCTTCCAAGAGCATTTACAAAAGTCACTGATGTTGCTGTGAAAGCTGTGAACTATCTGATATGGTCTTTGCTCTTGCTCTTAATCTGGGAGGCACAATTGCTTTAAAACCACCAAGCTTTTTCCAGTCTCTGAACTCCATGGGAAAAACAAAAATGGGGGGAAACCCCTCCCTCTTCCTTAACGTTTTTAAATACTGTGCCTCTTTCCCAGTGTTTATGTTCTCACCAGCCAGTGACAGCCCACTCCCCCCAGCGAGACACTGCTCTCCTTTGTCTGAGCTCCACACAGGCATTTGCACTCACGGGTTCTATAATTTATGGCTGCCCCGGCACTGAACCCACACGGCCCCGTTTCTGCCGCTTTCTGTGGCAGAGCTGGAGCTGCAGCTCCGGTCTCCAGCAGCATCAGCCAGGGCACCTGAGGCCACTCAGATGGTTGCCATCGCTGCAGCACATCCAACCTTCATGCACCTGTAGGATGCTCACTGCAGCAGGACAACCAGCACCACCTCAGAGGTGACAGGGCTGCCCTGGGGCTGGCTCTGTTGCTGATACCACTGGTTTATAAGCTAAAACTGTTTGTTTTCAGTGTTGTTCAGTGCTTTCTGTTGGAAAGCAGTCTTGCCTGGCACTGGTTTCAAGTGCTACAGGTAAAGGCTCAGGGTTGGCTGAGATAACTTGACCAAAGGTTTGGGGAGGGGGTGTTCACAAATTGGTGGGTTGTGTGTTTTGAAAGACAGGAACATAAAAAGTCAGTGTGGGCCCTTGGCAGCTTGTTGGCTTTGCAGTTCTGTTACAAAATGGACTGAATTTAAAAAAATATAAAACAACAAAGAGCAAACATAAAAAAGCTAATAAAAAAAAATCCAAGAGGACGTTGATATACTTGTGACATTCACCAGTGTGCAGCCACAGATTTGGAGGATTTAGGGGAAAAAATCCTTGTTGATATTGATTAACTGCCTGCCTGTGTTTTCTGCACTTCCCTATAAGGCATCTGGTACTCTGTCACAGACACAGGGCAATGCTGCATCTGAGTAGCACAAAGGTGGCCTCTGGGTTTTATGGCTTGGCTGAGCATGAGGCTGTGATGTCCCCCTGCCCATGGGCCAAGAAGGATGTATAGCTCCCACACAGCTAGAATACACTGTTCTTTTGGGGATGTGGAGATAGGGAATGAGGAGGTGAGCAGTGTGACAGCTCAGCACTTTCTCATGTTTTAAGTGTTTTGTGCAAGAACAGGATGGATGTGCTGAGGCTAGAGAGAGAGAGTTTTTTCTTTTTCTGAAATTTTTGTTCCACAGCAGTTTTTGGTCTGTCTCCTTCTGTGTATATAGTAGAAAGTAGAGGGAAGCCCACATGGTTTGGTTTGGGGTGTTTTTTAATGTATGTATCTATAGATAGACACAAAATCTGCATGTATATAGAGATCTGAAGGGGAAAAAAGTGAAAACCATTTGGCTGAAAGCCTCATCTAGATCTTGTGGCATCAGTGGTCTCCAGTTACCACTGTCAGTCAGAGGGGGAGCAGCACCTTCTTATCTTGTGCCATTTTCCACGGGAGACCTCGAAGGCTGAAATTTCCAGCACTGACTTGATTTCAGCATCTGGGAATGACTGGCTAGAGGAAGGCTCTCAAGCTGATGGGCAGTGAAGGAAATAAAAGCATTCAGCAAGCTGCAATGACTGTGTTAAATAGGACTTGGTTGAACAAGAATGGGGCAAGCTTGTCTTTCTGTGTGTTTGATCCATGTGGTGGGATTTGCTCTGCTAATGCCCCCAGAGTGGCTTTCTCTCTTCTGTTTCACTGCAGTTGCATCATTGCTTTGCCCAAACCCAAGCTGTTGCATCTGCCCCACCCCTGTTTCTGACACGCTGTGAATGCACACTGGGGAGGAAAGGGAAGACAGAGACAGCAAAATGCAGAAGTGTTTTTCTTCCTGGAACAAGGAAGAGTTTTGACCGAGTTCACTACTTTATTCCAGTTTCACCTCTTAACTGTCTAGCTTGTGGTTCATAGCTGAATGTGGGAGTCTGTAGTAGCCACCTCTAGAGAGACATTTCTGAGTGAGGCTGGTGAGTCAGCCCCTGTGGTGATGCTGAAAGAACACAAAGTGCTGAGATTGCAGTTTCTTCTGAGCCTGCACTGCGTCTGCTCAGTTTGATTCCTCAAAGGCACAAAGACCCATAGGAGAGGAAGATCTTCCTCCTGCTTCCCATGCTTCTCTTCCTCCTCAGCCATGCCAAGAGTGTTCCTGATTATTGGAAAGGAGGAAGGTGGTTTTGTCTTTGAGACAATCCTGATATCTCCTTTTACTATGTTCTCCTTGATCTTTGCAGAGGGATTTTTACCCAACAGCAGTTGCCAAGGTAGTTCACTAAGACTCAGACCATTGTTCTTGGTAGAAGTCTACATTAGTTTCCATCTAAATGGCACTGCCAGGTTGCCTAGGCACAGGCATTCACCGGCAGCAGGATTGGGATTCAATGGCATCTTTAGCTTGCAAAGGCATCAGGAACTGAAGGCAGACCTTGTCTCATCTTTCTGTTCCAAATCCAGTTACAGGTAAAACTTATCCTGATAAATAACCTAAGTCAAAAATGTCAGTTTTCCTCTTGAAGGAGGTAAGGTGGAAATTTGCTTTAATTTTGATAGCCAAAGGCATGAACTCTAATTGCTTAGAGTACGTGTCTTCCTGCAGTCATACATTCTGCTTCTTTGGGGATAAAGGATTAGAGGATGATAAATAATCTCAAAGTTCCTTTTTCTTTTATTTAAGGTGAAAAATGGCACTTACTGAGTCAGTTGGAGTCAGCTGCATCCATTTCAGTGGTGATTTTCCATTTGTTGTATCCAGCAACCCATCAATATCATTCCTAAATGAATATTTCATTAAGGAATGCAGACAGAAGTGGGAGGCAGCAATTATTTACCTGATTTAGAGCTGGAACATTTCACCCAGCTTCTTCCAGGAAAAGAATTACTTTAACGTGTGACCTCCATATCATTCAAGCTGGAGATTTTTCTTAAGCAAAGCCCAGCTGATGCTTTACCTTCAGCTCATGGTGTTTCTTACTGATGAGCACTGCAGGCTCAGTCTCCCTCCAAGGGAGAGCTTTGACCAGCAGAACTCTTCCAGCAGTGGATCGCAGCATGTTACTAGGAACAGGAAAATTCACTTGACTATTATGATGCTTATGTGTGGGAGGAGTGAAAGACCTTTCAAAAAACAGATGGACTTTATCTTCTCCAGCTGTATCTGCCCATTGCATGCTAAATACTGTTTAAGTGATGGGGCACAGCTCTTTACCTTAAAGCACATTATTAACAGCATCAGTGTAAGCACTCAAACTCAACAGTCATCTTGTTGCTTAAACATGAGAGAAAGCACCCTGAGTGTTTTTAATTTTTTTTCCCCCAACGACCAGTGTAAGATACAGAAAAAGAACAGTCTTGAGGCAATGGACTCAAAGTTGCCCATCGGGGAGTGTGTGATGGGAATCTGTTGAGGATGGCAATTGAGCACAAAGCAGTGCTGCAGTCTAGCTCTTGACTGTGTTAGGAGCTGGATCAATGCAAAATATGGGGATGAACTTGATGTAGGAATGTTGCAAATAAGTCATGAAACCACCTGGTGACTGTTATGCTTTCAGGCTTTAATTTTTACATCATCAGGCATGCATGAGCGAGCACGATATCTTGGGCTGGATAGATGCTGCCGTGCATGACCCGTGCTTCAGAGCTTGGCTGCAGCTCTGAGTATAAACATAACCCCATCCCAGGCAGCTAAGTGTGGTGTTTTGCTCTCCTATGTATTCTCTTATTAAACCAGACCTCTTGTATGGTCTGTGGCACAGTCTTCTGCACAGAAGGAAACAGCCAGTGATAAATACCTACCTCTGAAGTATTTAAATGAGAAGGCTGTCTGCAGTAGTCTTTGAAAACAGAACATTATCTTGTATGAAAACAGCAGTTTTTCCCTCCAAAATCAAATGATCCTAGCAGAAATCAGAAAGAGGATGTGGTGGAACTACAAGCAATTCACTCTTTAAAAAATGGATTTAGAGTTTGATATTCCCTTACTAGGATCTGAATAGCCTATTCAGATAATGTCTGGATATAAATGCTAGATATAATTGCTAGATAGAAATGCTGAGAATGACTAATCAGCAAATTGTACTCTTAGGCTTGCCCAGACACACATTCTAAAAGGAAATTATTGCTATTAAACATTTTCCATTTAATGACTTGTGTTTTCAGCTCTTGGAGGCTGCTTGACAAAATGAGAATAAAAAAATCAGTAGGTAACTGAGAAGTCAGCTCACAAGCAAGCTCAAAAATGGTGCAGTTGAAGTTTTTAGTAGTCATTATGTACCTGAAGATTACCATCAACATTTCCATCACTGAGGCTGAGCTGGCTGTGAAATTAGGACTGCTTGTGGTTTTTTCAATTATTGTTTGCAACAGCTGAAATAATTTTCACCCACTGTTTTGTTATAGGCCTCTTGTTCCTTCAGTTCTTTCCTATCCACCCTTATCCTTCAAACAGCTACCTCTCCCAGTATTCCCTGGCCCAGATTTCAAGAGACCTTTAGAAAGTAATTAAATTTCTGGATTGCTTTCACCCCTTGAACCCTTGCTTGAACATAGCCACTTGCTTGAACCCTTTCATTTTTTTCTTTTTAAGTCATCCTAATTTAGGCCTTTGGGATGAAAGCTCAGCAACCTGACCCTCATGGTAAATATGAAAAGACAAATATTGTGCATGCAGCACTGGTTCCCTTACCAAAACACATATGTATGTTGTCACAGAACAAAAGAGTTTTTATTCCTACATCTTAGATTGGGATCCGGATATTCAAAAGGTAATAATTGCTTACATTAAGAAACCTGCTGCTCTGTTGTTCCTTTTTCCACAAGAGGAGCTCAAAAGATTATTCTTTTTTCCATTATTCTTAATCCAATTCTTCAGTGGAAATGGATGTTCTTTTTATTGAATCCATTTATTTAATTGCTGCTTCTGGAAAGTTATTTCATGGCCCACAAGAAGTTAGAAAAGCTTGGATATTTTCTTTTTTATTGGGTTATAAGGTTTGCTGTGGGGAAGGTTGGTGTAGAAGTTGTTTAGAAATCTGGTCTTATTGTTGCACCTACCTCACTTTATGCACTCTGATACCTCCTTGTGTGGAAGGAGGATGTGTCATGCATTTTGCTATGGAGTATTTTTTCTTGGCCCATAATATCTGAGCTCTGTCACTGGTCACTCTTACGCCATGTTGATAGCCATGGAAAATCTTTTGATGTGTGCCTTCAAACTCTGTTCCTGGAGGCACAGAGCCAATCTGGATACAAATAATCTTCTCAACCCCCCCCACCTCCCTGGTTATTACCCTCTGTTGTTGCTTGTGTTTTGGACAGCCATGCAGGACAGAGCAATCTTGCAGTAATAGATGTAACCGCCTTGAATGATCCTGAGCAGAGAGTGCTGGGGTTTTATTCCTTAGAGGAATTTCCAAGTGTGAACCCTTAGATTGAGCTGCAAAGCCTCGGTGAGAGATGGCTCTGTTCCCAGAGACTTCCCTGTGTGGCTATCCACTCTGCCTGTCTTTCCCATCGATTTTCCCTCCTGAAAGACAAGCACTGACTGCAGGCCACTCGGACCAGTGCTGCTGAGGAAGCAAGGGAAAATGAAAGGAAAAAATAAGGTTTTGACTCCAGGCAGTGAGGGCAACTGTCATATTTTTTTTTCTCTGACACCCAAATGGGAGTTGGCTGGGATCTGTCAAGCTTCAAGTTCTCACACATTTGGTAAATATTTAGGGTCTGACTCACCACTGAATCACTCCTGTTATTTTTTTTACTCTGTTCAGAGAAATGGCTTTGCCACTTAGATAACACCAACCCTCTGAGGGTTTTGTATTCTAGCATCTCATGGTCATGTGTGCCTGTCCTCACAGTATCACCTTCAGGATGGGGAGATGGCATCAGCCCTTGCTGGCAGAGGGACTCAGAAGCACACTGGTTGCAGGCATCCAAGTTCTTCTCTGACACAAAATCCAAAACTGGCCAAAAGCTCCAGCCATCAGCTGGTGAGACCTCAGCTCCCTACTGTCTGGTGGGTCACACACCAGCTCCTTCTGCTGCCTAGGGGTCGTTTTAGTAGCTGCACTGCTTGTATTGCTATACCTGAGAAAGTTTCTGTGGAAATCAAGAAGAGCACAATTCCCCCCAGAGATGACTGCAATCAATGTTTTGTACATACAGACCTCTGCTTTCACTGCAGGTGGAAGACAGCATGATGGATGTGTATGATTTTGTGTACGAGGAGGTGAGGAGGAACATCTCCAGCTTCAGGAGACATGAACTGACTGCCATCCATGAAGCAGTAAGTTGTCTTTTACCTGCAGGAGAAAATCTTGCCCTGGGGTGTCTTCCTGAGGGTTTTGGCAGGCTGGGGCTGGCACCTGTGCTCTGTCTTGTGAATGCTGCAATGCCATTTTTCCTCAAGAACTGAGTCCTCCAGCCTGCAGTGGAGTCTGCTCCTCCCTTCTTATTCTTCCTTTCTCAGATCTGACCAACCAGATTACCAACAGGAACAAAGGGTCACCTCTCAGAGCATCACTGTGGTGCAAGATCTGCAAAGCTTCTGCCCTGCAGCTGCCATACTCTTTTCTGTCTCAGCAGCCCCTGTGACTTGCTCCCTGTCTGTGGTACAAGAGTGTTGATATGCACCTGGTCAAGTAGAGAGGAAGAGGCAAGAATTCCACATAGTCCAGCAGTAGTATTTGCACATGTTTATTCCTATTTATCCTCAGGTTTGTGTCTGAGGAGTACCGGAGGCTACACGGCCTCTTATAGAACTGGAGACTTCTATCAGGCTCCCAAAAAACACTACCCAGGATGCTGTTGGTCTCTGTAGCTCAGCAGGTAGGCAAGGGTGGTTACCCAGAGCACAGGGAGGACACTTGGCCCCAAAGCCACAGGAGATGAGTGAGGATGTCCCCCACAGTGAGAAACTCCTGAGTCCCTGCTGAGTAAAGGAGATGCCATTCCCTCGCACAGCAGGGCTTGTTTGGGGAGTGAGTTCATGGCACACACAAGGCTGGATGGGGAGGTCAGCCCTGCTCAGCTGTTTCCAGACACCTCCCACACAACTCCCTGTATCCTTCTGTGTTTTCTTAAATCATCATAACAAGTACTTTTGAAAGCTGTTTCTATCTGTGCTTCTCAAAACACAGAAGAGGTCAAATGTTCCTTTTTGCAGTGGTGATGGTGGCCCTCAGAGCCATACCCAGGCATGAAAGTGCTTGCTTTCAGGGTGTGGAGCAGCACTCCCAGGTTTCCATTTGACAAGGAGAACCAGACACAATGCCTGGCTTCACCAGTTGCTTATTTTAGTTGCCACTTTAATTGATGGAGAAGCAGTCTTTCTACTCCTGTTTGGTTTTTTGGGTTTTTTTTCCTTTCTGCCAGAGCTCCAAACTGTCCAGTGCACCACAGCTATAGGAAACCAGCTCCCCAGTGGGTGTTGCCTGGGATCCCCTCAGCCCATAACAATCACTGGAAACATGAGTCTGTGCATCCCTGGGCTTTCTAGAGCAGCCACTGTGAGCACTAATACGACCACAGAGGAAGGGCTTGGCCCCACTCCCAGGCAGCAGTCCTGGGGGAGCATGAGCAAGTTTGAAGCCAGATCCATCCACCTCCCCTGAATTCAGCTTGCATTGCTGCAGTTGTTGATTCCTACCTGCTTTGCTCCTTGACACCCTGGTTAGGTAGCCCTGCCTGGGGCAGCAGAGGCCTGTTGCCAGCACCTCCGGCTGCAGCAGCTGGTAGCAAGGGGAGAGGCCTGGCAAGCAGCTGGTGAACTTCTCCCTCTTTTGCAGTTCCTTTGCTGTGGGAAGCACTCTCCTTTTGGGGACACAACTGATGTTCAGAACGAGACATGCCCACCTGACCAAGTGCATGATGGACAGGTAAGGGAAAGGATTCTCCCACACCATAGTGGGGTTGTGCCTTTACTTTCTAGCTATCAAAACCTCAGTGGTGCTAAAGTGTTAATGAGAATTGTGCTTTTTGATGGTTTGGGGTTGAAACAGGTTGGGATTTGTTTTGTTGGGGTTTTGTTGTTTCAATCACACTGGACAGAGTATGGCAGTAGTGCATTCAGCTCTGGGATCCACCACAGGAAGGACATTGACCTGGCAGAGCAAGCCCAGAGGAAGTCACCAATATGATCAGAGGGATGGTGCATCTCTCCCACGAGGAATGGCTGAAAGGATTGCTTTTGTTCAGCCTGCAAAAGAGATGGCACGGAGGTGATCTAATTTTGTCGTTCTAGAAAACGAGAAAGATGGAGAGGGACTTTTTTCAGGAGGATGTAATGACAAGGGGGAATGTCTTGAATCTGACAGTTTTAGATTAAATATTAGGAAAAAATTATTTACTGTAAGGGTGGTGAGGTACTGGCACAAGTTGCCAAGACAATTTAGGAATTCCCCATTCCTGTCAGTGTTTAGGGCCAGGTGGGATGGAGCTGTGAGCAACCTGGTCTAGGGAAAGGTGTCCCTGCCCATGGCTAGGGGTTTGGAACTGCTTGGGATCTTTAAGGTCCCTTTCAACCCAAATCATTCTGTGATTGTGTGAATCAGGAGGAAGAGCCCTGGCGGATCAGCAGGTCTCAGACCCGCAGATGCAGTTTCCTTCACTGTTCTAGAAAGCTTTCAAAATGCTTGTGTTTGCAGCCTGTCACTTCCCTCCAGCTTCCTGCTCATCTCCTGTGCTTGCAGAGAGTGTGAGATATCACTGGCATGTATCAGAGCACAAAAAATCCTGTTTGACTTTTCCACGGGACACTAACTTGTGACACTTAAAATGTGTTCCAGCTAACAGCAAATGTGGAATTTGATGTAATTCCTTTTTCTCTAGGGCATTAAATAGGTATTAAAATGAGAAGGTCATGAAGCAAGGTGATGATGCCCAACAGTATCTTCAAGTACACTTCATTCTGGCTCCTTCAGGTATCTCAATGAGGCTGCTGAAGAAGCCACCAGTATCAGACCGTTGTGCACTGAAGCTACAGCTCTCTGAGCATATCTATTGCATGATGATGTTTCTTCTGCCAGACTGTCTAAAGCCACCAGCATCAATATATGGTGCTTCTAGGAAAAACAAAACCACACCGCTGCAGCGGTACAAACACGTTGTCAGGTGAAGATGTCAAGTGCTAGCAGTACACGTGATGCACAGGCACACGGGGCAGCGTTTCAAAGCACAGCCTCCAGGAATGTCACATCCCAGGGCAGGGTGGAACTCGGCTCAAAAAGCAGGAAGGGAGAGCAGAACAAAGCTGCGCACCGTATGGGCGACTCATTCCCCCCACTTAGTGCTCTGTTTGCCTCACTTGGGAGCCGGGGAAGTGAGTGGGAGGATGTGCTTTGTGTGACACAGGAAACCGCAGAGTTTGGGGGCCACACTACATTCACTTCTGGCTTTGAATGCTCTTTCCTCGTTCTGCAAATCCCTTCATCAAGGGCATGCTCTTGCATTTCTGAAATTACTATCTTGGCAAACACCTCGGGGGTTTCTGTGGGGCCATTGCTTTGTCTAAGGCTAATGTATATTAATGCTTGCAGCACCTCGCAAAATCAAGCTGTTCATTAGTAACCTTGGGGAATGCATTTGGCATCACAGTGTGCTCTGCTTTTCTATCTTTCCATTTCCTTCTTTCCATTTTTCAGTATGTGAAAAGAAAAAAGCTTTTGCTTGACCACACTTAAGCACACATCCTCCACAGTCCAAAATGCATCGCACCAATAAAATTGTAGGCGTGTTGTAGTAACAGAAAAGGTACCACAGAGTTTGTCTTCCCAAGCTGCAGCAGCAGCAGCAGGGAGAACTGCCCTGTTGTGCAGTGCTGCACCCCTTTCTTGTCTCCTTTTCTCTCTGAGGCTGTGGAAGTGCTGCTGTGGGGATAAGGCCCCCTACCAAGCTGCTGCTGTTCTGCAAGGGGTATTTGTTTCTCTCTTCCCAGGACTGCCTGCGAGAGATCCAGGACTTTCTGAAGAAGCACATGGACTTTGTCTTCTCACTCCTGGGCATCGCCATTGGCTTAACGGTAACAGTGTCTGTCCTTTCACATTTTGGCCCTGAAAGGCAGAATCCAGTGAGGAAAAGGTATCTTAAATTAGCCCCCAGAAGCTAGAGTTTTGGGTGATTTTGGATGCTGGCAGCAGAAAAACAAGCAGTGGTGGACTCCACCATGGAAATTGGGAAAAGGTCAGGAATCTGGACAGGCTGATGGATGGAGGGGTTTTCCTGCAGGAGGAGGCTCGCTGCACAGTCTGTGTGCCCTAACAAGGCATGGCATCTGGGAGTGGGGAGCAGGATGCAGCAGCAGTTGCATTTCATCCATTCAGGGTTGTCTATGTGACTTCTACTGTGAGTGAGAGGCTGTGTCACCTCACTGGGGGCTTGTGGATTATGTAGGAATCAGCAGCAATGGTAGAAAAGGAGATGCACTAAAGCCTTCATATTTTAGCAAACTTGCTGCCTTCTAGATCAAGCTGGGAAGTTTCTTGTGCAGCCAGAGCTGGAAGGTCTTGAAAGCTACTGAGCACCAGCAGTAGAGCTGGAGAGCTGTGCAGAAGGGGAAGGTCTCATCTTATTAATGACCACTATATGAATCTGATGAAGAACATCTCAGGCAATGTGTGGGTAACTCACAGGCTCGTAAAAAGCAGGCTGCAAAGGAAAGGGGAAGAGTGTGTTGTCTGGGCTCCCAGGTTCTGTCTTTGAAGGAGTAACATGCAGAGCGGTGAAATCATCTTCAGATGATGGCTCGTGTAGAAAGGCTCTGCAGTTAATTTGTGGGAGAACAAAAGAGAAGATTAAATGCTGCAAGAGAAGCATGTCTTTCAGTGGTGAGGGGACTCAGGGGCTGCATGGGGATGGTCTCTTTGGAGCTGGAGCAGGCCACTAATTAAAACCAGCCTTCTTGTTTCCCCAGCCCTGCTTGGCAGAGGTGTATCACTGTAATTACCTGTACACAAGGACTGTGAACATGTGGTGATGCACACCAGAAAATAGCATGTGCCAGGAGACTCTTTTCTCCACCATGAAGGCATGATATCACCATGATGTGATATCTCCATGCTGCTCCTCAGCGGGGATGACCTTTCTTGATTGAAAGTGTATTTGGAGATTGTTTTATACCTTGTGTCCACCTTAGCACATTTATGGATTAGAAGATTCTTCTCCATCTAAATAAAACCCAGAGGAACAAGCAATTTGTATTTTGTAGCAGTGAATTAGGAAAACCATCAGGCATTGCTATGAAGCTGTAAATATAAAGTCATGTTTGGTGCCACTTTCCAATTTTTCTCAAGTATAGGAAGAATTTCACTGCAGCTATATTCAGATAAAAGCAGGAGCGCTTTTATAACAGATACACTTTTTTCACAGCTTGATGCTATAGCCAGATAAGGCAGCTGTCTTTGAAGCCTGCGCTAGAGGAAATCTCACCGTGCAGTTCGCTATTGTGGTGGCAGGATGCAAGGGAAGCACGTAAAGAGAGCTGTAGCTGCTCTGATGTCACTGTCCCTCGGCCAACAATGCACACACATCCCCAGATCAAGCTGCAAGCAAAGGCATTAGCACATTAGGGCATACTTGAAGAAAGAGCCCATTGTTACAGCCCTCATTATCCTTCCCACAGCAGCCTTACCTTGGAAATGTTGCCTGTGTTAATCCTGATGATACACCAGGCAGAGTATCACAATAGAGAGGAAGTACACTGTCCTCTGCATTTATAACTGCTTGGGTTTGTTTAGGTGTTTGTCTGTTTGTTTTGTTGGGGTTTTTTCTTCAAACAAGACATGGATGTTGTGGTTTTTTCTCCCTATGGTATCTTTACAAAAGACTACTATTATGAGAGAGGTATGTTTGTTTGCATAAAGGAATGTTCTGTGGCAGGAATTAAATCTGAATTTCCTGGTTTCATGTTATTTCTTGAGGCCAGGTTTGAGCTGTGCTATGCTAACTCCAATCAGATGTTTTAACCATGTGTTGCCTTTTTTTTTAAACTTTCATGTCAGAAATAGTGTTCAGCACTTCACTGAAAACCAGCTCTCCTCAGCAAAATGTGACAACAGGCAATATTTATGATTGCTTATTTTCACACATGGAGCATCATAATCAGTTACACACTTAATTGTACTCCTATCTCATTTATTTCCTTTTAGGTTTATGGAATGTTCCTAACTTCATTCCTCTGGTTCTCCATCCACTTCAGCAGCAACCTGTACCGGAAAGGCAAATACATCCTGCGAGAGAGGTAGAAAGCTGATGCCTGGGCATCCCTACCAGGCAAAGCCAGCTCTTGGCTCAGGAAGATGTCTGAAGTCACCCACAAAATGCCCTAGGAGGGTATTGCATGGGGTCAGGTGGTGGGATATGTGTCACACATTTCCCTTTCCTGCACTACTACTGGGCTCAGAGATGCACATTCCCTCGATCATATGGGCTGTTGCTCCACAAGAAGGACACAAAGAGTTCTTTACAAGCAAATGGAGAGAAAAGCCCAGCAAAAATCACAGCATTAAACCAAACTTCACTTCTTCCCTGTGACCCCCAAAGATGCAGTGTTTCTAGGAAGATGGCTTTGGATCGCAGCCCAGGATCAATGTTGCACTATCAGTAAACAAATGACAGGAAGTGTGTCACCACTGATGGAAAATGTGCTCTCCCAGCCTGGACACTTGCAATGATTAACTTTGGGCATGTTTCTGATCATGCTGGATGCTACATAGGCATCCAATGACTGTCAGGTCATTTTCCCGTTTTCAAATGTTGCCAAATTTACAGAGCTTTTGGTAGAGATCAGGACAAAAAGTCAGAAAGTAGTGAATGGGCTTTGAAACAACTGACCAACAGAAGGACATATGTCTGTTATTTCTCCTTGCTAATGCAATACAACATTTTTTTTTTAATTCTTAGGATTTAGTCAGCCTCCTAAATCTTAATTCCACATTGATTTCACAGGGGCTTGTTAAGCCACACCTGTGTCTAATTCTGGACCCCTTAATTTAGGAAGGATGTTGACATACTCAAACACATTCAGAGACCGGCCAGAAGGCTGGTGAGGGGTCTAAAACACAAGCCCTGCAAAGAGTGGCTGAGGGAGCTGGGGTTCTTTAACCTGGAAAAAAGGAGCCTTGGGGTGACCTTATCACTCTCTCCAACTTCCTGAAAGGAAGGTGTAGCCAGGTGGTGGTTGGTCTCTTCTTCCAGGCAACCAGTGACAGGATGAGAGGACACAGTCTTAAGCTGTGCCGGGGAAGCTTAGGCTAGACGTTAGAGAAAAATTCTTCACAGAAGAAGGGATTGGGCATTGGAATGGGCTGCCCAGGGAGGTGGTGGAGTCACCATCCTGGAAATGTTTTAAAAAAGACTGGACGTGGCACTCAGTGACATGGTTTAGTTGATAAGGTGGTGTTAGGCCATAGGTTGAACTTGGTGATCTCCAAGGTCTTGTCCAACCTGGCTGATTGTGTGATTCTGTAACTTTTGGCCCCAGCTCTATGTTTATCAGGCTTTGCTAACCCACTGTGCTAAAAGGACTTTGACATTACACACACAAACAGAAGTTTAAATCTATTAAGAGACCAGGACTGATCTCCAGCCAGGTCAAACAATACAATGTCCAACTCCACGTCCTTTTTACATCACTTTATCAATAATAAACAGAATTTGTAAAAGGCTGTCAGTCTAGCTGAAACAACAGCTCCCTGGTATGCTTTGCCCTCCTGTTGAGGAGACAGAGCCACTTCTGAGCTGAAACCCATCATTGCAATATATGTAGCACCTGCTGTAAATTATACAGCTGTGTGAAATGTCTGTTGAACCAACAACAGCTTTCACTTCTCTTGTACATAGTGGGTTTTTTCATTTTACAATGAAAAATTGTAAGTAGCAATTGTTTACTGAGATAAACATGGACAATCCTATGCTGAAGTTCAGGACAAGTCCTGGCCCTCTGCCAGGGGCTGCTGCATGAACAAGAACAGCAGTACGGCCTACAGCACCTGGCTGGCATTTTAACCTGGGCTGCAAATACCTTGCTTTGGAAAGAGTTGTGTTGTGGAGGCTTGAGGGAGGGATGTCACTTCTCACTCCACGCCCTGGGAGCCAGCAGAGCTTCACTGTTGACTTCACTGGAAGCAGGATGAAGTTCAAACTGCCCCAGTGTATAATCAAGCTACCTTCTGGCAGTCACCAACACACCTCAGTCTGGCAGGGAATTGGGTATGATATGCACTTCCCAGCTTATGCACTTTCTAGTGGGGAAGTATTCTCTTATACATGTAGATGTATCATCATGTATATTGATCTCTGGAAAGAGACAATCTCCCTTGTAAGCTCCAGCTGCTACTGTCAGGCTACTGCTGCTTTTATTCCTCAGGCCAGCTGGCAGCTCATGTGACTCATGGTTGCTTCAATAAAGATGAATTTCTTGCAAAAGGCCATCATTCCTCCTCTTTTTTGTGCCATGCATGAAGCTGCCTGCATTGCTTGGGGGTTTACACCATGGGGGGACTCAGTAATTCTTTCAGTGCTGGGAAGAGATACTCCCCAGGCAGCTTGTGCTTGCCAGTCCCAGCAGTGTGCTGGAGGGAGAGGATGGCCTTGGTCCTTTGGAGGAAAAGGAGCAGCTCATCAGCCTCAGCCAGCTGATGGGCCAGGCTGGTACCTCTCAGGGAGTAATGCAAGCAGAGGCAGGAAAAATGCTTAAGGACATGTTTAAGCTGTAATGAACAGAGTATTTATATGGAAGAAATGTCTATGGTTTCACTTTTTTAAGGATTAGGTAGTCAGGTCTTGCACACTGATCTGCATTGGCTAGTTAACTGCTGATATTCTACCATATCAAAAAACATCACGGACAAATTGGAGTAGTCAATGTCATCAGTGTGGGTTACCTGCTCAAGCCTCATTGACGGGTATAAAAAAATCTCTGTTAAAGCATCACCACCAGGACTGCTGAAGCTTTAGGTGCTCCATCTTCCCTGGTCAGTTTTTAATGTAAAGGCATAGTTGTGGACAGGAGTACCATATACATGATGAAGATATCTGCTTTTCTGCTCCTGAAAATTGCAGAGGGATGTCATCACAGGGTGGCAGGACCCCCTGCTACTACACACAACACAAGCTCTGGGAGAAGGGTGTGTCCAGCCACTGGCCATCTCGTGAGCTTTATTCCCATTTCACTGGCTGCTGGAGCTCCCCTGCAAGGAGCAGCACCTTCAACAAGGAGCTGACAGAGCCATGCCCAGTTGGACACACTCTTCTCCCAGAGTATGTGTTGTGTGTAGCAGCAGGGATGTGATGGCATCCTGCTGTGATTCTCAGAAGCAGAAATGCAGATACCTTCAGCTCCTTGATTTTTAGAAGCCTGCTACAGAAATGTGCAGTGTTAACGTTTTGTTCACAGTTGTAGAAGTGGCAGCACCGAGGGATGGCTGGATGGAACCTGCGGGGTGGGTGAGTGTTAAACAGTGTTTTTACACCTCTGCCAACAAAACAATCCCTGTCCTACAATGAACGTTTTTGCACTTACTAGTCCCTATTTTTCTGCTGGCTGGGGGCAAATTACAGCTCTAGTGTGACCAGGGCAAAACCCCAGGAACTTACTGATAAGTGATGCCAAGATTACACAGTGTTGAGAAGAGTGAGAGAGAGATTTTGTTGGGAGAAGAGCATGGAGCTGAGCACTGGGGATGCAAGCCAGCAGCCAGACAAGGAAACACCTGCAGAGCAGTGAGCCTTCCTGGGGCTTGCTCTAGAGGAAGCTGTTTGTTATAAGCATGTCAACACTCACACTCGGCTAGGAAAGAAATCCTATTTATGTAGGCATATGTGGGAGAAAAAAAAAATGGAATTTTCAGACCAAAGCTGCAAAGTTAAATATTTAGGTGTGAATTGGCTCCAGCTACTTGTCAATTAAGTTGCAGCAATTATCAGTTATTTCCACTAAGATCATCTGGGCACTTGCAGTCTGCCTCTCTCTGAGCATGAATTAGCTTCTGCTCAAGAGTTACTTTTTTCCTTTTACTTTAGACAAGCTCCCAGCTCTATCTGAGGAACAGGAAGACGGACCAGCATAAGGCCAGGTTGCTGTGGCCTGTGTGGCCACCTTTGGGGCTACCTATAAGCCTATGGGGCTGGGCATCATCAGCCCATAGGAGCAGCAAGCACCTTTTGTGCTGCTCTCCACCTTTCACTGCCCCTGCACTGCTCAGGCACTGCTCTGCCAACAGGGGCATTAAATTCCATAGAGACCCTACATGGGTCTCCACCATGTGCTCGTGGCTGGACTGACCACAGCTTGCTTATGAGCCAGAGGAGCTTCTCCAGCTTTTCCACTCACTCTGCTGGCAGTGGATGATGCTTAGAGCACTTGTGGAAAGCACTGGTTAAATTATATAGTAACTCTCAGCAGAGATTTGGTGGTGAGGAGAGTGAGAATCTTTCAACCTTGTGGTGTTCTGTCTTGACTCCAAACCAATTTGCTATTTCCTGCCCTTTTGACCATGTGTTTGAGAGTTCCTACTATCCTTGAAATACAACTTCCTCATGCAGCAGCCCCTTCACTATGCAGCTTGGATTGATGCCTGCAGCATGCTCCTAGAGAAGACACTGCTGAGCAAGTCCTTGCAAGGCCTTAGAAGCTGGCAAATCTGGGTGGACCCTTGCAGTGCTGGAGTGTAAGCAAGCCAACTCCTGCCAAGGTAAAGCTGTGTTTATAAGCTGCAGACACACAAAATATTTTTGGAAGTAATAGTTGATAGACACATGTTTTTCTAACCAGGTGCAGAAATAATGTGTTTGGAAAAGCAGCTGCCTATAATTCTCCTCTAGAAACGCAGCCAGAGGTGGAAGATGCCCCACACAGATCTTGGCCAGCACAGCTGAAAGTAGTTGAAGTCAGAAGCTGCTGTGAATACACAGTTAGATCACACACATCCTGCAGCTTTCACATGAAGTGTCATTGCAGCTCTCTCTGTTGGTAAAATGCAGCTGGGGAGAAAAGTGATCTATTTCTTAACTGTGTAGTAGTTCTTCTGGGAGAAGGAGCAACTGGCAGCAAGAATCAAACCTGTCCACTGAGAGATATAACAATGTGTGGTACAGAGGGAAGAACCTGGGGGTGAAGAGGGAGAGCTCTGGAGAAATCTTGGAGGCTGTTTTGGAAAAACACAGGCTGTGTGTGTATTTTGCAGCTTTTGTCCAGAGCTATCAAACCCATAACTGACTGCAGACCTTCTGGTGAACCCACTTCACTCCCCGCCATGCCATCCCTCTCACCCCCAGCACAAAGCTACTGCTACCTTCATCACCTGGCATTTGGGGGTCCCTCAAACAGATTTATACATGGAGGCAACCTGCATTCTACCCCTGATAGGAGGGTCAAGGGGAAAAATCCACCTCTGTATCTGGAAGGGATATATGTGGTAGATGTTCAGCTTGCAAGGAAGTGGCACATATTGGGAGAAATATGTTCAGACAAGCCTGGAGGTGCCCAATAACAGCTAAATCCCTGCTGTCTTCCAGTTGCTATTCCCTTAGACTCCAGCAAGCAAAGAAGAAAGGTCCTTCCCAGCATTTCTTGGAGGAAGATGCATATCCCTGTGTTGCTCACCCTGGAGTCACTGGCAATCAGCTAGCTGGGTTGTTTATATTATCCCAAAACAGAATCCCCCATCTCCCCTCAGCATCACTGAGTGCTATTGTTTAACCCCTGTGTGCAGCAGCTTGCTCACGGGCGTGCTTGGTTTCTTTTTAGCCCTGTTACATCAGCAATGAACTATTCCAGTCTTTATTCACCTACTAATGAATTATACATTGATTATACAATAAGAGCTTTCTGCATTGAAGGGCTGGGCTCTGGCACCTCCCAAAGCACAGCTCAGCCCAGCTGTGACTCAGTCTTCTCTGATGCCCTGAGAAAAATGAATGTTCACTTTCTGGGCTCATGAGCTAAGAGAAAGCTTCTGCTTGGATAGGAAGCCCGCCTGGGTTTTCACTCCCTCGGCTGGAGCTGCAGCAGGAGCTGATGCTGTCCTTCCCCCACCACTTATATAACCTGACCTATCACCATAGATACATTGATATAAATATTTAAAGATGGCAGAGAGACAGGTCAGGCAGATGGGAACCATTTATTGAGTTTATTAGAAACAGAAAGTTCAGGCTCAGCTACAGGTCTCTGCTTGCTGCATCCCTCTCCCCTGAGGCTGCAAGGCAAGTGCAACCCCCTGCACTGTCACAGAGCTTTGACTCAGCTTATAGAGATGGGCATGGGGGTTTTTGGATTAGCAGGCACCATCCTCTGCTGCTGGGGCACAGAAAAGGTATTCTGAAAATGTCCCCTTAGACTTGGGGATCAGATCTCTCATATTGTTTTTTCTCTATTCAAAATGAAGGTGTTGGCTGGCTCCCCAGGGGTGTAGACAGGTCTCTACTGAGGTGATGGAGCTCCAGAGGCCAGTGCATGCACTACAGCTTGCCTTTGCTCAAGTCTCTTCCTTGAAAAACAGCATTGTGGGGTGTTGGCCGGCAAGGAAGTTACCCCGAGTGCTCTGGGACTGTTAACCTCCCACAGAATGAATTTCTGAGTTTCTTATCATGCATCTCCAAAACGTCCTATTTAAAGATCTTTGGTAATGCTGCTGGTTTTTTGTTGGTTTTTTTTCTTTGTTTGTTTGTTTTTTTACCATCAGAGGTAAATTGAAAACTCAGCTATTTCTGTAGTATTTTGCAATAAAAATTAGAAGTGGTGGTTAAAAGCTAACTAGGACCTCACCAGCAAAATGATGTGCATTTTATTCCCATGGTTTATCCATCAGTTTTGAGCTGGCTGAGGAGGGCAGGGGGATTGCCATGCAAGCCCAAAGCATGCAGCCAGAGTATGACATCAGCAGCCATCCTGTGGATAAGGGATTCCCCTCTGCTCTCTTGGATCTCCCGGAGACCTTCAGTAGGTGTTTAGAGCCTGACTTGATGGTCATCAGTTCATGTCCTGGTTGCCAGCTCTTCAGGCCCGTGGAAGAGCAGGGTGTCTGTCCTCTCCCCTCATCCCCCTCCCCCACTTTTTATAAAACAATAGGGGTTTTAAGGGGAAGCTGCTGGAAGGCAGGTGGGCACCTCTGTGGGATAATCAGGCTGAAAGCCCCAGGGGTTGTGTTTGCTGAGTCCTGCTGGTGAGGGATGTTCTGCTAAACTGGGACTGGGAGGCAGCATCTGCTCTAAAGGACCCTGGTGAGTCACACCCCGAGGTGCCAAAACCCACAGGCTTTTATAAACAGGTTCACAAAAAACCCCAACAACCAAGCCAAACAGACAGAAAAAACCACTGCAAGTGCCTCCCCTCTCAGCTGCTTCACTCTGCCTGCAAACCCAATTGCAGAAGCACATTCAAACAGCCCCTTGGGGATGGGTTTATTTTTTTAATTTGGCATTTGGGGGATTTTTTTAAAAAACATTTTTAGAGGTTGGTTTTGGTTTTGTTTTTTTTTTCTTTCAGGGATGAAAGGCTTGGGGGGTGGTAGGTAGCTTCTTCACAGCCCTGCCTGCAGCTGGCTGCTCTGTGAAGGACTTCAAGCCCTGAGCACTTGAACCAGATTTTCCTCTTGAAGAGGGAAGTCATCAGCCCTATTCATAGCACTCACACTCAGTACTGGCATGTGACACCCAGACATGAACTGAATTTTTGCAAATTAGCTTTACTTATTTAAAAAGAGCTGGTAAAGCCACTGAGAGCCTTGAAAAGGTAGTTGTGGTACTTTATAGACTGTACAGCACGTAATGCAGTATGAGAAATGAGTATGAAACATGAGAAATGAGTGTACAACACCTGAAATCACACATAGTCCTGCGAAACAGTGTCTGTTATCTTGTCACTGCTATGGTGATGGCATTTTTCTTCTGGTACCTAAAGGCCAAAGTTTTCAAATATACCCAGGTGAGCTGCTTAAAATAACAACAACAAGAAAAGACAAAGCTTGAAATATTTTTCGACTTCCAACTTTTGGAGAAGACTCTTGGCATGGCCAGTTTAAACTCAGTAGGCTTTAGGGTGTAACTGGGAGCTTCTTGTTGTAGGAGATGGTGGGACTGTGCCCCTGCCACAGCTGTCCCTGAGCAACACAGAACCCTAAGGAAGCTTCCAGAAACAGAACTCTGTTGGCTCCAAACCAAATCGTTGCCTAATACAATTTTTGGAGAATACAAAAAAGTTTATTTCTTGTTTTCCATTTTCCTTCACTCCCCAACATAGGAGGAAAAAAGGGCAGAAAGCAAGAAAAGAAAAGCTACAGTGGGGGGGGATAAAAACAACACACACAAAAAAAAGCAATCCTAAGCTCCCTGGAAGCAGTTTCAATGCCAGTCTTAGGGCAGTGATTGCATTGCTCTCCAGTGCACAAAAGTTGATTTGAGAGTCATTTTCCCTCATAGGTGGTGGGGCTGCTGCTGCTGAAGGCCTTACTTCTGCTGGTTCCTTCCTGTCCCACTCACAGACTCTCCAAGCAGCATCTCTGAGAGTTTTTCTGGGAGCTGCTGCCTAAGTGCATGAGAGGCTTCTTGGTTCAAACAGTCTCCTGTTTTCTTTTCTTTTCTCTTTTCTTTTCTCTTTTCTCTTTTCTTTCTTTTCTTTTCTTTTCTTTTCTTTTCTTTTCTTTTCTTTTCTTTTCTTTTCTTTTCTTTTCTTTTCTTTTCTTTTCTTTTCTTTTCTTTTCTTTTCTTTTCTTCTCTTTTTTTTTTTTTGGGGGGGTGGGGGTGTGTTACTATTTATAGCTGTAAAGGACGGAGGTGCAGAAAAGAAGACATCACTGTGGGACACTGTGCTGGAGCAAGTGAGCAGCTCTGGGATCCTGCCGTTATCATTTGGACTGATGAGCAGGAGCCACACAGGATTACAGCTATTGCCGTGACCAGATGGGTCAGGCTGATAATTCAGGACAGCAGTTACATGCATAAATAGCCTGGTGAACCTCCAGCTTTGTTGGTAAGTCTGGATGAGTGAATGTGGCTTAGAGACAAAGGGGTTATGAATCCATGGCAAGCCCACAATCAGGGACATACTCAGCATAAGTAATTAGGGAATGGAGCCAGCTTCTATTCATTCCTGGTCCGTGCTGCCATGTAGGGCATGGGCTGTGACTGAGGGACACAGAAAGTTTTGGTGAACGTGACAAAGCCCTGGACCCGAGCCCTGAGGGCAATGGGATGATTTTGGAAGAAGCTGACTTGATTTCTACATAGATGTGTAGGAAATGTGTGATAGCTAACAGCTCATTTCTGACCAAGGGATGTGTGGCTGGGAAGACTCTTATCAGAGTGTGCAAATACTTGGCTCAGACGCTGCTCCCTTACATCCTTCAGTAGAGGGAAGTGCCCAGGCAGGAAGAGGGCAGGTTTCCCCACACAACGCTGTGGGCGGGTGCCAGGTTCATATTTAGCTCCGTGAGGTGCTGACCTTGGCTGGAGCTGCTCAGTGATGCCTTTTCCAGGCATCCTCCTGTGCTCTGGTTGTGTGACTTACCACCCTGCTCCTGGAGAAGTGAATGAGCTTCCTGGAAGCATAACACAGGGTGAGAGCAATTTATATTTCTAAGGATGAACGAGTGGGCCAAAGTGGGTCTCAGCTGAAAGCTTGGGAAATTTCATCCTGCATCTACTGGTAGCTTTGAGAGGGGAGGGGTTTAACTAAAATTCCCAAGCCTGTTGATATGTGGGACCCTTTTCTTTTTTTGTTAAATTTGCTTTTCTTGGGGAAAAATGGGAAAAAAAAGATTAAAAAAAAAGAAATGGGAAAAGTGGGGAAGGAAAATGAAAAAAAAGGAATAAAGAAAGAAGAAAAAAGGGGGGACTCTCTTTGGTGGGCAGCCCTGATGCCCCCCTGATGCTCTTGTTACCCAGTGACCAAAGAAAAACATCCTGAGTGATTCTACTGAACTTGATGCAATTGCTTGCAGTACTGAAGCCACAAGCTTAAACAAAACCTGTTCACCAGAGCAGATTTAGAGATCAAATAAGGAGAGGACATCAGGAAACACTTCTCTGAATTTCAAACAGATAGTTTTAATGCAAAAGACCTTAGCTCTTTTCTTTTGAGGGGTAGAGGGAAATCCCCTCATGAATGCACCCTCAAACTTTCCTGTACAGAAATACAAAACCTCCTGCAACCTATTCACAGAGGTTTCTCCCTGCACCCCAGGCTGCCTGGTGATATTTAGGAGGTGGCAGCGAGTTTTAAGGGATGGTGGTCAGGTTTGGGAGGTTCCTACAGCCCTCCAACACCTGCCCGGTGGCTCCTACCTGTGTGTAGGAAATTTTGTTGTGAGCTGCCCATGGAGGGCAAGAAGAAGGGAAAAACAAAGAAATAGACAAGAGCACATATAAAAATGGGGAAAAAAGAAAAATGGGGGGAAGAGATGAGAAAAAAAAATTAGTGATGATGAAAAAAGGGAAGGGAAGGGAAGGGAAGGGAAGGGAAGGGAAGGGAAGGGAAGGGAAGGGAAGGGAAGGGAAGGGAAGGGAAGGGAAGGGAAGGGAAGGGAAGGGAAGGGAAGGGAAGGGAAGGGAAGGGAAGGGAAGGGAAGGGAAGGGAAGGGAAGGGAAGGGAAGGGAAGGGAAGGGAAGGGAAGGGAAGGGAAGGGAAGGGAAGGGAAGGGAAGGGAAGGGAAGGGAAGGGAAGGGAAGGGAAGGGAAGGGAAGGGAAGGGAAGGGAAGGGAAGGGAAGGGAAGGGAAGGGAAGGGAAGGGAAATTAAATAAGGGGGAAAGGAAGGAAGGGAAAATTCAAAACACGAAGAAAAAAGAAAAATAAAAAAGCGGACAATAGAAAAAGGAGGGGAAAGCAAAAAGGAAAAGAGGAGTTAGGAAAAAACAGAAACTGGAAAAAGTGGGGAAGAAAAAGGAAAAAAAGGAAAGGAAAAAAAAGAAGAAAAAACTGGGGAGACAGCAAGCGACCCCCAGTTTCGGGAAGGGGGGGGGTACCTCTGCCACCCCCTTTCCCGGGGCGTGTCCAGGGCGTGTCCAGGGGCGTGTCCAGGGCGTGTCCCAGAGGCGTTTCCGGGGCGGGGCGCGGGGGCGGGCGCGGGGCGGGTTTTGTGTGCCCGCCGCCGCCCCGGTCAGCCAGGCAGCACAGATTTGGGAGAGCCGTCGCCATGGGAGTGGAAGGCTGCACCAAGTGCATCAAATACCTCCTTTTCGTCTTCAACTTCATCTTCTGGGTGAGCACAGGGGCGGCGGGAAGGGCGGCTGAGTCCCCCCCGCCGCCCAGCCTTTAAATAAGGGGGCTGCAGTATGGCCCGTCTGCCTGCGCCTGGGTTTAGCCTTCTTCTTGCCCCCCAGCATTGAGACTTGCTGTCTGGGATGTGCCTTAGGGGCTGCTTATTTTTCTTGTCTTTTTTTTTTTTTTTTTTTTTTTTGAGGGCGGAGGGGCTGATCATCCTTTGCTTTTTTATTTTAATACATGCATATGTATGTAATTGTACATGTATATCTATTTATGTACATTTTTTAAAACAGATATGCAGAGGGAGAGGTAGAATCGTAGGATGATTTGAGGTTGGAAAAAGACCTTTAAGATGCTCACGTCCAGCCGCTACAGATGTTTATGGGCGCCTTTCGGGGTGGGGGGCAGAGCCGGGGGCGCTCCCGCAGCCCCTCTTGCTGCGGGTCTGCGCTGGGGAAAGCGGCGCTCCCGGGAAGGAGGGCGGGAGGGAGGAAGGGAGGGAGGGATGGATGCAGGGATGCTGCCAGGCGGAGGGAGGGAGGGGAGGCGCCGGCCGTGCCGCCCGCCGCAGAGGAGGGGGCGTTCAGCAAACACGGGCGGTGTGGGGCTGGCCCCGCGCCCCCCGCCCCGCAGCGGGCGGCGCACCGGGACCCGGCCGCCCTGGCCCCGCGCCGGGCGCCCCGCCACCCGGGAAGTTATTTTAGGATGCAAATTCTATCCAGGCTGGAGAGGCTGCCTTTCCTGAGAAAGTTTTTCTTGAAATAATCCATCCAGACATGCGGCTAATTTAGCAAAAGGCGGCGTATCCCGGTTTCCCTGCAAACCAGGTTTGTCCCGGTTAGAATCAGCCTCCGGCAGCGCGAGGTTGGCTGGCAAGAGTCCCTCTCTCCCTGCTCCTGCGCTCGGGGGCAACGAGATATGCTCGAGCAGGCTGCTGGTTTCGTGTTTTAAATACTCTGGTTTCCATTCCACGGAGTGCTTTTTTGTCTTGGAAGTGAGTCCAGCCCCACCCTGGCAGGCAAGGCACCACTTGGATGCCCCTTGCTCAATGCCCTGTGCCCCTTGTCTGACATCCCGCTCTGTTGTCGAGTTTGGGATTTTTTTTTTCCCAGTGTTTGCTTACAGCAGCGAATGTGGCAAGGGGGCTGGAGAAGGGGACCGATGGCTTCCAGAGCAAACCCTGCGTTGGCACCTGGAGTGGCACTGCCTGGCTGGAGCCTCTGCCTGTGGACTCCTCCCTGGGGGTGCCTGGAGAAGCTCTTTGTCGGGGGGGGGGGGGGGGGGGCGGGGTCCCCATCCCTGGGGGTGTAGGGCTTAACCAAGGGGGTGCTCCCTTCAGGCCCGTTCGCCTTGTGTCTGGGTATAACACTGGCCAAGGGGGAGGTGACAAGCTCTGATAACAACAGTGCTGATTGATACCTCATGTGTTGCCAGCTGCGTGAATGAGAGATAATCCCGGGTTGGTTTTTTTTAACCTTTTCCTCCACCCTTAAAATGGCCGGATGGAGGCGGGTATGGTTGTGTGTGAAGTGTTGTTCCTTCCGAGTTACTGTGCTTATCCCAGTTTTTTTTCCTTGCCTTCTGGTCCTGATTTCCTGCCATTCTTGTTGAAGAAGCTGCCGGCTGTGCTTGTGAGGAAGGGTCTCCTGGGTGGCAGGAAGGATGCTGGGGGCTTTGCACAGCCACCACTTCTCAGCAGGATCAGCTGTTGACCTCAAAGTCATGCAGAAGAGCTGATCTTTTATAAACGAGCATTTTGCTTCCAAGAGGAATTGCCAATCTGTATAATTTCCCCATTATGACTTCAGGTGCCTCGTCCTACCCTTTTGGAGGGTGCTCCCTGTGAGTGGGGGTTGATACTTCCCAGGAGGGGTGCCTGTGAGCTGGGACCCACTGGCTCCCCAAAACAGCTCTCAGTGCTGGACTTTCTGGTCCCCTCACACTGTCTCCTGTGCAGACTGGGAGCCTGGACTTCATTAGAATTAACAATGCTTTCTGTTGGGCTAGCCAGCTGAATGGTGGCTGAATACCAGATCTTGGAGTTTTCAAGCCCTTTTTTGTTGCTCTTTAAACTAGTAGGTGAGGGGAATTTTAGGTTTACCACAAAGGCAGGTTAGCTGCCAACCTGGCACCCCCAGCTGGGGAAGGATTCTGTGGTTAACAGCAAAGTCTGATGATCCTTTTCGCGGCCTGACATTTAAGGACAGAACGTGGTGCTGAGCACCCTTGCTGCAGGCTGGCTGTGTTGGAAACCACCTCTAACCACAGGAAGGTGTGAGACAGGGCACCTGCAGCCCTTTAGTCCTGCCAGCTGGTTATTATGCAAGGCCTGATGGGCTCCCCGTGCTTATTTGCTTATGATTTGCCTTATGTGCAGCTGCTGCTCGGTGCTGTTGATGAAAACAAGCCAGAATCAGAGCCCAAAGTTTGGCAGGCACCATGCTGAGCTGCACAGGAGCTTGTTCTAGTGCCCAAGAGGAAGAAGGAAGCAATTCTCACCTTAGTAACTCTGATAACTTTTTTATATAGCCCCGCTCTCCTGCTGGAGTGTAAATAAACTGACACCCCTCTGGCTTCCTCCCCCTGCATTCCCCTGGCAGCAAGGGGGAATTTCACGAAGTTGCTATGTTGAAAAAGGAAAAGGTGACCCTGCTGCCAGTTCCTTGTTCATTGTACCTGAGATGTTTCAGTTTTATTTGATTTTTTTGGGGTTGCTTTTCCTTTGAGCGTGCATTCTTGAGAAGAAGATGCCAAGATTGTGCTTGCTTCAGGGTGGCTCTCGAGGCAGCAGCAGCTGCTGCATGGACCACGTGAACAAACATGTCCCAGGAGAGAGGGGTCCCCACGTGTGTCACAGGGCACCCACCTACTGAAGTGGTGGAGGAGGCCATGGTCAGCACCTGCGGGCTTCACCTGGTTAGCGAAACACAGGGCTGGAAAGACAAAAGTTTTTCTGTGCTGCCAAGTTGTCCTGAAACCTTGGGGTGGCTGATGGTGGGTGGACACTGCCCTGTGAGAGGGAGCAGTAGCTGTTACTGGGCAGTTTGGCTGGCGTGGTGGGCAGCCTGAGCAGGGGGCTGCTTCTCCATCCCATCCCTAGAACTGGGCTGGCCGGACTCGGACTGCTCTCCTGAATTTCCCAAGCCCAATAGCAGAGTTCAGTGTGTGGGGCTGAACTGACCACTGCTGCAAAGGGTCCCTGGGGAGGCTGGAGAAAACCAGCAAGCTATTTTAAAATATAATTAAACATAACCAAGGAGGAATTGACTTGCTTGGAGAAGGATCGCTCAAGCTTATTAGCTAATACAGCCCATGGCAGCCTTCCAGGTCGAGAGCACTGCTGGCTACCCTAGCAGAGAGGTGTCTAATTAAAAGGAAGAGCTTGCTCCTAATGCCATTTTCCAGGCACTGTCTAACTCTTCTGTGTGTTGAGGGGATGCTATACAGCCTGGATGCAAAGGGAAGGAAGGTCAAGAACAGAGGGAATGTGGAAATGAGTGTCTCAACAGGGGTGATAGAAAGGGAAGAGGTAGAGGAGCTGCATATTTTCTTGTGCAACACCAGAAGATCTGTTAACTGTAGCCTGGAGTCTGCAAAGGCTGCTCAGAGACACTTGGTGTTGGTGATGGGAGGTGACAGTGTGGGGAGGTGGCAGCTCTCTGTGGCAGTTGTCCCATGGTAATCCTTTTGCTGGGTGACACATGACCCTCGCATGTGGTGGGGAGGGTGGCTGTATACCACTGCTTTAAATGAGGAATGGAAGATCTCAGGGTTCCTGTAGCTCTGAAACACGTGTTTGAAATAACTGTGGACTAACAAAGCAGCTTGGATCTTGTTGTGGGTGCAGGTGTGGGCTGAGCACGCTCCAGTGCCACTGGTGGCAGTGCCTGGCTGGTCAGGCTGCTGGTCTCCCTGGGAATTGCAGAGAGCCTGGTGAGCAGCAAGGGCCTCATGCTGGTTTAGCATCTTCTTCTACAGGTTTTGTTTGGAATCACGGGACAATGTACAGGGAAGTATATTCCTGTATGTGTTTGACCCTGCAGCTGCTTAATACCTGTCTTTGCAGGGCAAAGGAGAGGTTTCCTTAGCAGGCACAGTACCTACACTCAAGTTTTGTTGCTGATGTCTCTCTGGGATGTTCTAGGGCCCTCTGTCAAGTGAGCACAGCCTTTCCATCACCTACAAAACCTCTTCTGAAGTTTCTGTGTGCAGAATGCTGCCCTGTGGGGGTACCCGATTGCACTTAATGGGCTGGGCTGCAGCTGAAAGGAGGCAGCACTGCTGGCTGGAATGGGGATTGCTCTGCTTCCTTCACGTTATTCTGCTATCAGCCACTGTAATACTTATCTTCTGCAAGAGCATTAACAGTGAGAAACCCTTTGATCCCCCACTGTGCAAGTGCCTTTCACGGTGCTATTAAGAAGGGAAAGCAGTTGTATCACCATTGTAGTTAAATGCTTATGTATGGGGCCAAATTAATTTTAAAGCAGTATCTCAAATTGTTTTCCTCTCTGCTGAGGGCAGTTAGACCCTGGGAAGTGCTGCTTCTGTCTGCAGCAGGGGTCAGGCTGGGGCAGGCTGGCAGTGGCCTTTGGGCACGGTGCTCCCCATCGTAGGACCCCGCTCCTGGATTTTGTTGCTGGATTCCCATTCTCCTGCCATCCATCAAGCTTTATTTGGCCTCTGGCATGCTGCTCCTCTGGGAGTGTTCCTCTGGAGCATGTTTTGAAAAGCTCTGCAGTGTTGTAGGGCTGGTAACTATAGGCACCAGTGGAGAATTTCGCTCCGGCTGGCAGCTCTATTAATAGCCGCAGCTGGAAGGTGTGCTGCTGGGAGCAGGGCTGCAGGCTGCTCTCCTCCTCCTGCCTGCAGGCCATGCTGCTCTTCCCACATGCCTTTCCTGCAGTTCCTGGGCAGGCCTTGCCTGCAAACTTTCAGCATGAGCTTTAGTGGCCGTGGAGCACCATGGCTGTGGAAGGCAGCAGAAAGCCCTTGCCTGTGCTGTCACAGAGCCCTATCTGCCCCTGCTGCCTGTGAGTGCCTGTGCCCAGATAACCTTCTGGCTTGTGTGTCTCTCCAACTACAACTCTCTGTCTTACTGAAGTCCCTTCCCCTGCTTACATGCTCCCAAGGGACTCCAAGGCATCCCAGAGTCCACCCCACCATGCAGCCCAGCAGTGATCTCTGGCACATCTCACCTTAAGATTTCAGCTGGCTCTTCGGTGTGAAGACTTGACATTGCAATATGGAGATGGTCTCAGCATTGAACCCAAGTTCCCAGGTTCCTGGGCCACCATTCAGCTGTCAGCCCTTTGCTGCACCCCACGCCCTTTCTGCAGTTCCATGAGGTGCAGCTCAAAAAAAAAATCTATTCTTCTGCCTTCCAGGAGGCGAGGTGCAGGCTGTGGGAAGGTGTGGTGCTGCTCGGGCGCATTCCATGTGTCCCTCTCTTTCCTGACTCAGTCCTCAGGCTGGTGGTGCCGGACTTGTAATGTGCTAGCATGGATCTTGCAAGGGCTGGTACCGCCCTTCCAAAGGTAGTTTCCATCAAGTTATGAGTCTCTATCTCCTTGCTTTTTCTCTACTCGTGCTGTTTCACCTAGAGACCCACAAATTACCTGGGAGTAAAGCATTCAACCCCAAATTAGCAGTTTGTTCTTGGCCATATGAGGAGCTTCTTGCATGAGAAGATATTTCAGCCTTGGCAAGCCACTCTACTTCTCGGCATCCTGTTTCCCCACACCTAAAAGGAGGGGCATTCATTGTCCCTCCATCTCAGCTGCTTTGCAGGTAGTGTTGGAGAGGAGCCATGGGGAGCCCTGGTTGGGCTTCTCAGGTGGGGTCTGGGTGCAGCCCTCACGAAGGGCTCTGCTTCTAGGGGGTGTAAGGGAAACTGCAAACCTCTGTGGCATGAGAACCTGTTAACAATCTCCAGTCATCTGCCTTAATTGTAAACCAGCTAAAATTCATTAAGCTTTCTTGGCAGCACCCTGCTTCTTGTTAGTAGCTGTGGTATTTCCCAGGCATCGTGGTGTGAGTTCTGCCAGCAGCGTTTTTCCAGCAAGGCGGGAGCCTCTCGCAGCCCTTGGGCTCTCACAGGTTGGGAAGCAGAACCTGGAGCCAGGACCAGCCGTGGCTGTGGGAAGTGGCACTGCTAAAATACAGCATCATGAAACTGCTGGCACCTCCACAGGATGTCTGTCTGCTTTGCTTTGGCATGCCTGGCAAGCTGCCCTATAGCCAGAACTTCGTTCTTCTCCTCCCTTCCAGGAAATCTGTTTCAGAGAAGGGTGGAGGGAAGGGAGCAGGAGGAAAAAGGCTGGGGGCAGCGGAAGGGACCGGGGAGGTGATGCACATCCTGGCATATGTGAGTTTTAGGGAGCAACAGGTTAAGGTGGGGGCAGCTAAGAAGTGGGGTACACCACATTAAAAGGGGAATGGGGTCATTCCTGGCACCCCTAATTCATTAAAATTTCTTGTAGAGAGGAATGACTAAGCTGTGAAAAAGGGGCTTGTTCCCTTGCCCCACAGCTGGATCTGGAAATTTTAGGGTGAACAGCATGTCCACTGGTGAGGCTCAGTCCAGGAAGGAGCCTCACCCATGTGCACTGTGGATTGGGCACAAACCAGGACTGCACATGTGCTTTCATCATGGTGCTCATCTGGTGATACCTCCTCACATGGGCTACCATGCCATCACCCCCTGGGGACACAGGGCATGCCTTTTCCTGCCTCTAGGCAGCATTCCATGGGGACTTTCCCTCCCCCGTGTGTCAACCAGGAACAGCATTCCTGAAGAAGCAAGCCTTAGGCAGGGAGGATCCAGCTGGAAAAGTCTAGCTGTCTGTGGAAGAAGCAATAAATCTCTGGAAGCTGGAAAATAGCGGTAAAGAGGAAATGTCGGAGCCTGCAGCACCACCTCTGCTGTGCTGGGAAGCTGCTCAGGGCGGGAGCTCTGGGGCCAGCCCCATCCTGGAGAGCACCACTGATGTGCCTTCCATGAGTGCCGTGGTGCTGGCAGCACAACAGCAGGTCGGCTTTTGGAAAGCAGGTCAAAGTCCGACATACTGCTGGCATTGCTGAAGTTGCAGCTTTTAGATTATTGCCATCCCAAAAATTTAAATGGAGAGCTGTGCTGGGCACTCAGACCATATCATGACAGGTGATGGCCCCAGCCTCTGCAACACTGCTGTCTGACAAGCTGGGAGCAGAAAGATCAGTGGGATAACCTGGGTGAGATTACAGATAGCCTCAGCAGAGAAAAACCCTGATGTGTATGAGGATGTGCAGCCCAGAGCGTGACTCTGCCATCAGTGGTTGGAGCTCTTCTCATGTTGGCAAACAGAAATTGTAGGATGGAAGGGGGAGAAAACATCAAGCTTTTATCTGGAACAAATTGTTCTATTAAAACTGAGATTATCCCAAACAAGGTACAGTGGAAGGCAGAGTTACCGTGGCAAGCTGACAATGTTTTCTCCGTCTTGTTTTCTTTGCTTCGGGAAGAAAGAGCCTTAATTCCGTTTTGGGCTTCTTGGAGGTGGGAGGATGTATGGTTCTCATGGAAAAAGTTACTCATCGTAGCCCAAACGCTGTTTTCATTAGTAAGTGTATGTCATTTTCTCTTAAGAAATACAGCTGCTATTGGATTAAAGCTTCCATTCAGAGGTCTTCCATGCTCTATTAAAAATGCAAATGGAGTCAGGCGGTGCGGGACGGATGTGTGATGTTCCTGGGGCGCATTCAGGATGAAACCAGGAACATCTGGAGTTGGTTCAGCTGGCTGTCTCAGGCAGACCTCACTGCTGGGGTGGGTTTGATGCCGTAGAAGAGGCTCCACCCCTCTACCTGGTGTTCCCAAATGATTAAAACTGTCTTGAAGATCACTTGCTGCCTACTTTTGAGTTCTGTCAGGCATTTTAAGGCAGATTTGGTTGGAAAGGAGCTGCTGGTGTCACCCCAACCTCTCCATGGGTGGCAGGGCAGGGCGTGCTGGGGTGGCACTGCTGAGTGTGGAGTGCAGCATGTCAGGGCAGAGCAATATGTCTTTCCAGGGAAAAAAACCAAAAATGCTGTAGCATTTTTCTTTACCTCTTTCAGCCAGAGAAATCCAAACCTTCCTTGGGATGTCTTCTCTCCTAGCAGCTACCAAGAGAGCTTTACTTTGAGTGGCATGGATTAATTAGGGGGCATATTCTTTCCTCTGAGAGTAAAAAACTCAAACTTTGTTATGCCCTCAGACAATGAATGAGCCACTCCAGGCTGGATTTGAGTAACTTTGTGCAAAGCCACAACCTGCCTTATTTGGAGCTGGACTTGAGCACAGACTGGCTTTCGTGACTTTTCTCCATAGCCAGTGTTTGGAGAACCTCAGGCTGGCCTCAGTGCAGGAGGGATGAGGGATTGTGCCAGCAGGGAAGTTGCATTGGTTGTTGTGGGAGAAGCCTTAAAAGCCTATTATTTTGGCAGACTGGGGAAAAGCAAAGATTTCCTTTCTTCTCCAGGAGCTGGTGGGGATTTTCTCCCTCTGATAGTGGAAAAGCCCCGAGAGCAGTTTGCCATGTGAGTTTGGAAATGGTGTGAGTTTGCCCCAGCCTGAGTGGCATTTCTGGAAAAATCCTGTGGCTAGGATTTGGAGAAATGAGCAAGAAGGAAACCACCAGCTGAGCTCCCAGGGGGGAAAACCAGGCTCCCATCGACAGCCTGTCTTGCAGATCCCAGTCCTCCTGTGTTCCTTGTTGTGCTTGCACAGCTGAAGACTTTACACCTTTCCTAAAAAAACCCTGCTCTTTTTTTCTTTTTCTTTTTCTTTTTTTTTTTAATCTGACTTTCATGGTGCCTATCATGCCTGTAGCTGACCTGTTTCAGACTCTTTTAGAAGTAGCATGTTTCCACTTCCATACCCTTTGGTAGTTTTCTTCCCTTTTTTAAGATGAATGGCTTCAAGGATTTTGGACACTCAAAATTAAATTGGCATTTGAACAGGTGATTTCAGCATTTCACAGCAGTGATATTGCAATACTTAAGGGTTTGGGTTTTTTCCCAGATGTTTGTATTTTTTCCCTTCTTGGTTATACTTTTAAATGGAAGGGGGATGTCCCAGAGAGTCCTGCTGGAAAAGCTCTCCCTTGAGTTCCTCTCTGTGACACCTTCCCTGCTGTAGTGCCCATGGCCATTCCCAACCCCGCCCTGAAAGAGAAAACAGTGAGGAAGTCAGTCAAAGACCTTCCCATTGTTTGTACATAAATATCCCAGTGGCTGAGTTGATGTCCCATGTGCAGCAGGTCTCCTCCCACATCTGGAGTGTGTTTTTGTCCTTTTCCTGGTCAGTCCTGCGTGTTGCTGTGCACACGTGGGTGTGGGTGCTTGGTCTTTACAGTGTTTCACAGCATGGCAAGGCAGCAGTCTTGGCCTGGAGGCCCCCAAAAATGATGTGGTGGTGCTTTGGCCTGACCCCAGGCTTTGCTCCACTTCAATTCCTGTATTAGGGCATTAAGGAAAGCTCTGTGTGCCTGAGGAACACTAGGTGTGTTCGACTGGAAGCCTGACCCTGGATGGGAAGTAGTGTGCATGCACAATTTGGGGGCAGAGGGGAAAAATGGCAGCTCCCCCACTTTCTGTTTATACCTCACAGAGAAACGAAATGGGATGATAACAGCCCAGTTATCAGCTGGGGCTGATTGTAACTTCTGTGGAAAAGCTCTCCTAAAATCCTTTGTAGCACATCTCCTCCTGCTTGCTTCCATTGAAAATAATAATAAAGCATAATAAAATACCTCTTGGGAAAGAAATCTCCTGCAGGAACTGGAAAGGGCTTTGCACATCCCCAGAATGAGGGGGTCTTCTCATAAAGCAGGGAAGATCATATGGCTCATGATCTGTGGGGCACAAAGCATGTTGCAGGGGTGATGGTTAGAGAGGACATTCTTGTGTGTTTGTGGGAAGATAAAAAGCAAAAAACTGAAAACTGTCTGAAAACTGCCAGTCTGGGTCTGATGTGGCTGGAGCAGTGCATAACCCTTGCTTCCCTCTGTTTTCTCCCCAGCTGGCAGGAGGCATCATCCTGGGAGTGGCCCTGTGGCTCCGCCATGACTCGCAGACAACGAATATCCTGTACCTGCAGCTGGGGGACAAGCAGGCCCCCAACACCTTCTACGTTGGTGAGTAGCTCTGGGGGTGCTGCCATTGCTGCATGGCAGTGTGCCCCAGGGTAGGCTGCAGCGTGCCCAAAAGCAGGCCAGAAAGCTCCAGGTGAGCAACGAGGAGGTCACAATAAAAATGCCTCCCGCTGCCCTTGTACTCTCCAAAATATCCCCTGCTGTGCCAGCCAGAGCCTTTGATAAATGTTGGCTGTGGCCCAAGAGCAGAGTCCAAATCCACATCAGCTCTAAATGCAAGAGGACGTGTTGCGGTGCCGTGGGTTTTCTCCAGAGCACGTTTGGGAAGAGGGGGAACTTCTTGGAAGTGTGTCTTGTTTCCCGTCCAAAGGGACGTAAAAGCAGCAGAGTGGCTGGCAATGGAAGCGGGCCTTGGGGAGCCTGTGACTCATGTTCTCCAGGAGGGGCAGGTGGAGCCTCTGTGCACTACGGTTGAGCTGAGCATGATTTTTGTTAATTTGACAGCGTGCTGGAAGCTGAAACCCCCTGTTTTTCCCCTGTTCTCCAATGATCCCTCACAGACGAGGGGGAGAGGCTTGCAGGAGGGGCTGGCTGCCAGTCAGGAGCTGGCTTGGAGCATCGTCTGATCCCATGTCCTGTTCTCACCTGTAGCTAAAATTACTTTCTGGAAAGGGTTTTCCTTCTCATTTCCCGGCTTGCCCATGGAACAGCATGCCTGAGCCCTCTCCCTGGCTGTCCCTGGTTACAGAAGATGCTCCTGCTGTAAATAGCTGTGGGTTTTTCTCTCTTGCTGTCTCTCTTCTCCTGCCTGACACCCAGAGGTCAATTTGCAGCATTTCCCCTTTGTAGATCTCATCTTTAAAAACCTAAAAGGGAGCTCACAAGAAGTTAAACTCTCTCCTTTCAAGGAACCAGTCCAAACATCTCCTTCTTTTTGGGGGCTAACAACTGATACTTCCCCAGTTAACACTTTCTCTCCAAACCTGGGGGGCTTGGTGCATGGGGCAGAGTCCCTCCCTCCTGCCTGTTGAGCATCTTTTCCTCTTCCACCTTTATTTTGTCTGTGTCCTCAGCCTTTGCTGTTTAGAAGGCATTGGGGAAGGACTGTGGGTCCCACCACCACGCTGACTTTCCAACACCCGTGAGCAGCCCATGATTTGAGGCTGGCTGTCTTTTTAAAGTTATATTCAGCAACAGATTGGCCTGGATTCCTTCTGGCAGCTGTAATTTCCATGCAGTAATAACAGCAGAGCATTGCTTTCAGTTGCTGCCTTTCCCAGCCAGACCTCTGGAGTCTGAAGACTGGGATTTCTTTTTGCTTCCCCCCCACCCCTGCTCCCTCCCATTTTTCCTCTCTCTTACAACTGATACTCCCTCCTTTTTCTTCTCTGGCATGCAGTATACACATGCACACAATGTTCCTGCTTTTGGGAACGGGAATCTCTTTGGGCTTGGCCTCCAGAGCTCTGTTGTTCTGGTTTTTTTTCCTTTGCAAATACCACTTTTTGGTGTCTGGCACAGAGCGCTGGTCCCGGGATTTGTCAGGAGGCTTTTAAAGGCCAGCCAGGCTTTGCTGCAGGACGGGGGGGAAGCAATAAACACTGTCAGAGGAGGAACATTTCCATCATAGGGTGTGTACTGAGTGAGAAGGGAAGTAGGAAAGCAGGGATTTGGTGTCTCCTGGTTTCTTTGTGTGTCCTTTCCCCTAGCCCAAAGCTGGAGCTCTTTGTTAAAGGCTGTTTTTCCAGGGTGCCTGTGTGTTATGGGAGAGGGAAAAAAAATGGATTTGAGGGCAACGGGGAAGTGGTAGAAAGAAGCTGTGGGGAACAACAAAGCTACAGAGTACCAGGCATGATACTTCAGGCTGCAGCAGGAGCCAGGAGAGGAGCAGTCCCTGCCCTCAGCTCCCAGACCTGACCATCACAGCAGCCACCCCTGCAGCCCCCCGGACACAGGCAGCTGTTCCCTGCTGGCCTTTCCAGCCCCAGGGAAGGGGTTCCTGTGGGCTGGGGCTTCCCACAAGCACCATTCCCCCTCCCCAGCAGCTTGGCAGTGCCTGCACAAGTTGTCTTGTGGGCTGGCCTGGGAGGTTATTAAACAGGCCCTTGTTCATGGGCTTTTCCTCAGCACGGCGTGCAAACCATCTGATCCCCTAACCACTTGTTGCAGTCTTGGCTTTTGACACTTCCATTTTGGCTCTGGGTCCAGTGCTCCAGCAAATGCTTTAACTGCTTCAGCACTGTAAAGACCACGCAGTACCAGGGATGGGGATAGCTGGAGCACCTTAGTTCCATGCTTTCCTAGCTATAAAGGAAAATACTTCTTCATCTGAGTTTGGCTTATGGTCTGATAGGCATTTATTTGCTTTGTTTGAAGCTCAGAAATCAAAATCCTTCCTGCTCTTGGATAACACTGTGTCTGGAATGCTTTGTTTGTCTGGAGGCTGGGAAGATGTTGGTCACAAGGCCAAAAACATCCTCCAGGATAGCTAGAGGCATTGATAAGTTGCTAACAACTGGCTAACCACTTCTCAGATATTTACTGATCCTACACATAAAGAACCGTTGAAAAAAACCCAAGCAAATAACAAAACTGTGATTCAGGGTGTTATGAGAGCCTGTAGAAGGCTGAGCTGGTCTCTCTTTGCAGATACCAGTGCAAATTGGAACAGTTCTGATCTCTCCAGAATAAGTTAGTGCTGTGGTGTCACTGCTTTTAAGAGCACCTGGGGATCTTGAAAAAGCAAGTGACCCTGGACTTACTATTTTTGCCATTTCTTGGTGGGATGACAGTGGGATGAAAAAGCCAGGTTCCCCATCCTTCAAAGATTTGGTTATGTGGTCAGTGGAGATGGCTATTGTGGATGAAATGCTTTGAGCAGGGCAGGAACAAAAACCTCAGCTCTTGTTTGCCTTAAATCCCCACCCCAGGATTTCACACCTGGCCCTTGCTGGGCTGCATCACTGGGTGCTGGAGCATCACTGGGTGCTGGTCCCTGCCACTGCCCTTCCTGTGCTCTCCCCAGGCTGCCTGGCAAGGAACGGAGCACAGCAGCCGGATGGTCTCGGCTTCGCGCTCTCCTGCCAGATCCAAAATAGGAAATGTGCCTCCAGCTGCTCGCAGCAAGTGACAGGGCAGCACGACCTGTGGCTCTGATTAGCTCGGCCCTGGGAGTGGGGCCAGCCAGGATGGAGAGTGCAAAAGCCTTCTGAGCTGGGGTACAGTTTTCCATGTAGCTTTTGGGGTGAGGAAGGAGTTTGCTTTGACTGTGTCAGGGTTTTGTGTGTTTTATTAGTAAATCCTCTGCTGGGCAGTGTCTCTTCCCTGGAGCATGGTGGCACAGGGGAGGACAGGCCAGTCATACAGTGGTGGGGTAAACTTGGCCACTGAGGCTGCTGCCACTGCTGCCTCTCCCTGTCATCCTGGTGGGTGTCACTGTCCCATCTGAAAGGCAAGAGGGAGTTTTTTTGGTGGAGGAGTTCCCTAGGTAATGTTTATCTGCCTCCCAAGCCAGTCAGGCAGCAAAGCCTGAGGGAGGCAGGTGGGGGGACAGCTGAGGGCAGCGATGGCTTGGGGCTAAGGTGGTGAATGTGCCTGTGAGTTTTGGAAGAGATATCGGCTAATGGGAACACAGACTTCCTTAAGAGGTGAATCAGACTGTCTTCACCATCCTCCTCAGAACAAATACAGCCCAGGATAATGATTTCTGCCCTGGAAACAAGTTCAAGCTGCTTTCCATGCAGACTGGTCTAGAATAAATGGGCCAGAAAGCACAGTGAGGCTTTGAAGTCCTCCTTACAAATGACTACATATCTGAGCTGAACTGCAGCTGCTCACAAGCTTTCATGGGTGTCTTCAGGATTTTGGACGTCCTCTCATCAGATTTTGCTGGGCTCAGGGAAATCTGCCCCTTGCAGAGAGGAGGGACTGCTAAGTGGCAGTGCATAGGGTAGGGATGGGGGCATCTCTCTGAGCTCTCCCCGGGTTTGCCCATTGTCCTTACAGCACATGAGGATGCCTTGGCCACTCTTGCCATGGCTCCCAGATGTGACCAGCAGTGCAGAGCATGCCTATCACCCAGACAGACCTGTGTTGGCTAAGTGGTTGTGGAGGAGCTATTCCTTCTATCCATAACTTAATTAGCCTTTTTAGCTAATTTAGCTTAATTAGCCTTTTCAGGACTGCCTTGGATGAGAAGCAGTGATTTCTGGGAGGTTTTCATTGCAGGGGGCGCTCAGTGGAGCTCCAGTGTGTTTGCAGAGGTTCTAGAGGTTAGCAGCCCTACAATGGCTGTGGGCCCACCATGAGCAGTGAGGAGGTCTTGGTTTCTGTTCCCACTCCCATCCTTGTCCCATCCCTCTGGAGATGTTAGGCATCTTCTAGAGATGGTGCCAAGTTCCATACATCGTGGGGTTAGACTCAACAGCACATCTTTAGCTAGGCTTGTGAAAGGCCAGAGAAGAGCCTGAGGCTCCTGGTCTGTAGGTTCTGTAATAAACCAGTCAAAAACCACCTTCAGTCTTGGCATGAGGCACTGCAGGGATCCCTGTGGATACACAGAGCTGGTTCAGGACTGCTTTCCTCTCTCACCCATTTGTGCTCTACTTTGTCAAGGCCCCCTGTGTTGCAGATTTTCCACCAGACACATGAGCTGTGGTCAGGTTTGCGTGCTTGGCAGTGGAAACCAAGGTTTGCATTTGGCCTTGAACCACACCGAGCAAAATGGATTATTTAAAAAATAATATCTGTGGATTTTTATAAATAGAAGTACATGCATTTTTCTGTCTTGGAAATAAACTTACTTACAGTTAAGGACAACAATTTAATTATTTAGTCCCTTAAAGGGAAAAAAAAACCAAAAGCTGAGTTTTACTTGTTCTAGATTTTCCTCTAATCACGGACAGATCAACTCCTTCAATAATACTGGAATTCTTTTTAAAAAAGCAGTTTTAAGGCAAAATACTTTTGTTGTACTTTCCTTTCTGCCTTAAACCATGTATCTGACAGTACAGGGGATTTTTTTAAAAATTCTTATCACAGAATTCAGTTTCCATTAAGAAAGCAACATGTTATTTCATTTATTGCATTTCCATTTAATTGTAATTCGTTCTACCTTGGTCATGACCAACTCCTGTGCTTCATTTACTCTGCAGACTAAAACTGGTTATGTCTTTAAAAATACATGGGTACCATCAGGTTATTTTGGGTTCAAATCTTTCCAACTACAACTAATGTAGTTGTTCTTTTCCTTTGCCCCTTCCTGTTGGCTTTGCTGCCCCGGACCTGTGCCAGAGGTGGCTCCTTGCTCTTCAGAGCTGTTTAAACCTGTAGCTTGGACAGTTTTCCTTAGAAAACCTGCACTGAAGGAATCCTCCAGTGGGATTTGTGCTTTTTTTGTGGGTGGGATCCCAGGGCACATAGAAATGCCCAGAAATGCTGCAGGCAGCCGAGGATGGGCCAACATATTCCAGCCTGGCTCACCTGTGCTGTGCCACCCTTGTCCATCCCAGTCCTAGAGATGTGCCATGGACTTCTCCCAGCTTTTGCAGGTATGCTGAAGTTACAAAACTTGAGTCTCCTTCCAGTGTTTCCTGGGTAGGCAAAGGAGAAGAAACCTGATTGTGGCATCTGTGTGGAGTGGATTTGGGTAGAAGTGTGTGCATGTGAGGGTGTTCTTTGGGGCTTTCCCCACCACCCCTTTGCTTTTTTTGACAGGGGGGTGCTCATGGCTTCTTCTTGCCTTGTTCTTGCAGATGAGGGCAGCATGTCCAGGCTTTCATCTCCCTGTGAGAGCTCTCCATGCTTTGTGACCCTGTTGCTCCATCTGGAAGTCATTAGCAGCTACAGAGCAGCAATGTTTTCCTTGGGAAAGGGGGTGGAGAGGAATGGAGGGGCTTCCCACTTGTCATCTTCCAGCAAACCCTCTCTTTTTCCAGCCCCCCTCTCTCTCACCCCACTTTGAAGAAAGCACTGCCAGCTCTGCTGGGCCAATTCCACCAGGCAACTGGACAAAAATGTCTGGGAGACCCTGCTTTGCTGGCTGGCTCACACAGCCATCTTTTTCCCAACCCTGCCCTGGAGGGACTTTCCACTGTGCCTGTATCTTGCCCCTGAGCTGCCAGGAGGAACATCGTGGTCATTTCTTTGGCTGCTGTGAAGGGTGTTCTTCCACCACGGGGGGTGTGGGGTAGGAGGGAGTCTCCCTGCCACTGTCTAATGGCTCCACCCTTCCCTGCAGCAGCAGTGGTGACAAGCCCAGTGGAGTTCAGCATCTCCAGGCCAGGAGCAACAGCAGGGTGGCACTGAAGCCTCCCTCCTTTCCTCAGAGGCTTGCAAAACTCTTGGATGTGCAGAGTCTCCCCGCAGGAGCCTGTTGGGAGAACAAACATCTCTCTTTTGTCTGTTCTCAGCCCCTTTTTAAAGCCCATCCCATGGGGAGGGCAGGCACAGCTTGGAGAGCTGCCTGGCCTTCCCAGGAAGCATGGTGTCATGCTGGGGGGGGGTTTCTTATTTGATTTCTTTTTTGTCTTTTGGAAATACTGCCAAGGTGACCTGGAGGCAGTGGCTGGCTTCCATTTAGCCAAATGAGTTAAGGATGCTGGGAAGGGATTTAAAGGAGGGGAGAAGTAGGGTGCTGTCCAAGAATGCCCATGCCTGGAGCTGCACAGCTTCTCTGATGGCCATGGTGGGGCATGGGAGGAGAGCTAGCCAGGGCTGGCCTGCTCCCTGCTTGTTTTAGAGGGACACTCTGGTGCTTGTTCCTTCTTTTATTTGTTTTTTCATCGTGTCCTTTTTTAAAGACTGTTTATTTCTTCCTGTTTTCTTTATTTCTCAGCAGGGACAGAACATGGGTTTTACAACCCTGCAGGCACCAGCTATGCTGCTTTAATGCCAAAGCAAGTACTGACACTGAATACTGCCTTTTTTGTTCCCTTCCCTGCTCCCAGAACTGAGCATCCTGCTTCCTACCTGGCCTGCAGGTAGAGGGCCCTCCATGGAGGCATCATCTGCCTGAGCTGGGAGCTAAGCTGGCCTCTTAGCTGCTTTTTTTCCTCTTTCCCACCTAGCATCAAACCAAGAGAAGTGCTCAGTTGCTATCAGTTTCCTGACTCTGATGTCTGGGGGCTTTCCTAAAGCTTTACAAGATCCCTGCAGCCCAAAGCAGCACTGGTTGTACTAGGGAAAGAGGGATGGCGTTTGGTCCACTGCTGCTGCTTTTTCTGATCATCATGTCCCCATCATGGTGCTCTCGAGGGAGGAGATCCTATCACGGCTCCTGTGCTCCTGCTTTGAATTCAGATGAGGAGGTGAATCTGAGAGTGGATGGTCTCTCTCCTAAAGCTTTCTGCTCAAAGGCTCCATCTCAAAAGGAGATGGAGGACTCCAGGCAGTATTGACACCCCTCCTCTGACTTCTCCAACTCCCAGATACATGTCCTGAGGCTCACAGCTTGCTTTGGTGTGGGGCTGGTTATGTGTGGCAGTTGTAGCAATCTTTCTTGCTGCTGCCTTATCAGAGAACTGTGCCATAGTGTTAGAAATCACAGTGTAGTGCTGCTCAAGGATGTGGAGGTGCCTTGGTACCATGAACACCTGTACATGATTTGCTCACTGTACCTGTGGCTGCAGCTCCAGCTGTTCTCTTTTGTACTGCTGCTGAGTGAGGGGGCAGCATGGCTGTAGGCACTGCAGATTGCAGTTTATACCTCTCTCATTTTACTTTTTGTTTACAGCAAACAGCACTGCTTGTTGCAAAACCCCAGAGAAAGCTGCAGTATAAATGAGCTGGGACGTGGCATGTGAAAGGCAGATGGAGCCTTGCTCATGCCAAATTGTGCCGGTTTGGGTGGAGCCCTGAAGGAGCAAATAACCATTTTAGTCAAGAGTTCCTCACCCAGGAGAGGATTTAGGGGTTAACCAGTCTCTGATGCTTACACAGAGGAGGGGGAGGCTTGTGAGGAGTCTCCTCTGACTGAGGAGGATAATGTGCCATTCCAGGATGGGATGACAGGTGCCTTGCTCACAGAGACAGAGCCCAAAACCACAGTAGGCGTCATTGTCCCTGTGTGCCAGGAATGAAAGCTAAGATGTGTCAGGCTGCTTTCTGGGAAAAGGGCTTGGTCGTTCCAGTCTGCACCGTGATTGCTGTGAAATGGTCCCCCAGCTGCCTGGCACCCCGTCTGAAAGTGGAGACACCCCCACCAGCCCCATTCCTTGAGGGGAAGGATGGGTGTGGGAAAACAAACACCATCCAAAGCATGTGGTTGGGCACTTGGATTGCCTTCCTTTGCTTTCTCAGCCTTCAGCATGGCTTTTCTGTGGTGAAACACCGCTGGCATTCCTCATTGCACATGCTATTTTTGCAGTAAATACTTTGTGCTTGTTTTTAAATAAACTCCAGCTCAGAGTCTTGCTCTGCTGCCTCCCGGGAGAGGCTGTCGTGTTCTGGCCCTCGGTAACAAAAGGCAACTCCATAACAGCCTCTTGTTTGTGCCTGGGAATGAAGCTGGCCTTTATTCCAAAAACCTTCCAGGGGGTTTTTTGTGGTTTGCCGAGCTCTGGCCAGTCACTGCTGCCCTCTCCCCTGCCTGGCTGCGCGTTCCTGCTGCTTCCACCGCACCGGTCGCATCCGCTGGGCTCCGGTCAGGAAGCTGCACGTGGTGCACATCTTCTTCCCTCCCCTCCCCTCCTTTCCTTCTTGCTGTTTCCTCACTTGATAGCGGTGCTGGCTCTGATGAGGAGCTGGTGAAGTGAGAATAGGGAGAGAAGTGGGAAGCCAGGATGTCACTTGACAGTCCAAGGTCTGCACAGCCTGCCTGGGGTGGGAGTTCAGCAGGTCAGGATTGGTTTTGTTTTTTTTAAGCTGCCAGAAATCCCAGCAAGAAGCAAGTACAGAGGTCACTGGAAAACTTCTCTAAAACAGCAAATGTCTGTGTTTTCTCTTAGTCTCCTCCATCAGTTGAGGGTCTCACTGGGCTTTTATTTCCTAGTTTTCAGAGCAAAAGTTTCCTGGCCACTTGTGAGTCCTGTGTTTTCCCAATGATCTCAATATCAGAATAACATCTTTTACAGTAAGTGCAATCATTCACTGGAAAAGCCTCCCCAGGGACACGATAGAGTCCCTATCATTGGATGTTTTCAAGATATAATTGGGCAGAGTTCTGCATGGTCTCTCCTAAGGTTCCCAGTCTCACGAAAGGTTGGACCAGGTGATCACTTGAGGTCCCTTCCACCTGGGCTGCTCTGTGACTGTGATCTGGCAATATTTTTTCAGCCCAGAAGGTGCATTCAGTGTTTATTTAGAAAAAAATTAGAACAAAACCTTCTATCTGTGGTGACCTTGTTGTTGGGGTCCCAGCATCATGCTGCTTGGTCTTCAAATGTGCTGCATCTGCTTGTTACCTGTATACTGGAGTGGCTAGCATGAATAGTGACTCATCAGACGTGGAAATGACTTGCCCTTAGCACAGCTTTGTCCTCCCTCTACTGTCCTAATGGGAGAAGTCAGAAACTGCTGCACTCAGGGATGAGGAAAGTTAATTTTCTGACTTGTGATAAAGACTCGTCAGTTGAACTGCCCAGCGCTTAAAATAGAAAAATCTGCCATGGTTTGGGTTGAAAACCCAAGGCAGCAGCTTCACTGGTACAAGCTGGAGTGGTGAGGGCTGGTTCTTGGGCATTAGCAGCTTCTGGTGACAGTGAGCAGACCGTTTTTGGGACACCACTGCTGGTACGTTGTTCTTTGTGAGACAGCAGTTATGCAGTGTCTGACAGCCTCCATCAGTCTCTCTGGGGCTTGGCAGGTGTCCAGCAGACCGCCTTCTTTGTACAGGGTTTATTACTGCCTTCCCACCACCTCCAAGCCCTTTGGGGCCCCTCTGTCCTGCACACAGCCCAGCCCACTGTTTGCCATGCTGTCTCCCTGCCCAGCTGCTCCACCTCATGCTATCTCCAGCCACTGGGACAAAACCATTTCCTTCCCCTTCGGGCAGGCCTACAGAACTTCATCTGCTGGCCTCTCCTTTCCAAGGAACTCTCCTGGGAGGTTTCTTTTGCTTGTTTTTCCTTCCTTTGCACACCCTCACCTAAGGAGGTGTCTCACCCCCACTTGGGGAGCGTTTTGCCTGTTGGCTTTCCATGGCTCCCGGGCGCTGCTGAAACCCTTTCAGAACAGCTCAGGAGGCGCAGCTCGCGCCTCCGGCCCCATTGCTGACAGTGCTGCCGCAAGGATGTTGGTGTCTCGGCCACAGGTCCCGCCAGGTTTTGTCAAGAGGGGCTTCCTGCGGGGTCAGCATGCTCCATTGTGGCACTTCCCCTGCAGCTGGCTTCCTCCCTCCTGCAGGGTCCAAAAATAGAGCGAGCCTGGTGCTGCTGAGAAACGCCGGAGAGTCCCGGAGCCGCTGGGGCGGCGTTTCAGCCGCCACCGCTCGCCAAGTCAGCCCTTGCTTCGGCGCTTGTGCTTTTTGGTGTGCTGGTGGGGTTTGTTTCAAAGAGAGAAGAAGCGGGGGCCAAAGTCCAGCCTTTCCCAAGTTTGAAGGATCTGTAAGGGAATGTTAAGCAAGTGGAGACCGTTATTGTGTATCTGGTGTTTTAGAGAAGGGTTTTGACTTCACTCCGTTCTCAGTGCGTGGCCTTTAGACTTTGCACTTTAATTATCAGAAGATTGTTTAAAAGCTACAGAGATAAGAAAAACCTTAAACATCACAAGCATGCACAAACAGTTTTAATCTTGAGCTCTGTTTATATGTTAGGGCTGTTCCTAAAGGAGAGCTGACAGTCTGATTAATAACTATGAAACATTTTCACTCATAGCAGAAGAAAACATTTCATTGAAGGGATGTGTCTCCCAATCACTAGTAAGATTCACTGTGTTGCTGTTACCTTTGGGATGTCCCATGTTCTTTCATCCTCATCATGATGCTTTTTTTTCCTTCACTGTCCATTAGAAATAGTGACTGCAGTCTTACCTGATGTGTCATTTTTGCATGTGTAAAATGGCTTTTGAATAGGAAGTAAGATTCACTTAGAGAGTAGTAGAACCACAATACTTAACAATATCAGTTAACTAAAAATACACTAAATATAAGGGATACACCAACAAAAAGCTGTGTCAAATTTAACTGAGCTGGTGGTGTTTGACTGAGTAATCACTATGGCTTCACCAGTCTCGTGGTTGGTGAGACCATGGTGATTACTCACGGCAGCAGACTTGAGCCTTGAGATAAGCTCTTGTTTCCTGAATGAATAAACTTTTATTCCTCTGTTTTCTGAACCACTCCCAATGCCTCATTTCAAGCTTTGAACTAGTTACGGTGCAAGTTGCCTGTACAAATTCAATAAGTTAAAGTAAAAAATGTTGTATTCAGTGTGGAAGAACCTATAACAAAAATGTACCAGATTTTAAGTGAGATGCTTAAGCAGTACTTTCCCCTTAGTTTTATGGTTCATCTGCCTTAAAAATGTTAGCCAGATAAATATTTGTATGATGTTTAATATAAATAAACCATGTGCCTTGCTGTTTATTTTACAAGATATGCTAACTAATAATTTCCATCTCTGCTTAAATATTTAAAACACCGTGCCAGGGTAACTCCATGCTACAGCTGTGAGGATGCCGTAGAGCTCTTGTCATGGCTCCTACATCCTCTGCCTAGTGCTACTCTCAGTGTTTCCTCTCGTTTTGGAGGTGATGGAGTTATTGAAGCTCCAGTGTTGGCAGCTTCAAACACTTTGAGACACACCTCATGCATTGTGTTCTACTATGTCTGCTGCCATCACACCTCCTGAGCCTTAATTCTGCACACCCATAATTATCCACCCCAGCAGCCAGAATGTCCAGCCAGGCATGAGGGTGCTGCTGGACAGAGCTGTGCAGTAACACATCTGCCTCTCTCTTTGCCTTGCAGGAATCTACATCCTGATCGCAGTGGGGGCTGTCATGATGTTCGTGGGATTCCTGGGATGCTACGGCGCTATTCAGGAGTCTCAGTGTCTTCTGGGAACGGTAGGAGACGCAAAGCTTTGGAAGTCACTTGGCACCCTGATGTCCCTGTGGGATGGCACCTGTGCTTCCCTTGCTGGGGTCTTTCCCAGCGAGCGGGGCTGGGAGGATGTGTGAGCACAAAGGTGGGAGCTAGGTGGCCTCTGCAAGGAGCAAGGCAGTGCTGCGTGGCTGAGGGTGTCTCTGCCCAGCCTGTGGAGCTCTGGCTGAGCTGGCAGGTGTGCTGCAATGTCCTTTCTGTGCCTGGCTGTAGGGCAGAAGGGATGAGAGCAGCAGGATTCCTAGAGACTCTTTCTCTGTTACATGTGAAACCCCACCTTCCAGTTATTCCTCCATGGTGTGGCTGTCGTACCAAGCACCCACTAAACCTTCTTTCTTACCTGGTCTCCCCTACAGCATCCCCTCTCACTCTGTTTCAAGGCTGCCTGTAGCAATTCTAGTTCTTTTAAGGAATCATCTACTATTTTTATCTGTTTGAACAAGGAAACAGCAAAGACTTTCCATAATTTCTTAGTGAGAACATCTAGGTACATCCTGGAAAATCCATTACTGAAGTGCTACAGGCATCCATGATGTGAGGCAGCAGCTCAGGATTCCTGGCACAGGATGAGCCTAATTGGATAAACTGTAGCCACACCAAAAGCCTTTACCTTGGGAGCAAGGGAGACCTATTTATTTAAAGCAAGTTCTCACATGTGGTTCAGTTTAAACTTGATGCATAAAAAATAAAACTGGAAGGGTGAAACATTATTTTATTTTATTTTATTTTTTAAATTCGAATGACTTTCCAGCACTTGGCTTCATTGGGCTGGAGGGATCTTGGTAGTGGTGTAGCAGCTCATGGGTGTGGGCTCAGCTGGGACAGAGGGAAATAGAGCTGCTTTGCCTCACTCTTGCAGATGACTTCACCTCTGATTGCTGCTGATTCCCAATAATAAGGGGATGCTTTTCCCCAGAGTTGATAAAACACTTCTGAATGTAGTGGATGGGAGCTCCAGTAGGAGCTTGCAGGCATTATCCCGGCTGCTGGGAATACAAGGGGCCTGCACACAAATCTAACAGGGGTTTGGCAGCTTTGGATTTTTATTTTGTTTTGTTAATGCAAGTGATTACAGACCCTGAACTACCTCTCACTCCCTCCTGAAGTTAGAGGATTAGAAGGGCAGATGGTACACGGTACCCGAGGTCCGACAGGGAAACCGGCTGCTCTGGCTGAAATTAGCAGCTCTAGCTGCTGTGCACTGCCTGTGTTAGCTCACACCTTGGCTTGCCAAGAAAAGTCTGGAGATGCCCCATGAGGACACTTTCCGCTGGCCAAGGCTCCCATTGTGTTCCAAGGACATTTCCAGGCAGCGTCCTTGGGGTGTTTTAGGGAAGCAGCCGTGCTCCCCTTTCTTCCACCTAGCTGAGGGAGCGACTTTGGGATTACTGCAAAAGGGAGAAGTACCAGAAGCTCCATGCTATTAAAATCCTGTGCCAAAGGTGGCATGGAAGCTGAGCAGCAAGACCTAAGGAAGAGAGGAGGGAGCCACTTGGCATGGAGCAGGCTCAGCTCCCTGGAAAGGGGCCGGGACTCAGCCAGCTGCTTGGCCAGGACCATCATTATGTTCCCATAGCATCAAGCTGCATCTCCTGGTGTTCTGGAGCTGGCTTACAGGACAACTGATTCTGCAGGAAGTGGTACCTCCACATGTGGGATAAATGAACCATCCTTCACTGAAGGGTAACCACTGCAGGAGTGAGCTCTAGTGCTTAACCCGACCTACAGTGGCATTGCACCCACAGTTTAGGGTGGTGTGAGTCCTTGGGGGGGATGTGGAACCTAGTCTGTTAAAGATATTCCTACAAAATTAGGATCACCTGGATGTTCACATAGGAGTTGATTGTTCAGGAACCGGACAAGGATGTTGGAAGTCCTTTCCTGCTGTCAGGTTAATAGTCTTGTTTCCATTTTGCTGATAACCCTTTGTTTTTGTGTGTGAGAACCAGGTCATGGCTCCTGTTTCATCTGTTGTTGGAGAAAATGTGCTGAATGTGTTTTGAACAGAGTCTGCTCAGGAGCCAGGGGCTGTTTTCCCATGCTGTACTGTGATTTTGTCTGTCCTTGACTGCATTCACCTCTTTTGCTTCTTGACTTCTCCCACTTTGGGGCTTTTCCCAGGAAGAAGTCACTGACTGATGTTTTCACAGAGGTGATGTTGGCTGCATATGGAGCATGCCTCTCTGTGCCTTCTCATGTGACCCTGATGTATGAGTTTACAGCTTCCCATTCCCAGTCCAACTGACCAACCATCACAATGTGTTCCTGGGATCTGAACAAAAAGGGAGCATGGCAGGGAGGAATGCTGGAATTGCACAAGCAGGGTGGGACTGTGGGAAAACGTCAGTGTTAGTATTTATGCAAAAAACTGCAGTAGCCTTGCAGGGCTGTGGATGCCAGAGAGCTGGCCATAAATCACACCCTGACATCCCCAGCTCCTCAGCAGCTGAAATGGGCTTTTAACCCTGCACTGGCAATTCCAGTCCTCAGAGCATTTGTGGCAGAGCAGAAACCTTGTCTGGATGGTCCTGCAGGTACATGAAGCAGAGCAGTGTATCTTGTGTTACGCAGGGCATCTTCATCCCTGCCCGTCCCTTTGTGGCAAAGGTTTTGTTAATCCCTGCTCAAAAATCTGGACATGGGTGGCACGTGATGAGTTCCACGAAAATGTGTTTGGGCTCAGTGCACGTATGAGAGAGAAAATGGTTTGAAGTCAGATGACACCTTGCTCTGATTTGTCAGTGGAAGTGCTGCTCCACACCTCTCTCCACCTAATTGCTGCAGATATGTTAAGGATCCCTCTCTTGATTTGTCTTTGCAGTTCTTCACTTGCCTGGTGATCCTGTTTGCCTGCGAAGTTGCAGCTGGAATCTGGGGTTTTGTCAACAAAGACCAAGTAAGACTTTAAAACCTGTGTTTGTGGGACTTGGGAGGCTGGGGCAGAACTGCAGCAGATCCCAGCATGAGCTGTTTTGCTCACAAACTGCTCCCAGACTGAGTAAGGGAGCTTGGATTAGCAGAGTGACCTGGGCTGGCCACCTCACTCCTCTGGGCCAGGCTGATGAACTTTAAGTGTGAGCACTTGAGGTAGCAGCTGCCCTTAGGGTATGGAGTGCGATGTCTCAAATAAAAATAGCCTGTCTCGCTTGGGTCTCCTCGGAGCTGCCACGCTGTCAGTCGCAGGGAGAGTGGATTCGTGCATGAAGTTGTGAAGGAAAGCCATCTGCACGTCCTCGGTGCCAGGGAGCAGGAGCGAGCCCAGGCGGGTGGTAGTGCCAAAGGGCGGGAATGCCGTTCAGGGAGAGCCTGCATTGACGGGATTGCTTGGTGCTTCCTGCTCTTCTCCAGTGTCATATAACCTGCTTCAGCCATTTGTCTGCCAGCACCGGGCTTGCTGTGATCCATGTGCTGTGCACACATGAGGGGTCCAAGTCCTGTGGCTGTCCTTGCTAGGCACCCTCCTAGGGACTGCTCAGATATCAGATAAGGTTTCCTGGCTGGAGGAGCTGAACTGAAGGGTAGAACTGGAAATTGCAGCTTTTCCCCTTCTGTTTCTGCTCACCTTCCCTTCACTATGGTCACATGTGCTCAGACACACAGGTTTGGTCTCAAAATGCAGAGCTGCCTGTGTATGGGAACTGAGGCTGTGCTGCAGCAGCCTGGGTGCTGATCACTGGGCCTCGAGGGTTTGGAGGAGAGAAGGGGACTGCTTGTGCTCAAAGCCAAGGTTACACTCTCTGGCAGAGTAGGAAATGTGTTTACTTCCCTAAGAGACATAAGCCAGCTGTGTAAGTAGGTGCTGGCCTGCTCAGCTTTCTCATGCATGTGAGCAGTGGCTCACAGGCTCCGTGTGAATGGGAACATCCTTGTAGTCATTCAGGAGAGAGCACGACTTCACTGGAATAAACTCTTCTGTGGCTAAACATTATTATGCAGGCACAGTGCTGTTTCCTAGCAACTTTAGTGAACTAATTAACCTCTGCAGAGAGGCTGTGCCTCCTGCAGATGTTAGTTTGGGAATCCTGAAGAGTCCAAGATGGGGAACTGCAACCCACAGCAAAAAAAAAGTGAAGGCTGAGTAAGGAGGGACCCTAGAACTGTTGTGTTCCATCCTGGGGAGAAAGAGCTTAGCCACTGGAGCATAAAGCTGAGAAATGCAGGGTTTCCCAATACAGAAGTGATGACCTCAGCCCCCAGAATTAATTTTGCAGTTTAAAATGAAGGGTGGCAGTCTGTTGGCATCAGCTAGTTTTGCAGCCTTGATGATGAATGGGCTATTTTGAAATCCCTGCTCAAAAGGCAGGCTTGCTTCTCCCTGCCTTGGCTGGGAGCAGCGCAGGCTGGGAGGGAAGCACTGAATCACCCCAGCCACCAAGAGATGCTTCCAGAAGGGACACTTTTTCTCAATGCTAAAGGCAGTCTCTCCCTCAGCTTATCTTCTTGGAGATGCTGTAAATTCAGAATGGGGAGCAATAAATAGGATTTTTTAAAAATTACTTGGTTTTATGTACCAGATTGAAATGGTTTGGTTGGAGAATATCATCCTCCAAAGCAAGCTTTTTTGAGTAGTGATGAAAGAGTTCTGGGATAATTGATTGAAATCGTGCATCATCTTGCTGCAGTTTCTTTTTTCGTATGCTAATCCAGCCTGTGCTGCCAAGAGCAGATGTTCCAGAAAGCATTTTCCCTTCCTTGCTTTTATGTTTTTCTTTTGCTTCTCTTGCATGGCCTTCTTTTACCTCTCTCTCTCAAATTATTGGAGGGTGTTAGAGGAGAAGTCACAAGGCCAGTTCCCTAAAAGTTAGGAGATTTCTGCACTGTGGAGCAGGCCCTCGTGGGTGGCTGTGGTTCACCCTGGGTGGCAGGGTTAGAGTCTGGATAAGGTGTCTCACATAACCACTTACAGGATAGCAGTGTCTCTAGGGACCCAGCCAGGGTTTTAAATCCATCTAAATGCACCTAAGCTTCCTGACCCAAATGAGCTGTCTCACCAGGCTTTAGTGTGTAGTCTCTCCCAAATTCCTGCAATCCCCTCCGAGCCACTCAGTAAGCTGAGGTGCCTGCATTTACAGACAGCCTTGTCTGTGCACCCCACCTCCACCTGACTTTTCCAGCATGTCCAGCCTCTGCAGCCTCAGTGGGAAATGTGTTGCCTGCCTGCTTTGTCTATGTGTGGTTCAAGATGAGACGTTTCTGCCTTCCTGAGCCCAGCAGCACATCCACGTGGGCTGAAGGCTATCTCAGCTTCTGGCTCACCCTCCAGGCCTTGGCTGTCTTTATCTCCTAGTCAGAGCCTGCGGAGCCCTTGGATAGTGTTGTCTTGAAATCTGCTGGCTGGTGGATGGGGTTCTTAATATTTGTGACAGCTGGAGCCCTATGAAAGACATGCCTTTTTTAATGTGCAAACCAATGGAGTCCAAATCTATCCAAAAACTGCTCATCTTACTCCAAGTGCTATTAGAGGGAACCTGTTCTTCAAGCACATCTGCTGGAAAGGTTTCCCCCTCCTCCTCCTCTGGCTGAAAGGGAGTTTTTCCTGTGTCTTTCCTAGATAGCCAAAGATGTGAAGCAGTTCTACGATCAAGCGCTTCAACAAGCGCTCATGGGAGAATCAGATGCAAACAACGCCAAAGCTGTAGTGAAGACCTTCCATGAAACGGTAAGATGGTGGTGGTTGTGCTGGAGAGTTAATAATGGAAGTCAGGAAAAGGGGTGGGAAAAGCAGAGTCTGAAGTGCAGATGCTACCTGCAGGTCTTAGCCTATCAAGTTTGTTGTTGTTACATTTTAAGAAGCAGGGTTGCGCTCTCTTCAGTATTCTCTCCATCACATGGTGTTGGGAAGTCTGGACCAAACTTTGATTAAGTTACCTTTCATTTACCTCAGCACCCCTGATTTAAGTAAAATTCAATGGAAGAAGATAGTAGCTCTGAGGATACAGGAACAGGATATTAATCCTGATACTTGGTCCATTCAGCAGGAAACAAAATCCCTGGAGAGAGCTGGGTTCACTCTCCTCCAGAAAATCTATGCCAGATCTGGGACTATTGTAGGAAGCAGCTGCATTGCATGGAAAGAAAAAAGTCAGTTTGGTGACTTACTCCCCACCCTTGTTTCCCCCTCCAGGATGCCTCCTCAGTCTTGGGTGGTTTCAAGAATGTGTAATGGTGGGGAGGGCATTGCATAAGTGTTTGCTGTCTGCTGATGTTGGCTTTCCATTGTTTCTTTTTTCCTCTCTCCATGTAGCTGGACTGCTGTGGTTCTGATATTATGACATCGACTTTCACTCCTGTGTGGAGGGATGACCTCTGCCGAAAGGACTCCCTGAAAAGCTTTTTTGAGGTAGGCACAGCCGCTCTTCAGTCAGCACAGCTGCTTCAGGAAACCTTTGCTGCCAAGGAAATTTGGGGATTTATTGGAAAATAGATAAAGAGTAGAGATTTCATTTATTTGGGGATGGTGTAGAAGGATGTTAAAGTTCCCATTTGGTTCTTCCTTTTCTGTTCCTGCCTGAGGGGACTGACAGGTGCAGAGGGGTGAAGTCTGGTTGGAAGTCCTGGGGCCAGGACCTGGGGACATAAGTGGGACCAGGGGGAAGCTGACCTGCCTTTTTTGGGGCTGGGGGTGGCTGTGGGGAAAGCAGGCTGACTGACTGGTGTGCTTCTCTGCCTCAGAACACCAACTGTCACAAAAAAATCGATGAGCTCTTCTCCGGGAAGCTCTACCTGATCGGTATCGCTGCTGTCGTGGTTGCTGTGATCATGGTAAGTGTTACAGCCTGGTGGGACAGGGAAAAGCCACCTCGGGGCAACCTGGTCCTCTTCTAGCTGGGCTGGATCTGTCCCTCTCCTCTGGATGCCCCTGGAACTCCACATGCAGCACCAGCCTTGTGCATCACCAAGCTCTGGAACATGGCGAGACCAAGGGCTCGCCATCCCTCTGGGGAGTCAGGATGTTAGGGCAGGCACCTGGCAAGCTCAGTAGAGCAGGAGCACCTGTAAGCCCAGCCAAAAAGGCAGAGCACCACTGAAACCTCCTCCAAAACCACTTGTTCTACAGGCTGCCGTGTCTTGTTGCTGGGGTCTGCAGTGGGAAGGGATTTGCTTGCTTTGCTCTGTTGGATTTGCTCCCTAGTGAGGGCTGGGTGCTGTGGGGGTGTAACATGGCATCTGTGCAAAGGCTGGGCTGTAGTGCTGGAGGGGTTTCGAGGCATTTGCTGTGTAGCTGGCAGCCAAAAAGCTTGTTAGGTACCACCACTGCTGCCAGTGAGAGATGGGAGGGGACAGCACCTTATCTCAAATTGGCCAACTCCATATGAAAACAGCAACAAAGGTGTAGCATCCCTGCCCTTACCTCTGGCATGAGAGTGTTAATGGGGAGTGGGGGACCTTGGGGTGGTGGGAGCTCTTGCATCGTTCTGGTTGTTGCCTCAGTGGTGCCCCTGTGTCTCTCAACAGATCTTTGAGATGATCCTGAGCATGGTGCTGTGCTGTGGCATAAGGAACAGCTCCGTCTACTGAGCCGTGAGAGCCGGGCAGGGGAAGGGGGGATCAGGGCGGACGGCGCTAGAGGGGACCCCAAGTGCCACCGTGTGACCAGGAGACATTTCAAGAACAGACAAAGAAAATTGTGTATATAAATGCTTCCAATATTACCATACAGTACTTATCATTTTTATTTTGAAGTACTTTTTTTTTGTTTTAATAAATAAAACTTTCCCGTATCTTTGTGGCTGAGTTAGTTACACATCAGTTTTGTGTGATGGAAAAGCTGCTGTAGCAGGAGATCAAGTCCTTCCTCCTCCTTCCCCAGCCCCAGTAACTCAGAAGTAACATTGGTGGAAGATGTGCGGAGGAGAAGGGTGCAGCCTGGTCTCAGAAACTTTGCCTTGGTTTTATCAATTTTTTTAATTGGATGCTGAAGAATTCAGTATTTTTGTTAATTTGTACTCCAGCTCGCTGGTGTTTCCAAGCTGTCCATTGGGAAGCCTTGGCTGACTGTCCAAAGCCTGGGAGAGAGGAGGGGAAAGGATGCAGCCTCCATCGCCTGGGTGCAGTGTATCCCAGGGGAAACACAGGCAGGCATTGTTCCTCTCCAGTCTGTTTCCATGGGTAGGTCAGTCCTTAACAGAAGTCATGCTGAAACTTTTTTACTCTCTAATGAGTAAAAATGTTTTGTGGTTTAGTGATTTTTTTTTTTGGGGGGGGGGGCGGCTATAATTTTATAAATTGGCTCAGTTGCATTGATTCATTGCATTAAAAGGTCAGTGGCTGGGGGTGAATTTTAGTCCCAGTTTTTCAAATATAACAAAATTAAATTACTTTTTTGATGTCCTTCAGTGTTTCATTATAGACATATGTTTCAAGAAGAATCTAGTTCTATACCAAGTTTCCACTGTTAAGCTAATGCTCACATAGAAATGATAGTGGAAAAAGAAGAAAGCATAAAAAAAAATCCTTGACTTTAGAAATCCTGCTTTTATGTACTGCAGGATGATGCTTGGGTGTTCCAAACCATATGTGTACATGCTTATTAATATGTCATCTTTACATCACTCTCTTGTTCAGTGAAATTATTCTTAATTATAGCATATTGTCACACACTGTAATATTGCTGAGAATATGTCATAATCTGATTATGAAAAAAAGGTTATTTTTAAGACCTTCGAGTTATATTAACAGCAGATCAGCTTATAAAATCAAGGTATTTTAGCATGTTAGATCGCACCAGTTGAAACGCATTCTTGTGATCTGGTAACTTTGGTTATCACTTTGATGTCTGTGGCTTCTTTTATATGCCACTCTGTCACCATGTAGATAGAGGGGGAGAGTGACCCAGGAGCTATGTAATAAAATCAGAGTGTCACTAAAAAGATGATCTATATGTATAGTTCTATAGATATATATTTTTAAGCAAAGCCTTTTCCTTAGCCGTACGGGCACTTGAGCTGGAAATTATAGTATCTCAGCTCTTTTGCCACCTTGAAGCAGGTAAGGGGAGGAGTTTAAATTAGTGATCACTTTCCCCACTTCAGGAGTATTTCTATTTCTTAAAGTTTTTCTCCCCCTTTGTCACAACAGAGAGCTTCAGATCTGATAGGGAGGGAGGCCTGTGATCATCAATCTTTTTCAAACTAGTACCTTGTCCACTGCACGTGGCTGTCATGGCTGTTGCCATTACAGGATAGGAGATTCCTGCACTGGGGCAAATTGATCCATTCAGAAGTTTTTCTTCCCTTCTACTCCCCCCTTTCCTCTTCCTGCCTTTAGTATATAGGGCCTTTAAAAAGTATATAGGTAAATATATAGATATATATATATATATCAAGTTGTGCTGGGTAAAGAGGAGGAACTGCTTCAACAGATCTTCATATTGAGGGGTTGGACAAGAAAAGATTCAGCCTTAGAAAAAGCCTTAAAGCAACACTGCCCTGAATGTCCATGTTGAGAATGAGATGAGGTTTTGCAGTAGGTAACCCCTTCCCCTGCTCCCCAGCGTAGCTCCTTCAGGTCATCTACTCTGTTATGTGGCCATATGTATATGCATCATCCAAGCATGTGTGTTTACATCTATGTGCATCAGGATTGTCAGCATACAGAATGGATGTGTAACTTGCCACCTTTTTTGTTGACTGTTGGTAAATGTGTATAAATATGCCATTAAGCATTTCAACTCTGTTTTCTTTTCCTTATACCGTATTTTTGATATTGTTCAGTATTCAGTTGATGCTGTGTACATAGCTGGAGCTCTGTTTGAAAAACAGACTGGGTCTCGATGTGGGTCAGGTGTGTCCTCAGACATTGTACTTCAAGGGTTTGAGTTGTCCCAGGCAGGAGCAATTGGGAGAAAGTGGTACTTGGAGAGGGAATTTGAGAGCTGTGAGAGGAGGAAGAGCAGGAGGTTTGCTCAGACTGTGTCCCACAGCAGGTACAATTCCCCCTCTGGCTCATTTCAGAGGTGCCTTGCCATTGAGGAGAGTTCCAGAAGCAGCTTCCTGGGCCATCTCCTGTTTCTGTGGCTGCTGCAGGAAAGGTGCTCAAGGAGGGGAACAGCTAGAGAGGGGTGGTGGGAGCAGGGACAGAAGGATGCTTGCAGATAAGACAATGCTTTCTTGAGTTACTAGCTGAGCCCCCACACTTGATTGAATGGTCCTCAGCTGGAGAAGTCAGCCCTGGGAGAAAAGGGACAGAGAGAAACCATCATGCTTAAGAACAATGAAGTTGTTGAGAAACCCCCTCTGAAAAAAACTACCCACTTGGGTCTCCTGTGAAGCTGGACCTGAGCTAACAAAAACTAGAAAGGGAGCTGTGAAGGGCTGAGGGGACTCGTCCCATTGCAAGCCCTCAGGATCCAAAAGCCACAGGGTTCTTCTCCCAGTTGGTCAGTCCCAAAGCTGGCTGAGGTGAAGGGGGAAAACCCACTAGGCAGGACCCCTGCTCTGCCCCAGCCCTCTCCTGCATACCTGTGCCTCTGTGTGTGCAACATGGCACCCTGTACTGCTCTTCTCCACAGCCCCAGGGAAGAAAAGGGTGGAATTGCAGGCTGTAAATGCAAACTCCTCCCTCTCCATGGAAGCAACCCTCCTGGAGCTAGTGGCAGCTGAGAAAATGGCTGTGAGCTGAGGTGGGGATGAGGAGTGTCAACTGTCCAGGTCTGAGTTCAAAGACCACATCGAAAGGTCAAACAGAGCCGCTGACAGCTTAACTGAATGCTTGGGATTTTTTCATACTGTGGAGCATGCCACAAAGCAGTGTGTTTAACTTCTTTCTGCCTTTTTTTTTTAAGGAAATGAAACAAAAATCAATTTAATAAACATTTCTCATAGTGTGCATAGTGTGATGAACTGCTGCAATTTTACAACCAGTTAACCTTAACACCAGGATGCTTTGTGAACCAGGCTTTGACAGCATGGGATTTTACAGCCTCTGGGAGGGGGGCCTGCAGGCAGGCTGAGTATGCATCTGGACTGGTGCAGAGGGAAGGCAAAAGGTTGCTTGCCTGAAGTGGTGGCTGCTGCAGTTGTGCCCCTCCCCAAGGGAAGGGGGGCTCAGCTGTCAGGGAGCTGAAGTGGATTGCAGAAAGTGACTGTGCTGAAATTCGGCCGGGGGTGGGGAGGGGCGTGATGGTAGTCCTGCACACACTTGAGGGGCTCCTCCTAAAATGACCAAAAATGGCCCAGAATGCCCTGTGCTGCCATGTGGATGGGGACTGGGCTGGTCTGCTTTCTGTGGATGGTCTGGTAATGCCACCGCTGCTGCTCCCACCTGCCCCTCCGCACCATCAGGGGAAAGCCTGGCTGAGAGCGAGGTGGGAGTCCAGGTGCTGTGATCCCTCAGCTGCCTGCCTTCCTCTGTCCTGTCCTGGACTCTGCACTGTGTTTGAAGCAGGAATGTCCTGCAGTGGCTGCCAGCCATTGCCCATGCTGGTACAAAAAAGGGAAGAGGTACGAGGTGAGGGAGGGCAAGGAGGGAACACAACGTTGAGCTGCTGCAAAGAAAGGCAAGCCCTGCTCCCAGCGGCTGTGCCTGTGCTGCAAGATCATGCCCATCTGCTGTTCTTTCACTTGTTTACCTGAATGTTAATGGAGTCGGACATAATGACTTCTGGAAAGAAAAAAAAAAGTGATATTTAAAAATAATAAACAAACAAAAAAAAGAAACAAAGCGATTTCCCCTTGTTAGTGGATTTTTAATGATATGTTGTCAGATCTTGTTTCCTTCCATCGTGTACTGATTTCTGCCATGTCTTCCAAGGGAACAGGCATGTCTCATTCTTGTATTCAAGCAAAATTTGGGCTGCAGGGAAGACCGTCCTCAGCTGACCCTCTAGGTGGTTTCCCATGAATGTGATGCTCTTTGCTTAATGCCTTAAAACGTTTGGATTGTGACACTGCATTGTTGCTCCAGATGGGGATAAAATTATTCCAGCCTCCGGAGCTAGGATTAAGCTGATGTGAGTCACTGTCAGACCCAGGCTGGTGTTTGAGGGAGAGAAACAATAGTGGAGACTAACTGGCCAAGCACAGCACGTATCTGGCATCCAGGGTGTGTGCCTTGGGACCTCAGCCTGGAATTATAGCTGTGATCTTAAACCTTCCCCAGCCAAATGGTGAAGGTCCCCTTTGTTTGCACTTCAGTCCCCTTTATTTGCTCTTCAGGTCTGAGTACAAGCATTGATGTGCTTGAAACAGATGAGCTGAATATGATACTGGGAGAGAACTGGGTAAAACAGGCCCCTTTAAGGTTGTGTGGAGATATGGGTTATCCTTGGAAAACAGCAGTCCTGCCATCTCAGAGCATGTGAGGCCGTGGAGATAAGCAAGTGAAAGGGGAAGGGTGGATGCAGTGCTTGCAGCTTGTTTGTGCTCATATTGCACAGACAACCCTGACTTACACTCCTCCTAAACATTTCTCTCCAGAGGTCTGCAGGACCTGGAAAGTCACTGGAGACCTTACTGTGGAATTCCACTGCCTAGGAATGTGACTGTGGAATCTTTTTTTTTTTTTTTTGTCCTCGTGAAACAAGATTTTTCAGGAATTAAAAATACAAGCATGAATTTTTCTAAACTAGACCATGCCAGGAATTTTTCCAGTTGAAATTCTTTTCCTCCTCCCTCCCAAACTGATTTATTTTTTTCTTTTTAAAACCTCCTAGAGTGTTTCTAACAAGAAGTTATGGAGGTGTTTTTTGCTTTGGCAATCTCTGTTTCATAAGCATCTTCTGGGCTGTTTGTTTTCTAAACAGCAATGAGCCTAATTGTCTCGTACTAAGACTGCTGTGATTAACATGCATAAATTGCTTATGCCGTTTCCTAATCAGAGGTTGTCGAATGTGTAACCAAGAGTTGCAATATTCTCACAGGAGGGAATAAATCCAGCCAGCTCTCCCATGCCAGAGCTGTTGATGGTGGAGGTTTCTGCAGAGGAAAGCACCCTCACTGCTGGATGTGTCTGCGCCCTCCTCTGCCTGCCAGCTCCACTTGCTGCGCTCCAAGATGAAGGATGTGTTGGTGCCTGTGCTCACATTCCTGCTCTGAGCCACTCTTTCCTTTGCTGGGCATGACAGCACAGCCTTTCCAGTTAGGGGAGGAAAAAAGGTGACCATTTCAAGAATCTCATTCACTGTCAGGGCTGTGGTAGAGTCGGGAACCCTGGCTGCACCAGGGAGTCGGCAACAGTGGAATGACAGCCCCCAGGGAGGAACCATCTGCCACCAGTGGGTGCTGAAAGGGAGAGGGAAACAATTACCCACCTGACCAGCTCTTGAGTAAGTGGTAGACACAGGCTGGGAACTCCAAGTCCTGTAAGTACCACGCTGTGCACCTGAACTAGATAGAGGCTGCATATTTTTCCTGACTACTCCTCAGTTTCAGCCTGGGGAGCATCACATTGCCTTGCACAGGGCATATCCTAAGCAATGGGATGCAGAACATCACATTGCCTTGCACAGGGCATATCCTAAGCAATGGGATGCAGAAGTCCTGTTCGGGGTAACACCTTGAGCTGACCTGTGGCGGCCTGATGCTTTCACTTCAGTGCTCAGGGACCTGGAGCAAACAGAAAATACCTCCCAGGTGCTAAAACTCCTGCATGACCGAAACCCACGTTGTTTTCACACTTGCAGACACATTAGAGGGTATAAAAAGTTTGCAACCACTGTGGTCTGCCTGGTGTTTCTCACTGGATTTAGATGACCCAGCTCAAGTGCCAATGGTTGCAAGTAACACTTCTAATTACAGATTACAGTTTAATCACACCTTTTTTTTTTTTTTTTTTTTTTTTTTTTTAAGTGTTTCTTGGTCCTGCTTTGCTAAGGCATTCCCTCATGCTGGAACATAGCTTTGCTGAGTACTGAGAGGTGTTGGTGTTGGGCCAGGAGTGGTGGCATGCATACAACACCCTGCCTGCGGCTGAAAGCAAACTGCTGAGATTTCCTCCAGCAAGGATTCATGCTGTTAATGCAAGGCTCAGTGTTGGTTGATGGTGCTCCTACAGGTCTTGTTGGAACAAGAGATCTGGGGAGTTTTAGGGTTCTGTGGGGTTTTTTTGTTCATGTTAACTTCAAGGTCACTCAGCTGGTTCCAGTGACCTTTTTCAGCCTTTCATTATGCATATTTTTCAGTATCAGGCACTTTGGGGCAGGGATAGGAAAAAGGAAAAAGCAGAAGATTGGGAGAAGGGTTTTCTTGGTGCAAATATTCTGTAGTTAAATCAAAATGAACAGACACCCCCAACTGTTTTTGTTTCTTTTAAACAACTGGAGTAATTGCAGAGAGTGTTAATTTTGCTCATAAAGGACTTCCCTCCCACACATGCAATGTCTCTAACAAAAAAAAAAGGGGTTGTGGTGTCTCCCTGCAGGTCCTCTATAGGCTGGCAGTAACATTGTTATTGTGAAGAATAGAGTTGATAAAAACCTTCATAGTCTGCCTGCATTAAAACTCACTCCACAGGAACTAATTTCATGTAGTTACCTTAGGGGAAAATAGCACCAACATGGGTAAGCAGCGCTGGAATAAATCTAATCTGCTTGCAGGACCAAATGAAAGTACAAAGTAAAACAGGCAAGCAAAGCTCAATGTAGAAGACAGGTGGTATCAAGCACTTAATTCTGAAAACCCACCCCACAAGGGGTTTCAAGGCCATTTGTAGGGTTTCATTCTGGCGAATGGGAGAGGACAACTCCTTTATTTCCTTCAGGCTGTACCAGTCTGGCTTGGTGTGACTGCCTTCTCCCAGCAGAGAAGGCTGCGGTGGTCATGACTCTGCTTTTCCTTTCTGCCTGCAGGAAAATACTCCTTTTCCCCCCCCCACCTCCCCTCAAGAGCTCCAGCATCAGCTGCATGTGGCCACATCTGAGTAACCTCCACATTCCTTCTAGATGCAGGAGAATGTTGAAAAATGCATCTTATTGCTCTATCTGGCTTTCAGGATCTGGGTGGCTGTTGGAGAATGGCCTGCTGCTTTCCCATAGCCATGGGAAGGGGGACCAGCGGTCCCTGCCCCAGACACCTACCCCAGGCTCTGAGGGCAGGAGCAGCAGCCGGAGCCTGGCAGGGAGCAGTGGAAACAGCTACTGGATGGGGCCGATGGACAGATTTACTTGCAGGAAAGGAGCAGAGGCGCCAGTGATGGGGCTGAGGCTGCTGTGCATTTTCACATGCCACCCCCACACACAGGGATGCGCTGGCTTCCTGCAGACACATGGAGCCATCCCCGCAAATGAGCGGCCCCTCGGAGCCTGCATGCTGGATACAGCCCGCTCATTTGGATGATGGCCTGTCCTGCAGCCCAGTTCCACCTTCCAGCCCCCTCTTCAAGCCACTCAGTTCAGGCCAGCAAGGGGAAAACACTTTCCCATCTGTTGGTCTTCAGACTCTGACTCATTATTTTTATTTCAGCTGTCGCCAAGCAATAGTGAAAGTCCCAACACACCAACATTTCCACTGCTGCAAGCTGCCTTGTCCTTAGCCACCAGAGAATGAGCAGCTCAGCCTCAGTTCTCTGCTGTGTGCGATACTAAATATCACAGATTCTGTCACAGAATAGGCTGAGCTGGAAGGGATCCACCCGGATCATCAAGTCCAACTCTTAAGTAAATGGTTTGTATGGTGATCAAACACACAGCCTTGGGTTATAGTAGCACCATGTTCTAACCAGTTGAGCTAATTTCATGAATAAAAAACAGGAAGGAGGAAAAGGCTACATTCAGGTTCCTTAGTCATCAATACATACAGCATCCAGGCAAAAAGTGAGAACTTGTGGCCTCTGGATGGGAGACATGGGGCTTGTCCCTGAAGGCACCCCCATCCACAGGTGACAGAGACATTGGAGGTGGTGTTGCCCTCTCCTGCTCCTTTAAGCCCCTCATCTAACAAAGAACCAAGGCTCAAAACAAGACAGGGCCATTGTCTTCATCACTCTGTTGTACCCTGTTTGTCTCTACTCTTACAGAAATGGGACATGCCACCACTTACTCCACATCCTTTTTTCTGCCTCCTCCTTATTAAGCTCAGAGACTCTTCTGCTGTCTCCTCAACACCCCAGACTGTGTTACACAGCACTAGCAGCCTTTACCCAGGTTTACTCTTCCTTTTGTTTGCCCATTTACTGCTCTCCTCCTTTCCATTCCTGCTCACCTACTTCAAGATTCATGTTTTCCTTTCCTCCCTCCATCTGGATACCTATTTGGATGCCTGTGACCGTACTACCATATGCGTATATATATTAAAAAAAAATAAAAATAGGATCACCAAATGGGGAAACACCTCTAGAGCTGTTCTAAAACTACAGCATGACTCTAGCTAGACAGAAGACATTTTGCAATAACCTCATCACTGCTGCCAAGTGTGTTCCGAACACAGGCCTCGTGTCATAAATTACTGTAATTAGCAACACTCCAGCAGGCGAAAGCATGTATTTAAAAACTGAGGAGGCATATGAAGTGGCTGCAGTTTATATTACGGGTGAGTCACGGTGAGGCCCAGCTTGGAGGGAGCCAGTGAAGCTTCTGCAGCCACCGCATTGTCTGGCACAACCCACCCAGCACAGCAAACCTTTCCCTAAACATAGGGAAAACAAGCTGAATATTGAAGCCTCTTGGGAAATGTACTTGCGCTGAAAATTTGAACTTTTTGCTGAAACAAGGGTAAAAACAAAAATCGAGCCTCTTTGTCCAGCGTCAATAAAACATGTTCAGACACAGCTCCACTTCTTGACACACGCGCAAAAAATGTTCTTCTGGGACGGAAAATGGAAACTTTTTTATTTGGATGGATAGCGGTTTTGTGCCTCAAGCGACTTGGGGTTTTCTGGTTTGAGAATAAACACGTAAGAGAGAAAAAAAAAAAAAAAGAAACAGAACAAAACAAACAGAAAACTTCGGATGTGTTAGCGGCGGCCAAGCCCTGCTTTTCCGATTAGAACAAAAGCTGTGACATGGGAGGGGGGGTTTCCAGACTGCGACTGCGGAAGGCGGCGGCGGTGCCGTGCCTGCCCCTCACGGCGCCGGGCAGCGCCGGGGCGGCACCGCGGCTCTCGGGGGTGCACGGGCGAACCCCGCACCGAGCCCCACACCGAGCCCCGAGCACAGGCTGCGAAATGTCGGCGCTGCGGTGCGCCCTGGGAGCTGTAGTCCCGCCGCTCAGCACCGCTTCGCCCCGCTCCCCGGCTCGCAAAATGTCCTCCGCCGAGGCAAGGCGGCCGCCTACAACTCCCAGGAGTCCCGAGAGAGGTGGAGCGGGGAAATGCCAGGAGGTGCCGGCCCTTTCCGCGCCGCTCTCCCCATCGGGAGTTGTGGTCCTGCCGCCGTTGTGGTCGCTCCGCGGAGCCTGGCAGGGACTCGGTGTCCCGGCGCGCCGCGGGCCGTGGGCGGAGGGGCAGAGGTGGGAAAGGCGGGCAAGGCGGGCGGCTGCTGTGGAAGGTGTTGGGGCTGTGCGAGGTGTCGGGGTACGGGGGCTCTCCCTTCCATTTCCCCCCCCTTCCCCTCCCTTCCCCGGCGGTTCGCGCTGTGTGCCCGGGCGGGTGGCGGTGCCCGGGGTGCAGAGCCAGCGAGGGCCGCGTATGGAGCGGGCGGTTCGCATCCAGCAGCATCCCGGGCCAGGAAGGGCGCTGGGGCCGGGGCCGACGGGCAGCACAGCTGGGGCTGCACCGTGATCTTGCCCTCCGCGGGGCGAGTGCCCAGCGGTCAATGTTCTTTTCCCTGATTCTGTTCGCTGTTCCTTGGCGCGGGGCCCTGTGGATCCCTGTCCCGAGGGACTGTGTGGGATTCGGTGCGGTGCTCTGTGCGCCGTGAGAGCGGGCCCGTGGCCGTGGTTCGCGGTGACTGAGGTGTCCGTCCCCCTCACAGGAGGCAGCAGGAAGGCGCACAGAGTCTGTCTGAGCAACACCAGGATGGAGGAGCCCACTGGGAACCTTCCCATCCGGAGAGACGTCATCCTTCCCGAGTCGTGCTGTGGTCACGTCACCATAACAAACCTGTGAGTGAGCCTGGTGTGCTGTGAGAGCCTGCATGTTTGGCCTCTAAGTTTGTTAAAGCTAACACATTTCCTTAGGAGCAGAATTTCTCCTTTCTGTGTGAGTGCGTGCCCTCAGACAAGAGATGGCCCTGATGAACACTTCTATAGCCATCTGAAAACAGCTATTTTATTTAATTATGCACTTCAAGGCCTTTTCTGTGTTGTAGTTGTTACTTTTCATGTGTTGCAAAACTGAGCAGAAGGCTGTATCATTTTAAGTTTATTTCCTGCTAGGAGTTACATGAGGGCAGTGTTTTCTAAAGTAGCCATCAGATCCTTTCTGTCAAAGACAGCCAGAATTGACATGGACCATAGCACTCCTCAGAAGGTTCTCTGTGTTTTGTGCTTTATAACAATCTAGCCCTAACTTTGAACATGACCTTTCTTTGAAAACACAAGTCTGTGTTACCCATGGTCTTAATACTTAGCAGCACTTAATGTTTGCAGTGCATAACTATTATTATTGTACCTTCTTAGCTGCATTTAATACTGCTTATTTAGTCCTTTGCACGTGCAAATTACAGCTTGAATTTTTTTAAAACCTCCCTTCTGTTCTACAGGATAAAGATGGCAGTGTGAATGTGGAGGCTGGGTAAATATAGTGGTGCCTGCGTTATTAGGCTGTGTGCTGTTCTTCTGCCAGAAATTCAATAATATCTACAGACTTTTATACCGCCATGAGTTTGTGTCAGATTTAGAACCCAGTTCTGCAGCTTTGGATGATTCAGGGGGGACAGAATTATTTTTAAAACTACATTTCCAGTATCATGATGGAAATGTTTGTCTTCTAGGGTGGAAGTGCTGAGATCTTTGGTGGCTTTAACTGACCCTCAGGAGGGGAAGCTGACTCAGTCTCAAGAGAAAGTGAGTGACTAACAGACTTTCCATGTCTGTTTACTGCATCGTTTGAGAAGAGCCTATAATTAGGAAGTCAAGCTTATTCTAATAATATGTTAGAGCTGTTTTCCATAAGTCACGTGAGCTGAACCAAAACATGTGCGAGCACCAGCTCTGTTTCCAATTGCCCAGCAAGTGGTAGCTTCATCATCAACCACCTGAATTCAGTGAGGTTCCCTTCAAGCAGGTGGCACTGTCTGGTATTCCAGCTGCTCCTGGAAGTCAGGAGCTATCATTTACTGACTGAAGGGCCAGCTCTTGCAGGCCTGTGGTTGCAATCTCTCCTCATTACCATGTGGGAGCATGGCTTGTGTGATTAGTTTTCTTAATCCAATGGGATTGATTTCTTGAGCTGGCTGGTTTTCCAGTTCCTGGAATCTAGTAATGACTTGAGAGCATGAAGCCAGAGGAAGGAGTTGAGCTTGTACTTTATGCCACATTAAAGTAGACTTGAAACTGGACCTGATATTTTTGTGGGTTTTCTGTCACTGATAGGGATCAGTGATAGTGTCCTTTGTAATTGGCAGAACGTGATGGATATTGGGACAGCAGGTACAGTGCTAGTGCAATAAGGGTTGTACTGGCCAAATAAAAGTGTGAGAAATTGGGTGTGGTTTTGTGGATTTTAACAGTGAGAATAAGCACAAGTGTAATATGCAGAGGTCATTGCTGTCTCCTGGAAGATGTATAAGACAGCTTTGGGGGATTCAGATTAACTCAAGAGCTTTACTTTCATCTTTTAGTAATTGGACCTGATGTAACCTGTAATGAAATTTGGTAGCATTACTTTCAATTACTTCATATTCTTGTATTCAGTCTTGTGTAAATCTTTCATTTTAATGTGCATTCATTCCTTAAATAATGTTTTCATTTGAAGCAAAATTGCTTGGGAATCCCTAAAGCTCAGCTAACTGTTATATCGCAGTTATAATTACTTTGCATGACACAGAGTGATGGTCTCATTCGTGGTTCTCATTTCACAGTTAAGTTTTTATGCTCCTTTGTATTCCAGGCACTAAACTCGCTGGGCATTTGGAAAAGTGTATTTAGAGTTGTTCCTGGGCCTACATCCAAGACCTCAGTGGAGTGACAGCTCAAAGATGGGAGACCAGGAGGCAGGTGAACCTTTTCTGGGGATAGTTGCTGATGGTGGCAGAGACTTTGAAGGAGCTCTGCCCTCAGACACAGTGTCGCTCAGCGATTCTGACTCTGATGACATGGGGCTGGCGGGTGAAGCAGAAGTTGATACAATATCTCCTGAGGAGCCATCTGTAGATGAGGGGGATTTCAGATCAGGAGAGACACCCGACTCTTCAAACAGCGGTCACAGATCTCCTGTCCAGCCATTCCATCTGAAGGGCATGAGTTCTACGTTCTCTCTCCGTAGCCAGAGCATTTTTGATTGCCTGGAAGAGGCAGCCAAGCTGTCTGTGCCCTCGATGCCTGAAGATAATGTTGTTGATGGGAGGTTTAAGCGCCCATTGCCTCCGACCACAGCTTCAGGTAACATGGTCCCAGAAAACATGGGAAGGCAAGCCAGAGCAGTACAGGCTCCCAGAACCTCTCCTGCAGTGCCTGACTACGTGGCACACCCGGAGCGCTGGACCAAGTACAGTCTAGAGGGAGTTTCAGAGTCCAGTGACAAGACTAACAGGGCAGTGGCCATGGAATTTCTAAGTGGTTTGAAGAAAAGAGGGGAGCAACAGAGCTCGGCTACCCAAGATAGCTACACCCCATCCTTCAACCAGGACCCTTCCAGCTGTGGAGCTGGGAGGATTGTCTTCACCAAACCAACCAAAAGAGGTGTTGATGGACTGGAAAAGAAAGCATCAACAGGAGAGGATGATAAGAAACAGATGAAGACAGATCTGAAAGGAAAATCTCTTAAGAAGGCTGATGACTTGAAGGAAGAAGATAAGGTTGAGCTGGGGCACTTAGACAGTGACAGTGGAAAGGCAGCAGAGGAGGAGGAGGAGTACATAATGGAGGGGAACCAGAACACAGAATATAAACCTGATGCAAGGCTTACTGGTGCAGGTGAAGAGCCATCGCTGGGAACAGTTGGATTCCACTGCAGTAAGAAGAAGAGCAGGAAAAATTTCCGACCTAAAGTAGATGATAATGGGGAGGAGGAAGAGTCCTGAAGGATGAAGCACCGGAGACGTCCCAGGACTTGTCTTGTTCATTTTTTTTCTCTCTTTTTTTTTTTCTGGTCTGAAAACCACATGATAGGTTTTTGTCCAACAGTTTGCATCATAGCCACCAAGAATGTTTTATCTTGTTAGAAATTAAGCTACCTGAAATAAACTCCAGACTTTTTGTTTATGAGAATTCCGTGGGCACAGGATAGTTGCATCCTGGCAGGATAGAATAAAGTGTGATACTCCAGAGCTGAAGTATCCAAAGAAACAGAAGTGTTAGCTAAACGGTTGCAGGGCTTCCTAGTAACTCCCAGTTTTGGAATTGTTCCCAAATCCTGTGGAATCTTGGAGAAAAGGTGATGAGCTCATTATGTAGAGATTTTTAAACAATGAAAATAAAACCTAGTCTTCCACTGGATGTGATTTCTTCTGGCCCTGTCCGAGAAAGGAAAACCTTTTAACTTTTCTGTTTAAAAATATCTTTCTGTCATTGCCATTGAGGGTGGAAGCACAACAGTGCCCAGTTGTGAGGATCTGACCCTTTGTATGTCCTTTCCAGGAGGTGCTTCCATATTGATTCTGTATGTGGATTGGGGTATTTGTGAGAATCAGATATTTATACCAGAACTGGAGACTCTTTTTTTCTATGTGATACAATAAACTTTTGGTTTTAACTTGATTTCTTGTCTGAACCATGCTAAGTAATGCAGCTGTAGGAGTTTTACCAGACATTTTATTTGATTCCTAAACTGTCTTGAAAACCTTTTAAAGTGTTACTATAACTTTGCCATCTTGTTAACTTTTACTTTAAGTCTTACAGATTCTAAACCTCACATTTTTAACATTTTCAATCATTTTGCAATGTATAATCCCCTCATAGGATGAGTCATCTCATACAATGAATCACATTGTAAGGAATGTCAAATAGAGTGGGTTTTTTTCCACAGTGCTAGTAAATTTAATAAATAAGGTTGAAAGATTAAATTCTTTGAAAGGTTGCATTATTTGAAACTCAGATTAGTTCAGGTCACTTTGAACTGACATTTTTTTGGTCAGTATTCTAAATGAGCCAATCCCAAAAGTAGTATTTACAGAAAGATTAATTTTGAAGAGTTTGTGATATTTCTTGGTAGATTTTGCTTGCTCAGACTCTGAAGGGTGTTTGAGGGGATGACTTCCTCTGGGGGGGATTTCATCTTAACAGTAATTAACAGGGCGGCCCAAATCACTTGGGCTTTGTGTCTGAACTGATGCATCGTTTGGTAGAAGAAGCAGAAAAACAGTGTAAAAGGAGCAGTGTGCTCCATTTTTCTAAACTCACCTCATAGTTTTCAGAGCAGAATGTGTTTTCTCACAAGTATGTGTCACTATAGGACATGAAACAACACAAATGCACGCACTGCTGTTCTCAAGGTGAAAAAAGGGAAGTTTATTTTCTGACTCTAACATTTATAGATTTCTAAAAGTGACAGTGGATTGGAGGGTGAAAGTGCCACTTCTCCAATGACACTGGACCAATAGTCTATTAAATTTCTCTTCTATTAAAAATGCAAAACAATAAGTTATGTACAGAAAGTGTGTAAGAAAGTTTGTTACAAGAATGTAAACATCAGAAAGCTTAGAAAATCTTTAAAAATCACGACGACGAGTATGCAGTTGGATGCACATTGCTTAGTGGGTTGTTGGTAAATACATTGGTTGTTCCAGTGCATGTGAGTGGACACACACAGCAGGTCCCAATGGATAGATTTTGGGTTCCAGTGGATAATTAGTGTGCTGATCACATTAAAATAATAGCCGTTTCAAAATGGAAATGGCTGCCAAGAGCATGGACTGCTTGTTGTGAGATATATGTTATTTCTTAACAAAAAAATGCAGCTCAGTAGTACAAACTTACTGGGTTTATGAGTTCTGCTTGCCCAGGGTGAGGAACAGGTAGGACTATCAAAATTCCTTTGCTGCTAATGGAATCACAGGTCTGGGGCACAGCTGAATAAACTGGACAAATGCCTGTTTCATTAAGCCATCATAACAAGATTAATATCTGTTAATAAAAGGCTCATTTTTGTCAGAGCTGAGATTTTTTTTTTCCCACCTTGGATAACAGAAAGCTTTTGTGTAATCTACAATTACATTGCGTAGAGACAATATTATACTTGAGAGGAAATGCAGTTGAAATTTGTATCAGAGTCAGACACGGCCCAATACTTCCCCCTTCTGATGCTGTTTATATTATTCCAAAGAAATTTCCTCTTAAAGGATGGTATTGATATTTTAGTGGTATATTTTGCAAAATTCTAATAAAGCCAGTGAGGTTTTATATGCTAAAAATGTACAGGCCAGCTTAAATAATGGAAAAAGCCACAAACAGCCCAAATTCTTGGACTGCAGGATAATTCATTCTTGGTACACATTCTTGTTTTTTAAAGTCTCTTAGGTGATTTCTGTTTTTCCTCTAAACCTCAAGAAAGAAAAGTAAAATGAAATCAGATGCTTAGATGTAGAGGAGGTCTTCCATGTAGTGTGATAAGTGGAGGCAAAGGCTCCTTACCAGCAGGGAACTGGCAGCAGCTGTGATGAGGCATGATGACCAACAAAATCCAGGTGATTCCACTCTCTGGGGTTGAGTGAGGAGCCCTTAAGGAGGAATACCAGCAAAGGAATACCTCACGGGAGCCAGTGTGGGAAGAGAAGCTCGTGAGGGCAATTGTTTGAGAGTTGTAGGAACTCCAGGAACTGTATGTTTTGTAATGTTTCACTATTCAGGCCCTTTCCTTGGAAACTATGTGTTGATTTCCTTTCCTAAGCAGCTCAGGAGTACAAGCTCGATGTCTTGGCCAAGGAAGGAGCTTGTTTTTACGTGAGTAAATGACTCCCCTTCCAAAGGGAGACTCCCTTGAATACAGAAATGTGAATTTGGCAGTGATGATGGTGAATTGAGGGTGTGGTATCTGGAGAACAAATGGTATTTAGAAAATAGGGTGGTAGTCACCCTGGAGGAGAAAGCTTTAATGCTGTTTGTGGAATGGTTTTGGAGAAAGGACTGAGTGCTATGAGAGCAGCAGGAAAGAAAGCTCAGGAAATTGAAGGAGAAAGACCAAGAAATCCTTAGGAATGGCAAGCACTGATAGTGCTTAGCACAGAGAGCTTGTTGCTCTTAGGCCTTCAAGAGATTAGGATTTTACTTCTACAGTAGTTCAGTAGGACAAAAGGTTTAATGTGGAGAAATAGAATAAAATTTAATTATCCATGTATTTGATGTCAGTCTCAAACTGATCTGCATGCTCTTCTCTTTCACTTCTTTGTGGCAAAGGCACTTCTGTGTTGGCACTCTTCACACCTAATAGAATTGGAAAAGTTATGTACTTGTTTAAAAGCCTTAGGACAAGGGGCACATAGTAATTGCTTAAGAAACTTTCAAAAGTCGAAAAAAAGACACTGGCGATTGTATTGCTTTGTATTTGCTCAGTAAATGAGAAACACAAGCTTTTTTCCAGCTATTTAAATTTCTGATTTTTTGATGCAGTTACAGTATTAAAATGTCTGGGAAGCCTGCTATGGGATGGAGTTTTTTTTTTAATTGGAATACTGATAATGGTGCAACTCACATAAGTGTTATATAAACTTCTGACAGAAAGGTTAGCTCAAATCTGAGTGACTTGAGGTCCTGTCATGTTGTGACTTTGAGTTTTCCGTCTACTTTTTTCCATGTAGTATATATGTATGCTCAGTTTATGGGTTTTGGAGGCTATTTTGTGTAGTAGCATTAGGTTGATATTGAAATAGGTCATTAAGAAGGATATCTAAAATATTGTGTTGGATATCCTGCAGTGGCTGAGAAATAGCTTGTTCCTGTCTTTAATGATTAAAATTCTATACAATGGAACCCTGGGACACAGGACACGATTCTTGACTGACAGAAATGGGTGCAGCTCTAAAGACAAATTAATTCTGTTTATTAAAAAAATACTAGGAGACTTGCTCAGTTTTTATTTTTTATGATTATTGCTATGCATTTTAAATACTTTTGTAATACTTCTGTAGGATTATCTCATGGACTCAAGAAACTCCCAAGGCAATCCTCTGTTGTAAATAGGTACTAGTTCATGTGTTTGAACTGGGTGAGATTATTCTAACTCACCCTGAGTGACAGTTCTTGCCCCAAAGCTTTTAAATGTTTTTTACAAAAGGTAATTTTTTCATTCTGAACTAAGAATATTCTGTTCCCTGTTTATATTCACATTACTTCTAGGAAGCTCCTTATGGGGTTATTTTCCAGTCTTGTTTTTCCACCTTACGCATTTTAACTACATTGCTCAGCTGTATTAATTAGCTTTTCCATGATTGTATTCAGTACTTACATGTATAGTTTGGAGCTGGTTGAGTGCACAAGAGGTTGCTTTTGGTTAAAACCTCTGCCATGGAGGAGATAACAGCTGTACAGTAGCAAATCTATAAAATAGGCAGTGATTACATACCTGCCCTCTTTTGTGAGGATATTGCAAGACCTCAAGCTGGCACAAACTTAATAAAGCATTCCTTGTGTGTTTCTGTTGGACCTGTATAGCCTGACTTTTTTCAGGAAGCCATAAAAGGGATAAGAAGGGAGCCGGAAACTGTAGCAGGAGTATTAAGATAAAGAATTTTAGCGAGGCCAAAATTATACAGGAGAGTCACAGAGATAAAGAAAACAATAAGAGTTGTGCTACATAGCAGGTGGTTTAACATTTTCAGACTGTGTAAGAAATGTTGTTTGTTTATATTGCAAGGGTTTGTCATCAAAAGCTCAAGACAGAATTTCCTACTATTATTTGGTTTTCATAATTGCATGCTGGACACTTCCCTTTTGAGTGTTGGTACTTGGTATCTTAAGAAAATTAGAAAAAGTGATGCACAAGAAGATTAGGTCAGATCAGACAGAAAGTAATTTCCAAGCTGACATTTAAAAAAAAAAGAAAATATTAGGAGAAGGATAAGAATGGAGGGGGGAGGATGAAGCATTTCATTCCAGAAGCATCCTTAACAAAGGAAATAAACACTTGAGTAAAGTACCAAAGAGAGGAAGAAATGTTGGTATTGCCTTTTCTCCTTTCTACAGGAGTTTATAAAGTTTTCTTTCCATATGTTTATCATCAGAAAGTAATAAGGAAACTGAAACCATAATACAGATCTGGTTTTCTGTCCCTTTATCCCTAATTAAGGTCTGCCAAACCACCATTAAATGAGAGAAAGATGGTGAAATCCTAAAGCTGATATAAATGCCTAGAAAATACTACTTACCTGGGCTTCCAAAACTTTAAATCGTTTTTCTTGTTCTTTCAACCCACTAAAATACTTAGACAAATTATCCACCCTGTGGAAGCAAAGCAAACACCTTGAGCAAAAGGGAGAGGCTTCAGAAGAAATCATAAAACACAAACCATGTCTAACTTTACTATACTCATAGCCCTTCACTGCAGCTTTGTGCTGCTTAGACATTCCACAGCCCCCTAAAAGTTTTTTCCTTTAAGGTGTTCACAGAAGTTTTTTTTTTTTGTCAGAGCACCATCTCTGGAACACTCTCCTGCACCTGTTGCCCAGGGACTCACAAATGACAGGTCAGGGCAGCTATTCAGCTTCTGGTGAGGGCCACTTAGCTTCAGTTGCTGAGGAAATCAAGGGCAGCAGAAAGGAGCTGCTCTGTCTTTTGAGCTGCTTGTGTCTTTCCTACCTGGAAACATCAATACCCAATGGAAACTGATCCTGGTGTGAGAAATGAGGCTACAACAGAGATAAGCCACTTAAAATTTATGTAAAATTTCATTTCTGGAAGCTGGCTTGACGGTCAGATGGCTTTTTTACCCTGCAGTCCACAGGGATTGCTTAAGAAACTTCCACATGCTTGAGTGCCTCCAAATCACTGAATTATCCCCATGCTTTCTGCATCCTTCACCTGTTCTCCCTTCATCCTTCATCAGTTCCTTATTCCTAGCATCTGATTCCTCTTAGGGTTGGCAAATCCCTCTCTGGTTTCTCTTAGCTACTCTTTCAAAGTTTCCCTCTCACAGGCAATGTTCCAGTCCTATCTATGTGAAAGATCTTCTGCTGGGTGGATCTAATGCATTTTGAGATTGGTTCAGTGCAGCCAAAGTTCAAAGAATCACTTCCTGAGGGTTTCCTAAGATTTCAAAACCACACTGCTACCACCTAAGAGCAAAAAGAAAACCCATGGGGGTAGTGGTGTTCATCTGAATCTCTTCCAGTCTTTCTCTGGCTCTGCTACACCTGAAATTTTGTGAAGCCAGATGGATTCTCACTTTTCCCCTCCAGTAACTTCATCTACAACGTACCATCTTTATTATATAAAGGATATAGTACCCTTTGGAAGCAATTGCACATATATTTATTACATTATCTCAACAATCAAGCTCTCACTCCTGGGGTTTGTCAGTGATCTGCTTATGAGAATCAAGTTTAAACCTATATAATAATTCTAAATTATTATGAATTAAGGGTCTATGTGAATTAGAGGGAGAGGAATATTTTCCAAGAATGGAAGTATGCTGTTCTGGTTTCCAGCTACTCTGTGAGTTGGAGGTTTATTTTGAAAAAAAGCAGACAGCATAGGAACATTTCCATGGTACTTTCTTATTATGGTAACTTTCACACTCCTTGCTTCTCTATTTGAAGTCTGTTTTATTGTAAGAGAAAACAGCTGGAATATGTGTTGGAAGTTTCTTTAAGTAGTGCTTTTCTGTCTTAGATGTTTCTGTTCTCCCTGCATATAACTGCTTTGTGTCTCACTTCAAGGTTTAAACCTCTGAATAATAATCTAGGACTTATACTTTATCAGACTAAACCAATTCAAGTGATATTCCTAGTGGGGAAATACAGAGAGGTACACAAATGGAGACTCAGTCCCATGCCATAAAGGCATAAGTATTTGTTCTTCTGCATCTGTGGCTAATTCAAGGATTCTTAAACTTCCATTCAAAAGTCTGTGTTGCATTCCTACCGGGGATGAAATTGTGTGCAGCAGTCTAGCAAACAAACTTGTTTTCCACCATTTTCTTTAAGAATAAGATTTTCATTGAGCTTGGCCACAGATTTGGCTGGATCTTGCAGGTCTATAATTGCACATACTTCAGGAGTGACAAACACTCTAACATTGTAGTGATGCTGGCCTCTCACAGTTTTTCATGGACTCTGTGTTTCCTAACTGCATTCCAGTTGGACTCTTTATATAACCTTTACAAGAACTTCAGTGCTGAACTCACTGAAAGCTGAAGGCTTGCAAGTTACTCTTTCTGTGGGTCAGAATAACTTACTTATTAGATGTGGCCTTCAGCCTTTCTTCATTGCTTTCTTTCTTTTCTTGCTCAAGGTTTACGAGATAATGTTCTTTTTGCACCAGCTCCCATGCTATGATTTTTTGATCAAGACCCACTGGAAGATCTCTTTCTGTAGGAAAAATAAGATAAGAATTATATTTAACCCCTTTTTCTCTGATACTAGTAGTGAAAAGTTGCTATGCTAAAGGAAGGGGTTTTTTAGGGTTAATAATTACTAAAACTCGGAAGCAAGTGAAACAACTATTCCTTAAACCTATAAATTTTCAAAACTTCAGAAATCAAATCCCTGTAACCCATTTTATATTGGTACCTTTGTTGTAATAACTATGATGCATCAAGAAATGCACTGTAGGAAACTGTTTATAGTTAAACTCCTAAACCTTAATTTTTTGTTTGTATTCTCCTGGCACTCTTTGTTAAAAATAAATTGTAACTCTCAGCTTAAGGAAATCCTCTTGCTGTGCTGTTTTGTGTATGCACCATGTCCTTGGAGAGAGTCAGGCTCTAGAGTTGCTTGATCACATTTGTTAACAACTCACCCAGGTGTTTTTTCTCGTGTTCCATTTTGTTGAGGAGCCTTCTGAGAACCAGAGTAATGTGGTTGATAATGATAAATGGTGGTGCTAAGGCAGGCCGGCCATGGTATTCAACAATCAGGTTGTAGCGCTGCACTTTCCAGAAGATGTCTGTATTGCCCTGGACAACTTGAAAAGTGTAACTGTAATTTGAGGGAGGGGAGGAATAAAAGCATGTAACTCTTTTCACCACAACAAGCTCAAGATGAATATAACAAAATTTAGGCCTGTGTTTACTTTAAAAAAGGAACAGCAAGGTCAGCAAGTAGTGTTAATTTAATCTAAAGTTTGCGCAAATTCTTAGATATTACAAGAATTGCAGTTGCAGTCTTCAAATGTTAAAAGCTACTCTTGTTTTGTTTGGCATTTTTGGGGTTTTTTTTTAAGAAAGATAATTCTACTTTTCTCAGGAAATATCAGCAAATGCCACACCAGTTCTTTAACCAAATGAATCATTATTAACTGTGTTGACAACAAGCATTTCCCTGATGTGTAAATCATCCACTGTAAAGTCTGCCAAGTTTATGGCTGCTGTGCACCTGCAGATTTGTGGTTCCACACAACTGGGGACTCAGACCCTTCTGTGCATGTTTAATCAAATTTTTAGCAGTAAAAGAGTCTCCAATGTGACTAGAGTAAGGATAATGCAAACTTAAGAGCTGTCTGATCACAGGATTCTGCCTATCAACCCCCAAGTAATATTCATTAGGAAAATTCGAAGTGTATTTTAAAAGGAATAGCCAGCAGTGAGGTAGAAATTGTGGGCATCCACTTAAGGTTTTGCAGCCTCTGTCCTGTAGGTAGTGAAATCCCTCTTGCCTGAACATAGCAATCAGGAGGTTCATGAGGAGGACGTTTGTGACCAGTAGGAAGATGACCAGCAGGAGTATGACGAGCCAGTTGGCGTAGCTGTTGGGGCAGGATGGCATGTTCTCCTGCAGAATCTGCAGGGGGTTAAATGTGCAGTTCCTGGGATATGTTCGTGATGCTGCAAAGGAAGATGGAGGAAAAAGAAACACAGCATTAGGATTTGCCATAACTATTCTTTCTTTGGTTTTGTGGAAGTGTAGTCGTGTTGTGTACATAAAAAGACATTGCATTGTTGTGCAAGGTATTTGCAGCCCTAGGACACTGCAGACCTCCACAACTTGGCTGCTCATTTAGTGGCAAGATGTCTGTCACAGCTAGCTTTGTAGTAGTGTTCATCATAAAGGGGATTGTATTGAAAAGGCTGTATCCTTTTTAGACTAGTTTTGAGTTCTCAGAATCAAACCTCCTCTGAGTTTGTCTTCCCCCATATGCTGTGTCCTCATGCCTGACACGTGGGTTGGAGGAGAAAACTCAGTAAAAGCTGGGAAGGAGATTGGTTCCTCGTTCAAAATTTAAATGCTTTGTGTATCTGAGGTTGAGATTAGGAAGAAGGTCTGGTTCTACTGCATCAGACTAGAGGCCTACTGCTGTATTCTGTCTCCAGCTGTGAATCAAACCCACAAGTTTAGAGTAGCATAATGATATTTACTTTTTTTCCCTAGTAATCCTTTTCCCTGGTGCTACAGATAACCCCCTGGTTACATTCATTAGAGCACGAGGCTATATCAAAGCTCACCAAGCTGGGATTTCCTTCACCAAGGGCACTAGCTTATACTTATCTACACTGAATTTAATTTGATGACTCAGCACTCATGAGGCTCCTCTGCCTCTCTTAGGTGTCAGATTTTGTCTTTGCTCCCCAGTGATGTAGTTTTGTCAGCAAATTTTGTCCACATTACCCCTCTCCATTTTCATGTATTTCATAAAGATGTTAAACAGAATAAGACCCAGAGGGCCCTAGGATGAATTAATCCCTTCTGGAAGTTGCCCATGTAATTGGTTCTTTTTTTCCTCTGTTACTCTTAACCATTTATTTACTCAGGTAGAGACACCCACTGGAGTTTCAGTGGAGAGAAATGCATCTCTCTAGGGAGTGCTATGCCTGACTTTTTGGCAAATGAGTTGAATTATATTCCAGAAATATTTGTTTCTTTCCAATTACTTTCATGGAAATGGGGTGACTGATTGCACTGTACATGCTTACACCATAGGTAATTAAAATGGACATGAATCACTTTCCTCTCTCTTGTCATTCAGGTGTTTTGGCTTTTTGAAAACATGCTTTTTCTAACTAAGCACAGTAGGCATGAGAGAATGCTTACTAGTTTGCTTCTGTCTGTGGCATTTTTGGGATTTATTTTATATTGCTCCACATTTGACTCCCACTTCATTATTGTTGTGACATATAGCACTGGCTAAATGCTGTGGTGTTACTGCAGACTTTCCTGAGAGGTGGGTGACCAGTTCTGTGTTTTACCTGCTTACCTATCAGAAATGTTGCCTTTGAACTTCTATGTCTAATTATTTCAGTGTCTTGTGATTATTTTAATGTTGTCTTTTTTGCAATGCTGCACATAAGCAATTACTAGCTTTATTTGATTTGGGCAGCTTTATCTCCAGAGTAAATAAATGCTCTGGAGTAATTTTATTTTAAAATGTGTTTGCTTATGGGCACAGCAGTACTGCTTTAACACTGTTGCATTAAACTACTGCCAAAATGTGTGGAGGTGCTGTTATTTACTATTTGAGTTTACAGAGGGTTATCTAGGTCTAGGTTAAACTGAAAGGAAATGGATTGAAATGAAAGCAGGTATGCCAGCCTTTAAAACTGCAAATCCTTGTGTATTTCTGAGAGCTTATCTAAACAGGGCCAGCCCTTACACTCTATTGTAACTCCACAATGCCCATTATCTCTTTGCAAATACGCTATTTGTGTGACAGTAGTGTGTAAGCTTTGGCCCGTAGGACAAAGGTTTTAAAAAAGCAAAATTAAAAAAGGGCTCTCGGAAGGAACTCCATGCTCTCATCAGAAGTGTGCATTCAAAAATGGCCAGTTTAGGGGGAAAGAAGTTTCCTCACTGTCTATTTCATCCAGTGGAATCTGGCCAAATATCTGAAGGTAGGGACGATAAAGAACCCTTCTGAATATCCATTCCACTCGGCTGTCGTCGGGATGGAGCAGAGCTTGAGTTGTCACACCGTAGGCAATGAGCCACACGCTCAAGAAAAACAGAAAGAAGAAAACGTCCTTCATCTACAAAATAGAGGGGGAGGGGAGAAAAGGAGGGGCAGTGACTGTGATAGCATAGCCAAGGAACAGTAGTATTTCTGTATGAATATGGCTCAAATAATTCTGTTTCTGTACAAGCTTGTTTAGGTTAAAGGAGGTGGAATAGGATACAGTTCCATGCACAGAATTCCTCGTCTTACCTTGCTGTTACCGTATTGTCCGTGGCCTGTAGTAAGCATTCTTTGATAGGTCATTTAGATAAAGACACATTTTAAACTAAATTCTTGCTTTCCAACCATCAAACATTTAAAAATGAAACATTTTAAGTGACTGTCACATTTTATCTTTTAAATGCATGTTTTCTGTGAGCTCTCAGTACCACGGACTGCTTTCCTGTGAATCACAAGAGTTCTTCTGCAGCAGAGAATCCTGGAAGCAGTCAGTGCTCATTGATGAGCACTGAGCCACTGATACAGCAGGCAGTAAAGGCTGCAAGGATCAGGTTCCTTCTGTCTTCAGTTTTCAAGCTAAGTGATGCATCTGAAAGATTCTTTTTGGGGCTTCCTGCTTTTACACATTGTGTTTGTCTACAGAAGCAGAAGTAATTGAATCCTAAAACACTTACTTAAAAAAAAAAATCTAATATGAATATCAAGTGCAATAATTTTTCCCTGGTGGAAGAGAAACACTTCATCCTCTCCCCATCTGATCTGACAGAGTTCATTAGGGACTGTAGATTCCTTTCAATTAGATTATTGGATTGTACAGTTACCCAAAAGCATAGGCATTTCAGAGCTCCAGGATGTTACTTGGAGTTCTGATAAGAAGCATCATCTCTAAGCCAGGCAAGACAGAGTTGATATCTGACTTCCATTAATCCATTTTGTTTTCTGGGTGATCTAAAATTTAGGAATGCTGCAGGGCTGTAATGGTATCATGGTGACAAGTCTGGAACTATTTTTTTCCAATCTGCAGTCTCTCTGGAAATGAATATTGTTCTGGAATTTTAGCAATTACCAGACCTGTTTCAGCAAATCTGAAGCAAGGGTATAAAGGGGAAAGACAGTAAGAGACCATCTGGGATTGCTTCTCTCTAAAATAAGGGAGATGATTTTGCTTGAACCCTTGAACCCTTCAGGCAGGTTTTATTTACTGAAGTAACCTTCACTGTTTCTTCCTTTGATGTAAGGTTCAACACTGAAATACCAAAGCTGAGGCATTGTGTTGGCTTGGGTGGGGCAAAGATGAAATGTCCCTGGTAGCACTTTTTCTAGGCTGCTGGTTATGTTCTTGTTTGCATCTTCCCAACTCCAGTGTTATCCTTCAGGACTTCAGGTGCCAGCAGAGTGGGCACAGGTAGGAGTTGTTCAAGGCCCTGATTTAGCTTGGCAGGCAGCAAAGGAAGGGTTAGGAGCTGTAGCTCTGACTTGTTCTCTCACAATAGAAGTCTGCTAATGCCATAAGTTAGATAATGAACAAGAACAAATATTTATTTGCCATTTACCCTTTTGCTAGTCCAACCAAATGTCATCTCAGAGTTTCAGTTATTGCATTTGTAGACAAATCCAAATAGCTTGGTAGTTATGTTTATTCAATGTATGGATTTGTTTAGACTGTAGAGCTTTTACTGAGTTCTGCTGTGAGTCACAAATCAAATATTTGTAGATTCTGTAATGGTACTTACAATTAGATGAACTCTATCAATCAGTTAGCATGAGCTAATTGACCTGGAGGATTAACATGCCTAAATAAAAAGCTACTTCAGCATATTAATGCATACTCAAGCGCAGTAGCTGTAATCCCAATGTCTTGTTTCTTGCACGAGAGCAGTAATAAATAAAAATACTTCGTCAACATCTTCCAGCATCTGCTGACAAAGTACTAATATGTTTTCAATGTAGCTAAAAACTACAAGTAAGAATAACTCCTGTAGGAAACTTGTAACTATCCTTTTTCATTGATTTTTTTTTTTTCCCCACACTTGCTGAAAAAACATGATTTGTTTCCCCAGGTCATTTATTGGAAGCCCTGCCCTTCTGTACATGGCCTGTCATCTGCCTGAGGTCTTTGCCCTGGATGCACACAGCTTAGGAAGTAGGAGGAATGGCAGTAAGGCAAAGATTGCTCTTTGTTAGTCATATCTGAGGATAAATTATTAGGTGAGATACAAGGATTCATAAATTGGGACCAGCTTACTGCATTATGGAGGTCTGTGAAAGGATCTACTTCAAACATTCCATCTATAATGGAATACAGGAATATGCAAAATGACAGGCCTTAAAAATGTAAATAGAAAGACAGACTATAAAGTTATTTCCTTTCTAAATATAAGATTTCATACTCTCTGTTTCTTAGAAGGCACAAGTATTTATTTGAGACAAACTGCACGCTTACCATCCTTTCCACAATTATGATCTTTGGTCCAAGTTGTTTGTGAATTGCAAAAATATGGATAAGTCTAAGTGTAAACACCATAAAATCAATGGCAAGTATTGTACGGCCAGCTTGAAAAGTTGAGTTCAGCATCCTGCAGAAGACATGGAATGAAATGTCAGCTCACAGCAAGTACTGCTGATGTCTGTGCAGTGATGAGAAATAACCAAAAGATGGAGGAACACTCTTTTCTCTCTCTTGGCTTCAATGAGATTTATTAACAAATAATAAAAAATAAGGTACTTTGAGTAAAAGGGATTTCAGAAAACAAACAAAGCAGAGCTTTTCAGTACATATGTTTGAATATATCAGTTTTAGAGGCTCCTACTGCAGAAGCACATCTCAAAGCTTGTAAAAATGAATATTAGAGCCTGTCCTCTCATGCACATGAGACTCAGCTGTCAGTTGATGTGCAGAGCCCTTGCTACTGATGCAAATATATACCTGCAGATTACTCCAATTATGAAGAGAAAGATGGTCACCATATCACATTTATTCCAGTTATCCTCCACATACCGTTTAAATTTTTTCATTAAATTTGTGTCTTCATCTGTATAGAAACTCTGAAAAAGAGAAATAACCATTGGTATTGATAGCTTTCCACTTTCACTATTTCCTTCTGAGTTTTAACATAATACCTGTTGCCTCTTTCTCTTTCATTGCAAAGAGCAAAAACAAATTCTGAGTGTAACAAGGGGGAAAAAAGCAGTTAAACAATAATACAGCTTCCAGGCAGTGTTCAGTTTCTAGGCATTGCTGTGAACAGATTTGGCATTTCTGTGCTGGAATTTTCAGTGAAAGCACATTTGATTATCTAGGTAAGGAGTTGGCATTCTTAATTGGGTTTTAGCCTGGCAGTCTTCATGTTTTACAGGTTTATAATGAAATGTTCTTTGATCCAGATATTTTCCATGTCCTTCTCTGTTAATGGCCTTGCTGCATAATTTCAAGTAAATTGTGACAAACTTTCCTGTCTCTTTTGCTTAAATAATGAACGCCTACTGGTTCTTCCAGAGTAAATGATGGTAACTGCTTTTTTTTGCGTCTAAAGAGCTTTGTGGAAGCCACAGTTGCAACACACTTGCACCACTGTTATTATTTCAGTTTTTAAACTGAGCACTTTCCAAAACCAGTAATAGGAGACTAATGGAGAAGGGCTTTTGGAGGTTGGTGGTTTTGTTTGGTTGGGTGTTTTTTAAGAAAAGCAAGCTTAAAAGAGATCTGCTAATATTTTGAGTTGAAAATTATTTTAGGAAAAGCCACGAATAATCTGAATTCATTTACTTGTGATTTTTAAACAGTCCCAGCGGGGAAGAATCTCCTAAAAGGATGTAGAGCTGTCTGCTGTGTTTCCAGGTGTAGATTATAACTTCCAACTTATTTTGTTTGTGGTGGGAGGACCTAGTTCTGTGGAGTGAAATCAGAGAGGGACTGTACAAAGCAGAAAATATCTGAATGCTGGCAGCCCACTTGACTTGGCTAAGGCTGCAGGAGGATGGAAAAATAGAGGTAGAGATGTGTAGGTTTATATGGGGGAGGAAGAGCTTGCTCTGGGAGAGAGAGGGGAGATGTTTAGGATAAGGTAAGTTGTGTGTTGTTCTGTGCACCTGACACTTGAATTGTCCAAGCCTGTACAGTTGTACAGATTGTAAATCTATTGCAAATATTTGCTGCAGCTTTTGCTGTGTTGGCACTAAGGTGATGCAGGTTACTCACCTGTCGGATCTCTTCCAAGACAAGGGTAAACACCCAGAAGTAGAGTACAATTTCCTTAACAGATGGACCCTCAGGTGGAGGTGGTTTAAAGTCCAGTAAAAGGACATAAGTAAATAGAAAGAGAAAAGCAAAGTACATTATAACATTCCCCATAAACACAGTTACAGGAGCACTCCAGAATTTTCTCCACCGGGTAAACATGAATGTTGCCCATGCTGTGTTTGCAGAAGGGTTCTGTTTTTCCAATGTGTCATTTCCTCTGCAAACCAAAAAGAATACATGTTTGGTGACAATCTCCTAAAATTAGTTCATGGGAATAGGCTCGATATTATTCTATATAAAGCTTCTTGTAAGGTAGTAACAGGCAGATGCTGGGGCTGGCCGAGGGGGAAGGCTGTCGAAATCAGGGCAATCATATTACCATAGCAGAAATATTTCAAATCAAAAAGAAGGTTTTGAAAAACAAAGTCACATTAGAATTATGTGAGCATTTTTATTTTTTCAGTTTAGTTGTATTAATTTTATTTGTTAACTTCATTGTGTTCTGCATGGACTGCAAATGCAGAAGGAGAGGAGGAAGGCTAATTGGTCTTTATAAACCTAAATAACAGGAAAGAAAAGAAAAATGCCAACGAATTGTTGTCAGGTCTTAATTATTTTGGCTTTAAAATTTCTTGCAGTGTTTGTCTGTGGAAGTTCTTGTTGTTGCTGTGACTTTGAACTTCTGACCCAGTCTCTAAGTGCTGGATCGTATTAAGCCTGTGTTTCTTGACTATCCTTGCTGGAATCTGATAGACCCACTGCAGAATACCTTGTTGCTTTGCATAACTGGCATCTTGCCCTTTGTGATTAAATTAGAGTGATTTGCAAAATAGCAGTATAGAAGCCTTTTAGCAAAAAGAATTGACATCATAAAATATGTATTAAGGTAGTCTTTGAGTGGTGTGGAATGATGCAAGTATTTTGGTAACTGAAGGGAAATTTGACCTGTACATTTACAGCTGTTTTGCTGTGTTTTGGAACATGAAGTGGTATCTATTGGTAATGGAAAATATCCTGTGCAGAAAATGCAAGTTTGATAGCAATTTGATCTTTGTGTGAGGATTTGTTTCCACATAAAATGCTCTCCTGTGTAAGCTAGAGATGTTATTGGACCTTTAATTTTGTGATTCTTACTCTGAGAAGTTTGATCTCCAACAAAGGATGTGCACACTAGGGTATGTTTTCAATTTCACCTCACAGAAAATAAACAATGACTCTTCGCTGGTTTTTCATTTCCTCTGACGATCTTGCTAATTATTAAATACATTTGTTACAAGGAAAAATTCTCTTTGTGGCCAATCTTTTCTATATGCCTGATTCTGTACAACCTCTCAATTTATGACATCATGAGATGCATTCCCATGGTAACACACTAATATCATAAACAGATAATTGCAGCTTTACTGTAAGATGCTGAAATAGATCTGGGACAGAGAGAGCCTCTTTGTTAAAATAAATTGCTAGGATAATAGCAATTGGAACATGGAATATAATGACCAAACCATGCTGCACTCAGGATATGGAAGTGCTTTATGATATTGCTTACAAATAGTTCCCAAGAGGCAGATGCTTTTACACCTATTTTATAGGTTAGGGAGGGAGAGAGAAGAACTAATGATTTTCTCCAATATACCAGCAGTTAAATGCCAGAGGTAAAAATAGAACCTAATAACTCCGACTTGGTCCTGGACTTCATACTGCAGCTGATGCTTCCTCCCTACCACTGTTGGCATATTTCTGGACTCCTCTTTAAATGGAAAAGCTAAGTGGCAATTTAGCACTATTTAGCCATTAGGAGGACTTTGTGCCAATCAAAAGTCTGCTTATCCTGACTTAAGTCCTTGTGGTCTCCCAGGTTTTGGTGATAAGTGTGTGGCAGAGGTATAGGGGGGATTCTGTTCTGAATCAAAGATCTGACTGACCACAAGCAACTGAAAAAACCTTTGTGTTCAGTTGCCCATTTTGTGGTGCTTCCTCTAACTCATAAGGTTCCTTGGGGTTCATCTGTTAAAATATAAATTAGGAGCGTGAGAAGCAGAGTCAATGTGAAATTCCCTGCACACCTTGGTAAGAAAGTACGCAGTGATGCAAGGTTTTGCTGAGAACCTTTCTGCTCAGCTCAGTAATCTGATAACTTCCTAAAACCCATTGTGTATTAGTCATTATGGGCTGATGGGAATGTTAGGGAATGCTATTTGATTCCCAAGTAAATTCCTTGTTCTTTGTTCTTAATTTCTTGTAGAAATTACCTGCTCATAAAAACTAACTGGTGTCTCCTTAAAGCAATGCTGTTTACTTTCCTATATTCCTTTTAGAGAGCAGTACAACAACAGCAGTACTCAAAGGGCACAGCAATAATCAAAGGGCACTTCCTGAGGAGTAATGACTTTCTTGGGCCTTCAGCTGTTCCTTAGATCATGAACTGATGATCTAAGGATGATGGTCACTAATACACAAGAAGTGTCCTATTCTTTGTTGTCATAAATCTACATTAGCTGAAGGTTTTAAACTTACCTATCTTCTTCTTTGGAGAAAAACAGAGTCCTCTCTGAATCCAAACTGTCCAGCTCTCTGAATGGCTCTGGCTCATTCTTTGATTGTTTTTCCTCACTGTAAGGAAATAAACTCATTAGTTAAAAGATGGTGCTTAGCCATTTTTCACTACTGAATTGGCATCGACGCAGAACTGTGAGCATGTATCTTGGATCTGCTCTGCTGGGGAGCTGTTAAATTGGGCATAAACTTTATCTTTACAAATTCTGTTTATTTTTAAAGAGAAGGCTGAAGTCACCCTCAAGATTCAGAGAAGTGGCAATTGGCCTGCTTCACAAAAATGGAGCAGGATGCTCAGTTTCCTCAAAATAGTTAGGGTTTGAGCAGAAGTAAACCCCTCAGTCTTAGAGGAGACTTGCTCAATGCTCCATTCCTAGTTACTCTTAGTGGCAATTAAGAAGGGAAATGCCAGAAGCAGTAGGGGACATGTGACAGTTCTTGCATTTCCAGGAAAAGGAGGCAAAAAAATGGAAATTTGGAAAGGATTGTTTTGATTATGTATAATAATTCAAACCTTTCCACAAAAACTTTGCCAAAATATCATATTAAATGAATCTGTGAGTCTGGCAGCCAGAAGGTCATCTTTAGTGATACTGGCAGAAGGCAAATCTTAAGTCAGCATTGCCAAACAAGTTTTCCTCTTGCTTTTTATGTAGTTTAAGACTTAAGAAACATGTATTTCATAATAACATGTAATTTCATATTGCTAATTCTTATGATTTGTAGATGATTCTCTGAATGTTTGAGGTTTTTCTAAAGTTTCAGATCCACAATTTTTATGACCACCTGAGCAGCTTGGCTGCTCTTTTTTTCTTCTCTGTTTTTTAATTTTATTTAGTTGATTGATTTTTGTAGTGCAGGGTTTTTTGGTTTGTTTTCTTGGTGTTTATAGTGCATGGACTCTTTCTCAAGAAAACCTAAGACTGTAAGGCACTGAATTTGAAAATCTTAATTGATTTTGATTGACTGATAATTTAATGTCAGTCCCGTGTTTTTAAGTTTGACTTGTGGTTATCAAGGCTTTGGCTGATAATACTGCTTTGTGATGGCTGTTTTCCTTGGATAAGATACTGAGGTTTGAGCCAGGCATCTCCAAATCTAGAAACAAATAGTGCTACAGCTGCAGATATTCTACACATTGCAGTGTAAAATCTGGAGCTGACAGAATTCCAACAGGCTTTCCTGTGGACTGTGAAAATAGAATGATCTCTGTGAAACCGTGGCATTGATCTTTTAAGCATGGCAACAGACACTAGCACAGGACACACAACTCACTCAGCTCCAAAGAAAACTGATTTGGTTAGGTGATCTTAGGTGTTGTTAATGTTTTAATCACTTCAGGGAGAAATTTTGAGTCTGAATATTTTTTATGGCTTATTTTTCATCACTTACTTATTTATCTCTTGCACCCAAATAGTTATGTTTATACCTGAATGATATTAAATTGGTGTAGATTAGGAAAGGACACCAGAATGCACAGATTAACTTGAGGATCTGTGTACTTGTAGACATATCTCCCCACCATATTTTTGTCAGGAAGGCCTGAAAGTCAAGACAAGAAGAGATGGCTTTAATAACAAAAAAAGATGAAGCACACCTATGTTCAGTGACTGCTAAGACAGTGAATGCTCTGAAAACCTCACAGCTTCAGAGCAAACAGGTTCTCTGTGTGTCCTTCTGCAGATGTGGAGTATGCAAAGAGCTATTTGGAGACCAGTGGAAAGAACAGCAAGCCAAATGGAATTAAACAACATCTGTAGTACTAAGGAAGCTCAAGTCAGGCACTGGGAGATAAAAGCAGCATCACTCTTAATTTAGCTTTGTGTATGCAGAGAGAAGTCAGGTTGTGAGAGCAGAGCTGAATAGTAATTTAATTTAACTTTTATCAGCGAGCTCTCTCTTGAATCTGAACAAAGAGTTACCTCACATCTTGGAGCAGCTTCATTATGCCCCAGGCAGATTTATAGTGCTTTTCTGATGCTTCTCTGTGAGCAAGAAAGGAATAGAAAGCACACGATGGATTAAGGGCTAAACCTTCTCCTCAGCACCCTGCTCTGTGTGCCAGCTGGATGAGAGGGTGGGGAAAGGGGAATTGTGCTGCTTTGGCAAGGACATGCTATAATGTCCTTTTTGTCTGTTGCTAGGGGGAGAGAAGAGTCCCTTCACTGAAAAATGGTTCTCAGGGGAACACATTCATTGGGGTTGTTCAGTCCCTGCATTGCCCTCCCCTGTGTCCAACTCAAGACCCTGGGGGCACGTGAAACTTACCTGGACACCGTCATGTGCAAAGAAAGACTTTGCATCTGCTTCTGTGGCCAGCTGAAGGCACGTGGTTTTGCTCCAGTACTGATTTTTCCTCACCAACAGAGCAAATGCTCTCTCCTCACTGTTGTGGTAGCATTCACTAAACAGTTCTGCCATGTGAAGGAAACACAAACAAAAAATTTATCTCTTGGGTGATCCTCTTACACTTTGAAGGATGAGTTGTCATGCTGTCCTCACTGTCCTGCACAGACTAAAGAAGACAAGCAGCCCAGCTTTGTCTTGTAGACAACAAATCCTTCATTTTGAGACAGCTACTTGACATAAAATAATATTAGACTTGGTGGAGTGTTATGGCGTAATTGTTTCCAGAGAAACTGGTCCTGGAGCTTAGAAACCAGGATAAATTTAATGAGTCAAAAAAAAAAAAAAAAAAATCAAGATGTTCTCATTAGACAAAATCTGACTTCTCATGTCTGCACCATTCTACTGATTCACTTGATTATCTCAGTACCTTTCCCAAGCCAGCCTACACCTTGTTACACTGTGAGGGGAAAAGTCAAGTGCACTTAAAATTATATATAGACATCCTTTCTAGTTGATGTGGTATTTATCACTCTTAAAGAAAGTTTGCTTTGCATAATCCAGGCCAGAAATTAAAACTGAGAATCTGATCTAATACTTATCAAAGGTAAGAAGCAGAAATTCTGTCTATTGGATTAGGCCTCATAATTCCAGGACTAAATTACTCGAGCCCTGTAATTATATGAGAACCTAATTTTTAATTTTTGTAAGTAATTATGGCCCTGTGAGAAGAAGGGAAAATGTGATCTCTGTGTAAATAATGCAGCAACGCCCGCATGAGCCTTCAGGTGCTTGATGAACTACCTCAAAGGAACAGGAGCCCCTGTGTTTGTTTCCATGTGGGGCACCTTTTAAAGCCCTCTCCTCACAGCAGTGAAGGTGTGGATTGGACTGAAGTCAGATCAGCAGAGAAGCTTGAGTGCAGACATCTGTTTCTACAGCGAGCAGAGGGGCGAGGGCTCAGCATTCCAGCACTGCGGATGCCTGGATCTGACTGCTGTAGGGAGGGGCATCGTCTGCTGCAAAACCAGCCTGAGCCTCACTGCAGTTTGCAGTGCACTTGGCCCTCTTCTGGGTGAGGTAATCTCAAATTATTTTTAGCTGCAATGACAAAACTTAAAACTTGTTGCTCTAGTGGCCCTTACAGAGCAAGCTGGATATTGCAGGAAGAGCAGGCTGCTGTGAGCCTGGAAGTGTTTTGGCTATTCTATCTTTCACATCACTCTAACACACCTTGTACTAGGATCAGACAAGTAAAATACCAACAAGCAGCAGGATCTGTGCATCCCAGGGGGCCTGTCTTGGAACAGAGTTTTTTTCCAAAACGAGTGGGTTTTTAATCTTTCCTCTGTATCTGAATGTTTGGGACTGCCTGTGCTGCAAGGCTGTTAAATTATTCATGACAGTTGACCTTTTACGACTGAAACTGTATTTTTTTTTTTTTTTCACTTGCTTGCCTTCCCATGGCAGTTCCTTCATAAATTTTCAATGCCATTCAAAAAGTGCCATTACTTACCCACAGCAAGCTGCTCGTACTTGGCCTCTTTCATTATACAGGCTGCTTTGGTCTCCGTCTCCAGGCGGGACATCTCTTTCAGGATCTTGCAGGCTGCCAGAGCTGACGCTACACCCTCCTGACCCTGTAGCATCGAAAGGGGCGCTGCTGCCACCCTCCACTGGAGGGCATTTCTGAACGGGGAAGACTCCACTATGCAACGCATCGAACAGCAAAAAGTTCGTGCCTTTCAAGAGAAATCTTCCCTCCAACACAGATTTGAAAGCCGAAAATGATGATCAAAATGGCAGTTTTGATGATATTTGAGAATTGAAACCACATGTAGTGGATGCCCTATCCCTGGCAGCGTTTGAGGCCAGGCTGGATGGAGCAGACCTGTCCAGTGGGAGGTGTCCCTGCCCGTTGCTAGGGTTTGGAGCTGGATGATCTTTAAGGTCACTTCCAACCCAAACTATTCCATGATTCTTTATTGGTAGTTCTTGTGCCTTGTAAGGCTGGAGACTTCTGGGTCCAGGCTCTTAGAGGGACGTGACTTGGGATAGCAATCAAGGACAGAAAGGAGAACAATATGCTTTGGAAATAGAGCATCACATTCTCCCTGTGCCGAGATAGCTCCACCATGGCTGTGCTGGGACAGAGATTGTGGATGCATCACTGCATCCACATTGCACCTCTGTCCATTGGGACAGAGAAGCAGGAGAAAGGAGGGAGCCCAGCTGGCAGAGGCCCAGCCCTGGCCCGGAGCAGGGCCGTGTGCGCTGCCGGGGCTCCGCAAGGCGCCCGTGTGTCGGCACGCACACAGCCCGGCAGCCCCGGGCCAGATGCGCGGCTCCGCACGGTCAGCGATGGAGCTGAGAGCTCTCACTCTCTCTCTGTATGGGGGCAGCGAGGCTCCCAGATGCGGGGGACAGGGCTGGGCTGTGAAACAGGAGCCGATTATGCCGGCTCGAAGCTCAGCCTTGGAGAGCGTAATGCTGCTCCCGACGCGTCCGGCACGTAAGCAGGAGATGCTTCAGTGCTCCGACTCCCCTCGGGTCACGCTCGGACCCAAACAATCGCCGGCTGTCGGAGGCACAGCCCCTGCTCCTGGGAGCTGTGACTCATCGGGAGCCGGGGGGGAGCGGAGCTTCAGCCCGGGCTGATTTACACCTGCTCCTGCTCCCCCTGGCCCCGCGGGCAGGAGCCGCGCAGAGATGAAAGGCCCCATAAATGCCACCTCTCGTGTTTTGGAAACGAACCTATCTGTCATCTGAGCTGCAAGGCTGAGCAAAAAAACATCTCGTAAACTTGAAATATGCCATTACTTCACCTGAAGCAGCTACAGCTTAGAGCTTACCATAGCCCAGAAATAGTTTGCCATCTTGTGCCGGTTTTGAAGTACTGCCCATACAAACAAATCCCTCCAAGGATTTTCGCTTTTCTGGTTCATGTCCAAGGGCCCAGGTAATCGCTTTGTGTTCGTTTTGTCCTGAAATGTGGTTTGAAGAATTTAAAACCTGGTGGGCAGTCTGGCTCCGTGCAAATGACACGATCTAAGATGCTCTCAGCCTTGCTGGCTACTTCACATTTCTTTGACTTTTCAGTAGGACCAAAAGGTAATTAGCTCATTCTGTGCTGAATTAAAGGATCCCCGTGTCCCCGATATAACCCAATATGTGTGAGAACATTCTGGGTGAAATGGTGTCTCCATTGAAGCCAGTGCTAAACTTTTCATTGGCTTTATTGAGGCTGGGGTTTCAGCACTGGTGTGTAATATCAGACAAGACAAACCTGTGATTAGCTAATCTGAGCTTGCCTTCAATTATATCTGACTCTGCTCTGCTGCCACAGAGCACAAGGCTTCAGAGAAAAGGGAACAAAAGGCATTTTATTTCATCAGAAATAAATCTCGCCAAGGCCTGTACAGGACAAGAATAGAGAACATCAATACCCCTTTTTAGTCCTTCCTTTGAGAAACCTTTCCCTCATGCAGAGAGCAGTTTAAGTAGAACACTGCTTATTCCTTTAGCACTTGATAAAAAAATAGTCTGGAGGAAGTGCAGCCACTTAGGTCAAGTTCTGAGTTTTAAAGTATATTTTAAAATAACTACCTTTTTATCTATTGTGTTGGTTAGAAGCAGCCAGGGTATATTTATTTTCAATTAAACAAGGTTTTGTGAGAATATATTTTTTAATAATTTAAATGATGGGATTCTGTTCAAATTTATTTTAATGGGGATTTGAGGGGAGGGGGTGTTTCTTCAGTATGTAGTGAGCTATTGAATCAAATAAATTGCATTGAAAGCCTTGGAGGAGACAAAGATATCCTAAAAGCCTCATCTGTTATTGTAACCACTAGTTCCTAACTTGAAAAAAGACACACAGTTTGGCAGCAGTGATGCTGGTTTCCCAGTACTGTGGTGCTTTTTCTGTTGCCAATGATAATGGGATTCAGCCATGGGAAGAAGCTTTAAAAGGAAAAAGCAAATAGGCAGCAGGAGCTGATCTCTGAACTGGGCCTTATCTACAGCACTGGACTTTAGCTCACTTGCTGCCAAATACCAGAAAGGTTAAGTGAGGTTCTGGGGGCAAATTTTTATTTCTGGCAAGTTTGTAAGTCTGGAGTATGCTTAGTGACTTTAGAGGTATTGTCTCAAGTTGTTCATCCTTGTGAATGAAGAAAGGCAGAGCAGATTCAAACTTAACTTTTCATACTAGTATTTAGCTAGGCTTTCTCAAAGCAAAAGTGCTTTAATGTCTCAAATAGGATTTTTGGTTTTAAATTAGTTTCTAGTTTTAACAGTTTTTTTAGGTGTAAATAGAACTTGGCAAATACCAGAAGGCTTGATTTGTTTAGTTTGTCTGAAACTGAACTCTAATGAAATTTCTTTATGCATCTTTGTTTTGAAACCTTGCACCAAACTTATTTTCAATGCTTTTGTAAGCACTTTGGTACTTAGGAGTTTTAATGTTAAATACACTGTCAAAATGCAAAAATGATGATGCATCTATTGCACCACTGTGGATTAGACATTCCACACTGGTACCCCCATCACATATTCTCCTTGTCCTGTGTTGGCCAGCACACCTGCCAGGGCCACATCACACAGTTGTTCCTATTTCTTCCTCTGTGTTCTGGCACTCCATAAAAAGACTAAAATTGTCTAAAGGCAAACATTAAATACTGGATATTACTGAATATCAATATCTGAGTTCTGTCTACTTGTACAGAGTATAAATCTGAGAACAGTTTTGTGTACAAAGATGACCATTTTCAGACCTGGAATTGAAAATCTTCATTGTCTGCTTTTTTTCCTTCTAAAAAGAAATTGCCTTTCCAGTACTACTTCTTGAAGTTCTGTACAAGAAAAGCAGACCACTATTTTTATGTCTAATTACTCCATAGTAATTAGACATAAATCTCCATGTAAATCCTATTTGTATTCCCCATACGTCTTTAACTAAATCTGTTCCCTGCCCCACCCAAAGACTGGACCTAGTTAAAATTGTACAAATTCTAAATTGGAGGGGAGCAATGATGCAGAGTTGGGACTTACAGATTTCTTCTTGCCTCCATGTCTGATGTCTTGATAGAAACCTTTGCATGCATCATGAAGAAAATCCTTGAGAACTCTAGAGACATCACTAAGAGTGAAGAGGGGGCTGATGCCCTTCTGGTCACTGTGCTGCTGACCAGTGAGCCCTGCCAAGGTCAGTTTGCTTTCTTCATGCTTCTTCAGGAGAAGTTCATAGAGCAGAATTTTCTGAGAAATGGAGCAGTAGAGTCTCTGCAGACGAGTGTAGGTCAGGAATTCATATATGTTAGCCCCATTGTCAATAAATAGCTTCACAAATTCTGGTTTGTTGTTGACTAGAGCATCCATCATCACTTCCTCCAGGTCACAGGACTAGATTGATGAAAGAGAAAAAAAAAACAAACTAAACAAGGAAATTTTGGGGGGTAATAATGGATGGATGATGAGAGAAGTTAGATTTAACATGAGGAAAGGCACATTTTGTCTTCTACCAGTCAACAGTGAGTACAATGAGAAAGAGGTGGAACTCTCTTCATTTTTCTCTGACAAAATGTCTGTGCCAGCATTAGTGTTACAACATCAACATAAATTGAGTGCTGTAGGACTCAGTGTGAGGCACCTACCACACTGGGTGTTTGTACAGCAGTTGAAAACAGTGAGACTCTTCATGCCACCTTCTAACAGTAATATCTGCCTGTTTCTTGTGCTTTGTAAACTTTGGTTTGTTTGCTTTAAAGGTCTATATAGAAGGGGAGAAAGATTGTTGCTCTCAAACAGCTCAAGAAAGGGATGATGACCACTGAGTTATTCCTCTGTCTTTAGCTATTATCATGCAGGGGGCCAGAAAGACAAACAGCCTCAGGAAGTATAATACCCCTGCCCAATCTCTCAGTAGAGTGTGAAGGTAGTGGTAAAAACTGAAGCCATCTTTTGGGATGCTCCAGTGTCCTGTGCACATTGGAACATACACTGAGTGTCCTCTAAGGCAAAAAAGCCTGGTACCTTCCACTCCACGTCACCATTGAATATTTCACTTTTAGCAATGTCGACCCTATTCCAGGCCACTGCCAGTTTCAGTTCATCCAGATATTCCTGAGCCTCCTGACTCTGGCTTTTACAGGCTGGAAAAAAATAGGAAATGCAAATAAAGTCAGTACTTTACAGTTATGTTTAGTTTAATATAGTACTGGCACTTTGATTAGCAATGCAAGTTCTCCTTCAGCTATCACAGATCTGTGCTTAACCAGAAACCCTTCACAGCAATGTTTTCCTAAATTAAGAAACATTAGTATTAAAAAATGTTATTTTTTCTAGATGAACTCTATTAACAGTATTAAGCATTAATGGCTGTTGGATATTAACAGGGACACTGGCCTGCAGAAAGCAGGGAACAGGACTGGCTGTTGGTTTGGCCTTGTATCAATTAGTCATCAGGAGCAGAATGTCTTTTTTCTTTTTTTGCTCCCATGCTAAGTTTAAGCTAACACAAACCATTAAGTTAACAGAAACTGAAATAGATAGCAGGACAAGTAATGTCTTCTTTCAGAAGATATAGTGGAGATTTCTTATAGGAGAAATGGATTGTTTCTGAAACAAAAAGGTAGTTTTGGTCTATTTGTGGGTTTTGGTTTTGTTTTCATGGAGGTTTTTTATGGTTTAATTGGAATAATATACTGCTCCAGTATATTTCAGTTCTTTTACAGCTTCTGTTATTAAGATAAGCAAGTAGTGAAATAAAGGAGTGGCTAAAAATGTACCATAAAATAGCATGAGATTAAAAAGCAAACACTAGTTCAAAGGAAGCTTACAAGAGCTACAATAACTGCCACAATTAATTTGTCAATAAACAAACAAAAGAGCAGCGCATCAGAAATGAAATCTGATCCAACAGTCAACTGAATTTGCACTGGAAAAAGAGGAAGTATATTTATGGCATAGAAGTCAAGTGAGACAAACATAACAATGTTTGCTTATTGTATCTTACCTTTTACTAAGGCTTTTAAAATGACTGTGTCTAGTTCTTCTGAACCATCTTGCTCAAAGTTGTGCAGAGTTAGAAGATGCTGGTGTGAAATAATATTCTGAATCTATTTGGAGTCGAAACAAAAGTAATTTTACATCATGTCCTTTGGATACACATTAGTGCCCAAATGCCCAGTAGAGATCACCCAGACAGTGTTTCCCAAAAATTTACATTCTGGTCGTAAGGCTGAGGTTTGGCAAGAAGGCCAATATTATTTGTTTCCCATATATAAATAACTCCTAAGGCAAGGAGGGATTTTTATTGCCTTTTCTGAGTGACCTACCAGGACAGGAGGAACAGAACTTGGATATTCTGAGAACCAAAGCAGTGCTTTAATTAAAAGATCCTTCCTTAACTTACATTCTTATTTGACTCAAAGTCTTGTTATAGCCAGCATAACACTAGTTTCATTTTACCTCATCCTGCTTTGACATTTAAGTTTTGCTCTCTGAGTTGTTTATTTAAAAGCATAGTCTCTAACTCTTCTCTGAGTAAAAGTCCTCAAATGTTGATATATATACAGTACTCTTATCTTTCCTTCTGCTTCTCTATTTATTGAGTTTTCTTTCTCACAGTGCAGCTGCACTGAGACTTTGTGAGCCTCTGGCAATATTGCTTCCAGATGCTTTTCATCCCCTTTTGTTAGTGATCTGGTAAAGTTCTTCCTAATGGAATTAGTATGTGGAACTTTTAAAGCTGAGGATTATGGCAGGGAATGCAAAGAATAAGTAGTGGGCCAGGTCAGGAGGACTTGGTTTATCTCAGAGGCACCCAGTGCTCTTCACTCGTCACACAAGCACAGTCTCAGAGTGGGTATGTGTTCCTAAAAGGCTTGTGCAAGTGTACCCCAAGACAAAGAGTAAAGAAGACCTCTGAATCTGTTTTGTCTTTCTGTTTTAAGAACAATGATACTTAAAGAACCAGTAACTGACAATAGATAGGATCATTTCTAAACAAGCTTCATTCTACTTAATTTATTCATGCTTCTCCACAGCACAGAGGTTCCCATTTAACAGCTGTAGTTCATGAATTAGGTCTCTTCTGTCACAGCTGCACAAGCTGCACAGCTGTGGGTATAAATAATGCTTGGTGTCCCACAGAAGGACTGTCGGGTTCCTGGGTGCTGGCTGTTACTTGAGGAAGTAATTGAGGAAGGACAGAGCCCGCAGTGTTCAGCTGAATTACTGGGCACCAAAGCAGTTTGCGTGATCAAATGACCTCCTGATTTTTAATGCTAGAGAGGCATTCTGTGACACCAGTGTCAAAGCACTGGAGTTCCCAAAACTTCTGAGCAGCTTCTTGCCAAACCTGTACTGAAGGGGCTCCCGAAGCTGCAAGTGTTAGGAGATGGCTTTGTGAACATGATGGCTTATCCAACACGTGAACTCACCGTCACTGTCCACTGGAGAATGTCCTTCCACAAGAAGCTCTCTGCAGGGAATTTCTCCTTAAATTGCTTTTCAACAGCTTCTGGCATGATAAGCTGTGGGTCATTCATGAATACTGCTAGGATGTCAGCTGTACCTCCAGACCCTGCTAAGATAAGCCAGGGAGCAGAATTTTCCAACCCTCTGCAAATTCTCTGTAGTTTAAAATAAGATGTTTTTAAAATTCATAAGTGGAAAGAAAATGGTTTTCAAAATAAGGACTTCTAGCAAACCAGGAATAAATGTGTACCTAAGTCAGATTCACTATGGAATCAGTCCAGACTCCTCTAAGCTATTAGGATTTTTTGAATTCTGTAGCAGGTCATCCATGTATGGCCTCTGACTATGCTTCTTTTCATGACACATCTGCTGAGTAGCTAAGCAACCTGATTTGGACAAATAATGCATAAAATTTCTTTGACCCTGACTTTTTTTTTTCCCCCTGAAGTCTCTGTTTCAGCATAGTCAAGTGCAAGGGAGTAGCCCTGTACAGAAATTACCAGCAGGCTTTTTTGTATAGGCTTCTTTTTCTGTCTGTTAAACCTGGCAATATGTTCCGAAAATCAGGAATTTGCCTGTGGGATTACAACGTTGAGCTACAGGAAAAAAATACTGAATCATAGTAACTACAAGAATTAAAGGCTACTAATTCTATTACTTGTGCAATTAGAATGAGTCAGGCAGGTTGTTGAGAGAGGAAAGCAGAGGCTATGGCATCATAATTGCAAAAATGTCTATTTGCTGCCTGTCTGTTTCTTCCTCTGGAGTTATACAAGACTGCATTAATTCAATTGTGGTGTAAGAGTTTTTTTTTCTTTAGTTTAGGTATTGAGGTTTTTTAAAACTGTTTGCAGTCTCTGGTGTGTATTATCCATTTTAAGAAATCCATTTAAGAAATTGGTATTCTAAAAAAGTGTGGCCAGTCATCCATTCCCAGCACATATCAGTTTAGAGCAACTCCAGCCAGCCACTTCTCGTCTTCCAGTCACACTGTTCTGTGAAACTTTGGAAAGAGGATTTACATGTCATAACATGGGATTTTCCTAAACCAAAGATACAGGAAACACTGCAATATTTAGTTTCTCATCAAAGAAAGGAAGCAAGCTCATGAGGTGACATAATCTTTGTTGAAGCAGAGAGATTTCTCATATGAGTGTGTGTTTTAGTCCAGCTGACAAAATTATGACAAGATACAAGGAGGTGAAACTAGAAAACATCCCCAGAAAGGAGTCATTATTCTGGAAAGGGGTTCCCAGCTTGCATGTCACAGTCTCAGCACTTGGAAACCTTAAATTATAGTTAAATTATGTCTCTCTAAAGGTTTTCTAGACTGACAGTATTATAAAAAGGATAAGTAAATTAGAATAAAAATCAAAGACTATCTCCTTGTTAACAGGTTCTTTAAGTTGTAGAACCACTCAGGGGAAAAAAAAAATCAAAACTGATCCTTTGCTGAAGATTTGGGATTATGTTCAGACAACACTCCAGTCTTCAATCCTTCAATGTACTTTTGCTCAGTGGAACCAGGACACTCCCACTTTAAATGGCAGGTACAGCAAACCTGGTCTTGTGCTTCCTCTGAGCTCTGGGACAGACAGTTGTGTCATTGCTGCTGAGCAGCACTAAAAGATTCCTCTTTTTTTTTTGGTGTATGTTCTCAAGTTAGAGTATTTCTGTTTCCCTAGATCTGTAGCTGGTTTCTGTGGGTTTGTTTTGGGTTTGGATTCTTTCATCCCACTGGACAAGCTGGCAATAGAAGTTTTAATGATCAGCTGGTGCCTATTCAAAAGTAAATATTTCTCCCAAACAAATACTGTCAAATTTAATATTAACAGAACTCAGTCCTTAATGGTGTATAGATGTGAATTTTGACTTCATGTGAAGTGCCAATAGATGTGTTTGTCATACAGCCAAATTTTCCATTAATTACTTGGCACCAGTTAATTTATTTTTCTAAAGCTGAAAACATCTTCTTACCTCAAGTGTGCCTGGTCCTCCATTTACCAGCAGGCAAAGCACAGGGATCTCGATGCTACCTGTTCCTGTGAAATAGACAGTTTGATTTTTAAAAAGTAACAGCTTTCACAAGATTACAGCTGTTTGGCTGACCCCTTGAAAATATTTCTCCTCTTATGTGCTGTTTTGATCTCCACATGAACCTGCAGAAGGATGTGGCAAGGGAAGAGAATAACTCTGACCTAACAGAGGGGTCCTGGCCTAGGATTCAGGACAAAGGCACCTTTGCCTTGGAAATTTTGTGTGATCCCAGGCAAGCAGTCCAGGCTGTTCTGACCTCAGCTGCAAAGTATGGATATTGGCACCTCTGTGTGTCGGGCCACTTCTGGCTTTTTAAGTTATTTGTTTACTGCAGGCTGGGGAGCAAGGGAGCTGCATTAGGGTGCAGCACAGGGCTGGTGGGTTTCCAGAGAGGCATCTTCCAGCAAGACACAGTTAGAGGTGAAAAGCTCTCAGCTTGTCCTGGGTGTTATGCATGTGCCCAGGGTATGCTGGAAGGGGGACTGGAATCCAGGACAAGAGCCTTCTGCAAGGAGGATTTAAGAATATGAAGAGGCTGACTGTGTAGACTGGGCAGGATGAGATGAGTCAGATGAAAGTTGATAGGAACCATGTATTTATTACTCTGCTTAAACAGCTTAATGGTTCATTCAGCACAGCCTGGTGTGGTGATTAATAATAACACAGTCTGATACTTTTAAAAAAATGCTAATGAAATATTTAATGTGTCATGGTACTGGGGGAAGAAATGAGGTCATGGTCCCTGTCCTAAGCCATCCTCCCACAGGGGCCCACAGAGTTTTGGATGCTTTTTACTGTAAATGCTGAATTCTGCAGTGCAAAGGTGACTATAGATTGGCCTGAAGGAGCTCAATCAAAACAGTGATATCAAGAGATTAATGCCTCTTTCAGATGGAAGATAAAAGGCATTTGGTTCAAACAATTTTTTGATGTTTCCCTTTGTAGATCTCCCAAAACTCAGTACAGATCTCTACTTGCTATTTTTTGTATTTTTTTTTGAGATTAATACAGAGATAAGGTTGGACTGAGCTGTAGCCAGGATATTGTTGGCAAGAAACTTAATTTGTTTTGCTGAATGGTGTGGCATTGTCACACCTCCCTAATGTGATGCTCTTTGAAGAATGACCTCTGGGACTACAGGTTCCTCAAGTATGGTTAAGGCTACAAATATTCTTCATTTGCCATAGATTTAGTTAAAATTTAGCCAGAGGAGAGTTGGATGGATTCTGACTTTACGCTGTGAATCTGGAAAGTCCTCCATTGTAAAAAATATTCATTGTGTGTGTATATGTATAAAATTATTCTTAAAGACTTCTAGGTGTTTGGGTTTTTTTTAATAGGGAAATTTCACATGACCTTATTGAAGTGTTGTCCTTCAGTAAGGCCACATAGCTTTGCTCAGCTTGTTTATAAATGAGCTTAAATGAATGACATTGGTTTTGTTAATAGAAGATAACACTGAATTCAGTATGTTCCAGCAAAGTATTTGTCATATGAATCAGCATTGTTTGTCAGAATTATGCTCCCCTGAGATTTGTTCAATCAGATTTGGTTGGTGAGCAGAAAGAGGCTGCTTTGTAACTCTCAGCACTGCAACCTCAGGCTACCCTTACAGCCTGCCTGTGGTTGTTCCCATCTGAGTCACCAGGTAAGGGTTGTCCAGGTGTGTTTGTGCTCTCAGGTACCTCTGTGCCTCCACCCCATGGGCTGTGAAAGTGGATATCCCATTGATGCACACAGCTGTGAACAAGTGAGCTCTCCCTCCTGTTTCAGCTGTGCTAGCACTGCATGTATGGCGCAAACAAAGCAAAGGTAAAAAAAAGTAACTCTTATCTCTCAACAGCTGAGGTTTTCCACAAATAGCAGTAGGAGACCTGCCCAATGCTCAGTTCTTGTTACAAAAAAGATCACAGATTCAGATGGACATTGGATGCTACGGTGTTTACCCAGGATAAGATGCTATCCCTAAACAAATATGGCTTAAAATATTTCAGAGAGCTGTGGAACAAGTCTTTTCTTACAGTGTGGGAGCAATTCAAGACCCTGTGTGTGAGAGGGGATAAAAGTATACAACAGTGACTATCAATCTCTTAGAACCACTGGTAAAGGCACTTGAAGCTGGATTTATTTTCCATATGTTGTCTCTTAAGGCAATTTGAGCTGTGCTTTGAAGGCCAGCTTTGAGCTGCATTTAAGGAGATGCAATAAAAGTCCAGATTTTTGCTTCAAAGAGCAGCTATCTCCACTGCAGAAGTTACCATTGTCATGGCTCTCACACGGTGACAAATGTGCTGACTTGGTCTTGCCTCTGCAAGCCCACCTGAGAGCTGGAGTCACCTTTGGGGGTACCTAGGGCTAGGACTGGGGCACAGCTAGGGCCAGGGCCATCCAGCATTGCTCAGCTGGATGGCTCCCCAGAGGTGCTCACCCCCGTATCCCGTGCGCTGCTCTGAGATGTGCTTCTCCAAGGCCAGGCGGAGCTCGGCGGTTCCGTCCGGCTCCTCTGGGGTGGTGTGCTCCACCAAAATGAAGTGGGAGTGGTTGTGATCCAAGGAATACAGTGGGCCTTGGGTGCTGTCATCTGACTGGTAGCGTACAAGGCTTTCACTCTAGAGGGAGGAGGGGAGATGTCAGCGCTCTCTGCAAAGCCCAGCCCATGTTTTAACCTCCTTCCTCTCCATTTCTGGGCTCTCTGCACCCTGACACAGCTCACCACCTGTGAGACACTGTGATTGACCCTTAAAAAGGGGTGAAGATGGAAAATCTGTTCCTTCTTGAAGCAGCCCGATTTGGCAGAACTGATGGCTGGAGTCCCTGAATTTTCCCTCTTGGCCTCTGCAAAATATAGTGATATCAATCATCATCTCTGGAATGCAGGTTTTGGAATAGTTTATTGGAAGAATGGAAAGGGGCCATGAGACCTGATAATTGTGTATGATGTGAAGCCTCAGCTGGTGTAAATAGGGGCAAACTATTTATTTCAGTAGTGTTTTGTCCATGTTTAGGCCAGTGAATGAGTTAGCCTGCTCATGTCCCAGTCAATTTATACACAGCTTTACTTAATTGACAGGGTTGTATGAAATCTGAGGGTTATTCTTAGTTTGGAAATTGCTTTCTAAAAGAGAGAGTGGCAGACAGATTTTAGAAAGGGGAACCCTCTTTTATTTTGGGTGAGTGGTGTTACAACTTTAAAGTATTTTTTTTTTGTTTTGCACAAACTCATCTTCTAGGTAAAACAGAACCCCTGTTACAGTCTGTTGTACTAAATATTGCACTACACATGGGCTTCTATACATAAACACTTTTTCAAATTCCCCTTTCTTTCTTAGTACATCTTTCTTTCTATCTGTTGCCCATCCACTTTGATACATCATTCCAGGCTGGGAATGTCTGATTATTCTTTTTCATTTTCCCAATCGCTGTCCTCTTGCAAGGTAGATTAACACAACTGTTTACAATCTTGGCAGTTGTCGCTGTGTATTGCATTTTCCCCACACTAAAAAGCAGTGAACTTGCATGTTTCTTTCACTTTCTTCTCTCTGTCTCTCCTTCCTTGGGGAAAGCTTCTTGACATCATTAATTTCCTTCAGATTTTGCTTTGACAGAGGGTGTGCCTCTATTCTGCTGCCATGTAACATTAATCCTCCTCACCAAAGATCTGGCCTTTGATTAGGACCCAGAGGCAAAACAACCAATTGAAAAAAGCCCTTGGGGATTTTCCTCTCCATTCCCTGAAAATGTGGAAGTGATCTTTCAATGGTGTTTAAAGCATACCATTGACACAGAAGAGATGGGAGGGTGTTGTATATAAGTAATGATATTATAAAAGAAAAGTTTTATAAAATTAGACTTTGTTCTGTTGAATTACCAACTAAGCCTATAAGTTCCCATAAGAAAGAATCAAAGGAATAAAAAACCAGTTAACAAAACAAACTGTTCTAGTAGCAGAGCTGTTCACACCTACAAAAAGAAATCTGCCCCATCAGAATCTGTAAAAAATTATGTAAACTATCCAAGAATAGAGAAATTTGATAAACACGTAAAATGCCATTTACTAACCAATAAATTAAGAAGCAAAAAACTACTAACCAATTAGAGTTGTACACAAGAGCTGTGACAACTGTATAAAAATTAGTTATGTAAATAAGAAATTAGCTTTTCCTACATAAAGAAACTAAATCCCATCTTCTTTACTACAACAGGAGCGATCCACTGATTTCAGGGCTTGTTTTTCTCCTTGCTAGTGGGGGTTGTTAGCTCTTTTTATACAGCAAGCTGCTTGTGCTAGTGCCAAATATAAAGAGAGCTGGGTTTAGATCAACATCCCTGTCTGTAGTTCCTTTGTCTTTAAGTTACTGACTAAAACCCAAAATATCTTTGGGCGTAAGCTGTGCCAGAAGTCATAGGGTCAGGAATGCTCTTTACAAAATATCCCTTGACAAAAAATTTGGGCTTTAGTTGAGGGGGAGAAAATAAAAAGAGAGTGGACTTGTTTTGTAGCAGCTGATAGGGAAAGATCCAGATGCATTTTGATCACTTAGCCTGCAAGGGAGGTGAAATAGTTTGCATTTGCAAAATTCACAAACACAATGAAGCAAATTCTTTCCTTTGAGGCCCTTTTGGCCCAGTTGCCACCCAAGTAGGTTAAAGTCTTCCAGCTAAAGAGTCCCCCCTGGTAGAGCACACAGGTGGCTGTCACTGGCAAAGAAAAGAAAAAAAGACCAATGACAGTAAGTTGCTGGTAGGGTCTGGCAGTCTCTCAGCCTCTAGCTGGTACTTTCAGACCTGTGTGAGAGAACAACTAGGTGTGAATTCAAAGGGCTGTCTGTGTCATCTGTTTCTTAGCTTCTGCAGGGTATAAAATAGTACAGAGAAACTCATTCACTGTCATTAAACACCTGTTTTATTGTTCTAATATTCTACTTAGGGCAGACTGTATATCCAGTGACAGGAAGGGAATGCTATTTCTTTTTTTTCTCTCCACTTCTACGTCTGTTCAGCAGCAACACTTTCAGCAACAGTTTTGTTGGGTGAGGTTTTTTATTTGTTGCTGTGTTGTTTTTGTTTTCTTCCCAAGAACTTTGATCCCCTTGACTCAGTTTGAGGATTCCCTATAACTAGGTGAAATCCTGCATGGCTGGTATTTTTTGATCTGTTGTATTGAGCAAGTTTTTGTGTATTAAATACTAATTCAGTAGCTACTTTAAGAAAAATTTGTCTCTGATCTGGTGTCCCATAATATAAATGCTGCAAAAAAACATATTTTATGTAATAGTTAGGAGTAAGTGCTTCTGCAGTAAGTGGACAAGGGAGAAATCCATGCAAAGTCCCTTATTCTGGGATATTTTCTGGACGTCCAACCCAGTGCTGCTCGCTTTGCTGATGCCTAATGCTGCCACCCGCTGGGCACGGAGGGCACAGAATCATCTAACAATCCTCCAGCTCTGTTTCTGCTTCCTCCCAAAACACAGCTCAAACCCCACTTCTGCTTGTTTGTTTAAGTCATATCAAAGTTGTTCTGCCACCGAGTTACAAATTCTGTAAGGGTGCGGGGCTTCCAGCTGAACAGCAGAATAAGAGAGCAGTACCTTTGTGTTTTCCAGGATTTCTCTGTGCTGGATTTCCCTGAGAGAAGTTATTCCTATGGCAATCACACTCAGGGTGGATGAGGTACTGGCCAGGGCAAGATCTCGCACTGCTTGCACCAAGTGTCTTGTCACTCCTACACGCAGAGCACTGGTGAAAATCCAGGCACCTGAAATGATTTTGAAAAAGCAGTTAGGGAATTTCTTTGTGTTGCAATGTGTTTGTGTGTCAAGTAGCATTACTTACAGTACTGGATTTAAGGTTTTTTTTTTTAATAGATAAAGTGAAGGCAGGTCTTGATGGACTATAGGTTTTAGAATTAAAATACAGGCAAAGTAAATAAGACTTTAATAAGGAAAACAAGAAGAAATTGTGAGCTCAAGCAAACGTTCTTCATATATCACGTGATGCAACATGTCTGTCTTTACTCTGATGTTAATATGCCCATCAAGAATGCTGTGTCCACTCTGAAGTTACTCACTGTCTACATATGAGCAGAAACATCCTTGAACCAGGCAGGTCTGAGTGGTGCACAAGGAAGGGGAAAGGGACAGAGTCAGCAAAGTCGTTGACTTGAACTGAGATCTAAACAGTCCCGTGCAGTCACCTCTCAGCAGAAGAGCTCAGGCATGACCTGCCTAATCTGGAGCTCTTTCTCCTGTTCTTGTGGGTGTGTGGAGCATGAATTTTTCAGGACAATGGAATTTACAGCAGTGTTGTTACAGTGACAAGGAATTTGGAGAACCCTAGGTAAAAAGCAAGCTGACCTTTTTCAAATATGCAACATAAAGAAACCAGGGTTCTTAATGGTATCCAGCCTGAAGTGCAGAAGGCAGATGGAGATAAAGAATGTCTGTGTGGCACAAAAGTACCAAAAATAGCTCTTTTGGTACTGGGCTGTCTCATTACAAAAAGCAAAACTGGTATAATCCTGTCTGGAGCAGTGAAGTGAAACCAAGAGCTTGCTGCGAAATGCTCACAGATATTTTCACTGTATTTGCAGGTGAGAAGGCAGAAATTCTTATTTTGACCTAAATTCACTCTTGTTGAAGCCAAATTGCTCTGCTCTACTCAGAATTATTTTGTTATGGCACAAAAGAGGGGCAACTGTATTTGGTCCCATTTTGATGCTATATTTCTAGTGTCACCTCTGAGGGAATAATATGAGGTAATTTCACACTTCAGAAATGGTTACCTAGAGTGTTTTGCTTTGAAAGAACTTATTTTTGCTAGTATAATACAATCACTTTCATTTTCAAAGGCATTTACATGTAGGTTGCATTCAGCAAAGTCTTCAATTTTCAAAAATACTTGTGTGAGCAGGCCCATTGTAATTTCCAGATCACTGGGGGCTAGGAGTGAGAATATCCATCAGGAATACAAATTTCTTCTTTAAAGCCTAAAGCACTCACCTGTGCTTTCAGCTGCCTTTATAAATCCTTTCTTTAAGGTGTCCCGTAGCCAAGGCTTCATCTGAAAATCTTCTTCTCCCCCTACTAAAGAGATAACCAAATTGGGAGCAGGTAGCTTCCATTTGTTGAGCATAACTTCAAAGATAATTCCAGGGTGAATGGTACTCTGGACCTTCATGAACTTCAACAAACACAAGAAAAATCCAATGAAAAACAACAGCATGGAAAAATACAGTAAAGAGTCTGTTCATGGTAAACGAGAGGGAAATTATCATCAACTGGGATATTTAAGAAAAAATTATTTGCACAAGATTTGACAGAGAACTGAATACTTGAATTAACTTGGCAGGATTTTGTGTAATTGCCATCTCACAAACTGGGTCAGTTCCATGGGTTAGTTCTGTGTTGCAGACTGACAAATCACACTCTCCCTTACAGCTTCCTGTTGAACTGCCTTAAGTTTCATGGCAGCCTAGGAAAGCCAACAAATTTTGTAGGTGTTTTTTGTCTCTGCAAAAGCTGAACTATTTCCCTGATTTCATAACCTTTTTTTGAGGACACGTTACATGAATCTACTGCTTCTTCCAGTTCTGTATATATTTTGGTTTTCTGCCTAAGGCTTTATGGTGAAACAAAACCTTGGGGCAAATTTCAGGAATTCCTAGGAATTCCTCCTGCTCTAGTGCTAACTTGTTGTGCATGGGACTAGTGGGGAGGTGGGTTAGTCCATAAACATCCCTCTCTGCATATCAGCAGAACAGAGAGAACTTTAAAGAAAACCTTGAAACAGCTCAAAATACATTAAAAATGTCAAAATCCATAGTGATTAATTTTTTGTGGGTTAAACCAGGGAAAGGATACAAAATGAAGGAAGCAGGCCACATAACTGATTTTTCTTTTAAAGGGAAAAGTGATCACATGTCATGTCTGTGTTTTTCGTATCATTTAATTGCAAACCAAGTGATTGATTTCTGAATATTAAAAGGCCATGTTTTAGGCCACACTCATGTCCAGGAAGGCATGGTCCTCACTTGGGGTATCATGTGTGTGGTGCCTCACTCTGTGGCACACTGACCCTCACTGTTGGAGATTGTGAGTTTACTGCTGAGAACAGCAGCACTGTAAAAGGGTTAAAACTCCTCAGTACCCATACCTTTCCATGGTTCTTCCCAGAAGCTGTGAAGTCTATTTCTCCTATACAGTAAGATAATTCTCTTTTGAAGGCTTCCTCTTTGTCACTGCTGCAGAGCTTGGTTTCCATTTCCTCCATTGAATTCGTGAGATGATGGAGCACCAGTGGACCAAGATGTTCACTGGGATGACAGAAGTTGGCAAATGAAAAGCCACATAAACTGGAGAGGCCACAAAATCTGTTAAAATATATCTAGATGAGTTTTTAGCCAAATGTTTTACTATTTTTACTATCATGCCTGTAATGATTAGCTAAAATTGGAGGTCTTTGTACCAAATGTCAGATGCTGCATACAGAAGGCAGATTCCACACCAACACCACGTAAGAAATAAGGCTTCCTCAACTCTCATTCAGCAGACAGAAAGCTGAGCTGCAAAGTGCAAGATCCTGCAATCCCAGAGGCCAAAGGTGACCCTGATTCTACAAAAGAGGAAGAGGAGTCTCAGCCACCCACTCTTTCAAGCAAGAGTGGAGCAGGGTCAGTGAGTGTCTGAGTCACGGTTTCTTGCTGTCACTGTGCCTCAGGCTGCTCTGCCCCTTCTCACCTGACGGGAGTGCTAAATAACCCAGTGGTGACGTTGTGTTTGTCTGGAGATGCTTTGGGAGAGGTTTACTCTCTGCTTCCTGCAGGAATAGGCTATTTATTTGTGAGCCCAAGTATTTAAGGCCAGGCTGTCCTGGAGCAAAGGTCATACAGCAAGAGTTGCACTTCTGCATTACATGAGACACTGGAAAGGTCTGCCTGCTTTTTCTGTGTTTCTGTTTGACTGAACTGTTTGGCAGATTTATGATCTGAAAAACTCAGATTTTAATTTGCATGCCTTATTTTGATTATTTTCAAAACAAAAGCAATGAAATATCTCTCTCTCCTCTGCCTTCAGCTGCATGTTGAGCTACATAGTCTTAAAAAAAAAAATTCTTGTGACACTGAGCCAGCAATGGTAATCAATACTGCATTAATTTTTATTTCCTAATCTGAGAACTTTGCTGTGGGATTGAGTGTGTCAAAGCAGCAAGTCTCCTGTGGGTCTATTAGGATGCTCCAGCAGAGGGAGCAAGCCCTCCAGCCCTTCCCTTGGGATGGGAAGCTCTTGGGAGCCTGTGTCCCGGCTGCTTCACCTGTTCCCTTGGGATGGGAAGCTCTTGGGAGACTGAATCCCGGCTGCTTCACCTGTTCCCTTGGGCTGGGAAGCTCTTGGGAGACTGAATCCCGGCTGCTTCACCACAGCTGCCCCTGTATTTCCTTCTTTTCTGTCTGCTGTGAAAACGCTGTTTTTTCCTATGAGTTGCTTTTTCCCCTGTGATCTGCCTCTGAAGAGAGGCTATGGACCCTCTCATGATTTGTGTCCCCTACAGCTATGTCACACTTTTGTATCCACCCCCAAACTCCTGTCAGAGATCACAGCTTTAAAGATTCTTGCTCTCATTCTCCCTGCCTGCACGCTGCTCCCTTCTGGAGAGAACAGAGTGACTGCTGTGAACACTCAGATACCAGACCAGCCTGGTTAAGAGTCTTACCTGAGAACTCCTCTTAAATCTTCAATAGTGGTAGTCACAGCAAAGCCCACCTTCTTGTCTGTGCCCACTTTTCCACAGGAGAACTAGCTTTGTCTCCTAAGAGCATTGAAAAGAATATTATGGGGGAAAAAATTAATATTAGAGTAGTAAAACCACATTATTTATTATTTATTAATATTGATGTAGAAATCACTTTCTGGAACTTGATGACAGAATAAAGGATTTAAATAGAAACAAAACTACTCAAGACTGAATTTCCAGGGTACTGTAGTCACTGTTCATCACCGTCCTAGATAGTACACATTTATTTATAGCAACACACAAACAATGAATCTGAAATAGACGGCAATTTACAAAGTAATCCAATGGTTAATTTGTCCTCAAGTGGTTCATTTTAAGTCCAGTTATCTGTGACTTCTCTTTTGGAATAAAGACTGAGATTTATAAGGGTACATTCTTGTATTTGGGTAATTATTTTTTCCCCCCCAGAAATAGCACATTATTATTGTATTTTCAGTTTAGGGATTCTGGTTCTCAGTGGTAGTGAAAAAGAGTGTAGGAAGCAAAAATAGGTAAAGTACAGAAACAGAAACTTTGTTTGCAAGCTTTTATAAGGTTGGAAAGTGAGGAAAACCCCTGTTAAGTGGCAGCAACATGAGGAAGAACTTCTTTAGTGAGCAGGTGACCGAGCACTGGACAGACTGTCCAGAGAGGGTGTGGAGTCTCCCTTAGTGGAGATACTCAAGGACCATCTGGACACAGTTCTGTGCCATGTGCTCTGGGATGGCCCTGCTTGAGCAGGGAGGTTGGACCAGATGTCCCACCATGGTCCCTTCCAACCTGACTGTCCTGTGATTCTGTTTTATTATGAAGAGTGCAAAATCCCAGTGCATAAGATGTGTACATGGGGTCCTTAAACACAGACTGAGCATGTCTGATGTTTCCTTCCCTCCCCCCGTAAGCTGTCTCAGCTTCTGCAGTGTAACCCCTCCCTGTTAGGGGCAGAATCATCATGGATCTGCCTGGGGGCTGCACCTCAACTTGCCACCACCTTGCTTTGCAGTGCAGCTTCACTCCCCACCCATCAGTCAGCACAAGGATTGTGTTCTGCCCCTGATGGGTTCTCAGGGCAGGATATCGTCAGCCCTGTCATTTCCTCCTGGATTTTCAACACTTGTGTTCTTAAAAAGCATGTGGGTGTCTCACCCAAAGTCCTCTAACAAGCAAAGTAAGCATGGATCAGCAAACTGCATGATTAATCATGGTTTTTCAGAATGCCTGTCTCCTGGGTTTAATTCAGCCTTTTTTGGCTTGGTTTCAGCTTTCACATGAGACTCTGGTGGTTTCAGGGCTATTGCTCTGAGACTTGAGGTTGTACTAGATTGCAAGTGTGTCAGGTCACAGTAATTGGGTCGAATCCCTGTGCTGGAAGTCATGGCATACCACTGCAGCCAGCTCAGTGGCCGCTGGTGTCACTGCAGCATCACACAGTGGGGTTTAATTGTGAGGGGCTGGGATAGACCTGTGCCTTGGGATAGAACAGACAGCCAGAAGGACGAGGAGAGTCCAGGCATTTTTTGATGAAAACCAATGGGGGATGATATTTCATAATTTTCTCACTTTATGTATACTATTTTTGATTAAACTTTTTAGTGATTTCCAACATTTCTTTTATGCTGTTATTTAAAGGTTTTTCTTCTGCATTATCTAAGAGAATGCCATTGTATTAAATTTAATTAAAGGATTACTTAAAGGTAAATAATCTGAAAATCTTCAGGGGTAAGGGAAAAAAAACAAACCTCACAAAAATCTTGTCTGCACCGACATGTGCATTCATATTTTAAATTTTTTGTATATATCAAGAAATCTTACTTTAGTTCTGGTTCAGATTAAGTACATGTATTTCTGTTTAGGCTGCTGCTACATATCTAAGTTTGTAGGTCAAATTCTGTCCTAGATGTTCCATCAACTACAAATACAAACATCTATGGAAAGAATGTACCTCTAATGATTACCAGATTTGAAATATAACCTAGCAAACTACTTCTAACTAGCAAAGCAAGTTAAGACAATTATGAGGAAAAGACAATTGCCAGTTCCACCTACATGTGGAAATGTGAGTCAATGTCATTTACATTAGGGATGGCCTGGTTAAATCATTCCAGGTGACAGCCAGCCTTGTGAATCATTATTTTTTTAACCTCATAAACAGGAGTTGTAAGAGTTGTAACATTATATGAACCAGTGATGCTGGAGCATGCAGGTCCTAATGCTCTTTATTCCTTCTTTTTGGATGGTCCTGACTTGATTTCAGCGCTCGAGATTTCTGGGATGTAGGAAATTGTCAGGGAGGTATCACTTCAGGGGGCAGTTGTGGTGGCTCCAGGGAAGCTCCACAAGGAGAATCCTTGCAGAGATTCCTTTCTAAAGGATTTATTCAGAAAAAGTGTTGCGATCAGGACTACAGGGAAATATTTTGACTCCTGCGTTGCCCCCTCTCTCTACTATCCTCCCTTGTGTCTCTGCTTCCTCTGCCCCTCCCCTGCCATGCCTTCCTCCTACAGCTTCTCTCTCAGTGTCCCCCAGCTTTCCACTGTCTCTTTCCACCTTCTGTCACTGCCAGCTACTCCAGTGTGAGTGTGCATCTCCACTTCCTTGTGTGGTAACACAGGACAGATTGTTCACCTCCAGAGGGATGAGAAGAATGTGGGTCTGCTTCACCCTCCCTTTAGATTTTAACCAGGATTAGGCTGTGTCCATGGAAGGAAGAGAAGTCAAACTTGAGGCTTGCAAACATGTCTTTTGAAAATGGGCCCAGTCAAGGGATGGTTTGACCCCAGTTGTTGTCTTCCAGGGCAATGGTTCCATTAAGAGAGTGGGTGTGTGGCAGTCATTAGCTCTCCTGACTTAGAAGCACAAGAATTCTCCTTCCTACTTGAATGCTGATCAGCAGGCTGGGACACACCCTGACTCTGAATCACATCAGATTCCTTCACCCACTCATGGTGTACATTTGAATATATAGGTGAAATGATTAAATATAGTAATGCAGTATGGTTGGTGTTGAACCAGTCACAGTCCCCCCTGCCCTTAGCTTCAGTGGCAGATGAGGCAAACCTATTGATTTACAAACTTGCAAGTAGCTTTCATGTGCAGCAAAAGAGAGCTACACCAAGAGAACTTCCCCTGTCCTTGCTGGTGCAGGGTGAGCTAGCAATCCCAGCAAAAAAGAAACCTCAGCTATTGGTCAGAAAAAAAAGAGGGCTCACACAAATTGAAGTGAGTAGTAAGGGGGAAAACTCCATGAAGACCAATGCAATGAACTTCACTTGGGCAGGAACAGTCAGCTTCCAACCCAGCTAAGGGGATCCCTTCTGCTGAGCTGCAGCCCTGATGGGAAGGATCCGAGGGTTACAGGCAGAGCAGATGTGAGTAATGCTGGTCTTGCAAGAGAGAAAAAACACCTAGGAGAGCTTAAACAGCCTGTGTGAAGTGACTCAGCTGTTCATCAGAACAGCCTTAGCTGCAACATCATGTTTGAATTTGGGTGCCAAGTTTCAGGGGAATTACAGACCAGGTGGAGGAGGTGTGAGCTAGAGCAAAGAACAGCAGAGAACTTGTGCTAAAAGAGAAGGAAAACTTGGACAAATTAGAATTGTGCTGCCAAAAGCAGGGAAAAATGCAGGGAGACAAAAGAGAATTTAATAGTCTGCCAGTGCAAAAGGATGATAGGAAAGATTTATTGTTTATATTTGTGGATAGGACAGCAAGGAACAGGCTCAAGGGAAGAATGGTGTCAGGGCTGTGCAGGGGTACAGCAGTAACCACACTCTTAGAAAGACTTCCTTGGAAAGAATGAAAGCCTTTCTCTAGTGGGTAGGGAACAAGGAAAGCAACCAGACAGCAGCTCTTGATTGCAATGGCATCTCTCTGTTGTGACCCAAAGAACTTGACCTAAAACCCTAAGAGCTGGATATGCAGCTCTGATCCTTGAGATACACATGCACTTATGTAACTTTTCCAGTGGAAATGCTCCTGCTGATTTTATTGCAAGTACTCACTCCAGGAAAACTACATCAGTGAGTTCACTGGGCCAATGCCAGCAACAGTGTAATGGAATGATTTGCTTCCAATAGGAGCTGCATTTTCATTCCTGATTTGAATTAAAACTTACTAAATATGAAGAACAAAGCTGATGCAGAGGATCAGAATAAAGAATACCAGAGAAGTGAAGGGCACAGTAAAGACTGCAAATGTCATATTCAGCTTCAGCATGTGCTTGAAAAGTGAATTGGATGGACTTTAACTGGTGTCCACATTTAAGTGTGAAGAAGCAAAACCAGTACTTAAATCAGGGTTAAATGCAGCGGAGAAAGGGAGGTATAACAAGGTATTAACTAGAATCCAAGAAGGTAAAAATATCTATAATTGTTGTGGGAATATAAAAAATAATGTGAAACAAAAAAAAAGTATTTGCTATGGAAAATAAATGCATTTATGTCTGTGTGAGAAACTGATGTACATACACCTGTGTGCAATTACAAACATTATCTTACTTATCTTGCAGCTTTGGAAAATGTTTCTCAGGAATTAGCACATTCAAATTCCAGTAAGAATGCATGAAACATTTCTGTCACAGCCTAATGACAACACAGAATCATCTGCCATGATTGCCAGGGAATTGCTAAATAAAGTGTAAAGACCTGGGGGAGGTGAAACACACCAGCAGAAATCGTGGCCAGCTGTCCTGCACAGGGCTTTGTCATACCTGCAGCAAATAAATCTCTGAGCATGGCACAAATAGAAAAAGGGGACAAAAGAAACTCGGCTGTCAAGGCAAGTCCAGCTTGAATCATGCTGTGCTACACTTCTCTCATGTTCAGAGAGAAGCGCTAAGGAAAGCCAATAACTGCCGGAGATGAGACCTGGAAGGATGCAAAAATGACCCATGGGAAGGTTTCTCCATAGTTTGGCTAGGACAGAGACAGAGAGAGGCTAGCTCAGGTTGATAACTTGGGAACGTGTTCCGCAACCAGAGCTTTCATGAGTTTGCAGACACAGGGTCAGACAGGAAATCAGAAACTTGAGTTAAAATCGTGGGGAGAAGTGAAGCATTGAAGTGTCCTAGTGAAAATAGAAGAGGGATAAGTTTCCAGGTATATTTATGTGAATTGGCCCCATCAGGGTTGACAGTTTCTTTTCTAGAACTGCAGCTGCTAAAGAACATTCTATCAAGTAATTCCTCTTTTCTGTGTCTGTGCATAGTCAAAAATCAGAACAGCTGAATGAAGAGGGAAATAATTATTTTAAAATCCCCATCAACAAAAGCAAGCTATAAATAGATGTGTGGGAAGAGAGTCTTGTTACTGAAGCAGTGTAGGCTTTGTTTGAACATTTCAAGGGTATGGCTCTGGAGCTGGATCCTTCCTGCAATTGCCAGGACACCAGGATGTGAAGGGAAGCAGTCTTCGCACTGTTTTCTAGGAGAGTGGGTAGTGCTTCGGTTTGGGTAGGGTTAGCACCTAGTCTTTAACAAATCAATGTGCAAAATGCTAATGCAAATATAGGTACTTGGTCTTTTTTGTTCCTGTCTTCATTTGTTTAACAAAGTAAAGAGGACCAGAGGCTATTTGAATAATGTCCTGTTAGTGAATCTGCAGAAATTTGCATATGGATGTCAGCCAGGGAATTTCATAGAAGTGGATTTCTTCTGGGGAGAAAACCTGAGAGGGTGGAGAGGTGATAAAAGGGAAACGTAGGCTCCGGGGAAGTAAACAATGTAAGGAGCAGATGGATCTGAGAGACAGCACACAGCAAGGCTGTTGGATGAAAATAAAGGAATTGGCAGGGCTTGCACAGCACTTTGTGTTTGGGCTGTGGGGGGAGGTTGACAGCGGCTTCAAATGCTCCTGGACCTTCCCTGCTCTGCTCCCACAGCATGGCACGGTACTTTGAAGCTGTGCCAGCACAGCTCCTTGTGTGGCCTCACAGTGAATCAGACTGAGTCCACATAAAAAGAACTCGTTTTTGCCAGGTCATTTTTCAGCAAAATCAGTTCACTGATGTGGTGTACAGCACGCTACACAGCTCTCTGGAAATAATGTGTTGAGAAACCACAGCCATAGTTCATACTGAAAGAAAATACAAGAAATTTGGGGTAGTTCCAACTCAAAACAAGTGCTTCAGGAAGGGCGATGCACAGACAAGGCAGACAAAGCTAGAACTGAAAATTTTAGTTGAAGCTGGATTGTGCATGGACATGGGTAAATAAATACTGTTAAAAGCAAAGGATACAAAAATACAGCTGAAAGCCAAAACATTAGAAAATAAAAAGGACTGTCACTTGGGAAATGGAAAGACTAGAAATAACTTAGAGTGGTTTTCCCCAGTTCAGCTTGTTAGGGTCTTGATATATCATACTTGGAGAATCTGCAAAAGTTCACAAATGTTTCTCTTCATGCCAACAGCTGACTTCACAAAATTAACTCCTACCATTAAGCTCATACCAATGTTTACAAGCTATGCTAAAATAATCTCTTTACTTTTTTGCCAGTTTGTCATCTGTGCAAATTTTTTTTTTTCAATTTCATGCCTGTAGATATGCATTCTTGTATGGAAAAGAGCAGTTTTTGCAGTGGAAAAAACCCCTTTGCTCTGTTTCCTTGTGTGACTGCTTTCATGGTCTCATGTTTACAACAGCTTGCTCAGTGCTTCAGGCAAAATTTGTGAACTCGAAGGGGAAGTATATTCAAAACCAAGAAACTCTTTTGCATAAGCTGTATACAAAATACACATTGAGAATTCAAAGCCTTAGGAAAATAACTTAGTTTGCTTTTTCTCTTAAATATGACAATACTGCAGACACAGTTCTTAAGTTAGTACATTGTGCACAAACAGTATTGGCAAAATGGTTTATCAACTGTTCTAAGTTTTTCCTTTATTAGATACAAATACTTTCTCTTTCTCTTTTCCATTAACTGCAGAAGTGAAGTTTTGGGTGTGCCTATGACTTGCAGGAAACCTTGGACCTAAGCACCTGAGTTCACCGGGTTCTGTTGTACCTTTAGACTCACTGAATGCCCTATGATAGTTTGGGTTTTTTTGGTTTTTCTTTTTTTTTTTTTTTTTTTTTTTGAATCTTTTTTCCCCACCAGAAATTCAGGGGTCCTGCCAACCCTGGATTTTAAGTGTATGCCTATTGCCCACTATAAGGAATCCTACTTTTTCTTTTTTTCTTGTGGATAGTACTGATGTTTAACCCACAGCTACAGCAAATCACAGTCAGTTTGCTCTTAGGCTGTCTGTTAAAAAAAAAAAGAGTAAAATCCACAAGGATGAAAATGTAACCTGTAGCTAATGACAAAATGCAAGCCAAGAAAAATTTAAAAGTCACTTTGTCACTTGCTGCACCTCTCATAAAACAACTCAAAACAACAACTGTATGGAATTATGCAAACTTAATGCAAATTAATACAAGGTTTAAAAGCAGCTATAGAAATGTGTAAATTTACTATAGCTATCAGTGTCTTGCTTCCTATTCCACATTGACTGTGATTCTAATATTGATGAAACTAAAAGATATGTAGGTGGAGAATAGTAAATATAAAACTGAAATAGGTCACATACTCACCGGGGGTGGTACTAATAGCCAGGTATTGTTTACTTTTATGAAGATCTTTAAAAGGCTGTTTTGAAGACAATAGACTTAGTACTCTGAGAATGCATGTACCTCATTCTATTGACATGAGCAGTTCCCTTGAGCTGCCCCTTGGAACCAAAAAAGAAATACAAAGTTGAAATAATTTACCAAAGACCAGGATGGTTTTGACTGTTATAATTTATTGACTTTATTTTTCAAAATTCACTGGGCTTCCCAAGTTGAAGAGTTAATGAAGAATAAATTTAGCCAAACTCTGGTTTAGCAGCATTTCTGGCTGTGTTCCCTGCCATCCTGTCTGAATATAGAATCTTTACAGACATTGACTGCCTTTTATCAGAGACCATCAAATAAAGGGGGCTTTTTCTACCTTCATTCTCTCATCCAGCATTTAGATCATCTACTGTTCTGAATGCAGTCTTATAAAATAAAAATTGCATGAAAAATTTAGAAAAGCAAATATTAGAACAAACACAGAACCACAGACATCACCTGCACCCCAAGAGACTGTTGGGAGCTGTACTCATGGGCTGAGGGTGAGAACAGCAAATACATGAAAGAAGAAGGCAGAGTAGCAGAAAGAAAAGTTGTTAGTGCATATTCACATCCTAAATTTGTGGGGCTGGTGGGAGAATCCCACAGTGCAGGGAAGCACAGTGCAGAAGAGCAGAGGTCAGGTGTCCACCCCTGCACTTTGCTGTCTCAGGAGGAGCTGTATGGCATATTCTGCCTGACTGTAACAGTTCTGCAGCCTGCTAATATCAGGCCAAAACAGCATGCAAGGGTCAGCTAAATCCCTGAGTCTGTTAAGATTATTCCTAGTGCAAGCTAAAAATTGTCTGAACAGAGAGAGTGCACTGGTGGAATGCTGCTGAAGTCTAATTGAAGAGCAGGGCAAATACAGTAAGTCAGCTACCATTTATCTGAGGTGACCAAATTGCTGAACAGAAAAAAGCACTGCAGAAAGTGATCGTGGACAAAGGATAGCAACAGCTAACTTGTGAAATTACTTACAGAAATTCTTAAAATTTCACATATACTTCATTATTCAGGGGGAAGAGAGAGTGGCAACAATTTGTGCATGCTGCTGATGATTACTGAAAAATGATAAAGGGGAAAGAAAGTGTGAACTAAGCAATGATCCCTTCTTGGGTGAATCACAAGCATCTCTGAACATACACAATATTTTGTGATCCTACCTGCTGGCTGTCCTCTGCAACAGGCATGGCCATCCATCTGCAGGGCTGGAGATGCACTGAGGTGGCTTTTATTTGCTGCTGTTCCCTTTTCCTGTTTGGGAAGATGAAGATGCTGCCAGTTTGGTGTCACACTGGTCCCTATGACAATGAAAATAAATGTTGCTGGTGTAGAATAGTATCAACAGCTCTGGGATGGAAATAAGCTCTGTGAAATGGATGGAGATGCAAATAATTAGCACTTCTCTCCAGCAGTAGAGAAGCACAGAGGTATCAGGAGCAAACAAGCAGGAGTAGAGTTAACTGTGAATGTATTTCTAAATTACCTTTTCAAATTTTTGCAATAATTGGATGTTGAGTAAATGCATCAGTAACTATTCCTTCATTCCCTTTGAGAAGAGTCATGTGCTTTCCCAAGCTACAGAAATCTTTAACAAATTTCCCAAAGCACAGGTTTGCAGTCATGGTGCTCTCTTAATGATTTAGGTTTCCAAAGCAACTTATCCTCACTGATAATTTCACTTAAAAGTGAATTTGTTTAAGGATTTGTTCTGTATTTAGAGTACAAAATTGCATCATAATGCTTCCTTAGGTAACTTGTCTGTGGGCCTTTCTTGATATGTAACAGAGCACATTTGGTATAAATTATTGCAACTCAGATGACTGCTGTGAATAAAAGCTACTTTGAAGAAATCAAAGATATGCCCAACTCTTTCATGATTACAGTAATGTGTTTCTTCAAATATTTTTGTCCTTCACTATTAAAATGAGTGGTATGATTCCTATATATTTGTACTGGGGCTTTGGATTTTCTTGCATGAGCTGATATATGCCATAAATATTCTCTGTCCTTGAAAGAGATTTTGCTACTTTCATAGTCTTTAGATTCACCTTTCTTCTGTGAGTGTGCATTCCTTTGTGCTTTTGTTTCTAAAACACTTATAAAATGTATCTCTGATACATCCCTTTGATGAGACTATAAAATGACATAAAGCAGTCAGATATCCAAACTCTCTGTTCAAGAGAGCAGCAGATTTTGGTTTTCTCACAATGAGCCATGTAATAATTCTGAATTGCTTAAAAATTTCCCTTGTACATCTATATGTCATTGTTTTTAAACTATCCATGTTTCTGTAAATTCTTATATTTCTAGGAATATATTTGTGTTAAATTCCATAACATCTCAGTGATAAAAAGTCTTTGATCTTTGTTACAGCAGAGACAGTTGCTTGAAGTATAAAATGAAATGAAATGTAGCAGGATCTTAATCGAGAAATGTTCTCTGAAAGTGTTGGAAATTAGTGGCTATTTTTGTCCAAGTTTGAATAATGGTTTGTCAGAAAGCAGGAGGTGCTGGGACTGTGCAAGTCACAGCCCAAGCAGAATTGTCCCTCCAATTCAGACATGAGTGGTTTGCTTAGTTTAATCTACAGTTAATGAGCAATTCTGTTTAATTAAGACCATCTCAGTCCCACCTGGGCTATAACTCTGCAAGTGTCTCTGTTGAAATCCTGCATGTTCTTATCTTTCTAAGTATTAAACATCAGGATGCAGCCAGGTTAGCTTTTCTTTGTGTCTTCTCTCTTCTGCTCAAAACAGGTGTGCTTATTGTTAACCCAGACAGTTCCATTAACTTTTCTGGAGAATCCTAGTAGGACTTGCTGGCCACTCTCACCCATCATGACACCTGTACCTCTATCTCCCTTCCTGGGAGCCTTCCAGCCAATCTGCTAAGAAGGAAATGATTCTTGAGTATGAAGATTCATAATTAATTACTATCTTACAGATTAAAAGCTGCTAAATGCACCTGCAAATTCGTGACACTGTTTATTCAGCTCTTTCCACTGCCTTGCTCACCCTGCCAGTGTATGTGCAATGAATTATCACTAACATTCCTTTATCTTACAGGGTGGGACTTTCATTGGAATGTTCATTGCATTAAACTGTGTCTTCTAACATAAAATTTGAGGGTTTGCATCCTTAGCAGATTCCCATTTCTCCCTGTCTAATTATTAAAAGCAGCCATGGATGTGTTGATGGGCTGTATTAGGGGGAGGGGATGGAAGAGGGGTGTGTGCAATGGCTGGCCTCCAGCTTAAAAAATCAGGGTTGTCAGTGACACTGAAGTGTTTTGCTATGTAGCTGATAAGCCAGGTAATGTCCCTTTCCAGGTCTGTTCACGTGGGGAAGTTTCACCAAGAGCAAATGCAAGAAAGAATCTCTGTGTGACACATAGCAACAGTTAAAGCACTCATTCAAGTCTGGGTTTCCACCCAAAACATGTCTTGATTAAGAATTAGAGTGTTTTTGGTTCTATATTTTGTGCAGTTTTCCAAAGCATCCCTGCCTTTATAGTGACTGCTCCTTCTTCTCTTCTTCCCCAGCAAATCCGAGGGCTTAACCTGCAATCACATTTATCATCACAGCCACAAAGGAGGACAGTGCCATTATCCCATTTACAAACTGACAACCTGAGCCACAAATAGGAACAATGTCACAACAGAGGTCACACAGGAAGTCTGTGGGAGAACTGGCTGCTGAATTCTGGTCATTCAAGACCGAGGTCAGAGACTAAAACTTTTCTCTTTGATGGGGGACTGAAAATACTTTCATAAATTCAGTGTATTTACAAGAATTTGATCCTCTCTTTGGCAGCTTCCTATTATTCTTTATTCAAATATGCATAATGTATCGAGTTACTCCAATTATTCTTCCTTTTTTGTAATGTGAAAAATATTTTTAATTAATTTGACATGTATTTAGTAGGAAGAATTATAAACGTTACGAAAATCTTTGTCTATTACAAGAAATAGCTACCAAAGAAAATTAGGCAAAACATTTGGGGCCTTTTAAGCCAGACCAAGATGAACGCGACACTTTAGCCACTAGAGGGAACTCCAGGAATAGAGTATATAAAACCAGACTCCACAAAAACATTTGAAGCATTAGGTGTCTTTAAAGAAAAACAAAAAAGCTCTGCAGACCGAAGCATTTGCTTACAATGACGTCTGAAATGATAGCAAACGTGAGTTAACTAATTATTTTTTAAATTTGGTCAAGAAAAAGCAACTTTTCTTCTGGTAAGATATGACTTCGGTGGGTTATTTCCTCATCACTGACTTAGTGAGGTTAGCACACCTGCTTTGAAGATGTGAAGATGTAGATGAAATAATTTACCAGTAAGGGTATGGATTGTTCCTTTAGGCAGAACTAAGCAAATGCAGCTATTCTCTTTCCAGAGTTTCTAAGAATGTGATTTGGATGTGGTGCAGAGAGTCTGAAATCAGTAACCTCCTTTTCCCACTGGGTGATACTTTAGCAGAGCCCTCAAGTGATGTCAAATTTTAACAGCAGTTTAATAGCCCAGTTAACAAATGTTAATGCCTTGCCATGCACACAAATGGTCTCTAAGAAGCAGTTGTGCTACAGCCTGGGTCACTGGATTTGTAATTAGCCATCAGTCAGGGAGATGATGAGGGTGCTCTAATGTTCCCTTTTTCACTTCCGCAAAAATACAGAGGGAGCTCTGTTCTTCACACAAAAAGTTTTGGGGCTCAGCAAACTTCAGCTTCAGCATTTGCACTGTAAAACACAAACTCCTGCTGGGCAACTGTGCTTTTGAGACACTGGAGATGAGGATACTGAGATAAGAATTGCAATTAACCCAATTAGAAAAAGGTCAGGCATGTCTCTAGAATTTGGCATTAAATCACAATTATAGAACAGGTTAAAACAATTTTTGCAAGACTTTAAATTACATTGTATTGTTTAGCTTTACCTATTAGAAAGGTCCTAGCGAAATGAAAACTCTTATTTTGTGAGATGGAAGCAACCTGAAATTCCAGTTTGGCAAAGCTGATTGTTGCACAGGTCTCCTGTGGTCTATACACTGACTTTTATAGTTTCCAATTTGTTTGCCCTGAGAGGTTACTCATGTAAGAGAAGGTGTAGTGGGAGGGGAGGAGACGTTGCTAGTATTTGTTCTATTACTCTTTGCTGTGTGGTTGGGGTTTTTTTAAGCATTAGAAAGCTTTTTGATGGATTATTGTTAGAAAAACCTTTGATTCTCCCACAGAGTTAGCATTAAATTCCTTGCATTGCACATAACCTCCCACTAAAGTTTCCCAGTGAACTACCTGCAATTAAAAGACATTCAGCTGCTGGCTTAACTGTCAGACAGATGATGCTTGACATTACAAGTGGGTGGCCAAGTGGGTCCTGCTGAAGAAGAATGATTATCTGTCCCATGCCATTCCTTACACATGAGGTAGGATATTATATGTTACAGATTAATGTGGTCACAGGCAGGAAGTGTTCCTGGACCAGGAAGAGATTTGGTGATAGCTAGTGATTTCTTTCTCAGCTGCTGAGAGTGAAACCCTTCCTGAAATACAAGGACTATCCTTTCATTAAGAATAGTCCTCTCCATAGGCAACCATGGGGCAAAAATCTGGGAGGTATTTCAGAATTTCAGTCAATTTATTTGGAGCTTACTCAGCGGTGTTATTTGGTGCTGATTTTAGCCTAACAAAGAGAAGGTTTGTGACTAATGTGAGGAGGAGAATTTGCTTTTGATGCAAGAAAGTGATGTAACAATCTCTTCATTTGGAGAATGCTGTTAGTCACTGCCCTCAGACGTGCTGGCCTGTGCAAGAATGGGCACTCAGGATCCTGTGTGGCATTGGTGAGCAAGCAAATGCCTGCGGGGACTCACGTGCTCCTGAGACTGAAATACACCACCTCTGCCATAATGGTGAAAATGAACGTTGCAAGGTGTTGTCAGCCTCTTTAGCTTTCTCTTTTGGAGTAATACCTGAAAGAGTCATTTTCAGTTACAAAAATTGCTGGAAAATTAACTCCATTAAAGGACTCAGGAGGACGGGACACTATGGGCCACTGCTGAAACAGACTGGATCGATGCATGGATCTACAAGTGTGTCTGGAGCAAGATCTCCTAAAACTGTCCTCTCTTAGTTTTATAAGGCTTTCCCAAGTTCTAGATCTTTATTTTTCCTATTGCTGCTTTGTTGAAGATTGCAAGTAGGTTGGTGGCAGGAAGAAAATGTTGTGAGGGATGTCTGCAAGCTGTGATGCACCAACGTGGTTCAGTTACAATTCTAGCACCACTTTCTTATTTTTTTTCTTAATGCCCTGAAGTCCCATTCCTAAACAAGTAAACATTTAGGGCCTGAATTCTTCAGACTCACACGTGGAAGATTTTGGTCGGCCAGAAAGCAAATAGGAGAGGCTAACATTGTAGAAAAAATTTTGATCTTTATTGACGGAAACCAAATTCCAGTTGGCTGGTTGTAGCCTTTCGCATAAATTAGTGTTCCTTAACAAGAGAAATTAAGAGTCTACCAAGGTTTTTTGCCTCAGTCTTTAATGGCAACCTCTCTTCTCACAGCTCTCAGGTGGATGGACTGCAGGATGGGGACTGAGGGAGCAAAGTCCCCCGCAATGTACTAAAGATCAGGTTCATGACCAGCTGAGGAACCTGAATGTACAGAAGTCCATGGGACCTGATGAGATGCATCCCAGGGTCCTGAGGGAATTGGCTGACACAGCTGCCAAGCCCCTCTCTGTGGTACTCAGATAGTCCTGGCTGTCAGGTGGAGTGCCATGTATGTGGCTGGAAAAAGGGAAATACTGCACCCATCTTCAAAAAGAATAGAAAGAAGGACCCTGGGAGGACCTGTTTTCCTCACCTTTGAGCTTGGGAAGATCCTGGAACAGATCCCCATAAAGGCTCTGCTAAGGCACATGGAGGACAGGGAGAGGACAGGGAGGTGATTTGAGGCAGCCAGCAAGGTTTCACCCAGGGCTGATCCTGCCTGACCAGCCTAATGGCCTTCTGTGATGGAATGCCTACGTCAGTGGGCAAGGCAGGGGATACAGGGATAGCATTTGACATGAAGGAATGTCATTTATCTGGATTTCTGTAGAGCCTTCAGCACAGTCCCTCCCAACATCCTTCCCTCTAAATTGGAGACTGATTCAATGGCTGTGAGGTGAATAAGGAATTGTCTGGATAGCTGCATCCAGAGGGTAGAGATCAATGGCTCAGAGTTCCCAAAGTGTTTGAAAACAAAACAGAAAGTGTTTGTGAGGCATAAGCCTAAATAAATATTCTCAGAGTCTTTCTTTGCTTTAGGACTTCAAACCTGAGCATTGGTGGGCAGTAACATTCTTTCCCAGAACAGCACCAATATGCTTTAAAATCCTATGAAACACTGTAAACACATAAAATAAATGTAGCCATAACCCTGCACTGAGCCAGCATTCGAACAGATAATGCTAATCAGGGATGTCAGCAGGGCTGCACAGCCTCCAGATGCCAGATATCTGGTGCATGCCACTCGCTATCTCCTGCAGGGCTGCTTCTCTCTGCTGCCCAGATTCCTGAGCAGACTGCATCCCCTGTTAAAAATAACCCATCAGTAAAGAAGGGAGGGAATTAAAGGACACTCCAAACTTTCTGAGTAGAATACTATCTGACCTTTTCAGGCTGCTCCCTCTGTTCTGAAAGGGACTGGCAGGAAAGCAGACTGCACAAACACCTGTTGGAAGTGTGTCTTTTTGGCACTGATTAGTCTACTAAGGAAGTGATTAATTAATGTGATCTCTGACTTATGAAAAGTTGATGGTCGGTGTTCTGGGAACATACTGCAGTTTTGAATGCACTCTCTGTATCTGGAGTTTCTGCTGGTGTGTTTAAGTTGTTTGACTAGCAATGGCTGCCAACAGGGAAAACCTGCTGGATTTACACAGGGGAAGCATGGATGCATTCAAGAGCCTGTAGCAAAGATTTTGCTTAAATTTAAAACCCGAAGTTAATTTGCATAAAGGCACACAAGTTGTATATTAATAGATTTAGATTAGTTTAAAATAATGGTAAATGAGATTACCAAGGTGTCCAATGGAAAATGTCTACACGTACTCAGAAAATTGTTCTTAATTGAAATTTGATGAATGAATGAAAACCTACACATGTCTCTCCATCTCCCTACTGAATTGGCTAAGCTGTAGTCTTCCCAGGATTTAGAAAGTGAAGCAAACCCTTGTGTCTCTTTCCCCTTGCTTTTGTTTTGAATATTAAGGCTGAGGTTTATTTGTCTACTGTGTTATTGTTGTGTTTTCAAACTGTTGTTTTTGTCTGAGGTATAAGTACTTAGTTATTTTATACCTTTTAATAGGAATGTTTTTAAAGTAAGGACAAGTCTGTGAGCAGAATTTTTTAATTGATAGAGAATATTTCAAAAGTTTTTTTCCTACCTTGCTATATGAAAATATATAAACAATATAGGATTTGATTCTTTACAATTCTTAGTTCAAGTGACATTTCCCTTCACCACTGACTGTGTTTTTATAAAGATCTACTCACTCAATCCAAATGTGGATTCTCCAGGAAATGGAACACAACCAAATATTTACTCTACTCCAAGAAAAAGAGTTCAAAAATTGAGACAACACAACTCTCTCTTTCCTTTCCTTGAAAGTTGTTATTTAACATGTCTCCTACTGTAGTTGGGCAGAAATGGAAGTGGCATTAAAAAAACCCCCCAAATGTAATTCAAACAAAAACCATCCCACAAAGTAATCTAACAGCAAACAAGAAGATTCCCACGGCAGAAGTGGTGAAACCTGTAATTGCAATGTGTTAAAGGCTTTCAGAAGACAGAACATTCAGACACAAACTGTTTGAGTCTTAGCTTCCACAGGGAAGAAATCAGGCAAAAGATCAAGGTGTCTCTAACTGGCTGCAGCAATTCCTGCTTGTAAACATTCATCAGTGATTTAGCAGTGTGATGTTGATGGTGCTCTGGCAGGCACAAAATGAAAATGCAGCATGTCATGAGCATAATGTCACTGCAGGCACATTGCTCATAACTTGGTACAGGATGACAGAAGGAGGCCCAGGATGGTACAAACATTTTTACTCAAAAAAGCCTTCAACTAATAATTTACTAGTCTTGCTCTGATTAAATTTCTAAAATTGGGAGCTTTGCCACCAGCTTCACTGTATTATCATCATACCATAGTGACTTATGATATCTCCTGTTTAGAATCACAGTCCTCTTAAAGACATAAGGATCTAAAACAGTTCTTGCGAACTGTGAATTAAAATATATAATTTTGCTGCAGTTCTGTAAATACTCAAAGTAGATTATTATTATTCTAAGAAACAATTCAGCATAGTAGTTCCACCTTAATTTTTATAACCCACATCCTCTTTATTCAACATATCTTCCTACCTTCTTCACTATCAAAGCCTAGATACCAAGCTCCATAAATATATTTGAACACTCATCTCCCTGCTCTTCCCGTTTTTAACTCTTTCATGCATACACCAGACTCTCTTTTTTTCTCTTCTTCCACTTACATAAAGTGTTTCTTTTGTAAAATAAACATGATTAAGATCAAGACAGGGCAACATAAGAAGGAGGGAAAAAAGGGAATTTCCATTACTATGTTAAAATATGTATCTTGAAAATGTTGCAAATTAAGATGCAATTTTGTTAATATACACTAAAGATAATTATACTCTGGATTCTCATCACTAAGTAGTCATTTATTTGACACTTTAATTTAAGTATGCTCTTGCTTTCACCTGTGCCAGACATGTTTTGCCATTCAGAACCTTGAACAAGCTGGCCATCATCTAACAATATGATTTTTGCTACATAAAATAAGTGTTATCTTTTATCAGTAACACACTGAAAATGTAGATTCTGATGAATTAATTGACTCTGGGAAAAGGCCTTTAGATATTACCTAAATACTACTTTTGAATACTTTAAAATTCCTTTATTTGTGATGATTCTTTGAAAGATTTAGGCAGCATTGGAATTCCAACCTTAAACCTTATGACAATATTTCTGTCCTGATAAACAACCCAATATGGTAGGCTGTGGAATATATTTAAGACTTCTTTTGTTTTGCAGTTAAAAATTTATTGAAACAAACTTTGATTCTTTGGAACAGTTTCTCACTGACCACTGAAGATCAAATTTCGATCTTCCCAATTTTTTGCTCCCCGTTTTGCCATTTAAGTATATAATACCCCTTAACTTTTCTTTTGCAAGGAAACTGCATTAGTAATACAGAAATTCCATTTTCCTAGGTTCAGCTAGAGTGAAGATTCTATTCTCCGTTTTGTTAATCAGCGAATAAAGAACATTATGCCACAATATTTTTCAAAGATTTTGACAAGTTTTATGAAGAACAACATCATTTTCGTATGAACATACAGCCTCTTGTTTGGCTGAACTCTGTGTGTTATATTTTGCAGCTGGCTCCAGGATAAGGCTCTGCATAACCCAGACAATGTTATGTTGGTCTATAAAACAAAGTGGAACACTTATATAAAGAAACACATTTGTTAGCTTTAATATCAAGACTTTATCAGGCTGGCCCTCAAACAGTGAGCCTTCAAGGGTAGTGATGACATTCTTTCTTCCATTAGCCCTTTTTCTTACAGGCTTGTTTCAAGAAAGAACTGTTCCTCAAAATAGAAAAATGAGGCTCTATTTTGACCTGATGCAGGAAATTCTTCCTTTGAAATGCTGTTTCTATTAAGCTGGTTTGTTCTTCATGCTTTGGTGGAGGGGGGAAAGCCTGGTTAGGACATTGTTGGTTTAGAAACAAGTTTTTCAAAGTCTCATTTTAACACTTTTGGTTTTGTATTCCTAAGATGGAGCCAGATCCCTCAGGGGTGTAAATAAGTACAAGAGCCCACTGGTTTTTCTTGTTTACACTGGTGGAGGATCTTGCCCAGTTCCCCTACAATTCTCCCCTACAATTTGTGCAGCCTGACATTTGAATGGAACTGCAATTAGCAGAGTTGTTTTCGTTTAACTTTATTTAGCACCTTATCTCCCTGTAACATTCTTGTCCGGGTACCAGTATCAACCATGAACTCAACATAGCTCTTACTAGTGCTGTTCTATTTTGAGCTGGAAGAAAAAACCCACTAGTCCAGATCAAAGAGTACCTTTCCCTTCACTCAGGGAATAGAAATTGTTAACTAATTGGTGCACCAAAGTCATGCCAAATCGGTTCACACCACAGTTATGGAAGTCGTAACTAACTCCACCACACAGGAAAGTTATCCAGGCCCTCAAAATGACCTGTTCTCAGCGGCCAAACAGATGCAACTTTCCACAAAAGCCAAAATGCTGCTGGTGAGGGACTCAACTTGTAGAGGATGCAGTTCTGCAGGACTGTGTTTGCCGAGTTCTGCTGCTTTCCCAGTTCTTCAGCTATTCACTCCCTTCGGGTACGATAACACAAAGGACTGCAAGACTTGTTGTTTGGGCTCCTAGTTCTTGCTACTCATTTTAAAAAGAGCCTACTCGAGGATTCAAACTCTGGCAGAGCTCTGCTGCTCCCAGGTGCTGAAATTCTGCAAAAAGGAGTGGAGCAGCAGGTCCAGAAGGCTTTGGAGGTCCTAAATCTGAAGCAAGGGGTTGTAGCCCAGCATCTCAAGCCACACAATGCCACAGTTCTGAGAAACACCGGAGCGGCTGAGAAGGCAGGAAAATCTGGGTTGCTGGAAGGCTGCTCCCTGCCTCCCTGCCCTGGCAGCTCCTCACACAGGTGAGAGGCCACCTACACGCAGCCACAGCGGTGCCAAGGCACAGGTGCAACAGGCGAAGGTCAGCAATGAGGACAGCGACACTTCGGAGCGCAACCCAGAGATGCTCCGGGCGCCGCCCGGGGCTCCGGCCGGTGCCGGGCAGGGGGAGCGGCTGCCGCGGGCAGCGCCTCCCACCGGGCCGCACCGGGACTGCGCCCGGGCCCGCCCCCGCTTCCCCGCACCTTTCCCGGCCGGAGCCGCCCCGCGGGGGCCGGGCCAGCGGTGTCGGCGGCGGGACGGGGCGCCCGGCGCTGCCCGCAGCTCCCGGGGCATCGCCGCGCCGCCCCAGCCATGTCCTCCAGCTCCCCGCCGGGCGAGCCCAAGAGCCGCAGCCTGGGCCGGCTGTCGCTGCCCAGGAGAGGCAGCATGACGCCCGCCAAGAAGGCGGCGGCGATGGAGCTGGCCGAGAGCGCCCCGAACGCCCACTACGCCCCGCTGGCGGCCGCGCAGGGCGGGCAGGCGCCCGTGGGATGCGGCCCCGCGCCCGAGCGGGAGCGGGCGCCGCGCCTGAGGAGCGAGGTGGTGGTGGTGAGCGCCGACTGCCCGCGGCCCCCCGTCAGCCTGGACCCCCGCGTCTCCATCTACAGCCTTCGCAAGCCCCTGCTGAGCCGCAGCAGCGTCCAGGGCAGGGTCTACAACTTCTTGGAGCGGCCCACGGGATGGAAGTGCTTCGTGTACCACTTCACCGTGTGAGTAGCGCCCCGCTGCCGCCGGGCACCTGCTCCGCGCTCCCGTTACCGCCGCTGGAGCGCTGCCTCGGCCGTGCCGGGGGCTCCGCCGCCGCCCTCGGCCGCACCCTGAGGGGCCGCTGCTGCCGAGCCCCCTCCCCGTGCCCCGCACGGCGCTCGTCCCCTCCCCGGAGGCTCCTCGGGCGCGGAGCCTTCCAGACCTGCCCGGTGCTCCGGGCTTGAACATTGTGCGGAGACGGTCCTTAGGGCCGTGGGTAGTTTGGTTTGTTACTTTTTTCCCCGCAGGTGTGAAGCAAAACAAAAGTCACCCTCCGGGGGAGAGTTTGCCTTTTTAGTTAAGAGAAATGCTGTATCTCAGTTCAGGAGCCCTTAGGTATTTATCAGATAGTGCAGGAGCTGGTTTCAGGCAATTTTCTTCGGAAGACTACCCAGGGAGCCTTGTTCATACTGATCGTAGAAATGAAGTTGGTAGCAGTGTCACCCATTCTTTGTTACTGTTTGATGCATGGCTCCTGATTTCAGCCAGTAACACCTGTGTCATGCCGAGGCTCACTGCACAGCAGCAGTTTCTAATTCTAACAGGTGCTATTGAACAGGTGCTATCAATTACCAGTGCTGCAGTCTTGTCAGAGGAGGATGAGAAACAGGTGATGCTCGTTTTCCTTGCCTCTTTTATTGCCCCGGCTCTACCGCCTTGTGTTATCCGTCACTGTGGGAGGGAGGTGGTGGTTGGAGGGTGCTGTTGAACCGCAGGTAGGTTGAAAGTTGCTTTGTCTGTGGTACTGTCTGTAGAGTGCAGTGTCCAACCCCAGCCAGCAGGTCTGTGGTGCATGAGCATCCCAACAGGTGTCTCTGTGAGATATCAGCTTTTCCATCGAGGTGTTGCTGAAGGCTTGTGTGGCCCTTGGGCAATTGGCGTGTGTTAAATGTAGGTGAGAAGGTCAGGTCAGAATGTAGTGTGTGTTTATTGTATTCATGTATGTATGTATGTGTGTACATCCATTACATGTATATGTGCTTATTCCAGTAGCTAGAGTGAAAGATATTTTGTGGTCAAAATCCTAAGACAAATCACACCAAAGTCAGTTTTTATGACTTTGTTACCATATTCTGATTTTAAGTTCTATTTCTAAGTAATTGTTATCTAAAGTCAGTTGTGCTTCTGTTCCACACTTGAGGATTCTGGAGTGTTTCGGTCAACAGGTTAAGTGGCACCAACTTTATTTTAGTGGAGGGGAAACAGCTGTCATCTGAGTGTATGTAATTGGGAGATGACTGGGTACAACTGCTGAGATAATTGTGGGCTCCATTCTCTTTAGCCTTATGATAATGCCATGAGATGAGAAAATGAGTAATGACTGTAATTATGAAGTGCCTAATAGTGGTCATTGTACAATGTAAAACACTTTGGGGAATTGGAGCCCCCCCTTTTCTTTTTTTCCCTGCCCGTAACCATGGGTTTTAGGTAGCTATCTTTCATGGTTTCTGATCTTTCAGGTGTCTCAAATTATGTTTAGATGGTGCAGCAAACTGTTTTCAATATCTTAATTAATGCTGAAATCCTAACAGCAAATCTAAGAAAACTCTGAAAAACAAAAACCAAGCTTATAGTCCTTTCACTACTTAAGGTTCCAGCCTGACTTTTAATTGTTTTTCATTTTTTTTTTGTAAGTATTTGCAGTGTAGATTAATCTTGTTTGCGCAAGAATTAGGATTCTGTAATATGTGTAAGTCATTACGTGTTTCCCCCCTCAACACACACCCATGGTGTAAGCATTAGCCCCTGCATTTCCCTTCTTTCCAGAACTCTTCTGATGCAATGACGAATGACAGTGGCAGTAAATATTCTTAAGCTTCTTACCAAGAATTGTTCAAGTTCCTTAGGGCACTGAAGAGACAGAAGAGAGTACTGACACCCTTGTATGTTTCTCACAAGGCAATCTGCAAGTACCGTTTAGGCAGCCTGACTCTGATTCCCGCCAGCAGAGGGAATTGAGGCTTTACTGCTCTCAGCCCAACTTTTTTTTTTTTTTTTTTTTGTAGTATATAAGCTTTTTGTGCCCATTAAATCATGGTATAAGTTACTAGCCTTTGGTCCATACTTCTCCAGCTCTTTCTGAGCTCCCAAAGCAACTTTCTATTTGGAGTCCAATCCCTGCCAGCCAGGTGCTGAGCATTGGCAGATAAATTATTGCTAAAATTAACTGATGAGGCAGATTTATCTGATTCAGAAAAGCTGCTGGGCACCAGCATCTCCTCGGGAGGAGGCACGGGACCTGCTTTGTGCAGGCAGCTGGGTACAAGGGATGAGGTGCAGAGCTGGAAAGGACTTGGAGTCACCAGACACACACACAGAGGTGTGCATGTGCTCCTTTCCCACTGGAGGAAGTACTTAATTGTTCTATTGTCAGCATGCAAACAGTCATTCATAGAATGCTAAGCCTGGTTTTACCTTGGGGTGTGCAAGGACCCTGGTGTTAGTCTCTCCTGCCTGAATGAGTTTAAGGAACTGAACTCATTTTGCTTGATGTCTTTTTGACTCCCTCGCAGCCTGCCTGCTGCTTTATTCCGGGGGCTTTCAGCTGCCTGGGAGGGCTCGGTCGCTGTCCCAAATGTTTAGAGGGGAAGGAGAGGAAACGGGGGTGGTGTTAAATCAGGGCATAAAGCCCTAAGCTGAGTAGAGAGCCCTGGCCAAGATCTAGCCCAGTGATGGGAGCAACCACTGGAGGCTTAATTTTCTGTTTTCTGCGTGGTGTGGAGTGTGTGGCTGTGTTCTTAATTATATGCTGTAATTATTACAGTTAGAAACAACTCCTGGAATAGCCCATGTAACTTACTCTGGACCTGTATCTCTGGCTGCTTGTTAAAACACTGTTTATCAAGTGATAAGAGCTACATCTACTGATTGCCTGTCACACCCTTTTCCTGCTCAGGAATCTTAAGTCAGTGGTATGTAGAGTACTAATAGCTAAGAACTCATACTCAGGATTGATTTTCCTCGGTTTTGTACTATATTGTTTAGAAAAGGGAAGTTGGACACCAAGCTTTAATCCACAGATTGTAAGTTGTTTTGTTTGTTTCATATGATTTTGATTGCTGCTTGTTCTGGTGAGTAGCAAAGGCCCTTGTGTACCCTTGACTTAAAAAATGGAATCTGGCTGTCTTGCACAGGTCAGGCCATGACCTATTTTCTTCTAATTTATTTCTTTCATAAGGTGTCAGAAATACCTGTTTTTCACTATGCAAAATGTATATTTTCTCTTGATATTTTCAATCTCCAGGGTAATTTGACACTCCAGTCTTTGATTAAATTGATTTAATTCTAGACAAGTATTTTCTAATAATTTTTCTTATTTGCTTCGACCAAAGAGGAGAAACATCTCAAGTGAGCAGAATAGGGAATGAATTATTGTGCCTCTTTTATACTTGATTTTTGAAGGCTGTGGAAATAGTCTCTCTGGGGAGAAGGAATGGCTAATCAGCCCTTAATTTGCCACTCAAAAAACCTGCCTAAAAGTACTAGTAGAGATGATAGAACCTCTTAGTTCAGCTACTTGGCTTGGTTTGTTTTTGTACTAAATGTCATGTAACTAGATGAAGCATTTGGCATGCATACACCTGATTTTACCTGGGCAAGTAAATTGTGCTTGGTGGCTGAGGATCTGCATGCATGGCTTCTGCAAACACAGTTGGTGGCTGCTTGGAGACTCGGGCTTTGCAAGCAAGAGCTGGCTATATGGATGGCAATGTCCTGCCAGGGCCACCAAATCTGCCCTGGCTGTCAGAGCAAGGGAATGACTGAGTGCCACTGTTCTCAGTGACCTTCCAGGCTAGGGCATCTTATCACACTTATCATAGCAGTGCACCTTGAGAGGGCAGCTTTGAGAGGTGAAATGTTCTGCAGCCTGGACAAATCAAGTTTTCAGCCTCTATGAGGAGAGGTGGAAAAAGAAACTCTGCTCTCAGAGTGCTCTGCTGAAACCCTTGGGTACTGTCCCACAGTTGAAAATGACTGTACAGAGTAAGTGAAGTTGTCAGATGTTAAAAAGAATTGTTTTAGATTTAACTGCTCAAGGGAAGAGTTTCTTCTCACCCTCTTAACTTTAAAATAAACATCTTAAAATATGCTTGAAGAAACTGAAGTTATGAATTGATTTCTCTTGTTCTTAGTGTGGCAAATAATGACTTCTGGCAGTGTTGACTCCCCGTGTTCTTTGAAGTGTTGGCTGTAACCAGAAGGAACAATTTGGAAACTGATGGACCGTTGGTTTGTTCTATTGTGGCAGCTTTCCTTTGTTGCCATGCAAGATAATCAGCTTCTATCTTATCTTTGCATGCCTGTACCTGGTTCAATTTACTTTGCCTTTGTATAAGTTTGGTTTAATCAGCAATGATTGTCATTGAGTTTGTTTGAATCCCGAGTTGTTTACATAAGCTTGGACAGGCCAGTGGTTGGGGTTTGGAAAACTGGTCTGTGGAAACAGGCAGACTCTTAGCAGCACGGCTGCATGTGTGTGCACACAGAGATAGGAAGTGAGGGCAGATAGAATATTCCAGTCACCTGAATCAGGACTCACAGTAATCAGTGGTTAAAGGCAATGCAGTGTTTACACCATGCTCTTTACATACATTACATCGTGAAGAAAAATCCTAACTCCAATTTAAAATCCCATTTCTGCCATGTTTCCAGACTTACTGCAAACATACATCCAAACCAGCTGGTTCATACTTGTTGTGTAAAATGTTGAGGAGGAAAAAAGATCCATGAAACAATTAGTGTGTGCACGTGCTCACGCATGACTCTTCCTTCAGACTGAAGAATGTTTTGCAAACTGAAATGCTGTGGTTTTGACGTGAACTTTTGTATGTTTAGAGATTTTTTGTGGCTTGAAATCAGACTTTCAGATTATTACTTCTGTTTAAAACAAAAAAAGGAGACATAAATCCTCCAAGGTAAGCACAGCTTTTCCAAGTGGAAAGAAAGAAATATGACTTGATCAGGGTCATATTCCCTGCTGTCAATAGCAGGAAGACCCAGATTTAACTTTTTTTGTCTCATCATGACAGCTGCAGCAGGGCAGAAACTTTTGCAACCTAACACTACATGTCTATTAATGTGCTTGGTAAAGTTTTATCTGAGAGGAAAAGGCACTGGAAATCTGACTTTAGGTATTCCCAGAGAGGAGGGAAGACCATTTGTCTGCCCCGTGTGAAGAAGGTATGCTCATGTTCAGGAGTTGCTGCTGCAGAGGCACCCCTGCTTGCTGATCAGCCAGATGTTGAAGCTTGGGCTCTTGGCAGATTTTTGGAGGCAGGTGAGACTGAGAAGTGGCTTAAGGGTTTTGTTGTTCCCTTCTTACTCTCTGCATGCTGCAGTGCGGCCTCTTAGCTACAGTATTGTTTGGGGGGATAGAATGTAAGAAAATAAAGATAGTGTAGAAGGTCGTCTCACCCCTGAGGAGTTGCAGCTGTACTAATCCCCAAAGATTAGGAACAGGCCTGCCCTTAATAGGCCACAGCTGTGTCCACTAAGAAGAGTGCTACAAAAGAGTGGGTTAGCTGGCTGGGGAGAGAGCTGGAGTTCGTTGGTTGTGCTGTGAGAAGAAGGAGTCAGTGCTGCGAGGAGCTGCCCATGAGAAATCACCAAGAAGGTATGGGAACTTTTGCAATAAGTTGACAACAATCAGCAATATTGCACTACAGTAGTGCTTCTTTGGGAGCATGGAATTGACGTAGTGTTTTTTGGGTTGGCCAGTACAGAGCTTCTCCCTCTTGCCCTGTGTCCCAATTTGTAACCTGTCAGAAGTTTCATGTTTGCTCTGGGCTGTCTGGCTGTCTTGTGGCTGAGACCAATCCAAGTTTGTGCCACGAAGAGCTCAAGTGTCAGTCTAGTTACAGATCAGAAGGGGTCCCCATTTCTCTCTCCCAGTGGGACAGTAGAAGTTATTAGGTTAAGAAATGTAGATACAAATAACTGTAATTGACTAAAAAAAACCCAAACCGTGTTCAGTTAGTAATTGACTGTCATCAGGAAGAAAAGCAGTATGAGAAACCAATTCCTCTCAATACCACCACTAGTAGGTAATGCCTGGAAGCCACTTTGATGAAATCACTGTCTTTGCATTTATTGTGGAAATGTATTTTGATTATTGAAGGGGAAGGAAGGTGAAAATCTAGGTATCTTCAAGGTAAAATGCCTTTTGGAGATACCTCTTGCAGTAATTGGGAAAATCCAATTTCTGTTCTGAAATGCATAGTGGGATATGGTTGACTACTTGGAAAAAATTCATTGGGTCAAGGAAGTTTTGTGGGGAGAAAAAAGACTTTGTAATTGCACTGATGTTTAGGTTTTCTAAAAACAAATGGAAACAGAAGACTGTAAACTGGCAAAAACTAGTGCTCAGTGAAGACAGGTTGTGTGCAGTGGAGAAATAAAGAACTGTGACACATAGAATTTATGCATTTCTTCAATTGGGGCAGGCTTTCCAGGGATATGCCTTCTCTCTTTTCCCATCATCCTTCCAGTATGACATTTCAAGTCATTCTCTCATGTTTGCTTTCCTCCAGGAGAAGAATTATCCTGCCTTTAAAAGTTGCACATGAATGATCTTAACAAAACCAGTAAGTGCAGCGTTCACATTTCTGTGTCTCTGTCAAATGGTTGGTTGGGCAATTCTGGCACACTTCCTCACCCTGGCTCCTCAAGTGCCAGGGAGAAAACATGCAAGGCTGTGTAGATAGGCCTCTTTCAAAACTTCCATTGCAGCTGAATCAGGGCTAGAGTTGAGATTGAATTGCAGTGAACTAATTAGGCTGAGCTCCAAATGCCTGAGTGCTGGATGCGTTACAAACAACGGTGCCAACATATGCTGCAGAGAGCTATGCACAGGCACAGTGCTGAGCTGACTTCAAACTTGGCACTGCCTCATTAATTTGGTGTGTTAATGGATTGTTTAATGTGCATTAGTGGCTGAGCACAAAAGCTGTGAATGCTTGCTCATTCAGTTCCAGATGGAAAATAGTGTCTTGTTGGGGGCAAGGTGTTTTCTGCCTGCCAACAAGAGGTCCAACGTGTTTCAGATGTCTTGGAGAGCTGCCAGATGCAAATAAACCTGGTGGGGAGGCTGAGTTACTCCAGGATGCCTGGACTGGTGAGTTTTTAGGTGGGGTACTCGGCCTCCTCCTGCAGTCATGCTTCATCTGGCATAATGGCCTGTGAGAACCATTATAATGCCAGGCATGGTAATGGGAGAGCACAGGCATTTGCAAGGCTCTGCTACAGGAGTAGTTGATGTATGGAGTTCTTACCTCCTACCAGGAAGATATGCGTGTGAGAGTGTATTTTTATCTCTGCATAAAATAAATAGGAGTATTCAATGCTGTAGTAATTAAATTTAATATTAATTTTACTATATGTTTTTAGGTTTTTTGTTTTTAAATAGAAAATTCTAAAGGTGCTCTCAATGAAGAGCTTTCTCTGGCTTCCAGGCTGTGCATACCTGGAAAACTAGAGAGGTGCTTGGTATGAGCTTTTCCCTTGTCTGATGTGACTCATTTTTGAGGATATATAGACTTTCTTCTTCTTTGTTTTCCTACTCTGTGGTACAGAATGCTAAAATAACAGCCATTTTCTATGTTTGAGGAGCTGTAAGAAGTGGCCCACGGTGCAAAGTAGGGCCTGAGTAAGTGTGCAAGTGTAGTGTAAGTAGTTTAAAATATCAAAAAAACAGCACTGAAACCCAATCAAAACCCCCAAAACAACAACAAAACTCCACAAAACCCAAAAATACTGTCCCACATTTCCTCAATGGTAGTTCCTTCCTTAACAACCACATTTGATAGCAGAAAAAGTGACCCCTGGAAACATTACAATAAAACATAGGCACAGGGGAAGCTAGTGTTTTATTAAAGCTTAGTACAACCACAATGACAAAAGCCAGGTGTTTTTTTTTTTTCCTCTGAACTGCTTTACTGTCAGAACTTCCACTTGTGTGAGATAATGAGCACACATTTGCTCAAAACTGACTGAATCCTTCTTGAGTTTTAGAAAAAAATGTCTGTGTTACTTTTGCAAGGAATACATCAAGCACTAAGTCTGCAGCCTTGGGATTTTATCATTTTAAAAGCGATAAATTCCCAAAAGTAGGAAATGATATTGCAGGTTGTTCAGTGGTCTTTAGATATTCCTAGCAAAGTGCCCCATGTAGATATTCTTATTTTACCTCTTGTTCTTCACAATCACTGTGATGATTTAATATTTTATGAAAAATGTTAACCAAAAACAAACCTGGGACAGGGCTTCTGGATCCTCTTAAGTTTCTTCTGCTAATATTGAGGTGGATCTTTGCATTTCATATTAAAGCTCTCACTAGGATCATACATCTCAGGTATGTTTTGCTAATGCCAGTGGACTTATGAGACCTCATTTGACAGCACAGTTTTGTCCCATTTGTAATAGAGAACTATTGTCAATCAACAGTGACTCCGATGTTGGTGAGGGGAGAGAGAATGATGCATCTGACTCCATCATCAGAAGGCTGATGCATTACTTTATTATACTATGTACATTGTATTTAAAGTGAATCTGCCAGGCACTCACTCTTGCTCACAACTGCACAGAACTGCACTCATCTCTGATTCTCTCCTGACTGTCCCATGACAGTCCCACACACTTCTTGGCCCTGACAGGCCAAGGGAACAAAACATCCTCACTTTAGGCAAACAATCTCCACATTGCACTCCACTTCAGCACAACACAGGCACAGCAAGCGAGACAAGAATTGTGTTTTCCTTCTTCTCTGCTTGTCTCACAGGTTCTCTCTGTTCAGGGGGCATGTGAATACCACAGAGAACTGAATTTTTTCTCTTAACTGTAAAATCCCTCTGAAATCTGCTGAAGTTTTCTAAAAAGTAAATGCTTTGTATATAACTACACTAGTATTTACTTCAAATGAGAAATATACTGATTTTAGTGAACTAAGATCATAGAAAAGTAGAAAAATCTTTGTTTATCCTAACAAATTGTTCTCTTGATAATAATCTATTAATTTTACTCTTACCCTTGAAATAGAGCATACATATAGTTTTACAATAATAGGAAATACAATACATTTGTTGGAGTAATATTTGGTTTGATTCTTAAGAAGTTATCATCATGTGTTTAACTTTACTATATGGACAACTATTTGCTTCCTAGTGGGAGCAATTTGTAAAGGTAAAAGGACCAACTGGTAAAGAGTAAAACTGTACTCATCTCCAAAGTTAGGACAATTAAAACCACTTGCAAGGCATTGCGCACCAGATGTGTAGAAATATTTCAATATTACTTTATTTATAGTAAGGCTGGTTTTTCTTTAAGCATCTTATGGTGCTAATTCTGTATGAACTTTGTCCAGGTGAGTGCTGTCTTGTCTGTAGTAAATATGTTAAATCACATACCATTTGTATGCAGGTTTTTACCATCTCACCAGTAGTTTTGATGTAGATTTCTAACAGTTAGTGGTCTTCCCTCTGTCCCTCCTTATATGTTTTAGACTGGGCTTGTCCCTTCTGTTTAGACAGTGTGGTCACCCTTGCAATAAGCTGCTCACTGTCAGACAGCTGGAAGTGACACAAGGAGACTGGGCAGGCTTGGATGTGTAGGAATTCAGTGCTCAGTAGTTGTTGGTTTCCTCTGCAAACCTACAATGAATTCCTGAAACCTCAGGGATGCTTTTAAATAGTTTCAATTTTTTACAATATTTTCTCATTGCAGAACTAATATTGCACACTTTTATATCAGTTGGATAGTACAGAAAATTGGGTCGTGGTTTAAGCAGAGAATGTAAATCACCCACCAGGTAATTTCCTTGGATTGTCTCCAAAGACACCAGGTGTAATAGCAGAGGCAAGGATTACAGAGCTCTTGCTCATCCCTTGTACCACAAAGGCTGAGGTCCTTGTACTGAATGCATTTTCTTTCTGTAAGGAATTGCCTTCAAAGAGTGTGTTTGTTCCTGCAGCAGCTATCCCCTTCCCCATGTCATCTGAAAATGAGTTGGGGTTGGCTAGAGTCTTTTCTTTCACAGTAAGCTGCAGGGCACTGCAGTGGAAGGTGCCTCATCTCTTGTACGGATGTTGACAAGTAGAGCAAAGGAGAATGAATGCAGGAAATGGTTTCTGCTGCTAATCTCATCCTTACACCCTTCAAATGCCTGTGCCCAATTATTTGTGCAGGGCCGTGGAGACAGGGGAAGAGACAAGAGCAAAGATCTTCATCCTGTGGCTTCAGTGAGTAGAGAATGTCCTGTGCTGACCCTGTTAAGAATCAGTGGTGTTTGTATTCTGTGCAATGGCATTATCTGATCTTTACAAGCTTCAGCAAATAAGGCCCTATTTTTTTCCCCTTAATATTCATCCTAAATGGATCTAGTAGAGGCTATTTGTTTTTCACCCCCATCTTAGAAGACATTAAAATGTGGTCAAACCTGACAATGAGTAAATAACTTGAGCGTGTATTGCTTTATTGTAGTGTGAGTAAACTTCATGTGATTGTATGCTGTTATCTTAGCTGTGACCCAGAAAGTATTGATAATTGGTTATCTCAGCACTTCACACAAAATAAACCTGCTCCCTTGATGTTTTCTGTGTCAACAGGTCATCCAGCACTCTGGCACTAAGCTGTCTGAGCATCCTGTTTCAATAGCATGTGAAGTATGCCAGGCACAGGCATCTGAGTGTTAGCCAGTCATGTCAATTGTATGCTTTCATAGTTCTGGTCATTCAAGACAGCCCTCTGTAGATTTTATTTAATTTTGTGACATGGTCTTATTTGGGCAACTACATATTTGAACCACAGAAATCAGAAAAAAGGCTCCAAGAGTGAGGGAGAAAACAGACCTTTGGAATCCTGCAGGTTTTGCAGAACATGGAAGGCTGTAGGTGTATTTTGTTAATGCTGAGCCTTCTTGGGTGTCTGAATTGCTTATTGCACTCTGGTTTTCAAGCACTGAGGTTATCTCCTCATGGCTTCTGTGGCATTCTTTTGTTGTATGGCTTTAATAGGAAATATTGCACATCCATCAAGTCTCACTGTCAAGTGAAATAGAGAAATTGAACTGACTGTGCAAATGTGACATGCTATGAGAAGAGCCTGAAAATCTCTAGAAATTTTCAGTGGATTGTATCTGTAGGAGTAAAGGGCCACCTGCTTGTACCTCTTACGTAAAAGAGTGGAGATAACATTCGAGCAGGTTTTGATACTGGCTGTTAACCTCTGCTGAGACTGTCTGCTTTTTCCAAGGAAAGTTTTCTGTCAGATGTCTTTCTCTTGAAAGAAACAGTGCTTGTTTCAGGAAACCTGTACATGGTCTGTGTTTATTATTATATTATTGACAATTAATATTATTAATTATTAATATTATAGTAATAATTCAATATATAATATTTATTATAGAATTATATTATTGTGTTATTGAAATAATATATGCAAAATGCCATGGGATTCTTTTCTTGAAGAATTCCGCTGGAAGTGACTTGGTAAGTAATCAAACTGTTTCAAAGTACTTTGAGGAAATCAGTCTGTTTGTTTATACAATGTGTGCCAGCAGTCAGTGCGAGCTGTGGTCAAAACCCACAGCCATGTGTATCTTCAGTTTCCTCCTCCTCCCTGTAACAAATGCAATCTGATGATGATTCTGTCTGATTGCTCAAGTGGAGTGCTGTGTTTTCTTTGGAGTTGCAGTCTCTCTCCATCCCCCTCAAACGCCACATCTGTCAGTTAGAAGCAGACTTTGTTGTCACTGTTTCTTTCATATTGTGCCTCTTTTTGCCTGCTCCCCACCCTCCCTGTGTCTCAGGTATTTTGGTCTGTAGAAGAGACTCTGTTCTGTTGGTGGCTGTGAAATACCACGGGAAACTTGTGCACGTTTTGGACAGGAACTGAGGGCAGAAATTAACTCAGTTGGAGCAAAGCATCCCATAGGCAGCTATTGATTACCCAGAATAAAATTTGGCTGAGATTAGCACCTACTTTGTTAAAATAAAACTGGTATTCTAGAGCGTGTCTTCTAAAAGGTATTTAGAAATTGAGCTCTGCTTTGAATAAGTGGTTTTCCTATGTAGTTAGGATATGGTGTGGTAATGAAAGTAGTTTGTTCACTTTCCCATATCTTGTGATAAATGTAAGGAAGAATGATATGGTTTTTTACAGGGTATTTTGTAGGAACAGCACTGCTATCACAATACAAGGAAGATAAATAGTCATGGGAAAGCCAGGCAATGTGTGCTTTTTTTCCCCAAGTGTAAAGTGACTGCTTTATAGTAATGAGCTGAAATAAGTTTGAATTCATGGAATGAAATGGAGGAAAGTAGCCTGGACGGTAAGGAAGAAGGACCACCTGTAAATTTACTTCTTCCTCACAACTCCTCCAGATCAGTGTTACTGGCTGCCTTGTATCATTTTATAGAGAGGAGTGGACCAGATGAGCTCCATCAACATCCCAAGGACCTGAATGAAACCATGAGATTTACTGTCTGTAACCATCTCTGCACTTCATATCTCTACCAAATTTGATACTAATCCAGATGGTTTTTAAGGATGCATTTCTGCTGCCAGATGTGGATTACAGCTGAGCTGTGCCTGCTAGATCAGCCTGGATAAAGCTGTGCTAAGCATGGAGGTAGAGGGAATGCATGTGCAAACCCTGCTTTTGCACCAGCTGAGGGGTGTGAGCTGGTTCTGGCCCAGCTCAGTAGCTGCAGCAGTGCAGGGTTGTGCCTGTGCTGGCTCCTTGGCACAGGTGGGCACCAACAATCCTGGCTGGCATTGGGACCAAGGCCTGGCACAGGCTGTGACTCCAGCTAACTGGGCAGAGACACTGCCATGTGCTATAACACGACTTTCTGGAGCAGGGATCCTCGTGCCTTGTGCATCCTTACATCATCTAGTGCTCTGGGAATTTTTCTAGCCTCTAGTGCTCTGGGAATGTTTCTAGCCTCTAGGATGAAGTAGGTAGCCAGTCTGTGCTCCTGCGTTTACCCCGGCGCTGCTGTGGTGCCTCAGAGTGCTTTGCTTTCAGCACCCTTGGATGTGTGAGTGCAGTGGCATCAGGGACTGGCTGACAGCTCTAGCATAAATAAGGTTTTTAGCCTTCTTACCCCCTGAGTCACAAGTTCAGTGGAGGTTGGAGGTTGTTTGTTCTAGATGTGGTAAATAACACAATCTGACTGCTCTCTCCTCTGGCACCCACGTCTAAAGCTGTTATCAGCATTGCTGTGGCATGTTTGATTTAGGGGCAAATTGGCACCTCTCTGACAAGTGCTGGAATGTCCCAGTCTGTCCTTGGGGTGTTGTTGGCATCTCTCACACCAGTAAAACCCCATCAGCAGTCGTGGTCGTGGGCAAACACCAGCCATGTGCACAAAAGCGCTTATCGCCTGCTCGGCTGTGCATTCATAAAAAGCAAAGCCATAAAAACCTCCAGTGGCTGGTATTCCAGAGCTTTCTGTTAGACTTGAAAAGGAGTCCTGAAGAACACAGGCTTCTTATCAATTGTAATTGCTGGGCAGTGGAGGGCTGCCGTTTGTTTAATGTCATTTGGTGTTAGCAACTCTGACACCATGTTACAGAGATGTTTCTGGCCAGGAGCATTCTGCTGAATGCAAAATTAAATTCAGCAGAAATCCTTTCTTTTTGGGAAGAACTCAGGTTGAGCAATTGAATCTAACAGGTAAAGAAATGCAAAATGGGATGTTGAGAACAAATTGACTGGAGGTGAATCAGGCAATGTGAATATTTTAGATTTTAGAAAGTTGAGGATTAAAAGTATAGATTGTGCTATATTGTAATTGCTTTTCATTGCTGTTGAAACTAAGTTCTGTATTCCCTAATCCTTTTAGATTGCCTTTTGGAATGTTGCAGTCATGCTTATGCATTTGTACTGAAAATAAAAAGCCATCAGCATTAATGTTCTCCGAATGGCCCTGTGCTCCTGGCACACGCTATTTGCCAAAATTCATGCCACCTTTAGGGAGCTGGGCCAGACACAAAATCACTTTGAACAGTTGGACCAACATTTGTATATGGCTTTGCCTGTGGGATTTTGGTTTTGAGGTCAGCTACTGGATTTGAGCTGTTGTCAGATTCCGTGAGGGCCGACGCCTGCATCAGTAGAAGCTGGGAGATGTGCAGGGTTTGGAAATACCAAGCAAACATTTTAAATGCAATTATAAGTGCATCTGAACCACTTTTAAACAAAAAAGAGCAGTAAGAAAACTCCTTGAAAATTACTCTGAAAACCACAACTTAAAATAAGAAGCTGATATGAAAAATGTGTATTTTATAGCAGCTGGCAGGGAGCAGATTGACAGCAGTTAGTTAATCAGGAGTAGCTGCAATGCAAACTGCCTCACCGACCTCAGGTCTGCTCTGTAAGTACCAGATGTATCCCAACTGTCTCTGCTGTGGTTTTCACACATGACTGTGGAAGATATCTTGGACTGTCCCTAGGGGACTTGGAATGAGACTTGAATTCACTTGCTTTCTGTAGCAGCTTTGGAAATCTTTAAATGAGACTTGACCAGAAATACCCAATTCTAGGAGTGTGACTGTGGCTGTTTGCATTTAATGCCTCAACTGTTTCTTGAGATGGTCAAGGAAGCCCTTTGTTTTGATGGGTAATTTGTTGGCAGCTGTCTATTCCCAAAGAAACTGGGCAAGGGGAACCAAAATAATATGTGGAACAGGCCTGGTGACTGATAATAGGAATACCATTATTTTGGGGTCCCCCAAGTATAGGTAGAAAATAGATACCATTGCCTCTCCTCCAGATTTCTACACTTCTGGTTGGTGAGGTAACAAAGAAATAACAATGTCTTAATTTTTCTTAATGTTGTGTATGTATCTGTCTTCATTTGAAATTCTTCTTTTTCCTTCAGCATTTTTCAGGTTTTTTTTTTTTTTTTTTTTTTTTTTTTTTGTGTATGTTTCTGAACTTCTTTGGACTCTTGGGAGAGCAGTTGTGTATCAGATTAGGAAAAGCTGTAATGAGAAGCTAGAGCAGTTGTTTACTTTCCGTGTTGAAGTCTGTCCACACTTGAAGTGGAAGGAAACTGCTTTTCCTTATTGCCAGTTGCCAGGATTTGTGTTGGTTTTGTTTTTATCTTTTTTTTTTTTTCTTTTTCCTCCTGCATGAGGAATTTCATTGCTGAAACTGCTTTGGCTTATGAAATGCTGAGCTATTGATGTGTCTATAGTTAATTTATGGAGAGGAACACTCCTGCTGGGATAATGCATAGCCAAGCTATTACTGGCTGGCTACTTATGTCTGATGAAACAGAAGCAGGAGCTGGAATCAGTCGGTTTTCAAGTGGTCACCAGTTCAAGTCTTTTAATTCAAAGTGTCCTGGCAATGTTACTATGCTGCTGCCTTTGGCTCTGATGGATGGGAGGTGTGGATTTTTTAACTTCTCACCTTTATTTATCTTGATGTTTCCTCATATTTGTTCGCTTTTATTTTTCTCATGAAATAGGAAATGTTTACCTTTCAAGAAAAAAGTCCTTCTAAGCATTCACAACTCCAGCCAGGGAATGGATTTGCAGTTTTGTGTGCTGCAAGCAGTTCCTGTTACTCATGAAACAGGAGTGGCCCTTTAATAAAGGTGCCAGATCTCTGCTATGCAATTACCATAAAATAACCAGTGCAGCAATTCTGTATTGTGAGCAGCTTGACAACCAAATGCTTTTTGAATTGCTTGTAAGCTCTGGTGAGGAAATAAATCCTGAAGAGCAAACTATAATGCTTATTGCGTGCCCTGTTTCTAGACTGGAAAATCTCTCCTTAACCCAGTGTGTAATACAAATGCATCTACATACTCAGCCTTGTTAGCCAGGAGACTTGTTGGGAGTTAGAAGAAATATGAACTCTGCAGAAGGTGTGGTGCACATAGCTATGAATCCCTATTTTGAATAGCTGGGTGAACATTGGCACCTATTGAAAGCCACCAGCTCTTTCAGGCCTGCAATGATAGTGATGTTCTGAAATCTGCTTTGAGCACAGCTGATCTTTTAAACAATTTTACTGTCAGATTGCCTTTTTGTGTGTGTGTGTGCACTGCTTAAGCAAAAAACCCCACTGCTACATGCTGGAGGTTGCTAGGTACTAGTGCAATGCAAACAATAAATAATAGGGATCATGCTGGAGTCTTCTGAGGAAGTGTAACATGAGACAGCCTCCACAGTAATTGCTTTTTTTTTTTTGCTAGCCTCAAGCAGAACTGTCTTTAAGGCTGGGACACATCCTTTTAAAATAGAGTGCAGTGCATGGAATAAAAGGTGTCATAAGCAACTAAAAGACATTAGTGGTGGATGGTCATGAAAGAAACCCTGTTTGCAGCCAGCCCAGTGAGTTGCAGCCTGTGTCCTGGAGAGTGTGGAGCCCTGCAGCCCAGCCACCAGGATGGGGCTTCTGAGAAACTCAGTTTCTGGGCTCTTCTGGGGAGTTATGTGAAACAACCTCTTTTGCTTTCAGAGATTTTGGTTTTTTTAATGTTAATTTGTATTTCAGTTTTAATTCTTTGTAGGTGGAAGTCTTGCTGATTTCAGTGTAATACAATATTTGAAATGTTGGGTATTTAAAAAAAGAGTACTGAAAACTTACTGTATAAGTGTTCATTCACAGAGCACTCAAGCATACTTAATTCTCTGGTGAGATGCACTCTCATTTGTTTTTCATCATCTTGACCTGGGAGTCAAGGGCCTGCCAAGTGCAGTTTTGCTCTGATTGTTAGAAAAAACAGGAGGAGATGGAAAGCTGAGGGGAAATACAGAGTGAAGAAGGGGCAGAGGTGTGTGTAGTACCAGCAAAAGCAGTGAAGTTAAACAGATAAGTTATCAGTGTGGTGGTGAAATTAACCCAGCGTGTGGGTTATTAATAAAGATCACTCCAAGCTCTCAGAACATTGTTGGCAGGATAACTGCAGTAACACACTGGGAAGCACTTGTTTATGGCTCTTCCTTTACCATCCCTGTACATGTTTCCACAGCATAGAAAGATTAGAGGCTGAGGCAGGGGTGTAAAAGCTTGGAAAGCCTCCCCAGTGTTTGCTGAATGGGGCTACCACACCTAAAGAGAGCTGCCTGTGTTCTTTTATAATCCTCTGGCTCCTGAGCCATTTAAATGCTGTGATTTCAGGCATGTGAAGAAGGCTTTTACAATCTATTTCTATGAGGTTTTCTGGCAGCTGGCAGGAACCATCTCTCTTGTAAGTCTAAAGTTTCAGTGAATAAGAGGCTCCAAAAATCAAACTGACTTTTCCTCCTACAAAAATATTCTGCCAAGGTTGACCTTAAAGAAGCCCAGAACCCATAATTAATTTTTGCATGTACATTCTCTCACATCTCTTTAAAACATCCCTGCCCCTATTTTAGAGTGGCTGTTCATTTATTTGCTGGTGACTGGGCACTGTGTGTGTCCTGTGAGCTCAGAATGGCACGTGGCTAACTTTGTACTGGCTGGCAGAGGGTTTTCTCAGCTCAACTTGAATTCAGTGCTGTAAATTTCTGTGCCAGCTGGCAGATAGATTTGCATATGCATGAAATTGCAGTGAAACTCTTAATTAGGTTGATCATCACCTCTCATTACACAAAGCATCCTAAGCTTAAGTTTGCTCTCTGCATCACTACTCCTTAGCTCCTCCTGTCTGCAAACAGTGTTTGAGTCCCTGTGTGAACCAATTCTCTGCTTTTTTTGAGAGAAAGTACCCAGAAACAGAGGAAAGCAATGTGTTTCCTTTTGGATCAAACTAAAAAATTGGTTTTGAACCCAATATGAATATGAAGTACTATTAAATCAGGGATATTTTCCAATTATTTTTTTTACTTGAGAGTGCATCAGCTGAGGCAGAGATCAGATCCTTTGTGGTGCCTGATGCAAAGAATGGCCAGGGATTTGCTTTTTGGTGTGTTTTTGGGTCAAGAAAGCTCAGGTGGTGATAACAAATAGCTTGAAGTAGTAGCTGTACTTTTCTATCTAGAATATAAATAATACATTGTATGTACTGGACAGATTTTCTGATTGTTATGAACTGTGAGTGACATTTTTATTCCTGCGTAGACAACACAGTTCTGCTGGCAATGAAAGATATCTGTGCACTTAGAAGTCTGGGAAAAAACCCCTATCCTGAATAACTTAAAGCCAAAATACTAAAGAATTTAAGAAGAAGAAGAATGAAACAAGGTAAACCCCTAAAATCCTCACCCCTGTATTATATTATTTATATATATATATGTATATATATATATATATAGCTTTAATGCTGAGCTATATATTATACAGCTCAGCATTAAAGCTAATATGGGAAAGTAACTAAATGTTTTAATTATTAATGGCTTCTCTAGTGCATATACTAAATATCTAGAAGGTTCTGAGTTTGCCACATAACTGATTTTTCTTGCCAAGCTGCACTGAGACTGAAATATTAATGTTGCTGAGTTAAATCCTGACAGTTAAAACGTTGAAGGTTACCTGTCATTGCATAATCTTCAGGTATAATTTATTTTTCCCGTTTGTTTGGGACCATGGGAAACAATTATGTTTAAATCTAGCTTCAAAGTAAACAGTTTCTGAGGTGAAAAAGTTGGAGGGAAGGAAAAAACCCTTTTATTAAAATAACCTAGGCTGAGTGGCTAAGGTTTGGTATTCTTCAGGTATTTAGATCCAGAACACCCCCCCTATTGTGGCTTTTGTGTGGTGATGGCGAAAGCTGTCTCAAAATGTTATATTTAAAAAAAAAAAAAAAAAAAAATTCTAGAATAACATAAAACCATAGCCAGAAAAACAAAATCATATTTTGCCTACTTTTTAAAATCTATTTTCTGCATCCATTTTTCTTTTAGCAGAGAGTACATTGGGAGAGAGAAGGAAAAGCAAGTACAAATTTGGGTAGCCTTTGTCTTGTGATGAGACCTTTTAGAAGAATCTGTTTAGTTTAAGCAATTGGGAAGTGAAATCATCCTTGGGTAGCTCATACATACTTGTGTTCATCTCTTTGAAGAGTTTTGGGTATGCATTCAAGTTCAACCCTTGTATCTTTCAGATCACAAACAAAAATAATAAACCAATAAAACCCAATCCTCAAGAAAGACATTTCCTAGCTGCTTTTTTTTTTTTTATATATTAGGAAGGTTTTTGAGGGGAGGTCACAGATAGTAAATTCTTCTTGAGACAAGTGGGATGTTAAATGTTTTCTTCCCAAGGCTACCTTAGTGTTCACGTCCTTTGTTGTGTGTTTTGCTCTGTGATGCCTAGAAGAGGACCTGATGATACAGAGAAATCCCACCAATACCTAGCAAATAGCATGGTCTTGCTTTGCAATCTCTATCTCCTTTTTTTTTTTTTTTCAGTTGTTTCTTTTCTTAGGCTCCTGAGTTCCTCAAAGGAGAGCATATCTTTATCATAACAATTTATCGTAATTTATAATTGTCTTTTCAAATAACAGCAACAGTGAGATGGTGTTTTCTATGTGAGAAATGGGTCGACTGTCCTGCAAAGATCTTTGCTCTGCTTTGCTCTGCTTTTCTCTGCTTGGTTTTTTACACCTGTTGTTCAGAATAACCTGTTGGTAACACCTTTGGTTTAGCAAATGTTAGGCAGAAATGACAACATAGAGTAGCCTTCGTTATACATCTGTTTTTGTGTTAAGCACAATATTCCAGAAATGAGTGAAGAATACTGATAACAGTTCACACACTGAAAATAACTTCAGCTGTCTTTTTTCCTGCTTTTTGCTGTGGTGGCTCCTAGGAACACTGATTGTTTGCACCCCTGGAGCACTTAAAAAAGCCCACCCAAAAGCAGAGCAAAACTACCAAAAAGAAACAAAAAAATAAAGAGGCAAAAGGTGTCTAAGAACACTTGGAGCTAGCTGCCATTTCTGGCTAGGCAGTCTGCATTCATAAGCTTGGCACTCATCATTTTATGGGTGTATTTTATTGTTTCTACATGTGCATTTGATTACCCAGAAGACCTCTAGCTTCCTGCCCCCTCAAGGTGGAAAACCACAACAGTTATAACCATCAGTGTAATCAGACATGCAAACAGTGACCTTGAACGTGTTGGGCTTGCTTCCTTGCTTAATTCGGGAGCCGCTGGTAAAAAACCATTCAAATAAAACACGGGCTTGAAAGCGTGGCAGGGGAAACAATGCTACGAGCTGCACTTCACATATTTACAGTTAATGAGTGAATGGTGCACATGCTGTGACGGAGGAACAAAGGCTGTTTGTGTCAGGAGCTGCCATGGTGCGGGTTTAGACCCGGTGAGGAAGAAGCCCAGTGTGTGAAGGACAGCACGTGGAGGGAGATGGGATGGGCTCTTCATCTGCTGTGTGCTCCTCAGGCTGGGGTGTTATGGAGCGCTGTCAACACACCTGGGAGGAAAAGATGTGTGCCATTCTGCAAAAGGACCTGCTCCTGGGTTACCCTGTGAGCTCGGAGGGGGTTTTTACATCCTTTGCATCTGCAGGGCTCAGAGCCCAGTGTAGCTGGCAGTGTGCTGTGGGGTGCTCCATGGTTGTCTTGGCCAGTTTGTGACCACGGTGGATCTGTGTGTGCCTGAGCTTGTTCACTGTGCACAGTGTCTGTGCAGCTGATAAATTGTGTGAAAGAGGAACTCACTTTGAGCCAATGAGTTCTAAACTGCAATGAGCAGTGCTTGAGAGACTGAATAAGCATCAGCACATCAGAGACAAAACTAGATTAATTACTTTTCATGGCCCAAAAGTTGCATCAATTCCCCAGATATGCTGGGTATTCTTTCCAAAGATACCAAAAAATGATCATTTGTGGGCACCCCCTTGGACTTTGTCTGCATTATTTAACCCTTCTTGAAGACTACCTAACTCTAAAATATGCGGTTGGAGAGTTAATTAAAATTCAAGACCGACTGAAAACCTCCAAATATCCTTCTGTGGAATATTCTCTTCTTGAAAATTTCTGCTTCTCTCTCTTTTTTTTTTTTTTTAAAGAAAATTAAAAAAAATTTAATGGGCCATGAAATATATTTTGAATTGGACATTTTTTACATGTTTGTTTGATCCTTTTGCAGAAGTAACAGATCAGGAGAAAAAAGTTCAGAGTGAGTTTAGAAGACTAGAAAATGGGTGAGGGAGAAAAGAACATCACCAACCTCTTCCCCCTAAAGTTATGGCAGAGACAGAATTTCAATTCCACAGCTTTTTAGGGAAAGCTGTAAGTCTCTTGGGTAGGATTTGATCACAGCGTGGTGGAATATCCCAAAACATGACAGAGGCAGTCCCTGGAAGCCTGGAAACTGAACTACTCTTTCAGACCTTTAGGTAGCATCTGCTGCCAAAGGAGTGTGTGTTGGAATGTTTGTGACCTGACAGTAACCAGGCTGATCTTCTTTGGAAGAATAACTGGTAGTTAGGAAATTCTTGATGCAATTTTTTTTAACCCCTGCAAGTCACCTGACAACTCTGTTCTGCTTCCTCTCAGGCACTCTGTGAGGCCTGCTGGTTAAAGTACATTGTATTGACTGTTGTTTCTGAAGTATGGTCTCATTTTTAAGTGTATCTTTCTTTTTTGACTTTTCCCCCTCCCTCTTCAGCAGCAGTTGTGATGGGGTGCCACCAACAGATGATGTCTTTAAGAAAAATACTGAACCACTTAATGCATATTTTTTTTTCTTTTCTGATCCCTATGAGGACTGACAAAGACTGTTTCACATGGGAACCACAAGGGAATGACTGTCACTTCCACACTATGTTTGTGTTGGGGTTGTGGACAAAAGTAAAAGAACCAGTGACTTTTTCTCATACTAAATTTAGTGCACTCATTCATGCAGGGATTTCTCTCCTGGTGGAAATAAATTTCCTTTACCAATTCCCAAAATATGTGGAAAAAGAATGTTAGGATTTTGTGGGACTTGACTGGCATCATCAGTCTTGTACCCTGAGTCCTCTACTTCTTTCATGCTAGAATTTGCAAAATGCCAGCAGGGGTCTTTCAGGAAGCCAGGCTTCTGGATTGCCTGGTGACTGACAAGCCACTCATGGTATTCCTCTAAATGTGCTATTTGAAGGGAGTAGCTGTTGTGTCTTTGTCCCTGATTTTTGGATTCATGGAGTTCTGTTCTGTACCATGTCACCCCAGAGATATGAAACAACAGGATTTCACTCATTTAGAAATTAGAAGATTAAGCAGGAATAGTTGGAGAAGGATGAGGAAGGGGCTGTCTGTCTCAGCATGGAAACCTTTTACCCCTCACTTAAATCTTCCTCTGAACTACATAGAACCAGACGAGGATGTTTGAGTCTGTGCTGGGTCAAAGCCCGGGAAACTTGTGAATCTTTTTTGCTTGCATTTCTTCAGAAACTATGCTGTGAACTTTATATCCTGAAGAGTCAATTTCCAGATGGTTTCAGACAGATGAATTTTGTGATGCAAGGGATTTCCTTTTTCCTGATTGCTCCATTGTTGGCTTCTTGCCCTCCTGTCTGTGGCTTGGTGGATGTGGAATTTGCGGGTGAAGTTGAATGAATGTAGTCTGTGGCAATCTTAGCTGCTGCAGGACTCTGGAAACAGGGGTGTAGGCTGTGACTTTTTCAGCTGTAGCATAGAGAAATATCTCTGCTCTGTTCTTTTGTTGGCTGTGGGTGTGACTTTTATCTTTTTCAGCTGTCAGGGGGACTCCTTACCAGAGTGATGAGTCACAGTCACATGGACCATCTCTCTCAGGGCCCTCAAACACAACTGGTCCCATGTCCTGGTATAGGATGAGCTTTCTCAAGTCATCCCTAACTCAGTCTGGTGTTCTTCCTGGCAGTGTATCTCCTCCTTGAACCTTGCATCCAAGCACAGAAGTCAGGGAGATGTTGCTGGTAGAGTCTGAGGCAAAGAGGGCATTGGGTGCATTGGCTTGTGTGCCTCTGTGCCATCAAATCCCCCACTCCACTGAGCAATAAGCCTGTGTTTCCCTTTTTTGGTTTTTTGCTGCTGATGTAGGAGCAGAAGCTCTTCTGGATGCCCTTGGCATTGCATCCAAGTGCCAGCTCCAGCCAGGCTTTGGGAGCCTATGGCTCCTGGTGCTCACAAGCTGTCTCCTGTCCTGACCCTGTCTAGGTGCCAAGGCTGCTGATATCTGGGGTGTTGAGGGTGATGTCGTGGTGTGGACAATGGACCACAAGAAGTAAAACTTGGAGACTGTTACGTGTTTTCAGAGAATAAAATAATCCCACAGCTACTAAAGGAAGTGTGTGTCTGCATAGGGCTGTGCTGTGGTTTCCATTCAGGCTCTGTGCAGTTCCACAAAGCAAGGGGTCTTTCACCTTCTAAGACCAGAGGTGTGTAGCTGAGAGAAGTTAAATTTTGATTTGGGACACTGATCCATAAGTTGAAATGTAAATTTAGAAGTATACAGTAGTTTCCTATAGAGCTTAATCTTTGATGGAATAAATGGCATGGATAAAGTTTTTAATCCTGCTTTTCTTCTATCCTTAAACATGTAACAAAAATTTAGCTTTAAACTTCATTCTGAGTGATACTGAAATGACTGTAAGTTGCTCTCTCTTTCTCTTTGTAGGGTGTGCAGTAATACCTGTGAATCTGTATTTGTACTGTTTTGGATTAGAGATGGTTTTACTGCTGACTTGGGTAAAATATCTGCACTGGAGTCAGCTTTAGATTTTCTTCTTTGTTCCCCTTTCTCCAATGTAAAATTGGAAACCCAGATCTTCCTGTCCTTTAACAGAAGTAAGACACCTTTGATACTTCACTCTCACATTTGATTTCTTGTATACCTGATATGGCTTTGAAGGTCTTGGCACTCTGGATGTCTTTGGGCTCAATCACTGCTTGAATGCTCATTTCCTTACTGCCACCTTCCACACCTTGTTCAATATTAACAAGGCCAGAAATAAATATTGGAAGGTTTGCCCATCATAACATTTGAAAGTTCACACAGGTTTGTAATTGAAGCCTCAGCAGAGGTTAGCTGCCTTATAATAGATAAGAACTAATTTATCTCAGTCCAGAATGCTCCTGTGAGGACTTGTCTTGCTGGAAGGACTGAGTGGTGCAAAGGGATCTGTGTCTGTGCCCACTGCAGTGCTGTGAGTCCTCATCTCTGGGTCAGTAGAGGTCTCTGCTTACACAAAATCCTGAATCAAACAATGGGCTTGTGTGCAAAATTGTGTGCATAATTAATACCTCCTTGGTATTTGGGAAGTTAATGGAATAGAAACAGCTTCTTCAGAGAATGGTGCATTTTAACCCTTTGTTAGCTAAATCTCAACATATATATATATAAAGAAAAAAAATCACCTGGTTACAGTGCTACACACTTGCCTCTGATAGGAAACTGATCTTCCCTAATGCTCTAGATTGCTTCATGGGGTTTTATCTTCAACTCTGATTCTTACTTTTCTAGTATAAGGTGTGAGGAGCAATAGAGGGTTCTGGCACATGAAACTTAGATAAGTTATTACCACTTGTATTTGAATTACTGCTGTGTCTTATCTTTGATGGATACAGCCTTGCTCTGCTTGAAAACATACATGCTCCTGCTACAAAGCACTTTTTTTTTTTTAATGGGATGCTTTTGGCCTTTTTCTAGTCTGTTACCATTACCAGTGGTCTCCCCCTTTCAACTGGTCTGGGTATAAGCTAGATGACTTGAGTTTTTAAGCTTTAGCTTATCCACTGTGTAATTTTTCTCAATGTCATAAAGCCAACTTTAAGGGACTCTTATCAACTTTTTCATTCACTCCTTTGAGTGAAATTATCAAGCAAATACTTTTTCTTCATGCTTAGAAGTGACTCTTCTGTAAGCCTCCTCAAGAAGATGCAAGTTTCCTACTATTTAAGCAGCTGCATAGCTTGTCATGGTGGGAAAGATGGATGTTAGAAATGAGGGTGAGCACCTTTGGCATGGCCAAAGCAGTTTCAGTGTTTGTCCCACATCTGCCCAAGGTGGGGGGATGCAGGTTGCTCTCTCCATGTGGAGCCCTTCCCCAGAAGACCAGAGAGCACCAGGGATGCATATGGATTGGCTCAGTGTTCCCAGTGTTTCAGGCCTTCCCCCTTGGGCTGGGTGACCAGCAGGGTGCTCAGCACTGGGCACCAGGGGAGGTGGCCAGCAAGCTGGAGGGTGTGCTGGATTTGTTGGGATGCAGCAGCTCTGTCCCTTCTGCTCTGACCACATCTGCAGTGTCTGTGCTGAGGCTTGGTGGTGGCTTTACTGGAACTGGGGGATGGCTCAGAGGTGCTGACTTTGGTCTTTGCCCAGTGTGACTTAGATGAGGCTGCTCTCCCCTTACCTGCTGGTGTGTTCAGTGCAGAGAACTGGCCCAGCTGTGTGAAACTCCCTCCTGGAAGCCAGATCCTTTGGGATCTACCTTCAGCTCTGCATCACACGTGCTGTATGACCTTGTACAAGTCACTTAATCTCCCCGCTGTTCAGCTTTCTTTGCTGGCCAATGAGGTGATAATTGCTGCATGGGTCACTGCAGTGGAAATTTACATGCACTTAGGAAGTGGAAAGTAGCTGGCATCCACTTTCTTTTTTCTTTTTCAGTGCTAACCTGGCCAAAGCATGTTCTCTGTGCCTGCAGACTTGCCATGCATAGCATGCTGTATGCTTTCAGTAAAGGTCAGTCTGGAAGAGCAGGGAAACTGTGTGAGATCAGAAAGAATACTGGGGTAGAAGTTATAAAGAACTTTAATTTCTTGATTCCTAACATATTTTTGAAGTCTCAGACTTTATGCATGACAAGTTCTTAACTGGTGAATAAGAAGATGGTGGAATTTATGGAAAAAGCAGATTACGAGAACTAGATACTACTACTGAATTTCTTTAAAACTCATTCCCAGAGAAGTTATGGATGGCCCATCCCTGGCAGTGTTCAAGGCAAGGCTGGACTGGGCTCTGAGCAGCCTGGTCTAGTGGAAGGTGTCCCTGCCTGTGGCAGGGATTTGGAACACATTGAGCTTTAAGGTCCTTTCCAACCTGAACAGTTCTATGCTTCTGTGATCTGATCCTCTCTATCTTGTTGTCCCACTTAAAAAAGAAATAAGACTCTACTTTTTCATTTTTAATTTTTTTAATCTCTTTATTAAGTCAGCAAGTTCATTAATCAGCAAGTTCATTAATCAGTTTACCTCCTTGGGTCCAAGCATGCCTTCCCTCACATGGAGGAAGGCCAGTTTGGTTTTTCAGCTGTGATTAGTGAAACATTTTCTGAAGGGACAGATTTAATGCAGACACTTGCATGTGAGACCTGCAAGTGCCATTTCAGAATGCAGAAGTTTTTAACCAGAATGTGTTGCTTTTTGAGCATGTGCTTTTTTGATGTTCTTGTATGGGAAACCATACCTAAGTTTCTTAAAATGGCTTTGACTACAACTAATTTTGGAAGTGTGTGAGTAATGACATGCAATGAAATATGTGCTCTACCCTTGTTCTGACCTTCTATTAATGGGAAATGTCTTCCTAAAATACACTGGAAATGTCTGCCTAAAATACTTTCTACTATGATTTGAAAATTTTTTAGTCACAATGGAAGAAGCTTTTGAAAAGCTGGGCAGCTCTGTAACCATAAAAAATAGAAACACTGTCCTTGGAAAAATTTAACTTTAAAAAATAAAGATCCATTTAAGTGATCACAACTTTTGAGCAGATTTAGTTTTGTGTATTGGTTAACGTTCTTAACTAACAAAATTAAACCAAGATTCTACTCACTTTAATAAAACAACTATGCATTCTCAAATGCATCAGTACCAGCAGACCTAACTGGAGTTGGGATTGTGGTTTCCTTTGCTGGGAAAGCTGCTGGGAATGGCACTGGCTGAGCCTTGCTGTTGCTTTGGGGCCACCTGCTGGAGTTTTCCCTCCGGAGCCTCCATTCTCCCACACCTGTTTTTCTCCAGACAGACATCATCTGTTTGTCCAGTGAATCTTTTTTCCTCCCCTGGCTCTGATGAACGCTTGACTTGAGGCAGTTTCCACCCCCAGACTGTTCCTGGGCTCCTGTGTCTTAGCCGTGGTAGGGAGCAGCAGCAATTCATCTGACAATTCACTTTTAGGTAAAGGAGTCAGTCTCAGAAAAACCAAAAAACAACAAAACCTTTCAAACAGTGAATTTTAATTAGATAAAGGAGCCTCTTTCTGGAACTGTCTATTGTGGGTGTGATAATATTATTTTAACTTATGCTTAAGTGGCTAAGGTGAATGAGAAACATGTGTGCCAACTTGAGTAAAGAACAAAAGCTCCATAGATCACTTGTAAAAGTTCAGGGATTGTTGTTTCAGATGAAGAAGCTCCTCACTGTTCAGGATAATTGTGGGGTTTTTTGTTTGGTTTCTTTTGGTTTTGATTTTTGTGTTGAAATCTATATTATGAAGGAGTTCAGTGCTCCATCACAAATATTGGTTTTGCTGGTGTGCCCCACTTTTTTATGGATCTGCAGTACCAGGTTTTTTGGAGCTCAAATGTAGGTCTGGAGCCAGAGTCATACTACTACTACTAACAATAATTTTGTTTATTAAAAATACTGTTCTCCCAGAAGTCTGTGTCAAAGATGGATGATGTGAAGTTGCATCCTTCTTCCCAATTAAGAATTGATTAGGATATCTCAGAGTAGCATGACTTTATTTTGGTATTTGTTGAGCAGTGAGAAACCGTATATAAAAGGAAATCTGGAAAATATTAGCCTCATAAATTAGTTGTCCTTGAATCCATTTTTTAAATTTTATTTGAGGCCAGTAGTGCTAACTACTTTTTCAAAAAGTGATTGTTTTATGGGAAAGACACCTTGGTCTTTACATTTTTCCTTTTTTTTTTTTTTTTTTTAATGTTTGTGGCCGATTAGTTAAAATGTGTGGCACCATCTATTGTATTTATCTAAGAAACATTAAAAAATACAAACAATATTTAAGAAACATAAAAGCAAGAGGATTTCACTGGTTCTGGGTTTATGACTTTCAGGGTTGTTTCAGGTGAAATTCACACACTGACTGCGTGGAGCAGGAATCTGCCCAGCAATTCCTTGGAGAAGGAAAAAAAGAGAACACAGATTAAAAAAGCTCCCTTCCACACATTTTTTTTCCCCCTTTTAATTAGGAGTATCCTGTCAGCTGGTCAAGAAATTAGTTTGCTCCATCAGATTATGAAACAAATGTTATGTGCTATGCACATTAGAGATACTTTGTTATTTTCCCCATTCTGCTGCCAAAGATTTTCCAAGTAGAACAATGCTTTTGTTTGTACTGACGAAGGTGAAACTGCAGAGAAAAGTATTCTCCAATGGCACAGGTGCCTTTTCAATAATGGCTCTAATCAAACTGTGTCCTTCAGGCTTGTGCTGATGGCTTTGGTGTTCCTCAGTCTTCTGCAGCTTTTGAAGTGCTTTGCATCTTTAAAAACAATATTGGACATTGCAGATAGGGCTTTAACATTGATAAACAGACAGAGTGACCCCTCTGACCCCCTCTGTCTTGAATTGGTCCTAATGGTCAGGCCTGAAATTCTGAACTCCATAGGACTTAGCCTGTTCTGAAAAAAAAAAAAAAAAATCTAATAAAAATGAAGTTGTGTTTTAATCTGTGCAAGCCTGTTTCTAGAATGATTTGGAAATAAGAAGTAAATATTTTTTTAAAGCTGCATTTTCAAAAGGGAAAATTTTTTATCTTTTGTTATTTTCTTTCATGTGTCTTGTGACTTGCAAGGTGACTAGTACATCCTCCATCCTCCATATCACAATTCTTGCCTGTTTTTTGTTCTTGTGAAATTTTTCAGTTAGCATAGAATAAGGATCCTGAATCTTCCACTTGACTAACTTTGTAGTTAATAAATTTGCTTGGGATTGATTGGTCAGAAACAATTAGTATCTGTAACTTGAACTACATGTTCAAAAGGGGTCAGTGCTTTAAGTTAAAAACTTGTTCAAAAGAATAAGGGCTATGTTCCTGGATGAAGAACACACCTGCAAATCTGTTCCTTACATTGAAGGATTTTATGGATGATTTGATGCATGGGAGGTTTAATGGTTTAATTATGAAGCCCTTTCATAAGAGCCTTCAAAATTTTAGGCTGCCTTTGTTATAACCATGGAAATCCTTGTTTTCTGAAAAGCAAAGCAGAAAGTTCAGTGCTCCTGATGGGTGATTCTGTGGGGATTCTGTCCATCACTCTTAATGGGTGTTTCTCTCTGCATCTTTGAGCTCTGCCTTTTCTCTCTCTGTGCAGTGCTACCACAATCTACAGGGTTCTAAACAATGAATTCCCATGGCTGAAAAGCCAGCTGCTGGAGTTAGTAGACCCCAAGAAACAAATGGCTATCAGAGAGTTTCTTATTGAACATCACAACTGGCAGCCAGCTGTGTGTGTGGAATGACATGCATTAGTGCAGTGTCACAGAGGTGGCTGAACTTGACCCCGTGGTTCCCTTAGGGGTTTGGATGCTGCTGGAATGTTGTCAATGCTCCTTTAAAATGACTGGTGGTTCAGGGCCAAGAGTAGTATCTTGGAGCATAATTTTGCCATGAGGTCTTGTGTTACTGGGGTGGATGTTGTTAATATGTTGGCAGATCATATCAATACATTTTAGGCACATTCTAAAGGTACACTTGAAATGGCAGCTTAATCTCAAGGGCACTGAACTTCAACAGAAAGTCATGGTTTGATATGTCCTGGTAGTTTAGCCATGAAATGATGACTTCCAGAAGAGAACCCTTTCAGGTCTGCTTCTCATCAAGTCTTGCTCCTTTGTACTCAGCTTTGTGTTACAAATTTATGTTTATTATTAGTCATTGTACAGCGCCACATAGAAAACTAAATACATGCATAGAAATATTGGCACTTTAGAAAGGGATGTATACAGAAAATATAGTATTATGGTTTAATGCCCTAAATTTTTCTGCTGTCTTAAGGAGGTAGGATTCTGGAATTCTATTGAGTCCTAAATTTCTGTAATTTAATAGTTTTGATATCTTAATGTTGTAGACATACTGCATGCTTTCCTCTATTCAATTGAAACTACTCAGTATTCAAGCTTTTACATGTAATGTTGGGCCTTGCAATGTTAACAGTTAACTGGAATTTCATTTATTATTCAAGTCAGTGTGCAAGCAATTGTTTTGCCTCTTTGACTTCTGTCAACTGCTTTCAGAAATGTCATGCAATTTCAATTGCATGCTGTTAGCAAGCACTTGCTAGGTACATTTTGAATGCCTCAGTAAGGGCTGTAATAGAAATAATTTTATGTCTGTATTAACACTGGGGATAGCATACTGGCTGTGCTCTCAGGCACTGGGCTCTTGCTTCCTCATGCTGCCCTGCAATGATATATGGGAATTATGGTACTATGGTCACTTTCCCCTCCCAAGGCTGTGGCCTTCAGATGTGCCACAAAATGTTACCATCTCTCAAGTCCTTTTCACTAAAGAGTATTGATAAATCCTTGTTCTGGAAGTTACCCGACAGAATCTGAGATTTCACTACAAGATAAATAGGGTTTCTTTTTCCCACAGCATCAAAAGACTATTCCCAGAAATGTTTAGATGCTTCCTGGCTTTTGGTGTTGGAAGCTTGTGGGCAGGTGGAAAGTGCAGCGCATATCTGGCAGCTGGGGGCTGTTACTCACAGCAGAGTTGGTTGTCCAATTAATAGTTGATTACTTATTTTTTTTAATGTTATATAGAGTCACTGTATTCCTAATTAGGACCTCTTCCTGTAAGGTTTGAAGCATCTAACATCTTTTATTACTTCATCTTAACTTCTCTTACAAGGAACTTCTTTGCTCATTGAGTGCACAAGTTTGAAGTTCCATTTTGAAACTTAAGTGTTTGGGCACCAAACCACCTGGAAATGCCTCTTGGATGCAGGCCTTAGGACTGATTATAACTTTCTTGAGCCATTTTCTCTTAATGTTACCTTGTTTAGTTCAGGGCAGGTGAGTTCAAATGATACAGCAGAATTTTTAGCTTTGTGATGGACAACTAGAATTTCCATTAACAGCCAACTTGACTGTTGGAATAATAGAAATAATTATCCTCATAATTTTGAGCCTGAAAAACTGTTTGTTGTGTGGTGAGGGCACAAAGCTAAAGCTCTTAAGGCACAGTGTGGATTTCCCTTTGGAAATTTAATCTGGATAGGCTTTTTTGAGGAAATGGAGTACTGAGCATTCCTTATTCCGTGGCATGTATTTATAGAGATTTCTGTATTTACAGAAAGGCTCTCTCACCATAAATTAAAAGCTGCCTGTGGCTTTCTACACCCTCTTCATTCTTTTCTTCCAGGGACACTTGAACTTTCCATCATGCTCCAAGCAAACTGAGAAGTCAAGTTGCCGTAGCTTTCGAGCGTCACGTCTTCCCTTCAGCAAATACCTTCTGTTCCCTGGAAATGGGGACAGACCTCTGTTTGCTGAATTCCTCTGCTTTCACCTTAGTTATGTTAACCTGTCATGCAGTTTCTCTTCCTTGTTTCTGGGCTGTAACACATGAAGGGTGCCGTGTTTCTGCCCCCAGTGCCCCTAGAAAAGTGCAGCTGAGAGCTGAGTGTGGAAAAGCTCCAAGGATGATGACAAGGCTGATTTCTGTGAGAGCATCTGTCAGCTGAACCTTTAAATAATTAAAGCAGAGGGTCATAATGGAAACCCTGGTGAGAGCACTTATCCCAGCTTCAGATCTTTCTCACGGTCTTCGTCTTACTTGCCAGCACTTATCAAAGTGCCTTTCAGGCACGCTGGTTTTAGCAGAAAGGAGCTTGAAAATTTGTTTGGAGGGATCAGGTGAGGAGGTAGGCCAGGTGCTCAGGTCTGGTATCCCTTTTGTGGCTTTTGCAATAAATCACATTAAGTATCTGTCCAGGTCAGTAGCTCAAGGTATGATTGCTTCTTCTCCATTTGTGTATTTATCTGTTGATTTTTTAGTCCCTTTCACTGTTTCACAATTGAAGAACTAAGGATGCTGTCAAAAATATCAGTATTGCTTCTGGAGAGGATTTTAGAGAGCTAGAAATGTGGGTATTTCTTTATGGAATGTTTAAAACCATAGCCCTTATTCACTTACCATACAATTAGCCTCCAGCTTTTCATGCACTACTATATCAGCTGTACAAGATTGTGGCATAGTGCCTTTTTCCTTTGGTGTGGAGGCAATGTTTCCTTTCTTCTGCCTTGTTTTGCTTCTTTGGGGCAGGATACTGACTTGGCTACCTGCAGTGTCCAGAAGCTGCTCCCTAAGGAAGAAGTCTGTGAGCTGACAGGTTGACCAAGTCCAGTTTCCTGCAGCATTATAAGATGCATGTGCTCTAGAAGTCATGATTTAGTGTTCTCTGGTCTTTAATGGGGGAGCCAAAGTGATTTGTAGCAGTGCTGCTGGGATGAAAGTAAAAAAAAAAAAAAAAAGGAAAAAACCCAAACCAACAACCAAAAATCCAGGTAATACATAGAGCTCTTGAATTGCTTTGTCAGATGTAGCCAGAAAATAGTGTTCAGCCAGCCCAAACAAGAGAAACCATTGGAAGTAAATATTGCTACTTGTTTAAAGAAATATTATGTATTTAAGAAAAGTAATTATTAAAGTTTTTTATTTTTTAAAAGAGTATTTTATTTAGAAAGATTTATTTAATTTAGGTTTGACAACAGCAAAGCAGAGGAATAGTCTAGTCTTGCCAGTTTTTCAGAAGCTGCATTTTATAGTCCAAGAACTTTTAGTAATTTTCTTTTAGTGTTTGGATACTAAATAATTTAAACTCTGATGCCTTAAATCCACTGTCACAAGAAAAGTGGGATAGTGATGTAGTGAGTGCTCAGACCAACTGTATAAAACTCCAACTACAAAGCAAGTTTTACTTGTATTGTGGCACTCAGTTTCTAGAACATTTTTCCTCTCCTCTGTAAAAAGAATGCATCTCCAGAATTGGCTGATTAAAAATGACCCGTTTTCCCTTATTAAGCCTGATGTAAAGAAAACTGCCAGAACTCTCTTGTTTTCTAGTGTTGGGTGATGCCCTTACTGCACATGTGAACTCACCCCTTCCATGGCTGTTGTGTTGTTATGTTGGGGTTTCCAAATTGATGATGAGCACGCTGGAAGCCTATTGTGAACTATTTGGGGAGGGCTGATAAATTTTCTGCAGTCCAGTGGTTCACATCTCTTGGTCATGCACTTGTTTTAAATGTAGCTTATTAATTTTCCACTTTCTTACTCAGTATCTATCATCTTTTTCCTGTTAATCCATGCCTGTTCTCAAAGGAACCAACACCTCCTTGCAGGATGCAATAACATTGCTTTTTGTGAGGAGTTAACCTTTCCTCTTGAAGCATCTTGACGTCTGGTTTGCATTTCTACTGCAATCATACCCTTTGCCAAGACCTTACAGGCCTTTCCTGCAATAATTCTGGTGCTGTATCCTAAATGACTTTTGATTCATTGTGTGCTTTGTGCTTTGGTACACTGCCCGTAATTTAAATCATTTTTACAGACCTTAACCTCCCAGAAGAGCCAGGTAAGTGTGATAGAAGCCTTGCCTATTTAGCTGTATAGTTGACCTGTTTTTCCTAGTATCGGACAACCCTGCATTGTATGTGATCTTTCTTGTGCAATAAATCTCCTTTCCTGCACGGGAGCCAGAAGACAGCATTTCTTTGACAAGGAGTCATGGAGCTGGTTAAAAATTATGCCATTGTTTCCTTCAGGAAGCACCAACTCTACTTTTCCTTAGGAGTTGGAACAAATACATCTTAACAGGAAGCTCCATCTGATAGAGCTAAGCTAAGACAAACAGAGCGTTCGCACTCGGTCTGTTGAGGAGTTTTTGATGGTAAGTGACAGCTGAGAACAGTGACCTGTCTGCAGGCTTGACCTGTGCTGGACATAACAGAGAGGAAGCGTGTGTTGGGCAGGAAACTGCTGTAGGCAGCTCCTGGAGGGAGTCATGCCTCTCTGCATGAGCATGAGTGTACGTCCCCTTGCGCTGGGCATCCTCCTGCCACAGAGAGGCTGGAAGATGGGGAGGGGCTGTACCCCTCCTTCCTTCCCCTGCCTCGAAAACAAAACAGAAGAAGAGATGACACATCCTTAGAGGAAAACCATGCAAAGAGCCTGCATGACCATAGACTTAAACCCCTACTTTTTAAATTTTTTTTTAATTAAGTTTTTTAATTATTGGCACTAAAGTAGTTTTGATGTATTTATTCTTTTTTAAACTTGCATCATCTTCAGGTATGGTTTGTGTAAGTTGCTGGTCTCTTAACTCCTTACGACAGTGATTTTTCTTTTTTTCATGTAAATACATTAGCAGCTACTGTAGTTAATAAAATTAATGCAGCATTAGGAGTGTTAAAGTAGGCTTAAGGTATGGGCAAAGAGGGATTGAGTACAGGGCTCCTTCTTTCTAACCATGTACCTTGACCAGACCATGCTCTTACAAACTTCTTTTTGTTAATGGAGGACCTCTGGTGTCCACCAGCTGGATAATTAAATGCTTATTTAGCTTCTTGTCAGTAGCCTGGCACTGTGCTCTCATAGTCATGACAGAGTTGGTGTTCTTTAAGTATTCAGTTCAGACTTGCTAAAGGGCTCAGCATAAGGCCTACACATATGGGGTGTTTACTTGAGTGAATTTCATGAAGGATGGAAGTTTTCTCTGCCTTGTGAAATCCTGCTTCTTTTTAAAAAAATCATCCCTGAATTTCTCAGCTTTAAAAGCACTGGTTGGTACTTGATTTGTACTTGGCACTATACCTTGATGATCCCATAAAATAAATTGCCATCCTGTATTAGATCTGTTTATGTTGATAGACTTCTTTCTGCTGTTATCATCAGCTGTCCTTTATTTTACAAGTTCTACCTGTTCCCTTTCTTTTACCTTTTCTTAGATTTTATTTTTTTTTTCTCAAGCAGTCTCAAAATACATTGAGTGAAAGAACAAAAACCTGGTGCCTTGCTGCAGTAAGAAATTACTTGATATGGGTTAGTTCTGAATGTTTTCTTGTTTGTACTGTGGAAATGACTATGTGGTACTGTGTGAGGTGGTCAGGGATTTATGTTGACCTGTAGCAGTAAAAACCTGTTGAAGTTTTTCATGAGGATTTTCCTGATGTAAATTAAATAAGGAGTTACTTTGCTGGCATGGAACGCAGCAGAATGTATGACAAAATAAAAAGAGTCTTCAGTGTGTCTCTTACCTGAAGTTGTCTATCTAAATCCACATTGCAATAACAGTCTTTGTAACCTGGAAATCTGCATGAAAATGTCCTTTTCTGGCACCATTGACCCTTTAGTGCACAGTCTGAAAAGCATCAGCAAGTATAAGCCGTGGGGATGAAAGATGAAATAATGATGCTTTCATATGTTTTAATGAACTAACATGAGCTGGGTATGCAGGAGCATTATAGTTTGCAAATTATGATGCTGGAGATAAGAATCAGCCCAAGCTCAATCTGCACACTCATGTTGTTCATTCTCAATGTCATCCTTCCAGTTCTTGTAAAGCTTTAGCCTTAGAGGAGGTTAAACTTTAAATTACCTTGTTCACTTAAGAAATGTGTCACACTTAGAAGCTAAATGGCAAAAAGAAAAAATTATTTACTCTGTAAAAAAATCCCACCAAACGAAATCCCACCTGAGTTACAGGGTAGATGACTGATCATGTATGTGACTGAACAGAGCTGTGCATTCAAAGAAAGACAATCTAGCTGTGTAAAAATAAGGGCAGACAGATTCAAGGAGAGGGCTTAGGTGGAATGTTAAGCACACAGAAGCACACTAAAGCCATTTGATTTTTTTGCAGAATGCTTCTTTTTCAGTTACAGTTGTTTTCTCCAGTAGACAGAGAGGATGAACTGCAACTAGCCCTTGACCTCATGCCAAACAGAAAAAAACCACAGATGCTGGTACCTGCTTTTTAGCAGGCAGTTACCAGCTAAAATAAGCTGTATGCACCAGGAGTTGGATATCTTCAAGACTGATAGCTGTAATGGATAAAAATTGTTAGAAAAACCAGACTAAAGGCAGCTTGTGACATTGAACAAGGAAAAACAGTCTTCCTGGATGGTTGGAGCTCAAGTTGATATAAATGGAGCTGAAGTTTGCATGTTCCCTTCTCATCTATTAAATGTATTTAAGGTCTCAGCTCAGTTTATAGCCTAATGGCAACCTTTTTCTTTCTGGTTTATGGAAAGACTCCCACTGTGACTATGTAAGAAACACTGCAAGAAGGAATGAAATCTGCCCACATTTTAGTGCTGGTTTTGATGATAACAGCTGTATGCACATGAAACTCTCTTAATCTGGTGAGTAAGTACTTCCAGCATGTCTCATAGACTTTTTTTTTTTCTAAATGTTCCTGGCCATATCACTGGACACATTTTATAAACCTTTATCAGTTCTCCTACCTGTGACATTCACTAAATGAGCATTGTTATCTCTCAGTAAGTGGTTTATTGTTCCTTTGATCATTCTACATGTTGTTTCAAGTCTCAGAAAAGACATGCTAATGTTCAAAAATCAAAGTTAAATATAGAAAAAATACAGCAGCTCAGGGCTGAAGGCTGCACAGTACTGGTAGCTACCTATAATGTGTCAGGTTCTTGCAGCTGACTCTGAGGTCAGGGAAAAAAGCCATAGGTCTATCTGTAAGTCAAAATATATCCTAAAATAGTCATGAAACATTAAATATACATTTAGCTCTTAATATATTTGCTATCTGTTGCTGAGTACAGCACATATGCTGGCTGGCCATGTTCCCTTGTTGGCTGGATGATTCTTTTGTGGAAATGCTCTAGCTTTTCAAACCTGTTCAAAACAAAAAAGTCACCTAAATTGTCTGACTGACACAATGAAGCAAGAGAAAACTTACAATTATTAAATGTCTGCCCACATGAGCACAGCTGTGCAGGCTCTGCCTTGTGTAACTCTCTGTACAGCAGGGTGTGTGTTCATGCTGTTCTCTCCAGAGGCTGGTGTGGCACAGACACATCCCGAGTCCAGCCACAGGCTCGGGATGTCTGTGAGCTCGGGGTGTGACCGCAGTGCTGCGCCCTGGTGCTGTTTCTTGCACACTGAGAGCTCCACCTCTGGCTCTGGCTCCACCAGGGATGAGAAACCAGCTGCCTGGGAGAACAGAGTTGAAAAGAGAACCAGAGAAACTGGCTGAGTAAAATAGTGGTGTCTGAGAGGGCACAGGTCTCCTTGTCCTGGTCTAGCAAAAACTGAGTCCGTGGAAGAAAACGTCTGCTGCTTTGTAATGTCCTCACTGCTTTAGCAGTGGTGTTGTGGTTTCACATCAGGAAGTACAGAGATGATCAGCCACTTGCCAAATTCTTGGTTTAAAAAAACCCATGGCACTGTTAGATATGACTTAACCACCAAGCTGAGTATTTTGAATGCATCTACTGATGGAGTCAGTGGATGTGACTTATCTACATGCAAGCAGATGCTACTTTGTAACCTGGGAGGGACAACATGAAGAACTTCACAGGCTATCTCCTCATCTCTGATGCTTGCTTGGCCCCACAATCACAGAGAGAGATCAGAGCCTGAACTCGTCACTCTGCTTCCTTTCTTGAGGGTGGTCACATTTGTGCATAGAGGGTGAACAAGCAGTGGGTTTCAGGAGATGGAACTCGTGGTTTGCAGGAGATGAAGCCCTGACTGTTAGAGTGCTAGATTTTAGGAAATTCCTAATGCTGACTAGCTCTCCTTTAGAGGAAAACTGTATATTGAAATAATTATGCCATAGTGGAGTCAGTTGCCCATTAGATTCTCTGAGATGTACTGGTTGGATGAAGATTTTACATGCTTAGCATCTGGATCAAGACAAGTGAGGGTTTTTTCCTTTTTTTTTTTTTTTAATTTTTAATGTAGTAATAGCAATCCTAGTAAAGTGATAGTAAGAGTGATAAGGTTATTTTATGAAAATTGTAATGTTTGCTTTTCTGAGGCTGGCCAGTTAAATTGTTCCAGGATGATTTTTGCATAATCAAATTCAAGTTTGAGGCAGAGTCTGTTCCTGCAACCATTTGTGACTAACTCCTGTGGGCTTGTCTGCTGCCTAGGCAGTAACTGGGGATCTGTGGTCCACTTCTGACTGAAGAAAGAGGACATAACTGTCAGAAAAGAGTTTTCCTAACTCCCTGTTTTCTATTTTACTGGTGCCTCACTCCCTTCTTATACTTCAGAGGCGGAGAAGGGAGCCACTAATACCAAAACAAAAACAAAGTTGAGTTTTGGAAGGCAACAAACAGTAGGCTCATACCACAGGAGGAGGACACCATGTGTATTTGTTTAATGTCTTAATTTTGCACCTTCTGTTCCTTATGTGCAGTTGATCTAAGCGAAATAGCAATGCCAGTGTAACAGGGTGAGTAGCTCACTGTGGTGCTGTGCTGGCACCTTGTGGGTGTCATCTCTCTCATGCCAAAGGAACAGACATGAAGTACCTGACCAAACATCTTTGTTTTGCTTGACATAACGTGTATTTGTGGTTATGAAGGTGTTTCATGCATCAGCCTGGAAAGAGTGCAGCAGTGAATTGTAAGAGCTTTTCTGGGGGTGAAAAAAAAAAAAAATTACTAAGACTGAAATGAGTTCACGTGCACGAAAAGCCATAAAAGTAGGCAGGTGGTGGGGTGAGTGGCACTTGATGCAGCTCTTACATCAGCATCAATTTCTCTAATAGGAACAAGCAAAGAGATTTGGCAAATGATTGACCCTGAGTTTATCTTTTTGTCACTTCTGCACATGAACTTTCAACTTTGATGCTTATTAGGGGTTTGTGTTAGTTTAGGGAAGGGACAGGAACGGGGTAGTCTTTGCTTTGGTTGCCCCCTTGTGGTTTCTTGTGCTGGCAGAGTTAAACATTCTAACGCGTGTGCTGCTGTTAAGGGGTGTAGTAAATGTGAAATGGTGCTTGCAACTCATGGTTTGCTTTGAACTGCTAATTCTATGTATGTTGGACTTCGAATCCAGAGAGCCTCAGCTGTCTCTGTGCAGCTGACTCCGTTTATGTTCACATTGTCATCTGTATTGCTGTCATGCAATTGTGGGAATGTTGCAGACAGAAGGGCTGGATACTTAGGGAACACTGATGTTATGTTTCAAATGACTGGCTCACCTTTGCATTCTCCTGCTTTGTCTGCACAGCTTACTCGTGCTTAAGAATGCCCAAAGGCAGAGATACAGGGTAAAATGAGAACTTTAGAGATGAAACAGACACCCACATACTTATATTTTGCTTAGGTAAAGTATATTTTTGTATGGGTACTTGTATTGATATGTGATAATCTCTATCCTATTAATTTCATTATCTATTTGATTTTTGTGCCTAATTAGTTACAAACTTTATCTCCATTATTTGGTAGCACAGTCTCAAAGGCTGGACTCGATTATCTCAAAGGTCAGACTTGGTGTGAGAGGTCTTTTCCAGCCTTAATGATTCTGTGATCCTGGCATCATTTTTTGTGTTTGCTTTGGACTTGCATATGCTGTATCATGAAGCAGTCAGTGAGGGGAGTAGCTTAGGTCAACCTCAACTCGGTTTTGTTTTCTTGAGTCTTTCAAAAGATTCACCCAAAGAAGTTCTCACTTCTGTGAATAAAGGTGGAGGCTCTGGATGAGTTCAGCTGAGCTATGCCAATCTTGTGTCCTGGTTATATACTTCTCTTGAGTTCAGTTTTATTCATTATGTCAATTCTCTTTCGTTGTGGTTGTTCTTTTTGTGGGTTTTTTTTTTTTTTTTTTTGAGTTAAAAGATGTTTAACTGTTGTAGAGGTGCCTAACAGGATGGGTGATTTAGTTATTGGATTTTGCAGCAAGTTTCAGTTTGGGTTCTTTTAGGGATCAATTATAAAAGACAGGATAGCACAGCCTATTAAACTTTGGCTTAGCTGTGTTCCCCCCCACCCCCCTCCAGTTTATTGGGCTTTGGATCAGCAAAAAGGGAAATATTTGAAACATGTTTGGGGGTTGTGTGGCGATTTAGCCAAAGTAGTCCTCAAAATAGGAAAGAGCAAGGAATGCTCTTTCCATGAGGGGCCAGGAAACAGCAAATCTTAGAGGTAGGCTAAAGCTAGTGTTACCATATGGTTTCTTTTGATAACGTCCAACCCCAAACCTCAGTGTCTGAAGAGAAATAAACTATCCAACAGGAAGCAGGATGGTGCAACACTTACCAGCTGTGTTTAGGGAAAATCCAATACCAATTTCAGTGTAAACAGATGATTTGTGATGGCATAATTATCTATTCTTCCTATAGGTTGTTACACTGCATTACATTATTTTAATTGCTTAATTTCTTTTCATTTGCAGCTTCCTTATTGTGCTGATATGCCTTATCTTCAGCGTGCTTTCTACAATTGAGCAGTATGCAGCTCTTGCTACAGGGACACTTTTTTGGATGGTATGTACATGGACATTAATGTGATTGATGTGTGTTTGTTGTCACTGTGCAAATTCTGATCTCCCGAGCTAACACCACATCAAACAAAATGTTCCTCATGGTTTAATTGACAAGAGACTTTTCTCCTTTTCCCTAATGAGTCTGCAAAGCCACAGAAATTCCAAAAGTCATGGTAACCCAAAAATGAAGTGGTGTACCCTCTGTGGCCTATACTGAGGACACCTGTGGTGTCTCCAACACATACAGTTATTCTGATTAAGCTTGAACCCCTCCTATTGCTTGGGTTAATACTTTTTTCAGCCATACTGAAGACCAGACACCTGGCCACAGCAGGGGAAAAAAGTAAGTAGAAGTCCTTTTATTTAGTGGATGTCATATCCAGCTTTGTTTCAGAAGGGGAAAACTCATGTCTATTGACTTTAAGACAGTTTGCTCTACCTGTCTTATGCTCTTTCCCTTCAGTGGAGAAAACATAGTCACTGTGGTTATAGTGCAGCAGTACAGATGTATCAACAAATGCTTCAGGAGCATTTGTGTCCTGCCAGCCTAGGTTTCATTGAAGAGCTTTAGTTTTGAGGTTGGAGAGGTGTGATTTTAAACATCCAGACTTTTTATGAATTTTTTTGTACCTCACTTTGTGTTTATAAATGTTATTTCAATGTTTGTTCAAAACAGGTATTGTAGCAATGCTTCAGTAATATCAATAAGTGTATTAGCACTGTTCACATGAAAAAGTTCACTTAAGACCCCCATCAATTCTAATAATTTTTGTCTATTTGTCTATTAAATATGTCAAGGTTCTATACCTAATATGAATGCTGTAAGAATAAGAATATAGCATATTAAATTTAGTGTCAATCATACTATTTCTGCATTAAGTGCTTTCATTCCTGTATATTATTTTTAACTAACTTGTAAGATGTTTGAACTCCTAGGTGTAACATAACTAGTGCCAGCTAAGAGCATCCACACCTTTATTTCTGCATTCAGTACAATTTTTTTTTGTGGTTTGGCATTTTCTCTTTTGTACAGATTTAATTTGTTTTGGGTTTTGTTTTACTCTATAACTAGTAGGGGTTTTTATCCATGACTTCTGCCAATGTCTGTGATGAGTTTAACTCCTAGTAATGTGTCACTCACCTTTGCAATATATCATAGTGTTTGACATGTGTGTTGTCTCAGTGAAACAACTTCTAGTGACAACACAACTGGCAAGGTTTCATTCTCTGCCCCCACCCTGTGAAATCATGGAGCTTGTTTTGCTTTGTTCATCCTGTGTTCAGTGTGTGTTGTCTGTATCTGGCAGTGTGAGGTGCGTGCAAAGCATTCAGGGTTACACACAGTGAGTGGAAGATGCAGTGATGTGTATTTCTACTGCTCTGTATGATCATCCTCTCTGAGTAGCGAGGGCGTTGGTGAATGATGTATCAGTGTTCCTGTTCTGCAGAGTGAGAGAAACTGTGGTGAATTTCCAGAATTGAAATCCTACTGGCGTGGGTTTCACGGGAAATGAGCAGTTGTCTGTTCAATATTGGCAGAGGCTATGCTGTTTTCTTAAAGGATTAACTGTGGTAACTTTCATGAACCTGTGGGGATTATGGGGAGCCATCCATCCAGAGCAGTAGATGGGCTAATGTGCTTTCTTCTCTATCCTGTTTCAGTGGGACTTTCCAAGGAGTTGTGGCATCTTGAAACACTAACATAAATGTCAGAATCTCACTCCTGTTGGCATTTACCCAGTGAAATTTCCTATTCTCCTATTCCTTAATAGATTTTTCTTTGACTTTAAGGTAGTCAACTACATTAAAGTCAGAAGTTGTTTTATTTTTGTTTACTTTTTGCAAATTGTCAAAAGTAGATGTAACTGAATTCTTAGGGGGTGATTTAATCACAGAGGGCTGGTTGAAGAGAGACTGCACAATGGAAAGAAGGAAGTAAAATAAAGTGTAATAGCATGTAGGGATTAAGACACAAAACTGGAAAAGACAGAGTGCAAGCTTCCAAACCAAATGGTGCTGTGAGGAGAAATGAAAGCTTAGGAGTGAACTCTTTCTACTGCTCTGCAGTAGGAATTAATTTGTTTTTTGTGTCTATAGTAGAAGGATTTTAAATTATTTGACTGTAATGATTTTTATTTGGAGCCAGACAATTCAAGTCGGTAACATTGTCATTTTAGGTGAGCAAAGGAAGGCAAGCAATTTGATTGACAAAATAATACTAAATAAGACAGAGCTCAAAGGAGCAGCAGGGTACCACCAACCTACCAGGAGTATGGGGATCCTGAAGATGGCTTTTGCTTGGGCTTAAATGAGAATGAAGGAACTTTGGCCATGTAAGAGTTCGTGGTTTGAGATCTCAAGTAAACCCATGAAACTGGAGTTGCATGGCACTGAAGATATGCCTTGGGAAAAGAACAGAATCTCTTCCTCCTGACTAGAAAACTAATTAAACAAGACTATTAAAAGCACTCACAATTAATAGCTATACTGTTTTTTTTCTGCCAAACAGCCAAAGTATTTGGCTCTGACCCTGTAAAAGATCTGAGCACCTGTATAATTTCAGCAGGTAGTCTTTTTAAAAGCAGGGAGCCTGCTGGTCACATTGAAGTTACAGATAGAAGCTGTGTGTGCCCTTTTTCATGAAAAAGAATTTCATGCTTTACTAATATAGTCATACAAGATATTACAATAACATGAAAGTAAAAGCTATAAAAGTTGTTGAGATTTTGTGTTATGGCAGTTTCAGTTTGAAACTGTGTGGAAAAACCAATCTGGTGTAGTATATTAAAAATACATTATTTTGTAGCATATCAAAATATGGTAATTTATTTTATTCTGGAGCTGCTTGTCTTAAAATATCACCTCCCACTAGCACAGCACGAAACAAAAGATGGTATGCTGTCAATAATTTAAAAGCATTAAAAACCACTTCAATTTCTCCTAAAAGCAAGAAAAACACAAGCTTAGCATTGGAAAAATAAACAGGGGCAAGTTTATATGTGTTCCAAGTGGCGTTCCAGATTTAGACAAAAAGCTTACAATTAGCCGCCGAATCTTTCTCTACTTGTCACCACACTTCACGAGGCAAAGAGCCTTGATGAAAGCTATACCTAAATGCAGTTGTAATGGGAGATTAGGAGAGAATTGGCCTTTTGTTCGTTTCCAGAATGCAGTGAAAACTGTTTAAATTTGCATGTGTTTATTTTCTCTTTTTTTTTTCACTAGATGGTGCTGTCGGAGGGGGTTTGACTCCAGTTACTCGCTGGCACTTGCCCAGCGTGAGCTGGAGTCTGAGCCAAGACTGTGAAAGCATCATGATTTTGAAGAGCCCTGTGTACACTTGGCCCGTGTAAAACAGTGGTGCGGGAGAGCTTTTGCCATGACTCACAAAGAGAATGTGGTATATCAGGGTAAAAATTGATTCTGAGACTACAATGTCTAAACTATGGAAAAAAAGTAGTGTGGAGATGGATGTTCCCAGAGAGGCCATATTTTTCTTTTATTTTCATAAGCAAGGATTTTATGGTGCCAGAACACAGCAGAATGCTGTTATCTCAGCATGATCTAAGAAAATCCAAGTGCCTGATCCAAGGGGATTAAATATTCTGCTGAACCAAGGGATATTTGGTGTGCCTGAAAAAGCTATTTTCTGGTAGGAATCTCATTTCAATATTGATTCCCGCCAAATAAAAAAAAAAAAAAAGAAGAAAAAGCTGTGTTTTTATGATGAAAGTATAAACTCTTTCCAGCTTTCTGTTCTAAGGTCGTTTTCTACTTTAGCATACTTCTTACTGAAGACATTAAACAATATTTAAACTTTAAAAAATACAAATTAAGATAACAAGGCCATGGGTCTGGTTTATTAACATTTACTTTATTGGCATTTAAGTTATTCCTACACTTATGAGAAACTGGTACAGAGTCTATGCCCATAGGAAATCTAGTTTATATTGCTTTTTTAATATAATGTTTTGTTTTGAGTATAAAACTTGGCTTTTGTTTGCTAGAGTTTTTTGTGGGTCTTTTGAGAGAGAAAAAGGAAAACACCTTCAGTTTCTGCTTCTGAAGGTGGTCTTCACAGGGAACACACAGTTCAGAGGCGTTCCAGCAGTTTTCTTTCCTGATAATATCCCTTGCTTAAGAAGGCCAGAATGCAGACTCACCCTCTGCATGGGTGTATCTTCATCCTTTTGAAAAATTAAATGAATTTAATATCTGTAAAATATGCCTGGTGACAGCTCTAGAGATTAATCTAGTCTACAGACTCTGAAGAACAGCTGTAGCTGAGAAAGTGAAAAATTTGTCCGTGCAGCCTCAGCAATGTCCCCTGGTCTGACCCAAAGTGAGGCCAGCTGGTGTAGAAGATGTGTCCTGTGGATTTATGGTCTTTAATCTTTTCCCTTTGTTGGACCTGCAGGAAGACCTGTCCAGGGAGTCACTCACTGCAGCCTTGCCTTTCTGTCACTCCTCAGACAGCTGACGTGGAGAATCCCAGCTTTCAGTCAAAGCTGCCTTCTGTACCTTTTAGTTTGTAGGCACAATGCCAGCTGTGAGTGATCTGAATGCTCAGAAAACATGATTAGAAATTAAAATTGCCCTCCCCTTTTTTAAATGAGGTAACAGTGTAAGGAGTAGCTGGAGCAGGGATCTCCCCCTGGCTGTGCACCCAGGTGTCTCTGGCTGCAGTTCAGCCCCTGATTGTGATGGTTATGGCTGAGCTGTGCTGGCAGATAATGTGAGGGCTTCTATCTGCCTCACTGCAAAATCAGCTGCCTTGGTTTGAAAGGTGGCTGGTAGTAAGATCTTAACTTGTTCCAGCTGTTCTCAGAGCAATCCCTTGTCAACTCCCCTGGCCTGCAGAAGAGAGTTATGCACTTAAAGTGAATGTGCAGTTAAAAGGATTTAATTCATTCGGTTCAGAAGGTTGTGTGAATGTGCTTAAGTTCTGCTTTATGTCCATTCTGAGCAAGTCAAAGGGAGCCAAATCAGATGCTCCTAAAGTGGAAATAAGGCTGTCTGGTCAGGACAGCTGGACCAATTTCATTAAATGGGTGCTTTCTTATTAAAAAAAAAAAAAAAGGCAAGCCTCTTGCTCTGGTTTGGTGTAGATGAAATCTGAGTTAGGGAGGAATGAAATGGTGATATGGAATGAAAGCATGCTAAGGCCAGTGAGGGGGAGATGAGCTGGTTTTGTTTAGACATGTGCTAAAAATCAAAAACTTGTAGAAGGGCGCTGGAGTTTCCCTTTAAAATCTGCAGAGGGCAGCATTGGCCCATGCTGTGTTCTCCTGGGGCGGCTGCTTCTGACCTTGGATGGTGCCCTCTACTAGATAAAAATATATTTTGGAAGAAGTCAACTCTTAATAAAGAAATGTTTTTCCACATGGGCTTGGGGAATTTTATACGAGTAATTAGCAATCATAATTTGTGGAGAGGGAGATGGGAGAAAAGGGCCATGTAAACATTGGTGCCAGAGAAAACTCTGGCAACTTTGTGGTGGAGCCTCAAAATTCATGCAGTTTGGTCTACTTTATTGCTCATCATGTGGATGGCTTTTAGGAAAAAAAAAAGATATAACAATTAATACTTTTAGTGAAATGAATTGGGCAAGTGTTTGTTTGCATGGAGGAGAAAGAGAAAGTTCTTAAACTTGTTAAAACACAGAAAGACTTCCAATATATTAAGCCCTGCCAGGTACACTGTTGGTATTATTAGATGTTTCCTATTCAGTTGGGATAAAAGAAAAAGTTTATTTTTTTAAATTTCTCTAAAGTGGCCACCAAGAATGGCCTTTAGATCTACATGATAAGAGTAAGCAGCAGTTTTTACAGGAAAAAACCTATGTCTCTTTTTACACATATCCATACATTTCATCCAGAAGGTTCCCATTGTGGGTTTGAATTCTTATTTTAGTCTGCTACAGTGGAGTGGCTTGGATGTAGAAAATTGATTACTTCTGGCTTTGTTGCGAAGTTTGAAAAGAAAAATCCCTTTCCCTGGGATGTCTGTACCTGGAGTTGAGTGGTGGCATAACTGAACACTGCCATTTAAAATAAAGTCTGCATCTCCATCGCTGTGCATGAAGGAATGTAGCATTTATGCCCATTGGGATGAGGTGGCTGTGGAGTACCAGGCATTTTTTGGGGCTCAGACTCTGAAGACTAGGATGGGCTCTGGGAAGAGCCCCACTCGAGCTCAGGGTGGGGCTGGTGACAGATTGTGGCCGGTGATGGATTGGTGCCGTCTGCTGGCTGCTTGGTGGCCTGCATGATCTGGCATGCTGATTGCCCTCCCTGGCAGCCCGGGGGGCTCTGCCAGAGACCAGGATGAGCAGGGTGCCACGGTGTCCAGCTCATGCCCAGCTTGTCAGGCATGAGCTGCAGCAATGTGAAAGTTTTCAGGAAACACTGCTTTTAAAGTGTATGAGGATTTTGAGAAGTAAGAGAGATGTTCTCTTTAGTTATTGGTTTTTCACCTGTTCTCCAGAGCTTGTATTTGCCTTCATAATTCACACAGTGGTTTGTTTCTTTATTTTTAAGAATAGGTACATTCCAATAAATTGTGTTCCAAGGTGCAGATAAGAAAATGCCATCACTTGAAAGTGGCATTTTCATTCACAGTTACATTTATTATTCACTTTTGTCAACCTTCCTACTTAAGGGTTAAAGTTTGACTAAACTTTCCTGTGGTGTAAATCCACGTCAAACTTGGAACATCAGCTTGGTAAACTCCAAAAGAAGCATAGTAAACATATTTCCTTTGAAATGATACATATTTCTCACTATTTATTATTTTAGTAAACAAGCAGAGTAATACAATTTCTATCTAGGAAAAAGAAATTTAAAACCGTGGAATACTGGTGCATGCTATAGCCAAGCAGTGAAAAGAAAGATTTTTAAATTTAGGATTTATCTGGATTAGTGTGTAATGTTTGCAGTGACAGGTGTTTCCTTTATGCTTTGCCCAAATGTCTGGAAAGTAGTTTGTCATTAAGTGCTACATTCAGTGTGTATCTCAATTTCAGTATAACTGGAGGGTCTCTGGCTTTGTTAGGTCCTTGTTTTCACATCTGACCTCAGCCAGCTGGAGTCTATTGTTTTAAGCGTAATGTAACAGCTGACATAACATAACGGATATCAAGCTGAAAAACTGAAGCAGGGCCGTGAACTGAGGCAAAGGGAGGGGAAAGGGAGAAGCTGGGAGGAGAGACAGGGGCACAACTAGCTTCATGATTCAAAGTGGGAGTTGCTGGCTTGTTTTCCCAGGGGGAATTAGCTAGGAAATAATGGGATGAGTCTGTTGAAGTTCTATTTGCAATTGATTACATATGATAGACTACTGAGACAGGTTTGAATTTGCCAGCTGTCACTTGCTGGTGGCTCTTGAATGGCTTTAAGTGGCCCTTGGTAGGCAGAACTGGAATAAACTCTGCAGGTGTGGTGTAACTGTAGTGCAGAAAAGCAGCGAGTGCCAGTGCCTAAGAAGAGGGGAGCTTCCAGGAGTTAGCAGAGAGAAAATAACTTCAACTGAGTGTATTAAGAACTTTATTTTGCAACGTTGGGTTAAGCGGGTTCAATTAACTGGCTAAAAACCCAAAATCAAAAGGACTTCTTGGTGGCTTTCTTTTTCTTGGCAGTTTCTACAGTAAACTTCTGTGAGTTTATTTTCTAAAAAGCTTCATTATTTTGTTTCTTGACTTCTGTGTTTGACAAGAGCAGAGTGCATCTCGGCACTGAGATCTAACTGTTCTTGGAAAGACAATGAGTAAATGAACATCCTGTTAGAAATTTGCCAGGCCATGAAAAAAGTGACAAATATCTGGCTTTGTGCACAGATAGAGAACAACAACATGGGAGAATACTCTTATTTCTTCATATGTATTTATGTATATGCTTCTTTACATGTGAATTTATGTATAGAATGTTTCTTTTTTCATCAATAATTTGAAGAAAAAAAATTACTTCTAGCTGGATTTCATTTGTATTGAGTCGAGCCTCTGGCAATTCTGCCCTACTGAGAGTTTATTCCATGGCTGTAGGCAAGGGGGGGGTAATGCCTTGCCTTTCAAGGGGGAAAAAAGGCAAGACTGTGTGCTGGCTGTTTTTTTCTTAAATGTGTATGTGCAGAGGCAACTAAATTATATTCTACGTTTTTCAGTGAAGCTTTTATGGCACGAGTCTTGCAGTTGTGCAGTGTGTTTAACTTTGTGTGCATGAGTCGTCATCATGACTTCAGTGGAGCTTCCTGTGTGCATAAATATTAACAGGATCAGGATGTAATAGGAAAGATTTCTTCAACAGAGTCTGCTTGTACTTAGGGGTAACCTAGGAAGCATGAGTTTGATTTATGTAACTTCAAACTGTATTTATCTCACATTTAATGTTTTAAATGTATTTTTATCTAATTTACTTTTATTTTGTTGGTATAAAAAAATGTCATCGTGACTGAAGCATGAGTTGTGTTAAACTTGTCTTGCACAAAGAGTTTCTAGGATTACTCCTGTTGTACTATGGGGCCCAATTCTACTTTATCTCAGTAATCAGAAAGGCCTTGTGAAAGTTTATTAGAGCTGTTGATTCGGTGGCTAATAGTATTTAGCACGGGCATTTACATTTTATCTCAGCTTATAAAAGAAATGAATTTAATTGTGGAGCTCAGAACGTGGTGTTTGTGCTGAGCTGCTGGAGAAGTCTGGATAGCCCAGGGAGCTGCCACGTGCTGCACTTTCCTTTCCCTGCTTGTGGCGTGTCCCGTGCCTTGGGAGCAAGCAAGGATGGGTGCCCACGTGCCCTGGCAGCCCCAGCAGCTGGAGGCTCTGCAGCAGAGTAAGTTCTGTAGTCTTCTGAGTTCCCTCTAGGGACCATATGTTATATATTTATTTCCCAAATATTGGGATAAATGTCCTAAAACCACTGCACTGCTCAGCTATCCCTGCTGGTCACTGATTTCAGGGACCTGTACCTTAGTGCATTGCTAACATCAGGTATTTCCACCTAACCCATGCACCAGGAGGATATTTTTCTGATGTTGGGGATCCAAGAGCTGTGACTGGTGCTCAGAAATAGCCAGACTTTGAAGTACTAACAAAATAACCAAAATGCCTGTTTTTACACCCAGTCTGTGAAAGCAAGCTATGTGCTGCCTCGCTTTGATGGTTTCCCTTATGCTAATGACACTGAGGCTGGCCTCTTTTTTTCCTCCAGCATGTTGTTAACATCCTTATTTAGGCACCTTTCAGAACCTCTCCTTTCTGCTGTTGTTTCTGTCAGTTTGACAGGATGTGTGCACACGTGGAGCGCATGCAAAAAGGAGTTGATTTACTTGTCCTTTATTCCTCTGCAGCTGTTCCCCAGATCAAGGTGAGAACTGGTGTCTGCTGTGGAGGTGATTTGTCTGTTGCATGGTTCCCTGCAGCACGGGTGGGTGCAATGCATTTAGGTGCTGTTTTGGCTGCAGCACTGCAGCACCAGTTTTTAGTTGGATTGTGTGTGTGTGATGACTGACCTCCATCTGGCCCACAGGCAGGGAGCTTGACAGCTACCTTCTAGGAGCTGCTCCAAGTCATTGATTTAGTGTATGGAGCTCAGAATGAGTTACACTCAGTGGCCAAGGCTGGGGGAAAGGGAGGAGAGAAAATTAAATATTGACTAATCTTACTTCTGTAATGCCTTGCAAACACGAGTGTGCTTAACCTTGCAGCGTTCCTGGGAGGTGAATATTAGCAGTTTTATGTGTAAAATCGGGTGATCCATAGCTTTTCCACTCTAAGCTGGCTTTGTGAGATAAATCCTTCAGAGAACCCAGGCTGCACTTTCAAGAGGGGGTTTCAGCCTACATCAACTGGCACTGCCACCTGAAGAAATGATCCTGCTGCTCCATTCCTTCTGCCAACACAAGCATTTATGCAGCTCTGTTGTCAATTGCCTTGGAGAACCCAGATGGGTTCAAATTAACCTTTTTTTTGGCCAGATGAGATTGCTTCTTTTGGCAACAGTTCTGGCTTAAACTGTTTGTGGAACTGTAGAGTAAGATTTGTTAGCTTTTGATAGTTAAAAGTGTGATGGAAACTTTATCTGCAACACAATTTACAAGCAGACTCATGTGTTATTCTTCTGAGAAAGGACATTATTGTTGTTTCCATTACAGTCCTGCCTGAAAGATCGAGTACAGCACCTAGTGGAGTGTGGAGCCACATGCTCTGAAAGATAGCTCCTACCCTCATAGGCCTTGCAGCCCAAACAAAGTGGTTGAAAATGTAAGGGGAAGGAAGTTCTGAGTGGGCTCTTGCACAGCCAGGCACTGAGGCAGAGAAAACACGACTTCCAGAAGTCCCAGCTTTGGCCTGATCCAAGCATTCTGGTTGAGTGATGGGCCTCAGCAGTCACAACACCAAAAAGGAAAATATATTTAACTTCTTGTCTCATTTCTTAACTTAGAACTGTGAAGGGTCTGGTTTGGTGGTTTTTTTTGTCCCCCAAAAGCTGAGATTTTGCCCCTCATTTTACACGCTGAAGCTTGTGCCTCTCATGTGTTGATTTGACTGAATAATGAATTAAGTAGCATTTTATGTTTACTTTTCATCTGTTTTGCTGCAGGACAGCAGGGTTGCAGCCTGACAGCTGATTGAGGCCAACTTGGCTAAGTTTCTCCTACAGGTCTAGACCTGCCTACCAAAATCCAGAGCTGGTTATTGAACCTGCATTGGCAGCTGGGCCATCTCTACAAACAAAAGCTGTTTTGTTCAAGCTCAGCTAGAACAGGCAGGGTGCAGGTAGGTTTGCAGATGCACGTCTCTCTGGAAATCTTAAGAAGCAGTCATCTGCTAGCTCTTTGCTGCAGGCCCTCCGTGGGATTTACCCCTGCCCAGAGCTGGATTGGACTGTGTTCACTCTCATGGTCTGCTGCAGTGCCCAGCTGCCCCAGAAAGCCTTTTTTACTTCTGCCACCAAAGATGGTTAAAGCTCCTGTGGTGGTAACAAAGAGGGCAAAGGGCACTTCCACAACAGGTTACTGTTGTTCAGCTTTGTGGGTGGTAATCTCTGAGATGAGAAGTGCAGGAATGAGCAGCAGGGTGGGGTAGTATCTTCAATCTCTTTCTGCCTTTGAAGTGATGGGAGGCACGTGGTTGCACATGTCAGTGTAGCCTAGTCCCACAGGGTATAATTGTACTATTATGTCATCGTTATTATTAGTACAATAACAGGCACATTTGGGGTTGAATTAGTGCAATTTTTTTGATAAAAAGGGAAAAAAAATACCCACACAACCAAGCCCCAACTCCCACATATCTCTATACAGAATGTGTGTGTAGAATAGTCTCGAAACAGCAATTTACCTTCTAGATTCTTAACAGGTGTGGTTTTAAATGTATTAGTATATATATAAAAATTTTAAAATGCTCCTTGGATATGAGTGGGATTTTTCAGATGCAACGACACGTGTTTTCATACTCACATGTTAGGATTCAACTCATTAGTGAAACTGTTAAATATTTAACCACTCTGAGTCATACAACTTTTTAAAGCAAACAGAGTTGAAAAGGATTTAAAGAAATAATTCTTCCCTTACTCCTAATTCTGAACTGTCTTAGGAAGTTGTTATCTCATCCACAAGGAAAAGGAATTCAAGAAAATTAGGGGCAGTGTTCTGACTCTACAAGTCAACTTTACAATGGTATGTGCTTGCAAATACATTTGTAATACTTTGGGTAAGGTGGAGGCAATAGATCTGGGATCTTGTAGACCTTTTAAGCAGCAGAAATTTGTAGCAGTAATTGAAATGAATAGCTTTGTAAACAGAGACCTATATTTATATTTTGCCAACAGAACTAGGAAACTCCATGCTACAATGTAGAAAAAATGCTTTCAAGTAGTATAGCAATAATGTGAAATTTCCTTTCCTCCTCTTAATTGATTATGTCAGGTTAATGGCCGATGAGTCAGAGGTGAGAAGCTCAGCCATGCATCAAGTCACACAGAAATGCACACTGTGTCCATTCTGTCCAACAATTCCCAAAACAAACAGGGTCTGTCAATCTTTACTTTGTCCAGGTCAACAAACCATGATACTGAAATGCTAGCGGAGACATTAAGAGAAATTCTGATTAGGAGAATCTCCTGTTTCATTAATTGATTTGACTTTTGGAAAGCAGCTGAACTCTGGTTTCTAAGTGCTCAGACACAAGGGACTGTTAGCTTTCAAGTCCCAGGCAGCTCCAGTTATTTTGTAGCTTATGTGCCAGGGGTGTTTCTGTCCTTAAAACCAAGTCATACCTTCATGGACATGTAATGAGCACTCACAGCCCAGAAAGCAGCTGGGCTCTGGGCAGCAGGTCGAGGGAGGGATTCTGCCCCTCTGCTCTACTCTGGAGAGAGCTCACCTGCAGTGCTGCACCCAGCTCTCACCCAGCACATAAAGGGCATGGACCTCTGGGAATGAGTCCAAGAAGATGGTCAGAGCACCTTCCCTTGGAGGAAAAGCTGAGCATTAGCTTTATTTAGTCTGGAAAAGAGAAGGCTTGGGGTCACCTAATTGCTGCCTTCCAGTAGCTAAAGGGAGCCTACAGGAAAGATGGAGAGGGACTTTTCATAAGAGCATATAATGGCAGGACACGGAGGAATGGCCCCAAACTGAAAGAGAGTAGGTTTAGATTGGATATTAGGAAGGAATTCTTTACTGTCAGGGTGGTGAGGCACTGGCACAGGTTGCCCAGAGAAGCTGTGGCTGCTCCATCCCTGGAGGTGTTCAAGGCCAAGCTGCATGGAGCTCTGAGCAAGCTGGTCTAGTGGAAGGTGTCCCTGCCCATGGCAGGCAGGTTGGAGAGAGATTATCTTTAATGTCCCATCCAACCCAAACCATTCTGTGATTCCATGATCTGTGCCCTAACTGCTGATTTCTTCTGATTTTGTGTCTGTACTTAGCTTATACTTGGAAAGAAGAGACAAGTGTTTGTAAATATAGAGGGTAAGGAGTATTCTTTTGGTCATTTTATCCCTGCAGCGTTGCTAGTGCTTCTTGTTAGGAAAAAAGAATCAGTGATTGTTCAGAAAAATATCCTCTGGCACTTTAAATCTCTATTAAGTAGAGTCAGGTAACAGGGTCTTTTTAATGTAATGACTCTTCAGCTCTGTAGTTCCTGTAGATTTCCCACAAATGTGTGGATTATTGCTACTTAAATCTGGTATGGTGAACATCTGGAAAATAGTGGGTGAGAAGTGGGATATTCTGCTGCTGTGCCTCTTGGAAGATAGAATGGAATAAAAGTGCGGAGGAGCATCACAAATAGTCTTGGTGTTAGATGGAGAAACATTGGTTCACTGTGGAGAAAACAAGGAGACAAGCAGGAGAAACATCTTTCTGATGGCAGTTACCTGAGAAACCGGAATTGTCCGTTCCATGAAAGAGCTGTTTCTTTCTCCTTGCTTCCTAATTTGGTGAGGCATTGACAAAGTTGGTAACAGGTATTTAATTCCTCCTACTGTTTAAGGGATGTGTTGAGTTAGAGCTCTTTCACTTTAGCAGAAGTGTTTGCTTTAAAGAGTTGGCGGAAGGTGGTGGATGCTGTCAGTGAAACCTTTCATGCGAAGGTGTACAAAGTGGAGGGAGGAATGTCAGGTGGCTTGGATGAGGGATGACATGTAACTTCTGTTTATCTGTTATTTCTTGGAATAGGGACTTCTTGAGTAGTACAATTTCTTAATGAATTGCAAATTTTCTTGTGGAACTGTATCTTCTATCATTCTTTCCCTAGCTTGAACTTAAAAATCATTACTGACTGGAGCAGTCTGCAAGGCATGGAGAATCCAAATACACAGAAAGCCAATGTCAGTTAACATTTTGGGGAGCTTGTATTGCCCTCCTGGATGTGCATCTAGCCTACATGCACAGTACAGCTTTGCTTGCCTGTCAGCTTTTTAAAATTAAAATGTCTTTTAATCACTTCTATATAAATATTAATCCCAAACCTTATCTTAAAAGGCTCCAGGACCCAAGGTATTGTGAACATTTTAAAACAAAAATGAAAATTGAACCAGGATGGGGAATTCTTTAGAACTGCAACTGTTTTTCTTACTTTTTATTAGTCCTAGATATAAGGCTGAAAAAAAAATCAGTAAAAATCCTGGGAAATAATTTTGTTTTGCACCTCGTTATTTGTTTTATTTCCTAGTAAGGTACTTCTCATGTGCCGTGGGAGTAGGAGGAAAAACAATGGCATCTGACTGACCAGCATAGCAGAAGTGATACACAGAACAAAGAGGCTTCTTGTTTGTAATCTCTTAGGTCTTTATTCATCTCAATTCATAACAGAGGAAATCAATAATTTTCAGTTGCTTTGGTAAAGTAGTATTAGGTCAAAATCAGCAGTTCTTTTAACAAACGAGCTTACTGTAATGTTCCTGGCTGTAAGGCTAAAGTTTCAAAGCAGTGTGCTTTTTTGCTTTGATTTATTTATTGTCAGTAGCTTATCAGGCCTTTGTTTGAATTGTTTGCCATTGTGGGCAGCCAGAAATCGAACTTTATGTAATATAATCTATCTGTCACTTAGTATCAGTTCCCTAGCAGTGATGCTAACACATTCAGACTTTAGCATCTGGACCTCGCACTTGAGTTTTCAGCCACGAGGTAGGGTCTAATGTTTCAGTGCTTTCACGTAGTCCCTTCCTAGCTATTTCCCATCTGTGTGTGGCTGTCCCACTTCCCTAGGGGTCAGTCACTAGTGCTGCCAATGTCACCAGACAAGCCTTTTCCCAAGAGAAATTTTGTTTAAACTGTATCACATGTTAAACTGTGCCAGACTGGATTCATTGTCTTCACGTCAAAAGGCAGGAAAATGATAGTACAGCAGAAAGTTGTGGGATTATGCTTGAGCATGTCATCTAAGATGAACATATAGCTTTTTATTTCATGGGCCAATTCCAAAAAAAGCATTTCTCCAGTCTCCTTTAATGATTTAAAGAAGAAAGGCCAAAGTATGGAAAGATAAGATGTGATTGCAGGAAAGACAAAGAACAAGCATTAGAGTCTACAGCTGGGTTCTCACCCTCCCTGACAAAGTCAGTTCTTGAAAGAAAAATCTGTAATAGTTAATGTACTAAGTGTTATTAGAATTTGCAATCTGCCTTCTACCTCCTGCAGAGCCTTTATGGCTCTCAGGATTTTCTGGGAATATGCCTTCATGCTTTCCTAGCTGGAGAATACCTTGGAAGAAAGCAGGCAAGCCTGTCCTTGAGCAAGAGAAAAATTCACACCCACTCTGGGCTTCCTGTGAGCTTTGAAGAACGTGCTTCTGTGATTGCTGCACCTATTTCATGTGCTCCTGGTGGTGCCTGGGAGCTGGCTGTAAATGAGGGCCCCTTTGTCCTTTGGGCCCAAATATAGCAGGGAGAGTTAAGTATTGAAGGATAAAAGCAGTAGGAGGCTGGACTGACTGAAGGACACTTTCCCAGACCTGTGCTCATTTTGTAAATCACAAATTACCTGTTGGCACTAATGATGGAAGTCCAAACCATCAAACAAACAGGGTATCTCTTCTCATACACCCTCCCTCTGTTTTCTTCTGTGAATTGGCTTCTTAGTTCAGGTATTGATTCAGAAGTTGGAAAGCTCCACTAGAGCCAATGAGCAGGGAGCTTAGCCCAGAGCAATACCTCCTCTGTCTCTTGAGCAAGTAGCAGCGAGGGAATGAAACTTCCCTCAAAACATCTGGCAGAGCTGAGCTGTGCCAGTACACCCTTCCTCCCCCAGGGAAGATGACTGACTCCCAGGGTGGGGCCAGATCAAAAGGAAGGTGCAGGGAAACGGAAACAGGGGTGAAAAGGGATGCCAGAATGTTTAAAACATAGCTGCTGCATCTGTCTAGTGGTCTAGCTCCTGTTTGTGAAATAAATTTCATGAAAGATGCACTTATTTATGTTAGCCTGTGATATGTAGGCCTAGACCAACTGGCATGTTTTAAGAGTGGGGAAAAGGAAGCACTTTTTGCTTTAAGGTAATTTATTCTAAAAATCTTTGAAGTAAAATAAACATTGTCTTTTAAGTAGCCAAAGGCATTTACTATGTTTGCAAAGACCTTTGCTCTTTGCAGTCTGGTTTGAGGAGATTTGGTTTTGTCTACAAGAAAGAAAAATATTTGTGAGCTTCCTTTTGATTCCTGGACTGCCACTTCTGTGTGTGAGGTGGAATTGTACAAAACTTCATTTTACTAATACTCCAGAGGAGGAAGACACTGCTAGTGGAGGGGTCTGGAAAAGCTGCATGAAACTCTTTCTTTCAGGATTTGCTTTGAAGAATAGTGGGTTGTATTTGTTTCAGTTTCCTTCCCCGTAGTGCTGCTGCCTGGACTGGCACTAAGAGTGGGCTTGATATGGATGCTTTTGAGAGAGGTGGCCTTCATGAGCCTAAACAGGTCAGGAACTGTCCCTGAAAGTCTCATGTGTGATCCCACCTGATATTTGGAGCACCTTTCAGATCTTTGAAACATTCAGTGATCCTGCATGGTGAAGTCTGTGTTCATCTGGTGTGATTAACTCTGCTGGCAGGGACAGATTTATTATTAACAATGGAAACCCTGTGAAACATGACAAATCTTGAAGTCAGATGAAAAATAGCATTTTTAGCTCATTTTGTTATGATCTTCCCTGCCTGCTGAACCATGAAGATATGTGGACTGGACCAGTCCTGGAAATGCATTTGTAAGCCCTAAATAGCAATACTGGCTGCACTATTGTTAATTTTAGTGTATACAAAGGTTTCACTTGTAATTTAAATGGTGAGCTACAGATGCTTGTTCCCTCCTTTCATGGGAAGGGTTTTTAAATCCAGGTTTGGTACCTACTGGTTGTATTTTTCAATGTAATCAAAATAAAGTTGTGGCCTTTTGTGGAGCTTTGTAATTCACAGAACTGTTTAGCTTATCCAGTTCAGTGCAGCATTGCTGCTGATTCAGAGTAAAGAACTCTGGTTTTGTCTTTCTACACAATCAGTGTGTGAAAGGACAGAAACAATGAGTGATGAACTGGCCACAACCCCCCTTCCTGGGGTTCCCCTGCCCCTCTGGCAGGGAGGAGGGAGAGAATCTGAGTGTCAAGTTCAGCCTTGGAAGAAGGAAGGGGTGGCTGGAAAGTGTTTCAAGATTTGGCTTTGTTTCTCATTGTCTTGCTCTAATTTGATTGGTAATAAATTAAACTGATTTCCCCAAGTGGAGTCTGTTCTGCCCAAGACAGTAACTGGTGATTCTTCTCTCCCTGTCCTTGTCTTGACCCTTGAGCCTTATATTTTCTCTCTCCTGACCAGCTGAGGAAGGGAGTGGCTCTGATGGTATCCAGCCAGGCTCAAAACCACCCATAAGAAGGTGCACACCTTATGTAATAAAGTCAGAAAACACCTTGAAGTGTGAGAATGTGATTCTGGTAAACAGATAAACACACCAGATTAAAAACCAAACCAACCCCTCCTAAAAGACGTGACCTCAAGAAAACAAGCCACACAGAAGCCAACAAAACCTACTCTGATGTGAAATGCTTGATTTTTCTGGTAGTAAAATACTAAAGTAAAAATTTATGTATTCAAATAGCTTTTGCCAGATACCAACAACCACACTGAGTTTTTCTGCTGTCCTCTGAATTGTTTATCAGGAAAAATACTTAGATCCTGGTTTTGCCACTAAATCTTTCAAAAAAGAAAAAATCACACAGGAAAGGTTTGCGTATATGAGAGAATTTTGCTTGCTTATGTTGTTAGAGCTTGATTTTGCTCTTTGAATGTAAGGTTATGTTTAAAAGCTGCATTCTTCTGGCATCTACTGAGGTTATGTCTTCAGAACTCTTTATATGGGCTAAAATAAGCACTAGTAGTTAAACAAATATGGTACAGTGAAAGCAAATGCTTTGATCAAGTATTGTTGACAAATGTACTGTTACAGAAAGCTTTAAATAACATGTTTTATTTCTGACTTGCTGTAGTGCATGGCATTAGATGAATCAAAACAGGTGGATTTTAAATGTTTTAGAAACTGGTGGTTAATCAAGAATTACAGTAGTGCAATATGCATGTCTTTCAGTAAGAGCATTTAAAAGCACATTTGGCAATAAAGACATCATTTAGGTACATGACCAAAAACTTAATTCAAGGAAAAGTTCAAGAGAAATTATGACATTGCCTAACCTTTTGCATGTATCTTGAACCTAGCTACTTATTTCAGTTGGGACAGAGATTTCAGCTTTGGGTGGTGTTTATGGTGTCTGGAGCACCTGTGCACTGCAACTTCTGCAGGGGAATAGTGAAGGCTTAGCTACAAGAGCCTCAAACTGCAGCTTGTCCTCCTAATATTTGTGAGATACTCTCGTGTAGCTGGTCACTTCTACTGCAGTTGTAAGGTCTGCAGTGATTGTCACTCAGAACAAGGTGCCTTTTGGACAGAGAAAGGCATAGTTGTTGATTTTAAACACATAGAGACCTTTGCCATCATATAAATGCATTAAGGAGCTTTCCTGTGCCAAAAACTTAGAGCTATGATCTGCTGGATACAAACTACTGGATGAATTGGCACAAAAAGTGACAAGTTAGCAGTAGCAGCTTTTAAATATGTGTTGCACCACAAAATATAGTGCCTAAAAATGAAGAATCCCTCTAAATTTTTGGGGAGTTTGAGATCTGAGCTGTATAAATGTGAGAAGGGATTATAAGGTACTGATTTTCACTGTGGTTGTTTTTTGGTTTGTTTTTTTTTTTTCCTGAAAAAAAAACCAAAACAAAATCTGTGAAATGGTTTCTGTTGAATATCAGTGGAACCAAAAATTCACCTGCTCATCCCCTGGGTCTGATTTGTTCCCATGAGAGGTGGGAGACACTCATCTGCAGTGGTTCCTTGGCTTCTGCAGCTGTTCAGAGTCTGAATCATTAGCTTGAACATTTGTTGGTCTCAGACTAACTTCATGCAGTAGAATGAGAAGTCTGTGAAGTGTTGGCATACACTCTTTCCTTTTATCCCTGCTGTTGGACCTGGCAGAAAATCAGTGCATTTACCTCACAGTAGTATGGCAAAGCTCTTTCTTGGTGTGACTTGGTTTATTTTTTGTGTTTGTACTTCATAGCTTTCAGGAACCTGAGTGCTGCTTTTGCTTGAAGCTCAAGTATGAGCTCACACCAATTAACCTGAGGCTGAGATGTCAAAAGTAGGGCCTCAGTGTGTTTTTTGCAGACGCCTCTCTCCTGCACAGATTTATGGATGGAACCAAGGGGGTTCCAGCTGAGAGCAGAAAGCTGAAGTAGAACAAAAATGCAGGGCTAATTGTATTTCTGAAATGAAACACAGGCTTCTGTAATCTCTGAAAAGCATGGGTGAATCTTTCTGATGGATTTAATTGTCAGTTGACATATGTCTTGTCACCACCACCTCTTTGACAGTTTATGCTTAAACAAATCCAGCTTTTTCACAGGTGTGCAAATTTTGCTCATAGTGCTTAGCAGTTTGGGAGATAAGATAGGACTTCCTGAACCACTGAAATTTTCAAAGTGAAGACTTTTTCTCAGGATATAATACTTGTTTATAGTGGTTGTGTAACTATATCAGTAAAATACTACTAAAAAATGCCACGCCTTGTTATGCACCCCCCTGATTTCAGGGTCCTAAACATCTTAAGGATAGCTGATGAACTTGCTTGTTTTTCTGATTTAAATGTTTTGCTTTCAAAGCATGATGAAGCAGACAGATTTGAAATCTTATTCTCCTTTGTTGGATGCAGATGTATTTTATTAAATATACACAGTTCTGTACTGCCACTGCAGTGCAATGTCAGTGTTGTATACCTTGAAAGAAGGGTAGGCATGGTTGTGATGCAGTGTCCAAATACCATTTAATCATGGCGTTTTTCTAACAAAATTGCTTTGAAGTAGAACAAACAAATTATCCTTTTACTTCTGTGGAATATAAGTTTCAGGAGTGCCATGATCATCTCTGGAAAGACTAGCTTTTGGAGTTTAAGTGAAAACCCCTCTCAAAATGGGAAGCCTCAAGGTTTAGTTGCAGCAGTGGTGTACTTGGGGGTTCATTGGAAGCCTTTTTTAGTGCCATGCAGACTGACTGCTTTCCCTTCTTTATTGCTTTACGTTTTGTCAGAGCTTAAGTGATCTTTGGTCTCAAGTGTCTGTCAGTAATCCTTTGCTGTGGCAGGGCTGTGGGGGCAGCTACCTGAACGTAATGAGCAAACTCACCATGAAGTGGAAATTGCTGTGTAGATAAGGTCTAGGGAAATTGGGTTTAAATGAAGAAAGCAATAAGATGTAATCTCCCAGGAGATCTGAAAGGAAATCAGATTGTACCACCTGATTTAGGGAGGAAACACTGATTTTTGCTGATGTAGTTTTTCTGCCTTTACTCTTCCTACGTGTCACCATACAGTCATTGTGTCTGTAACTGCAACACTAAGGAAAAAAGATGTGAAAATGTTTTTTGTTGATAAAGCCCCACATATAAGTCCCTATGTGCCTGCAAGTTCTTCATTACAGTGCTGTCCCTCAGCACAAGCCACAGGGTGGCTGTTACATTCATTGGTTAAACTCCTGAAATGTTCTTCTTGGAGTGCCCACCACTATAGGCTGTCCACAGCAGAAAGGAGAGACATTTTCCTCACTTGTAATCTAAAATAGGAAAAATGTCCAGCCCTGTTCTTCAGTAGAATGCAAATGAAAGTGTTGGTAGGGATCTTGTGGGCAGGCTGAGATTTGGAGGTTTTTTCTCCCTCAGCTAATCTTGGAGGGCCAGGAATGGCTGCCTCCTCATCTGTAGTTTCTTTGTTATCCCAGCTCTTTGCTTAACCCTTGAGGCAGGTTAATGCCTTTCACCTTCACCCTTGTCTGATACCTGAACTGGGGACACAAAAAGCCCTCTGCAAAATGTACCTGGTGATGCTGTCAGGTGGGGCTGCTGTGACAGGGGGGCAAGCAAGAGACTGGCTGCTGTCTCTGTCCTGCTGTAGGCTGAGCCTGCCCTTATTGTTATTTCTGGATGTGCTGATTCAGCGTGGCAGCAGTGTGTAATATATACAAAATATGAGTGGCTACATATGTCAGATGAAAAAGTAAACAGGTCAGAGCACGTCCTCTGATGTGTGTGCATAGCACACTGACATCAGCAGGAGTTATGTACATCTGAAGGCAGATTCAGCCTGTGCAGTAAGTGCAGAAAAGCGTGCCTCAAGCCAAAGCTGCGTATCGTGTGTTTCAGTGAATATCACTTCTAACTGTCCTTATATATACCCTACTTACATTGTATATCTAACCTCAGTGATTAGAGCCTGTTAGGTATAAATGTGGTGACAAGCTGTACCTTTCTGGAGTTGCTTAAGAGTAACAAATAGGCATGACTGAGTAGTTGAAGGACATTGAATTAAACATGCTTGAATTAATAGGGTAATGATTGGTTCAGCTCAGAGGTATAAAATAAACACTAGCTGGAGCTCTGTGCTATGTGGCAACCAGATCGAGCCATGGGGTTGCTGAAGTATTCTGAAATGACTCAAACTTTGTTAAGTGAGAGAGATAATCCTAAGAAAGCTCTCTGCGTAGGCTCCCTGTGCAGTTAATGTTTTAAACCCCCCTTTGGCTTGTTGTTATGACTTCAAAGATACTCTAAAGCCTTTGTTAAATTGATCATTAACTCTGCAATGTTATAATTAGACATTTGAACTTGGCTGCATTCAAAAAGAAAATGCAAGAATGAAAATCCTGACCAGCGTTGTTTCTCTGCAGCTCATCAGCGTGGTCAGAGGAGGATTAAAGTTCCACAGGAGTTAAAAAGCAATGGGGATTGAAGGCATTAACCAGCCTTGCAGGATTGATAGGGAGCCATTAATCCACAAAGTTTTTCTTTGAAAGTACGGAGCGAGAATAATGTCAGGAACCTGAAATGGGTTTCTGCTGGAGATTTAAATTTAAGCTCATAAAGCATTCTGATGGGAACGTCGGGCTGGAAGCGTGTGTTGGGGAATCCTTAAGTTTGCAGCCCGGCAATTGAGCACGTTGCAGCCATCAGCTGAGGGCTGCCCCTGCCCTGCTCCGAGGCTGCAAACCCAGCAGAGGAAGCCCCGGAGGCGGCTTTGAACAATAGCAAGGAGCCCAAGCAGCGGCTGGGAAGATTGAGGGTGGCTGGAGGCTGCGGTTAAAGTTTATGAGCTCTGGGGCTGGGAGAAGCTCAGCCCTACGTCTCCCACTTTCTTTCCTCAGTCTCTCCTGATGGAGTACAAGTCGAGACAACAGCTGGTAGCTACTATAAGCCCGGCTGCAGAGTGGATGGGAAAACCTGTCTCCATAGTAACAGAGCAGGCATTGCATGTGCTGCTCCTGCTGGATCTGGGGAGTAGCTGGCTAAAGACATCTGGTCAGTGTAGCCAATTCTCTGGGGAAATTAGCTCATTTCATCTGATAGTAACCACAGAAACTTTTGACTTGGTTTAATAGTATGATGCTGAACATGAGATAGAACCAACTGGTTCAGCAGTTTTGAAAGTCAAAGCTTATCTAACTACCTTAAGCTAAATATTTTAGTAAGGAAGGCTATTGCTTGTGCTCATTACCCCACTCCCTCTCTTCCCTGTGGTGATGTTTCTGTCTAATATGAGGTGATTCTTCAGTGTGGGGTGGTTTTTATGAATTCAAAGATAGTTTTCTCTTTCTAAATATTTACTTTTTCTGCTTACAAGAACTCTTTTTATTATACAGTGAGCCATCTATGCCTTTCATCTTAGGGAACGTCTATATAGTGTGAGATAATGTCTGTGTTGACACACTGTGGCCTGTACTCTAAAAAAGGTTCACTCCCCACCCACAAACTCTTACACACTTTCAAAAGGAATATTCTGAACAGTTATGCAGCTACAAATAAACCTCAAAATAACTGTTGAATATGTGTCAAAGTCTTGAGCTATTTAGCATCAATTAAACCAATTGCAGATCATAATCTTGTGTACAATTCAGGAAAATTCCCAACTGATTTTTGTGGAACAAATTCTGCATCCAATAGGCAGAGACTATATTGAGGATTTAGTGGTTTGGTATGTTGGCTGTTGTTTTCCTGTTTACCATAAAATTTATCAGCTCATACTACAGCTCTGTGTAACACTCGGAAATTTGGAGGAAATTGAAGAATGGAAACTTTTTTCCATTTGCACATTAGAACATCGTTGCATATTTTTCATATGCCAGTAAATTATTGTAGTGGATGATAGCTTTTCTGGAATAATAATGCATGCAGAAGAGTGTCTTTGAAGCAGCTCAAGAGGAGCATCCTAAGTGTGTGGGGCACAAAGAAGTGCTTGATCTTCCACCACCCACACCCACACCCACTGTTGACACCCACTCCTGGTTACAAATATTTGAGCTCAGTGGGTTGTTGTGACCATCATGATCTAGAAAATGAAAATGTGTGGGCAGGCATGAACCGTATGTCTCTGTTTATGGAAGACCAGCAGAGCTGTCAGTCTTTGAGAATCCCTACCCATGATTTCTGTTTGAGCACGTGGGGTTGAATGAGAGAAGTGTGCTCAGCTCTGCTGGACAACAGCAATAAATGATTTTATGGAGAATTAGAGTTGCTAGCTGTCGTAGTTCTTAAGAAAGATCTAAAGCGCATCTAAAGGCCTTAACAGAAATCTGAGAAATGATTATAATAAAGAAAGGGGCCTGAGCTTCCCCAATCAGACAAGTGTAGCAGATGTTCAAGGGCCCCAGGTGGGCTATATAGATGTTAATAAACCAGATGAGCTGAAATCAGTTAATGAAAGAAGTTTAATCAATCTGAGTTGATTCAAGAAGTGACTGACTACCTGATGAATGCACGTACCTTATTGAATGAAGATTCTTTGGTTTTCTTTGTCTGCTGAGCTCATGCTCTGAACCAAGATTTACAGCTCTCTATGGAGTCAAACCATTGAAAGTGGGTGTCAGATTTTTTTTTTTTTCCAAATGCTTTTATTTCCTACCTGGAAACAGTCATGTAACAATGTGAAGCAGCATGTGGATGAGTGGTGGTGAAGATGGCATGAATGAAGGCTTTCCTTTTCCACTCTGGACTTCATACTGAGTTTCATGGTAAATAAACTGTCTTTGAAACTGAAAACCTTTTAGTTTCATAGTTTTAAATTTCTGGTTACAGGAATCAATAAGAAAAAATTCTACTTAATCAGAGAAAACTGATATTATTATAGAAAGACTTAAGGTGTGAGGGTGCTTTGGGGGTCTTGAGGTGGCTGGTTGTTTGCTGTTCTGCATTTTGTTTGCTTGTTCTTATGAAGCCAAATGGCTTTGGTTGAAAATTGCAATAAGTCTTCCTGAAGCTGGGTGTTGATAAAAATTAGGGAATTCCAGTCAGTGTGGTTATTAACATGAAATCTTTCCTCTCAGAGTATAGAGAGGGTATTTCTTTTCCACTGGGATTCTTATTTTCACAACATTTTCAGGAAGTTTAAATCTCCTCTGACATGCCTGGTCTTCTGATCTGTCCAGATCAACTCATGGATTTGGGAGTTTTGAGAGGGAAACCGGAGGTAGAAAAGGTAATCACGTGGACCTCTCTAGGGAGAGCAGCCCAAAAATAGAGAACCCACACAAACATCTCTCTCAAGTGAGAACTGATAGTAAATTTCCTCAGTAAATTTCCTCTGCTTTTTGTACTGTTGCTCCAAGCTGAGTTCAAAGCAGTTCTTTTAGGCTGACTGGGTTTTTTTGCAGCTTTTAGCTATTAGTTGGGTTAGGTAGCATAAGACAGTCATATAAGCTGTCCCTTCATGGAAAAGGGTGTAGGTACTCCTGAAATCATAGCTGCTTACCTCTCAACGTGCCTAGGGCATTTGACATAATATCCCTTTGTACATCCCTATTTCTCTCCCTTAACTGGAGAAAAAGGCATTTTTAACTTGTTCAAGTACTCAGAGTTTGCAGTCCCCAGGAGGTCACTTTCTATCCCGGCAGATAACGCTAATTTAGTTAATCAGTACAAATATTAATGTTGCTTGTATAATTGTTTCATAGTTATGAACATGCTTGGAAACACATCACATGTGGTTGCAGAGGTTTTTAAGAGTTTAGCTGGTGTTTGGAATATGGGACAATTGCATTTCTGATGCCTGGCTACGTGCTGGCATTTGGCATTTTGTTCTGTGTTTTCCTTTCAGGAAGCATAAATTGTTGATTATGTGGCTCAGTACTCAGATATAGGTGGTGTAAGGATGTAATCTTCCCTTTTCAACAGATTGGTTCAACTGTGCTTGTCTGTTACAGATTGCAGCTTGGCTTCAGTGGTCATCCAGTTGACTTGAATCAGAATATTCAAAAATAAATTGTTATAGAGTGAAGGGGTGTCAGAAATCAGATCTGTGTATGTAACATGGGCAGCTTAGTGTTAAAGCCTCATGACTGAAGTCTAATCCCAAAACAAAATGTCAGAAGTATTCTTCCTGCCAAAACTCTGAATAGCTTCTTTTATCCTTGGGTGCAATGATTGTATTGGCTCACAGGCAGAGTTGCACAGTGTACTGAGCAACAGTAAAGAGGGACAACCTGAGCAGAAGAAAAGCTCCTCAGCTCCTGAAGCTGAAGCCCCCTCCAGTGGGGGTCCTTTGAGCCTGAGTTCTGGCTGAACTATCTTTGTATTTATTTTAACGGTGAAACAAGTTGAAGGTTAAAAAAACCCCCCTGCTTTCAAGAGCAGAAAGAACCACAGAACACGAAGTGAAGTTAAAAGGAACTCCTTGAATGTCGTTAAGGATTCCAGAAGTACTCTTTAATTGCTGCCAAGGCTAATGTGGCTGGAATTTCTGTGGAAAACGGCAGTACAGTAGTCAGTTAGTACACAATTGCCTCCAGTTTGCAATAGATTCCCCTTCCCCAAGCTTATTCTCCCTGTTCTTCATGTTAAAAAAAAAAAATGAATCCACATTCAATGTTACCCTTAACCTTGAAACAGTCAAAGATGGTTTCTTACAGCAATGTGAGGAATTGCACAGTGGTAACTGCTTGGTGTTGCTCTGAGAACTGATTGCTCATTCTACCACCACTATTGTTTGCTGTAGTTCTAAAGCTAAAAGTAATCTAATTCAATTCCTTGAGCCTGCAATTAATTCACAAAGTGTCTAAAAAGAGGGCTTTCTTAGTATTTTTCAGAGTAAATTAGCACCCAAGATGAACACAGTCCGTGTCTTCATAGCATGAAATACCCATTGCTATTACTCAAAGGGTGTGAAACCCCATAAAGGATTGCCAGAGAGTTTCTACTACATCTAGAACGCTGTAAAGCTTGATGTTTGAATAGGCACAGCATTTCTGGCTCTATCAGTGTGCCATTTGGGACAAGTAATGTGGTACATGAGAGAAGCATTCTCGGATACAACATGCTAAGGGCAGACTTCTAATGAGGAAAGCTTTATTGTTGGGCTTACTAAAAACACGCACTCATGTCATCAGCTTTGCTATCCCAAGTGCAATACCTTATAAATATTCAAATACCCAGTTATAGGACACAGCTGTGACGTACTTTGCATACCTAGTAGGTTTCCTTTGGCTGTCCAGCTGATGAAGAAATGCACATTGTACACTGGGCAGTCCCTTTCTAGTCTAATGTAATTGTTATGCATTAAACCCTAAACAAGTACTAGAAGTTGACAAAGTTAAAAGTGAATGTGTTGTGTGTTGAGGAAAGGGGAAACACGAGGTTGTCATTAAAGTAATTTTTAGCAGAGTTGTTTGAGCTTTACCTGTGCTATTTGTGTGTCAGTATTTGGTGGTTGTGCATCAGGATGCCCCCTCTTTTTCCTCTCACTTCACCTTAGAAAATAACTTTGCCTGTAATTATTTACTTTGCGTACTGAGAAAATATTGCTATAAAAGAATTTTTTACAGTGGAAAAAACATTATACCCTCTCAGTAATGGTGTGATGTGAAGAATGTCACGTGTTTCAGTTACCACTCACCCAGAGTGGTGGTTTGTGTCGTGAGTTAGTAAACATTGAGGTTGGGTATGTTTAAAGCAAGGACTCACCTTTCTTTAGTATAACCTCTTGCTTCCCTTCTGTAAGACCACTGCAACAAGTGTGAGTTTTCACTAGTTCCATTGTTGCTGAGAACATATATTTTTGTGTGGGATGAGCATTTTTGGTTCCAGTGGGTAATCTTGGCTCTTTCATTTGTGAGTAAAGCCTTTGGTGTCCAGATTAGGCTTAAGGTTTTTTGGTTGATATCATATCTAACATCTTAATGGGGTTTTGAGAGGCTTAAGCAGGATAGATATCCAAAAATCAGCTTTTTAAAAGAGTAAGCCTTGAAAACTGCAAAGATATAAAGTGTAGGCTAAAACACTGGATGATCTTTTCACATTAAAAAGATTCTAACCACAAAACAAGAAGAGTTTTATAATTATTGACCGAATTCATTTAACTGTGGAGTAAGACTGACATTTGCTTCATCACTTGCTGGGAAAAATTATTTGGAAAATGTGAGTTTACAAAGATATGTTTATTTTAATTACTAATTTAAGCAACAGTAAATCTCAGGTCAGAGAGAAGGGCCTAGAAAATTCTGCTATCCCTCAAAAAAATCCTTCAATGAATTACCAGGAAGTATAGTTCACATAAAGAGCAGCTATGCCTCAAGCTTTAGGAAAATGAGTGCAACAAAATGAAGTTCTGCTCTACTGCTACCCATTGGATGTTCTGATGTGTTAATGCATTTATAATGCATAACCAATGCTTTGGTTCTTCTAATAATGTGTATTTTAAAGTGTTCTCTAAGTCTGACCTTCATTGCCCAATGCTCCAGCACAGAAGAGGCTCATCTGTCTCTAAACCATGCTCCTTGTGCCCGTTGCTTTAAGTTGCAATTGTTTTTAATTCTTCAGTTACTGCCCTGCTGGGGAAATTCTTCTGCTCAGGTGACTTTTGCTTGGTATTGTTCAGAATCTTGAGTTTATTCTTGACACGTCCAAGGCATTGCTTTTACAAGGTCCCTCCTTTTCCAAAGAGCTTTTGAGTATGGTGTTGCTGAATTCTGCCAAAATACCAGCTTGGTGGTTTGTTTGTTTTGTTTTTTGTTTTGTTTCTTTCAAAATTCATTCCATATAATACCCTGAGGTATTTGATGTTTTGAAGCTCAGACCAGCTGCTACTGAGAAGGCCATGGCTTTTTAAAGAATTTTTTTCTTCCAGCAATGAATAGTGCACTTGTCCTTTATTTGTAAAGGGAGCAGAGGAAAGGTGATAGCGAGTGCGTGGAGTTTCACAGAGCTGCGGTTCTCCTTCAGTAACTTTGAATTCTGCAAAGAGCTGCCTCTGCACCATTTGTTTATGTTGGACCTAAAACTGATAGAAACATGAATTCATATAAAAATATAAGTCTTTGCACATAACGGTAGCTTGGTTAATGGGGTACGCGACTTCAGAGGGATCTGGCTTCCATCTTCATTTTGCAAATGGAAGTTTAGTTTGGTCTCTTTGGAACACTACCAAAGCTTTGGAGAGAGTTAGCACAGCTCTGGTCATGTGCTTTGGTTGGTATAAATTAAGTTCCCATTTCGGAATGCTCTAATCCTGATGCGCTGAATGATGGCCACAACTGTTCAGCGCTCGCTGGCTGCAACGGGCGCAGGAAATTGGCACCAGGAGGAAGCTACTTGCCTTCAGTATGTGAAATGTATTTGCCACTTAGCTGAAAATGCTGACTTTGTTGCCTTCAGTTATGTTTATTTTGCATGTCAAATAACTCTCCTCTCCTCCTTCACAAATTTTAGAGGCAACTGTAAAATGCTGCCTGAATGGGCTGTGTACATATGGCATCTGAGAGGGTTTTTATTAGCTTAAACTAGCACATGTGTTTTCCTGTGAGGAGTATTAAGTGCCTGGACTGCAGGTTTAGTGTGTGACTGTTTTTGCAGCTGTGTGGAAGAGCATGATGTGTATTCCCTGGAGCAGGCCTGGGAGAGAGCTCAAGTATGTTGAGGCAAAAGCAGGTTGTGTTTATGGGCATGTCAAACAGAAATATGGCACTTGAACCCTTATCAGTGCTGAGCCTCATACTGGTAACTGAGTGACTGTCACCCAGGTGTGTGAAAGGATTTTGTTTCAGAACTTCATGTTCTTCTACGGGAACTTTGTCCTGCCAGACCAGACAAAAATTGTTTTCTTTTTTGCATTTTTTTTAATCTGGAGGAAATTGAAACCAATGTTAGTCACTTAAGATTTATTTCTTTTTAAACTCTTATTGAAGAGCTTGTTCATTGCTCAGGCCAGAAAGTCTAGTTTTGGAGGATGAATTTTGAAAACATGCTGCTTCTAGAAGAGGAGGATATAATGAGTAAATGTAGAATTAATGTCCTGCTTTTGGTGACCTCTCACTCTTCTTACTTGTGGAAATTACATCACATCCCAGAAAGAAAAACCAAAAACCACATAGAGGAGAGAAGCAAGGCCAGAGCTGAGGATCCTGAAGCAAGACTAGCACACAGGACCATTCCATAATTTACTTCTTGGAGGGAGGACTGGGCCTCAGTGAGATGTTTTGCCTGCATAACAGAGCTAAGTTAGAACTCAGTCAGAAAGAGCTCCTCTTCTACATACTCTGTTATCTGCTTTTGCAGGAGCAACTTGTTGAAATGGGCCATAAATAATTAGCTCAATGTGGAGGCCTCATGATGTCTCTGTGCATATCCAGCTGTACTTCCATCCACAGTGCTTCTTGTCCTGGAGCATTCATGTGGGTGGTGAGTAGTGGGTTTTCAAAACCACTGGAACAAAAATATTTTTTTATCAATGCTCCTTTTAATTTCAAATGTGTTGATGCTTCCTGGATGCTACTACAATATGGCCTCAAATAACCAAAAAAGTACATTGTCTGAAACCACTAGATTTCAAGTATTGCTGTTATCAAATTTTATAGCAGGGTACCAGAACTTACCCATTACATCTTAAAAATGCCATCTACCCTTATGTTCCCTTTTGGATGTACAAAGTGGAGCTACTGCAAGTTAAGCTAGGCAGATCGTGACCAAATTCTTCCTTTTGTTTGACTCTGCTTACAGCTAAGAGATGCTGTGCAATATTTATTTTCTCTTAGGATGGAGTAGTGTTGTAAAGTGATAATGTGAGGGTATAAAGGAAATATGCTTTGCTGGGAGTCACAGTGGCTTTTATTGCCCTGTACTTTCTAGCTGGAAAACAACAGGCATACAGTCTCTTCCTGAGGTCCCTCAATAAATTCCATGTTGGCTGTGGAGGCAAGGCAAGACTTATGAGCTGCTTGGTGTAGGGCATGGTGGGTATGAAGTAGCCTTTTAAAAAAGGAGTGAGAAAGGTTGCTTAATAGAAACGCATGCAACAAGATACTTGACAGGATGAAAATGCTCAGATCAAGGAAAGTAGCCACTGTGTAAATAGTGTTATTTTGACAGTTCTCTGTAACACAGAAATACAGACTTGCTTGGCTGACACTGATTTTTTCTTTTTCATAGTCTGTAGCAGTTCCTTCTACTCGTATTAGCATATTGTATGTACTAATGAATGAGTTTGCATATTTGTGAACTGTGTTCATGTGTGCTTCATCTGAAGTGTAGGTGAATAGCTCCTTTGAATTCAGTAAGATATAAAATTAAGCATATGCTGCATTGGGTAGAAGCCAGAGCATTTTTCAAAGAGAGGGTCCTGAATGAATTCCTTCCAAAGACTTTTATGAAACCCTGAATAAGAGGTTCATGAAGTAAACAGAAAGGAATAGGGATTTTTAATAATTTTTGCATCAGGGTTAGCATGTTGACACTTTCTCTCTCTTGCCAACTACTTTTGGTTTGAAGTCTACTTCTAGAGCATACTTTGTGATGGGGGAGAGCTCCACATTAAAACGAGTTCTGTAAAATAAATGTGCAAGCCCAGCTTTATTCACGTCTGCAGATTCCTGGTGGATATCATCAGCAGCCACGTTCAAAAGCTAAAGACAACTGCATTATGGAGAGACTTGTGCAGGGGTGACAGTGTGGAAAGCTGTTGTGAGGCAGCCGTGCTCCGAGACCGTGCCTTCACGTGCAGAGTTACACCACTGACATCTGAGGCCTTTTGGGGCTGGTGGAAAAATTCCAACTGCCAGCATTTGGGTTTGGCTGAAACCTCTAGTGAGAAGAGAGTGAAGGAAATCAGCAAAAGGCTTTTTAAATAAACCTAAAGGAGTTAGGTGCCTGACTCCTATAGAAATTCAATAGGATTTAGTTGCTTGGAGCTGTTGGAAAAATTTCAACCCAAAATTGCAGGCCTGAAGTATTGTTTAATTGTCCCAGTGCTATTGTTCTGTGCTCTCAGCACCGATTAAGGGAAAATAAAAAAGCTTCATCACAATCAACTGTTCTAGCTCTGTCTCCTAGTAAGCATCCCTTTTTTTCAGAACATGAACACTAATGGAAACATTATTTCATCTTAATTCAAAACATTAATAAGGGAGCTTTAATGATGTCCAGTAACTTGGGATAAATTATGGGCCTCTGAAGGTGGAAATCTAATACTGGTATCGTGTTTTTGGTTTTCTGTAGTGTGTTTAATCATTTGGTGCCCAATTTGCTAGATAAAGAATTTTAGCAAACAAAACCAGTCTTTTGAAAGAAAGGAACAACCAAGCATGTTGGCTTTAAAAAAACTTAGCATTTTTTGTTTTCCTCTGAAAAGATGTAATTTACAAGCTCTTTGGAAGTGAGGAGGTTAAGTAGGGGGGAGAAAAATCTCCAGTCCTAAATAGCGGTTTTGAGACTTCCTGTTGCTCAGTAAGTGTTTATATATATGAGAAACCATTTGTCTTTCTATTTTTCATCTTTGTACTTCGTCAAGTTGGGATTTTTATTTTATTGAGTCTTTGTGTGCTTGCCTAGGCCATCTGATTTTGCTGTTCTGTGTAGCTTAGAAAGCACAGTACAGCTTTCAGGAAAAAATACTGCCTTTCTCAATAGAACAAAGAGGGGCCTCTCTATACACAGTGGATGAGATTAGAAGAAACAGTTGCCTTTGCTGCTGTTAATTTGCATGCCCTGCTCGGGCTGTGCAGAAGTGCTGTCTGAAGCATTTTGCAAGCCCTGGTGTGTCAGGTGAACAGTGTGCTGAGAAGTGGGCTCCAGCTCTCTCTGAATCACCCCACAGGCTGCAGCGTTTGGGTTTTGTGCGCTGCCCTTCTGTCAGTGTAAATGCAACCTATTGCCACAAAGAGGATCAGAGGGCTGCAGCACCTCTCCTGTGAAGACAAGACTGGGAGCTGGGATTGTTCAGCCTTGAAGAGAGAAAGCTCTGGGAGGACTTCAGGAATAAATTCTTTACTGCAAGGGTGGTGAGGCACAGGAATAGTTTGCCCAGAGAAGTTGTGGATTCTCCATCCCTGGAAGTGTTCAAGGCCAGGCTGGATGTGGCTTGGAGCAACCTGGTCCAGGGCAAAGTTCCCTGCCCATGGCAGGGGGTTGGAGCTAGGTGATCTTTAAGGTTCATTCCAACTCAAACTGTTCTAGGAGTCTGTGATTGCTCTATATGAGACATGCTCCTGCTTTTTTTATGACCTTTGAGGAGTAGAGAGATGCTGTATCCCTGCTTGTTAAAATGCCTAGCCTGTTTGTTGTCCAGTCCAGCTACACAACCCTTGACTGATGGCAGCTGTCCTGTTTGTCACTTTAGCCTCAGCAGCTCTATTGTCCCCTCTCTTGGCTCCTTCAGAGACTTGTCATGCTTGTCATGCTTTCTGAAATAACCTTGTGGCAGTGTCCTTACTCTACTACTGCTGCCTGAGACTGTGAGGAGGTTCCACTTCTCTGTAGCAGCAATATTCCATTGCCATGGCTAAATAATAGGTTTCAGTGCAAGTAGTGCCACAGGAATGTTACAGCTGCTGAAGGAATGGTTGTTGGCATGCAATCCCTACACAAACTGCATGAGGGATTATTTAATTGTTTAAAGAAATCTGTGGGAACTTTATCATCCTTGAAGCCAGACTTGATAGAATTGTGGGAATAATGTGATTTATCTTTCCTATGAGGGTAATGTAATAGAGCTTGTGATATTGCAGATATGGGTAAAAATTGTATTCCCAGTGAAATGTTGAGATGAGAGGAAATTCTTCAGTACAAGAAATGTCTACTTATGAGTCTTAAAGCTGTCTCCCTCACCAATGCTTCTTGTCTTCCTGTGCCTGTCATCTCCCCTTCCTCTTAGGGCAGACATCTCCATGGGAGATGCAATAAGCTGTATGTAGTCTTCAGTTCTGGGTATTCTGTAGCTAGTCAGAATAACATAATGGTATGCTTTGCCTCCTTCCTCCTTGAACTTGTGTTTTACCTCTCTTACATTGATGGCGTGCATTGAAAAAAGTCTAGAAACTGAGTAAAGACAATTTTGTTTGTAATAGATTTCAGATAAACTCATCTAGCCCTCCCATATCAAATGGTTGCCTGAATGTCTGTGATGCTCCATGACCAGTGATAGTTTTGAGGTCTACAGGCAGAGCCTCAGGCAATATATTCTCTATACATATTCATTCTTAGCCTCCAGAGACAATTTCTGTATCTTCTAAATAGCTGTTGTTGTGGTGTCATGATTTTTTGTGTCTTTTCCTCTCAAGTTATTAATCTAATAGCTTAAAATCATTTCTTTCACTTAAGTTTTAGGGCCCTGTCATTTCTTTTGGAGTTGCTACTGTACTTTATTTCAATTGCAGCTATTGGATGTCTCCCATCAGAGGATTGTAGCTCTTTCAGTGCAGTGGGGATTGAGAAGTAAAGGAAGGGCTTTTCAAGATGCATTGATTAGAAAAATACCCTAGGAACTCTGGAGGTATGGACTGTACTAGCAGATAGCATGGGTATATTTGTCAGGAAACTGTGTTTTTATTGATCCTGCCTAAGTTCCTTCATTGGATGGTGAGAGCTGCACTGTAACCAGATGATTAAATTATGCCATATTTTACTTGGCTGTGCTGGGATTATGTAGCTGAGAAGGCATGAATATGGCACAAGGCATACCTGGGCTGAACAGGAAGGATGACAGAAGTGAGAGTACCATGTAGAAATCAATAATTAAAGGAGAAAAATGTATTTTTTTCTTGAGACAGCACCTGTATGCTCATAGTGTGAATGTACAGACTGTCACATCTTAAAGGGCTCCTTATATCCAGTAAATTTTTAATCTCAGTGTTGTATTTCTGTTTTCACCTTGTAGAAAGGAGATTGCTACTAAGTTACATTGGGTTGAACGGGTACTTGTACAGTGTAGTACTTGTGTGTATGTAATTTTAACCAAGAAAGCTCCTTGACTGAGCTGTAATTTCCATGCTCACTCGTGTTTTTCAGGCAGATATTGTCTTCTAGTGCATGTAAATTTCATGTTAAGTTGGTGATCAGAAAAATACAGGGAATGTTTTAGTAGCTCAGGGGAACATAACTTATGTACTTTTTTTTTCTTGTCTACAAGTTTCTGGCCACTAATATAAGAGCCCACAGACAGAAATTCATCAGCCTCCCCCACTCCCAGGAGACTACTTATTAGATTTATGCAACACAAGATATTAAAAACACTTTTGTCTGTCACAGAGCCACGGGCAAGGGAGGGGGAATTTGCCAGTTGCTAATGGATACCTGGCGTTTTTGTGTATGACCATGAAGAACAGCTTGTGCACTTTCACCCCCGATGTTCCCTGAATAACTTGGGTCTCATTTAGGTCAATAAGCCTTTATCAAAACGTCAGGAGTGAAAAATGTGTCTTGGTGTAAGCCGACTGGTCGTTCCCTCCAGTCAGCGGAGTCTATAGGACAATCAGTGTTCTCTGAGCTTGTCTGCGTGTCACGCAAAGAGCTGGGTGACAGTAACCATTGAGTGCGTGTCTGTCGCATTGTCTTTGGGACAGCCCCCATTTGCATACTTGCCGGTGTGCCTGTTAGCCAATGAACCATGGAGGGCTTTAGGGAGCATACGCGCGCAGCTCCCATGCAAATTCCCTGCGTGGGGAGCGCTCGCTCCTTTGCAGCACAATCCGGGCTTTCTCTTCCTGCCTTCCTCCTGTAAAACTGAAACTCTGATCCTGACAGTCCACAGTGCTGTCTGTGGTTCCATTGTGCTAAAATGTTAACGTTTTCTCTGGCTTTTTCTTTGCTTACCAAGGTAACTTTTTTCCCTTCTTTTGCTTTTAGCAATCGCTTTTGGGGATATCTGAATGGTATTATCTGTGCTATCACACATGATGTGAAGCCTTATATATCTCCTTCTATACCCTTATATATCCCTTCCTGTCTCTTCCTCAGATGAGCTATTTTGAATGAAGGACAGCTTTTGCTTCCTGTGTGGTTGGAATTGTCTTTTGTAAAGGGAATTTCCTCCATGGTAGTGATGAAGGGAAATGTACTAGGAGGAGCACTTGGATATTAGGGTTTATTGACCAGGTCTGTGAAAGGAATACAGTCACCTGATCAGAGAAGATGGTCCTCAGGTGCTCGAATTTCTGTGACAATTCCATGGGACCTCATGTCAAGCAGAGCTCATTATTCTCCCATTCAGTTTTGGTTCATAAGTGACATTAGACTGGACAAAGGGAAAGTTTCATTGGGTTTGAAGGTTGTCATAAGACACAGGGTTTCCTTAAAGCATCTGGTGCAGCTGCTGCTTCTTTCCATTTCTGATGTTCATTATGACTTAAACTTATTGGAAAGTATTTACAATAGTTCAATTTTAAAGTAAAAGACATGGTGGAGGGTTCTGCTGGATCCTTTCAGAAGGAAGGAAGCTCTTCAAAGAAGGAAGCTGTAGAAGAGGTTCTTGGCTGGATTGAAGGGTCTGTTTGTTATAACCAATGCTCTTGATAGTTCTATTTTATCTTAAAAATCTACCTTGAATACAAGTGACTATAAAGAATTGTGATAGCTGTTCTACTGCATCTGTCATCTTGCATAGCTTATGAGACCTTGAAATTAAGGGAAAGAGCCCTGGCTCATGTTCTACCATCTTGGCTAGAAATGTCACAAAGTTGAACTTCAACACTTTCTTTCCCTGAGATGAACAGGGTTTTTATGCCATCAAGATGTTTTAGAGCCACAAAAATATTATAGCAAAATCAACTGATGCCTAACCTTTTCCCCATTATTTTTACTGTACACAGCCATATTATTTTGCTCAGTATTCAGGGCAATGTCCCATGCATTTTTGAAGGTGATAATGACTCTCATTCATCTTTACTAAACTAGGGCTGTGTCCTGGCCATTTCAGTCAATTAAGAAAATAATCATAGGTGCCACCTTGAGTCCCATTTGCCAATTTGTTATGCAAAACAGTAGTGAACGCTGCAGACATGTGAGAGGGCTGGATACAATGTTCAACAGCACATTGTGTTCTCTGCAGTTGCTCTTTATGTGAAATCACACTTTGAAATAAGGGGCTCATTCTCTTAATCTGCACTAACCTGTGTAACTGTGACATGTTGAGACTGGTTTCTCAGCAGCACTCTTACTTTATGCCATGTGTTGTGTGTTTTCAATGACAAGCCACTCTTACCATTTCAATAAATGGATTTTTTTGTTGGCTCTGATGGATAATGTGACCATTTATTAGGTGAGTTGGCCAATAAGGGAGGATTGCAGCTCCCTGATACACAAGGAAACTATGCTGGGTATGCCATGCTTCTCTCGTCTGTGGAAAGCCCAAGGTTTATCTGCACATTGATGATGTTCCAAATAGGACCTAACTGTACCTCTGTCCAATCAGCAAGAATATCAGGTGTCTTTGGCATCTGTCACCTTGGAGGCATTTCCAAAGTCATACCTTAGCATAGGTGAGTAGTTTGTCAGTAGCTTGGTACCAGCAGTGCTCCAGGACTAGATCTCTGTTTCTGCTGAAGTCCCTAAATGCTGACAAGAGGATGGGGAAGGTGTGTGTTAGAGAGCCTACTTTGTCTTCAGTGTACCTGGAGACTGACATATTGGTGATGGATGCTAGAAGCCTTTTTTCAATCCATTCGAGCTTAAAGGGAGATACTGAAAAAGTCCAAATAAGGGGGAAGTTAAGCTGGTCTGGTAGATGGTACATGAAGCACACCTCAAAAGGAAATAAACTAGCAAAAATGCTCATCTTCTAAATACAGACGCTGCTTGTTTGCTTTGGCTCAGTCAGGAAACCTTTTGTTTGAATTAGACCAAGTGCAGAATAGTTTTCAGTTTTAGTACGTGTAGACAAGCCAAACTGCATGCAATCAAAGTATTTCAATTTGCTCCTCATATTTTCTTTCTCTACTCTTACAGGTTTTTCTATTTTATTTCAGATCATTTTTGGTGTAGTTGATAAATTTGTCACCTTCCTAATTTTACATTTTATTTATTGCTTTCTATTACATTCTGAAAAGAGATGAAATACATATATGGAGTAGGAAATTAACCTAGTTCCCTGTGTGTTTCTTTTAGGAAATTGTATTAGTGGTATTCTTTGGAACAGAGTATGTGGTTCGGCTGTGGTCAGCAGGATGCCGCAGTAAATACGTTGGAGTGTGGGGAAGGCTTCGTTTTGCTAGGAAGCCCATTTCAATCATTGGTGAGTATGCAGAGCTTGCAAAGTCAATGTAGGCAATTAGTAAAACGTGCCCTAAAGGCTCTTAGAAGTTGAACTTATGTAGCAGTTGAAGCCAAGTTAGAGTGGGAGCTCTTGTCATTAGTCTGAATGTAGATCTGAATTTCCTTTCAGGAACTCATGGCAATGTCATTTGAGAACAAATGTAGCTTGGTTTGTTTTTCCAGAAGAGCAGAGTGTTTTCTTTTCAGAAATGATCTTAAGCTTTGCCAGGAATAAGTCTTGGCTGTAGTCCTGTCTCCTGTGACCTGAGGATTCCAGATGCTGTACAAGAGCTACAAATATATTTTTTCAAAGATACTGAACAGCCTTTTTTCCTCCCCTTAGCAGCCATTTGACTAGTTTATTATGAGTTTATTTTGCACTCTAATCGAGCTGTGTGTCACATGCTAGAGTGCAATACATGCACTGCAGTTGCTTTGTGTATCAGTTGAATTAAAATATGGTTTTCAGTGATGCATTTGGAGCTGGACACCTCAATTCCATTGGGATTCAATTGGCTTCCTGAAATGACTTAAGGATTCCTGGAAATTACATCCAAATATTCCATATATGTCACTAATCATTGTTTTTTTAGAATGCTTGTCATTAATTTTAACAGTTTCACCAAAAGAAACATAATTCAAAATCAATCTGTATTTTCTTTGCCAGCATTGAAAAAACAGTGTAAAGACCCTTTCCCTGTACTTAAGCACCTGAAATATATATGGACTAAGTAAATCAGGCATTGGAAGAGGAGTATTGTTGTGGAAGAATAGTAATTCTTCTGCGACATTTTCCCTTTTCAGAAACGTTATATGTTGTTGAGTACAGTACATAGGTTTCCATAAACTATCTACAGTTTTTTCCAATGTAAATTACAAAATTTTGTACTTGGGAATTTTGTCAATTATAAAATTGATTTAGCTCCTCTGTGCATTCATCCATATATATATGTGTGTGTGTATATGTATATGCATGTATATATCTATATCTTTGATTGTATATATATTTATATATGTAAATAGTAACTGCATCTCAGATGTGACTGCAGCTTTGCATCTTTGCCCTCTGGCCTCAATCCATTTCTCTCAAGTGCTAGAACACTAAGCATTCTGAAACATCATCCAAATTAGATCAGTTTGGAAAGCAAAATGTAGTTCCGCTGTCCCAGATATAGATCAAGAACTATTTAATTCTCCAAAATACAGAGTTCCTTTCCAAAATTTACTAGGCCTGAGGCATATAGATATAGAGTACAGTGCTGACTGAGTTAAACTAAATTAGACTCATATCCTAATTTCTATTTTCACTCCCTTTTAGACCTGGACAGATGAAATGATAGTAAGGCCGTTTTCTTATACATGAAATAAACTTCAAACTCTGTCAATTAAAATCCTGTCTAAGCACAGAAGAGAAAATAAGATTTGGAGAAGAGAGAATAGATGAAAACTACTGAAATTCCTCCTGGGTTAAAGCTAATAAGCATTCCAGGCTGCTTGACAGTAACTCCTCATTCATTTAAACTGTGACCAGCTTGGATCCATCTTGGACCCAGTACAACCTTTCCATGATATCACATGATGGATTTTTTTTTTATATGCCACAATTGAGATCTCTTGATATATAAACAAAAATATTAAGTAGGAGTGACTGTTCAGCTTGTTGAAGTAATATGGTCTTTGGTTCTAGTAGCCTTGCAGAAGTGTTTCAAGATGCTGCTAATTAATTTTCTTCAATTCACTTTTGTTTTCCAGATTTAATTGTAGTTGTTGCTTCCATGATAGTTCTTTGTGTGGGCTCTAAAGGTCAAGTCTTTGCAACCTCTGCTATCAGGTAATTATATGCAATAAAAGAAAGTGGTGCTAGGTGAGCAAGGTGGCGTTTCTTCTTTTGTTTTAACTTACCTCCTGTTTCAATTCTTACAGGAGAAAATGAGTCACTGCCCACTATCATGTATTAGAGCAATGACTGATCATGTATTGGTGATCCCATGAAGTATTGGGGAGATAAAATTTTGTTGTAACACTTTTATGGTTAGTGGGGATAGAGAAGCTCATTCTCCTTCCCCCTTTCCCCAGCTAGGTGGGTTCTACCCAAATCCTGGTTTAGTTTTTTAGCTCAGTTTTATAGCAATTCGTTGATGCTTTATATCTCTGACATCTTCAAGATGCTTCTTCATAAAATGTCTGTGGTTGTGACTTCCTGATGGACTGAATCCACCTTGTGCTCAGGAAGGTCACACCACTTGGTTTTCTTGGATGAATGGGTGGCAGTGTGCCTTGCTATTCACACTAGCTGCAGCTATGCTCTGGGGTTGCAGTGACTCCCATAAAAAGAATATTTTAAAATATTACTGGACTGTCTGGTTCAAATGTGAGTTGATGAATTATTTCCAGAGTGTTTTCAGTTTGTGCCTAAAATTCCTGAATCCTTGAGTTATCCTTACTAGCCATGTGTACAAAGGTCAGTTCTTCCCTTGGGCGATCTCCCCAGATTGTCTTCATAACAAGAAGAAAGATCGGTGAGTGGGGTGAAAAGACACAGGCTACTAAGTCTAACATAAAATATTTTGTGTCTCTTAAAACTGTGCTTTGGAAGCCAGAGTTCCTTTTTCCACTTTTGTTTCTTCCCTTGTGTGTTTGGCCTCTTAATTAAGTTGAAAATCCTGTTCCAGGGGCATCCGTTTCCTGCAGATCTTACGGATGCTGCACGTGGACCGTCAGGGCGGTACCTGGAGGCTGCTGGGGTCAGTGGTGTTCATACACAGACAGGTGAGTTTGGGAAGTCTCAGGAATGGCACAGCTAATCCCAAAGCTTTTATATTCAGAACAGCTGCTGCTATCACTTACATTTAGTGTGGAGGCAGGTAGTCATTCATTTTAAGCAAGTGTGGTTGTTCTGCCTTATGTTCCCTACCACTTCGGCAAATTTTGACTTGTAGTTGGACTCAACAACAGAAAATAAGACTTCTGAAAACTAGTCCTAATATTTCCTAAAATATGTATCTAAATTCCAGAGTTGTTTTGAATCTGGCACTGTTTGAAAAAGTTACCCAGCTACTTTTTGGTGGCCGGAAGGTTAACAAGTCCTGTGTGATGAGGTTGTTGTGACTCTTTGTTGTCTGTGGGTCTCAGTGGATTTTTTGTTAATTTGCATAGCCAACACTCAGTGTCAATATTTTTTAATTGCTGAAATTGCATTTTTTCTCCCAGTTATGCTATATAACCAATCAGTGTTAGGAAATTTAGGTGTCTCAATGAGATCATAATGCCATTGTTTCGATTCTCTTTGCAGGAACTGATAACTACACTCTACATTGGATTTCTGGGCCTAATTTTTTCCTCCTATTTTGTGTACCTGGCTGAGAAAGATGCTGTCAATGATTCTGGAGAAACGGAGTTTGGCAGCTATGCAGATGCCCTGTGGTGGGGAGTAGTAAGTATAGCAATTTCACATGTTAACACTGTCCACTGAGGAGTAAAATTCAAGCAAGCATGGAGTAAGGAAAGCACTTTGAAACAGCTTCTTACTGCTTCAATACACTTTCATGGAATTTGTAATTCCGTGACATTACAAAAATACTGCAGAAGATCAGTAATATTATGTGGTGTTTACAGTCTCATGTGATCTAAAGCGATCACATTACATTAAAAAAATGTAAAAACTCATGTTCTTTTTCTTTATCCTGTCTTCCCTACTGGTACAGTAATTATTTCTTGCTGCCTTTGTCATGGTAGTGTTCAGCTGTCTAAGATGGTAAGAGTCTTGCTAACTCAGGGCTAGTTTTTTTTGAGAGGGCTGTGGTGTTTAGGTTTTCTTTGTTCATCTTTTTGTTGGGTTGGGCTTTTTTCCTTAAAACAGTTATCTGTGTTTTGCAGTTTGACCTGTGACTGTAATTCCCAGTTTATTCAGAATGGGCTAATTCTGGCACAAGAAGCATCTAAGATAGATAGGAAATCCAGGGATAGGATTCTTCCAAGGTGCTTTTATTGCTTTGGGAGCCCTTAGTGTCTTTACACAGCATTTGTCTGTGCTATATTGTAACCATCTTTTTTAGAGATTTCTCAGCTTTTTCTAAGGTGCTGCCGCAATTTAGGTGTAGATGTATCTTTAGTTCTGGTAGTGAAGTTCTCCTTTATTGTTATTGCTAGTGACAGTGTTTCTTTGTTTATTATATGCACTTACTGGTGTTGCAGCTCTATTCTGGGATTATATTTTCATAAATATTTTAATTTTGTTGCTTCTGCTAGTAATTATTCCCTCTTTCGTTCTCACAGGATATATAAATACTAGGTTGGCAATTTTGTTCTGGGATTTCCCATCTGTAATTGTTCTCATTTCCTATTGCAGTTCAAAGAAAGGTACTTTTTGGAAGCTGTTTTTCCTTGTCATTAGCATTCAAGCAATGGCATTTCTTAATCTGCTTTAATTCTATTAGCTTAATCAAACAAACTGTCATCAGTGAGTGCTACAGATCATTGAAATGCATAGACATCACTGATAACATACTTGCACTTTCAAAATGTGCTGATCTTCTAGAGCTTTTTCTTTGCTGCTTAAAATCAAAAGGCATTGTTTCTTCTTTTTTTTTGTTTAAATATTACTAACTAATAAGTCTTCTGTATAGGAGTGAAACGGCTAACACCTCAATTTCAATAATAAAAAACTTATATTTATTTAAGAATATATATTAAGAAATATTTTTAATAAACCTCTGCATGTGTGTGCTTATATAGTCTTCTCTTTTCAAACCATCACTTGCTGTTTCAGGAAGGAAAGAGCCATTGATGAGCAAATCCACTGCAGGTCTGCTGGTGCTGAGATGCACATGTAGCCCTTTTTGAATACAACAGGTTTTGTTCTGTTGTGTTGTTTTGCTGCTATGATCTGCTGTAGAATTCTTTCTTCTTGCTGTCTGCCATGGTTAAATACAGGCTTTCTTAGGACCAGAAGACGTACTGTGTAGCAGAAGAAAGTGGCTTTCTGTCAAGAAGCTTTTTTCAGTGCTTTCATGTCATTATGGCATTTCTATTTTCCACTACAGTGGTCAGATGACTCAGTAATTAACAGTGGCAGATGTAGCTGCATTTAAAAACACATGCTGTCATTGGTGTTGCCATTAAAAACTGAGTATGTGACAGACCAGATTGGCTTACTGAAAATACAGTAAAACCTCCCATAGAAGGAACACGATCTGTCAGGATATTGAAATATTCTCCTTTCAGGGAATTATTGTTCAGCTAATTGGTGTGCCAGTTATTTTTTCTTCCTAATTACAATAAACTTATTTAATCAATACCTTTAATTATGATCATATTTTTTCTCTGTTGTAGCTTCTAATGTGTTGCAGCATGCCACATGAAGTGTGAGACTGCATTCAATGAACACATAATGTAATTTCCTTAATATTAAAAATACAATTAGGTGTCCTCGTTCTGCTCTAACACACTTCCACTAACTGCTAAGAAGATAGAACAGAACAAAATTGAGATGGATTCAGGTCCATCCATTTCTGATTTCTTGATAGTGTAATATTCTCATTCTTTCTGCTAGGGAAAAAGCCCATAAAGTTAGGACAGGGAAGTTAGCCTGCAGAAATTGTGCATGTCCCATCCCTGGCAGTGTTCAAGCCAGGCTCTGAGCAACCTGGTCTAGTGGGAAGGGTCCCTGCCCATCTCAGGGGACTGGAACTAGGTGTTCTTTAAGGTTTCTTCCAACCCAAACCATTCCAAGATTCTATGACTAGCTGGGAAGTCACAAGGATTCTTCCTAATAGAGGTCTCAAACTCATACAAAAACCTTCTTAAGTGCTAGATCTTGAAAGTTTCAGTTACATTTAGCCAGAATTTTCTGAATTGCTTAAACACCACAAATTCTGGTCAATGAAAATCTGTTTTCAGCTAACTCTGCAGAAGAGGATAATTCACAGTTCCTGTCTAAGACACCATCATAAATAAGTGATCTCTCTTTTCTGAAAGGGCACTTACCTGACATAGTAGAGAATGCTTCAGAAAGTCCTTGACAGTGTTTTCACATCCCTTTTCTTACTCTCCAGCACTGTACTTTTTTGTTATCTCAGTCTGTGTGTGCACTGCTAAGCAAGTTCTTTGGGCAGCAGTAACAGAATATGCAATATAGCTGAAGTAAACCATATAAAAGGTCTGTGTTACCACAACTAAACTTAAACTTAAGTGTGTTACCAACACTTAGGCTGCATCTGGAGTTGGGTACTTTCATATTGCTGTGCTTTGCTGACTATAGGCACACCCCTAGGGTGTGTAACTTGTAATTAAATGTTCTTCATTGTCACTGTTGTTATTTATAAGTCTATATTGCTTTTCCATTTTCATATATAAATTGTCCTCCTGGGATTTATTTGAATTTCCTTGAGAACTCTGGACTGTAGCTATTTGCTATGTCAGTTATGGAAGAAACCTTTATGCCATTACCTTATGGCATAAAGAGTTGTCTGTATTATTGCTGCTTTTGAATGCAGTGCAAGCTGTATAAATTCTGCCACTGGCAGGATATCTGAACATCTTTCAAAAACAGGTTTAGTTTTAGCAAGCAAAATAAATGTAACGTGGTGCATCTTTCAGTTCTCCAGTGCCAGTATTCAAAATTAGTCTGCATATATTGTCTGTCATGTCCAGACTGACAGTTTTAAAGATCTTACATAGATTCAAGACCAATAGAACCAGGAAAACCTTAAAAATAAAATTTAAAAACCAGAAACTTAAGAAAATAGGATAAATGTTCTCATTGAATCTGTCCTGATGGTCAAAGATGACCATCTTTAGAAAGCATTACCTGCTCACTGTCTCTGGGGGTTTTTTGGGTCTTAGTGTTTGCTTGTGAGTTTTTGTGGTGGTGTTTTTTTTTTCTCCCCCTCCCTCTCTCCTTCAGCATTCATTTCAATCCTATCTCAGAGCAACTGAGAGGAGCTCTGCTTTTGATATCCACTGAATAAACACACAATTTCCAACCTTCACTTTGGAACAAACATGCCTCAGAAAAACTGTGCTAACAGTCTCTTTGATCATGAACACTATTTCCAAAAGCAATTATTGAATATACCCATGCATGGATATTTCTGTGCCTTTTGCTTTGAATTGAAGCAAGCAGTTTTCCAAATAACAGCTTTATTTGAGGCTTTCTTGTTCCTTTAATTATTACAGCTTAGAAGATAGGCATTTTTGCTAAGGACCAAATTCAACAAAACATTTACAAGTTTGTTTACTCCTAAGGCTGCACAAAACAATGTCCTGTTTAGTGAAGCCCATCAGTATGTGCTAAGTGTAAATTGAAAATCAAAGTTGGGGGAAAACTTTGGTGAAACGTTAAAGGAAATTCCACTCAAAACTGCACATGCATAAAACTTCTGCTAAATTAAAAGTAATCTGACTTAATTTATAAAATAGTTGGACATCAATTTAAAAAATAGCTTCATGAAAAGTGATCTCACAGATCTTGTGTTATTCAGAACCCTTTTCTCCATTCTTCTCAATTAAACAGGCTGTAGAGAGCTGTACACTGACTTCAATGTTTGACAGAAGGGAACATGTCATTTTTAGTTTCTATGTGGTTTAAAAGTGTAACAACCATACACCTGTGACATCCTTTCTTTAAAAAAAAAAATCTGATTTTGGGGATTATATGTTTGGATTTTTTGTGGGTGAGTTGTTTAGTTTAGGAATTATTGGAGCAGGGAGATGAAGATGATGAAAGATGAAGATATTTTTAAGTGCTTTTTGCAAGGCATCCCTTCCTTTTGCAGCTGCCTTCTCATCTCTGAGCTTTAACTCCATGAGTGCTTCTAACTACATTTTGTTCCCATACAATGAACTCTAATGGGGTACATGTGAAGAAACCTTTTAAAACTGTTACTTGCAAAGTACAGATGTAGATGTTGTTACATCTAGAGATTCTTGCATTTTAGAGCTGTTTATTATCCAAATTTTCCCAGGTAAACAGCAAGGATTTCACAGTCAGAACATCCTTACTTAACTGATTGATTTCCTGTGCTCACTTTAGTTTGGTATAGCCTAAAAGAAAATCCTTTCCCTGCTCAGTGCTGATGAAAACTACTATTTCTTCTTTCTGGGTGGGTTTTTGCTTCATATTCCCCCCTTCAGACTTTTGATTCATATGTAATAGGAACAACATTGGTCTTAATGCCTACATCTGTGGTGATGTTCATCAGATCAAAGTTCTAAAATAGTCAGTGGATGAGTATGATTTTGTTCCTAATTAAAGCAATTGTTTTACAGGCTTTTCAATGAAATTCAATGTGTGAGCTCTTGTATCAATTTAATTTCATTATGCCAACATGTTTACTATGCTAGAGTAGAAGTTGAGTCAGTATTTCCATTATAATATCCTCTTTTACAACTGTAAAATTAGTATTGTGCTCTTTAGGGAGTTTTAATCCAGCTGTAAAAAATGACTTAGGGCAGAAACTTGGCATGTAAGATTTCAACTGCATATATTTTGGGGAAAAAAGAAAATGCAATTTCAGAATACAATGCATTTGTAGATGGTTTAGAGTTATGAGGACAGAGGAAAAAGTTAACTTCAGACTTTGATTTGCAACCCAATTTCCAAATTTTTTTTTTTTAAACCCTCCTAGGCAACTATCACAGGAACTACTTTTTTTGTGTTACTGATGATTCATATGAACCAATTCAGAAGGAAGGGGGCAGGGATGTGGTGGGAAAGGGGACAAATACTTAGATGTATATGAATTCTTCTTCAGTTATACTTCAGTCAGCTCACAAGCACCTATTTCTTTTTACATTTCTAGTAAATATGTGTATTTCAGCATGATTTTAGTACTTTAACACAAAATAGTTATAACATTTTTCACTTAAAAGGATTTGTAATTTTTTTCAAAAACAAAAGCATAAACTGTTATTTTCTCTCATAATCTTCTCTGTAATAAGGCATTGGAGGCCATAACTTTTCCCACAATTGTATTTCCTTTTTTTATTCCATATTTTTGTAAGTGAAATTGTAATCAGGCTTTAGGAATTTTTTTTTTGTCAAACCACCCTCCTATATAGGTAGGGAGATAACATCACACTTTCTTCCCTCATCAGGTCCTGAATTAAGGTAGAATTTTAATAGCAATTTCAGGAATACAGGCAAAGGTGCTTGGGTAGTTACCTAACCCTTACAATGCTTCTGTGGGGTATTGTCACCCACATGTTCTATGAAAAATCCTTTCCTTAGAATTTTTTCCTCCTGAGAAGCTGAGAGGCCGGAAGAACAAAATGCAAACAATTCTTATCTGCTGCTGTGGAATGCACCAGGTGGATCTGTGATTGGTCTCATCTGGTTGTTTCTAATTAATGGCCAATCACAATCCATCTGTCCAGACTGTCTTGGTCAGAGAAAAGCCTTTGTTCCTCATTCCTTTTCTATTCTTAGAAGCCTTCTGATGAAATCCTTTCTTCTATTCTTTTAGTATAGTTTTTAATATAATATATATAATAAAATAATAAATCAAGCCTTCTGAACATGGAGTCAACTTTCTCGTCTCTTCCCTCATCCTAAGACCCCTGTGAACACCATCACAGGCTATGAAACAGTTTTGGAAAAAGGTCAAGTTTTAAAAATTTGTATTAAAAATTAAAAAGTAATACATGAATGTTTGGAGTATCAGCAATGGGCAAGGAACGTGCAATGAACACCATGACCTCAAGCTGCCCCTTTTGTCCTGTGTTTGACTTGCACACAGTGACTTTGCTTAGAGGGTGGGCAAGTTCAGGACAAGGTGAGGATGGCCTGTGTGTGCGACTGTGGGACCAACATCTGTGTTCTGGGCAGTGGAAGCCCACAGGGTCAGAAGAAAGTCTGACCAGCCAACAACTGAGCAGTTCCTCAGCTGCTTGAGGGCTCCATGTGGTTTCCCATGCTCTGATTTGGTTAGCTTTCCTCGAAGTCACCGATAAAAATATCTCAAATTTACAAATTCAGAAATAGCTGGTGACATAGGTGAATTTAAATTGCTCTCAGATGCCGAATGCATCCTCCTGCTTCAAACAAATATGTTCTTTGCTTGAGCTCATGCAAATAATGACTTATTAAGCCTTGTTACGCTGCATCACTGTGGTGGTAATCTTTACTTCAGTGTTCTGAAAGGCAAACTCAGCAGATGTTTCCTGCATGCGTGCTTTAAATCATCTGTTCCTGCTCTCAGTGTTTTATATGAATTGGTGATTCACTGGGCTGTTTTCAGGGTCTTTACTACATGGAAAATGTTCAGCCTCTCTTGCTATTTATACCAGTGTTATCTCTCGAGCGCTTCACGCCTGGCGCAGTCCCAGTGCCTGGTTCCAGTGTGTGTGTGCTCCTTCCATGCAGCATTCACAGCAAACTTCTCCTGCCCAGCAGCCAAATCACCAGCTCAGAACTGCTGGCAGCCTTTCCCTAAGGAAAGTGTGTGACGTGGGCAGGCAACCCCTATCCCAGTAACTTCATGTGCTCTCCTGTGTCCTCAGCCATGAAGACTTAAATTGATGGTTTCACTTTGCAAGATTTTAAACATGTATTTTGTTGTAGTTCAGTCTCCTGTATGTTTTTCCATTCAGTATTAGGTGGGGAAGCAAACCTGGAAGGAAGGGTTAACCTTCATTAGTGTCACAGGCTGACAGTGGGAGTGTTAGGAGTGCAGCTAATGCTTCTTTGAAATAAATAAGAAAGGAAGAGAGAGCAACAAGCCCAAAATGCCTTGTTAATACTTGCTATAATGCCCTCTTTATTTCTCTTTGCAGGTGACTGTTACAACTATTGGCTATGGAGATAAAGTGCCTCAGACCTGGATAGGAAAGACAATTGCATCTTGTTTTTCAGTGTTTGCAATCTCATTTTTTGCACTGCCTGCGGTAGGTTGTTGTGTACTTTTGCAACAATTTGATGTTGATTCATTAATTATCAGAGGGAACTTCTGTTATTGATTCTTTACCCTTTCATTTAACCTGGTTTTGTATAAGCTCTGTGTTAAGCTTCTGTCCTGTAGCTGAAATTTATGTAGCTTGTAGAGCAAAAGAGCTAAATAAATATGCAGTGGTTTTTGTATGCAGCACTAGATTTGAGAAGGATTTGTATTTGAGGAAGAGATGTTTAATTCCATGTCATTTTCCCAGCCTATCTCAGAAGTGTAAAGGCAATTATTTCAAATTACTTCTTAGTGATGACTTATTGATGTTTTTTGTGGGATTTTTTTAAGGCATTCATAGTTTACTCAGCTGATTTGGTCCAAGGTGAACTGGAGAATTCTCATGTACATTCTTCTTCTAGAAAAGCTTCCAAAAATATGTCGCTGGCAGAAAGACAGCAATCAGCAGCCGGAGACACTGATGCAGTTCTTCACAAAATTAATATCTGTCCATGGCAAAAGTCCTGTTTTCAGAAGGGACCTAGAACTGACCTTTTAAAGCTGTTATGGCACTTTGTTTGCACTGAAAACAGGTTCCTGAGAGTTTTCAAACAAGAAACAAGGCACTTCATTTCCAAGGGTAAATTCAAAATCAGCAAAACTTGGACTGCAGTTTGAAAATCCAAATATTCAGTGCCAGGTATAGCTAAGGGTGTGTTTTCCACAAATGTAGCAATACTCCTGAATTGTGCTGTTAAAATATTTGTGCCACCTGAAGCATTCTGTTTACATGTTTATTTTTTCAGTTCAGGGACACAAGCAGTCATGTTAGCAGATGTTTGTGTAGTTCTAATGAAGAAGTGGTGGGGATGGTACAGAATAGATAAGAATACTTTTATGCCAGTACCATCACAAAAGTTCTTCACAGCATGAAAACTCCAGTGACATTTAAAATTTGTTGCCTACTTTAAAGATACATAATCTTTTACAAAGGAGGGTATTTAAGTTTTTTAAATTCTCCAGCATCAGTTTACCTTTAAAACCTATACTTCCCTCCTTCCTCATTCTAATCTCTTCCACTTTTATTTTAGAAGAGAAATCAGATAAATGAAATGATCGGTATGGAAAATGCCAAAACCTACTTTTTTTTGACTGAAGAGTGTTGGTGGTGGGGTGTTTTGTTTTGGTTGGTTGGTTTTTTAAAATCAGTGTAAAATGCCACAAAAATGTTTTATAAATGCATGTGTAGCAGCCGTGCCTTCACAGCCATGTTTTATGATTACCTGTCAGATTTCCCTAATCTTTGTTGAAGTAGAACACCACCAATCACCCCTTTATTAGTGGGATTTTCCTTACTGAGGGAAGTTATTCCTGTTGGTTGGCCCAAGGGGGAATTTGGGGTTTGAAGCTCTGTTGCAGGCTTTCTTGTTGGTGTTTTAAGTAAGAGGATCTGGCTGAGATCACAGTCAAAAGTGATTGTAGTGGCTAAATGCAACTGGTATGGGTTCTGGATCTGGCAATGATCCCTCATTTCCCAAATATGTGGTGTTTGGGCATCATCATCTCTTTGATCTTTACTAAATCAACATAATAGAAAGGGCGTTTCATGTTCTTTTCAAAATATTTAATGATTAATAGAGTTCTTAGAGGTTGAGCCAAGATCCCTGCCTGCTGTGATGCCTTCTACTATGTGTAGAAAAAGAATTGTGCTTTCCTTGAGTAGGTGTAATCCTGTAAGACAATTTATAGAAGATTTCATTTTCACCTGTTACTAAAACTTCTGTTAAACATGCCTATACCTGTGCAGATGGCCACATAAATAGCTTGGCTCTTTACTTAAATTTGGGCTTCATATCTGTAAAACATTTGGAGTCTAGTTTGGGTTTCACAGAGTCCACTGCCATTAGTCCGTGTCCCTTGTCCTGAGAGTGAATTAGATGGCTTTGTGCTCAACTCAGTTGGACAATGTCTTTTTGCCTTCTTTGCCCTCTTTCCTCACTCCCACCAGGGATTAATATATGGACATAGAAATTACCATACCGCAGTTAAAAGTTCTAGTGACTTACATCATGCCCTGCCAGAGCTTTATTTCTTATAAAAATGTAGTTAAGCTCATCAGGTTGATTTTTTTTTTTCCACTATTCTGTCATTCCCCTACACAAGATTTTGTGAGACTTTTAGAGGGTATGAAATGTCATTTCTGTTTCCTTTTTTGGGTCTGAGTCCAGCAGGCTTTGCATCAGGGCATGATAGCATTCACAGTTGGCTTCAGCAAGTAATAACTGAGACTAAAAATTTCACTGTATTAAGTCATTTCCTCAAAATAATTAGTTGGGTTTTATGATGCTGAATAGAAGTTTATTAACACAACATAATTTGGCAATTTTATGTGGGGCTCTTTCCCTTCACTCTTACCAAAAAATAAGGAAAAAAAAAAAAAAGTGTGTTGTTTTTTTTTTTTCTTTCCACAGGGAATTCTTGGTTCAGGCTTTGCCCTAAAGGTACAACAGAAACAAAGACAGAAGCATTTCAACCGTCAGATTCCAGCTGCTGCCTCACTCATACAGGTACTGAGTTCTTGCATATTGCATACTGTCATTTCTTTCCATTTATAGTAGATTTTTTGTTGTAGTTTTTTTTCCTCCCCCCCACAAGCTGTTTGCAATTTTTCCCTCCCTGATTCCATGAGAAAACTGTACAGAAGTTACAGATGCAAGTTTTGGAAACCCAGTCTTGAATGTAAACTAATAAGCATAAAAGTGCACTCCCAAATCATTGTAAACTGTTTAATTCAGCTGGTTAAAATCAAAACTGAAAGTTATCCTATGATTATTAAACAATTTACCTGGAAAAGTGTTGTGAAATGTTATGCTTATAGTGATGAAAAAACAAAGGAATTTTTATGTAGAATTGTGCTTTTAAAAGATACGTTGCTGCTTGTGAAGACAAACGTCAAATATGCTTCAGTTGGTACAACTAAATTCTTAAAAATTGCAAATTTAGGAGAAATATGTCAGAATCTTAAGCAGGAAAATGCTGTTTGGACTTTTCAGCTCTAGAATTGGTGGCTGGAAACCGCTGGGATTCTTTAAAATCGGTATTTTCATGTAGAATAACTGACAGGCAGGAAAATACTGATTCCCTGTTATAAATGCAATTGCAGTTCAGTATCATTATGGTAGAAGAGATTTTATCCTTCATTGGAGCTGGCACCCTGGAGAAGTATTAACATGGTTTCATTCTAGGTTTTTCCAGCTTTTCCTCCCTCTATTCAGTACCTGCACATAGCTTTAGAAGCACAGAGATCAAAATTGAAAGGAAACTCGATATACACCATATCATTTTTTCATTCTCATATGACTTATTTCTCTAGCTTCATGAGTGAATGTGGGTTTCCAGGTTAGGATCTTTATGGAAACAGTAGCTAACTGTAAAGTTTATGCTTGAAATGAAACAGTCCCAGAGTTAACGTGAAAAAGGCCCTGGTTATAGCCAGAGATTAGCTAAAAATCTTGAGACTCATATGTGGTATGGTTTTGTAAAGAATGGATTTTTTTTAATGGTCTCACTGATTCTTTTGGGAAATGAAGACCAAATTATTGGGAAGCCTGAGACTGCATGTCCAGAATTGGCTCCATCAGAAACGTTAAGGAGGAGTAAAGGATAGACAATGAGTTCCAGAGTACCTGTTCTTAATAGTTGTAATTATGATTTACTAGTAGACTTCTTAATGCCCAATTCAGTAAGTGCTCTACAAATGACTCATAAAAGATTGTTCTTAAACCAAGATGTTTACAAAATAGGTACAGGACAAGAGAACAGCCCAGATGAGTAATTTTCTTTCCTTGTATTCCTTCTTGGTTTCTTCTAGAGGTCATTTGTTTCTTCCACTCTTCTCTTAATCATGGAGGGATTTATATGGTGATACAAGTCCTTTACTTTCCAACTGCTGTTTCTTTAGTGCTCTCATTCTGCCTTGCTTTGTTTCTTTCATCTAGGGTTTTCTGGCCTTCCCTGCTTTAGATTGTTTGTGTGTAAGTGTGTCCTTTCTTCATGTAGTGAGTGAGGGTCTGCCTTTTTAATTTGGAGAGTCATTATTAATCAATTCCGTTATTTACAAAGTTAAGAGAGAATGCAGTAGTATTTTTTTGTTGGTCTTATTTCCTAGCTCTGCTTTTCCTCTCTTTTGGCTTAGAAGATGGGACTTTAATCATTATGGTTGGCAAGAGGGAGGGCTGGCTTTGGGTTTTGGCTTTTGGCTCTTGGTTAACCACTGGTACTATTCTGTTGTGCCCACAGCTGCATTTATTCATATGAATATAGCTCTACTGACCACATCACAATTCCTTTTTTTTTTTTTTTTTTTTTTTCTGGTCATATTTTTGTGAGGCATGAAAAAACAATTTTTTATTTTTCTGAGTAGGGGTCTGTAACATAGGATGCAATAGGCAAAATGCCTGAAGTCTGGTAGGAAATTGGGGCAGAACATAAAATTTGGACCCTTCTTTGAGTCTGGTCTAGAGCTCTCTCTCACTATTTGTTTGTTGCTACTGAGAATAAAAGTTGCACTTGAAAAGACTCATCTTTCTGTGTGGTTTCCCAGTTCTAACTATGTGGTTTCTATTTACTAAATAAGAGTTCTAAACCATGCTGGGTTTGTTTCCAGAGGGCAAATTCAAGAATATCATTAAAGAATGACTGACATGCTACTTGGAAGTTACTGTGTTGTACAGTGAGCCACTGATCTGATTGATTAATTATTCTGTTGCTTAAAACATTTGTTCCAGACTGCATGGAGATGCTACGCTGCAGAAAACCCAGACTCTTCTACATGGAAAATATACATTCGAAAACCTGCCAGGAATTATCATTTGCTGTCACCCAGTCCAAAACCAAAGAAATCGGTGATGGTATCAATAAGTAGTGTTTCACATTATAGTAATCTGAAGATTTTAAATTAGATTGAGGTTTTTTACTCTCTAGAGATTATTAGTTCTGCTTGTTTTACAGATCATTACTTGGTTTCAAATTTTGATTGATTTACGTTTCAGTTTTGACAGTTTGAGTAGACAAACATTATAAATTAGAAGCCAATTTGCTGAATTTCCCTAAGCTTGATTTTTTTAATGGATTTGGAAAAGAGTAATAATGACTTAACTCAGGCACATCAGCTAGTTACTTACCATTGTTTTTTTTGAAAACTGTAAGGAAAGGTAAAAAATAAAAAAGAAAATCACTTTCATCAAATTTCCAAAATAGCAACTTTTAATTGATTAAAACAAACAAACAAAACCCAACAAAGCTTCCATTTTTCTCAACTATTGATTTTGTGATTTTCTAAGCTTTCATGGTAAAGACTTCTTGTGCCTACATACAGTAATATTGTCATATCAACAGATTCCGTAAGTTCAGAATTTTTTTGGTTTAAATACAGCAACAAAACCCCTTTGTCAGACTCTTTAGATAATGTAGTACACCATCCTCTGCATTGTAAGAGTATTGCACAGCAGTCTCAGGCTAATGAGAGGATGAGGAGAGGATGTTGTGCAAAAACCTCCTCTTGTATCTCCAAGGTTCATCTGAGTTCAGTAGCAATATATCCATTGGCTTTGTGCTGAAGGTGTGATTTATTGCATCCATAAAATGATAAAGATATTCTAGAATAGTTTGATTTATATAAGCAGCTGCATAACTAGCAGATTTTCTTTTTTAACTGCAGACAAGGGATTTGGAAATGACAATGTGCAGAAATCTAATGATTAACCAGTTTTGGCGGGATGAGGGGGCAACATAATGAGAAACACAGTGCAGGATCATGAAAATGTAATTCAGGCACTCTTTTAATTGGTTATAGCTCACTGGGGACAGTGTTGTTATTGAAGGCATCACTGAAGACACAACTCTGTGTGACTTGGTTTGAGTAATTTAATTTATGTGGTGTTTTTTTAGGTTAAAAAGAAGAAATTTAAGTTAGACAAGGACAATGGGCCTTCTTCTCCAGACAGGATGTTGGCTATACCACACATCACTTATGACCACGTGGCTGAGGACAGGAGAACTGATTTCAGTTTTGAACCATTTGAAAATTCTGGTAAGAAGCTCCATTATAAAATGTCAGTAACTGTGATGAGTTTCATGATTAGATTTGCATACGGGTCCTTTTTAGTGTCTGTAGTAAAGAAGGAAAGAACAAGCTCTTATCACTCTAAAGTGAGAATACTTTGCTTTTTTTGCCTTTGGTTGCTGGCTTGTCTGGGTGAGATTTAACCATTGCTTTAATGAGCGTGCTTCACTGCAGACAAACAAAATAATTTCTCATTTCTGCCTGCTGGAAGACCTAGTTAGGCTCTTCCAGCAGGCGGACTCTTAGGCTGGTGCATACATTCCCCAATTCTGCAATTGATTGAAATTACAGGGACTAGCTGTCAGCTTTTCCATGTGAAATTTACCCAGGATGTGTTACTATTGTGCTTGTACCTGAACCAAAAAGGATTGGTGTGCCTTGGCTGCACCAAACATAGTCTGCTACATGAAATCATCATGTGCTCATGCCATCTGCTCTGTGCAGTAGGCTGTGAATCAAGTTTTGAAAGCAGAAGTACTTAAGATAAATGTGGATCCATCTGTATTAAATGGCACTGTACAAAATGGTACAGTATGAGGAAAAAGAAGACAGGACATTGATAATCACCTTCTGATTAATAGCTTATTTATATTTGCTTTTGCTGTACTGAACTTCCAGAATAACTCTGAATTTACAATGTGGCATTTTTACAAATGTACTTTTATTGGAAGTTTTTAATGTATTGCTCAAATTTTGGCAGCAAGAGCAGGTTTAATTTTAAGGTGTGTTTTATTGATTATAGATACCTTAAGTACTTATGTTTTTTCTCCTCAAAAATTTGGCTGACATTAATAAATTTAAGTGGGCTTTAAATAAAGTCAGCAGCGTGGGCTGGCACTGGGCATATTTTAGTTCAAGCAGAAAGTCTTGCCTTCCTTGTACTTTTTTGGTGTGCTTGTGTTGCGTTGTTCTGCATCATCCATGCTTTTCCACTCTTTCTTGGCCTCTGCTAAGGAATGGTTGTAAGTTGCATCTGGTGGTAGAAATAACATAGCTGCTAAAAGGTGGAGAAGTACTGAGTGTCTCAAAATTTGAGTACAGACACCTTTCTTCAAAACAATCAAATTACAGAACAATGCTTAAGAGTTGTAAAGTCCCACCTTTTACCACTAAATTTCTGAGCTGATTAAGGACAATACAATTTGATGGCAGCCTACAACTGCTATTTCAAAAGTCAGCTCTGTAGCTTTCTGTAAAAGGATTTTCTCTCATTTCTTCTGACACTTATCTTTTTTCTTTTTTACCTGTGTTCTCCTCTATAAACTGTTACAAGTATACAGGACAAACAGGAATGTTAAAATTACTTGGTAAGTTGAGGAAAGTAATTATATTTATGGCATGCCAGCTTATGACAGTGTAATGTTTGCAGTGCTTTTCATGTGTGTCTAGTGCCATATAATTTCTAAGAAATCTTTTGCAGCCAAGGAGATCTAGACAGACAGAAAATGTGCATTCTCACACTTGTAATCACAACTGCACCCAGTCTCATTACAAAGAGAAAAGTGAGCACTCATTTGTATAAGTAGATGACATCTAGTGGTTTTTTTATACTTGATAAAAATTGCTCATGTGTATATAACCAATAGAAGAATATAATTTTCTAATAAATAGAATATAATTCATCCAGTAGTTATCTGAGCATATGATGTGAATTAATTAATTTCTAAATAACTGAATTAGGATGGGAAAAAACTTTCAGATTTGACCCCCCAGTGTTGTGCATTCTGAAGTACATGCATCTGTTCCTGTAAAAATGTAGATATTTGTGAACAGATGGGGACCCATAAATTAAATAATTTATTTTACTGTTTGTCTGGATTCTGTGATCACTTAAGCAGCCATGTAGTCTTATGATGTTTCTAATGTGCTTGCTTAGGCACTTTCTTAGCAATTGAGTGCTCCCCAAAGACAGTAGCATTAGGGCTAGGTCTGGGCAAAAGACCTCTGTGATTTAGTGGGAGTGCTATGAGCCACCTGTAAGTTTTCTGCTCTGAATCCACTGCAGACAGCAGAGGTTTCCATCAAGTGCAAGGATGCTCAGCCTTGAATTAAATTGACTGAAATGGCAAAGTTCAGTTTCACCCCTGAACCCACATGGGACACAGGTGCAATTAAGGTGTTAAAACAGCAAAACCGAACTGAATCTCCTGGACTCTCCCAATCAATCCTTGATGTTCCCAGTTTCCACCATTCCACGAGGTGCATCTCTGGTGGGGACAGACATGGTGGAACAAGATCAGGAGGGCAGCAAGAGCCACCAAACAAACTGCCTGTTTTATGTGAACAAGAAATTCCTTCCTCTTGGGGAAATATCAGAGTAGCTTTCCCAGCCATCACAGGTTCAGTTTCTGTGTCCCAGCCAGGCAGCCAGAGCTCAGTGGACTGGAGAGGCTGTCTAACACTGTTCTCACAGCAGCTCAAAGTGGAGAGAGTGTTATTTTACTTTCTGTGAAAAAGATTACCTACACAGAAAATTGGAGCTGCCAAGTCAAAAGTTTAGAAGGAAGAAACTAGAAAGTAAAAGGATAAAGGATACTCATTCAGTTTTAATTTGGCCTTCAGAAAGCCTCTAGTAACATATCCATATGCTGCTTTCTCACATTCAGTAAATTTTTGGGCTGCCCGCTTCTACTTCAGTCTTCACACTCCTGGATCCCTCATCTGGCTTCCCTGCCAGTATCTTTGTGCAATCAGAGATTTCCAGCTTTTTCTCCCTCCTTTTTTTCTCCTGGCATCATCAGTACAGCAAAAACCAAAAGATCCATGGCCCATCCTGGCTACTGCAAAAATTAACCCTCTCCTGGCTGGAACCAGGAGCTGTGTGTAGCACTGAGAGAACACTTTCAAAATGAGGGGCTTTTATTCTGGTTTTTTTTTACTCCACTGCATTTTTTATTTTAAGAGTTTTTCTCATTGCTTAAAAGTAAGGCACCGCTCCTGAAAAGTATCAGCCTGTCCAAGTGTGTGAATTCACAGGCAGTTCTTCATGAAATAGTTATTAATAGCATAGTGCTACTCAAAAGTACTAAACTTAATGTAAAGACTGTGTTTTGCTGTTTTGCCTTCTCATCACTGGCTCCTCTTGCTGGCCTAAAACATTTCCCCAAGAAATTCAGCTTGAGGCAGGCTCTTGGTTTACATGGTTGAAGTGTGCAGCTTCAAAAACTTTTTACAGGATGTGCTTAGAAGCCTCAGATGTTGGTGTGCCAACTGCCCATCCACCTGGCAGCACTGAAAGCTGACCAGGAGAGAGCTGCTCTGTGAACAGTGTGAACCAGAGCGAGAGGGGTCTGACCTTGGGAGCCTGGACACTTAGGAAGGAAAAGACTTGGGAAACCCTGAAGTCTGGAGGAAAGGGGCAAACAGAGAGGGCCTGTAGAGAGGAATATCTTGCAGCAGTTGACACTGCCATGAAAAATGGGCTTGGAAAAGACCCTTCCACAATGGCTACTGAACATTCTTCCAATGTGTAATGCACTCTTGTACAGTTTCATACACTGTTTGCTGCAGTATTTTTAATTTTTTGTCAGGTAGAACATACTAAATTTTAGGTATGTCTGCATCTCCTTAGCTGTCTGTCTGGAGCTTCTATTTTTTTTTTCTTTTGTTTTTTTTTTCTTTTCTCCTCTCCTATCTCTGTTTCATGTGCATCTTCACTCTGACTCAGATTGTCAGCGCTCCTGGCCATCCTTTTCCACAGACCAGCAGTCTTCCAGCGCTCCTTCCTCTCCAGGTAATGCTCATAATATTTCATTGTTCCATCATGTTTCATCACTTTTGTAAATTACTAAATCCTAAATCTTTGCAATGCTCTGTCTGGAGCTGTCTGCTGTGGCACAAAAAATTACAGAGTGATTTCTGGAAAGAGATGTTTCAGTAGAGTTTTGAGTCTGGAGGTTGTTCAGGTTGTAAATTGCAAATGTTTAAATTCACCCATTATTATCCATTGAAAACTAGTGTCTAAAGCTTCATCTTTTTTTTTCTCTTTAGCCTTCATATGTAGAAACTGTGCCTTTTAAAATCATGTTTTTAACAATGCTTTCTAAGAAAGACTTTTCCAAAGTCTAATGGCTATGAATTTATTTTTTAGGTTAAAAAATGTGCTCTCTGGTGTTCTGCTTGAGCCCTGTTTCAAGGCACTTTGAGGCAGAGAAACTCTCATTAAGGCCATGTTTTTTTCTTTGTTATGATGATCTCAGAAATTTTTAAAACAGGGGAAAGGGGATACCATGTTTGTCTCATACTGATCATCTCCTGCTCGCTTTGTGATCACTCAGGAATTCCTTGTGTGATTCCAAATAAGCTGTGGCCCAGTTTTGACTTCTGTGTTGGAATTTGAAATGCAGGGAATTTTCAAAGCTTAGAATTAAAGACAGGATTTGATTTGGGACATTAGAAAAGGCTTCCAAGCTTAGGTACTAGAAGCGAGAATGTGAATTAATAGTTTAAAGCAGAAACACGTTAAGAAGAGGAAGGTTTAGAGTTTAGAATATAGAAGAAATAAAAATAGATACAAAAGTAAACAAGGAGTTTAGAATGCAGTACTGTAGGTTAACTAAAAAAAAACTTACACTGTAACATAAGTCCATAAGACTAAATATTTAATGATTAGGTCAAAAACATAAATATCCTTATTAGCAGTTTTTTATTAGTCAGTAAATCCTTTAAAAGTCTCATAACTAGGAATCTTGTAAGCTTCTGAACCATACAGTAAAGATGTGAGCCAAACTCACCCTTCCTACATATGCAGAAAGTAAGAAAAATAAACCACATCATCTAAAAACTCAGAAATCCCATCTCTAACTCATTCAAAATTCCTTAAAAAAATCCCCATACTTCTGATTCTTTTTTCATTGTGCCAATCCTTTCCCTTCCCACAAAACTGGAAAGCAGTAGCTGTGACTGACCCAAGAATTGCTGTTCTTGCAGATCCCCCTGGGTGTGGAATGTGCTGTGTCTCTCATGAGCACAGTTTGAGTGTCCAGCAAACCCTTTACATGGCTTTAGGTTCAGCAGTTTTTATCACTTGCCATCAGGAAAACAAAAACATTTGTGAGTCCTTATTTGCTAGAAACTGGGAAAATTTCATTTATGTCATGTAGAAACTAAAACAGTTAAAATTGATTTGGTGAAAGCCTGAAGAAGTCAGTTTGAAATACATTTCACTGCACATCTCTATCTGGAATTGTTTTGCTGGTTTCACAGCCATGTTTTTGAATGATGTCTAAAGCAAAGTGATTAAATAGTATGATACTATAATATTAATATGATATTGAAAGCAAAAATAGAAATTAGTGCTTCCTAAAACTTGCTACCAAATCTTAATTTTGAAGTGCTGCAAGTGGCTCTTGCTTGTAATAGATGTATCTCCTAGCAGTTGTCTTATTTATTTATTTATTTATTTTAAACTGTGATTTCAGAGGGCATCCTTTCCTATTACGACTTTTGGAGTACAGAGACTTTCCTTTTGTAGTTTGGACAGCCATGTGCTTAAAGATGAAATAATACTTTCTCCTCAGTTTTTAAAATTTTATTTTTTGGAGGTTTTTTTTTAATTCAAATCCATTTCTGCCATATGAAAATACCCAATTACCTGAGTAAAATGGTTGCATTAAAAGAAAATAATTGTTTTCTAAAATTCCTACTTCTATTCTCAGGAAGTATCAGCTACATTTAAATTATCTCTTTCTGTTGTATTCCTTTAGGTTTTGTGTGGCTTTTTGGCAGGGCATTATTTACTGTTATATTATAAAATATTTTATTTAATTCAGTAGAGTTTTCATAAATTACTACATTATAATTGTTTTATTGAATATTCCAGCCAGTTGGACTGACAAAGGTTTCTGTGGACTTGTCACAATTACCTATGATTTTTATGGAATGTTACCAAGTTTTATTTTCTGTAAATTCATTTTTACAGTCATGTAAATTACACCAGTAGTCTTATTTATATGCAAATGCTGTGGCTTCTCTAACAAATGTTAGGGCCATGTTGGAAAAAGCTCATTGTGCTCTTAGTATCTGATAGAATTTCAGAGCCTGAGTTTAAAAATGAAAACTGTAACACTCTCCCTGATTTCTTGGATCCGTGGAAGTAATGATCTGCAAGTAAAACTGCCAGTAAAACTTTCAATATCTGAAGCTTTGTGAATCAACCTTCCAGTAAGAACCTTGATGAGCTGGTGATCTTGCTATCTGTCCTGATTCTGAGCCCAAAGTTGAGTTTGCCTCGTGCCTTAGTGTGAGAGGGAACCAGCAAATTGTCTCCTAATAATGCATGAAGGCCTCTGTCATATAGATACTGAATAGTCTAGTGTATCAGGACTATAAACACAATTTAAAAAAAAAAAAAATTAATTTTAATCTTCACCAGAAGTTCAAATACTATGGGCAGAAGAAGGGTTAAAATTTTGCTTTTTGCGGACTCTGCGGTACGTGCAATTTTGGTAGCAACTTTTGTTTTCAGTATTCTTTTAAAATGTATTTCAGAGGTCCAGGTGAGCTGCAGACAAATGCTATTGCTTGAACTGTTATCTGCTCGTTTTTCCCACAGTAAAAAAGAGCCCAGCGTTTCTAGACGTGAGCACAGGACCCTTCATCAGGACCAGCAGCTTTGCCGATGAGCTTGACCTGGAGGGTGAGACCCTGCTGACCCCAATAACTCACATCTCACAGTAAGTCCAGCCTCTTGAACTGTGCATTGGTTGACTTAGACAAGAGAAGGCACTTCAGGTGGGAGGGGCTGGTAGGGCTCAAATATCTCAGGTGTTTGCGTCAAACGCTTTTCACCTTGACGTTGGTGTATCCTGCTCTGAGTGCCAGTAAATCTTCATGCTGACCTAAAGACAAGTTCACTTGGCTGTGAGACAAGGCTTTAGGATTTTGCTAATGTCTCTGGGCAGCTGGTGGCTGATAGCCTCAAGATTTTTGTGTGGAGACAATGTGTGGGAGTACTTGCTTGGTGAAGGTTATCTTACTCCCTCCACCATTTTCCAGTGGAATAGCTGTAAAGTGCAAAATTTAAGTACTACTTATATGTAATACAAGTCTCTCCATTTCAGCAGCACTTGCTCGAATGGTCAAATTATGTTCTATTGGAAGAAAAGCTCTACTTGATCTTTATTATTGCTTTCTTGTATTAAAAAAAAAAAAAATCTGAAATAGGCCTGTAGGGTGTGTGTTGGGGGGGATTTGGTATTTTCCCTTCTGGAAGAAGATTTTCCACTTGTCTTTTATGCTAAAATGGTATTTCAGGTTCTCAGATTATTCTTAAAAAAAAAAAAAAGAGTTGCAGCAGATTTTTCTTTAAATGCCTTTAAAACTAAATCTTCTGAGATTGTGTAATTCAAAAGGCTGAAAAATGTTAATTGTTTGCCACAGTAGATGTGTGGCAGTATATCCTCTAGCAGAGGAATGAAGTAATTTTTTCCACTCTAGAAATCTGAGGATTTCTGCAGTGAAACCACAGAAGAAAATTCTTGGCATACTTGTATTTCTGAGGTACAAAGCATGCAGAAATGCCTGCTGCCAACTTCCAGGCCCTCTTCCTATACACTATAATTAGCGGAATACTAAATATTAAAAGAATACTTTTTTGAGCCATTTTGGAAGGGCATTTATTAAAGAAAAAGAAAATGTTTGGGCAGACTCTTCCCTGTCCCCAAGCAAAGGTTTCATCTGATTCACCCAAGTGTACATCTGTTTGTAGGCAGGGGATTTAAGAGACTTGTATTCTGGAAGATTTCTTAGTACAAGCAGGAGGAGGAAGTAATAAATTTCATCAAGCCTTAGACAAGAACAATGGAGCAACAAAACCACTTTATTTATTTTTTTTTTTAAATAAACTTGTGTGCTAGGAGTTTCCATTATCCTTTCTGAGTCTGGGAATTATGTAGCTATTTCTTATTGAAACCTTTCACAAGGCACTCTATCATCTTTAAGTCCAATTTGGGTAGTAGCTGAATAGGTTGTGTGTTTCAAATGAAGAACCTCACCAAATGAACACTATCAACTTTTAATAACTTATATAGTTCTCTTTTACTCCCTTAATTGTTGTTTGTAACCTTTGTTGAAATTTCCCGGGATTGCTCTAAGGCACGAATGATGGGACAGTACAAAATGTGTCCCCCACACATTTGAATTGAGTCTCTGCTAGAGTGGAAGAAAATAGGATTCATTGGTTCTTTTAAGACTTTTGGTTTCGATTCAAAATTGAATGAATTGGATGAAATGTAAAACTGGATAAAGCATTAACTTAAACTAATAAAAAATTAATTTAAATGTGTCTCTTTGAAACATGGGTGCCCAAATGTACATCCTCAGACCTGTTTGCTTGAAAGTGCATGTACTTTGTACACAGTTAATTGAAAGGCATCAAACAGTGTCAGATCAGCACTAGATATGAGGGGTAGTCAAAAAGTTAGTGCAAATTCAGTGTTTTTTAATGCAAACCCAAGTACTCAACAAAATTATGGTACTAGCTACAGTATAGACAGGTCAAATGAAGTGTGAATATGTCTAGTTTCAGGTCTTAAAAGCAGTACATACTATATCAGAGAAGCAGAAACACAAAGACATTTTCAGAATTGGAAGCATTCCAATGACCTGAGGATGTGTGGATTTGGGATTCATGAAACAGTATGAAAAATATTTCCTTTTGACAGGAAGCACAGGTTTGTCAGAAGAGTGGGGCACATGCTGTGGTACTGAAAACCAAACACTTGGCATCCTTGTGGTTTAAAAACCAATGAGGCTGAGTTCTTTTCTTTCACTAGTCCTGGAAAGTAAATGCTGACTTTCAACCTTTGGGATAAAGGGCTTAAGGCTTCCCTTTAAATTAAATTTCAGAGCCCTGCTTGTTTATGCAAAAATTGTTCTCTTTTAGTAAATGTAGATGCATATTTTCACTGAGTTTAATAGGACTGGTTCTGTGTCCAATAATAAAAATGCAGGTGTGGGGATTTTTTTGGCAGGACATATGTCTAACTCTATTTTAAACCCGTTTTGAAATAAATGTTGTATTTAATGTAGCCCTACTTCTGTGGAATTGCTGATGTAAAATCTTTCATTAAGAAAGACTACTCTATCAGTACCCCTTTGAGGAAACAAAAATAATAATTAAAAGACATTGAGGCCTGATGTTCAAACAGGACAACCTATAAAATGATCAGTAACAGTTTAAAAAAATGCAGTACACAGGGTGTTGTTTGTGATAGAACTTGGTCCTTCAGCTTAATGCTTGCTGTGGTCTGTTGTGTTGTGAAAGTGAAATAGAAAGGGGAACTGCAGCAATACCAGCCCTCTTCTCTGGACTTCTCACTGGTTTATTTCTCCCAGTGTGTTCCCAGATTGTCTCCTGCTCTGTTTCACTGTGTTGGCATTTTTGTTTTAGTTGCATTTTAAAGCAGTGGAAAATCGATGCTACTTGTAGCTGAGCCTCAGTTACCCAGAGGCTCTTGCCCTGTGTTTGTGTAATTGTTTAATTCCAGCATTAGTGTGGATCCAGTTAGCTAACATGGCATATTGTGATTCTGTTATTGTCTGTGTCAAAATAACAATAATTCCTGATGTTTTAATGACTCTTCCCCAGATGTTTCAGGTACAGGGCGATGAAAATGCATTTAATTAGTTAAGCATTGGGCTTGTCTGTTTGCATATAGAATAATTTTCTTCCTGCAGAGATATACTGATGTGATCTTAGATTTTATACACTGGGCTTACACTCAAAGGAAAGCTTTACATTAAAAACAAAAAGCACTTCATTTTTGTTATTAAGTGTATTTCCATCCTGAAAGCATTCTGTCATGACATTTTAAAAATAAACCCCTCCTTGTTAAACAGTGTAAAAGATGTAACCATTAAGCAAACAGATTTGGGACTTTTTAATAATTTCCAGACTGAGAGGACATGATAACAGATGGATGTTTCTGAATGATTGAAATGGATGCTTTTGATCACTTTGAAATATTTGAGATAAAGTGTACTGGTAAACACTGAGTGCAGTGTCCATGGTGCTGCAGTTACCATTGGCTTTTGTTGGAAATAATGTTTTCTTTCTCTTTTCTTTTATATTTTTATGAAGTGTTCTATATTTTAATTACCAGTATGTAGGTTGTTGGCAAGAGATGCAACCACATTGCCTAGAACAAGCAATGCTGTATTTGTCCTATAACTCTCTCTTTTCTTTGGGATTATCAGTGAGTGGAATCCCTATTTGCTTTGATTTGCTAGGTCATATTGTAAAAGATTCCTGCTTTTATCTTCTTCTATACCAAAATGACCTTCTGAAGTCTGAGCAAATATTTCAGTTTCACTCTCAAATAGGCCAGATGGAAGAGCTGACTTCTGCTGTCACAAGAATTCTCTTTGAAATGCTGTTAGCAACATTTAAACCATGACTTCCATGGGGTCCGTTTTATCATTAGTGACAGGGCACATTAGAAGAAGAGCAGTGATAGCAGCTATGTAAGAACATCCTTGAGTTAAGACCAGAGCTTAATATTCAGTCATCACTGGTTACTGTCACATGCCATTTTTCCAGTCATTTCCTTGACTTGCAACAGGAAAGGCTTCAGTGCTTGATGGATGCTGGGCAGCATCCTTTTTCATTCAGCATGTTTCAGTGTGTCATCAAGCTCCCTTAGGAATTCTGCTTACAATCTGCTGATTTAATAGTAAAAGGGGAAGACTGTTTCCCTCAGTTATTCCCTTTGGTATGGAATGGCATTATTATTGTTGTGCTGAGACAAATGTGACATTAGCAGGGGCTGTTGCATCTGGATCTATATATTCAGCCATCCTGTGCCTCACCTGAGAGCCCTTTGAGCTGGTGCCTGTTCTGTGTTTGTATGATATGGAGTGGGGGGATCCCAGCACACAAAACTCTTCCTGTGTTCTGCATCTGACATCCATGGCAGACTTGGCTAAGTTTGACTGACTGTGTCCTCTGTAAAAGAGACAGTTATTTACAGTATTTATTTTTATATGTGGGTTAACCTGAGATGTGCTGAGGACTTGGGCAGCTCTTCATGGTGTCTTATTTCACCCTTGACACTGCAGCGACTGAGCAGCTTCTGACAGTGCAATGAGTGGTGTGGTGAACATCTGTCTGTGTGGTTACTTACCTCTTTTATCTTCAGGGAGATTTTCTTGTGTACTCTGGTGGGTGGTTGCTTTTTTTCATAGATTAGACAGAGTGTGCAGTTTATCCCTTCTGGTCTTCAGAGCTATAGACATAATCAGATTCCCTTTGATCCTGTAAAAGGCTGTAGCACTCCATCAAGCTGCACCATTACTGTGCTGTGTTTTTAATATGAGCATAGTCACAGTAAAAGACTTGTATCAAAGAATTAACAAGATAAAAAAAATCAGGCAGGAAAGTAGAGTTTGCAATTTCACATCTCTTCTTTTTATTATGTTAATTTTCTATCTGTTTTTTTTTATTGGAGAGGGGAGTGCTGTCATATACTGGTTCTGCTATTTGCTAGAAGTCAGTACTGTACAAATATCTTCTGTGTTAGAGGTTGCAAACCTGTATGAAATAAGATTCTCATGGTCCTTTCTCCCTAACTGCAAATTGTTACTGATGCATTCAAGTGCAGTGCAAAATTACTGTTTGGCTATTTTATGTTACTGACATGGTATAAAAGTAATGTGTTGACTTTTTCTAGTGTACAAACTGTCTAGGCAGAAGCTAAGATAGCTTAGCTATTTCTTTTGTATTGCAGATGAACGTTGCATTCCTTGGTCTCCAAGTGCTGCTTTACATCTTGATTGATGTTGAGTAATTAAACCAGACTCCAGCTGCTTAGTGATTCAGAAGTACAGGGCTCCTCTCCTGTAAAAACAACAAGCAACTCCCCACTTGCTAACTTTTATCATTGTTTACTTTGGGCATCATGCAGAATTATAAGTGCAAAACCTTTTTATTATTTTAATTTTTATTGAATGGGGGAGACAATAAAAATATCCTACTTTTATCTAATATTAAAAAAGGTTAAAATTTTTTATCATCGTCTTGAGTTAATTCGAGAATTAAAATTCAAGACAGGAATAAAGTTTTTCTGTTATGAGGGTGGAGAATGGCTTTACTTTTTGTTCAGACATGTTGGATATACCAAAAGAAGTTAAAAACTTGATTAATTTATAATGTGAGCACTCTCATTGGGAGTTATTTTATCCAAAAAAAAAAGGATATGTTTAATTATCTTTAGCATTTTATTAACGATACAAATATTAATAGATTTTTACCAATGCGGTAACAAAGTTAGGAAGTTGTGAAATTTAGTACTCGTAAGTAGCATTTAGATTGGAATACTCCAAAATCTATGGGCAACAATATGCCCACTCTGCTAAATCTGTGCAGCAAACATACTGAATTCAAGGTCAGAGCTTTCCAGCAGGAAAACCTGGTAGCAGCATGAGGTTGTAGGAATGCCTGTCAAGGTCAGTATGTGGCAGCCAAGAGACATCGTTGACCGCTGAGATTTATTCCATATGCAGACACAAACTTGCAAATGCATTTCTAGGAAAACAATTATTCTGATATTGGTCAAAATATTAGTGTTTGTTAAAAAGAAAAATTCTTTAGTGAAACGATGGCTGTGGATGTGAGTGTAGTCATAGACATCCACGTCTGTGCTTGGGCAGAGTTGGAAACCAATAGTGCCTAACAAGGAAATAGTTAATCTGATGTATTTTTGACCTAATCATCTAGTTCCAGGCTCAGCTATTGAGTCCAGGCGTGGGACATTATGGTATTTAAAACCAATAGCACATGTGACCTTTGTGCTTTAATACTTGGATCGCTAATTTTAATAAGGTCTTGTTAGAGCATCTTTTGTCACAAAGTACACTTGGTTAGAAAAATGGACATCAACATCTGGTTTAAATATTGCTAAATAGTGCACCAGAGCAGCAATGCTAAAGGAACACTTTTCTATAAAGTGTTAATGCACAGGGAAACAATTTCAAGAGGTCTAAATGGTTTAGTTTACCTGGCCTAATACTGTAATTGTCCAGGAAATTGTATGATGTACATTCTGTGGGTAAAAGTGACCTGAAAATTGCTTGAATATATTATCAATACATTTTTCTTATTAACTTCATGAAATTGTTGCAGGTTTTTTTTGTAAGCAAATGCTGCTCCCAGTATGACCAGTACCCAATCCAGACTAAATGCAGTGTTTTCCTCTTGCTGTATTTCTCTGGAAATTCAATTACAACATTGACACATTAAACACTTTCTTCTGCAGCTGCTCTTTCTGATCACTGTTGATGATTTTTTTCTGAAGTTAAAAACACAGCCAAGTGTGATTAACATCCTGCTGGGGTAGCAAAGCTTACTGCAGTGGAAGGTTTTGGTTTAAACATTTGCCAAATCCATAGCAGAGCTGTAAAAGTGGGAGCTCTCTGCATCATCCTGGATGCTGGGTGTGTGACGTGCAGCATGCATGGCCTTGGCACTTGCTCTGGATAGAAAGCTCATAGAAGATCATGGAACTCTTGATTGAAATTGTTTTTTGTGTAACTGCAGTGACTGAATATAGTTGTGATTTCACTCAGGGTCTGAAGAACTTTGTCACCCCATGTGTAGAACTGTATGTTTTGTTTTACTTCCAGCAGGAAGTTCAGCTGGGAAAAACTGAAGTATTTTCTCTGTCTTGCAGACAAAATACCTTAAATATCTTACACTAGTTGTCAGCTTGTTAGCAAACTAAAGCTAAGCACTGACCTATTGCCTGTGGTTGTGTTTTGGTCTGTGTTTTTCTCAGGTTCCCATATCCCTCTCTGTAGTTACTGAGTGCTTTTGGGGATAAAAATAAATAGAGAAGCTTGTTATTGTGAACTTGGCCAGTTACTCCTTTATGTCAGGCCAAACCATGACACTTTCCTGAGGAAAACTGATGTGTTTGTGTTCAATTTTCCCTTTTTTCTTCCCATGTAAAATGCAGAGTATAGTGTCAAAAGGGAAGTGAATCAAGAAGTGATAACTGGTGGTGGTGGTCTATTGTCATGTCCTTTTGATCAGGGCCTGCCCAACAGCCAAGCCCCATCTCCTGTGCAGCCAAGTGTCATTGGTACAGAGAAGTGACTCTTCCTGAAAAGGGGATTTGTTGAGTGACATGGCTCCCAGGGACTTGATCTTTCAGGAATTTTGGGTCCCTAAAAATTACAGCCTTGAAGACAGAGGCAGAGAATGTTCAGCATGACACAATGTCCTGCAGAGAGCTGGTGAAGTGAGCAGAGGGCAGCAAAAATGTAACATTCCTTTCATGAGTCTTGGTTAACGAGAGACATGAGGATGCACTTTGTAGGTGCAGTGTTTTTTTGAGGGATGGCACTTTCAAGGAGGCCAGTTCCATCATCCAGACTGTGTATGATTGGAAAACAAGATGATGCCAGAAATGTTTTGTGGTCGTTACAGAACAAATATGAAGGGCACTGAACAGAAAGCTGGACCTTGCATTACTTGAAATTATTTATTTGTCTGTGTCTGACAGTAGGTTCACTTTGTTGAAACCATTAACATGTAGGCAGTGAAATGTACTTGAACTATCCTCATGGCTTGATGTTTTTTTTTTCATGTAGTGCAGCTTTTAATTGAAAAAGCAGTTGAGCCCTTGTATCTATTTTTTTTTTTCATAATCAGTACTTATTTGGCACTTTGGTAACTTGAGAACAGCTCATAGATGCCAAAGTCATACCAGTGCTGCTGAAAATTTTGACACAGTATGTATGTAATTTTATTTTTTTTTAATAAAAGCAAACAAGTTTTGAACTGACAATTTTTTAAAAGGATATGATTTCATTATAGAAATGTCTAATATTTAAAAAATAGCTCATCATATTTATTTGATGGTAGAACCCCAAAATATCACAACATTCCTCACTACAGTGTAAAAGTATTTATTTTCTCCTTCCACCCTCTACTCTTTGCTATTTTTAAAACTGGGCAACATTTAATAGTTCTTGTTATTACCCATGCCATAAAATAAATGGGTAATGCAGCAGAAATAGGAAGTCAGCTGCCTTATTAAACAGATGTTACAAAACTTTATCTGTGTTCAAACTGTGATAAATACACTAAGAAGTTGGCATTCCAGTCATTATTCGTGATTTTTAATTTCTTAGAACTTCAAAATGTTTAGTTTTTGTGAGAAATGTCTTTGTTTGGAAGGAAAGGTAAAGATTTGCACTGTGCTTTGTCCCAGAGGATTGGCAGTGTGGTTGGTGTATGTGGAGCCTATGCCAAGGACCGGAAGGTAGTAGACCAGAAATAGCTGTGTTTGAGTCCTAAATTGGCTGCTGGGATAATAAATAAGGGGGGGATGCAACCATAGTATTTATTCTTCAGTCAACTTAGAAAGTGTTCTCAGTCCATCTGCTTTTTATTTTAGAAACCTAACCCAATTCTGCCTATGTAAAGATTTCAGTTGCTAATTTTGAATTTTGTGGGGGGTTTTGGGGTGGTTAGCTTTTTGGTTTGGATTTTTTTTTTAGACCACCCACATTGGGGCACCTGCCAAGTTTTCTGGGGTACTTCCTTTACTCTGCAGGACTCTGAGGTTTTCTCTAAGTGTGTGTGCTGGGTCTCATCCATTCATCATTATTACATCTTAATGTAGGTTTCAGGTTTGCTAAATTATGTTAAATCACTTCCATATTGAAACACATGAATAATTTTAAATGACTACAAACAGCAGGATCAGATTATTAGAGCTCTTAATTGTTTCTGTCTTTTTGTCTGAAAGCTTGAAAGCTTTCAGACTTTTCCTGTGAGTTATGAACTGAAAAATAATGTATACTATAGACCTTGCAGTATTTCCACCAATAGCACATCTCAGCCATGGTACAACTAGGAACTCTTTTTCTGAGGGAATCACAGTTTAAAGGTATGAACTTCTCACAAAACCAGTACAATATAGATCATACCTAATGGAGCTGTAGTCAGTATAGTTTGCAGATCAACTGAGGGAAGAATGTATTGTTAAAAATATTTGAATGGCAGGAGTCTCTTGTTTGCTAATAACTTTTTTTAATGCATGCAAGGTGTTCTTGTGTCAAAAAGATCTAGATAACAACAACAAAAAAAAAAAAAAAGAAGAGAGGAAGGGAGGGAAGGATAAAAGCAAGACAAGAATTTGAAGTCTGAGAATATTCACGTCTGAATTGCAAGTTTCGAGTCCAGTTCCTCCCTGATTAGGCAGTTGTGTGTAGACTGCAGAACGTATAAAACATGCGGCAGAGAAAGGAGATTGATAGCTCTACAGAGTTACACTTTGATGTGCATGTGGCAGTAGTGACAGGTCTAGTAGAGAGACTGAAAAAAGAGGAGGAGAGAGTTTGGGTAGTAGGAAAACAAAATGAGTCAGAAAGCTGTACCTTAGTTCCTGTGTTACCCTTGTCCCATCTGTACTCCCTTTGGTCAGCTCACTGAAAGGCTGGAATGAATTGGGTTGGGGAGGGTTGAAGAGGAAGGGGACAAGTCTTGGGGATGCTGTGGAGAAGCAGATGGGTTGTAGGAGAATGAGAGAGGAGGAAAGAGAGTAATTGAAGGATGTAAGCTTCAGTGAACAGGAATAGCCGTATCAGCAGCAACAGAAGGAGGAAATGAGCTGAGGACATGGGAGGAAAGTCAGCTGATCTTGGTGATACCACTGGATGTGTTTTTATGTTTGGAATGTGATGCCTTTAATTCTGTTGGCAAATTGGTGTGTTTCAGACTCAAATCATTACAATTGGCTTGATTGCTTCATTGCTTTCTGGTATTAAATTTGTGATGCTGCATTCTAGACACCTTGGCTCTCCTCCCTATGTGGCTGTATATTCAGACGTAATAACTCCCAGGAAATTAACTTTGCCATTTCTTAGTTCCTAGGTTTCCATCAAAATAATTTGAAAGGTGAGTATTTCTCCTGTGTATGTCTGTGAGCCCACTTGGACTGTTGAGGTCCTTTGGGAATTTTCCCTTGGTAGAACAGTTTGTTTCACATGTTGAACCCAGGCTTCTGTGTTCAGAGCTGCCAGTGGGTCACACTGGGTGTCTGACCCAGCGAGCTCAGCTCAGAGCTCAGCTCACAGTCCTGTTGTTTGACTTCATTGAATTAATTTCATAACTGAACTACACGGTCACCAAGGTGGTTAGAGGGATGGAGCACCTCTCCTGTCAGGTAAGACTGAGAGAATTTGGATTTTTCATCCTGGAAAAGAAAAGGCTTTGGGGTGACCTTAATCAGCCTTCCAGTAGCTGAAGAGAGCCTACAGGAAAGATGGAGTGAGACTTTTTACAAGGATATATAGTGACAGGACATAGGAGAATGGCTTCAAACTGGGATAGGACAGGTTTAGATCAAATATAAGAAAGAATTCTTTACTATCAGGGTGGTGAGACACTGGCACAGGTTGCCCAGGGAAGTTGTGGATGCCCCATCCCTGGGAGTGTTCAAGGCCAGGGTGGATGGGGATCTGAGCAACCCAGTTCAGTGAAAGGTGTCCCTGCCTGTGGCAAGGGGTTTGGAACTAGATGACCTGTAAAATTCCTTCAACCCGGGTCATTCTGTGAACAAAGAGATTGCATAAAGAAAACAGCCTTTGAGATTGAAAAAGCTGTTTGCTTTAATTATTTTTTTCCTTATGTTGTTAATTAACATGACAGTCATTTTAGATCCATTCACTTTGGTGTTGTGCAGTGCTGTTTTCCAAATTGCTTTCTATCATCCCGAGTTTACATTTTGTTTTTTAATAGTTATAAGAACTGTATAGCTCTAGTTTCATACTTAAGAAACTAGCTTAATTACTTGCTTTAGTGAGTTTTTTCATATTAGGACGTGAGAAATCACACTTCTAATGGAAGGGGATCTAGTTCGGCACAAGGGGGCAGTCATGTTATTCATGAAATTTTCCTTGCTTTGGAGTTACTCTACTATGGGTTAATAGGCAATAGGGTAACTAAATTAGCATTGCAGAGTGGCATGAGTACAGTGTTACATTTCAACAGGTTTCACTGATGCTCCAAGTAGAGTGCTAGAATTTTAGGAAAGATTTATTTGTAATCCTTATTTTGACGGGTAAAAAAATTGGAGTGTGTATGATAAATTGTTTCAGTCTTAAAGGTTAAAAATACATATATATGTATGTGTATGATAATGTAAGTGTTAGATGAGATGACTGCAGTGCTTTCCACACTTGTCACCTACAGACTCAAGTGTTAATATCACCTCAAGATTGTGAACATATTATGTATTTTAAAAACTCGTGATATAAAGGATTTTAGTTGGAAAGTGTACTTGGTTTTAAAGTTGTTGATCTCTGAGAGGGATTGAGCAGGACATCTCTCCAAATTTGTTCTGGACTTGAGATAGGCCAGTGCTCAGGAAGCCCTATTTCCATCTTTCTGAGGCCTGCTCCTTGCAGTTGGGTGATGTTCAATACAATTACTGAAGATTCAGTACAATCACTGCCATCAGTGTTTGTGGGGAAGCATTAAAACTTCAAGTTGGCCAGATAAGTGATGGTATTTTCCCCCAGTCATTCTGCTTTGTGTTTGAATGATCCAGCTACTCTGAATACAAATTTGAAACTGTTTGATTTGCCTTGCAGGTGAAGTTCCATGAGCACAGGGTTCCAAAACTATAGTTTTAAAGTGAGGTGGTTTTATTATTTATCTGTCACAACACATCATGGAAAAGGTCTTGCAGCATAGGTCTTGAGCACAGCTTTCAAACAAGTTTCAAACATAGGTCCATGGTGAGAATAGGTCTTAGAAGAGAATGCAAGGCAGAAAAGAAGTTAACACCTTAACATGTTATCTGACTCTAAGTTGGAAATCTGTTTCCTGTTAAGAGAGAACACATATTTAAAAGCTGATAGACCTTTAGTATTCTGCTGCTGAACAAGGTTACCTGGAGCATTCTGTCACTTAAGCATGTCAGAATCTCCCTGGTTTCTGGAAACTATTAAAAGAAAAAGGAAAAACCCTTGAAAGATGAGGAAAAAATGTTATGATGGTGCTGGAACTACTGAGTGCTCAACTGGATATAAACAGGGTGTCGGTGACTCAGAGGGGCGATAATCCTGAAGCCTATGTTGCCATCTCCTAGCGTGTCTCACTTGAGGTCATTATTGTAGAAAGTGGCTTTTTCCTTGAAAAATTATGATACTTGGGAAGTTGCATTTTTTTCAATGTTTCCTTATCATGGCTGACAGCATTTTGCTATGCATATTATTGTTGGCTGAATAATAGTTTCACCAGATATGGAATACTTTGCTGTCATGAAAGAATAAAAAGATTCAGGTGATTTGTCCTTCATGAGTTCCCTTATTTTAACTTCCTTTGCCAGGTGGATCAACAAGAAAAAATTGGACAGATGTGCATACACTGCTGCATAGGGTTATTTGATCCTGTTGTCTTCATGTCACTCATTCCCAGAGGACTTTTGAACTTCTTGTCTGGCCTTACCTTAATTTCATAGGAGTTAAGTCTAAATGATACTCCATTTCATTAACTAAGCAGTTGTGTAGGATAGGAGGAAGAGGGAAAGCTCACAGGTGGTTCCTCCACTGAAGTGAAAGTCTTACAACCCACAAAGGGAGTTAAACAACCAGGTTTTGTAAATTCTCCTGTGCATAAAACTCTTTCTTTTATTAGAGAAAGGATGAGATGTTACTGAAGTTGAGAGCTGGAAAATGCCTGTAATTTAATGAAGAGAAGCCATATGAAAGTAAAGATACAGGTATACTCCACATGAGCAATGAAATTGTGAGGGAGGTGGCTGTGACAGGCTGTTTTCTCAGCCTTGTTTGCACTTCTTGTAGTAAGCCAGTATCTTTACAGCAATTGAATGGCTGACATCAGGAGCCAACCCCTGTCCTCCAGATAATTTTTCTGTTATTCTTGACAGGTAGGTTCAGATTGATTTCATACGACAGTTTGATGGATGTTTCACTTCAGGGAGTGAATATTTCACTCTCACTCATGCCCAAATTAGTGAGATTACACTAACCTTGAACTAGGCATTTCCTCTTCCAGTATCTATCTGGCTGCTTCCACTGTGAAATACTGTATATTCTACTACATGTTATAGAGGGGAAAAGTAGATATAACAGCTCTGTTTGGGACAGATGGGGAGAAAGGTATTGCAGCAGTTCTTTGACAATGTAAGGCTTAGAGTATCAGTCAAAGTAATTAATTTTTCTGACAGCAATCAGTATGTTTTACTTATCTCCATTAAGAGACAAAATAAGTGAGATGTACATGAGGCCTTAACAATTTTTTTTTCTTGAAATTACATCTTATAATAATTTCATAGGAATCCATCATTGTCTCTTCTCCAATACTTGTTCCTCTAAGCTGCTGCATCTGAACTCTGTTTTTGATGCATTTGGGAAAGGGAAAGTGCTGCTGCCTTATGGGCAGGGAAGTAAGCTGCAGAGTGTGATAATTGGTCTTGGTTTATTAAAGGTAGTTGATATGTTCTTAGGAGCCTTCCTATAAGGTTGTTAAACTACATTTTCCATCAGATGGAAATAGTTAAAGGTTTTTTCATCATCTTGTCATGAGACTTGGCAAATCTGTGGATAAATTGGTGGCTGGGTTCCTTTGTCCCTTTTGTCCCTTCTTTTCACCAGAAAGACAAAGTATATAATTTCATAATCTGTCTTGTATTTTTAAAAATAATTTACATCTAGCTTTTTCTCTTGTAAATCTTTGCTATAGGATAAAAGTTGTCAAAGTCTGAAGGATGAGATTCGAAGTGGTAGCATGTATATTTTCAGAAGTTTAGTTTTAACTTTGGGCAGAGGCTCATTTATAATCCCCATTGGACAATGCGTTTGTTCTCTTCGACAGTTGAATAAAGGGAAAAGACATCTTGAAAAATGTGTTCCTGTCCTCTTTTTCTGTGTGCTTTTCTCTACATCTGTGCTTAGCAGAATCCCTCAGGGTATCCTGGATTGTATTTACCAGGAAGAAAGAATACCTGATTAGACCTGATTATGGTGTCATCAATTAACTTATATGACTCAAAAGTGAAGCTTGCCAGTCATTTTAAAGCTCTGGATAATGAAGCTCAGGAAGTTTGTTCCTACGGCAAATTTCTTCAACCTTTGTTTAAAATAGTATAAAATAACTTCCTTTAATTGGGGAAATACACTGTTGGCAAAAGGCAAGGGCAAACTATAACTCTTTAAACATTAGAAAACACGAGTCCATCATATCTGACAAGTTAGAACTGGTTTCTCTGCACATCCAATAGTAGACAAATGGCATCAGTGTAATAATTAAAGCTTAATCCATGTAGTCATAAGCTATTATAAGTAATTGTGACTGTTGCAGCCTATGAGTTTTGCTTTTCTTATCTTCCTGAGTGGGCTTTTTTTTCCCCTCCTTAAAGGAGGGGAAATGCCTCAGTGCTTTTGAAGGGCTGGTAGGACAGCTTGACAGTTATGTAAGCAGCTGTCTGCAGAAATTCATTAAATGTCTGATTGTGCATAGCCATGTCTGACCCTCGGTGTGCTCATGCTGAGCTTCCCCCCCGCCAGCTACCTTCTCATCTCTCCTTCATATTGTGGATATTCATTTACAGGGATGCAGACTTCGCTGGTCCTCCTCACAGCAAAGTATGCCATGATCCCTTTAACTTTGTGGGCAGGGGTTCACAAAGTTGAAGGGGTTCATTTTTCTATGAAATTCAAAAGGAATTTGATGTCTAAATGGTATGGCTTCACAGAAGAATAAATATGGTCCCATACACATATTTGCTTCTTGCTACTTTTCTGTTTGAGGTTCTTCCATTTTCTTGGGGGATGTTCTAAGAGATCTAGAAAGTGGGGGCTTTTTAATGTCCAACTTTACCTGATTCTGTGTTTGAAAGTACTGGTGTTTACCTGGCAATTCTAACATAAAGGAAAGCTGCATATTTTTAGTATTGGAAGTAGTGTTCAACAACTCATATATTAGGAACTGGTAACTTCACATCTTGTGCTTATTCTATGCTATGTTATATCCCTTTGTCCATTTCCTGTATTTAGATTTTTCATGTTTCAACATCATTATTCCATTTAGTTTTCTTCTTTAAATAAAATTCCATCAAGATTTCTAAAACAGATCTCACATGTCATGTGTTTGTTAACTCTACCTAAGTGATGATGCCATTTATAGCCAAAAGGGTCTTAAGAACAATGTGGGATTCCTTCTGGCTTCTGTTAAGATTTTTAGCAGTTTGTTTTGGGTTTCTCTTTCAAAAAGAAAAAAAAAATCCCCAAGCTTAATTTCAGCTGAGAGGCTACAGGACTAAATCATGCAAAGACTGGAGCCACCAGACTTAAGAGGGTTTGTCAGTAACCTAAAGATATGCTACAACTGAAAGTTTTTGGCAAACATTCTCTGAGACAAGGTATGGTGGAGCCAAAAGGGTTTTCATAAGGTTTCAGAAAGCTGCCTGTCTGTGCTTTCTGCTTTTTCTGCCCTTGTAGCTGCATTGATAATTCTGTTTATTGCTTCAACTGAATATTGTCTCATGCATTTTATTGGACAGTAATTCTGGTCTTGACCATCCCATGCTTCTGACAAAACAGCAGACACTGTCAGCTGAGTAAGCAATTAAGCCAAAGGAAGAACACACCACTTTTGGGAGTAGCTGTCTTCTGAACATGTAGCCCCCAATTCAGGTAATTGGTTAAGCATGCACTTTGAGTGCTTTCTGAGTGTTAATAGCTTCAGTGGAGGTAACGTTTTGTTTAACATACAGCATGTGCCTGCATGTGTTGCTGAATCAGATCCAGCTGAATCCCTGTAAATGATCAGGGATTAGAACTGAGATTCTCCAATTCTCTTGTTTGGACTATGTCTGCCAACTATGAGCCAGGTTGAGTAATCATAGCATTGCCAGCCTCAAAAAGGTCATAAATTGTGAGTTAGGCCCTGCTGAATCACAAGACTTAAGGAAGTATTAGCATCTCTTTTTAACCATTTGTTTTCTTAGCCCTTTGGCTACACATAGTTTTAAGCTCTTCTGCAAAGCTAGAAGTACACTTAAAGTTTTGAAGGTGTTCCCATAAATGCTTGAAGCTTCAATCCTTCAAGTTTTTTCTTGAGTCCTTTCTCTTGATCTGTATATAATCTTTTTCTCTCACACACACACAGCCCATGTCTTTGTTTACTTCAGTCACTTAGAGAGAGGACACCAGATCAGTTGATGGCTTTGGAAAGGGAGGAGAGTTCTGGTATCCTGGAGTGTTCTCATCTGTGCAGGAAACCTTTATTATTTTGCCAGTTAAAACAACTTTTACAATAATTTTGTGTCTGCTTTGGCTGGTACATATCTAGAATTTTAAATCTATAATGTTTGTGAGCTTATTTTGTAAGAAATATGTCAAGAATCGGTAGTGGTTGTTTTATTGCCTAGGAAATTGAGGAAAAAAAGCTTCCATTTCTGCAGTGGTGTAGCAGGAAGTATGCAGCAGAAGTCAAACCATCATTCTGGCCCTTTGAGCTGGGGTGGACTGGAGGACATGTGAGCCCAGGGTCAATCAGACCCCTCAGCCTGGTGTCCAGTGAGGATGCTTTACCCTGACATTGTGGAAGGCTGTGGGTGTGTGTATGGATAAATGTGTGTGTATGTTAATTTACAAACTCATTAATTCAAGTGAGCACTTCCCTTTTTCTACACCATTTATTCTTCTCTGCTTTTAAGCTGATTTGTGCTCCTTAATTGCTCTTGTACTTTTGGCAGCTGAGATGCCTTTTGTGCAGGGCAACCTTATTCTTCTTTCTATCTAATCTATGACTTGGTTTGCATTTTGTTGATACTATGAAAAAGTTTTCTGTTGTGACCTGTGATGACCTTCTCCTCCCAGCATTTTATAGCTTTGAAATTTTCTGCCAATATCTATTTTATTTAATCTGGCAAAAGTGTGTCTGATAGGTTTGTCCTTCCTTTCTACTTGGCTGCAACAAGAGATGTATATTTTGTACTGCTGTCATAACTCGTGGTTCGTTTATTGATAACTTCTACTTTAAACCTCCGTGCCTTGCGTGCATGCTTACAAACATGCTCGCTTATTTCTCACTGGGAAGTATAAAATGCATTTCTGAAAGCCAGCCCAGAAGTGTTTGTGGACTCAGCCCAAAGGCAGGCAGCGGGCAGCTCGTTTCCCGCCCAAACCCCGAGGTTTTCTCTGCATTCCAGTGCTGTGCCGTGTGTTTGTCGTCCGAGCGCAGACACATGTTCAGTCTAGCAGCTCCTCTTTCAGCCAATGTTTGAGCAGCGGTTAAAAGAAGATGCACTCATGTGGAAAATCCTGGCAGCAGGCACCCTGGATTGTGTTACAGCAGCTGTCCTCAATGGGAAGGCATTGATGTTTACAGTGTGTGTTTTTCCATGGAATTTTGTTTGTCTGCCGTATATATACAACACAGGCTATTCTTCTCTGTGATGTGTTTTTCAGTGCTTTACACACAGTGGTAATATTTATATATTAAAGGGGAATGCAGATGTAAGGCAGACATGAGCTTGGAAACATTGACAATTAAAATGTCTGATATGGAATAACTTAGATTAATCAGCATCTTTGAAACAGAAAAAGGGGGGCAGTAAAAAGCCTTTCTGATCTGAAACATGTAATCTTCAGCATAACATTGAAAAATCTTGGTAAAAATAGTAAATGTTTTTTTAAAGAACCTATGAGTCATCAAATTAATCAGTGAATTCTTTTTAATTGATAAGAGATTTATTTTTTTTTTTCACATGGAGCCTCAAGGTTGTGGTGTAATCAGAATTGCAAATGGTTTAACTGACAGTAACAATGTTGGATGTCTTGATACAGGATGAAAAACCCTCCTTGCGTTCTTTTTCCAAAAATGTAAATGTAATGTGGTATCACTTTTTCATAGATATTTTTAGTGGATTTCTAATTTCAGCACCTAGGCCATAACTGGCACAAGCGTAGGATGATGTCACTTCTGTTCTGTCATACTTCTATTTATTTTTAGGGGAGGAAATATCTTCTGGATCTTTTTCGCTTATTGAGGTAATGGAATCCTTAAGGTTGGAAAAGAACTCCAAGATCGTTAAGCCCAACCTTAGACCAATTACCACCGTGCCAACTAAACCATAGCTCTAAGTGCCATGTCCAGTTGTTTCTTGAGCACCTCCAGGAACAGTGACTCCACCACTTCCCTGGGCAGCCCATTCCAATACTTAACCATGCTTTCAGTGAAGAATTTCTTCCTGATGTCCAACCTGAACCTCCCCTGCCCCAGGTGAGGCCATGTCCTTTCTCCCAGTCGTCTGGGAGAAGAGGCCAAGCCCCACCTAGTTACACTCTCTTTTCAGGCAGTTGTAGAGAGTGATAAGGTCCTGCCTCAGCCTCCTTTTTTTCTGGGCTAAATATCCCCATCTCCCTCCACCACTCCACACAGGATGTCTTCTAGACCCTTCCCTAGCTCTGATGCCCTTCTCTGGACTCACTCCAGCCCCTCAATGCCTTTCTTGCAGCGAGGGGCCCAGAACTGGGCACAGGATTCGAGGTGTGGCCTCACCAGTACAGGGGGACAATCGCTGCCTGGTCCTGCTGGCCGCACTATGGCTGATCCAGGCCAGGCTGCCCTAGGCCTTCTTGGCCACCTGGGCACTGCTGGCTCATGTTCAGCTGCTGTCAGCAGCAGCCCCAGGTCGTTTTCTGCCCAGCAGGGTCCCAGCCCCTCTGCCCCAGCCTGTGGCCCTGTCTGGGGCTGTTGTGACCCAAGGACAGGCCCCGGCGCTCGGCCTGGCTGACCCTCACACAGCCGGCCTCGGCCATCGCTCCGGCCTGTCCCGATCCCTCTGCAGAGCCTTCCTGCCCTGCAGCAGATCAACACTGCCACCCAGCCTGGTGTGTCTGCAGCTGGCTGAGGGTGCCCTCCATCCCCTCATCCAGCACTGATAAAGAGATCAAACAGAGCTGGGCCCAGCACTGAGCCCTGGGAGCACCACTGGTGACCATGCCTCAGCTAGACAGAACTCCCGTCTCCCACCACTCTCTGGGCCCGGCCATCCAGCCAGTTTTTAATACAGCAAAGAGTGTACCTGTCCAAGCCGTGGGCTCCCAGCTTCTCCAGGAGAATGCAGTGGGAGATGTAGAAAGGCTTTGCTGAAATCCAGGTAGACAAAATCCACAGTGGGCCTTGCATTGTTTTCCAAAGATATGGTTCAGCAAAATGCTTTGATGTGCTTGCTCAAAGTTAGGTAGCTGTTGGCTTGTGAAGGATTCAAGACTGCCTTAACTGGGATTTAGAGTATCAAATGATTTGTAGCTTATGGATAAGAAAACACTATTTTTTTCCCCTGGGCTCACACCCATAACAAGTTGGATATGATTTAAGTCCAAAGCCATTTCCACATCTGTTTGACACCCTTGGATCATTACAAGACCTGTCTGTCCTAACAGCACCATTATGCAATGCAGTGGGGTGTGTAAAAGTTACAATCAGACCCTAATATTTTTGGATACTTAATGAATAAAAAGGAGCAGCATAAAGCCTGTATGAAATTGAATAGGCATCTCGAACACCATGTAGTTTATCTGAATATATTTCTCTAAGCTGAAGAAACATCTGCCTCTGGGTTGCATCACTTGTTTTTTTGCTCTTGTTGTAGGACGTAGATAGAAATCTGAAGTCAAGTACTCTGGTTGCTCTTTGGCAATAGAAGCTCTGAAAAAAAATTACACAACAGTATTTTAAGGAGCATTTGGAGAACCATGTTTAGTACTAGATGTACAATTGTCTTAGGTTTACAGAAAGAAATAGTGTCTCTGTGTACAGGTCAGCCAGCTTCCAGAGTCTTCCCAGAGACAAAATCACAGCCAGACACTTGCAGTCTGGCATAATTAATGAACATCATAAAAAACCCCACACAAATAAAACACAGATTTTGTGAAAGAGTCTGCTTTAGTTTTTTATAAGAAGTTAGTATTCAGTACTGGGACCTTAGTTCAGATGCTGAGATGGTGCATCGGAACAAATTACTGTGTTCAACAGTGAGATAGTCTCTACCTGTACTTCAAGAAGCTTCAGTTTCAATCATTTCCTAGCTTTCTGCTGGAAAAAAAAGAAAGCCCCAAATTTTAGTTAAACAAAAACTGTATTTTCAAGGAAAAGACCATGCAAGTGTAGTCAAACCCTCACATCTATTCCAAGTGTTTATCAAAGACATGTATTGTCAGCAGGAGGCTCTTGCTGCACTGTGGCTGTAACAAAGCCCAGAAAAGTGGAAGGTGTACAGGGCTACAGTTCAGACAGTCTTCCTTAGGCATAAAAAATAATTTATTTTTACTAGTACCTCACACAGTCAAACAGTCATAGTTAGTTCCAGCCAAGTCTTCCTTCTCTTTGATCTCTGTGCTGCCTGCTATTATATGATACTGAATTATCACCACCTCCCTCAGGCTGTCTCAGAAGTTTACAGATGCAAACTTTCAAAACAGTTTATGTTCAGCTGGTTTCCCCTTACTCCCTAACATGGCAAACCAGCCAAAGCAGAGTTCACAAAAGAGAAAAACAGTGGTGCAAAACACTTAATATATAATCACCCATTTGTTTTTAAAATCTTTCCCAAAGGAATATTTTTTACGCTTTCATATTGAGCTATGATGAAAGCAAAGTCTCTTTGCAGGTTGCATTTCAGGTAGGGCATTTATATACGGGCGCTGCTAACAGTGATGGTGGTTTATAAAGTATTCAAGGTAATTTATTTGTGTGTTTATGTTTTTGTTTGTGTACTTGTGTAGCTGTACCTTGTGCCATCAGCTTTGGCTGAAGCACTAGCTCAGCAAGAGGAACATTGTGTGGAAAATCAGACCTGTGTGGAATTGCAGGTTGACATTTTCACCAAATTGCTTCCTTTTTTTTCTTTTTTCTTTCTCTCACTAGAATTATTAAAGATGTAACCACAGAGCCTCTTTTACAAAGTGCAGATCCATACTGCTGTCAGTTTTCATTGCATTTCTTATATGTGTTGTGGCCTTGAAAGCAATTGGACTGTAAATACTGCAACTCCAGTTAGGGAATTTGGTTAAAAAAAGAGAAGTAAAAATCTGTAATTTTATTTTCAGAGAGAAAAGTTGCTGCCTTTTCCTTTCCTTACTCTGGGATTTGAAACAAACTAAAGTAATAGCTCGAAAGCTTTTCAGTTTCCTGAATGTGTCTTTCATTACCAAGGACACTAATAAATTCTATTACTAAACCATCTTATCTTTAAAGTTCTGTGTGTGTAGGCAACTGTGAGGGAAGCTGCATAATTCAGTGGTGAAGTCATGCTTGATTCATTGACCATTATTATACAATAATTTCTGTAGTTCCTAAAGATGATAGTCATAGCAATAAGCACTGATGGGTAGTTAGCAATCTTGGACCAGAAATGAGATGATCAGCATTACATACTAGAGTAAAATCGGGTAGAAGATAATCCATTGAGAAATATTATATTTAACACAGACTGCCTTTTAAAGAAATGGGCCTAAAGACCTTAGCTTATTTTTACCAATTCATTCTAAAAAAATACATTAAAAATTATAGTTAATTTTTGTATCTTTACTAGTGGTGGGTATGTTTTTTGACAGTCTTTTATTTTTTCTCCCTGCTCTCCTAGACTTTGCTAATTTTGATTCATTAATGTAATTTAACTAAAACATACTCAGGAAATTCCAAGTGTGTGGTGAAGGTGGCTGGTACAGGCTTCCTACACTCAGCTTTTCTGTCTCAGTGGTGTAACCTGTGTATTCCTGTCCTTCAACCCTTCTTAGCTGGAAATCTGTGGCTCCAAGTAGTGACAACCTGTATTGTGTCCTGGAGAAGATGACAAACAACAGCTGGAGATGGATTTGGGAACAACTGCATTTATTTTCATTTGAAACATAATCTGTGCCTCCTCCCCCTCTCCTTTCCCCCCACCCCATGTTTTGAATAGAGCACTTAGGGAAGGGAAGGAGAAAAGAAAAGTTTGGCTGACACTTGTTTGCCTTGGGTTTAGTTCAGCAGCATCTGTGGCCTCAGCAGAGTTGGTAGCTCAGTGCTGTGAAGCAGTGAGATGTGTTTTGTGTGCTGCAGGGCAGGCGACATTTAAACCCATATTCAGTGGTATTCCTTTGTTCTCAGAGAGGAGGTGGGTAGATCCTGGCTTCATGGAAGTCAGTGGGAGTTTTGCCAGAAATTTGAGCAGGCCCTAGATTTTATGCAGAGTTTTCAGCGTTGTTTTGTTGCCAGGATTTGTCCCAAGCTGGAAGCTTATGTGCCAGCACTGTCTTTAGTCGCTGCTTTGCTCTGTGTGTGATGGTGTGGTCAGAACCTGCTGCTTGAGTGGAAACAGTGCTAGTCTAAACAGGATCTGTGTACTTGGGATTATGTGTTTTAAACTGACCTGAAAACAGTGCACTGTGAATTCCTTCAGTACCAAAGCTGGGATTGAAATTGAACATGCCAGAAAACAACCCAACAGCTGTCACTAGATAAAAAGTGGTGCTGCAGGAAGAGGGGGTTGATTGGTGGGCTAGAAGTGCAGGTACACATGATGGATGTGCTTCTTAGAAAACCAGCCTCCAGAAAGCTGGAGACATAAAGACACAGACCAAAATAAAAAGCTTCATATACCCTCCTTAGGGACATGAGAAACATCTGACACATCCAGTTTCTGAGTCAGGGCTTGGCATTGTGTAATTCCATGCAAGGCAGGCACATTTGGAGTGCTTAGAAGCCTCAGAACAGGGCAGTTCAAAGATATGTCTCTATTCAACAGAGCATCAATAAAGTAGGGACTTCATGCTAAATTAGGAACATGTATGATCTAAGTACAGATTTTATTCTTAGTAACTCTTCCAGTACCAGTATGCCACAACTTCCTTAAAATTTACAGCAATTACAGTTTCATTTTTTCTCATGATACCTAAGTGGTATTCTAAGCTAACAATAGTTTTAAATTAGTATGTTTTAAAAAAAAAATTAAAGTCTTTGTAATAGAAAGTACTTGGTAAATTATACATGCCAGCTGAACACAAAGTTACATGAAAAGGTTGCAATGAAGTACTGACCATGCACAGAGTGTTCATTCCAGCTGCTAAGCAGTGTGGAACTTTCTAGTGCTTGGGAATGAAGATACAAAACTAAACTCAAATTGAAGAAATTTAATATAACCATTCATTTGAATGTGAAAAAGTAATCAAGATAATGATGAAAAGGAGCTTCTTTTTAACCTTTTAGTTAAAATCCTAATTTAGCAAATATTAAGTAAGTTTTTAAACAAAATTTGATTTAAATTTTCCTTAAAAACTGTAGAATAAAAGTCTCAGGATAGGAAATTGTGAATGATGCCCTTATTTAATTTTAAGGAGAATACCCATTTTTACTAACCTGTTACCTTCTGCTAGTGGAAAACTATTGTAGAGATTTTCAAAGTACATTAAACCCTAAGAGCTGACAGCAATGCCAAAAACTGTCCTGGGTTACTTTACTGTGCATTTTGATGAACAATGATGTTTCCAATTTCTTTTGTAGTAGAATTGTATATTGTGGCCTCAGGCACAGAACTGTACCTGAACTATTTTACTGCTTCTCTCTCTTTTCTCTGACTGTTAAAGAGTTGTTGAGTCACCTGTGCCTGTTCCAGAGGTTGAACTTTTTCAGCACATGCAAAAGCTTTTCAAAACAGCATCCTCAAGTAGGAATGGATTTTATTTTGAAAATCTTATTTCCATGTTTTTTTTCTCTGAGGCACCTTTACATACTTTTTTGCTAGTATTTACCTCCATCATTCTTTCTGGGTTAATTTCTGAAGTGGTATGTACATTTTGTAGGGTATATAGGTGTATGATTAAGGTTAAGCACATTACAAATCATATCCTTACTGAGCAAACAACTTATGCATCTCCTTAAATCTAATTAAAATTAATGGGATTGTTGACATGCTTAGAATTAAGCACATTCTTGGCTATTTTTCTGAACTGACACTACTGTTTTGACACATTATTTTAGTCATTTCTGGAAGCTGAAAGGAATAAATAATTTGCTGCTGTTAATGTCTCATAATTGTGGTTAACTCTTCTCCATGAAGGAAACAGTGTGATGTACAGTATGTACCTGGTTTAGCAGAGATTAAGAATGCTTTTATTGCAAGGGAGAAACCAAATCTTTTGGGTTTTGTCTTTTTTGTTATTGTTTTGAAAAGACAAAAAATTCAGGTTTAATTAAAATGCTGACTTAAAACCAACCAAAACCCATCTGTGATGTTTACAAAATAATTAACTTCTGCAAGTTATTCTGAACTGGAGCTCTGCTAGTTCATAGTCTGAGCAGTTCAGAACTGGTGCACTGACCGTTGAATTGAAGACAAGCAAATCAAAGGCACTTTTCCTGTCACACATACTTGTGTTAATCCTACTACAAGAGACCAAGCAGAGACGCAGTAGGTGTTAAGAATTGCTGAAAAGTTCAAAGTGTGCGTTCCCGGTAGGATGCGGTGACTCCAGGGTGCCCTGCCTTTCAAAGGGTGACATGGCAGCCTCGCAGAAAGGCTCTGCTACTCTCTGCTGCTTAAACTACTCTCATATTTGGTAGGAAGAAGGCTGTGGAAAGCTGAAAGGGAATGACTAATAGCTGATGTGGCTCCTGTGGCTCCTGAATATTTTATTTTAACATATTCCACTCCAATCACTTTATGAGCAATTCACACTTAACGGAAACCAAAGGAAGAAAACTCTTTAGATCATCTTGGCTGATATGCTTGCCAGTGCAGGATTGTGTTCTGCTGTATTTTCCTCTGGTGTCCATTTTTATCTGACTCAAGTGATCATGCTTCCCTAAGAGACTGTTTCACAGTCTAGTATATTTTGCTGTTAGGAAATTTTCTGATGCTCTGTAAACGAAATTTAACTTTGCTTAAATTCAAACCATTACAGTGAGATAAATTTCTAGGAACTTAGGCTAAGTAATCCCTATTGCTGCCCTTGGCAGATGACACAATTCAGATACCTGTAAGTCTTATAATTATGCTATTAAAGAAACAGTGGTACTGCATAAGTTTTTTCACAAAAAATCCCCAAACCACACAACAACATACAAAAATAATCCCCTGCAAAAAGAAAAAAACCCCTCCCAGAACCAATTGAATGTTCATCAACCTGGAGTTTTTCCATTGTAACTGTGTAAAAGTTTGTGGTGAAACCCAACCCTGTGTTTATAACAGCTTCTGGCTCAGCTATGTATGCTGTTTATTTATTTTAAAGATAACGGTGTACACTGAAATACAGAAGACACATAAAGCTGCAGGCAGGGGCGGTTTGGTTTGTGGTGGTTTTGTTATTTGGGGCTTTTTTGAATCACACATTGGGCTGTGTTTAGTTTTGTTCCAGATGTTAAAAGGGATTGCAGCCCCTTTAAATATCCTGGTAACTCTGAAGAACTGTAAAACTGACTGCCATATTCCCAGTTTTGGGAGATTTATAGACTCTGCAGCATCTCTGACCTGAAGTATGGAGGAAATTAAGAAAGAAGGGGTAAAACAAACATTTTTTGACACTGCTGTTAACTCAGTGGGAATCCAGCAGGTAGCCTCAAAACATCAGCCCTGCCATCTCACCGTATCTACGACACAGGGATACAGAGACCCAAGTGCAGTTACAAAACTTATGTTAAGCCCCAGCTGCAGAAGAATGCAACATGTGAAAAGATTCTGTGGAGTGTGGTGGATCTCTAACACAGATGTAACAGACACAGCAACAGGATTCATGGCGCTTGTATTAGCTGCCATGAATGCCTCTTTTCTGTGCAAATTGCATGGATATATGGCTGGCCCTGGCAGCCCAGCCTTTGGAGGTACCCTTGCGCCCTTTGGCATGACTGTGAATAGATAAAGATGAGTGCAGTCATATTTTGTAGCTGCTTTATAGAAGAACTCCTTTAAAACACTCTTGAAACCACAGGTCTGGCTTCTTTCTGCTTGGTCTTTTTAGAATACACAGCTCTGTACCTAATACAGACCCAGTGTTGTGTTTTCTTGATAGAGAAGGAGTTAGGAAGAGATAATTGTGGAGTCCTAAAAGAGAAGGAGGGGCTGATAAGAGCCCTGGAGTTAGAAGGCTGATGTGATAGTGTGTCCCTGCTGCCTCTCCTCCAATTACTGGCTGAAATGGCTCATCTTAATTAAAAACTTCCTGGCAGCTGTGGATAACCTTCAAGGTTGTAGTGCCTCATTTTTATTACCTTTTTCTCTACAGTCTGCTATTAACAATGTATCTCGTTACAAAATAAAAAGCTTTGTCTTCCAAAGTTAGACTTATAAAAAGTGTTACACTCCATATTCTGAAATGTCTTTGGATAAACTTTTCCTTTTCCTTTTTTTTTGCTGTGTGTTTATCCAGTACATCTTGTGGGATCATTGTGCCTAATTTAGATAGTTGACTTTACAAGAGCTCATTTATACCCGTGTATGCTTTACACACATTATCTTTTCATGGAAAAAGCTTGGTTGAGAAAGCTTCTTGCAGCTGCTGTGTAAGTAGAACATTGCAGAATTGCTGGAATGTTCTCCATCTGAGATGCCAGAGCTAAAAGCGATGCCCTGTTGCTTCTTTGGGAAGATAAATGTTGAATCAGCATTGCAATTAAACACAATGAATGGACTGTGGACCTTGTCATTTCAAGGTAGCATTTGTTACAGGAGTCTCTGAAAGCGCTGCTGGAATTAAGCATCTGTAAGTACTTTTATAATAAACCCTTATTTTTATAGCCTCATAGCTTGACCATAGAAACTTGCCTTCGGCAAGAATTTGGCACACAGGCCACTGTAACCACAGGAGTCAAAGTTATATATTTATTATCATCTCTTTCTTAAATCTAATTCATTTTAATTAGAGATGAGCTTGTGCTGCAGATTTTGGATCCAAATCTTAAACTCTTCTTTCCCAGGTTGAGAGGACGTATAGAGTTGACACTTATTTTTGGACCTGTCTTTTGTTTAAATTTAGCTGACAACAATTAGGAAGTGAGTTAGTCTTACTTTTACTATTTTCTTTCAATGAAAAAGCTTTTTATTGTTAGTGTCCTTTCTTCCATTTACAATGATGTCTAGAGAAATGCTTGATTTCTTTTTTAAGACTGTATTTTGCAAATGGCTTCTAGCTTTTGTGTTGTTTAGAAAAGAACAAAAACTTGGAAGATGATATTGCAACTTTGATTTGACTTCCTGGGTAAACACTAATCTGTACATCTAATATTAATAGCTTTGTAACTCCTGGGTCTTGGTAATGACTTTTAGCTCTGGCTGTCTCTGGAAGTGAGGTCAGGCCTCTCAGGGGGATTACAGAGCTGTGGTTTGTCTGTGCATGAAGAAGACACCAAGGGCCAGAGCTCAATTACAGTTGAAACTGGCCAGTGCTGTTTCAGATAACAAGAAAGGCTTTTTGAAGTACATTAATAGTAAAATGAGGTCTAAAGAAAACATTGGACTGGTCCTTGTTGAAAATGATCACCTGCCTAATAGGGATGAAGGAAAAGCAGAGGCGTTCAATGTGTGTTTTACCTCAGTTTTTGGTGATACTGATAGACCTTGGTGTGCCTGATCCCCAGAGCTGGAGGCCCATGAGAGCTGGGACAGTGGCTTTCTCCTTGTGGACACTGGAACTGTGAGGGACCACCTGTATCAGCTGAATGTTCACAAGTCCATGGGGCCTGTTGGGATTCATCCCTGAGTGCAGAAGGATCTCACTGTGTTACAGCTGGACCTCTCTCCATCAGCTACCAAAGGCCTTGGGAACCTGGAGAGGTCTCTGCCAGCCACTGTTACTCCTGTTTACCAGGAGGGTGGGAGGAAAGACCCAGGAACCTGCAGGCCTGCTAGACCAACCTCAGTTCCTGGAAAAGTTATGGAGGAGATTGTACTGAGTGCTGTTGAAAGGTGTTTAAGGAATAATGCAGTCATCAGGTGTCATCAGCATGGGTAACAAAGGGAAAGTCCCATTTAATAATTTGATCTTTCTGTGGTAAGGTCACCCACCTGGTGGGGAAGGGAAGGGGTGAATTTAGTTTTTCTGCATTTTACTGAGATTTTTGGTACTGTCTCTCACAGCATCCTTCTGGACAAGTTGTCCAGCTGTGGGATGAGGGGGTTCATGGTATGCTGAGTGCAGAGCTGGCTGCAGGGTGGGGCTCCCAGGGTTCCAGTGGGTGGGGCTGTGTCTGGCTGGTGAGCAGCCACCAGTGCTGTCCTCAGGGCTCAATCCTGGGGCTGCTCAACACATTTATCAAAGGTATGGATGCAGGAGCTGAATGCACCATTAGCAAGTTTGATGGTGACACCAAACTGGAAGGTACTGTTGGTTGTCTTGAGGGAAAGTAAGCCTTGCAGAGGGATCTAGATAGAGTGGAGCATTTTGCAATGATTAATTATACAATGATTTTGTAGTGACGCATGGGATTAAATTCTACTAGTCAAATGCCAGGTTTTTCACCTGGGATGGGGTACCACTGGGCATATGTATCCATTGGGAAAGCATTAGCTGGAGAGTAGCTCTGCAGAAAGGGATCTGGTGATGCTCAGTAGCAGTCAGCAGAGTGTGCCTTTGTAGCCAAGAGGGCAAACCCCATCCTAAGGTTCATGTAATACAGTAGAACATAAAAATCCCCTCCAAGTATTAGCCTGGGGACAGAGATACTTGCTGATAAAGTGTGACAAATTTGGAGCAGCTGATTAGCCATTCTCAGATATCCAATTGCTAGATCCTTTGTTTTGCCTTTGTTGTTTTAAAAATAAAAATTATTTCAGAAAATATAAAAGGAAAATTTTGGTATAAATATATTTTTTTTAAATATTTGGAATTTAAAAAAAAATCAGTGAATCATCAATTGCATTATTACTTTTCCTATGTAACTTGTTTAAGTAGCAAATTAGCTGCTTGGCAAGTGTCTTGTTTTTATCTTAGTACTTTAAGCTACTGGAGGATTCAAACCTTTGTTTAAGCAATGGCAAATAGCCTGTATATTGCAGCACTTCACCTACTGCTTCTATCAAGGTTCAATTTGTTTGCTTGCCTTGCCCATGATCTAGAGTTCAATAATGCTCACTGCTCATCAAGGCATTCATTATCCCTTTCCTTTCCTGTGCATTGACCATACAGAGTTTAGATGGTTTAGTATTAGAAGATTTTAATTACACTTGGTACCACTGAGGGGTTTCTTTTGCCTAGTAAGCAATTCTAGAAGTGCTTTATCCGTGGAATATTTCAGTGCTGTTCTTACCCAGGAGGCTGAAAACAGTGGTTTAAATCCTGGCATAAATCAGCTATGTGCTTCTTCAATATCCTCACCCTGACTACTGATCCTATGCATTCAGGTGCCTTCATTTTATAGAGTTTTCACTCTGGGCACTAAGTCTCCATCCTTATTCTTACCTTGGAACTGGAGATAAAGAAATAAATTCTCATTTAGATAATCCTGGTGATAAAGTCTGTGTTTGTTCTCTTGTTCCTGCCTTTGTTTCCTGTCAGTGCAAACACTGTTAGGACTTTGTACAAAACAAAGGCAGACAAAAATTGCTGATATTCCATGTATTGAGTAGGTCTTACATCTTTAATTACTGTATAATTGTTTAATTGCTGTATAAAGGACAGTCTTCCATAAATGTGCAGCCCTGTTTTCAGGTCATGGCAGTTGGTAACTGTGGTTGTGTGACTGGGATGTTGTACAATAATGTGTTTTGGTGTGGCCAAGCACTTCAGAGTAGAGAAATTTGAAGAAATTAAAAGATTGCTTTCCCACCATGATTCATGTTAAAGAAGAAAAGATTACAAGTGCATACAGAGCCAAGCATCTCCTAAATATTTTGGACTTATGTTATCGGGGGTTTTTTTGCTGAAGGGGGTTAGATTAATTTTGCAGAATTAAGTGATCACTTTGATATGAATGGTTACTCTCAAAGTCACATTCCAAACCTGTTTACTCATGCACAGTACAAGCACAGGGTTTCTTCTTTTGAGCGTTCTCTTCAATACAAATTCAGTCCAATGGGACAAAAAAATGAATCTGACCCCTTGTGTATAGGCCTAGAGCAGCAGAACCAGTAGTACTGTGCTTGCAACACACACTTAAAACAATTAGTTTTGAAATGTGTAATTTTTGAGAGGTAAGATAGATGAAAACAAGTAATGTATTATTGTTGTCATTATCATAGCTCTTGCTTCAAGAATAACATCAAGGGTAATGACATTTTGTTTGTACAGTGCTGTACTCATGTCCATAGTTAATATATATTTTCATGAACACTGCAAGCAGCTTTTCTACTAGGACTATAAGTCACATTTTTTCCTTGGTGGTTTGGATGTCAATAGCTGAGAGGCATTAAAAAATCTCTTGTTTGTTTATTGGTTTGAGTTTTGTGCATGTCTCCACTGACCCACCAGGTATGTTCGAGTGGTGTCTAGCTGAGGTTACAGAAGGGAACAAGAATTCCCTAAACACTGATCAGTGGGCAAGTGGTGTTGGCTGGATAAAGAGCAAAAAAGGTTTTGACTCCTGAGTAACAGGGATGTGCTCTGTCAACTTCTCCTTTTCATGGGCTCTGCTTGGGTTAGTAAGTACTGATTTCACCTGTTGGTGAAGTGAGCTTCTTACCTGCTGGCTTTACTGCTTCTATTACACACACAAATCAAGTTTATCCTGATGTAACTATAGGAATAGTTTTCTTGCAACCGATAGGTGAATAAATTTAGATTAAGGTCTGGATCACACTTTCCTGTCAAACCAGTACCTTCTCCTACTGTATTGTGCACTTTCAATAGTGCTGTGGAATTCCCACTATATGTCTAAATGTAGAGCTTAAAAAATAAATAACCCCATCAGGTGTAGAAAAACAAATAAGTGAAAGAAAAAAAATTAGAAACTTAGGTGCAAACTTGAGTCGATATTTCATGTGTTACTGTTGCATGGAAGAATTCTTGGAGGAGATTAGACAAGAGTAAACAGTTCCAGTGCTCAGCAAGAAGAGCTATCCTTATGACAATTTTAATGAAGAGTTTTTCCCTGATTTAGTAACAAGTGCTAGTTTTGACATGTTCACAGTATCACCATGCTGCATAAAGTGTCTATATAATCTGAACTTGATAGGTTTCTACAATAGTGACAGTTGAGTCAAACTGTATAAACTAAATGCTGTAACCAATATGCATGTAATCAAAGATGACTGGTCTTGAGTAATGTAGCACTGGGTTAATGCTGAATTGGTTTGTGTTACTGTTCTTGTCATTTCCTTTTTTTGAGAGAATGCATGTTGCTCTTTTATATATTCCTTGCTACCGTGACTGTAATATATAATATTTTTATCTCTGGCTTCAAAATGCAGTGTCAAGTGCTCTTGGACTTGAATACCTTATACATATATACACATTTCCTAGTTGAATTCAGTCTTCCTGTGCAGGAAGAATCAACATTTTAGCATTTGTAGAGACAGTCCAAAAGCCTAAGACTGTATGTAGAGCTAGCCAAAAAAGAAGCACCTGGAGCTGTGTGCACAAAGTAGTCCAAAACACAAAAACCACCCTACAGCATTTTCTTTATCTGATTAACAGAGACCAGTATGTAGGTGTTGTTCAATGTCTTAACAGCTAATTGTGCTGGAATCTCATGGTATAGCAAAAGCCTATATTAAAATACTTATTTTTTCCTTTTAAAGACCAATCTTTCTTCTCCTCCAAGCAGGGAAGTAACATAGTTCCTTACTGTGAATGTTGCCTTAAAATAATGTGTACTAAAACACATATTGCCACACTAAATTTTGGTAATCATAATGTTATTATTAAATATTGCTCTAAGAACTTCAGTGTAAAGCATCATCATTACCAAATGTTTGTGCTTTTCTCAGAGTGAGCTGTTTAACAGCTTACTCTCCCTCTTTTTCATGTTGCCTAACACTAAGTGAAAGTTGACTTTAAATATTATAAAGAAAACAAAAAGACCCACTGGAGACTTGCAATTTTGTTTAGAGTGCAACTTCACTGTCAAGGGCAGCCTCTTCTTAGGCTGTACTCTTCATGTGAGACCTCCAAAATGCTGACAGAGCTGTCTAGTGAGTTTTAAAGCCATTGTGAGCCTGAGTGAGCAGTACAGAGTCTTCATTTTCTATAAAGGAATATTTAAAAATATCTGTACTGCATGTTCAGTGTACCTCCTCCAGATTGTTACTGCATGTGGTCTGTGCTGGTGTTACTTTTCAGTCAGCTGATTCTGATGTGCAGCCAAAGAGCTCAGTCTCACGTTCATTACCAGCTGGACAGAGAGGGCATTGTACACGGAGTAATGTTTGCTTTACATGCACAGAGGCATTGACAGCTTTGACAGTATCTTGTTTTACTGTACTTGAATGTTGCAAAGATTCTTTCATCAGTTGTTGTATTGAGGAGGTTATTTATTACTTGGGGACATGAGTTTATGATGGAGGCTAGCAAAACAGACTTGCCCAGAGCAGGGCAACTAGGTTGGTGAGGGGTTTGGAACACAAGCCCTATGAGGAACAATTGAGGTAGCTGGGGTTTAGCCTGGAGAAAAGGAGACTCAGGGGTGACCTTATCACTCTGTACACCTCCCTGAAAGGGGGTTGTAGCCAGGTGGGGGTTGGTCTCTTTCATCAGGCCACAACTGACAGAATGAGAGGACACAGTCTCAAGCTGCATCAAAGGAGATACAGGTTGGATATTAGGAAAAGTTTTTCACAGAAAGAGTGATAAAGTACTGGCATGGCCTGCCCAGAGAGGTGGTGGAGTCACCATCCCTGGATGTGTTTAAAAAAAGACCAGATATGGCACTTGGTATCATGGTTTAGTTGAGGTGTTAGGGCATGGGCTGGACTCGATGATCTTAAAGGTCTTTTCCAACCTAGTCATTCTGTGAATTATGTGTATTCTGTGAATTCTGTAAATGCAGTGCATTTTGGGTTTGTTGCTAGATTCCTCCATGCCTTAGTGTCTTTTGCATAGTCCCTGTTCCCCATTTGAGAGAAAGCTGCTAAATTATATATAGAAATTAATAGCAATGGTGAACTGTTTAACTACATCATATCAAGCTGATTTCCCTTCTTCTTCATTGGCACGGCACATACATTTAAAATTTTGGGAAATTAAAAATGCAGGTCTGCTTTTCAGAAGAACAAATTAAATAACACAATTTTCTTCAGATTTTCCCAGTGAAAGGCCATAAAATTAATAAAATTTATTTTTATTCTAATAGTCATGAATTTGCATTCAAATAAATTGAAATTATCCTCTGTGCTGTGCTTTTCATTTTGCATAAAAGAGATGCCAACGAGACGCTACTGGGAATATTTTTATCCCCAAGGTCTATGTTAATCCCTTCCTGCTAAAAGACACATTTCTGAAATATTTATCATAAACCTGCCATGCTGTTGTCACATTGTTTCTTTCGTGGTGTGAGCGATTCTGGGACTTCTGCCAGCATTGTTCCTTCCATTCAAATAGGAAATTTGCTACAAAGTGTCTGGTTCTCAGATCAACAACACCGTGCTTGTTCATCAACCTGACTTTGGTGATTCACAACCTAAATGTGTGATACCATGCAAAGTAGGAGTAGCCAGTAATGTGGTCTGTCAGGTTTACTGACATTATATTTGCAAGTATAATTTTAATTGTATGTGCACATGAAGAGGGGGGAGGGGTTGATAATTTTAAACAGAAATTAGTTCTTTGAAATACTAAGTTTGTGCTGCTTAATATGTTTTACAAATAGTAGAGGAAAAACTGCATGAGACTGACACTTTGATTTATGACTTTTTTAAAATCAGAAACTGTTACAGAATTAGCTCTTCTGCTGTCTTTGTTTTTGAGACTGAACAAGTGAGAAATATTTGTACATACTGAAAGAGAGGGTCTTGAATCTCTTGAACTTGCAGTGTGTTCAAAATACATTGGAACATCTCCCTTAGAAGAGCCTGATTCTAGGAGGTTTCATTTATGATATATATTTGGTAAACTAAAAATAGTGCTCCTTCAAACACTTCATTTGTGTGCAGCAGTTTTCAGATTTTTAATTTCTTACATGCTTTGTAGCATTAAATATTTTTTTATATATAAAAATGGTTTGAATACACTGCTCCTTACTCTGGTTGCATTTAAAATGGAGTTCTAGTTTAGCTCTGAGTGTTTTGAGAATAGCAAGAATAATTTGATAAAGCTATTTCTGCATGAAATCATTTAAAGTAGAAGTGTTTCCATTTCAGGATTCTGGAGTACTTCTGGTTAAATTAGATGTTGCACTTGAATGCATAATTAATGGAGTTCTTGAACCAAACTTTGACAGCTACTCTAAAATTATGACAAATTTGGGATTGTTTTTTAATATGTGCTAGAATCTACCTGCAGCATAGATGCATTCACCTTAAGAAATGGTTCTGTAGCATTTGTATATAAAATTAAATTGTTTCAATTTGTTGAAGGAGAAAAGTCCAAATTGTATAAATAAGGATATTTCTAATAGTGACTCAATCTTTTATACATCAACATGAAGTTCAGCACAAGTCATAGAGAAAATTAGAATCCTTTCAAATTTCAGTACATGGAACCATTGAAGTTTTTGTGGTCAAGGTGCAGTTGTTAGTTTACAGACCTAGGATACATCTGGATCAGACCACCATATTTCCTAATTCAAAGCAGGACACAAAATCTGTGTGTTGGGAGAGGCAGTAGCTCAAACCTCCCTTAATCTGGACTTCCTTCCACTGTAGAGCTCCTGTTTTGCTATGTGTTGTCCTAAAGAACCTACAAGCCTCAAACTGTCCTCTTTCCTTTCATCTGACATCAAATTTAGTTATTCTCTCATTTCTCAGCAAATCATTCTGGCACCTCTGGGCAGCCTCGAATCCCTGGAGTTTTCCTGTCTCTCTTCTTCTTGCTTGTGATGAAGGAATTGGTTGCTGTTAATGCCACTGCTGTGCGGTCCCCAAAACACTGATTTGTACAGGGCCTCTTATAAAGTATTTCCCTTTGATTTCTCTGTTTGTCATTAGCTATTAATATGGTAACAGACAATACTTATGGGCCTTTTTTTTTTTAATGGCTGATATAAATAAAAGTGGCATCACCACCTGTAGGATGCTTTGATTTCTTAACTGCATACTGTCAATATGTATACTGTCAATACTGTCAGCCTATGCAGAAATCTGAAAGCCAAGTTGTTTCCTTTTCTCCTGTGTCATTGCTGGTGATAAATAAGAAATTATAACCAGGATCTGATATTAATACACCAAAAATAAAGTTCCAGACAGCCTACAATAGAGTTATGATAAATAAAACCTATCATGGTAGAATTATTACTATAAGCTTGTAACATTTGCCAAGTTATAGTGTTGGTAGAAGGTCTTTAACATTGCCTTAAGGAATGTAGCAGTATGGCCCCATTGTAACTCTTCTCTGTGTGTTGATTTAGGACACAGTCTTTTGTTCTTGGTTTGGACCAGCTTTCCTCAAAATTCCTTGCTTAGTGGGTATCACCTCCTGGTAATGCTACAGGAAAAGCTCGGGTCATGCTTAGGTCATTGCTAAAACTATGGGCTAGTGTTTTCCAAGAAAAACACTGTAAACTGTATTTTAAAGGGGAAATGGATACATTAATTAAATTGGATTAGCTCTGCATCAGCTCTTCAGTCTGAGAGATTCGCTTTCCTATATGTCTTCTGGATAGAGAGAAACCCGAGTGTTTGATTCCAGTCTTTGTTGGACGGATGTAGTTTTGTAACAACAGCAGCAAGGTGCAGCATTGCATCTGAGCATGGCGATCCTGATTTTGGTAGGCTTGCTTGCATTTCATTTCAGAGGTTATCTGCTTTTGCCAGAAATTGTTAAGTTTGTAATGTGGCTGGAAGTACAACTGCAGTCAAGATTATCTCCTGTCATTAGTGTTACACAGCTGCTTAACTCCTGTGTTTGTTCACAGAGGTTGAAAATACCCCACTGGATGTACCAGCAGCCCTAATTCAAAGAAGCTTAAAAATCTTCTTTAATAATAATAAAGGAGCTGCTGTATCACTGAAATGAAGTGCAAGCCTAAATACTTTTCTGAATGAGCAAGAGTCTGGGAAAAATATGTGGTAGATCAGCTACAGAAGGCTCTCAAGCATGTTCAAGCTGTCCTCATAAACAAGGAATTATGCCCTTGGAAAAACAATAAATAATTTTCAAGAGGCAATAGATGGCATACAAAACACTGAGTGTATCATAAGAACAAAATATAATGTTGTAAAACTTGTGCTTAAAAATATTTAGGTATTAGGAGAAAATTTCTTGACACAAATCACTTGCCATTTTCTTAAGTGTTTGTTTCACTTTATAACTTAGGATAAGCCAATTTCCATATTAGATATTGTGTTTTACTATTGACTTTTTAAATTGTTTTGTGAATTTAAATCACATTTAATATTCACTTAAGATAGAAAACTTGGCCTCTTCATTATGCAGCCAGTCATATTTTCAGATCAATAGCACATATTTTTGATCATTGAGTGATTGTATGAAAATACTTGGAGCGTTCCAGGGTTTAACACTCTAGTGGGCTCCTGTGAAATGAACCAAAAATTAAAACTCATTTTTCTGACATGCTGCATTATCTGCCTATTCAGAAGGAAAAAATGATCAGAGTAAATACCTAAAGCTAAAATTGTTTAGCCCCTCTTTCCCAGCTTCTTGCTTTCAATAGGGAAAAAAAAAAAAAAAGAAAAAAAGAAAAAAAAAGAGTCTTATTTCCATCTTTAAATTTGCTGGAGTCGTCATTCTATTTAGAGTCAGACAAGCCTGAGGTCTAAAGTTACATGAATTTGGTCAAAGTGACCCTGAATTCTTGACTGTAAACACCATAAATCTTCCCTGCAATTATTAGTTTCACATTGTAAAGGCCATGCTGTGAAGGGTAATCCCTCATGCAACAAGTTAAGTTTCTAATTTGTTTTCCATAGCACAATGAATTCCAAAAGCTTTCACCATGTTTCTAGTGAGTCATTTATCAGCTTCGTAATAAAGCTTAGAGGGGACATCACAGATCATCTGCAGCAGAAACCAAGTTGTGTATTTCACTATAGCAGAGTAGGTAAGAGTGCCCTAGGGCTACAAATAAAACTAACTAAAAAGGTTTCTGAAATGTAATCAAAATCTGTAAGCTGAATCCAGAGATTCAGTTTCTCAAATTTGCATACAGAGAGTATATCAAGAGTATGGCTTTATTAATATGCCTTACACATTTCTGTGTTGAATTATGACTTTACACTGTTGCACATGCTCTCCCAACACAGGGAAACACCAACACTATGACCCAGCTAACACACTGAGGGTGTCTTTGTTCTATCATGTATTTTTCATAAATGGTCTGTTACAGTTTTTCCTAGTCAAGAGTACAGAATTTTGTATATTGGTGTAATATAGAGAGTAATAAAATATTTAGCATAATTCCTCTCCAAGTAGGCTTTTAGTAATTGGTTTGACAGCAGTAGGGTATATCCCTAGGGTAGGCATTTGAAGTGCAGCTTTTAAAGCGCTGCTAAACTCAGTAATATTTTCATCCCATCTTGATTCCAGTGAGACTCTTTTACAGTTTTTCCCAGGTTCATTTGGGCTTTAGATTTTTTTGGGGTGGTGTTGGTTTAATAATTTTTTTTATGTTTTGACGTTTTTGAGGACACTGGTTTTGGAGAAAATGTATCAGGTACTTTTGACTCAAGTAAGTGTCCCTTCAAAGATCATAGTGCTTGGCTTCTATAGTGAAGCAAAATTGATTCAGCCAAATAGCTAAAAAAAAATAGTCATCAAAAGCCAGCGATAATTATGATGTACCTTTTTTAAGGACAATTTGGTTAGGTCAAATAAATAACTTCTTGTCATGCTGAGAGTTTAGCTTAACATAAAACAGCCAGCCAAAAATGTTTCTAGGACAAGTCTGTTGAATGCCAGACAGGCACGTAGATCATCTCTGCAGTGAATGGTGACTTGTTCTCTTCCAAGTTTCATTCAGGCACAGAGACCATCTCTTAAATATGTGACTCTGTTCCAGATGCTCTGCTGAAAAAGTAGACTATTCTGAGGTAACTTGTGTTGGGGATTATTAAACCCATAAAATAAATGGGTTATTAAGGGTTATGCTTCACCTGGTTCCTTCTTTCCCTGCATTTTTCAAATAAAATGTGCAACTAAACCTGTACCATGAAACTGTAATGTTAGACAAGGCAAAGTACCCAAAGACAGTACACCTCATTTCTCAGTACATGTGAGAAATGCTTTGTGGGTTTTTGCAAAGATTCTGTAAGCAGGCTGTTCCCTTGAGTAACAGACCTTCCTCTGATGGCATTCTAGCTCTAGAGCTTTTTTTATTGCTCAGGTGACTTGGTGGAGAAAAGAAAATTTGTTCTGCCCAACAGTTACCTACTGTCAGTGACCATTATTTTCTTGCCAGTTCTATTTTCCAAACAGATGGAGATATGTAGAAATGGTGCTGCCAGGTGAGGCAGTGTTGAGGAATATGTTGGGCTCACGGCCTGGAGCTGAATATGCAGAGATCTTTGTGACATCCAGAGGCTGTTGTATTTTCTGTGGCTGTGTAGAGTCAGGTGGAAGGGCTGGAGTTGAGTGCAAAAGCTCCTTTAAGGTTGAGCACTGATGATTAGAAGTTTGATACACAGATTTCAGTGCTTTTGAGAACCAGGGCTTCATTAGGAGGGATGGCTGCCTGATGTTGGTTATCATGAGCATTCAGTGATCATATCAGTGATTCATTCACTTAATCCAGAGCACATACCCTCATTCTGTGTTGTAGGCCTCATCACTCTCTATGCATTACTAGTTTTATCTCCATTAATATTGTCACCCCAGCATGAAGAGTTCTTTCAGAATTAACTAAGTGTACCAAACAAATGCAGACTTAAAATTCAAGACCTTTAAAAGTCCATTTAAGACTTCCTCTAAATTACACTTCCTTACTGCAAGAATTGAACACTTACAAGTTCTGCTGGCTTCCCCTTGGAGGGGGGATCTGCTTCCACCTGTAGTAGATCCCAGGTGTCTCAGTTTGTGCATCCACAATTTAGGGCTGTAACCAAAAATTGTATTGAAATGTTGTGCTCGGTGTTGTGGAGATAGAGAGGAAATGGAGTTTTCTTGGATGAATATATACCCTTGCCTCAAAGGTATATATTCTGATGAATGTAATTAGACTTTCCTTCTTCTGTAATTCCCTCCCTCATTCTAGATAACAAGTAGTTAACAATTAATGATCACTGAACAAGTCTGGTGTGTTCATTCAAGGTCAGGGGTTGTTCATCCCTGCTGCAAGGGTTTTGTTGGGTGGGCCAGGATAACTGCTACCTGTTGAGCCCTTAACCCCTGAGATAATATGAATAAATTAAATTATTTTTTTTAGCTCACAGTAGGCAGTGCTGTGTAGATATTTACCTGTACAGGGACTTTCTTTTTAGTGAGGTTATTTAGCTTATTGTGAGTATAGGCCCTGCTGAATATTGGACTGTTGCATTCAGGCTTCTCTAATGTTCCTGCATTTTTCAGAACAGTTGCTCTCATCTTCTAATGAGCTCTAACACTGACTCCTTATCTCCTGTTCCCCCTTGTGTTCCATGAGGACTGCTCTCAGCTCAGGCCTCATCCTGCACCTTCAGCTTCTTCCTCACTGGTGGGAAAGCCTAGAGATGTTGTCCCACACACATCTGCATGCGTGTTCTTCAGAAGCTTTCCAGTTTGGGGATGGACTGTTTGAAAAACTACCTAAGTCTTTTTAAATCACACATTCCATGTTGAAAAAACCCCAACAAAGACAATCCTGTTGACTTAGTCTCAGGTCTGGAATTCTGAGTTCAAAGGTCTTCTAAGAAACTTGGTCTGGGCTTTCCAGGAAAGAACATGTCTTTTCCTCCTGGCAATGAAGGTAATTCCCTACTGCTCACAGAATGTAATTTAAATTACTCAGAGGCTTTTGGCTTGCTTGTGATTGCCTTTTGATGAAGATTAGCTTCAGCTATAGATTTGGGAAAATTTTTACAGAAAAGTTCAATCATTAGACTAGTCAGCAATTTGTTGTGAATTTCTGAGGGGAAAGCTAGCACAAAAGAACTGGCTGTTCTTCAAAAAATCTTTTACAACACAGTCTGTTTTGATCTATGGCTGCACTAAAAAAAAAGTGACAAAAAAAGATCTGAGATAGTTAAAAAGTCCCTGATGAGGATTTTTTTTTTTTTTTTTTTTTAATAAAGAGACCTTTCATGTTCAGGCAACACTTTGTAATGAAGTACAAGCAAACCTATCTTGGAATTTTCAAACCAACTTTTAAAGTGCTTTGATTAACTAAAACTGGAGCATTGTTACATTTTTATTTGAAAATCCTCTTTTGATTCTTTTTTCTCCCCCACTCTGTCTTCTGGGATGGGAATGATTTCTGAAATCATATATGTTTTCACAGAACAGAAAGATTATCTTTCATTCAGCTCTTGAATTTGTTCACTAGCTGAGGATCTGCCCTGTGCACTTCCATGAGCCCCTTGAAGTGTGAACCTGATATTCTGTTGAAGTGTGGGTTGCTGTATCACTTTCAAAGACAGCAGGGATCTGGGGTCACTTTCTGCTGTCCGTGCTCACGCTCAAGTAGTGCCTTGTGCTGCCTAAAAAATTTCACAAAAACTATTCATGGAAGAAAGTCTTCTTCAGTGTAAATAGACACCAAAGTTTTTTTAAATCCTTGCCTACAAGTGGTACTCACCACGAATTTGGACACAATGCAGAAGTCACTGATATTATGCTGCTTTATTTTAAGGATCAAAAGCTGCAAGAAAATGCAGTCTTTCTCTACCTGCTCAGCCATACATGCTTATTTATTTCATGTTATTGGTTTGGTAAGAGAATATTAAAAAGGTAGACTTGAGGTGGAGTTTAATATCATACTGCCTTTCAAATCAAATTGCATAAAGGAGCTCACTGTCATTTAGCTTGAGTGGCAAAAGTATGTATTCTGACACCTTAGAGAATGTTTTCAAAAAACACTGCAGTTGCACTGGATCTGTTTCAGGAGTGCTTTTCCCAAGGGCTGGTCCTTTAGGGAGCAGTCCTCTTCTGAGAATAGGACAGTGGGCAAAGAGGAGTTTTAGCAGTGGTACTTCTGTCTGTGTGTAACTGTCTCACAAAACCTTTATAGGCATGTAATTTAAAGAGAGCTGGTGGAACTGAACTTGCTTGGGAAATTTTGCGATTAACTTTTTGCATATTGAGCTTTTTTATGCAGTGGTATATTTTGGTTTCTTAAAATCAGCTGGTCTTTGATTTGCTAAAATTGCACACAAAGCCTGTGTTTACAGTATGACTTATTTCACCCTATGCTATGAATGTAATATTTTTTTTGGAAGTATGGCTGGAAAAATTTAATATACTGTTTTATGTCAGCTGTTTATAATCAAAGAAATATGTTTAAAAGAGTTCTAGGACTTTTATAAACTATGCATGCAAATTACTTTTGGAATTGCTTTATTACATTCAGTTGTGACTGGCATTGCTTTGGGTAGCTATTCAAATCCATTGTTATGAATTAATTATAACCACAATAGAGCTTTTTCATACATTTAACTTCAGTTACATCAGCTAATCAGAGGTGAATGCATGTTATGCTGCCAGAGAGCATGGCATAATTGATTTTTAATGTTACATTTATTTCTCTAGTGCATATTATTTTTTCTAAAAATAGAATCCAGTCTTTAAAAACTGAAGATATTTGATCGGACATTACATACACGTGTTCTCTTTGCAGCAAGAACATCTAGTGAAATATTTGAAATAAACTGGCAAGGAAGTGAGCTTCTGGTCCATGTACTTTAACTCCCTCGGGAGTGTGCTGTTCATTTGTTAATACACACAGCACATCGTTTGTGCGGGAGATGCCAATTCCCGCTGTGTTTCTCTGGTTTTCTTTCATATGCATGCAAACATGCGACACTCAAGTTCTACAAATTTAACTGCTGTGATCCATGGGAAAGTTTGCTATATTTGCATGCATGAACATGTAGGATTTCTAACAGGAGAAAACCATATAAAGATACACCTGTGTGTACACCCGTATGTACTCACTTAATGTAAACATGTACATTAAAAATAAAAAAGCTGGTGTGAACATAACATGCATTTCTTACATACCTGATGCTTTTCCCTGATGTGTGTATTCTGTGGCTAAACAGGGATAGAAAACTGGTTTGAAACATTCTCAAACAGTTGATTTTGCTGCTGCTGCTATTTTTATCCAAACCTCTACCACATTTTTTTTGGCTGTTTTTCTAACAGGGCAGTAATCAGTCCCCTGTGGTTTATACAGTGAACTGAACTGCACACACCTCTTGCCTGATTTTCAGCCAGAAACAGAAAAGGTGCTTTTAGGTGTTAGGACTTAAACCTGAGAAACATGTCAAAAAGATCAACCCATAACTGTGTTCTGTTGATAATGGGTAGGCAAAGCAACCAAAAGCTAAGAGGCTTGTGGAGGGATCTGCTAGCAGAAGCTCAAATGGGTGTCAGCTGGCCACAAACTAATTGAGGCTGAGAAGGGGGAGAAAAATCCAACTACAAGAAAGTGAAATTCTAGAGCTGCCTTCCAATGGGAATTTGAGCATCAGGAGCCAGACTGATACTTGCATAACTCTTGAGGCAATTGATGTAGTGGTTCAGTGATGTGGGTGCTGAAATCCCTAGAAATGCAGGTGGTGGAAATTCTTCCTGGTGTGGGCTTTATCAGATTCAGGGACACTGAACCCTGTGTATCAGTCATGCTTCCCCAAAAGGTTCAGCTGGGAGCAGAAATCAAGACGAGCTCTCCTGTTGGAACATGTAGTGGGATTAGGATTGCTTAAATCATAGTGGCAAAAATGGGAACAAAAGGGTTTAAATGAATAATTTTTGCTCCTTTTAAATGTATGCATCCTCCTTATGTAAGGCTTACTGTCCTCTCACAGAACTGCAGGGTTCACTCCAGCCACCACAGCAGAAAGCTACAAGTCTGTCCCCATTCCATTTTGCTCTGTCCTCACCTTCCTTACTTCATAGTTCTTTTTAAAATGGCAATCCTTGCTTTCTTTTTGAATGTAAAATATACCAAAATCCAGAGCCATATCAGGTTCTTGCTGATAGTCCCATCATAGGGTTATTAATCCTGACATTAAAGTTAACATAAACTAATAACAAATGACTGCAGAGTGGCTCCAGGTCTACCCTACCAGTATCTTTAAAAATCAAGAAAAGTATTAAGCAAATAGTAAAAAACTTAGTAGTTTTAATGTGAGTCCCTCAATTTAAGCTTTTATAGCAGAGTATTATTTTAAAGGCATCTAAACTCATTTTTAGAACATAATTTCAACATTTTTCAGTGCAATTAGGATTTTTCTATTCTAGATCACTTCATGGTGAGTTTTTTTCTGGCTAACCTTTATTAGTTTACATTCTTACCCCAATTTTACTATTTTACTGTTACTATTTTACTATCAGGTTATGAAAATGTGACATTTCTTTGTCCTTAGCTCCTTATCCTAATTTTCTATCTACTTTTTCATCTATACAACCAGTTTGCATGATGTATGGAAACAAAGTTGGTCAGCTGAAACTATAAAAGGAAAAAGAACAATATCTGAAAGCAAAATATATTTCCTTTTGGCAGTCTCTCAGTGAATGCTCTTGTACCACCCAGGCTTCAAGAACTGCCTTGCTTATGAAAGCAAAGGCAACACAGAATTAAACAATGGTTCAATTTCATGCCTCATTTCAGACTTCATTGAACATATTTGGTTTCACGTCATCTTCATGAAGGTCCCAAAAAGAGATAGGAGCCCTGATTAATATAGATTGCATGAAAAGAGGAAGAAAGGAAACTTCAAAAATCTTTTTAAAATGTGGTGTTTTTTATTTTGCTACTTTACCTGCCGTTGTGCAGCTTTTTTTCCTTAATATTTTTTGAGATTTTTCTTTCCTTGTGTTTATTTCTCTCTTTGCTGCAGAAGACATAGCACAGTTATTAAACTCCTGGCAAAAATCAGCTTGGCCTTGCAAAACTAGCCGTGGTTGTTTCTTCTACAGATTACTGTTCTCAGGAGAGTTTCTGAACTGCTTGGTCAAAGCTTGGCACTATTCCTCTTTGCTTTGTTTTACAAAAGGGTCGAAGACCCCAAATAGAGTAACTGTTTAATTTTGTTTACTTTATTCTCCAGAATAGAAGAAAATAGTAGCACCCTGCTTTATGGGTTCTTTTTATTGTTCTTCCCCTGTACGTGTTTACAGCCAGTGGCCAAGGAGATGAAAACCTTCTTACACTTCTCTGGCACTCTTGAACTCATGTGGAAATGTCTGCTGGCTATGATGTAGAGAGAATTTCCACTCTGTAGGTACTAAATGTGAGAAAGCCAGAATCCCATTTTTTCCCATTACCCTTTGTTCAGGAAAACTCAGGCTCAGCTGGCCCCAGAATGAGGATACTCTGTCACCAGATCCAAAGCAGTGACCTGTAGGGTGTGGTGTCCTGTCTCAGGGGGTGGCTGTCATGATGACTTCCTCCTGATATCCAACCTAAACCTCCCCTGACAAACTCCAGGCCATTCCCTTGGGTCCTGTCGCTGTCACCACTGAGAAGAAATCAGCCTGCCCCTCCTCTTCCCCTCTGGAGGAAGCTGTCACTGCAGTGAGGTCTCCCCTCAGTCTCCTCCAGGCTGAATGGACCAAGTGACCTCAGCTGCTCCTCATACAGCTTCATCTCCAGGCCCTTTCTTTTCCCCTTTTGGTCATACTTTTTATTTCTCCATCTGTCTCTGTCCCTCTCCCCACCTGGTAGCTAGGTTCCATGTGCTGGATTAGTTTCTGCTTCCTGCAATGTTCAAGAGGTCTTGTTGTCCATTAAAATTTCATTCATGTACTCTTTAAATGAATTTTTGGAAGCCTGTGGTGCTGCCACACAGAACAATGAAATACTAACCTAGATGAAGGTTTGACCTTTCTTCTTTAAAGGAGGTACAACAAATTCAGTATCATGTGTACCTGCAGGTTTTTCTAATACAGTGTTTTTATGTAGTGCTTTTTTGGCTGCTGAATTTTGAAACATTTGGAGAAACTTTAATTTTAAGCTAGTTACATGACAGCAAGCTGTTGAACTGAACTTAGCTTTTGTTTATGGAAAATCCAGAGGAATGACAGAGACAAGGACTTCTCTAAGGGACATTGTATCAAATATCAAAAACATAGGCTAACCTTGATGATTTACATAAATGCTACAATATGTGATTTAACTGAAAGTTAGCATTTCATATTTTAAGTGCAACCTCTTGCCTCTGTCATGTTGAGATTTGAAGCAAGTCTTGCAAAAATTCCTCAGCTCAGCAAGCTTGCTCTTAAGCTAACAGCTAATACAGTGCAGAGATCAAAAGAGTTGGTTCAGTTTTGTTTGGAACCTGCACATTGTGATAAGATCTACATGAGACCAAGCTGAATATTTTTCATATTACATCTGTGGTTTACCAGAAGTGACAGTATCATATAATTAGTGATGTAATGTTTGAAACATTTAGTGAAGTTGCATGTGGATCTAATCTTTATGCCTAGTGGAGCTATTATATATTTGTGTAGACTGTAACTTCTTTTCTGTAATGTCTTTATAGCTCATAGTTGATTGGAATGATGTCTATTATAATAATTCTATGCCTAAGGGTAAAACTTATGGGACATAAATGAACTAATATCTCTTGAATTCTGGTTGATTTTACAGCAATAAAAAAGTTAAGATTTGTCACCTGCTAAATCTCATAGATCTCTAATTCAAATTATAAATTTCTTATTAATTTAATATTTAAATAGCAATATGTGGGCTTTTATTGGTAAATAATAGTTATGAGATATAATAACTATAATTAGGATAATTAACTAGCAAAAGCTGGAGAGTCATGAAGAGTGGAATTTAGAACCAATTCATTACATTTGTAATTGGTTTTCCTTATGTTAGACTCATGCTGTAGATACCCTGTGGCACATTCTGAAGCACTTGGCTTTGCATTGAGAACAAAATTTTGTGCACGCCTTTCTGGGCGATTTTGGGGTTTCACTCCATGGCCAAAATGGATTATGACTCACCAGAAAGACAGATTCCTCTGTACTGTGGTACAGGAGGGACACATCTTTTGCATGCTGGGGCCATCTTTCCATGTTTTAATACTTGTTGAAGCACTATGGCAACAACCAGAGTACTATTTCTGTGTGTATGTTCTTCTACAAAGTACTTCCTTCCTAAATGGAAAGAATATTTGTTTCTAAATTGTCTCTGGATCTCCTGACAGTGACAGAGTGCTTATTTAGAGTGCCCTTATCTCAGACATGACAGACTGCAGGTGCATTGACTCTTAGTTCAGTGTTGGCAACAGCCTGGGGTTTTAGGTTTGATTTGTTGGTTGGTTGGTGTTTTGGGTTTTTTTGGTTTTTTGTTCAAATTTTTGTTAGGTCTTTTCTTTCCAGTTCAATCTTTAGTAGTTGAATGCCTTGTTTCTTTGGCAATATCCACTATTTCTGTTGGTTCCAGTTAGCATAAGATTTTGTCAGTTGTAATACATGTTTTTCACATTATTGCCAATAAGAAATACTATTGGGCAACTTTCATCTGGACATGACATAGTGCTCTGGTCTAGTTGACAGGATGGTGATCAGTCAGAGATTGGACTTGGTGGTATTGGAGGTTTTTCCTAACCTTAATGATCAATGACTTCATTTATCACACATTCATTTATGTGTGTGTATGTGTAAAATCAAAGAAAGGGTTATAAAAAATTCTTCTTTAACTCCTCATTGCAATGAACATTTAAAATGTTAGGGTAAAGTCTCATCAGTAGGGTTTGCTATTTGAAGCTGGCTGTGACATGAAACATGTGAGCAGCTTTCAAGGTTGGATTTGAGAGAAGGCCATGATTGTCTTAGTTCTGTCAACCATAGTAATGTAAATATTTGTTTGACTTTTATTGCAGGTGTTTGTTGAAAGTGCTGGCAGGTTCCTTGCCCTTATTTTTGCTATTTTCCCCCTAAGCAGTGTGGTATACCATGTACAATTGATTTCCAGTCACTCTGAGAACAACTGAACAAATATAAAGATTTTTTTGCCTAGTGTAAATTATCATATATATATGCAATAACAAAAGATTGCTAATGAATTTTTGTTGCAAATGAACTTAGTCAAAGTGGCTGTAATGTTCATTAATGTAACAATTTCCTTTTAAATTAATATTACGAATTTTGACATTCGGTGGGAGAGCTTGTGATAATAAACACTGTGAGTCTGTGTAATAGAAGTTGCATGCTCTGGCCCTTACAGTTTCTTGCATCAGATAATGAGAGTATTTTATATGTGCAAGTGTCAGAGAAATTTAACCATACTCTGTGACTAATAGTTAATAATAAGTCTAGATATAATCAGTAAAATATCAGCAGAGTTGCGTGCAAGCAAGTGTGGGTTAAATAACCCTTTTATTTTTAATTCATTGTAGCTACATGGATACAGTCCAGAGCATACTTACTCCACGTTTTGATCCTCTGAGATGTACATGATAAAAATTAAAGAGTGTTTTTTTTGTAATTTGGGACTTCAGAGGGCTTTTATATAAGGGCACTTTGCCTATGGAATCATCTCTCCAGAGCAGTCTTTGAGATCCCTGTGCTTAGAAGCTTTTAAAGTTCAATGCTATAAAATGTTCATGGGAAATAAATATTGAACATTGCCTGAGAGACAGGCAAAAAAAAGGGCAGGTTTAGATTATACATTAGAAAGAAATTCTTTACTGTGAGGGTGGTGAGGCACTGGCACAGGTTACCAGAGAAGCTGTGGATGCCCCCCCCCCCCCCCCATCCCGGCAGTGTTCAAGGCCAGGATGGAGCTCTGAGCAGCTTGGTCTAGTGGGAGGTGTCCTTGCCCATGGCAAGGGGTTGGAACAAGATGATCTTTAATGTCCCTTCCAACCCAAACTCTCCTGTGATTCCCTTCATTCTCCTCCCCTTATTTTTTCAGCAAGCTGCTGCCTGTCTCTGTCTGTTCCTGTGTAAAGGTACCTGGACTCACTGAATCCTTCTCTGCTTGCATAAAATACTAACAGGGGCAGCAAGTTGTAGGCTACTGTGGGGGAAAAGCATCCTAATTATGTACTTTGAATCCTTCTACAGCCTGTGATTCTGGGCTAACATGCTCAGAGAGAGAGAAGAGAGGAGCAGATAGAGGCTTAGAGTGACACAGCACATTAGTGTATGGCTGAGGAAGATTGGTTTGTGATGTATAAGCCAGTCACGTTTCCACACTCTTTAATTAAGCAGAGTAACAGGGTGTTGGTTCTTACTGTGCTTTCCAGCTCTGGTTTCAGTTATCTGTGGCTTTATCATCTTCTCTCTGAGCAGTTCATCCAAACAATAAAATGTTCTATTTTGGGCAGCAGCATGGAGCTGCAAGTGGGGGCTGAGTTTGTTTGCTCTTGCACCTCTGGGACGGGGCAGCTGTGCGAGGGCTCAGTCAAGGACACTGGCAGTGACATTTTTCATTCCCCAGCAAGTGCCAGAGATTGAGTGTTACTAGGCTTGTCACATTCTCTAGCATGCTGAGTTACATGTGAAGAGCAGATATTTCTAAAGTACTGCATTCATGGTTCATTTGGATGAGCAGGCATTTCTAATTTGGCACCAGCCTAATGAAAAAGATGCATTCCATTCCAGATTCCAGCAGCTGCAGACTTCATTGACTCCAAAGATAATGCCTTTAGTTTTGGCTGGGGAGCTTGAGTGATACTTCAGCTGACTGCTTCTAAATCCAGTGGTTGCTATACTTAGAGGGAAAATAATGAAATAAAATAGTTGCACTTTAAATTCACCCTTGTGTTAGTTTTTGTTTGAACTGTTGGTAAATCATGGATACACTCTAGTAGATTAACTAAGAATTTATAACATGTTTTATATGCTAAAAAACCCACCCTAGCAAACCTTAAACATATCTGACAGAAGAGGTAATACAGAGGACTCAGATTTAATATATACTTGCTAAGCAGTTTTGCTAGCAGTGGGGGTGAGTCATGTGCTTTCATTCTGCATTTCTTTGAATGCTGAAGGGGAGTTTGAAGGGTAGCAGCTGAGGTGGAAATTTGATTTTATTATATATTTGAAGGCAACCAGAGTGAATGGTATATATAGCCTTGTATGTTTGGAAAAAAAAAAAAGGTGAATTTTGGACATCGTATTAGATTCATATCTTTTAAAAGTGCTTAATGTATACATTTCTATCTGACATTCTTTCTTTTTCAATGTTGTTTATAAATAATATGCCTTGTCTGCTTCCAAACTGATAGAAGAAGCTCATTGCTGAGATAAATGTTCTTCTCCTAATTTAAGTACAGAGCAGATGAGTTCCCAGTTGTGCAGTCTGATAGAGGCATTTACCTGGTGATTCTTTTGATTGTTCTCTTTATTTTAACCAAAAAATCAGTGTTGAATTTACTTGAGTAGATTGAGGGATAATCCATATTCTGTTGTTATCTTAAAATTAATCACTTAACACCTAATTTTTAGACCTAATATTTAGTCCTTGCCATGCTAATTTCAGTTAACTGTAAGTTAATTGTTACCAGCAAGACCTGTAACACTTACATGAAAGGTATGCCTGCTCACTAGAAAAAAAGGCAGGGATTTAAAAAATGGAGGAAGAGTGACATGACACTGTTAACTTTTAAAACCAGTTTTTACAGATCTGCCTTTTCTGCACATGTAACTTCAGCTTTGAAAGTCTGGTGTTTTAAGAAAGTTGTGTTCCTTTCAGTGTTCTTGCATTTTTCTATGGCCAGAAGTTTTTAACCTTTGTTTTTAAGTATTGTTTGAGAAAAATATAAAGAACCTTATGAATTATAAAGTTGAGAGCAGTATGTTGATACGTGGACACGTTGCACAAAGTTATCATCCCTGAAAGCTACGGAATGAGATGTGGTGGTGTTGGAAATGGAAAGGGGAGAAGGAGTGGTGAGGCGGAGTGTTCAGAACAGGCCAAATTTTCCATGCAGCAAACTAAGAATGAGAAGGTTTTTTTAGTAGATGTAGTAGGGGGAGAGGTGGGGTGGAGAACTGTTCTTAGACTAACTGGAGAAGAGTCATAAAAGAACAGAGTAACCACTATAACCAGCAGCGACATTGCCATCTGTTGTAGTAAGATGACCCATTTGGGTGTTCAAAGGGTAAAACTTGGAAGTGCTACCTAGAACTTCCCAGGAAATAAATGAGAAAATCAGCGATTTCTAACCTGAAATGGAGAGTCAGGTAATTAAACTTTTCTATTGATACTGAATAAATATAATCTGATGGATAAAATTTGCGTTTTCCTGACCATTTAGGATTCATATATGGTTGGCTCTTAAATCAAGTTACTTGGGCTTTTTAAAACCCAGCTTGCCATTGTGGAGATGTCACTACCAACACCTAGATTTGAGATACTTACCTGAAATACTTGATCATGAGATTTTTTTTTCTGCTTTTCCTTTTTAGGATGGTTGGATTTCTCTTTTTTTGATTGTATTCCATTTGTGAAATAAGCGTATTTTATTTCATCAGGAGCCAGGATTTTGTGAGAGATGAGCTTTCACCAGCAGAATGGGCATATCTAATAGTGCAAATTCTTTTTTTGTGTGCTTTGAAGTTTAGTCCTGACTTCATTCAAGATACCAAAGTGGGGAGACTTAAGACTCATTTTTGGGGTTTTTTTTTCCCCCCTTAGGTTTAGCAAAGTGTCCTTTGTCTTGGGCACTTCTCTGCCACACTGGCCCATGGAAATTTTTAAGTCATAATTGTCCATCACTGACTTTTTTTCTGAATGCTGCCATAAGAAAATCTTGGCAATTTATTCAAGTATTATCTCTTGGAATTTACTCAAAGCTTAAGTTGAGGAGGTGGTTCTGATTTATAACTGAGGCGGATAATGTAAATTCATTTTTGTTTTTATAGGCATCTATTCAGAGTAAGTGCTCTGGACTGGAAAAAAAAACCCTCAACAAATCATAAATGTAAAATCCAGACCCAGCTCTCCAAAGTGGAAAGCCAAATGCACTTTTTAACACCTAAATGGCAGTTCTACTAAAGAACAGGTTGAGCAACTCTGATGTGACTAGATTTCATTAAACTATAAAAGATTGCAAAGGCATTTCATTTTATAAAGCCTTGTAAGTCACTAAACTGGATCCTTTTTGGGATCAGAGGCAATAAGGACAGAGTAAAAGATCTGGTGTAAAAGGTGTTTTACACTAAGCACAGATCTAACAGAGGGTTTAAATTAGCAATGTATTAATGCCACATTGCACTGTAGAAGTATTTTTTAAATGAATAACTAGATTGAATAAGTAAATACAGACTTGCATTTTGTGGAAATCCCCCCAGTTAGTACTTTATCTTATGTTTGCTTAGCTTTTAGAAAGTGTGTATTAAGTCACAATGCTAACTGGAAAAAAATTAGCTCTGTACTTGTTATCTGACACTTTCTTTACATGATTCCTCCAAAAATAGTGCTTATAATGCCATCACATTTTTTCCTGATATCTTCTTGTGTAAGCTTAATTAACCTTTTGGAAACACCAGCAGTGTTATCAGATTTTGTAGCAAAATATTGTACATGTGGTTTTTATAACATTTTTACACTCATTTTTTGGTGCTAGGGTAATGCTAAGGTAAAAAGTTAAACACTGATATTCCAGTTCCTCAGGGGAGCACTCACTGTTCTTTATCTTGTCTCTATTACTGAATTCTTTTGTGATCTGAACTCTTTCAAATGTAAAACACTCCCATTTTCTCGAGGGTGAATATGAGATCTAAAAATCTGAACTTGAAAAAGGTTGAAATTGATGGGAGCTGCACTTGACTCTATGAAGTGATTTTAACTGTTATTAATTCTTCATTTTCAGTACCAAAAATTCAGATATTCTGCCAGGTGATACTAGAACAGACACCACAAAGACATGCTGAGGAGCTCAGCAGAGATGTTTAGTAGGTCCTGGTTCCAAGTCCAGTAGAGTTATCTGAAGTATCTACAGTTGCCCTCAGGTCAATCAGAGCATGGAAAATGAAAGGTACATTTGTTTTGAAAAATACAGCTTTTCCACATGTAAAGTTAGTTACTGTTTTTGGCCACAGCCACACTGCCTTTCTGGTTTGATCTGCAAAGTGAGAGTGTTGTCATACCAGCCAGCTGCCAGGAGTGTTTTGAAGCTAAATGTATTGATATTTCTAAAGTATTTATACTTTAGTGTGAGTAGGAGAAAGCAAATCACTTACAGAATGAGTGGTCCCCTCTGTGAATTCATTTTCCAGGGCTGTGGCACAAAAGCTGGGAGTGAGCATTTAGTTGAAATCTAGATGATAACACTAAAGGAAGGGAGGACTCATACTATGGGCTTTTCAGTTTCTGAGCACGACTCTGCAATAAGAGATTATATATAATAATCCTCCAGGCATGTACTTTTCCAGCACTTTTTTCACTGTGCACCTGTAGTAAACCTTCTCAGTGAAATAAACTAGTAGCTGATTTCAAGTTCAGATAAAAATTATAAAAATGATAATGTTTGAGGGTTTTTTTCCTTCTGTAAGGTATTTATCTCCTGAGATTTTCTCTTACTGCAGTATATTTAGGGCATATCACAGGCACACATTGATCCTCAGCTATAAACCCATGCTTTTACACAAAATCAGAACAAAGTTATGAGGGCTTTTAGGAACATGCATTTTTTTAGCTAATTCAAAGCAATGATCCAGTTAGATGAAACTCTAATGTTATCAAACTGGATTTATTACAAAGAATGTTATAGGGAATATATTAGATACAATTTTGTAGTCTGCCTCTTTACACAGTCCAGGAAAATGTCACTAAAACAAAGATCAGAGTCAAGCACAATTTGCAGGAGTTTCAAGGATGCACTGAAGGGCATCTGCTCTACCTCTGATCTTCCAGAAAGGAGTTTTTCCTCACCACAGGCTTCCAACAACACCCATCTGGGGTGTGATTTTGTGATTTGGTCTACTGGGAGCTGTAGGACTATCAAAATCCATTTTCACTTATTAGCACTTTGGATTTGAACTTTGGAACTAGAGGCAACTAATGCCATATTCCAGCTGGGCTTAACATGTTATTAAGTCCAATAATTATAGGAATTTGTGAAAGTTTTTCAGTAATAATTACACCCTTTGGCAGATTTGTGCCTTGCTGAAAATATGATTTTTTTTTCTTTTAATGTGTGCTGTGATTGATTACTCAGTAGTTAGTCTCTTTAATAAGATGAACAAATTCTTTATTTTATTACCTGAAACAAAATGGAACATCAAGCCAAATGTCAATTCAGCAGTTGGCCATATTAGTTCTTTCTTAGGAAAACCAAATCCCAATTACTTTCAGCCATTCCTACTACCTCCTAAAGAGGTGGCATTTTTGTGAACAATCACTTTACAAGAACAAATGCCAATATAAAAACAGGTTTGTTCACAAGACAAAATATGCCAAGCTTTACTTAATCTCTAGAATAATTGTATTTGAGTGGCTCTATCATTGTGTTTGTTTAGCTCATGTTCAAAAATGATCATTGAATTTAAAAAGGGGTTTTTTTTAGTTGAACAGAAATAAAAAAAAGCAACAGAATGAGCAGCTGTACATGTGCCACAGAGTGCTATGTGCTCACTGTGAGAGCAGAGATAACGTGGCTGGGGATAACAGAGCTGAACTTCATCTCTCGCAAGCACTTGTCCACACATGGAATTATTTAGGAGCAGTGAGTCTTGAATATGCTGACACTCTTGTTTCTGTTTAGCTTAACACACTTTGATGGGCTGAATTAGACCAAAATAAGGCAACTTTATTCTGGAATAAGTGTGTCTACACATGGAATTATTCGGGAATAGCTGTTCTTGAGCAGTCATAATTAAATAATTCCATGTGTAGACAGTCCTTTAATCTAGCAAGTTCTTAAGTCATTTCTGAAAACATGACTTAGTTTCCTGTGTTATTAAGGGACAATCTATATATTTTTATCAAAAGTATTGTTCTGAAAAAAAAGCACCATTGAAGTCCCAGCTGGTCTTGAAAGTTGTGTGCTAGGTTGGGGGAGGGGATACCTATTGTTTTTTTTCAGATATCATTCAAAACAAGACAAATGTATGGCAAAATAGCAATTTTAAATACAGCTCAAAAATACTAGTCTGAACACTTCTAGAGTACCTTTACTAGGAAAGTAGCTTGAAAGAGATGATAATTGCTTTAAGACCCTTTTACCTATCAGTTTTTCAGCTGATTGTGTTTAAAAGTGAAGGCAAGAAATTCTAAGTGACAGAATAATATTGGCTATTACACTGTTTGCCTTTCAGTGAAAACTTGTGTTTTATAATGAGGTAAATTTTTTCCCCCTGTGTCAAATAAGTAATTTACTGGAAATTCATTACAACCAGGAGTTTCAGGCCAGTGCAACTCAATGCTTACATTCTACTTATCTGTAAACTGTGTCTTAATGCATTTATTCAATTCACTTGTGTAAATTACCAGTGGAAATCTATTGCTCTTTGGACAGCTTAGCTATTTGACAAGGTATGTTATTGCCTTGAAAACAAATTACATAAAAAGATTCAGAATTTAAAGCACATTATTTGAGAAACCATTAGATTATCTGTTCTTATTAGAAACAAATGAACTCCAGTAACAAAATATTCAGAATTTCTCTATAAAGAGATGTTTTGTAAAGAATGAAAGGCTCTATAGTGATTGTTAAGAATTTCGGACAATCTTAGGTTTTTTTTAAAAGCCACATTCTGAGTCAGTGTTATTTTTGTGTTCACAAATGTAAACACACAGCTCAGTGTACTATTGTTCATTCAGAGCAGTGAAACAAACGTGCAGGGTTCAGATGGTGGAGAGATGTTTGAACAAGGACTAAACGCGTGTGGCACGTGAATACTCAGATGGACCTGCTGCTGTTTGAATAGTGATGGTTCTGCTGGGACAGGCTGTTGCTTCCTGTAGCAAATTTCCTTACAGTGTAAGGCAGCAAAAGATGTATGCTCTATTTTTTACTTTTTTCTCTGGTATACAAATCCCCTATTTTTTTGTGTGCGTAAAAAAATGTGGATTTTGCTGCATTGTTCTCTCCCACTCACATGAATCACATTCTTAACTAAAGGGGGCCAAAATAGCCTTCAATGTAAGCCTTTCTCCTAAACACCAACATTAAAAATTATCCTGCCGTGAGATCATAGCTGACTTAATTAAAACAAGGCTGATGTGGGGCAACATTGTACCTGACCTGCCTATCAGTGTCCTATTCTTTTCTCTCTTTGTCATAATGGAGCAGACTAAGAAGAATTGGACTGCAGTTTTCTTCACATAAACACAAGTGAACTTTGGCAAGATCAAGACATACAGATAGCATTATTGCACAGTCATAAATGGGATTTCTGTGGATGCTTCAAATACCTTTCTGCAGACTACCAATAGCCTCCTTCCTGGGCTGAGGTAATTCATTGTAGGAGACTTGCTGAATAAACACTGAGGTTGTTGCTGTGCTAACATTCAGGTGCAGTTGTTCTGTGCATTACTGTGTAACTATGAGCTATTGAATCAGCAGTGGGAAAGGGACTTCCAAAAAAACCACCTGGTACTTTCCATGGCATACTCAGTGGCTACAATTTTGGGCTGACACCAGCTTTTGTTCATCAGCCTTTGGATTGTTTAAAATTGTGGTAAGGTTAGTTTACCACACGAGGAAGCCTACAAATCTCATAAAACTTTATGAAGTTTTGTTAAATTTTATTTAACAAAAGCTTGCATTGGGAATCTCTCATTTGTAGTTCTGTTAGATGTGTATTGATCACAGCAGTCCTACTACAGGCTAGGTTTTGAATGTTACTAGACAAGCTTGTGAGAGTGCTGCAGACACGAGGATAGAGTTATCAATCAGGTTGCTTCCAGTCTCTGTGTAAAAAAAGGACAATTCTGTCAGGAAGATGAACAAAAAAATATCCTTTTTTTAAAGTGAAAAGGCAGTGCTACCTTTCTACTTTATAGGGAAAGCTGCTTCTCTGCTTGGGGAGCTGCTTTGTATCGTTTTTTTTTATGGTGCTTCCTGAGAGGTAGACCTCTGAATTTTCATCCTCTCTCAAGCCACAAGTGTTAAGATCTGCAGTTTAAAGTCTGGTTAGACCTGAGCTGGATCTCTTTATTTGTGCACAGTTCTCTCATAAAATATCCATGAAGCTCTTCCAGACCCATTGGAAGACACCAACAAAGTGGCTTTATAAAAAACAGGATTACATGTGGTGCAGTACAGCTCATGAGGGAGAAATCTCTATTAAGCTCCATGTCAGAGGTTTGTTTGAGGTAATCTCAGGCTTCCACATATTTGTATTAAATAAGAGATGTTCAAAGCAATTATTCCAGATGCCAGTACTGGTTTAGGAGCATTAAACTTTTCTTTAATTGCTGCAGCATCCCTTTTCTGCCCCAGGTAAACCAGCAAATGGCAGCTCAGTGTCTACTTTGGGATTGCACTGGTCTTTGGATTTAGTGCTGTGCTCAAAGGCCTCCTTGGATGAGGTGGTGTTCTGGTCCACATGTACCTGCCATTCTGTTAGAGTAACATGCTGCTCCTCTAAAACCTTAGAGAGGAAGGGACCAAGCATTAGTGAAAAGTTTCTTGTGGGTTTGTGCTTCCTGCTTAGTGCTCTCTGTAAAATTAGGTGCTGTGTTTGCTAGATTTTTTTATTTTTAATATGAAGTGGGGGGGTGGGGGGGGGAACCCCATACATTCCAGTTGTTTGGCTTTTTTAGTTGGAAAGTTTGTTAGGAGGAAACTGAAGTGTATATGTGTGTATATGCAGGTAGACATGCACGTTGTTAGCATGTCAGACTGCTCCAACTTTTCTGTGTAAACAGGGTTAATGAACCTTGCTAGGCACAGCATTAACAAAAGGAAAAAGGAGCTCAGGAGTAGTGAAAATGGCGTCAGCATTAACTGGGGAAATGGATTGCCCTTCACATTTGTCCATTTGGCAGCACTTGTGGGCAAGCAACATGACATTTCCTCTCTCTTTTCTTCATTTCATTCCTTGTCCCATTCTTTGCACTCTGCCAGCTATTCAAGAAATGGACTTTATTCATCTGTGCACAAGGCACAGTATACAAATGCCTCCTGATCCTTTAAGGTTGTTCATTCCAGGGCAATCCAAAACTAAAATACACATTGTGAATTTAGCATCTTGTGATGACACATCTGTGAGTGTGCATGATGACTATAATTAGTATGGGTAAAAACAGGCTAAGGCTGCTACTGGTGTTAAATTACTTTTCTTGTAAAACCCTTGTGAGCACCCTGTGTGACAAACTGTTGTATGAACATATAAAAAGCCAGAATTAAGCCATGACTGTAGTCTTAAATAATTAATAATTGAACTACATGTTTATGAATAGTGGTTCTGTGGGTTTATGTATTATATAAAAATTAAAATGCATTGCTATTTTAAAAGAACACCATTAACCTGTCCCTACCCCTTTTCTCTCTGCCCCCTATGTTTTACATTTTCTTTCCCCTAAAAGAAACGCTTTCTGATTAAGGATCATGTTGAAAACTCAGCAGTTTTTAATCCAGCTCTCTGCAGGCTGCAGTTCATGCTTCATTTAACTGATCAGTTCCACTGCTACATTACTAGACAAAATCACCAGTTTGAAGAGAGAAGCAATTATAGTAAGTCATAAAAATGGAAGACCCCACATTTTAAGAAATGAAATTAATTTTTAACACTTTCCACTTCTCATACAAATTATTTGGAGGGTGTGTTTGTACATGACCAAACAAATAGCAGACTTTTCAGTGTTTTGCTACACTTGGTACAGTAAATCCAGATCCAAACGTGAAGTATGTGCTCAGCTGTTCAACAGAGACTGTTAAAAAAGATTATTCTATGTGCTTTGAAATAACAGTATGGATGCATGTGAAAAAGTATCAGCAAAGTAATGCAGAAATGCTTCTGTAAAGTATGAGTGTCAGACTTGATCAGTAATTATTACTGTAAACCTTGAGGTTAGCATAAACAGGGCTTCTAATCAGCAAACCTGATCCTTAACTTTTTGTGGAGCTGCTGGAAAATAACTGTCTGAACAGATGCTTTGATGGGACAGCAGATCAGACCCTGAGAGATGTTGCTGGAAAACAAATTTCATACCCTGCTGGCAAAAACCCAAAAGGTGTGGGGCCAGCCATGTAGCCCTAAATATCTCCATGGACTCTTGCATAGGATTTATGTGGCCTGTTCATTACTTTGTGCCACAGTATCTGAGAGTCCTTTCTAGTGGGTGTTCTTCACTTAAATGCTCACAGGTTCAATACACTTGCAACTTGGGCCTTGAAAGTTCAGAAAATATCATCTCTTTTTTATTTTTTAGTTTTTGCTTATTTAGTTCTTTCATATGAATGGTTGTGATGAAAAGTTTTTATTTGCTCTTTTTCTAGCATGATACTTCTTAAACGTGAAACAATGCTTGCAAGTGAGGGTTTTCTTTTCTCCATTCTCCCCTCATTCACATTTTTCTTTACTAATTTCTGATTTTCAGCAGGCCTTCTTCTGAGACTGCTGACAAAACTCCGACTCTACCACCTTATTATAGTGAAAGTGCAGCAATTCAGGATGTCTCTTGTGACAGACACCTCCAATTTGGACATTTGAAATACTCCAGTATTTCAGTACTGTTGTAGAAATTTGGGATTTGTTATTAAAATATAAATTCACTGGATATTTGCTCAGTGCTTAAACATTTATGCTCCTCTTTTGAATAAGAAAAGCTTGTATTGAGCAAGAACTTATATTGACACCTTAGATGTTTAGACCATTGAGCAGTGGGTTATTTATTGAATCCAATAGCTGCTAATCATGTGGCAAAAAATCCACATTGGCTGTTTTCACAGTTATCATTGTGCTGGCATGCAGTAAAAACAGGAGCCTGATGGAAGTTGGAAAGTTGATCAGATAGTCCTGACTCTGAAGGCTTTTCATGGTGTCAATTATTTTTTGCTGCATGTCCACCCCATGATAATCTATTGTGACAATGAGAAAAAAACAGGTTGTGTTGGCATCTTTAGCTGGTGCCCTACAATTGAAAAATGAGTTCTAGTATTATAGGGATTTGTTGCAAATATTCCTAAAGCAATCTAGCACCTCATGTGGGGTATTGCAGCCCATGGCCAGAGACACAGGATCATGAAATTTGTCTTGTGAGAGCAATTTCAATTTCTTTATGTGATCATTATGTTGCAGCTGAGTCATGGGTATTTTCTTTGCTCTCTAACATGCAAATTTGTTTTCCACAAAAACAGCAGTATAAATGTATTTTTCCATGTGATGTGGACTAAAGTCCGCTTGGAGCACCACATGCTCCAAGCAGATTCACAAAGCAAAGTCACTCCTGAAATACACTACTTTATAAGGTATATCCCTGTCTTATGGGAGCAAAAAAACCCAAACATTCATTATTTTTGCTCTGAACTGATGCTCAACTTATCCCACTGCTTTTCTTCAAACAATCCTACAGTAAGAAAATAATACAGGCAAACAGTTTAGCTATGTGTTTAGTCATCACAGTAAATGACCTAAGGATGAGATTTTTGCAGGAGTACAGAATTTGGCACATCTAAAGAAAATTCTCTTTAGTAAGCAACACCAGACAGCTGAAATAAGGTTGCATAATCTTCCCAAGTTCTTCTTAAATTGCTTAAAAAATAATAGATTTTTCTCTTGGCAAGAACACAATAATTGGAGCTGAATTGGATGTACTGATGCACTGACTACTACCCAGTGCATTTTACTGTTGATAGTGTTTCAGGTTCAATGACTTAGAGGTCTCTGAAAACACAAGGGGGTTTTGGAATTTTTGACATTTTTGTGCTGTAGGTAGGTGACACCATGATGTCAGATTGATTATGCAGATTCTGTGTTAGCATGTAGCATTTCCTTTAAAAGTAGCACTAGCAGTGGAGGAGAGATTACTACAAAGTCCAGGAAATATCATTTGGTCATTTAACTAATCCCCTTTTTTTTTTTTTTTTTTGAGGCAGAGGGAGAAAATGCAATGTGGATTGAGGGTTTGGGGTTTTTTATTGTTATTACTTATGAAAAGATACCTTAGGTTAATCCATTTTGAATGTCAAGAGGATAAATCTGACAGGAGTCAGAAGAGCTCCAGTGGGACTAGCACTACAAGTTACAAAACAGCTAACATCATCCAAGACTAATTTCTTTCCCCTGTTTGTCCTACTGTGGAGGGAGAGTTAAAAGGCAATTCTTGGAGAGTTGAAAGGCTCCATAATAGGGCTCCTCTCTCTAAGGGAGTAAAACTGCTTTGTGGCCTTTGTCTTCAGGCTGCTAATAAACCATCCCATGCTGTGAGGCTTTGAGTTCACTCTTAATTCAACTTCAGTTCAGCTTCCATCAGCTTTGGTTTCCCTGTCTTTGTGAGTTGTTTTTTCCTTGAATACACGGTGTATCTAACTCATATTTGAGTTTCCTTATTCATTGCCTGAGTTTAGAAATGCACCAGCTTCGTAACACCCTGCTTGGCAATTTTTGTCAAAGGATAGAAATTGCCAGAAGCATTTCAGTAGCTGAGAGTTTTAATGGTTACTGCTGTCTTTCTGTCTGTCTCTCTCTGAGTGCATGTCTTTTTCTGTCTTAAAGCAACATACAAATGTAAGGACGCATTTATCCAATGTGGATGTCTGTCAGATCTTCTGGGCTGTTCAAGAAGGCACATTATTCTGTGCAGTTGTGGTTTGGCTGATCCTACTCCTTCCCCAGTCCCCAATTATCAGACCAATCTAGTAACATTTGCCTATTGTTCCTGCTCCTACTTTTCCAGATAAGACCAAAATATAGTGTTTGGACTTGTAAATGCCAAGGAATTTGCACCTGGCAAATTACAGATTTGGCAAGAGATGGCATTGGGGGGGGGGGTAGTGCTCAGTTAATTTTGCAATCAATGAGGTCTGACACTGGGGGAGCAGCTGCAAAGGGCCAGTCCCAGCCCTGCCAGCCCAGCAAGGTTCTGTTTACTGCCTTTGTACCTAGGCAGAGCTTAGAAAATGATGGGGGGAAGAAGGGGGATCGCCTGCCTTCTGCTGGCAAGCAGTGACATGCCTGTGATGGTGGCCAGGGCTGGGCTGGCAGCACTGCCCTCTCCATGCTGGCATCTTTCAGGGCTCAGGGATAGAGCTGGCGTTCCATGCCCTCTGATGTTTAACTCTTAAACTGCCACTCTCATAGAATGGACTTTCCTGGGTCACTGGGGAGCAGGGGACAGGCACAGCCAGTGCACCCTGGCATCAGAACAGCTCTCCTGGAAAATATTGGTGTGCCTGTGTCCAGAGCCAGAGGGAGCTCTTAAAATTAAAGCAGACAAAGCAAAGGTACCCTAATATTTGTTTTGTTTTACGCTGAATATTTGCTTAATGAATTAAATGTCCCTGCAAATAACAAGTTAGCCTAAAATATCTGTAGTTTCAGTTAGAAATCATTTGAAATGATGTAGTGATGCTGCTGCACATCCCACTGAGCATTGCTTGCATTTGTGCAGGCACACAGCATTAACAACACGGGAAAGAAGCAGGTGAGGGTGGTCTGGGGTGGCACATTACTTTGGGAGCAGGGAAGAGTCTCATGCAGGAGCAATGCTGGGTGAAGCATAAAGTACTATCAATTTAGTACTGACCTGAGGCAGAATCCTGTACTTAAAGGGTTGGGCATTTTTTACTAAAAGGACAGAAAACTGGTGAATTGGTCTCAGAGATCTAATTTATGACCTTTAAAGAAGTTTGCAGGGAGGGTATAGAAGCTGGATAGTCAAGGAGTTTCACTCTGTCTTCTCATCTACTTTTCAAGAAGCACATTTATTTGTCTGGTTTGGGTTTGTTGTGTTGTATGAACCTATAAGTACTCTATGGGTTTCTGTTTTGGTAAGATGATATGTGATTATGTTTTGCCAAGTAAAAAAGCTGTGAGTCTCATGGATATCTGCTACTGTATTCTCAAAAATGTTATATTTTTATATTATTTTATGAGAAATTGAAAGAGCACAAAAATTAAGCATACAGTTGTAAGTTAGAAGTTCTGTGTTTCTGTAAAAGTATGAAAACCAGATGATTTCTTGCTATTCATTTTAAGGCAAATAAACAAGCTTATTTTAGGTACTGGAGAACTTAGTCACACAGATTTCATTTGGTTTCTGATTGAATACTGCATTTGAATCTATGGATACTCAGATGTGGAACTAGCACACATATTTAGCTTGAAGGGTGAACTCTTTGCTGAGCCTTAAATATGTTAGGAATTTAGGATTTGTTATTTCCAGAGTACTGTGTGTACAGTTACCTGCAGAGTGGTTGGTAGTTTTCTTCTGAGGGTTTTGGGGGTTTTTTGGTTCCTGGTTTGCAGCCTAATTCTTATACAGGATGTAGAAAATTAAAATATTCAGTTCCATTTCAAGAGGTGAGATTCAGGTGAAAAGTGTTGTGTTGTTAATGAATGGAAAAAAGCTCAGTACTCCAAATGCAAAGGGTAGTAGAGAATTTGTGGATTGGGAATGGCAGGTAAGACAAAAAAATAAGGTCAAGGAAGGAGAAAAATAGAAAGGAAAGCAGGGATAGAAAACATAACAGATGGAGATTATATTGAGAGGTTTTTTATGCTTAAAAATAATTGAGAGGCAGGAAGGGAAATAATGTAAAAATGAAGAGAGGAAGAGTCATTACAAGAAAGCATCACATAAGCCTGAAACTAAATTCTGATTTTTTTTATGTCAATTTGTGAGATTTTTTAAAATTATAGTGTAAAAGAGTAAGTCTGTGCGGTATCAGCTTTCTTTCGTTGCTGTTTTGGGGTGATTTTTTTGTGTTTTGAAAACCTGAGCCTGTTTATTACTGAGTGGTAATTCTAATTTTTTCCCCTGCAACCTCTAATTAATAAAACCCACATATAGCTGAAGAGAAAGAAAGTGCTTTATTTTAAAATTTTACTGTCTGCCATATTCCTACTGTCATTCTTTGCTTTTTAGAACTGAAAATCAAACTGACCTTCACCAGCTACTCAAATGCAGCTGAGAACACATGTTGAGAGGGCAAAGGCTTGCACACGTAAATGTGATTTTGTACCCTCGGTTCATGCCAAAAGAAAGTACAATTATTCTCTACTCAAAAGTCTCAGTGGGAACCCTGGCCATTGTCAGATGGGTGCTTTGTGCACATCTGCTGCATTGGCCAATGCTTGACTTGACTGCTCACCCTTTCACTGAGGATAAACAAGGAAATAGAAACTCCTGCTTGTGTAACTAAAAGGATGTGAAAGGATATGTCCTCATTCGAAGCATTTGGAGCAAAGAGTAGCCTGGCTTGGAACAGGCACAGAGGAACAAAATATATCCGCGTTTTACCAGGTCACGCCGCCACATCCAGTGTGCCATGGACAAATAATTATTCTTCAGGCTTTTAAAAATATGCATAGCCGAGCTCTGAGGTATACAAGTAGGTCTCTAAACAAGCATGTCAAGTGTGGTTAGTGTTGTGTGCAAATGGAATGGTGTACAGTCCTTTCTGCCCCTTTCTGGCTCCTTTTTAAGTTGATGCTGTCAAATACCAGAAAAACAATTTTCCAAGTTTCAGTTTCTTCAGGCAAAATGGGGTATAGCCAACATCTGTAAAAGCACTTAGAATTTGTTGTTATTATGAGAACTTTTTTTTTCCTCCCAGAAAGTGGCATTCCAGTAGATGCAAGTGATGTCACTTAGATGTCTATCTGTCATGTGGCTCTATTCCTGGAGTATTATTTCCACTGAAAACTGTTTGCTGTGAAATGGTTTTGACCCAAGAGTAACAGTAAGCATGAAATTGGTGTAATTGTTTCTTCCTTAAAAAGTGCTCACAGAAAAAGGACAAAACCAAAACTAGCAATTAAAAAAAAAAAAAAATCCATGACCAGGTACATTAGCAGGAAGTTCAGGTAAGGTTGACAGCTGTTGTTTTGACAGACTTGTGCAATCATTCCAAAGGAGTTCATAGCTGTAGGAGCCTGCAGCAGGCTTGCAAGCTGACACAGCCTCTTAAACTTCAGATTTAGACACAAGTTTCTCTTCTGATGGAAGATCTTGGAAAGGCTTGTCACACCTCTGAAAGAGCTCCTGTAACAGAGGGAATTTTATATGCTGTGTGAAATGAGCCACCATCTTCAGAAAAACTCCTCAGTTTTGTAACTAGACCAAAGGGAGGGCAGTGCCCAAGCAGGAAGCCTGGGCACCTCAAACCAAGCTCTGCTTGGATTTTGCAAGATGAGAGGTAAGCATATACCCTGCCAAGTTTTTGTGTCAGGCTAGAGCTGGCCTGTATACACACACTCACAGCCTGCTGCCAGCAGGCTCCCTTTGTGCTTCACAGTGCTGCTACACTTTTTACAGTACTCCCTACCTTCCCTCAGGATAGCTCCCACCACTCTCTGATATGGTCATTCCTTACCTGGACTGTCAATTTTCCCATTGTTTCAAGAGCCCCTCCCTCTTTCTTGGCAACAAGTGTCCTGTAGTCTCCTCCCAAAGAGGAGAAACTGAGAAGCTTTAGTTTCTTTGGTCACAGTGAAATGCGTGGGCCTTGACCCTTTCCTGTGGGTGTACTGATGCTGTGGGTATACTGGGACTTGGCATCCTGCAGAAAGCATGGATGCTTTGTGAATAAAGCACGTGTGCTGCTTTCCCTTAAGAACAAATTTGTTCCATATTTTTCATACACTGCTACTTTAGTTTCTTCAAAATGAAGGAAGCCACCTTACTCCCACTGCTGCCAGCATCTTTCAGCTTCCCTCTGGGGTCAGACTCATTTCAATGTATTCTCTGCTCCAGCCCTGTCCCCTGCTGCTACTTAAGGAGAGGACTGTATGATTGTCCAGTGGCACACTAGTACCTTCCAATTTAGGCCAGCAGCAAGCCCAAGTACTTTTATAAAGTCAGCTCTTTAATAACTATATTTAACAATATCCCTGCAGAAAATAGCAAGGTATATAGAGTTGAAGCAAGCTGTCCTTCAGCCTTCCAGGCACTGGCAAAATACTTTCAAAACTGATATCTCATTTTAGCCCATAAATAGGTTGAGCAAGCTTCCTCTGAGAAGCAGGCAATCATCCTCGTGGAAATCTCTTCACATTTAAAGGCAAACTCAAATCAGGATTTATACTTTAGAAAATTTAATAGTAGTCCCAGTGAGTTTGTAGAAGCAGACTCTACTGGAACAGATTCAATTGTCAACATCTAGTACCATTTTTGCTGACTTAACTTCTCTTGTTTGATCTACGAATGGCTCTCCAGAAGGGCGTGGGTCTGATATTATATCTGCATAACCCCATGCAGGTGTCTTGGATATTACAGAAGGGCCTAAAATAGCACTGCATGCCTCTGTGCTTGCCTCTAAATCCCATGCTGCTTAAGCCTTGGCTCTGATGCGTAGGAAAAGGCACTATGTTGATTCAGGTCTCATTATTGGGGGAAGCATGAAGTGAAATTTTGACAGCTTGCAAGCTTTATGAATGTCAGAGGTGGTTTTCAACAGAGGCAGAGCTAAATGCTGTGTCTGGTATTTCAACATAAAAGTATCACCTTAAGTCATTCCTGTGGTCAGTTTGGTTAATGTTCCTTCTGTAAGGTTTTAATCCTGTTACCCTCTTTGCTTCAGTAACAGGTACTGTGTGAATCATCAGGTGTTCTCAAATGTTTGGACTATCTTCACATGCATGTATAAATGCACTTGAGGTTTATAAAATACCTGTAATGGTGATTTAGTAGCATAACAAATGGTCCTTTTTGTGAGAGGTTGCAGTCTGTACTTCTTGGTGCATCACTCCAAACATGGGTCACCTTCAGCTTCCATTGCATGGCTGAAACTTGGACTCCACCTCCTGCTGTAAGTTGAGACAATGAGACAGCAGTAAATAGTTGCCATTTTACCTGACTGTGGACAACTTGATCGGCCTTAAGCCCGAAACTTAGGAAGGAATGTTGACATTCCTTCTTTCAACTTTCTTCTGCAATAAATGGGCTCACTTGGCAGTTCCAGAACTGGAAACTCATTCCATGATCTTAGAGACATGTGTCCCTTGTGAGTCAGTTTCTCACAATTTAGAAAAGCCTGAGAAGAATGAGAGAAAAATAGTTGATTACCTCAAATCATATTCTAGCGTGTTTGGGTGCAAGGTGCATCTTGGTGGATTTGCTGCCATGCGGCTCCAAGATTCTCCAGCAGAAATATGTGTTAGCTTCTGTCAGCTTTCAGAGCAAAATACTTCTTCTTGGCTGCTGAGGAGGAATGAAAACAAACATAAAGAACTCATTGCCATCATGGGAGCTGGGTGATATGATGTCTTTTGAATGAGGTTTTTACTTTAAATCTTGCTGGATTTAGTGGCTGGCTGAGGTAAATATTTCCATACAAACATACTGGTAATAAACCAAGTGTCTTTGGTCTAGACTCTGAGAGAGCGGGACTGCTGATTTTTAATGCTCATGTTTATGTGGCTAACAGGTAGTAGATAACAAAAAAAAATATTTCTGGGGATTGAAAATGACATCTCAAAAAAGAAAAAAAACTTCACTAAGTCCTTGGCACAGCAATGTAGTGTATGCATAAGGATATGAAGGAGCCAGTGAGAAATTTCAGAGCTTTAAGTGCCCTTATTTACTGTCTTAACTACATGAGGCATATGGTGGGTTTGTTTTGTTATAAACATTGGTCTGACTTAGCTACAGGAGGCAAGTGACACTTTCTGGAGACTGGATTAGTTTTCAGTTTTGTTTGACACATTTGGACTAATCAACCCAAATGACATCATGGACATCAAATTGTGCTGGCATACATCCTAAAAATGATCCTGTTGGAAAGTTCCAGCTAAATTTTCGTCAGTGGAAAATGTACTTCCAGCAAAAGCAAAACTTTAGGTGACATCAGGATATGGTTAAGAGTTTTTCTGTCAGAGAACTTAAAAAATTCTCTATGGCCTCCTATCCTACCTGAGAGTTTTTAGATTGGATAGTTTGTTACTTGTTTTGTTTGGTGTTTTGTCGACCCACAGCACTTCCCTCCTCGTCCTTCTGAAGGAAGAGAAAGCCAAGACTCGTAGAATGATAGGAGACTTTTGGATCATTGCATCAGTTTTAGAGCCCATCCCTTGAAGGAGAAAGTTTACCTCAGTTTTTTGGTGGATTCTTTAAAGGATCCTGGCCAACTTACAGCTGGACAGCTGCTATGACCTCACACAGTTTTTTGAGGCACAAATGAAAGATTAGCAAAAAGCTGATGGACATGGGACTGGAAGCTTTCATGTGAATGGGGGATGGAGAAGAATTTTTCTTTTTAAATTTAGAGAGATTTAAAAGTTTAAGGCAACTTCTAAATAAGCACTTGTGTCCTGTTGAGCTGTTCCTTCTGTTTGCCAGAACAAAATGCAGAATCTGCCTAAACTTGAAGTGTGATGGTTTGCTTGTAAAGGTTCCTTTTTTTTTTTTTTTAACAGAATATTCCATTTCCACACCTTATTTTTCCTTACCATAGCATCAACTCGTCTCTAAGATTTGACTATCAGAGCTTATCCTGTGTTGGGTATAGGCCATTGCTTTATATAGTTTTTATCTGTGTTGTTTCCCTGCCCTATTTGATGCTTATTTAGGTAATTTTTTTTCTAAGCAACTCAACCTCATTTCACTTTGGAACTGATCTTCTCTTCTATTCTTTTCTTTACATTTTAAGCAGTATACCATGTATAGCAGATCTGAAAGTGCTGCTCATTTTTCATGTGCACAGTATATTTAGTCAGGTTGATAAAACTGAAAAAAAAAATGTAAATCTCAAAATTAACCTTTGGAAAGAAAACTCAGGGAGGATTACAGTCCTAGTCCGCCCACCCTTCTGTGGAGTCTGCTGAACCACTGCAAAATGAGGAGCTGTGGCTAATCTGAGTGGTAGCAAAAGCCCCTTAAACAAGTTTGTCTTTCAGGTGCATAAAAATGTTAATTTCTAAGCATATATTACATATTGCAGAAATTAAATACTGTATGAACTGTTTTCTCCTAGAAGGTTTGCTCTTCTCTGGCTTAAATATCATTATACTTGTAGTTTCAAGAATTTTTCAAAATATTTCATTTCCATGGAAAAGTGTGGGGGACTACAATTATTTTGCATTCAGTTGCTACAAGCAGAGGGACTGAATATTTATTGAAGGGATTTTGCTACTGTTATCTCAGGAAAATAGTTCTGAAACTAGGCTAAGTGATTTTTTTTGTACAATTGGCGTCCAGGTAACCTTAGACACAAAAAAAACCAAAAAAACCAAAAAACAACCCCAAAAAAACCCCAAACCATAAAAAAAGAGGGGAGGTTACCTGAGGATTACTGATGTAGAGAAGCTGTTGAAGAAGAAAGCTCAGCAAACTCGAGATATCTGGATTTTACTGTGATAGAATGGAACTTGTAACTATCCTAATTGCCTTGGATCAGTTCGAAGTATGTCCTTGGAATGATGTTATGATGTTAGCATAATATTTATTTACGTTCTCCCCTCTGCATGCCAGATTGGAGTGCTGCAGTGTTCCTTGTGCAAAAGGCAGCTGACAGGAGGAATCTCTCCCGGTGCTGACTTGGGGTGAGCCCTGGTTATAGCCAGGAGCTGAGCAGGGCTCTTTGGAAGGCAGCCTTTTGTGCCCTGTCCTGCTGTGACCTGTGTGCTTCTGAGTGCCCTGGTGACCAGCCAGGGCAGCTGCTATCTTTTAAATGAGGTGAGAGCCTTTTAACGCAGTGGGGGGCAGAGCTGGGCTCTCTCTAATACACGGCAGCTGCCCATTGCCTCAAGGACAGTACTGCAGCCAGCATTAATGGGAAATGCTCCTTTACCTGTAGCAAAACACATCATTTTGTTTGGCTGAGATGGGTAAAGGTAACAGATGTGGAGTAGGCATTCTTCCTCTGCAAGATGATGCAATTGCTGCTAATGCACAGTTATTCTTTCCTACTAAGTTTGCTTTGCATTGTATGTTAAAAAAAAAAAAACAAACCCCAAGCAACTCAGTACAGAATAATGAAAGACAGAGGAACAAAAGTATTACTTCTAAAAATAACTGTTTGGAAGTACTTGTCACTAACCTTCATGTGATCCCAATCAGGCCTACAGAAAAAAAAAATGTAGATGAAAGCAGGATTACACAGATGATTATTTTAAGGGATAAATCCAAGCACCACAACATGTGCAATAGAAATTTTTATGTGGAGATTGTAGAAACTATTAAATTATGTTCAACATGATCAAATTATTATCAAGTTTTGCATTGTGTACAAGAGAATGACTTTTACTTTTAGAAGAATGGTGCACTGTACCATCTGAGAAGTGTATTGAGCTGAATTGGAAATGTATATCAATAAAATGGGCTTGGAATTACAGAATCAGTATTTTTAAAATATCCCAAGACACTAAATACTCATGCTTTAGGGAATACCAGTTTGCAGATAACTGTTTATTCTCAGAGTATTTGAGCTCAAAACTGCCTGGTTGGAGTATCTGGTTCTGGCTGCCCTGGAGACTAAGTTCTATAGTCCCTTTTCTCTTTTTAAAAGTAAAATAGGATTCAAACGTATTCACAAATATAGTAAAATTAAATATCTTGGTGTATGTATAAAATAATAGTGTAAGTTGTTGATACTGTTAATCAAAGCAATTCTAAAAATCTTACCATAGAGAAGCAGAATTATGGTTCCAATGCCAGATGTTAAAGAGCAGAACAAAAGCAGAACTTTGCCTAACATAGAATTTTGGTGTCTGGTTTTTTTTGTTTGGTTTTTTTTGGGTTTTTTGGGGGGGTTTTTTGGTTGTTTGTTGTTGTTGTTGTTTTGGGGGGGGGGGTTTGTTTTTTTTTTTACACTTACTCACAATCTTCCTAAACCTTTTCAGGCGGCCTTATGTAACATGTAACATTTAATCACTAAAATAAGGTTCATTGAATAAGGATGCAGTTGCTGATATTTAAATCTAATCTGTGTTATTACACAGAAAGTTTTCTGAAGTCAAAGTTTGAGTTCTCAAGAAGTGTTTGTTTGATCTTGGAGAAGATATCCCAGTGATTAATGTTAACGATAAGGTGTTGATTGGTGCTCGGGAGAACCTATTCATAGAAACAATAGCCCATTATACTCTACTTTAACTACCATATAACAATATTGAAGTTTTATTCCCTAGAAACAATAGCCTTATTTATACATCCCTGTCTGCCTCTAAACCAGCATTGCAGTTTCTGGCTTCCTATGGGGTCCAAAGTGCCCATTAGCAATTTCGGGGCTTGAAGAGTTCAGTGCTACTAAGGTGTGGCAGAAGTCTGACTGTCTTCTGAAGCTTCCAGAAAAGAAGCTGAATGCTAGAACTGCTAGCTGGGTTTTGCAGTTTGTCTGAGAGGTGCACTGAGATTTGAGACACCTATGCTAAACCCTCTTTTTCTTTGAGTAAGATTAAACAAGCCCTCTCAAAGTGTTTCTTTCTGTTGCCAGGGTAAGGAGAACCAGGTGCACCAGATTTCTTACCAATACCAAAATCATCCAAGACCATCAAATTTAACAGAAAAGTAACTACAGCATCTGCTCTTCTCAAAGGTGATCCCAGAGATCTAAGAGAATTTTTGGTGTTATAGCTGTACATTATTGTTGTTAGTCTATTTTGAGTTGTTGCAGTGCACTGAAGCGTTTGCAGATTATAGAATACTCAGGCACTGAATACTTCAGTTAATATATTAACTGAACAGAGCAAAGATTTATCTTATTCATGCTTCTTTGATTTAAGAATGAAAAAGCAGTCCTGAAACCTTTCCTTCTGCTGCTAGTGTGTCAGTGGTTACAATTTAGCATAGAAGATTTTAAGTGGAAGAAGTGGAATCTATGCAAAAAGTTGGGAGAAAAGACAAAATTGCCACAGACCCTATGCCAGAAACTCTGCTACCTCAAATGTTTGTATTTAGTTCTGAAAATAGAGAACTTTTCTAATTGAACTGATATTGTGCTCAATTTTTATGCATAATAAATTGCTGGTAATAATATTTAAAGTCAAATACAGAACTAATACATTATACTGTATTAGCAAACTTGGTACAGAAACACAAGAAAAGTTATTGATGATCGTGTCATTTTATTAGTAATGAATTTTTGCACACTCAGATTCCTTGGCATAATATTAAAATTAGACATGAGTAGGGAAGAATGTCTTTAAATGGCCCATGCATTTACTCCTCTCTTGATCTTGCCTTTGCATGTTGGAGGGAGGCAGAAGGATTCTTTATGCTGTGTAAAAAATGCACATACAAATTAATTGGTCTGAGTGATTTAGACTAATGACTTTCATTATGTAACCTTAATAGTTTTCATCTGTTATTAGTCATCTTAAAATGACAATAATGTGGTGCAACAACCACAACAGTTATTTAGTTTTTATTTCCTTACAATGTAAATACCAGGCTATACAGGGTTTATCTGGGACCAGTTTCTGTACTTTGGAGGTTGAGCTGCATCCTGCTTATTTTTACTAAAACCTTGCTTGTAAATAGCCCTTCTCTATTTATTAGTACAGCTCATCTTTTAAAACAGACCTTGCAGAGAGAAGGAAGGAAATAATCCCTCTGGACTGGAAGAACCCTTCCGTTTGGAGAATAGGCACAGGAGATTCTGATAGCTGCTGACTCCTTTGATTTTGGTTGTTACCAAGGCTTGTTGAAGACAATGAGCTCAGGGAACTGAAAATGAGGGTCTAGCTTAAATAATAACCTGTTTGAAGAATGAAGGAGGGCTTTTAGTTCTCATGAAGACTGAAACTCAGATCTAGGGTCAGAATGACAGGCTGTGGCCATTTGCAGGAGCTGTAGAAGTAAAGCCAATAAAACCACAGACCTACTGAAGGTGGATAGGGAAGCAAGAGATAGGAATTGTCATGTCAATGGGAATAGGGAAGTCCAGGCAAATTACATGTATTTTCTTCTTTGAAACAATTGATTGGGTTTTTGAAGGAAAAAAATTTAATATGAATACAGACAGGAGTGAAAAAAGCAGACAACAGGCCTGTGTTAGCTCAAGTGTAGATTGATTTTTGAGCAGTTTTGTATCACGGTTTGTGGGTGTAGGGTGAGAGGGAGGACTACCAATAAAGAGCATTGTTATAGTGGAATCCAACTTGAAAAAAAGAGAATTGTTTTCCATAGGCCAAAAAATGGCAGTTGAACAAAAAAGAAAGGAAAATGTAAATAAGGGCAGACCTTTATGTATGTATATATTTGAATTTATTAGTTGCCAACATTCTCAAACAAAAATGGAATTTGATACATTATATTCTTAGTTTTATGCATTTCACTCCTACTAGAATTCCTGTGAAAGATGTTTTGTCTGAACGTTGCTCTGCTTTAATGTTTGCTTCATTTCAAAATGCAGAGCATAGAGCAAAAGAGAAGACAAGATATTTCTTCAAGCTGAGAGAGCAAGCATCCTGAGAGTATCCCTAACCAGAGTTACATTAACCCTTGCTAGAGCCTCAGGAAGGCATCAGCCAGGACCTGTACAAACTTACTGAGGGAAAGGCTTGAAGCCATGGCAGGGGAGGTTTAGGGTGGAACGGAGGGAAAGGTTTTTAACCCCGAGGGTGGCTGGGCACTGGAACGGGCTCCCCAGGGATGTGGTCACAGTACCAAGCCTGACAGAGCTCAAGAACTGTTTGGACAATGCTCTCAGGCTCATGATGTGACTCTTTGGGATGGTCCTATGCAGGGATGGGAGTTGGGCTTTGATGATCCTAATGGATTCCTTCCAAAAGAGAATATTCTGTGATTCTGGTACATTATTTTACAGTAAATTCTGGAAATAACATAGATTTTTACATTTAGAGAATAATCAAAATCCTGTCCTACTATCATAATATTACAGAAAGCAATCAGTTGCTGCTGTTTCTTTCCGTGTGCATCTGGATCATCTTGGATCTGTTTAATATGAACTCTATTAAATCCATACTCCTGCAATCTCAGGCAGGCTTTATAAAGTCATGATATGACAGTTCCCTCTCAGGGCTTTTCTTTTTTCTACTTCCCTGGCAAACCACTTTTGGAGTTGAGGAAATTACGATGTCCTTCTCTCAGATCTCAATTCCTGCAAAGACAAGTCATTCCAGCCCTCATACACAGGAGCTTTCCCAACCAGAAGGGCACTGTGGAACATTTTTAGTGTCTCACTGAGCTTGATCTAATACCACCTTAAGTATTTTCTGAGTCATTTTATGCATTCCTCATCTAGGAGTGCATTTTATTGTGTGGTTACTCATTCCACTTCTTCCTCACTTCTATGTTTCCCCGTGTTTAAAATGGTGATTAATTAATTGATGATTTCAGGTGCAGTAATTCTGCACCACAAGATTCTCATCTCAAAGATAATTTTTCTCTAACCAACCAACTGCACTGCATTCAAACCAGTTATTACACATTCCAGTGTATTGAAACAACATGGAACTATATCCTCAAATCCACACAGGTGTACTCTATTCAGGTTTCACTGAAATCAAATTATTCCTTGCATATCTGATCTATCATTGCTTGGCACCTGAAAGAGAGATCACATCCACTGCCCTGTTTAATTTTATTTTAGTTTGTTTGCTTGTATTAGAATGGGTAGATTATATAATGTCCCTTGTTTACTGGCTTTTTGGGTATTGCAGATAATTTTCTGACTTTAAACACATGCATCCTGTTGGTCATTTTTGCTGCATATGACCCATCACAGTCATTTTCTTAGAATCTGTTTCAAAGTTGTTGGAGTGATGTGCTCATTTCCTGTCTTTTTAAATCCAAGCCTATTCTTTTTTTATCTTGGGAACTTCATTTAGTAACCCAGGGTCTCTTAAGACCAGCAATGAAAGGCTCCACCACATTTTCTTGCTGAAGAGGTGGTGTGAGTGTGACATCATTCATCTGTGCTAGACACTGACTCATAGGCATTTGACCCGGGGGTGGAACCCAGGAACAGGGGTTAACGTGAAGTCAGCTGCGGTTGCACAATGCCTTTCACAGTTGTTCTCCTTTTCTTAAACCATCTAAATAATTGCAGAGAGCAGCACATAACAAAGTACAGCAAGCAGGGCAAACATTGCTTTTGGGGCTCTTCCAGGGCGCTTTGTAGACCACAATGAAAAAGAGCAGGAAAAAAAATTTTGTTAGAATTTTGGGTTTTACCTTTGGATTTAGTAGTAGCTTAGTCCAGTAGCCAGAAAGGGAAAAGCAAATACGTCTTAAAACTGTAATATCATACAACTTGTTGCATTAATTTTTGCTGTGAAATACTAGACCTGGTTTAGAATTTTTAGTTTAGAATTTTTAAGACAGTATCATGTTTTTAGAGGATACCATTGAGGCATATTTTTATAGGATACAATTGTTGACATATTAATATCTAAGACATGTTTTGATTTGTTCTTTGTTTTGTTTTTTTTTTTCTCCTGAAACTTTTTGGCTATGTTTTCAGATTATCCACAGTCCCTCTTTACAATTCTTTGCTTCATATTCTGGCACAGGGTCTGGAGTCCTCCTTGTGAAATACAGCCTGAGCACGCATTTAAGGGCTGTAAGTCACCAATGACAGGATTTAAAAGAACTTCTATAATATTAAGGGATCTAGAAAAAGAATTACCTGGTGGCCTCTCCAGTTTCTTACAGTGTTTGAAACCTGGCAGAATTTGTCAGTCAATATTATTTTCCCCACTTATAAGTGACACAGGGAGCCCAGCTGGCCTGCCTGGAGGTGATGCCATCAAGGGGAACATTGCTCAGCAGTAAGTTTTTCCCGGATGTCCCCGTCAGCTAGAACTGGTTTGATGTAGGCCCTCTTTATCCTTTTACAACATGAGAAACAGGCTTTTCCCTGCTTCAAAAGCTGTGGAGAGCAGTAAACAGACAGTTTGTTTATTTTTGCTTACTGGTGAGTGCTGTGTAAGTATTATAATTAAAAGAGAAACAGTTGGAAAAAACCACTAACTTCCAGATTCTGGAAATCTTCTGGGTCTTGTAAGCAACTTTACATTAGAGTATAACATGGTTTAAAGTAACACTTCAAATGTGTTTTTATGTGGTGCATAATTACTTAGCATTTTTCATTTCAAGTCCCTGAAAATCAGTATATAAAATGGGCAGGACAAGTAGGGATTTATAATTGGAAAGAGGAATTTCTGTTGCAGAACATTTTGTATGAACAAGTGATTGAAGTTAGGATCATTAGTGAGGAAGGGTAATAACTAAGGTCTAATTTTGAAAGGTACTCTTTTTTCTGAAAATAATCCAATTGCTTACAACATACGAGGCTAGACTGCCCTTCACCCCAATTTTTAAGGCTTGTAGATTACTCCTGTTTTTAATTAGAAAATGCAGTAAGTATTTCACTTCATAGGTTATATGAGTAAATATGTTTTAGTAAACTTCTTGAGTAAATGAGCAATGTAGGTCTTGCTCTTAGGAAAGTTCTTGCTGTGTCTCCTGCTTGTCTCCACACAGCTGGTTCAGCAAAGGGTTTAAGCACACACTTGCTTTTGTATACATGGTAGGACTTCAAGAGGTTTCTTAATTGAGGGCCTTTGTCCCTGATGGCTGATTTCTGGTTGAGTAAAAGACAGAAAACCTGGTTCTTGAAAAAAGATATGAATAGATGGAATGTGATTCTGCAGCCTAACTTCTTACCAAATGCTGAGATGAAGCCTTGGGGTTTGTGAGACAGTTGCTTGCTGCGTGGTACATGAGCAGTTTCCTATAAAATCAGCAGAAGCCTTATCTGGAACAGGATGGTGTAAAATCTCTTTGGCTCTACTTGGAAAAAATATTTTAAATACTGGAAAATCATCATAAAATAGGGAAAAAGCAGTCTCTTTTTGCCACAAGCATTGTTGAGTTCTGATGCAAATTCAATGCAAATTTCTGACCTTGGAAACGCTATGGGGGCAATCTTTACGTAGGCATGAACAATTTCTCCAATGTATGAGGCATAAGTAGCTTTGGTTTTGACATCAGACAAGCAAGAATGGTTTTTTTCAGGTTACATGTTTCTGGAGAAAATGCGTTTATTGAATTCGATGCCCAAAAATCTCCTTTGGAGTTATTCTTCACTAACCTTTTCCCAACGGATTGTCTATCATTTTTCCAAAGTAGTTGTTTGTTTTCTGAGTTAACTTTAGTGTTAGCACTAGAGGATGCAACCCCTATGTGATGTGGTTAAGGTGGCTTTGAAAATAACAGGGCAGATGGGTGTGTGATGGTGCCATGAAAGGAGAAACATCTATACCTATAGGCATGCAGGCACCTTCTAAACATTCCTTGTCCTTCCCCACCTTAGATTAAGTACTTAGCATCCTGCTTTTGCTCACAGAAATATGCATTTAGAAATTAGTCTAATTCATCAAATAGTTCAATTCAGATTCTTCAATTTTAAGGTGCATGTGTGCTGTGATTTTTTTTTTAATTTATTATTTTTTTTAACACTCATACACATACCCTGTCCCCCATCAATTTAAGGATATTCCTAAGCAGTCTTTTTGGTTGATTGAATTGATTATTTCACCTGATCTACTGAAGTGCAGAGACATTAAACATTTGCTTTTTGAATTATAGGGAATTACAGTCACTCTTACCTTCAAGGTCTTCTCTGAAGGAAGCCCAGCAACAACCAGCCTTTTGTTTATGGCAGATGGCAAATTTGCTAAGTTTCACTGATGGCAGTGGGAGGGAGGAGGGGACCAAATAATTCTTTTTCTCCCCCTCAAATCCAGCAACTGGAAATATAATCTGCAAAGAAAATGTATCTCAGAATAAGGACAGAAAATTTGTTCCCATTTTGTTTCTTCTGTATGAGGGAAACACAAATTGTAGCCTGTATCATCCAAATTTTTGGGGTTCGGTTTGGTAGTTTTTTTCAGATTTCATCTTGGAATGCTGTAGGATTAAAAAATAAGTTCATAAAGGAGAGTTTGTCAGAATCCTAACTGCAGTGGTGCTCCTGGTGCTACCGCAATTTTATATGTGCTTCATTGTACATAATTTCAGTACACATTTCAAAACAATAAGTATATCCATGAAATAACAGCACCTCATAAAAAGGGATCATTTTCATACTAATGTATTTAAGTTGTTCAGAAACTAACTGAACTCACAACTTATTTCCTGAGGCAGGATTTGGGGATATGTTTAATTTAAATGGGGCAGCCTTAGTGAGTTAGGAATTGTGAAATGACCAGTATGTTTACTGCTTAAGAGGTGCAAAATTGTTAATTAATACATGGAGTCTTCCTTGCCAAGTAAATTCTCACATGTTGCATGTGTGCATTCTCAATAGTTGGATCCAAAAAGTGATCTGCATGTGTTTAGAAGCTGAACTTCCAGCTCTTCTTATTTTCTTGATAATTTTCACCTTTTTTTTCTTCCCTCTCTAAAGACCTAATTCTGAAACAGGGGTCATAGAGATATTTTAGTGGGGATTTATTAATAAAAAAAACTTTTCACTACAGTAAGCCTGGAGGAAGGGCAGAAAATGAGTGTGAGTTGCCAGGTTTCTCATCACATTACTATCAAGGTTTAAAAAATCCTGCAAGCGTTGTCATGCTTATGTAAAGAATAAAAGCAAGGATTTCTTCTTCAGAGAGTTTTCCATCAACTTTGATTTACAGAATTTGTGGTGACTGGAGGCAAAAGAGCTTGGTGTGAGAGCAAATCATTTTGTTTGACCTTCTCCAGGCATGTGAAGCAATTTTTTTCACGACTGTCATGTAATTTTTTGAAATTGTGAAAGACAGAGTTGTGAGATAATCTGTTTCTCTGAGACTGTGTATATTGAAGAACTTCTGTCTTCATGTGAGAGGATAATGGTCAAGAAATGATATTCATAATTTTGCACCCTTGAAATACTATAATGAAATTTGAAATAAATGAAATAATGTTAAATCAAAGGAAATTTTCAGTGAAGGTTAAACCTTAAACCATTAGTCAGGTGTGCTCTAGTGATTCATTTAGATACAAGATTTATGTTCATCAGAACCTGAATTTCCTGCACTTTTTTGTTGTTTTTTGGGGGAAATTAACACTCTTCAAGAAGATGCATTTCTTGAACTGCTTGCTCTTCCATAAGACTGAGATGCATGTATGGTTGGTAGGCCTTTTATTTTAAGAGGGTAAGGGTGGTTTCTGAATATCTCTTCTGCCTCACCATCCCTGTGTTTAAGGGTTCCAAGACATGGGGAGAAGCGCGTTCTCTTGTGCACTGCAGGATTCCTGGCTGCCTCGCATGACAGCTTTAAATTAGTGCCTCTGCTTTCATTTCACTGTGCTCCTTTCCATCATCCATTTCATCAGTGAAACTTGCCTTGGTGTGTATTGCAGTCTGATAATGGCCTGCCTTAGGAGCTGTCTGGCCTCATGCCACGGGCAATCAAAGCGTCATTACTCGATCGTAATATGAAAGTTGCCGTATCTCATTGCAGTGATAAGGAAACTTCAGAGGGAGAGGAGGAGGAGGAATTGGATCATACTGTGATAGAGAGGATATACCATGGAAGAGAAGTAACTGTGTAAGGTTTGGAATCTGGCATATGTTACTCACATTGGACAAAAACCAGCCCATAATAGTTCAGACAGTTTAGCAATAAACATTTTTAATTTATCAAGCAGAATTGAGATAGTTAAAAAAGGAGGCTTTTGTTTTCAAAAGTGCTGCCTGCCCCTCATAGCCCAAATCTTTGGGCAGAGCAGGTACTGGGGGCTGGTCCAGCCCCAGATCTGCCCTCCTGTACTAACAAGTTGCTGCCTTCTTTAGCCTGAATGTTATAGTCACAAAATACAAGGTAAGACCAAACTGTCATGCAGAGTCACTCTAAAGCTGATTGTATATCTGGGAAATACCAGAGGAACTTAGGAACCTGGCTTGCTTAAGAGGTTTTGTAAATCCTCCCCAGCTGTCTAGTTCTGCGTCTATAAGCATGCGAGTGCTCTTATGTTTAATCTTGCTGTCAGAACAGCAGTTTATTTCACAAACCATCACATAACATGTCTCTTTCACACTTTAAGAAGAAATATATGGGTAAGTAAATCTCTGTAAGTAATACAAACATTGTTTTTGTGTTTTGCTTCAGCAAAAGGGCTTTGCACAGCAGTAGATGAGGATACAGGGTCAGGAGTGTGCAATAAGATTTCTGAGAGACTCACAAAAACTAGCATCATGCACATTGAGTTAATGGAGTCTTGTCATCACCTGTAAAATTTCTGTCAGCACACATCTGTGTTAGATTGAACTTCCCAATAAACTGTGTTAAAATTGACAGGGCACAAAAGGGTTTCTATGTGAAATACAAAGATGAGAGTATTAAGAATCATGATGTTTCCAAACTGTCATCTCAGAGAGCTGTATATTCTTAGGAGGGACATGGGCAGTTTCTGTAGAACTGGACTTGATTTTGGCAGTTTTGCATGTTAAAAAAATATTCTAAATAAAATCAAATCACCACAAAAGCGTCAAACTCTTGACTTTGGCACAAAGGAAAGAAACTTTGTCTTCAATTTCCATGAGCATCTACAGCCTGCTGAATATAACATGCAGAAAGAGCTGTGTCACTGAGAATGGAGGCCTAGAATTAAAAGCAGTTTAGCTGCTTGGGCTTTTTCTGTGCTATAAACTGCTCACTAACATAAAATCTGTGAGTGAAGTGTTGGTTCCAGGCTCTCAAGTAACATGTTGGTATTGCAGTTAAATGCTGTCAGGGCACAGACCTATAGGCAAAGTACAAGGGGTTATTTTTTTCAGGTGGAACAATTGCCCTGCTCTGCTATTTTTGTTCTATTTTTATGGCCATTAATATTTTCAAGAAAGACAGGAAATTTTATTGAAACATAAGAAAAAACACTTTTACTTGCTCAAACAGAGTGGTTACCCAGGCTGGTTGTGAGGTCTTCCTCCTTAGAGCTATTCAAAACCCTGAGCAATGTCCTCCAGCTGACCCTGCTTTGAGCAGCAAGGTTGGACTAGAAAATTCTCCAAAGATTCCTTCCAGCCTCAGCTATTTTGTGGCTGTGTGAAAAAGCATGCTTCACACTTAATTTTTTATTTCTTTTTCTTTTAGGCCCTCTATAATACTATGAAGTTGAGTGTCTTCACTTTTAAACCTCTGTGTTTTCTGTCACTGTTTTTATCATGTAGTCTTCCTAGGGATGAAGTAGCTGTGTGTGTGCCTCCCTTCATTGTTGACCTGGAGACTGGGATTGGGAATGGCACTGGGGTTTATGAGTCTCTGGAGAGGTCTAGAGTGTGACACTGGAATGATACTGAAACATCAAGAGGGTATGAGTTGCTAATCCAATGCCAGGGTGGAAATTGCTTGTGAAATTAAAAGGTTCAAGTTCCATTGAAGTGAAATCCAGTGTTTAAACATTAGAGAAGTTTTGCTCAGGAAACACTTTTTTATCAGCAAAGAGGGGACATAGTAGAGAGTGAATGAGGTGTAAGGTGCTTTTCTGATTAAAATGGGTCCATTTGATAGCCTTAAAAATAAGCCACTGGTTATCTTATTTTTTTTTTCCCTTCTTAAGGTGATGATGTGCTTTAAATTAATTTTTGAAAAGTGTTGATATGAGATGTGCAGTTTGTTGATAGAGGAAAGAGACAAAAGGTTTTGGTGTTTTAGGGATGCATAGTGAAAATCTGGTTTCCATCTTTAGTTCACTGAAATGAACAAGGCTGTTCTTTAGGCAGGGGGGGGCTTCTTTTTCATAAACCCATGAATCCATTTTTTTCCCCAAAATTTGACTGTTGTGACAGGTGTGTTACAATGGCTGTGCACAGAAAATCAAACTCTGCTACTTTGTGTGTCTTACGTTAATTTTCAAAATTGTGACGTGTTTCAAAATCATTAATTTCCATATTCTGTTGTGTTGTTCCTGCTTGCTAAGTTTCACTTTTAACTAATTTTCCTGCCATAGTACTTCTGGTTTTCTGTCTGACTCTTAAGTTTCTCCATGGGGTGTTCACTGCTCTCCTGCAGCAGTGGTCCCTGGCTCTTATCCCACTGAGATAGGAGGAGGTGGGAATTAATTACTCACCATGGTCGTTTCAAAGTCTTTGTCCTTGCCCTCCAACTTTCCTCAAAATGGATTTCTTTATATTAATCATAACAGTGAGTTTGAGAAATGCATTTCTGATACTGTTAGAATGGTTATTTCAGTAAGAGAGAATGTGCCAGGTGACAAGTGAATATCAGCTTGGCTTTCTTTAAAGTGCTTTTGGTCAGGTGGGATGTGAGCACCTTCTGTCTCACCATTCACTCTCAAGTAGAAATAGGCTTTCTGTGTTTTGTTATATCTGGGGCAGATGTCCCAAGCAGGAGCAGTATCCTCACAGAACAGTGCAATTGCTTTGGAGACCAAACCTTCAAAGCCTGCTGTGCCCCTTCTCAAAGAAAAAAACAAAACTAAGATTAAAAAAAAAAAGCCACCAACAAAAATCCAAACCACTCCAAAGACAGGCATTGTGCCAGCCTTAAAATGCTGACAGCAAAGCAGGAAAATGCCATTGAACCTCCTGTATAAGCTTTTAGGCTGTCTTTTGCCACCTTGATTTTATATGGTTTGGGTGCTGTTCTCAGAGACGAGGAGGGGGCCAGGCTGTTTTCTACCTGCTCCAGCCCTTCTCTTTCATTCCTCCCCAGTATTTACTTAGGTTCTCTCTTTAGTAAGCCAATATTGAAAACTCACTGTAGTTGTATTTTATTTTGCAAATACCAGCTTAGAGCAGGAAGGCCAGAAATGAAAGCAGCAGCAGCAGCTGTCTGTTGTAGGACCAGGAGATATAAACACACTTGTGGATACAGCCCTGCAAGTCGCTTTTGCCTTTCACCTCCCCCCCACAACACACACACACTTTTTTCAGCTCATTGAATGTTATTTGTGCCTGTGCATGGAACAGGTGTCTCTTGTGAACTCCTTAAATAAACTGAATTTAGAAAAAAGATAGTGATGTCAGTTTACACAGGTGCAGACATCATTCAGGAGAATGCTATTTGCACACAAACACACTACTGTTTACTGTCTGCACTGCAGGCAGAGCAGTGCCAGAAGGGCACTGAAGCAAGATGGGGCATGGTTTGCTTTGCTGCTGCTGCTGTCGATTGATGTGAACATTCATAAAGTTCCCTCTTGGTGGGGCAAAGTCTTTTTTGCTCTGTGAAGCATTAAAAAGTGGTCTCTCAAAGAGTGACTCAGAGGAAAGCAGAAGCTGTTACTAATCACATGTGAAATGGAATAGAAAATGTGCTTGTGTGACTCCTTCTGTTTTGCTTGGGAGGAGCTTAGCAGGAACTTCATATTTGATTTTGTCTGTTTTTTTGCCCTTCAACCCATATTATTGGGGGGAACATGCTCGGAGCAATTTTCTTAACTTATATCTCTCACTGTGTGAAAATGCCCAATGGTTGTCTTTGAGATAGCCCTGCCCACACCAGAAAAACCCACCTGACTGCAGATGGCCCCATGACCAAAGGAGCCCTGGACATCACCCAGCAATGTGCATTTGCCTCCCAGAAATCCAATGGCATCCTGGCTGCATCCAAAGCACTGTGAGCAACAGGTCTAGGGAGAAGATTCTGCCCCTCTGCTCTGCTGTGGTGTGACCCCACCTGGAGCCCTGCATCCAGCTCTGGGCTCCCAGCACAGGAACAACATGGACCTGCTGGAGCAGATCCACCAAGCTAATGAGAGGGATGGAGCACCTCTCCTGTGAGGAAAGGCTGAGAGAGTTCTCACTGGTCTGCTTGGAGAAGACTTCAGGGTGGTTGCCCAATTGCAGCCTGAAGGAAGCCTACAGGAAAGGTGGAGAGGGACAAATTGCAAGAGCATGTAGTGACAGGACAAGGGGGAATGGCTTCAGTCTGAAAGAGGAGGTTTAGTTTTAGAGTAGATAGTAGGAAAAAATTCTTTACTTGTGAATATGGTGAGGCACTGGCACAGATTGCCCAGGGAATTTGTGGATGTCCCATCCCTGGAAGTGTTCAAGGCCAAGTTGGGTGGGGGTCTGAGTAACCCAGTTTGGTGGATGCTGTCCTTGCCCGTAGCAGGAGGGTTGAAACAAGGTGATCTCTTAGGTCCCTTCCAGCTCAGGCTATCCTAGGATTCACAGCCCTCTTGAGCTGATCAGAGTTGTCCTGTCCCCAAGGCAGTGATGAGCACATCTTGTGTGCCAAAAGAGCAAGTAGGAGCAAAGCTGCCTTATATAAACCACACTCTGGGATATCACAGCACAGGATAGTTGTATTGATGCAGCTTCAGAGAAATTAATTTTCCTCATATTTCCCAGCATTGCTAATGTCCTGTGTAGCTGCCCAAAGCCCACAGTGGTTGGAGCTGCAGGATCCCTACCTACCCTGGTATCTGAGCAGTACTGGGCCTGTCTGCCACATGCTGTCTGTGGTATGTGTGGAAGGAAAAAGGAGCTGGATGTGTCCGAGATATCTTGTTCATCACATACTTAAATAAGAGCAATGGTGAGATTCCCAGCAGGAGCCTTTTCTTTGTGTATGTGTATATATATTTCAAATTTTTAGTGAAGGATGTCCCCAAAAATGACAGATTTTTCTGTGTCAACAAAGGCCACAAGCTCTAAATATCAGCCAGTGCCCATTAATTCAGCTTTCTGACAAAAGGCATGCTTGCCACACCCTCCTACATAGTGTTTTATTTTTTCCCTAAGTAGAGCTTTTAGATCTATTTCTTCCATTGGAAATAGTGCATTTAAAAAAAAAAAGGAAAAAAAAGAGAAGAAAAACTTTTGCAAAATCAAATTAAGAACAGATGTAGCTGAGCAATACTTTTTAACCCAGGAGTAATAAATGTTTGGAATGGACTGCTGTGAAGGTTATTAAGACTGAAACACTGGGGTCATTCAAATAAGAGCTGAGAGCATCTAAGGGGATGGAATTGGAGTAGAAAAGAAGTGGATAACTGAACATGATCCACTGTGTTCTTGATGATGCATAACACCCTGTGCACTTGTTTTATGTTGTATGACTTGAAAATCTATCTGCATTGGTTAAACATATACTAAGGACTATGCCTTGGTAAAAGCTAAGGAAAGTTGATTATAATAACAAATGCCAACAAGCCCATCTCTGGACTACATCAGTTGGGAAAAGTTGCCTGAGGAGAAGAGCTGTTTGATTTTATTCCTCCTCCAATCTCATAGAGGACAAAGATGTGACAGCTTGAAGCATTTATAAACATTTAAATTTTATACTGACTGTGGTTACTGAGGAGAGATTTAATACACAGTAAGGAACATCAAATTTTGTGGAAAAAATAATATTCTATGTGCAGTTTAAGTCCATATTGAATAGATCATTGCAGGATGGGAAGTAGAGGCCTGTGATGGTCTCAATTGATGCAAATAGGCAACAAGAAAAGCCTTACACTCTGTGCTTGTGTCTGGTATTCCAGGATTGTTATCAGATGTTTGTCTAATTAAACAGCTGGAAAAGCTACTGCATATAAACTCTGGAGCCAGCTCTCACTCTCACACCTGCATTTTTCTTGACTTTGCCAATGTGTTTTTTTCTCTCAGTTCTGTCAAACAGGTGGTTATTTAGTATTATTTCTATAAATAGCACGTTTGTTTGCATGTGTAGAACCTGAGAAGGACTCGTCAGGTACCCATTTCAAAACACCAGTGCTTAGCAGGTTGATGTTAAGTGTTTTATGGCATGCACTGGCTCTCCTTCCAAGAGGGAAGGCGAGGGAAGGGTAGCAAAGCTTCAGGATTTTTTAACTGAGCAAACTATTCTTTGATTCTAAGGTCATCAAAGAAACCTAAAAGAAACTCAAATTTTGAAGCAGAAATGAGAAACTTTGTGCACGAGAAATGGCAAGCTGTGAATTGATATCGACAGAGCTGAAACTGGGAACAACAGTCTGGGGTTCATACATTCTGGACACGTGATATCTTGTAAGATGTGTTTTAATCTGGTGGAGAAGTAATATGTCTTAGTGGGCAGATTCACATCCAGAGTTATTGCCTGTAGGTTTATCAACCAAAAGAGGATAACAAACTAAGAATCACCATAGTGAAGTTAGTAAATCCTCAGCTATGCCACTTTCAGTTTTGGGGGTTTTTTTTGAAGGCTTAATTTAATACTTTGGAAGATAAAAGAAAAATGGAGAGAACTTCCCTGTTGTAGAGAGTTCTCAGAAATAACAAGTGTCAGTAGTGACTCACCCAGGAGTTTCAGTTATCCACCTTATAAATAGGATTCTGAGCGCTAATTAAACCTCACAACTCTATGAGATAGATATCTCTTTTATTCCTTTTTTACAGACCGTGTAGCACTGAGAACCCAAAGATTATGTTCTGTTCTCTTCTTACCTAATTGTCCTCCAGCCTGGGCCTACATACAGTAGAAGAAATTAGGAAATACTTCTTTGAGCCTGAACAGTGGTTACTTGAGAAAATGACAATTGCTGTGCGCTCTTCCGTGCATCCCTGTTGAGTACCTGATGGATCTAAATGCTCTCGGTGCTCAGAAACCCTAAACAGCTTTTCCACTGCAAACATCATTTATCAAAGCTGTAATAAGGGCAACTTGCACAAATGACTTGAATACAATGGAAAGTCTGTAAGCTTCCACTGCCTCGGTGAAGTTGTTTCCAAAGTTGTTATAAAACAAAGGGTAGCTTTCCCTTTTATTGTCTTGCAAGGATCTCGTTGACTACTACAGACCTGAACTTTGACCTTGTAGGCTATTGTTCTTACCAAATTATAAAAAATTTATGAGTGGCTAAAAGACACAGCCTTTTTTGTTTTCTTATAAGATTCTCACAGCAGTGTGATCAAATTTTTTTCCTAAATCATGAGGGTTTGTGGTGTGAGGCATTCTGCAGCTGATGGTTGCACTTGTAAAAATAACAAAGGCAAAGCAGTAAAGAACAAGATCTGCAAATCACACGAAGCCTCATCAAGTAGCAAATATCTTCGGAGGTGACTTTTAGTAACGAGAGAAGTCAGTGCCTTGACAAGTTACTGCCTTTGTTCCTGTTACAAGACAGTCCAATGCCCCTGTATCAGACCTTTGTTAGCCCAGCTCTCTCTCAAACGGGTACCTTCCACATGTGCCTTAGCCCTGGTAAAAACAAAGGCTACTTGACATGACCTCTTTTCCTGTGCACATTTTAGCCTGGAGCCATTGGTCCAGCCTGTCTTAACTGATGACAGTCTTCCAGGTGCTGTTCTGATCTTAATCTTCTGGCTGAACCACAGGCCTAGCATGGTAAGCTATAAATCTCCCCAGGTCACCAAGAAGTCTGCTGGTGTCATTTCTAATTGACCTCAGGGTAAAGAGACCAGCTTAGTTCTTAATTTCCTCGGTTTACAGATTCACAGGCTGGCCTTTCCAAAGCAGTGCTCATGACTTTTCAGTAATAAATTACACTGGAAAGCCTACAGCAACAATAATTTATGATTTTTCTGCTGATCTTATAACGCATGTTAATTGGAGGAAAAAATTATTTATAGAAAGTTTCAATGGAGTATTGGGAGAAGAAAAAAATAGCATTGGAAAGCCATGTTTTCTACTGAGCACATTCTTCTGTGTAAACATATTTAGAATTTTCTCAGGCTATAGTAAGAAGAAATAAACTGGGGTATTGGAGGGAAAAGCCAGTGGTTGCATAGTGGGACACTTTGCTGTGTATTTAAGGATGCTGATTGCTGAATAGCTTGGCGTTTTTGTACCAAGCAGAAAAAAAGGGTTGAGCACTGGGGCTGGGTCTTGGGTTGCACTCACCTGCCCAACTCTAACAGTTCTTTTAATTTGTGGTAGAGCTAATAGGTTATTCTCTAGGTGTAAAATAATGAAAGGATATGAGGAAATACTTAAACATAGTATTAGTAAAGAAGTTCTTGGTCAGTTTTACATGAACTGATCTTTTGATTGAATAAGAAAAGTTTTTGCTCAATCCATTACTTGAAATAAAATCAGGAGTTAGGAACTGATTCAAAGCTCATTGAGTGATTCCTGGTAACCCTACTGTCAGCAAAACCAAGAGTTTTTTTTTTTTAAAGGTGTTTTTAGACGCATTAATCAGAATTTTTTGCAAAAGGAGAATACAACTAATCTCAATTAAGGCACAGCTTGTTAGCGCAGACTTGCTATTAAAATCCTTTAATAAACATTTAAATAATTAAGTCTTTAATAATTTTTATTTTCTACCAGCCTTCTGAATATGTAGGAATTTTAATTAAGTTAAATGTTATTTTGATGTGGAATAAGCCAGTACTGAAGTTCTCTAAGTCTGAACAACGTTTTCATACTTAGTCACAATTCCTGGAATTCCTGGAAAATTTCAAAATTGTTAGCTCTGATTCTTATCAAACTACATTTTTAACTAATGCTGCATAACAAATATCTTACTTTTTGCCCATTTTCCAGTGCTGTTCTGGGCTTAGTTACTGCTTCTGAACTAATCCTGAATAACATTATTTTATAATCTTTCCCAAATCCTTTGGAAACTTTTCCACAAGGCTTTTTGGGAAAGCTGTGCTGTGTAAACATTTCAAAAGTGAAACAAAAGAATTTTCTACCCACTTATGAAGAATGAAATACTAAGCACGAACATGGTACTTTTACCTAGTAAGTAAGAAAAGCATTTTGGAAAGCTGCTTTTTAACTGTTCTGGTTTACAATATCAGCTTTATGATATCTCTAAAAAGTAATTTAGCACCTTTCAGAAATACAGCACTAATTTCCTGATAGACAAATGAACTTTACTATTAGATTTGTTTTGGGAAGAATGACTCATTTATTCAGTTCACTGCTACTGACTGGTTTTAATTTGTTATTGATTCCTTATGGATTGTCCAAGTCACAAGTTATTTCTTAAGAGTTGTGCCACTATTTAATTTGGCATTTCTGACCCAAGCTTAGCTCATACACGAAGCTGTGGATTTAAGACACTTAAATTAATCAGCACTCAGTCTAGTCTCATACTTGTGGATTACATTTATATTCCAACGACATTACTGGAATGGTCTAACCAAGGCAAAAAAATAAACACACTGAGCCAGGAAAAAATAAAATTCATCTTTCAACCCTCTTTCTGCTCTGGATGATCACTTTCCTTTTAATCAGTTAATTCTCTAAGAAACTTGTTTTAGAGAAATGTGCAACAAGGTCAAGTCATGATGTCCCCTGGGGCAGGGATTGTGGTGTGGAAGCAGCACATATGTGAGAATGCAGATCCATGTCATGCTCTGAAGTAAACGTCTGGTTCCTTCCCAGTTCTTCTCAGAGGGGTTGTCATAACTTTACCATGCAATTTCAGTTTTTCCAAGTTAATTTCCTATAGTGATTGCTGCAAATACCTGCTTAGTGTTCATACAGTTACAGTATGCTTTTATTTGAGACTCACAGGAGTGTATCCAAGATATTTTATATCCCATATGAAGACCTTGGTTGTATCTACTCAGACTGTTTTCCAGTTTTGTTTTCTGACAGCTGGATGTTGAATATTAAGTAATAGTACAGAAAACAATCAGGAAGATTGCAGCCAGTCATTGCTATGACTGTCCCATAATTTAAAATTTGGGAAGGAGATTTTGCAAGTTAGCCCAAGGAAAAGAAATTGTAGTCTGGTCACATGCTGAAGCACTAGCAGAGGCTGAGAAATAATATGGATCTTAAATAGCAAAATCAAGTTACCTTGAAATATAGAAGAAGAAAAAGGTTCTAGAAGTCAAGTGGTTTCCTTCCAGCTATTTTCCAGCTAAGAAAATTCTTCCCTATTCCATGATGTTTGATGATTCTCATATATGTGTATGTACAAATGACACAGACATCCTTACCATCACCAACTCCAGCTCTCCCTAATAATCTCTGTTTCTGCTTCTTCTGAGTTTAGATCATGTCAAAGGCATTAAGACACCAAAGTGCCTATTTAGTTGGGTAATCAGAAATAGTCAGTTTAATTAGGTTTTCAGCTTGCTTAGAAACAGGTTATTGTAGGCAGCTCTGTGCACTGTGCCACAAGCTGGAATCTACCTTCTGAAGGTGAACGTGCTGTGAATTCCAAGAGCCTTGTCTGACTGCACAGCTTGCTCTAAGTTCCTGCTAGAAAGAAAAAGGTGTTTTCTTCTGTGAAATGTAGATGAGTGTGGGTTAAATCACAGATGCTGCTTTTTAGTGCTGTCAAGGCATGCCCCAAGAAGGACCTGAGTTTCTGCTTTGTTCTGATGACAAAATCATTTCCCTTCAGTTAAAAGGAAGAGAGTTGCAAGCAATCTCCTCAATGTGCATTTCTTTTCACCCAAACCCATTTGAGGGATGTGGGCAGAATTCATGCAAAAACCTGTGGAGCTTTGCCTCATCCCCATCAGTGTGTGTAGCTGTAGTGAGGGAAACACCTACGTTGGCCCATGAGCACACACACTCACAGCCTGCCAGGGGTCTGACCTCTCCTCTTGCAAGACTGAGGCTTGGAGGAGAAAATTCCCTCTAAGGAGTGAACGTAATGACATTTTGATCCCTTGAGAAATGCTGTTGTAACCCTGTCTGGATTCTCACACTGTGTTTGGATTTTATTTTTAGCTTTGGCATTCTTGAAGATTAATAAGCGTAATGTTGCTGAAATTACTCTTCCAGTGTAATGTTACCTGAATAAAGTGTTAGGCAGTTGAGTAATGAAGCTGAGATGGTAACTTAGGGAGAAGCACATGCTACAAATGGCACCAGTTTGTGGAAAAAGGCCTGTTTTGGTTTTGTTCTGCCAGTGGGCTTTTGGCTTGTTGTTTCAGAGCGCTTGCTAGCTAGTGAGGCACAGAAAAGTGTGTAACAAAAATTGATGGAGTGTTTCCTTATAGTGGGGCTCAAAAGGAAAGTACAATATATAGGTAAATTTCAAATGTACTTTTCTGTTACCCTGGACTTATACTACTGGAGCACTGTAAAAGAAGACTTTTACCTGTAATGTCTGCTGCATAAGCCAGAGAACATCTGATCCTAAGGGGTTTTTAAATATTTATTAGTACTTGAAAAAAAGTGAAAAATATCTTTCCGCACACATTTTCTAATTCAGTTAAATTTTACATTCATTCCTATCTACTGGTTTTTATGATACAAAAAATTCTCCATTTTCTGCTACCTTTATTCTCTATAAATAAGTCACGTGAGATTTTTTCTTGTTACTGTATTATAGGTACACCTTAAAAAAAAGAAAGAAGAAAATCTAGCAGTGTAAAACTGAACCTGCCAATTATTTCTGAGAAACTTAACACAAGAGACTTGTTTGTAAATGTTATGAATGGTACTCAATGAAAACTTTGTTTGATTTCACTTATGTTTAGTATAATTTGTTCTGCTCTAGGGCATCCTGAGAATAGGAGATTGTACGCAAATGAATACTGAGCGAAGCAAAGATCATTAAGAGAGGAACTGGGGGGGAACCACACATGCTGGACACAATTATGTGTGTGTGTTATATTATGCTATCTTGGACACATCAGCACTGACTGCTTTGTTCCTTAGAATGACCTTTGATCAAGAGAGACTGCATGTGTCTTTGGTCATTCCCACATCCTAGGCTACTGTAGATGAAGGGAATTTCTGTGGTGTCTTAACTATAATCTCACTGGGAGCTGCCTCATTGTGTGCAAACACTCTGGTAGATGTCTGCCTTGTTGGGAGTTTACAATTGGAGGAAAGGATGGTGGCATTACCTCAAGCATACTAGGCATTGTGCCAGTGTAACTGAGCAGATGGTGACCCGTGGGTCATGGGACTATATTTCTGAGATAGATGGGAAAGGAAATTCTACAGTTTGCAGACCAGATGGAGAGTTCTCACAGCGCTGGCTATAAGGAGTGTATCTACATGTGTGTGTAAGAGAATGTCAAAAGAGAGTAAATTACCAAATGGATATTATTAAGTGTAGGAAGAAAAACTTATCAGTGGTTTTTATGCAAGAGGACGTCAAATAATAAAGGTATTTCACATGGCTGTTAAATGCAGCATTCACAAGTCTCCTGCTAGTTTCTGTGCTTCACTCCTTTTTACATTACACAGCATTTTAATTATTTCTATATAAAATATCAGTGACTAAAGAGCCCCATTGCTCTCATTCCAAAAAAGATAAGTGATTTGCTTTCTCTCTAGTATTGACTTTATCCAGTTTTTCTTTCAAAGTGGTGCTTATTTCCAAATAAATTACTTTTTTTTTTTTTTTTATTCCAAAGAGGGCACCAGGTGCAAAGTTTCTTTATCTAAAAGGATATTCTCTGTATGCCAGATTTGCATTTGCCTCCTTTCCTCTATTATTATTTTTTGAAGGTTTTTAGGTGCTCTCAGTTGTGTCACTTGATGGGTGCTTGTAAAGAAAAACAGATATTCTTTAAGCAGTAAAGAGAGTTGAACTTCCAAATATCAACATCTCTATAGCTTTCATTTACACTGAAAAAATTCCTGCTACATTGATCTGAAAATGTAGAAAGTATTGAATCTCTGGGAGCAGAGTATGTGCTTCACTAGATGGACTAATAGGTGTCTGACAGGTTTTGTGTATCACAAAATAATACATGTATCACTAAAACAGGGAAGAGAGGGGTTTCTTTTTCTAAGAAATTTCCTTTGATTCTCTTTTAATGAGTCCATGTCTTAGTACATAATCCATAAGTCATTCCAGGAAGGAAAATTCAGTTGTAGGGTCTCTTTCTCAAGGTTGAAGTTGCATAGAAATCAATTAGAAGAACCTCCTTCTGGTCTCTCTACAATAATTGTGACCACAGGAAATAGCAGTCATTGTGCATTGTTCAGAGTTTAAAAAGAAAGTCAAGTCTCAAGCTCTTTTTGCTTAGTGCTTTGTTTTCCACCTGGAATTAACTTTTAAAGACAACAGTTCAAGAGGAGGAATCCTTTAAAGAATGAAGAGCATAAAATTAATAAATATTCAGAAACATAAACTATAAGGTAGGGCATAAAGTTCTGGTTGCTGTTATGTTTCATCCTCCATCTAAAAAAGTAAAGCGAGGGGAGATAGTAGTAGCTGTGCTCTCCAGTCAGTTAAAAGTATTTATTATAAAGGAACTACAAGAACAGGATTTGCCATGGAAATTTCTGAAATACATTGTCTAGAGAATGTTTTTTTCCCTTCAGTGTCCTTAAAGAGCAGTATTCACTCAGAACTGGATATGCTGACATATTTTATTTGAAAAACTTGAGAATAATTTTTCACCATTCTTTTCATTTTTCCTCTGACTTTTACTGGAGTTTAACCCTATTTCCTCAAAGATAGCTCTGTGCCTTTTAAACTCAGTAGAGTGGTAAAAGCTTTAAGGGCAGTTGTAGAGCTGGAATAATCTCCAGTTTTATCTATCTCCAGTCTCCATCATGCAGTTTTGTTTGTGCTATGCACCTTTGGGAAAAGGAAGAGGGAAATTTGGTTTTAAGTACTCAGCAAGTGGTAGGAGTCAATAGCAGAATTTCAAAGCCGAGGTCTGGACAAGGTTTCATCAAGTAATCATGTCCTTAACACCAGGCACCTTCAGAGAGATCTGTAGATGCCTACCTGTGGGACAACATCAGGACATGCTGGCTCATCCCTGTGACAGACTTTTAGGTGTGTAGGTCACATTTATGGGCAGAGACTTTCACGTATTACGCTTCTGAGATAAGAAAACATATCACTGTCTGAGGTAAAGATGCCTAAAGAGGTGGTACCTGTCTCTGTGTGTCTGTGTCTCTAATCCCATGGCCACAGGTAGTGGAGCCTAACTTTTAAGCATGAATGGTCTCATTAACTGAAATGAGACTACTCATGTGCTTCTAAGTCAGACACATGTTAAAATGCTTGGTTGAACTGGGGCCCAGATTTCTATTTTTATGGAAAATTCACATGTGCAAACAGTAATAACATAATTAATCTCTTTTCACGAAGTGTTGGTTTTAATAATTTTACTCAGAGCTTATTGTGCATAGTACTTTTCATCTTCAAGGCCTTTTGCAAACATCAGTGTAGGGATTTAAATTGGGTGTACGATTGTGAAAATTGCCCAGTCTTATATCTGACTTTGTAATTCTGTACCTTCACGTTCTTGGCAGGAGGCTTCTGCCATACAGCTGGGTTGGCTGAACCAGGAACTTTGGCTCTGTCTCCACTTAGCACCTTGGCAAATTATCTCCCAGGTGGAATTTTGGAGGTTGTAAGTGGTTTCAAACTTCTTCCAAGTCCAGATTTTCAAGTTAATGACTTCATTCACCTCTGAGTGAAGCAGAGGTGGTGATGTAGGCTGTGTTTGGCATGCTTGGCTCTTCTCCCTTCCTTCTCTTCACTGCAAGCAACTCAGAAATCAGAGAAGGACCAGAAAAGCAAATTTAAGGTACAGGCATGATTCTTGTTGGCTTCAGAATGGCTTGAAGTACGTGCTCAGATCTCAGTGTTACCTGCATATTAACTCACCACAGCATTTATGTCAATGTGTAGGACCTCAGCATCTGAGGAGGGAGGGCTAATGCCAAACACATTTCAAAGGCCTGAGAAGCATTTGAGGTACAGTGATATTCACCATTGATTCCACTCATGATGCTGCCATGCAGAGTATTTTTCCTCACATAAGGCCTGGATTGCAGAGATCTTTGCATTTTCTTCAGGGACTCAAAAAAGCTCAGTTATTCTCCAGCTGGGTTAGCTGACCTGCTGGAAATGAGGTTTGTCATTCCTCCAGGGTGTAGCCAGCCTCACACAGGTTCTCCCTCGTGCCCTCCATGGTGGGATGGGGGAGAGAGCCAGAAGGGTAAAAGTGGGAAAGCTTGTTGGTTGAGGTGAAGGCAGTTTATTATGTAAAGCAAAAGCCACAGGTGCAAGCAAAGCAAGGAATTGCTTCCCCCCTTCCCAAGGGCAGGCAGCTGTTCAGCCAGGCTCCATCACACGTAACTGTGACTGGGAAAGGCAAATGCTGTCACTCCAGTTGTCCCCCCTTCTGCCTTCTTGCCCAGCTACATAACTGACCCTGATGAGGTGAGGCTCACATATGGTGAGGAATGTCCCTCTGGGCAGCTGGGGTCAGCTGTCCTGACTGTGTCCCTCCCAACCTCCTGTGCTCTCCCAGCCTCACCCCTGATGGGGTAGAGAGGCAGAAAAGGCCTTGGCTCTGTGCAAGCCCTGCTCAGCAACAATGAAAACATCCCTGTATTACCAGCACTGTTTCCAGCACAAATCTGAAACACAGCCCCTCTTGGCTACTATGAAGAGAATTAACTCTACACCAGCCAAGACCAGCATCGTGTGACCTTGGTTCTTTCTCTGTAAATCTCAGGAGTAGCAGCTAGGTGAGAGAATTTAGAATTTTTGGGTTTTTATTCCCTCCAGGAAGAAAATGTTAAAGATTTTTGGTTTATGCAGTTGTTTTCAGCAAGAGGGCTCCTCCTACTGTTGCAATTTCCCTGTTAAATGAAGATGCTCAAGTTATTAATTTCTGTCCCTTTCAGAGTAAAAATTCACATCAGTTCATATTTCAGAAGAGAAATTACTGTCTTTCCTAATTTTCCTGTTCCTGACAGGAAAAAGATTAAGTTGTGCTTTACAGAGAAGGTGCCTTTTTCATGTGGGTGGCTTTGAAATACTCGGGTGAATTGCTGCTTATGACATGGCTTCCTTATTGAGTTGTGTATTTCCTGATGGTACCCTTGGAAGATGCAGCAGGTGAAATATAGGGAAAACCCTCTTTTCTGTCCCTCAGTCACCCTCAGTGATGACATTGCCCAGTCTTGCTTTTTCTCTTCACCTCTGCTGGAGGTAAGGAAGATGTTTAACTTGTGCCACAGTCGAGCACAAATGCATGAAAGGAGTCAAAATATCATATGAGGGAAGGGAGTAATTAAAGTGCTGCAGTTGCAAACAGGCTGATGCTGAAAAAAGATGAACTCCAGGTTAGAGGAGGTCCTGGATTAATGGTGTGCTAGCGTTCATGGCTAATGTGTGTGCTGCTGTGCTGTGCTTAAGCGATATACGTGGGAACTCCTGAAAGATCCTCTTCACATAACTAATAAGCCACTAGAAATTCTTTAAAGGATCACACCCTTTAAATAAAAGTATTGCCTCATTAGGAATATCAGAAAATAGAGAGTCTGAACAGAGATGAAAATGGAGCTTGTGACTTAACAGTGTAAATGCAAACCTAATTAGTCTGGTATTTTAAAGTATTAACAGGGAGCCATAAAATAAGATGGATTGGAATGAAGAAATTTGTTGTAAAGAAATAACTGGATAGTGACAAAAGGCCAATTTATTAACACTCCATGATGTGGAAACAATGAAAGGGGTATTAATTATTTTACTAGTACTGATTTTGCACCATTGCCCAAAGTAATTGGTTTATTGACCTCTCTTTAATCCTGAATAGTTCAAAAATTAATTTCAATGGCAAAAATTAAGTTCTGTGCAGGAATGAGTTCTGTGAAGGAGGTAGTTACACATTAATAGTATAGAGTGGAAAAAAAAATTATAAATAATATATACATATAATAGTCCAAGAGTAAAAGATTTTAACTATTTACAAAAAAGAATACTTATAAACCAATAAATTACAGACAAACAGATGTTTTCAAAGTGATGCATATACTGCCTTGCAGAAGTTGGAAAAGGTGGAGGGGAGCTTTTACAGAAAGTAAAAATAAGGAACTTCCTGTTACGAATATGTAGTTAGAGATACTTGAAATTAAACTGAAATTAGAAAAGCATAAATAGGTTTTCTTATAGCCACTTTTCTTAAAAAAAAAATTATCTGGCACTGATTGAAAACTAATGCCCACGTATGCAGTTCTGGGATGCAGAGAATATTACAGAGATAAAGCCAGGTGTGTTTGAAGCAGCATATCATTTATACTCAGAGTCAGATAGAAAAGAGTTGATTAGCAATTTATGACTGACCAATACCTCTTTTTAAACTAATTTTATCATAGAATCTTATTTGTTTCTTTGTCATGGTCATAATGAACAAGGATGAGGACTTTATTGCTTATCTCTTTGGGGTGTCAGTCTTGACATGCACCCAAAAGACTGATAGCAAACAACCAATTTTAGCTTCTGTTTAGTTTGGCATACATTAAGAACAAAAAAGTTCTTGGTTAACAGCTGGAAATGGGTGAAACCTCTGTGCAAATCAGTGTAATTACAGTAGACAAGTGGTCAAAACACACCCTGTTAATGTGTCCAAGTAGGAAGGCACAGGATGCAATGCAGTGTGTACTGCTGGTGTATGTAAGGTTAAGGTTATGAAATTCAGTCAGTATGCTGTCATTTTCAGCTATACAAAAAACCCTCAGCAACTATTGAAGCAGCAATATTCCTTCTTTGAGTGTTGTTATTTCTGGAATATCTTGCTTTCTGATTAGGACAGTCTATTCAGGCTGTTTTAAACTTGTTTCCTCCTAGAAATGAACTATATAACCAAGCCTCTTATCTTGTAAGTTTATTCATGTGCTCAGATACCTTAGAATCATAGAATCATTGTTTTGCCTTGGCTCAAGTAGCAATCAGTTGTCATTGAATCATAAAATAGTTTGGGTTGAAAGGGCCCTTTAAAGGTCACCTAGTCCAACCCCCCTGCAATGGTCAGGGACACCTTCTACTTGACCAGGTTGCTCAGAGCTCCATCCAGCCTGGCCTTGAACACTTCCAAGAATGGGGCATCCACAGCTTCTCTGGGCAAGCTGTGCCAGTGCCTCACCACCCTCATAGTGAAAACTTGTCTGTCTCTGCTCTTTCCTCTCTTGTCCTATTTTGACTCTTTACCTTCATTAGGAGACTGCTGCCTTTGGGTGACAGTTTACATTTTCTGGCTTACAGTATCTGTATAAAATAGTGATGTAACTTCATAATGAGAAATAGGAGTGGGCCTTACTTCTGTCAAGGTTTGTAACATTCAGCTAGTTAGGTAATTTGCCTGTATTCAATGTTTAATCTGTAAGGGTTCAAAAGAGTTTAGTTAAAAGATATGATCAACTAGGCTGCAAAATCTGTAATGTTCCTAGGTTTATGCTTTATTTCATTTACCTTATGTGTCTAGAGAAGAATATCAGAAGGTACTTAGTGCTTCAGGTCTCTTGGGGTGGGTGTGCTGACCAGGATCCTGTCTGCACTGCTTGGGTATATTGATGAGATATTTGGTTATAAATCTTTAGTACATAAAGCATATAATCTTGTAATGGGAGAAAATCAAGTCTGCTTACATACTTTGAAAGTTGCAAGTGAAAAAAAAAAAGTCTGCATTATTAAAAGAGATAGTAGGAGAAATTGCCTGTTTGTAATTGCTTGCAATTTTACTTTTTGCAAAAGTTACTTAGTTGTTTCAGTATTATATTGACATTTGACATTTAACTGAAACTGTGGTCAGTCATTCTTCACTTCTCTGTGTCTGTGGAGGGAAAAAAGAGTTAAAACTGTTCCAAAGTAGATTTTTTTAGACAGTAGTGTTTTTTGATAGGTGAATTTTGGTCTTTGTGATGGTAGCTGTTATTTCCACATGCCTTCTCTTTGGCCTCTGTGTTTAGAAAAGGAAGGTGCTTAGAAAAGGAACAGTCAGTTTAGTTTTCTGTTCAAACAGAGCACTTGGATAAACTATTTAGCTCTAATTTTCATTTATCCTTTCATAAAGGATGGAGAGGACTTCATGCAGGAATGCTGGTATTTTGTTACAGAATAGCTTAGTAACCTAAATTTTCCTATGAGTATTTCTGCAGAAACAGTCACATGCTGAATTTTTTTTTGTCTAGAGAAGGTAAGCTACTCTTGAGGAGTATTAAAAATAAGAAGTGTTTTCAGGTTGGGTATTTTGGAGTGAAGCAGAGTGTAAGTGTTAGATGCTGAATTTCTACCTGCTGTGTGAGGGATGCAGTGAATACAGGTTGCTTTAGTATGCCTAACTCTTCAAACTGTCCCTGCAGCATCAGAACATAACTGATGTTCCTACATTCTGATGCATTCTTCCTTGAGACCCCTGGTGAAAGCACTGTGTGTTACCACATAAATATTTTTGGGTTTTTTTTTTTGGTTTCTTTTTCACATTTAGCTCAGCTGGTTGTTGGAGGCAGCCTTTTCTGTGCAGGATTTTTTAGAGCATAATAAAGCTTTCATTCATAGGGAGGGAACCTGATGTTTTCTTTCTTTGGCAGAATTCAATAGTCACTCACCAGTAAATCTAAAGTAAAAGCAGATGCGTGCAGATATTGAAGTGCCTCTGTACCCACTGTGCCTGCGTGCCTGGGGAAATTGGCTGTATCAAGAGCAAAGGTGGTTGGATTCAGTTTGGACTGAATGTCCCTCCAGTGCAGTGCTGACAAGGATCTGGGTGATGCTAATCCAGCTTGCAAGGTGACAGGTGTTCTTAGCAAACTCGCCCATGGGCACACGTGCACCCCTGCACCGACCACTCAGCAAAGCAGCTGAGGCCAAAGTACACACAGAAACTGGCCTCGGTTTCCTTTAAAATGTGTTCCAGAGAAACAATAAGAGGACAAAGAAAGAATGAATTAAGTAAACAGTAGAATTCTTGTTCTCATTTTATGCAGAAGGAATTGGGCTTTGTGCTTTTTTTTAGAAGTGCAGTCAATCAGCACCTGTTTCCAAAAAATTCGCCACAAAAAAATGGAAAAATACCCAGTCGACTTCAAATTGGATAAGGAAATTGATAGAACCAGCTTCTGGCTATAGGGATATTTGAAATCTCAAACTTCACAGATGTCAGTATCTAAGTAAGCCTCAGAATTTGGGGTTTTGGTATAAAATTTGATCTTCTGTAGTTCACCATTTAGGATGGTTTACCATTTCGAAACTTGCGGTAAGAAATATGTAATAAACGTAAATGTAAGAAAATGCAGATCTCATTGTCCCAAGAGAAATTTCTCTCTCTCTCTCTCTTTCTCTCTCTCTCACACACACACACATTTTTCTGCATTTCGTCTTTTCTGGTGGCTCAGGAAACCAGCATCTCCCAGGTCTACTGATTTCTACTCCATGCCCTGTGTGGGTGCTGATATCCTTTTCTGTGCTGGCTCTGAAAACATGCCACAGTAATTCAGACCAAAATAATATAATACTTTTATACTAATATATTAGTACATCACTGCACATTACCACCTCAGGCTAAAGCACTGGTTCATAGCATCTTTTTAAGAGATTCAAAGGCTCAACAAAAAGAATTTTCTCTCTGTTAACGAGTTCAGTGGTAGCTAAGCTTGTTACAGAGACTTTTAGATGATTTTGTAAATAGTAAGGCTTTAAAAGGAAAACGTCTACAAAACTGTTCTAGATTCCATCCAACAAAGAGACTGTATCATTCATTTCAAAATGTTAATGTTTTTTGTCTCTTCGACTTCATTTTGGTCAAGCAATCCCATATAAGTCATCTCAGTGCAGCCATTATTTATAGCTAATAATCTCCTTTAGCTGCCAAACCGAAACTAGATCTCCTTCACTCTTGAGCTGAAAGCGCTTTTCTTTCTACAATGTGCTGGAAATGTGCCAATTTACCAGTTCCATTAACTTAATGAGGTCTGACAGCCTGCAGCAAATTTTCTCATAATCTCTCCTGGATTTAAATTTGGTGCTGCACAAACAACTGAGTATGACCAAGTAGTTGCTTTTTAACTCTCTGTATTCTAAACAAAATTCTTCACCCAGCTTAAATACAAAACAGGCTTGAGTCTGTCTTTTTTATGGGGGGTGGGGAGGGGGAGGCATTTTTTTATTCATGCAGCAATTAGTAAATTTATGGATAAAACTTTTAATATTAACAACAATGTGAATGCTCTATTTGTGTTGATCTGTTAAACATCAGTATTAAAACTTCAAGTGCAAGTGATTTCAAGTGTAGTGCTGTTGGTGGTGAGAGAAGGATGGTATTTATTTATTTTTATAATACACCTGAATAGTTATATGAGCTGTGAGGTTATGTCATGATTTTCACAGACTAATAAATAATCACTCTTATAAGGTCAACAGTAGTTTTAATGCAAGGTTAATCCTTAGCTTCTGTTTCCTAATACTTCCAATGATTACTGTTCACTGAAGGCTGTAATATGTTACTAAATTCACAAGAAACGGAATTGCTTGGCAAATTAAATGGGACAAAAGTAAGGTCTTGCTTTCTCTTGCTTGAATTCTGCCTTCCTGCCAGTGGCAGCCATATGCTGAAGGCAAAGCTGAAAATATGGTTAATTACTCATTGCAAGAATAGTGGGATTTTATTTGTGTTTTTTAAATTTCTCTAAATCTGGTAAAAAACAGCCTGGCATTGCAATAGCAAATTGCTACATTACACTTAAAAGTGAGCTTGCAACAAAGGTTTGATCTGAATTTGGAATGGTCAGGGCTGTTTCACTTCTCTGTATTAATGCTTGCATTGTGCTATTGTTTCTCACACCAGCATTTCCCAAGAAGATGAAAATTTTGTCTTGAAGTGCTTTGGACATTACAAAACCTCAGTACTTGGGGTAGGAAGTATGTTGGAGAAATAATAAATTTGAAAAGTACCTTAATAAAAATAGGCTGTGTTGGGCTGCCTCTTTATCTGGAGGGTCTCCTTGCATGGGCTTTGTGTGTTTTATAATTTATCACTGTTTTTGTAAGTATTAACTTCACTCTATAAATATTATCAGGCTGAAAGTTTGTACTTCAGCCCACACCACAGTCTTTTGGTTAACATCAAATTCTGCAAAATTAATGTGTAAGTCCTCTGTTTAATATCTTTTTTCCTGAAACAGTCTTTTGGTGATCTGTTTCTAGTTTATGAGAAGGTAAAAGCCTCTGGCCTCATCCCTGCAAATCTTTCAAGGATGTTTTCCTCGCATGAGATATTTGCCCAGTGCACTCAGTGGAAGTGTCCATAGATTCATAGCAGCATGAAATTGTCACTGCAAGAGTTTTTTAGCTAAATTAGAATATTTTCTGTTTCTAACTCCTGGAGAGACTCATTCTCATTTAAACATCAAGTTTTCATGTGTGGGAGATTTGAATGACTGTTCATATTTAGGCAACAACTGAGTCCAAATAAGTTGAACATAAAAATTCAACACACAGGTACAATATTACATGAAATTAATACTAACATCTTACTCTTCTTACTGGGAGCCATGGTTTAATGCTGAGAGCAGGGAAGTCACCTGGATGTGCCTTTTTTTAACATATCTAATTCCAACGTACTGACTGTATGACCATCTACCAAAGGTTTTAATTTTAAGCTCCTCAGCCTTCCCGGATTTTTTTCCCCCCATTCTCAAGCAAGATCTTTCTTGAGGCCTTGAATGTACTTGGTTAACCTTAAAGTCAGAGTTTTAAACACTATTCTATACTTTGTTGCATTTGTAATGTCTTGTGCACTCAAGCAAGTGCATTGCACAGTCTGGGGAAAAGGATATTTCAGGGCTGTGGAGGGAGGTGGAAGGGCTTTGTGTCCCACTGAAGCATTGAACAGTCTTGTAGCAAGGCTGGATGTTTCTTGCTGTATTTCTGAAAATACTCTGTCAAATTCCTCATATTAGCTGAATGTTAGTTGTTGGAGATAAAGTGAAATATTAAAAGAATTAAAACTTTTTTCAGGGCACCTACCCTTGAGGCAGGCAGGTACTGTTAATTCTCCCCAAACATCAACATAGCAAGAACATGTAACCAGTGTTTAATGCCATCTATATATCAGGCAATTATGCTTTGGACTAATGAACTTAGACTGTACCATTAATCTAAAATCAGTGAGTCTGGTGAGGCTGGGTTCCTGCCAATCTCCCTGCTTTTATAAAAATAGTCATTTTTAGAAATGCATTTGTTTTTTCCCCATAATAGCAAATTTAAATGGAAATCTGTATAATTGGAAAGCTTAGTTAGGAAGACTACATTAAATACAAAAAGTGAGAGACAGAAATGAAATTTGAAAAGAGTTGTTAATAATTAGCAGCTGTAGTGAGATCTCTCTAAACTCTTTTCTGTTTTAAAATGGATTTTGTATTCTTCTTGTCACTGTTCTATAAATGGTCACATAAATGTTGCCATTTATAGGCAAACCCTTACTTGTTCCTTGTGCCTTTATAAGCAGAGATACACAAATATCTTGATGTATGCATATATGATCATAAATAGGGAAATAACCTGGCTTATATTTGTGCATGTACAGTGTTTGCCCTGCACTTTAATTCATTGTTAATTATTTAAATAACTTCTAGGAAATGTTGGTCTTGAAAAATGTTAGTTCACCAGTATAAACCTCCTTCATGTTCTTGTTCTTAATTGGTACTTCTTAAAAAAAACCCAAAACCCAGAAAAAACCCCCAACCAAAACAAACAAACAAACAAACAAACACCTGAGAAATATGTTCAGATAATTTCATGAAACTCTGAATTTTTGACTTTGCCACAGACTTCCTAGGTACCCTTGGAAATGGTTTACTATACCATGTTTTGATGGGAGTCAGGAAAAATGGAGTTCTGGGAAGCAAGAAAATATTTGATTATGTTTTCTCAAGTGAGAAGGCTCCATAATAAATCTACCAAACAAGTCAGGCACAGCAACTTGTAATGAAACCTAATTTGTAAGTACTTTTTAATGGGATGAAGTTGTCCTCACCAGCAGATCGGAGTAATTGCAAAAAACTGCACTTTGACATTTTAGAGACAACCTCAGCAGATGTTCAGGCAGCTGTCCAGGTGTCTAAAGATAATAGAAGAAATTCCAACCCAGTGACATCACTAGCAAAACTTTTATTGACTTCAGCAGGCCAAGATTTTACCCTGTCAGATCTGTGCTTACCCTTGTGAAGGGACAGATCTCCACAAATGGATAAAGATGAGAAGCAATTTTAGGGCACATCTTCTTGTATTGTGTCATCTGTGCCTTTTATGTTCTCTTCAAGATCTGGTGTGAATGCATATTTGAAAATTTACCTTTACACATGTGTGTGAGAAAAACAAAGCATAAATGGCATTTCCTTGACATTCTCTTGGTTCTTTTTCACTGGCAGGTGATACTATGATACTTCCAGAATATTGATTTAAGTGTTGTCAATGCCAGCATCTATGTTGTAATTTTTCCTGTTTAAAGATAGATACCACTATCTTTGATATCTTCCCTCAGCTTCCAAGAATTATTCAATCTTCTCCAAACACATCCTTTAAATAAAAAAATCATGACCTTTGTAAATTGTTTTAAGTGTTGAGAGAACAGAGAGCATGTTCCTGTTGAATTCAGAAAAAAAAAGGAGTAATTTCAGGTCAGAAGTTCTCATGTTCAGTCCTCCTTGCCAATTATCTACTTAGGTGAGGGTACATTACAAAAACTAAACAATTCTATGTTATTATATAATCCACATGTTTTTATTTAAGGCTGTCTTAGTAACTGAGTAACACACATGAGTAACACACAATAGGGCAGATTTTTTTATTCCAGTGGATTCATACCAGTTATTTTAGCTCTCTCACGAAAATTCTCTGAATTGCCACTGACTTGAAGAGGCTTCTTGGACTTCAGGCCTTTGGGCCTTCAAATTATATGCAGATCTGCATGTTTTAAAGTGGAAAACATCTTGAAGCTTATATAGTGTACATCAAATCCTTGCACAATCCAAGAAACTTGCAAGGGCCTGACCTCATTTAGGGGATACAGTGTTTCCTCCCTTTTGTATTCAGTTTCTTGTTTCTCCCAACCAACTACTCTTAATGTTCTTCTTACCTGATAAAGAAGAGAACTAGCTCTGTGATTCTGTAGAATTATTCCAATAATAAGCAAATTATTTATATATATATATATATATATATATATATATATATACACACACACACACACACACACACACACAGGCAGAAATGAAAGCTGTTTTTTTCTATTAAAATAGTGAGGACTGTGCTATTGCTACTTTTAAAACATTTTGTGTTGTGCTGATCATTGCAAAGTAAAGTAAGATTCTATTTTTTAATCTAGAAATTCATATCTATGAAATTTAAAATAATAAAAACCTGTCTTTTGGAAACCAGATAGGGGGTTTTAGTCTTATTATATAGACTAAAGGAGTAAGGAGTCAGGTAAAGGAGTGTCCAGGTATAGTTTGTACATAGCTTAATTAATTTGTGATCCAGCCATAACTATGTAAGAAATACTTTTTACTGCATTGAAGATAAAGTTTATAGTGCTATGCTTTAATAATTTTGAGTATCAGAATCAAAACAAGCTTTGGGACAGCCCTTTGTACTAGAAAATACTGTCTGTAGCCAGTTAGCACTTTAAATTTATTGGAATGTGAATCTTAAGCTGCAGGAGCTGTTCAGAAATTCTGCAGTTGCTGTTCACTGAAACACATTGTAACTACATTCACTTCAGCCCAGATTCAGGAAAATATTCTGATGTGAAAAATCTATTAGGATTTTATTTGGCCCTTATTTTAGATCTGACTGCAAACAAATAATTGTCCCAATAGCTTGGTATCAAATGTCCCTGGAAAACAGCTACAGGTATCAGTACAGGCTGTTTTCCAGGATAAAACATTTCAGGACCTTCCATACCTCTGGGAAAAAAAAAAGGAACTGAGTGGAAAAAAAAATCACAAATTCAATTTAATCACCTAATTGTACAAATTAAAATAATTTTATTTGTTGTTGCTTTATTTTGTCTGGTTTGTGCATATATATACACAGACAATACATGTAAATACTGTTCAAAAGAGGATCATATTTAAACCTATAAAATAGAAAGTATTCTTAGATGTATTTAGAGTTGCATTTAAAAATAGGCAGATGCCATGTGGTTACAGCATAAGAAAGACATTTTGATAATCTTGATAATCTGTTAATCTGATTTGATAATCTGTTCTAGAGAGCAATGTCATCTTAGTTTTCCCAAAAAAAAAGTAGTGGATAGGAGATTCAGAGAATTGAGTAAAAATTGCCCCATGTGGAGACTATCCGACTCATCCAAATCTCACCGTGTCATTAAAGTCTTGAGGGAAAAGATTTTGAGCTGATTTTTTTGTTGTTGTTTTTTTGTTTTTTCCTGCTTCCAGTTCAGACTGGAAAGTGTACAAAATTGTTCTTTATCGTGGCATTTTATCATTGGTGCCTTATGTCTTGACTTGCAAACAGAAATAGTTAGTACAAAGAAAATATATTTAAGCCTTTTCAAATGTAAAATTCCAAGAGTTTTCCTAAGACCAAACCATTTGTTTCTGGTTTGGTCTGTGATAAAGAGAAATGATTTTTATTTCAATTAAAGACCAGACTTTTATCAGTATAAGTCAACTCTGAGATAGATGAGTAATTGGCAGGGTTTACCTGTGTTTTTAGTTGTCTTCTTGCATCTTTAGGAATTTATTTGGTGTATTTAAAGAAACCCAGTGCTACCAAGAAGTGCTAGAGGCTGAAATTCTCAGTTATGTGCAAAAATTGCATTTGCCTTGTGCGTTAAGCTCTGCTGTTCTCAAGCCATGTAACTTTTCATAGGCCGTAACTTTTCATAGGTCATAACTTTTCATAGGTCTCTCACTGGCATTGCTACAGGGATAAATTGCCCACGGGATGAGCTGCAGTCACAGCTCCACAGCTGCTGCCCAAGAGACATCAGCCCTGACTTGAAAAGAGTCATCACTCAGTCCCTGACCCCTGAAAGGCACAGGGAGCCTCCATGTCCTGCACGGTCACCAGGCGTTTTCTGCCCCCAAGGAGCTGGCTGTGCCTGGCTCAGCATTTTTGCATAAACCAGCCAACAAACACAGATTTTTAAGAGCTTCCCATTATGGCACTCCTAGATGGAGTCTCTCAGGCTGTAGTCACTCAAACTTGTTTGTAATTTGTCTGGGTTTGGTTGGATTTTAAGCAGTTTATCAGCTTGGTTTTCCTTGTATTCTGACCACACTGTTATTTCATTTAAAACGTGATCAGTGAATCATTCAGGCTGGAAAAGACCATTAAATTCATAAAGTTCAGCCATTAAACCAACACTGCAAGTCTACCATCAATGGTAAGAAAATATCCTATCAGTGATAAGAAAATAATAACAAGCAATGAGTAATTAATGCATTTTACACTTGCCTGTGAAAAAGTTGTAAATCTGTACAGTTCTTTCACAAAGCAAAACATCTGCAAACTGATTGCTGACATTACAATTCAAAATCAGGCTATAAATACCACCAAACCTCCAAGTTTTTTCCTGATCCAAATATCTTATACACAAAATCCTCCAAAAAAGGCTATGTCTTTATAAGCCAAGCCACTCTAAGAACCAGCAAAGAAAGAGAAAATATACAATGATATTAATTATTTGAATATCCCATTAAGCCACACACAGGATCAGACACCTCAAGGGCCAAAAAGGGACTTGTAGACCTGCAGGCTGATAAATATCAGGTTGCCACTACCTGTAACATATTTTAATGTGACATTTACTCTTATAACCCAGCATTTGCTGACTACAAGATATTTAATAGGATTTTCAAATGGAATTTAGGATACATGATTTGTTCATCAGCAAATTCCAGGAAAATCAATGCTAACACAAAAGTGCTGGGTGAAAAGGCAATTTGAATTTTCTTCTAACGGATGTTTTTTCTTCTGTATTCTAAAAGCCATGCAAAAATTGAGTAATAAAATTATGTAGGGGGGAGGAGGGGGAATATCACCTGCACTTGCCCTTTTATATGTGGAAAAGCCTGCATAATTACCTGTTTGCAAAACTACCTGTGATGTTGTTCAGGCTCTCAATAAAGTCTCAGTAGATGGACCTGGTGAAGAGCATGCTTTCATAAACTGGAAGGAGACGAAAATAATAAGAATAAAAAGGGCATGTGAGGGGGAAGAGAAAATACAGCCTTGGAGCCTGGTTTAGGTGAAACCACACCATCCACAGATAAAATACACTTGGCTGATTTTCTCATACCATCCTAACCAGGCAGGAAAGCAGCATTAAACCCAAATAAAAAGCTCTTCCAGGGCTATGATAAGGCTATGCCTGCTCATAACTGTTTTTCAGTCCCCAAAGTGATCAGGGCTTAATAATGAAGGCTGAAATTAAAGACCTGAACAATGTCAACAGTGAAGTCAGCTCTTTGCTCTTGATATGAGGGTGGCACTGTGCATTAGTACCTTCAGTGCTGATAAACATTCCATGAGGCTCTAGACCACAAATGAACCTAGTTTTGTTTCAGTGTTCCTGCATATGCTTAGGCTGCTCTCCTCTCTGCTCTAGGACTTTGAAGAACTCGGGGATATAAAGGCAAGGTGTAAAAGTAGCTGGTAGAAAATTGCTACTGATTTTCAGTGCACTTCTCCCATTTCACACTTCCCCACTTTCCCAGAAGATTTTCAATGAGGCATCACTGACATGTCTGTTGAAAGTCTCCTCACCTTCCTTATCAGTTTAAAATACCTTCACAATTTTGGTGTTTTCAAAATTAAATTTTTCTCCTTTTTTCTCCAGTTCTTGTTTGCAATTTGCTTTCATAGAAATCTATTGTACGTTAATTACTATGTATGTAAGCTTATATAAATAGATATTTTTATGAAATAATCAGAAATCAAATAATTTATGGCCTTGTACTGCAGTGTATCTACAAAGTGCTTACTAGGAAGGGCTAATTAGGTTTGGTAAGTCCTTTTTCTTCCAAAACCCCTCTTGTCTTGCAAAAATTTGAAAGAATAAGTTTTTGCTTGGTTTCAAGGCATCTGTATAATTTGTTTAGCACAGAAAGCACAGTTGCAAAACCAGTAGCTACAATGAGAGCCTAATTTTACTATGTTCCTCTTCAGTATTTGTGCTCAAGATATGAGGATTATATTTCTCTGAATTGTGTTCCATTGTTAAGAAAATTATGTGGAACTAAAGAGAAAGAAGAAGTAGGGAAAGGTTCTGCTGCAGAATTGGTTGGTAAAAGGCGACAAGGAAGGAAATGTGGAAGGACGTTTGCGTGATTTTTGAGTGGTGGCACACAGAGTGATGACAGCTCTGAGATTTGATGGCTGAAGTCACAGCAAGCTATGAAGGGCTGTGAAAATGGGGACAAATAACTTTTGGGTGATACAAGAGAGAGGAGGAACCCCAGGACAGATCCAGAAAATAAAAAGGAGAAAAATCTGAGTGTAGGAAAGTCAGAGGAGGAGAGAGAGGCCAAGAGCTAATGTGAAGGAAGGTGGGTAGGGAAGAGAGCTGGCTCACGGGGAGATGGAGAGAAAAGAGGAGAGGAGGGCCTGATGCAGTGCTCTTCTCAGTAAGACTTTGAGGATTGCCTAATTAAATCAGTGGAGTTCTGATTTGAACCAGCTGAGGGTTTGGCCTCCTCCTGATTCTACCTCTTTTGTAGGAAAGACAGTGAGAGCTGTGTGTCCATCTGTTTTACACACAAAAAAGGGAAATTCTAGTATTTCTAGAATAAAGAAAGCCCACCTAAAACTTGCCAGATCAAGGCATTTCTGTGCCCTACACTGAGTGCAGCTGAGCTGATGCTCAACCCTTACTGAGGAATTAGTGCTTTGCAAAAATGTGTGTTGCAAGGCTGTTAAGTTACAAAGTAATCTGATATTTCTAACAAAGTCTTCAGCTGTTAATTGTTCTGTACACATCATCACATATTTGCACAATGAAATAGGAATATTAAGAAAAATATTTATTTCTATGTAACAGAAATTTAATTGAAATATACAGCTGGGCTTGTTAACAGTTTCTTAATTAAGAGGAGGAAAAGTAATTAAAACACATTCTGCTTTCCATGTCTAGCTTACCAGAGGGTAATTCTAGTAAAAAAAATACATTGTTGAGTTGTGCCTGTGCTTTGAAGCCACAGAGAGAAATGGAGTTCACATACCAGAGTAGTCAGACCCAGCCAGTTTCTGTCTCCAGCCTATCAGCTCATAAAAATCCTTGCCTTTTTGCAATAATAATAACTCAGTGCATTCTTTAGTTGTAGATTGAACAAGAGAAATTGGATGTTTCAGGTCAGATTTTTCCGCACAAAAGAACTAATTAAGAAGTGTGTATCCGTAATGCTCCACAATATATAATCTACATTTGCTGTCTTGAATGTCTTCTTGTATGTACAAATTTTCCAAGTTTCTACTGATCCCTTGGCATGCCAAGACCGTGTGTAGGTTCAGGGCTGTGTTCTCCCCTTGACTTCATGCACGTAGTCCTGCACCCACTCTGGCCAGATGGGGACTTCAACACAATTGATACATTTAGGCAGGAACTTTTGCTCTGGATATGCTTTAAAGAAGGGTTTATCCATCTCTTTGGAATACATGATTCAGTAAATGTGATGCAGTCCCTATTTTTCATGGCTTTCAAGGTGCAAAATGCCTCTTCCTTCTTACTCATAGAATTTGTACCTATGGAATAGGTCGGATTATCACAATAATTTGGATCATCTCATGAGATTTTTTCAGAACCATGTATCCATCCCAACCTAGTTAGATGGTCTGATGCACATATTTGGAGATCCCAATGGCCTTTGTGTACCAATACCATCATGGGTTCACAAGAGATGATGTCTGGAATAACGTGAAGCATTGGGTGGTCCTACTTGAACCTGGACTGTAGCTTGAAAAAGCTTTAGTGATGAAAGGATGAAGGTGGAGCTGTTGATGGTCTAATCTTTAGTTTTCCACAAAGTATGTATTTGTGAAAAATCAGTCTTTGGTTTGAAATGGTTTAGAAGTAAAAGACATGGCTCTTGTGGTTATGGAGATCTGCTAACACACCATTTGACATACCAAATGTTGGTCATAAGACAGAATTGGGCTAGTAAAATAATTTTTTGTCTTACACTCTCTGTTTTTCCTCAAATCTTTGCAACTACAATTACATAAAAGAGCTTTAGCAGAATTGTTTGAAAGAGCTCAGATTTTTTTCAGGTTGCCCCTCTGATTATTGTAGCACAAAATTCTAGCCATGACTGTATTTTCTGGTTGCTCCACAACATGCCCGGTGGCTAAGACTGAATTCTTTTTCATGATGTATTTTTTTGCTGTTCTTAGGTAGCTGATTTCTTCACTTGAAAAGGATTCAGGTGCCCATCATTGCCACTTTGGAGATATTTTTCATCAACTATAACCTTTTCAGTGAAGACCAGAGACACCCCATCTTTTCATTAGGAATCATGGACAAAAGTACCATTTCACTGAACTGCAGCCAATAAAAGGACAGAGCTTGAATTACCCCAGGCAAATACTGTGTCTACAGATGAGTGATCTTGCAGTAAGCTTAAAATTATTTTTGGTCTTCTCCTGTCAACCATCCTTGGATGGTTGGTTTTGAGTTTTCTCTAAAATATTGCAGTGGGTAGAGATTTAACATGACATACCATCATACTTTATTTCAATCTGGGCCCATTTCTGGTTTTAATCACACCATTGTGTTACGTATGTGAGTGAATTTCTGGAAGTACTGGAACTCTGACTCTGACAAGGTATGGACTAATGCATCTTGGCAATGCTGAGATTCCAGTCCATTCTTTTAAACTGTGGTTTTTTAATTTAAATTTTAAAAAATTAAAAAATCAAGGAGAAGGCTGTGTCTTAGGATTCAAGTTGGAACAGGATTTGCTGGGTTTTGGATTTTTTTTTCCAGCAAGCCATAGGAGAAGCTAAACTGATACAGAAATTATTTTGGATCTTAAGGAACAATAAATAAACAATATGTCATCTTAATGCTCTTACATATTTTTGACGAGAAATTATTACTAATGTGTTAGTATTAGTTCTCCTATTGCCTGATTAAGGAGTTTATAACATTATGGTGAGATGACAGGCTGCTAGTTACTTCATTCCCAATGAAATATAGCCTGATATTCAAAACCAGGGGCCTGTGTTTGCCAGGTCTTGCTCTATAGGAGAGATCCTAATCTCAGTAAGATAAACTGCTTAAATAAAAGTTGATGAAAGAACAGTCCAAAGACTGGATTATGCTCTAACAGTTTTACAGTGCTTTGCTTTAGCACAATTCTGTGCTTGTGTCCTTAGGGAAGTCTAAACTATTCAGTGTTTACAGAATTGTATTAATCTTGATTTTTGCCAAGTTAATTTCTGTTCAGTATTTGTAAATTCATTTTTATTTTGTACCGGGAAGGAATTATGGGGAAAGGGTTAAGAGCGTGCTTGCTCTTCATCTGTTTTAAATCCATAAATGTGAGCCCTTGTGCTGTTTCTAGGTTTCAGATTACACTCTGTGATTTATAGGGAAAGGCTGTTCTCCACAAGTTGAAATCCCATGTGTTTCCCCACTATTGTAAAATAACAAATCCTGGAGAATGCTTCCAGTTGCAAAAATTGCAGTTTTGAACTACATTTGTAACTGCCTTTTTTCCCCGAAGTGATGGCTTTGACAAGGGCAGTGAAGTCCCCTTTTCCTAATGCCATCTTTCACCATTTGCCGAGCTTTTCATTGCAGCTCGCAGGAACCGCAGCAGCACCCTCGCGTTTGCCGTCTTCTCTCAGTTTATTTTTGGAGGCTACGCCCACTAAAAAGTGCAGCTGTGAGAACACACTCCTATCACTGTGCATAAGTAACATCCAGAGCCCCTACAGAGATGGCAGGCCGGGAGCCAAGGTGACCTAACAGTCCATCAGCTCCCAGTCCCTTCTGTTATCCCGTGGTGAGCAAGAGAGCAGAGTTTGGCTTCATGTTTTTCAGTGGATTTCTGTAGCAATGGTGGGGGGCTTGGATACAGTTTGATTTCAGAACTCAGTGCTTAGAAAGAGCTTCACAGCAGCAAGTTCCACCTTCTCCTTTTCATTACTGAGGAGCAGGAGAATTTGCCAATCACCTGTGTAATAAAAAAACACATGGAAAGTGTTAAGACTTCTGAAATAGTATCACCACTTGATTTGGTAATTATTTAAATATTGGTATTCACATCAATGGCCTGTTCCTTTCAGGTGTTTTTCCTGCTGTAGTTCCTTTCTCTGCAACAGGAGACCTGCTTCATTTTTTCAGTCACAGCCATGCAGTGACTTTCATGTGTGTTGAACAGCTGAGATACTCTCTCAACTTCGCCTTGGTAGGGTAGTTGAATTTGTGAAGACGTGTAAATGACTCTAACCTCTTGCCTGTGATTGGTTTTACAAATAAGGGACAATGTTTTTACATCTATTCACTATTATTGAAAATTCACATATCACTGAGATGTGGGGAAAAACTGAAGAGGGTTCTGGCTAAAGTCATGGTGTGAGGTTTAAATAACACAATATTGCTTTGACCTTTTGTGGATCCTCTGTGAACTGCATCAGAAGCTGACCCAATGAAAGCTTATTTCTTTTGTCTCAAAACAAAAGGTTAAATGGGATGGCAGCAGTAGTACCACAAGATGAGTCCTAATTAAGATGTGAGATACAGCATATGTTAAATTAGCATGTGTTATGTAGAGTAGAAGCAAGTAATTGGGAATAGAAACATAGTTGAGAAATCTCAATGGATTACATCATATTGATGCTTTTACATCTCATATTCAGCAGTAGATATTTTTGTGTACAGATTGTATCTGAGGTGCATTCTGAGCAATGTAATTTAAGCCAAATAAAAAAGCCAAACTCAGTCTTGAGTTTGCAGGGGTCTTGTAGTTACCTACAATGAGCACAGCAAAAAACTACTGTGTAGTGTGAGCAGCTTCTCGAGCATAATGAAGTAGTGTAACATCAGCCAGTTAAATGTTCAAAGGTGATTTTAAATTTAACAGTCAAACAATAGAAAGGCAATTAGCCAGGGGAAGTATGGTTGTCTCTTCCTAGTGCCTCTGAGTGTAGTCCTGCATTTTCTTGTATAATTCAGTGCTATAAATGAAAAGTTCAGCAAAAAAAATATTATTTTTAATCTGAAAAGATGGCTTTTAACCAGAGGAGGAAAAATAATAATGCCTACGGCTTCCTGTGTGCACTGAACAAAAAGCTCTGTTGTGTTCTGAATCCAGCTTCTTTAGAAAAGGAGTTTAATGTGTCAGACTGTATCTGTGAGAGGGCTGTACATTATTATTTACTTATCTGTGATCTCATTTGTGTCTCCCTACTTTCAAATTGCTTGGCCTTCAAACCGTGTGAAAAAGCAGCAGCCTTCTAACTCAGTAAGATGCAGGGAGTGAAGAGCTGAATAAAGGTTCTCTGTGATTTGATATGGACATCAGTATCAATTGGTATTTGATAATTACATCACCAAAGCTGCAAAATAATACTTGGTTCTGACAAAATGGGAACTGGCTTGTATATTTTTCCTGCTTTCTTTATGTGGCTTTTTGGTCCTAATCAAAGATAATTTCGTCTTCCTATTTTTTCCCCCATGTTCTTTGTTCAGCTCTTTCTGTCCTAGTAACAGGCATGAGTTAAAATGGAATTGTGAAAATATACAGCAAAAGAGATTAGGATGTACAAGAAATCTCTGGCTATTGCCTGATTTCCATGCAAACTATCCTTGTAAGAGTTGAGTTCTCTGCTACCATCACTATAGAGCAGATCACAGAGGAAATATCTTGTTGCTACATCTGTTTGCCCCAGCATGGCATTAGTTCTGAAAACCTATACCTGATCTACCTTCTAGCTTCAGCAATTTGTCTTTGTTCTGGACATAGAACATGTTGGACCATTTCCCCCAAGGAGAGCTGAACAAATTTGAGTGGAACACTCCAAAATCCTATGCTCTTTAGCTATTCTGGATCCTCTTAGGTCTAGTTGGAAAGCATTTTTTGTTTGTTTTTATTTAAAACACCAAAATCCCCCCCAAAGGAGATGTTATTTCTTAAACTTGTCCTTCTTTGTGTGTCTGTTAAAAATCTGCAAGCTAAATCAAACTAAGTCAGACTATCTATAGAGAGAAAGAGGATTGCTATAACTACATGAAAGGATTTCTCAGTTAAACCCATTACTTTTGAGAAGGGAGACATGAAAGCTGCTGTAGAATAAAATGTAAATCCATTAAAAGATGACTGTGGTTTTAAAATTACATATTTTAAAAAAAAAAGACCAACCACATATAGTTGGGAAATTACATCGTGGGTGAAGAAGAGTACAGATGTTAATTCAACTTAAGCTAATTCCCCATGGGCCAATGTTCACAATTAGTAAATAATCAAATTGTTTACTGGCTGAAGGGTTCACCAAAAGACTGAATTTGACATTACTCCTGCAGAGCAATTTTTAAATTTAGAATCACTGATACTCCTATGGAAGTCAGCCCCTGCATTCCCCTCGGTTGGGAACGGAGATTGCATTATAAGACATGCATTTTAGTCAAAGAAACTTTTATTTTTGAAGTTAAACCCTTGAGACATACTGTTCTATAAAAATTATTCATCAAATGTCTTCATAGAAATAATTAGCTATTGTTGTTGAATTATTCAGTGCTTAGATGAACAAATTCATTTGATGAAATCTTACCCGTTCATAACTAATTTACAAGCATGAACAGGAGTTCAGCTGATGTAGATCTTTCATAAACAGATTGTTTGCCAGTAATTACTAAAATGCCTTTGAATGCTGAGACCAAAGAAATTTTTAAAAGCTATCTTACCTTCTATTTGTGATTGTTCTTGTTCTCTGTGTACCTGTTATTTCTGTAGTTATATTGCATTTAAACCTGGGGAGATGCCAGCTGTGATGACCATGGGGAGATTGATGAATTCATCCACATTTGATTTGTTTTGTCATTTCTAACTTTGCTTACACTGAAAATGTTATGGGAGCTTTTAGTAAATTTCAGTACCTGAAGGGTGCTTACAGGAAGGATGTAGAGAGATTGTTTTCAGGGACAAGTAATGACAGAGCAAGGGCAAATGGCTTCAGACTAAGAGTGGGTTCAGATGAGGTATCAGGGAGAAACTCTTTTCTGTGAGAGTGGTGAGGCACTGGAACAGGTTGTCCAGAGAAGCTGTGGATGTCCCATCCCTGGAAGTGATCATGGTCAGGTTGGAAGGAGATCTGAGCAATCTGGTCTAGAGGAAGGTGTCCCTGTCCACAGCAAGGGGTTGTAATGAGATGATCTTTAAGGTCCCTTACAACCCAAGCCTGTGGTCCTGTGAAAACTAAGCCCATTTAATTAAACATCAGATGTGTAACTGTTTTGCTCTTCAAATGCCATCAGGCTTTTCTAACACTTCTGGGCAGCTTTTACTGGTTTATCCTTAAGATAGTTTTTGCAAAACATTTCTGGGCCAGCTTATTTGTAGAGACGCCTCACTAAACTGATCATAATGATGGCAAAAAACAGTTGCTAAACTAGCAGCAAATGAAGGGAGAAACTGGGTAGTCTATAATATTGGAAATAGTCAGTGATTCTGATTTTATCCCTGGGTATGGTGATCAAGTATTTCCTGTTTCAGATTCCACAGCAATGCAACCTAATCTCTTCCAATTTTCAGCATCTAAAATGCAGCTCAGTGCAGAGAGATTTCCATCAACTGGGAGTAGGCAGGGAATGACAGAATAATCTTGAGCCACAGCAAATTCTATACCTAAAATGCCTGGAGGACTAAGGATGGAAGATTTCATTAGACTTAAATGCACTAATGAAATGGATTAATGTAGTTACTCTGAGTCTCTTCCACCAGATTCTGTGACAAGGAATGTTTTTCAGGGCCTGAATGGAAAAAAATACTTCAGTTCACATGCAAAACATATGATTAAAAACTGATGCATTAAAGATAAAGTTCAAATCTAAATAATGATTACTGCCAAAAGCTTCAGGGCAACCAACTTCAGTCTTCTTTCTTAATACGTTACCCTGTCCCAAGTCAGAAATTTAAGATGACTGCAGAGAATTTAAATAGCTTTCAAAAACTGAGCCTGGCTTCAAATCAGTTCAGGTTTACTGAGAAATGGGCATTTTGTAAAAGATATTGTAAATCTGTGGCTCTCTCCAACTGCGTTTTCATCCCTGTTGGAATCATTCTGAATAGACAGCCTTGACCTTTAGGCTCTGAGAATATCAGCATCCGTGTGTGCTGGGAGGTCTGGGCCAGACATCACAGTCCTGATAATGAAATGTTCTGCACATGAACAAAAAGGCAAGTGTTATAAATAGGAAATCAGCACCACCTTTCCTCTTCCCTGTTGCTTTAATATTTCTGTTAACACGAAACCAATATGTAGAACACCTTCCTGAGATGAAAAGGGGAACAAACTTCGAATGGAAGTACTAAGGGTTTGATATAAAATTTAGCAGCTTTGTAAGGACAATAAATACTTCTAATTAATAATTGCTTTTCCTTTATGATTCTTTATCAAAATAAATTTATTTCAGAAAGGGGAATAATCTTGTAAAGCTTAATTTAAAAAAAAGGTTTTATTTGTCTTGAATCATAGAGCGACTGAACCATGCTTAGTTCCTTTTTCATAAAGCCACACAGTTTTGCCAAGTAAAAAGTTTTAGCCTTTGTCCCAGAGCATTTTTCTGGGGTGGCCCTGCATGTCCCCTGACAGGAAGAAGGCAGGTGGGTGCTGACTGAACAGTGACATTGCCAGTGACTGTGGGACCGGGGAATGAGCCACAGCTTCGGAAACCTACTGAGGCTTTGGCCGATTGTGTTGGGGAGAATGAACAATATGAAGGCAAATGAACAAAAGTCTGAATTGCAACAGTTCAGAGCATTTATTAATGTATAATAACTTTCCAACCGAATGGAAATGTCAGTTGAGTTACATAAAGTACTTCATCATGCTTGTTTTCCAGTTTAAGTGAAATTCCAGTTCAGATTTCTGATGGACTGATGATGAGATCAGATTTCCTCCAAGTGACTGGTTGTAGGTTAAATATCTTAACAATTAAAGGAGGCAGGAAAAACTAAGGATTTCTGGTCATTTAATTCTGCCAGGCTTTCTTTTTTAATATGGGTGCTCAATCCATTGTATTTTGTTGCCAGGTTTTTTCATTCTCATTTCTTACGCTTTGAATAGTGCCTGAATCCACAACAGGTTGTTTCTTCAGTGCATGTGCAAAGCAGTCCTAGTTTATATCTGCAAATAATGTAGGTTTCTATGAATCTGTTGGCCTTATTACAACCAGAATGGTCTTCTGTTGTTGAATAGTTACATCCTTCTTCATCCTTCTGGATTCCTAAGGGTTATAACAGTGTTGTAGATTCCTTGGTGGCTTCAGGACCTAATTCTGTGAGTTTAAATCCATGAGAAATGTCACATAGCCTGTGCTGTATTCGAGGTGATCTTGATGTCCTCTTCATATTGAGAAAGAAAATTACTGGCAGCCAGTGAAAGCTATTGGCAGTTTTTCTTCAGAAGTGTGCAGGCTGAGAAGTTGTCCAGTATCAGAAGTAATAACTTTAGCCTGATTTTAAAGGCATTCTGTGTATATTACTTTTTAAGGTAACATGCTGCTGGTTATTAGAATCAGTCAAATGGTGTTTGGCAAGTTCCTTGAGATGTCAGTTATGATATTAATGGGTATGGTGACAATGCAGCTCAAAGCCTGATGAATGCTTAGGGGGAGGAGAATAGCTTTGTTGCCAAAAGAGCAAAAGGCCTGCTGACGGTCACTGTTGCTAATGCATTTATCCAACAAGCTTTCCCCCAAAGTCAGGCAAAACTAAACACCTGAAAATGAGGGACTGCAATTGCATGAGAGCTTCACTCACACAGCTACACTGCAGCAGAAAGGCTCTGTGGATTGCCCAGCAGTCCCTGGAGACCCCTTCTAGGCTGCCATCAGAGACTCACTGTGCACAGCAGTGCCTCTCCAAAGGGTGTTCCTGCTGGCTGTGGAGACGTACACAGCAGCAAGGTGAGGTGTTGTGCTCTGGCAGCACACTCCAGTGAGGTCATTTCCAGCCACACTCCTAAAAAACCCAAGCATTCACAGAGGTGGGCACGGTAACGCATTGAGCACCGATCTGAGGGCTGAGCGTGCTCCGTGTGCCCAGAGGCTGCAGACAGCCCCTCTGTAACCAAAATTCAGAGATGTCACAAGTGGCTGAACAAATACCACCAGTTAATGGTTAAGCTCTCCATTTACTAAAGCGTTTGTTACCAGTTTGCCAAAGAGATCAAACAACCGTGAATCACAGCCTTGGCTACTAATTAAATCCTTTATTCCCTTCTCTCATCGCAGAAGCATTTAATCTTGGGGAATCAGGACAGCCTGTTGTGCAGAATTCCATTTTACAGCATAAGCAGAAACAAGCTTACTGTAAGGCTTCCTACTGGAGCTGGAAATGGGAAGGATTAAAATGAGAATATTACCTTTTCCTCCTGGCATGGTAGTTCATGTTAGCACTGAAAAATGATTGATGGTGAATAGCTGCGTTGGAAAATCCTTTTGGTCATGTAGCTTTGTTATTTCACTGAATGGCAAATACCACTTTTATTATCTGCCTGCCTTGCTTATAGATGGGACTTGTCCTCTAGATAGAGAATGAGGGATTTGGTGTGCTCTACTGGTGACTGGCTGTCCCAAAGAAAAATGTTTTACTCAGAAATAATGGACTGTGAAGAACACCCCAGAGGAAATGAGGCATAAACCAAAACACTACAAGCAGTTTTATGGCAATTGAAATATATTTCTATTTGTCAAAAGATGTTTTTGTGTGCTTTTATGTATGTATAGGATGTATAGCTGCATGATATCATGCCTTTGATATTCACTAGAAAATTAAACAGTGCTTACCTTTTTGGCTCCCATCTCTGTGAAGCAGAACTTAAAAGCCCAAACTCTTTATTTCCTTTGGTTTTGGGGGAAGTCCTTAGCAGCAGAATGATGCAGCACAGGCTCACAGAACAGGGGTGTCCTGAACCAGCATTAGGCTAACTCAGTCCACTGGGAACTGATCCAAACACACATTCATTCCAGACAGGAGTAGCAAATTTCCATTTTTGTAACTTGAACCATGATGTTGCAGTCAGATCTGTGGGAGCAGGGGCCTGGAGACAGTGTCTCTGAGAGACCTCAGGAAGGTGTTAAGAGGGAAGAATCTTCCTATGCAGATCTAACTGCAGGTTTGGTGCATAATTATTGAGGTACAGATGATCTATATAAATACACTTAGGGTAGCTACGTGCAGTGAAAAGCTGTATGGTTTTAGCTTGAAAAGCAATGCATTTTGTGCTATTTCTGGAGAAAGTAATCTTTTCTGTCATTGCTAGATCTGAACAATTTCTGTAACAGAAAGAACCCACCTGAGAGGCAATAGCTAGAAGTAGGAAATGCTGGCCTTTTTTTGCTTCTGCTCTTGACTTTGCAGAGTGCTTCTTTCTTACTAAAAAGTGTGAGTTTTCAGAAGGGGAACACTCCAGCTACACCTCTTCAGAGGACAGACATCTACCACCTGCACATGCAAAACTTTTATTTATTGGGGGAGATCTATCCTGAGGAAACACCTGAATATTCACAAATACTCCAGGTTATATTTAGCTGCAGAGGCTTGGGTGATATCATGCTGTAACATACTAAAGACCCAAACTTGCACAAAATTTTATAGAACTTAAAATAGTTCTTTAGTCTATAGACTGCTTATATGATTTCTCCATCCCTGAGTGAGTATGAATGCTGTCATATTCAGTACAGAGAGGAAGCACTGCAAGGTGACATCTCAATATGCCATTCTATCTGTATTACTAATAATAAGTTTATAAAGATAAAGCATCTGGAACACCTAACTGCTTTTACAGCTGCTCCCCAAAACCATCACTAGAAGTCTGTTTGGGAGGAGAGTTAGAAACAGTAGATGTTCATGCAGTTAAAAAGGAAATAAAGATGGTGCTGTAATGTCATTCAAGTGCATCTAGGTAAGAGTAATAGAATTAACAGTCTGAATAATTGGCCTAATATTTGATATTATATTTTAATGTTAAGAAGAAAATGCATCGTTTTTGCAAGCTTTGAAAAATTTGAAATAACCTTTGGTTTTAAGGCACTGTTTGAAAAACCACATCAGATTCTATGAAAGTCTGTAATTTAAAAGCACAGTGAAGAAATTATTTTCTCTTTATTCTGTTGTCAGATCATATGCATATGCACAAAGAGGGCCATATATTTTTTAAAGACCTGTCAGATTATTTTGTCATTATATTAAGCTACAGTTCTGTTTGGGGATAAATATGTATGTAGATGTTACATCCAGCAACTACTAGATTATTTGGATTATTTGTTTAGTCAACAAATCAAAGATCTTTCAAGTGTTTTTTATTTAAATAATTCTTTGTGGAAAAAAATCATGTAAGTGAAGAAACATGTTGTATAGAAATTGTGGAGTGAACACCTCAAAAAACTCAAACAAACCAAAAAAAAATCCTAAAACTGGAATGGCTGTATAAAAGCTGTTTGTGGCTGAATATGCAGGAGCTTGAGAGTTTGGGATTTTTTTGTGGAAATGAAACTGGGAAGGATGCATGGAGGTTTTCTTAGACAAAGAAGGAGGTTATGTGGACACCTCTTTTAGCAGTGAAATGGGTGCAAACCTAGCATGGATCGGATAAAACCCTGGATTTTCAGAGCCTTCCTGAAAGGTGAGGAAGGTCAGCAGAATGGTGGGTTGTGCTGGATCACAGCTGCTTGCACTGCACCTTGATGTTTTGGGGAAGGGTTTTCTGCAGCCTGCTGTGTTTCTTGTCTGGATGGAGATGCTCTTCCTCCCTCACCCTCCTTGTTTTTCCCACAGGCTGCGGGAACACCACCGTGCTGCCATCAAGGTGATTCGGAGGATGCAGTATTTTGTGGCAAAAAAAAAGTTCCAGGTGAGTTGTGAATAGAAAGCTCCTTTTCTAAATAAACCCTTTTATTCTCCTGATTCATTGTCTCTTTTAGAAACTTAAGAGAGACTAACACAATTCATTTCAGTAATGGTGATCTACACCCACTATTCTCTCCCTCCTTCAATAGGGTGGTTGTTTCACAGCAAGTTAGTCAACTATGGATGCACTGGAAATAGGCTAAACTCCTGAAATGCAGTCTGAATTCAAATGTTATTTTCTGCTAATGGACTTGACCCTTAGCCCTCTGTTATCGCTGTCTCTTTCTGGCAGTGCAAACATTCTCGTATGTCTCCATTAATTCTGAGCTGTGTGCTGCTTTCATGCCCAGGCAGTAGGATTAGAGATTAAAATACTACCTCAGCCTTGTTTCGGTCCCTTACTCAATGGTAATGAAGTCCTGATAAGAAACCAAGGTGGGAATTTGTTAGTGTATTGGAGGGTTTCTCATTTCTTCTCCTTTCTCCCCTCTGCACAGTAGGAGACCTCCTTCCCAGTTAGTGAGATACTGATTCTCTTTCCTCCTCTGGCCCTCACTGATTCATTTCCTGTGTGCCACTTCACTTGCTGATGTCATAAGCATTTAACAGTAGCTAATTAACCTTGCTTCCTGGTCTGAATAAAAAATTCAGACTGCAAACTTTCTAAAAATCTGTTTCATTAATCCAGTAAAAACACATGTCAACAGCCTTCAGCTTGATTTAAACCAGGTGAATGTATATTTAGGTAATAAATATATTACCTTGCTTAAAATCAATCAGTAAGGGATAATCTCTAGAGAACAGGCTTCACAATTGAAAATGCAAATGATGAGAGTGGCTTAACTGCCTACATCCATTTTCATACATGACCTAGCTATTGCTGCTTCCAATAAACCAGAAAGCAATGTCACCTTTAATCTAGACCCTCCAAAAAGGGAGAGTGTCTTTTCTTTTTCAGATTTGAAGGCTATAGAATTTATGATCAAAAAGATGATGATGAGGATGATGATGATGACGACTAGCAGTCCAATATATCTATCTGTAAGGCCAAGTTTGCTGCCATTACAATCCTACAATTCTGATTTCCTTGTAAAATTCAGAAGCATTTCCTGAATTCTTTAGCAAATTTCTGCTTTGAATATTTTCATTTTTGCTAAAATTCTTGAGCTAATTTATGGCTAAGGTTGCCAGAAAATTGCTTTAGTTGTGTACAATGTGTTCAGATCACTACTGTTAAGGCTGAAATGTCCCATGTCCAGAGTTTTCTTGAAGAGAGGGCTTTCAGAAAGCTTCTGCTAGCATATTTCACCTTTTATTTCCATTATTACACTAAAATTAGAAAGGCACAGTCTCAACTACTTGAAGATAATATTTATCATCATTTTCTTGGGAAGTTTCTTAGCACTTGCTGGTCAGCACTTGAAATTGGGCAAGGGATGTGGCCCAATCCAGTGATGTGCCTGCTGCTGTGTGAATAATTGCCTAAATGTGGCCAGTTCCATTTAAATCTAATTTATTTTCATTCTAAAACTTGATTGTGATCCTTTGCTCCGTGGTAATTACTGAATCATTGCTCTCATAAATTTAGATCATAAAATATTTGCCATGGTATTAACTGAACTGCTTAGTAACAAGAAATCCACACGTTGTAGATCTACCTCCCAAGTGGTATTTGTCAGAAACAGATTTTGAAAATGCCTGAGCACTGTGTGCAACATTATCCACCTGGCAAATAAACGAAATTCCCCTGCGGCAGATGATTTGATAGAAGCTGAAAAAGCACTTGACTGAATAGAATGGGACTATTCAGTTCATACCTAAAACTTGTTTGTGCTCAGTATCTCGCTGGCTAATCTGGCTTCTCAGTTGTACTCTCACTTTTGCATCTGCAAAAGGCTCAGTCCTGGCCATCTACAAAATCCCTGGACAGGGTTGTCTCCCATCTCTCCTCAGCAATCTTCCTTCTTCCTGAAGGATCAATATGAGCTGCTCCTAAAGAACTAAAAATGTCATTCGGCTGAAGTGGGGTGGATCTACTCCTGTGTACAAGTGATATGCTGCTGTTTCTTCAGAAGCAGTGTCTCCAGTAGGAAAGTAGGGGAATATCTGATACTTCTCCATCATTTCTGAGTGTAAGGTCATGATCAGGCTTAGCAATGTGGAGAGCACCACAGGAACAGTTTTCCAAAGCACCCGAGTAACTTGATGTGCACAGTCACCTTGAAATTCAAGCCACGAGATGATTTTGAAAATCTCTCCTGTAATTAAGTGATAACCACTGTCATTATTCTTTCATCAAAAGTTGTAAATCTGTTCTATGCACATAAAATAATCGTAAGAAATTAAATTGTTTTAGCATGTGCCAAGTAATGACTGTACTGTTTCCTAATAAGCAGACTAATGTAATGTCTAAAAATAAGGAAAAGAAGAAGATACATTTTAAAAATGTATCTTTCAGCATTTAAGAGGTCAGTACAGCTGGTTTTTAGTAGGTGGTTTTTGTCTAAGCTTTAAATTTATGTAAAAAACAAGTTTCAAAAAAAGAAAATTCAGATATTTTCTTCCTGTAACTGTTGAAAAAACTCACAACCCAATTTCATCTGAAGTCCATTGGGCTACTCATGCTTAAAATTAGCTGCAACACTAAGGAAGGCCAGCACTTTAAAGGAGTATTTTTTAGAGATGTCTCTGGAACTTTTAGTAGGACAGCATAGGAAGAAGGAGAGGAAGAGGAAAATTTTGCAAAATAGGTCCCAGCATGAACCCAGCATGGTTCTTAAACTATACCAGCTGTTTGCAGGACACACCTGTAGGCCTAAAATTGACTAGATATATTTTTTAAAGGGCTCAGTTAATAACAGGGGGTGAGGGCAGCAGAAGGACAAAAGCCAGTTAGAAAGCAAAGCCTTCCTGTTTAAAACTAAATAAATAAATAAAACAAATAAAGAAAGGCTAAACAGGGATACAAAGATTTTCAAAGGACTTGAAAAGCAAGTCTTTTTGCAGTATCATTTCCTCTATAAAAAGGAGAGAAAATTGGGCTGTATTTAAAGTCAAGGTTTAAATATAGTCCTTAGGAAGATGCCCATGTGTAACCCATGAACCCAGCATAATATTATAAAGAATTAATACCTTTTTTATGGATGTGTTTATGTTCTTGTAAAGTCTGTAGGACTGTTTCAAATTCTATACAAATGATCACATTCAACACAGGTCCTGTGCATCAGTGAAGATTAATGACGTATGGTTAAGGAAGGATTTTATTGATTATAGGGAAAGCAGACGTAGAAATGAATGCTTTTCTAGGCTTTGTTCACCCTACCTACCAAAAATGAATTTTATATATTAGTTGTAAAGCAGATGTTTTTGACACAATCTAATATTATGAATGAATTTCGGGGGGAAAAAAATTGCCATACTCAGTTATCCCAATAGCTTGATTTATGAGTAAATAACCTTTGTTTTCCAATTATGAATGTTTCTAGAAGTCTTAAAACTAATGTACATAGACACAACTGTGATATCCATCAGAGATACAAAGACCAGGAATTTGTTCTGATTTCTCATTTTCATTTTGAAAACTTTTAAATTTTCTTTCCATGTAAATTCTTCCAATTGAGTAAATTAATTTCCTTCTAAAATAGCTTTTAAACTTGTGGTGTGATTTTTACCATGGCAAATATTCTATACATAGCATAAATTAAAAATACAGGTTGGAGTTGTACCAATGAGGTAACTGTTGCCTGATTTGTTACAATTTCCCTGGAAAATCTTACATTTATATTCTTGTAGTTCATCATATTATGTGATTCATATTAATTGTGTGTGTAATCTTTTCTAATCTCCATACTAGACTGTATGGAGTGTCCTGTGCTTCACGGGGTGTTTTGCCCACTTTATTTTATGTTACCTGGCTGCATTTCCCAGAAATTCCCCTTTCCTGAATTCCCCTTTCCCAAGTCTGCCTCCCTGCCCATGCAGTTACAAGGGAACAACAACAGGCACAGCCAGTGGTGCACATTTAATTTTTGGCATTGGGTTTTGTGCCTTTTAAAAACCTTCATTTATGACTGGGGGGGGGGGATTCTAACGCATTTAAAAAGAGTTTTGCCGTGAGTTTTGCTTGATTAGCAGAGGACCAAAAGTAAGGAAGAGAAGCAGTTAAGGAAAACTGTGGGACTGGCTTCTACTTTTGTCTATTCCATACTAATCTGTTGCCTGCTGCAGGTTTTTTTATATGGTCAACATCAAGAGTATTTTCTTACAGAAGAGCAGCTTTCAATATGAAGCAGTTCCAGAAAAATCAGTACTGACTTAAATACCCAGTCTTACTCAGAAGTTTAGCCTCATTCTTGTAATGTATTTGCTCCAGGTTTTTAATTCTTGTTTTAAAGAGAGAGAAACAGCCCTGTAAATGAAAAACAGGTGGGGAAATAGTTACACTACTGTCAGACTCCTGTGTCAGAGTATGAGGATGGCAGGAGAAAGCTCTGCATCTTTATTCTTACTGAACACCTTTTCTGAACTTGCAGTTTTCAAACTTGCACATTTCTCTTTTGCTTATTTATAGTACAAAAAGAATCCAAGAATTATTCTTTTTTTGTTTGTTTGTTAATATTATCATGTTTACAGTACTAGTCCATGGAAAAATTTACAGGCTTATGCCATGGCAGAAACATATTTCTTTCTTTGTGGATGTTAGCTATGATTTATGTATGTGTAAGCAGTTGGGATGCTTGGGAATTCTTCTGTGCTCCTTGGCTGGATTGAAGCAATTCCCAGTCCTGCTTAGCCTCCCACTAGAGAGGGTCTCACATTCACCCAAGGCTTGCAGTTGACATGGGGAATCTGGGAGACTGAAATATACTTTGTTTGATGAAGAGGTGTTACTAAAGGAATCATTCCTGGAATGTGGGAGCTGCTTCCCAGGCAGGTGCAGGAGACTGCATGAAGGTGCCACAGTCTCCACAGCTTGTTTTTGTATGGTATCCCACTTTCCTTTGGCTTAGGAAAAAACCACTATTTATGGCATGGAATTGAGGAAATCCTGAAGTTTGGGAAACAAGATAAAGCAGAGCAGAGACACCTGCTTTTGAAATACAGATGTCAAAATAATTCTGAGACTTCAAAATGGATCTAAAGTCTGGTATCTTAGAAGGTACCCTGAAAACTCCTTTCCTTGTTCTCAAGAGATGCAAAAAAAGTTGGAACTCAGTGTTACCAAGGTTTTTACAAAATCTTGAAAATTATCTGCAGAGTTTCTGTGAACAGCATAACGAATGTGTCAGAAATCATAGAATAATTCGGGTTTTGAGGGACCTTCAGAGGTTATCTAGTGCAAACCCCCAGCCATGATCAAGGACATCTTCACCCAGTCAGGTTGCTCAGGGTCACTCCCAACCTGACCTTGAATGTTTCCAGGGACAGGGCATCCACAGCTTCTCTGGGCAACCCATTTAAGTGTCTCACCACCTTCACACTTAAGAATTTCTTCCTAATAGCTAATCTAAACCTTCTTTCAGCTTGAAGCCATTTCCCCCTTGTCCTATCACTGCAGGCCCTTATAAAAATCTGTTCCCATCTTTTTTTAAAGCCCCCTTCAAATACTGAAAGGCACCAATGAGGTGTCCCTGGAGCCTTCTCTTCTTTAGGTTGAACAACACAACTCACCCTGTCAACAGCAGAGGTGCTCCAGCCCTCTGATTATCTTTGTGGCCTCCTTTAGACTTGTTCTAACAGGTCCATGTCTTTCCAGTGCTGGGAACACCAGTTCTGGCAATGATTGGAGTCTAGATTCTAGATGTAGGATTAAGATACCTTTAATTTGTTGCTACCCTTCAACATGTTTGTTCACTTGCTTCCCAGGTAGTCTTGGTGTCCTACAGGTAGGTACTATTGCATTTATCTTGATACTAGTGCTTCTATGCTACACAAAAGTTGTTTTATGAATAGTAGGTCAGATGAAGTCTTTCCCATGGATGAGGTGCAAATTACAGACACGGGGCATTTCTTGCACCACTGTTTCCCAGCAGCTTTGAAAGCTCAGCCAGTCTTTCAGGAAGAAGAAATCAGTCATGCACCTTCCTCTAGGACTGTGTTTTAACTTCCCATGCTAAGACCTGAACTGTGAGCCCCAGCTGCTGACTGAGAACAGGGGTTTGAGCATGTGCAAGACCTCTTTATTTTTCAGTGGTCAAGGAGAATGAACCTTGTTTCCAGAAGGAACTAGAGTTTGCACAGGCTTCTGAACAAAGTGCCAGATAAACTTTTTTTGGCTCCAAGGTCTTTTGAGCTCCAGTTTCGTGGATTATCTCTTGGAAGGCATACAGACCTGCAGTAACAAAAAGTGGATGAAATGAGAACTGTCAGAATTACTCCACCAAAAATGTGTGATCATGGCAACAATCAAAATAATTCACATGTTTACACAGTGCTAAAAGAATTTACTGTTTACTCTTCAAAAACATCTAGGTTGCCACAGACCATTCCTCCATCCTTGTGGCTTAAGGACATGTTTTTTGTCTCTTCTTTTACAGCAAGCCAGAAAGCCCTACGATGTCCGAGATGTTATTGAGCAGTACTCTCAGGGCCACCTCAACCTGATGGTGCGAATCAAGGAGCTGCAGAGGAGGTACATCAGTGAAGCCCCTTCTTGGTACCTGTAAACAGCAGCAGGGGGATGTTTGTAAATTAGAGGCACACATTTAAAAAATTGCCAGGGTTGAAGGTGCCATATTGGTACTGCTGTGCACAATTGGGGAATGTAAAATGGCATTTGTGTCAAGTTTTCTTTTCATACAAGGAGGAAAAGGCAAAAAGTTTAAAACTCTGATCATTGGGACTTAGATGTGTTACCTCAGTCCCTGCTAGCTGTGACTGCAGACTGCAATCCCGATGTGATAGGGGCTGTTCTGCACTTGGAGAGGGCAATACTGTCACCTGCTCTCGTAGAATTGCACCTAAGAGCCAGCTAAGAGATGAGAGATGCAAAAAGAAAGCTGCAGAAGAACAAGGAAAAGACAAATCAATGCTGAGCACATGTTAAAGTAATGGGCATGGTAAAACTTTACAGTGGTTAAAGAAGCTGTAGAGCAATCTAAGTCAAATCCCATTTTGCTACTAAATTTTTCATTTCAAGCTACTCTTAGCATAAAGCAACTGCTTTACTCACAGGACAAACCAGAATTATTTGAAATTCACTTTGCTTGTTTGTGAAGAGGCCTGCCTGCTCCAGCTGGAGAGAGTGAAGATGCTGGTTCAGACTGATAAAAAACTAAAATGTTTCTTTTTTGTTTTATAGGCTGGACCAGTCCATAGGAAAGCCATCTCTTTTTATCTCTGTCTCAGGTAAGTCATTACAAAGGATGTGTCTAAAATTAATCTGATGAACATATAATTAATGGAAAATACTTGCTCAAGTGCTTTTCATTTTATTGCCGAATTTCTAAACTGTGCCAACTGGTTGTGCTCTGAAGATTAAGCATTGGCAATTATATTTAGTCATCAACACTTTTAAATTAGGGTTGTTCTTATTTAGATTGGTAAAGCACCTCCTTCCACTGAAGTCTTCAAATATTGGCTCTAGTCTTTCTGAGACTCACCCTATATTCAGTAAATTGGTGTGCTAAGATTACAGATTTCTTGTGAAGTTTGTAATATTCACATAGATCTCTGATAGCTTTGAAAAGACACTGGAAAAGGAGCACAAAGGACTAAGTTTTATTGTGACAAAGCTGGCTAATGAAAACTCTCTGTTTATGTTATTTGGAAACTCATCTTTCTGTATAGTTTATAGTGGGGAAAAAAGATAAAATGTTACCAAATGTGTTGTTCAAGTTGGCTGTAGAGTCCTTTGCATAGTGGCAATTAAAACATTAACTAAATTGGGAACATTTTTGCTCTCTGTGGTTAAAGCATAAAACTAAGATTAAAAATGCCTTAAACTCAGGGCTATTAAAAGCCCTGGCATGGGCCAGTGCTATAAAAAGAAACAGAAAACTACTTTTAAGGAATGGATCTATCAGCCTGGCAAGGGTGTTCAGTTACACGGTGTTGGTGGGCTAGTTAAACACACCCTGTTGTGGTTTGCTGCTATTTTGTTATACCACCATATATTAATTTGAAAGTGTTTCTTGTTCCACAGAGAAAAGCAAAGATCGAGGAAATAACACCATTGGTGCCAGGCTGAACAGAGTGGAGGACAAGGTAAGGCTCAGTGGAACTGGCAGTGAATGAGGACATGGTTTGTGATTGAACAGTGCTTGTTTCATAGGATGTGAAGGAAAATTCAACTTAAAATAGAGTTGAATGCCTGGCTTTTCCAGGTGATGGAGTCTAATTTTTGTCACAGATTGCATTTTTGGTTCTCATCACTTTAACAGAATAAGAAAAAACCCCAGGATTTAATTGATTTCAGTCACTTTTGGGACTCACTTAGGTATTTTATTTTTAATTGCATATATTACATATGTCTCAATGCTTTACTTCCTTCCTCCACAAGAGATAAAAGGCTCTGTTCCTTTAATAACTCAGTATATTATGGTCCCCAAGATTTGCCTTTGATCTTTGCTCTGTTGTTTACATAAGTCCACCTACAATTCCTTAGAGAGGGAAATAGCAAACCTTGTTCCGTCCTGGTTTTTATTCCTTATGATAAGTGGAGTTTCTCCTTCCAAGTGACATGAATCCAAAAAAATCAGACTTGTTCTATAATTACAGCAATTAAGTGCTTTGTAAGCCTTTATTACAATCATGGCTGTGCTTGAGAAAATAGATGACAGGTAGAGGTTCATTGTCATGGTAGAGGTTGTGTCACTGTTAGAAAATACAGGTTTTCCCATGCTGGTATTTAGGAAAGAAAGGAAGAGTTAAGAAGAGCAGTTTTCATCTTTTACTGATCTCTTAGAGTGATTTGGTGAGGTAGTGAAAGCATTTCTTTACTTTAGAGTTCACTCATGTATCTGACCTGTTCTTTAGTTGTTAAGACTGAAACTTTTTCCTGAGGAAAAAACTTTCAGACTGTTTCTTCCACTACTGGAAGTACGTGGTAACCTCATGAAGGTTTTGTTCTGAAGAAATATCAGCAAATACTCTGCAGACTAAAAGAGGTGTGAGCAATACATCCCAAGGACTACAAACCAGCATCCTGATCTGCAGTGATTCACTTGTGACATGCCTGTTCTTTACACCCTTCTCCTGAATTACTTTATAAACTTGAATGACATTACTCAGAACTGCACTTCACTCTCCTGGAAATAATGGTGTTTTAAAGGAAACTGGCTTCTTTTGGTATATGGGGGGACACAGGGGAAGAGTGAAGTAGAAGAGAGGAAAGTAGAGTGTATTTAGCACAAAAAAGAATCACTGTGCAGTGCTCCCTCACATCTGTGGTTAATATGTGTTCTTACACATGGAAGCCCTTTCCAGAAAGTTTAGATTACATTTATTTATTTTCTCTCCATAATGTCAACTAAAAGTGTGGAACACTAAGAAATGTCTTGTGACTTGTGACAAAGAGCAATGACTTTTCAGTGTGGACAAATAATTCTCAAATGGCAGCTAAAGCAGCTTCTCAGTGCTATTTGTAAAATCTCCAGCGAGCCTGGGAAGCCTTGGTGTGGTAGTGGCTCAGAGATAAGCTGTTTGGGGGTTATTAATTACTCTTTTTTACATCCTTACAAATAACTACACCGTGAATTTATGGTGACTGGGTTTTTATGTCTTGTAATGGGACTGTAAAACACTCCCTGTATAATTTTAGTATAGCTGGGTTAAATTTTAGCCCTGTTTTAAGTAACAGACCCTTCTTTCTTTGCAGTTGCATGAGGTCATCTGTGGTTTCAGAGTTGTATGTTATCTGCCCTATACAGCTAGTCCTATCTGCAGGAATTTTATCTGAAAGTAGCTGAAAGGCTAAAAATAGAGAATTTCAGTTGGACTCAGCAAACAGTGGTTAACATAAAAACACACTGGCAATGCTAGAATCACATTTTTGCTGCAGCTGTAGATGGTGGCCAAAGCTAATTTTTTTGGTATTTTTGCTCTCAGAGATTGGCCCTCTCTTCCCCATAAAGTACATGGTGCTTGCTATGCTTTCAACATACAGTTAAATCCTTCCTGAGCTGAATACTCTATTAAGGATATCAGGTGGGGTTTTTAAGGTGACAAAATATTTTAAACAGTTTCATCCCCTTTGGTTTGTGAATTAGTTTTCTGTCTTGGACTTCAGGAGGAGATGTGTTCAGTGCTATAGGCTAGTGTCAGCATCTAAACCCCTCTTGTGCATTTGAAAAATCTCCTGTAAGTCAGAGGAGGGCTATGTACAGCCAGCAGTACAGAGAGGATGGCACCTAAAAGGGGCATTTTAAAATAAAAAGCTTAAACAGCAGTGTGTTGACAGGAAGTATGATCCTTCATGGCAAAAACTTGAATTTTCAAGTATTGACATCAGCAAAACGTTTTGTTTTCTCCTGTAAATTTAGGAGTATGCACAATTAAGGGAGAGAGTTTCTTGTGCACTGAACCTTTGACCTTGTGATATACAGTTTGTGATCCTGGACCTAAAGATTGTTTCGTACAAAAGCCAAAGGGATGAATCACACTTGCAAGAACCTTCCTGCAGATTCCTTCCTGCTGAATGCTGTAATTTTGGCAAGACCCTGAAAAGGTGGTTTTGTGAATGTGACTAGAGACTGCCCAGCCTGGTAGGCATATTTGAAAAGAAATCCAGCACGTAATCATGGCGTATTTTGACTTTCCTGTTGTTCTCTGTTGTTTACAAAGCTGAGGGTGGCAAGTGCTGTGCTCTCCTAGAGGTGTCCTGCTGTGCTGGGTGCAGGGGGCTGCCCAGTGGTCCAGTGGGAATGTACCAGCAGCAGTGCAGCACCCAGCAGGGCTCACACAGCCAAGTGCCAATGGCCCAAGAGTGTGTGTGTAGATACCTCAGGGAATGTGGCTGAGCAGGATTACAGCAGCAAATCAATTTATTTGCGGTGACCAGCCTTCTCTTTTCATCCTTGAAACATCTGTGAGTGACTATTCAGCCTACCCTCCAGGAACCTGGCCACAGCTGGCTTGCTACCAAGCTCGGAATCAAAAACAGTTTTTCCAGATGGGCCCAGCTGTGTGTGCACAGTGCCCTTCCTCCTCACACAGCACTCCTCATCCTCATGCCGCAAGCGTTGCCTGCCGGGGGCTTAATTCTGGGTGTGCCCGGCAGCTCCAGCCAGGAGCAAGCCCACAGCACACTTGGGAAATTCTGTGTCCTGCAGCTCCTATTTTCCTTTCACTGCACTAATTTTAGCTTGGCTATAAATGACTGCAAGGCTAGCTTTTTCATGTTCACATTAATCTGTTCTTTTTCAGCCTTTTGCCAGCCATTAGTTTAGCTATAACAGGCGCAGTTTGCACTTCTCAGGTGATCAGCCAGGCTTGCTGCTTGGGCTGCCCTAAGGAAATTCAGTCTCAAATATGGGCACTGCACAAAATCATCTAGAATATGCAGTGAAGGCTAAAAGTGGCCAGCCCCTGGACTCTCCCTGTTGTCCCTACAAACCAGACTGGCCCAGATATCTGTAGGCCCTGCTTGTGGACCTCCCAGAGTAGGATAACCCAGATTTACAAAAAAAATTTAAAACCATTCTGAGCAGTAGACATTATCCTCTCTTTCTGTTAAATTGTTTTAAAAATAGAACTTAATCTTCAGCAATGACTCAAACCCTTTGAAGTTTGCCTTTCAATAATGTTTCTAGCAATCCAAAGCAGTTTTCTGGGCATCCCTTATACTCAGAATTGTTCCTGTATCTGACAGTAAGAACAGTATTAATACAAGGATTGCCAAGGTCGTAATTAAAATACTGTAGTAGTCTTTTCAAGTTGCACGAAACATTAGGAGTTGTGTTAGGTGTTGCAAAACTTTGCATTGTAGAGATTTAAATGGAGATTTCTATTTGTACGGGAGATATGTGGTAGTGAGACATGTAACAGCTTTTAATGTGATTCAAACAGTTCTGTAAAACAATATTAATTCCAAGCTTTTGCACATTTTGCGTGCTTCTAGCTGAGGAGGTGAGCCCTTATATTCTAACCAGTACTAACCCAAAGAGCAACACAGACATCATTGCATTTTTTCAGATTTACTTGGAAAGCAGATAGCACCCCTTTCAAAATCAATTAAAAACATGTCTATCACATGAAAACATCTACCCTAAAATAGGTGCTGCTGTGCTTGTTGAGTTGACTAGTGGAAATGTGAACTGATCTTGGAAACCAAAGCTAGAAGGCAGTGTACTTATCGTAGGGCTTTTGAGTTCTGTTTATGCTGATTTGGTTTCCTGTCTTCCATCTACCATGTCTGTGATTGCTAAACATATAGAGGCCAGTGAAATTGTAAGGATATAATGAATATTTGATACCTTTTTTGCAGTGAGTGCTGACTATGTAACTTTTAAAGAGAAATAAGTGCAAAGGCATGTTTGAGGTGGCTTTCAAAAAGTGATGAACACTGTATCTTACAACATTTATGTACATGATATGACATTTTCTTGTAGCTAAATAGTTTTCTGTAATTGTTTCAGTGGAGTATTGATATTATACATACATGTGTTAGAAACCAGCTTGTCTGGGACCATGTTAAAGGCAGCTCCAAGATACAGAAAGACCATTGACAAGTCTAGGTCTAGTTTCTGACTTCATTCTTGCTCTTTTCCACTCTTGCTTTCTAATTAACTAACAGTTCCGCATCGCAAAAGGCTTCATATCTGACTTATTTATCTTGTTGATTTGCTTGAAAATGTGTGAACTTGAGTTCACATTGCAGGAGAATCTTACTGTAATGTAAATAAATCCACTTTTTTAGTGTATCATAAGGCAGATTCTAATAATGCCTTTTCTAATTATGAGCTCTCAGCCCATTCAATGCAGAAAAGTTTAGGACATGCTGCAGAGACCATTTAAAGGTGATAGGTCATTCCTTTGACCTGAGGAGCCAACATCTTAGTTTTCCCTCATCATGGTAGGCAGAGGCATTAAGCTTTATTAAAGTTGTGTACCTTTGAGAGGACTTCTTTTGGTTGTTGTGACATAGTTTTGCTCAGCACCGTGGATATGTTTCTTTCATTACAGCATTTCTGTCATAAATGAAAATACAGATCTGTACTTATTTATGTCTCATTATTTGATGCTCCATTCTTACAACCCAACAAGCACACATTAGATAGTTTAACCTTTTACTTAGAAAAGTATTATATCATCTACATCATCCTGAGTTCAAAAATACCAAGTTTCATGTTGACAGCTTGTGAAACAACTGCATTATCTAACATAGGATCAAACTTTGGTGGGTTTCGCTCTATTTTTAATGTCATTCTGTAGCCTGGGAACAGTTACCATGCTTCTTTGGGTAGTAGAGCAATTAGTGCAAACAAAAGAATGACCTTGACTGATGTTGTCCTTGTTCCACACTTTGTTGTTGGTTTTTTTGGGGTTTGTGTTTTTTTTTTTTTTTTTTAATTGGATAGTAATGGAACAATTGAATTTAATTGAATAGATATTGATGGCAAAAGACTGACAAACAACCCAACTTTCTTGCCAGTCCTGGAAAGCAAGGTTAGAGCCATCACTTGGAGAGATGGCTTCAGGAAGTGTCTGGCATAGAAATATTCAGTCCTTTGCAGGCTGAGATGCACTAGGCATTTCAGGTATTAAATATTGTCAGCTTCTGCAATAGCTGTGTGAGGATTTGCCTTTCCAATACTGAGAAACAGAACTAAAAGCTGTGGGTTTGGCTGGGAATTTTAAAAGATACCTGAAATCAATAAAAATCAAAATGAACACCACCAAGCAGTTACTCATCTTGTATGTAGTTCTTGCAATAATGCACAAGTAATAACCTGGGGGATGTGGAGGAATATTGAGGCATATGGAAGATTAAGTATCCCTATTAATTTAATCCTTAGTCTTTTTCCAGATGCTGAAGTACAAGCATACGGAAGCAATTTCCGTGCTGAACTTGGTGATGAGGATGCCCATTTTCTATAAATTGGACTACAGCTAAGCACATCCTTCAACAGCCTGGGTCATTAGGCAACCTTACAGTTTTAATAGCTTTTCTCTTACCAATCTGGTAATATTTCAGTAGGTAAACAATGGAAAACTACAGATTTCTATGTCCAGTGCCCTATACTTCCCAACTTGCCAGCTTCAGTAAAATAAAATTATCAGGCATGGTAAAAAATTAAATTTTTACAATGTAAAAAAAATACAAAAAAATAATTGCTTGCTGGATTCACTGCTGCCAGATGCTTCAGTAGCTAGAATAGAAACAAACTGAGAGAGAGATTAGGCAAAGCCATGGAGAAAGACTCACTTGAGGATTATTAAACAGGATGTCTGTATGTAAACTCCAGTTTAGCACGCACTTTAAACAGTAGTCAGGGATGAGTTGGTAAAAAAAAAAGGAAAACTGTGATTTTATGCATATGTACTTTCTTATGCTTTTATTTTTAAGACTCTGCTACAAGCCTTGTTCTAGAAACAAGACTGGGGCAGAGAAATTTCTTCAAGATACCCTTTTTATCCTAGCTTTTTATACACAGCTGCTTGCTGCTGGGTTTGGTCCCCTACACAGCCTCGTGGAACATTGTTGAGCTGTGCCTTGGATCTGATCTGTTTATAAAGGCTGTGTAAACAGCACCCTGTTCCTGGGAGGGTTGGCAGAGCCATACCTTAAAGACCTCAAGGTCTTTGGAGTGGCCTTCACTTGCATCTGTTTGTTAGCACCAATTTTATCAATTTTATATCTCAGGATCATTAGATTCTGTCACTGCACAAATTCAAACCAGTCAGTTTTTTTGCATAAATTTTGAAATGGTTTAGTATAAACTATGTTAAGTGCTTTCTATGATCTGTAGGACAGTTTCTAGGTGTAGTAGCTTAGGTATAGTTACCTCACCTGCAGAGCAGTGTTTACAAGCACTTGTGGTGTTTTGTGGTCTGTTTCTAAAGCATCAGCTCTTGGATCAAAATAAATCTGATTATATAAAAAAAGAATAAATGTAGTATTGAGCATAGATAGCTGCAGATAGTGAGAGAACTGCACTTTATCAGCTTATTTGCTGGAAATTATGCTGAAGATAGCACACAGAGGCTATGCTAGTACTCAAAAGCAATGACTAATTAAGCTCTGGTGACTCATTTGTAAGATTCATCTGTGATACTCCTCTACAGATTTTATGAAGAGTAAAAAAGAAAAAAAAATACTCCTAAAGAGAACAGTTCCTATTTAAGTGAGTTTTGATAGATTTTATTGCAAATTTTTAGCAATTTTGGATGCATACAGCAGTGGGGAAGCCTAATGCTGAGGACAGAGTGTAAACCTTTAAAAATTCAAAGAGTTACATATATATACATACGCATATATATGCATATACATACATTTATATACATATGCATACATATATATATATATACATGCATATATATATATAAAATATAAAATTCTTCACACTGGCAGTGGCTGTGTGCCTATGATCCCCACAGATGTTTGCTTGCTTATTAAGGAAGGAAATCCCAGAGGAATTTTAGTTAGCATGTAATATATTCTATAAAATGTAGGAATTTGGGGAGGGGGGAGGTTGGAGGAATTAAATAATGCCTTGCCAGTTAATAATCTTTTAAACAATCTTCAGATTAGTTTCTGGTTTGGGAATCTGCTGGTGGTGTTTATATTTGAGAAGGTATGCAAGTGGATGTAAGGTCTGCAGATGGGGATGACTCGATCTTTTATCAAACCACGTAAAGCCTGTTTTGTCTGGCATTCAAAGATAAACCCAAGCAAGATTTGAAATGCAGCCTCCATCATTCTTGTGCAGAGAGTGTTTACATTTGATGTGGAATGGAAATGCATGGTGCATATGCCAAGGGAGAATGTGGAACAGTTGTATGGACTACCCTGTAGAGCTGATTAGGGAAAAGGCATTTAAGTGAACAACACATGTGCACAGCATGCTACACAGACAACTTTTATTTGTCTATCTTATAGGTTAAAGGAAAAAAAAATGACCATAAGATCATCTCTGCTTTTCCTGGGTCGATATGTGTGTTGCAGATGAGTGACCAAAACACAGTCCAACATAAATAGCAAATTGATACAGTAGGATGGATCTTTACTGAAATTAGAAGAATCAAAGTTGAAATAGTTTCTTGTCAAAGATCTGTTTTTCAAGTCATCTTGCTGGAATTAAAATACTTTATTTTCATTTGCAGTTGAGTATCAGGGAGGGAAAGTGGATGGAGCTGAAAGAACTCTATTCAGGCTGCAGTCTTTTCAGGGTTGGAATCTATTCAGCTCTTGGAAAAGATTCAGAGAAAAGGGAGGTATACTCCCTTTCTTACACAATGTCCATACCTTCTGACACCCTATCTGCACCTTCTGTTCCCCCCAGCCCTCCCCACCCTCAGCTAAAAATTGCAAACCATAACTGGTCCAGGAAGAGAAATAGGAGAAGAAGCCTTTGCTGTCTGACTCCTACTTAGGGGAGTCAGAGGGGAGATAAGAAAAATAGGCAGTCACAGAAAGTAGAATACGAGCACATGGTTCAAGATATACCTGCCACTCCTAGAGCTCAGGCAACCAAGAGGACAAATGCAGTTTCCTCAAACCCATCTCTGTTCTCGTGTCCTACCCACTGTCGTTGATTACAACAACAATTTACATGTTTTTTAAGTATCCCACTGTTTCAGCAGTTAGCACAGGGCTGTGAACCCATGTCAAAGGCTCCCTTTCTGCCCCAAACTAAGTGATGCTCCATTTAGGGGTTCCATCCAGCAGCCCCAGCTGGCACAGTGTGATTGACCTTGTATGCCATGGGTGTAACAGCCTGATCAGCTGCCTCCCTTTGGATGGACCTCTGTGGCAGCTTTGTTATTTCCATCATGGCATGAAAGCTCCTGCTCTGACAGGTTAAGCACACAAAATAGAGAAGGGAAGGGAGAAAGAAAAATATTGTTTCCCTCCTTTACAGCTGAGGTGCAGGAAGTGACTTGCCTGAGGTATCACAGTGGCATCTGTGGCACAGCCAGGAATTCAGCTTAAGCCATGTCTGGGATTTAACCACAAATCAGCATTCCTTTTTGTTGCTGTGTTTAAACGCCCCTCTGGTTTTGAATAGTTATATTGGCCAGTGCAGGGTTCAACATAATCATATCCCATTAATACTAAAACCATCCAGTACTTGAGAACAGCATATATAAACACATAAACCACACCAACCCAGCCAATATAAATGTACTGGGACTGTTTTAGACAGTGCATTTTAAATCATCTAGAAATTAATCTACTAACATCATTTTGTAGCCCAGGAACCTAGGGGTGGAGGGAACTGAACATGCTTAAATGACACAGAAACTGTCATACATATAGATAATTATGCATATAGTTTTGAAAGCTAAACAAATTATATTAAATGCTGTATTTTCATAGTCAAGCAGAGAGCAATATTCTATTGAATTAAAATATTCATATAAGTTTCTATTTTAAAAGCCTTGGATCCAACATTGCTCGCCATTGACCCTTCTGTGACATCTGTTAATCTTGGGTTTATTTCAATTTCTTTTTTAAACAGATGACTCCACTTAAATCAACACTTGGTTTCCATTAGACAGATAGAAGGTGATTCACTTAGTAACATGTGCATCTTTATCTAGTTAAGTCCTAATAGCCTTAATATATCAAGGAAGCTAGTGTGATTAACAGCACTAAAGGCTTTGTCAGACACTTCACCTAATAAATACTGCCTTTGTCCAGTCATAGAAAAAGAGTGAACAAATAAATTGTGTTTCCAAACTGAAAATTGTACAGCCTTGTTAAGTATTCTAAAATTATCCCTATGAAAATATATGTTGACAATAGGAGTTCCATCTACATCTCTGTCTGTGTTTGTACATGTCTGCCAGTCCCAGTGTGCTTTGGCTCTTTGCCCTGCCTGGGCCGTCCTTTTTCTGCTTTATCATTTCATGATGCAGCCACCACTCCTGTATGGTTTTCCTCCTGTTCACTTGCACTTGGGGCAGGTTCTTTTGACAGTTCTTTGTCTCTGGTTGTCACAGCTTATCTGTCCCAGGGTAGAGGGATGTGTAAACATCAGTTTTGCCACTCCACTTAATGCTGGCAACAGAGACATCAGACTTGACTTGACCATCATGTAGGATAATACTGCCAAATGAGGCAATCAAAACAAAAACCCCAAGAGTAGAATATATTCAAAATGTCAGCTTGAATGGGGATGGGGTCCTTGCTTCATCATAGCTCAAGTTGTCTGGAAACTTTCCAGTTGTGCCACCAGTGTCTGTGAGTACATGCTGTGGTTGTCAAGGTCCTGAAGGAAGCCTTTATTCTGCTTTTATCCCAAGTTTCTAGAGAGCTTCAACCAGAGGAATTTTACAGCAGAACACCTTAGAAAGGAAATGGTCAAGGGGAAGTTTTTGCTTCTTCTCAAAAAGAGGCTGCCTGAGCCATAATAACAGATCCTCTTCCCCTGTGTTTGCTCCATGTTACAGAAAGGAATTTTGGCCAAACTTTGAGGTCAACCAGCCAGACCCAAAGAGATTTCACCATAATCTCTCAGAAGAATTTTGGTATCAGAAGTGGATGGGGAAGAACACAGTGCCTTTTCCCTAAGGCAAAAGAGCTGTTGTTTCTGCTGTAGCCCAGAATTCATACTCTTTTGGCTAGCACAGTGCCCTGCAGACACATTGGCCTGGGGCCCAGGGATCCATCAAGCAGCATTTGGGTGGCACTGCATGCACACGTGGCTTGCTGGTGTGGGCATGATGCTCTGCAAACGTGCAGCTGTGTCTGGACTTAGCATGGGCAGTGCTGGTGCTGCTCTCCTTGCAGCACAGTTTTGACTGTAGCTGACTTGTGCTCACAGTGCTCAATTGGTCATTCTAAAGCTGCTCCAAGATAGCAGTTGACAAAGCTGGTTTTGAATCCAGGCCTTCTGAAATCTCTGTGCAGAGGAATTTATGAATCTCATGGCAGCTACAAAAAAGCCAGTGGAAAGTAATTTCCTTTGAACAGAGAAAGGGGAGGAGGAGGATTATCAGTTAGTGGTGCTACACTTGAGAATGAAAAGGACTGTGATTCCTACAAACAAGGTCACCTTCATTTTGGTTTTTGTGCACTGGCTGTACAATTTCAGTGAAAAATCAGTTAAAGAGCATCACACCAGACCTGAAACAAAATGAGAACTACTTTCGTTGGTAGTTTGGAGTGGGTTTTTTTGGTCATGAGTAGTTGTGGTAAATAAAGAGAGCCCAGACTGCTGCATAGTCTCTTGTCTAAGACCAAAAAATAATTTTCTTTTTTCTCCAATTTTTGTGCCTAGTCAGTCCTGAGGTGGCTGCTTTAATAAAAACTGACAAAGTGCAGTGCTTCAGTCATTTTGATGGCTTCTTTTTTTCCACTGCCAGTGGAAGGGCTGTGAGATAGAACTAGGAGAGCCACAGCCCTTAGAAGGTCAGTATTTCAGTATGGCATATCTGGAGGTATAATTAAATTAGGACACAAGCAAATTCATTAGATCTGTCAGTGACTGCAACATTTATATTATTTGAAGAGCTAGATGTTAGAGGAGTGTAAATTATACTGTGAAACAAAGTCCTAAAAACAACTGATGTAGATTTTCATGCCATGAAGTTCCTCATCTGTGCTCTCCACACACCCTTCCTGAGAGAGGCTTGTGCTGATTAATAACTGAAGCAAATAAGGTCAACTTCATAAGTGCAGCAGACAAACTTCAGAAAAAAATGAATTTTTCTGTCTTCAGAGATACAGAGATTCACTCAGGGAGTTGAAGTCTTTAGGATCTATGGCCTCTTTGCAGTGCAGAATCATCATAATGTGATGGAATTAATCCAGCTCTCAGCTGATAATAATTCAAGTTAATTTTTCTCTCCAGCTGCCCTGTGTTTCCCCCCAAGCTTCGACCTGTATTGTAACCTTAAAAAGACATCTTCAAATATCTCAGCTCCAGCTCCTGTGTAAAACCTGGGATGCCCATGTAGGCTGAAAGCTCTCAGAGCTCCAGCCTTTTCATGTGTGTGGATGGGACTATTCTGATTTCCAGTGGTGCTGGGATTTTGGGTATTATCGATGACAAACAGTGAAACAGTAGAGCAGAAGATTTGTGTGTTATAGATTTCTAGGCTTTAAACATAAAATAAAAACAATGTGAATACAGCAGTAATGAAACAGGTATTTTCTATGCTAGATAAATTACTAGTAGAGAGCTAGGAGAACTCTAAAAAAAAACGTATGGAACTTCAGAAACCATTGTAGAAAAATGTGGATTCATTCATTTTTGTAGTGTGATTGTAGTGAGGGCAGGGGGGAAATGAAACCGGTTACCAAGATGAGTTATTACAGGTAAATTGGGTTAAATGCAAGTCTAGAAGAATATAATCTCTACATATACATTTGGTTTGATGTTTTGATCACTGTTTCTTCTGGAGGAAGCTATTGCTAACCTTGGAAAACACAGGGATTGTGATTCCTTCTAGTAAAAAATTCTTGAAGTCTATTATTAATTCACAATAAAAGTGGGTATTTTAGATAACTTAAGGGATGACTGCAGAATAGGTGCATACTGGTCCCACTCAGAAATACTTTCCTTTTAGGAAATGGGTGGGAAAGTAGAGGAACAGGTCTAATATTTTAGTCAGTAAAGCATCAAGGAAGCTCCTGGAAGAATATGATATACATTAGTTTGAGGGACAGCTAGATATCTCTTTGAAATTATCTAAGAGAGTTAACACAAATTGAAGGTGGTACGAAGGTAAGGGCAGAGACTGCTTTAATTAGAGATTTAATTAAGGATGAAATTTTATTAGCTAAGCTGAGCTGGCAATTATCAGGCAATAACTTATGGATCAGCCTCACAGGCGGCTGAGGGAGCTGGGCCCAGTGTGTGTCTCCTCTCTGTGCTGGTGAACACAGGGTGTGTTGGACCCTGTGACATCTGTGAACTTGCAGCAGCTTGAACCCTGATTCCAACCTGGATACCAGAGAAGCTGGAGGGCACTGTAAAAAAACCCAACAAGTGATGCCAACAAATAAAAAAATCCTTTCCAGTTTCAAAAAAATTTGTCTGGGGAAGTGTCAGAGCACATCCAAAATCTCCCTGGGCGTTGTCCCGATTCTTAGTGATGCAGAAGGGAGAAGGTAACATGGAAAGCATTTGAGAGGGCTCTCTTTGGCAGGGTGATGCATGTGCATGTACATACAGACTCTTGCTTGCCTCTAGCAAGCCTAGAGCTCAGGGGATGGTAAGCTTTTGTTACCCATTTTATACCCAAAAGAAGCAGAAGTCCTTCTACAATGAGAAACGCCATTTTCTTCTCCTTTGCTGTAGAAAATCCCCCTCTCCATTGAGCCCAAGAAATTTGCACTCCCTAGTAAATAATAATGAGGTTTAATGTAAAAGACTTGGTTTATTTCCTCCCCCCTCCCAAGCTTGCTTTCATTTCTTCTGAGGTTGGTTTTGTACTCAAATGAAGCTGCGAGATACACACTGAGCAGGAATCACAGTGGTGCTTTCAGGGCACTGCTGAAGCTAATCACTTGGCTTGCTGCTACAGGCATCTGCAGGCACCTTGAGCTGTGCTACAGTAGTGTGCTGGCTCTGGAGGCCCAGCTATTTTAAATCATAATAGTGACACAGTGTGCATGCCTTCTTTCAAAGAGCCTGGGCAAGCCACGCTGAGTTGATTTTCTTGGCACGCTGCGTACCTATAATTTTGTCTTATGTTTTGTAATGTTGGTATCTGGGCACAGAATCAAAAAGCTCCACTGAGTATATAAGATTTTATTTTTTTTCAAAAAAAACCCCACAACAACAAACACATTCTTTGTTTTTAGATTGATAGTATTCCTTCCAACAGCTATAGATGTTTAAGAACAAAGAAAGTTACTGGGGAAAGAAAAAAAGGAAAAAGAAACTTTATGATTGTGGGAAATGTTTTGAGGCTTTTTTGGCAAGACTGTCCAGGTGTTTTGGTAGTGATTTTTTTCTACCATGATTTTGGTTTTCTGGGGTTACTCAGGACAGTGAGAAATAAATTAAAGCCTTCTATGAAACACCTGAAAAGCCATGCATGTGCTCTGATGAGCTGACTTAGTCCAAGAGAATTGTCTAATGTTTATTCTTTTGGTTTCCAATTTTTGTGCTGTTCAAAGAAGTAAAAGTAAGAGAGGAGGATCAAGTTCTGTTACTCCCCACTTCATGTCCCAATAGCCTGGTTTTCAAAGGTGGGGGCAGACACTGTGGGGGCTCAGCATCACTGAGAAGTCAGCCCCTACCTCTGCTCTGAAAAGGAGTTTGATGCTGTATTGCCTCTGCAGGGCTGAAGAGGCAGCAGCTTTTCACAGTGAGGACACAGAACACCTGAAAACCTGAACCTACCCTTGCTAATCTCTATGAAAACAGAAAGAGTGGGGTTCAACAAGGTTCTCAAACATTCTGTAATTTAGGATAATGGTGTAATTAACCTCATGATAACAGCATGAAATGGATAAGCATGGATGGGTCTCCATTCAGGTACAAACAGAAGACCCAACTTCAACTGCAAAGTAACCACGAGGGAGGGACCTTTCTGTTCCTGTTTTCTGTTTGTTGTGTGAAATTGGTAAATGCTGCCTACCTATGCTGTTAGGGATGAGGCTGAGGGAGAACAACTTCCGAATACAAAGTAAAAAAAGAGAATGAGTGAGCTGTTATTGGCAATTTTTTTTTGCTAGAGATCCACCACAGTAGTATTGGATTATTACAAATGAGAACTTTTTGTGCATGGATTTTTTTAGCCATCTCTAACTATTTCCTATGCATCAGTAACCAACTACTCTAAAACACAATATTGAAAAATTGTTACGATCAAAAGTGTTCCTAATTTATCAGTGATTTTTTTATTTCTCAACTCTGAGGAAAGGGCTTTTCCCTACGATAGGAATGTTACCATGGTTTTTTGCACCCATTTTTTCTCTTCTTCCTCTGTACCTTAGATTTGTGTATTTCCTGTGATTGCTGGTGCTGATGCTTTCCCTAAGCATTCAGGTTTGACTACTTCTGTTAAAGGCTTTCTGAAGTTATCCTTGGTTTCCAGAGGCAAGAAGAGGAGGACAGCTTGGTTTTGGTTCATGGCAGCCAGTAGACCCAAAGCTGTTCCAAAAAGTGTGTTTTGTTTCCAGGCAAGAGGATTTGATTTCAGAAAATTAGTCTCTCTAGCTAGTTGTAGGGAGGCAGATTGGTTAAAGTTTACAGCCTCTTTTTGTTTAGCCCCTGGAACGGGGCCATGGAGTCTCAAGTTTCCTGTATAAAGAGAGATCTGTGCTCGGTCAGAAGGTAACCAGGCAAGGTACGTGTAGGCTGCAGGGTGAATGGCTCTTTCAACAATGAAATCCGTTTGGGGTCTTTAAGATCCCAGCAGTGAGTTGTCTCAAGACAGTGTTGAGCAGGCAAAATTCATAAAACCCTCAGAGGGCCAAAATAACCACCCTTGAGAAAACAAAACAAAGCTTCAGAAAATACTAAACAGCAAAAAAAAAATCCTACAAATCTGATAATCCTTATGAAGTTCTCTGGCTCTTGGGAAATCAGAGGAGGTGAGAGCTACTCATGTCTTCATTTCCTTCCCAGTGAGTCCTGTGTGCTTTGGCTGCTCACATGCATACCCATGGAGAATGGTATCTCATGCAAAATACTTTGGTGCACTCTTCTTCTGGGGGCAAATGCACCAATGCACTTTGAGTTTGAGGATTAGGGATCTTAAATAGGCATTCCTGCAAACAGGATTCACCATGTTTCCTGATGCTGAAGGTGTCACTATACAATTAGTAAATCATATTCATACTTTACTCTAGAGCTCTCAGGCAGGGGAAAAAAAAAAAGACAGGAAGAAAAGAAACAGACTCTTAGAAATACTGAGTTCAAGAAACAGCAAACTTAACAGCATTATGACAGATGCAGTAGTGAAGCCTTGTGTTTTTATAATCTTGTTTTCCTGATTCCATCAAATTAGTGAGGAAATGCATCACTTGTTTGCTTTGCTCATTTATCTGTTGGTGCACTGTTGCCTTTCCAGTAGCATGCTCTTTGATTCTTTTCTCTTGCAGTAATTTACTGAATAAATTCCATCGAGGAGAAAAGAAAATGTTAGGCATCTGATTTTGACCATCTTTCCACAGAGTTTAGGGATGTTTGCAAATTGTCTCAATGCATGTAAGTCCATCCTTGAGTATCAGCAAGTTAACTCCCTCAGCACAGCAGTATAAACTTTGCCACTTTCAGTATGTAGCTTTAAAACATAAGAAAACCTCATGTTGAGAAACATTAGAAAACAACATTAGTAAACTGTACCTGAGCAGAAACAAAGCAATGGTGGTTTATTTAGAAAACTTATCAAAGCCCCAGTATTTCTGGAGTATTTGTGGGACCTTGTTTTTGGTGAAACCATGAGGCTGAGGCCTGAATTAATTTCATGTAATCTTACCACAACATTAACACCCCTTTCTAGGCAGCTGAGAAAGTCTTTATCCTCAGGGCTGCTTCTGCAGAGAAGGTGGGGTGAACCCAATCCTGCTGCAATGTGCAGTGGGGAGGAGCAACTGCTGGGTGTCTCTGTGAGGTCCTGGCAATTTTCTGCTTTTTCTCATGTTACAAGCAGCTCCATTGTGAGCTGGATCTTTGCAGGGATCTCCATAGATGGTCCTTCTTGCAATGAAACTTTTCCAGAAGTAAGCATTTCTTGTGCTTTTTCCCCTCTCAGTTCCTGGTTTTCTAAAGGTACATCTGATACAAAGCTGTTCAAATATTTGTCTTTAAACAAATGGGCTGGACAAGTGCTCAGCATTGGGGAGAGAGCCCTGGGTTTTCCTGATATTGACCGGTGCCTGTTTTGTTGTGATTTTTATGGAATACTAATTACTTTTTTTGTTCCCTGCTTAAGCTAAGCAAGAAATAGGTGTAAAGTCTGGTTCACTAAGTGTGTGAGGTGATGCCAAGTGGTGTCAAAGAGTCCTTTTCTGGCAACAATGGGCTGTTGTTCAGTATCCTCATGCAGGTTAACCACAGAGCTGCTCCTGAGAATCCTTCTGATTTATGATGACATTGTTGGCAGCAGCAGAAAGCCCTCTAGCAGTGCTTTCCACAGTGCTGTGTCAGCAGTTTCTTAGATATACACACAGTTAATATACGTATTTATAGCAGGGAATTCTGGCCCAGTTCTAGAATTCATCCTGTTTTTCTTTGCACTTGAGTGATGTTTATTCAGCAGTAATGTATCTACCTACGTCTCAGGTTGCAAATTTAGTGTCTATATGAATATCAAAACTGTTCTAGTCAGAAGAGCCCTGGGAAATGAATGAAATTAATTGCATTGATCCTATGTTGCAAATGCCTTGCTAGGAGGAGTTCCCTGGGAGGGAGAGAGGCAAAGGAATTCTGGCTCTGCAATGATACAACTTGTCTCAATTAAGCACATATAATGGTATTAGAGAAGCACTCTGAATTCACCTATACAATAACTATAATCCAATTATTATTTGTCGTCAGAATAGAGTTTCTGCTATGTTTGAAAGACATAACTTTTCCAAGTTGAAGGAAAAAAAGGCCTTTGATCTGCATTTAGAAGAATTTGCAATAAAATGTTGAGTTCTTGTAGCATCATTCTTGATAGCCTCTTTCTACCTTTCCCTCTATCCCCCAGGAATTAAAGAGGCTCTGCCCTACCTTGGCTTATATATAATTTGTCCTTCATCTGTTTCTTATTGCTGTTCTCTTCTTGGGCAAAAATCCTGATAAAACTACACAAATGTAGAACTCATGAGATTTTTATCTTCAACCTTTAGCTTGAATGTTTTTGATGTTGGTTTGGTTTTTTTATTTTTTAGTTTTGGGAGGCCCCCCAGTCTTTGATTTGTCTAGAACAAGCTACAGTTTTTTCTGTTCTGAGGAAGTAACATAATGAAATGTTTTGCCAATACTGAGCTACACACTGTCCAAAACCAATTTCTAGATGGCAGCCTGTGGACTGTGCTCAGGTCCAGTGGAGATCAGTCAGCCACTCAATTCAGGCTGTTAAATCTTTTCTTCTATTTGTGAATGCATAGATACAAAGAAGTGAAAGCACATAGGCAGCTTCTATATTATTATATTGGGATTTTATTGAGTCTTGTAAGCAGTCAGAGCAGAGAATCCAGGTTAAGGATAAGTGATGCCTGGCAGGAGGGATAAATGCACATGATCACCAGTGGGATGGAAAGTACTGGTGAGGCATTCCTGCTGCTGGCAGAGATGTGTGGGAAGAGCCAGGCTATATCCAGACTATGTCATGTTTAGCTCCAAATTCTTCCTTTGGGAACAAATCCCACAGCATGTCACGTGCAGGCACCACAGGCCTAAGCTTTTCTTCCATTAGGGCACCTCCTACTGTGGTGTTGTCCAGGATCTTAATAGACTTCTGAAGGAAATAATTTAATATCACCTGTTGAAGAAACATATCCTTCTTAATTTTTCAAAGCCTATTGCAGTTAATACCTAGACATACCTAGATTTGGGGTTCTTTGTTGGTTTAAAGAAATTCTCAGAGGATATGAGTGACTAATAATTTGTTGGATAAAGGAAGTCCTTGTTTGATTATTATTCTGCCTTTTCAAGGGTTGATTTTGAATAACTTGCTTGACACAGTAGGATTTTTTAAAAAATGCAGAGTTCTTTCATACTGTGGAATTATTCCTGGTCACAAAGTGCATTAAATGCAACATAAAGGCTTCAATAAAGAGAATACAGCAACATTCTTACAGAGATCTGTGATGCAGTTCTCAAGCTCACCTCAGCCATAATGTTTTTTCCAGATACTTCCCACTCATCTTTTTTCTCCTGTTTACATTTGAATAAGAGGTCTTTTCCTGTGTTTTCTGGGCTCAAACAGGATTAATTGGCAGTGCTGGGAAAGACTCCTGCACTCATTTGTGTTGATCTCAGTCTTGGCATCACCCCCAGCAGGCCTTAATATCACACAAAGTGAAAGTCCTGGGCTTTTGCTGCTTGGGAGCATTGGCTAAATGACTGCTAAGGGATATTTGCTGCTGGCATCTCTGTATTGGGAAGGTAAAACCTATCATTTTCCACAGTTATACTGTGGATTTCACATAATTAGCAAGAAATCGCATCCTGTGCCCAAAATCTTGTCTTATCAGAATTCAGTTTTCTGCTTCAGAAAATGGAGGGCTAGGGATTTCCCTAAAATGTCTTATTTTTCTTTTGGACAGAAATGCATTTTTGTTGACATTGCTTTTAGAAAAGGCAATTAATTTGTCTGAGGTTTCAAAAAAACTTTGATATTCAGCATTAAGGAAATCAGGCCCAAGGGTTGTAGTTTGGCAGAACTACTGAAGAGTTATCATTTCACAGGAAGCATAGGATAGACTATACAACTCCTAATGTATTTGTTACAGCTTTCCTTATTATCTGAGAGAACATCTGACCCATTGTGCAATTTTAAATATACATTTTGATGATTATTATAAAACCTTTTACAATTAAGCACATGTCAAATGCTGACTGAATGAGGAAATGCAATGCCCTCTTAAGGCTTTCATTTTAGAAAGTGAATTTTGTTGTCTGTCTTTTAAGTTCTGTAATAATTTCTGCTTCCATAAATGCACTGTTGTTGAGGTGTTGTTATTTATTGGTGAACAAGCAGTTTGCTGCATTGGGTAAATAGGGATGTAATTCCAGGGAAGCTCAAGAATTAGGAAGTTTTAGTGAAATGAAAAAACAGCTCTCTACTAAGAGTGTGTGTGTACATATACATGTCTAGCTAAGTGTGAATTTGGTTTGGGTAGGAAAAATAAGAAAATAAATATAGCTGTGAGTCCCTTGAATCTGTCCTGGTCCTCTTGGACTGTGTCAGACAGCAAATCCCTGTCCTAAGCAAAACAAAGTGTCTGCCAAGGTCCCTGTGCCTGCTTGTAATCAGCCAGGCAGCATCTGCAGAGGAGGGTGAGATACAGCACAAATTAAAAAGCAAAGGGGAAGCCAGGACGTAAAAGAGGTAAAAGGAAACTTGTCATGAGCTACTGTTGTGGGTACTTTTACAACAATTCAGCTGAGTCAAAGTGCCAGGCTCTTTCCTCAGTATTCACAGAATCCCAGAATGGGTAAGGTTGGAAGGGACCATGGTGAATGACCTGGTCCAACCTCTCTGCTCAAGCAGGGCCATCCCGGAGCACATGGCACAGGACTGTGTCCAGACAATTCTGGAATATCACCAGTGAGGGAGAATCCACAACCTCTCTGAGCAACCTGTTCCAGAGCTCACCTGTCCCTTTATCCAGGTCATGGATGAAAAAATCAAACAAGACTGGACCCAGTACTGAACCTTGGAGGACTGGATTGATTCCAACTGTCTGAATTAAGGATGATGCAAGGCAGTGGTGCTTAAGAATCAGTCAGCTGTTTTCAAGATTGTTTTCACTCCAACTTCTCATGTGTAAATCTCATTAATCTCAATGTGGCTACAAGCAGGCTCAAGGAAAAGGCAGTAAGTTTCTGGAATTGGCTCTGGAAAGCACGAAGAACTGAGCAGCAATAGCTGTATTTAACCCTTAATCTAATGGTGACATGCTCTTCTTTACATACTTCCCTGAAACATGAAAAAAATAAAATGCACATGAATGGCAAAATTTAACAAAGGCAGAGAGTGGACATCAGCACAATACAGAATTGCTTGGCTTTTCCTTGCAAGTTTGGCTGAAGCACAAGTAAACAATTACACATCTCTTTATTTAGGCTGCTTTAACCCACTGGACTCCAATGACCTTCCCTGCAGCAGGTTGTTTTCTCCAACAAGTCTAGTACATTTAAGTTTAAGGTGCAGTGCATTTCGAGGTAATTTGCTCATTTTTCAAAAATTTTGTTTGAAAAAGACTGTTCCCAAATTTAATGTTGCACACTTGGCTTTAATTCATCAAGGTACTTAAGTATGTGCCCCGTGTAAGTATAAATGATTGCTGTCCACTTCAGTTGGAAGTAGATTTTTTTGTTGTTGTTGCTTTAGATTTAGGTTCTGCTTGAGTAGGTTGCTGAACAAAGGTCCTCATTTGTAGTTAGGTTTCTTTTCTTTTTTTCCCCCCTAACTTTAAAAACAACTCTGACTTTACTTTTTTTAAAAAGCTTTTACAAGGAACGTGGAATCACAACTGTTATGGCCTTTTGTCCCTGTATGTATAAATCCTGCTTAGTGTGTGAAAGCAGAGGACCCTAACCACATGCCCAAAAATCCATGTATGTCTAGAAATTTTTAACTTTCTTATCTCTGGTGATAAGGACCAGACAATTTGCCAGGACAGAAACTTCAGATTCCCAAAGACCAGGTCACTGCAATGAAATCAGGGCTAAACAACTTCATTTTATGTGCCAATAAGTTACGTCTTACAGTGCTGACTGGTGAAAAGCAGCAGTCTCCTGTGCCCCATTCATTTATGCAGGACTCAAGAGATTTCCTTCCAGTCCTTTACTCACCAATCAGCATTGTTTTATAGGATTTAGGAAGTCACTGATAAATCTCACTTAGCGGTACAGATTAATGAGAATGGGGTATGATTAAAGCTGGAAGTGCTTTCTGAGGTGTCTGCAAGGCACATTCATGTGTAATTTTTCTCTTATTTTATGTAATGAAATACATAAATGAAATAATGAACGTTTTGTCACGTTTTAGTCTGAGGACCAGATCCCTCATGGTGAAAATAATTGTGAAGTTCTACTCAGAAATAAATCTGTTACAAAAGTAAGAAAGTCACTCTTTTGGGGTGTGTAAGCTTTAGAGTAATATGAGTTTTAGGCATCAGGAGGGTGATGTTAGGTTTTCCTGGAGCCTTTTCTGCTCCAGGCTGAACAACCCCAGCTCTCTCAGCCTGTCTTCCCAGGGGAGGTGCTTCAGACCTCTGATCAACTCAGTGGCTTCCCTCTGGACCTGCTCCAACAGGTCCATGTCATTTTGGTGTTGGAGGCCCCAGAGCTCCAGATGGGGTCCCAGAAGAATGAAGCAGAGGGGCAGAAATCACCTCCCCCGACCTGCTGGCCACAATTCTCTGGATACAGCCCAGGATACAGTTGGCATTCTGGGCTGGAAGCGTGCACTGCTGGGTCATGCTGAGCTTTCATCCACACACAGCCCCGAGTCTTTTTCTCCAGAGCTTCTCTTGATCCATTCTCCACCCAGGCTGTATTTGAGCTTGAGATTGTCCCACCCCAGGTGCATCAAATTCATGGAAATGTTGTAGAGTTGTGTGGTTATGTGCAATCAATGTAGGTTTACAGTGGAGGGAAAAACCCCATGAGCTAAATTATTGTAAGCTTTATGTTTGAACACCGAAAGTCTATAATTTAAAATGAAATCCCTATTTTACTGAAAATAGGAGGTTTCTTCAGCAGCTTCTTCCTAAAGATACAACCCACAAAGGCTTGAAATACTGAAAATTGAAAACAATAATAATTTCAGCTATGAAATGGAAAATGCATTTCACATGATTATATCAATATCTGTCACTTCTTCCTAAGCCAACCATGACGTCTCTTTCTATAGTTTTGCAGTGAAAGCACTCATCTGTGTGCTTGTACATAATCTGGCACTTCTCCCATCTGTTCTCTGGATAATGAATTGGGTTTTGTTGGGTTTTTTCCTAAATGTAGTAATTCCTTGTCCATCAAAAATAGTTTTGTTAAATACATACTGAGTAGGAGCTAGGATGCTCAGTATTTTTCACTGAATAGGATTACATGAACATTTTCATAGCTCAACCTCTGATCGTTTATGGCTGTCTTAGAGTCAAAAGAGAAAGATGGGAGAGAAAGTACAGCTAATTTACTAACTGCTGACAAAGTCTGCAGATATGCAGAGAATGGGAGTTCCTTCAGGAAAGGAGAATTTCCATTTTTACTGGGTGTTTCCAAGGGCAGCGCTTCTGCTGTCTTCCCCTTCCCATAGTCACTTTGATTTAAAGGAGCTTAAGTATATCCATGATTGCTTTGAGCCCTACTTCAGCTCACATCAAAGTGTGTAGAAAAACTGGCAATTAACTTGAAGGTTGTAGGATCGTGACCTTGCTTCTAAGATCAGAAATAGGATCACAAGTAGTGAGTTAGGCAATGTTACACTTCAGGACAGTAGCATCTATAAAGCCAGTAAATTTCAGTGCTTTTATTCAGCTCTGAGGGGTACTGGTCACTGATTTTAAATCTCTCAGTATATTTTTCAGATTTTAAGTTACTTTTACATTTTTTTCTAAAGCTATTTGAGAATTTTGTCCCAGAAAGTTTTAGTATGGTACTTTTTCCTAGAAAAAAAAAGAAGCGAAATCCCCTTTTGCCATGCATATTTCATATTTGTAAAAGTACATTTTTGTTAAAACACTTAAATTTCATTTGAGGAATCAGTCTAAAATTCTCTTGACCAGGCAACTCTGACTGCTGCTTAAGTGCCATTTAGAATGTGCCCAGAGGTCAGCTAAGTCTGTGCTGGCTGTGCAGGTGAGCTGCTGCCTTATTTAATTGCAGTTAGGAAGGCATGTCTTCATTCTCCCAGCCCATCGTGTTGACCATTCACGTTGAATTTCTGTGCTTAGGGATTTGTGTGCTGTGGGGCTGGTTGGTCTGCTGCTTTACACTGAATAGATTTCAGCTAAAGAGCGTGATCTGTCTAAGATGATGGGGGGAGCTGATCATCAGAACTGCTTTGGCCAAGGACAGCTCTGCTGCTCCTGGTGCCCACTGTGTAATGTCTTGCCAATCCCAGAAATAGTATCCTGACAGTGTCTATTTTATTCCTTCAGAAAGGAATTTGTATTCAGGTGTGACACTGTGGCACTTTGTGCTCAGGACTGGCGTGTATTTTGCTTGCAAGATAAATGCAATGACCGTCTCTTTTCCCATGGGAAAAGTCCAGGAGTGGACTCCTTACCATTTCTGTGCAAGTGTGAGAGCTGCAAGAGTTAGATGCTGGGTTTTCAAAACCTTACACTGCTGTCTTGAGGAAAAGCTGCTTTTACTGGAGGAGGTGGAACACCACTTGAAAAGTATTGGTTTCTTTAGTGATGTGCAATGCTAACATCAAAAAGTCCCTCACTTGGGTTTGATGTGCTTTTCATTAAAGCTCCTTGGAGGTCAAACGGTGCCAGACAGAGTCCCAGAGGCACAGAGCAGAGAACAGAAGAACTCTATGAAGTTTACACGACACAGAAACACTTTCTGCATATGGCTTTGCACAGAATACTCACTTTGAAATGTTTTTCCTTACATAAAAATCACCGGGTTTTTTAGGTTTTTTTTCAAAGCGCAATCACTTCTAAGGAGCTGTGTGATTTATTGTTTGTCCTGTATGTTTTCTTTGCTTTATAGAATATTTAATTAGCAAAGGTCCTTCTGTTTCTGAGCCTTTTGAAATAAGTTCAGGATCTCTCTGACAGCTGCCATTTTTTATACCCTGATGCCATTACCTGCAGCAAATATCTGCTGCTCAAGCTTGCTTTTCTCTGATCCTGCTCAGTCACGAAAGGCAGTGGTCTCCCTGCTTATTCCTTGCCTTGTCTGCTCTTTTTTTTTTTTTTTTTTTTTTTTTTTTTGGAAGCCAGATGGTGCATGCCACATGTATTTGTGTCAAAACCAGTTAATAATGAACTGCTGCAGCACTTTTTTTTGTATATGGTGGATCTCATCTCATAACACTTGATGGCTTTCACAACTGGTTTTGTTGTAGGACAGTAAGTGCGCTCTGAAAGAAGCAGGTACTCCATCACAGAGGCTGAACATGATAAGACAGCTCTGTCTTATGCTATCACTATAAAAATGGTGTTTACCTCAGTACAGTCAGCATTACTTTCTTCCCATAATCCCAACACAGAATGTCTTTGTGAGAGTTGGAGGGAGGTGCTACTTCTCTGCCCTTCTGGCACCTCAGTAGATGTTGAGAATCTGTATTGTCATCTGGTTAGCAACAGCACCAAATCTGCATAAAACAGATTTGTTTCCACTGGGCAAAATCTATAAAATTAGACTTTGTTTTCATTAAATCTGTTATTTGGGTTTGCAGCATGATGGATGATGACTAATTCCAGTGCAGCTGAAAAGATTATTTTAAAAGACAGTGAACCACAACAAAGGCAAAAGCTTGTGTGGAAGACATGGTTGGCTCTGTGGCAGGAGTTGCGTAAAGGAACAGTATATTCATGCATGACAACATCCTTTTCAGAGGGAAAAGGCAGGAAGATTAAATAGAGTGGATGTTACAACATGTGTTTAAAGTACTAAAGTAGGCTCCTTGCCTCAGTAACATATACTTTGATGAGAAGAATTTGAGATCATTTCAGACGATAGAAGGTGAAACGTTCATGGCAGAGACTACAAAGCAGCGACATTTCTTTTGCAGGTGCTTGAGTGTCAGTGTTTATTAGTCATACATCACAGGAAAATCCATTTTGGTAATGTAAATAACTGGTTGTACGTTCACAAAAGCAGAATAAAGTTATAAAATCAAAATGCTGGTTGTAGCATTGCTCTGTGGTACATCCAACATGTTCTCTGATCTGAATGGAGGTAGTAGCATATTTTTAGTTTCAGTCTTACATGTACTTAATAAGATGAAACACATTGCAGTTTTTTGTACAGTTACATCATCTCAATTATATAAAAAATTAAGAACCCAAGGACTTGTATTGACAGTTAAATCCATTTTTCCACCAGTATATGTGTAACAGATGAGTATGGTATATTAAATTAACTGTTTAATAGTTCTTGCAAGGTGCTAATGATTTCTGCACTCTGATTATCAGAAAAGTGCCTTTCTTTCTTGCCTAATCTGTTTGCAGAAAAAAAAAATGTATCCAGTTGTATCTGTTCTGTGCAGTTGGCCACAGAAGTTGTAACAGGATTAAAAAATCCAACATATGTGACCCAGTGTGTGTCACTGGTGGAGTAGACCCTGGAATGCTTCAGGATGGGATGGCAGGCTCTGATATCTTTCTAAAACTTATTATCCAAAAAGGTGTGTTATCAGCCTGAAAAAGAAACTCTCAGTATTCATTGGTCACCGACGTTTATGAAAAAAGGACCTTGAACAGTCAGTGTATGTTTGACCTTTTGACTTCCAGAGAATTCCTGGCAGCTTTGTCCAACCAAAGGACTGTTTACGCTGGGTGTACGAGGCGTTCTGAGATTGAGCTGTGATACCAAGAAATACCAGGAGTTACTATGTAGATGATTCAGATTCAGTAAAAGAACAAAATGCCTAAAGAGACTTCAATGTCGATGTAAAATCTGTGGCACACTCCTCCAGATGTCTACATCTGCATCCAACTGGCAGAACTTCTGGGTACCTTTTGCAGATAGCTACATTTACCTGCATATCTTTTTATAAAGTAAATATATATATATATATATATATATATATATATATATATACACACATATTTATTTATTTCAGTAATTGAATTGAGAACATTTGTGAGGGATGAAATTAGATCTTGCTTCCAAAAAAAATCTGTTTTTAAATCTTACAGCTTTGTTATGGTAGTATGTTTTATGTTACATGAATTACGCTCCTTAATGTGAATATCTGGAAGATACATTCACCATCGGATTTAACTTGCATTTTGGAATGTCCACAGAAAAAGGATCAGCAGAGCAGTAATAAAAAACAGGCATTTAGTACATTTTTTTCTGACACATCTGTGAGCAGTAAAGAGACACAGGGTTTTACCAGCCCTGAACATTCAATCATAAGTGAAACTTTACAACTGCAGTAACAACAGCGCTGTGAAAACATTCACTGGATTGCCACAAACTCTCTACTTACTACTGAAATCCTTAGATAAATATTGAATGAAATTTCTTATTGCAAGGCATGGCAAAGGAAAACAAACACACTTTCATATCCACTTCTTTTGCCTCCAAGGTACATCAGGTGACACGGAGGCACGTTAATTGAAGTTGATTTTTAAAAGCTTGATTTCCAGGCTCTGAGTTGCTACAGGTGTATCTCTCTTGTGGTTACTAGGAGTGAAGGACTGAGGTTGTCAACATAGCAAAAGAAAACATTATGAATACACAAAATCTGTGTATGTGGCCACATACAGCTTCTGTATTTTTCTCTTTAGCTTAGCATCTCACAAATGCTGACAAGTTAATTTAAAAATTGGCGTCTGTTTTGTGTTTTGATAGTATTAGAAAAGGATGTTTATAAGAGAGGCTTTAAAATGCAGACATTCCCTGAGTTTGTAAAGCTTTTGCTCTGCATGTCTAGGTAAACAAGGTTTTTCTTCATAGAACCACAGGATCATTTGGGGTTGGAAAAGACCTTTAAGATCATCAAGTCCAATCATTAACCCAGCACAGCCAAGTCTACCATGAGGAATGCTGTCTTATTTATCTTTCTGTGGCTTTTATTTTCTGTTTGGTTTGGGGTCTTTTCTGTTTAATCACATCTTCTGAAAATATTTTCAGCATTTCAGAATTGCAGTACATTTTTGTCTGACACAGGATGAAAATAACACTACAAAAAGAAAAGCATGTACTGAAATACTGATATGAAATGGTTTCCTGTTTTATTAGTTGTGTTAATACCATCTGAACCTGCAGAATCCAAAGTGACTCTATCCATGAAACAGTTTCTGTGTTCTTCTACTTTTTCCTTAAGAAAGCCAGAGTATAAGAAAATTGCCAGAATGTTGAGGCTGTGCCCAGAACACTTGAATTTACTTAATGACAGGAAAATCAGATATGCACATCAGCAATTGGTCAGATGGTAACACAGTTCACTGTTTTTACCAGTGAAACACACTACAGTGAGTGGCTTTTTTGGAAAGGCCTTTGAACAATATCCACATCACAGGGAGTTCATCACAGTGTGTGAATTCTGGGGTGAGCAGGATTTTAATACAGGTACTGCTAGTCTGGAAGCAAGTCATACAAAGGCAGAAAATATGGTCAGAAATAAGGAATAAATGCAATTCTTCACATCAGGGCCTGGATTTCCAAGGAAGTCTAACAAGCTTGGCTTGTTAATGACCTCTGAGAGCAGAAGTGTGCATGAGAGACAGGGATCTGAGCACCACCTCATGGGCTATGATGAGATCTGTGCTTTGAATTGGAAGTGCCACTTCTAAGTTCAAAATGAAACACTGGCCTCCACACCATTGCCCCTTCCCTAGCACTCAGCAGAGAGCCCCTGGCTCACATCCACTTTGGGCAAGCCTGGGCAGGTTGCAGTAGAGAGCACTCTGTTTCCTGGCCCCAGCAGCTGATAACTGCAGTGTGAAGGGGTCGCATTTGTTCCAGGGCCAACATCATGGAGCCCATGTGGTACATCAGGTCCATCTGCTGCTCATTTTCTGGAGTGATGTTGCTTGTAGAAGAGTTAAAACTTGAAGAGAGTAGTGAATGGGAGTGCTTTAAAAATGTCAGCCTGCTTTCTGAGGGAAGAGCACCTCCAGAAGAGGTTCTTCAGTATTTCTGGGTACTTTTCAAGCTCCAGGCTTGGGACATCAGACTTGCATACCTTGACATCAGCATTGTTTACTTCAGAAACAGACAAGTAATGTGCATGATAGAAACTGAATTAAGCTGACACATCTTCTACATTTAGCAGCAAGTGCTGCAAAGTGGGCCAAAACCTATACATGTGCCTATGGGCAGTGCCTTCTCAAAAACAAGTATAGGTTTTTGTGAGTGCCCACAGCTGTCCGTCTTTCACAAAACCATTCCCAATAATGGGCTCAGGATTTATCATACCAGCAAGAGCAAAGACCAGAGATAGTAAGGGTTGACTGGCCCAAATGTCACCAATGAATGAGAAGGGCCCAGCGAATGGGTAGGGCTTGTTGTGATCTTCTCACCCAAGGGTATGCTTTGGTTCTTTGATTTCTGCTCTCTTTGCCTTCCAGTACTAGCCACTAGTTTTCAGAGTCTTGCCTTTCCTCAGAAAATGTGATTTTTTTAGGGCTCTGGAATAAGTGAATTTCAAAGTCTGTAGTTTCTTTGGCATCCTGCCTATCTGCAGCATACAGTTACCAGCCCCTAGGTCAGCTTCCCAGTGTGGGATCACCTGCCTCCTGCACTGTTCCTGCTCTTTCTGCACTCAAAAAATATAGCAGTCAATTGAATAAAGTCTTGTTTTGAAAAGCAATTTTGCATTAACATTAAGGGAATATACAGACCTAAAGTGAGGTTATGTTTCGTTTAGTTTGGATGAAGACAGCATCTCTATAATGTATTTTGGTTAGCATTTCCATATTAAGTCTGTCAGAGTATCAGACTAATGTTGAAGATTTGTAAGCAATTAGGTGGTGATGATAGGATAAGTAAAATGTGTGACTGAACTTGTCTGGTCAATAAAAGGAAGGGATGAACCCTTCTGTTTGGTTTCCAGGTAGGTCAGAGCGAAGGAATTGCTGTGTTGCTCAGATTAGAAACCAGAACAGTTGTTTTGGTGTGTTTAACCTCAGCCACACGCAGCACAGCCTCACAGTAACCTCCCCATTTGCTTATGAATAATACCTCATCAAAGAGCCAACTGGCCACCATTTTATTATGAATTCTAAAATACAGCATAAAATTAGTGACATCAAAGAGACCACTCAAGAAACTAAGGCTGGCCCTACCTACCGCATGCTGAGGTTGTGTTTCTGTTAAATCTAGCTTCAGGTGGCGATGCTGAGTTTGCTCCAGAGAGGCTGCCTCAGCTCACAGTTTCTCTGACCAGAATAATCCTTAGTTCTGGAAGATTTTTAATTTACTTGAGCGATTGTTGCATGTTATTGAAGAGAAATTTTTTTTTTTTACTGATATCCTAGCTAGACGCAGTTCACTTTTGTGTTTAAAGTGGAAAAAAATGGACATTATTCTGTACTTTTAGCATTGTTGTTTTATCTTCTTATAGAAGAGCCCTGCTGTGCAGTGTGCCAAGCATGTCTTGACTTTCTAAGAGGATGACCTCTCTTTTCTTCATTTTGCCTGTCCATGCAACCAAGAAAACAACACTTTCCTTGCTAAAACTAAAGTAAAGCTAAGTGTTTGCTGTGGTTCGTTCTTTTTAATCTGGCTTTAAAACCTCACCACTACATTCATCATCAGCTCAGAGTTTCTGAAGGCAAAGGCATTTTAGAATTGAAGAATACTTTTGTCATGTGTTAATGAGTTTTATTTTTGAATTAAGAGTAAATGGGTGCTGGCATCTATTAGATGAACATAAAAATGAAAGAGACTAAATATTTTGTAGCACTGCACCTACATTTGGCAATAGCAAGACACAAATAAACTTCCCAGCTGGTGTGTAACTCTCATGGAGTCCTGGCTGGTTTTAGACTTCCCCGTAGATTTGTCAGTCAGAGCTGTAGGAAGATTCAGAGATACTCTGAACATATTGTCCAAAAATTTTTAGAAACACAGGAAATTATTAGCAGTCAGTGGCAAGGAGAAATACAGTGACAGTACAAGGGAATTCCTTTAGGCTGCATGGATGTTGAAAGGCACAAACCATATTTTACAAACTTGGGGTTTAATAATGTGTGACAAAGCTATGGTCAAGCCCCAGTCAGTCAAACATCACTGGCAAAACTGTTTAATTCAACTACTTAAAATAAAAGTAGTATATTTAGTATATAAGTATATTTATATGCTCAAAGCTGAGCATATAAAAAATCAGGCATATTTTGGAAAAGCACTGTAATATACTTTATATTAAGTACTATATTTACTGATCCATCAGTGTTTCAAATCTCTCACAAAACAAGTATTTTGTGCGTACCTTGGTGTCCCCAAGAACAAGAAAAGTCATAAAACCAACTGGTATGTGTGTTAGTCACATCTTTTTTTTCCCTGGTGTGGTCATTTCTAGATTCTCTTGCCAACTCAGTTTGCTGTTTGATTTTGGTATTCCTCCATGACCTAGATTTTTTGGGTTCAGCAAACACAAAAACGGAGGAGATCTCTATCAAAGTACACCAGCTTTACCCCTCATCTCTGGAACATTCTTCTAGCCCAGCTGGTAACTTGGAGAAAAGGCTCCAAAGAGAAGGTTCAGAGCCAGTGGTCCTCCAGCCGTTTCTGTGGACCTAGGATCTAAACCCATATGATACAAGTTTTGCTACTTTTATGAAATTTTGAATTTAAAAAGAGGTTTTTGTAGAAGGGAACTTTCTTTCTTTTGGTAGGGAAAAGCTGGAAATCCTTCCAGCTTGCCCTACCAAAACTTTAAGGTAGAATGAAGTGCTAGAAGATTATGCCAGACACCAAAAAAGTGCTTTTAAGTCTATGAAGGAAAAAATGAAAGGCCTCTGCCTTGAATGGAGAGGACTGGGGGAGGGGGAAAAAGAGAGGTGATAGATTTACAATGTCAATGCAGCCCTGTATAAGTGACCTAAATATAGACAAGCATTTCATATTTCCTTTTATAAATCCCATGAAATTTTGAAAGTACTGAAGTATTGAAGTGGGGGTTTCTTTTTATCTTCCATGTGCTTGAGTTTAGCCCATCCTTTTTGTATGCCAGGCCTGCGTGGAGGAGAACTGCCACCTTGAAGAGGGTGCTTGGCCAACCCAGTCCCCACCCCCTTACTGGGAGCTATCATTTCACCCAGAGGCCATAACTGCAGGAAATAAAATCAATAGGAATGCTGCACGAGTGTGTGTACATACCAGTCCTCTAAGTGACTTATTTATAGTCTGAGCTGTAATGTCTCATTCATTAAAATCTCACAGAAGTCGTCGTGCCCTGGCCCTTAAGCTGTAGAATTCTATTTAAAACCCTCTTGCTCCGAAATAAGCAGCTCTCCAGACCCTGTTATACAAGGACAAAAACTCACCTCGAGCTCCTGTCTCTGAGCTGAGTTTGGCCCTGCTGGGGAGCAGGGCACAGCTCGGGGGCACCGTTTGTTTTCCAGGAGGGAAATCCGCAGCATTCCCTGCAGCGGGCACAGCCAGGGCAGCGGCGGCTCTTGGCAGAGCTGGGCCATCGTCAGCCAAAGCACGTCGTCCATCACTGTCCTCGTTCACAGCCAGGGAACGTGAGCAGCTAAGGGGAAGGGATTTGCAAAAGCTGTGCTTGGGTTTTGGTAGCTGTGGTCTAAAGCAAGTGAAATATCAGGGTTTTGGAATGGCTGGGAAGACAGAAAGGCATAAATGGTGCTTGGTGTTGGGTTTAAAATTATTCAAGCAAGTCGCTGTCGTTCATGACTGAGAGGTATTTAAATGCTGTTGTAGTCAGTGGGAGTGGAACACTTAGGTACCTCTCAGAGGTTAATGTCAGAGTTCAAGAGAAGGATTTCAGAGACATTCAACTTCACCTCTGCAGAGCAAATGAGTTGGAAGCTTTTGTCTCGAGGTCAAATTGAGTGGGGTGCCTCTTCAGTCAGGCATCCAGCCCCACACCTGTACCTGGCACCTGCCAAATCTGCACAGTCAGCTGGTTGCTAATGGCCACTGGGCTGGTGCTCCCTGTTGGAATCCCCAGCTGGGACGTTCCCTCAGGAATTTGCAGATGGCACATGTGACACTGAGAAATACCATCACCTGCTGCTCTGCCTTTCCTTGAAAGAGCAGCATATACAAAATGTTGTAGGGAGAGAGGTTGGTTTTGGTTGCGTCAATTTTTTGTGAAAGCAAGCCAAAAGTTTATATGAAAGGAGAGGTTTTCCTTGACTCTCCTTGACTCTCATAAAATCTTTCTTTGTTTTTTGGTAGCAGTGACAGGTCCTACATTTAAGTAGGACAAAAATATCTCTTATGTTATCTTTGTGGCTCCCTTTTCTTTGAGTTACAGTCCACACTAGAGGATTCTTCCAAGGTTTTTCAAGCTTCTAAATGCCTACAAGAGTTGCTATTAACTTACCACAATGCTCTGCCAGCCATCTGTTGTGGTTTATATCATTAAATATCAGTAGGGGCCATGTATTACAGAACAGGGAGAAAAGCTCTGACATAATAGAACTTGTCTCCCAGAGGAAATGATGGAGAGCCAGAGGCTACATCTTTTTGGACATTAAAAGCAGCTCAGACTGAAGCATAGGAGCTTGTACTTCAGGGCATTTTTGCAGTCCTATCTGTGCAACCACAGAGGTCTAAAGTCTGTGTGGTTCTTAGCAGGCAGAAATCAGGATGAAGTTTGTATACCTTTAAGAGTAAGTTACTTCTTTCTAGCTGTAGAGCGCAATATTTTCCCAGAATAAATTTGCATTGCAAATGAAACTGCTTGAAATATGTGTCTCTGGGAGAAGTAGAAAGAATATACCTTATATGTATTTGCATTTCAATAGCACCTGAAATGTGTTGCAGGTCTTCTGTTTGCATCTGGCTGTCTTGGATAATCAGAAACCCAATACCCAGAGGAATTGTTTTTTAAGGGAACGGTTCACAGCTGGGTCATGAGATTATAGCAGATTTCACAGAGACTGATGGAAGAATTGCAGCCAGTTTGGGCTCGTGGAGTAGCTCTGCATGTTTATATTCTGCATGGTCTGGTTTTATCTGCTTTACCCAAAGGAAGAACATACTGAAGGTTTTCTCCTAAACAGCCTTAGCACCTGACTTTGGAAATGCCACTTTGTTTCTTCCTCTGCTATACATATGCAGCTTCTCTGGTGTCTGTCCTGTCTTTCCCAGCTTCTCCAGCTGGAACAGACATGGCAGGTAAAAATCAATTAATAGCAAAGTAGTGTACAAAACACCCTTAGCAACTTGCAGTTAACCCCCAGTAATTCACCAGTCCAGACTTCTGAATTCAGCTGTGACAGTGTCCTGTGGGAACAAAGGAATAGCCAAGCACACAAGAAAGAATGATTAAGGTGATAGCCTAGAAAATTCTACTTCTCCAATTCATTGCAATGCCTAAGGATGTGTTGAGACAAGGAACCATGGATTGCAAAGATATTGAGTATTTTGTTCAGACATGCCTAAGCTCATACTGATAATGACATATTTAAATACAGTGGGTGTGCTCTATGTCCAATACACATGGTATTTCATAGTCAGAAATATTTTAGTTTGCTTATTGTTGTTATGGATTGTTTTTTTTTTGTTTGTTTATATAAGTAACCAGAAACAAGAGTCCAGACCTTCAGTCCAAACACTCTGTGTATCATTGCAAATCATATCATGACTTGTTTTTTGTGAAGGAAGTGTTTCTAGAAGAAATAGCCCAAAATGTGAACTTCATTTACTAATATTTGACCAAAATATATAGAATTCCTTTAAAAGGAGAAAATTATTTAAAATATTAGCCTTCTATTTGATTTTAACTGACATTCAATTATTTGGTGCCCAGTGTACTCAGAAATGCTCTAGACTACCAATTTCTAAGACTTTTCTCAGCATGGCAGGAAAAATCACACAGTTCATAGACAAACTCAAAAAATCCTGTGCTTCATCTGTGGGTATAATCCATTACTCCTTATCTGTCTTTATTTTGGTCCTGTACTTGATTACTTCACAGATTCCTTCACTTGTCCTCATTAGTACCCAGGAACACATCCTTCATGAATGTCACCAGTGTTCTTTGTTATCAAACACAGATGTGAAGAAACCACTGAGATTTTCTTGATACTTTTTCAGTCACTGGAAATTTCTTTGTTGTTCTCTTTGGTCTGGCTCCAACGCTGTAGGAGTCGGTGATTGTCTTTCCACCAACTTCAATGGGATTTGGATCTTGCCTTTAATAGTTCCACTAAATTCATTTTATTCTCAACCTTCAAGTATGTCTCAAATTTATTTTATTTTTAAATTAATTATGTCTTGCTATTTGACCTTCATGGATTTTATATATTTTTGAATACTCTCTTTATTCCATCAGTTGCTTCTTGTAAAACTTAAACCCTGTTGCAGTCCTTTACCCATGCACTAATTCTACTGCTCTCTCACGCTCTTTTTCAGAATTCTGTTTTTACTCAGCTAACAATAAACTACTTACAGTCTCTTCTTATGGGAGTTTAGTTTTAGGTTTCACTCTCCAGAAGTATCCATGTTCCTCCCAAGCCAACTCCACTACCTCTTTCAGCTTCAGCAAAACTTGTCTGCTGTGCTTCTTTGACAGTACACATTGCAAATTTCTCTCATGAAAATAGATTTCATTTAATCAAGTCAGGCTGTTTATTCACAACCATTTCTGACAGTGAACTTTTCATAGGATCACAGAATTATAGAATGGCCAGGATTGAAAGAGACCTTAAAGATTATCCAGTTTCAACCCCTCTGGCATAGATAGGGACACCTTCCACTAGACCAGGTTGCTCAGAGTCCCATCCAGCCTGGTCTTGAACACACCCAGGGATCCACAATTTCTCTGGGCAACCTGTGCCACTGCCTCAGAGTAAACAATTTTTCCTTAATATCTGATCTAAAACTCTTCTTTCAGTTTGAAGCCATTCCTCTTTGTCTCGTCACTACATGTCCTTATAAATAGTCCCTCTCTATAAGGAATTTCCTGTCCCTAAGCTCCCTTCAGGTACTGGAAGGCTACAATTGGGTCACCCCAAAGTCCTTTCTCCTTCAGGCTGAACAATTCCAACTCCCTCAGCTTTATGTCACAGGAGAGGTGCTCCATCCCCCTGATCATCCTGGTGGACCTGCTGTGGACTCATTCCAACAGGTCCATGTCCTTCCCCTGCTGGGCACCCCAGAGCTGGATGCAGCACTGCAGGTGGGGTCTCACCAGGGCAGAGCAGAGGGACAGGATCACCTCCCTTGGCCTGCTGGTCTGCTGCTTTACAGATGCATCTCTCTGTTGTTCAAAAGCCAGATCTCAGGCAGTGCCCAAGACCAAATGCAGAGCAAGGGCAGTAAGACTCTCTGCTGCTAACAGCAGGAAAAGGTTATCCCCCTGACTCATCTCATACAATGTCACTTGTTCGTGTTAGGAGGGGTTGGCCAGTGCATTACTTTGTTAGTTTTGGTTGGATTTTTTTTTTCTTTTGAAGGACTTGAAGAAAAACACAAGACCTGAAAGTATAGGCAGTGCCAGTAATGTGGCAGGAAGTAGAAAAATGGGAGGCAAAGCCAGGTATGAGACAGCCAGTATTGAGATAGCCAGCATTTCCCTAAAAACTTGCACCTAGAGGAGAAATGACTGCCAGCAGCTTGGCGTTAGAGGAAAAAATAAATTGGCCTTGTTCCCAATTCTAGTGGACACAGCACAAAAAATACCATTACTTTTGCAGGTTTTTGTACTGCCTTTCATAAGGGGAAAAGCTGTGGCAAAGCAAGAATCCACTCATTCTTCCATGCTACAGTTAGGATGAATCAGTGAAGCCCTAAGAGAGGATCTGGCTGCTGTTACCCAGGCTTTCTCTGCCCTTTGTAGAAACAGGGCAAATGATTTCATTCTCCAGTGCTTTCTGTCCTGGATCTTCCTTGAGCAGGAAATTAATACAAAAATGGAAAGTAGTTTGCCATTAACATGGCAGTGATTATCTGACGACCAGACTCGGCATCTATTGAAGTCAAAGGAAAAAAAAAAACCAGCAGCTTCCAAGGGCTTTGGCTCAAGGCCTAGGAGAACCTCTTCAAATTTCTGAGGATTGCTAGGCTACTGAAAAATAATGTACGTACAGTGCTTCAGTGTACATATGTTGCTTTGATTATTTCATGGATATCACGTGCTTTGATGTTGGAGGCTACATAAAGACCGCCAAAAAAGATCTGTTAACTAATGACTGTTTATGCTGTAGTAGGCAAGTGCTGAAGCTGAATTTGGCCTTTTTCCCCTGGGACAGAATCCAAATAAATGTCATGAAGTAACTGCACAAACAGCACTCACTGGAAAAAAAAGGTCTTTGTTTCACTAATAAGCTCTTTTAAGGAACAATGGATACAGTTTCTCAGTTTTCTTTGCATCTGACAAAATAAAGCAGGCAAGAATTCTATTTTAAGGCCGTTTGAATGAAAGCAATGAAAATTGGTTTGCTTAACAAAGGTAACTTGACTAACTGTTTGTTGTCGTTAGGAAGATGTGAGAACCCCTATGAATGTTTCTTAATTCCTGAAAGAATTGCGTGGCTGAGGAGGTTTGCTTGTTTGCTTGTCTGGTGAGGGCAGTTGGGTTCCAGCACATCAGGCAGATTTCACGGGCCAAAATACACCCAAGAGTTGTAAAGTAGTCAGAGGATGCTGATGCTTGGGAATTTACAAGAACATGTTTTTTGTAGGGAAGTTACACTGTCGTTAATTTACTTGTGATTCTTATTGAACTGCAGCTTGGTAGCTGTTCTCTGTAATTCCTAGTAGCTTTCAAAGTCTGTGATACTGCTTTTGGGACAAATGCTCTCTTAGTTGAATGTCTTGGAGCCAGATGCCTTCCAATGTCTGGGTAATTCTGCATCCATTACACACTGGAGGAACTGCTAGTTTGAGCCATGGACAGGCTTCTCCAAATCCAGCCATGTCACCAGAATAGGTTCCAGTCTTTAGCTACTTGCTGTACTTCCCCTGCCAAAAGCTGCAGCCCTCTCCATCCTCTCGCACCACTTGTGCAGGAGCTCCCTCGTTTGTTTCAGGCAAAACTCAGCTCCATTTGTTTTGCTCGTCGTTGGTCTGTACCAAGATAACAGGCTCAGCCTGAAGCTGCGCCATGTAGGAAGTGTTCATACAAACTGTTAAATGAGCACATCAGTGGGGGTGATCCTTAATGAGGAGAGCATGGAATGGTGCTGAGCAGCTGAGAGTAGTAACCCCTTCCAACTCACAGCAGGGGTTCCCAAGAGGACATCTGTTCATGGCTTCTGTCTGCAGCTCCTTTGTAGGTCTGACCAAAGTGCTTCTGGCAAAAAAAAAAAAAAAAAAAAGAAGTGATTCCTACTGGGGGTGGGATTTTAAAAAAAATTTAAACGTTTTTTAAAAAAGTAGGGGGAAAACCAGTTGTTTTATATATTTTCTGTAGGGAAATGTAATTTGGTAGAAATTCGAACAAAAAGTGAAGTGGTGCCTCTGGTGAAGGAACTGATGTTTTATCCACTCAATTTAGTGAAGCTGGAACTTTACACAAAAACATCTGGCTCGAGATTTCTCACAGAAAACTCCTTTTGAACTGAGATTTCAATTTGTAGATTTACATGTTTTTCTTGACAAAAGAAAATTGGTTTTTCACTTCTAACACCTACAACTGTACTGCTACAAAAAAACCCAGGAGCACACTCTACTTCCACTCATCCTATAAAGACTTCAGCTTCAGAATCTTATTGTAGATTTTGGCCCTAGCTATTTAAATGGTAAATTGCATTAAAATTGATGGGTATGACTGTAGCCTGCAATCTGTAGTGCTGGAAAACCTCATTTCTACATGGCTCTTCTGCTGTAAAGTGTGAAGAACAAGGTTTACTGCTTGCTTTTTGCATCAGAGAGACTTGCCCTTGCCATCAAGTCAGACACTCAATTTGCTGCCCACTCCAGTTCCCAGTTAGTGCTTCAGAACCCAGCTCTGATGTGAATGCACAGCACTGATTTGCTAAAGGATTTATATTTCTTAAAATAAACACGTTACAGTGGGGCAAAACTGAAGTTTTGCTGTTTGTGTTTAGCTCAGAGCATTGTTATTTCTAACTTCTTTGCCCTGTAAATTTGTGTTAAAAAAACCCAAATTGCAGAATACATACTCTTAGTTACCCTATTTCAATAAATATCTCTCAGCAGATTTTCTTTGTCAAATAATTTGACAATCTGTTGGTGTAAGACTTTATCAAGGGAGTTTCAAGCAGTATAGGGTACATCCCCCCCAAATTGCAATTCTCCACAATTACCCCTGTATGTTGCTTAAAAACCATTTTCAGAACAAACTGCATAGTCCATCTTTAAATCTCACCATCTCTTATTTCTTCAAAATAAAGGTCCCAAAATGGACCTTAATGAAGGCATAAATCCTTGATGCTTAATATTTCTAAAGAAATGCAGTAGTGTTTGCACAGAAAGGAAATTATGAAAAAAAAATTGTAACTACTGAAAAAGCACAAAATATCTCTATATCACCATTTATACAAACATCAGAAGCTGTTTGCTTTATAGCAAAGAATACAAGAAACTAACTTTTATCTCCTCCCCCACAGATTTCAGTAAACAGTAGTCTCAGAATGAAATTATCTTCAGTGTCAACTGTGAAACCATGCTATGATGCTGTAGTCATAAGGATGGTTCCAGCTTCAGTATACCTCTGCAGAATAAGCAAGAAATATCTTATAAGTAGGGCCTGTTAAAAGAGGAAAGGGCATTACTTAAGGAACAGTATATAAATAAGTTGTAACTCTTTTTTTGAATCTATATTGCTTTTCCTAAATGTACTAAAACTGTAAAGTAATATCAGTGGAAAATTGCAGCAGAATTATTTGTTTTCAGAGTTCATTTATAGTTAATTTCCTGTACTAGTAGTACAGGGAAAATGATTTAGCAGTGAGTCTAGTGTGAATTCCTTACAAGAAACCAGAAGATAAATAGCTTACTCCCCACTGCCTAAAGGTTTGGGAGTGCGGATGAATTGAATTAATAAAATCTTTGGAGCCTTTGTGGGTTCCAGTATGGAAGGCATGAAAGGTATTCCTCCACTGTGCAGTTTATTTTCTGTACGTGTTCTCCAAGAAGGCAGCCTAGAGATTATACAGGACAGGTTACCTTCAGCTTTGAAAATCACAGTCTGCTTTAAAGTTCTCTTCAGGTGCAGCAGAAGGCTGTGGGCTTCCTGCCTTCTGCCTGGGAAAAAGCCAAAGGTGCCCCTGCACAACTAAGGGATTTGGCAATCAGAGGAGTGCAGAAAGGGCTTTTGCTGTATTTTCCATTCCTACAGGGATATGTGGTGGTGTCCTCCATGTACATGAGCTCAGCTGTGCTAGCTCATCCTCCTAATTTCCTAATTTCTCCTCTGGAAGCCAGAAGGACATTTATTGTGGGGGTCACTCCTGTGTCTGAGTGCTTGACTGCTGTCACACTGAGGGTGTTTTGCACTTTCTTTGTCCCTTTCTCAGCTGTTGCTCAGCAGTAATGTACTGGCAGTGTCCATTTGAGGGAAGGAAGAGGAGCAGAAAGGGGAGGACTTCTCATCAGAACTTGTGGGGAATTTTTTTTTGTGTAATTTGTCCCTTTCTTAAAACACATATAGATACAGTAGGATGTATATAAATACTCTACTAAAATATATGTTGGTAAAGAGTAAGACACACAATGTGTCCCACTCTTTTCTCGTTGGCAAACTAATCAGACTAGCAAGTAGATATTAATGGTTCATGGCTGCTCCCCACTTTTCCTGCCCTCCAGCTGTCTGCTTTTGAATAACAATTTGCATTTCCTCCCAAACCTCTCCTAATAAAAGATCTCAGTCTGACTAGTCCTGAGCTACTTTGACTAGAGAGGACTGGACTGAACCTGCTGACCAGCTGCTGTTGTAGCTCTCAAAAACAAATAAATTCACCTCCCACACATTTACGCCCACACATTTTCTTTCATCTGTTACACATGAGATACAGTACAAATGGGATGGTCTCAATTATGAAGATCAGAGGAGTTACATGATTAAGGCTTCTTCTCTATTTCATTGATTTCCAAAAGTAAAATACACATTATGCTCTCTTACCTAATTCACAAAGCTTTTCTATACTGGAATATATAAATCTAATTTTAAATACTCAAATCAAAACATGAAATAAGCAAATACTATAATAAGCTACTGAAATATTGTTGTTTATTTTGTAGAGAATAACTTTGGCTCTTCAATATTGTGTATTAAACCAGAGGTTTATATTCTTGACTAACAAAATGCAGTTGAAGTTATTGATAAACCAAAATGTGAACTGATAACGGAACATTTTTCATTCGGTCTGTTCTACTTTATCCTCCTGGAAAATAAGGATTGACCAATCTGGTATCAAAGAGTTGGAAAGTTTAACAAGGCTGGCTGTGAATTTTGAAAGGTTGCCTAATGATGAAGTACACTAAGGGATGTTATTTGTTATCTTGCTGTGGTGGATATTGACCATCAATTTAAGACAGGAGCTCAGTGCTCAACATGTGATCACAATGTTGTTGCGAAGGAAAAGGCTGAATGTTGAGCCAGGTTAAGTAGCAATTAACTGTGCTTGCTTTTAATCTTTTCAGGTATGGCAATTTGAATTATTAGCAAACAGGTTCATTGCATGACTGTTAAGATGCTGGCTTAACTGAAAAGTGCTGAGAGTTGTAGCTGAGCTGCTGTTTCACAGTACTACGTTTATACTTCTATAGTACTGCTGAAAACACTCCTCTTGAATTGAATAGAGTAGGATCAGGTCCAAGTTTGGATGTTGTCCACAGTCTTCATAGGCAGACATGTGTGAGAAAGTCAGTGAGACTTGGTGTGTGGCTGGATGGGGTAGCAGTCAAGTGAGGAACCTGCTTGTGTACCTGCTTGGATGACCTGCTGTAAGTATCTAGTGTATTCAGCCATATATATATGGTCTAATTAAAATTATGCAAGTAATTAGACTGTGAAGATAAAGAGATTTGCAGTGAATGTACAAATAAAAAACACTGGCTGCTTCCTACAAAAACAGATGGCACTAATATTTGTAAATTAATGGAAATAAGTTGACAATGACTTCCTAGTGAAGGTCAAGGAAACTTGGGCAGGTTTGGATTATGCAGCAGCTGGAGAAGGTTATCTTATTTGCACTGTTTCTACACATAACTGTAAAATGACTACTGCTGAAATCCATAGCAGCCCTGTTTATTTACTTTAGAAGTGTAAAACTGACATTTATATTATAGTAGGAAACAATATTTTAATGACTTTCCAGTCAGGGAAAAGTGTAATTATTGGACATCCAGGAGCCACCACTCACATGGACAAGAGTGACCTATTTGAAATGCTGGATATGGATTGCCAGAGGGGCTTGACAAGTTTCCTGCTAAAGGTCTCTTAAACCCTCTCAGAGTCTCATGGATCCCCCATGGATTTGAAAGATGGGAAGCAATGGCTGTGGAGAAATGGCTAGGAAGGTAGTGGTGTGTTCCCACAGGGATCTGGTGTGGAGCTTGAGCTGCTCAACCTGTTCATGAGTGATCTGCACCACGGTGACATGACAGTATTTGCTAGTGATCCACGATTTTTTTAGCTAATGGCATTTAAAATTAATTGTGTGCATGACACTGAATGGCAGATGAAATTCAGTCAGTAAATGAGAAGCAATGCAGACAGAGAGAAACCTTCTTGCTCTCTGCAAGGCATGCACTGAATTAGCTGTTACCACTCAGGGAGGAGATGAGGAGTCCCTGTAGATGAAAGCGTCCATTCATTCCCCAGATGCTGTATAGAGAAGAATTAGGAAGGGCACAGAGAATGAAACAAACATCTTGTACATAATAAATATAGATTTCCAAAGCAGGGACATGGTGCAAGAGTGGAAGCCATGCTTAATCAAGGTTTTGAGAAGCTGCTCTGAAGAAGGATCCTTTGAGCCATGATGCCTGTACTGACAGGCAAATGTCCCTGCAGTGGCACACTCCTCCCTTCTGCCTATTTTGCTCTAAGTCCAGCAGTGTCACCAGAGGGGGCAGTTAAGGGTAGTATCTTCTTCATCACCATAGCAAGACTTGTGACCACCCTCTTCCAAAAGGTTTTTCATGAGATGTAGAATTTGCAGTTCTTGAGTCCATTTAGTTAATGGTTCCTGAGCATCTCTTGTTATTTTACATTATATATTTATACAAGTTTAACTCTCAGATACCAGTTTTATTTAAAGAGATACATTATTTTACAAATACATTTTACATGTGCACTGCAAAAATTTCCATTATTTGTGTTTTGAACAGATGGTGGGCTGAGCAGCTCTGTCACAAGAGCCCAGGCAGCAAATCCAAGGCCCTGCACTATACTCAGTACTATTCTATCTTGTCCTGGACCACTTAGTTGGAAAACATTTTCCTCAGCAAACACTCTCAATTACTTCTATTTAAATGCTTTTTGGGTTTTTTTTGTAGTAACCAAGTGTCCAACCTGCCTTTCTGTGTAATACCATTCTGTGCCAGCTAAACACTCCCCTTGCAGCCCCACCTAACTCAGCTTTCCCTTTCTTTCTGTCCATGTTGGTGCTTTTCCAAGCACTGATTAGACCCCTCTGGTAACAGTAGATTTAGTGAGCATTGAAATGGTTCCTTTTGTGTGTGTGTGTGTGCACTTGAGCACATGTAGGTGTGCAGGGGAAAAGGGGCACAGGTTTATTCACTTAACAAGCAACATTTGGGCTTGGTTTTATCTTGAGCACTCAGGAGAGCAAGTAGCTGCAGGAGTTGATCACATTGCTGGTATGGTTATAGTGTAGCATGGAAGGTGCTAGGTAAGTGCCAATTACTCTATTAATACTAGTAATTAGTTTTTTATACCTTGCATTCATTTTATGCTCTTCATAAGAAAATGTAATCAGTGCAGACTACCTTAACTTTCATGTGTCTAAATGTGGTTCATTCCAAGGGTTAACCATACTTGTAGTTTACTGTATTAGTCCCAGTTGTATTTGACATAAAAATGTTTTTATAGCACAACCAAATACCAGCATATTTGCGGTTGCAGTCAGATGTTTTTAACTATATTGGATACAACCCACAATGGTTTCAGAAGATATTTCCATTGTTTTAGCCAGATTTAGAGAGGCTGGATTAAGCTATGGCCCAGTGGTGTTTACATATGTGAGTATCAGTCTTAAAGGGCAAAGAATATGATGTTCCATAAACCTTTATACAGAAATAAATACCTCGCAGCAAAAATGTTTTTCTAAGATCAGTTACTATTTCAACTATAATGACCTGCTTGGAGAAGGTCAAGGGCCAAATTCTTCTCTCATTTACACTGGCGTAAATCCACAGTAATGTAAGTGCAGGATTTGGGCTTGGTAGTTTCAAACTTTGGAATTAATTTTCCCCTGACCCACAACATTTAATGCAATCTATTCTGTTTGAGTTGTTAATTTAGCAGACTATTCCATGGATAAGATCCTGATGAACTACATAACATGAGAAATAAATTCAGTCAGAGCTTCAGGGCAGAATGTAGTCCTGGGCAGCCCTAGTTTTAATTCTCTAAAAACAAAACCCTCCCAGTTTTGATCTGCCAAAAAGCTTGTTCAGGTTGGAGATGTTACTGTTTAGACAGAAGACAGAATAGAATATGTATGTGTATATATTTATGTATGTCAGTAATTTACTGGAGTTCTGATCCAACTTTACAATTGTACCAGTCCACAGAAATCCTCAACTCATAACTGCCAATGCAAACACCCAATCCAATATAGTCTTTATCAGTCTTCTGGTTGAACCAAAGCTCATTTCATATATGTTCATAATTTTTGCAGTTCACTTTCAGTTTTAAATTTTGTGGACTTCCCCCAAATCATCTCTACTATTACTGTTCTTTTCTGCTTGCAGTGAACAGCTTGTTAATGAAAGATAATTTAGTACCAATTTGAACATCAAAAATGTAAATTTAAAGTATATTTTTTTTTTAATCACATACTTGACTTCTGTGAGTGCAGTCCACAGTGCTCCAGAAAAAGGTAGTCGATTGTTTTTAGGTTAACACAGTCAGTTGTTTAACGTAGCTGAACTCAAAACCAGATTAACAGATCCTGTGTTAGAAGCATCCCTTGTAGCAGCCCTTGTCCACAACTATGTGGGACTCTGAACACGCCCCCCTCAAATTCTATTCACTCACTCACCCCCCAACCCCAGTGGGCTGAGGGGGAGTATTGGGGAAAAAGGAGTGAGATGCATGAGCTGAGGTAGAGACAAGTGATGCACAGTGCAATTGCTCACCACCTGCCGACTGCTGTCCAGCCAGTTCCCAAGCAGTGATTGGCTCCTCCCAGCCAGCATCCCCCAGTTTATTTGGGGGTGGCATTCTGTGGTATGGAATATCCCTTTGGCCCCTTGGGTCAGCTGTCCTGGCTGTGTCTTCTCTCAGTTTCTTATGCCTCGCAGCCCACTCGCTGGTGGAGTGGTGTGGGGAGCTGAAAAGTGTTTTACTTCATGTAAACACTGCTTAGCAACAACTAAAACATTAGTGTGTCAACATTATTCTCCTCCTAAATCCCAAACACAGCACTATAGCAGCTACTAGGAAGAAAATTAACTGTCTCTGAACTGAAACCAGCAAGGCACCCGTTCCTTCTTCATTTCATGGCCAGGCCCCACACTTTCCAGTCCATCCTTTCCTGTCTTTGGATGTGTACACACAGGCATCATTCCTTTTGTCTATGGGCCCTCTCTTCAGAATTTCCATTGAGTTTATTTAGTCAATGATTTTGGGATCCATCTGTCATAGCAGTCCAAAGGGCAGGAGAAATGGTCTGTGGTGTTGGATCGTTGTGCACCAAAGCCAGTCCTGGTTCCATCACCATTGTGCTTGTCTGGTTCTATTGTTTCATTCTTCATTAATCCGGGCAGTTGTTACTGTAATGCTGTTGATACTGCATATAGGAACCATAGTAGGGATTACATTTACATATTAGCATCATACAATTTAAGTCACTGGCTATTCTCACCCGTAACCAAATCCCCTGGAGGAACACGTCAGACTTTCTCACCATCCCAAATCACCCATGATGTGCCTCCAGGTCCCTGAGCAAAAGCAATCCCATGGATGGCTTTGCCTTTGCCTGACAGGAATAACCCAGCCTGTCCTCCCCAGCAGATTTTTTCTGTGCACTATAGGGCATTTATCCCTTTCTTTAGTGTGTAATAAATTGGTCTGGGCATGGCCAGCCCAATTGGCAGATCCCCTAGTGCTGACTGAGCAGGTGGCTTTCCCTAAATGTGTACCCCAATATTTGAATGTCCCCACACCCGTTGCTCTCAGTGTAGTCTTTAACAGTCCATTATATCATTCCATTTCCCCAGAGGCTGGTGCATGGTAGGAGATGCAATGGACCCACCCAGTGCCATGCCCTTTGGCCCAACGAGCAGCAATTTTCATGGAAGAACCCTCTCTTGAGGTTGTTTTTCCTTGCAACTCACATATCCATGCCTCTAGGGTTGAGGTAGATTTGCCATTCCACTTCCTTACGAATGATGAAAGATTAAAGATAATTTACTACCAATTGAAACATCAAAAGCTGTTGTAATAGGTATACTGTAAATATGAAGGATAAATTTTTAACACTGCATACCTGACTTCTGTGAGTGCAGTGCAAATCCTTTGTGTGTACACAAGGCAATCGACATTGGTCTTGAAAAAAAATAGCAAATTTTTTTTATCTTAAAATAGTAAATTGATTAACAGATCCTGTGTTGCGCATCTGTTGTAGCAACCAGTTACATGGTACTCTGCACATCATCCAAATTATACAGGCCAGGCTACACATACACAGAAAATGAAGGGCCAAAATATTTCAAGAAGCCTGAAAACTCCTCTGCATATCTTCTACCCATGGCTCTTCCACAGGTCAGGAATCTGAAACAGATCCTCCTTCTTCTAGTGACACACATCTGTAGCTCTTGTGTAGCCCAGCAACCTTCCAATATTTCACTTCTCAGGTGCCAGGGGTTTCCATTGGGAATGTAAAGACAGCAAATGATTGATTGATTGAAGCAAAAAATCATGTTATCATCCTACCAAGAAGATTTTCACACTTTTTTTTTTATGAGTTCTTTTTATTGTCCTGGGCAGTGAGGGAGTTGATAAGCCAGAAGTGCAATTTCTGCCTGTCTTTGACATTGAGCAACACAGGTCTGGCTGAATTTCCCCACCTGACCATGCAGTGTGTTAGTAGATAGCTGCTATATTGAATCCTGATGTGGTTTAGGACGTGCATTGGATTAGTTTCTCTCCAATAACTCTTCCCATCTAATTTGAGCATTACACAAATACAGTAACAAGTGAGAGGACTTTTATTGTAGTTTTAATTCAACACAGAGCACAATATATATAACTACTGAAAACAGAACCAGAATTTGACAGACTCAGAGCTGGCGCTTCCCTAATCCTGCAAGCTCTGTGCAAACCCTAATGGAAAAAATACCCAGGAAGGGATGGGATGAAATTAAAGTCTCTACAATTCTTTGGAGATGCTGCTGTCTTTGGGGAGTCAAAAGTTTGTCTCTAAGACTTTGAAGGGAGTCAAGACTTTTTTCTGAAGCTCCATGTTGAAAAATCTTCCTTCTTTTCACAGCTTCCCACCTCCTAGTCTGGAAGCAAAACTTAGTTCTGAGCCCCATTGCTGTTTCATGTTCATGTAACTGTGCAAAAGGAAGGGGACTCTGAAAGTTTATGGTGGTGTTTGCTATGCTAAGCACCAGATGGATTTTTCTCCAGATGTCCTAACAGCTGCTGAAAAGGCATGCACTAGAAAATTACTACTTCACAGTTACACGTGCAGTTCCTGCATGCAGAAAAGACATGGAAAGGCACTGGTGGAGCTAGGGGTAAAAGGAAGCACGTTTTACTTCCCTTCTTTCCCATCTCCTGAGGGAAACTTGGAGCTTTTATTCTTATTCTTCTTTAGGTCACTATGGATTATGTAGCTCCTTACTTCTTGTTTTCCATTCCCATATTCTAAGGTCAGCTTTGAGCTCAGACATGTCAGGGAATGATGGTTATGCCACTTCTGCCTTTCACACAAACTCATTTATGTGCACTGTTCAAAATGTGTCAGTCACACTTCCACCCTTTGATTTCTCCTACTCCCGTTTTGTGACTGGGAGATCCAAATGTAAGTAAATTAACTTAAAGAAAAAAAAATCGCTTTAACTTCAATTAAACTAGAGTTTTACCCCTTTCTCAGAATAAATTATTACAAGACTGTGCCTGTGTAAGCACCTACCACCAAAGACCCACAGCTACCAGGCACTTTGCATGCATCCCAACATGCTGAGCAGTACCAGTAGCTTTCCTCTCTAGCGGGAAAGATTGCTCACAGTATTTGAGGTAGAATTAAAAGCTCTGGGAAAGGCTACTTCACTATGGTATGGGCTAAAGAAAGTTGATGCTGGAGGTGTCTTCTTTCTGGAAAGGAAAATATTTAAGGAATGTGGTATTAGCTGCTAACTAGATGCAAGCTGTGTGAGAGAGGAGAATAGGACTTGGTTCCATTTTGCAGAGTGAGTGTGTTTTTTAAGTAGATTCTTGTAATCAAATAAATTCATATATATATAGATAGATAGATATATGACATATATATAGAGAGAGATAGATATCTATATATAGATATATATATATATAGATGGGGGGGTTTTTTTATGAGGGTAGAATGGGAGGCTGTGTAGTTTCTTTTTTCTAGGACCCAATCAGCATTAGGAGCCCATTAGGAGTTACTCAAAGGCGTAGAAGGCAGTTACCCTGCCTGAAGAAGCCCACAGAACATAGAAAGCTGCTGTACTGGTAACAGAGAAAGTCTGCTCTCCTTAGCACAGTCTCTTAGTCTCTTTTTGCTTTCAGACCAATCACTTATTTTTGGATGTAGTCTGAACAAAAAAATCAATTGCTTTTATTAACCAAATACTCAACTACAATCATTAACTAGATTAAAAACTCAATTTATCTTGTATTTTTGGTTTTGTCCCATCAAAATAAGTGATTTTTCCCCTCAAAATGAGTAAGAACTAGCAGCTGTACTTGAAATGTATTTTGTTCAATGTGTGCTATAATTGCTTTTGTTCCTCATCCCATCAATTATTTTTAAAAAAAAAACAACCATTCCAGTGAAAGTTCAGCCTCTTTAACAGTTTATACATTTCTCTCTTGCTCCATTAGGAAGCTGATCCAGCTTCAGTTCCTGAATATCCTCGTAGTGTCAGTGCACACGTCTTCTGTCAAGTTCAATTAAGAATAGCTCAGATAGCAGTTGAGTATTTTTCCATTGCAAATCATAACTTCTTGACCTTTTCAAAACTTCTTCTGCAGATGTTCCTGTGATGGAGTGTCAGACTCCACTTGGGCATCATTCCCTCATTAATGTGAAAGAGTGTGACTCTGTCTTCTCTTACACAAGCAGCTTTGTTTTGTTTTCTCTGCTGTTATTTGAGTTTCATTTTGGAGTGTGCATATGCTCAGATTTCCCCTCTAGCAGCACAGCTGGCTATACCCAAGAGTGTGCAGTCTCGAATTTACAGCTAGCGCTGCTGGGGTGGGGGCAGTGCACTGGGGAGGAAAAGGAGGCAGTAGCACAGCCTTAGCAATGTGAAAGTCATGGATTTATTCTGTTTAGATGGATCTATCTCAATACTTGGTCAGACTAATAAGGGCATGGTAATGCTGTGCTGTAGTTAAGGTTTAACTATGCTGTTTCCAGTGGATAATTACAGATATTTATGAACTGCCAAACCTGACCAATTTGCTCACTAAGACCCCTTGGCAGAAGTAGCCACGTGTGTGCTATAGGCTAGGTATATTAACTCCTGCTGTACAATGGAATTATTCTGGGCCCTGTGCTAATTTTTTTCCTGATTAAAGGTGTTGGTAAGTATGGATGCAAAAAGACAAACCTTCACTGTAGCTGAGCTGAGCCCAGGACCAGCTCTGTGCAGGATGACATTAACAGCTGGCAAATCACAATGTGCCTCCTGAATTCTTACATCTTAGAAATGACCCTGCATCTTGTTTGGCACAATCTGCTTCCTGGTGCGCGCTGCTCCAGCATGCCTTCTGCTTCTGGGAAGGGATGCCCAAGCCCAGCTCAGATGGGAGGCTGCTCAGGATCCCCAGGTGCCACCTTCAGGGGGCTCCTCTTGTCCCCAGCCTAATGAGTCTGATCCACATAGCCAGGATATGGAAGCAGACAAAGCCTTTTGCAGAAAGAATAATGATAAAAAGGATGATTTTGAGGAGCAACCAAATTGCCATGCAGGGCCTCACCTTTGTGGAAACAGTGCTTTTCTTACATACACAAAAAATACTCTCTTTCCCAAATTTAAGAAACAAGACCAAAAAGACAAACCCCAAAATCCTGTTTGCATATTCTGGCAACAGCCCATGTACAAGGCATTTGACCATTTAGCCTCAGTTAAGGCATCTTTGAAGGCACTGTATAAGTTTGCCTTGCCTGGATTCTCTCTGAGACCCCAGTCTCAGCTGTTGATGGAAGATATGGTAAATAATGCTGGGCACTTGAAAAACACAGATTAATTGTAGGAAAATGTCACAGGGGTCAAGGGGGATTGTGTTTCATCTTATTCACTGATACAGGGCAGCATCACCACTGGAATTTGTGCATCCTATACTCTAACATGCTCATTTATTTGGCACTCCTTAATGGAAAACATGGAGCAATTATATGCAGACAATGCTGTAATGGAAAATAATTGAAGACAGACATGCTTTGGGGTTTTGTTTTGTTTTGTTTTTTTTAAACAATGCATGCCAGATCCTGCATGCAACAATCCTTTTTTTCTCCCAGCATAAATGCAGCCAATGCTTGAACCACATATGAAACCACAGTTCTGAGGCTCTAACTTCACAGCCAGCTAGAAATGACCAAAACAACATCTGCTACAGTTAGAATTTGAAAGTGCTTTTTTTGCTTTGTAGAGTTCCTTTCTCTGCTGAAGTCACCCTCAGTAGTTACTGTTTTGTAACTGTTTTATCTGAGTAAACAGAAAACTCAATGGTTTTTTTTTGAACTTCAGCAAAGGATTTGTGTGAAAATCATTCAGACAAAAATGGATGAAGCACACGTGTGCATAAATCTGTATGTATGTAGTATGTGAAGCATTTCTTGTTATGTCTTCCACAATGCTGTAACAGTTAAAGCTTCTTTTAAGTCAGTGTACACTTTGACATTCCCTTACTTTTTATGGTTTTAAACATCAGTGTTTACCTCTCCATAAGTGAAGCTGTCAACATAGCACTTCTAATATTAATGTGACATATACGCCTAATCTTGTTGCTCTTGTTGTTATTAATAGTAATCATAATATTTGAGTTATGGTAGTACCTCAAGGCCCAGCCCTCTTTGCACAAAGTTTTCACAAAATAAAGAGAGGGTCCTTTCCTAGACAGAAGATCAGCTGAAAATCAGGCATGGAGAGGGAGAACAGTGGTCTGGAACAGGTCAGAAGAAGAGCTGAAATAATGGTAGTGATGCCACATGTGTCAGAGGAATCAGAAATAATCAAGTTTAATGGATTTGGATGGTCAAATACATTTCAGTGCTCCTGCACAGGTTGAAGCATTAAATTATGGTTATGGGAGTGGAGTGGAAAGCAAATAGCAGAAAACTGATGCTGAGACATAATAGATTTTCTTGTACTCAGTCATTCATTGTCATGTTGCAAAAGTAGTCACATTGGAAAAAGTTATTGTCCTTTTCTTTATTGATAAAATATGAGTATTTCCACAGTGAGGTCAGAAATCATGGAAAAGGTACAATATGAAAAGCTTTGCTGTTTGATCACTATGCCTTACTGCTGCTGAGTCTTTCTTTGGGGATGTAAAAAATAATTGTATGGCCATGTTTTAATGATTTGACCATTATTGATAGTGTTGATAAAAAAATATCTCTGCTCTTCTTTGTTGCAAGGTTACAGCAATTGTGGGCAAGCAGCCCTTAAGAAAGCTTTAAGCATTCTACTTGCCCTGCAATGTATTGGTGGAGAGGAAGTCAGGAAATCCAGCCTCCTAAAATTACATATTAATAAGCTGCAGCATAATTTTGAGCTAGTGAATTTATGGGTTGTTTTTTTCCCTTCAAAATCTGACTTGCTCCCAACTGCTGAAGGGGAAAATGCAGCTCTGTGGTGCCTAACTGGCACAGATCCAACGTGCTAATGATACAGTTTTAAATCCTGCATCAGTCCAAGATGCAAATAAGTGAAGATGGGCTATGTTAGAAGCTTTTAGAACCAGTTGTATGTGGATATGGACCTCAGTTTGCAGATGAGTCAGGAGTGCTGCCTCCATCTGTCCGCCTTGCTGGCGCGATAATGGAGGCGATTAGTGAATTGCCAACATGGCAAGGAACAGCTTCCCTGGTGGCACTGGCTTTGACTGCTTTTATGCAGCAGGGAGAGGCTCCATGTTTCATTCCCAGAGACTCCACATCCCAGATCAGAGGTTATGGGGATGGGAGGGCAGAAGCAGTCTGATGTCTTCATTACCCAAAGGAAAAAAGCCAATTATGCTGAACACCAGTGCTGTTCCCCCCACTGCCATTGGCATCAGCTCCTGAGACATGGGGCTGCCAAGTGTCTTGGCCAATATCTGCTGTTCTGGCAACTGGAGCCATCAAAAAAAAAATTAAAAGAAAAAAAAGTAAAAGGAAGAAGATTAAAGGAATTATAGGAGTGACGAAGGAAGACAATTTTAGGGTCTGGTTCTCCAGCTAGTATCAACTCCCTGTGAATAGCAAAGACTTCAACACTTTAACAAGATTATTTATGGACTGGACTCTTACAGGATAGCTTGGGAATACATCATTTTGCTATTAAACAAATATACATGTGGATATCTGTATTTGTGTGTAGCCAAATTACCTGGGAGTGCATGGGATTACCCAAACATAGAGAAGAGGAAATCCCTCTGCAGTTATCATGAGCTTATAGCTGTACACAGCAGTGACTCTGTGGTGTCGAGGGGTACTTCTGTGCTCATGGGGGGAAGGACAGCATCTCACTTCAGCTTTCTCTGCCAGTTCCTTCCACAGTGCAAAGCAGTGGCTCTAGCCTACAGATGTCAGAAGCTTTTTTTTCACTATGTCATTATTCAGCCCTTCTCAGGGTTTTTGAGGACATGTGTGATGGTTGAAACTTGAAGGAAGTAGGTGTTTTCAGAGCCTGTCATATCCATACCCCTTCCTCCAAGAAACAGTGTTCCTGAATCTGCCTGGTTGTCACTGAAATATCTTCCCATAACAACCACTGAAAAGAAACCATGCTTAACTCCCTGAAAAGAAAGCATTAACACTTCTGAAGGTCTCTTTAGCAGCATAATAAGCTTAGTACATTTCAAGCCTGGGAGTTATTTACAGAATTTTTATGGGAAGCCAAATACATCAATAAGCACATTGAAAATATCTACTAGGACAGTGGATTATAGGAAAACTGAGAGTGCCAAGCTTCAGAATTATGAAAAGATTTTGAACTGTGCAAATGATGAATGTGATGCCCTATTATGAAGTTTGAGCTAAGGCATCCATGTATATGAGCTCAATTAATCAGGTATCATGTAATACAGTATGGTGAAAATAACAAAGTAATTTTCTTTTTTATTATGAAAGTACTCTTTTTTCTTTTCAAAACCCTGCTATCAGAGCACATTTTATGTTGTTGTTTAAAATTTAAAAATAATATTTGAAACAAAGGGGGAAAATTTGAAGAAATTCAAGTGCTAAAGTTATCTTTCTAAATTGTCTATAATTTTAACTTTGAAGGAAAATACTTCTTATTTTTCCGGTTCAAATTTTCCCCTTTCTTAAAAAGAAATTAAAATAAGATACCTCTTCCCCCACTTCTTCCCTTTTTGCTTCACCTTTCTTTTGATGTAAGGAAAATTGGAGTGAAAAATAAGCAGCTTTTCAGTTTTTACCTCCCCCCCAACTTTGCAAAAAGTCAGTCTTAGCTGGCTGCTCTTTCTTTCTCTCCATGCTGAAAAGTGAAAGTGTGTTCTTTCAGCACCCAGCCCTGACTGGGAAAAGGGCTGGTTTCTCTGGAAGAGTTTTCTTCTTGACTGGCCTGTAGCCTGATCCAGCTGCCCTCTCCAGGGAGTCTCGTGCAGGGGAACTCGGGGGACAGACCGTGTCCCCAGGAGATGCGTCAGGCTGAGCTCAGCCAGGGGCAGGGCTAGAGCCTGGCAGCTCCTCAGGGATATCTCAGACCAGTGCAGGATGTTTCCCATCTCTGCAAGTGGGGTGATGGTGTATTTAAAGATCTGAAATGCCCGGCGTCACAGGAGAGTGGGAGCATCCAGACAAACTGGAGCTGGTTTCGTGGCTGGTACTGTTTTCAAACTGGAAAAACAGTCAAGGGCTTTCGGATAAGATGTGCATGTCAAAAGGCAATAAAGAAAACAACTGGTCTTAAAGCTAATCGCCATGCACCGTTGAGATTGAGACCAAAAAATGTTAGCTAATATTTTAAATGTGAGTGAAGGGTCAACAGATGAACCGTATTGTAAACATACATGTCAGCAGCAGGGCAGGGTTGAAGATAAAATTGGAACCATGTGCTTTTCCATTTCTCATAAGGCACAGAGGTCATGACCCCAATGGCTTAAAAGTCCCTCAACAGGGAAAAATATAATAATGTCATATGTCATGCAGGGAGATGCTGTGCTTATTAATTTTGTAAGGTACATACAATTGCTAAGAATAATGTTTTGTACTGTGAAGGAGAGAGTCTCTTTTAAGAACATCTGGTTTTTATCAAATAAAACTACTCTTGAATCAGGTCTTAACACAATACATGGAAATACAGTTAGAACTTACAATGAACTGTAACTAATCCCACAAACTGACGAATCAGCACAAATCACTAAATATGATATTTAGAGCAAATGAATGCAGTCATCTGATAAACCTTGGAACTGCCTCATTACTGCCATTAATTCAGTCATTAAAGAGCTGTACCCAAGGTAGTGTCCACCCCATTTCCACCCTAATACCTGAGGAAGCTGCAAGCTTTTTCTTTCATTTTTCTTTCCCCATTTATAAATGCTACCCATTCCTTCCATGGTGCAGTTAGGTGGTTATTGTGCTGGGTTTTAAATTAGAAAGGGGAGCAGAAAGGATTGACCATTGCACACAGTTTCCCTGAAAAAGACAAGGATGGCAAGGTGGTGCTCTGAAGGCAGAAGACTCTGCTGTATTTGTGGCAGCTCCATGGATGGTTTATTGATGGCAGTGATAGTGTGCTGTCACAGAGAGGAAGATTCTCATAGTGCAAACCCACAGCTTCAGCAAGTTCTCATCCCAACATAAATGTGTTCTGCAGAAATTGTTCAACAGGGATACTTTCCTGAGATACAGATGTTCGTGGGCCTTGCCTCTTAAAAAAAAATAAGAAATGGTGTTTTTAGCATTTACTGTGCATCTGCTCTTATTAAACAGTGTCCACTAGAGGACTAAATATGGGATTGAGAGAAAAAGGTTTTGAGTTCTGATCTTCGCTTTGGGTAGGTTTTCATGACTTGGTAGGAAAATCTTTCTGTTGCTTTCTCCTCACACTAAAATGAAATACTTGTTTGAAAGGATATCTCTGAATATAACTAGCTGCAGCTTCTCTGTTTCTTTAAAGATTCAAAAAAGGTATTTTTGTATTAGAGTTAGGTCAAAAAATGCCAGGCCCCTCCTGGCTTTTCCATTCCTTAGGGTACTGCAGTTCCAGCCTCATTTCTTCTCTTCCCAAACCAGACTTCTCTCTCCCTCTTCTACTTCCTATCACTGTTCCACTTGCATTTCTTGCCTGCCAGATAGCTGTCTGTTTTATCTCCCTTTATAGGCATTTCAAAACTGAGGCTCTGAAATGTCTGGGATGAAAATTGCCCTCCAAGAGGCCAAAGCGAGGAAGGAACTGAATGTTCTACTTAATTCAGATGAATCCATGCTAAACCTGTTTTCGGCTGTTTTCTCAGATGCAATTACCAAGTGCTACCCAAGCCAAAAAGAACTTGTCTGTTGACTTTTTTTTCCAGTCCCTGTGCTCATGAGCATGCAGGTCTTTTATAGTAAATTGTATTCAGGAATATCAGGTTAGAAAGAACCACCTTTGAGACTGATCTCCCACAGTTGCAACAGATGAGACAGATGCTCAGTTCAGGAGCGCACAGATCTTTCATTCCTGCAATCACAGTGCACAAAACACTACTTATTAGCCTTCAAAAATACATATTTATAGTGAAAGGTCAAAAGTCATGCTATGATGTGCCATTGGAGTATAATAGGAGAGATCAAGGGTATAGCAAAATTAGATTGTGTACGAAATACAGCTCCCAGGTGGAAAAAAAAGCTGACTAATAACCATTGCTTCTGAGGAAACAGGGAAACCCAGCAGAGTACCTGCCAGTATGACCTGAAGGAAAAACGTGTGCTGTTCCATTGAGTGCCAATGGGATGTGCCAACTAGATGCTGAAGGGAATGTAATGCCTTGAAGCATGAGCTTGTCTACATCTTATTGCAGTATCCAGTTGTTCAGCAGAGGGAGGAAAATATCATAAACAAGGGCAGCAGGGTGATTGATTCTTTACAAGGCATGAAAGCTTGAGGTTTATTTGGTGTAACTGCACTACAAACAGAGATACAGTCCCCTTTCAAACTCCCTTGTACCAATATGCTGGATACCTACAGATCTGCTTCAGAACCCACTTTCTGGGAATTTCTCTCTATAAATTAATCAATCCCTTCCATAATCTCCTCAAAATCCATCTGAAAGCCATTTAGGCAACTTGTCACCATGAGCCTCATGTGTAAGCTTACAGAATTTCACTCTTCAGACAGTTAAAAACCTTTTTCTAACTTAAACTCCATTTATTCATGACCATTTTATTGCAATTTGATCTTATGCTCTATGGTCATACTTACGCAGGATCATGATATCTTTTCTTTGCCTTTCCTTTATGAGGCTGAACAAGTCAGCCTCTCCTATTTGCCTATAACAGGATGCATTCTCTCTCCCTTAATGAATTCTGTGATCCTTCTTTGAAACTTGGTTTCAGTGCTGTGGTTGTCCTTAGGATATTTAGAAGAAGGGTGTCTGGGAAACGTGAGACCATGAACTTTCAATAGGTTGTCTGTGTGCACGTGTTAAAACATATAAATTGTGCACTCTCACACGTATCTCTACACATGTATTTTGAATCAAAAAAATGTATCAAGGTTCAGGTTCTTGCCAAACTCTTCTCCTTGAGCATGGGCTTGAAAGACCTCTTGGAGTCCTTCTCATTTTAAGTAGCAAGATGGAAGAAGATGCAGCACAAAGAGAATCAAAGCAGATCTAAATACAATAAAAAATAGCTACCTTCTCTCTTCTTCTGAGAATTGTGTAACCCGGCCTAGTTATGTTTTTAGAAAGCTAGTATATGCCCCTACCTCTATGGCTTCCAGCATAAAGAAACCCCAGAAGGAAGCATGTTGTTAGCATGTCACTTTTCATACTCCAGTCATCTTAAGGGATTACATAAATCATAAGGATCTTATTCATATTTCAAATATTGTCAAAAGCACTTAACTCTGTTACGCCCTTCTAATTTTAATTTTCCTTATTTATGCCTCCTATAAATGCACATGGCTTAAATGCTCATATAGCTGTCAGTACTCCCCCCTGATTTCATTAGCTGCAAATTCTTGATAGAAAGCTGTGCTCTGAGACCACTGTGTTGTGGAAGACTTAAAGGGGTATTTTGAATGCCTTCTCCTGGGTCACCTTGTTAAGGCATTCAGCATTTACTTGAGGTACCAGTCTTGTATTTTAGTAAATACCATTATATTCTGTTCTATACTTAAAGGCTGTCCACATTCTGGGCCTGATTCTGCAGTCACATCTGCACAAGCCTAGATGTGTACATCTGCAGAGCATCTTTGACTCTAGCAGTGCCTTGAGCCAACAGCAGTTCTATAATCTTGATTAAATTTAATAGCCAAAAGAAGAGGCTAACCACAAATCAGTGATGGTGAAACTTAAGCCTTGCCCACCTCACAGAAATAAGAGGGATCTGTGCTCTCATACCCTAGGCCAATCATACTTAGATCTGTTTGAAAGCCAAACCAAATTGTAAATGAATCCAAAACCAAACCACAAATTGGCTTCTGGCACTTTAAATGCTTTTATTTAGGTGCCACCCAGCTATGGAGACTCCACAAAACCAAACTGGTGTTATTATCATCCTTTATTCTACTTCTATGACTGCTTCTGGCACCATCTAGAGCAATTTAGAGCATAATTAACAGAGTGAAAGGCAGTGAAATTTTGACTGAAAATGGTGTATTACTGTGATCCCATAACTTTTCTTTCCTGAATACTGTGTCAAACCTTTTCATTAGAAAGCCATTTTTTCTTCTTGTAACTCTCCTTAGGTTTTTCCTTAGACTTCAGTCTTCACACATTTCTTACATTCAGTCCCATCCACAAAAGCTTTGATAATGAATTTTGGGGATAATAAGAATAGATATTTTGACTGGAGAAAAAGAAGTCCATCTTCATGGGCTTTTGGAAAGTTGTCACATTAATGGCTGTCCTGTGAAAGTCCAAATTTGTGTCTTTCACTGCTGCATTTAATCTGCTCCAGTTAAAGAGCTACCAAAAGCCAGATTCTTGGAGATATTAGAAAACTGTGTTGGTGAGTTTTACTGTAATAGGGAAAAAAAGGATGAGCCCTGTAAGCTTCTTCAGTTTCAGCAGAGATGTAAAGGTTTGCATTATTGTTTTTGAGAGCTGTGATGTTTTCACCTTGGCATTGACCCCCTGCTGTTGCCTCCCTTTGAGGTCCAGGTCTGTAGGAAGCACTGCCTTAGCCAAGGCAGGTTATTATTGCTAGCAGCTCATCCTTGTTCCCATCCAGGTTAGGACACCATGCTTATCTTCCCAAATGGAAAAGCACAGCCTCCAAAGGCTGTTACCTCTTGGCCTGGTGACTGTGATGTGGCATGGTGGCTGAAATGGGGACAGAGCTATGATCAGTGTGACACTGGTTTTGTGACAAAGTCAGTGGCAGAATCTCATTCACTGCAGCAGAGCAGTGGGTTCAAGCCAGAGTGAAGGTGGCTCATCTCGTCTCTTTCACTTTTTTTACCCTAAAATCTCTGATCCTACCAGTCTAGATTCAATGTTTTTGGGAGGGGGAGTGGCAGAAAAGTCATATCTAGAGCATGATGCATCTCACCCTAAAACAGACATCTAAGATAAATCATGTGGACTGTAATGTAGTTGCCTGTTTCTCTCTGCTGACTATAAAAAGCATCAAGTATGACTGGCTCCAAAACACACATCTGTGTTGACACTTACAGAAAGATCATTTTCTGAAGAGGACTGAAATGACATGGGAAAAAAAAAAAAAATCAGTGGTATTTGGGTGGAAATCCACCTTCCCACCTTATGGACAACAATTCAGTACATATAGCAATATTCTACAACACTCCTCTGTGAGACCCAGGAGTGACTCAGAGATCAGAAGTGGTTTTCTCTGGTTCTTAACCCCTCTGTTTGCAATCTCTCCCTGTACTGGTAAGCAAGAGGGATGAGAAGGAGAAAGGCATTGAATTGGTCTTACTGCTTCCTCCTCTGTTTCTAACTTTTTGCTTTCATTTAACTCCTATCTTAGTGTTGTGTTTCCCCATTTCCAAAGGTTTTGAATTTAACGTTGCAGTTTCCAATGAAGAGTGCCATTCTCTCCCTCACTTCTGAATAAAATAATGACAACACTTTAATTAATTTAATTCATAATTAATTTGATTTAATAATTCATTCAATTAAATTAATTTATTCATAATTAAATTAATTTAGCACAGGATAGCTAAAAAGTTTGTAGTAGAATACCTATTTAGGTATTCACTTTCAACAGTTTTTAAGCAATTGCTTTTAGGTACCATGGTTTTACAGTGGCAGACTTTTTTACAAAATTAAAATAGTGCTTTTTACATTTCCATCTCAGTTTTGCTCAAGCTTTCCAAAAGGCTGTCATTTTTTTTCTGTGTGAGATGGAAAGCTGATAGTGGTTTACAGTCCCCAAGGCTTTAGAAGACGTCAGGATATTTCAGTGATGTGATCCCTGTAAATGCAGAGGCACCTTGTTATTCTCTAGCTGTTACTGTCACCTTCTGAGACTTTCTGGTTCACAAGAAGTGCTTGCCACAGCACCATCAGGTGCTATCAGCAGTTTACTTTATGATGTCTCTTTATATGAAGCATTTCCAATTGAAAAAAAAAAACAAAACCTTGTATTTCTGAGCTCTCCTATGGCACAAGGGAGGAAGATGTCTGTTGTTCTCTCTGCTCAGCACAGCCTAATTTGGGAGCATTCTGCCAGGTTCAGCATGCTTAAGGCCTGTGCACAGCATTTGGGCTGCTAAAATATGCTCTGAATTTGGAGGGAGAATATCTGCAAAAGCCATCTGACATAAAAGAATTTTTGTAAGTAAATAAATGAGTGATTCAAAGTTTACCATGCATAGGGAAGTATAGTTTGCAACAGAATTTTTTTTTGCTCTGTGCATTTTGAAATGCTCACAGCTGCAGTATTCCTACTGCTCAACACCCAGGCTTCTTTGCTAGTAAGCACAGGGGTTATTTTCTGGGTTTCATTTTCAAACCATAACGAAACTGAAAAAGCAACAAGGGCTGGATATAACTGCAAATTATGAAGGCCATAAAATACTCCCAGCAGAACTCTCTGTGGCAGAATTGACAGTTCACATCATTTGGTAAATACTTAGCACTACTACTGCAAAACAAACACTGGGATTAATCACAAGAAAGGTCTGCAGGTTGAAAACCTTGAATGAGCAACTGCAGAAGGATTTTCAGAACTGCTTCAGTCTGTTGATGTATCTCACCATAAAATCTTTCCATATTCATATTTGTTTTTTGGCTGAAGAAGTTAAACAGTGGTCTGGCTGCTAGTACAAAGTGTTCTGTCTCCCTTCCCCTCCTGCCTTCCTGTATTGCCTTGACTCCAAAGTGAGGGGAGGAGTCCGGAGACTGAGCAGAATCAAATGCAGGTGGGCATTGAGGGCTAACCAGCCAAGACAAACAGCACTCCTGCTGTCTTGCTGTCTTCTTTTTTTTTTTTTCCTTTTATTTTCTTTTTTTTCCCCCCTCCCCCTGAAGCTCCCAGCCTGCTTGTAGCTGCTGGTGTGTGCAGTGATACCGATTGCTGTAGTGCTGCATCTCCCTCTTGCAGGCAAACACACACTCTTGTTTCTTTTACATTCTCTTTTCCCCCTCCACAAACCTTTTTTCCCTAATGGTTTGGTTTTGAAAGAAAAAAAAAAAATATGCAGAGAATAATAGATCTGTGCAAAAAGCCCGGTAACAAAGCCAGGAGAAACTTGGCCAGCTTTCAGCTTTGTTACAGATTCAAAGCTCAGCCCAGGTGTGTGGAAAATTTTGTGACTGTTCTCCAGGCTGCTCAGCAAAACTGGGCCCTCTTGCACTCAGACTGGAGCTGATTTCTGGATTCACATGGCAACATGAGGAAAATCCAGGTCCCACGTGTTTTGTGGGTCAAAATCTCAAACTCAAACAAGGGACGCCCAGCCCTCAGCCCACAAACTCAACCAAAGCAGATTTACACAAAGGCTGTGTCCCTTGGAGCTGAATTTGACAGATAACTAAATTTCCCTGTAAGCCTCAATTTTTAATTACAACAATCTGATTATTGATTTTTTTGGTCAGAAAATTATACTGAAATTTTGTACCTGAAATACAGTTAATGTCTTACATCATCCATAGACGTATGGTGAAAATGTTGAACTGTAGCAGAAGAAACTAAAATTAATTTCATCTTCTGTTGGCTAATTAGTTCCTTTAGGCAGCATTTTGCCACATGATCTTTCTCTTGGTCCCAGCTCTGCTATTGAGTTTGACCACACTTTGCAAAAAGTAGTTTCACTGGGTCCCAACAGCAGTGGACACAGAACCACAGCTCCTGGCATGGTCTGTGTGTGCATGTATCAAATTCAGCCCTGCAGTCACTTTTTATATGTTCTAATGTAAATATCAGGTAGTCTGCCAGGTATTCTCTGAGCCAGCACAAGGTGACTGCTCTTGGAGAGACTTGCCATGCTTTGTTACAATGGATGGTTCTTCTCCATCTCTTTGTTACCTCCCTAAATTTAAAACACATGTCATAAATTCTGAAAATACGAAATCCATACTGGCACTTGCCTCGTTTCAGTGGCAGAGGATGGAAGCAGAATCGTTCAGGCATGGTCTGGGAGTGGTGCCTCCCATCTGACATCCTGCCCACCCATCCTCTCCCTGCTCCCCCTCAGAGGAGCTCTGCCTAACTCCCTGCCAGCTCACCCTGGTATCTCGGCCGCTCCCCAAACAAGATTAAGTGAAGCTGAGGATCACCTTAGAGAAACAGAAGGCATTATCAGGTTGTGTTTTTTTAACTCTGATCCTCAAAAAGCCTCACAGGCTTCCTTGTCATCAGCTTGATAAAAAAAGCCTTCTGCCATCATAATGTACTTGTTGAGAGGCAATGGAGGATTTCACTTCTGTGGGTGCAGAGGAAAGCTTTTGCCAGCACTGAATCAACACCCAGCCTGCATGCCAGCAAGAAAATGCTCCCCCATTGCCAGCACCCACAATCTGCTCAACGTTTCTTGCTAGGACTCAGATGCCAGCTGCCTTTTGGGCTGCTGGCAATTTTGGAATATGGTTGTTCCTCCCCTTTTTCTCCTGGCTGAATAGCAATTTACAGATTAAAATCCGTATCTGTTATGTTTTGCTCCATGAAAAGCTGTTCAATGCACAACCAGTCATTTTCTGCATTACTCGAGGTACCCAGAGGCTTTAAAAGTGCACCCAGGGTGGAGCATGGGGTGAATGCCCTGCCTGAAAGTGCAGCAGTAGCACTACATGTGTGGCAGTGTCCTTACGTGAAGAGAATGGTCTTGCTGCCTTCTAGCAAGTGCCAAGAACAGTCCTTTTTAAAAGAATTCAGGAATGTCTAGTGATAGCCTAATGTGCTCAAGGATTGCAACACCAACTGGCAAAACGGAGAAGAAATAAAATGCTGTTAACTGAGAGCCAGGGATCTTTTGTAAACTCTTGCTGGTGCTTTTGACACGCTGAGTGGAACACTAGGATGGGCAGTCCAGTGTATTGTGACAGGGAGACATAAACTTCCCAGCAAGGTGTGCTACCAGTACCCATAACTGGAGGGTTTTTTCCTGTCGTGTCCTGGGTTAATACAGTTGTTTTAAATCTTGTTTAAGTTTTTCTGCTTGCTCAGTTTAGGAGAATTTAACTTGTCAGGCTTTATTGTAGTGAAGATCCTCTTTCCGGCTTCACAATTTACTGCAGTGGGATTGCAAAAGCTCTAGGGAGAAAGTCAATTAAATGAGTGATGAAAACACTCCTAAGGATATTAAGAATTTGGATTTTGTTTGCTTTCTGTTTTTAACAAAAACCTACTGTCAATTTGAGTGCTAAATTACTTGATATTGTTTGGTTTTTAAAAATTAATGGTTCTAGTGCAGTGTGGGTCTTGCTGGTTGCCTTGGAGCTTTAGCTCAGAGCAGGAATGCACTTTTGAAACAATCATCTGACAATCCCCATTTATTAGGGTTTTGTTTTTGTTGAGAGCAGTCTCGGAACATGGGAGAGTTCTGAATGAAATCAAACTGTGCATGTATGCTACAGGAGTACACTTAGCACACTCCTGCCCCTGAGTGGCATTCCCTCCTTGGGTCTGGAGGTGAGCTGGTGCAGAGCAAACGCAGCTCCAGAGAGACGTGGGGATGATGATGGCTCTGCCTCAGCAGCAGCTCTCCTGCAGAGATCTTCTTCACCTGCCCTGCCTCACATGCTGAGGCAGAGACAAGCCCTGGTGCTCAAATTCAGGAAACTCACTCTGAAAGGTAAGAGAGAGAGGGTGAGCATACCTGTGTCTTGTTTTGTCAGGCCATTGACCACACTGGGCATCTAAAGCAGTTCCACTTCTGGGTAGATGAGTCCAGGCCTCGGTGCCATCATTCCTCAGGTCCCTATTTACCCTGAAGCATGAGAGAGGATGGATTGATGAGAAAGGAAATCCATCCAGCTGACAGTCCTGCCTGCAGCAGGAGCAGCATGGAACGGAGCAAGCCTACAGTGAAACATCTGAACTACACTTGAATGCATTAGAAAATATGTATTTTTCATGGGGTTCTGGAAAAGCAGTTTTTAAATGTAAAATTCTGGTGTAAAAAATAATTTTTGTCAGACTGAGTAGAGTGCATGTATTGTGGAATACAATGGACATCCTTGCAGTTTGGAATTTGTGGCTTCCCATCAGATTACAGCTCAGTTATTCCACATGAAAAATAATGCCTTAATTGTAAAACAGATCTTTTAACCTTTAAAAGATGGAGGCTTTGTGCCCAGGCTTCTGCATCTGCTGAGTATTTTTATGAATGCATGATATAGAAAAGGTTAAAGTGCATTTGGCCTCTCCAGTGAACCTGGTGTAAGAGCAAAACACAAGAAGGCAAAGGGTGCCTCAACCTTTGCCCAGATGAGCTCCTACAGTATTTGGAGTCTGCTGGAAGCAGGAATTTTCTCTAGTGCTCAGTGTCCAATGTATTTTAATGTAGCTTTATATCCAAAGCTGTTCTGATGTGGGGAGGAAAAACAAAAAAACACAACAAAAACAACAAAACCCCAACCCTTTGCGCAGCATTTTGCTGCTGCCCTGGGATTGGTTGTGTCCTGGGTGAGTCCAGCAGCAATGACACCCATCTGTGCTGTGCTGGTGAGCTCCTGGTATCTCTGTAGGAAGCATGCACAGGGTAGTTACGAAGCAGAGGGCTGCACTGGAGTTGTTGGAGGCTCAGCAAGTGATTTAATGGTCACAGCTGCTTGTTTGCAGACAGGATTTGGACAAGTGGAAATATACTGACCTGTGATGTGAGACCTGAGCTCTGCAAGTTCTTCCTGTGTGACCTTGGGCAAATCACTTCTCTGCTTTTTCTCCCTCCTTTATCTGTCTTGACTATTTAGTCTCTCAGGAAGCTCCCAAGAGCACAGACTGTATCTTACTCTCTGTTTGTACAGTGCCTAACATAACAGGGCCCCAGGCTTCCTGAGGTCCCAAAGATGCTGTTGCAATGCAAGTTGTAAATGTTAAAGAGGTGTAAGAATCTGGCCCCCTGCACCACCATCAGCATCTGTTTTCCTATGACAAATTAGTAGTAGCAGAGCACACAGCTGAGTGATTAGAGCTGTGACCATTCCCAGGTCCTGCTCCTGGCTTTGGCACCACTGTGCTTTGTAACAAGAGCTTTTCAAAAATTTTCCAGCAACATATTGTTGATTTTTCTTTCTTAGGGAGTGTCAAATTAGTTAAAGCAGAAAATAAAGAGAGGGAAAAAAAAAAAAAAAAAAAAAAAAACAAGAGCATGCCAGTTTTGACAAAGTTTTACTGGGAAGATGATTCAGGGGCCTAGATTGGAATTCCTGGAAAAACAGAAAGCAAGTGACCTCCTTTTCTCACCTCTTCTAGAAGAGCCAGTACTGTTCTCATGCACTGGAGGAGGCTGTGGTAGAAATCTCTGCTCCAGCAAAAGTTTTGCATAAAGACAAGCTTGTGTTACTGGATAATGTCACAATGACCAGGGCCATTACCTGGGGTGCCAGAAGGTTGATTCTTTGTTGGGACTGCACAGAACACACATGGGGGCCTGGCTTCCCCATGTCCTGATCATTTCCTCACCAGTAGATTCTGCTGTCCCAGGAAGAAAGGGGTTGATATTCTGTCTGGCTTTACATTCACAAATTTGCAATGTTTTGAGGTTGTTCTCAGCAGAAAGGAAAACAGAAAAAATATTTTCTGTCCTGAAACAGACAGGAAAGGCATTTGCTGCCCAGCTCCTTCTGAAAGCAGCATCATTTCTTACTGTCTTTGTGCGTCCTCTAATAATAGGGTACTCTGTTGCTTTTAAATAACTCCTGTAACATCTTTTGTGATGTTTAACAAGTTATCACTTCTCTTTTGGGGCTGGCACTTCCTCTGATCTGCCTGAAGTGTGGAAAGGCAGCTGTATGAAGGTGCTTTGTGCCCTGGAGCTGGCACCACACAGAGCAGCCATGAGGCAGCTTCCTCCAACCTCAGCTGCAGCAGCAGCTATGGAGCTGTTTGCTCCACAGATAATAATAGGATTTTGGTTGTGCTTCATCCACAAAGCACTTCCCTGTAGTGATATAATCAGCTATGCCAACTTTCTGCACCTCCCAGGACTCTCCTGGAGAAAGGGGATCTTCCAGCTGGACAAGGAATGTAAGCAGCAAGCAAGTATACACTGCTGCTCCAGAATTCAGTTCTGTCAGGATGGACTATTCTGAAAACTTATGAATTTGATTATTTCTTTACACTGGAAATTTGAAAATATACCCTCTATAAGTCAAATTGTTCTTGGCTTCTCTTTAGTAATTCCCCATTATTTGTTGGAAATTATGTCATCCAAAGGACTGAAACAAATTGATCATGGGAAGTCTACATTCAGTTATAAAACTGCTGTGTTTGAGCTTTTGTCTGACATGCCAGGTGGGGCAATGACTGGTGATGGTGATTGTTGTGTTAATGAAACCACTGAATTACTAAATTATTTCTGTGCTTTTATTCCACTTTTCTTGGAAGAGGTTTCTTTGACAAGCAGGTGTTGCTTTTCAAGATCACAGTCAGTGCGGAAACATAGGGTGGCTTGGAGCTGCCACATTTCCACCCAAAGTATTTCATTACTCCTATGTTTATGTCTATGTCCACTTAATGAGATTTCTATAGATCATGAGACCCACTTAGTATGTCCTTAACCCCATAATGGTAGGAAATGGTGCTCCTGACTGCCAGACTGATTTCCCTCACGAGGGCCATAATGTGAAAATTTCCTTTCCAAAACCAAGAGCCATATATTGCCACATGGAACTGCCATCGGTGGCTTGAATGAGTCAGTGCCCTGAATTTTATGCCAGCTGGAATGGCTACTATGGTTGAAATGAAACTTTTCAACCTCAGGGGTTGCAGTCACAAAGGAGGTTAGTGTCTGGACTTAGGTGAAGTGTGCTGCTGCAGAACTGAGCTCATTTCCTAGCTCAGATCTGGCGTTTCTTCAGGAGCTGAAGAGGATTTCTCATCTGTTCCTTCTTGCCTAGAGGAAAGCATGCTTATGGACTGTATTTCTTCACTGAAAGGGTTGTCAAGGGTTGGAACATGCTGCCAAGGGAAGTGTTCAAGAAATGACTGGATAAGAGTGCCATGGTTTGGTTGACATAATGCTGTTTGATCAAAAGTTACATTTAATGATCTTGAGGGCCTTGGTCAAAATTTAGATTCAAAGATCTTGAGGACCTTTTCCAACCTTTATGATTCTCTGAAAAGACTCAAAACCATGAGCTGCGATGATGCCCAAGTCACTTTGTTTACTGAATCTTGTAAGGCACAATTTAATAAAATCTGTCACTACTGCCAATGTTGGCACAGAGAGAAAAGAAAAAATGTATTCATGGGAGAGATTTATCTTCCTTTATTTGCATTATTATCAAACTGAGATATTTCAGATGAGGCAGAGATGGGGGAGTTGTTTGTTTTGGGGTTTGATTTTTATCTCTCCAGGCTCAGGCAATTTTGTGAGCCTGCAGCTGTAACTCCAGGAAGAAACAGGTGAAATAGAATGTAAATTGTCAAGTAATGTAAAGATAACAGAGCACTGTGTTTCTGCTCCCAAAGCAGGAGCCTTGAGAGATAGATAAACAGGAATGAAATCCTCCAAAATAGGTTATAGTGCCTGTCTGTTGTGGAGTGATTGACTGTTGTTATATATTCATATGAGGTATAGGAAAGCATTTAGTATGTTTTTGCCATTAAAAGAATTCATGATGCAGATATCCATTTCCCAGTAATTAATTGCAACTCTTTCTGCTCTGGAATGTTTATAAGGCTTAACTGACGTTCCAAGAGAGAAGGAGAAGCTTAGCAGAAAATGTGACTGAAAAAAAAAGTCCATTTTACCCAAGGGTTTGCTTTGGCTTTTGGTTTGTAACATGTAATGTGACTGAGTTGGTTGGTTGGTTGCTTGGTTGGTTGGTTGCTTGGTTGGTTTATTGCAAAAAGGTGGTGCAGTACTGACACAGCCTATTTGACTTCAGAAACTCAATTCACTTGTATTGACTGACTGACTGTCAAATCCAGCTTTTCACAGGTTCCAAAAAAAAAAAAAAAAAACCAAAAACAAACTAACCCAAAACTTCAAAAGTGAACCAGGTTTTTGTAAATACCAACCATTTTGTAAAAACTAACCATTTAGACTTTTCCACCACAACTAGACACTAACTTTCAGAGCCCACTGTTAATATTGTATTTCTTCATGTATTTCTGGCCACTGGAGGTTTTTTTTCCTCTTCCCCTCTCCCACTCCCGGTCTCTGTCACAGTCTGACTTTCAAAGTGTCTGCAATACCAAAAGTAAATATACTGTTGTTTCGTGCATGTCACAGCTCTTACTCTGGGGGCCTTGAACTCAGTAATGTGTTTCTCTTCTAACATAAAAGGATGGGAAAAGGTAAGAACTTGTATCATCTCTGAGGTGAGCTTTGTGGAGCCATGCCAGTGCTCTGCTAAACAGAGGCCTGTAATGCAAAAATTTATTCCTGCAGGTAATTTTGTGTTTAGGGGGAAGACCAGAGGTTGATGGATGATAGGTCTGACTCAAAATTCATTGAAATCAAAGGAGAGATCTTCAATGATTTTAATAAATGCTCTTTCTTTAAGCATGAATTGGTGACAAGCCAAACTTGGGTTTGAACTCTCTCAGAATTTGGGAATCAGTGGAGATATGATACAGTTAAGAGCCATAAGTAACGTATGAGTCTAGAGCCCTAAATCCAAGAAATCTCTGGTTTTCAACTCTAAAGTTTGCTTTAGAGTCTCTGGTGTGAAGACCTGTGATATTTTACAGTGCTAAATCCTAATTTTATAGTAGGAATTTGAAGGATGTATCACAATCAGTTTCTTTCAGATGATAAAGGGATAGAAGCTCCCACTGTCAGTAGGTTGAATTTCTTGGGTAGATAATTATGTGACTTGTCTGTATGAATGGCCAAGAATTGTAAATAAGGCACATAAAATAGCCTGATCAAACTGTGATGCTTAAGCCTGTAATTAGTCACACAGATTTTCAAGTCTTCACTTACTGTTCCACTGCTGATTTTCCATGTGAACTGTAGTAGCCAACGTGGCTGGAAACACAGTCTTGTAAAAGGAACAGAGGTTTCTTCAAGGTAATCTCCATTTTAAAACAAGTTCCACCATGCAAGAAGTTGCATAGCTTGTGCTCTAAGCCATAGTACCAACCTATTTTTAGTTAAATTTGGGGTTTACACTTTACGCTTTACAGCTTTACACTCTCGAATGCTGGGTCATTCAGTACTGGGTTATTCTCAATTTGATCTTGGCAAATCATTCACTCTTGTTTATACAACTTTGCCAGTAACCTAGACAGGTCATACAGCACTGCCCCTAAAGGTGCTGAATTCTGTCAGATTCAGAACAAATTCATAGTGTCCCAAGTAGAGCCCACCACGTTTTTATCTGATGGATGAATCTTTCAGTGTCCTCAAAAGTGTGGAAACAAAAAAGCATGCACTGTGCAACATTCAGAACTGCAGATTTGTTAATATATGTTTGACATATGTAGTACTTTTTAATGTACATAAAATTCAGACATGCAACATCTCTGGGTGGTTTTGTTAAGAATTTGAGGATGTGGGACGAGAAGTGTTCCTTAGATTTGAAAAGTAAAGCTTTATGGAACGAGCCTTAATAACTTATTTGCTAGTTTATAAAGGTTGGATGGATGAAATTTGTTCTACATTTCAAAAACAGCATGTTTGGGGTTTTTAATAGCTATTTCATCTGTGGAGCTTTCTCAGTTAATTTGGTTTGAATATTGGTGTTTTCTAAGTAAGGGATACATTTTATAATTTTTTAAAGTAAAATAGATATTTCTTAAAACATTAAATGCTTGAATGTGGGCACAAATATTTTTTAAAATGTGCCTTTAAAGGCCAATACACTGTAATGTATTAAATCCAGTCTTTCTTAAGGAATATATTGTCCTGAGACACAAGAATGGATGATTTTAAAGACTGTACTTGACCTGTCACAAAGCACAAGCCATGAAGAAGATGGTGAAGTCTTCTTCAGAGCTTCAAATCTTTTACAGATGAGCATTTAGGTTACCACAGAGTACCTGTGCCATTTCCTATTAAAATCCAAATTATTATGAAGAATCTATGGGTGATTCTTTCATGCTTTCATCTCCCTTACTAATAGGCATCACAAACTGGATAAACTAATTATGGAAATTTAATTTTTCTTTCTATGTCTTATTGTCAGTGCTAACATAAATCAGTGTCACTGTAAAGAGAAAAAATTTAAGAGGAAAGGTAAATACAGCTGTAATTGTAAACATTTGTAACATGAGTTATAGACATGGGGTGCCAGAATTTGTAATCTTTAAAGAGTGTGTTTTTATAGTACAGAACTTAATACTGCTGGAGAACTGAGTAACAGAATAGAAACTCATATGACTTCTCTTCCACAATGTTAAAAGCATACTCAGCCTATCCACTACAAAGAAAGACAGAGTAACTTCTTCAAAAGCTTGATAGCTTTTCTGAAATGTTCTTATTTTGTTGAATTGTGAGGACACAGGTTATTCTCTTGCACCCTTTACTGGGGGGAAATAATGTTTTGAAAATAGCATTTTGTTTTCACTTGGGTAAAATAATGTTAATTATTGTTCTTAATTAATATTAGGACTTGTTTAGGCTGTTGCCATCAAAATTTCTATTATTGCAACATTATTTTATCTGTTGATAAATGCAGTAATTTCACCCTGTCTTAATTCACTGAGGTATCTGCAGCTGTTTCCAAGTTTCCAAGCTTTGAGATTTCATTATTCTCTTTGCATCCTTCTAACACTTTTGCCATCATGCTGAGTGTATGGTCCTTAGATTAATTTCAAAGATCTTTCATGATCCTTCCTGTTTTTCACCTTGTTGGCTCATGGCTTATACCAGCTAGTATAACCTAGAGAAACCCATTTGAACTTCATTCCACACACTATTTTTTATTTATTTTTTTTTTTATTTATATACATACATATATATATACATATTTGTGTGTATCTGCTCAGAATGGGTCTCCATAAATATCTTAAAGGCTTTCTGCTTTTTCAGATCCTTCTGTAAAGGAAGGATCTGAAAAAGCAGAAAGCTTTTAAGATATTTAAAATAAAGTATAAAGCACCTCTCATGCTGGCTATTGTTTCCTTCTCATCCCCCATTTGTTGTGACTCTGTACTACTTGGAATAAAAGACACCTGAAACAGGGTCTCTCTTTGCCCTTGTTCTCTTTCCCTTTTTAGTATGGAGTGTAGCCTGCATTAAATCCTGATCAGATTAGTCTTTCCTGATAATGAATACATAATCCAAGTGGTTATAATGGTTGTTGTTGCTCATGCACATGGTGTAAGTGTGTAAAAACCTCCTCCAGTGTGCATTCACACTCTGTTTCCATACAGCACTTTTTCTGTGGCTTCTTCAGCTTCTTCAGGTTTGCTGTTGTTGGGAACAGGCCTGCCAAAATAAGAGGTCATTGTAGTCATAAGAAACTATGTTCAAAGGAGAGCTAGGTCAGTCATTGACACATAGTCATACTTGTTAAATTAACTTCTAAGAAAGCATTTGGAATCTAAGATATTTGTCACTGACAGCATCTTGTAGTTATTCACTTATGATTAAAAAGGGGTTTTCCTCTGTGTCTTTTAACTAAGATGAAAGTAAATGTACCTTTGGTTTGAACTATCACATGGAGCTAGAACAACTTCTCAACCTGTCTCTCTGTCCTTTGGAAGTTACATACCCTGTTGTATGTGCCTGTTACATTGCTTAATGTATGTACTCACTGCAAAGTTTTCTTCCTATATGGGGTTTTTAATTATTAATTTCCTACTCTAAGTGTGGGGCTACAATTTAATTTCCATTTACTGCACTGGTAGCTGGATTAGACCCTATGAAATGGTCAGTCAGGGGTACTTTGATTAAAGGAAAAATAAATTTACTGTCAGGCGAGTTGAAGATCTAAGTGGAAGGGACAGCATGCCTGGGCTTGTGTGAGGTTATTGCCTTCTGTATGGTTTAAGGAAAAGATTGGCTGGAGGCTATTACTTATCTGAATAACTCCCTTCATAATGTCTAGCCATTGAGCAGGGAATGTGAGCAGGGACTTTACAGTGTCATTTCCCACTCTCTATTTAGTTAATGCAAAAATTCACAAAGTGGCTTGTTCACAACATGTAAGTTTGTCAAAGGCAGTATTTGGTGTGAAATACATGAGCTTAGTTTGGGGTGATATACACTCTATAAGCCTCGGGACTCAGCCCCTGTATCTGTCACTTCTCTGCTCCTGGAGTCACAGGATTTTCTGACTCTCTTGTCCCATGCTATGATTAAACAGGGATCTGTTTGCTGATGGATTTCTACAGCTGTTAAACAAAACAGGACACATCTCCAGAGAAGTGAACAGCACATCATAAATAAAAAGCAGTTTATTGACAATCTCTCCAGCAGCTGATGAACCTATCAGGCACAGGAGGGCTTTCAGAATGGGAAACTTCTGTGAAGGACAGAAGCTAGTTTGGGATCAGTGATTTATCATTGCATGTTGTGTAAAAACAGCAGCATGCTGACACATCTGCAGAGCCTGATATACAAAGCTGTTGAACAATTTTTCCCAGAAAACCTAAGAATAAGAAAATATTGATCTCTAGTTGAGTTCTGCTTGCCTCTGACTCATACGTAGGTAAGCAAGGGATCTGCTGGCCCAAGAGATGTCACAGGAGGGAGGTCTGGTCAGAAGCCAGGACCCTGGGCTGCGTGTGGAAACAAAAGCAATCTTCCCCGCCCTCAAGAAATGTTTGTCAGCTGCCTGGTGTCTGATGTGCTCGTTGGATCAGCATAAAGGGATAGGGACATTAATCCTCTCCCATATTCTTTACAGAAGTTGTGAACAGGAAGCTGCTATCAGCAGCAGTACAAACTGATGCATTCCTTTGGCTCCAGCTGAACGTGAGCCAGCAATATGCACTCACAGCCCAAAAAGCCATTTGTATCCTGGGCTGCATCCAAAGCAGCGTGGGCAGCAGGGCAAGGGAAGGGATTCTGCCCCTCTGCCCCTCTACTCTTTTCTGCTGAGGCCCCCCTTGGAGCACGGCACCCGATTCTGGGCTCCCCAGCCCAAAAAGGACATCAGCCTCCTGCAGCAGCTGCAGAGGGGCCACCAAGGATGATTAAGGGATGGAGCACCTCTCCTGTGAGGAAAGGCTGAGAGAGTTGCAATTTCTCAGCCTGGAAAAGAGAAGGCTCCAAGGAGACCTAATTATGGCCTTCCAGTAGAGAGGGACTATTTATAAGGACCTGTGGTGACAAGACAAATGGGAATGGCTTCAGGCTGAAGGAGAGGAGGTTTGGATCAGATATTAGGGAGAAATTGTTTACTGTGAGACATTGGCACGGGTTGCCCACAGAAGTTGTGCATGCCCCATCACTGGAAGTGTTCAAGGCCTGGCTGGAAGGGGCTTTGAGCAACTTGGTCTAGTGGAAGGTTCCCTGCCCAAGGTGAGGGGCTGGAACTGAATGACCTTTAATGTGCCTTCCAGTCCAAACCATTCTGTGGTCAGTGCCAAAAGTCCTTGTTCCTTTCACTGTCTCTGTTTGTGGAGAAAGGTCTGTGTGCATCAGATGTCCAAAACAAGCCCCTGAGGGGCTTGTAGCCCCTTAAAGCCATGAGATTTTTTTTTTCTGGGTTTTGGATAGATTTTTTATTGAGTTGGGAAACTGAAAAAAAAAAAAAAGGCACATAAGAATTGTTACTAATTTTGAAGAAAGTGAAAGTAAAAGCTTTTCAAAAGGGGTGTATGAATTTCCAGATGGCCCCAGACTATTGGGACATATTTGGTAAAGGAAGAATGTGTGAACTTTCTTCATTATGTGGTAGATAATTTTGTCTATGAGGCCCTATCTCAGCCTGCCTATTTTTCCTTAAATCACTAATCCACAGAAGTAACTGATTAATTTGATTAGGATTAGTGAGAGATATATTTTCTAAGTGTATCTTCCTCTCTACTACATGAGGAATGCTGAAAATTACCTCATACCTGGTTTTAACCATGTAGAAGTGCAAACCTCTGCCATTGAGATAAAGAGCAGAGAGGACCTGAACATATTCTTCTTTCACTTCACCAGAGAGACTGAGCAACACACACACACAGAGAGAAAATTTCAGTTTTAGACAGTGAGACAGTGTAACCTGGCAGAGGCACAGTGAAATGATGAAGCTCATTGCATAAACAGCTTATGCTTGTTATTGGTTGCACATCTATTTAAACTGGAAAATTCCCCTTTTCCCCGAGCTAACTGTAGTTTTCCTCTGATTGTTTAGTCTTTTTTTTTTTTTTTTCTCTCTAAAGAGAAAAGAAACCTGATGTAACAGAGTAGCCTAGCATAGCAGGATCCAGAATTGCAGCATGGGTACCTTAGAGATTAGGTCTGTATCTTTTTGCCTTGGAAAAATGTCTAAAGTACTGTAGGAACAGATTCAGGGATTGTTATTGAAAGGATTAAGTCCAGCTTGTTTCTAGAACAAACATGAACAAAGACCAATCTATTTTGTTCATCTTTCATAAAAAGATTAAGCTGGCTGCTTTATTCTGCATTACAGTAGTCACACATTAAAAAATTCTTTCCAAAGCAAAGGCACTTTTTTATTCTATTAAAAAAAAAAATCAAAAAATTTGTAAGCAGGAATGGACAGGAACTGCTACGTTCCTGGGCTAATCCAGTGTGAACACGTTGCTCTGCAGTTTGAAGGCAGTTGGCAACTTTTTGGCAGGAATATTATTTATTTAATTAATTAGTGTGAAGTGAACCGTTTGGCTTGCTTTCCCGCTCTCCTTGCAATCAAGAGCTTTTCCCTGGTGGATGCTACATCGCTTCTTATATACCACTTTTGCAACCCACTTTAAGCTAATGCACGATGTCTTTCCTTCAATTTTGTGAACCAAGCTAAATCATGAGTAAACTAACTCTCTCTGACTGTCAGATGCTCCAGCAGATCCCATGGTTTTATTGCTAAGCCATTAAGAGACTTTTTTATTTTTCACTTAAACGTTCCCTGGTCTGGGTTCTGGCCAGAGGCAGCTTCCCCAGCTCATAAGTTTCATACTTTGCATGGAAGAGAGCCTCCACATAAGCACTGGCCCTCCCCTCTGGGAGCCCCACAGTCCATCAGTTTTGAACACAACAGCCTGATCAGCAGAGATTGTCAGCTACACTGGGACACTCCATCAATTTAATGTGGAGACAGAAGCCCCTTTGGGAGTACCTGGTGGTGGTGAGGGGGAGAAGTACAGAGACCAGATTTCTGTTGGACTCGATGATCTTAGAGGTCATCTTCCAACCCAAATGGTTCTATGATTCTACGAAACCTAGGGGAAAAAAAGAAGTGCGGAGAATGTGTTCCTGCAGGGAGGGTCTTTTCTTCAAGAGTTGTCTCATTCCTAATGGGCACCAGAAGCAGAGGGGAGTGCTCCAAGGGTAGGCACAGCAAGCAGAGGGAAATCATTACGTTGGATTCTTTTTCTTATCAGTTCTGCAACTTTAAACTACCCTGAAGAGACGTGTTTTGACAGAGCTCTTCACACTTCCAAACAAAAGAGCTTTTCTCTCTTCCTCCCCCCCTCCCTCCCTCCCCCCCTAGTTTGGATGTACGGCTGGAGAAAAATGATTGCAGGCATTGTCTGGCAACAACAACCGCAGAGTCTCTTCTGGAAACGTGTTGGGTCAGGTTCATGAGCACGCACAGAAAGAGAGAGAGAAAGAGGGGGAAAAAATCTCCCTGGCCAGATAAATAACTCAGTTTTGGAAGATGCTTCACCAGTGTTCCTGCTGTTCTGTAGCAGCCTCAGCCAAGATCCAGCTATGTCAGTTGTTTAGTCATTGGTGGTGGGAGAGGTGATATGCTAACAAAAGTATGCAGTAACAAGCATTTAAAATGGGATGTTTTATTAGTTTTTCAGTAAATACAGGGAGATGCTAATGACTAATTTCTGCTCTTAATGTAATTCATGTTGTGAACATGAAAATGAGCAGAGGAATAATTTCTCAGAGTCTGGATCCTTTCACTGACCCTGTGCATGTTTGCACTTAAACAAAAGAAACTAAATTTCTGCCTATGCATGGCTGAAAAAATATATCTATAGTCTTGTCTGGGTAATGTGACAAAAGGGTTTAATGTAACCTAAGGAAATAATTTGAGTATAAAATGGGGAGCTGATTAGAGCAGTAAAATAATCAGATGTTAAAAGGAGCAAATACAGGAGAGTGTAACGGCTAAAAGCCCGGGAGTGGGAATCAGGCCAGCTGGGGTTCTGCTTCCATTCAAGCATGCTGTGCAACTCTGAGTAAGTCAATAAACCTTGCAGTGCTTCAGCTCGACCATCTGTAGAATGGAAATAATAAAAATATTATTCCCTGTCTCCCCAAACTGCAGTGAGGCATTGAGATGAGTATTGAGTCAGAGTGCTGTGAGTTGAGAAAAGACAGATTTAAACTTTCCCAAAGTTCAGAAGTTTGCATCCCCTTCATTTCTATTTGGGAGGCTCAACTCCACTTCTGCAATTGTAAATCTGTTCTCCTCCCAGCTCTGTAGCTGCTTGGAATCTGTTTGCCTTGTGTGAAGATGTATTTGTGTCCACAGCAGTGTCACTGTGAGTCAGGGAGGTGTGTTACTCTTTGGGAGCTTTGGCAACAGGAAAAACGTGCACAGCTAGGGATGAAAAATGGAACAGAAACCATGGGACTAGTAGTTAAATTCTTTACATACTTCAGAGCTCTCTCTCTCTCAAACAATCCACTCAAGACCCAAATCTCATGAGCCCATGCTGTATACTTTTAATTATGACAGCATCTTTCTTCTTTGGGTTGTTTTGCAGCTGTGAGATGAAGTGTGCTCTGGAGCCAAGGCATCACCAAGACATATCTTTGTGCTTGTCCCCCTGCTCCCTGAGAAATGGGATGAGGAATGATCTCAGTGCACGTATGTGCTCGCAGCCATAAGTCTTGGTTGGGGCTTAAGCGTGTGCAGCAGAGGGACAGTTGGGACACATGAAATGCTACACAAGTGAGCCTTGCTAAATTAGCTTTCAGTTGTTTCTAGCTATAAATTGGTTTTCCTCTTAAATTTCATCTCTGATTCTGGGTCATAGCTGGAAACAGAAGTGCTGAAATACAAATCCAGCCTTCCTGGTGTGTTTAGCTCAATGTTGGAGTCTCCAGAGGTTGAGATAAGTTCCAGAGATTATTCCAATGGATTGTTTGCTCGTTGAAAGTAATTTCCAGATTTCTGAGTAGTTCAGAAGGTGAAACAATCAATTAAATACACTCACGTGCATACTCACTTGCACAGAATATCCCCACAGTGGTTAATGGGGCAAAATGTTTAAAAGGCACCAGGAGCCCAGCTCGGGAAAGCTGCAAAAACCTCAGCAGTTTGGACATCCAGTCTCTTCAGAGGCTGCAACTGGAACGTCCCACATCTTTTGTGTGTTACGTGCAAGCCAAACAACAAGCAAAAGAGCAGCACAGTTATTTCGTCAGAGTAAAACGTACATTTTCTGTAATATAAATTCATTCATTTTGCACTCTAAAGTAATTGTAAAAATAAATACACACATGCAAAATATTTTCCTTTTTCCTGTGTTCGGTTGGCAGTAGGTTTTTTTTTTTCACATAAACCTCACTAAAAGTCAGCCATATGGGAAGGGCTTACAGTGTGTTGTAAACAGCAGGTTCAAATCAAGGCTAAACCAGTGCTCTTGCTCCAGCCAAAGCCACAGGGTGCTTCAAACTCCCATTTATTGCAATATTGGAAACAAACTACTGTGCAGAAAAATTGTGAGAACTATTTTTTCATGTTTCTACTCTAATATGAATTCATTTTCTTTCAGCTATGAACTCGGGTGAAAAATATGAGACAAAACAAAAGTAGGAAGGAAAAACTTTTTCAGTTACAAAATAATTTTCTTCATGTTCTTAAGTTTATGTTGCAAATTAGTGAGAAGATCGTTTATTTACATGCCCTAAAATTCTTTACTTCCTGATATATATTTTATTTTTTGTTTGGAAAGATGGCACCTGAGTCCTGAAAATCAGCTTGGCTTAGATACTTCAAAGCAATTTTATAGTTCTGAAGTGGCTTTGAAAAAATTCTTCCTTTTTCCTAATTCTATGAGTTTTAATCCTGGTCTGTACGTGCAGATTGTGTAACAGTCAGTAGAATCTTTGGGAATTCTCCATGTAATAAGTTTCCCAGGAAGTTCTGAAAGCAGAGTTTTGCCTTTCTTATCTTATTGTCAAATGATTAAATATATATATATATATATATGTATTTAAGATTTTAAGGCAGTAGGCGTTTATCACCCAATCATTTCTGTGCTACTGAAGTTGGGAAATGTTAAAGCTCATGGTTTACTCAAAGACATTATCTTTTCTGCTTTAGATTGACAAGACTTAACTGTCCTCTCATTGCCTGTTTTTCAGTGTATGTCTCTGTCACCGACAGAGCTCCGTGCATCCTGTGTATTACAGTGGCAGGACTCCAAGGCAGTATTTGGCTATCAGTTTATTCACTAGATTTTTCATTCAAAATCCCCCTTGAGCTTTTCAGTATGGCTCAAATAAATTATTAGTTGGCTTAGAGTGCTGGCTGTAAATGTTTGGGCCTTTATTTGAGCATTAAAAAAGGCCTGGGAACTATTTCGGGGAAAGTATTATTAACAAATTCTGCATGATAAAAATCTACTATTTGTTTTGGTTTCCAACCAGGATTTTTTATTTTGGGGGAAAGGCAGGGAGGAGGTTGGTGGCAAGGAGAGCCATTCATGTCAGAAGCAGTGTCATAATTACACAGAGTTAGAGGACCTGTCTAGAAAAGAGGATTTTAAACATTATGCAGAAATCTTTATATCCAAAAAGGGAGATTGCTGTGGATGCTTGAGGAGGGTGTCCAGCAGCTGGGTCAGCGGCCTGGTACAAGGGTCCTGCTGGAAGCAGAGGTTAAGGTTTCATTAAGAAAGCATTTCAGACAGTCAGCAGGCACATCCTGGTTGCCAGGAAATAGGTGTTATCCTTATTAACTCTTTGAATGCAGGTCAAGGGACAAGGATTCCTGGGAAGCACCCTGAATGTGCCGGAGCACGAGCGAGGTTCCCTCAAAGGGCAGTGCCCCTCCGTGTTTTCCAGAATTACCCTGTGCAAGTGGGCTTTCCATGCACTGCTCCTCAACATCTTCCTTGCCTTTGTTACATTCCTTTCACCTGGTGTTTCTGGAGGTGCACTGGTCCTGTCAGGAGTGGTTGAGATTCTCCATTGGTATTGCCAGGTGTGTCATGGAGCGTGGAGTTTCCCTGTGCAGCCTGCAGATCTCTCTGCATTCCTTCTTTAGCAGGGATATCCTTCATCAACCCGAGTTTCTTACCATCCTCAAGAGGCAACCAGGGCTAAGATTTTTGATCCATGTCTCATAAAACCACATGACCAGCTCTTACTGTTTTCTTTTCCCTCTGTATTTTCCCTGGTAATCAGATCAATGTGTACAAGAACTGGCTTAACAAATTGGGCTATAGGATCAAGATGGTTTCTTGTATCACTGAAACTGAGTAAGACCAGAGATTAATGGAAAATTTTCACCTCTAATCACTGGATGGATTTATATTTTCCAACCATTAGTACAACTAAAAGTCTTGGAGAGACTTTTTTAAGTCAAAATTTGAAAAAGTAGACTAACACTGACACTAATTGACTGTGCAGATTGAAGCACCTTCAGGGCCAGCCCTGACCTGAATGCTCTTGGGAGTAATCCTAAAGTGTGTTGTTGATAAAAATTAATTATTCTTGACTGCTGCTTTTAAAGTTGATGGCAAATGTCTAGCTAGCTTTAGGGGACCTCCATCCCACTGTATCTTCACAGTGACTCCACAGCACAGTCTACATTCAGATTTCCAGGTAAAACATGCTGCCTGTTCACCCTGAGCAAAGCTGGAGATCAAAAGGTGCACTTAGCCATCCAAAAACTCAAAGTTTTTTTGGCAATCTTGTTACTCTGCAACATTTGCAGTTGCAGTTCTGTACAGTGAAAACCAGTTTGTCTCCCCAGGGATTTCTGCTGGAAAGAGCTAGTTGGAGCCACTTAGAGAAGCAGGAAATTCTGCAGTTTTGTAAATTATTTTCAAGTTTATAGCCCTTGTGGCAGGTGGTTCTTCAGAAGCCTCTCCAAAGTGCTTCCCCAGTGTGCAGGTACTTGGGGCAACATTTTAGGAGGGCAAGCTAGTGGCAAGTAAGGACTGAGAAAGGGATGGGCTTTGTTGTGGAGAGATGTTATTCAAATAGTAAGAAGCCCTAAGCACCTTATTTTAGTTAGAGGTGGCAAAAATCAGCCTTTTTGGGAAAAGAAGTTCCATTAGAAACTTCTGTGTTTTCTTATGTGAAGAAGACTACTTGAATAACATTTTCCATTGAACCTTCTTGGAATAATTGATTTAGACTTTTTCATTGTGGTCAGCATTTTAATCCAAGGACATTGAAAGGCTGTACTTAAGTCTGCTTTGTTGTCTTTTTATTCCTTTCAGGCCCTTTGGAATAGCGATAGAGTTTTTACTCTTTTAATGAAACATTTCAGTACTGTCAACATTCATTATTAAGCTAAAATAATTTATGCATTTCCAAATTAAAATAGTTTGCCAGCTCCACTCCTTCAAATATGTCAATATTTTTAGAGGTTAAAAAAACTGTGATATGCCATAATTTTCCATACAATAGAAATTCTATTTTCTGACCAAAGCATGTAATGGCAGCCCTTTTTTCTGTAAAAATAACCAAAAATGGGATACTGAAGCCAAGTAGTGAAGCAGTTTGTCTTCCATTAACTGTATTTTAGGGTTTAATGTAGGGTTTAATTTAGGGTTTAATAACACACCTCTTGCTTTTGGCTATCAGGAGTGCTTCAAATCCTTACCAAAACTTTGTAAGACATTGCCTACTATAAGACTTTGTTTTAATTGTGTGCATATTTAGCCACCTGACCTGAAGTTTTCCATTTTGGGCATGTCAGACTAAAATTTATAGGAACGTTTCAGCTGAAAAGCTTCAGCTATTCCAAGCAAAAAGATAGGAAGAGACACATCCTTTTCTGCATATTATTGTAGTTATTTTTAAACCTAGTAAGTATTTTGTGATGTTGTCCTATATCCATATTTTGGAATGAAGATTTGAAATACATCTGGAAGTTGAATCCCAGGTACCTTTACTCTTTCTATTAAAAAAAAAAAAACAACAAAATAACAGTACCAGTAACAACAACAAAACAAAACCTTGACTTTTTATTAGACCAAAGTAAGAGCATCTAAAATCAGACATTCTTAGGAATGTTCAGATGAGGACGTGCTGATCACCTCACTCTGGCCACCAGTGTCAGAACACAAGGAAATGGAATGAAGCTGCATCAGGTGAAGTTCAAGTGGGACATTAGGAAAAAATTCTTCACCCAGGGGATGGTTGGACACTGCAACAGGCTCCCCAGTGAAATGGTCACATCACTAAGCCTGACAAAACTCTTCTGAAGATCAAGTAATATAATTCCTTACTGAAACATGCATAACTACTCTTTCTTTCCCTTCTTTTTTTTTAGTAAGAATGTGTGAGCTGCAGGTCAGATGTTCAGAGAAATCCCCTAAGTGATTATTTACTTTTTCCCTGAAGCAAGGCACAGTTTGTTGTTTCTGTGGCTGTTTGCATAGAGGACTCTGCAGAGAAACGGCAGAATCCAGACTTCCTTCACTAAATAAGAAATCAGAATATGGGACTTTATTTCCTAAGCTGTATTTTTCTAAAGCTTCCAGTGATAAGTTCCTGAGTAAGTACTGCTACATAAGCATATATATTCTTGCAAGAGATTGGAGGGGTGCTGTTTCACCTCTGTGCTTTGAGCCTGTGTGCCCAAAGGCTGAACGCAGCTCTGAGATCTCAGCTCATAAACACAGGTTGGAGTAGACTCGTAGTTAGTAAGTAAAGGGTTAATGAAGGAAGATGAAGTTGGTTTGCACTAAAAAACATTGGTTCAGTTCCTAGGTTTAGCCCCAGATATTTTATGTGTGAGCACAGGAAAGACATTTAATCCCTCCATATCTCAGTTGCATATGTTTAAAACAGGAATGAAAATCTGATCTTTGCTCCACCCCTTGTTTTTATCTCATCTCTTCAGATCATGCATTTTTCAAGTCAAGGGCTGCTCCTCTGTGTGTGTGGACCTAAAGTGCTATTACTTTATAGTAGGAATAGTAATAATAACAACAACAACAACAACATTTGGAGTTCAAATTCTGACAGACAGCTGAGAGCCCTTACACATTCAGGAGAATGAAACACAGTCAAGCCCAAGACAGCAATTTTCATCCGAGACCAAATTTAACAGTTTGGCAGGGCAACCAAATTTGGTGTTATGTAAGCTGGGCTTTGCAACTTCAAACTCTGGGTTTATTTATGTTTTGGAGGATTTTCCCTCCATTTCCACACAGTTCAGTCTGTAACTGGCACTGTTTTAGGGCTGGCTGGCTGTGGGTCCTACCCTGCTGCAAACGATGTTTGGAAATCTGAAAAGAAGGTTTCTTTAATTAACTGAAAACCAGAGCCCATAGTCTACTTGATATGAAAAATAGACCAAATTATAGTGGTATTCATAGCCTGCTGGAATGGTTGGTTGTTTTGGAAAAAATTTGTTTTTAAAGGAGGCTTGCCAAGAAACTGTTCTGTCAGGAAATGATAAATGGCAGTTGGGAGACTTGAGTGGCCTGGGCTGTATGTATGTGCCTTGGTAACTGCTGACTCAATCCTGTGTGCTCCTGATGGCTCCCACATTCACAGCAAGGGAATTTACAGTCCTGATTCACAAACTCATTACTGTCCTGCAGTTCGGGACTTTTACACACGGCCTCAGGATTGTTTTATCTGAAAACAATGCAAACACATTTCTTTAAATTGCACTTCAGATAAACTTTTGGTTTTCATTACTTTCACAGTGTATGCTAGAAACCTTGCAATTTCTTTTCCAAGACTATAGTTTGTCTGAATATCCCTTGCCAAGTTTTGTGTTTTCTGTTTAAGTTGGATTTTTTTTTTCAAATAGTATGTTTTCTATGAAGCTGTGAAGTTTTAAGAAATTTAAATAACAGAACAGTGAAGGCTTGGCTAGAATTTGCATGACAGGGTTGGGTTTTAAAAAGTAAAAGAAAAGACTGTCTCTGTGCACTGAAGAAAGGTTTGCTGTACACAATGCACCATTTAGTCACAGGAGTTCTTTGCAGTGACATGTGTCATTTACTAGATTCTATTACTGTAGGGGATATGTTGCGTGCAAGTGGACAAACCTTTGGAGTGTGCTCTTCTGAGTGCTAACTGTGATCCATCTTTTCAGGGCATTTATATTACCTTAATCCCATTGACATCAATAAGTTTACTCCTCATTTACTCTGGAATGAAAGAGGAGTGAACTGGGACTATTGTATATTTAGGCGACATTGTTGCAAAACATGTCCCGTTCCTGAGTCAGCCGAGGGAGAGAGAGGGGCTCATGCAGTACACAGAGCTCAAGGCATTATTGTTTTTCCAACGTTGCCTAATGAATCTGGCTGAAAAGGGTTACACAAATGGTAGGAAAAAATTTGCATCTACCCGTCCATGAAAATTTATGCTGTGTGCTTGTAAAGATGAAGTACAGATTAAAGAGTTTGGAGATAATTTGATAGAAAATATATTGATTCATTGCCTTTAGCTTGAATGTTAGAGTTCCTAGGCACCTTAGGAAGAATTTGTGTATTTGGTCATTTGCATCCTTTTAGCATTCACATAGGAGGCAGCTGTGAAGATGCCAAATCCTTCAAGGATCCCTTCTCTGCCCCAGCTCCATTATTTTTCTGCCCTGGCTCCTGTTCTTTGCTATTTCTGAGCAAATCCTGCCTCTGCTTCCCTTTTATTTACCCCATATATGGCACTGGGGCACAGAGCAGCTGCAAAACGTGGCTGGAGAGCCCTGGCCAAGCCCTCAGTGCTCCTTGCCTTTGGAAAATGCTGTTACCTGGGGCAGCACGACACCTTGGCGTGTGTTTAATTGGAGGCAGCACCTACCTAAAGTAACCTTCTGCTCGGTGATTTCCCAGTGACAAACCTGCTGACAGCTTTTACATGCAGTGATTAGGGGAAGAGTAATGTGAAATGCAGATATCTCTGCCCCCTGCAGCCACTTTGATGCTGGTTTTCACATAATGTGCCATTGATTCTGCACGTTTTGCATATTGAGCTAAGGGAAGTACCAGTGCTGATTAGCATCAGTGTGAACAGGCACTCTCTGGGAAGGACTGAACATGACTTCATGGGGAACTGCATCAGTGAAAGAAATGAATGCTGACCTTGGCATTTGAGTTCCAGTGTAACTTTAGGTGCATAAATAGCACATGCAAATCACAAAGCGAGTAAAATTAAATTGTTTTTCATTTCTCCCATGCTTACAAGTTTTGCTGCATCAGGCATCGGTATATAATGAGAGATGGGAGAAATGTTGTTAACATGAAAGTCAGAAGAATCACAGAATTACTAAAAAATAGTGCTAAACTTCAGATTTCAACAGCAGTTTCTGATTACTCTCTTCATTTTCTCTCTTCATTCCAATATTTTGTGTCCAGCAATGGGGTATCCCGGTCTTTCACCTTCAGAGACTCCAGAGTGTGAATCTGTTTCCAAGGCTGCCTAGTTTTGCAGCACTGGAATGACTGCTCCAGAAATATAATGATGTCTGTCTCCTGGGGTGGCTGATTTAAAACCTTTGCCGTGAGCAGTGACCCCCGAGTGAGTGAAGTGCGTAATTAGTACAGGTGTTCACTGTACTAACAAAAGCATTTGTAGGCTCAGGGACAGTCTGCAAAGATTGAGTTAATGTCATTTTCCACACAGGGCAAGCTGCTTTGTCCAGCAGGGATATACAAGCCCTAAATTAACTGTAGAATTATAAACAGACCATAATTACAATACATAAGGAGGGAAACCTCATTTTGACCTCTTGTATTGTGCTTTCACTTGTATTGTGCAAAGTTACAGACTATGTGCTTCACTTCTATCCAAATACATGGATCTTCCTCAGTGAAAAGCTCCCCAGGAGTCGAGGGCACTCAGAGAGTGAGGGAAGTGTGGAGCATTTTGCAGCAATGCATTGCAAACGAGCTTGACAGCGTTTCCTCTGCGTGAAATATTCCTGTAGAAACGGTTCCCCGGAAAATGGCACTTATTTCTATTGCATTGGAGAGATGCTGTGATTTGAACAAGCTTACACTTGAGCCAGAGGCTTATTTTGCTATTGTACTAGATGCTCTGCTGTGCAGCAACAGGGGGGGAAAACACAAAGAATCAAGATAAAGTTATATTTGTGATGATGTGTCTGTGTGTCTGCACATCATCTGCAGGCTGTGGATTTATTATTTTTTAAGTCAGTAGAGCTGTTGTATAAATAATGCATATCAGAGCTGGTCCCACATGGTGTGCTCACTTGCACATGTACACTGTGAGCACTCCCTGAGCCAGAGAAGACTAAGTGCAACCAGACCTCCTGTGTCCTCTCTGAAAATCAGCTTTTAAAAGGCAGTGTCAGACACTTGTGTCATCATGACAGTCCTCGTCCCTTCCAGAAACGTGCACTGGTGTGGTTGTTGTGGGGGTCTCAGGCAGTGGGGGTGCCGTTCCTGCCTCAGGCATTGTTTTCTGCAGAACCCGAGGCAAGCCATTTCACTTTCTGTCGTTTCCATTTCCTCAGCCATGAGTACTGGGTATGATAAACATTTTGAGGCTTGGAGGTCAAAATGAAAACAGAAGCACTTGGTCATGTTTATAATCTTTGTGTTATTCCCACTGTTGCTCTGGATTTATCTTAAAGCTTAGATATCACTCGAAAAGTTCATTTCTTGATGGCCCTGGTATTTTTCAAGTCCAGGCTGGATGGGGTTCTGAGCAACCTGGTCTAGTGAAAAGTGTCCCTGCCTGTGGCAGGGGTGTTGGAACTATAAGATGATATTTGGGGTCCCTGCCAGGACATTCTATGATTCCATGAAAATATAAATGAACAGTTCAGGTACTATGAGTGGAATCATCTTACGCCCTAAAGGAGCTGTGATGGTTGAGACTGAAGTAAAGCCCTTTCACATTTCAGAGCAGATGTGTCAGAGCTAAAGCTGTTAGTCAAATCACATACAGTCATCCATGAAAATGGATTAGAAAATCTTTATTAATTCTGAATTATGTTAGCATTTTAATCTGTAAAGTCCTTAGTAGGTACTATGTGACAACTTTTTTTCAAAGGCTGCACAATTAGGGGTGAATTAATTTCTCCTGAGTAGCTGATTAGTCTCTCTATTGGACTGGGGCAAAAATATTACTTAACAAAAGAGATTAGCAGAACAAAGAAAACAAATTACTCCAGAGTAACCTCTTTCACTCATTCAAAATACGCAAAGAGAAAATAGGAAATGCCTGCAGCTAAACCAGTTTGTGTGGTGATACCCAGATCTTCCAAGCAAAGCATGGTCTGGCCCCTGTGAACACCAGTGATCAATCTCCAGGAGGAGCAGGCTGCAGCTTGCTTCAGACACAGGGTGCTGATTCTCTGCCTGGAGTGCCACTGTCACTGAAGTCTCCCTGGCAAATGCCCAAGACAAAGTTGGTCCCTCTGTGGAGGACCACCCTTTATGTGACAGTTGAAGTGGTGTCTCTCGTGACTTGCAGCTACTGAAGATCCTGTGGAGCTCTTTGCTGTCTCAGGCAGGATTCAGTACCTTCTTTCTGCCACTGTGATGCTTTCCCCTGCTTTCATTGTATCACTGCTTTTTGCAGTAAAGGCTGAGGGGTGTTACCCTGTGCTGTCAAACAGATGATGCCTCCCCATCACTGAGAAGCTACATTTTATTATTGATTTAGCAGGTATAGTGCAGCCCTCGATGGCAGGGGCTGGGTGGGAGAGAGCCAGCCACGTGTTCATGCTCTGCCTTTGTGCAATTATAACAGTCCTGGTTGGAGGTGGAAATGGAGAAGGGGAATGTCACAAAGCTTTATGGTCAAGACTGTCACCACCTCTGCCTGAAGAGTGTTCCAGCATTTCATCATGTCTAGACTATATGTGCTGTGTGATCCTGTGTAGTAGCCTCCTCTATCATAATATAATATTACAAAGCCCAAAGCCCTTTTTAGTTTTGAACAGTAAATGGTCATCATTATCTTCAGAAGGCTACTGCCTAAGAACCAGAAGAATAAGAGGTGGATGCACATCTAACATCTGGAGCTGGGCAGATCATTTAGTCTTCAAGCCTGTCGAAATGATTAATCAGCTAGGAAAGACTGTGAGCCTTTTGCTTCCACCACAGAGCAGTTGCTTGTGCTGCCAAGAGATCCACTTTTGAGTCATGGTTTACCAGTCCAAACAAATGCCCAGCCTGGCTGTATTCCTAGAAGAAGTTACTGACAAAGAAATGCACTAAGAATTTTTTGTTATCTTTGTCACCCATTACATTTTTCAAGCGTGTTATTTTGTCAGGAACATTTGCTTACTTTTGAAGGCATTATAGCTTAAAATGTTATGGAAAAGAGCCTTGATATTTTAACTGACTCAAAACCAGAGGGAAACCTGCAATAGGAGTAACTGGGAAAGTTAACCCATGCAGAACCTGCTACCAGTAGCAGTCAAATTATCTATCTCTTAGTTTTCAAAATGTATGAAGCCTCCAAAGTGTTGGGAAATTGGCTTAACACCGTAAGGTTTTATTTAAGCAGTAGGAAAAAAAGGGAACAGATATGAGTCTTTAAAGTCTAGTTTTTGAGACCTTGGTGTATACAGAAGACCTGTTTTTGAGGTTTCCTCTGCAAGAAAGTTGGTCAGAAGCTAACTCTGGAAATTGAAGCAGATATTCTTGCATAGCTGGTTGGCTTCAGAATTTGAAATGTTAAGCAAAAAAAGGTCTAAAACTACAAAATGCGTAACAAAATAATCACTTCATTCCCCCCGAATTCAACTGGCAGAGCTGTTGAACTCCTGCAGGCATGGTAATGACTTTGTATGACCCATGAAATTTGACTGAAAACCCTTCTTCATTAGCAGTTGGTCGCCTTTGTTGTAGTTTTGCTCCTGGTATCCCTAAGATCTCCTAGTTTGCCTTTATGAATAACACCATGACAGCCAACAAGCAGTTTCTTTTCCTGGTAAACATGGGTTTCCACTGGTAAATATATTACATTCTAGTTCACTCGTGGGTTATTTGCTGGCTTGTGATTGATTGTGTCTGCCTCCACTTTTGGAAGTGCTCAGTAAACAGATGAAATGTGCTTTTGGGATGTCCATTGATTTTAGAGGGTGCAGATCACCTGCATCTTCTCTGGGTTTCAGTGGGGTTTTGTTGGATGCTTCAATTTCTACAAGATGCAAGTGGTTTTATATTTAGAAGTTTCTGAAGGAGATATTTCCAGGGATATGATTTCAGCAGCATTGAATGATGTTTCGAAAGGCTGGGGGAGTAGAGTGGGCTCACAGACTTTTTATCACCACTGAATTTCACCTCTGATCTCTGTGCAGCCCCTGGGAATGAAAAGTGCCTTTGGAATTGTGTGTGGTTTTCTTTCATTCCACTGAGCTTTCCCACTGAAATTTTCTGTCTTGCATCTGTGTCTTTGTAAAGCTTAATGCAATGGCAAAACAAGAGGCCGCCTCCTTTCTGAGGAGCAGGCTCAAGCAAACAGGAGCACAGCCCTGGTTTTGTGTGTTCAAAATGGGTGCAAACTTGCCACCTTATTTATCACCAGGATTTCTAACCTTCAGATGCCATGGCCCATAAATGACTTCCCCATAATAATATTTATCAAAGTATTTCTGGTCTAATTATTCATGCTGAGCTTGTTCTCTAAAAATTTCTCTTGAAAGAATCTTTTTAAAGATTTTTCTTTTGAAAACAAATTCACGACCACATCAAACAGAGATTCATGTTGCCGTTAGTTTAATTACCAGCAGCCCTCAGGGAAAACTCACTCAAAACTCACTGTTGTTGTAATTGCTTCTCTCCCTTTCTCTCCCCCACTCTTTTTACCTTTCCAGTTGTGATTGCTGCAGAAGTCATCATTTTTTAAGCTCATTTTAGGTACTAAAGGATTTATGCCCTTTTTTGCCCTTATGGTAACTATCAAATTATAAATAATTAGTAGATTCTGGATGCTGAAAAGGGAGCTGGCAAAAACACCCCACTTTTTTTGAGATAACAGTTGAAGTTATCTTTGTTTTTAACTTTTTGAGCAAAAAGGCAGATAGTGATGTCCTTCCCAGTGCCATGCCATAAGATCAGAGCCATAACCTGTGGATCTATTCCAGCCATGAAAGCCACTGCACCTAGTCTGGCTTTATTCCCTTTGAAAAGCAGCATGGACGCCTCATTTGGGTGAAGTGCAAAGCATAACATAAGCAGTGCTGACCTAACACGACATGATACATGGCAGATTTGCTTTAAAAGAGCAGCAGTCTCAAATCTGTTTTGAATTAGAAAAAGTGTTTGAGGGAAAGGAAGGAAAAAGGGAACCATTTCATAGCAGGCATCTGAAAAATAGCAGTTTGGAGGAAGGAGGAAAAATTGTCAGGCAAAACCTTACAGTTAAAGCTGAAAAATGTATTTCTAACACAGGGGATTATGAGCGTATATCTTACTCTTTGTTTTTTTTTTAAATAAAATCTTGGCAACTTAAGTGCATACTATTATGGTCCAGAATGAGAACAGCTACTCAAAGGTGAAATTATCAGCAGTACTCTGGCAAGAGGTTATTAGTCATAGTCCCAGTATCATACAAGAGCCAGAGCCAAGGATTCAAGAAGCAAAACATTCCCCTTTGGAGAGAGGTCAAGATTAGTCACTTTTGTTTTCTTTATTGGGGGGAGGGGGGACAGTGGGTTGGGTTGATTTGGGGTTTATTTTGTTGGGGAGAGGAGTTTTGGACATATTTTTATGCCAGTTGGGTCTTGTACTCTACACTTTTTAACCCTAAAGTGCTGTAAATATGCCACTGTTCCACACGGGGAGTGGGAATCTACAGCTAGGGGAAAGCTGTTGTCTGACAGCCAAACTCCTGACAAGGAAAATATGGAGTGATATTCAGAGGCTGTACTGCCACAGTTCAGCCAGCAGAAAGGGTCCTCCAGAGGCAAGAACCACAGGGAGTTTTCTTCACATCTGTGGAGCTGAAGCATCTGAAATACAAGTGCCTGTTAGCCAAACAGAAAGCCTTTCTTCCCTCTGCAGATAGGTACCAGGGTGCTCAACCAGAGTGACCCCACAGAGAAACGTTTTGCTGAACAAGAATGTGATTGAGAATGAGATAGCAACCAGTTTCCCAAGCCCCTGTCTCGATAATAGAAACCAGAAGGGTGCTGTGAGGTTTTCCTTGAGACTGGAAGATGTGCCCAGGACAGGGAGAGTATTTTTAAGGTTTTTATAGTGACACTCATCCAAGCTGATGTTAAGAATGTTTATTGTACCTGAAGGTGGGCCACTGGCTGTGCTGCCTCAGTCTCCCCCATGCTGTGCTGGCAATAACAGGACTTCTCTGCTGTGCTTAGGTGCAGCCAGGTTTGCACAGTGCCATAGATGCACTAAACATCGAATCATAGAATATTCTAAGTGGGAAGGGACCCACAAGGATCATCAAAGTCCAGCTCCTGGCCTTGAAGATGGCCATCATTTATTCTAGAACACTATTCAAACTATTACACAGAGATAAGGGGCTTTTTCTCCTGGTTTCTATGATCATATTTCCACTATATTTCTTGTTATCTCAAGCCTGTTTCCCATCCTCCATAAGGCTGGATTTCAATTTAAGCATAATTTGGGAAGCTGTTTATGATTATGGTGCTGGATGGATATCCAGCGATTTTTGCAGATACATTAACTTCTAATACTTCTGGTATCATTGATTCACTTGTGAAGAAAGAATCCCTCCCTTCTTGCCAACTCATGTCTTATCTTTAGAGAGAGAGGAAAGTTGTGTCTGGTTAGAGAGATACTGTTTCCTGAAGGTGGGGCTATAGTTAATGAAGATAAGCTAGTTCTTGAAAATATCAGAGTATTCAGTTAATAGGATAGGGGGATTTGATCATCTTTGGTAGTTTCTGATGAAAGTTATATTTAGAGACAAGACCCTCACGTTCACTTTCCTGGCTTCATGCAAGGAGGGAAAAATTTTCCAAACTCCCTTGTTCATCTACTGATACACTGCTAATTTAGAGGAAAGGGTTAAAAAAAAATCTGACCTTTGTAATATTTTGGAGAAAAAAAATATGCTGTATCCTGAGGCAGTGCTGGGCCAAAGACTGTAGATTTTGGATGCTGTTCTAACTTGAAAATTTCCATGTGTTTTAAGTCTTGTCTGATTTATCTAAAACAAGAGTCAACCACAAATTTTAATTGCTTGGCTATAGCCTTCTGGATGCCAGATAGATCTGCGAGCGTTGCACACATCTGGGCATGGACTGAGTGCTGGGAAGCCAGCAGGACAGGGCTGGGGAGGAGTGAGGCAGCAGATGGGCCTCGTGGCCCAAGACTACACCTAGAACTAAAGAAAGGCTCTCAGGAAAAGCTGATTTCCAACAGTTTGGGTGCTTTAAAGAAGCCAAATATTTTTGTAAGTTGTTAATAATGGCAACAAAAGCACTGAACAGAGACCCCAGTTCTCTGCTCTCTTCTTCAGGGGCAGCTATTTCCAGTCCTGCTTCTGTCCATCTCCTCCTTCATCATGGTCCTCATTCCTGTCTTGACTTACTAGCATTTTAGGTCATCCCTTCCCAACATTTTTACCCTCAAGCCTCTCTGAATCCTCTCCACTTCTAAAAGAATCATGGAATCATCGTAGAATGGCCTGGGTTGGAAGGGACCTTATGATCATCCAGTTCCATGGATGGGAACCCCCTGCCATGGGAGCACCTTCCACTAGACCAGGCTGCTCAGAGCCCCATCCAGCCTGCCCTCAAACACTTCCAGGGATGGGGCATCCATAACTTCTCTGTGCAGCTTGTTCCACTGCCTCACCAGCCTCACAGCAAAGAATTTCTTCCTTACACCTGGCCTGAATTTCCCCTCTTCCAGTTTGATCCCAGAAAAAAAAAAATTCCTAAAAGAAGTGCTATTCCAAAATCTTTCAGGGTCTTACACTCCCTAACAGTTCGTGACCAAATGCATTTCATTCTCCTGTAATTTAATTCTCCCAATTGCCAGCATCCTACTGACCTCTTTGTTAGAAGGAGTGGTTTGTATTCATTTTATCTTGCTTCTGTTAGTCAAGCAGCAAGTTACAGACAAATAATCTCATGAAGGTGACCTGTAAAAAACCAAACCAATTTGTTTGTAACCTTTGATTTCTACTTGTTCATCAAAATTTTTAAAGTCTTAAAGGAATTGCTCTCTTACATAAGCACGACATCTGTTGTTGCTGCTTGTTTCTTAGTGGGGAAAAGTGGCAGTATCATGGAAGAGAGTTTTGATAACCTGCTGCTAATATTCTGTATTTGGTCTGCTGTATTTCATATTATATTATTTGTGCCATCACAAATTACTGAAGTGGCTCTTTCAAATCAGTTTTTCAGTTTTCGACCCATCAGAGCATGTCTGTTACTGCCACTGGTTTCAAATATAATTCAGGGGAGACACCTAATCTGAAAAATGACATTATAGTTGTAACCTACTCTCTCCTAAAATTCATTAAAGAAATGGAGCTGAGTGAATAGTTAACCAGAGGTGTCATATTTCCAGAAACTTTGAGGAAGCTTTTAGAAAAACACGCTTTTCTTTGAGAAAAAGAACATTTGGAAAAGAAAAATAATTCTCTGCAGTTTAGTTACTTGCTAATCAAAATTGCTTTCCCAATCCTAATAGAAAGAACAGATGCATAAATCAACCATGTAATTTCTCCCATTTCCTATAGCTTGAGCATTTGCTACCCTAGATCTTGTGCTGCACAACCAGAACAAAATTCTTCAAACAAAAATTACTTTAAAGTGCCACAAGTATTACAGTCAGTAGCCAAATGGCTACATGCTGGTGTTGCTAGTTTAATTCCCAAAGCAATTTTTAAAAACCATGGTACAAACTGAGTTTCTTTACAGTGCATTAGGAATTTACTGTAGAAGTCAAGCCCTTTGTAATAGTTCACTGATATCAAGATAACTTCTGAAGAATCAGAGCCAGCAACTGGTTTATAAATCCTGGTTGTTGCTGAGCTCTGATCCTGGCTCAGTGGCTCAGAATTTTCTCCCCAGGGTCATTCCCCTCTGTTGAATGCACAAGTGGCACACCCTGATCAATGCTGAATTCTCAGCAGCTGTTCAAGGGCTCTTACTACAAAAAATAAGTGGTTTTTTACTCTTTTGAGATGTGTAAGATAAATCTTTTCCTTTAAAAATACACAGCAAGACGAGAGCTGCAACAGTCTCAGTTTATTGAAAAAGCTGAAAAATTTTTAATATCTCAAAGCAGAGACTGTCACGGATAGCTTTATGCAAGAGAGCTGATTTTAGAACTCAGGGTGTAGCAAGTGCCTTTCTTTCCAAAGATGCTTTTTGTTTGAAAAATATCCAGTTTATCTGTCAGTTCAGACAGTGCTTACAGTGTTCATGTAATGTTTTCATTGACTAGAAAGACTTGTTCATGTAACCCTCAAAGCCTGTCAGTTTTGTTCCTCAGAAGCTCAGCCCTCCTGTTCTCCGAGCAATGATCAATCTTACAGTTGAGTGTTTTTTCACTGGCTCCACTTCTTCTATCCTTCCCCTGGACACCACAGACATATTTTCTTCTTTGGCCAACTCTCAAGAGAAAGTACAGACAGTCTGGAGAGCAAATCTTCAGATTACATTCTCCTTTAAACACCTCAGTGGCAGGAATATAATCTCCAGCAAAACTGCTGCCTCATCTCAGGCAACAAAATAAACACACCAAAGCCAGGAGTTCTGACAGGGGGTTTTGAAAGAATCTGGGATCTTGGGCATTGCAAATGGAAGGGAGGCACATTCCATGATTTTTAAAGAATCATGCACCTGAAGAATGAAACATTCCTTAATAATACTGAAACCATTGGTCTCTCCTGCCACTATTATAGAGAAATCTTTAAAATAAATTTTCTGGGAAGATTCCCATACCTATCCCTAAGCTCCTCTAGAAAGCCACTTCTAACATCATTCCTGTTCCTGTCCTCAGAGCATTAACTTTTATGCTGTGGGATAAAGCATTAACTTTTAGAAATGCTGAGATACCAACATGTGAGAGGACTTAGCAGGAAAAGGAGCCAGGGGATTTTCTCTCTGAAGCTCCCTCAAATATTCTGAAGAACTTCTATAGAAAAAATCCCACTGAAGTTATTGATAAAAAAATCAAATCACTGATGTGATTTATAAAAAAATCAAATCACTGATGTGATTTATAACCACATGTTTTCTTCCAGAACAGTCTCACTGTTGTTAAGTACCACTGGATACTGATACATTCCTTCATAACATTGCCATTAACAGGTGTCATAAGTTCTGGAATATTTTTTGCCTTTCATCTTCTCTCCAACTGAGTCATTGGTGTGCCTGGTGATTATTTTTTAGCAGATAGGACCTTTTTGTGTGTTTTTATGAAGATAAAGCTACCTTATTACTGAGTATGGTACTGAATAGCAGACACATTAGAGATTTGATACAACATGGAGAGATGCTCAAGGAAAGCATCATCTTTTATTCCCCTGGAAGTTTGCTACAGTGCAGAACAATAAGGTCCTCCTTAGTAAAAGGCCACCAGAAGGGCTGAATACATGAAGGTCCCCCCAGTCTTCTTTGGTTATTTTGAAAAACTGCTTTAAAGAATTAGTTCTCTTTGAGCCAAAAAGCTGCACCCTCAGGAATGAGTGTTACTTAAGTCAGGGCAGCAGACTTGGGAGCTTAATGTTGTAAAAGCAGCTGAAATCTTCCTTTATCACCTTTTCATTCAGCCAAGTGTTGCTTGCATCCTGGTTTCCCTCTTCTCCTTTAGCAGCTTCATGCTTGGCTTTCTTTACTGAGAACAAGGACAGCCCCCCTGAACCCACTGAGTGAGCAATGAGCTGATAAAAATTCTTTTCATTATGGACAAAAAATCTGTTTAATCAGTGAACCGTGTTAAGAGCACAGGTAGTTATAAAACAGCATTCTGTTTAAAGCCACTATGATTTTTTTATTGTTAATATTTACTTTTAAAATCTCTGAGGATGAGAATGACAGGCAGATGACACTGCTTTAATCAACAGCATTAATCAGCCCTGATCTCTGCAGATTATGGAGCAATACTTGGAATGACCTATTAATAATTTGTGGTCTTTGTGGCTGAAATTATGCCAAACTCAAAATTTTGTCCTTCAGCTTCCCATGGCTGAAAATACTGTTCCACTCAGCTTTGTAATTGTGTCTGTCATTGCCTTTTCCTGGTAAATTCCTATAATTAGTTTTGGGAGTAGGTCTCCAAAGTGCTACCCTTTCGTTCTCCATTACAGGGAGCTTAAAAGAGACCCTTCTGTCCCTGGAGCTGTCCCTGGAGCCAGCCAGGCTTCTATATTTTGTTTTGGTTTGGTTGTTTTGTTTTTAAAATCGAGGAAATAAATTCATTGTTACATATTTTGTTCCAGATCATACCATGAACTTTTTATGAAAGCTTAAAATTACAAAGTGTTTCAGGTCAATACAGCGTGAAGATTTGCAGAATTTTAATAGATAAAAATAATAGACACTTTTAATTGGAAATTATTTTGCTCTTTCAGCAAGAACAGTCTCTGTCTTGTTCAGTAGCACCTCCTGGAATGCCTTTGATCCCTTTACAAATATTATTACCTTTGTAAATGCATGTCACTGAGGCTATGAGAACTGGGATTGTTCAGCCTGGAAAAGAAAAGGCTTTGGAGTGACCTGCTTGTGGCCTTCCAGCACCTGAAGGGAGCCTACCGGCGAGATGGAGAGAGGCTATTATAACTGCAGGTTTTCATCATTCCTCATGATGTGCCATTTAAGATTTGTGTGCTAACCTTTCAGTCTTCCTGAAGAACTGTTTGGCTTTGGGTTGTTTTTTTCTCAGTGCATGAATGGGATTTTATTCATTTCTAAGAGAGAGATTCAAAACTTGTTTAAACCTTCTCTCCATCTGTACTCAATCTATGTTCCTTGGTTTTTTACTTTTTTTTTAAACTTAACTCAGAGAATGGAAAGATTTTGTATTCATACAATATTTCAGTAAGACTTAGGAATAACTGTGGTGTGTAATTTCTGAAGTTTCAAACACTGCTTCCTCCTCCCAACAACTGTGAAATACAAAGGAAATTATTTTGCATATAAAGAATCTGATCATCCAAACATCATGCTTCTAATGAAACATAAATCAGCTACAAAGAGCTTACTTCGTTTTTCCTAAAGGAAACAAATCAGTCTGAGTTATTTTTCTATGTAATTAACAATGTTTGCTGTTTTAAGTAGAGAGATCAGAGTTGTTCAAAGCGGTTAAGATTAGAGCAACATCAGCAGTTTTTCTGTTTGCTTTACTTTTATTCATTCTGGCATCAGAGCTAATTTCTAATCAAGTAAATGTGTTTGAAAGTATGATTCAGGGGGGATGATACATTTCTCCATGCTAACTGCCTAAAGCTGGCTTAATAAAAAGGATATTGCACACAATGGCATTTTTCTAGTGGGTATAATTATCTCTGCAGCAAGCAAGTGAATGATGTATTTCAGGATGTGTGTTTGGATGATGACAGGCAGATTGGGCACGTTAATAAGCCAGGCTGTTCACCAGCAAGCCTCTTTTTCTGGTACATCAGAGGCCTGTGGTGGCAGTAGAAGCTGCCTTCTGGTGGCTTTTACTTCTCCTTTTAAAATATCTCATACTTTAAGCAGACACTCCTTTGGCAGAATTAAAAATGGGGGCCCACTGCTGCCTCATTTGCCAATGTCATCTTTTCTGATAGAGCCCTGAGAAGCAGAAGATCCATGTACAGAAATCCAGACTGCTCCTTCTCTTGTAACATCCAAAGAACATGTTACTGTTTGGGACTGATGATTCAGTCCAAACTTGGTACAGAGCCCACTGAAGCCACTGGGAGTCTGTGCTTGCCAAGATCTACCACTGAGTCCAGTGTGTCTTGGAGCAAGCCCTTCACGGGCACTGAACCCCCTGGGAAATGGAAAGCAAAACTGATTAAACAGCAACTAAACACAACCAGCCTTCTGGACCTCCCTCCACAAAATCTTTGTGGCTTTAGAGCCCTACCCCCAAAAGCAGGAACATGGACGAGGAAGGTCTTTACTTTTAATCTCATATGGCTCAGCTCAATAGCAATTAGCTCCTGCCTCTGCTTCTGTGGGCCTCCTGCACTCCACAGCTGCAGCAGCCAGACCTTGTTGCCTAGAAAAAATTAGACAATTATCTCTGGGAATTTATTCCCCAGCAAGAATATTCACTTCTCACTTCTCCCCAGTACTTCATCACCAAGATGCACAGCTGTTGAAGGACTATCCAGATCTCAGTCCAACCTCCTGTCATGTTCAATAGTTCATCACTGCAAGAGTTTCATGAATGCACGTTTTCCAGATATATCTCCAGCCTGTGTTCCCTCTGGTAATCCCTGCCTGGAATCACAAATTAAGAAACATATGCATATAAAAATCCCCCAGTTCATTTCGAATAGTTAGCAAAAAGACATTTCTTGTAGAAGGAAAAGTTGTCTTTTGCATTCTGAAGATAGCTGTCTGGAGGCTTTCACTGCAGTCCTTCCAGCAGAGTTGTTTCAGAAAACAACAATACCTGGGCAGTGGGGGATGTAAGAATGAGGTATTTTTGTAGGTTTCACTACCACTGATTTGTGCAGTGACACTTGGAGCATCACGAGTTTGCCATCTGTACTGGGCACCATTTGGGCAAAATGTGTCTTTTTGTAAGGGAGGGAGTAAACAGTGATGAAATGAGAACCTGGTTTTAAGCTCAGTTTTTCATCTGTGTTTCCTTCTAGAAATCTTGGACTTATCTGTTCTTCAGCTTCCTCATTTCATAGAATCTCATCTTTCAACAGCCATTTCCATCCAGAATTACTAGTGTTTCATGTACCATCTAGGGTGCTTTGCCTAATGTTTCCAAAAGCAGCTGCAAAGTATAAATCTCTGGCACCTCATATTTTTAAATCACTGTATCTGCTTCCTTACCAGTTGTACAAAGAGTTTGAAAAAACCCAGCATTTTCTCTATGGTGGAAAAACATTTTAGTCTCTGCTGAAATTCTCCAGGTTTGTTGATGTTCTGCTCAGCCTTACTGTCTTTTACTATCCTGTGTGATACTTGGATGACAGCCAGGCACATATAAATTGCTCCCACTCATGCTCTCTCTGGCAGTTTTATGTGCCTTCCACTACTTTCTAGCAGATATTTTAGGCAACAATTTATTCCTATCACAGCTTTTTTTTCTGTTTGCTTTCTTTTCCCTTTCTAAAAAGTACTACATCTCTTTGCCTAGAATTTACTCAGTGTTTTGGGATCCCTGTGGATCAGTGGGTCAGAGACTGCAATGACAAAATCAAGGCTTTCTTATTATGCTTGAAGAAGCAATTAGGAGGCCATAAGGCAGAGTCCTACTGCCTAATTTCAATGCTTTTACCACGGCAAGGGTCAGAGAGTGGGCAGGACTTTGAAGCTAGAAGTGCCCATCTTGCCCTTGGGATATTTTGCTCAGGGCAGAGAGGAGGCTCCCAATGCCAGATAAAAGGGGTGACACTCCTAGAAACACCTCATTCTCAATTTTCCTCTGAGTACCACAAATACATGCCAAAAAACATCCATAACCTAACCTCTCTTAGGTGTCAGCTTTTTCATTATATTTTCTCCTAAACATTAGAAGAAATACCAGAAAAAAAGGAGGTAGGGGGGAGAAGAGGAATTAAATAATTTAAGGAGCCTCTGTCTAAAGAAGAAAATGAGCATTATGGATACAGGCTGAACCTGGAGTCCCCCAGTCAAGAAATTAATTTGCAGCCATCTTAGAATTCTTAGTTTCTGTTTTGCTGGGGATCATGCCATTTCAGATGGCAGTGCTAGGGAATGCTGTGTCACTGGGTTTTGAGAGCTTAAAACTAACTCATGTCCCACTCCCAGCTGCTATTCACTCATGGCAGCAAAAACACCAATGGGCATTTTGTGGCCTGAGTTGTTAATTGAACCCAAATGTAGTAGAGAGCATCACTCAGTCACAGCTTAAGAGTTCATTAGATCACTGCAAGTCAAGCAGTTATTTACTGGAGCATATTGGTATTATTAGGGCATAGAAGCATGCTACAAGTTTAAATAAAATAAAAAAAAAATATGGACACAATACTAATAACAAAAAGAAAAATCTATAGAAATTCAGTCCTGGGACTTAGTTCTCTCTTCCAGCAGATCTCTTTAAAGTCCCATTTGTCATGTGTTCACCCAGATATAAAATGAGAGTCAAAGCATACACCAGAGGTGAGTATTAGCAAGCTTGTCCCCATCCAACCCTGACCTATTGCATTAAACTCCTAATGATCTGTTTGATGAACTGAGAATCTGTGGTATCTTCACAGAGGTTGCTGTGATCCTAATTAATATTACACATATGCCACCCGGATTGTTGCAATTTTCTTGCATGCTGCTCCTGAGCACCTCTGCCCTTTGCCTTTGCAGGTCACACAAATGGACCAGAAGCTGAACCTCATCACGGACATGCTGCATCATCTGGTTTCCCGTCAGCAGGGGGATCAGGGCAACAACAGATCGTCTCCGAGAGGCAACAACAGCAATGTCAGTTCAGAGCTTTTCCTCCCCAACAACACCCTGCCCACCTACGAGCAGCTGACAGTACCAGCAGAGAACCAGGACGACATCTCCTGATGTGCTGCAAGTCTGGGCTGGGTTGTTCCTGCTTTTCTCCTCTGAACAGGACTGAGTGTTGAGAACCGGGGAGAAATGAAGTTCATCAGCCAACCAAGAAATCGTGCAACTGCTGCATCTACACCACTAGTCTCAAACATGCTGAAGTTACCCACAGTAGCCAAAGGATTGCCAGGCTGTCTTCCACCAGGCAAAACTTCTGGAAGCTCCACGTTGATTTTGCTCCCGAACAAATGATCACAACTTGGTATTTCTCAAAAAGACCAAAATGATGCAAAGACAGGCAAAATGGCAAGGGTTTAGAGCTCCTGTAATGATAATAATAATAGTAATAATAATATTCTAATAATACTTGAACTTAGATGGAAAAAAAATGCATTCTGTTTATGAATCTGCAGATAGCAATTTATTTCTATTACTAAGGTTTTTAAAACAAACTAGGATAAATTATGTTGTTTTTATTGTATAAACATACACTAACATTCTAGACAATAACAAACCACATACTGAATGATTTTCTTTTTCTGTTTTATTTTAGTGTTACTACATAAACAGTTATCAGATAATGACCAGATTTTTAAAATCTGTTTTTCTTCAGGGAGGAACTAATCCTTAATCTGGAACAATACTATTTATAGTGGAAAGTGCTATAGATTTTCTAAGATATCAGTTTTTCATGGGGAGACAATAAAGTATTAAATAGCAAAAAAATCATTCTGCTTTCTAGGAAATTGTTGCCAAAGAATTTATATGTAAATAGAAAACACAGTGGTCTGAATGTACTTGTCCTGAGCATTTTAAAAGGAAGGCTTTCTACTTCTTAAATCTACTGGTTTTTAGCTTACAGATGCCAATAATAATACAAGAGGCTGAAGTGGCTGGACTTCACTGGTCAAGTGTTTGAGCTGGCCACTCACAGAACATCCATAATTCCTGCAGGAATCGAGGCTTCAGTTCAGGAAAGCATCTCTAATCCACACACCACCTATGACAATTTCAATGTTTTCTTGAAGAATGTCTTGAGAAAACCCCCTGCAAGAGTGGGTTCGTATTCACAAGTGCCAGCTCTTTATTTAGAGAATTGAGGGCCTCAGCCACAACCCATGGGGCTGAACCACACTGCCCCACATGATGACTGCAGTGAAACCAGCAGTGTTGGCTCAGTGTGAGCTCTCACACACACAAGGTGAGCAGGACCTGGGCTTTGATTACTAAGGCTGAAATCACCAAGCCCTTGCAGAGACTCAGCATATCAGTCTTTAAAGCTGACAGCCTCAGGAAAAGCTCTTTAGTCCATCCTGGTGGTAGTGGTACCTCAGACTGCTGGGGAAATGAGATGTAGACAGATTTATCAGCTCTTGCACCTTGAGCATCCCCCACATCCAGTGCACCCTGTCCCCCTCACTGCAGAGCCTGCACCCCACAGTGCTCTCCCTCTCCTGGGGGATGCCCTAAAGCCTCATACCTTGGCACAGCAGTTTATATGACCAGTCCTTTGACCAGTACTACCAATCTGAAATACTGATGCATAATGGATGAGATCACAGGGAACCTCCTCATAGGGAACTCTCACATTCTGGGCTTTCTTTCCAACATTTCATCTCTTTGACTTGGACTGCAGAGAAAGTCCTGTGTTAAATATCCTGTATTTAACTTTCCAGATTCTGTTACAGTTATCCAGCCTCTCTGTTGTACAGTAGATAAATATTAAGGGTGTAGAAATTTACAGGCATAAAGAAGAATTGTATCAGGGCATTATGTTTTCATGGAAATCAAAATTATTCTCATGATTTTGAACATGTTTTAAATAAGATTCACTATGTAATTTCAGGTTATCAATCAGCCTGTTAATTTCCTAATAAAATACAGGACAAGAGTGCCATGTCTTCTGGTTATTCTAAAATCCAGACACTTGATATACACAAGAAAGCAGATGGCTTTTCTTCTCCTTTCTCTCTTAGCCCACTGTACAGTGTAAATATACCTTATTTGCAATGCATGACTGTAAAGCTTCTGCTGATTCTTCACTAGAGAAATAAAAGAAAATCTGGACTTTATCAGCTGGGATGACTGGAGAGGAAGGTGTGTCACATAGCCCTGGCTGAAAGCAGACAGGTCTGTGCATTTCTAGGGGCATTGTTTCAAACAGAAGATGCTTCCATTCCTGCTTGTTTGTTCCCAAGACCATACCTCCACTCTCTGTTTGACACCTAATCTTGGTGATAACAGAATGGCACAGCAAACACTTAATGCAAAACATAATGTCCCTTTCTTGTCAGTTCTCTATAACCATCTGAAAGCCTCCATTGGAACCAGCCTCATCAGAATCACTGGATTTTTGAGGCTGGTGGCCAGTTGTGAGGCCAGTTCCTCACCTGAGTCCAGCTGATCCTTTCAGAAAGTACAAAGCTCTGAGATCTACTACTTCAAACCTTACAATCCACCTCACCCTAAGGAAAAGAAAATGAAAATGAACCATCCAAATTTGCCATGCAGCTGCCTGGAGCCAGTCATCCACAAGGGCTCACCAGATACAGATCTGACCTCTCTGCTTGGAGGACTGCCTGGAATTATCTGCCCTGCTGGGGCTTCATATCTCAATGACTTCTGGAAGCAGGTGCATCAGCATCTTTCCTGCACAGAGAACAGCAGCAGTGGGAAGATGAGCTGAGCAGTCCAACACTGGAGCAGCCTGAAGCAGCCACATTCAGTGAGTATGTGTTTCTGCTAAAACCTCTCCTACTGGTGTCTCCTGTTTGGCCAAACTGTCCAGAGTGGGGGTTTTTAAAGTGGGTAGGGAATGTTTGTAAGTATCTTGAAAGGGAGCAAAGGAGACTGTAAAGTAGGCCAAACCTTGACTTTATTATTGTCTGCCCCATTTTTGTGAGCTGTATTAATGCATAAAATGTATCTGAAGCTGCAAAAGAAGCATCTTTCTTGGAGCAGCTCAGTAGTAGTTTGCATTTCCAGACTGGTGTAAGTTAAGCCTAGAGCCTCATCCCTGCTGAAAAAAAACAAAGTTAAAAAATAGTAATCTAAAAAAATGTAGCTGGCTTGGCTCACCCAGCCTACCAGGGGGATGCCAGATGGATACCAGATCTGGATGGTAAGAAGCCAAGGAAAAGGGGAGGAGGGAAAACATGGGGCTGCCCAGCTGAAGGTGGTGATGAAAGCTTACCCTGTCTCAGCCTGCAGCAGAGGCAGATGATGTGCAGGTTTGCAAAAAGGAAGATCCACGGGAGGTAGAGAGGATTTGTGCATAGGAGGAGTTTTAGTCCAAGAGCAAAATCTGGGCTCCTGGTGAGGGGACTGTGTTGGGATTCAAAAGACAGAAGCACTGCCTGGCATCAGCATTAATCTGCAGTGTGACCTCAGGGCGAGTCATTTCACCTGCTTGGCCACATCTGCTGCCCCCTCCCCTGCACTCAGCCCACTTGTTTGTTTAGACCACAAATTCCTCGGGAAAGGAGGGCCCCTTTCTGTGTGTTTGCTCAGTGCCTGCACAAAGGGACCTGCCCTCTGGGGACTGGAGGTACCACTCTCAGATAAATAATTACCCACCCTGGAGTCCTGCTGCAGGCAAACCCTTAATTATTCCGAGCCCAAGGAGCTTCAGTTGGATGTGCCTGCTGCCAAACCAAGAGTCAGAGGAGGCTGGGTTTAGGCTCCCTTGATGTAGCATCTTAAAAGAGATCAGGAGCCTGGCCATCACTCATTTTCACTCTTCTGCTTTAAAGCAGGTTCATTTCAAACGACACAATGGGCCACTACTATGCTCAAATACTAGCTAAGGCAGAAATCTTTGGACGTCAGTAGATGAAACACATTTTACTGCAGCAAATTAAGGTTTGTTGTTGCTAGCAGATACCTGATTTAGCACCCATCAGTGCTGAGGAAGCTGGAAATGTTCCAGCTGGTGAGCTTTAGAGGTCTGGGCAAAAAACAAGTTCCTTTTTCGAAAAATAAAAAAGTAAAGCACAGGAAGATCTTCTTTTCTGGGAGTTTAAAGGAGAAAAGGTTAAAATAGTTTTAAGCTTATCCTCATGTACCCTGCTGAGATTGGTTTTACTGCTGGGGTGGTGGTTTGGGAAGAGGAAAGGCATTGAGAAGAAAAGGAAAAAGATTGAAGGTACAATGCAGCTCCCATGAAAATGTACTTGTGCACTTGATTTATGTTGGCTTGGTGTTGGGTGTTGCCTGCAGTGGGACTGCTCAGTCCATGCAGGTCAGTGTAAGGCTTTGGAAGTTGAAAATGTGCACTAAAGATGCCTTTCCATGGCTTTCAGTGGAAGCTGGGCTCAGCTCTGTAGGGAGCATTCCTTTCTTCATGGTCACAGAGCCACAGAGCCATGTGAATTCACAAGTTTCTGCTTCCCATTCCTGTTTTCAAGTTATTGGTTTCTAATATTCCTGCATGCCACTTGTGTTTTCAAGCCAAAATGATCAGAGGTATTTCCTTCCACTTCAGTGATGTGAGTCTTACTGCACACAGACCACACACAGCAGCCTGTAAAATGCCCTCCAATTTCAATGAAAGTAGCTTCTGTAATGTTTTGCATCTTGGGTCTCCTGAGCAGCAGCAGCAGCTGTGATGAAGGCAGCAGGTGGTTATGCCAGTATGATGTGGAGGTGACACGTAGCTACATCCCAGGATGTTGCTATGGAATTGCCACAAGGTCTTGAGCTCAGGTTGAAGCTAGCAAGGATTTCTGTGAACACTGGCTTTTTTGGTCTTGTCTGTGGTCTGACTTTGGTGTCTAAGAAGTGTGAATTTCAGCTGAAGCTTTTCTTTTGTGGTTGCAGGTTTGTTTTCAGCGTTGTTTCCCCGATGCCCAACAAGTTTCCTGTTCAGCCTTTCATCGGTGAGGATGTTGACAACACCAGGACCCTCTGTCTTCAGTGCCTATTTTCACAAAACTTATGAGAGCTTAATTTTTTTCCAGACCTCTATCCTTCTGTCAAGTTGAATTGAACAAGGCCAGCAGGTTCAAAAGTTATTAGGGGGAGGCAAAACAAACACAGCATGAGTGCATTAACCTTGTTTTCACAGGAACTGGGCCGAAAGTCCTCTCTCTCCCTGCCCAAACACAGAGGTCTGGAAGAAATGTAACCCTCACTTTGGAGCAGAAGACCACTTCTAACCCCTGGGGTGAGGAGGAGACATGCAGGAGATGTGTTCTAGGGTTTTGTTTGCTCCTGCAAGGCTTGATGCACCTTGCCTTTGGATCAGCTATTGAAAGATGCTGGAAAATAGCTTTTTCCTCACATTGCTTCCAATGACAGTGGCTTAAAACACCAGAATGCTTGGTGCTGCAGCAAGTAACACACAGGTGCTGGATGGGCACAAGATGAGCCATGCCCACGTGTGTTACTGTAACGCAGCACGGTGTCCAAAGAGAGACTGTCTGCATCCATGCTGGCAGGGGAGCGCTGCTGGGGAAGGGCTGGCCCGAAGGAGTGGCATTGTCCGAGTTCACATCGCTCCCGCGTGAGCTGGCAACTGCTGCCCCTGGGAGAGACTTCCCAGGGATCTGACATGAGGCATTGTGCTCTCTGCCTGTGGATTTGCACCTCAGAAGAGCTGATCTATAAAGCCTGTCTTGAAACCATCTTGGAGCTACGTTTGCTTCAGAGCTAGCGTTGCTCTGGCAGGCTGCCCAGGGATTTAGGCTCGGCTAATCCAAGCTTGGCTCTCCATGGCAGACACCCATGGAACAAAGGGAATAAAGCTTCCACGACCCCATCGAGTTGCTGGTCAGTCTCTCAGCCAGGTGCAGAAAGTAGGCTAGGCAGCCCTCAGTGAACTGTCTTGGATCAGAGAGGGCCAAATTCCCAGCAGGGGTGTGCAGACAAATCCATAGAGATTTTCTTGCCATAATTTCCCGAGTCTGGGAGCCTCCCACACCGAGCCCCCAATGCTTGTTCATTTCACACAATCTTTAAAGCCAGCTGTGCTGAAATTCATCACTGCTGCTTTCTGTGCAAGTAATCTTACAGGGAAATAGAAATCAAAAAGGCAAGGAGTAAAATAAATTCAGTTTTCATTTCTGCTATATATTACATCCTTAGGATTATATTGATCATTGATTTTTAAACATCAGTATGTTAGAGTTGATACAGGTAGTACCAATGCTGTAAGAATGATAGTCATGTGTGAAGGATTAGGGTTACAAGCAGTTTGTGAGACGTTATCATCTGTTGTTTAAGCATTGCCTAATAATTTGTCAGTCCTAATGGTCACGTAATTGGATTTTTAACTGGGCTGTTAAAAATGGAACCTAAATGTAAACGTGATTCAGGTTCTACTCCTTTTACATCTTTGGCTGTTATCCTTCTTGTAAATTTACTTTGATTACATCCCTTTTCCTAGTTCCTTCTGTTCACTGAAACACTGTCTGCAGGTTTGATTGGCAGAGGGATTAATGCACTTCAGATCAATTTTGGGAGCAATCAGGTAAGTTACCCCCATAAGGACTGGTCACAACTGCACCAGGGAGTCTTCTGCAAGTCACAATGTCTTTTTAATCATAATTTGTCTTGTAAAGCTTGAATGACAGAAGATCCTGCTCGATACCTCCTCTGCCTGTGCTGCAGGAGCTGCAGACTCGCAGCCACCCCCACGTGTGCTCACTTGCAGCCATTTTTGAGCAGATTTGAAATAGTGCCTTTGCTTAAACGATTGCAAATGTTTCCCTGTTATTTCAGTTGGCAATCAAGCCAGCACTTTATTTTCCATTTATTTTCTCTCCTGTGCTGAGAAGTGGGAGAATACCCTGCAGCTGCAAGACAGAAACCAGAAGCAGGGGAGCAGATAGGTGCATCAAAAGACAGGTCTTGTCATTAAGCAAAATGTACTGCCCCAAACACACACACTTCAGTCCCTGTTTCTTGCAGCCTGAGCATCACTTTTGAGCATCACTTTTACTGCCCTGGCTTGATCTTCTTGCACCCAAACGTATTAAGTGCCTTAATAGACCTTTGAAGTTCCCTGAAGTGTCCTGAACCTTTATTTCCGTCTGGTCCTCCCTCTTCCACAACTTGAGTCAGGTCTCAGTCCAAAGCCAGCAGGAGGCAGGAAGGCTTTTGGCTGGCTCTGGTGGCACTGGGGCTGAGCTGGGACGTGTGCTGGTGCCTGCCCCTCTCAGGCACGTTAGTCACTGCTCCTTGGCACGGCTCAGCCCGTGATTAGCATTTCCTTCCTGCGCCAGTCCTTCATGCCGCTGCTCCAGCCCTGACTTTTTGTTTTCCTCCTTCCCCCCTTCCCAGCCAAAGGGGAGAACAATTCCTGGAAAAGAAAAATGCTCTTTCCCCTGCATTGCCGAAACCTTTGCAGGGAGCTCTGGGGAGGAGAGAGTAGACTTTGGAGAACATATGGCTAAAAGCATTTGGGGGTTTTCAGATGGTAAATGACCGATGAGGTCTCAAAGGGGTTTTATTTATAAATGATAGACTCCTGAGAGAGAAATAATTGCTGCTCTCCCAGGCGTAAAAAAGCAATTCACCTGACATAAAACCCAGGGATAAAATTAGCTAAATGAAAGCAAGATATGGCAACTGTATTAAGCCGCTTTTTTTTTTACTCTCTCCCTTCCCTGCTGAATGGTGAATCATTTTAATTTTGTTTTCCCCTCCTTTCTTGGAAGGAGAAAAAAACAACAACAAAAAAAAAAAAGCCAACGCCAAAGCAGTGCCTTGGGTCTGAAAGAACAGATGGTGCCCTGGGCGGCCCTCCGGAGCGCTCGGCGGCGTGCATTCCTCCACTCCAGCACTCAGATAACTGAGTTATACAGCACACGACCATCTGGTGTATGACACATCTTGTGTCCCCCGGACAATGCCCCAGCAAACCTCTTCAGGGGAGAGGTTAGTTTCTAGGGTAACAGCAGCATGTGCAGCTCCAGGCCTTATTGAGATTCAGGGCTCCTCACTTGTCCCTATTCTTCTCCTCCCTATTGTTGTCACTTGAGCTTTTGCTGCTTGGTTACACCGAGACTGACAATATCCATCAGTATTTTGTCCCCGGCCCAGAAACCATTGTCTCCAAATTTTGTTTCATTATTTATGTTTTCAATATCCAATGGTTGACTGAAGCATCTGCTCTAGAGTGATAAGGCAAGTGCCTATTGAGGAGAGCTGTGCTGCTGCCTGACAACGATGGCTGGAATTATTTAGGTTGTGGTTGGACAAGCATTTGCAAAAGGCAGGGTATCCATGAAGCACTGAGGTGACTTTATTTATTTCTCTGTTTCAGGTTTTCTTAGGTGCTCACATCTTTTAATCCAGACCCCAAAAATGCTTAAAGCCTCTGTAAAGAAGTCAGTACTGGAGAAGTAGCTCTGTTTGTTGACTGGAGCTCTCTGGATGTTTCTTTGTGGGAAACTATTTGGGATTAAAAAAAAAAAAAAAGTGAAGGGTTTACCTTCCTTTTAATTTTCTGTGGGGTTTGTTTTGAAGTGACTTTGGAGTTTGAGCGCTCGTTCTCTCCACTTATTTTAAGAGCCAAGGTCTGCCTTGTAGCCATGACCCAGCACTATGCACAGTACTCTAAAATTCCATTTCAGCAAGCTAAACTTAATCAGAAAAAAGAAGTAGTAGGTGCTTTCTCCACCAATAAAAGACATGTGCCCCACTGAATCATTTACTCTGTTACAGAACAATTATACCAGCAGTGTTACCTTCCTCACATATCTGTAATTGTCACAGCCAGCCAAAATCCCCCCAAATTCTTCTTATATCTGCATGACATAGACTGGTCATTCAATGGAGTGAAAATACCTGTCCAAAGATTTAACACATCAAGCATGAGTTCTAAGCATTAAAAACACACAACTAAGAAAGTACAGTTGATGTCTAAGCAAAATTTGCTTAACCGCAGGCCTCAGTCAAGGTGTGAATAACTTAAAAAAGCTGCATTGTATGTCAGGTTCAGGTGAAGTATTAGAGAACCAGAAATAACAGTTAAGAGAGGTTCTGTATACATGTGTGAAATATTAATAGCTATAAATATTGATTTTGTGATAAATTTGCTATAACATCAAATCTGATACATTATTTTCACACATTTATAAATGGAGATTTTACTTTCAAAGTAACATTTGTAAAATACAGATATATGACCTTAAAGGCAATTTTTAAATCATTTGCCTTAAATGTTTCAGAGCTACTATGAGGAAAATAGTAAAAGAATTTTGGGGTTTTCCCCTCATGAAACAACATCTTTTTTGTAGACTGGTGGCAGGAAAGAAGAGTTAGATGCAACCCTGAGCCTGGTTTTAAATATTCTAATGAAATTCAGTTTTGAGTTGCAGCATGTTCCCCCCTGACCTGCTCGTGAGGTGTGCCATGGTAAGTGCATTTGCTTCATCACATGCTTGAGTTGGCATCTGGTCATAAAACAGAGACCACATGAGGGTGCCTGTGTAAGAGGAGGAGGAGCTGATCCTGGGCAAGCCTGGCTTAGCTGTGTTTTGCTTGGCAGATTTCAACAGTGAGGAGGAAGGGACAGAGTTCCTATTTTCCGGTTTAAGTGTTGAAAGTTGTCAGCAATTTGCTCCATCAGAGCCTCTGCATTACCTCTGTAGGTGCAAAACCCTCCACAGCCAACCAGGCAGGGCCAGCTGGGAAGGTGCAGGAGAAGCACCTGGGCTTCAGATGTTTGTGGGTGCTCAGGGAAGGTCCAAACACCCAGGTCTGTCACGTGGACTGCTAATGGGGCTCAGTTGTGCCGCCTTTTTCCACTTCTCACAGCCCTCCTACCTCCCTTCTCCCAGCTTCAGGGATGGGGTCTGCAGCCCTGGGGTGCCTCAGCATCTCTCCAGCTTCAGAGCATGGGAAGAGCTGGAAGTGAGCCAGAGCAGGCTGTCCCCTCTGCAGAAGGTGCTCTGCTCTCCATGCAGTACCAGGTGAGATGTTTCCTTAAGAATTGTGGAAGCTGCACCCAGTGTTGAGGCTTCACCTGGAGCACTCTGTAGCAGTCTGGTGACAGAGCTGGATGAGTTTTTCCTGAATGTGGCATGGAGCAGAAGAAGAGTAACAAGAATGGTCAGAGGAATTAAGGGCCTGTATTAGGAGTTTCTCTCTCTAATCCAAAGAAACAAAAGGCTAAGGTTGGTTTCCTTAAAAATACAGGAAGGAGAATTGCTGTTTTGCCCAAAGGACAATGTTGGCATGTGAACAAATATGTAAGTTGTCCACAAATAGATTTTTGAAGGTTTCTAAACATCACAGAAGGGGATTTCTGCAACAGCACTCAGGTGAAAATATGAGGAAGCAAACCTCCAAGCTTTAAGGTGCCCCTTGATCAATTTGTAAAAGAGGTGTGATTGCCTGCAAAGGCAGGGAACTGGTCCTTGTGACTCAGGACATCTCTCCCTCTCCAGCATTTCATCAGTCCCTCTCCAGCATTTCATCAGCCAGAAGAGCCCATTAGATCATCTGACCTGAATTTCTGTGTGATACAGGCCATAGATCTCACCCAATTACCTTTTGCTGAGCCCAGCAATTTCTCTGACTAAGTTATCTTACCATCACCAAAGAAACATTGTACATATTTCTATACTTAAATAGATATCATTTTTGATCACTTCTTAAAAAAGGTGAAGGCACACAGAGGCAGAAGTGATACATGCACTGTAGAATCAGATGAGAGAACTCACTTCACTTCTAGAAGAAGTTCTTGCCTGCAGACTTCAGCCAAAGCAGCTGGTTTTATCTCCCCTGGGGAAAAGAGGAGCTGCCATTTTCTTGCCTCTGATCAATCCAGAGTGAGAAAGGTGAGCCAGGCAGGCACTGCACAGTGCAATATCCCTGCCTTTACTGCCTTGTCACTTCAGGGGAGCTAATCAGGAGCGAACAGAGGGTGACAAGAAAGCCCAAGGGGTCTCCATCTGTGAAAGCAAAGGCTCCTAACAGGAAAAATCTCAACTCAACCAGGAGGGAGCCTTCATCTTTCCCGTTTTACACAGAGGAAGGACAAGCCACAGAGAATAAATCTTTGCTCAATTACATGAAGAAGTGAGCATTTTTCCAGGATTGTAGTAAAATGCCTGTGTAGAATTTGAGGGCCACACTTGACCATGCTGCTCTGCCTTTGTCCAAACCTCTGAGAGCCAGATGAAGCCAACCAGTATTTCATATAATCTGTTTCATTGACAGCATAGCAAATGGCCTCTTAGCAAAGAGGTTTCTCTTTGGAAAGGATCACTGAAGAGTCAGAAAAGCAAATTAAATTAAGGAGCATAAAGCAGAGTGCCATGGGCAGAGGGCAGAAGAGTATACTGCTGTTTGCATGTGATCTAAGAAGTCAAAGGTACTCAGTTTTTCCAGGAATATCTGAATACTTTCATACTTAAAAAAAAAAAAAAATCATGGCCCAGACTGTTTAGAGGAAAAAGCAAAACAAAACAAGTGGGGCTGTGAGACATGATGCAATTTGCATCTAAATCCCTTTTAGAGATAAGAACGTGTTCAGAGGAAAACACAGTATTGCCAACTCACGAGACTTACTTTCTGCTATCTTTGTGGGAACCAAATGAATTGCAAAACATCTGCAAGGTCCAGAGTGTCAATTATGCCTTTATGTACGTGGAGGAAATGTCACATGATGGAGGCAGTCATTGGACATGGTCAATTGTAGGGTTTTATCCTTTGCTTAGCCTTAAAGCCTCGCTCAACAGTCAGGTTAGACAATGGCACTGTCAGAGCAGGAGATGGATCAGTTTGGCCACTCAGAGGAGGTGCTTATCAGCACAGAAAGTGTCCCCAGCCTCGGACAGCGCTGACATTTCGCTTGCAAAGCCTGGCTCAGGGCTGCTTCCAACAAGTAGGCTTCCAGATTTGCACGTCTAGAAGCGGCCAAATGAAAAACTGAGCACAAAGCACAGATATCAGCTAGGATTTGCAAAAGTAATCATGCAAATGAAGTCATTTTCCAAAGTTTCCCTTAAATCAGATCTGTGTTTCTTGGTAAGGTTTCTCCTCCCGCAATTTATTTTAAAAAATGCCAACTTTGCAGAAGCATCTTACAGGAACATATAAAAGGAGGTTGTGCATCATTCAAGGACCGTAGGAGCTGCCAAACGAGAAGAATGGTTTTGAAAGGCCCATATGTGTGACTCTGAATGCCAAATATCCTCATTTTAATGGCTTGTGTGTTACAGTTTATATTGAGCACTTCAACAAGTCCCAGTAATATTCTTTCCGGATTTGCAAACTTGCACTACTTCTCCAGGAAACTTTTAAATCCAGCAATCCATTTGTAAGACACAGTTTGTGTGTGTTTTACTGCAGACAATGTCTGCACAAAACAGCATCTACAGCCTGTGAAATAGCACAGAAATGCCACTGGCACCGTTTCCAGCCGGGCTCCAATCTCTCAGACTGTGGCTGATCACTCTCTAGTCCATGCTATCCATGTGGCAGCTGACAGGTTCAGGTCCTTCAAAGCCCGCACAGATGCTGTCAGAACCTGTGTGCAACAGTCATCTGCAAGTGGGGATCTGTAGGGGACATTTTTGTGGCAGTTAATGGAGAACATTCCTGCAGAACCAGCAGAGAATCCTGCAAAATGGGGCAGTTTCTCCAAAGTCTGGTTTCTACGTTTGTGGAAAGAGAATCAACAGCCTGAACTGCATCAGCCTTGTCAACTCCACAGCTGCAACCATCATCCTCTTACTCTTTAATTACACTTTGTCACATGCAGATTATTGGCATCAGCTCCCCTCCCATCATGGAAGCTTTGGATTGAGCTTGTAAACATTATTTTTAATTATTATATATTATTGCATCACTATGGATGCTTTTGTAAAGCCTGCGTGACTGGGCAAACGTGTCTGGCTTCACTCTGAGTGTGTGTCCCACCAAATGGGATGCCATTTGCAAGATATCAGCCAGGCTGGATAAGAAAATGAGCAGCAGATGAGGGGGAGGAGGAGGCAGGGAGGGGAAATGTTTGGTGAGAAGTAACTAACTCTTATGGCAAGAGTGTGTCTGCTGCCAGACTGTGGTGTTGCTGGTGCTGACACTATAACACCACTGTGTAACCTACACAAAGAAAACAGGAGCCCAAGTTATGTAACTTGTAAAAAGTCTTTTTAGGGTCAAGGAAGGAATCTGGGCCAAGGGATTCTAGATCTGAGTGATCCAAGCATGGAGATAAATGAGCAGAAAGGGAGACATGCAGAACAAGTGTTTTCTATCGCTTTAGAAAGCATGCAGCCAAAGCTGGAAGTTAAACATCAAAAATGAAATTCTATTCTATTCTGAATTGGAAGAGCCTTCACACTGTTTTAACTTGGATTTTTGTATTTATTGTAGCTGTGTTTACCAGTGCAGTGTGAGGTAGAGTTTGGGAGAGATTTTACCTGCAGGAAGAGTTCAGCTCCCTGCTGAACTCCTATTCCCTGCATCCTCCTGCCTTTGGCCTACAGGAGCTGTTCTGTATTTCTGCCTAAAGTACTGGTCAAAAGCCTGGCTTAAATTAATGTACCCAAGAGGAGAATGATGGCTTTGCTCTGGTTGTGACAAGCTGTCAGTAACTAAACAAGCTATGACAAGGTAACCCATATACCTAAAGAAGAAAAACAACTGGAAAAGGGATGGAATTTGCTCTGCTGGGAGGAGTAAGTTGCCTAGTAATCAAAATGACAGCATTTATTTAAAGTTTGTTGGATAAGCCTACCACGACAGGTATTCCAGGAAAGGGTGGAGTTCATATCACAATTCCAGGAATGGAAAGGATTTTTATGAAGGGAGCAGACCCAGATCATGTGGACTTTGAGATAAACCTACTGGACAGGTTTGAAGTGCATCACTGTTTGGGATGGATTGCAGCAACACAGGTTTGGCTTCCATTTGTAAGGGAGCATGAGGGAAGACTGCTGTACCAGACAGTTCTAGCAGCAAAATTACTGGAAGGGATGATTCCTGGAAACTGTTCTTAGCTTGAAGGGTATGGCAACAGTTTCCCTATGCTAATGAAGCTTGTGTAAGTAAGATCTCTGCAAAAGAAAACATTTAATACAGTATAAAATCCAGCATCTGATGGTGAATGGATCAGGCTCCAGCCTTCAAAACCTCTCTAAAGGCAAACAGTAAATGCCAGGAGGGGTCAGGCTGTTGTCCATCATCTCTGTGGGAGAAAATGGCTTATATTTGGGAGGTGGGAAATCATACAAAACCATACAATTTCTAACTGGAGAAAGCTATCTGTTAGAATTTCTTATTTCTGTGTTGGTTAATGTCCTTTCACATGTTTAGAAGAATTATCTACCAACTGAACTGAACTCAAAATATTAGTGCCCAGTCCCTCCTCTTCTACGATCTTGTCATCAAGAAAGCAGCACAAGAAAGTGTTTAATGGACTCACACTGTTTTGGGCTCTTGAGAAGTTGCTTTGGGCTCTTGAGAAGTTGCTGAGTAACCAACTGATAGGGGTAGATTCCTTCAAGGCCAGCTGTGCATGGGGAAATGCAGGTTTATCAGGAGAGAAACTTGTACTTCTTCAAAACCTTACGCAGCAGGGTCAATGACTGCATCATTCCTGTCCCCCACAAAGGGGGAGGTGGATGTCAGTGCCTCCTCTCAGGAGCTCTCTTTTCACCTGAAAAGACTCCAATTCACATATTTTACAAATCAGAGGTTTGAATATAAGAGATGAAGCTTTTGTCACACGCTTATCTATCTCAAAGATAGGTAAAAAGTGTTGGCATTTACTGAGCATGCTGAGAAAACACTGGATGGGGACTATCCAGCTGGTAGCTCCCTAGGGACTTGGGAATATTGGTGGTACTTCCAGCTTTGCTCTGCCTTAAAGGTTAGAAGAGAAAGTTAGGAACTACCAACCTGCAGGTTTTGCAAAACAAGGACTGTTTTTCCTCCACCTGACTTGTGCCTACTCTCTGGCAGATTCACTGCTCACAGGTCAAATAAAAAGGTAATTTTTGCCATCATCTAAATGAGGGTTCATTGAGATTGCATAAATCCTGGCATGAACACCTCCCGTTGGAGCTGGTGAAAATACTGTTGGGAGGGTGCAGTGGGAGCTGAGCCAGGCTTAGCACTCTCCTGGTTACACAGATCATAAGATGAAGGTGGATATCTCCCAGGAAACCAGGCTGCCACAGCAATTTGCTGCTAGATACCACACTGTGGCTCGAAATGAATGGCATTTAGGCTATGAGGAGGGAAAGCAGTGGCTTAAAACAGCAGCTTTGCCATTACTTCACCACAGATGATCCGTTGATTCATTTTGAGTTGCAGCTTCTGAATGCATAGGATTACCCAAAAGTTTTTGGGTTTCTTTGTTGCAAAAAGGAGCTTTTTAGCTCTTTATTTGAGCAGGTGGGGTGGCGGTGGGAAGTGTGATCAGATTGCAAAGCATCCTGAAGGTGGACAAAACCTGGTTTGTGTGCACCTGGCACATAATTGACTTCAGCTGGCAGCCTCTGAGCACTGTGGTGCCCTTTGCCAGAGATCCACGATGTTCACAGGTGTGGGGCAGCCAAGCAGGAATACCCTCACGAATAAAACTCCTCCCTGCTGGCTCTGTTACCTAATTCCTCCTGCAGAGAGCCTTGGAAAAGACCCTGTCCTGGGTGAGTAGCACTACCAGTGTGTTCCCAAGGAGGATGGAAGGGCACCCACCTAGGGGTGGTGTTTTAATCTTTCTGTGTTTATCTGTAGAGCAGTCAATAAAATGCTTCATCATCTCCTTTCTCTGTTAAACACAGGTAGGGAAAGCTTAGGATAGTATTTTTATTGAGGTGTGCTTTGGAGTTGTAAGCTCAGTAGGTTTGCCTCTAGTAGAGGAACCTGCTCTATGCTGTTTATCAGGAAAAGATCAAGAGCAGAAAATGTGCACTGAGCTGCCAAAAAGGGCCCATCATCTGTAATGTTACCCTGAGGTACACAGCTAGGGTTTAACCAGGTGTGCTCTGTAGGGGAGCCTTGCAATGTCCCCTTTGGCACTGTCCCATTTGTGGAAATGCTACTGATAAGAGAATAATTTCAGCTCTTGGGGTCTCAGCAGTTGCTCAGCTCAGGGTCCTCCAGGAAGGAGCCAAGGCAGATCAGACTGGGACAGGTTTTTAGCATATCCTTCTTCACAGTGCAATGTTTTGATCCCACATCTATCCAGCTGTGTGCTCCTTGCCCATTTCAGGGCTCCCCACTTACACTGGGAATGCTCCTCCTCTCACAGACCATTCACTGCAATTCCATTTGCTTAGTTTTCCTTCCTTTCCATACTCAGCTGCACAAAAACATGTTAAGGCAAGTTTTTCATATCTCGTCAGCAATGTCAGCTCCCTGTGTTTCAATGAGCCCAGCCTGACCCTCCTGGGGATGGATTCTGGCAAGAACCAAGCACCAGCCAGCCCAAGCTATGGACCAGGTGAGATCTCCACCATAAGGAAACAACGTTTTTCAAGCACAGTCACAATCCTATCCTTTAGTTCTTCACTATTTTGGTTAGCCTTTTTTTGTCTCTTTACACACTTAGTATTGGCCTCACTAGTTGTCCTATAATTTTTTTGGATTTCTAATGTGTTTATTCAAACAGCATTTGTTAATATTTGAGCCTTATCTCCTCTTTTTGAATACTAGTCCTTTTTTTTTTTTTTTTTTTGTCCACTTATCCCTCTGGGATTCTGTATGTTGTATGTTTTGGTACCTCTTTTCTTTCACTAAATACTCCTCTTAAAAATACTGCACTTGATTTTGCATAATGGTAGATTTTGCTCCTGGAACAACTCTGCCACCTTTCTTTGGCCAAATTACACGTACGTCAGTTATTAATGAAACATTATCTAACATGACACTTAGAGACTTTAAAATCTATCCAAAAATCAACATTTAGGTACTTTAATTTTGCTATCACTCACCTGGCTATTGTGAAAAAGCATTACCTTAATTTTAAAATCACTTCAGGTGTTTTTGTGTAATAAAGTTAAAACTGTACGTACTTGTCTTAAAAATCATCAGGGTTACTCATTGTGTTCTCTGTGTTATCACTGGAGATTTAAATGCACCCTGTGCTCTGTGGCCAATTAAAACACTTGCTCTGTGATTTCTATTCTAATTGCTCACTCAGATTGGAGTCTGGGTCTGGAGGAGTTTGGGAAGAATGGAGCAGGTGGGAAGCAGGATGGCAACAAGGCTCAAACTTTAATTCATAGATGAAATACAGAAATATGGTTCAGTGAAATAGAAACTAAGCCTTAAGAAGTCAAACCTTCTAGCCCAACCACATGGATAAATATCAAATGAGTCAGAACTGTATTATTGCCTTCATTGGTCTGAAAAGCAGACAAAACTGTCAACGTTTTGGAAGTGCACCTTATGATCTCAACTGATAATTTTCAAGTCCATGCAATTTGCTCCCTTTATCTCAAAACTAGGGTAGTTCTGAAGTGCTGCACTGGAAAGGCATCAGATACAAACTGTTCCATTGATGACCACCTCGCTTGAGAAGTCCAGCTGCTGTGAGAACAGGAGCAGTACAAAGATCTCTCTTTTCTCACTCCAGCATGATTAGCTGCCCCCCACACACCTCCCTTAGCATCTTGCAGGTATTGGTAAAACCTCCTGCGTTAGCCATCACATGACTTGGATCTCACTGGGGTTGAACAAGTGACTTTGGCTCCTGGTGGGTGGCTTTGGACTGGTGTCTCTGTCCCAAAACAGACTTATTTGTTGTCCCTTTTCCACCTGTAGCTCCTGCCTTGTAACCAGAGACAGCACAGGTTATCTTCACGAGTGTGAGTCTGGAGTTGCAGCTTCATTTCTTGCTCAAGGTTAAGGTCTTCACAACAAGACCATAAGTGGAACTCCTCTCACACCTCTTCATCCAAAACACAGCAGCACGAGAGAAAATGTTGTCAGGGCCTCTTTTTATCCTCCCCTCACTGCCTTTGGGTTTCTCCCCAAAAACTGGGAGGTGGAATTGTAGTGAGACATGGTGTGTTCTTGTGTTGGTGTGTATCTTGAATTGTAGTGAGACACGTTTGGTCTTCTGCTCTCTTCTTCCAGGTGGATGCTCAGCAGTTTTGGGCAGCAACGTCTCTGTGCGTGTCCATTCCAACGCAGATTTTTGGAAAATTGCCCAAACGACCTTTTTCCCCCTAGAATGCCGGGACGCAGGGGACGCAGGGAGTGCGTCCTCACGGCTCCCATCCTCCTGCACCTTTGGCTGTCCCGCTCGCTCCAGCAGCAGCCCAGCGGGGGATGTTCGCCCTTGCGGGAGGAGTTGCCTGGGCGCTCCCCGTGCTCCCGCGGCGTTGGCGGCAGCGGAGCGGGGACGCGGGCGGGGTCTGTCCCCTCCGTGCGGGGCCAGCAGAGGGAGCGCACACGACGCGCCGCTCCTGCGGCCCCGCTCCCGCCTGGGGCTGGGGGTGCTCGGGGCAAAGGAAAGAATTTCCCAAACCGCCCCGTCTCGCCCTTTCCCCACCCCGGCCGCAGCCCGTGCCAATGTGATTTTTCCATCGTTTTACGTTAAAAGCGGTATGGGCAGTTCCTGCTGCCGGGCTGAGCCCGTGCCCTTAAGGGTTGTGAAGTTTGGCTTTGTCCTCCAGAGCATCTCTTCTCTAACCACACCACAAAATCCACAAGTACCTTTTCAAGCAGACACCATACCTAGGAATGTCATCCCCAGGATGCCGTTGATGCTTTAAATGTGACTATCACCTCTGCAGCCCTTGTGAGCATCTCTGATTACAAGTTTTCACTCTCCGATGGGATATGCAGCCCAGAGAGTGACAACTGAGCTCAGTCCCAAACTCTAGTGGCCCTTGATGCAGAATTGGTTGGAATAAGTCTTTTGCATGAAAATGATCAAAATTTAAAAAGAAAACCAGGTCTTACAAAGAAAAGAAAACTCTTGAAAAGACTTAGTCATAAGAAAAAAAAAAAAAGGAAATTTATTTCTGCATCTGCCACTCAGAAAGCACCAGCTGCTTTATAGACAAAATCCACCCCAAAGAGCCTGTGATGTGAGACCCCAGACTCACAAACCAATGGGGAGCTCTTCCACCTGCACAGAAATCCATGGATTTAAGGGGAGCCTGCATGAGCCATTTTGCAGGAGTAGACCTGAAGCCAGTCACACAGATGGGCAATGTGACATTGGTTTATCCATTGCCCTTCATTACATTCTTAGCCCCCCCTCCTCGTGCCCTAGCTAATCTTTATTTTCCATGTACAAAGAGGGAAAATGGCTACTCCAGATGTCTCTAAGCTCCTCTCAAAAGCCATTATCTGACAGGTCTCTCTAGAGGACTGTGCTAGCTGTGGGAGTGTTGCTTAGTGGATAATAGTACCTATCCTCTATTTTCATGCTTCTAACAGTGAAAGATCTGGAGTTGTCTGATACATTTTTCAGGCAAATCACTGAGTCAAGCAATAGCAGGGATGATGGGGAAGGGGGGAAAAAAAGCAAGTGTTGGAAGGACCTGGGCATTTTTGTGGAGGATTAAGACTAATCAAGCTTTGATCTGCAGAGCTTTTTTTTTTTTCCTTTTTTCCTTTCCTGACAAGCCCCAAACACTGCCTGCCCTGTGAATGTTTCTGGCTCTCTACTTTTGTGTTCTTACTGTCTTTCTCTGACCTCCCCAAGACTTGGCTTGCAGCTGCTGAGTTTCCCCTCCATCCAGGCTGTGAATCTGCGGGTTGTTTCACTCCCAAATTGTCTTGAACTGCACCTTCTGAATTTGGAGGAAGGAGACACTCAAAAGGAGGTAAAAAGAATGGTCTCTGGCCTTGCAGAAATCCCAAGGATTTAGTGAGGTGGCAATACCTTCTAACACGGTGATTTCTTCTGCCACTTCTCATTTCTGAGCACAGTCCCATCAGGAGAAGGTAGAAGGGGTCCATGTGAAGGGGAAAGGAAGAAGCTTGTGCTATTCCTCTCCTGTGCACTCTCAGAAAGCTGAGGCTCTTTGGAGGCTGACAAGGCAAGCCTGAACCAGGCTCATCCTGGAGGAGGAGTCTGCGTTTGCCAGTACAATCTGTACAATCCCAGATTGTGCCATCCTCTCTTCTATTCCCCTGGTGGGGCCAAAGGATTTTGTACCCTCAGCCAGGAGTCCTGGTGGTCCCAGCTGCACTCACTCCACACTGTGGCTGGGTCCAGCAACACAAGAGGAATGGCAGCAGTGATGGAAGCTTGTTCCACTGAGCTGTGTATCTATTAATCTCCTGTCCAAATCCACCAAGAAGGCATAAATATGTATGCTGGGATTTTATGCTAAGGCTGGAGGGTGGGGAAAAAAAATTTTTGAGGCTAAGCCAAATCCATATTATTCTTCAGAGTTTGCCAATGGACAGGGCTGTGTCAGGACACAAGGTGGGCAATCACTCAAAGCAAGGGGCTGCTGAGGCAGCAAAGCAGCCTGCAGCCTGTTCACCCTTCCAGGGCTGCTGTGGTCAAGGCTGGGATGCAGCAGAGGGCATCAAGGAAGAGCACTGCCCTGCAGAGGTGGGCAGCACTGGGTGCTTCTGGGCTTGCCCCTTTTCCCATCAGGGAGCAGTCTGTGCCAGCATGTTTGTGCAGTGCCCATGGAGCAGCACAAAGCTCTCTTGCCTGCATGGACTGAGATCTTCCAGCTGGCTCTGCCTGTGGACTGTTGGTTAACTCAGGTAAGACACCAAACCACAGAAAGTCAGATACTGAAATAGCACATACACAAAGACATAAATAGATACCATCTGTGCAGCAAACAGAAAATACAGCCTCCTCTTAGATATATGTTTGAGCACTTCTGCTTTGCTTATTATCCCAATAAATATCTTTGTATGTAAACCTCTCAGCCTTTTTACTAGAGAGGACATAGATTTACCTGTGCCTATGCTTCCAAATAATACATAAGCCAGATTTACCCTCTCCCAAAGATCCTGTGACTTAATAAGATGTAGGAATTTGTCATTCTGTTTGTAATATCTTCAAGACTCTCAGCTTATTGTAGGCTGTAGTATTGCTGCCTTCCCTAAGAAATGGTCTTCAGCAGCTCAGGCAGGCTTCTCTTGTTGCTGGTACAGGTCTTTTTACTCCTATTGATATGTGACCAAAATTATGCTCATGGCTGCAGCACTCTGATCTGTGTTTGATAGCAGGTTTGGAAGTGTCTGTGGCTAGTACATCAATCCCAAGGGCAGCCAGAGGAGCCAAGCCATTGCCTTCAGTTAGGTGGCCCACTTGGCTAGGAGTGCTGCTGCTTTGTCCAATAACCTTTACGATATTTTTTCTAATTGTCACATGCTTTTTCCTGCCTAGTATAAACCCAAATCTGTATTTTCTGTCTTCCTCAAGAACGTAACTCAACCTTAACCACTAATAAATTCATTTGGGAGACCACAGAACATTAATATGAGGCAAAGATGCAAAATTAGCCTGTGTGCCACTCGTGTGATGAGGATCTATCCAGCTGTGGAGGGCTCTTATTTTACAGACAGTAGCAGCCGCTGTGCTTAAAATACACCTCGAGGGCACAGCAGGGACTGTAACATGTTAGAACCCCGTGCTGAATCCAGAGCCAGCCCCAGACCTTGCAAAAAGGGGTGGTTGCTGCTCACAGCTTCAAGTGCAGCGCAGAAAGGACCTAAGAAAGAAGGGGAAAAAAGCAGGAAAGAGCTTATGCTTGGATGTCTAGGGCCATCTGCCACCACAGAAGTACAATACTGGATTCTTGAAATGTAAAAATAGATCTCAAAAGAGACATGTTTTAATGAACTGAACACAAAGAAACATGGTCGAAATAAACTGAAAACAGAAGCAAGGTTCAAGGATCTGTTTGTTAAATGAACACCCAAAGCCAGAATATGTTTTTAGTGCTGGAGAATGCTGGCTGTCTGGTTTCTGCTAAAGCCTCCAGTCTCTCTTTGGGATGCATGTGGGAGAAGGAGGGGTGAATGGCAGCCCTTGTTTGTCCTCTCTTGAGGAATCTAATTATGTATCAATTGATTTCAAAGCCTGGAATAGTAACTCTCTAGAAAACACTCACTCAGAGACATTGTTCCAATTTTCGCCTGTTCATAATTTATTCACCTCCAATTTCAATGAGAAGGGTGCTCCCTCATACTGATTCGCTCCCCACAAGTTGCACAGAAACTCACAAGTTTGTGGACGTTTAAAAAAAAAAAAAAAACACCAAAAAACAGAACCAAACAAAACATTCACACACAGAGCAGCGCTGTGAGGCGAGGGGAAGGCGTCTGGGCAAGCGGGAGGGAACAAAACGCAGCTCCTGCAAGGCGGGTCTCACGCACTGCGCTGCGGTGGGCAGCCCCGCCGTGCCCAGCTGGGAGCGCGGCTCCTGCCCTTGCCCCTGGCTGCCAGCACAGCCTGGGCTGACCCTGGGCGACAGGCGAGCTGTGCCCCCCAGGGAGCACGGCCACTCACAGCACTGCGGTGCCCTGAGCATCGGGGGCTGGGGTGCAGGCTGCTGCTTGTCTCCTGTTGCCCGATGTGCAGAAAAATCAAAAAATGTTTTGGTAGCCCACCCTCCAGCCCTGGTGCCACCCCGCCTGCTCGGGCCAGCCGGCTCACGGCCATCCTGGGGCTTCCTTCTGCACTGCGGCTCTGCGGGACCCCACGAACCACCCTGCAGGGCCCCCATGCCTGGGCACCCACGCGTCACCCCCACGGTATGGGGGGTGACCACCGGCCCCGTTAGGCACAGGCCGTGTGTGTGTGTGTTTGGGGTGGGGGTCCCCCGAAGCCACAGCTGTCTGCTCGCAGCGGGAGGCACCCGGTGCCCAGCGCCGCTGCCTTGTGCCCACCCAGAGCAGGACCTGGGACCCCAGCCGGGCAACCCCTCCCCCCGGGGCTGGGCCCCCCCAAAACCCCGCAAGGGCAGCGGGCCGGGCGGCTGGAATCCATCCCTCCCCCTCCCCAAAGCAGCCGAGCCACGAGTCTCCTGTCATTCAGCCTTCTGCCCGGCTGATCACTGTGAAAAGAGCCGCCCCGGTGACAGAAACACATGAATATTGACTGCAAACAAACCCCGGGGGAGCGGCACCTGGGGGGCTGCGAGCGCCGCTCCCCCCGCGGCGAGCGCGCTCACCTGCAGCGGGGCGCGGGCACGCGCGGGCATCTCCAGCCCTGCATGTACTGCATGTACTGCCCTGTATGTACTGCATGTACAGCCTTGCATGTACAGCCCTGCATGTACTGCCATGTACTGCATGTACAGCCTTGCATGTACAGCCCCGCATGTACAGCCCTGCGTGTACTGCACGTCCAGCCCTGCATGTCCAGCCCTGCACGCCCATGCAGCCGTGCCCGGCAGCCCCGGCCCGGCCGGCTGCAGCCCCCCGGGCCGTTCCGCCCCCGCGTACCTGCGGCGGGCCGGGGAGGCGGCAGCTGAGTCTATATAGCTGGTGGGTCATAATGGGGCTGTCCCCCGGGGGGGAGCACCATAAAAGAAACACGTTTCATTTACAAGTTTCCCCCAGCTGGCCCCCGACTTTAGTCCTTATTCCCTTTCTGGAGAGGGGATGGGGGGAGATGGCTTCCCCCCGCCCTCCCTTTTCATGTATCTACCCCAGGCCAAAATCTTTGCTTTCACTTCCAAATCCTCAAGGTTTCCCAGTTTAAAGGCAAGAGTCCTGGGGGAAGGGGGGGTAGGAGACAAAAACTCTGACCCGCAGAGTTTTTAATTTCCTTTGGGATCCCTGATTATTCCTTTTCCCTTTATCATCTCCATTAATATATATATATTAATAATTGCTTTAGAAATCTATTTTGGAACAACCCTACACTCCTCTCCCCTCGAATTAAATAAACAGCATCTGGAAGCTGATATATCACCAATGACCCCCCCCCTTTTTTTTTTTTTTTTTTTAATTTCTTCCCTATTGTTTAGGATTAGGACTGTAAATAATGTGTCGGGTGCGTTTTATGGACGAGCCACGTTTCTAAGGTGTCCCCCCGTTATATCGTCAGAGCGGGGTGTAGGGTCGGGGGTGCAGGAGTGACTCCCCCCGCCAAGCCCCTATTAACAGCCTATTACTGCGGGTGGGGGCAGGGAAGGTGCAGATTTAAATGGCCTCTCCCCCCTCCCTTCAAACGCAGACAATTTTGATGAGTGGGTTTTTGTCCGGATGGTTTGTAATGGTGCCTGTTTTGGGGTGTCCCGGGGGGTCCGGGAAGCTTTAATTCGCTCACAAAGGCTCATTTGCAGGTCAATGCCATGGCACACTCGCCTCTCCCCTTTGCCTAAATCTCCTTTTGTTCCCCATCGCCTGCTCCTCATGCCAGATGGCCGCGGAAAATGCTAATTTTCTCTCTTCCCCCCCCCTTTTTCTTTTTTTTTTTCTTTTTTTTTCTTTCTTTTTTTTTTCTTCTTTTTTTTTCTTTTTTTTTTTTTTTTTTTTTTTTTTTTTGCATTTAATTGCAGCCCTTTGCAGATGGGGGCTGCAGAGTGTGTGCTTCATTCAAATGAGGTTTGCTTTTTGGTTTCTAGGCACGTTTCTAAAAGTCCGATCTGAGTCAGGCAGGGATTAGCTTGACAGGGAAGTGATCAGATTAAAATCCGTGCATGAGCTCGGCTTCGTCCTTCCCTCCCTTTAAAGCTCTCTTCCTTCCCTGCCGCTTTCCTCCCAGGAAAAAGGCAAACTCTTCTTTTTCCTGAGCATCTTGCCACCGGTGGGGTCACAAGGCTGGATTTGCAGTGAAAATAAATGTTTTCTCCCCTTTTCAAACTTTCGAAAAGGCAAGGGTTGGTCTTGATGGGAGGAGGGGAGAGGGTGCCAGCACAGGTCTGAGTCTGTGGGGATGAGGACTGCAGGGTACAGGAGGGCAGCCGCCGGCACCATAGCGAGTAAAACCCCCTGGGGAAACCCAGCCACCTCCAAACGTGCGGTGGGGACGGGAGAGCCACCCAAACAGGTCGGCAAGAGATGCTGGGAGAGGTGTGCCCTCTTCTTCGGGAGTGTCACTCAGTTTTAGAAGGATGAACTTGTCCTCAGATGGGGTCTGCGACCTTTGAAATCCCTTAAAAGCGGTCGAGCTGAAATGCTTGCTTGCTCTCAACAAGGAAAAGAGTGCCAAAAGCAAAAGTGGGTTTTTCTGCTCACCTTAAAGACAGCTACACGGAGTTTGCAAGATGAAAGCCAGAGTCCTTGTCACGCAGCCGGCACTGCTGCACGGGGAAAGCCCCGGGTCTGGGTTATTCCCTGCTGTGGGTATTTTGGGGGTTCTTGTAACATGGGGGGATGCTGCTTTTCTTCACCCAACGGCAGGGTGATTTTTCCCCTGCGGTAGGGGTGGGTTTGGCTCCTGAATCTGCAGCAAGAAGGAGCCTTGTTCACAAGGCAGGTCAGCCAGACAAGAATTTTAAGGCACTTCTGCATTTTAGGTGGAACTGGCTTTGGAACTGTGCTCTGCAGCAAATCCCTCAGCAGTAGGAAAGGCCCAAGGATCTGCCCCAGGTGCCGGTGGGGCCAGCTGTGGATTAAGGCACCACAAGGATCTCCAGATGGACCAAGGCTGGGGGTGTGCAGAGGCAGAGCTGTAGGATGGCTCACAGTGAAATCACAGGTGGCACCTTCACAGAGCTTGGCAGGTGAGCATTGCAATCTGGGCTCACAAAGGTACATGGCAGGAAAAGGAAATTAGTGTCTGAAAAGTTTTAAAACTATTTAATCATGCAGAGAGGCAAACTTAACAGACAGCTTATCATTTTCTGTGCAGTCACAAACCTACACTTGACTTTTCCCAAATTATTTGTTTTGTTACAGCAAGATGCTGAGGTTTACTCACTGATGTTGGATCACGTTAATCAACTGCATTACTTGAGTTCTCCTTAGATTTCTGGCTTAATTAAAAACAGCCTGCAAACACGGATCCAGGTGTTCTCCATCCATGGCTGGCAAATGGCTGGCACAGACACCTGGACCTGTGTCTGCAGGCTGGGGGAGCAGCCCTGCAGCAGCAGTTGGCTGTCAGTACAAATGTTTATTTGTATATATTTATATTTATATATTTATTTCTATCTGTATATATTTATATACATACACACACTTTGAATATTTGTCTTTTGAATGACACATCTATTCTGATTTTTGGAGGTAAGGAAAACACTCTTTAAAAAATCATTATCATCTCTGACTGATTGTGCCCCAAGAGAAAAACCACAGGTTCAGCTTTAGGAGTTTTAAGTGTAAAGGAATTAAGTAGTGCCTTTGCCTACCAGGTAGGGTTCTGAAGGAAGGTGGGGAATGTGCATCCCATCTGCTTTTTGCCTCTCTCAGTGCTGGGAAACCACAACTGATCTGTTAAAGGTGAATTATTGCATTGTTCTAATATTTATTTATTATATTGCATTACCCTAATGGTTCTAGTATTGCACTACACTAGTTACTATTAATAGCTCGTTGTGAATATATGGAAACAGGCATTCTCTTTGGGGTAACTAGCAAAAATAAAAGCAAAATTACAGTAGAAAAAGATTTAACCCTAGTATCCCTTAAATCTTTAGTAACTATTTATTTCTCTCTCTCTCCTCTCTCTCTCTTAAATTTGTGTTGGGGAGGGGCAAATCCCATATATTCTGGATTTTTGTTTAAGTTAGGTTTGTTTCTCTAAGAATTCAAGAACATTTATTTGCTTAAAGGCTTGCCAGTAAAAAGGCCCCAGGTCTAATCCCCTTTCTGCTACACACCAATGAAACTTAGGAAACTCTTTGACTATTGACTTTTTCACGTGGAAACCGATCTGCTCAAAGTGAAAAGAAGCCATTTCTTGGAGGGGGGAAGAAAAAAACTCTGTGAAACTCTGTTTTGAAGAAGTCGTCGTCCTTGGCCTGTGGAGTAGCAGCAGAAGCAAAGGCTTTTTGATCCTCAGATTTGTAAACTTGTAGACATAATAATGCCATTTCTCTAGTGTTAGCAGGTGTCCTGTCTGGAAGTTGCTGCCTCAGCCTCCAGCAGAGCTGGGAATTAGAAAATTGTCTGTCTTTCCTGAACCGTGAAGTGCTGCTCTTAAATAAAGGCCAGGTCAGATGTTAAAGGGACATTCTTGTCTCCTGAAGCCGAAATAATCTACAGTCACGTCGAGAAATGAAGGCATCCTCCTCCCAAAATGGTCAATCTCTTTATCTCCCATTATAGTACGCAGGGTCAAGAAAAAGCCCCTTCCGTGCCGACATTTTGCAATATTTCTGCTAAGTCTGTAATTATTCCGGTTCTGCATAGCTGAATTTCAGGGAAATATGATAATTGGGGAAGTTTTATTCTCTTCCTTTTCCTCCTCCTCCACCCCGGCTCCCCGCCGTCCTTCGTCTGATAGAATAGTTCAGCGAACTTTGATCAGGCTTTATATCTAAATTCTCTGTTTTCTCTCTGCTTGTTAACAGCTGTTAAATGCAATTGGGATTATTATTTTTAATCTAGTGTGGTTAGAGAGAATATTTTCAAGAGACCATTTCGAGTCCTCGAAATCCTGCAGACAGGCACAAAAGCCAAACCAACAAGCCCGTCTTTTAATTTGCAGCTAACTCCTTCTGCTAAGGTGTCTTTGCCCGCTGTGTTTTATGGGTGTTTGCTAACAGCGATTGTTATGGAAATGATCCCCAAATCTCCTGTTGTATCCCCCCGCAGAGGTGACTGCTGCTGCTCGGGGCTGTGCTGCACAGCCGAGAGCAAACACGGACGGCTGCTTTTATTTTATTTACGCAGCAGAAAGGCTGTGCCTGCCCTTTCTCCGGGCAGCGCCCAGCGCAGCAGTTGTGCTGTGCGGGGACAAAGCTGCGGGTGTCCCCTCTCCCCCTGCCCTGCCCCACCGCTCATGGTCTGGGCGCTGGAGGGGGAATGTGCAATTTGGCACATTCGGGGAGCAGATTTTGCATCAGGCAGGTGCCTTTTGCCATCTCGATTCCAATTAAATGTGTGCTCCCCAGCTGCATTCCCTGGGTTCCTCCCTCGTGCTGCAAGGGTGCTGTGGGCACCCCGAATGCTTTGGAGAGGAGGGGTGAGAGGCCAGGAAGGCAGAGCTGTGGGTACCACTGCATCCTCTCCTACAGCTCTCCAACCAGAAAAGCATGGTCATAGCAGCTCCTGAAAGTTTGCTCTTGGTGTAAAAGTTGGGCTTCCTCCTTTGAAGGGATATGTGTCTGGAGTCCCTCAGTCAGCAGGAAAAAGAAACAGGTTTTGCTTCCTGATGTGCAGAATAAAATAGAGAACCGGGGGGCAGTATTCCCAGTCCTGCTCACTCATCTGGGTGAGCAAAAAACAAAACTAAAAACAAACAAAAAATCCAAAGCTTTTGGGTTCACCAGTTAGCAGATGGAATGCTGTGCTGCACTGGCAAAACTGAAGTGATGTTAACACGACTCATGTTTGAAAACATCTTGACTGAAGGTCCTAAGAAAAGCTTGCTTTGCTAAACCAATTACCAAATGGATGAAAACAACTCAATTCGTGCTCATTGTTTTCCAGAATAAATTGCTCCAAACCTCAGTCCCCACTAAGTCTAAGGCTGCTTGATATGACCCAAACAGGGACTTTCCCTCAGAACTTTCATGTGGAAACACATGCCGTGGTTGGGATGTATTCTTGGGGAAAGGTGTTCTTGGTTTCATTTGTTGGTTTTTGAGGTGGCTGGTTTGCACATTTATTGCCCCCAGCCCCTGCAGAGAACAGCGTGCAAGAGGAGCTGTGTGCTCATGTTCCTCTAATCCAGTACCACTCAAAACCAGCCCCAAACAAAGCATCCTCCTGCTCTGAAAAACTCTCCTCCTTCCCCCCACCTCACAGCCAGGCACAGAGGTGATTTCCTAGGCTTGCTGTGGTGTCGAGGACGTTGGAGAGCACAGGCTGGGGCCGAGTGGCTGCAGCTGCAGGAGTCCAGCAAGTGGTCATCAGGGTGAGGGTAGGACTGAGAGGTGACAAGCAGGGAAAAAAAGATGTGGCCAAATGAAAAGACTTCTCAAAGCTCAGGCAGTGATTTCTGTTAGTGCAGGGGCTTGGAAAAAAAATATTGAGTGTTTTTTAGGTTCTTATTGTAGGTTACATCCAAGAAATAGTGTGGTGTGATTGATGTGATGGAGCAGGCGAGGATGAGGGAAGACGTGGCCTTGGCTCTGCCCCCTTGTGTCTGTGCATGAAGATAAAATCTTTTAATTAAATGATCGCATTGAGTGCACAGAGAGAACGGTGCTCGCTTTAATGAGCAGTTGCTCAATTTTGTTTTTCTCAACGTTCAATGGACGGTGCTACGTCTTATTAACTGGGCACTATTCAAACCCTGCTCAAAGACATTATTAATGTCCCTACCAGATTTATACAGTGCTGCTCACGGTAGTAACCCAGCACTTTCCAAACATTAATGGATCAGAATATAAGTGATGAGTGTTATTATCCCTGTTTAATGATGGGGAGACAAATAAAAAGAGATGAGAGCTAATAATTAATTTGGAGTGCTGGTCCAAAGTACCCCATGGCTGTTCCTTTTCAAACCATGAGCTTCGTCTGGCCAAAACCGCATGCAGAGCCAGGCACTGTGACCCTGGCTGCAGCTGTGGATGCTCAGCACTCTCACAGGTCAGAGCCCAGCAGCTCGTATCAGCTGCCCAACAAACCTGGGCACAATTAGTGGCTGCTTAGGAAAACTTGAAGCACCTGGCCCTGAACTGCACAAAGCCTCTGTTGCAGGAATGGGTCAGGAGGAGCCAACTGTGCTCTGAAGAATAAAAGCCTGTGTTCAAGTGTTGGCACTGGATTACACATGAAAGCAACATTTAGACCCTTGCTTTGCTTTCTCTGGAAGGAGTTTTTCCAGAAGTTTCAGCTTTGCTGCGTGGCTCTGATTCATTCTGTAAGGTAAAGCACTGGGTGAATTGGGTACTGTGTGTCCTGGGGGAAGAAATGGTGTGTATGGCTGTGAAAATGCACTGGGAGCAAAAGGTCTGGGCTGAAATTGTACAGACAGCTTGGGCACCTCAAGAGCTTGAGGGTTTTTCCCCCAGTCATCCTTCTCTGTGTAATACAGGTGTAATGTGTGTGACAGAGAGTATCAGGCAGGCTAAAGCAAATCTGGTAGGGGACAGTGAGTAGTCCTTGATGATGTGAATGAAACCTACTGACTCCTCAGCAGGTCTGGAGCAATTTTAGCTGCCACACTTACCTGGGACACAGGGATAGAAAAGAGGAGACTATTGTTAGTACCCATCCGTAAACGAGTTGAGGGCAGGGATAGGATGCTACTGGATGAGTTTCATGGTTGTTTGCTGACAGCAGAGATGTGCTGGGGCCAGGCAGCCTCTTGAGGAATGTACAGGGTATAAGTGTTGTGGCCTGTTCCCTTCTCTCCCTCCCGTGGTGCACACCAGTGGAATTTTGTGTTCTCTCCCAACCTCTGCCAGTGTGTACCCCAGCAATGGTGCTGCTCCACCCATGCCTTGTATCCCCATCCCAGGTGTTTGCTGGCACTGCCTCCTCATCCTCAGGTTCCCTTTCCCTGCATCCCCATCCTGTAGACTGGGTCCCATGTGACACCACAGGTGTAGATGTGGGACCACTGGTTTTCCTGGAGCAGAGGCTTGGTGATGTGGATTTCAGAAAGTGGGTCCGAAATTTCGTTTGTTCTGTTCTTCTCTTAAAAGAGTTTGAGTTCTTTTTTTGTCTCAGCAGGGCCTGTTTCAGAGCTTTGATGTCCTATACAGCTCATCGAAGTGTTCTGGCATCTTTCATTCGCTCTTCTTCCCCAAAAAACTGTTCTAATCAAGGTTTCTTGGAAACACATGGCTGAAAATCCCCTTGGTTTAAAAAACAACCAAATAAAGCAAAACATGAAGAACTTTCCATTGGAAATTTGGGAATTGTGTGGTGTTCAGTGTTAGATACTGTGTGAATGGGGAGAAGACACTTGATTCTTCTCCATCCTCTGACAGTCAGATATAATCTCACCCTTTTATCTTAAGTAAAGGCTTTTGGTTTGTGTTTTGGCTTACCCTGTTCCAAAAATAATTGTCAAGAGTAGCATTTCTGAGCAGGTACAGGAGGGGAAGACATTGGAAAACCATTTTAATTTTATGCTGTAGCAATAGGTGACGGTGTGACTTAAAAAATCCCCTGTTCCCTGATGAATTATTTTATCAGTAAACCAGTAACTCCCTGGTTAGTTACTTCTTGTGTATATATGTGAGTGTATATATATATATAAATAAAAATATACATGTGTGTGTGTATGCTACTACTCTTCATATCTATTTCTTTGCTTTAAAATTGTCAATCCATTTTACATCTCTCTTTGTGGATCCTTCACATGAATCTCCCTGTGCAGCCGTGCTACCAAGCAATCACAACTCATTGCAAATGAATTTTTTATTTCTGTATCAAAACATAAGAAATTATTCTTTTAAAATGATGGGTTTTCCCCCCCACCCTGTTACATATGCCTCCTGCTCATTAGCAACAAATATTTGCTGAAGAAGTGGAAAGCAGCGTTTTGTTTATTTTAAGGGATAATAGAACAAGTTTTGGCCCAGAAAGAAAAGTTGTGGCTAGGAAGGAGAATGATTCCCAGTGTCAACCATATGTTGCATTCATCTAACTGAAGTGGCTTAATTACTGGTAGATGTTGCTGAGCTCATAAAGATACCTTTTTGCCAAGATTGTTTGCTGATAATTGCATTCCCAAAAAAAAAAAAAAAAAAAAAATCTGAGAAACTTGCTCCCACCACCAAGCTTCCCTTCCAGTCTTCCTTCAGCACCCTTTTCCTTTAGGTGCCCACCACGGATTCACATTGAGAGATGCCTGTATGTAAAATTTCTGGAGGGCCAGTATTGTTAAGGCTCCTGTCTTGGTGTCTCTTGGGGCAGGGGAGGAGCTGTAGTAGCCGTGCTCCAAATGCACGGCTCTGCTCCTTGGGAGAGGGAACGGTGGTGATTTTGGAGTAGATTATTCCTCTAATTGCGTAGCTGGTTTCAGTCTGGGATTAAGGCAGCTCAAATAATGACCTGATTTTTGTAGCTGTAATGAGCAGCAAGCTTGGTCCTTCAAGACCCCTGATATTTTGAATCCTTTCCAAAAATATTCCTGTTGTCAAATCCAAAGTGGAATTTGGGATTTAGCGCTAAGGGGTAAGTGGGTTGGCGGTAACAACCAGCAGCCTCCCTCCGCTTCTGCCTATGCATTCTCATGATAAAGGGCACTTTAAAGCCCCTCTGACAATGAATGAGTCCTAGTTAAATATTTCAAGAACTTCTTTACATGGTTTCCCCTGATGCATGTACTGTTGAGACATCTGTCTTCCGTACTAATAAAGTAGTCTAGATTTAAAATGAACTTCATTGGATTGCTTTGAAACTATAGGCACATATGGTTCATAATTAGCTGGATATCTCTTATAGTTAAATGATTTTTTTTTCTCTCTCTCTCTCTCTGTCGCCCATTCGCATCAATAATAGAAGCAAACAAAGTTCCAATTGTTCCCTGTTGCGGGACATTATGTGCCTGAATAAATGGATGTTGGCTGTGTCTACATGGATTTGCCATATGGCTACAAAGGCCGAAAGAATAGGGGCAGTGTGCTTTGTGCCGGGGCGAGGAGGGCCGGCCGGCTGGGTGGGGCAGGGCGCGGGGGCGCCGCACACCTTCCCGCACCCCCGGCCCTCCGGGGAACAGCCGCGGGATGGGGCCCTCACTGCTGCGGGCTGCAAAGCCGACGGCTCCGCTCGGGCAGTGCCCATGGGCTGGAGTTATTTGCTTTAGAGCCCCGTGCCTAAACTGTCCCCGCGGTGAGAGCTTTCCTCCTGAGCCAGGCTGGGCACACCTCGTGCCTCCTCCGGCCGAGGTATTTGGGAGCTCGGAGCAGGGATCTTTCATTGCAAAAAGTCCTATTATTAGTTGCGGGCTGGGACAATGGAGGTCCCAAAGGCACCTGCTTTCATGAAAGCGAGAGAAAAGCCCATAAATCCTGGAGGATCCAGCTGCCTCACTCCGGGTATTGTTGGCTTTCATAAGGAAAGGGAAAAGCTATTTTTCTTTTCAAAGGGGGGGAAAATCGTATTGAGTCAGCGGCCACTGATGCGGGCGTGTAAAATAATCCCGTTCTGATTAAGCGATCATGGAGCTGGAGGTAATCAATGTTACTTTTACAGCCAGGAGCGTTTGGCGGCCGTGACAGCGGGGGGAGAGGTTGGGGGGAAAGAGGGGGGCAGAGAGGAGCGCTGTGACGGGGGAAGACGATGTGGGTAAACCTTGAGCCTTATTCACCCTGAACCTCATTCTCTCAGCTCCCTCCGTGGAAGTGTATCATACTGAGATTAGAAAGCCAGGGAGTGACGCCCTCTCGGTCCGCCCCAGCTGCTGGATCCAGCGCGGGGGTGTGTGCAGCATTTCAGAGGTGCCAAGTTGGGGAGTGGAATCGGAAAGGCATAAATCAGTCCAGTCAGTCCCCACGTCCTGGTCCTCCTCCCCATCTGTACTCTCCAGCATCCCAATCCTGCACCACCTGCAGCCAGCACCAGACCGTTCTGTCCCCCTTTCCCGGGCAGCGCGGGGCTGGGATTCAGAGCAGGGCGTGCGCCCCGACCCCACGGGGCTGCCTGAGGATGCCGCGGCTTTAACCTGCCCTCAGGTCACCGAGACGCCGTGATGCCGCAAAGTGCTGCTGCTGCGTGGCTGTGACGGCACTGTCACCAAAGCACTGTCAAAATGCTGGCTGGGAGGGTTTATTTCGTGTGAGCGTTGTTTTGCTTTTTACGTCTTTTAGGGCGAGCTGAAACTGCCGCCTTTCCCAGAACTGTTGTGTGTTTGTCCTGTAAATCATTGCTGGGCAAGAGGTACCAGGAAGTGCTTCCATGCAGTAGCCAGGGCTCTGGGCTCCGGGCCGGGGAGTGAGGGCCCGCGGCCGAAAGAGGGGGAGGGGGGAAGGTTTGCACAGCCTCGACAGGGGCGTCCCTCCCGTGCTGAGCCCGCCGGGGGCCACGGCCCGCACGCACCAGTCACCGCCCGAGGCTGTCCCCAACAGAGGCAGGCAGCGGCCACAGCCACGATGTGGGGAGGCGGGGCGGCCCCGGGCCAGCCGGGCTCCTCCAGGGGGGCAGACACAGCCTCGGGAAGAAAGGGTGAACTGTTAAAAGTAACCATTACAGCGTGCCGAAAGGCGAAGGCAGGGTGCGATGAAGGGCGTGTGCTCCCCTCACGCTTGGTTAACTCCGGCAGTACTTAGGAGTTTGAACTTGTTTTTAAGGGAGAAGCCCTCCGTTCCCCTCCGGACCGCACGCCCGCTTTCCGCGGCGGGGCGCCGGGGGGGAGGCGCGCTCCCCGCGGCGGGGGCGCGCTCCGGGGGTACCCGGGCCCCGCGGCGAGGGAGGACCCCCTCACCGAGAGACTCAGACGGGGCCGGGCTCCCCCGCCCAAGCCGCCCGGGCTGTCTCTGCCACCCCCCCTCCCCCCGGACTTCCCCTCCAGCACACACCAAACAGGCTTGCGGCCGTTTCCTTTTATTTAATTTTTTTTTATTGAAGTTGTGGCATTATTTGCAATGGCAGTGGTACAGACCGGCTCAGGATCCATTGAAACAGATTTGTCTTCAAGTAAAGTCTAAAAAATATTTTGATTCATAGCTACATCTTGTGAATGCAAAAACAAAAAAATTTCCACTATAAAAATAAATTTACATTTTGTGAATAACAAAAGCAAATATAGTGCCCTTTGGCTTAACCAAAAGAAAAAAAAAAAGACTATTGGATGTCAAAGTTATCCACGTTTCTGACATAAATAGAAAATATAAGTTAGTATAACTCTTAAAAAAAGTTTTGTACAAATATACACTTGTTTTTTTAATTTTTCCTTTTTTTGCACTGAGAGCTCAGCAGAGATTAAACATTTCTTATAAATGACTTTTAAAGCTTTACACTTCTGGCCAGTGTACTCACATTAGGCATAATACATTTCTATACAGAACGTCATACATTGCACTGTTGTACGATAACACTGCTCCGTGCGCGGCCGGCGCTGCGGCTCCGCTCCGGCTCCCGCTGCTGGGCCGGGCGGGCGCGGGGGGGTCCCGGCTCGCCGCGCAGCCCGCCCCGGCCCCCCGCGCCTCCGGGGCGTCGCGCCTCCCGTGGCGGCGCGCCTCTCCCGTGGGTGCAGTAGTGCAAAAGTCTGGAGAAGAACAAAAAAGAGGGGGGGGGGAATAAGCAGGGGAAAAATAATTGGTTGTGGTATAGGAAGTAAGAGGAGAGCGCAGCAGAAACCGCCCGGACAGCCTCGCCCGCTCCCGGGGCACGTCTTACCTGGCTCACCGGAGCCGCTTGCGGGGAGTCTGCTCAGCCGGCACGGCGGCGGGGGGCGGCGGGCAGCCGCTGGGGCGCTCCGCCGCCACCTTGGGTTCCGCCGGCCTTTTTCTCCTCGCGAAGAAATCTGGATGGGGGACGGAGAGGAAAGAGGGGTCCGTCAGCCACTGCGGCGGGACGCCCCCCGTCCCCCGCGCTCCCCGGCTCCCCACGCACCTGTGATGCGGGCGGTCGGGCCCCTCCGGCGGAGCCGCATGCCGCGGCGGCGGGGCGCTGCGCGGTTCTCCCGGCTCAGGCGCCCCCCGGGCCCCTTGCCGGCGGCGGGCGGCGGCGGCGGGGAAGGGGGCGCCCGGACGAGGGGGACGCGGCACCGTCCCACCTGTAGAGTCTCCCGGTAGAAAGCGGGCACGGCGCCGGCCTCCACCTCCTCCCAGCGCAGGCGGCCGGGCCCCGGCAGCGGCGTGTCGGTTTGGAAGTTGTAGTCCCAGCGCCGCTGGTCGTCCTCCCCCATCTCCCGGAGGCGCTCCCGCAGCTCCCGGCCCAGCTCCTCGTGGTCCACCGGCCCGAAAAGGCTCCTGCAGACGGGGCTGCGGCCGTGCCCGACCAGGGCTCGCCGGGCCGAGAGGCGCTCCAGGGCGGCGGTGCCGGAGAGGTGCACGTTGGACATCGCCGCCGGGCCGGGAAGGCGTGGATGCCCCCCGCCGCTCCTCTCCTCCCGTCCTGTCCCGTCCACTCGCTCCCTCGCGCTCAGACCGGCCCTGCCTCCCGCCTTTGAACCCCTGCCCCCGGCCGCTGCCTTTTAAACCCCGCTCCCCGCGAGTGCGAGCAAAACACCATTAGCATAATAGTGTTTCCCTGCCGCCGGCCCGCCGCGATTGGCGGGGGCCCCTCCCGCCGCCCCCCGGCCCCCGGCGGCAGCGCTCCTGCCCCCGCCCTCCATTGGCTGCGCCCGGCACCGCCGCGCCGCCGCCGGCCGCATTGGCCCGCACTGGCCCGGCCCGGCCCCGCCGCGGACCGGGGGGGGCGGCCCCGGCGCTAGCCCAGCCCCGGAGGGCGGCTGCCGCGCTCCCCGCCCGCTGCCGGCCCCCGCTCCCTTTGTCTGCCGCCGGCCGCAGCTCTGCCGCCGCTTCCAAGCCGGCGACTTTCGGGGTTGTTTTTTCTGCCCCGCTCCGTGTTGCCTTTTCCGCGTGAAGGGTGCGTGTGGGATTGTTTTTACTATTATTTTTTACTATTATTTTGGTTGAGATTTTTTTACTTTTCCTCCTCGAGGAGTGTCGCCAGTTTTTTCAGCATCCGTGGAGCGCGGGGGCTTGGGGCGGGGGAGGTGATGCGTGTGGAGGAAAACGGGATCGTTTCTGGCTCGGAGACTTTTATTACACTGCTGAAAAACAAAGCGAGATGCTTGCAGATTTCAAAACAAGCTGAAGGCTATTTTTAAAAATAGGGCTTCTCAGCTGCATGGAAGTAATAACTTGCAGCCTTAGTGAATAGAAGTACATGAAAACCACAGCATTTTCCTCTCCTGACTTTAAAACCCACATAATACGTGTTTGTTCACTGCAGATGAACTAATCTTGCTATTGTGTTGCTAGGGATCAGCTGGCTTGTGCTTTACATTTTCTGCAGGTCACTGCAATCATTGCCTTTTGTTGTTTTGGGATGGAGGAGTATGAAAGGAAAAGAAGGGGGAGCATAATTGACACCGTGCTAAAATTGGTCCCAGAACATCATCACAGTGTTGATGCGCGTCTCAGAGGGTCATCGTGGCAATGATTTTTTCATCTGCAGACAACAAGGGGAAAGAAGAACCTCTTCCAGCAGTGTGTTTGGGGACCCCCTCACTCAAGTCCCTATGGCTCTTGCCTTTGGGAAGTTCAAACCCTTGAGCAAAGACAACCTGGATGGTTTTATTTCCTAGAGGGAATAAAATTAATATTAATTCCTAGGATGTGCTGGCTCTGCAGAGACTGCCCCAGATGCCTGCTTGCTGCAGGGCTGGAGGAGTTGCAGCTTTGGCCCCCTTAGGGCAATGGTGCCCACAGGTAAATCTGCTTCAAGAGGAGAGGCATTTGTCTTTGCATCCCTAGAAAGGCCTTGCCAGGTGCACCAAAGTAAGTCCATGGTGTTTCCACATTTATCCCACCTCTGTGACAGAGCAGCCCTCCAGCACTGCTGGGGACCCTCACTCCCGCACTTGCCATGACAGTGAGGAGCTTGTGGCAGCTGGGACAGCCCTTGTCACCTCCCAGGTGCTGCACCTTCAGTGGTGCTTCCAAAGTCTGCCCAGCTCAGGAGGTACCAGCACTGCCTGTGGGTTTGGACCCATGCACCTAGGGTTGGCTGCTGCTGGCAGAGAGAATGTTGGAGCCTGGCTCACTGCACAGGAAGGATCTATCCATGCTCAGACTGCTGAGCAGTGAGATGCCATGACAGGTTTGATCTCCTGAAGTCATTTCCTGATGTTTGTGAGGTCAGGTGGGCTGTTCGATGGGGAGCATCTGTAGCTTGGTGATGGAGAGAAGAAGATGCAGCAAGTGCCTTCAGGGTGCAGATCCCCACTTGTTTCCTGGGCTGGCATGGAGTCACACCTGGTGGAAGATTTTGCTGACCAGCAGTACAGACAGACCACTTTCATTTCCCTAATGGTGATAGCACTGATGTTTTAAGAAATGTGAGGACTTTTTCTTTTAAAGATGCTTGTTCAGATGAGATGCTTGTTCTTAACAGCCATTCTCAGTTTCCCAGGTGAGCTGGACAACCTACCCATGTGGCTGCTTTAGGTGACTATTACCCCACTGTCCTTTCTGTCCCAAAATGGCCCTTGAAGATGGCCATATGGAGGTCTCTTGGCCCCGAGGTTATAATTTAGGAAGCAGGTCATGAAAAGTTCCTCATCACTAAGAGCACACCATTTTAAAAAGCAGGAGGTGCACATCATTTAGGCACAGGTTCAGCCAGGAGAGGACGTGTGGTTCTCACAAACTGGGATGGTTGGAGAACATGGTATGGTGTTACCTGGGGATTTCTCTCAGCAGCCATCAAATGCATCTCTTGGGATATAGGCTGGGGTGGTTCTAGGAATAAATGTGCTGTGCAAAAAATAATTTGAGGTCCTCAAGAAACCTGCTGGAAAAGTGCCCTCTATCCAAGACTCGAGCCAAAGGCAATGGCCAGGTCCCTGCAGACAGGAGCTCTTTGTGAGGAGTCCTCACAAGCCTCCTGCCTTCCTCCCCCTGTGCCAGCAAGGCCAGCGACCGCCCTTCCTGTGTTCTGCCTCCTCGATTTTAGACATTCCTGCCATGAAAGCTGCACCAGCAAGATCCCCTGCTATTTGCAAGGTGTGGGTGCGCCCTCTGCAAAATCCACGTCGTTGTCCTTCCAAACCCTTCCCGGAGGTTAGCCAATATTTACGCAGTGCTTGAGGGAGGCAAGGAACGACGGTTTCAGCGTTCAGGAGTTGCCTTGTGTGAGGCCACTTCACCTTCCAGCTCACCTGGGAGGTAAAGCAGCTCAGGTTTGAGATTACCACCCCTGGTTTTTTTTAGTTCAGCTTCCTCAGTGTTAATGCTCCCTTAATGCTTTTGACTCGATTTTTTTGTCCCACTATACATTTAGGTTTTAAGGTGGTGGTGACAGTCCTGGCCGCTTTCTGCTCACAAGTTCTAGCACTGTTTGGTTTTCTTTTTTGTGTGGAGATAGAGAGCATCCAGCCCATTAGAGGAGGAAGTACTGTATGCACAGAGAGATGTTTTTAATTTAGTGGATCTGTGAACTCTCAGGCCAGAGGGGTAGGTTATGAGCCTCTAAACCAGCAGTTTGCCTACCATGAGCCACAAAATCTTACCTAAGAGCTCCTACCACCAAGCCTATTAGCTTCTTTAGAAATTCCTGCTCCAGAACACTGAGCAGAGTAATTACTGCTATGGTTAGAACAATGCCCCATGAGAATGAAACGTTTTTGCTCAAAATATCCAAGTCATATCTGCTTATGTCAGGAAAAATAATGATTTTAACTAGTGTGTATTCCTGTTGGAGGGTGAGGGGAGGGAAAAGCAAACTCCTTTATGGCCTGTGCATCATTGCAATAGGATTGCAATTGCAGGAGGTTTATTGCATTTGACTATTTCTGTTTGGAAAGGGTCCAGGTTGACTGTCAGAGCCAGGGCTGACTCTGATGGCTTGGCAGATAGGGGAACAGAGGTCCTTGCACTGTAAACTGAGCAAGGAGTAACCAAGGAGATTTGATAAGAAGTTATGGAGGTAACAAAAGAGAGATTCTCGGTGCTGTCATCCTGATGGGACTGGCTGTTGTGCAACTCCAGGTTAACTTATTCAGAAGAGAGGTTTTAGTGAGATGCTTATGTACAGAGGCAAACAGTCCCCATGACGTGGTGCCATGGAGCAGCACTCTTCTGTCTTTTGGCAAGTCTTGGAGTGAACTTCTCCAGCAGGGATCGTCCTCAGCATGCTGCCAGACAAGCAGACCTGTTGTTGGGCCCCTGAGGCTGTAAGGTTTGTGCTTTGCTCTCTTCTCCTTTAGTACACGGTTATCATCTATGCTCAGCAATGTTTAACTCAAGATTCTTCAGTTGTTGTGTGATCTACATGTGATTGCTTCATTTCAGAATGTGTTATATCCCATAATTGCTTTAGCAGAGGCATAGACCAATAGACACTGGTACTTTATCTCCTTTGCACGTCTCTTTTATTAAGCATGTGATCATAAGCAATTTGCATTTATACCAGTGGCAATTTTGCTTGGTACTTTGGAATCCTGCTTAAACAAACTGATTACAATTAAGGTTCAAGTTAGGACAGACTGCTTAATCTCTTCATCGCAGCTTTTCTACCACCAAAGTGACAATTCAAATTATTCAAACTGTTACAGACTCAGAATTTTCCATTTCTTGACAAGGTCATAAAGTGTCAAATTATTAGATTTGATAGCTGGGCAAAACTACACTATTACAGGGGTTAAAATGGGTAAAGGAAATCTGAGCAGAGCCCTGGAAAAATTCTGGCAGCTTTAATTGAGTTTGAGTTGCTTTTTGTCATGTTCTCAAAAAAAAAAAAAAAAAAAAGGCATAAGCTAATATCTCAGACAAAAAAAATTGCTTAATTTAATTTAATTTCCTTTAATTATTTTTTTTATTATGCCTTCTGTTCTTGGTTGTTAAAAGAAGAGCCAGCTTTGCTGTCCAGCTGCTGTGCATCATTAGGGTAGCACAAAGGTAGCAGTGAATTTAGCCTAATCTATTGATGGACCTGCCAGTGCACCAGGGGCCATTGCATTCTCTCTTCACACTCCTCTTTTGCTCTTGCCATCATGTTGTTTTACTAGATGAACTCCACTCGCCATCTGGCTCTTCATCCTGACTGGGAGCCTGGCTCGTTTGCAGAATGCTGTTATCTGGGAAAGCAGGCTGGCAATGGCAGTACCAAGCAGCATTTTGATCTCTCAGTACGTACCTGTGGAGGGTGGCTCTTTTTTGCTTGCTGTGTCGTGATATTTTAGCAGTAGTTAAATGCTCCATTTATTTATATTCCCCGCTTTTCTGTTGGTGTAATTGCTGTCAAAGTCATGCTCTACGCTCACAGGTCCTGTTCATTGCCACTCTTTGCATTGAACTAGAGGTTTGCCTTTTGCTTGTTTTGACATTCCCCTCGCCTTTCATCTTGATCCATGGTAATATTATTTTTGGAGTAGCTTTTCATAGGTTATTTCTACTTTATGTAGGGGGAGGTAGTGGTGAAGGGGCCATTACGCAGGTTTTATTTTTGGTTTCACGTTTCTTAAGTAAACAGGTTTTTTACTGCCGGTAGTCTAGTCCTGAAGGAGATCCTTCATGGCCTGGGCTGTTGCAGAGGGGAGGTGCCTGGTCCCCAAGCAAACCCAAGAGCAGTGGTAAGTGCATCAGAGGCAACTTCACATGCCTAGAGGGAATAAAACCTACAGAGTATGAAAAAACTCCCCAAAGCCCTAGAAACGTCTTGAAATCTGGCTGTGAAAGCAACACACACCCGAGAAGTGGAGGCTGTCTAAAGAAAGCTGACGACGAAGACCTTAAAAACAGTGTGAAGGGAGAGTTAAACGAGCCCAAGTTTTGCTCGCCCCAGTCCTTGCGGCGCTGGCGGAAAACCGACCGGGGAGAGCCGCGTTTGATCTCGGGCCGTGCAGGCACCTCGTCCTTCCCCGTTCCGCGGGTCCCTGCCGCCGGTCCCCATCCATCCCGAGCCCCGGCGGGCGCGGAGCCGGGGATGCGGCGATGCGCGGGGCAATGGTGCCCTCTAATGTCGGCCCTGTGCCTTCCCCGCTCCGCCCGCAGCCTCCGCACCTTCCCCGCAGTGCCAGCCCCGCTCTGCCCGCAGCACCCCGAGCGCACCTCGTCCCCGCACCTTCACCGTGCCAGCCCCGCTCTGCCCACAGCACCGCTGCCTTGTCGGCGCCTTCTCCTGCCGTCCAGCCCCGAAGGGGTCTGCTGCCGGGGGTTTCCATTGCCTTTCGGGAAGGGAAACGAAATCTTGCGATTTTAATGGGGATCAATTGGACAAGCTTGGGTGCAAGTCCCTGCAATTGATGGCATGCCATGCCTTTTAATGGCTTTGACTTTGGTGAAGATTTTTTTTTCTTTTTTCTTTTTTTTTTTTTTTTTAATATCCATGCCATGTCCCTCATATCTTCCCCTCCAAGTTGTGTCTGCCTCTTTGATTTTTGCCCTGCTATTGCAACAGCTCTGAGCTTAATTTTGGCCTCTTTTGGTCCTTTGCACTGCACCTCATTTCCGCCCAGACCACTTTCTTGCAGTCACCAAATTTCCCAATTTTCTTTCTTTTTTTTTCAATTTCATTTCCTTTGATGGTATCTCCATTCCAGAGTGTTTGTAAATCCTTCTTTTCTGTTTTGGCCTTCAGCGGGGATCAATTTTGGCAAGGCTTGGTGTATGTCCAGCATGTCCCTGCAGTTGTTTGTATGCCATGCCTTTTAATGCCTTGGTCACTGCGAAGAATTTTTATTTATTTATTTTTATTTTTAAGTATCCATGTCATGACCTTCATATCTTCCCCTCCAAGTTGTGTCTGCCTCCTTAATTTTTGCCCTGCTTTTGCAACAGCTCTGAGGTTAGTTTTGGCCTCTTTTGGTCCTTTGCACTGCACCTCATTTTCGCCCAGACATCTTTCTTGTAGTCAGTAAATCTCCCAATTTTCCGTTTTTTGGGGGTTTTTTTGCACTTGCATTTCTTTTGATCATATCTCCTTTCCAGAGGGTTTGTAAATCTTTGCAGGGTCGCAAGATTTCGTTGCCCTTCCCGAAAGGAAATTAAATTTCCTTTCGGGAAGGCAAACGAAATCTTGCGATTTTAATGGGGATCAATTGGACAAGCTTTGGTGCAAGTCCCTGCAATTGATGGCATGCCATGCCTTTTAATGGCTTTGACTTTGGTGAAGATTTTTTTTTCCTTTTTTTTTTTTTGCAAAATTCATGCCATATCCCTCATATCTTCCCCTCCAAGTTGTATCTGCCTCCTTGATTTTTGCCCTGCTTTTGCAACAGCTGTGAGGTTAGTTTTGGCCTCTTTTGGTCCTTTGCACTGCACCTCATTTTCTTTTCTCCCAGACCACTTTCTTGCAGTCACCAAATTTCCCAAATTTCTTTTTTTTTTTTTTTCCCCAATTTCATTTCCTTTGATGGTATCTCCATTCCAGAGTAAGTCCTTCTTTTCTGCTTTGGCCTTCAGTGGGGATCAATTTTGGCAAGGCTTGGTGTGTGTCGTGCGTGTCCCTGCAGTTGTTTGCATGCCATGCCTTTTAATGTCTCTGACTTTGGAAAGAATTTTTTTTTTTTTTTTTTTTTTTTTTTTTTTTTTTATTTTCCAGCCCCTCTCTTCCCGCAGCACCCCGAGCACACCTCGCCCCCGCACCTTCCCCGCACTGCCAGCCCTGCTCTCCCTGCAGCACCGCTGCCTTGTCGGCGCCTTCTCCTGCTGTCCAGCCCCGGAGGTGTCTGCCGCCGGGGGACTTGAGGTGCTGTTCGCCGCCTAAGGGGCTCCGGGCTGGGCTGTGCCTGGCATCAGGCTCTCTGCTTCCCCACAGAGATCCCTCAGGGCACAGTTTGCTGGGGGCACTGCTCTGCAGGCCGCTAGCCTGCAGACAGCCCTGGGTAGCTTTGGGAGAGCAGGTTGTGGAAAAGTGCAGATTTTAATTCCATACGGTGTGCACAGTGCTTCTAGAGTATGGGAATACATTGTAGCTGTAATAACCATCCTAAAGGTTTCTCAGGTTGCTCCAAGTTCGTACCATTCTTTGGCAAGATTTGTGAACAGAAGAATAGACTCACTTTATTTTGTGAGAAATTAGGGTTGAGGTGTGACTTGGCTATCGTAGACTCATAGAATGGCTTGCTTTGCAAAGGACATCCAATCTCCCTGCCACGAGCAGGATCACCTTCCACTTGAACAGGTTGCTCAGAGCCCCATGCAACCTGGCCTTGAACATTTCTAGGGATGGGGCATCCCCAATGTCTCTGGGTGAAATGTAGCAGTGTCTCACCACCCTCACAGCAAAGAATTTCTTCCCAATATCGATCCTAAATCTTTTGATTTAAAACCATTAGCCCTCGTTCTGTCATTGCCACTTCTCAAATATGACAGATGTGACTTAGCTCAATAGCAGCTCTAACCCTGGCAATCCAAGAGAAGCAGATACAGTTGTAGAGGATGCAGACCTTGAGACACTTGTCTGGCTTCATGGAGCCCTGGCATGTCTCAAGGAGCCCCAGGAGTTTTGTTTCTTTTACATTTTCCTGCAGCGCGTTCCCTCTCTAGGAGTGGTTGGCAAAGCAGTGCAGTGCTGTGGGATCTGGCTGTTCCTTCTCTTGCACCCCAGGCTGGATTCCCTCCTCTTATCTGCCTCTCCTTCAGGGCTTGCTCCCTCCATTCCGTGCGATGGGCTGTTGAGATATCCTGCAGTGACGCAGCATGATGAGATCATCTTTCCTCCCTCCTCACCCCCCGGCTTCTTGTTTGTAATCTTTGATTAATTTATCTTCTTGCCTATGGCTTTAAATTTGCTTTTAGGGTAATAACTTTCTGAAGACACAGCATTAAAATTTTATTTTTTCTTAATCTTGGAAAGCAATCACTTTATAATCTCTCTGCTAGAATCACAGCATTAATTTTGCTGCAAGCATTGAACGTGGACCAAACATCACCAAGCCAGTGGTGAACCTGCAGAGGGAGGGGTTCAAAGAACTCCCTTGGGGGAGTCCATCACCTTCATTTTACAGCAGTTTAACCATAAAAGGGCTGCCATGCCCACAATCAGGTATGTATTCCTACAGAGTGAGGAGTTAATGGTACCTGGCTCCAGCAGCCCTCCATGAGCACATTTATACAATGCAGAGCAATTAGTGCTGTGCCTCATTGCTGGGAGCTCAGCCTGCGTTTTATATTTATATATATGGGGCAGCATTAAGGGATTTGTATGTGCCACACACAGCAGCACTCAGCACAAATCCCACTAGCCTCCTGCAGATCCGAAGAGAAAACAAGTGCCATGTCCCCTAGCAGGGCAGAAGAGGTGGAAGACCACAGGTAGCACTGGCCTAAAGGCTTTCTGATGGCTTGCACTACACCCACTGACACAGCTAATTCTTGATGAGGCAGTTCTTGAGCTTTGGACAGAGGCTGGAAGGACGTGTTACCTGAGATCGTGGCTGGAAATGTTACTAAATACTCTGATTACATGTGATTGTAATGTCCCTTGGTAGATGGTGGAGGCCAGGAGAAAGTCAAGTTTTTTCCTGTGCTGTGACCAGGTTGAAAAATCATCAGGTTGTGCTGTAGCCTTTCAAGTTTTCCCTTAGCAGCTGCTCTGAAACTTCTTTCAGGAGTTATTGCTAAAACAAGCGTGTAGGGCAATGAGCTCCGGGTGCCCAGCTCTCAGTTTCAGCTAGGATGACTTTTGGACTTTGGACAGGAGAATCAGGCACAAAGAGATAAATTTGTACCTGAATTTCTCAATTAAACTTTAATTCCATGAAGATGCAATTAAAACCACACCCTGATGCTGTGCGAGGTAACAGATATCTCAGTGGTGCTCAGTGAGAGTGCACGTGGGGGCATTTCAAAATGACATGGTACAAGTTCTTCTGGTGTGAACCAGGAGACACATTCTCAAACATAGTCATGACCAAACGGGTCTGAAACAAATGTTTTCCTAACAGTAAAAGCAGAAGAGAAGCTGGATGAAAGACTTGAAAGTTAAATCCTGGCAGCATGGAAATCAGAGGCAAAATTCCCAGTGAATTGGGGTCATGGTTTCAGTCTAAAGCCAAGTAATCCAGATCCTGTACTTCTCAAAGTAAAAATGAGTCAGCTGGTCATTGTTGGTATTCAAAGAGAAAACAGAAACCAGGTGAAATCATTTAAGCTGACAGTGGCCAAATGGTTGTGAGTTTGCTCTGGAAGGAAATAAATACATCTGGAGGTGTTATGTTTACAGAATCTCATTGCTTTCTGGATCAAATGCACTTGCTTTGCAGATGGAAGAATGGCTTTTTTTTTTTTTTTCCTCCCTTTTTAACCACCAGGCTGCAACTTTAATCTGGAGTCTTTTCTTTTCATGCACTGCAGCCATTAAACAAGATTTGTCTGTGACCTGCCCTGGCCGTCCTGCAGCTTGTGAGGGCACCTCCAGTGGGATTTGTGGTGGTTGTTGCTTCACCTGTGCAGAGATGGCTGAAATTGGCAATTTGATTGATGAGGCTTAGAAGGAATATAACCCACTACTCTCCTGGTGGTACTGGGCAATAAATAAAAGGAATAAATCCTTATTGTTTTGAAGGTGGTGAGGAGAAGGGCTGGGCAGACCTGCTGAGTAGATTTGTGTCAATTTTAACAGGAGCCCTCAGGACCCAGTCAAGTTGGGAAGTTGGGGAATCACTTCCCAGTACTCTACCTGGGGCAGTTTTACAGAGCCAGTCTAAAAATGTATAAAACTTGCTTGATTTCTGCATTGTGAGCCTGTGATCATCTGAGGGACAAGCTTTAAAAAGTATTTTGAAATCCTTTTTAAAAATAAATAGCTCTTAGGGATTTTGTCTTGGGAAAATTTGTGTGCCCCCTCATGTCCTGATGCCAGGGTTGGATCCTAATAGTGTGCAAAGTCTGCTCTGATTCTTTACAAAGAGAGATAAATTTAATTCACAGGTCCTGGTGTTGTTCCAAAATAATTCTGAGGAACTATTATAAGAAATGTGCTTTCAAGAGAGAACTATGGAGCAGGTTTGGTGTTTTCTTGTGACAAACATACCTGCATCATGTTAGAAATCCATCCTCATTGTTTGCTCCGAGGTAAGGCCAGGCCTATAGAGGTAGAAGTTGGAAAGAAGAGAATCAAATGGTACCATGCAGGTTCTGGCTTCTTACAGCAAAATTTCAGATATGTTTGAAGTGGAACTTAATTATATGATAGAGTAGATTGAGCCTAAAGATGTGTCTTCTAAACTTTTCCACTCTCATCTATCTGTCCATGCTGGAGTTGCATTCAGTGTTCAACACTGGTTTTGCTTGAAAATTTTCCCCAAACCACTGTGAGGATTCCTCATGTCCCACTCAGGAGCCTTAGTGGGTTCCCCCTACAAGCTCAGTGCTGAGGAGTCCATGAGGAATTCCCACTTCCAGGAAAGGTGATTTGATTTCTTTTTGCCTCAGGTAAATTCAAGCAGAAAATGTATGGGCAGGCCAGGAGGAAACAGTGAAACATCTCCAAAGCCTTCTGGTGGTTTGAACAAAAACCCCAGCATTTGTAGGGCTGTCATTTTTCTTGTATTTCTAACTAAAATCAAGACTGTAATTGTTCTCCCCAAGCAGCCGTGGCTACAGCCTTTATTGCTGATGCAGGGGGTGCAGAGCTAGCTGGCAGAGAGGACACCTCCAAGGGCTTGTGTCCTCCAGATCTTTAAGAACTTTGGTTTTCCTGCTGAGTTGACTGATACACAGGGGTACATGCTCTGCTCCAGTCTGCAGCAGTCTGAGCTCCAGGATTTGCTCTGACTTTACAAGACCATTCAAGCCTTCATCTGAAATGAGGTGTTTTACTTAGAGGAAGAAGAACAAGAACCTCGGATGAGGCTTTGTGAGTAATTTAAGAGCCCAGATCAGTCAGGGGCTGTGAAGCCATGTTTGCACATTTCACCACTTTTGAGCTGCTGATAAATCCAGCCTGCATGGCCCTGGATATCTTTGTTCTCTTCCAGCTGTAGGCAGCAGATCGCTGCAACAAAGGTTTATCCCCTGCTCACGTAGGGGATGGTGCCATGGGGTCAGCTGTCCTCTTTCCACTCCTGGCATGTTGGTTTGGTGCAAGACTGGGAGAGGAAATGTCTCCCTTGGCCCTGAACTAGTAAGGATTTGTCTCAGCATGTAGCCCAGACCCCTTCTGTGCAGGGGAGCTGTCTCTGGGATGTGCAAGGTTTTACAGACACATGCTTTGCCCTTTCCCCCTCGCTCTGTTCAGAAACGTGCACTTGCAGGAGCGCTGGATACACACCCGTGTTGTGTTTGTGCTGTGCACAGCTTTGCTGGAAGGCTGAATGACAGAGAGATTCTTGTTACATTGTGTTGCTGGTGGTCTCCGGAATGCTTGAGATTTATAAATCAGGCAATTGTTTGATTCTGACACAGGAAAATGTTTTGGTAAAGGCAGAAGGCTTGAGACTAGTTGAAAATGTCTGGGACTCCCATTGTGTGGAGAATGTTATGTGTGCAGAGGAAATCTGCAGCATTCCTACAGCAAACCACAACAAGAAGCTCCATACAGCCTCAATCAGTCACAATTCTCATATAAATTATAATGGCCTAAATGTTATTTAAATGATAAACAGCTTCTGCATTCCAGACATTGCTGTGATTCCAGAAGGTGGCTGTGTAATACCAGCTGAATGAAATATTGTACACTGCAGGCGAAGTTTGAGGCTCCATTTGTGTCTGCATCCGGATTTGTCACTTCTAGAATGTTCTTTGGCTGTGAAGCTCAGACTCCCAATGCACTGTGTGTATCTTGGAGCCCAGGGCTTCATCCATTATCCAGCAGCCAGTTGTCTGAAGCCTGGGCATGCCAACATGCCAGGAAGCTGCAGACACAACCACAGAGGCAGCAGAAGCATCCATTGATTCTGGGCTGTCACCACGGCTTATTAGAGTGTGGAGTTTTGCCTGGACCCTGCTCAGCAGCTGATGGCACAACCAGTCCTTCAATCACATTTTCCTCCTGAGATGGACAGGTCAGGCTTGCTGGAAACAAGTGTGGCTTGTGGAGGAACAGTGTCAGGTCTAGGAGAGACTGTTTGCCCAGCAGAGGGGCCGTGCAGCAGACCTGGGCTTTCACTAAGGGTCATCTTTTGCTTGATGATTCTTCAGTGTTCTGGCATAACAGACTGGAGGCATTTGCTGCTCTTTGCTGTCCCTGCTTGAAGGAGAGGCAGCCCAGCAGCCCTTCTGCACTGCATGGCAACAGCTCACTGAAACTCGAGGGGGTTCTGTTTGCTTGGGAGAAATTCTGGGCAGGGAGGGCCACAGCCAGGGCCACAGCTGGGAGATGTTCCAGAGTGAGTCCCCAGGCTGAGCTGAAATCATCCCAAACCACTCAGTGTGAGCAGGCACAGGAGGCTCCTGCCCCAGTGAGGTCCTGCTGGAGCCCAGGAGACTGGATGGGTACAAAGAACTGAGAATTTCTTCCTATTTGGTCATGTCATTTTTGGTGTAACTCTCCTGAATTCAGGCCACAGGATTTTTCCAAAACTCCTTTACAATTGACACAGTCTCTGTCTCATCTGCGTGCTTTGTTGTCCAATTCCAGTATTCAGAAATGTTCTCTTTTATTTTAATTTTTCCAGAATATTAGAGAGAAGAAACTGCCCTGTGGTTAACAAGGGAACTGGCATCCAAAGGATGACTGAATGTGACTCCAGCCTCTTCCACAGACTTCCTCTGTTTTCAGGGAAGTCATTAAACCCCTCTGTCTGTTAGATTCCCATCTGCAAGACAAGGAGGATTTAATGCTTTTCCCTCCTCTGAATCTCAACCTCTTTTTGTGCTTACAGGGCACCAAATGAGGCTTCAGTATTAGTTGGAGCTTTGGGGGTTTACCATTAAAAAGTTAATAATAACCAGCTATATTTCATAGAATCATAGAATGCTTTGGGTTGGAAGGGACCTTTCAGATAAAATGTGATTTGCAGTTTAATATGCTAAGTAACAAAGACTTTACCAAGAGAATGAACAATAGCCTTTTCCATTTCACAAAATAATTTGCCAGGCATAATAAGTGCACCAGCATTTTTATAAAAACAAATTATAAATAATTGCTTTTTGCAATTTAATACACACATAGAAAAAGCCAAAAGAGCTCAGCAGCTACCAGGAATCTGATTTCATTGTCAATTTGGACTGTCTCTGCAGTTTTTATGAAAATCCCTGAAGACTGTGCTATTTTGTAAACTAAACATGGCTGCTTTTTTTTTTCTTTTTTTTGCTGGCCATGTGGAGTCTTTTTCCATTCATTAGCGAGCTGCTTTTTTCGTGGACACAATTAGACAAAGGAATAAATCAGTCAACAAACTTGGGATATAATTTTGGCAATACCAAGCCATCTACGCTCTTATTTGCTTAACTGTATAAATCTTTCACCAGAATACAAATGAGGCCTGTTCCCTTAGTCTTGGGGCTGGGGAAAGAGAGGGATCAGGCCAGATCCTGCAGATTTGATGGCTCCCACTGACCGTGGCTGGTGTTGAGCAGTTTCCCTCATTACAGCCATTCAGCATTCCCACTATGAGGAATCACTCCGAGATAATTCTTCCATTTCCTTTCTCATGTTACAGAGTTTAAGAACCATGCCCAGGACAATGGCTCCCTGAGGACTGGGTCTCTGTGAAGGGTTGTTATGTCCCTCCATGCCTGAATGTCTGCCTGCCTCACTGTTTTTGGTTGGTGGCCTCTCAGTGCTCTTCCAGAAAGAGGAAGGGTTTCCTCCACTGCTCCTTGGACAGGGAGATGGGGCAAGTTCATAATGCTTCAGCTTGCACCTCATGTCTCTCCTGGCACCTGCAGTACACAGCACACAGAGATGCTGTTTCTCTTTGCAAGGAGAAATGAAAGTTTTGCTGACATCAAGAGGCAGTGATTCCCTCCCTGGCATTCCCAGCCAGCTGTCATGCTTGCCATGGGTATGCATGCACACCCACAAGGGCAAGGATTTGTGACTGATCTCTGTTGGAGCAGGATTTGCTTCATCCCATCTCTGATTTTTTTTGTGTAGCTGAAGGCACTGGCCAGTTCAAATTCATAGAGGATTGAGGCCTGAGATATGCCCTTCATTGCAGGGCATTATACCTGCATTTTCATCCCTCTTCAAGGCTCCTTTGGGGCTGAAAACTTGGTTTGACTCCCTGCAGATTCCCACCCAGTGTACCTCATGTTCCTCCAGATCATATTAGCTTCCTCTGTGGAAGAAAAAACAAGTTCAGAGAAGGAGTCAAGATTTATTTCCCACCAGTTCATTGTTTTCCAACCAACATTTTCAACTTCTGGTACTGATGTGGGTGGATTTCCCTTCCCTATGCATGTGCTAGCATTGCTTCCCATTCCAGCAATTTAAGAAAAAATTTTTTTGCCCAAGTAACATAAACAGTGAGCCTTTATGATTTTTTAAAAGACGTTCTCAGGTTTCCTGCTCAATTTTTTTTCAGAGATGAGATAAATTCAGATAAATAGGCCTGAGGAAAGACATACCAGGAAGACAACTATAAATACTCCAAAATTGCTGAGAAAAAGTGTCAAGGCTTAGTGCATAGATAATGGACTAATCTGCAATTTTACCACAAGATACTTATCTCCTTTACCTCCTTATTTATCTCCTGCTTGTTTTCATGGTAGTCTCCCTGAAATATATGTCTATTCAAAGTTTATTTACCCTACTCAAGAAAACTCATTTCCTCTTCATAACCTGTTCCTCCCCAGTTTTAAAATTAATTTTGTTTTTCAAAGATAGCTTGTCAGTGACCGAGTGCTAGCCATGGTGTAGTCTATAACTGAGCCAGAAGGAACCTTTAGATAAAAGTGCAGTGCCAGCTTATGCCATCTGTCATTAGTGGTGCATTATCACTGCAGGTATAAATGAGCTGGCCCTGAGCTGCATGGCTGCAAACGTGGTGCTCAGTGGAGCATGGCTGGGAACGGGGTTAATCTCTACCATACTTAGACTCCTGCAGACATTTTCAGTCAGACTTCTCACTCAGGGGAGGAGGAGAATTTGTCTTGTGTCAATCACAGCGGCTGTATTCCCATCAGTGCTCCTGCTGCCACATTTAGCCCTTAGGCCAATGGATTCATGGGGCAAGATTCTAAAAATCAGGTGCTGAAAGTCAGGAAAATCCAAGTGCCTGTGCAGAAAACCTTGCAGGAGGATACCGAGATGGTTTGAGGCTGCCAACATTTTGGCCAGGTTTGGAGAATACAGCTCATCCCTGCATCCTTGGGGCCAGGGCAGCATGGACATGACCTGGCCATTGGCTTGTAAAGGTGGCTTAAAACTGCCACCTTCTTGCCTTTGTCCTGTGTGGGTCAAAGTGCTGGGATGGGAGAGAAAGGAACCTGCCCAAGGACATGACTGCTAGAAGAGGATCACCAAGCTGGGCCCTGGGCATTTTCTTTCTAGGAGCCGGATCTGGGATGCTAAGGAGCAGTTTTGGGTGCTAAACCATCCAGGGGTGGGGGTGTACAGGAACTGATAATCACAGCTTATTCTCCATGGACATGATAACCACAGCTTATTCTCCATGGCACCAAGTTTAGCTTTCCGCTTTTTAGAACTGTGCCTTTACCCCCAGAGGCTGGGAATTAAACTCTGTGGTTTTTTACTCCACTTCTCTTGTCAATGCCAGTAAAAAAAAAGCTAAATCCAAGGGAGAGCATGTGTCTGGCTAGCTGTCTGCACTGCATGCCCTGGCAGGACAAGGCTCCTGTCTGGTGGAGAGTGGCTGCATCTGCAAGTCTTTGCTGCCCTGGTCGCCTTGCTGGGATCTGTTTTCAGTTGCTGCTGAGACAAACTCACCAGTCAAATTATTGATGCTTTCCAAGTCCAAGGCAGCAAGGTTTCCTGCAAGCACAGTTGTGCATTGCTTCTGCATGAGTCGCTTTTTGGTTGTCTCAAAGCCTCCATAAACAGAATCCTGTCATTAATTTGACTCTTCTATTCAATGGTAATTTGTACATTGTGCCTATCCAGCACAAGCCAGGGAGTGATGATGATGGTGCTGTGCTGAAGGACATTCAAAGTGCAGGCAAATCCATTGTTTTGCTCTGAGATGAACCAAATGTCGAGCACTGATCCTTTGCTGGGTTGGGATACGTGCTGGGTAATCATCCTTCCTCAGTAAAAAATCCAAATTCTGGGGCCTTGTGATTGGATCTGCTTGAGTGCTGTAGGAAAGTAATTTTTAAAGGTGCTTTTTTCACTCAGTCTCTGAGTTTGTGCAGGGTTGTTTCTGTGCAATCTCCAATGATATGGTACCAACCCTGATGAATGATTTAACCTTTGGACTTCCCCCTCCTTTGCCAGGATGTAGAGCCTGGCAGCCTTCAGCAAATCCCAGGGCTTGGTGGTGACATGTTGAACAAAAAGGTGTGCCCAGAGATCTTACAGGTCACTCTCCCTAGGCTTGGCTGGAATCCTAGAGCTCTGACAACACCTCCAGATCCAAGCCAGCAGACATCTGTGTATGTCTCTGTGTTGATGTGTCTGTGTCTGCCTTCAGGGTGAGTCAAGACTCTGGTTCTAAGCTGAGGTGTTACTAAATTAGAGGGACTGGGTGACATGGTCAAGCTACAGCACAAGAAATTCAGACTGGACAGTAGGAAAAACATCTTTCCCAGATACTTAGAGAAGGGGCAAATCTATTTGCTTTGAGATTTTCAAAGCTTGCCTAGAAAAAGCCACAGCTGAATGGAGGTGTTCAAGCAGCAGGGTGGATGAGTTCTCCTGTTCCCTTCCTTCTAAAAGTCCCATAACTCTGCAAAGTCAGAGCATTGCAATCTCTGCCTTCTTTTTCTCTTTAAAAGAAAGATAATCCTCAACCAGACTTCCAGGCTTCAATGAGTAAGAAAACAAACAAACCCCCAAGCAAATAAGCAAGCAGACAAACAAATAAAAACCCTAAGTAAGCAAGCAAGAAAACAACAAAACCCCCAATGGCCAGAGTCTTATTTATTTCATTTCCCAGTTGGCAGTCAGCCTCATGATTTGTGTGGATTTAATACTTTTATTTAAAATGTTTTTGACCTTGGCTGGTAATCTGTAGTTTGAGTGGAATCACATGTGAATGTTTGCTAGCTCAGAATTACTATAAATTTGCAGCACCTGGAAAGGAGGGAAAATGGCTCAAGTAGAGGTGATGAGAGGGGCTCTGGCTACATGCAGGAATTGTCTTTGTTCCAGGGTCTGTATAAACCTACTGGAATTGGAAATAGCTGTTCTGCTGTAAGCTTCACTTGCAACCTCCAAAAATAAAAGCAAAGTGCCTTTCATGAAGAATTAAAACAGTCATCTCTCCTGAGCCACCAGGGGCAGTAAAAGTGAAGGAAGTGAAGCAGTTAAAGGAGTTGAAGAGCTTATCACATGCTCTTGTTTGGGGCAATGTTCACTTTCACTTTGCTGAGACACTCCAGCAGATTTTTGTCGTGATGGCACTTGGGGCAGTGAGCCCACAAGGCTGAAGAACCAGCTCTGTGCATTGTTGTGTGGTTACCTTTGATCCTGCCTAGCAAACAAGCAAAGGGAAGAGGAAGAAAAGAAAGAAAGAAGCATTAAATCCGTGGCATGCTGGCTCAGCACCTTTCACACCGTAAGCTTTGAACTGTGCACACAATTTGTGCCCCTTATCTGCAATTCACGTTTGCAGCTAGCGAGAGCCTCCGTGTCATTTCCCAGCCCGTGCTGCAACAAGCCATCCTGGGAGCACCATGAATGCAAAAACCAGCTCTGCAGGCAAGGAAGAAGCCTCAGGGATGAGGAGTGAGACCCTGGGAGAGGCCAAAAGGCGGCAAGTGATCCGTGTTGCCTACGTGATTGCAGCCCTAGATCTGACCTTTCTCTTCATGCAGATGGGACTCGTGCCTGTGAGTATGGGCTCTCTTGCTCCACAGTGCTTTTCCAGCAAAGCCAGAAGGTAGTTTTTAGCAGCAAAGAGGAAAGGTATCCTTGAAACTGACAGGAAGACTTGGTATTCTTACCGAACAGGCAGGCTGTGTCTCTGTCCAGGGTACAGCCAGGCCATAAAGCAGATTTGTCACTTGGGCTGCAGGAACACCCAGAGCCCGTTCCTGGCCTGGGGGCTCTGGGTGTAGCTGATGTAGTTTGTGTCTTCTGGCACGGAGGGTGAGAGTGACCCATCCAGCAGCTGTCAGGAAGCAGAGGTTTCAGACCAAAGGTGGGGTTTTCTGAGTGTGCAATTAACCAGCTCAGTGGGATTCATTGCCTCTCACTTACCAGACTCTTATGTCTGATTTTATAGAATCAGTGAAGACTTTTGGTTGGAAAATACCCTTAAGGTCCTTGAATCCAATCAGAAACCTAACAGTGCCAAGTCCACCACCAAACCATGTCCCTGAGTGCCACATTGAGACATTTCTGAGACACCTCCAGCGATGGTGATTCCATCACTTCCCTGGGCACTCTGTTCCAGTGCAGAAATGTTTTGCAATATCTCATCTAAACCATCCCTGCCACAACTTGAGGTCATTTCCTCTTGTCCTGTTGCTAGTTATTTGTGAACAGAGGCTGACCCCACCTGGCTACCAATCCCTTTCAGGCAGTTGTAGAGAGAGATAAGGTCTCCCTGCACCTCCAGGCAAAAAAAAAAAAGCATGACACAACAAAAACGTGAATCAGAAATAACTCCCATTGGCTCTTCAAGGTGTGCATCTGTGTTTTTTGCAAGCTCAGGCTGTGGGTGTATCATCTAGTAAAGGCAATATTTGCTCATGTTGTACTTTCATTGATTCTGGCTCGCTTGATTAAACAACAGCTCCAGAACTTTTCCACAGTTATCTCCCAGAGACTGGCTGGGTTGTCCCAGGTGCAGGGTCTGGAGGCAGGAAGGCATTTAAAACTTCCCTCATCCCCCTTAGCAGTTGCTGAATATGTTCAGCTGTGTTGAACTGCAAAGGTAAATGGTGATACCAATCTGCCATCTGGTGCAAAATTGATGGTTTTGATCACACCTCCCTGTCCTTCAGGGTGTGGGATAGAGACATTTGATTTTTATTAAGCTATCAGTATCTGGCCCACTGAAAATTTCCTCTATAGGGGTGGGGAACTGAAGGAAGTGGTTGTTTGGAGCTGTGATCCTCTCCACACAGATATTAAGATGCTTATTCATTTTCCATTTATTTGTTTTTTGTGATTTTTTTTTTTCATTTTTAGTACTTGGCAAAGAGCCTAGGTTTGGATTCAGTGGGGTTTGGCTATCTCCAGACCATCTTTGGTGTCCTCCAGCTCGTGGGAGGTTACATTTTTGGAAGGTAAGTGAGAATGATTCTCATGACCCTTTACATGGCTGAAAAAGGCCAGGAATTTTTACACTTTCATAAAAATAAGTTTGTTCTGGTTTGTGGTCCTGTTGAAATGTTTGAGGATTTCATAATGAGCGAGGGAAAAATAAATGCTATTATTAGAAATACTGCAGCATAGAAGCAGCCTTTATATTGACTTAGCTACATTTTAATGGCACACATTTAAGTGTAACAATATCCTGGGAATGGGCTTAAATCACCAGAGTCCTCAGAGCCCAGGTCCTAACAGTTTAATCCTGCAAATGTTTTATAGCCATGTGTAACCTTAGAAATGTCTTGTGACTGGGAAACAAAAAAAAACCACACACAAAAAAAAGGAGGGTATTTATTGATGGTAAGTAGAGCTGTCAATTACAATAAGTGATGGAGGTGTCATTTCATCAGCTGAATCTGCATCCATGTTGAATACAAATTTAGACTTGCATGGACCTTTAAGAATTTCTGAGAATCTTTTAAGAGTATCTATAAACTCAAGCTATCAAAATAAGAAAAGAGTGGAAAATTACTTGGCTTTTCTGCCTCTTTACCCCGTGGAACAGACTCTCCTGTTCCTAATGAAATGCAAATAGCCCTGAAAAATTGAGTGGTGGGAGAATACATTCCTAAAGACCAGGAAAAATAAAACCCTGAAAGATATGTGTAATTCAGTGACAGAAAAGTAAAATGGGACCGAGAAAATCGAACTTGTCTTCTGGTCCTGCTACTGATCAGCAAATTAACAAATGGATAGGAGCTGCAGTGTGCTGCTCCAGTTTACCTGCAGGAAATTTATGTTCTGGCTGATGTAGATTGGGAGCTCTACAGGATCCTCTGGTACATGGAATGTGTCACTTTGAAGATCTGATCTCAGCCCTTGGACACATTTTCAAATAAATAACAGCAACAGTTGGTTCTACAGTACTGCTTGGCAGGAAATGCATTTCTAAGAATGGAGATGGTGCAAAAGGGCCCCCTTTTAATGTTTTTCCTAATAATACACAAAGCTAGAGTAGTATTTCTGTCCTGGATCTGGTGCCATCTGAAATCTGGTTCTCCTCCCTGCATGTCATTCACTAATATCCAGAGTCACTGCTGAAGGGAAGGAAAATGGCAAACCAGAATCTGACTGGGACTGAAGGTGTCCTTTGCCAGACTGAAGCCAAAATTTGCAATGTAGGTTTGAGATAAAAAGGGTTTTTCTAGACATGATACTGCTTTGATGTCAGTGTAGGGACAGATTAAATAGAAAACAGGAAAAAAGAGGATAAGAGAGAAAGCGTTTCTTAGCTCAGTTTTTCGTGTTCTTGCTTGATGCTCCTGAACAGACATGAAAAGATAAAGCACTGTTTACTTTTAAGTAACAAAACAAAAATATCCCCACTCCAACAATGTAATGATTTGTGGTCTTTAGGTTACAAACAGCAAATGTAAACTGCCCTGGCTCACATGTAAACAGCAAAGTTTTGGCCTGTACCTCTCCCTCAACACAAAACCTTTAAATTACTTAAGTTTGCTCTGTTTGTATACCAACACTGGCATTTTTAGGGAGGTTTTCCTCTTAATGTAAACACAACTAATTGCTATGCAAGGTAATATTCATCTGCTAACTGTAATATGCAGCTTAAATTAAGGGAAGGAGGAAGGAATTGTAATGAGAAACTCTATCTAAAACTGTTTTATGGTCATCTTAGCCCCTGTTGCTCAGAACCCGTTCTGTGGTGCTCTCAGACTTTGTCCAACTTAACCTTTTTAAGCTTTTTGGAGCTGAATTACAGCAAAGAGTTGGAGGTGGGTCAAAACCTGATCTGACAGGGGTTTTTGCCTGTTTGTGTTTTGGGGCTTGGAGGGTTTGTGGTTGTTTGTTAGTGTGTTTAGTTGTGGTGCTGTTTCTGCCCCTTAAAGAGGAGCAAAACTGATTTACTATTTGAGAAGTCTTTTTCTTTTTTTTTAAACCTAACCAGAAAACTGACAACCTTGTGCCATTTCTGTACCAGGTTTGCAGATCAATTTGGTGCCCGAGCAGCCTTAATTCTCTCCTGTGCATCTGGAAGCATCTTCTTCCTGCTCATGTCCCTCTCCACCAACATCCCCCTCCTCTTCCTCTCCAGGCTGCCAGGGGTGTTCATGCATGGGATACCAGGTAAGGTCACTCAGGGATGTGTAGCTTTCCAAACTGCTTTTCCTGCCTGATTCCTCCCTTCTTGCTTGTTTTAGGGGAAGTCAACAGGTCCAAGAGCATGAAGGAAGGCAGGAGGAACATGGGTTGGTCCTCAGGGGTGAAACATGAAGCAGCAGGTGTACTGCCTGTGGGAAGCAGTGCTTATTAGTCTGAGTTCCAGGCCCATCTTCCTGTGGAATCTTGAGGGAATTGTTTGGCCTTGATCATCCAGGCCAAATGGGTGATCATCCAGGCCACCATGGGTGCAAGTCCCTGGCTGGCAGCAGTGTTACCCCAGACTTTCCAGCTGCCTTCTTGCAACCAGGATATTTTACACAAAAGCTTTTCCCTTTCTCCTGGTAAAATGAGCATACTGGTAAAAATTAAGCATTATTAGAAAGATACTTTCCGTTACCCACCGAGTTGTTCTGTTTTGGCTGATGTTTCCTGTATTTTTCATGTGAAAGACATGAACTTCAGCTACTGGAAGTCCATGTAACTCGTGCAGGACGAATCAAGTTGATAATGCTTCCTGTCACTTGTGAAGGTGTTTATTTGAGTGGTTTGAATGGTTCTGTTTCTCATGACTGGTGGGCTGCTGTGTTCAAAACTGATGGGCTATGGGGCTGCCAGGGGAGATTGACAGAGCTTATTTAGAGGCCCTCTTCCATGCAAAGTATGAAAATGAAAACCTGGGGAAACTGCCTCTGGCCAGAAACCATCCCAGAAAAGTTTTAATTGGGGAAAAAACCCAACAAAACCAAAAACCCCTTAATGGCTTAGCAATAAAACCACAGGAACTGCTGGGGCATCTGCTCAAACCCTGTGGCAAGGTTCTTTTAAGGGCTCTTTTTCCCCCCTGCAGGTGCTCAGAAGGTTATCACAGATGTGACCACTCCTTCCCAACGTGCTGTTGCTTTGGGCAAGGTGGGCTTTTGCTTTGGAGTGGGCATCATTGCTGGCTCTGCCATGGGAGGTGTTCTCTCCACCAAATTCGGGTGAGTGGCCCACTTGTTTGGTACTGATTTTCTTGCAATCATTGAGGGAGCTGCTAAGGGATATTTTGCTGCCCGAGAGCTTTTGATGCTGTCTTACTCTTGGTGGCAGTAGAGGACCATACCAGAACTCAACATTTTGCTTTCTGTGCTGCTACAAATACTCACGCTGTTTTCAAGGAGATCTTGTTGAAAATCTCACCTTCTGCCTACTTAAATACATTTAAAAACAAATTAGATTGAGAAGTGGATTTTGTCTTTCTCCTGATTGTCTTGTCTTTGGAGCTGAGCATGGTGAAAGAGCTTTTAAAAAAATGATATTGTACAACTGAGAAATGGAAATCAGGAGCAACTTGTGAAACTTGTGGAGAAAATGGTGTTTTTGGGGGATGCTCAATATAGGGCAAGACTATGGAAAAGGGGAAGGCAAGCTTGGGACAGTGGGGGAAGAGAGTGTGGAGGTCTAACCCTGTAACAGCAAGATGAAGCAGACACCTGACAATTCCATGTTGACTCCCCACAGCCTGGCACATCAGAGCAGGCTGCCACCTTCTCTTACATTTTGCAGTAGGAAACAAATGCTCAGAAGGTATGGTGTAGCAGAGAATCTTGCAGGCAGTGAAGTGCATGTGGCTGTAATCTCCTTGGAGGATTCCCCAGCATTGCTCTGGTGGGGAAAAAATGTCCCTGGTGGACATTCAGGTTTTTGTTTTGCTCTGCTTCTCTTTACTATGGATGCTTGCTTCTGCAGATTCAGGTTAAAATAACTCTACAGCATAGGATAGAGAGTAAAAATCACTCCCATCCTTGTCCTAGCGCCATAAGCTCTGTGGACTGTGTATGGCCATGCATCTCCTGGGTGTTTTGCACAGGGCAAGGTGGATTTTGATGTGGAGTGTCCTGTGCTGCTCTCTGAATCCCACTGTGCATTCAGGCACTGCAGTGATGCAATTTAGTGTGTGAAATCCTTTCACAGGTTGAGGAGAACGCTGTAACCTTAGGGAGCAGCCCTAAATCCTGTTGGCTGCTGTACCTTGGCAGTGTTGGCCAAATGACACAAAACTGATCAGGAGGATTCATTTTGTAGTTATTACACGGTTACATAAAATTAAAATTGGAGACATACATAAGGTTAACTGATCGGCATTTAAAGGTATTTAATGTTGCTGTCTGAGTGCTGGTTTTAATAAGTATTATTTTTAACCAAATACAGTGATTGTAGACCTTTATGTGTTAACTGAAAGCAAAGGTCACCTCAGTTCTCAGCTTTGGTTATATGCCCATCTTTAAACATCAGCACAGAAACAGCATTGCCATCTAGCAAAACTTTATGGGGTTTCACTTTCCAGGGTGTGCATCAGTCACAGGTTTTAGAGAGGAGGCAGCGGGAGGGAATCTCCTGTGTCATTTAATCAGGGACATTGACTGGAAGGCAGCCTAGCTTTTGCACGTTAGGGCTTGGTGCTTCCAGGCTCCTCGCTCACTTTGAAAGCTTCTGGACCTTAAACTTTGTGTCGGCAGCACAACGCTGAGAAAAGCGAACCTTGTCCGTGATTATGGGAGAGTAAGAGCGCTGCCCGTGGAAAAGGAGCTAGCGCTTGGCTTTCCGAGCAGGGCTTGTTTCCCCTGCGTCCTGCGGAGGGCAGCTTCAGCCCGCTGCTCCTGCCCGGCATTTGGGGCGGCTCTGCAGTCCCCTGGCAGGGCTGGGGAAAGCAGCCTGCCTGCCGCCAGCACCTGGTCTTCTCCCTGAGGATCTGTGCATCCTCCGGCAAGGAAGATAGAAATTTCTATTAGCACGGGACGAGCTGTACCGTGGAAGCCGCTCTGGGCGTTTGGTAGCAAGGTTTGCTGCAGCCGAACCCCACTGTGCTTAGCTCCTATGCCAGATTTCAGTGCAAAGATTAGAGGAACAATCCACCGGGCTTTAGGTGTTTTGGTACCGGTGGAGAGCAGGAATTTCTGTGCCACGAGCAGCCCCCGAGCATCGCCATCCCGCCCGGGGAAAGGAGCGGGTGCTGCCCTAGGGACATGCCCGAGGCTCCTCGGCCTTGCTGCTGTGTCCCACAGCCTGGCTGCTAATCCCCCCTCCCTCTTTCCCACATTTGTACAGGAAGGCACCAGCTGTACTTGGAGCTGTGTAATGGCTCCCATTTTTTTTCCCAGAAGGATGACTCAGTCACCTTCCATTGAAAAGGAGCATTTCTGCTGTGTCATGGAAGAGCAAAGCTGGAGATTTCTGTCCACTCTGTGTTCTTTGCTTTTCCTCACCACAAAGCTGGCCAGCATTCCCCATGTGTTGTTGACAGCATTATTCATATGTTAGCAGCGCTTTGTATACAAGAGAGGGAGTAGAAATCACTCTCAGTTCCTCAGCTGATGTCATTTTAGTATTATTCTTCTGTATTGTATTTACCATTGATGTATTTGACCTAAAGAACTGGCCTGTTATTGTTTTCATTGTTGAAATAATATTTGTCAACCCTTATTTATTAAGGGAGCCCCGAGGAAGTCGAATGTCTTGTTCTGATTTGCATAGGATTTTTTGGATGTTAGATCCTGACCTCTGCTGTTAAACTGTAACCACCACCTCCAGCCCTTCCTCTTCTTCTCTTTGAAGTGCTACATTCCCCCCCATGTTTTCCAAAACTTTGCTGCGCAGGCAAACTTCACCACCTGAGGATGAAGTAAAAACCAATTTATTAACACAAGCAGTTGTAACCATTTAACCATTTGGAAAGTGTTTTCCTGTTTATATGGTTTTGTTTTTTTTTTTAATTGGCGTGTTCTGGTAATTGATTGGTTGGGTCAGGATTGTGGATATAAAATACTTTCAGCTTGAAAATAACTCCTGTAATTCAGCTGAGGGCTACACAGGTTCTTGGGGAGTGCAAACTCCCTAACAGTTCATCCACAAAAGGGGACTAAGAAAAGGAGTTCTGTTTGCACTCTGCAGAGGTTCTCCCTCCCTGTGCACCTTCTGCAAATCTGTTCTGGGGCCATTTGCTGCAGGTGAGTGCACCCCTAAAGGGAGGTGATTTGGTGTTTGCAACAGACTTTTGTGGCAGCCCTGTGGGTGAAAGGTGAAAGTAGGCAGCTGGATTAGTTTCCAAAAGTGGAAAGATGAGTCTAGGTAGTTAATTAGAGATTTCATCCTTTCTTCTGGGACTATGATTAATTACATTTGGCTGCTTTTTTCCTTTCCTTCTAACAAGGCTGTAGAGAATCTCTGCTGCATCACCCAAGAATTGTTTGCTTTCTATGGACACGGAGAAGTTTCTTCATTTTAGTGACTCAGCTGTAGGCTTAAATCTCCTGGAGCAATTATTCTTTTGATTACAGCAGGCTTTGGGGATAGTTTGTTGGGATTTTCTTCCCCCCGGCTCTGCTATTATCCTTCTTCCTCATGGGGAAAAGAAGGAGCTTGTTTGCCTGGAGTAGGGAATTGCCTTTTTTTTTTTTTTTTTTTTTTTTCCAAAAACCCATTTGAACAAGGTCCTCTGGCAGGGAATTTCTCATGGCTTCGTTGCAGAGTGGAAAAACTGTGGGTGTTGAAAGGACTGAAGGTTGGGAGCTGGGAAGGCGGGTGGGAGCACAGCAAAGGGTGAAAGGGTTGTGCTCCATTTCGGGACAAAGCAGGGCATTCTGCTTCTGGGAGCTGCTCCTGCTGCCTTCCAGCAAAACCTCTGATGTTTCTCTGCTTGGGATGATGCTGCTCAGCCAAGCAGCAAGGACTGGTGACGCTTGTTCAGGCATTGCTTTGTCCTTTGTGTCAAGGCACTTGGGAGAAAGGGAGGTGGAGTCTGCTTGCCAGCAGGCAAGTCATCCATAATCTGCAGCGTGGTCTGTCGCTGCTGGTTGAGCTCTGTGGTGCCCCGGCAGGAATGGGGACAGAAGAGGAAATGGGCTGTTTGTCAAGGAGCTGATGGCTTGGGAAAGGTGCAGATGCCCTCAGCTGTGGCCTTCTCTGAAAAAACAAAACAGAATCTAAGGGTTTTTCCTTATCACTTACTCTGCATGGCAGCTGTCTCAATTTGGAAGACATGGCCCTGAAGTTTATCTGTAAATTCTGTGATGGAGGATCATGGATATTGTCCTTCAACAACTTGTTGGTTCAGAAGTCAGGTTTAGGGCACTTCTGCCCTCTATTTCCAGCACCAGAATTTTCTAGTTCTGATAACATTTTTAACCTATTCTTGAACCTAAGAAATGCCTCAGTGCACTTTGGGTGGAGTTCATCTAATCTTAGACATCTGCAGGGGAGACAACTACGCCTAAATTTGCTGTTCAGACTCTGTGGTTGACAGAGAGGCACAGGTGGTTTTACAGCATCCTTTACCTCCTCATGAAGCAGTCCTGAAGCAACTCAGGGAACAGCCTACTTCCTAAGCTTTTTCTTGCTTGACCTCCAAGTCCCAGGACACATTTCTGGCCATCAGCAACCTGTACCTGTGGTCAAGGTCCTGGGGTTTGATGCTGGGTTGTGAACTTACCAAAAACCACCAAGATCCAGGTTCTCAGCAGATTTCTGTCTGTGCTGCATTCATGCAACAGCTAGGCCTGCACTGAGCTCTACCCCAGCTCTTCCTTCCTGCAAACCTCTAACCTCCTCCCACATCTAGGCCACCAATGTTTAAGTTTGGGTCCCCTGGCTTTCTGCTACGTACCCAGTGGAAGATGGCGCTGTCACTGCAGAGGTGCCCCTGTTCCCCCTTAGCCCATCTTCAGCAAACCTGGCTCTTCTGTGCTCCCCCTACAGCCCCTGGCCCGAGCTCCAGTGGAGGGAGGTGTGATGATGGAGCCAGGAGCTCCTCCTTGGTCCTTCACCCGTAGGTGGGGCCCTTTCTCAAGGGAGGAAGAGTGGGGTTTAGGACGGGAGCCAGCAGCTCGTGGGAGGGAGAGCCCGTGCCCTGCGGCTGCCCTCAAGGAGGGCTGGGATTGGGTTGAGCTAATGGGGGGGACTGTTGGCAGCCCCTTCCTCAGCCTTATCGGGTGTGCTCTCCATTTTCTTTCAAAACCCTCATTCCCACTTAGCCTTCTGCAGGGATTATGTTGGGAGGGCTGTGAGTGAGGCTGTGCCAGCTCACAGGGGATGGTTACCTGCCCCTTTTCCCCATAGCTCCCTCCTACCTCCTGGGCATCTCTACCTTTAGAGGTTAGCTGCTTCATTTTCCTAAAGTAACCATGGTGAACATGCACTTTAGAAAAAAAAAACCAAAACAAACAAAACAAGTATCCAGAGCTTTCTCCTGTGTCTGGCTTGTGCTGCTTACAGAGAGCTGAGGTTTGGAAATTGATTTGCACCAGAGCCATGGGAAGAGGGACTCCTGGCAGGATTTGCCTGGTTTCCCTCCATGGGCTGACAGCAGTTATCCAAACAAACAGGCAGATAGAAAATAAAAGGCAGAGGGAGAAGGAAATCTCCAGGGGAACTAAGGAAATTTCCCTGCTGCCTTTTCCAGCTCTCATCATGCCTGTGCACTGGGGGAGGCTGCCCTGCCTGGCACCCCATGCCTGGAGTCAGAAAGTGAGGGGGCGGCGGGCGGGCGAAACCCTGGTTTGTGTGCGTGGTGGCCAGATGGCAATCAAAAATGTGTGTGTTTGTGGAGTCAGCTCTGCTGAACAATTATGGATGTTTGAACACTGCTCCCCTCTCCTGATGCTTTGAAAGCCCTGGGTGCCTGTGCAGTGCAGAGCCCTGCCTGCTCTGTTGTTAACTGCATCCCTTCTAGGCTGCGCAGAGGTGGTGGCTGATTTTTCTTGTTAAGCCTGGCTTAACAGCCCCGAGGAATAAGTAAAAAGTGGGGGCAAGAAACCCACAATGAAACCAAAATGGGAATTTTATTAAAAGGCACAAGGTATTTTAGGTCTGGCCTTGCTAGCAGAAGTTGAGTTGGAGGGCTGAACATGACCCTCACAGCCCAGGTTGCACAATGAGGCAGTGTCTGCTCATGACTCACTAGAGCTTCATCTGCTCTTCCCACTCCTGGACTATTTCACGACTGGGCAGCAAATCCAGCAGTATCACTGGGGACTGAAATCCAGGAAAATACTGTTTTCTTTGTTAACAGAAGATAGAAAATACAGAATAGCTTGTGGTTAATCCCTGAGTTGGGATTTGGGGCTTGGCTCTGCTGTGATTTTCCCGTGATGCAAGTCAGTTATCCCATCCCTCTGCACTCCTGTTTCTCATGCATAACAGAGGGCAATGGGATAGTGTTTCCTTCCCTCATCCAATACTTTTACAATATTGCTATTTAGATCATACAGCCTTTGGGATGCAGACTTTCTCTGTCACGAGGAATGCTCATGCAAATATCTACTACCTTGAGGGAATACATCCTGCTTTTCCTGGATGTATTCTCTTTTTCATTCCCTGGTGCCCTGAGCAGACAGAGTCTTTGTGAGCCAAATTACCATCCAATTCTGGGGGGCTTGTTTCTCTTTTTTTTTTTTCCTTTTTTCCCCCCTTTCTTTCTTAGTTGTTTGTAAAGAGTCAATGCCAGGTTAGGGTTTTTTTTTGTTATGGAAGAGTCCCAGAGGCTGAGCCCAGCAAGACCTAGCAGAGGGACCTCCAGGGCAGCCTGAGGTGCCCCTACCTTCCTCCCTTTGTGTTTGTGCATATTCAAGCAGCCAGCCCTCTCCTTTACTTCTCCTAATCCTTTTGATTCAAAGGGTCATGCTTATGTTTCATTCTGATCTGCTGCAGTGAACAAGCCCAGCTTTGTGGTGAGGCCAGGGCAGGAAGGATGTGGTGCTTGTGTGGGAAGGACTATCAGACAAGGGAGGGAGGGAAGGTCAGGATGAACGGAAATGTGCGGATGTGGCATGTGAAGGGTGGACTGGGAGGAGTTAAGATTCCTGGAGTCAGGGACTCGAGGAGTGAAGCTCTGCAGGAGACTGACTTAGATGTTAGGTGTATTGTGTCACCAGGGGCAGTAAGATTAGGGCACCAAGGGGCTTGGGCTGCAAGGAAGGAGTGTTTCCAAAATAGACTTGCATTTGCCACAGGGGAAGAAGGGACAGCACACCCACTGCTGCTGCTTTCATCTATTTCTCCTGCCTGGAATGTGCCTGCTGTAAAGGATGGGCAGAAAAGCAGCCCTTTAGTAAGGCTTTGGTCTTGGCTTTTAAGCCATTCCTGGTGCTTTTCCTGCTGCTGGCTGGCTGGAGAGATGCAACACCCCATTGTCACAAGGTGCCAGTTCACTTGTGTGCCAGGCTGAAGGCCAGACTGCTTGAATGGGGTGTTTAGAATGAAATGGAACGGGTGTGACCTTCTCATGAACTACACCAGCTTCCGTGGCCCCACCCAGGGCTTTTGTTGGCTGGCGGTCTCCTTATGAAACCCTGCTCACAGCCACACCAGCAGAGCCAAAGGTGTGTGAAGCATTTGGGCAGTGGAACGTGGCCAGAGGGCAAAGGAGTTTCTGCACGGCCACCTCCAGGCTACGCCTGGCACCCATTGGGGCTTGTCTCCTTCACAAACCATGGGATAGTGCTGCCAAGCGAGAAGGTATTTCCAGCATCAGAAACTTCTTGGTGCTCCTCAGAGTCCTGTCAGTGAGCAGCTGGAGTGCATGGAGCCACTGCATGGAGCTCTGCCTGGGGATGGATGAAGCCAGGACCAAGGATTTATGGGTCAGGACTAAAGGGAGGACAGGACAAGTGATGTGACAGTCTGGGTCTGCCATCCAACCAGGGTGACAGAGCAAATGGCATCCTCTTTTCAGATAGGAATGGTATCGTGTTCAGAAGCTCTGGTCCTGGGAGGGACAACAAAACTGGTCATAAGCAATGCAGGAGGAGAGAGAACTTCCTGCTCCAGGTCATGCAGGAGCCAGTGAGGAGAGGTGTTATGCTGGACCTTGTTCTCAGCATAGGAAAGGCTGATGGGGAAGGTGAAGCTCAGGCACAGCCTTGGCTGCAGTGACCATGGAATGGTGGAGTTTGAGAACCTCAGTGCAGCAAGGAGGGTGCAGAGCAGCCTTCCTGCCCCGGGCTTCAGGAGAACAGACTTCAGCCACTTCAGGGGTCTGCTTGGTAAAGTGCCATGGGACAAAGCCCTGGAGGGAAGAGGGGTCTGAGCAAGCTTGTTGGTATTCAAGGATCACCTCCTCCAAGCTTAGGAGAGATGTATCCCAACAGAGTTGTCAGGCAAAAATGCATGGATGAAGAAGCAGCTCCTGGAAAATCTCAAACAGAGGATGCCTGAGGGAAGCCTGCCGAGGGTGGAAGCAAGGACAATTAGCCTGGGAGGAATATGGAAAGATCATCTAAGTAGCCAGGGATCGGGTTAGGAAAACAAAAGCCCTGACAGAATTAAATCTGGCCAATGACATCAAGAGCAACAAGAAAAGCTTCTGTAGGTATATGGTTGATAAGAGGATGATGGTGGAAAATACAAGCCCTCTCCAGAAGGAAATAGGAGACCTGGTCACCTAGAATAGGGAGGAGGCTGAGGTGTGGATGATATTTTTGCCTTGGTCTTCACTGGCAAGTGCCCCAGCCACACTGCCCAAGGCAGAGCCAAGAAAGCAAGAGGAGAAACTGGGAGAAAGAGCCTTCTGCTCTGGAAGGCAAAGCTCAACACAACCCAGCAATGTGCACTTGCAGCCCAAAAGGCCCACTGTGTCCTGGGCTGCATCCAGAGCAGTGTGGCGAGCAGGTTGAGGGAGAGGATTCTGCCCCTCTGCTCCACTCTCAAGACCACCTGGAGAGCTGCATCCAGCTCTGGAGGCCCAAGCATAAGAGGGGAAGTTGACCTGTTGGAGGAGTCCAGAGGAAGGCCACAAGGCCTGTAGCACCTCTCCTTTGAAGACAGCTGAGAGAGTTGGTGGTTTTCAGCCTGGAGGAGACTCTGGGGAGACCTTAAAGCACCTTCCAGTACATAAAGGGGGTCTGTAACAAAGATGGAGGGGGGCTTTTCACTAGGGCATGTAGTGACAGGACAAGAGGTAATGGCTTTAAATTCAAAGAGGGCAGGCTTAGGCTAGATATTAGAAATAAACTCTTTACTGTGGGAATGGTGAGACACTGGCACAGGCGTTGTGGGTGCTCCATCCCTGGAGGTGTTCAAGGCCAGGCTGGATGGAGCTCTGAGCAACCTGACCTAGTAGGATGTACCCCTGCCCATGGCAAGGGTTTGGAGATAGGTGATCTTTAAGGCCTCTTCCAGCCCAAGTCATTCTGTGATTCTATCAGATGTTCTCTGCAGCATTCAGATTACAAGCTACTGCTTGGGCTGAGCCCTGTGCTGTGCCAAGCAGTGCAGGAAATTACCATAAGCACTGCTGGCAAACAAAAATGCTGATCCAAGAGGAGGGAAATGCTCATGGTGGGATCTGAGGGGCCAGGCACCATGGTGATAGTCCTTTAGTGCACAGGGCTTAGCACTGTGCGTTGAGCCAGCAGTGTGTCTGTGCCATAGGACAAGCTGAAACACTCTCAGTTTGCCCCGTCAGCGTCTGCAGGGGGCAAAACAACATCTTGTGGGGTTGTATCCCACTTGGGGGGGATATGCAGCAGCAGATTTGGAAGAGTAGCATGTCTTGTTATTAGCTATTGCTTGGGAGATGGCTTGGATGGCCTGGGAGAGACAAAAGCCTTATATGTTCGTTGAAATTATTTGCTTTGCTTTATCATCATGTAAGAGGTTTGGCTCCGCTCTCCAGCTGCCCTCTTATGCAGAAGCTGTTGCCAGCCTTTCCAGAAATTACTGTGATTTTCTTCATCTCCCACTTGGCAATGTCTAAAGTGGATTTTCAGCAGATAGGAATTCAGCACTTTTGGACATCTAATCCATTTAAGGTAGTTCAGGATCTGAAAGCTGTGAGAGTTTTTAAGAATCAGAGGTTTCCTTGTTTAGCTGCTATTACAGTAGCTGTTGCTTCGATTTTAATTTATTTTCCTTTGAGGAGAGGGGATTGCACATCCAATCCATTGTGGTCTATATGCAGTATTAACTTTCTCAGTCTCACTAAATGTTCCTTTATCCCATTATATACTCAGCTAAAACTTTTGGTCTAATTACATCTTTACAAAACTTCACTGTGAATCCCTTTGAAATCTGCACCATTTTTATGGGATTTGGTTCAATTCTCTTTTACCCCAGGGTATGTGATCTGAGACATACTGAAGTCATTGTGCTTCCTTTGAGTTTGGTTTTAAATCAAGCTCCGGGTAAAGAAATTTGTAGAGGAAGGAAGGAAATCCCCAGAAACCTAAAAGATTCCTGCAGGATATTTCTTTAAAAGACCCTGAATAATTAGAAATCCCCTTGGAAAAGCCATCTGGGGAGCATCTGAGCAATGCTTACAGGAGGCCAGAGTCTTAAATGCTGTTCTGAGACTTTTTTAAAAGGGGAGATGAAAGACAGTAATGGTTATTAAAGCTGAGGATGTTCATGCATCAGATGTTTAAACTTACTTCCTACAGAAGCTTGGAGAGGCTCTTTTCTGATATAAAGCTGTATAACAGATTCTGTCTTGTGTGTGATGGGTTTTTCCCCCCTTCCCTTTCCAACTGTCCGGACACAGTTGGATATGAGACAGATGATGGATCAATTCTTCCGGCTGACGTTTTTCAGTGCAGTGCTGGTGGTTTCCCAGTCTTTCAGGAATTCCTTTTCATGACAGAAAGAGGCCTTCTTCTGAATCTAGTGATGTTTAGAAAAGAAATTTTTAAAGCATTTGTTGAATGACTCCTTTTGGGTAACTGGAGGAGCCTGTGGTTGGTGACACCAGGCTCACACCTCACACTACGCCCACGCGTGTTCCCATTGCCTGTGATTACACGGTCTGGGATGTGTAATTGCCTGATTGTAATCTGCACACCCTAACAAAAGTTGCATCATTTTGATTTTGCCTGGGTGCTGTGTGGCAAGCACTTTGCAGACAGAGGCTCTTGGCCCTTGAAGGGTTATATAATTTTTTCCCTGTACTTGTGTGTAAAGTCAGATTTGTATTTTTTAATTTTTTTTTATTTCTTGGAGATGAAGGTTGCAATAGGTACAAGAATACATCCAAGGTGCAAAACTTCTCTGAATAGCAGTGGAGCTGAATTGTTTAAAGGTTTTTCAGAACACAAACTCTTCCTTGAATATTGTAGGATCCAGTGTGAGCAAATGCTATTTGTTCTTCTCCAGCTATGCTGGTGAGAGGCTGGGTGCCCACTGGGAAAGCAATCCAGAGCCCTGTGCATTAGTCACTTAGCTCAGCCTAACAGGACCCAAGGTCAGATGATGGAAAAAGGAGTGACAAATACCTACCAGGAATAATCCAGCTGGGAGATAAGGCCTCACCTCTCCCGGAGGATGTGCAGGGAGCTCAGTGGTGGCACCCAGTGAGGGGGAAAGCACAGGAATGCAAAAGGCACGCTCTGACAGGGCAGTGAAGCCATCTGATGGCACACTCAGGCACTCTTTTACTGGGAACTGGGATCTATTTCTGGACTTTGGAAGTGAGCCATCCAAAAGTAAATGTTTAGTCAGCCTTGCAAGCTGACTGAAATGCGTGACGTGCCTGTGACAGGGTGATTTTATGGGGATCAGACTGACCTTTCTTTGTCAAATGTGATTCTGTTAGCAAGAAAATCTACTGACAAAAGAGTTGATAAGGTGTGGGAGAAGTTTAGTTGTCTGTTCTGGAAAACTGAAAAGGGAAGAAAAGGGAGAAAAGGGAGTCTGCTTCTTCTGCAAGCATTCATCAAGGGCATGGGGAGGGGGGGCTTTCCCTGGCATGGTGATTGTACCCTTCAAAACAAGCCCTAAACCTGGGGATTTGGCACAAAACTGGGGGTTGCTGCCAATATTTGTCTCATAGGCATGAGTGGAACCACTGGGCTTTGAGTTAGGGCAGGCTTCTTGCTTTGACCAGGAGCTGTTCCTGTAGGGCAGGGAGAAGGGAGTGCAGAGACAAGCTGGGCTTGGTGGCAGTGCTGAGGATGCCGTGGCTGCTGGAGCAGATGGGAATGCCAGGGAACAAGAGCCAGCTCTTGAGGGGAGCACAGCAGGGTGTGGGTGGTGTGGGGTGAGAGGAACAGAGGGCACCAGCAGCTGAGCACAAGGACTTGGCCAAAACCAGGCTGAAAGCAGAAAGCCAAATCTCCAGACTTTGGCTTTTGGAAGCCTGTAGCTCCAACTGTGGGTTGAGTTTGGGGCTGGGTTTTACTTCATTTGGGAGAGGAGAGAATTACAAAATTTGGATCTGGGTTCAGGTTACCGTTCTGCTCCCCTGGGCTATTCCAGGTGTTCAAATATGAACTTTTGGCCCTGGCCCATCTCTAATTAGGCGTATTCTTTAAAAGTATTTTCCTTCCCTGGCTCCTGTGCTCTTGGCTTGTCTCCACTAGCCCTCTTTGCTGTGCTAGAGCACGGTTTGCTGGGTATATTAATTGAACTGTTTACACACCTGGTTTCCTGCAAGAATAGACACCTAGCTCCTTCTTTTGAAAAGACAAGCCCAGAGGCTGTAAACAGGGATTGTGCTATGTCTGGAAAAGCTGAACTGCTGCTTATCTGCACTCCCTGGGGCTGTGGGAGCAGCAGCTGCTGCAGACATGGGTCAGTTGAGCACAGAAACCAGCCTGTACACTCTTCCCACCAGTCCTGTCCTGCCGCCCAGCTCAGGTCCTCCAGCAGCTGAGGAGTCACCTTCTTTGCAGGGTTATTCCCTTTTATCGTGGCAGTGACAGGAGAGGCCCCACCTGGCATTTGGGCCAGCTCACATGCAAATGTTGTCTTGTGTGTGAAAGCTGGGGTGTCATGCTGCAGTTATGTTCTGTGCAGGATGGCTGAGGGGACCCTTCCTCTCTTTTGATGACTTTACCTTCCAAGGTTAGCTTCTGTCGAAGCTCCCCAAAAGCAGAGTTGTGTTCATCACCCGTTTTACTTTTTTTAGTCATGGCCAAGGGACATCTTTCATAAAGCATTGTGGAGCTCAAAGAATGACTCTGGAAGACAAGGTTGGTAAGACTAGTATGGTGCAGGGCAGATGGAATCGTCCCTCGTGATCTCTTTGGGTTTAAAAGGTATAAGCATAAACATGTGCCATTGCACAATTTTGCTTTCAAAGTATCAAAGGATTACCTTAAAATACGCTGATTTTTGTGGTTGCGCTCTCCACCCCTGAAGCCTGCAGCTGCTGTTTTAATGAGTGACATTGAGTTTTACTTTGCTGCTTCATCTCTTTGCTGAACATGACTTGCACTTCAGCTGGAAGGTACCAGCTGAGCCCTGTGTAAGGCCATGAGCTGGGAAGGTTGGGTGCTGTGCTGCTGGTGTGGCACAGGCCACGGAGTGCTGTGCTGATGAGCTGGCCCTTGGAATCTTTAACTCTCTGCACTGCTCCAGGTTTCCAGATCTGATGAAGGGCTCTAGAGGAGTGCCCCCAAGGCAGGCCCTGGGGAAGGGGCATGCATATCTATGGGCTGGGAATAGGGAACAGGAAACCAGATGCACCTTAGGGCAAAATTTGATATCCAAATTCCAGTCCAGCTAGGAATGGCAAGCGCTGCTGTTCCCAAAGCACTGGCCTAGACTCCAACAACCTCAAAGCAGACACAAAGTCATCCACTGGGGAATGCAAGAAGGCATGATAGCAGCTTTATGCTGCTTCTGCTGTGGGAGAACACCAGCAACTCTGCTCAGGAGCAGCACAGCTCCTCATCGCCCAGCAAGCAGCGACTTTGTCGTTGAACTTTATGTTGGCGTTGATCCCCGCTTGGCTGCTGAGTGTTGGTTCCAGGCCATGAGTGTTACAAGCTGTAAGGGCTGGGAAATGTCAGCTCTGGAAAAGGGGCCTGAAAGGACAAAGGTGACAGGTACTTTTGTCCAGGCTTGCATCAAAACCCCTCAGTGAGGAAGAGATGGCTTATGCTATCGCCCTGCTCACCTTCCCTCCTGTGCAATCAGGCCCCTCTGCCAAAACAGGAATTGGGGCTTTTGCAGGAGCCCAGTGGCGACCTGCAGCCAGTGTGCAGCGGCACAACCGCTCACACTGCGCTCCCTGCTCCTGCTAATGCTATCAAATCAAGCAGGAAATTATTTTTGGAGCAGTGAAGCATGTTGAAACCCAGCAGAAGGCAGCTGCTTGCGTAACCAGAGTTGTGGGAGAGCTGCCTCCCTTGTTGCCAAGCACTCGACTTCCTATCCTGGTGAGAAACGGCTTCCCCGCTCCCGGCAGCGTGAGCGAATCCCCTTAGGCTTGGGAGGCTGGGCTTGGTCCAGCATCCATCCTTCCTGCAGCGCCTGCTTCACCGCTCTGAAAGTCCCCAGATGCTTTTTGGGGTGGGAGGTGTCTGAACTAGCTGATTCTTACTCCTTAGGTCACTACTCAGCCCACTCCTTAAAAAGAAGCTGCCCCCAAAACAAAGGGTTTTCTCCAAATTTCAAATGTGTTTCAGTTATCTCTCAGCAGAGGTCCATGTCTGGCAAACAGCCCACGCTGGAAGTGAAACAATAGCTCTGCCTCAGTCTGATCATCTGCACCATGTGTTTACACCCTGGCTGCGTTTCCAGCACCAGTTTGGTGCCCTGGCGGCACACACAGTGCCTTCACAAGGATGTGCCCTGGCACGCAGCTCCTCTGGCTGCACTTCAGCACCTCCTTTTCAGTGTAGCTCTTTCAGGAGCTCCCAAATGTCTAACGGGGCTAGGGTTGTTTTCTTTTCTTTTCTTTTTTTTTTTTTTCCCTTTGTAGGGAGGGGTTGGGGACATGGTCTTGGCATGCTGACTTTTTCACTCTCTAGCAATACCGTTTCTGCCTTTTCTTTCTGCTCCATCACTGCAAGTTGGTGTCCAGGCACTGGCCTCTCCTCCACCTGTATGTTGATGTTTCTCTTACCCAAAAATGTCTCACCCTGGGCTCTGCCTGCCTCTTAATGCCCTCATACCAGAGCAGAAATAAATCCTTCAGCACTTTAGTGAAATGCTGTGCACCATAAAATGGCATTGCTAACGTGAGTTGTGGGATTGCGTTAGCCAGAAGGAATGAGATAAAGCCATGGCTGCAGAGACGGGGCTTAAATTCCTGCCCCCAAAATGCGATGCTGCTGTACAGAAGGGAAGGACTAAGTCAGTGCAGAGAGGTTTCAAAAGCCACCATGTGGGTATAAAGCCTTTTTTGTTTGTGGAATTATTATGTCACCCCTCAGTCATGCAAATGTCGCCCCAGAAGAAAGACTTCTTCACATTGGTGCCCTGTTCTGGAGAAGTCCCTCCCTGATTATTCATGACCGCTGACTCCTTCAGCCATGTGCCCCTTTCCTGAGGGCTGCAGGGTGGAAAGAAATTCCCTGACGTTGTGAAAGGCAGGAAAAAATCCAGTATACCCGAAATGACTCAGTCTGAAATATTTATGCCTTTTCAATAGGGTAATTAAAATCTCATGCAGCCCAGTTATGGTAAAAAAAGGTGTCTGTCCTCTGAGAGCCTGAAGCTTGTAACAGTGACATAAGTGTATGTCAGCAATGAGAGCTGGGATGATGGACAGGGTGATTTCCATACTCTATCAAAGTCTTGGTGTTAAGCAGATTAAAAAATAATTTTTAAAGCCACTGTTATTTCACTTAATCATAACCTTTCAGCACAAGTGCTGGAAAATTTCTATGTGGTTTGGTACTAGATGAAGGAAGCCTTTTGTTTCTGTCTGTTCCATCCATGTCTACATTTGCAGCTATCTAATGTTTTGCTGTCTAGGGCCGTTTAGCACATGATTTTAGTTGAAGATCCAATTATTTTCCCCTTGCCACTTAATTGGTCCCTGTGGCATCATTATGACTTGTGCCTTTGGTTTTGCTTCGTTTGGTTTGCGAGGGACACAGCACAGAGACCCTTGGAGACCTCCCAGCTCCATCTTGAGTGTGCTTCCTGCCTTGTCTTTCAGCTCTCTCTCTTTTCTTTGTCCTCTCCATTGGCCTGAAGGGATGAAAGAAAAAGCTTTGAGAAATCTCCTGTTTGGTGGCTGCTTTGACTGGTCACTCAGGCTTTGCCTGCTCCAAAGCCATCCGTGGTCTACAGTGCTTTAGCCCAAATTTCTTGGGACCTAAACTGAAGCATTTGTTGAGATGTACCCCAAAAGGGAATTACCTTTCCTGACAATAAGATCCAGCCCATGAAATGAAGTTAGTATGAGCCTTGGAGGCAATGCAAAGAAAGGAACAGCTGCAGAGCGTGAGGAGCAGTACATTAAATGGATCAGTTTGAAACCTCTAAGGTCGGTCCTGTTTCCTCAGATGAATGCCATAGCTGTGTCTGAATGGTACCTCTATTTCTCTGCTGATATTTACCAAAGTGTCGCTGTAGGGAAGGGTTTAATTTTACTTTGTCACCTTATCTCTGGGAACCACTTCAGTTCCGTTTCCATGACGTTCCTGAGAAGCGTAAGACTAGAAAGGGATTTATTGTGTCTTTGAACTGCCTTTTGCTCTGAGGAATGAGGATATAATTGTAACGTAGGAAGGGCAAACTGAACATGCTCAGGCTTGTCCTGCCTGATCTTTCCCGGCTGTTTTTTTTCCTTTGCCCCTTGCAGCTAGCACTCCTGACTGGGACTTTCCAGCCGATAAAGTCTTGGCTAGCCTCGGGGCTGATTTGCTCCTAGCAAAACCAGCTCTCTGGCCGGCTGGATGTGCTGTTTCTTTTAAGGCCAACAGGACCAGGGTTTGCTGCTCTTTTTCTGCCACCAGAGCATCCATCTCTCACTGTTCACATTTGTGGGATGAGTACAGAGGGAGTCTCAGGCAGATGGCTTTCACGTTCCCTCTGGGATAAATTTTTCCACATGTTTTCTTGATCTTTGAGTACTCTCTTCTCTCTTGGTTATGTTTGGATTTTACAAGAAGCAAGTCTGGGGAAGAAATTAAACATATATATTAACCAGACTGAAAGCAACTCACAAAGAACATCCCCAGAGCCTTCAAATTCCATGATGCTTTGCTTTTAGGACATCATAGTATTAGTGTAATAGAAATACAGGGTTTGTTGGCTGTGTCTGTAAATACAATAAGTTGTGCTTATTGTATTTTAATTTTAAAAAATTATGTGTCATTTAATTTTAAAAAATAGCCTTTGTCAGGGACCACTACTAGACTTGATCTGAAGCAGGGATTGAAGGTAAATATGTAGGTACCAAACTCACCACCTTTTTTACCCAACTGCTGCTATCTGATAATTTACTGAAGAGCAGTGAATTTCAGGTCCTTCCCTACTGCTGATCCCTAACCCTGTGCTCTGGCTGGGCTCTTTGTGCTGGATTTTGATGCCATTTTGATGGGGATTGGCAGCCATCACATCTATACCGCTAATGTTGGGGCTGATCTTAAATAATTTTCAGTTTTACTGACTTTCATCTTTTCCATGATGCCTGCAGTTGATCTTTTCCTGCTCCTTTTCCATGACAGCCCCTGCTGCAGCTGGGATTGCACCTTTTATTACTAATTCCTCAGGATCTTCATTGCTTGTTTTACTCTCACCCTGTGGTTTTTACTCAGTCCTTCCTCAGACAAGTTTCCACTGACTCAAATTCATGCTTAAATTGAGTCAGGGCTCTAGGATGTGTCCCCGGGGCGAAGCCTGTTCCTAGGGCACCTGGTTCTCATGGAGCTGGGCCAGCTGACACCAGTGTGCAACATCAAGGCTCCTGGGGAGGAATTCTTGGAACAGTAATAGGGATGTCACACATTTTCAAAATCTACATGTGTGTGCATCTCTCATAAGTGGTGTTGTAATGTGTAGGTGCTGCTGTTGTGTTGTCAGGGTGCTGCAAGACCCAGCAAGCTGTGGGTTCCCATTGCATCACTGTTGTGGCTGGGGCAGAAAATGGCTCTTGGGGGATCCAGGGAAAAGAAAGAGGAGAGGAAAACTTTGGTACTCTGGTCTGAGCGCTAAACTTGCATGTGAGACACCTGATTTTTAAGGCTTTTTCTTTCCAACATGGTCTTTCTGGAATCTTCTAGGGCATTCAGGTTTTCTGTGAGTACATCCAGGCTGTTTGCACCACCACTACCCACAGGGATATTATGAAGATAAATTGCTAGATTTAAAGTGTGGGGGTTTTCAGCTGCCATTGCATTTGGTCTGTTTCTATAGGCAAGAAAGGAAAACTTTATAACAAGTCTCTTACAAGGACTGATGCAGACCCAGGTCTGGGGATTTGTGTATTTTGACACCCCAGTATTTCCCTGGTGCTGTGCAGATGTACATCCAACAGGCTTGGCAGCACTCTGAAGTCCTTGTTTCCATGGTTTTGCCCTGCTGAAAGTAAAATTGATGTGAAATGAAAATGTAATTTTTCCCCCTGTGCACTGAAAAGAAAAAAGCCAACAATCTCAAGGTAAATAATTTCCTAATTGATAAGTTCATCTGTTTAAGTGGACCTCTTTGGTGCACTGAAAGCAGCCAGCTTCTGCAAGCCTCCAGGATACCACAAACACCAGTCTGCAATCATCAGCACTGCTGGCCACTAAAAATAACATGGCCCCTTGCTGCCTTCACAGCACCTGAAATACAGGTGTTCCCTAGGATGCCCTGCCAAAGAAGTGTGTGGCCTCTGGCTCTTGCACCACCAGATGGCTTGAAATGTAAATATTGCAGCCACAGCAAGCCCCAAGCGTGCAGCGGGCCGGCGCTTCACCCCGCACAGCCACAGCCATGGAGCATCAGAGGTTTCCAACTCCTCTGCAGACAGCTGGCAGCTCACACCTCCCTCACCCCTGCTTATTTCCAACTGCTAATTTGCAATTAAATGCAACTAAAAATACAGTAAACACTCTGCTCCCAGTTTTCCATCCAAGTCTGTCAGGTAGCCTGCTGCTGCCGCTGCCATTGGGTGGTGAGGGAGCGAGCCTGTGCCGTAAGCGGGGGGCTGGGTGGGGAGCTGCCCATCGGGCTGCCTAAGATGTGGTTCCCACTGAGTGCTCCCACAAATACCAGTTCAGCATAATGCAGCTGATGCTAACTGGCATCCCTGTAGGTGGTCTCTGTAGTGGGGCCAAGATGAGCTGTGGTGTGAAGAAAGAACTGAGCTCTTTCTCTCCCTGAGGGGAGTTCCTCTAACCGAGAGCAAAGGTGTGGGAGGCAGAGCTCGAGATGCAACTGCTGCAGCAGCTCTGCAGTTGGATGTTCTCGTTCAGGGCTTTGGCAATGCTGGAATCCACCAAAATACCCAGGATGAATAGAAGACCTGGCAATTACTGGTATGAAATGCATTCAGTTTGCTTTCATTCATTGCTCCAAAAGGTGCAAGCAACTCTAGTTAATGTTGAATGTGCTTTTTAACCCAAATAATTTCCTACTATGCTAAACAAAGTAGTTGAGAATACCTCCCTCAGTGAGAAGTTTCTTAGCCATTCCTTGGCTAGTGTTTTTCGTACCAACTGTGTAGAGGAGAAAGCTACTCCAATTTGCAAATGCGAAACCCGGAGCAACCTCTTTTCTGAATATATTTAACATGCAGAAACCATTGTCATTATGGATGAGGGAAACAAAGTACTTAATTGAAGGAGTTCAGTAAATAGAGCAGCAGTGAGACCACTCCTGGTTAGAGCATAGGAAGCCTGCCCAAACAAGCAAACTGTGTGCCTTCAGTTAATGGTTTCGCCCATTATTGAAATGGAGTGACTCACTCATCTCATACAGATGCCTCCTTTTGGGGTCAAACTCTTCATGAAATCCATTCAGCTGCCCCACAGCCCTCAGGCTCTGTCTTTGCTGGAGAAAGGATTGGTTTCAAGGGGCCGGTTGTGCAACCAGAGAGGTTGCAGTGGGACGCAGGAAAGTCTCCCACCTGACCCTTGGAACGCCTTATTTGTGACTTTTGGGTATTAGTGTTTCAACACTGCTTCCCATACAAAATTAGTCCTAATGTGTCCTATTTCATTAAAAGGCCTTACTAGACAAAAGATGCTGGAGCCCTTGATAAAGCATGGCAAGGTTTTTCACACCTTGAGGAAGGAGGTGTTGGCTGCCACTACTTGTTCCAAGGTGAGATCAGTCTGTGCCATACCTCTGGTAGGATGCTGCATTTACAGTTACTTACCTCAAGGTAAAGAATTAACTTGTTTTGCCAGGGATTACGTAGCTTTAAAATGTCATTCACGTGAGCACAGTCCTGCTAAGAGATGAATTTTGAGTGTCAGACTTGGCTAGCCAATGACTTCTCTATTTATTTACCTCAAAGGCTGTGGGTGTGTGGTGTGGAGAGAGTCCTTGCTTTTGTGTGACACGAGGGCTGCTCTCAGGGATCACTGCAGCAGCATTGCTTGCAAAAGGGACTGACAGAGAGAGAAGCTAGAGTCCCTTAGTGGGCTGGTGCTGGGACAGCTCCAACTTTGGCTAAATAGGTGGTTACCTGCAGCATCAAACTATCTGCCCACAGTCCTGTTGTCTACTTGCCAGAGGGCCGAGAAGGCACAGTCTTTGCAGAAAGCATCTGGTCTCTGTGTCTGCTTTTGGAAGGTGGGAGAGGTCCTCTTGGAAGTAGCAGTCACTGCCCCACTCCTTAGTGCTAGTAAAAGAGGCAGGGGCTTGCCAGATCTCTTTTCATCCTTTCTTTGCCAAATCCTACCCCTTCCCCTTGCAGGAACTACCCGGACCCCACCCCTCATCCTTGGGCAGCAAAATTCAGCTCTGCCCACACACTGCTTTGAGCCAGGTGTGGGTGAGTGAGTGAGTGCATCCTGATGGGTGAGAGGTAACAGCTCCAGCCAGTGCCAAGCTTGCACACCTTCCAAAGCCACTGCTGTGAGTCGAGACTTGACGTGCTGGAGTGCAGCTCAGGTTACTACAGCAAATCCTCAACAGTTTCCTGCCTAGCTGAGTCTGTTGGAGTCTGAAGCACTGTAACCTCATAAAAGCTGAAAAAAGCTTGAACTCATTCAAAGATTATTTCACACCACCTACAGCACTCTATGAAGTCAGACATGCTGTAACATATAATTAATGATGTGTTTGGTGGTGAGTCACTGGGTAGTCTAGCAAGCTCACCTTCAACCAGTCTGTGTGTGGGAGTCCTTACCCAGCAACACACCCAAACTGAGCATTTTAATAATTTATCACATTCTGAGCTTGGAAGAGTAGTTTTTGTTGCTTAATTAAGTAATTAAAAAAAAAATGCTTAAAGGCTTTGCTACCTGTTAGGGAACAAACCAACATGAAGGAGAAGGTGGGGGAGAGCCCCAAAGATCTGTTTGTAATACTACTTTCTATTACTTTCTTTGGAGTACCCAAGAAGAAGGTTAAGAGATAGGAGGCTGCATCTTTGTCTTATATTCAACAGTCACTTGATAAGGTACATGAACAATTCTTGGACTGAAATGTGGCATTACCCTTTCCCAGCTGCATGTCCTCCCAAACACAAAGTGAGAGTTGTGCTTATTCTTATTTATTCTCTGGAATGTTTTAGGGTTGCAGGGGAAAAAAGCAGCATTTTCCAGGGAATGAGCAAATATGTGCCTGTCTGGCTTGTGACTGGTGGTGGGAGATATAGGTTTGATTCCCAGTGTAGAGAAGGAAATTGCACTTGCCTCTCAATGTGATTTAGTGTCCTTATCCTTTCTCTGACAAAAATCATAGTAAGAGTCCTAGTGAAGAGCAAGAGTCAGACAAACTTGCATAATACTTCTCTGATTACTTTTCCAGCCTCCAACTATTTTCAGCTCAGGGGATTTCCTGACACGAATGAGTGAATATGATTCGTGATGCTTTAGTAATCTTCAGTGCATCATTCTTCTAAGTGCTTATCTAATCTCTCCTTGTACCTGTCCAAACCTTTTGCTTCCACAACAGCAGTAGCCACAAACTCCACAGACCATCTTGCTGCAAGAAGAAATTAGGCCTTTCTCTTACTTTTGAATTAGTCTCTGACAGTTTCACTCGGTGCTTCCCAGTTTTTGTGGTGGAAATGACCATGTCAGTCACTTCCTAACTGCCTGCTCCAGAAAGAAGCAGTTCAGAAAGCATAATTTCATGTGTGAATTCAGGACCTGTTTAGCCTGCAAGTATCTAATCAAACTTTAATCTGCATTATTGCCCAATCCCTCAGCCCTGTGAGGGCCATATGCAATTCCCCACTGGCTGTTCTTTTCCACAATACTCTTTCAGTTGTGTATTCTCAGGAGATTTTCTTACTTCACTGCTGTGCCAGATTGATCACAGATAGGTTGAGGGGCACATGTCCCAGCCTCACCAGTGGGGTGCCTCTGATGTGAGCACTGACCACCAACACCTACTTTCTGATGCCTATCTCAGCCTCTCCCAGCTCATCCAATATTACTTAGCACTGCTGGCACCAAAGCCAGGTGTTCAAGCCCCCATTCAGGCCGTGCAACTCACACCTGGTCCTTGGCTAGGCTTCCCCATTTCTAGGCATGCAGGGTGATGCTGTATAGAAGTGTGAGGCAAGCAATGCCTAAAATAACTCAAATCTTCTGGGGAATGCAGTTTATTCCCCCATTTGTTATAAATTCATGTAGATGTGCAGGTGTCCAGTGAACCAAGGCGCCAGTGGGACTGTTTATGCCGTGCAATAGGGAAAAGCAATAATCACACATACAGGTGAAGCTTTGAATGAGGAACGTGCAGTATTTGGAAATAGGGTGTTTTATCAGAGAAAAGAGCACATGAGGCTCAACGACACTCGAAATTAGCGGCATACTATGGGCAAAGCATGCAGGTCCGCCCACATCTTATTGAAGGGAAACTGATGTCCCTCTTCCGGCAATTAGCGCCGTGCCGCGGGAGAGCGCTGCGAGGGATGGGGCAGCGCAAGTCTGGCCTGGCCAGGCTGCTCCAGCTGCTGGGAATTAGCATCCTGCCACAGGGATCTCCAGCTGCCTGGGAATTAGCATCCTGCCACAGGGATCTCCAGCTGCCTGGGAATTAGCATCCTGCCACAGGGATCTCCTTCCCGCTCCGGCGGCGGGATCTGCTGGGGCAGGGGCTGGCTCCTTCCAGCTGCTTCTCATTGCTGGGATTTTCTCTGCAGCAGGCAGAGAGCAGCTCGGTGGGGATGGATCACGTTCATGCTGCAGATAGAGCCCCTGCTGGACAGGCAGCCTTATCCATCCATACAAAACACTTTTTATCTGGAGAGCTCTGCCGAAGGGGGATTTTCCTTGTGGAAGAAGCCCAGCACTTTTTATTCAGTGCCCTGCGTTGCCCTGGTGCTTTTTCTTCAAGGCTGAGTATCAAGACCCACCTGCAAGCCTCCTTGTGCTGGGTCAGTGACACACACGGGAGTGAATGTCCCTTAAGGGAAGTGAATCCACAGGTGGCTCCAAGGGCTGGTGATGGCTGTGAAGTCCTGTTCCTGATGTCCCCAGCACATGGCAGCTCTGATGTACCCCTGTGGCTCCACTCCTGGCTCTTAGCCCTGCTCTTGCACCAGGGGCAGTCTTCAGCACCCCTCCCTCACCCAGTTCTGATGGAAACAGGTCATGGAGACTGCCCGTTGCCCTCTCCATATTTTTTTCCTTCCACACCACAGGAATTTTCCAGATGTGGCTGCCACTAGAAATGAGCAGTTGAATGAGCACTTGTCTGTGGGTGACTCATTCTCACCCTGTGAGGGGCTCTCTGGAGGGTGTGGATGTGAAGTCTCACTCCCCCCTTGGACAGCCTGCAGTGATGTCAAGGTCACCATGGTGAAAAAAAGCTTCCCGCTCTGCTGAAAGCAGTAGCAGCCAACTTCTGCTGCTCCTCATCTAAAGCATATGTGGCAAAATGGACAACCTGGTAATGGTTTCCATTTGCATCAGGAGGGTGAACTCCCCCCTTTTCCTGCTCATGCATGGGAGGGGTGGCTATCCACTCAAGTTTTGTGTTCTCTGTTAAGAGATGGGGAACACACTTCTCCATGTCTCTGTGTAATGTTTTTTCCATGAGTACAGGAGTGGGAACTGCAGAAAGGAAGATTTGGGGGTGTTTTGTTTTCCTCTCAAAGGCATGGATAATGTGATGGGTGGTCCTGCACTGGTAGTGCTGCCTTGAAGTCTGCTGAGCATTGGGGTGTCTGAGTTTATGTGTGTTATTGTGCTGTTTCTTGCCCTGGGCTGTGGAAGCTGGACTAGCTCTGTACATTGGCATGAATATCCGAGGAAATGTGGGAAAATTCTGTCAGCTCAATAAGTCTTTTTTTGGTTGAGGCTTTTGTGGGTTTGTTTTTTTAAGAAGCCTTGGTGAAATTTTGTGTTTGGGTTTTTTTAGTCGGTTTTTGGTTTGTTGGGTTTTTTTTTAATATTAAGGCAGAATCTCAACAATATAGGCCAGACTACAGTGGCTCAGAGAAGAAATGTATTCAGCAAGGCAGCAAAATAGTTTCTTGAACAAAACCATCACTTTTTTACAATGCAGTAGCTTATTCATAACTAGGTTATCAGGACCACAGTGGTCACTTCTCACTTTCTTACAGATCTAAAGCTGGTTACCAGAGCCCATGGCTTGGTGTCATGATGTCACCTGAACTTTCTTTTTTTCACCTCAGTTCTTTGCTTTGCTTTTCTTTTTAACTCACCTGCTTTTTTTCACCTATATCTGCCCCTCTAAGGGTATGAGGGGACAGTGTGGCCAAACTGCAATCAAAGAAATATTTTGAGAGTCCTCTCAGAGCTGTTTAAGGAATCTGGGCCAGCTATGAATGCCAGCTTTATGCAGTGCAGTTTTGAAGTAGGAGTGAGTCACTAAAAAACAATCTGTGCTGTCTCCATGTTCAACTTTGACTTTTTTAAGAAAAAGAGAAAAAAACAAACACAATCCCATTCACGGTGAAATACACATTGATCTTTTAATCCTTGGGGAATCATTGGGAGCTGCCTCCTCCTGAAAAGAATCGCTGCTCCTGCCTCAAGGTTTAATTGTGCAATCGCAGGTGTGCCTTCCTCTCCTGGGCTTTGCAGAGCAGGGCTCTGTGGCTGGAATGCTAATGGGAAAGCCACTGATACCATCTCGTGGCACAGGCAGCCTCCCCCTAGGTACCTGCCTCCATGCTCTGTCCCAGGCTTCTCAGGCAGGAAATCAAAGATGGGAATTGCAGCTGAGCAAGGATTGGAATTTGGGCTGGAGCCCAAAACTGTGGCCCCTGTTGGTTTGTTGTAGCTGCCCTTGGTGGAAGCAGGAGGTTCCGGTGTCCAGTCCCTGCTTGGCACTGCCTGGGGGTTGTGGCTGGCAGGTACCAGCTGGGATTCTGCTCAGGCTCCCTGTCTGTGAGCTGGAAATATGCCTGGAAATGCCTGGCCAGTGGCCTCTCTCCTGCTGCTGGTCTGCTGCCTGATGCCCGCATGCTGCACATGCCTTTGTGGGATTGAGCTTTTCATGGAAGTTTTGCTGAAAGCATTGCTCCAAAGCTACTGTGAAATGCTCTGCACAGTTATTTGTACCTATGTATGTACCTATACACACCCACACATTCTTTTTTGGCCCAGCCCTGCTTTCCAAGAGCTGCATTTGCTCTAAAGTTTGCCAGGTTTTTCAGATGCTGCATGTGTGTCACTTCAGGAGCAGGTGACAGGAGCTGGAGAGCCTCTGTGTTCCTGCCTTGCTGTGTTACTGCCATGTCCAGATTCACAAACTGAACTCTGATTGCATTCCTTTGGCTCCCACTGATTGACCCTGATGGGAGCAGGCTGTGAAGGATCATGGATTAGCTCCTCACTTTGCTGCCCTTGGAGGTGAAGGTTGGGATTCACCTGCCGGTAAATAGAGGGGCTGGTTAAGTGTTAGGTGGGAAGAAATGCAACCCTCCTCCAGCTGGCTTTGGATCCTGGGTTTTTTTTGAGGGTCAATCTGTTTTCCAGTACATTACTATTAATGGTTTCATCATCAATTCTGCTTTCCCACCAGCATTTAGGATGGAGTTTCCAGATGGGTAGCCTTAGCTGCCAGCCACTCATCCCTTCTCCGTGGCCGCGGGCTACCAAGTGAGGGCCTGTGACAAGTGGCCATCCCACTTTTTGAAACCCTTTAAAACTCTTTAAAAGCATGATTTAAATACATCCACAGTTTACCTGTTGGCTTCAGGAAAGTGAAAAGGAGAGGCTTTTTTTAGGTTATTAAGCAGTTCTTGGCTGATGTTACGGGCTCCTGGCCTCCAGGTCCCTCTGCTCATGTTCTCTTCCTGTTTCTCTGAAAATTTTATGTCGGGACAAGCTGCAGCTAGTCATGTTGGCAAAAACTAGTCCTCCTTGACCCCAGTTCCTCCTAGTCCTAGATTCAAGTGTTTGCTCCCTGCAGCCAAAATGTTTGCATCCTCCTGAAAGCATGAGATTGGGATACATCGATCCCATGCAGGACAGGAAAATGCACTTTATTCCTCTGCTTCATAGCAGGGCTGGAAAACCAAAAAGAATAGTGGGCAGCTGTGGTTTTAGCTGACAGCTGAAAGGGGCTTTGCTAGCAGAAGTCCCCAGGGAAGACTAGGAGGCTGCTGACACAAGTCAGGAAGGGGCTCTCTCTACAGATTAAAAAGCAGAGGAATTATAAATAACATGCTGAAGTACACAGATAAAGTTACCCAAGTTATTTTGGCCATAAAGCCCAGGACAGTAAAGGCCCTTAATCTCTCATTAATCAACAAGAAGCTGGAAGAGGCCATACAATGAGCTCAGCTGCCAAAGCTGCTGTGCCCTTTTGCTCCATTTAATTTAATTGTATTAGTCCTGCCCGCAGCCTTTGTTCTTCTGCCCTGCTCAGGAAATCTGCTGCTGGGTTTGGCAGGGCTCTGGTTCCACATGGCTGGTTTGTGGACAGCCAGGAGGGATGAGAAGGAGGAGCAGGAAGGGGAAGAGGATGGGAAAAGGTCCCACGGGAGCAACCTGCTTGATGTACTTCATTTATCTTAATAGTGCCACTGCATCCCTTCCTGCTGAGGCCTCCTCCTGGTGAGCCAACCACAAAACTGAATGCAAAAGGACTCTGGCTGATATCAGCAGAGATGGGATGTTTAAATTTTAAAATAAGAAAAAAACAGACGAGTGACCATGAGCCAGCTCTTGTTCAGCTGGTGCTACCAACCCAGCAAAGCATTCCTACCACCACCTCCCTTGGTTTCACTTCATCTCTCTCAAATGAGCCAACAAACAAATGCAAAAGGTGCTTTCCAGGACACAGGTGAGTTTTGTCAAATTTCAGCACTTGTCCCTGCTGAAGGATGAGATAGCAGAGCAGCCAGCTGGAGGGTGTACCTTCCTCACCATTCCGTCAAGGAACAACAGTGCTTAATGTGTGGAAAAAGATGAAGCACTTGCAGAAAGATGTGCTTAGGAAAAGGAATTTTCAGATGACTTTGCTTCAGGCTTGTGTGGAAAACGCAGTTTTCAGTTCCATGCTTTACTGGATTTCTGTGATTTCAGCAACCAGCTGTATAAAATTCCACAAATTTGTTATATCAAGCCCACGTTTTCCCAAACATGTAAATTGTCAAGGTTCTCCTCTCCCTTTCACAGCAGTGAATTAACAGTCCTATGCTTGCAGTGAAGTAAGCACATTGTTTGCTTATAGTTTTACAGAGTGATCCTTCTGTCATTGCTTACTGTAATTCTTCTTGGATGTGAAGAGTAAAACCTATTTACATTGGTATGTGGGATTCTGAACAACCTCAGGAAAAAGAAGAGCTGGAAAGGAAGTTCTTCTGGCTGATGAAAAATTTTGAGATGTGTTTTTTACATATCAGAATGAAAGCTTGAAATAGAGAAACTCCCAGAAAAAAAAAAACCAAAAACTATCACAACCCTCCCACACACGTTTAGCCAGATGCAGCTACTTATTTTGGCTATTTTATCCTTTTTATTTTCTTAGTAAATTTACTTTATGTTGCAATGCAAAGTAGAAATTCTGGATGTCTTAGATAAAAATTTTTGTCCACAAATTTGATTTCAGTAGTTTGGGAACTGCTTGGCATATAATTTTAACTTGGAAAGTGGCAATCTGCTGCACTGAAAATGAAAAGTAATGATCCAGTAAATGACTAATTTTGTGGTCTGAGTTAATTAGTGAAGCAGCTTGGTGGATAAAAGGCAGCAGGTCTAAATTACTGTGCTAAGTCCTTTTGTAGAAAGATATTATCTGGCCTTGTTGTTTTAATAATAATTAATGAGAATTAAAATATTCAGCTGGGATTTTTGCTGTTACTATTAGCGGGAATGTGTGTGTGTGTATGTATATTTATATTTGTTCTCTGATGCTTTTCTTGCTTGTTTGCATCTCAGTCCTTGACTGTCTTGCTCTGTGGCTTAAATAATACTCCAGAAATTATTCAGACTGCACCTGTGTCTAGCATGGAGGAAACTTGAGGCTTTTACAATTGGTGCTGCTGGTTATTTAATGAAAAACATGCACCCTAGCCTGACAAGGAAATCAGCAGTAAAAAAAACAGGCAGTAAGCAGTGTCTCATCAGCAGGATCACAGGGAGCATCTGCTGGGGGCTTGCAGCTCACTTTTACATCTTAATTTTGGCAGCACAGGTTGCTGGCAATGCAGGGATGGCACACTGACCTGCAAGTCTGCATGGATCTGCAAAACTTCAAAGCCTTCCCTGGTGAAATCCAGGCATTACTTTGCTGAAGTCCAAAATGCTTAAATGTGGATGCCTCCAAGACACCCTGGTGGTCACTTTGTCTTGTGCCCTATGTGACACCAATGTTTGGTGTCTCTGCTGGGCATTTCCACCCCAAACCTGCTTCCTGTGGTTGGTTTCAAGCACATGTTTTAGGAAACCCTACAACTAACTGGGTTCTCGTGATGGGGGAGACTTTTAATGAGCTGGTTTAGTGGATAATTGCTCTCACTGTTAAAACAAGCTTCTCTCTTTGTTTTCAGCTTGACTTCTCTCTGTTTCAGTCTTCCAGGCCTGGACTTTATTGTGTTGGTTAAAATTAAAGCCCTTTAGAGTGTGGAATCTTCCCACATACCCTGAAAGACTAGGAGGAGTCATTTCCTAATCTTCTCTTTTAAGAGGGCAGTGATAACTGGGGACTAATTATGAGCTCTATTGACTTTTCCATGTTTGTGTTTTTTAGATAAGTTCTAATTGCTCCTTTTTATCATTGTACCACTATAGTTAATAATTGCTATTCACTGTGCCTACATCCAAGGATGTTGCCCTACTTCTGTTAAAGATTCAATGTTTGGGGTTCTGAGAGATAGTTGGTTTGGTAGTTGATATTGGTTTGGTTTGGGGCACCTTTGGAGAAATGTAAGTGCATCAGTCAAAATGCTGTTTACCTTCTCAGAAGGTTTTGTAGTCATGTTTTTATTTTTAATGCCTTCTTTTCAAATGGTATTGTCTCTCTGATGGGTTTTCTTCTGCTTGTAGGCTGTATTCTACCATCCCTAATCATCTTGAGTACTTTCCTTCAGTTCATTTTATTTCACTGAGAAATTTCGAGGAGTGAGATGATACTTACATTAATGAAATTGGGGATTAGACAGGGATTAGATGGACTCTAACAAGCAGATGCTGTGCTTTCTGTGGGAAGATTTCTAAACTTCATTAAACCAATAAAAGCTCCTTTCCCCTCATACTTGGAGATTTAAAAGCATTGTATTATACCCTATTACTAATAAAATGATAAACTATCTTGATAAAAATAGCCATCTTTTGGTGAAATTTCAAACTGTGGTCATATTCAAACCCTCCATGAAAGGATGTGAGTTCTCTCAATGCCTTATGTACTGTGACTTGAAGGGGAATTGCTCCTCATCTAAATGCCCAAGCCTTTGCAGGATGGAGGTATAAATCTCTTGTTTATGGTATTTATCCAGTTATCTCTATTTTTTCTGTCTGCAGTGTTTATGTTCCTACATATGTTGGGCTGGTGGGAAGTCTCATCAACACCCTGATAGCAGTGATTTGGATCCCTTCTCAGACTAAACCAAAGTCAGACCATCACATGACAGAGCACAGTGAGTATTTTGTGTTTCTGAAAAATAGTACATGAAAAGGAACAGGGGATTGACATACTGCAAGAACTGCTGAAGCACCTTGGAGTTGCATTTATGGGCAAAAAGGTCCCAGCCTTGAGATGCTTTAATGTCTAAGCTGAGCTTATGGAAGAGGATTATTCCAAATGTATTGATCACTCTCCCATGTAGAATTGCAGTCTTCCAGCCCAGACTTGTGTCTCGGAAAAGGTGACTGTGGAGCCCTTGCTGGGGGTTAGTTTGGTCTGACAGGGGAGGAAACCCCACTGTCTCAGAGGGTTCCTCCACACACAGACCTGGCACCAGCTCCCAACCTCCTGCCATTGGCACAAAGCTGGTGCAGCAGAGATGTGGTTTTGGGGTGGTTTTTGGGTGGTTTTGGAACCTGAGCAGAATCTCAGAGTTTCCTGCTTTCTACCCTTAGCCTGTATAAACAGAATATTAACCCATATGTCATCCTCTGCAGGCACATCACAGTCTGGCAGCTTGTTCAGCATCAGAGAAATCCTGCGCCTGATGAAGTTTCCGGGAGTAATGGAAGTTTTCACAGTCAAGGTCCTTGCTGGATTTCCCATAGGTAAATCTCACCCATTACCCATCACTGCTGATGCATTGAGAAGAGGATTACATACTCTGTAGAGCAGGCTTGTCTCAAGCTACTGAAAGCACATTGCTTTTGGTCACAGAGCGGTGAGGATCCACCCCTAACTTGATGCTGGATGCTTTCAGGTAGTCTCAGCTACACAGGGTCAAAAGCCTGGGACTTGATGTCCAACACATTACTTGTCATAAGCTGCATCTGGGAGTTTTGGCAAATCACTTGATCTCTCCAGACCCCTCACTGCAAATGTTTTTTCCTCTTGTCTGTCATTTCTCTTTGTGCTGTAAGCTCTTCAGAGCAGAAAAAAACCGTTTGTCCTCTGCCAGAAAAACTGAGGTCCTTCCTGATTTTACTTAGTGATTTTAAGGCGTGTGTGTATCCTAACCTTTTCCCCAGCAATTAAAAATTGTTGATGGATGAGAGGGCCAAGCTGCACACAGGGGACCCACAGCACGTGTCTTCCCTAGCACATTGATGGGGATGCTTGTTCTTCTATTCCTTATATATTCTGCTGGGGGCTTTTTGTGTCATGGTAGGAACTCGCTGATCCCTCAAACCTTTCCCAAACCCATCTCTTTCCCTGCTTCCTCTGAGTCAGTTGCTGACCTGGCAGGGCTCATATCTCCCTATTTGCCTGACTATGTATCCCTGGGCACAATTTAATAATCTTCAGTTTTGCCTTCCCTCTAACTTCTTTCCCCTTGACTAGAGACAAGCTGCATGTCATCCTCGTCAGTGATGTGGAAGGACAGGGTCATGTTCTCTGCCCTTCCACATACAAAGCCTTCACAGCTCTTTTCCCACTCAAACCCAAAAAGTCCAGTTTCTCTTGATGACGATTTCAGGAACTGAGTTTTGTGCACGTGTGTATCATGCATCTGAACCAACTAAGGCATTCCCTTCCAAACAGGGATCCTGAGAGGGGACTTAAGGCACCCTAGCTTTTAGACTTTGCATCTTTTTCCAATTCATTTTTGTCTGGAGAAGTCCTTTTAAGTCTAAAGGTCTAAAGAACGTGAAACATGATTTACAAATTAAATGCTAATTTGTAAACTGTAAATTCAGTTTACAAATGAAAGTAAATTTGGCTGTGGAGTGTGGCTGAATTGGAAGGGCTTAGGCTCATCTGTTATTTCTTGCTATATCTCTGGGGGAACGAGTCCAACTGGAGCTGGAAGTAAAGGATTTCTGGGGCTTTTCCCCCTGCTGTGTGTAGCTGGTACTGGCTGAGATCAACAATGCCAGTTGGTCCTAACCCTGCCACTGGAGACAGGACACAGTCTCAAACCACTGCTGGCTTGACCTAACAGTGCAATTTCTTTGATTCTTAATACAATAAACTTCTAAAACTGCACTCTAAAAAGTGTAAAAAATGAGAGCTTTTCACAGAATGAGAAAGATGTTTTAAAAGGGGTTTCTTAGCTGATTCTGACTCATTTCTCATCTTAAAGTAGCCTTCATTTCTCTGTTAAAAATGCCTGAGGCTGCATCCATGTGAGCTTCCCACAGTAATTTCCTGTGTGCTCTCTCTTTTCCAAAGGCCAGGCAAAATGCACTTTGCTTTAGACCTTCCTGCTGAAATGCAAATTCCTGCCTGTTACAGAATGCATTCTTCTTTCCCCGTGCAGAGCAAAACTGCTCACTGAACCAAAATAAACATCTCCTGCCCAAAACTGCAAGGTGGTTTCTAGGCAAAGAGGATGGAGACAGTGAAGCTGGGATTTAATGCAGGCACTGGGATTTAAGGCACTGGGATTTCAGTCTGTCAGTATTTCTGTAAGGTTAGGAGAAGGTTCACTTGAGGCATTCCTGCTGCAGCACTCCCACCACAGCGAGGAGTGATTAAAATCCTGGTGACTTCTCTTTGCAGGTCTCTCTTCACTTCAGGTCACTGACCAAACTGCTGGCAGCTGAAAGGGGATCTGGCCATCACTAATTCTCTGCAGCTCACAGCTGGAGGCTGAGCTCCTCATGAGCTCATTTACCTTTCATCCCCAGGCTGCAACTGTATAATTAATTAGATTGTCCAAATTACAGACCGTTTTCTATTTACTTTGTAAACAGGTTCGTGATATACAGCAAAGAAAATCTTTTGTTCCTTGTGGATCTCATTGTTGTCTAAAATTAGCTCGTTTGAGACCGAAAGAACTCCCCGGGAGGGCTGCAGGGCTGGGAACCTCCTCCCTGTGTTGCATAAAAGCAGAGAGGTGGGCTCTGTGCCTCTTGCAGGAAAGGAGCTGCCAGGGATTGGACGGGCAGCAGACAGCTCCAGCACAGCCCAGTTACCTTCTCAGCTGACCTGGGAAGAGAGAGCCTCCCTGCATTGTGGTAGATAGGAGACAGAAAGAAAAACAAGAGGATAAAAATATCAAACGTAACTCTCATGGACAAGAAATCACCAGGGCCTTGAAAATATTGATAAATAGCTGCTTGTATGTATCTTTGGCTGCCTAATCCCTTTGGAAAATCTGGTTCCAGCATGATTGCTTTAGCACTGCATCCCGTTTCATAAGGGATTTTCTTTCACACGTTGAGCAGCGTTTTGCAGTGAGCCTTGAGGCTCTGCATCCCATCACGTTTCCAGTCCAGTGCTGTGTTTCCAGGAGGGCTGTGATGAGCTCCCAGAGGCTGTGCTTGCCTTCTCACACCATCTTGCAGTAGGGATTGCTAAACTGGCCCTCCAAAACTACATGTCACTATTTTTTTTTCTTTTTTTTAAATAGGTTTTGCACTCCTGATTTTCCTTGGTGCTTTTTTTGTTTCTGCATCTCACAAACCATTTCCCTGCTTTCTGCTGCGTGGCCTTTGTTACTCATCCCACTGCTGCCAGGTTTTCTAAGGAGTTCACCCTTTTTTATTGAATCCTCAAAAAAGGCAAGGTTTCTGAGCGTATTTTATGCCATTTTCCTTTTTTTTCCCCCCACGTTGAGCCTGTCAGCATGAGGCTTATCATTATTTATGTGGCTGCACTCAGCTGGCCTGCCACCTACCCAGCTGGGAACCTGCTGAGATCTTTGTAAGAAATGCTTGCTCCAACGAGCAAAACATCTTTTTTTAGTTCAATCTGAGGCTTGCCTTGTGGGTTTCATCAAGAAATGCATTACCAGTGGGAGAGACCACCTTATTTTCTGAGAGAAGAGGGGCAAGGGGTCTCCCTCCTCCAGGTAGCTTTTAGGGACCATGCAGGCACAGGAGATGACACCCATTTGAAAATTAGACCTTTGCACCTCCAGGGGAGCTGTGCAATGTATGATTCTAATTAAAGAGCACAGCCTATTCCCCTGCTCAGAAAGAAAGCAGCTTGTTTGGAGGAGAAAGATCCAAATCTGTCTTAACTTGATGAGGAACTTCAAAGGGGAGAGGAGCTGTAGAAGCTGGAGCACAGTACCAGGAAGAGGCATCAGGTATGTAGGGAGGCCAAGCCCCTCCTAGGTGGTACCTGCAGTGGGGTGCAGGATGAAGGGCGAGCTCCTGCTTCCATCTAATCCTCCTACAAGTGAAACCAAGAGTGGTTTTTCTTTCATTCCGTCACGTGTGCCTTTTGTAAACATGTGCAACCCTGTTGCCTGATTTGGGTGTTGTGAGTAAATACTGGTATTTGCATGTTACCTTAAGCTGGCTTGAGCTGAGAGCAATTTCAAAGTAACTGGATAACAGAGGGGTGCTCTCCCTGGAGGGGTGTGGCAAAGCCATGGGTCTTCATGAGCCCCAGCTCCCAGGCACCTTCTCCACAGAGCTGGAGAGTAGAAGAGCAGGGCTCCCTTCCTGGCCCCCATCCCTCCCTCCCAACCCCACGGAACCAGCTGGGGTGCAGCTACTCCTGTTAAGGGAGAGGACGTGTCTCTGGTGGGGTTCAGGAAGGTTTTGTGGCAGGTCCTGGGATGGGAGGGCAGAGCTCCCTCCAGGCAAAGGGTTGGGGTGCCTGCAGGCAGGTCCTTGTTGCTGCCCGTGCTGGGGTTGGGCTGCTGGATGCAGTGGAGTTGTTCTTGTTTGTTAGGAAGTGAATCCTCCACGGTGTTTTCACCAGCAATCTGGGATCACCCTCTTCATCCTTCCAGGAAAAGCTGGCAAATTCTCCCCATGCCGTGTCACTTTGCCAGGCCAGCAGCTGTCTTCTCAGTCCTCACACATTGCCTCCTGCATTCTGATTTTTTTCAGGAAGGAGAGGAACAAGGTTCCCTTTTTACCCAGTCTTTATAACTCAGAGGGTCTTACAAGGAAAGGCAGGACTGCTAAAAGTCATCTGGCCTCTTCTTTCCTGGAAGGATCAGTGATCTCTGACAGGCACATCGTGGGGTTCTTCACACACAGAGCCCCAATTTCCTGCTGTCTTGGTCCATCTCAGGTGCACAAGACACTAGGGGAAGCAGCAGACTGTTACCCCACACCACACTTGAAGTGCAGTGTTTTGACCTAATATTTTCAATTTGATGGCTCTCTCTGTAAGACTGGGAGCATGTGCAAGCACGCCTGTATCTGTGTATGTTTGGCAGTGGGGAAAGCCCATGCTATTGTATTCTCATTTGAGACTGAGTGGATGTTCTCTGTTACACTTTGCAGAAATTGCTTCAGTTGAAAAGCAGACCTGGTCTGTGCTCTTTCTGCCCATACTTTCCTGACTGCTAGTGCTGTCATTGTCCTCACAAGAGATTTTTCACGTGCCTCAGACATTGTTGCTGAGGTGTGCAGTGAAACCACTGCATTTTGGCTGATGTCACTGGGCTGCTCCCCACAGTGAATATCTGCAGTCAGGCAAATGGGCTGAGGAATCCAATCAGATTATTTTTATGGTTACAGTCTTGTCTGAACAAATGTTTTCTTGCTGTCTTAATGGTTAGCCTGGCTTCAGTGATACAAATATTTACCAGTTTATAATTAACAGCTGAAACTACAGCCTACATAGTCACATTACTTGAAGATGAAAGTAAGGGGGATAAAAAAGTTAACACTTAAAGATTAAATTACTACAATGACTTTGAATAGGACTGTGCTCATGTTTATACCCAGTGCTGGCAAACCCAGGGAGAGCTACTGACTTGGACTGGTGGTGACTGGGAGCAGGGTTTGGGCTATTACATGCACTGCAAGTGTATTGATGTACTCTTTGCATTAACCCTCCCTCCAGGTGTGTTCATGATTATGTTTTCCATCATCTCTATGGATTTCTTTGGCTTGGAAGCAGTGGAGTCTGGATATCTGATGTCATATTTTGGTGTCCTTCAAATGGTAAGTGAAGTGCAAGTCCCCCTCTTAGACAGATTAGCTTGCCCCACTGCTACCTAATTCACTACCTTCTGGACACATGCTCTTCCAAATCCAGGTGTGTTATTGACAGGCAAATCCTTGCTCTGCCACATGGCATTTAGCTTCAAAAAGAGAAGTGACTCCAAATTTATTCTGTTCCTTGGAATGGGAAGAAATTGGAGCAAGGGGTGTCCTGAAAGCTTTCTTCCCCTTGTCCCTCTCTGTCGATCTTTAAGCTGTAGAGCTGAAATTTCCTTCGACTGATATGTCCTGGGTTTTGTAACAAAACTTACATTGAAGCTAGAGTGCCTTGGCTGAGGTTTTTCCTGGTGCAGGTGAGTTGATTTACATTTATATAGTAGCACCCTGTATACTCAGGAAAGCAGACAACCTCACTGTGTTTTCACTGTGTAGAAGAACTTGTTTCTTCTGCATGGAAACAAGCACAGCAAGCTTGTGATTCCCAAAAAAAAAAAAAAAAGAAGAAGAAAAAGAAAAAAAAACCCAAAGCACAGAAAGGTGGGAGACAGAACATGGTTAGGAGACTAGCAAAATGGATGAAAGGGAGAAGTCAGCTGAATTAGGCAGTAATAGAGTCAAGAATGTGCAGTGTTGTGTTATAGCAGAGTGCTCCTTTTGGAGGAAGAGGCTTAATAATTTTGCAGAAAGAGCAGCAGATGGTTAGAACCAAGCCCCAAGGTAGGAATGTAAGTTAAGCAATATCCTGAAGGAGAGTGGTCTTGTTATTAAATCCTCTTCATTTCCTGAGTATTGCCACAGAGTTCCTGTGGGAGCTTCTCATCTGGGGAATGGCAGCTTAAGCTGCTTCCTTTGTGATTTGGATTTGGCATGGTGTTGCCAGTCACTTGGGCTCTGGCCTGCTCTCACCAAACCTGGGTATCTTGGAAAAGCAGCAGACAGGCGTGGCTGTACAGCAGCAGCTGGATTCTGCAGTGTTAACTGGCTGGAGCTGAGCAGATGGTGCCTTTGCCACGTCCCTCCTGTGAGGGTGGCTTTGGACTAGCTGTCTCTTGGTCCTGTGAACATCTCCAACCTGCTGAATGCATTCCCATTCAGCCTCCTTGGAAAGAAGACCAGTTTGCCATTGTACAAGCAAGCTTCTGAGCCACACTCCACTGCTTTCAGAGGCTTTCCCTATGTTAGCCTTGTATGCTTCCTCCTAGACCAGGATCTGCAGGGATCACTCAGGTTTTAGAGGGACCAAGTCACTGCCCCATATCTTCTTCCCCATTTGAATGCAGGACTCTCCACAGCTGGGCTTTGAACTTAAGACATAGCACTTAAACCCCTGTTCCATAGGCAGAAATAAGATCTGGAGTTGCAGCATGGCTGTGGTGTGCTTGTTTAGAGTGGGTAACGTGGGCAGCAATTGCTCTTGTAAGGAGTGGCTTTGTGTGGCTAGATGGAGCCTGGACTCTGCTGCTAGGTCCGGGATATCTGTCTTGAGGACACTGCTGTTATGTCTGGAATATCTGTCTGCCTTCAGTGCCATTGTTCCCCAGGTTAGTTTGGTTGAAACTGCTGTAGATAAGGTCACCTCCTCTGCCCTGCTGGGGCGACCCACACAGAGACACAGCCCTGGAAGATATGGGAATTGCAGCATCCACTCTGCTTCTCGTGGATGGTCAGATGCCAGGGCTAACCAGGGACCTGACCCTTCCCAGAGTCACCGAGTTTCATCCCACAGAGGCAAATCATTCCTATTGCCACAATCCAACCCAGCAGGGCCCTGCAGGCTCAGGTGCAGCATCTGCTCTGCTGGGGAGTCTTTGCCTTGGGACATTGGACACAGAAACTGGCCTTTATCAGCCAGGCAGTTTTCTGCCATACATCCATGCAGTTTCTATCCATATTGCTAAGACTATCCCACAGTGGCACTTCCAAACTCTGCTCTGGTTTATGCAGGACAAGATCCTCAACTGGACCAAACTGAACTCTCACTCTCTGGCTTTTAAATGATTGTAAAACATTAGAATTATTGTTTTTGCTTTCAGGTATCTGTCTAGAACCACCCGAAGATATCTCTTGTGGATGGTGTCTGGGTTAATGTTTTATGGTTGCTTTCTGTTTGGATTGCAGGGAATAGAAGTGTGCTGGCCCTGTCCTGCTGAGCCCCAGAGCTGCTTGTGTTGCCTAAGCTGGCATTTCAGATGCATTTGTTTCTGCTGTACAGTGAATTGATACTGCTGAGATCCAAATGCAGATTAGGGTGCAAGTGAATTCCACCAATCTGGATAGGTGGAGGATGATTAATATCTGCTGACTGGCTTCCCCACTTCACTGAATAAATGACAGCTTTATTCATAAGGAATACAATCTAATTTTCAGTGAATTTCATCAGCCAGATACTCAGCTTTGATTTTTTTTTTTTTCACTCTTTAGTTTGCCCTTCTGTAAATCATTGTGAGGATTTTCCCATCCTCTTGGACTTGCCCTGAGCCCTTCTGTTAGAGGAAACCTGTCCCCCATGTTTGCATCTCTTCCTGGACATGAAAAAGATAGTGTTTAAGGACTTTTATAGCTGGAAGGGGACACAAAAGAAATTGAGGGGGAAATTATTTCTTTGTGTTATTGTAGTTTCTCTTTTTTAAATTAAATATTCTTAAAATTTGCATATTCCTCTTACAGAAGGCAATGTTGCAGCTCCCTTTCCCAGCCTGATCAGCAATCCCAGGATGACTCAAATAGTGATGGTGTCTTCCTGCCTTCCTCTCCCACCCCAAGGATATTATGCTCCAATTGCTTAATCTAGTTTTTCAGCTTCCCAACCTCATTTGACCTGCAGTGGTGAGAAGTGGCCAATGCACTGTAAGAATCTGTTTCTCTTCATTCCTCTCATTCAAGCCAGCTGCAGAGTACCTAGAGAGGAGATTTTGAGAGGCTTTGAGTCAGTCCACCTAATTTAAAGTGGGCAACTCAAGTTCTTTGCCATTGCTATCCCAAACAGCTCTTTGCATGGGGATGCAGCACAGAAACACAGACCCTCTAGGAGGTGTGAGGTGTTTGCCTCTCTGCAGATGGAGGATGTTAGTTTAGACACCAATTCAGGCATCACTGAGGGATCCCATCCAGAGCTCCTCAGCTCACCCCGTGGTGAGCATCATCTGACAGCAGGGGATATGGGAAAGTGTGGGCAGGGTGAAGTGCAGTGGGGGTGGCAAGGGGGCTCGTGTCTGGGTCAGGACACAGCCAGGCAAGGGCAGAAAAGGGGGTGTGGGAAGGCAGTGAGACAGCATTGGGACAAGAAATGTCTGATGAGGAAACAGAGTTGTGGCTTAGAAAATGGAATAGGACCAAAGCTGGAATGGACTGCTGAGGAAATGAGAGTAGCACATGGGGGTAATTCAAGCAGTCCAGGTCTGTGCAGTGATTCTTGAAGCACCCTGAAAGTGTGGGGCTGTCTGATGAGCTGGGACTGTGCCAGGTGAAGAGAAGTGGTGTGGGAGATAACAAAATGAGGAGAGGAGGGCAGACAGCAGGAGAGCTGCCTCTGCACCAGGCAGCCTGCACTGCAGAGATTCCCTTGCTCATGATGTGCTTGAAGCATCTTTATCTGATCACTGGTAGGTCTCCAGGCAAGAGTTATGAGAGCCCGTCAGGGACACAATCCCTGTGTCCTCCAGGGCTGGGCTTCCAGAGCCCTCTCATCTGAGAAGCCATGCAAATGAGATTTCCCTCATAGTAAATGCCTGGCAGTGTGAAATGCCATTCAATCTCCCTCCAGAGAATAATTAATTTCATAATGGTTTAAAATAATTTCATTTTGAGTAATGGGCAGAGATGAACCTAGACTCCTTTTTTTTTTTTTTTGAGTTTGCAAGTGTGATAGCATGGACACCTTCCAGGTGTAGTATGTGGCTTGGAAAATGCTGCTGGAGGATTAGGCAAGTGAAATACCTGGAGTCCCCAGTTGATATCTGAAGTCACATCTGATGGTTACATTTCAAACCACGGGAGGGGGTGGGGGAAACTTTCCTTTAAGAACTTTTTCTCCAAAAAAAAACCCAAAAAACCCAAAAGCAAAATGCACCAAACAAAACTCTGGGTGGGACAAAGGGGTAGATATTTATAACCCTGAGGATCAAGAAATCATAAGACATCTGTTCTATTTACTGCATTTAAATTTGTATTGTTATACAAACTCCACCTCTAGCTGTGCAGCTTCTGGAGGGACAAGTTGGTACGGAGTGATCCTGAAAAGATGAGAGAGATTCCTGGAGGAGAGATTTACATTGCGTATCATCTTATCACCAGTCTGTCCCTCTCGCTTTTTTTTTCTCCCTACACAGCAAAAGAGATGATTAAAGAGCCGGGGATTTAATTACAGCCAGGTATGCCTAGGGGGAAAACCCACTTAGTGAAAGGACCTTGCAACAACAAACAGAAAGTTCTCCAGTTTCCTCGCTTTGAAGGATTTATATCTGTGCAGGGGGGTGGGTTGGAGGGGGAAAGAAAGCGATTAGGCTGGAGTTTGCAAAACACACCATCCTCTTCCCCCTGCTTGGCAAAGTGCTGCCTTCAGCAGTTTGGTCCTCACCATCAGCCCTCCTTCCAGTCCCACCGCCCTCCTGCTCCTCCACAAGACCCGAACCACTGAAGCGATTTCTGGCATCGCTGTGTCAGTGAAAGAGCTCCCTTCTCCCCCAGCACGGGCTTTGCACCACGTTCAGCCCCGTGGGCTGTGCTGACCCCCGAGCTCTGCCCCAGCAGGTCCCTCCCCAGCCGGGCTGGCCTGGGAACTGCCAGCCGGCACAATTTCAAAGGCGAGATACGGGTCCAGGGCGTGGGAGGCAGCTTCTGATGTGAATCATGTTATCTGTGCTAGGGATGGGGCCCTGCATCTCCTCTACGAGGCTGCACCAGCTTATCTGGCCTGCTGTGTCTGCCTTTCCGACCTTCTCACAGCTTTCCATTTCCAAGCTGGCGGGTGAAAGGGAACTGATTTTGTTGCTGGGCTCTGTCAGCCTTTCACTCGGTGCTGATGGAGGAATCTTTAGCAACAGTCCCATGTCCTCTGAGCTCAGAGGAGCAGCTGAGCATCTGCACAACTCCTCTGACCTCCACAGGTGAGGTCAGCTTCTTGCAGGTGCCAGTCAGCTCAGCAGCAGCCCCGTGCAGCAAGGCTGGTCCTTCAAAAGTCTTCCAAAAGCTAGCACCTTGACCTTTCAAATACAATCTCTTCCATCCTGCAAGAAGGGGGTCCTGAAATTTGTTAGAGGTTAACAGTCAGATATGTAATTGGGCTTTCTGAGCAAATGGGAGCAGCTGTTTTCCCAGAAACCAAATGCAGTGATAGAGGCAAGAGAGTATTTTTCCATGTGATTTGCTGGACTAGTGTAACAAATCCCCGGCTTGCTGAATGCAGAAAATGATGAACAGAGATTTGGCTGTTCTTATGCATTTATTGGGAGACTTATTTGCCTTTAAAGAAGGAGAGGGGGGCGGAAAAAAAGATGAGTTGGTTTTTCCTGTGACATATGTACACAGCCACAGGCAGTGCCTGTTATTTCACTTGCAAACAATTTCCTCTCTCTTTTGTTTATTGATGGCAGAAGGCTTTCCAGCCAGGTACACTGGCTCTTCCCCGACTTCAAAGGAGGTCAGGTTACAAAGGCAAGCACCATCCAGGCAAAATGAAACGCAGGAGGGTAAGGCCCATCACAGTCATTCTCAAGAGGAGTTTATATGCAAGGAAAAAGCCCAGGACACACCAGTAAGAATAAAAATAAGGATAAATTCCCTTTATCAGCTACCAGAACTTGTCCATGAGAGTGGTGATGGCCAAGTCACCTGGGATGTCCCTGCTACCTTCTGGTAAACCAGCAGCACATGTCCAAAATCTTACATGGGAGAGAGCACATGAGCCACCTTTCACCTTCCCAGATGTGCTGCTCATGCCAGCCCAGGAGCTCTGCACTCAGGCAAAATTGCAGGCTGGAAGTAATGGGTTTTCAGGTCTAAATTCAGACTGGAGAGTGAGGTCATGCTTACTGGTGACTGGAAATATTACCTAGTGCCTAAATCAAGGCTCTGTGTCCAAAATTAGGATGATGGGCCTTGCCTGCCTGGGCTTCATGGCTGGATCAGCAGTGCCCTTGCTGGGGAGGAAGGCAGGCAGCCCAGATAGCCCGTGGGGGGACTGCCATCTGTACAACCTAGGGATTGCTGCCCAGCCCTGAGGGGAAAGCAGGTGACTTGGGCTCATTCTTGCCTTTGGAAATAGTCCCCTTGCCAAGCTGGTTGATTCAGCAGTGATGTTTTACCTTGAGCTTTTTGTTGCCAGAGTCCAAGTGGTGGGAAAGCCCACGGGCATGGTAGCATTGGCACGAGGACCATCCCTCTGCTCTGCTGACTCTGAGGGCAGCTCATTCTGCACACCTCCAGCTCCTGCCTGCTCAGAGCCTGTCTCTGCTGCAGTGGTGCTCGTTGCCTTCACGCAGGGGCTTGTGTGCAGCTATGGCAATGTTTTTGGGAATGCCACTCCTGTGGCCATCAGACCAGGGACGTTGCTGATGCTGTACCCTAATGACTCAAGGAAGGGCAGGGACTGGGCTGTGCCTGCACGGTGTATCCCAATAAAATATGCCATTCAAGTCTGGGCAAATTGGGAAATGTTTCCTTTCCTCCAATGGCTCAGCAGAGCTGAACTGGGGTTCGGGTGATGCCACCCTTGAGTCAATCCATGCCCTGTGACAAGGCTCAGCCCCCATCCCATGTGACTCAGCACAGCCCCAGCTGTAGGAGGGACTGGGAAGCTGCAAAAAGTTAATGACGATTCTCCCTTTTTGGAGCACTCAGCTTAATGGAGCGTCACTCAGTGGTTTCCCCACCCACCCCTGGAGTAGGAGCTGCTGGAGCTGGTATCAGCCTCCTCTTGGCAGGGCTTTTGGTCAGAATGACTCAGGTCACCCTAGGCATTGTCCAAGCCTCGTGCCACAGCGGGTCCTTCTGTCCCAGAGGCTGCTTGACAGGTGACATGACCCGGGAAGGACACACAGAGCCCGTGCCAGTGGCACAAGGCAGCTGGGCACACGTGAACCAAGCTCTCAAGCCCTGGCCAAAGGCAGGGACAATGACAAAAAAGGAGCCCGAATGTCTTCCTGGTGTGATGTGCCCTCGTGTCAAAAATCCTTTGTGCTCTGAAGCAAAGTGTAGGGTTGAATTTTGATGGCTTTCCATTCAGTGGTATGCTGTTGGAAATATATTAATTTTGTAGCTATTGTTCTTTATGTCAACTTCATTTTCACTCTATTGCTATTTGCTTTTTTTTTTTTTTGACTGGTTATTATAGATTAACGTATCCTTTCTGTTTAATAACTTACTTTCTCATTTATTTTGCGCTCATTTCCTTTCAGCTGACTTTGGGGTTCTGCCTAAGGACTAACAAAACAAGGCTGAGTGTAGTGTAGTGTCATTCCTGATCCAAACAGACCACTGAAGTTTTCTCCAGGTTGGACTGCCACAGAAATAAAGTGAAACAAAGCATTTTGAACTAGAGCTCTTCTTTCAGTTCAGAGGGGTTTTCATTTGGATCAAACAAAGCCTTTCAAGGCAGGGGAAACTCAGTAGATCCCTCTCAGTCCCTTCCCAGTGTTGTAGTCAGTCAGACTGTTTAACCATGATCTCTTCCAGCCTCTCTCCTCTCATGTCCAGGATCACCTGAAGTATTGGAGATGCTGAACAGATAAATAAAAGAGGAAATCTGTGCTCTGCAAAGTGCTGGAAAAGTAAAATAATTTCTGGGATTTAAATATTTTGCTCTTCCTTCCCTCCCCCTTCCCCCAGTTTTTGTTTAAAATCTGTAGAACAAGTTCCCCATCCTTTACATCTGCCTGTACTGCTGGGACTGGATATTAGCATCTCCGTCATACTAGTTTCCTGCCTAAAAATTATGAACCACCCAATTTGTATATTTATAGTTTCAAATAATGGCAAGAGAAAGTACAGACATTTTCCTCCTTTGCTTACAAACGTACAGTTTTTCTTTGAGAGGTCTTGCCAAGAATGAAGACCGTAATATTAACTGTATTTCACAAACACATCACAAGTTGTATCTGCAAGCCTTTTTAGAAAGTTTCAGTCGCTGCTGCTGAGTAGGCAGACTCGGTCATGCACCCTGAGTAAAACTTCCAGCTGATGGGATGGATCTCTCTCTAGAAAGCAAAACTTTTGAAATAATGGATCACACCTTCCAGTCATTCACTGTGGCAGTGAGGTCCTTTTTTGTCAAAGAAACCCTGATGGAAGGACCTGTTTGCTTGACAAAAGTAGCAATTCTCTTTTGAGTTTGTTTAAATTATTATATTATATCAGGCTTAATGGTGCTTATGTGTTTCTTTGCCAGGTTGTCCAGGGTTTGGTGGTTGGGAAGCTCGCTAGTCGCTGCTCAGAGATGACCCTGCTCAGACTCAGCGTCTTCGTCTTTGCCGGCGTGGGCCTAGGCATGGTAAGTGGGGTGGGAAGTCACCCACGACGCCTTTAATAACGTCACAAGCGGTGACACGAGGTCTGTGAGACCTGGCTGCGAGCTCTGCCCCTGAAATTGCCACCTCTGGCTCTCTTGGGTGGTCTTCAGGGCAGGGAGAACCAGCTCTGCTGGGCCTCTGCGCAAACAGCGCCGCGCTCTACGTCAGCATTGCGCCAAGCCGTGATAAAGAGCCGTGTGAGTAATAGTTATGGGGATTAAAAACTGTATTAATCTTGCACAGAAACTCGCTACGTCCCTCCTGAGTCACCGGATTTGCACAGAAATCCTGGCCTGGTCTTGTCAGCAACTGCATTTCCTGAACTACCCAGAAAGTAAATGAAGATTACGGTGGGGAAAAATCATTGCAGTTGTGTATTGCAGTGAGACAGCAGAGGTTGTGCCCTCTCCTTCTGGGGCTTTATTTTTGTCTAATCCACCAACACGAGAGTATTTGGGGAAGGAGGTAGTGAGGCAGTAATTTTGTTCCTCCATTTTGGGATAAGTGATGTTAGCTGTTGCTGGTTGTGTCCACACGGGTGACGGTTGATGCCGACCTCAAACAGTAATTGGAAAACTGAGTGGATGGATGTAGGTAGCTATGCTGGGAACTGTGTTTGCTCAGGTAAGCCACGTTCAGGGCACTGACAGCTCTGCCCAGCCCAGAGGGATGGAGGAAAGGTGCTCGCAGTCCCTGTCAGTGCAGTGGACCCAAAGGAAAATTGAGCTACATCAGCCTTTCAACATTCCCTGTGGGATTTGGCCTTGAGCCTTGCTGCCAGGACGCTGGTGGTGCTCCCACTGCTGCAGGTAGGATGAGTGCCATTCCCACAACCATACCACAGCCTTGGGGAGGTCAGGGCCAAGTCCTGGAGGGTGTTGAGGTTTGTGGCTCCCAGCTACATGGATGAGATGAGGCACCTACACACCTTAGCTAATCTGAGGCAAAATCGTGTCTGAGATGAGGCTGTGAAGGGAGGATGGGTGCAGACCAAGGGTTGGCTCTGCAGGTGGAGTGTGGTCCCACTCCCTAAGGTTTTTGAGGCTCCAGGGGATTCTGTCAGGTGTAGAATGCTTGGAAGGGTCTCTTCCAATTGGCGTCATGCTCTTTGGGCTGAAATCAATCTGCCCCCTTAACATGGGACATCTGCACAGAGCTTTGATGCTCCTGAACACGGCCAGGGAAGGACTTTGAAGGGCTCCTCATTGTTTTTGGGTCATGGGTGGGATGAGTTCTGTGGGACCAAGGTGGACCTGGCCCGTCTGGAGAGATGAGCACCCCCAGCCAGGTGCAGGGCAGGTGCTGCTGGGACTGAATCCCTGTGCTGAAGCCCGGTCCCATGGGAATCAGGCAGAGCAGCAACATAAATTATATGGCTTTTGTGCACTGAGGTGTCACTGACAGGGAAGGCTGGAGTCAGGTGGAGGTGGGAGAGAAAGCCTCGGTGGCCGTGGAGAGGCACACAGAGCAGCACAGATGTCCCAGTGCAGGAAGGCTCACATTGGCTGCCCAGGGAGGAGAACCGGGAGCCAGGAAGGGAAATCATCTTAGAGCTGCTAATTATGCCAAGCCCAGAGGGCTGTGGACATCCTAACAGCACGGGCCTGGGGACAAGGGTCAGCAGTGACTTCCCATGAGAGCTATTCATAGGCAAATGCAGCTGGGATGCCTTGTTAAAAAGTGCTCTGTCCAAGTGGCTGCCAAGAACACATCCGCTTCTGGGGTGGCTTTCTGTCTCGGTGGGGATGAGTGCTGTCACAGCGGCAGCCCCAAATGCAGAAGTTATTGGGTGAAGCTTTTAATCCTTCACAGCTGCTGGTGGAGGAGCATCCCACCTGCTGTGCCCTTGCAGCATGTGGCCTCCACACGCAGCAGTTCCCCTCCCCGAAGGATGGAAGTGAGGAGAAAGGCGAGCTGTGTAATAAAAGACACCCCAGAACCCATCCTGATATCACAGGCAGGGGAGGTGGGCTGGAGCATTTTTGGAAGGCTGGCACAAGCAGCAGCAGACAGACAGCGCTGCAGCTGGGAAGAGGCTGCAGGATGTTCCCAGCAACAGGCAGCTGGAGAAGGGAAGGGGTGGGCTGGGAGTTTGGTGGTAACACCTGGATAAGGAGAGGAGGGAAGAACCACTGTCTGATCTGCAGATGTGAGCTGGGAGAGCGTGGGCAGGGCTGTAGGAGGGCTTGGCAGTTGTGATGGGGAAGTTTTTTCCCCTTGTCTGAAGGCACGGCTGTACCTCATCCTGCCTGCATTTCCCAGGCATTTGTTTTTTGAGCTGTCTGCTGAGAGTCCTGATTCTGCCTCTCACCTAAAAAATGCTTTCAGATCTGCTCACCTCAAAAAAACTATCCACCACCCAGCAGCTGAGGAGTAGCAAAGACTGGGCTCTGCCTGGCTTGGTCCTCCCTCAGCCTGTGGGATGTGAGGAGCCATTTCCCCTTGTTTTACAGGAGACACAAGATATGCCTCTGCTCTTTTCTGCTCGCTTGCTCCAGCCCATGAGGGAGTCTGTACAAAGCACGAGGGATTAAAACTGATTTTTTCTATGAGCTCCACAATGTTGTCCTGCAATGACATTTGCCCTAGCAAGGAATTACTCTCCTTCCTTTTGTTTATGTACCAAATACCTGTTCCTCTGTCTTTGTTCTCTGGTTCCTTAATCAGAAGTGCCTAGATCTTAAACAAAATGTAAGCAAAGAGCCTCTTTGAGGAGAAAAACCTGGCTGTGTGTAACTCTAGAGGGGAACTAGGAATAAACCTCAACATTTCCAAGTCATTAGTGAGCAATGTCTCTGGGCTCCTCCATCTTCTGTAGCCGAGAGGCAGGGACCAGATTTTAGGACAGAGAACTCCAGAGAATGAAACTTCTGGCTAAACCAGTGACAGAAATATTTTCCAGCCACAATAACACACCTTGAGACATGGGTTAGGGCAGAAGACTTGGAATAAAGGGGGAATTTCCTTTCCATGCCCCAGAGAAATCCATTCATTTGACCAGCAGGGCTTGTGAATGAGCTGGGAGCCGCTCCAGCCCTGCAGCTTAGGGAGCCTCACCGCTTTTGTTTCAGCATTAAACAGCTGGAGGGATGTCTCTGCTAAGAATATGTGCAATAACAAAATCATTACTCTCCCTAATTATGCTCGCTAATGTGCACTCATGGCCAGAAGACCCATTCCAGATTACTGAATTTGGTGAATTTATTAGCGGGGAAGCAGCAGAACAGGATTAGAAATCCCAAAGGTACGGTGTTACATAATGCACCGTGCTCATTTATTTTGACAGGCTCGGTTTAGTTTTAATTATTTATGATAATGAACCAAAAAGCCTTCTCTAGGCTGTTTTGTATAAGTAATGGAAGCTTCCTGAAGTACACCACATACATCTGCTGTTCAACATTTCCTCGGGAGTTGGACAGAAGACAGAAGACAGGGGGAAGGGACGTCACTAATTCCCAGATGCTAAAAATACCCACAGCAGTGCCGGGGAAACGTGCGGCCAGATTGTAGGGTATCGTTTGCTCTGCATGCTTGGAATAATTCACTGCAGACAAATGGCAGGCTGTGAAAGACCCCACAATGGCCAAAGCCACACCACCACGCATCATTTGTGGCTCCCACCATTTCCCTAAGTCATGGGTTTGACTCGTGATTTTCCTCCGGGTGGTTTCTTGCCACAAAGTCACTGTTTGTGCTCTTGAATGATCTGTGGTCTGCTGTGTCCTGTCCCTTAGGCCCTGATGAGGACGGTGTGGCACTACTGCATCATCGCGGTGCCGCTGACGTTTGCCTTCAGCATGCTGGCCACCATCACCGACAGCATCCTCACCAAGGCTGTGCCCTCCTCCGACACTGGTAAGGCTCATCAAAAAAGCTCAGGCTGGTATTTTCTCAGCTTTGAGTCCATTGGGCACTTCCCAGCTCCCACCACAGCTGTGGAGCACTGGGGTTACCAGGAGCACTGGGTGAGCACCCAGATCCAGGTGGGCACACGGTGGGTGTTGGCAGAGCCGATGAACGGGACTGCTGGGGCTAATTCAGGATGGACTTGAACAACCTTGGGCAGTGCTCCCAGTCCTGTGCTGCCTGCTGACATCCACAGTGGTGGGCACAGAAAGGGAAAGCTTTCTCAAGCTCTCTTTTCCATGGAAAGCCAAGGTATGTTAAAAAAAATCCAAAAAACACTGCTCTTCCACTGTGACACTGTGAGAGATGGTGGTTTGTTCACACTTTTTAACTTAGGGTATCTCAGGAGGGGATTCTGGATTACTCTTTGCAAACATGCTTTGCCTGATGCAGTAATTGCCCCCTCTCTCTGTTCTGGCCTTGTTTCAGGGGAGTTCCTGAATTTCTCTGTGCAAGACAGTAGTGGTGACACTTAAATCTTTATACCTGAGGCTTTAGTTCTGTTGATGAAGGAAATATGCCTACTGTTATGGGAGCCTGTCTGAGTCTGTGCAGGAATGGAGCTGGCTTAACCTGGTTTGTGTCTTTTGCTCAAGCCCTTTCAAGGTTTGCTCCCAGAGCAGGTACCCAAGAGTGTCTCTGCTTTAGCTGAGGCTTTCTGGGATGCCAGTCTGCACCCTTCCTCTTCCCTAGCAGCTGTCTGAGCAGATTCCTCTGCGCAGACCCTACCAAGCATGGGAGCTGTAGTTTGCACAGCCCATTAGTGGAGTTTATAAAGCACTTTTGAGATGTTTCTGGGCAAAGAGCATTTCTGAAAATCACTTCAGCAGTTTATTTGTAGAGCTGACCCACTACATCTCCTACAATTGCTGGGAGCCTGTGATTTTCAAGTGGGATATTTCCACCTGTAAGGACCATTTATCCCCAGTCTTCACCTCCCTGGGAAGAGTCTCAGCCCCTCTGCCCAGCCAGGAAGGAATTTTGCTGCTTCATGACTTGGAGCAATGTTCATGTGAGGGAGAGCCAGCGGGGAAGAGCACCAAGCAGCTTTGGGACACACAACCAAGCTGGAATTCATCCAGGCTCTTCTCAAAGGGGTTTTGTGAGGAAAGCCAGAGCAGTGCTTGGCTTTTGGAGCCCGGAGGCAAGCTTTGGTCAGGGAGGAAAATGGGTTTAGTGGCCTCACCCTGCTCCCTGCTTGCATATGTTGTTAGGCCAGCCTGTGCCTTGGCAGGATGGATGGTGTTCCCTTGGCAGGGCAGGATTGCAGGGCAGTCTGCAGAGCTGTGCAGATGCTCAGGAGCAGGTTGCAGATCGTCAGGGGATGCCATGGACTACTGAGGGCTTTGCCTTGTCTGTCCATCCTGGGCTGATGTCATGGCAAGTGCTGCTACAAATGCAGAGTTACAGCTGGCTCAAAACTGGGTGTACCACAGAGGGATGCTCTGACATGGAGAATTGGGAACTGGCACTGAGGGAAAACCTCATTTCTGCCACTCCTTCCTGACCTGCACCTTTCAAACTGTGCTTTTTCCTTACAATATTTCTGGGAGAAGAGGTACTAATGGTCCTGTGCTTGTTTTGGATGTACCCGGGCTGGGGCCGGGGCGAAGGCAGGAATGTCTGATGCAGCAGAGCCAGCAGACTGCCCTTCCCCAGCAGCTGCAGCAGTGATGGCGTGGGTGTCTCACAGAGAAATGCAGCCCTTAAAATGCCTGCCATGCATCCCTGGCTGTGGGTGGCACCCCGCAAAGGCTGCTCCACCCATACAGCAGCCTAAAGGCTGCTCCTTCCTCTGCGAGCCCAAGACCAGCTCTGCAAAGAGAGGGTTTTGGTGGCACGTTAGAAACCTTTACCATGGGTGTGGAAATCTGGTTTTATGAAAAAGCTTTCCTGTCACTATGTTGAAAACCTCAGCACTCCCTTGCAACAACTTTTAGCCAATGCAAGGAAATCACACTTTGAGAATTTGCCTTTGGAAGCATCACTTTTGAGCCCTGCTGCTGTCTTTTCCTGATGTTTTTGGTCAGCTTCCAGCCTGTAGAAGCAATGAAGGTTTTTCTTTGGGTCAGGAAACGGCTTTCTGAAGAAGCTGGAGTTTAGGCTGAGCTCAGGTGTCCATCTCAGCACGGGGCTGGGATGGATAGGGCGTTGCAGGAGTGTAGCCTGTCCGCCCTTGCTAGACACTGAGTCACCCATCCTTGCATTTTAAATAGGCGTCTGAGAAAGGGAGCAGTGGGAGGTGGCACAGCACCATCCCCTGCACCCATCAGCCTGCTTTAGATCCGATCCAAGGTCACTTCCTTCCGAGGCTGATGCGTTTGGCACTTGCTCTTTGCTTGCTCTCAAAGCTCAGGCTTTGCACAGCAGCAAAGGTAGCAGTAATGATTTAATTAGTTTCCCTTTGATTTTTTTTTTTCCTTCTCTTCATCTTCAAAGGCAGGGAGAGAAAATCCAGCCCCACACGCACGTGCTGCTCAGCTGGACGCATGAGCTGGTGGGAGGGCAGCCCAGAGCCCAGGGGGACTTGCATTCACACAAGCACTCCTTGTCAAGCCTGGTCCTTCCCCAAGAATGGAGGTCTTGTTCCTGCACAGATCCCCCCCGTTCCTGAGGGAGGGAGGCAGGAAGCCCAGCAGAGCCTCCGCGCGTAACGGGCCCGTGTGTCCTGGTTTTATCTGTGCATCAGAACCTGAGGAGGAGAGTTTGCAGTCAGGCAGGGCTGGGGGCACTGAGCCCCCCAGCTTTGCTGCAGCTTTGCAGGTTCAAAGGCGGCCGCTGGTGACAGTGACCTAATGGTTAAACCCGATTGCCCCATGGGCGTGTGGCTGATCTGGGCCAGCACCATCATCTGAGCGAGGCAACAGGATGTGAGCTGGAAAGGAGTCGCCCGTCTTGGAGAGCCGCCAGCACCCAGCCCAGAAACCTGCGGGAGCAGAGGAGATCTGGGATGGGAGGGGAGGATAGGCTCCCAGCCGGCACAGGTCATGCCAGGTATGGGAAAAAGGAACGGAAAAAGCCTGGAGAGGGAGAAAAAAGAGCAGGGAAGGTGCAGAAGGTAAAGCAGGTGAGCATGTGTGTTGGCAGAGCTGCGCGAAGCAATGCAGGAAATTTTCTGCTGAGGCGGTGACGCGTCCCAGTTAAAGGTCTTGCCTTCAATGAGATCTTCTATCACATGTGCAGCTTTGCCACAGAGCTACGGCCCTGCTGCAGAGCTGAGATTTACAATGTCCCAAAGCCCGAGGGCCTCTGACGAGGGATCTAATTTAAGGCCATTAAACAGAAATTATCTTTCTCAGCAACATGTTGGAGAATTGCAGAGGGAAAGCCCGGGCTTTTAAGACGATGGATTTCTGCTCCAGAAAAAAAAAAAAAAAAAAAAAAAAAGAAAGGGGGAAAAAAGTGCCTCCTCAATCATAAGAGCCAGTTTGGCAATTGCACGTAGTAATTAGTTTAATTCAAATACCTAGAGGGGAAAAAATAATTGCAAAACCTGCCCAGAGAGTTTGGTGGTTGTGGGATGGTTCCCATTGGCAAAGGGTCAAGGCAAGGTCCCACCCATCGCCTTTGTGTTCCCATGCGTGGGAGGAGCGCTCGGCAGCGCTTCCCGGGAGATTTCCCTCTCCACATGGCTACACCCTTGGCTTGGGCTCATTGCACAAGTATTTTAAGCACGCTGATAAAAGCCCAGCAGTCGCTGCCTGGCATTACACGAACACCTGGCTGCCTGTTCTCTCTGAGAGCTGGGGATCATTTCCCCGTGGCTGCCCACGTTAAACATCACACTCCTGCTCCACTTCTTCTTGCAAACAGGACAGCATTCTCCTCATCATTCCTGCGTGTGTGGTGACAGCACCTCAGCATGTGTCTTAGTGGAAAACTGATGCCAGTAGACCAAATAATCATACTGATAGTAAAAATTAATTGCAAACATCGTTCCAGAGCTCGGCACAATTTTATTGAATACATTGCCAGCTTGCTGTTCCTCCCAATGTTGGGGGCTAATGATTTGCTGGCTGGCCTGGTATTTTCTGCTCCTCTGAACATGACAGCTGTCCTGAACAAAGACTGCAGGACAAAAGAGCTACTGGGTGTGTGTGGGACAGCCTTGTCTCCCAGGGGATGTCCTGGCTGTCCGTCGGCACGTGGTAAAACCCTCACCTTTGCCAAACTGGAGGTGCTTCCCCATCCGCTGTGTTCCTGTTAAGGATGCAAATGTGAGAGCTGCTGGAGGGGGAACCGGCCCAGCCGGGCAAGGGCTCGCACATCCATCCAAATGGAAATATCCGCTCTTTTTGCAAAGGGGGGTGGGGGAATATCTCAAGGGGATTCTGTCTTTATCTGTGGTTTTATTTATTTATTCTTAAAGCCCTAGTTAGGCCTAACTCTCTAACTCCTGCTAGAGAGCTGTTTCTCTGTTTCAGACCAGAGAATAAATGACAGTAGTAGCTTGGGTGGAGCAGGGCCCACTCATGTAATTAGGAGATGGGAAGAATCTGTGTGATTTGCTAGGAAGGCTCAAACATGACCATAGAAATTACCTCTCCTTCCCTAATCCCATGTAGTAGTTACCAGCCCTGCCAGGTGTGATATTCAGCAGCACCTTGTGGTGCCAAAGGCATCCCTGGACCCTGGTGAGCACCCACGTTGCTTTTTGGGCAGTGCTGTGATTGCCCAGACTGCTCAGGGAAGAGCTGAGCTGGCTCGTGGTGGAAACTGGTCCCTGTGCCTGCAGGAGTCCCTAACCAGAACAAACCCTATTGGACTGCTATAAATTAATGCAAGAAATTATTTGAAGTGATTTGCTGCTACTGGAGGGGAGCAGCATCAGGGATGAAGGGGATCTTGTGTGCTCTTCTCTGCTTTTCCATGCCAGGACTTGCTCTCACCCTGTGTGTTTCTGCCATCTCTCCTAGGTGCCATGCTTGGGATTTGTGCCTCAGTGCAGCCCTTGACCCGGACAGTGGGTCCAACCATTGGTGGACTTTTATATAAACAATTTGGAGTCTCCTCCTTTGGCTATTTACAGTTATTGGTCAATTTAGGTTTGTTTGTTTACCTCTTGAAGAGTAAAATCCCACTGGAAGAGATGAAAAGCCAATAATACAGTTGCAAGAAAGTAACCCCCTTATTTTTCCCATAGAAATAAATTCTTGAGGTTTTTTTTGGTTGTTGTTCTGTAAACCTGGAATAAAACAATTTGAACAATCCTTCCATTTTGTCAAGATTTGCCTCTAGAGTAAGGGACAGATCAGTTTGCAAAGGTCTTGGAGCCATGCTGGAGCAACTGGGGGCCATGGGACCCCTGGAGTATCGGGTTCCTCACATTAACCCCCCTCAGCAGTGGCTGTCAGGGCAGGAAACAGCCCCCAACCCTCAGCTGTTGTCAGGCAGCATTCCTGCTTGGATTCACTGAAACTGAAGGGATTAGGAGCCAATGTCTTTGCTCTGGCTTGGCCTTTTATTTCAGCGCTCTGAAATGGTACCAAGAAAAAGTGGGGGGTAAAACACATCTGCTTTTGAGCGTCGTTTTGCTGCATTAAATGCACCTCTAGCATTCTCAGGTTAGAGGGGGCACTGAGGTCAAAGGCTTTCAAATGCTGCGGCCAGAGGTTTGCTACATCCACAGCTCAGTCATGTGCAACCCTGCCCGTGCACGAGCTGCCAGCAACGAGGGACGAGGATGCAAAGCCCTGACATACCAGGCTGCCGTGCCAGAGCCTTCCTGCCACTTCCACAAACTGGGCCAACCCTCTTTCCAGGTTTTTTCCCCTCCCTGTACTGAGTATCTCTTGCTCTTACTACAGGCTTACAGGTTTTTTTCCCCTCCCTGAGATACTGAGTATCTCTTGCTCTTACTACAGGCTTACGTAATTACACACTTGGCAACTTCTTCTAGTACAAAGTCTTCTGCAAGAATTGGGCTGATACTGGGAAGGGGAAATTACCTGCTGGAAATGACCAAGTTTGGAGCAAGTACTCTGTGTGCTATGCTCACAGTCCTGACTGCCAGAATTGAGTCGTGTGCTGCAGCATTGCTCTTGAGGAAGCCCAGGTTAGTTATTGAGAATTGAGCCTCACAAAAAAAAAAAAAAAAAAAAACAACCCAAACCCCCCCCCCAAAAAAAAAAAAAACACCACCAAAACTTCAGCACTTTTATCCAAAAAATCAGCTAATTTTTCTCCAAGTTTCTTGGTCCGGGTGCTATGGGAAAAGAGCCTGCCTCCATTCTTCAGTTATCCTAGAGAAATGTAACTCTGTCTAGAGACTGCAGAGGTGAAGGAAGAGAGGAGAGCGAGTTCAGCTTGCTTTGCTACAAAGCTGAGGAATCCATGGAGCGTTGGCGCTCTCATTCCGAAACCAGGAATCCAGTTTTGTGCCTTAGCACAGCACTAAGCTATGGGGGCTGGGGAGGACGCAGGGCATTCACAGAGAGCAGCATTTTCCTGTGGCTGGGAGCTCCTGCACCTTCTGCAGCTGCCATTACTGGATTCTGTGGGAAAGAGCTTCCAGAGGAGCACTTCTGCAAGCTGTGGTAGGCTTTTCTATCTCCACCACTGACCAAAACTGAACCTCAACAGATTCTCCCTCCCTGGCTGGGAGACAGAGTCAAACACCAACAGGTTATGTGGGCTTTCTCCACCTCCCACTGCCCAGTCCAGGGCACCAAAAAGCCAAGCCTTACCCACTCTTCTTAAGCCACTTCACCACTGCCTGTATCCACAGATATGCCTCAACAAAAGTTACTGCAGGCCAGAGTACAGTAATAAAAAGTCAACATTTCAAGTAATTTATTTGGAATGGACACATTAATGCAAAAGCAATATTAAGACCAGTAACTGCTGAAAGACATTCAACAAAATAAATACAAATATAGATACTACAAATAATTTAAATTGTGTTTAACACCACCAGTCAGTGTTGAATCTTCCTTGCATCTCATAAATAGAAGATAATAGTTCACAAAGCTGTGCCACACAAAACACGTGGACGCTTTGCTAGAAGTCCTGTATGAAAGTCTTTGGTTTTTCTTTATGCATCTCAGGCAAAGCTCAGGGCTCTTTGCTCAGCAGCCACAATGGGCTTGGAGAAAACCAAGCTGCTTCCAGCTCTCTTCTTTGCTTTCCTTCATTGGTACCCTGTCCCATTTCAGTCCAAGACACTCGATCTGGTTTATCATCCAGTGGTATGCTCTAAAGGTAGCAAGAGGAAGTGGGTTAGTAAAACAAGGAGCACAGCAAGGCACAGGAAAAAAAAAAAAAGGGGGGGGACTTTAAAGGGAGAGTAAGCATTAAGCATATATTTTCACAGATTTATTTTTTTCTTTAGCAGATTCTGTGAGGAAAGCGCTGCCAAGTGCCATTTCTTATTGCCCGCCACCCCCGCATCGTCCTCTCAGCACCCTGCAGAAGCGCGGCTCCACCAGAAATTCCCCGCCATGCAGGGGAGAAGGGGCCACCCCCCTGCGATGGCTCGGGACAGCCGTGCCCCGCTAGCCCCGCTGGCAGCACGGCGCGGTGCGGGGCGCGCCCGGCCGGGAGGGTGCGCGGAGCCCCGCGCCCGTCCGGCTGCGCCAAGCGGGCGCCGGGGAGTAAATCATTGGAAAGGGTCAAGCGGGAAGCCCACGAAGTGCCGCTGCAGCAGCGCCGAGGGGCCGGGCGGGCTCACCTGGGGCCGGGCCGGCCGGCTCAGGGCGCCCGGGCCAGCCGCCGCTCCTGGGTGCCCGCCGCCTGCTCCATCTCCTGGCGGCTCTTGAAGTCCTGGATGGCCCGCTTGTTCTGGAAGTCGATGAGGGCCATGGTGATGGAGGCGTTCCAGCAGCTCTGGTCCGGACACCGAAAGTCAATCTCCTTGCGGTCTTTGGTGACGATGGTGAAGTAGATGTACTTGCCCGTGCGCTCCACGCAGTCCACCTTGAGGATGGAGCCGAAGCCCAGCTCCTTGCCCTTGGCCCGCTTGTGCCCGTCGGGGAAGAGACTGAGGCTGTCCTTGGTCAGCACCACCAGCTTCTTCTTCCACAGCTGGAAAAGGCTGTCGCTCCGCTTCTCCAGCTCGCCCTCGCGGATCACCTCGGCTTGCATCTTCATCCTCGCTCCCCGGCGGTGGCTCCGGCTGTTGCTCCGACTGCTGCTCGGGCGGCGATGACCGAGCCCTGCCGCGATGGGAACAATTTATTGCAATGAATCAGCGCCGGGCGCCTTCCGGTGCCTCCCCCGGGGAGCCCGGCCCGCCGCCCCCTCCCGCCCCGCCTCCCGCCCGCCCCCCGGGCCGCGCTCCCCGCCCGGGCCGCCCGTGCCCGCGGGGCTGCGCCATGGGGGCGGCCCGGGAGACAACCGGAGCGTCCTGGAGCCTGCCCAGGGTGGGCAGGCTGTGGGGAGGGGGTGCCTCCCCCACGGGCTGCCTCGCCGAGGGCTTCCACTCTGCTGCTGCTGCCGTATGAGGGGATCCCAATCCTGTCTGCCCACTCCCCTCCCCACCCGTGTTTCCTCTACCCGTCAAGGATAGCCCCCCCTGCGGTGAGGATGGGGCTACTGTGATCTGAGACAGCCCCCATCTTGCCCCTCTGAGCACTCCCTGCCACTTCCCAGATCCCTAATGGGGTACAGGATGCTCCCAGCACTGTTCCTAGGGGTCTGGATATGGGCATCTTCACATTGGGTCTGCCCTGGCATCATCTCTCTCTGGGGCAGAGGGGCCTGAGCCAAGCCCAGGGTGGGTTTCTGCCACGTCCCACGGACATCTGCTCTGAGTCCAGCCCTGGTCACCCCAAGAGACTCAGCCAGGGCCTGACCAAGCCCACCAGCTTCATTTGAGGCCCTGCATCCTCCTAGCTATGCCCCATCACCGTCATCCCTTCCTTCGTCCTTTCCTGAGGGCAGCCCACCTCTCCAGTTTTGCATTAATACTGCTTCCCCTCATTTTTATCCCCTGCAATCACTGGGCTTATCCCATTCCCCCCCCCAGCCCATTCCCTCCTCCAGGGCAGGCCCCACAGTTATAGCCTGGGCAGTGCCCAGCGCCATGGGGAAGTCAGGAAAGGCTGTGGCAGCTGGAGGTGATATTTAAGAGGCACGTGTGAGCCTGCAGTCCCTTCCTCTTGGACACCTTTCATTTTGTCACTCCTTCACGACGGTTGACACAGGGCTGATCCAGGTTCCAGCCAAGGGCAGGAATGTGCCTAATGAACTTGTTCTCGCTGTTTCTCCAGCAGGATTGGCTCAGGTATGGACCTTGTGCAGCATCACTCTTTGGACTTTGAGCGCTGCTCTCCTCCACCGCCTTCCCCGGACGGCCGGCACCCCTGGAGGTGTTTGCAGAGCCGAGCCCCAGCGGTGAGCTTGCAGGGCAGGGCCCGGCCCCTTTGAAGAGGCTGGCAGCGCTCCCAGGGAGCCGCCAGGGTCAGAGGCCCATTTCCCGGGAACAAATCAGCGCTAGAGCCAAACCCATTTCCGCTGCAGATCGCTCGTCTGCCAGAGGACAGGGCCGCGCTTTGCTAATCCACTGCGGCGTGCACATCTGTGGGGAGGCTCAGAAAAAAGGTGGGGGCTGTGCGATGCTCCTGGGGCTGATGAATGGGCCAGGAATGGTGGGGCTGAGCTTTTCAGGAAGGGATGGGCTGGGAATTGCTCTGGGAAGACCACGGTGGCCATCCCTGCTTGTGGGGTAGGGCTGAGCTGCAGAACATATGTGGGGCTGTGACCTGGTATGTGAAGAGCTGCAGGCTTTTCCCACTGTATCCTGCTTTTCAGTGTGATTTATTTTGTTTCAGTGAGGGGAACAGCCCAGACTGATTTACAATTAGGCTGTACAACTACATTTTCAGGGCAGATGCTGGTCTGCTCTGGAAAACCACTTTCTGACCAAAAGGCCCCATAAGAGTAAGGGAGCTGGAGCCAGCCCGGAGCAGAGCTGGATATTAAGCAGAAATCAATAGGATATTTTCAATTTGGCCCCAAAATGAAACAGGGAATGGTCTTTGTGCACAGGAAATGGGACACCACTTCAAAAAGAGGAAAAAAAAAAATAGGCAGTAAGTCAGGAGCATACAAGGAACATCTGGAGGAAGGCTCCTGGTGTGGAAAGGCTGCAGGATTTGGCATGTTTGTGCACACCTTGCTTCAAAAATTCCACTAAAAGAACCTGAATTTCCTTTTAAAAGAAACTTGTATCTGTAGATGCAGGGTCAGAAGACCACTTTGGTCTCTGTCTTTCTGCTATTGCTTTCATCTGGGTGATTTTTCTTGTGCATTTATCCATCATTTTGAAATATTCAAAGCCTCCCCCAGCTGTCACCTCAGTAAACTTGCCTTAATACTGGCCAAACTAGAAAACTGTTAAGGAAAAAAAAAAAAAAAAAAAAAGGGGAAAAAAGTGAGAAAATTGCTCACAGTGGAAAAAGGTAGAACAGGGACCCTAGTTTAGAACATATGTCCATTGTATGAAGGCTCCACGTTTTTACCTAAGATGGGTTAGTTAAGTGGATAAAAGAATAAAAAGAAAGTCTAGTAAAGTACCATAGGGTCTCTGCCATTGTGACCATGCAGAAATTCCATAAAGCAGGCTTTAAAATTTTATTACATTTACTGAGACAGAAAGCAAAGGTGACTGCAGCTGAATCCAAAATGGGCAGCAGATCCAAACCACGAGTAATTTCCTACAGGAACATTTCTCAGGCAAGAATGGAGAGCTGCAAGGAGCTCAGAGCCATCTGGTCCAAGAAACATGGCAATTCCTTACAAGTAAGTAAGCCCTAATCCTAGTGCATGCCATGGTAGCTGGTCACTGCTGATACAAGAATATAGAGCTAACTTTGCCTGAGGAAAGAAAAAAATATTTATATTGCCCTATTTTTTAAATGATAAGGTAAATAACTTAGGTGAAGAGCTGACAGCAGGGCACTGGTTTCATCTCAGCACCTGGGGAGAGGGGTAAGGGATGTGATGCAGCCCTGCATCCTACCCTGGCACCAAAGCTTGGGACAAGTGTCACACAGTGCTGTGAGTACGTGTGGGCAGTGGATGGCTTTGATAATTAAGGGCCATGACCAAGCTGCAGCTAATGGGAGCTTTGGGTGATTGCAGCTCAGGTGCTGCTGCTGTCTCTGTCCAAGCTGAGGCTGGCAGCTGGGAGGAACCTGTCACTCCCTTTAGTTTGGGTTTAGTTGTTTTGTTGTGTTACCAGTGAGAGAAAGAGAAGGGATTTTTTTTCTTGCAGCCCAGCACATCACCGTGGCTGTGCCTTGACAGTGTGTGAGCTCCCAAACACAACCACCTTTAATTTAAAGCTGCCTTTAATATAAAGTCATCAAGCACTGGCCCTTCCTTGCCCCCAAATACAGGACATCTCCAGGAAACTCAAAATTTAGGGATTTGTCTCTGTTCTTAGGAAGAGGGGGGAAATAACACAGTGGGGAGTGGGAACCAGAGGAGGGTGATGGGAAGCAGACTGACATTCATTCACAGGAGCCTTGTCCCACACAGCCATGTCCCTCTTCCCACACAGGGGGGCTGGCAACACCCTCTGCTTTGCCCCAAAGTAATCTCCAAATTTCCAGGGGCATTTTAAAAGCCTAAATGGCAATTTGGCATGGAAATGTGGCTTCATCCCCCTCCCAGCATTCAGCCATTGTGTGTGGGGGGGGTGCTTGTACGTGTGTTGTGTACAGGGATTATTTTATGGATGGTCTGGTGGTGCCAGCCTTTGCAGGCTGCATCGATGGCTCTGCCATGACACATGGCTCTGGAGTGAGTGCCCGCTCCAGAGGAGGGGTTTGATCATTGTTTCCGAGTGTGAGGCGTCAGAACCCTGCTGCTGGCAACATCGGGTTGCCTTAGCTACGTGAGTCATGGTAACAAAGCACGGCAGCCAGGCAGGCACCGCCAGGAGCAGCCCGAGCTTTAAGGTCAGGGATGAGGATGGATAGGGATCACACTGAGGAAAAATGCCAGAAAATTGGGGGGTTTCTCAATTTAGCTCCACAGGCCCATCAGTAGGACCTGCTGCCTTTTTTTGTGGGATTTAGCCATGCATTTATCCCACCAGGGTTTCCAGCTGGCCCTAACATTGCATCTCCCTCCCAAAAGAGGCAGGAGCTCCTGCTGCACCATGAGCCATTGCAGGGTACTGGCATTCCTGCTGCTGTCTTGGGTTTGTTCCCACTGTCCCCCTGTAGTCCTGGAGCTGTGCATCTCCTCTCCCAGGGCTCTGTCCTGGAGAAGGACCCCTAATTTTTCTGGCATTAATGCAGGCTTCTCAGCAGCAGAGGGAAGTGGAGACTGAAGGCTGTAAAATTGCTTTTATTATAATGATTTCAACATGACATCTGTAAGGGAAAAAGCTGGTTTACAGGACTGACATTGTAATCCTGGCAGCTGAAGTCGATTAGTAACAGAGGAACATATGGTCCTGCATTGTAAATTGCTGCCCTCCATGTTTATATTGGGGCGTAGCTGTATCCACAGGCACTTTTAGCTGGAGCTCGGTATAGTGACCACTGGGTCTCCTAGGAAACTTGTACTCAAAAAACCCTAAATAGCTGTAAACTAAAAGGGTGGGTTGTTACTGGGGAAACTATGTGATGAGCAGAGGTTTTTCATGCTTTTCCCATTTTATTCAATTTTTTTCATGTCTTTATACTCCTTAAAATATTTGGTTGGGGGTTTTTTGGTTTGGTTTGTTTTGTATTGTTTTGGGTTTTGTTGTTGTTGTTGTTTTGGGGGGCTTTATTATTGTTTTTATTTGGATTTTTTGTTTTGTTTTTGCTTTTTGCTTTTTTTAGACAGTTCCAGAGTATCCCTGGGAAGTTTTTGGCTATAGTTCCTTACTATTCTCTTCCTTCAGAAATGTCCTGGGACAAACTGGTGCCATTGGCTCCTTCCAAACTCCACTGGTGAGCTGGTGGGTGCCAGTCCCTCCGTGGGCAGGACCTCCTGGAGCACCATGGAGCACACCAGGGCCAGCTGCCCATATTGGAGATGCCCTGGAAGGGGGCTCAGTCTCCCTTGGGGATGTTGAAGCCTTTCCATGAACACAGAGAGAGCCTGGGTACATTGCTCCAAGATGGCCAAGCTCTTCTCTTAGGGGCAGTTCTCTGGGAAAGGTCTCAGCCAGGGGATGAAGGCCCCCCAGGCTGTTTGTTAGGTGATTACAGTAAATGACAGGCAGCAAGGCTGGAGCTTTTGTGTTAGTTTAAACAAGGGCATCAGAGGAAGCATCTTTGCTCAATCTGGGAGATCCTTTTTTTGTACCATACGCAAGCCATGGATTAATCAGCAATAGCACGTAGCCCAGCTTGCTCAATTTACTAATATTTATCTGACTAAGACTCTTTTTTCCTGAGAAGCTCGAAATGTCTCATCCCACTGAGTCAGTGATTTACCATTACATGTTGTAAACTGCTGCAGACAGTCATGGAGCAGTTGTGAGGAGCTGGGAAGAAAAGATGTCATTTCCCCTCAGCCGGTCCTTGGCTGTGCTCTGCAGCAGACAGCCAAATAAGGGTGGGAATGTGCCAAATCAAACCTGCTTAGGACAACTCCAGGCACTTACTTCAATTCCATACTGGGATTAAAAACTGGGGGGAGAGGGGCTGTTTTGCTGTTTCTTTCCACAGCAGCCTGGGCATGACTGTGTGTGTAGTGTGTTCCCCACTTTGGATGTGGTATAGGTGTTTAGTTTGGTTATTAAAACAAAAATGGAAAAAGAAGTCTTGTGTTATCTGGTCTTTTGAGCTGTTGGTGCCCCTCCTGATACCCACATCTCTGAGCCTTCTGGCCTGATTTCAAGCCCATTTGGCAGAAATACAACAGGTAAAACAATCCCTGGGTAGCTTGGCTTGGCTTGGAGGAGCCTGGGTGCATCTTCATGCAGGTGAGGAAGGTGTTGACTCCAGAATTTGGTTTGGTCCAGGACTGCTGTTTAGATGCTGGTAGATAGAGCCTGTTCTCACAATTCTCTTCACAAAGCAGCTTGCTGAGCATCATGGGGGGATCCATGAACACCCTGAGATGTCAGTGGGAAGGACAGAGCCCCATCACAGGGCCCCGTGGGACCCACAGGGACTCAGTACTTCCCCTTCTGCCAAGGGAATGGAAAGCCCAGCCAGTGGCTTGCCAAGCCCTGCCCTGAACTGTGAGGTTATTTACTGACCCCTCTGAATGCTGTCAACATTTTCCCATGTCCTGTGAGCTCAGGAGATAGTTTAGCCTACAGCTCACGGTTTTAAAATGATGGGACATCCCCCTGCTGAAGGCTCAACTTCTCATACTAAATCTCTTGGGACAAATATTTGGGATTTCTTTATTTTCAGCAGCAACAATAAATGTCTGAGACCTCAGCCTGGGCTGACACTGATGAGCTCTCTGCATAGGAAGTCCCTGGTGGTTTCAGCTCATGCCATTCAGCCTGGCATTGCCTGCCTGCTGCCAGGCAGCCTTTTATTACCCTGCTGGGCTTGTACCAGAGATTGTGAAGGGCCAGGCTTTGCAGAAATATGTTGACATTGCAAACTGAAGGTCACTGCTCCACATTACCTGTCCTTTCGAAATCTGCCAAGATCCAGGAAGTGGCTTTTAACCATCTTTGTCCTGTCTTTATCCATGTGTGGAGACTGTGGCAGCTCCAGTGCTGACAAGTGCCAGGTTGTCCTGTGTCACACAGGTCAGTGTGACCCGTGTCCCCACCTGGCTGTCCTGACAGGGAGTACAGCACTGAGCTCCCTCTTGGTGCATCCTCCTGCTCCCGCATTCTGAATTTTGCCTGGTTTTTTGGGGGGTTTTTTTGGTGTTTTTTTTTTTTTTTTTTTACAGTGTATAAACTTTTAGAGTAAACACTGAAAAAGATCACAGTACTGCCTAACCACAACATCAGCAAACTTTAGGGAGTTGGGGGGAATATAAGGTCATGGTACTGTCCAGTTTTGGGATGTTTCCTGTCTCCAGGAGGGCTGGGAAGACATCAAAAAGAAACTCCTCCAGTGCATCATTCCCAGAAATGGCCAGGGCCAGGCTGTGGGAAGTAGCTGGAGGGGAAAGATCCTTTCCCTCCTGGACAGCTGGGGTGTGTGTGGCAGGCCAGGTGGTAGAGCTGATACTGTGTTTCACATTGTGCTTTGGCTGCTAATTTTTCTTCTTGAAGCCGGGACGCTGCACTGTGGCAGGTGTGAAGGGAAGCAGTTAGAAAAGGGTTTAGGATTTTTTTTCTGTCTGTTCTCTCCTGAAGCTTTTACCTCACTGCACTGTCTTTACCTGCTACCACTACCCTGCTGCTCCCCCACTAAACCTGTGCCATGACCAGGCTTCTGCTGGAGCAGGCAGTGGGAGCTGAGGATGCTCTCTTGCCTGGCTGGCAGTGCTCAGGAAGGCTGGAGGGAAACAGGGGTCTCATATGGTGGATTAAAATGCAAAAAACACTCTCTAGGCATCAACTTCAGGTCATTCAGTGACATCTGAAAGCCATGGGGGAGAAAAAAAAAGTCCTAAAAACATTGGATAAAATGAAAAAAGGAAATCAGCAATGTGTATTTTTCCAGTTCTGATTGGTTTTCCCAGTTCTCACCTGTCGCTGATTTGTCTCCCCACTCCTCCCACCAAATAAATGAAAGGGTTTAGGGTGAGTCCAGTAGTCCTGAGCTGTGGATGTCAGTGCTTATACTCTCCACGTGCCTCCCAGTTTGTACCTGTCCTTTGCCTCGTGGCTCGTGTGGCAGGGGATTGCAGGAGTCCGCTTGCTCCTCGAGTTAATATTTGCCATTGGGGCTAAAATGTAGAAGTCAAACTCTCTTCTTTCCTGCTGGTTACTCAGCCCACCTCCTACTCAAACACCTGGCCCCACCTGGGCAAATATTTGCCATGAGTAGCTCAGGGCATGTCCCACCAGGCTGAGAGCTGGGGCTGGGCAAGCATCAGTGATGCTGTTATTCTCCTCCTGGTGGTCCCTGTGCACTTGGCCAAGCCAGGAGGTGGGAAAGGGAAATCCTAAGCCATAAAATCTGAGGATTTTTTTTCCCCCTGCTCTGTTAGAGAAGCTACAGTTTGGTGGCAGGGAGAAATGGGTTTGAGGAAACCTCTGTGTGTTTTGTGGAGGGAGCAAAAAGCCAGTGTTTTAGGGAGCCTGGTGGCCCAGTGGCCCTGGGCAGTGTGGCAGCCCAGTGACTGCAGCCTTTACAAGTGGAAAAAAAGATGAAGGGAGAAAGTTTGTGATAAAGCAGGGAGGCAGTTAAGAGGAGGAAATGAGGGTGCTTGGCATGTAACCTTGGCCAGGCTCTGCTCCCCCAGGACGAGCCAAAAATAGATTTCCCTGGAGGCAGGGCAGCCCAGGTTAAAGCAGAATGATGAACGGGGGATGCAGCCGTGGCACAGAGGATTGGGGGGAGCAGGACAGAGATTTATGCTCAGCCAAGGGCATCCTGCTGCTTTATTTGGGGCAGTTTTGTTCCCCCTTCCCAGGGGCTTCCCCTGGAACCTGGCTCCCATACTTTTCCCATTTCATGTCCTCTGTCAGCTCAGGGGGGCTCCATCCCAGCCTCTACTACAGCTGCACGGGTGGGGAGGAAGTTATTTGTATTGATCTGAAAACTCAGGACGTCTCTAACACTGTGTGACAGCTTAAAACACAGAAACCCCTTTCCTGTGGGGTAATCGCTGAGAGCTGGCTGGGACAATTATCACAAAATCTTAGCTATTAGTCCCAAATTACTGGTGTCCTTTGGAAGAGGGGTCTTTTCTTCAGCCAAGGACAGGTGGCACTGACTGGCATTTACCACCCAGGATGGGTTTATCTGAGCTTCTCTGGAGGTGTTGTAACCAGGGTTGCTACAGCAGGGATAAAGTGCTTTAAATTCCTTGTTTCCTCAATCCATTTATCGGCTATTGGACATTTGTAGTGTGGAGCCCTGCTGGCCTTTGGAGCCCGGAAATAACCTCCAGAAGGAGCAAAACGAGTTGAATGGCTTGGCAGGCAGCCAGGATGACTAAGTCATTCTTCCAGCCTTACTGGAGCAGGAGTCAGGCATGGAACCGGACACATTTCCCATAATTGGAAACCCCTGGTCAGAGCTGCGGGATCCGGGCCTGCAGCAAAAGCCCTGGTGGGCTGTGAGCAGCCAGGGAGGCCATGGATAGGGCACTCCAGAGGGGACATGCATGTCCATGACTGTGCCTGTTTGCAAGAGCAGTAACCCGGGGACACAAATAGCAAATCACACATTTGGCCAAAATCCTGGAAAACGAGGTTGGAGTTTCCACACAGACACTGCCAGCCCCCTCTCATTGCCAAGGCTTTTCTAAAAGCCTTTTTGGACTCCCATAGGCACAGGGGAGTGTGCACATGGCACATCTCCAGCCTTAACTTTCCTCATGAGACCTTGAAGGGAGAAGCTATGTGAGAGCAGGTGGAAAAACGTTTGATTCCAGTGAGGACACCTCTTTGCTTCCTGCCACGGAGGACAGGACTTATCTGTGGGCACCCCAGCAACACGTGACAGGAGCCAAGCAGCCTGTGGGAGCCGTGTGGGTGCTCCAGCACCCACAGCTCATTGAAGCACCCATCCAGCCACCCTGCCGGCGCCACCTGGCCCATGGCACACTGAAACCCATCATCACCACCGGATGCTGCTGGGAAATGGGCAGTGGAAGAAGAAAACCAGCACCCCTGGGCTGGTCCCCTGGGCAGAGGTGTCCATGGCACTGGGATTTTTGGCTCTGGCTGGCCTCTGTGCATATTTCTTTGCAGCACACCCAGCCGCAGCCTCTCCCATGACTGATAACGAGCTTGACCTTTATCTTTGGTGACTCATGGCTGCTCCTGTTTCACTTGCCCGGCAAGGGCTGGTTGTCTCCTCCATGGGAAAACTCTTTGAGTGTTGACCAGGGGCAGGAGAAGCATAACCACACCTGCAGCCAGAAATCCCCTTTGGCCACAGCCATTCCACCACTTATCGTCCTTTGGTGCCTCACTCGCTGCCTCTGCTTCTGGTGTGAAGCCAGGCTCTAACAGTGACGGCTGCTCACAGATGGATGAGGATGAGGATGAGGATGAAAGTGAGGATGAGGATGAGGTTGCCCCAAGGGAAGGGCACCCTGTTCCCCAGCCTGAACTGCAGGACTTCATTCTCTCCAAGCAGTTGCTGCATGTCATCTTGGATCAAGTGATTTCTCATCCAGCAGTAATGAGGGAAGAAAGGGGCAAAAGGCCTTCATCTCGTGAGAAAGCCGGGTACTGGGATGGAGAACCAGCTGTCTCTGTGGGAGCAGATGCATTTCTCTGGGAGATAACAGGTTGTGGGTCACTGTAAAGCAGTCCCCTCCACAAACCATGCTGTGATCAATGATTGCTGCGGGTAGCGAGGGCGATGAGTTTTTGTGGAGCATCTGCGACCCCAGGGCAAAGGAAGTGGGAAGGCAGGGAGGAGGTTTGTGCATGCAAGGGGCTGGCACGGAGCCTGCAGCGGAATCTCAGCCCCGACCTTCAAAGGGAGGAGGCTGCTGGCTCCGTGCTGACGGTCCCAGCTCCCACCCGGGTGTTTAAAAAGGCAGGTTTCCCTTCTCCCTGGTTAAAGGCGACCTTGTTCTCCCACCTGGCGCGGGGCTGGGGCGGCTGGCCGGCAGCAGGGGTGACTCAGCGTGCCCACGCAGCAGCGCCAGCCAGCTCCAGCTCCATCTGACGAGCGGGTGAACTGATCGTTGCTCACAAGGACCTTGCACCTTGCACCTTGCTTTCTTTCCCTTTTCTTCCCTTTTCTGTCGCCCTTGCCCTCCCTGAGGCTGCGCTCCGTGAAGTGGCACTGGCCATAGTGCAGGCCTGGCCACCTTCCTGCCTGTGCCCGCTGCTCTGTGGGCACTGGTGGCCTCGGGCATGCCAGCCATCCTGGGCAGCAGCTCGGAGGTCCCTTGGCCCTGCAAGCCAAGGGCAAGCGCGGCGGCGGGGGCTGGGGCAGAGGGAACGCCGAGGGCGCAGTGCAGCCGCCGAGCCGCCAGCTCCTCTTCTGAAGGATTTTTTATCTCTGCCGAGAGGAAGTCGTAAAGTGATTGTGTTTTATTGAAACACGGTGAGGGAGGACGTCCCAGCACATGGAACCAAGTCAAGGCCAAAGCTCCGGCTGCCTGGCTGCCAGAGAGAGCAATAAAGCAGAGACACTCAGCCAGCAGCTGGGCCCTGCAATTATCACTGCTTCCCAAGGGATATTTCTACCACGTGCCTCCATTTTTCCCTCTCCAGTCATGCTTTAGCACAGACAGACGAGGTGGTGTCTACAGGAAAAATGAACACCTGAGCTGGATGGGTCAGTCCCAGCTTGGAGCTCACTGTGTGGGGTCATAGGGAAGGTGTTTCTATCACAGGGCAGCTGCCTGCTGCTTAGCATAAGAAATAAAATAAAATAAAATAAAATAAAATAAAATAAAATAAAATAAAATAAAATAAAATAAAATAAAATAAAATAAAATAAAATAAAATAAAATAAAATAAAATAAAATAAAATAAAATAAAATAAAATAATAAAATAAAATAAAATCAGCTCCCAGGTGTGGCTCTGCTTTAGCTTTCAGACACTCATTGCACCCCAGCAGGTCCTCCTGCCAACATGCACCAAGTACTTTATCCAGAAGGTGTTTCTGGCTGGTGCAGTGTGTGGGGAGGGCTTGGTTTGGCTTGGGAGGGCTTTTTGGGGTTTTGTTGTTTGGGGTTTTTTTGGGGTTTGTTTTGTTTTTGCGTTTTTTAAAGCTGTTTGCTGCTCCTTTGATCTGTTGGCTCTGGCACAAAAAGAAAAAAATGAAGATAGAAGAAAAAGAGAAAAAAAGCTGATTGCAGCTCGCCTGGGGGTGCTGGGGCAAGATCTGCAATTGCCAGCGGCGTGGTTGGAAGTCATCTGGCTTCCATCTGCTCCTGCCAGTCAGCCCAGAGCCCCCATGAAGCCCTCCCAGCCCAGGGGGATGAGGGAGGAGCCCCCCGAAAACCCTCCTGCACCATACCCAGACACCTCCCTTTGTGCCACTGACAAGCTCGAAGGGGGTCGGCCCCCCCTCCCCTGCACCAACACCCCCTTTAATTAAAAATTGAAATCATGTAATTGCCTCTTCATTAAAGCCAATTAAAGCCCGGCTGACAAGGGAGGAGGCGGCACATTTTGCAACTCGCCGCGGAGATGAGAAAGCGCGCACCGCAATTACGGTGTCTGTTTGCTCTGCCTTCCCCCGACGTCTTCATCAGGGCTGCTTTGAAATCGGACCCGCAGTGAGATGCGGCTGGCGGGCTCCTCGCAGCCGGCAAACCCCGCGTACTGGTCGGGCCGGGTGCTGGGAGAGGCTGCCGCACACCGCGGAGGGGAAGGGAGGCCGGGCTGCCTCCTCTCCTTCCTCTGCCTCCTCTCCTTCCTCTCTCTCCTCTTCTTCCTCTGCCTCCTCCTGCCCTGCGCCCTCAGACGAGGCCGGGTGTGGAGGAAGGATGCTCAGGGGGATGAGGGGCAGAGAACAATCCTGGGGGGCAGCGTTCCTTGTGCCAGGCTGTGCCAGGGGCTCGCTGGAGCTGGATGCCTTCTGCAGCTCTGCATTTTGGTCTCCATCTCCTAGGGATGCTGCAAGGTCCTGGATGGCTGGTTTCCAGGGCCAGGAGCACCCACAGGGGTGATGCCCACCCCAGCTTGGATTCAGGAACGGCGCTGATCTCCCACTGTGAGGTGGGGGAACGTTCAGAGCGCTGTTGGTTTGCTGTCCCCGGCCATAACAGAATCAGCTCCCAGGGGGTTCAGTCCCAGAGTATTTACAGCCTCTTCGGCCTCATTGGGCAAAAGGGATGAAACACCTGCTCCCCAGAAGGCACAAGATGAAGCAGGGGTTGGAGGGAAAGAGGGCTCCATCCTCTCTTCTCCTTGGCCAGGAGATTCCCAGACCAGCCAGGCCATCCCTGTGAATGCAGGAGTTTCCAGCCGGAGCAGCTCCAGCGAGTCTGAGTCTGCACTCCGGGTGCAGAGCGGAGCACACGTGGAATGCCGCGGTGCTGCTGCTCCAGATGCCGGCTCCGTCATTTTCCCTCCTGCTGCCCGGCTCTGAAACGCCTGAGCAAGCAGCCCTTGTAAACACTTTATTGCACACACGCACATGCCTACGTTTTGACCTGAACTGTGCTTATTAACCTCACTCTTTTTTTTTTTTTTTTTTTTTTTTGGTGTAATAACAGTCCGGTGTTCTTTGTAGGCAATCTGTCTTCAAAGATCTCCTTTTTGATCTTTTCATACGCTAAGCAACAATTCAGCCTATATAAATCTCAGATTGAAAGTGCATAATTTGTTTTTCCCTGATTTTTTGAAGCGGTAAGAGATGAAACAGCTCAGGGGAATGTCAGCAGCAGTTATATCTTAATTGTTTTTTCTCTGCATCAAAACGCCTTGAACTATTTACTCGTGTGCAGGAGCTCTGCATGACCTCTACAGCAAGTGCTGTAACTCCCCTAACAAGTTATATCCCATTGCTGACTCCAGCAGTTTAGTAGGAGCTCCAATACTCATTTTTCACCCAATTTCCATTCTCTCATGCTTTTTCTGTTCAGGAAAATCAGAGTTTGGAATGTGCCTTAAGTCAGGAAAAGGAAGAAGGAAGACCAGATAATTGGGTTAAGTAAAAGAACAATATTAAAAAAAAAAAAAAAGAAAAAAAATCTCAACCTCCTTCTAAGCGTGACCTAACAGAGTTTATCAAATAGACATTAATTAACTAAACAAGTTCTCATTTATCCCTAAAAGGCGGACTCAAAAACCAGAGTGAATTTGCTTTGTGAAAAAACCCAATTTAACAGCTCACAAGGAATATTTTCACAATGCAAAAATTTGCATTAGTAGTAGATCAGACTATCCTATGCTGTTTGATTTCTGCCCCAAACAGGGACAAATTATTTAGTTTGTTCCACCCTTTAGGCTGCGATGAATGTTCCTTTCCCTAGTGTTTCCCTTCTCTTCAGCCCTTTTTCTCAAGCTGGGATGGGTTATGTCCACCTTGCAGATGCTGGGGGCAAGCAGGGAGGTGGGGGTGAGCCAGCAAGAGGCCACAGCATCACTGCTGATGCTTTTTGGGGAAAGGAAACTTTGCTGGGAGGGATCTTTTTTTGCAGTGGGGGACTGTTACCAGGGAGGCTCATAGAAGCCAGAAGGCTTCTATGTGGAGCACAGCTGGCAGCTGCAGCACAGGCTCACTGGGTTGTATTAACCTGCTCTGGCATCCCCACAGAGTGTCCAAATTCCCACGGTAAAATCCGGAGGGTAAGGCAGCTTGTGCAAGAGGTGAGCGCTGCTGGGTGGAGCGAGCGTTTTCGCTTGTGTAATGGAGAGGTGAACCAGCAGAGAGGAAAAGCAGTCTGGAAACAAAAGCTGGCACTTGACAAACTGCTCAGTCTTCATTCACATGATGCCTCATTAACAGCGCACAGGCTTGGATTTTTTTAAATTTTATTCCCTTTTTCTTGGATGCTTGTCAAACCAGAGTGACTTAGGGCATCTCTTGTTTAGAATTCATGGCCCTGGCCTGTGAGAGGCTGGTGGTATTTAGAACATCAATATGAGCAAATGGAAAAAAAAAAAAATTCTTCCTGCTATTAGTGTGATAAGCCATTTGAGAAAGGGAGGATGTAAGTTTTTCCATGAACAGGTCACAGCTACTGCAACAGTTGTTTGCACACCGATTTGTAGTGAAAAATGTGGACAGCAAAGGTAAAAACTCTGAGGACTTCAGCTTCAGGGAAGGAGTCCTGAACAGATACTGACATAAAATCAATTCCCTGTGGATTTTAGTTGGGGAATAATACATGTATTCATCCTTGGGAAAAGGCAAGAGAATAAAGAAGCATGAATACAGAACTTTTATTTTTTTTAATACATTGAATTTGTCATAGACTTAGAATTGTTTGGGTGGGAAGGAACCTTAAAGAACATCTCATTCCAACATGCCTGCTATGAGCAGGGGCACCTTTCACTAGACTAGGTTGTTCAGAGCCCCATCCAACCTGGTCTTGAACACTGCCAGGGATGGGATGTCCACAATTTCTCTGGGCAACCTGTGCCAGTGCCACACCACCCTCCTAATAAAGAATTTCTTCCTAATAGCTAATCTAAACCTGCTGTTCTTCAGTTTGAATCCTCCTTCTCTGGTGAGCATATGTCCTCTAAATGGTCCCTCTGCATCTTTCCTGTCAGCTCAACTAGGAAGGGTGTTTCCTGAGCTAGAGTTGTTTCCAACAGTGCTGGAGCAAAGATGTTTCAGAAGAAGGTGCACATTTCAAGCACAAGTTCATAAGGTGGTGCTGCCTCAATGCAACGTCAGGCAGCGGGGCCGTGTCTCACATCTTGAACTCACCTCTGTGTTGCTGAGCTCGTAGGGAGAGAGATTTCCTTGTGCTGAACTAGTCTGACCTCTTACGTGTCCCTCTGCAGCGTGGGGCTCCTCAGCCTGTGCTGTGCTGAGCTGGCTTCCCAGCCAGACCTCATTTGCTTGAGGAACTGCCAGCAAGGCAGCATTTAACTGAGCGTGAATCTATTACCAGTCTCCTTTATTCTAAAACAGGAAAAGCTCGTTTAATGAGGAGAGTGGAAACACAGAGACCATCTCAGTTTTTCCAAGTACCACAGATCCTAACCAAATAGCAAACCCCAAGTAACTGAACATACTGGAATTGAACCGAAAGCTCTGTTATCCCAAACACCAAATTTCCAGGAACATACCCTGCTGCTGTGCTGGATTCCTGAGAAACCACAGGCTGTCCCCGAGTTTCAGCTGGCAGCAGAGCACTTGCCATTTGTTCCTGTATCAGATAGGGCAGCGGGGCAGTACCTCCAAGGCTCTCTTCCTAGACAACCCAGGCACTGAGAGGCTGTTAATCATGCTGTATCCCGAGCAGGTGACATGCCAGATGAATTCCTCTTGGAGTGCTTCCAGCTGCTTCAACTTTCAGGCCCAGAACTGGAGTTTTTTTCCTCAAATGAGAAGCCACCAACACGAAGGCTGCATCACCAAAGCGCGTTCCCACAGATTAAACTTCAGGGTTTTTATCAGGGTGCTGAGATGACAGTCAGGCATGGATGCACATAGACTTTCTGCTTTTCACCTCGCAATTTTTAAAAATTCCCACCAGCTTTACATAGGGCATTCATTTATTTGCCTCAAACACACCAATATTTAAAAAAAAAAAAATTCATTCAAACGATAACTTGTGGGGTTTTGCACACCCACACTCCATCAAGCCTGGTTTTACCATTCAGCCTGGATTTATCTGGCCATGACATTCTGCCTACCACAGTTCTTCATACTCTATTAGAGGAGTAAGATGTACAGGTACCAGTTCATTTCCTGTCGCCAAACTTTGTAAGTGGAAACAGAAATGTAAGAACTGCTCACCTCTGCCATTATTGGTGAGGTCTACAATGGGAAGAGCGCAGCTGGGTTTTGACAAGATCTGCTTTCTATTAGGCTGTGTCAACCAGCATTAACTCCACTTGAACGAATCCCAGGTCAGCTTTCCCATCGTTTTCCCTAGGATGAACATCTTGCTAGGCAGCTTCATTACCCACCCATCTCATTTGCCTCCCTAGATGCTGGCACATTTGCTCCACATGTTCTGGAATTTCCCGTTTTCTCAAAATTAAAGTCAGCCTTTCAGGATTCATGCACATAAATTACTTTGGTGTGCTAATTTGCAGATGTTTATCTCCAGGTAGCAGCACTCCCGTTTAACCATGTAGTGGAAAGTACTGCTTGAGGATGGGGATTATTCAGTTTCTTCCAATATAAAGAGAAACAAACCAGGTCAAATCTATTTGGTGTACCTTGCACTGTGCTGAGCCAGTCTGCACGTGGGCAAGCTCCATTCATTATTCCTGTCCTTGTCAGAAACACCTTCACACTGCTCTCCATGCCTGCCAGAGTGCACTGCAGTCAGACTAGGCTACCATATCTAATTTTTTAATATACAGGCCAGAACCTATTCCTGTTCCTGCCTTCTTTCCTCATTCCTGCCTTAACACTGTGGCACCTGAGCAGTAGTGTTACATTTTCTGACTGCGAGGTCAGATGTGGGAGTACCTTAACATTCATAAAGCAGTTTGGCCCCCAGCACCTCATTCAGGCCGTGACCTAAGTGCACAGATCATGTGGAATCTTGTAATGATGCTGCCTCCCTAAAAACCCCAACTCTTACAAAAGATTCCAGACCGTTTGCTTGCAAATTGAGCACGTTTGTTCTGATTTACATCAAAGAACTGTACACTGCTATATTTACAAGGGCTCCTGTTTTGGCTTTTGGCAAAGACAGATGTTGAGCCAGGAACTGTATGGGCAAACAGCTGGAAAGGTGCTGTGGTTAACACTCCACCATTCACAATGGGATGCTCATTTCTCCTAGGAAGCATGAGGGACCAGACAGGCACCACCAATCATGTTTCACAACTTTAATAGAATATTCTATCTATTCTGTACAAATTGAAAACACCGTATTAAGTTACAAATGTGTAAGGTAAGGCTGGAGCACTCTACATGCCTGGTCACAGTGTTGATACAGCTGCTATTCAACTGCTGCCAGAGATTGGTAATGGATGCTGAAACTAGAAACGTGTACTTTAAGTGCCACACAACAACAAAACGTAGTTTTGCAGACTTCAGAACTTGAAATAAAACAAACTGTGGAATGGAATAATTTCAGTGTTGCAAGTAAGACACCCAAACTTCAGATTTATTGAACTGACTCATTTTGATAGATTTCCGTGTTCATAGTGAAAGGTCCTTCATGCTGGACACTAAGCAATAAGACTACTGGAAATTGTCTGGTTCTTTGGCTGCAACCCACTTCCACCAACAGCAAGTTTGGCCTTTACATTTTGATCTTCATCCAGAAGAGTTGTCATTTTGATGTGAGTTTGTTTCTTCTGTCTAGACTACTACATTGAGACCACTTTGAATTACCTGTTTTACAAGTACCCATATTGTATGCAAAAGAGGAAGAAGATTTTTCAAGTATATTAAAAACTATTAAAAAGCACTAATTCTGTCCAAGTACTTACAAACATGAATAAATAAATAGTAAGATGAACAACTAAGTCTCAAATATGACACCCTCTTCAATGAAGTAAAATTACTTCAACTCAACTGGTTGTACTGAGATAATAAATATGACATTTAAAGCTGCTCAAGCACTAGTTCAATCTGTAGGTTGCAAGAAACATTAAAAAATGGGGGAGGGAACTAGCAAAAAAGTCATATTGCTCTATCTGTTTCAGCTACCATACATGTAATCCATTTACTTTAGCTTCTCAGCACATTGCTATTCCACGATTTTCAATGTTGAGCAAGAAAATGGACAATCCTCACGTGGTAGTCTGGACTATTCCCCTATGCATAGGGCAAAAGGCTCTAAAGGCCTATTGACATACTTAGCTACAGTGTACCAACGGCTGTAGAGTGTGCTTTATTTAAACCTCATATTTCCCAAATGCATTGAAGTTGCCACTGTACATGTTAAGCAATAAAGTTAGTGAAAATCATGCATTTTAAAACAAATTAATTTTAAGCATTGTTAATGAGATTGTGCTGCAGCGATAGAATATCCTGAACTGCAGGCCAGGTATCCAACTATTTGTTACAAGTTGTTCAAATATCACTTCCAAGTGGTATTTCCTTATTACTGTTGTTTGCATTCAGCAGGTTGGCTGGACTCTTTCTGCATAAAGGGAAAAAGAGAAAATAAACAGTTAAAAATCAAATTGGCATAAAAGAAAACGCTTCAACAAATACAGAGAAACTGGCTATGCAGTTCTGAATTAACTAGGTATCACTAGCATGTACAAAGATGCTACATGAAAATTCAAGCTATATCATAAAGGTCCAACAGTCACCACATTTACTGGGTTTCCCCTTGCCCCCAGCTGCTTGGTACCCCATAATTTTTTATCTATTTTTGCGCTGTTAACACTGCATCCTGTAGGCCACAGTTCACACAAACAAGAAAGCAAACCACCACCTACTCCCCTCAACCACAGGTTTTATTTGGCTTCCAGCCCTATTCAACAATTTTAACAATAAACTGCCACCTCCTCCAGCTCTGAGGAGGGAGGAAGGCAGGCTGCTTATTCTGCAGCACGTCTGAGTTTTTCCTTAGGAGCCTTTCCCTTTCTGCTAAGGTGATAAAAATGTAATTAATGTGTTGATTTCTTCTAGGTTCTGCATCACCAGCAGGTAACTATTCAACAATTTAACACTGGGCAAGAAGTCCATATGTTAATCTGAATATGTAAAAGTAGAAACAACTTCATTAGGCAGTTAAACAACTTCCCCTTTGGCAAAGGGAAGTGTATTTGGGAATGAGAACAAGTACTCAAACAGCTAAGAACTTCAGGTTTACACTGCACTTCTTGCTTTTTTTCCATTGTAAAACAGCATTCTTAGAAAGCAGGAGAACTTATTCAGTGCATTTCCACTTTGCTTCTACCCTTACCATTCTTAATATAGCTTATTATACACAAACAGCAGTCACAGAAACCTGCTGCAGTCTAGTAAAGAAAAATACAGGTATAAACCACAACACCCTGCACATCGCTGATGCAAAGTAAAATGTTTCTTAGTTACTATCCTAAAGAAGAGGTTTTTATGTTACACAATGTACCCAAGCTCAGTATACGTCAAGTAACCAAGGGCTAAAAACCTGAAGCATTTTGCCTCTAGCAAGGAAGAATAGGTGCAACTAATTTAAACTTCCTTATCAAGAAGTTTTGCACCAATAACCTGCACTAAAACAAGGCTGTTTCTCTGTTCCTCACCAAAACTGCTTTACAGTCACAGTGGTCACAATCATTCCCACTGCAATTCAGCATTAGAGCCAAATGCACAGATGTGCCAGAAATCTTTCAGACTTCTTCCTTGTGGTATTCCTGACCCAGCATATCTGGCTAACTTTTAACTTTGTTCTCTCATCTGCCTGAAGTTCCAAGTAACACCGATGTGAATTACATTGTACTGACTGGGGACTAAATACAGGAAAAGGGGTATGTTTACACAAAACTAAATTAGCACTCTTGCTCTTAAAATTTAACTGCTACTGGTAGTACATTGCATGCTATTCCTTTTTATTGAGGGGCAGGCAAAACACAGCAGCATTTTTATCTAAAGTTTTCTAAAGGTATTCTCCTTTAAACTGTTTGGTATTTGAACATGGCCAGAGTAGTGTGCAGGCACCATCACTTCCTCTCCTCTCTGCCTTCTGGATGAGAGCCATGATAAAATCTGCTATTTAAAATGTACTTAAAAAATCTTTCCATCTCCCTCCTTCCTTCCTAGTCACCTGTTATATTTAGATCAAGACAAACCTGGGTTGACCACTGCAACCATTTCTGCCAAATTTTAATGATCAACCAAAACATTTGTATTTTCTAATAAACTCCATTATCCTTTCCTTATTTCTGTAAACACTTAAATCATATTTACTGCATGTAACTGTTTATCCTGTAAAAACTGAGTCATAGAGATCACAAAGTTCTTTTTTAAGAACCTGTCGGTGTTGATTACTGCTCTCAGACAAAAAAAAAAAAAGAAAAAAAAGTAGTTTGAGGGATTCCTGGATCTGAGTCAGTTGTTGGAGGACTTTGAGACAAATACTGCTATTTTTAGGTTACACTTGAGGATTTATCTGTGTTGGCCCTATATACAGAATATTTAAGCAGGCCCTAAGTATCAAGGCAGTATTTCAGATCCAGACTCCAACGTAATCCATGTTCTCCCATCACTTTAACCCACAGCACTGCCCTTGCTGAGGAAGGAAGCATGTGAGCTCCACGCTGCCTTCAGCTACCCTCAGCCTCATGCAAAGCATCTCACAGCCTAATCCCAGAGGACACCAGCACAAAGAGACCACAATTCCCTTCCAGTTACAGCTGCTCCAGCAGGCACATGCACATTGAAACTCATCTCTGACCTTTGCTGGCTCCTGTAAGATCAGGGTCCAGACTCCAAGCTGTGAGTGGGATGGAGAGCTGACATCCACACTGCCTCAGGCTGGGCTTTAAAGCCCAAGCCTGCTCTTCCTGCAGAGCCCAGACTTGGTGACACTGGGTCAGCCAACCACTACCACTGATCTGCCTTAGCCCCTCTGCTGTTTATCACCCCATCCTGGCAAGGCTCCCATTCATGCTCTATTTCCCTAAATTAACTTCCCATGATATCTTAGAAACGTAGTGAAGTACAGTGGCCAGGCAATAAACACCAGAGAGACTTGAAGTGGCAAAGATAAGGAGAAATTGAATCTTATTTAAAAACAAATTTAGCAGTAAAGACATACTCAAGATCACTACCAGGGCTACAGAGACAAGAATTGTTCTGGTTGTAAACAGATTCTTTACAGTAACCATAAGCAGACTTAAGTTCATCTCAAAATTGGTAGGATTTAAATTTTTTTATATTTTAGAAGTATTTAATATTCAATTATTCTGTGCAAGGAGATTAGACTGCTCTGGGCCTTGAATTTCAGTTTGAGATACCATTCCAATGGACATGAACAAGGTGAGTGAGACTCCCACCTATTTTTTCGCTTTTGCTAACAAAGTTCAATATATAGCTTTTTGTTACTGCCACTCACTTATTGCATCACTTTCTCAGAATTAAAAATTGCACCTAAAATATGCAAGAACATAGAGCTAAAACAGAGAAGAAAGTAGGTCTGAGTTAATACTGCTTTCTTGACTTTCCTACAGAAACCCCACTGTGTCTGCACATCCAGTTAAACTGGTGCCCTAGAGGCTGGGGACATAAGCCCAAAATTTCCATGCCTTTTATTTTAGCAATTTTGTTTTTTCAAAAGACATCCTAAAGGAAACACTGAATTTCTGTTAGTCTTCAGTGTTTAAACACACTAGGCAAGATACATTCCTAGGTGATTCAAAGAGCAATCAAGTCTTTATCTCTTTACTTTTCCAATTCACTTTTTGGGAAGCTTCCCATCTGCTAAGGTGGCCATTCAGGAACAGGCAGATCAAAAAGATCTCATCTAACTCCCCATGAACTCTGCTGCCAACAGCAGTATTAAGGCAGGCAGCAGGCACTAAATATGACGTCCTTTCCAGAAGAGAAAGTAGAAAGCCTTTCTGAAATATATTCAATGGAAAAGTCCAATTACAGGACCTAAAACGAGTTTTATTTTTATTTCCTATTCTCTGTTACTGAAGGAGAAAAAGTAAGGATATCAGAATATAAACCCAGAGCTAGCAGGAGTTAAGTAAGCAACCCTAACCCAAAGTGCCTGCCTCCACAACAGATTCTGGAATTTGCTGCTGACAGGTCCTGCCACTGTAACCCAGAAGACAAAAGGATCTTGAAGCCCGTGCAGTCTCTCACAGAGCAACTCTTTTGCTCATGATTCAAACCAGCACTCTGCATTACCCTGTCAGCTACTTCTCAATTCAAGCACAACCTCAGCAAGGTGAAATAAAGGCAGCTAAAGGAATGGGACATGCAAACACATAGAAAAATGCACTAGACAAAACCAGCTACATTATCCAGTTTTGTAGCATCTCCTGAAGCTACTTTCAATCATCTGACTGCTCAGTCTTCCACAGCCACAACTTATACATGGCACAAGTGCTTTGTGTAAGAGATGATAATGATCTGGTTGTATCTGAACAACTCAAATGTACTTAAAACTCACATGAAGGAAGGAGGAAAAGTTTACAAAGCAAAAAGTGTTGACATGCAGCAAATGTACTACAACAATAAAGGAGGAGGTAATATGGAAATGACTGAAAAGGAGAAACTGGATTTGAAAGGAAAACAGACCGATTATTTTTGTGTACATGGAAAAGAAAACTATTCTAGATAAGAAAAGCAGGGAGTGGAAACTGGAAGGCAAAGAAAGGCAAGGAACAGGGAAAAAGAGGACCAGAAAATGGTACAAGCAGGAGAAAGAATGGAAAACAGGACAGGACTGGGATATCTTTGTCAAAAAAACTAAAAAAAAAAAAAAAAAAAAAAAATTCCAAGTTGACTTGAAAAATTGGAGCCAATGGCTAACAATTTTAACTGTAGGGAGGGAACACATCTATGTAAAAGACTGCAGCAGGACAACAGACAAGCCACTGTGACAAACAGATGTTCTACTGCTGCAGGTGAACCACCAGTGCACATAGGCTGAGGCACCAAAAACCAACACAGAAGCACAGCTCCATTTTGAGTTTAACAAAGGGGAGGAAGGGCATTATCTATGCAGAGAGAGTGAGCTGGAAGGATTATAGCTTCTTCTAAATAATTAAAATAAAAAGACACAAGCCTAAAATACAGGGGGGGAAGAAGTATGGAGGCTGTTGTAGGCATTGTTCTCTGTGAGGAATTGGATGAAAGGTGAAAGATGACAGTATACAACAGAAGGAAATTTTTCTTTCTTTCTTCTTTTAAATAAAGAGACAGATGAGCAGAAGAACAATACCTGTGCAGAATCATGAGAGATCAAGAAAAGGCTTCTAAGAGTGACTGCCTGCCTTTGTCAGGCAGCATAAATAAGATGCTGGAAAAGGCATACTAAGTAAGCTGATGACTTAGAAGAGTTTAGGAAGAGCAGAGAAGATATTTAAGAAATAATTTGCAAGTGCATTAGAAACAGTAAAGAGATGCAACATCAAACCAGAAACAAGGAAAGATAGTCTGACAAGTCTCAGTATCTTTTATCATGTGTATATGAAATACAGTTTGATTTCTACAAAGGCAAAGCAGGAAGTGTGCCAGGAAGGCAGAGTCATTCTGAAAAATCTACTTTAATTACATAATTAAAAGGCACTCATCCTTACACTCGTTTCTATTTTTTACTAATAAAACCTAAACTCTGAAGTCACCATTCCCCCATTTCTTTTCCCCATTCAAGGAAAAAAAAAAAAAATCCAAAAACAAAACAGAAAACTCTAGAAAACAAACCACATTTCATGACTACAAATGGGACTCTTGGAAGTTAGGTATGAATGGAATTCCACCTTACCTAGAAATGTATGAATGAATAACAGACTTATATTACACCTAAATGGGAAAAAATTGAAAGGAACTGTCAGCATGGATGAAAAGTGAAATGTACAAAATAATACAGGAAGCAACAACCATAACCTTCCAAGATAACTTGAGCATTTTTTCCCCTACAGAATACCAAATCCTCTAGAAGGATACTTCACACTAACATATGCTGATGTAGAACTAACATTGTTTCTCAGCTTTTTCCCTTTACAGATATACCACTGCATCTGAATCCTACAGAGCAGTCAGAATACTGATTTTTGCCAATCTAACCCTGTTTGATTGATCTTTGTACAAGACAGACTTTCTTTATACAGAATTTCTCATTAAAGAAAAGCAAACTTGACTCTTGATAGTGACAAAAACTATTTACTAATGACATAATGATGCATAAAACTATACCAGAAGAGTGACATGTCAAGCTGCTGTTAAGACTTTTATCCAAACATCAAGCAGTTTTGCATGCCTTTCACTTTTTCACCTGTCTTTATAAAAAATTGAAAGCTTTTATGTTTTAAGAACTACATGAACACAAGTCTGTTATCACTGTCCCAGCTTCACTAAATATAAGCATTTACCATGACTGAAGAACTGAAAAATACCTATCAGAAGGAACACTAACCCTCAAGGCTGAATTTTAAGCCAGGTATCAAAGTTTAAAATTCAAAGTTGAGGATTGACTTTTTTTGATTTCTAACCAAGTACAGACATGTAGAGTCTAACCTGCAGCCATCAGGACAATGATAAAGAACAATTCTAAGGAAAGTAACATAAACAAACAAGCTAGTTGAGATTTGTCAGACGAATTCTAGCTTGAAGTCCAGCCAAAGAACATCTAAATATGACCTTTCTGAAGGAAAACTGTATCAGCATTACACAGAGATGCCATTAAGAAGCAAAGGCACACAAATTGGAAATTATCTTAGTGCATATTGGAAGCAAAAACCTGCATTTTCTCAACTGATGGAAATATTAGCTTCTCTTTGAAGAGCAATTTGAGTGCTGAAGATAATAAAAACATCTCAGTCAGAAGCTAGGGTTTTTTTTGATTGATCTTTTCACAAACTATCATACCCTTAACTACACTGCTTGTGATTATTGCCTGTGTTATGACTAAGCCCACAAAAGCCCTTACCTTAGGATCAGTCTCTGCATCTTCCTCCTCTTCTCCCTCCTCTTCCCCCTCCAACTCCTATGACAAAATAGAGATAAACTAACAGAAATTAAAATAGGTTAAAAGTGCAACTTTTTGTAATGGACAAAAAGCAAACTAGTAAATTATCACTGTATTCCAGAGTGTTTCAGATGTCAGCATTGGGCTGATTTAAAAGAATTCAGCATCTTACAAGTTTTAAATACAAAATCTTTAAAACATGATATAAAGGTCTTAGTATGGCTTAAATCAACCTTACTATGTATACTGCTGCTGCAGTCCCACAGAAATTTTTAAACTTCTATCTAACAAATTATTTGGAATTTAATACTTTTAATAGGTATATATGCCTGATTTTGTTGTTTATTTCAGTCTCCCTCCAAAGAACCACTTTATTTAGATTATTGTGGACAGGCTATGCATTCCTGTGCAGGATTTTTGCACTCAGTTTTACACACAACTACATCCAAGTGAAAACATGTGGCACTGGAAACCAATTAAAAATACACATACATGCTTCTATCAATACCCAGCATAAAAAAATAAAAATATGCAAATGTTTAGTCACTCAACAGCCTAAACACAGGCTGTTGAGTCACTCAACAGCCTAAACACAGGAAAAAAAGACTGCATGCTGAAGGCTGCCAGCTCACATCAGATCAGCCTGATAACCACTGATGTACTCTGCTATGCTGAAGCTGACAACAATCAGGGATGTACCTTCCACAAATCAGCAAGAACAGCACAGTAAAAGCAGTAAAGCAAAAAAATGTAAAGGATATTAGTTCATTTAATTGTGGTAACATTTAGTGGTTTTGTGCAAAACCTTTCATAGTGTGTTTGCGTTCATACAGCATTATTGCAAATAGACCAGAGCCAGCCTAAATTATTTATGCTGAGCAGTTGCACACTTCCCCTTTTTAAATTTGCATTTGCTAAGACCCAGTCTTCAAGCTTATGACAACTGAAAGCTGACAGCTGAAATTCCACTACCACCTAAGGAACAGATATTTACCATGCAGCACTCTAGAAAAAAAAGGCTTGTCTTTAATTTTTAACTCATGTCAGAAAACAGCTTTCAAAATACTGGATAAATAAATGGATATATGCTCTTGCAGAAAGTACTTTTATGAAAAGGAAAAACCAGGCACAGTTTTGCAAGTCATGAATGCTGAACTCTTTTGGAAAAAAGTACCATGAACAATAGCATTTATGAACAACTGCTTTCTGCTCCACATAGAATTATTCCTGGCACTGGGATGGAATTGGTAATCAGTAATCTATAAAAAATAGTGTGCATCTCACCTCCTCTTCACCTTCTTCATCTTCTTCAAACTGAAAAACAAACCCAAGGTTTAATTATCTCTGCTAGTATTTGCATAAAAACTTCTGCAGTAATAGGTGTAGCTTATTCAAAGACAGTAACTGAAACTAAGCCCCCTTCCAGAAGCTGATTAATAACTTTTGGCAAGTTGAATGACCCTTTCCTATCCCCAAGTAGCAGGAATCTCTTCAGGGGGTTTTTTTTTGGTTTTTCTTTTTCTGTTATTCTCATGTAATTAATACTTCACCCTGGTCTAATCAGCAAACGAGAAGTATGTTTCTATGTGCTAACTAGCAAACAAAATGCTAATTGCATACATACATTATCATCATCCTCTATAGCTTCCCCAGTGAAATACAGCACAGCACGAGGGACTATCCTTTCACGGAAGAAATGTCCAATTTCAAAATCTGCTGCTAAAGTGAATTCTGAGTCTTCATCCTGTAAGACAAATCAGTTTGAGTTTTCTACTGCAAATGTGATGTGATACACAGAAGCAGATGAAAATACTTCAAAGTAACAGGTTTGGGAAAACATCACACTGACATCACCAACCTTCAGGTCACAGGTATTTTCAATATATTTTGTAACAAAAAGCTAAATCTAGATTTGCAGAATTGAGATTTCCTGTACAAGCTTCCTACTTTCTACACAGAGGTTAGTGTCCTGCCAAGGCACCTTTTATTAAAAAGCTCAAACAGACTTGGCTGGCTCTGGCAACTGACATTGCAGAACTGTTCAGAATGCTCCAGACTGATGTTTCAAGTCAGGTACCAGGCCCACAGTACTGCTGAGTGGGCAGGGAAAAAATTGACCTTCCCAATAGTGACACTGGAGATGTCTTGAATCAGCAAGTCATGTAACAATGAACTGTCAATGGATTACTTGGAAAAGCTGACAGCATCTTTCACTTTATCAATGTGAAGCCCAGCTTTGTCAAAAGCAAAAACAGCAATAAAAATGTATAGTACTTAATAAAAGAACCCTATAGTCACTATACAGTGACTTGGCAAAAAGGATGTAGCAAACAGCAATCGTGCTGTTTCAAAAACTTACCAGTGATTCTCCATCACCAGATACTGCAAAAAGAAAAGACAACAAATTTAAGAAATGCCTGTATAGTTTCATCCACCTCAATATTCAAGATGAAAAGACCTTCTCATACCTGAAAACACTGAGGTTATAAAGGCCTCACAAGGTAGCTATTAAAACTATGACAAGTCAGATTAGTATTAAGTTAAACATACAGAAATCATAAGACTTTCATATCTTGTAGTTAAAGCATCAAAGCTGCCATTTGGATGTCAAAGATTTTTGCACAGGAAATACTCTTTCTACAAGGATGGGTTTGGAGGACATGTGGATCAACATATTTGGTTTCTCTATTAATGCTGGAATTACAGTAACTTCATTTGACTGGAACACTACAAAACACCTCCTCTCCCCCAAAACAACTGGAACTAAATAGATGAACATTTTGACATGAATCTGTAAAGCACTGTTGAGAACAGGCCCAGTACTATAACCAGCAGAGAACAGGGTGTTTTGTTGTTTAAAGAAAAAAACAACCAACTAACAATGACCGGAAAAAAAAAAAATCAACTCAATGCAAAAAACCCCAACACAAATCAGAATGTATTTCCCTTCCCTACACTATCATGTGATCTACTGTGAAAGTGATAATTTGGCTCAGTTCTCAAGTTGAATATGCAAGTATCCACTGCCAGCAGATGTCAGTGTCTTATCTTATACTGCTAATTCCGAAGTGTACCCTTTGAGAATTTAAAAGAACAACAAAACACCAGCAGAAGACAAATCTCCATGCTTTCCTCAAAGCAGCAACAAAAATTAAAGGATATTTCTGTACCAAACCCAACTTTAGAAATACATATCCCATGTTTCTTAACCCACACAAATGGGCATTTGCAGTAGTGATTAGGAGGGACAGGTAGTTCATAATAGCCCACAACAGAATCAAGAAACATTCTGTTCAGTACACCTCTGGAATCACAGAACAGTTTGGGCTGGAAGGGACCTTGAAGATAAGTTTCAACTCCACCACCATGGGCAGGAACACCTTTACAAGACCAGGCTGCTGAAAACCCCATCCAGTCTGGACCTGAACACTTCCAAGAATGCCCAGAGAAGTTATGGATGCCCCAAACTGTTCCAGTGTCTCGCCACTTTCACAGTTAAGAATTTCTTCCTAATATCTAACTTAAACCGTCTTTTGGCCTAAAGCCATTCCACTTGTCCTGTCACTACATGCCCTTCCAAAAAGTCCCTCACCACCTTTCCTGTAGGACCCCTTTAGTCCACAAAATAAACTACTTCTCTCATCTATGTTTGCAGAAGAGGACAATGAAAGATGGACCAAAAGAAAAATAATGGTTTTGCAATCCATCTGAATTGTTTAAAATGTGAGTACATATCTAACATTAGACTAGGGAAATGGGAAAATTATGTAGGGAGTATCAGGGATCACTAATTAATCCCAGACGAAACAACAGAAAGTTCTGTCACTTGACACAGAGGTTTCAATGAGACCGCTCTGCTGTAACTTGACCAATAACTGAACACGGTTCTTTTGCGTGTTAGAAACAAACTGATGCACAGAGCCATCCTGTGGTAAAACATGTCAACTTTTTGAGAGAGTATAGGAAAGACACTTTCCATACTATGATTCCTGTTTACACCGCACATCTATTGGTCAAATTCTACAGAACAACAACAGAACAAAATCATCAGTTTGGATGGGCAAGAGTTTGCAATCTTCCTCTAGTAAGAACTTTACAATGCAGCAGCATAAACAGTTTGAATGTTTAAGTCACATAAATACAAATATATAAAAACATATTTTAAGGATCCTAAATTCTTAAATTTCCAAACTTACCCTTTATTGGGCTGAAGAAGTTAAAAAATGAATCATTAGGTACTTGTTTAGTAATTGTCCGAACTGTGCCTCGGCCCTTGTGTTTCTGCTTTTTCTTGATTGTTTTAACTGTAACATTTTTTCCTTTCTTCCAGTCAATGGTACACCTAGAGACAGCAGGTGAGAAACAGCATTTTAACACAAGGCACCAAGGAAGAGAAGGAACTGAGCAGCACAGCAGCAACATCAAGGCCAAGACGGCTTATCACTCTCTAGATAAAGCTGCTTGACAAGATATGAAGTGGATCATAGTTCTAGAGATTATGTGTATTTTGGACAGGTCAAATATTTTCCTAAATGAAAATGCTATACAACTTTGTCTTGGCAGAGTAATCACTGCCCTCACTCCACCTGTAATTCAATACCTCTGGCCCAACAACTGGACTTCTGTAACCAAGGAGAGGATTAAGCTATTCCAAAAAAAATCTCACCAGTCAGACTGTTAGAAAACAATACATTATATCCTTTAACTACAGGTCAAGGCAGTGTTCATTTACCCTAAAAATGCATGTCCAAAGAGTGTCCAGGGAGAGGGATGTTTGAGCTGTCCAAAGAGCAGAGCTCAGACTATTAAATTTGAATGGTGTTCAATTTAAAATGTACACAATGTTAAAATATATCTCCATCTCTACATCTGTTACTTCTGCATGCTGAGACTAACATCATCCCTACAAACATTCCCAGCTTTGAAGTCAGTAACAATTTTATCTTTACTAATCATTATAATGATAAGAAAAAAGAAAAAAACACCAAAACAAACAAACAAAAACAAAACAAAACAAAACAAAAAAAAAAAACATTTGTACTTCAGAAGCTTTCTTGAATTTCAGTTTTCCTTACCCCTCACAATCAACTATTTCAGGTCCTTCAAATGAAAAGGGATCTGTCTTGTCTGGCTCCGACTTCATCTTGTATGTTTTTGTCAGGACTGAATTAGAAAAGTAGTCATTGGGCCCAAAGTGGAACTCTAATGAGAAAGACTGGAAGAAATTTTATGTTACCACTAACTTTCATCTATGAAATAGTGCATCAGCATAATTATCATTAATCAAACTCTGAAAATAGGAAAAAAAATTATAATTTGATGTCAAACATATTTGGAACTACAGCAGAAGCAGGAAATTATGAATGTCAATGAATTTCAAATGTGCGAGAAGCTACAGCAAACTTGGCTTAGATTCAAATTATAAACAGATAATTAGTAGATTTCATTCACTTCACATTAGAACTGCTGTCTTGAAAGCAACCTTAGAAGTATTTTGAGAAAAGTCTTGACTTCATTTCCTATAGAAGCCTCTCATCATCATCCTTGCACTAGGGATGAAGTTGTTATTTTTAAGTCATTTTAACATTATAACACCACCATGTGGTTCCATTGCTCCCCCAAGTCTGATCAATATCATGATCTTACGAGAGTGAATCAGACTTTATTTCCAATTAAAGCACAATTTAGGTAAGAGTCTATTTAAATAGCACAGTCCCCCAGGAACCAGAGGATTTTTTCCATTTGATAATAGAAAATTGTGCAAAGGAACACTGATTTCATAAACTGAGTCCTACAACCAACATGTCTCAACAGCTTACAGCCTGAAGCAGGTGTTTCTGGTTATGTCTGAACCTCCTCTGGCACCCAAAAATTGTTTGCAGAGATTCAGTTTCTTACATGGAGAACAAAAGGCTTCAGTTACAGAAAACCACAGCATCCATGATGCATCAATTTTCAGTAAAGGTTTCTAAACTGCCTGCACAGTGCTCACTTTGCACTCAGGATCAACTATTAACGTTTTAAAGTACACTAAAACCCAAGCTGTCTTGGAAAGAGGAAACAATAAAGAATAAAGGTTTTTGGCAGCATTGATTTAGTGACTTGAAGGGGGAAGAAGTCTGCAGGTCAGTTCACCACAAAAAAAGGACTGAAAGCCAAAGCTTCCAACACCACTGCCTAGCCACAGCATGTGTAACAGTTACCTGAAATATCTGATTTACTCTCCTAGTCATATGCATTATAAATCAGCCCTAATCTGCATACAAAACAGATTACATAACTGCCAAAAGACTGGCCCTGTATATACTTCCCCAGGCATTCTTCAGACTCAGGCCAGAAAACTGCCTGTTATCACCAAGTCTGCCTTGCCACACTATCATGCATTGACAAGATAAATAACTCGGGACAACATCCTGCTCATCACAAATATTTATCCCTCACTCATCTCCCAAAGGCCCCTAATCTTCCTAAGACCCCATGAATCTCCTCACATGACTCATACCTGCTAATAGAGTGGTCAAGGAGTGATGGAGACCAATGGCAACAGCAGCCTTCCCAACCCCCGTGCCCCTGTTTAAGGACAGGAAGCCACTGGGACCCAGCAGTACACCGGGATATCTGTGTTGATTTCACAGTGGCTATTTCAGCTCTACTTCCCTTTAAAGCAATTTGAGACAGCTGCATGGTTTGGAGGCTGTTTTCAGCTAAGGCTAATCTCTCTCTGGCAAACATGCTCAGGGGAAGAGTTACAAACTCAGCTTATCCACTACCAGTGACGAACACTCATACCCAAATAATCCCATAAACCATCGCTGGGGCTATAAATAATCAACCAGTGGCACTTCTTAGCATGCAGGATCCCAAGGGCTAGCAAGACAAAAATATCTGCACATGCTGCATTTCAGCATCTCACTGTACACCTGCTAATTAGGAGACAAGCTCCAAGCTCCACATCATATTTGAAGTGTTGTAATAAACTTTCCAATACTCTTTATGTGGACATATCTGGGATTTTTTTATCAAATATGTGCTCATGAAGTTCAAAAAAAGGAAAATGCCTTTTAGTGAGCTACTTAAGTTATACCTAGATGCATCATCCAGGTCTGAATATGCTAGCTAAGGATCCTGATGTTGAAATAAATATGTAAATAGAAATTATAATTATAAAATACATATGAGTTTACCCATGTAGTTATAAAAAAGTAAAAGTAAATAGCAACGGAGTCACTTATGCTTCATGCAGATAAAAGTTTCTATATGCAGGCCATAACAAACAGCACTTAATTTGTAGTCAAGTAAATCCACTTCTGGAGTGCCATAACTACGATTAATTGTTTTGGATCAACAGTAAATCAGAAAATTCCTAATCATCATGTATTTCTCCAGCAACAAACACTAACTCTGTTGGGGATTAGGTTATCTATGACACACTGGTTATGTGAAGTTCATACAGTACAAAACTACCACTGCTGCACCAATTTTCAACAAAGAACTGCAGATTTTGTTGAAAGACAGTCACACACAGCTGCAGAACAGGTTTCACTCAAGCAGTTAGGAACACATCCTTTGTCTCCAAATACAGAAGGGACATGGAGCTTGTCAGCCTTCCATTATTGGATTTAATGTAGCACTGGAATGGAACCTATTTGCAGAAAAATGCTGTCAAAAGGTTACGAACAGTGCAAACCCAGATAAATCCAGTGTGTAAAGAACTCGCCAGCCTAAGGTACTATAAAACAAAGCTGAATGAGAACACAAAAATTATGTAGGCAAAAAAACCTATTCCCATCTCATCCAAATGCCACTGAATAGGTATGCTTCAAGACACAACAGGCAATTTCTTAGGATACCTTACCTTGTGCTTAGACAACTAATTTTCTTCCTAAAACTCATATCCACTCCCTAAGCCCTGCAATCTTTAGAAACTTAATTATCAGTTTTTCTCTGCCATACTACATTCTTGCTAATTATCAGACTGAGTGTTTCAGTACTAGCAGAATAGACAATAAGGAATAAAAAAAATAGAACCCAAAAGAACACCAAAACTTGCTATTAAACATTAAAAGCTATTCTGAGAAAGTCCTCCTATCTTTCTTATGTGAAGCTTCAATGATGGCTGTCTTGCATTTATTTCAGGCATTATCAGAAGACCATTGTTCCATAAGGCAGAACAAAAAATACAAAATATAAGAAAAAGCCAGAATGACAAAATTTAAAGAAACTATGTGTAGGCTCAAATTCCATCTTTCTCCCTGCCCCCCCTTCAAATGGAGTTCAAGGAATAAGTATAGTCTGCATAAAATGAATAAGCAGCAGAGCAACTTCTTTTCAACAAACACAGTATCTGCTTCTGTACATCAAACTTAAACAAGAAAAAAATTTCCAAAATTGAAAAAACATGAAGTAGTACTTTAAAGAATACTCATGAGGTACACTTTTAAAATACTATCTAATGTATTTTCTATTCTTTTCAACAGGCACAGTATCTATAATCATTGTCTTTAATTAGTATTACCAAGTCATATTACTTTTGATATATTTGATACCCCGAATTTTTCCCACAATTCATTTTCAAATCAAAAGCAGCCATGTAATTGTATTACTAAGAGCAGCTACACTTGAATTTGAGAGAGGAAAAGAAAGCAAAAACTAGACAGATCTCAGCCAGAATTTTAATCTAGAAACTACAGTAATGTCAGAGCTGTCCAGGCTAAGAATGAAAGAGCAAAGAGTCAGAAAAGCAGAAGATAAATCTTTCAAAGGCAATGCATGAAAATAATAACTTAAAGAAACCTCCCCCACACACAACAACAGCCAGAGAGAGCTGAATGAATATTTTGGAATGCTGCTCACTTCATTACTACAATCTTCATGAGAAACAAGCAGAGAAAACTCACCATAGGCTGTCCTGGTTCAGAAAACTTAACTTTAATATCCTGCAGATGTTTCAAGATAGGTTCATCATACTCCTAAGCAGAAAAAAGTAAAATTCAATTCAGCAGGCAATATTTAGAAAAACAATCTCTCCTTAAGAAAGAAGCATACCTTGTAACTAATTCAACAATTTCAGCTAAAGTAAAGATCTGGATCTAAATTTCTTAATCATAGTTGCAAATTCTATATGCTAAATTCTCAGTCATTTTAGGGCTGATCTTCAGTAAACAAAGCTGCTGGGATGAATTACTGAAGATACAGTCTCTTTATTCAAGGTATTTATTACCAGTGAGATTCAGAGGCAGACACACTCCAGGGAATTCTTCCCAAACAGCACTAAAAGCCACTAATGCAAGTGCAGGCATAACTACCTAAGCTATTTAACACAAATTCAACCAATCCAAGGTATCCTTATAACCTTGCAACAATAATCCTTTATGGATTAAACTAAAAATGCTTGTCCATCATTTCAAGCATCTTCAGGGATTCCAAAGACTCAGAAGATTTGGTGTCTTACACCCAAGGACTGACTCACACTCCACAAGGACTGACTATTAACAGGAAAAGCAGCAATTCATTTAACACAGCAGAAGTTGTTCATTTCAGAGTAAAAACTTACTTGTACTAATTCACTTAGCATATCTACATTCCTAAAGATAGTAAACCAGAAGTCTGGAATTCCTTTGACATTTGTATCTTCTGCTTTTTCATCTATTACCACTGCATTTTTCAGGTCTCCCTGGGAAAGAAATACACAAACAGCTGAGAAATTAAATTGTGACTTCTTAGTATATTTAATAAACAGAGACAGAAGTACAAAACAATTGCCATCTCTGAAGCTGTGTATAAGGAACATTTAAAATTTACTTTTTTTAATCCTCTGCAAATGACGTTAAGACATACAAGGTTTATTTACACAACTGGACATATCCACAATTCAGATTTACTTTCAACTCATTTGAAATTCTTCTATGTGAAGACTAAATAGAAAAAGTGTCTTCTTCACTGATTTGACACAACAGAAATAATTAAAACTCTAATAGAAATGCATTTATATTTTTTTTTGTTTCTAGAAAGATAATCTCATTTCTGTAGCTCCATAAGCTACCTATGGCATTTCATCTAAAAATTTAAAATTCACCTTTGTCCTCTGAAATGCTGTTTTAGCTTGCCCATTTTGCAGAAAACTTGTAAAGCTGTTTTTTCTAGGTATTTTTCATTATTATGCTTTGTCTAATTATTACTATTTTGGGAAACAGGATGCCCTCCACATAACTGATGTCAAATGTTATAAAAAAGGAAGAATGAGGAAGTAATTTCTCAATCCTAAACAACACTGAGAATTCAGTCTGAAAGCTGCACCTTTCCTTTTACACCACTAGATAGCAGCAGATATTTAAGATGTTTCTGGCAGTTGCTTGGGTTATGACGTGCCAAGAATACGAAGCTGCAATTTATTTCCCATCTAGACACGTTTCTGAGTTTATTGTGTGGAATATGGCCTGTCAGTGCTGTGTTTACACAGAGCTTAAGGAACATTTTTTGCTCATGCACATGGAGCACTGTGTCATGCTACATCTCAGGAGATCAGTAAAAACAAAGAACAATTCACTTTGAATACATAAAAAAAAAAAAAAAAAAGAAAAAAAAAATCAGGCTAAGGAAAAAATGCAAAGAACACCTGACAGAATGGCAAACAGTTTTCTAAGTAGGTCACTTTTCTGAGACAAAGCCTGAGCACACATCTCCAGTAACAGGCAGCCCACAGACTATATTATGCCTCTTAAATCTAGACAGCTCCTACTCAATGGACAAGTAGGAATCCACCAGCCAAGCAGACATTTTATTAGCTTGATTCTGTTTTAAGGCTGTGTGACAAATGACTTACCTGTATTTATGAAAATGAAAGCTAATGATGTCCCCCAAAATAACGGAGACAGGCAGAGAACCAACCAGTCCTTTATTATCTTAGGGTTTCATGTAGCACTGGAATGGAACCCATTAGCAGGAAGGTGCTGTTAACAGGTTACGAACAGTGCCAACAAAGGCAACTCCTCAATTCCTCCAAGCCAGAAATTTGAAAAAAGGCTAAACTAATGGTGTAGAAGCTTTCACTGGCCATAACAGTGTATTCATCACAAGAACACATCACTGACACTAAAATCCTTTCAAGGCAAGAACGAGAATTTAACTCTGACAATCTGATATATCCATAGTAGATGACCCAGCTTATACTCACAGCCAGTTTTTCTTCATCCTCATTTTCACTGTGCCATTCTGACTCTGCATCTGTGGGTTCAGCTTCCCCATTAATAAACTCTCTTCTCTGTGATTAAAAAAAACCAAGTATGTAACTGAAGATGTAAAATTATATATACGTAACCGGAACTGTCAGGAACAAAGAAATAAAAATTATATACATCATTTTCCTACCTTATCAAAAAGAGGTTGATAGAGTGCTGCATATTTTCTCTCTAAGTCATGTACTTCTTCATAGAATTTAGCTTCTATATGGGCACATTTCACCTGGAGCTTTTTCAAGGCATCAATTCTTCTTATCACTGCTTTTGGAAAGCTAAAAATCAAAATGATTTAAGGTTAAAAGTTAGTTGCCTCAGCATTATTTCACATATTACTGAGAAATTGATTGCTTATAACTACATGCAATTTTTAAATAAAAGGCTTATGTCAAACATACATGTTTCTCCAAAACCTATTTCAAAAAGTTGAAAGAATCCTCTCCTACCCAAGTTGTTCTCAAAGGTGTTATCTTCTGTTCCATTCCCTGGGGCCACTACCCTCCCCGTGTAGTTCAGAGATCTGAAATTAATACCTTTGTTTACACCTAAACTTTGAGACTAGATTTGTGTTGATCCATCTATGAAAAATAAGAACTGTGCATTCCATAGGATGCACGGGTCATACTCGTAAAGCACACACTGCCCATCTGCACTTTAAATTATTAAACATTTAGACATAGTCACATAAAAAGATCTCTTTGTAGAACTTAGGTTTTTTCTAAGAAGAGGTCTACAACCAGCTATTCTCAGTCAAGAAATAAAAGCATAAGTATTTACTAAAGGCAGCATTTAAATCTACTTTACAGTCAATATAAAACTAAGCTTCAAACTAGGGATATACAGGTCCTGAACTTTCCATTACATTCAGGACAGCAATCTTACAGAAATCATCAGTCAATGCAGCACATACCCTGTCAGAACAAAGGTCACAGAAGGAAATAAAGGAGGGGAGGGAGTCATTTCTATCCAAAACAAGAAATGGTAAATATTGAACAGGACAAAATTTTGTATGCAAGTTTGCATGAGGTAAAACTTCACTCTTCTTCCAGAAGTAAGACACTATAAATCACAGGTTAAGTAAACAATTTTTCTTAGTGAATCGTTTATTCTAATTTTCTACCTTAATTACACAGTAATAGTATTCTATTATGCCTTCAGTCTTTCAGTATTTTATCATGCCCACTACTTACGTTTCAATGTAACTTGAAGGAGTAACTGATGTGTTGTCAAGACGTTCCTGAAGAGCTGCCAGGACCTGTGGATTTTGCATCACTTGGTCTGCCAGCTTTTCTATGAAGACAGAAAACCCCTTTTAAACAAATTTGCATAGATTTATAATGCTTTTGTCATATTGTGTCTTACAGCAGTCACAGTAAAAATACTATTTTCACATCTCAAATAACACCACTGTGAAAATCGTGAGTATTTTACTACTAACACAATTACTTCAGGACCAGATTTCAGAAATATAAAGTTGGATAGTGACAGAAAAAGCACTGTTCTCTCTGCAAATCTATCAGTTGCTTTTACAAGCAAGTAGTACATTGACAACATAGGCAAATTTCCTGTTTCCCCTCATGTAAGAAAGCACAAAACACAAGTTTCTCTATCCTTCTGTATAAGCTGTACCTTAAAAGCTACATATACATTTTCAGGAGGAGAACCACTGAATTATACTTCCAAGACATATGTTTTCCAGTTAGTGTGACTCCTGAAAAACCCTTCCAACTCTGTGTACTGTACAATAATCAGCATAGCACTGTGACCTTGACAACTACTTATTTTTTACCTCAAGAAGATTTTATAATCTGCAAGATTCCTCAACCATCACAACACTTCCCAGAAGACAACTTTTACAGGAGATCAGATCTAAAATGCTTCTGGTTAGGTGTTAAAACCCCTTACTAACAACCATACACCATGTCATCGTGTGAAGACTTTTGCTTTTCACACCTTTCGTTCTTTCTCCGTGCTCTTTTCCCTAGACATTAAAAACCCAATAAATTGCACAGCAAACATTAACATGGTGAAGCTTTTATACACTTGCATTTGTGTGTTGCTTTGTTTTTCTTATTTATTTGGAACTTTGTTGTTTTTTCTCAAGCAACTTGACTTTAAAAATTATTCAATGGTGTCTACCAGTTCTCACATGATTTTCAAGGGCCAGTCACAAAGGACTTCTTAAAAAAAAAAATTAGGTAATGAGGGAGACCTAAAGAACATTTAGTGACCATGTATATGAAACACATTTCACTATAACGTACAAATTTGAGTATCTGGAGAAATAATGGAACTGTAGCTTTTCTGCACACAGAAACATTAATTTGAAAAACACTATTCAGCAGTTACCTGTAGACTTGCTAATGGAGAATAAAAACTTCCAAGACACATTCTGAAGATGCACTTTCTGAGAAACAAGACAGTAAAGAACTAGCATACAAACAGAACTGCCCATTTTGGTAATTATGCTGACAAAGAACACGTTGTTACAAGCCAGTCTTTGCAGGCCTTATTGCAAGGGCCTAGAGGGTCAGTTCAGGAAATGGTAAAGCACCACATTCACAACACACACAAAAATACAGCCTTCACCCTGGTTTTGGCTGCAATAAACATGGAAAACATCAGAAAGTAAACAGTTGGCTTAAAAACCATTGTTTTGCTTTCAGCTGTGAACACATCTTCCATTTCGACTGGAAAGGCTTGCTACACTTCTGTAACACCACCTACTACTATTTATGTCATACCTTTTTTGTTGCTCGCATTTTTAGCGGCCTCCAGAGACTCTGAAGCAGTATCTTCTGTTTTACTAAAAGAATTCAAAGGGTAACATATTAAAATAGCATCACATTGCACAAATGTCAGCATTTAAGTACTTTGGTTTACTACAGACATGTTTTATAGAGAAGTATGCCAATAAAAGACATAAATATGTCCTCAAGCTTGTGAAAACTAAAAAGAAACAAACCAACCTCAAAACAAAACATAACAAGCCCAAAACAAAAACCTCTGACAGATAAATTCATCTCATTAAGTGAATGGCTGGCCATTCATGTGTATGATTCAGTCTGTGAATCATGTGGCCATTGACTCTGCACAGGAAAGTGTTTTTACTCACAGATGAAAATATGAGACACTTTTAGTGTAAGTGATTAAGAAAACCACGAGAAAGGATGCAGGTATGAAAGGAAGACGAACACAAGACAAAAGCTCTGTTTCCACTTCTCTAACAAGCTGTTTTGATAAAAACATTCACTCCTATTCTAAGAGACAGGTCCCTGGCCTCCCCATCTCCCTGCTGCAAGGCGTTCCATCTCCCTTCCTACGCTGGAGAAGGAGAGGGCCCAGCATGAGTCAAGAGCCAGCCAGTATTCCCTGTGCTCCCTGCCAGTTTAGAGGTCAAGAAATGCACACTGGATATTGCTGAAATTAACCCTAACACACAAAACCAGAAGAGATATCACATATGCAAAAGGGTATTATCAGGTACAGGACAGACCAGCTTATCCAGCACTGCAAGCCTCAGAAGAGGAGCAGCACATATGGATTTGCAACAGTTCAATAAAAATAACGTATGGTCAAAAATAGTACATAAACTAGTAAAAAAAGGTGCCTTTTTGCATGCTTAAATTACACAGATTAGAGAAACACTACGGCTCTTCAGTTCTTTAGAGCATTTAGAAAAATATTACCATTTTATTCTTATCTGGTAATCCACTCTTCACAGGTTTAAAAAAACCAACTGTAGAACTACACTCTCCTGCAGAACACCAGATATACACTTGGCTCTAACTACCATGATTTAATTTCAGGAAAACAGCACAACATACCTGTTATCTGCCATCTGTGTGCCTATATCCACCTGCAAGTTGAAAAGTAGTGTTTAGAAATACTTGAACAGTAATTTGTTTACCTCAACAGAAGATGAAAATAGAACAGGTCATTGTTTAAAACCTCAATACAAATTAACAGCTACTGGTTTTTCTATGAAATTCATCATGCATAATCCCTCCCAGTACACTGAAGAGCTACCACAATACCCAACTCAAAATGAAACTTGCTCAGTTTTGAAATCTGTCAGGTGGTTTAACCCTCCTAGAACTTATTTTTTCTGTTAAATACTCCAGATACTAATGGATTTCTACCCAATCACAGGTCTTCAGTCTAAAGGTTAAGTGCCACAGTTTCCTAGATTAGCTCAGCATTCTATCAAAAAAGCCAAAGAGGAAATTTATTATTTTTTAATTCCTTGACAGCATCATAGTAAATAATGAATTTTTAATCTCTGCCTATATAGCATACTTGAGCAAAAGTTCAAAACAATTAATTACAATAACTTCCAAATCACTTTTTTCTTTGATCACCCAAGCAGAAAAATATGTTTCACATGTCTGTCTAACCAGGGCTATTTTTATAAGTAGCTGTTTCTGCTGCTCTACGATGTGCCTAAAACTGTTGCTAGATAAAAAGAACACGGAAGAGAAGAAAATTATTTAGCAAGAGAAGGGGTTTTGACAGTAGCTAGGAAGACAGAATCCCCTGTATAAAGATTTGTTCCTTATTTATCAGGAGACAGAAAATGAAGAGGGTAGAGAGAAGTTAAAATCTCATTATTAACAATGATTGGAACCAAGTTTAGCACAGCGACCCCAGCCCCCAATATCTAAATTAGCTCTCCTGAGAAACCAGAGGGAGCCAGATTGTCTAACTTATTCTGCTATTCTTTCTTTTCTGGGGTGAAATAGCCCAGCCTGCACATGTATTTCAGTAACAGAGACTGAGGGTTTTTTACCCCCACTTTATAAAGCTGATAGCGAATTCCAGTAATCACTACCTGCCACAGAGAAGCACAGGTGGTGTTTTCCACCACCAAACTTTCACAAAAGCAGACGTTGGTCTGTGAGTCAAATTCAGAACAAAAAGTAGCTTCAATCATTCAGAGTTGACAGGTCTGATTTCTCCAGCTCTCTGAAGGCCAAACAGGCTGATCTCAGCCCCAGCTTCCAACAGAGGGCTACCAAAGAAGAACCTGAGTTCTAATGCCAACTTGAGCGGCAGCCCAGAGATTGCACGCACTCTTCCATCTGGAAAATGCTGAATCCTGCTCTCAGCTGCAAAAGCAACACTTGCACAACCATTTCAAATAGAGTTGAAAAGCTTTGTTGGGTTTTAGCAGTACTAACAGTATACTTCAGATTATTGCACAGGAAGTTGTTCACATCTCCCATATAAGCCTGGAAGCCCACCCTAAAGGTTAAGCCCAGGAACAAAATAAAGGGGCTTCTGGCAGAGTACGTGTTCCACCAGCTCAGGATGATTTACTTCCAAATGCTTCCTCTTGCCTTACACATAACAGGAGAAAGTGGCAATGCCAGCAACCACCTGCTAGAGCAAAACAGATTTTTACAATCTCACAGCTGAAGAAATAAAGGAGCATAAATGAGCATTTCCTTCCACAGCAACAGAAGGCAGGGGAAAAAAAGATACAATTAAAAAGGTAAAAGAGAGCAAACTGACCTAATATCACAGTTCAGCCAACAAGTTACATGATGCCAGTCACAATTAGAGGAGGCAACAGTAGGCAACTAAAACTGCAGACTGGCAGTACTTAAAAATTACCCTCCAAGACTTGCGGCTTCCAGCCTCGGCCCAGCAACTCAGCTAATGGAACACACTCTACTCCACATGAAAATTCTTCTGCTCAGCTGTTTGTGCTGTATTTCCTGCAGAGAACAACTTCTCAAGGGAAGACAAGATCCTCATGTGTGTTTGGAAAACATGGAATAATGTTTGAATAGCAGCTGAATTTATCTCCACTGGAAGAGACATGAACTGGACATGTTCTGATAAAAGGCACTCACCAAGGAATAAGCAAGAATGAAAAAAGAAAAAAAAGGAAAAAGACACCATTCCCTGGTGCAAATACATACTTCAAGTCTTGTTTTACTCCTAGAGTTGTGCCTTTGGCAACTGGAAGGTAAAAATAAGTATATAAATAAATAATCAGATCCAACTTTCTTAGAAGACAGCATGTGATTCCCAGCTTCATTCCAGCTGCCTTGCACTGAGACTTCACTGTCACAGAGGCACCAACAAAACTGTTTGGGACAAGCTGGTGAGGGCAGTGGAGGGGAGGGAAAGGTAATTTTAGAGATAGGGCTCGGCACAGACCATTTGAAAAAAAAATGTACCAAAGCACTGAGCCCTCATGCCCATTGTCTCCACTGCTTTCCAAGCAAATTTACAGGCAATGAAGACAGGCAAAAACAACTAGAACCCAAGGAAATAACAAGAGAAGGAATCATTATTATTGCTGCCACCACCATTAAGAGGCCAAATTAGTGCCTCATTTCTCCTGGGCAGTTCCCTGTTTCCAAATGACTCACCCAGATGAAGCTCTGGGGATGGAGGAGATCAGATCAAGCCCCTGTCCTACAAGGCAGGCTACTGCTGCAACTTGTCTGGCACAAATGCCACACACCCTCAATCCCTTAAAGCTGCAGAACTGCAAACTCGATGCACACCACGATAGGAAGAGTTCATTACAAGGACAATATCCTGAAGGATGCAAATTCAAGGAAAAACTCTGCACACTGGCTAGATGTACTCATGAACAGAAGAAGTGTACACGGAATAAATCTTCTCTGCTTTGCACAAACCTAAACACAACTGAAGGACAAAACAGGAAACTGAAGGGCTCCTGAACCCACAGGAAGACTCCTACCCACAGCTGTTAAGTGCTTTCCGTAACTACAACAAATCAGAAGAGAAAGTTACAGCTTCTGTTTCAGAGGCACTGAGCTGTGACCCCGCGGGAAGCCACATACAGTCGGATACCTTCTGTAAGGGCAGTAAGAAGGGATCCTGAAAATTAGAGAAATAAACTCATTCACCTATTCCACACGCCCCGGAGATGAGGAATACTTAGCTCACCTCCGAAGTTTTGTAAAAGAACACTATTTCGTTTAGAGATGACCTCATAAAAATTTTCCTAGTAATTCCGGCTTCATCTGTAATTCCCAGACTCGCGCCCCGACCTTTCTACTAGAAAGCCTCGTGAGCAGATGTTACAGGAAGGGAATCTGACAAATTCTACGGGCACCAGTATTATGTGCAGTAAACAATCGCAGCATCAAAGAAAATTTCAAACAGGCCCTCAAATGGGAGACAAGGAACCCGAAATGCAAACCCGAGCCCCCAGAACCGTCCGCCGCGCTGCGGGAACGCAACACCGTGGTTGAGATCAGCGAAGGCATCGCACCCCAGGCAAGCAGCGAAGGCCTGGACTCAACCCGAGCACGGCGGCGTGAGAGCGCCGGGGGCAGCGCTCACCACAAGAAGCCCTCCCGCCCTTCTCCTCCCCCGCTCCCCCGGGAGGGCGGGGACAGGGCGGGCGTGCTGCCAGGCAGCGCGGCCATACATGCGGCCGGAACGCCCGCGTTCCCCGCCGCCAGGCACGGAGCAACGCGGGACACGTTCCCTGGGCCCCAACTTCTGTGAACCGCCCTTAAAATGGAACCGCGGCAGGCCGGGCGCGAACCTCTCCGCGCCGCGCGGCTACGGTCGCCGCCGTGCTCCGCCCCTGAGCGGGCCCAGAGAGAATCCCCAGTGCCGCGCCGCGGTGGCGGCGCCCGGCTCGGCCCATCCGCTGTCCCAGCCGGGTGCCCGGGGCGCAGGGCCCAGAGCCCGGGGCCGCCCACGCTCACCTGCCCGCGCCCCTCACGCCGCAGAGGCCGCAGCGCCGCCGGGCTCCTCACAGCCTCCTCGCTCGGGCAGCGCCGCCGCTAACAAAGACGCGTCCCATTGGTCGCGGCGCGGGCCCCTCCCTCAGCAAGGGCGCCGCCGATTGGCCCCAGCGGCGCCGCGGCCGCCACGCCGCACGCGGGCCATGTTGACTGTTCGGCGGTGCGGCGCTCGGCCAATCAGAGCGCGCGGGCGGGGGGCGCGCGGGGTCGCGGGCGCGCGCGAGGCGAGCGCGTGATGCGGGGCGGGGCGGGGCCGAAGGGGACGGCGCGTGCCCGCGCCCTTAAAGTGACAGCAGCACCCCTTTCCTCCTCGGCTCCTGCAGCGGAAAGTTATCCCACTAACCCGCGGGAACCTCCTGGGCGGTGTGTGCCGGGCCCTGCTGTCTCTGCAGCAATATCAGCCCCGCAGGAGAACCGGGGCCTGTGACCCTGAGGCTCTGGGCCTGTCCCAAGCACCCACAGCAGTGTCATGTCACCCTATCGGCCCTTAATTGTCATCAGAAACCCTCAGCTCATTCTTCTGCCCCTGGGTAGAATTAGAGCAACTCCACCACCTCGCCCCTCTGACCTGTCCTCAGAAGGACAGAGCCATGACAACATTCCAGTTTGGTGGGCTATCCACCATGTCAGCAATGACATGAGATCCCTGCGTGTCTCAGGAACTGCCATTTGTCATTAAGATGATCCATGGTGGGAGAGGATCCAGGCAGTTTCTGAGGCACCGTGCCTGGCCCGGTGCTGCCTTACCGCTCCTCCGCAGCAAAGGCAGTCGTGGCAGTGCCCATCTTCGGCTCGGACACAATTCCCTGGTAGAGCAAGCCAGGAAAAGCCCACCATCAGCCCACGTTCTGTGTGCACGGCAGTCTGAAAGCACTGGGCAATTTCAGCACCAGGAGCCACTTCCAGAGTTTTAGTCATCTTTCACTCAGTTGGGAAAAAACCTCTAATCCTTTTCTCAGGTCAGGGAGCTCCCTTGTTCTAAAAGGTTTTCTCCAGGGCTGCAGCTTGGATTTCTGTAACAACTAGTGTTTGGAAGCAATGAGACCAATATTTTATAACAACTAGTCAATATATTAATGTTGGATTAAATAATTTACAGGAGGAATTTAAGTTACAGAAATAACCAAGGAATCTTTAATTATATACCAATACTCTAATTAAAAAATGAGATTTGAAAGAACTGCAGAAATGTTACAGCCAGTTGCACAAACAAGCAGATTTGGTGGGCCAGAGGACATGTTCAATGGAATATTCCCCTTCTTTACATGGCTTCCAGCTCCCTTTCCCTGTTTCTCTAAACAAGTCCTTTTTCTATCATCAGTAGTAAACAGCCTCCTTGTATTTCCAGCAATCCTTAATTTTGGGACAACCTTATTCATGGCAGGGACTTTTTAAGGTCACGTATGCATTCATGGTGGTGACTATGCTTGATTCTCAGTGTTCCAAGAAAGAGCATAATGAACTCTGAGAAAAGGGCTTATCTGAAGGTATTCCTACTCCACACTTCTGTGCTTGCTGCTGGCTCACAGCTATCAAGCATTCTTTTAAGATTTTTCTGTCAATCTCCATTTTTTTAAAAGCCACTCAGGTGCTGAGTACAACCTCCAAACTTTGTCTCCTACAAAGATGCAAGACAGGTGTGATATCTAGTTGCACCTTTCTGTGCTTGTATATTAAGGTAGACACACATTTCTCTCACACCTCTGGATTTTTAGTGCCTGTCTCCAAAGGCATTAAATCTCCCATGACTCATGAGGGATTTTTGCTGACTGCTGTCTAACCTCTTGTAGCACAGTGCTAGACTCCATGACTGTGGATAAAGCACAATCTGTGGAGTCATCTTGCTGTCAGGTGCTGCTCCCCTGCAGGGAGCTGCAAAGGGATATCTGCTGAATCACCCTGGCTCGATTTAAGCACACAGCCTCACATGCAAGAGCTTGGAGAACCAAGGAGGGAAGGGATTGTGCCAGAGCTGCCAAGCAGATGCACTTGACACTGGAGAGCAAGCTTAGGCTGAGATCTGTAAGTGGCATTAAAACTGTCTGTGTCTTCTGCCCTTGGGTGGGTATTAATGGAAACTGCTCTCACTGAGTGAGATGCCAGACATTCACAGACTCATCTGAGATATAAGATTTCCTCTGTCAATGACTTTTCCTGCAGGGGAGGAAGAAGTTTGATCATTGCTAAGCAGAGCCTTGGCCCTAAATAGCTGATGTGCTTCGTAATTAATGTGTTCTGTCTCAAAGCATGTTAAGTACTATGCATGTGGTACATATAGAAATTGCCTTGTGACATCAGAGTGGAGTAAAATTCCTTCCCATATTTGTGTGGTAGAAGTTGTGTAATAAAGAGGCAGCTAAAGTTGGTCCAACAACTACCACCAGCTGAGAATGCTTCAACTTACCTTCAACTTATTTTTCTACATTTTAAGCTATGCACTGTATGTGACAGCGAACTGCTTATTTGCTCACTTGAAATGTACCAGAGCCTCTGTGCAACAGAAGACAGCAAATAAAAATGTTGTTATAAACAGGTCAAAGAGTGAGTCATAAATGTAATCAGCACTCACCAGTTGAAAGTCTTTGAAAAGATTGGTGGCATCAAGCTCACACTGAACAATTCACAGATTTTTCTACCAGTATCTGAGCAAACTGAGTGATGGGAGGAATTTGTTCTCCTGAGTGGAGCAGTATTCACATTTGATGTTAATGGGAATTTTCACATCAGAAAGGCTGAAAGGCACACTCTGAGCAAGAGACAAACAAAATTTGCTTGCTGCCAAGTTTGGGCTTCAGCCAAGGGTGCAATTTAAAACAGAAACACCACTCTTTTATCTTCCCTTGCCATCTCTGAATAAATTCTTTCATAAGTGGGAAAAGAAAAGCTCCATGTTGTCTGAGCAAGATGAGGTCTCTGTTCCAGAAAATTTAAATATTTTAAAATTCTAAGATTTTGCAATGAGGATTTTCATAATTTTCATAATGCTTAGAAAATCATATTTCAGACTGGCTTCCCTGAGAGTGTGCATGCATACATGACCTTAAAAAAAAACCACACACACCCCCAACCCCCCCCCCCCCCCAAAAAAAAAAAGAAAAACCACCAAAAAATTAAAATACTGTGTAGTCTGTCCTCTTCCTTTTTCTGGCTGAGTGAGACAGATGACTAAGACACTGCAGACCATTGCTGTTGCAGTCCCTTCTCCTGCTTGCCAGGTCTCTCTCACAAAGCAAGTGCAGTGGAATCCATTTAAGTGCCACCTTGAGGGATTGCCAGGGAATAGGCATTGTCTGTGCAATTCAATAATCCCATAGATCAATTGGCACGCCCACACTGAGAAAGCCATCTAAAGCAGTGTGGATCCAAGCTTGGCTCCAGCATTCTTTGTTTGCCACCAAGTTTTCCTTCAGCAGGATTTTATGCATACTGAATTTAAAAAAATGTACTGAGGGAGGGAGGGAGGAAGCAGTGTGTGCATGTAGGAAGCACACAGAAAGACCGGAAAACAACCTTTGGAAAATGTGAGTCTGAAATGCTCCCAAGATCTCTACAAGGAGAGCTGTCCCAGAAACAAAATGAGGCATTTAGGAAAGAAAAAGGGCATTTAAAAAAAACCTATTTTTTTACATTGATATAGTAATGAAATTGGATTAGGTTCTACTAAAACAGGATTTTATCATGGAGATGTCATAAACTACAGTCCAGGACAGCCATGGATCAACAGCATTTTCTCCAAAGTTAAATACTAACTCACTTAAAGTAAGTGCTAACTCAGATCACCAAAAACAACTTCCATATTCAAATTCCTGGCATTATTTGACATTAAGTTGCAACTTCAGAAGCAGCATAGGCATGTCCCATCCTTTCAAAAATGTCCTGAGTGCACATGCATCTTCAGGGAGCATGCTGGGAAGAAAATGATGAGCTGATAATGCCAAAGGAATTTGGGATCTAAAATGTTGCAAAAAATGTAATTGAACCTTTCCTCTTCCCACACCAAAGGATGGAGAAGTTTCCCTAATGGCCATGGCTAGCTGCTTAGAGTATCATTGTGCAGTTTAAACATGCATTTATAAAAGTGAATAAAAATTAGCAGAATAATCAAATATTGAATGCAAAATTAATTAAATTAGCAATAGCAAGCTAAAGGAAAAGCTCTGTGAACCACATTTCAAAAAGATGGTTGTGGAATAAAAATAAGCTCAACAGTTTCCCCACTACACAAAGTTCACATACAAGTATTTCACAACAGATTTTATTTTCTGCACACAAAATGCATCTGCTTTACTGACCTTAACATTATGTATGTTTTCAAAGGCAAATACAGACAAATTGGAAAAAAACCCTACTAGACCTTTCTGTTACTCCAAATAATGTGTTCATTTCTCAGAAGGAGGAATATAAATATAAAAATATCAAGGAAAAGCAAAGATGTTTTAAGTCTTAATTAAGAAAAGGAACATAGCCCGATCACTGTAGCATGAGCCTAGGAGTTGAGGAAACAGAGGTGTCACAGCATGACTTTCTGCAAGTCACCTTGAGAATACTGAATGAATATAGTTCTGCAAATCAGACACTTGGCTGTTCCATGCAGCTGTGAAGTAGGTGAGATATTTTTTAAGATTTCATGAACTTTAGTTCATTTAGTAACTTCTGACAGTGAAATGCATTGTTAGGCAACAAAGAATTCTCCCTGCAGTATAGTGTGACCATACTACATCAGAAAGGCTTTTATCTCAGGGTTAAATCATCATGTTAAAAGCATCAGTCTTGACTACAGGGCAATGTCTAGCTGTTTTCCCCAATTGCAAATCAATCCACAAACTGTATATCAGTATGAAACCCTCTGTTAATTTCCCATGGCTCTGAACTGGTAATTAGGTACTGAGTACTTCGGGTAATCAGGTACTTTGGCAGGGCTCCTGTTTCCTTGAAGGGATAGCTCCAAGAACACACCACCTCTGCCATCAGCCCTTCATGTCTTTCCCACCTGTTTGTTCAATGCAGGTGCATTGCCTTGTACTTACCCACCTGACTGCAATTGCAGGTTGATGATCTGTTCCCTTTTTCAACAAAGGGACTGTTAACTTCTACTATGCAAAGTGTTCTGGATATACTTATGACAGTTTTTAATAACAGCAGCTAGAATAATTATCATAGTGGAACTACCCACTTTTCCTGCTTATGTAAAGATATTAAAGTCATCTGGAAAATACTGTTCTTACTGTGGGGCAAATTACTCAGCTCCCGTTTAGCAATAAATTTTTCTGACTGTAACATGGGGTATTAGATAGAGATCAGTAAGCAGGACAAATTAACCAAAGCCTGAACAGCTAGAATGAACAAGAATCCTTATGTGGATCTGCTGACTGAGCAGCACCTTCACAAACAGAACTGGCAACCACATTTGCTATCATTGAGAAGAAACTTTTTTTTTTTAATGATGGATTTTTATTACATTTCCAGATGACATTATTAACCCACGTAAACAGGAATTTTACTTTGCACATAATAGAAAGTGTAAACAGAAATCTGAGCATCAGTATATGCTCACTTCTTCAATGGGAACCCAGCACTCGCCTTCTAAATAAAAAGTCCTGTTGTTTTCAATTTGCACTTCCATTCTGAACCATCTGTAGATACTCCTTGTGTAGCTTTTCTTGGGTTTCATAAAGTTTCTTTAGCTTCTTAATTTGTCCTTTGCTAAGTTCTTTGCCTTCGGTATCATGGGTGGGAAATCCCTGAAATATATTTAAAAAAAAAAAAAGAGTATTTAAGATAAGTTCTTGGACTACTTTTGTTCTCTATGGAATCATGCTTTAATAAGATAGGGAGATAATGTCATAATGACAGGCTGTCAGGAAGGGGTGTATCTTGGCTAATTTTAGGCACCTAGAACTTTGACAGCTAACTTTGACTATTTCTGAATGCTCCTTTCCTCGCAAAACAAGAGGCATAAGGGTGTATTTATCTTCTGTCCTGAACCACATAAGGGAAGCTTAGACCACTAACTTCTAGATGGTTTTAGTTAGGAGAATAATGACTGATTTCTAACAGATAGGTAAAATAATCTTTTAATCATACTGGTAGATTGAATCCAAGGCTTGTTGAATTCAATCTACCAGTAAAGCAAAAGCAGCAAGATATTTATATTCTTGATGGAGAAAGTATGATCAGCATTTTTATGGACATTCTCCTTGGCTTGCAGGGGTATTTTCCAGTATTTATCCTCTCCATTCTGACTTGTCCCCCAACTTGAATTTGTGTAGGTAAAGAGGAGAGGCAGAAGCAGGATCAATGATCCAAATCAAGTAGAAGTGAAGAAACAGTGCTTTATGTTTTCCAAGTAACCCTTTTATCCCCAAGGGGAGAAATCAAGAGCAAAGTTATGCATACAGCCCCTTCAGAGAGCCTTTGCCAGGAGAGAGCAAAACACTGGGCACAAGGGAACAGGAAACATAGGACTTCTCCAAAAATATCAGTTCTGGAAGAGTTGGGGAGTTTGTACTTGCAAATGAATACCCTGCCTTGCACCAGGGTAGTAAATCTGTGAATGAACATCATACACATTCCTACCCACAATATGTATTTTGCTTTGCAGTAAGGGGAGCCAAAGGAAATGTACAATCAATGTACAAAGGAGCGTAGAAGGAAAATACCCTTGAAATGATGGCTAACAGAGACCTTGCTCCCCAGTGAACAATAAAATTCATACATCACCTTTTCCTTTTCTCCTTCCCTCCTCTTGCTACATTAATAGCACTGCCCTGGAGGTTTGGAACAAGATTGCTATAGACATATACAAATAAGTATGCACAACTGGGGGAGGAAAACCCCTCCCTACATGAAGAGAAGTCTCTTACATTTTCATCAAACATGGAATATTTGTCAAGTTCTAATTTAAACATTTCATGTGGTGGAATCTTCATTTTTTCCAGTTTTGCTGCCTGTAATATAAAACATGCATTAACATCACAGGTAATTACTGACAACCTGTCACATATGTAAAAGGAAAAGTATATTATAATTTCAAAATCAAGGAGCATTCAATTCATAATTGTTTATTATGTGAAAAGAAAATTGAAATTAGGAACAACTCTGTGGGTCTTAGCTGTGCTTCTCTGGAGTAAAACCATTTTAAACCTGTAGAGAAACAGTTTATAAAAGAGATGCATTGCAGAAACTCAAAATAATTTGTTTATATACTCCAAAAACTACATCTGAGTCTTGCTAACTTGGTTCTTTAGTCCACACAAAGTGAATAGCTGCAATCATAAAGCATATTCAGCAATTAACTCACTGCAAAGGGGAACCACCTTTATCAAGTTTCTTGCTGACGAGCTAAGGTTTTAGTGCAGGTCACAGAAGAATCAGATGCAGTAACTGCACTGAAAACAAACTGAACTCTCCCTTATCTGTAAACAAGCACATCTCAGAATCTTTTCCATGTAGTTTTTGCCCTATGCAAGGGAATCACCTTTTTGAAAAAATGAAAAAAGATACTTGGAATTTGTGCATGATAAATGCTATTTATCTTATTTTATCTTTGTATGTGGTGCTCTCTAAAGGTTTTCTTCCTCTTTTAACACATGAATGTATTTCCTGTACTGTTAAAGTCATCAGCATGGCAAACAATATTTTTTCTTATGAGTTCATCTCCTCTGTCTACTCCCCATCCAAAGACCAAAACCTTTGAGCTATCTGAATTTCAACCACAGAGATAAAACATTTCTCTGCTCGATCATAAGGAACAGGGGATTTCTTACAGAGAAAAAAAAAAGAGAAAAATAAACCCTTGCACATATACCTCTGATATTAGAAAGGGAATCAAATAATAAATGACACAAGCAAAATCTTCTCTAACACTAACAAGCATGTAAGATGCTACTTTGTCAATTAGGTAATACTGTTTATAGACTGAAATTTAAGTGCTACAAGTTCTTCTGTAATGAGTTTTTGCAGGCTTTAGTTGTGTTTTCAAAAATGGCTTCTCTATCAGAATTGAAATTCCAAGCCTGACCTGCAAGCCAGAGGCATTCTGAGCAGGAAATTGTAAACAAAAAAAAAAGAAATGGAGACCTGGTTAAGGCTGGGCAGAGAGCCTGTGTTCTAATGGTCTTTCCTGCACATGACTACTGCTGCCTACACTTTCCTTCAAAATGAGGTTACTTACTTCCTGCTGTTGTTTTTTCCTGGCTGCTTCTTCTTTCTTCCTTTTTTTCTCTTCTTCTATCTGTAAGAGGCAGTGTTGGTGAGTAAAAGGTAATGCACTATTCCATTTGGTTGTTTCTAGCCAGCTCCCCTGGATATCTAATTACAGACAGAACTGGCAGCATGACCTGCAGCAAACCCACCATGCCTTACAATTAGGATTGTCTGATACTTCCCGCTGTATGACTTTGATTTCATTTGCTTTTATTCACAGTTAAACCAGTTCTAACTGTTCAGAATGCATTTTCCATGCAAAATGGATACCTATAATAGAATACCTAAAATAAATCGTCCTATCATTTTAGGGGGAAAACTGTTTTACCAATGACTGTTAAAAAAGACGGTATTTCAATGATATTTTAAGCTCTTGCCTCAAACTGTGAAGATATCACAGTTCCTCAAGCAGCAGTTGTATCACTTGATGTTCCTAGGGAAACAACTATCCAAATTTAGCCAGCTTGCTAAAAATCCCATCTTGCACTTGCCTGGGAGAGACCTGTCATTTCTCTAAGGGTTCTGCCAGAACTGAACATAATGCTGTTTCCAGGGAAAAGGGACTCTGGCTGCAGCTCCTACCCAGCAGCTATAAACAAACTGCCTTCAAATGTCACTCTGATGAAAACATCTGGATTTGACTAAAATGACTTCTCCCTTTTCTAAAAAACATCAGCACGGAAGGAGAAATGTTGGAAAGTCTTTCAAACATTTCTAGTCATGATAGAATTTTATTATTTGGTAAAATTGAAGAGGGACATATGAAGTGTTACTTTTAAATATTACAAAGTCAAATATTAATGCCAGGAAGTGCCAAAAGCAGGGGATCTGTACAGACCTTGTGCATGTGAATTCAAATTCACAAGCTTTAGAGAGCAACATGAATTCTTGCCCCCACATCCTGAATATCTCACTAATCCATACTATATTAATTAAGATTTAGCCAGTACATTTTTTCCTCACATATCAGATGATTATAGACTAGTTCTATGGAAAATGTTGACTTCATTTGTACAAACAAAAGAAGTCTGAATTAGCATGTCATTAGAACTGTTCTTCCAGAGAGATAAGACAGTTTGAATGCGATACTGAACATCCCTTAGTTACATGAAGACCTTAAAAAGCAATAAAATAAAAAAATCTTTAAGGTATTCACTAGGTCCCACACAAAGTTTTCTAGAAGCTGTTTTTAAAAATTCTTTTTCTCCAACACACTTAAATTTTTTGTATCAATTCTCTTATGTCATCTTCCTTGTTGCTAGTTTGCTATGATTTTTCTTATGAATTATCAAAGAAATGTAAAAATATCCATAGCTTACACATTACTTTAAATTTTAAAAATACAGGATGCTCAAAATAATTACCTTTTTCTTTTCTTCTCTTTCTTTCAATAATGTGTCCTTATCCACTAATTTAACCACGGTTGGAAGTCCTAAAGAAGCAAAAAGAGATGGATTAATTTCTTGATTAGCTGAAGATAAATGTGTTCACCCTGTGATAATTGCTTTATTTTTGCATGCTAAATGCAAATACAACTCAGTGGCTACTCAAAAGTGACTAAGAAATTAGGTGCTATACAAAAGGTGAAAAATATTGCAATGCTTTTTTTTTTTTCTGTACATGTATTCCAATATACAGTTCTTTAATATATATTCATATATATACACCATTATATATGATACATATTATGTGCCATTATATATAGTACATATGAAATATATACACTCACACATATATGCATATATATATATTTATCTATTTTTATATATATGGTGCACATATGATATGCCATAGCTCTGCAACACTTGAGTTTACTGAATTATTCTAAATTTGTTTTCCCACTTCTCAGGAAAACATCAGGATTATAAAAACAGCTCCTACAAAGTTTCAAGAGATAACTGGGTACCTTCATGATCTTCAAATCGAACTCCAAGTTCAGGCAGGATGTCATCCCGAAGAGCATCACTCAACTGCAGCACTTCAGTTACTACAGAGCATGAAAAATACTTTTAGTGAAGTAAGATTTGGCCTAAGTATAGTTTTGTACAGCTACATAGTTACTTAAGTTCAATTAAGAAATTGCTACTCTCACACAGAGAGAGAAAGGTCTTTTCTTTTAAAGTGATAACTAAGTCCTGCCTAATTTCAGCCACACAGAGAAGCAGCATGTTTCTTTGCAGGGACTTGAAAAGCTTAATTGTCTTCCAAGATACCCTCACTGCTCCTGAAGGGGAACAGAAAGAAAATCCAAGGCAATTCAGAAATGATGCCACAATTCTGCCAGGGTATGGTGGAAGGGTATATGACTCAGGAAGATCCTAATGGTTGCTACAGGATGTGCAGTAAGAAAGGTTAAAAACCTAATTTTAGAAAATCACAAATTAACATATCCTGTGCTAAATCTAACAGTGCCCTTTGAAGGACTATGATTTTGTTGATTTGTCAGAGGAACTGTAATCCCAACACCCTCTTTTTATTTCAAGCAATCTATTTACAGCAGAAGACAGAATTTTGGTTTGGCTTTCTGCATGGTGACCAGGACATCATGGCTAATATTTTTTTTCCCCTTGCAAACTTACCAAAGAGCCTTTGATGACAGCAAAGAGTTAAAAACTTAAGATTTAGCTGAAATAGATGCTATTTTAAGGGGAATACAAATCTTCATACAAGATAATTTTTTGGATAAGAAATTGTATCAGTTGAGAAGCAGGAGAATAGTTAAGAGGGCCTAAATTCATCAAAGAGACCCAGTATGCTGCTGTTGTGAATTCAGTGGCATTTTTCATAGGTAGTCTGGTATTTGGGAAGAACACTTAGCAAGTATAACAAGACAGATACTTGGGTTAGATGTGCTTATAATGAACAGGTGTTTTCCCTTTCAGCAATTCTTAGCTGGTTAAACCCAAGAAGGACTCAGGGTCTCAAAGTTATTATCTCAGGCAGTGGAAGTTTCCATCCAGGCAGCTTCCTTAACACTGCACATTCTGGTAGATACAAGTACCATCCCTGAGCCTTCATCTCTTCCACAGCTCTCAGAGAGCTGCAAGTGAACAGCACTGACTATCCTAAAACCATAAGAAAGAACACCCTGTTTCAGTGCATGGCTGTGTTCTGTGGCTCTCTTTGCACAGGAAACCACAGCAGTGTACAGAACCTCCTCTGTCTGCTGTAAACAGAGTCGTTGTTTCTCCTGATCCACAGCAGTTACACACAGTGAACCACAGTCATGTTTGATGCAACTCTAAATCAGCCATTAAGATAAACCAGGGATCAGATTCCCTCACTGGCTGTTGATACTAAAAGGTGTTGGCTCTATCAAGACTGTATCAGAAACACCTACTGCTTATTCTGCAAAACAGCATCTGCACAGTTACAGATGTTCACTTACCTAAAATCATGAATAACTGAAAGCTGAAGAAGAAGATTTCTCCATCAAGGAGAAATGTGTAATGAAACATATTATTTTTGAGAGGACACATGCTCTGATCAATCCTGTCGTGCAGAGGAGTCAACACCATGCTTCTTAAGGCTGAGATGTGCCTGTTCTTTGCATGTGGCACCTCCAGAGCAAGTATGTTTAGGACTGGGTAGGGGGTTGTTTGTGGGCTGCCTCAGGACATAAGGAGGCTCTCACTGAGCACAGTGACCATGAAACCAGTGGGACAAATGCCTTATCACCAGTGCCCACCAACACCCCAGCAGATGGACATTCCTTGGGCCTGTGACTATTCCCCAGACCTCTTCACATTTTCTGTGAATTTCCAAAGAAAAGCCAAAGAGCATCAGATGTGAAACAGATGCTGAGATGCTGTGAATCAGAACACTGTGATGGGAAGGAAAAAGAGGAGCTTGAAAAGCACCTAGAGAACGCTGGATTGTAAAGACTGGCAGCAAAATACAAGAGCAGGCAATGCTACAATGAGAGAGTTTGTCCCAGCTCTGGTCAACTCCTAACATATTTGGAAGAGGGCAGAAGGTGCAGAGGGCACTGTGAGAATTATTAAGTCCACATTTGAATGCTACCCATTCTGGATGATGGTAACATTTTTGCAGAGTATATGTATTTTGATTATTACTAAAAACCAAAGCTTTAAAAATGGCTATTCTGTGAAATGTTTTGTAGATACATTTTGAAAGTGCATGGGTGGGAAAATTTGTAATACTCTACAGGTTTTACAGAGCCACATGCTTTTTATTTAACATCTGAGAATACTTAAAGCAATACTGATTGTTTTAAATAGTATCTAACACAACCCTGCCAGCAACAGGCTATGATGGGGAAACTCCCTTTGCCTACAGCCATACAGAGGCTATATCCCAAGCCACTAATCAGAACAACTTTTACAGTAATTTAATGCTTCCTGCAAGCAAGAATTTAATGGGTAAAGGGAAAGAAATCTGTAGTATGTCAGTGCAGGTCCTGCCAACCACCACTCAGCTTCCATATATCAAATAGTTTAAAAGAAAGGTGCCTCCCTGGTCAAATTGCTGAGTGCTCCATACCCCAACCAAGCAGCCACTAGATCCAGTTTGATTCTCACTGTCCAGTGTATTTCAGGCAAAAAATCACTGCCTTCCAAGTAGGAAATTCAAGTGCCAGTAAGCACTTGAGCCAAGTGTGTTCTAAAAATGATCCCTGTGATATTTAAACCTTACCACTGCTAGAAGCAGTGATCAATTTAGCTCAACCATCATAAATCAAGGGGAAAAAAAAGCTTCATAAAAAGAAATATGTTAAATACCAAAAGACTAAAGCTCACATTTTTGGCTGAGGATATACACACAAACACGCAAACCTCTTAAATTAATTCAAGTTACAGAAAATATTTACTATTGGAACTTATTACTAAGCCTGTTACTCAGCATCAATTAGGCTTATAAGAGTTTGACAATAATAACAGAGTAGTTACATTAGCAAATTCAGTTTTGTGCTTTTGATGGAAACTTATCAGCTCTGGAAGAACTCAAAAGAGTAGCAGAATGAGAGTCCAGAGTCTTTTCCAGCTGAATAGGTTACCAGACACCACAAGTAATTTTATGTTTCTGGGTAATATATGTGTTACTTGTATGTTTTATGTATAAAAAAATGACCTGTTTTGCCTTCAAGTACAAATTCCAGTGTCAAAGTTTTAGGAAAACAAGAGTAAAACACATGTTAAAGACATGCAAAATTCCACAGGGAACAGCAGAAAATAGTAAGAGCTCCTCCATTAGGAAATATCAATAAAATCAAAGAATGCTTAATGGAACAACCTTTTTAACTCTATAGTTCTGCTGCCAACACACACAACATGATCAAAGATTTTCAGAGGGATTAAAAAAGGCACCTGAAACTTCTAGCAAACTCCCAGATGAATTCTCCAAGGAGAACACTCAATTACCATCAGGGGAGCTACAATTCCAACTATGCTAACAAATAATAGTGAACATCTCAGGCTCTGAGATGTTCAGACACTCAGATAGTGTCTGCACTTAAATGCAGACACTATTATTGTGTAGCAATCTACACTTTTAAGAAAATGCAAGCTCCCCAGGGAAGAGATCATGGGTACTTTCCTACCTAGAAAGAAGGGAGCACCCCAACCTAGAAAAACAGCAGCTATACCTCATCATTCCAGAACTTTTAGATTCTTCAGGATATGGAAATTAGTCTAGCAGCCTAAAAAGATTCCCAGATTAAAGAGACAGGCAGCAGAGATGCAAAAATTCAAAGGAGCTCTGATTTAAAGATGCCTTACTTTTACTCTCTAAGCAAGGAGAGACTATCAGCTGCCTCACACCCACACCTCCAGCCTCTCCCCAGTTTGGTTCCTATGACCTCCAAGTCTGATGTGCAGGAAAAAGTACAGGAAAGTACAGAAAAGTCTCATGTACAGGAAAAAGTGAACTCACCTTTCTTCTCTCTGGCGATCTGTCGCACTCCTTCTCTGAACTCAGAAAGGACTTGGAGGTATGGCATCACTGTAGACTCAATCTAGAGGATCATTATTTCCACAGTTAGCTCATCATCATTTAGATATAAGACATGTCCCTACCCACTTCATATTTATGTGCTGTTGGATGGAACTTGACCCTCAGGGCAGATCTGTATCAATAAAAGTTGTCATTGCTCTATTGATGTCAAAGGATAGATGAAAATTTGCATTAGCTGTCAATTTTACTTTTGTGCAGATAAAATCAGCTTGTCAAGTTCAGCCTCTCCATTCCTTTTTCACTTCCTTTCAGTTAGATCCATCACCTCCACAGGGTTATGTCACAATCCAGCTAACTATAATGCAGTGCAGAGATAAAAACAGCCCTCAGATGAATTTGCTCCTTCATGTGCTGTCTTAGCAGATAATACCATGTCAAACACATATTAGAACCAATTCTCATTAGAACCTAGATCTGTACCTGAGATTTTAGCTTTGCTAATTGCATAGACAATGTAATTCTCTATATTCCTCATACAACTCCCTCTCCCACAAAAAGTGGGGAAAGATTACTGTTGAATTATTTCAGGTGTAAGTAAACACTAAATCTCAGAGAAAAGGTCCTAAAAGTCTGGTCTCAATGGCAGTGAATAGCAGCAGCAAGCAGTTAGTGAACAGCTACAAAAACAACTACAGATCGGCTACAAAAACAACTACAGATCAGTGTCTGTCAACACTTCTCTGGAATCCCAAGAGGAAAAGTCAGGCCCTTGGGGGAAAGCCTAAATTTAAAGTTTAATTACTTTGGAGGATGGGGAAGAGAAAAAAAATTACCAACTTTTGTCTCCTCTACAATTCCCACACATCTTTCCTGTCTGTTTAATCTCCATGACAAATTTCTGTGCAATTAAGGGACAAGATAGTCTGTAATGATGTAAAAGTGCCCCTATGAAAAGAACCAAGGAGTTCTGTTAAAACCTTTTATAAATGTGAACACTGCAATCAGTTTCATAATCAGATCCAGTGGTGACAAGTCTGGCCCAAGAAACAGACTGGAAAGGGAGGAACAGTCACATCTCCACTCCCCCACTGGAAATACCTCTTCATGGAAATAAAGGGGTATGGGGAAAGCAGGCACTGTCACTACTTTATCACTCATTTCAAGATGAAAGATTTTTATTTCCACAACAACTAACATGAGAGAAATGCTGAATTCACTTGGAAAATTATATTATGGAAATGAGGTTCTCTCAAATCTCTTATATCCAATTCTCAAATAAATTACTGACCCATAGTAATTAAGCTACTTTTTCTTTTAGCACTTTTGAATTGGATTATGCCTTTTTTGGAGATATTGACTCAATTGGTTCTTTCAACTCTAATTTAAACAAGGGAACAACTGGCCTGACCCACAGCCTTCTTTAATTAAAGAGAAGTTTTTGAACTTTGGAAGTTCACCTCCTTTAATTTGTGCTAAGATAAATAAAAATTTGCATGGAGGACTGAAATACAGTACAATATTTAATAAAACAAGCAAAATATTTGTGATATTATGCATTTTTGTATTGTAATACTTAACACTTGTAATGATCTGGGTGATAAAAACAAAATCTTATTGAGTGTAAGAGATGTTAGCACAAGATTCTTCTGACAACTGTACCAACAAATGTGGAATGTGTAAAACTTTCTTCAGAAAGGATGTTTAATGTTTGTTTTTTGTATCCTTTCAAGCCTAATCAACAAGAAGGGAGATGTAATCCCTGAAACAGACAGCAGCTAACTGCAAGTTCTAAGTGATGCCCAGGCATTAGAAAAGCAAACTACTTATTGGTAGAATTGCCTTATCAAGGTTTAGGGCTAGACATGCTACAGTGATCTCAGACCTTAGGGGAAGTTAACAAAACTTGGGCAGAAGGATGGACCACTGATAGTGGACACAAAGAACACCACAAAGAATTTAGAGGCCACAAGGACACTTGGCAGAACTCCCAAGATAAGGAAGAAACTCATGAAGCCAACTCAGCAACTGTGCTGAATCAGCCCCCAGTGGGTAAAAGGTAATTTCAAACACCAACTCAGGGGCCAACAACCCAAAAGAACAGAAAGACTGAGCATGCAGACTAGTTAGCGTGGGAAGCAAGAAAATTATTAACCAGGAGAGGATAGAATACAAATTAATAAGAGAATTACATAACTTGTAGCCAATGAACACAAGTTGCTTTGTTTGCTAAAATGCAGAAATAGTAAAAGGTTTTGCTAGTTGGTGTGCTTGATTTGTGGAATACCACCGAGCACCCAGACTTGCACAACTCTGAAACAAATAATCAACGTTGCTCTTGAGGGTGTAATTACTGGCTTGTTGCATATGGGTAACAAATCCAATTTTTGTGGACAACAAGTGTTAGCACAGGACTTTTTTTTTCTGCTCAAGATTCTTCTCATTCCACCACCCTTGGCGGTGCTATTTTAAAAGAGTGAAAGGACTTAGCTTCAAGCTATCACCAATCCTTCCATAAAGCATATCTACTGGAAACACTGCCTGAAGTGTTAAATACAAATTTAATTTTCATTTTCCCTAAAAAGGTAAGTGTTTAAGTTCTACCTTTCTTCTGAAATTCAAAAAAATTCTGAGCTAAATTTAAAAATCACTACTGATAGGCTTTGTAGGCAATAGAGAACATCTTCCTTATTATATCATTAATGGAAATTTCCACAGCACACAAATGTAAGTATTTACACGGGCAATTATGGGATGAGTGTTCATTCCTATTCTTCCAACCACAAGCAAGCTTGCCAATTCCTTTGATGAATAAGAAGTTAAGCTTTTTTTTTTACACCAGAAATGTTTCATTTACTCCTTCTAAGGAGGAATAAAAAGGTGCATGGTCACACCTTTAATGCAGAAAAATATGTGAAAAACAGCACTGATGTGTCCACAAGAGATTTTGGCACAAACAAAGTGTTGACAGCTTTCACATGGAGTTATTTCTCCTGCCTGCACCAGAAAATGTTCCAGGTATTCCAGAGCCCACCAGCACTTTCATCTGGTACCTCTCAGGTATTTTCAGAAAAATTCTGCACCCAGAACTGCTGGGTGACTAAAGCAAAACAGCCTTTGAAAGCCACATAAAAACTGTGGCTGCAAATGAGATCAGAAGAAAAGATTGAAATGTGGATAAAACTCCAGCTGCCTCCAGGCTGGTTTCTGGTGTACCACAAAGAAGTTTAATCAGTATAATTACATTTTTGAAACTACTTAGCATACAAATACTTGTAATGAGTCTTTAGACTGTAGCATGTGCTGCCTGTAGTTCACATGTGGTTTAGGAAACAGACTCATCATTCAGAAGACAAGATAATTCCCCTTCTGGTTGCTATACAATTTGTCTGTCATTAAATCAAACAAACCTATAAAAAACACAGCTCTTGTAAAAGAAAAATCCTGCTTCCTAAGCCAATTAATTACATCAGATTCAAAAGGTAAAAGCAAAAAGAATGCAATTCAGCTACATATCAGTAATGCCATCACTTTAACCTAAGCTCTCAAAGGACACAGAGTAATTTTGTTTAGTGTATTTTGTCCTTCACTTACATTTATGTTTTGACTAGTCCCTCCAACAGGAAAACCAATTGCATCATCACTTTCTATGGCACCAAAAATCTGGTCAAGGAAAAAGAAAAGATTGTACACATCAATTCACAGGTATGTGAAAACTAAGCAAAATCACATATACTGGGCTTTCGAATACGTCTCATTTAACGCAGAATTCACAACTCTATTAAGATGATGTTCTGATTTGTAATTGATACATACAAATTGATGCTCTGACGATGATCTGTAATTGATACATACGTACACCATACAAAGCATTGGCTTTCAGATTTAGCTTTAAACATGTCAGATTTGTCATCCTGACTTCATATTTTTTCTACTGTCTAATTTCTCTTGAATGTATTAGGGGGTCCCCACTGTTCAACAAAACATTAGCTGAAAACAATGCAATATGGAGAACTCAGAATTGTTCTTGCCGCACCACACACTGCAGTTTGGGTTGTTTTGGCTGGGGGAGGTGTGGAAGCTGTCTAGCTTCCTGTAAGATTTAAACAAAGACTGTACAGATCCCTCCATACTTGAAAATACAAGTTTTAACTGCACAGTGCAATAGCAACATTACCCCTTGCTGTTACATACCTTTAGCATTTGAGTGAGATAGGAGCTGACGTTTTCTAAAAGAAGTCGGTTTGGCATCTGTCTGGAGGATTTCTTTGCAGCAATATAGGAGTTACTCTGGCTGACTAACGAGCGCATTTCTTCTAAGACTGAGCGGGTGTCAATATTGTCACACAGTGCTTCATGAATTGCTGCTTTCTTCTCATAAAAACTGAGACAAAAAAGATTCTTTTTAACTACTCATACCAAAAACCCTGCAATGTACTCTGAAGAGTCCCTAGCAGAAGAGTAAGGGGACCTAAAAGTAAGGTAACTTTTTGCTGGTTGTAGTTTATATTTGAAAGAAAAACAGATGAGCAAGAAAAAAGGCATTATGATGCTGCTGGTTTACTGCTACGGACAAAGGCAGGCTGGAAAATCTAATTTGCAACAACCATCCAAACAAACTATCAAACAAATTTTTCAGCAACAGGCCTTTTCATGCAAATTTTTTTTTAAGCAGTATAAATAGCTTATTTAGTATCTTCTTATTACTTTTTTTTTTTTTTTTACAGTATTGCTCTCCTATCCCTGTGTACCAGCCAGGTTCTCTGTTTAGTATCTCTCCAAGGAACATCAATTTGGAAGTTAACTTAACACAAAGTAAATTGTTATGAAAATATTATAAGTAGATAAAAGGAATAAATTCATGCAAACCTTTGTCATGTCAGTGATATGTTAGTAGGTATAATAAATAATACAACATATTAAGTACCATTTCATGACACAAGGGTTTTATGGTTTCAAACAATGTACTTTTTTCAAGAAAAAAGAAGTGGTAGAAGAATGGAGACAAATCCAAATATCTACAAAGCATGTCTTCTATTCCCCCCACTTCTTTATCCCTTCCTTTTGACCTCTCTATTACTTATTATCACCCACCTTTTTAAATAAAGGGGTTATCTTCACCAACCTCAAGTTGAAGATAAAATTTTCAGAGCATATCACTACACAGAAACATCTGCACTCAATCCTTCAATAGTAACATTAGTGACCACAACAGCGAACTGAACTAGGGAACAATTTTAGCACTGCCATGTAAGATTTCAGACAAAAAGGAAGCCCTTTAGGAAGCTGTCTGCATTACAAATAATAATTTGTAATTATGACATTTTGTTATAAAAGTTAAAGACTGCAAAATTGGTATCACTGCCTCAACAACGTATTTTCAAACACTGGCACTGATCTTTGATGGTTTTAGTCAGGTCATTTAACTTCTGTTTGTTGCAGATAGCTTACTATACCTTGAAATATGTAAAATACTGTTTTTCCAGTATAATATTTCCAGTTTGTAGACACTATGAATTATTGGTCACTTCTCAGAGAGAAGACAAGATTTCACATAGTGAAGAAAAAGACAGCTATCTAACAAGTAAGTTCTTTCCCTTCACAAACATGGCAATGAGGCATGCCAGTGTACTTAACATAAACAAAAGGGAAATTAACAATTTCATCTATTCTTCATAAAACTGTCCCAAGATTAAAATGATTGCTTGTGAAGAATTGGGATATTAAATGGGAATGCTACAGACATATCACTATTCACATTTTAAGTGATATTGTAAGGAAAAAAGAATCAAAGGTGAAGCAACACAATTCAGAGATAAGTAGGAATGCTCCACTCACTTTTTGTTTAGCTCTACTTCTTGATTTTCCCATTTCTGAAACTGGCCTGTCACATCAGTGGGAGCTCGAAGAATATCCTTCACATTCAAAAAAAATTCCTGTAAAAGAAGAATATAGCTAGAAGTTGGTTTCAATGACACATAACCAATGCTTACTATGAAAGGGGTCATTATTTCTTAATGAGACTCCTAAACTTTATGGGTTCAATGCTGTTTTAGCCAGGATATAATGATGTTTGTCAAGACCATAAAACCCAATTAAAATCATTTTACATAACTCTGTCAATCACAGCTAGTCTGCAATTCATTTTTATCTCTTGTTCTGTTACTACATGATACCCTATGATATTCTAACACCAAGCTGCTCACACAAAAAACCTTTTAAAAATGTTTAGGCAACAGTTCTTAGGGCAGATTTTAAAGTGTGTTGCTAGCAATGGAAGCTGAAGAATAAAATGGCTTTATACCAAGGATCTGTTTTAAATGGGCATCCAGCTCAGAAAAAGTAATTTTAACCTAATCCGTGGCACAAACCAAACATTTTACATAAAAAGCAGAACAACTTCAACTAGAGAGACCAAGATCAACAATCTCAAACTGCTGTAGAATGTCCTTGTGGGAAATGTGAGTTTAAATTATGGCTCCAAACTAAGAAGGGGCAGGAACTGTGCCTAACCTCTCACACACCTGCAAGGCATAGAGGCAAAGGCTCAATGTTTGTGGTGAGGAGACAAAGTGGGAACAATATTCCTTCTTCCCCTTTGGCTACATTTGTGTAGAGCCTGACCTGGTAGAAATGTTAGAGAGTCTCTGTTGGACTGAGCTCTATAAGCAACTGAGAAATTGATCTTGTGTGTAAGTGCCGAGCTGCTCAGAGATGTCAAAACTTGGAGAGAGCACCCAGCTGCAGAGAAATATAGCAGTCTGTGGGATTTACAGGACTTGAGAGTTTGATGGTATCTAAATAAGCACTGTTCCATCCCACCTGATAAATTCAGAAAGCAAACCCAGTCTGGGCACATGGCCTACATATCCTTGGAGTTCTGTTCCTTGAAACATACATGGCAACACAAAGATTAGAGAGCTGGAGAAGAAATGGAAAACTTACTTACATTCATAAACTTCTCATATTGAATAGCTGACTCCATGGTATTACTTGAATAATCCAGTGTATCCTTCCAAGAGTGCATGAGGAAAGCCAGCCGTAACTGCCGTGCTAGTAGGAGGTTTAAAATAAACAAGGAAGGTTTTATAAGCTGAAACACTTTCATGGACTCCAATACTGCAGTGGCTAAGAACATAATCTTTAAATTTCTTACTATTACTACATCTACCAAAAAAGCAAAACCACCATCATCCACACTGATAAAAACCAACAAGGATGAGAAGAACAAGGCAGCCGTTCTAAAGTTATCAAAGAAGAAAGACACCTGAAGATACCCTGAATAAAAAAATTATCACAGTCACCCCTCAAAGTACATCAAAAACATTCCCATTCCAAAATAATTTTTACCTGTGTGTTTCTTCAGTGCATCTTTTATGGTAATGAAATTCTTCAAAGACTTGGACATTTTACAGCCAGCAATTGTTAAGTGACCGGTATGCAGAAAATACCGAACCCAGTGATCATTTTCAAAATACGCCTGCAGGAAAAAAACCAAAACCTAAAGACCCAACACTGTTTACCTACATATGAAGCAGAAAAACTTAAGAGAATAAAATCCTGAGAATCAAAACTTGTGTTTGCACAAAACACACATCAAGTTGAAAAACCTGAATCATGGATTTGTGTAAGTTGCAGTCAAAGCAAAGCATGTTGCTCTATCACTGCAGGAAGGTCAGTTCATTCACCTCAGACTGGGCCAGTTCATTGTCATGGTGAGGAAATCGGAGATCAAAGCCTCCTCCATGAATGTCCATCGACTCTCCTAGAATAGATCCACCCATGGCAGAACATTCAATGTGCCAACCTGGCCGACCCTGTTAACAAAAAGACATTACTTGGTTACTAGTAACCGTCTTCCTCTCCTGCCCATCTCATTCCCTCATGCTGCTACTAAGAGTAAAAAAGATTCTCAATCTCAGCTTCACAAAAGGAAACTGATTCAAAGATCCAACCTGGCAATCCAGCCTGTAATGTTCTGACTATCTTGCTTAATGGTCTTTTAAAAGCTACACTAATATCTTTGATCACAAGGAAAAAAAAGGAAACAGAATTTACTGCAGATAAAGCTTGTCCATTAACAGAGGACAAACAACAAATGTTGAGCCTGCATGCAAACTTCTGCTTAAAACGTATTAGACTGATACACTTTGTAGATTATTAAATGAACATTAACCACAGAATCTTATGACTGAATACATAATCTCCACAATTTATACAGTGCTAATATGAGGTGAGGATAAAAAACTTGTGTAACTGTGCTACTTAAATAAGTGAAGAAAATCCAAACCCTGATTATAATGTCCTTCCTTACCTTTCCCCATGGAGAGTCCCATGAGGGCTCTCCTGGCTTGGAGGACTTCCATAAAGCAAAATCATTTGGAGAACGCTTCTCACTTAAGCGATCAGCTGAGATGCTCAGGTCACCTTTCAAATAGAAAAAGTAAATGTATACATCTTATACCAGCATTACTGATATTTGGCACTGCTGTATCTCACATAAAGATAACCTTAAAAAAAGCCAAAAACAACAAAACCCCAAAACACAAACCCTCATATCTCTGAACCCTCACAAATCCTCATTATTAACCTTGATAATCCTTTGGGATTTTGGTTAATGTTTGGCTGACAAGTATCAGCTGCACTGGTTTCTAAGTTTTGACATGAGATTCATCTACATTCTCTTACCAGGCACAACTCCAGTACTGCAGTTATAAAAAAAGATATACAGAAAGAAAAAACCCCATACTCAGAGACAAATAAGACTGCAGATTCAATTCATTCCAAAGTTAGATTGATCTAAATTGAGACTATGATTGTCTTAATCTGCACATACAATGTGATCATAGAGTATTTCTTCCCTAATCTCAGCTGCTGCACAGAATGGTTGATATTTGTTCAATAGCTACATTGACTCCTCTGTTACCTATTGCTCTATGAGTGTTCTGATTTCACCTGGTATGAGTGTTGTATTAAAACCTTTTAATATTCTTTATGTAGACTTTCTGCATGATTTGCTAAAATTATACAACTTTAAGAGCAGATAACTAATGAGTCCCATTTTCTGAGCATTTTAAGTTAATCCTCTACTACAGCTCTATTCAAAATAATCTATATTTGGATTTGGTTCAACACAACAAAGTTAGAGCTCTCAATAGGAAAGAGGAACCCAAATATTTGTCATGAAATAACCCCAGCCTGATACGGAAAACTTGTGCCTGGCATGTGGAAGATCCAGGTTCAAGTCTTTGCTCCTACTCCGAGCCAGACGAACGGGCAAATAACTGGGCTATGGCCAAATGACTGAGTTATTCACAATTCTGACCAAAAAAACCCTCACAAATAAATAAAAAGTAACCCTAAACCATCCTAGATTAATACCATTTCTTGGTAATTTCCAATTACAAACTTTCAGGAAAGTACTGGCTCAAGCTACAAAACATTGGCAAAGAAATTGGTAAAGGGAGTGCAGCAGGTAATCATTAAGCTCTGACTGTGACTGATCCAAAAATCAGTGAAATAGTTGAAGAGACCCACACATCATCAGTTTCTTCAGCAACTTGAGCAAATCTTTACCTTCACCCTCTTGAAGAGCTTTCTGATCACCTACAGCTTCAGGCACCAACTTAGCATAGGAGTGTTTTTCACTGGCATCAAACTTCATAGTATCAAAGTATACAGATCCATTAGACACATACCTGAAAAGTTAAAGGTCATTATTTAGTGAACTTTCTATCACAATTTAACTGAATTTTATCCCCAAAATCACTCCCATGTGTTTTTTAGTAATTCCACTCACATTATGGTACTGCTCAGTATTGTAAACAAGACTTAGGTGAACCTAAGTTTTAAGGCCTTACCATATGAAGGCTTTGGACAAATTGTTGGAGGTTATAATAAAATTAATTGAAGAGAAAACAGCAGCTATTGTTAAGCTTTTGAGAGGTATCAAGAAACAGTCACAAGAACTACAACTTTTTAACATTTGTGTTATTTGCAACTGATTTCTAACTATCACATGTCAATTTCTGATGAAGACCAGCAATAAAACACAGTTCAAGTGAATGGGACTTTGACTTTATTTTAATGAACAAGGATTTCACCCTATAAGAGATTCAGGTTTCTTTGCAAAGAGCTATTCATAAGAAGCAGATCAGGTAAAAATAATAGCTCTTTGCAAAGAAACCTGAAAACTGTTTTTTGATGGAAAACTTCTGGCAAAGACTACTGTTGCAGATGAAAACAGAGAAAACAGCTCACAGCTAAATGCTGAAAGCAATCATTTGGGCATCCAGTAGCAAACTTACCCATAACCATTATCCACAATCTTCTTCACAAAATCCACAATTTCTGGCACATATTCACTAACCCGTGTTAAAACATCTGGAGGTAAAACCTAGAGGTAAAAAGTAGAATTATACATATATATATATATATATTTATGAATGGAAATATGCACTAAACATGTATGTTAAGTATTGGTTACAATTTTGCTCAAAAGCAAGTGATAATAAAATCTAGCACTCCTATTTCAAGCTTCTGCTGTGAACCAATGTGCTGTGGCCACTTTTTGCTCAGCCTTTAAGGGGATTCCAGCTCTTCTGACAGAAGAAGCAGCAAGTCCCTCCAATTTGCAGGTAAATAAATCAACCTCCACTGACCTGAACTACTGCCTGTGACACAGCATTTCATCTGTAACAGACAAATCTCTTCTTGATGGTTACCATCACATAATTTCTTAATTACTGAAGATTCATAAGTAATCAGTCTAAATGCTGAGGTTGTCAGGGATCTCTTGTGCAGCCAACAGGTTCCAGCTCAACCTTTTTTGGATCAGTTTACGATTATTTCCCCATGTTACAAGGAGTGCACAAGGAGAGCACACATCAAACCTGGTCACCATTTAAGTGATGTGCAACAACCACAACAGATTTAAGATTGTTGGGATGGAAACAGTGCAATTGCTAATTTAACACCTATCTATTACTATTAAAGTAATTACTTTATCCATAAGGTTAAAATATGAGATTCATGAAAGCTACTAAGGAGCTAAATTGTCTTCTGGGTACTCTAAGGCATGGCACAGACATTTTAAGAAGAGAAAACAGTTCATTTACTTACGTTGAGTGCTTCCATATCTTTATGAAATTCCCCTTCCCAGAATTTGGGGAGCTTTGAGAATATAGAATTGTCAGTCACCTGACTGCCAAATTTTGTGTCCAACCAGTCAGACAGCAAATCTTTGGCTTCTTCCAACAGTGTCTAGAAAACAATAATCATAAGAGCAACTGATCCAAGACTTGTCCTGTTTAAATTGTGCAGAAAGATCTTATTCTGAACTGACAGAAGTCTGCTTAAGGAATAAGACATTTGCAATGAGACACTTAATTGTGAATACAGAGTAATCCAGGTTTCTACCATATTTTTATCATACTGTTCTTCATAGATATAGATGAAACAACCAGAGCAAGGAAGATAAACAGTTAAGTGGTATCTGTTTTGATACTGATCACTTCAATAGGCATCTGGAGCTTATGCTGAAAACACCAGATGGGACCTGCAGTTGTATTACACTTTCTGTTCCCCCACTGCTACTGGATAATCTAACAGAAGCCTTACTGTGCACATTGCTAAAAAGTGTCTGAAAGACTAATTTAGACATCAGCAAGGATATATTTTAGTCTTATATGAAAGAATTTCTATTTCTGACACTAGGATATAATGCAGAAGGTATGATTGCTTAGATTTCAGGGTTTTTAAAAATTCCATTAGGTCAGTATAGAATTTTTATAAAAGCACTTGATATTAGAATAGCTGGGCCTTTTAAAAAAAACTCATAATTAAGGGTCTTCTCAAGAAGGGAGCACATAGCCATGTGTACTCCACAGTACTTCTCACAAATAATCTGAAAGCAAGAGAAGATGAAAATAGAAATAATTTACAAAAGACAATTACTACTAAAAATAGTTATACTGACTGACTTGATAACTGGACAGAATCAATAAAGTCAACATGAATATTTGTCACTAAATGTAATTGTTTTTAATAAAAATAATCCTGAGCACAACTTCGTGTGAGGTATTTTCCTCTCTGATCAGAGACAGAAACACTTGTGTGGAAAACTGCCACCAGCATTGGAACATCAGAAATGTGTGTTCAATAACCTCTAATGAAATTAATTCATCAAGACAAAAAAGTCAAAGAGAAAGTCTAAGTACATACAAGAGCAAAATCCTCATTGGAAAGGTTAAAAAAAAAAGGTTATTGATAAAAACAGCATCCAAAAACTCTGTAGTTGAACTATAGAATCAAATTTCCTTATTGAATGCAGTGTACTAAAAAGTTCTCAGCTCCACAATTTCTCTCTTCGTGAATCAAAGGTTCCATACTGTCTCAGGGAATTACTACGAGCTACACATTATTTTTAAATCTCCTAACAATTACAAGCCAAATATAAAATATGAAAAGGAGCTCAAACTTACCTCATGACATCTGTTGATTTCTTCAGCAGGGAGCTTTGCTTGAAGAGCTTCTTGTAGAGGGTCAAAAGCAGACTTCACTGCATTTTGAATTCTTTCCAACATTTGCTTCTTATCTGGGTCTGTTGTTTCATTTAATTTAACTGAAAAGAGCTACAATTAAAAATAAAAAATTAGAAAGTCAGCTGCAGTACAGCAGGACCATGCTCCATACACAGAATATTATCTTAGCCACACAGTACCTTGCTAGTGATGAATAAGACATTGTGCCACAGAAAAAGCTTTGACATCAACTACTGAAGCATGAAATATGCTCCTCATCAGAAATAATGGTGCAATCACAAGACTTTAGTTTGCATCCAAATTCATTTTTTCAGAAAGACTTCATAAATCACTACATCATCATCATAATTACTGCTGTTTGCATTTTCTGTGCAGCTGATCACCTTAATTGCGCAGTTGATTACCACGAATTTAAAAAGGACAAGCTTTAATGTGAAACAGGGAAAGATTAAATGCAATGTTTAGGCAGTATGTCAGGCAAAGATAGTTGGGCAAAATTTCCAAGGCTCCTATTTCCAGGCCTGTATTCAATTCATTAGAATGATAATCTCTTTGTGATCTGTAGTTCTAAAAATTACCAGAGAATCACCTTCCCTCACCTTCAGTCCTGAATACACAATTTATTAAATCCTTAAAGCTTTCCAGCCTTTTCCTTCCAAGGTCATCAATGGTACAAAGGAGAAACCTCCCAAGCTTTGAAAGATTATGGACAGACCACTGTTCAAAAACTCTTTTAAAGGATTATTTTAAAAGTTTGAATTCTAACATACAAACATCCAAATGCTGTTTGAGCAATACATGCACTCACAAATAAGTGCTAAGATCACAGAAATCAAGGATGCCTTTTAAAGAATTTGTCAATTCTAATTTAGATGCTTTCCTACATTGTTGAGTGAGAACCTAAAACACGAGCAGAGATTACCACACCCACCTCTGAGGCAGTTCTAACATCTTCAAGCAGCTGATCTGGTGTTGATTTGCTCTCTCTGTATCGTTCAAAAAGGTGATTTTGTCTTGCTCTCTTGATGATCTACAAATCAGAAACATGAGAATATATTTCTGTGAAGTGACACATGGTTTATTTTCTTTGCCTGATGAGGTAATTAATTGACTCTGTTGAGGTAGTCCATTAACTGTGTATGGTGTGTTTGATTTGTATTATTGCACATTATTAATGTAGCTTGTTAACTTCATAGGGAAATGCCTTTTGTACATAATAGATTTCATCTGCACTTTGTATAACTATCTCTTTAAAATACTGAGTCTGCATTAATTGTGACACTGTTCATTATTATACAACACTAAAGGGTTTGCGACCATAGGAGTGCTGCAAAACTGAGAAAATCAATGCCTTGGTGCACAAAATGTATGTCTCAGCTAATGAGTGTATGATTTATCTTGGCTTATCAAGTGGCAATTACATATGACTGACTTCCATTCTAAAAGTTGAGCATTTTAGATTGCAATTAAAAAAAAAAAACCCACTTACCTTGTCATCAATATCTGTAATATTCATACAATAGAAAACATCATATTTAAAATAATCCCTCAAGATTCTTCTCAGGATATCAAATGAGATGTAGGACCTAAAACCAAAAAGATACAGGGGTGTTTTTAGTAAACACCTGTATCTATTCTATGCACAAACCCTTTTAACCTCAATCAATAACTGTGCAGCAGTTTTACTTTGCCCCCATCTACTAGAAAGCTTTTAATCCCGCAATGATAAAGTGTTATATCGTGCTTTTAATCTTAAATTGCAAACATTGATAGTAATATACTCATCTCAGTAATACCTTCTTCTAATAATCTTTTACTTCCACTAGGCACTGTTATCACCTATATCAAAGTAAGGAATGCAGTACCTGGCATGTCCCATGTGAGACGCATCATAAACTGTTGGACCACAGCAATACCACAAGACCTTTTTTCCATTCTGAGGCTGAAATACTTCCTTAATTGAAAGGGAAGGTACAATGGTCAGAAGAAATTGAAGACATGACCTCAGGCCAGTAACACCCCATTTGGAGATTAGAAGATGAAAATGTGGATTATAATTACAAAAAACAAATAGTTATTCCATTCCCAACTTTACCATAACTAAAGATCACCACTAGCTTTATCATGTGAGAGAGATATTGGGGTGTGGGTGCTTTTGGGGTGTGGGTGCTTATGTTCTATGCATTCTAATCAATCAAGATATCAGGTTACAACAATTTGGACTGAGCAGGGCACTATTCAAACTGTTTGTAAGAGTTTTCTTTTGCATTGAAAAAGGTTATGCCCTATAATCAGTTCACAGATACTTGAATACTACATCCCATGTAAAATTAATATTCTTAATATTTCCTCTTTCCCAAAGGACTTTCAAACAAGACCACAAGAAGTTTTACACTTTTTATATTGCAACTCTATAATTGGTGAGACTTTTTTGATGCAAACAACATCTGAATAAAGAAACTGTGATTTTATTCTGCTCACACTGCCCACACTTAGGTTTATTACAGCTGAATGCCTGGCTATTTTGCATGACAACTTGAAACTGGGAACTGAATATTATGCAATATGCACAAAGAGACTCACACTTGTAGTGTATATATATTAATGTAAATAGTATTACACTTGCCCAGCTAATGCAATTGATTGGCACAGACCTCCTGGCCCGTGCTTGTTAACATTCTACAAAATACAGCCCAGAGACCTGACTATTGACAGGGCAAACACTTCAGAAACAAGGATTTGATGAGTGCTCTATTTGTGTTTCTAGGGAAATCCCCACTTCCCTTTCATTTACTCACCTTACTTCGAGTGAGGCTGTTGTAGAGGCAGAGCCTGGAATGTTTTGTCCCTTCAGGGGGAGACCAGGGGGGCTGCACACGTTTGCCTTTACCTAGGAGAAAAGGTAGTTTAAAGCAAGTTTAAAAGACACTTTCCACAAACAGATTTGCAATATAACATTTTCTCCTTATCACATCATTATTTCAGAAGGAAAAAACCCCCCACATCTAAATGGAGAAAAGAGCTTCAATCCTAGTAATGCAGCTACTTCTGTTAGAGCCTTCTACAAAGCCACCAAAACCAAAGTAAATTATTGCAATCTAGTTTATTTTCTACTCTCTGAATTGCCATTCCTATTAGTTTTTGATCCAAGTAGGAGTGATGAAGAGGGTAGAAAAGGAAGAGCATGCAATTCAGGTAAAGTATTACCATGAGTTTTGAAATTTAATGAATCATTAATGAAGTGTTATGGCAGTCCTGGGCTTTTTGCAACACCACTGATTTTACTGTGATGGCACATCACAGATCTCACACAGAATTTGCAAAATATCTCCAGAGTCCAGAGGTGGTCTCTAGAGCCAATATTGACAGAGTATGTGCACTCTGGGTGAGAGGGAGAGCTGACAGAAAGGCTTAGAAAGAACCCCAGCTTTTTATCATGCATTGTTACTAAGTACACAAGTCATTTCTGTACACTCTCATTTACCACAAATATGCTCCAGTTCAGCAAGAGGCTATGTTTTGCCATTAAAGAGAGTAGTTAAAACTCAGGGTAATATTAGTGACAATATTCTTGAACTTGTTTTCTCCTAAATTTGTAAGAAGCAACATAGCTGCTAAGCTCATGGGGTTTTTTCAAAGAGAAGTATGGGCATGTGATTTGTCAAAGAGCTGCAGTTTGCTGTGTACTGGGCTGCTTACAGCTGTAATGATGTTAAACCAATTATCACATTAACTAGGAATGAAAGCAAACCAAGAAACTCAGAAATACAGGAAACTTGCCAGCTTAGTACATACAGCACTGTGTTTAGGAATTCTCATGGCATGCATTTTAACTGCAAATAAAGTATTATACAAACTATTTGTTTTGACAACAAAATTGCCTTTCTTATCCTGTGTCTCAGGGTGCTCTTCATTAACTCTTTCTCTCAATATCTTCATATGCATAATTTGGCTCAAAACCTTCAAGTAAGTATACTGTAACATTCACGGTATAAAAAATGTAATCTCTTCATCTTGCTTTTTTGAGTAGCTGCCAAATAAGAAAAAAATCTGTGAAGTGTAGTACTCTGTCTCACTTCGTGGGACTTCACTTAATTTCCATGCTATGAATCCATGGAAATATGTGTCCATTCTAAATGTTTCACTGCATGAAGTACTCCTGAACAGAACACCTCAAGTTCAAGAGCAGTCTCTCCATAACACAGGTCATACACCAAGGTATGGATTTGTTTACTCTTTGATTTACAAAGATTACTCTGGCATGCTTAATTGTGGCCAACGCTTCCCTCAGGGAAAGAAGTTTGTGTGGGTTAGCCTAATAAAAGATAAATCTGTAAGGCTTTCTTCAGTTACAACCACATGAACATAAGGAAAAACCCAGATACTGCACTCCATATTTCTCAGCTTGAGAGTTAGGTGTCACATTTTATCCACTGTACAGATGCCAAGGGCAAAGTAAAAGGCTGGTAAAATATTGGTTAGTTTGGTCCACTACACCTCTGCCAGCCTACAGCCTTTCCCCTGGTGGAAGTGAAGTTCATTTGCCCCAATCCACCACAGAGTTTTCTGGTACACCAAAAAAACAACAAGGAAGTATAGAAGGTCTAAGAAGCATGGTAGATTTGTGTGTTATTTTCATGGTGAACACCGAGAACACCATTCCAGGATTCCTGAAACACATCATGAAGATATAATCCTTCCGAAAGAGAGATTTAACAGGAAAGATTTCATGGTCAGGAAAATGGAAACCTTTTCTGTTTCTGCTCCACCCTGATCCACGGAGTCTACAGACAATCTGCAGTTAGTGCTGCTGCAGTTAGATCTGCTACCAGAGACAGGGGTGCAGCTGAGATCCCTTCTCTTCTGGAAGGAAATAATAACCAGCACAAACACTTGCAGGCACACACAACACACAGAATTAACACACAGCAGTCTGATTTTAACTGCTGGTCCGTTAGAAATTCAGAACACAAATGGGGAGAGATTGTGAGAAGATGGCATTGGAGCAATACTAGTTAACAACCATCAGCAAGAATGACAGACATGCATTCATTTGCAGGTATTGCAAGCACTATACAACAGCTCTGAGTTGTTATTTTTCATTATTTCATGACTCCCTGAGCAAGGATCTCACTATAAAGCAATTAAATTAGACTAGCTCATTGGGAAACAACTCAGGAGAGTGATGCAGCTCCCAAAAATGCCTGCCCATGCTTACACAATGACCTAGATTAACCAGTTAATACTTCCTCAAATCATCAGCATGCCTAAATTACCAAGGTTAAAAAAGAACCCCAGACATTCTTTGTGAAGCTCAGTGTTAATAACAATTAGAAGAGGAAGTATTCAGTTTATTTTATTGTGGATTTGTATATTATACAACTATGTGATTAATCTTGCAGGGAAAAAAGCAGACTGGGCAAATCTTGGTATTTCCAGGAAAAAGCCTGAACCCACACATTCTTTTACAAACTAGAAGACAGCCAGCTTTTTAAAGAAAATACACATTTCCATACACTGAGGAATTTTAACGTAAAGAAAAAAAAAAGGTAACAGCTTTTACATCGAAATAGGTCAGGATCTATCAATTGCACAGTAACTGTATGCAAGAATAATGTTATAACTTTGAAAACAAATTGAAACTGTAAATCTTAAGGCGTGCAAGAGAGTATGAAAGGGAATTTCTCGCAATAACAACCAATACAATGTCAGCTAGTCTATAACCTGCCCACCAGTTTCGTATTACTCACTTGTTTGAAGTTTACAAGGCTCATTTTTGTCACTGCTGCCATCATAGATTGCTTCTATGTGTCTGTACCACCGGACAACATGGATATACTGGTCCACAGGTGGCCCCGAAAACTTTCTGAACACCTCCACATCTGCATGTGAAAATGTGAACCCCTGGATATAACTACGAGTGCTCAGGTACTCGTTCAGAGCCTTCACCCTGGCTTCCTCTTCACTAATGCTCAGAATAAAACTGTAGCTGGAAGCTGTAAAGAGAGGCACAGGACATTTGGTCAGCATTAAAAGAAGGAGATCCCATGACCAAAATATATCCTTATAATATACAACTCCCCCTGTAAATTAGCTCTGGCAACTGGTAAGAAATTTGAGAAAATTAGATTTAATACAAGCTACCAAATAACTATGTATTTCCTGTTAAAAGGATTATGTTCATGCTGCCATAAGTTTTTGAAGACATCTTTCAAAGAGTAATAAGAACAAGAACACAGGTCTTTTTCATGAAGAATATAATCTACCAAAATTGGACAAAATCCTTCACAGAGAGCAAACCTAATCAGTCACTCTCTTCCATGCTGCTAAAACACTCATCCTGCCAATATTTAAATATGATTCATTTTATGCACTGTGGAAAGGCTGTGAATATGTCTACTGAACTTGAGCATGCAGTTACATCTTTGCAGGGGTGTTGCCTGCACACAGGCTGCCAGCACAATGCTCAGTTCTTTCGCCTTGCTCTAGAAACTCAGCACTTCAGCTGCTGCTGGATATTCCCATACTTCTCTCATGCCCCTTTCTCTCCTCAGGCTCATGAATAATATTTAAAATAAGTAAAACCTACACAAACTAACAGAAAGGATATCAGATCATGCCCCTCTCTCACAAATTTTAATTCTGTGATTTCTTTGGTATATAGGCAGAGCAGGTTCAGTTATGTCTCCTCTGGACAAATGCAGGGACACAGAGGAAAGCTCTGTGTGTTGGTGGGGATGCTCACTGGAAGAACAAGCCCTGTGCAAGCCAGGGGGTACAAAGCACTCTGAGGCTATGCTAGCACTGCCATTAGGCAAACCCAGCATTCACATTTTCCAACAATGATTCAATGTTTGTAGCTCTGTTCACGTTCAAAGTACTGTACAAACACGAAGGCAATAACCTGTCTAGGTAGTCAGCCAGCAAGGTAATTTAAGCCAAGGTCACGTGCAGTAAAGTGAGAAAGGCAGCAGGAGAGCAACTGTCCCTGCTCCCAGACCCCAACAGAGACCACAGCCAGAAGTGTCACTTCTCACACTGGCAGGAATATCTCCTGCACAAGGAGTTCCCAAAGCATGGAGGTGCTCACAGAACACAACTCTTGGAAAGGCAGGAATGAAAGGAGATGGGAAAGTGATGGCTAGGAGAGGACAGGAGGGATGGCATAATTGAAGTTCTTCCAAATATCATCAGTTAAAACTTTATGAACCATTTTCTATACAGAAATCAATTATTAAAATATCCAACAGCAACTCAGGATGACAGGGAAGTGGCAGCTAGATACCAAGCATGTTTGTATTCAACTCTTTGGGGTATAAATGAGATATAGTGACACATTGGGAGAACTAATAAAAAAGGTCAATGACTTTAAAAAAATTTAAAATAATCGAAATTCACAAAAGATGTTTAATATCTATGAACAAAAGAAGACAGATCCATGTAAAGTATAAATCCTTCTCAAGGCCTATTCATGTAATTGCTCAGTACAAATAAGGAATACCAAGGAAATAATGGTCCATAACTCCACCTTACAGGCTTGCCTTACCCAGCTGAATGGGATTCAGCTTTGGCTCACACAGTTAATTTACTATCATCTTTTCATGCTCCTAAATATTTACTGATGTTTATCAACACAGAACTTCATGTTTGTACACACTAAATAGTTTGTAACAGTTCTGTTAATTAACAGTGGAAACCTAAGACTTGAACATGAATTTTGTATACATGAAAGATATGAGGGAGAAGGCAAAAAAAAGGTATTACAAGAATGATCTAGGTAGAAATGAAACCGTATCTCAAAGAAAAGATCTTTTGCAAGGAAAAGCAACTCTCAATTTGCAAAGTATTATTATAGTTATTATGACCATTATTCACACATCAGGCTGCTAATGGGAAGCAAGTCAGTGTATCTGAAACAACAGTAAGTGCTTCCAACCACATCTGTAAACCAATCTGAAAGGGAACTTGCCCAAACTTACACACAAATACAGCAAATATGACAGCACTCATACAAGCTCATTTTGGCAAGGAGAGATGGCAAACACTGCCTGTGAAGTCAGGACCAGCTCTGCACTGATAAGCTTAACAACTGAAAGTTTTTTGATCAATCTTGGCACAGACATTAATACTTCAACTTAAAATGTTTGGCAGGCTCACTGTCCCATTCCCAGGGTCCCACATCAGTTTCACAGGCTGTGCTGAGCAGATGACTGTGATAACACTGCCTCGGAAGGCAGTGTAGCAGTGGATCACTTGTTTCAAGCAAAAGGAATCAGTGACAGCTGTCTGTGTATGGCTAAAAGAAGAACAGTAAATCCACAGAACCCGGTTTTCTGAGATTTCCATTCTGCATCCTTAGCTCCCCCCATCTTGCAATTCCTTCAATTCATTAAACACTCCCACTGAACTATTTCCTGGTACTTCCTAAGTGCTGCATCCTATTTTCCCATACCCTTCAGTATCCCCATCCTGCTGCACAGCTCCAGCCCACCACTAAGTCTGCCAGTGCTGTGCAAGAGGCAGCTGCCCACTGTCAAATTGATTGATTAATTAATACCAATCAATGGATTCAAAAAGTACTGAGGGAGGAGGCCCAATAGATATATGTACATCTGACCTGTTTGCCTTGTTACTTTAGGAAAACAGGCTAAGGAATTGCCCTTCTCTCTAACTGAATTTTTTTTCCATCCCCAAAACAGAACAGATGCAGTTGTTACTACTCAAGTGCATCACAAAGTGTCTCCTTGACAGCAGAAACATGAGAGTACTACAGAGCTGTTGCATAACACTGAATTTTAACTCATGTGAACAGAATGATCCATAGATATTGTATCACACAAGAGGAAACAAGCACTGAGCACGAGTATTGGAGAGGTAGCAAAATAACCTTGAAAAATCAGAAGAATTAATGTCATCCAGTAGAAAGTTCTTTCAAAAAAGTTCCATTGCAGACATCAGTTAATACAGTTCTCACACAACAACCGCTGGTGTACAATCTCTTCTTGGTGATATAATTGTCACACATTCTTCTTTCCATGCTTGGAATGCTTCAGAGACTATTAAGGGACACTGGGAATTTTTCTGAGAGACTGCAGCAACACACAGACTCAAAGGCACAGGACAGCTTCTACATTTTATCTGCACATAAGATAACTTCTGAGGTTTAATCAAGACACATAATCCCCACAATATCAAATTTCATTGAAAATTTTCACTTCTATTAACTTGAGAATGAAGTTGCTTCTTGAAGGTGCTGCTTGGCAAAGTAAATACAGGAAAGCCATAAAGAAGGCAGTAAGCCAGCTGACCCAAAACCGGTGAGTTACTTCACTTCAGGAAAAAATTATGTTTCCTGAGCTTCCCTGAACCTGCTAACCTTGGCAGTCATAATTAGATGACAATGTAAATGTTCTGGGAATTCTGCAGAGGCATTCTCCATAAAGAAATCTTACCCATTTCAGAACATTTTGAAATGTAACTTCTCGTCCAACTTGGATTTCACAAATTTAAGACAACCCACAAAAGACAAATGTAACATTATTAATACGGCTCCAAACTGGCCATTTATCATCCTGGCCAGCCACTCTGGTACCTTTGAAAAGAATTCCAACCATCTGCTCAGACAAGATGAATTCTCCTTTTCCATTAACATTTCACAAGAACCAAACCAATGCAGTGATTCCAGCTAATGCCAGACACAGCATGCACAGAGACAGGAAAACAAAGGACTTATCAAGTCTCATACATAAGGAGCAAGAGGCTTTTAGATGAGCAGGGATTTTTAAGACTGGAGTATCCCACACCAAGGAAGAGCTTGTCAATCCAAGTCTTTTGAGCCCTGAAAGTTTCACTTCCACTTTTCCTGAACTGAAACTAAATATAACAACTGCAAATTCAGTTAAAAAACCACCCCACCCTAACAAACAGTACCTAAAGAGTTTCTCAAAGTGCACCTGAACTGAGCCTTTCTTGGGTTTTTTTCCCCTAAGACACTGAAAAGACTTCTGAAAAAGCTGATCCCTTGATGACAAGAAAGGTTGCACTTCAGTGGGAATACTACAAGATATGAATAAAGATCAAAGTAACTTTCAGTTACTTTGTTGCTTTGTTAAAGAAAAAGGGGCAAAAATATCTGTATTTACAGATCCTCAACTGGAATGACAGAAATTTCCAACCCTTTACATACCATAATGGTATTTCATACTTGCATGACTGGTATTCCAAGTTTCCATTTGCTACAGTAGTGCCAAAAATTATAGTACTACCCTAGCCCTCCTTCCATATGGAAGCGAAGAGTACAACCGATCATTAAAACACGACCACAAAAAATGTCCGTAAAAGTCCAAAAGTTCAGGCGTGAGTTCAGGAGAGAACACCGATGCCTTGGGAAAGACAGTCCGGGAGGCACAGAGACAGGTGAAAGCACGGACGGCGCGCTGAGCGCCGCACGGACCGAGCGCACCCAGCACCTCCCGGCACGCACCGAGCCGGGGGACAGCTGCTCCCGGACGGGGGTGACGAGGAGCTCCGAATTCTCTCCACAAGCCGCCGAACGCCAGCATTAACCTCACACCCGCGGCGGGCACAAGGCGAGCCGCATCCCGCGGGACGCGCCCCCAGCGCGGCGCTCGGCGCCAGCGCGGCCCCCCGGGCGCTCCCCGGCCAGCGGAGCCGGGGACGCGCAGGGGACGCGACCCCGCCGTGACAGCAGCGGCGCCGCGACCCTGGCCCCCGCCGAGACGTGACAACCCCGGCCGCCCCTCGGCCCGGCCCCGCCGGGGGCCCGCGGCGCCGCTCGCCCACCTACCGTGCTCGGCGCTGGCGGCTGCTGCCATCCCGGAGCTGCTGCTGCTGCCTCCGCCTGCCCTCGCTCCCGAGCTGATGCAACAGCGCGTCCGGAAGCCTCGCCCCGCCCGCACTACGCTACTTCCGACGGGCAACCCTGCGTCACCCGGGCAACGGGCAGCGCCTCGCGGCACGGCCCGGCCCCACACAGCACTGCCCCACACGGCACCGTCTGGCCCCACACGGCACTGCCCCACACGGCACCGTCCGGCCCCACACGGCACTGCCCCACACGGCACCGTCCGGCCCCACACAGCACTGCCCCACACGGCACTGCCCCACACGGCACTGCCCCACACGGCACGGTCCGGCCCCACACGGCACTGCCCCACACGGCACTGCCCCACAGAGCACTGCCCCACACGGCACCGTCCGGCCCCACACGGCACTGCCCCACACGGCACCGTCCGGCCCCACACGGCACTGCCCCACACAGCACTGCCCCACACGGCACCGTCTGGCCCTACACGGCACTGCCCCACACAGAACTGCCCCACACAGCACTGCCCCACACGGCACCGTCCGGCCCCACACAGCACTGCCCCACACGGCACCGTCCGGCCCCACACGGCACTGCCCCACACAGCACTGCCCCACACAGCACCGTCCGGCCCCACACGGCACTGCCCCACACAGCACCGTCCGGCCCCACACGGCACTGCCCCACACAGAACTGCCCCACACAGAACTGCCCCACACGGCACCGTCCGGCCCCACACGGCACCGTCCGGCCCCACACGGCACTGCCCCACACAGCACTGCCCCACACGGCACCGTCCAGCCCCACACGGCACTGCCTCACACAGCACTGCCCCACACGGCACTGCCCCACACAGCACCGTCCAGCCCCACACGGCACTGCCCCACACAGCACTGCCCGGCCGGGATATGACCGCCCAGGGCACCGCGGCCACCCCGTCACCCAACAGCACGGTGCCCACCGAGCCCCAGCTCTGAGTGCCGCCGCCCGCCTTTCCTTAAATAGCCCCAAGGATGGAGGCGGCGCCGCCAAAATAAAGTCCCAGAGCCAGCTTCTGTCCGAGCCAGGGTTTTATTGCTGTGCTTCAAACATAGCGGTGCTGAGCAGTCCGATACAACACAAAATGGTTTCGGAAACTAAAGCATCACAGTACTCAAAATCAGCAGCGGAATCTTGGTCCCCGCCCCCAGGCTGGGACAGCACTGCCACAAACTAAGGGGTGCCCGAGCTCCTGGCTCCGAAGTGGGCATCCAGCACCTGTGTTTAATATTATATGACTCAAGAGGTAGGAAGTTCATGTAAACATGAAAACAACAAAGGCATTACATCCCTTCCGGCTCTCTCCATGAGCTGAGGAGGCTAACAACTCCATTTCTACCAGCAGTTTCTGACACCCTCATTTAAGGAAGTCTGAAGACACACATATGTACACAGAAACATTTTTGCAGTTCTTCATAAACATTAATCTTCAGCTTCTACTTTACTTATAATGTTATTACTTTTTAAAGTGTTTAATATGCTGTAACAAGCCTTGGTATCTATGTGCCTCAATGCATCTAGTAAATTAATAATTCATTGTTTCTTTCCCAGTTTGTTTTTCCAGATGAGAAGCATCTGATGTGATTGTTCTTCTCTATTATTAGGAAATTTAGAAATAATTTTATCAATATTGTTTTCCTGTAGAAGAGTTCCCATAAGCCGCTTCCACTGTTGTGGTGGTACTTCCTTTGTAAAGACATCAAAGGTCTCTCTGAGTTCTGCAAGAAGAAGCACACAACACACATCAGCTTGGATTTTAAAACACAGAGGTTTTTTCCCATAGCTCACACACATACTTTCCCCTTAATTTTCAGCCAATACCTGCAGAGACCAAACAGCAGCAGCAAGGCAGGGTTTGGCACCTAAGAAGCAGCAGGACAAATACGTTTTCTACTAAGTGGCCTTGAAAGTAGCTAAAGGTATTGGTGCATTCTCAGTAGTGGTCCCCTAAGGCAGGACACCATCCACTAAAGGTGGTTTTGAGGAAGGCTTCATTGGCTGATATGTTCCCTTGGCGGGGCTACTGAAGATGAAGTTTTAACCACTTCACTATGCTGCTGGCACAGGTTTGCCACACCAAGACCACCAGAGCAAAACCCATCACTTGGACATCCAGCACAACAATTTGCTGGTGGGTGTATGAAGGTTTGATGTGCTCTTCCACGTGAGGGGACATTTGACTGAGAGATCTCTCACTCTGACCTACACTTCACTCAGTAAAGCAGAGTACACTGCTGCAATGCAGACTTGTTTTAAAACATTTTTCAAAAATTTGTACCATTCTTAAAATCCTGACTGTGCTATACTCCCATGCACAAAAGTCATGCTCCAAAGTAGAACAGTTCACCACAGGGATTACAAATGCAGCAATAATCCTGTTTCAGCATATTTTACAATAAACTGGAAGCCTTATAGCTCTAAGCAATAATCATTAGCCTCTTTATACTACTCTGTAAGTAGACTAAAGTCAAGAGGAAATAAAACCAAATTCCAAGTACTGCCAATTTATGAAATACTTACCACGTAGAGAGAGATCTTTAACAATTATCTGACTTGGTTCTTGTACCTGTAATACAAAGTTGGACCATTGCTCCAACAAATCAGGATGCTTCACTCACTATTGCTTTTTTACCTATTTGACAGCTTTCTTTTACATCACACACAGCAAATAGGGGAAGGGAAGCAGATTTCAGAGCAGACCTGAAAGTACTGGAGTAAAGAAAATTGCATGGTGAAACAAACACATTACTGGCTCTAAGGCAACATTCGCTGCTATCACAAAACAGTAGCTTCTGTTGGGGAGATGAAAGAGGCAGGGTAAATTAAATGAGGGATTGAAGTTTTTTTTCCCCCAAGCTATCACTTCCCCTACTTCCTATTACATCTTTAAGGGGAAGTTTCCTCTTGTTTTGCCTGAAAGCTCTAGGAATAGTTACAAGCTCAACTAAAGGGATACCTATATTAGGGGAAATACAAGGATCATTTCGCACACACACACTTACCTTACAATTTGCTGGAGTTCCATGTGGAACATTAGATAGGGCAGTCTGCTGAAAAGCAGAATTCTGGACAGGTTTTGCTGCCAATGAGGACTTAGCAATCCTCCTCAACCACGCTGTCATACAGCACTTCCAGCTCCTGCACGGGACAGTGCCCTTCTCAGAAACCACACTACTTTCCACTATTTTCTTCTGGAGAAAGAAAAGGAAATACTTGAAGTCACCAGATGTCAGAGACATAAAGGGAGAGCTGATTATTTGCAAAGTAACAGCCTTTACAGAATTAGACTTCAAATGTGTAAGAGACAGTCCAAAGTTTCCCTCATTTGCCTCACGACCGTCACAAGGACAAAGACCAAGATGTTGAAGACCCTGACTGGAGTTCTGGCCTGGCTGAAGTGGATGCTTGCCAAGTGATTGTTCACCGGTGTGCTTGCTGTGTCACCATGGTACACTGCTTTGGGCAGGGCCTGGCAAGGAGTAGCTCTGCCTGTACGCTTACACCTGCTTCACAATACCCACTCATCACAATAGCCCATGGATTTCCCCACCTCTTGGCCAGACGCCACCCGCTTTAGAGAAAGACTGACTTTCTGGGGTAACTTTGGTGATGCCCCACGGAAGATCCCTCGTATATCACATGACCACCATCAAAGACAGAGAATGAAGCCCCCCCAAGGACTGAGACCCTTAAAATTCTCACGCAGCGGTGCTGGCCTGACTGAAGCAGGACATCTGCCAAGTGTTGCCTGCAGGTGTGTTCACTGGACCAAGACTGGTTTCCCATGGGACCCAGTCCTGAAACAATGGGTCCTGCTCATTGCTGGGACTGTATTGTCCTGTTCAGAACTGAACTGTCTGTCTGTACTTGTTCTCAACATACTTATTCTCCACTCTCCTGTACCCACTGCCTTGACATAAGACTACAAAAGACCCCTGAATTAACCAGAGACTTTGAGATTCTCCCCAACACAACAAGACAGATCTATTGGCTGGACCATGGGAATTTCATCTTGCCATTGGTAGCTAGTCCCCACCCCCCTGCCTTTTTCTCTCTCTCTCTCTATCCTTTATCTCCTTTCTAATCCTTCTATCACATTTGCTGAGAGCACTCAATAAAAGGTGCATTTGTTTTGATTAATACTAAGTGTGTGTACACACCTGCTGTGTGTCTTTTGCACTCTGAGACAGGAAAAAAGAACCATCACTACCCTACCTTGTACTAGTGGAGTGTGACAAAATGGTTTCAGAGCCTGACTCTCCACCTCCCTGGCTGTTCTGCACCCACCAGGCTGCAGAGTAAGGCACACAAGCTGCCTCCACAACAACCACAGGAAACTTTTCCTAATGTTCTTACTGATGTGGATTGCTGCTTGCTCCTCCCTAGGTACAGAAGGTAGGTCCCTCTCCTAAGACAGAGGGAATTAAACTGCCTTGCTGCACCTGAGATGACTAAACAGCACCAGGGGTCTCAAGCCTATTGCTATGTCAAGGCTGATGCTCAGAACTGTTGCCAAGTAGCCTGTCAGCTCCATGGCAGTGCACTGCCTTGGGCTGTCTGTGCCTGGATTGGCTTTCCTGGTAGGTCCACAAACTATAATCAGTTGAAAGAAGCCAGTGAGCACCCAGGTACATTGCATAGTTTTTGTGAAGGGAGAAAGAGGGAAGCCAGCAAGAAAGGTTCCCTTCCTTTCTGGCACTGTCAATTCATTAAACAAGCATAGCCAGGGAGTAGGTCAGCATGAACAGTACAAGCACAAAGCAGAGCAGCCTGTCTCACATGACAGGTAGTGCTAAAGCTGGCAAGCTTTAGGAGTATTTATTTGTATGTGGAAAATGAGGATGATGAGTTACTGTTTTGCCCCTGAGACTTGTGTTTATTAAGGTACAAGCTCTTTGTAAGCATAAGCCAGCATACTTCCTATTTGCAGTGACAGTGACCCACAGGTGACACCACCCCGTGACCAACATGCATAAGGGGGGATGTGAGGGGAGCCCCCCTACATATGACCCAGGTAGTTGTACATCATTCTCACTGAAACACTTTCTGTTTAAGGGTATAAGCACATTAATGAAGTTCATCTTATTTATACAGGATAATTCTTAAACAGGAAAACAAATGACTGAAAGAGCAGTGTCATGGCTGACCCTTTTGTTTCAAAACCCAGCTATTCAAGTATCAGCAGTTGTTGGAGGCACTAGAGCAGTATGAATTCACTGGTTCTTTGGAAGGGAAGGTGTGTAGGTGCCAAAATACTCAGTATCAGGACTGCATCAGTAGAACTCTCCTTAGCAAATAAGCTCTTATAGCTGCATGAGCACTCCAAGTGCAAACTTTGCATCTGCCTGTGACAGCTCTTAGATGAGAGACAAGTGGCACCATGCACCAATTTGTAACTGCATCATTCCGCAACTATTTTATTGAAATTAAAGACATGTTATATTTGCTATTCCTATGCTACAACATTTTGACCAGGTTTTTTGTCACGTTTCTTCATCAGCTTCTATAAATAGATGAAGTGCTACAAATCTGGCCAGGGTGTGAGGGGAGACACAACGCAACAAAAAACCTGGGGTGTTTCACATATTTGAGCCACTTATGGACCTTAAAAAAGAAAAGGAGCAGAGTTTAGGGTGAGCCTTTGAACATCTCTTTCAATTCTGTTTCCTCAGTCTTCAAGTATTTTTGCATAATTAAAATACATTTAATTACTCAAAATGTCTAATTAGTAACATTAGACAGAGTGCATACACTGAGTGGGTAATGCATTGGTGAGGGACAAGAGAAGCTCCAGGGAGAAAAAAAAGTGCTGTACACACACTGAGATCAGTCTGGATATTTTTCCTAGTTGCTCATCAAGACTAACGTTGTGTAAAACTAAGACTGAGCTCATTTTTGCCTTGTGGTGCTGGTAGCAATGTAGTTTCTAACTACATAAATTAAAGCCAGCTTATATTTACTTCATCCAGCCTTGTATTTGTCTTGCAGAGTGCTGGGCTAGCAATAGGTTTTTTAGACTCAAAAAGTAAGGTTCTGAAATGTCATTTGTTGCAGGATGCCAGGGTATACCCAGCTTCAAGTTGGAACATTTGCCAGCAGCCAGCCTCAGCTGGATAAACCCTTTTTAGGGATGTACTTTGAGACTGGCATGCTCTGAACCCCTCCTCTTTTGGGACTGCTTAAGACCAAGAATTCAGACTGTCAGATCCTGGTCTGTAGCTTGTGACATGAGCCCAGAGGCAGGAAGACTCAATCACTTTACCGGATCAGGAGTGGTTAAGTCTTATGAAATAATAATTTGTAGTCGCAATGAGAGCTGGAACACCACCATGCTGCCACACCAAAAAATAGCTGCCAACAGCTGGGGAATACACATGTGAAGCAGCAAAAGTGAAATTAAACTGGATCAAGATATCACTTGGAGATGGTCTGAAGTGAAAACTTGCAGCTAGTCCAAGTTTTTTCCCTGCTTCCAAGGCATCCTGGTCATAGGCTCTGAAGTGTTGTCCAGTTGACAAGGCCAACTGCAGCAGACAACAGCAGCTATTGAATGCATCAGACACTTGCTAATTAATTTCTGACCTTGTTGCATGAATCACAACTTGTTGCATCACAGGAACACATCCTACCAGAGATCTACAGTGAGACAAAACATTGAGGGCTGTGTGTCAGGTACAATTAGGCTGTGAGCAATTAAAGATGAAACACTTGGTCCATCACATACTTACCAGATGTCCCTCTACATCTTTAACAGTTGAGGCAGCTGAAAAAAAAAAAAAAAAGTCTGAGCAACTTCTAAGTATTGCAGCAACTTAAACATAGCTGAAATCACACAAGACTTCTACACAATAGAAACTTTTGTAACACAGCCAAAGCTTTTAAAAGCCATTTAGTTTCCTTGGCCTGTCATACATTTCACCCCAGTACAACCCTTAGCTTCCACCAACAGCTGTGCCTTAATCCTGCTCAGTAAAATGCAGACTACAAGATGCTGTTTGACTTTTAAGCCACTCTTGCCACCTCCTCTACTCCAGCTTTTGTTTCTCAGAATTTTTTGTAGGCTATTGCAATACAGAAGGCAGAAATTGTCTTTACTGCAATACAATCAGTAAGACATGATTTCAGCAAACTTAGCACTTAAGATTCACAATAGCTTTCAGTATTATTTTAACCATGCTAGTAGCAAAAGTTCTTTAAAACACAATCGTGGAAATAGACGTTTCCAAGGAAAACAGCTCAATTTCCACTAAAAAATAAATTCCCACAGAACTTATCAACCAAACACTCACATTAAGAGGTTCAAATGACTAAAGGGAACCAATTTGTACCAAAAAAATCCCCACAACCAAACAGAGTGAAAGTAATTAGTGGTCTAATTAGTTGCTACTTTTTAGCCCATGCATCTAAACCCCCACACAGGTTTTTCCTCCTTGCCAATACAAGGCAAGTTGATTGGAGAAGTCCTCTCTAAGGACCTTATGATAATCTTGCTTTGAAGCAGAGGCATCTGTCAGCAAGATAAGAAAGCTCATAGTTAAGGATTATGCATTTTATTTACCAAGCAAAACTACTCTTCACTTTACTAATTTGCTAATTTCAATCACAAGCAAAATGAACTAGAGCTTAAACAGGTCCCCTGTAAGGCAACACAAGAACCAGGGTCAGCCCTAGTGCATTCTTTGCCTAACTCTGGAAAGCAAATTTCATGGATAATAATCAAGCAGTTACCTTTATCACACTTCAGCTTTTTAACAACAACAACAACAACTACTAGCAAACCCAAACCGGCCGACAGAAGCACCGGAATAACCCAAACACGAGCTTCCTTCCCTGTAAAGTAAGAAAAAAAAATTAGTACTGAAACAGTCCCCCAAAAAGATATTCCTTGCTGTCCTAGAGAAAAACCTAAGCCTGGAACTAATACAATAACCCAGACAGTTTGTCCTGGGACTCTCATGGACACATTGCCCTGAGCATGTGAGCACTTGCTTGCACTGCACATCATGCTTCCAAAGGCCTCAGGGAGCTCTGCAGGGAGCTGCAATGCAACTTCCACAGGGGTTCATGGAGAGACACTTAAAGGGAAACAAGTATGCAAAAGATGATAGCTAGCTTCAGGTGCTGTAGCATGGACAGTGAGCATTCCTGGCAGAAGAGGAAGCGACTCCAGGCACAGTAAACATTTTCACACTACCCATAACTTTCAACTGTGTCACCCTTGCAGCTTTAAGGACTCTGGCAACACATGTAGCTTTTCACCAAGGGAAAAGCTCCAGGTGATTTGTCCCATCAATCCCTTTGAGAATTGTCTTTAGCAAATAACTCCCAGACTAAAAGGCAGCTGCTCTTAAACACATTACAGTAGACGAAACCACTGTTTTACAGACTACTCTGGTGTTATTAGCCTGAAGCCACAGACCCAACAAACCAAGCTGAGTGGGATTTGTGTAACAGACCTTGATTGGTTAAGCCTAGTTCTGCAGTATCAGTGGAATTCAGCAGGATTTCATTCCCGTCTGGATGCCTGAAGTGGATGGTAACAGAACATTGTACCAACATTTCTAGATCAGTACGCAGCTCTGTCCAGGCCTGATTCTTTTTCAGACAGAGCTCAGAACCATGAATAGAACATGCATAAACTTTGATAGAGGTGTACCTTTAAACAATCCAAGACAAGACTACAAGATAAAAGAAAGCAGATAAAATTCATGTATGTTAGTGTCTAAGTGGAGGAAGAAAAAATAAAAAAAACAACAAACCACAGAGTATAGGCATTATTCATGCACAGTTAGTTAACTTCAACAGGTAGCTCTACACACTAAAATTTTAAGCTGGGTGCTAGAAAGTTCATTCAAGTGTGTTCTGTGGAAATACCAACCTCAAGACATGAAAAATGCAAGTTTACAGCCATAAGCAACAACCACAATGATACCCCCAAGTCCACGTCTTTCTAGGCCTCAACATCACAGGTTTTGACACTTAAAATTTGACTGCATGAAAAATGCCATTTGGCTTCAGGGCAATTATTTACAGCCTGAAGACATGTATTAACTATTGGCACAGATTGGGCCACAGCTCTAACATTCCCTAGAAGAAAATAGCAACTTATTCTCAAACTTACTCTTGACTGATTCTCCGACACATTTCACAGCCCTCGTCATCACAGAAATACCCTTGTTTGCACTGGCACTCAGCATTCTGTGTCAGAGTACAGGGTCTCAGAGTTATCTGATCTAAAAATAAAATACAAGTTAGCAAGTGCAAAGATTGTACTCAGGCCATAAAGGCAATTTACTTTTAAGTTCAATATGATCAATGAAGTCCAGGTTTTCCACATTAAAAAAAGGGGAAATTGTTAAGGTTTCATAAGGTTTGGTACCCTCTTTGCACCGTCTGCAAGGCAAGCATTCCTCCAAGCCGTTGGCATAGGCAGTAAAGCCTTTTCCTTCCTTGCAAGGGTCACATTTTCCTTTCAAATGTGAAGCATTGCAGTGGTCAGCAACAAAGGTACCTGTGGAAGAAGAGAACTGGCAGCAGCAGCAATCTCAGGGGATCTTTTGACAGACAAAGGGCTAAACCTAGATATTACAACACAAGTTTCTGAGAAAAGTTTAACTCTTCCTTGCAAATCAATCACATGTCACACAAACCAAGAGGCACAGGAGAGCCAGGAGGAACATCTGCAATTTGCAACTCAGACAGGGAGAGGTGCAAAACGAGGCATCCAGCAAGGTATCTGCTGGAAGAATGAGTCACTGCAGCAGGCAAGGAGCCTGTGGATGGTACCATTGCTGAAGGAAAGGGGCGAGCCCAGGGAGAAGTGCTTTCAAAAAACTTCTTTCTCCTTTGTCTGAATCCCACCTAAATGCACCAGTAAGCTTCTGATAATAATGAGAGTTTTCTTCTTGGTGCAAAACTTGTTAGCTCTGCACACACTGAGCACGGAGAGGAGAGCAAAATCATACTGAAGTTTTGGCTACAGACACAGAAATATCAGAATTTCCCTAGGCCTGTTATTTGTGTTAACTAAATCACTTAACTTCAAAAATTTTATCCTCAACCACAAGCAAAGGCTTCCTGGCTTGCCAAAGCACCTCTCCCAGTCACTGCCTGTTGCATTAAGGGGCTCTCACTTGAAAGTGGAGGCCAACCTTTACAGCACCAAGAAGTCCCCACAGCTCCAACGAGGCTTACACTTTCACAGCATGCAATGTAAGAAGCAATTGCTATCAGCTGTAACTACTCAAAGACTTACCTGCTTCACAAAAGACACAACAGAGACCTTGATGGAAGTACTCTCTCTCCCCACAGCTCGCTCGGGCTCTAGGCATCGTCAGCAGCACAGCCTACAGCGGAGGCAAACAGGCCTCTTGAGTGAGTCATCCTCCCTGGACACGATAACTATCTCGGGGAGATTAACTTGTAAAGACTTGGAAACACATTCAGAAGTTTATGGGAAGCCACAGAGGAAACCCAAACTAATTTCTGCTAAGTGCTGCTCACAGCAGTAATTGCCATCACAAAGCTGGGGTTAAGGCAGCACCGTGCAGCACCTGATGGGCTTTAGGCAACTGTTGCCACACGTTCCTGCCGCCATATAAACTTTTGTTTTCTTTCCACTATTTCACTGCAGTTGAATTGCAGACGCCAAAGTTTTTGCGGTGTGCAAGGGATTAGTTTCTCCCTTCCCACATCCTTTTAATTCATCAGAATCAGTGCTAGTCTCGCTCCCACAAAACTGAGGAAACGCCCCACAGACTCCTCCAACACGTCTCACTGGCTCAAATCTTAGGCAGAAGACAAGTCGAGTCATTAGCAATACTACACGAACATTGGGAATGTTTTTTTGTTTTGTTTTTTGTTTGTTTGTTTTTTTTAAGAGGATGAAACGTGCAGGCAGCGCACTACCGGGCAGGGCTCCCACGCAGCCTCGCTGTCCCGGTATGTCCAAGCGCTTCCAGGGAGGCGAGCGCAGGCTCGGTCCCGGGGCAGCTGAGTCACATCCTCAGAAGCCTCATACAAAGAGAGAAATCCTCTAGAGCAAAAGCGGGAGGAGGGGAAGAGGAGGCCGGCACGCCGAGGTCCCCGGAGCTAATTGTCAGCAGCGGGCAAGTCTAAGCTAAAACCAAGAGGGTCCCGCTCTTTAAACTCTCTCCTTGGTAGACTGAAAATCCTCCCCGTAACTGTAGGGAGGTGAGAAAACTTCCAGTTTCATACTTAAATAACCCGAGGAGTTTTAAAGAACTCACTCCTTGTAACTTTTTTTTTTCCTACGAGGAGAGAAGGAAAGGAGGCAGCGAGTGCGGTAGGAACAGACAGGGAGACGTGCTAAATTTATTCCCTGAGGGCGCTGGGTTCACGGCAGCGGCGCTGCCGCAGGTTTCCCGAGACATCAAACACGAACAAAAGTTCGGGAAGGTTACCAAAGCCTCTTGAAGAAGAAAGGGACAGAAAAGCCCACAAGGCTCCTTCACGCTAGAGCTGGAGGAAGACTTTTTCCGCCTCAAAAGCCAGGATTTGGGTTCGGGCTGCGGGCGGCTGGAAGCCAGCACTCGCGGCGGGCAGGTGGAGGGTGAGCCCACGCCCTGCGGGCCAGAGAGCCCCAGCCGGCACTTAGCAGCAACCGTGGGACAGAGAGCCCCAGCCGGCACTTAGCAGCAGCCGTGGGACAGAGAGCCCCAGCCGGCACTTAGCAGCAGCCGTGGGACAGAGAGCCCCAGCCGGCACTTAGCAGCAGCCGTGGGACAGAAAGCCCCAGCCGGCACTTACCAGCAGCAGCCCCACCGCTCGCCCGGCTCCCATGACGGCGCCCATCGCTCTGGGCCCGCCCCGCGCTGCCGCCGCTCTTATTCCCGGCGGGAGGCGGGGCACAGGTGGGGCACCGAGCGCTCTCGGCCCTCACAGCCGTCCCTTCTCGGCAGAAAGGGCAGAAGCCGCGGTTAATTGCCGCAGGTGCTGAAGGGCTGTCCACCCTGATCACAAAAAGCTGCGGGAAAAGCTGTGAGGAGAAATTTCCCAAGATGGCGCAAAGTGCATATAACTGGGTTTTCTGAAGCCCTAAAAGGGTTCTCACGTTTCTCCCCAGTAGTTATTCCTCCCAGAGAAATAACGTTTCTGGCCACGATTTTCCTCAAGAATACTTTTCATCTCCCATGTGCATGTAACTGGCATGTAGGAACATTCACCTCCAGGTTGCTGAAACTGGATTAAAATTAATGGCACAAAGATTCATAGGCTGTTCCTTTTGGGATTATTTTCTAATCCTCTGTGGCAGCAGCTGTAAATGTTGGAAACTCTTCCTCTGCTGATGCTGAATTAACTTGTTGATAGTTTCTTTCACTGAACTGCTGCTCTTGTGGTAACAGTGTTTTTATTTTACTCAACTGCACTTACAAGTCCTAGTGCAATCCCTGTGGGTGCATAGTTTGGTAAAATGAAAATAATTCAAACAATCTCCTGCACTCACATTTACACCCACTGAAGGCTTCCTGCTCAGCACTGTTTCTCTTCGGTTCAGGGGGCTTGGGTTGTCTGGGGTTTTTTCTGTTGTTGTTTGGTAACCATTTCCCAAAGCTTGGATACAATTGTACCCAAGGGATGGAAACAGCCCTTCCGAGGTGGAGAGGCGCCTTTCCATAACTCAAAACACATGCTCCAAAAGCAGGATGAGAGTGATGAGGAAGGCTGTGCTGATAGGCCAGAGATGTGCTGACTTGCTGAAGCATTCCAAGGAGATTAGTGGATGTGTTTGCACAGCTTTACATCCAAACACTTGGATACATCCAAACAGGAGCAAACACTTTGAAGCTGCATAGGGAACTTTGCACAGCCTGGAAAGCAGAGGAAGCACCCTCTCATTGAGTTTTACACCACATGTGGCATGGGTCAGACTTTCTCAGAAAGAGTGAATAGGATGACATCCTTCAAAAAGGCACCCAATCTGTGTCAATAATGTTGATATTCTCCAAGGATGTTTCCTCAAGAATGAAGAATGCTTTGGTTTTCTGGAGACTTTTGCTAATAACAAAGCCACTCTCACCCTTTAGCACTTGTGATCAGTTTCCTGAATGTCAGCTTCCAGATGCTGGCTCTTACCCTGCCTGTTCATATCAGAGAGCTGCAGTTCTCTCTGTGGAACAATCTATTCACTATCCTCAAGCCCTTGATATAAAGGTTTCCTAAGTCCAAGATACGTTTGTACATTTGCATGTACAAAAGTGAAAATCAAGGGAACCACTTCTCTTTCTGTGGAAGTTGCTGCAATAAGAAGACAATTTCAGCCAATTTCTCACAATTTCAGCCAGAGTGGTATCAAACTGCTATTGCTGTTCTAACTTATGGCCCAGGTCTGACATTCTTAGAGGCAATTTCCCATAGATTTTCTTCTAGAAAGTAATTTACTTTTAAAAAACTAACAAACACAAACCCCAAAATAATTTGTCAGATAGACTGCCACTGAAAGTTGTGTGTAGTTTTATTTCAACATATCAAGCACAAACAGGTTTCCCCTAACTGGGGAATATGACGAGGAATGTACTTAAAAATTTGGAAACATTTACATTGAAAGATAGCCCAGACTGGCACCACCACTAAGTATTTTAAGGCTGTATATATAGCAGTACTTACCACTTGGAACTACTTCAGGCCAGAAAAGAAAGGCTTAGTATTGTCTGCAGTCTACAGAAAATATTGCAAATCTTTAAAAAATGGTGTAAAATAGGAAGACTATTAACAGGGTTGAACAATGCAGTGGCAAAACCCTCCCTCTTTCCTGACCTTTGACAATAAATGTGCCTAAGACCAAACACACGTACACCTACATCGCTCCCATCCTTCTCACCTATGCTGGGGCAGTGGATTTCTCTCTACAATGCTAGTGTGTGATATTATAAAACAGCCATATAGCAAATAATAACAAGAAGAGTAAGTGACCAGGTTTTACAAACAGGCGTGCGTGTCTGACATCACCCTCGATGGGCCAGACCCAGGACACCAGTCAGCTCCGTAACCAGACAAGGAGCTCTCACTGAATACTTCCCATTTCCTAAAGCAGAATGACTCTAGGAAATTGTGTATATTTATAGTTTCTGTGGAATGGAAAACAAAACACATCCTGAGGTCCCATTCTGCATGGGCTGACTAAACAGATCATGACTTAATATCCCAGGGCTGGATTTTTTGGACCAAGTGTTCTCTCTCCTGTAATTAAAGGCAGCCGGACAGGCACCGTGGACATCAGTTCTTTACAGCTCCCCAACTGCTCTTCCTCACTCCTGGAGCTATGACCCAGGCCACCGTGACTTTTCCAAAATGTTGAGGTGATTACCATTTTGGGGTTACCAATACTGCTGGGTAATTATTAATTGCATCAGAAAATGACAAAACATAGAAAACAAATTGCACAATTAAAGCTACATTTGGCTTCAGCATTAAGGCCCATACAGGTTAAGAGGTCCTTGAAGATGTACATGTAAAAGGCAAAAAATGACATAATCTGCAGGAACAAAGTTTTGCACGTTCCTAGGTCCCTTTTTAACCTCGTTTTTCCACCTCCTTCCACCTCTGCTGTGTTGGTTCTAAAGTGCTTTGGTGCCTCGCTGGGCTCCTTGCGTGAGTGGCCCCCTCCTGCAGCCAGTGATCATTATTGCTGCCAAACGTAGTGATTTTATTTGAAGACATAATTAATGAAGAGTTGACACGTAAGAAAGATGCAGAGGAGAAACCAACAGCGAGAGTCCAGGAGGAAGTTTTCAGAAGAGGCCTTCCTGTGGAAGGACTTTTTGTTCAGAGCGCTGAGGTTTCTGCAAAAGAAAGCAATGCGATTATTTGTGTGTTGGAGAGAGCCGTGACTTCACATATGTGCATACCCAGAGCTTCCACACCAGGAGGGAACCCTGCACTTTGGTGACACCCTCAGAGTAGTGTGCCCCCCCAGACCTTGCCTCCCTCTTTTTAACAGGAAGATCAGTACTTCTGGCTGCAGCTGGTTGGCATGGGAAGGGCACAAACCCCAAGAAATCTCTTCATCCAGCCCTGTAAGTTTAACCTGTGCCCTCACCTTCCCAAACCTGCCCTGGACACCCCCAGAAGCTGCAGTGAAGATCACCAATGACTCTGGCATCCAGAAAGGGTAGGCCTCATGTGTGATCCCACCTCACGGAAGCCTTGCCAGGGCTGGATAATACTCCTCATACAGAGGGAATCAGCAGGGCTCCCTGGAGCTGAACTAGCAGTTAATACCTCCCCACAGGAGTTTGCAGGGCAAAGCCCTCTGTCAGCAGCAGATGTGGTTACTGTTTCTCCCTAGACTGAAACCAGCAATTTGTACAAAAAACCGGAGTTTAGCACTTTTCACCACAAAGCCCAGTTTTTCAGACCACACCCTTGCATCTCTATAGCAAACTGAAGAAATTCCTAACATGCTGGTCGGGAAGGGAGATCTCACACATTCTTGCCTGGCAGAGATTTCTTTTTAGCCAGGGCCTGGCCCAGTCCTTCTCAGTCAGGAGTTGAGTAACATCCTGAGGTGATGCTTTTTGCCCAGAGAGAGAATGTTAAGAGGAAGTAAACTGTTTCAAGCAGAGCGTGGGTTTGTCTTTCTGGTATGATAAGTGGTTACTTTACCTGCAACAACTTGAACTGCACTCCTGCAGCTCACAGAGACACTCTAAAGACCACAGTAAGGAGTTAAATGCCATAAATTACCTTTAGCTCATTAAAATCATTGATTGATGACAGAAAATGGTTACCTGTGTATGTCCTGTTGGGCTTTCTGTAGGGATAAGACAGCTGAGTGAATTTCCTTCAGGTGATTCATTTCTTTCCCACACTGAGCGCACAGGCTTTCAAACCCTGTGGCAAAATATTGAAAGACAATTATGTTTTGCATCACCATTCTGGTGGTAGTGAAACACAACACAGCAAGTGGGTGGCTGTAAACTAATTGTCACTTCTAGGGGGACACTTTCAGGAGGAAACATGGGGAGAAGGAGACAGGGAACAGAATCTTCCACCCAGAAGATCCAGGCCACTGTAAGATCCAGGTCACTTCTGTGACTCTGGGTCAGGGTGCTTCTCAGTCAGCTTTAAGGAAACAATGCTCCCCAGCTGAGGGGAGGAGAAAGGAGTGCTCACACCTGCTCACTCTCTCAAACATTCAAGATCACCTTTACCAAAGGCAGAGAAAAGAGAGAGAAACATAGCCTGTTTCCTATGTGCTGTTTGGAATGTCACTGTATTTTTCCAATTTTGCAGGAGTTGGGAAGTCCTTGTTGTAAGGCAGAAACAGCACATACAGAGAACAGAAAAGAAGAACATTCCCTGTGCTGCCTGTGGGCTGTTGGCCCATGGTATTAACTGAGAAATGTCCCAGGGCTGGCTCAAGAATTAAAGTACCAAGGCAAGAACATTAAAGCCTGACCCAGTGACACCCAAATACTTGCCATCATCATCTGAGAGCTCCTGCACTGACTCTGGCGTTGAACAGCTGCTCTCTGTGTTCTGGCTGTGGTTGGATGGCTGATCGCTGGTTTTGCGGCGCCTGCAGTCTTTGGCAGACCTCTGGATAAAACAGGGATTAGATGTGACTCAGTCTCTATCACATTGAAGAGGTGTGTGATTGCTTTAAACAAAACAATTTGGGGTGCTGGGAAATAAGTGTGAGATTGTGAAGTTTGATTGCTTTCTCAGCAACTCCTGGTAGTTGGACTCTGGCAGCTGCTTAAGGATATTATACACGTGCCTCATACAGAAGCATTTCCCCAAGAGACAACATTCTTAAGACACCTATCCAAATTATTCTTCTTGTAGCTTTAACTGACACATACTATGGATCAACCTTATAGTTCCTTTGCTAAGTTGTGTACCTAACTCAGCCAGGTAGGTAAGAGATAGCTGGAAAAGAGGAAAAAATTAGAATCAAATTCCCCAGCAATGATTTTTCAGAAGGTGCACGAAGGATCTTAACATCATGGAATTTTTATGCTAGTTTCTTGATGCACTGTGGAAAGTTTCTCCCTCTCTCTCAGATGAATAAACCAAACACATTAATTCAAACTTCTCACTACAGGGTCTGAAAAGCAGCTATGGATCCCAACTTCCCCACTGAATCAGAGAAATTCAGATGTGGGGCATTACAAAAGAAAAGTCTATGTACATAATAAGATACAAGTTTTTCAGTGTAATATGGGTTGTACTTAGCTAGTTTACCAGCTCTACATTTGCAAAGTGTATTATGAATGACAGGTATGGCTCCAAAGATGGAAGCACTGAAATAGGGGAGTATTATCTCTGTTTAAAGGAAAGGATGGAAAAACGTTTCTTGTCTTGTCTGAGAGAGAGTGAGTGATAAAGGCTCATGGCAAAGACTGAAACTGAAGTCAGGGGGTCTCAGTTTGTACTCCAAAACTTACAGGAAGTTTTGTGCTTTGGAAAGATGGAACAGTGAAGTTCAGCTCAGTCATATGCAAAATTCTGTGTAAGAGTCACTGTCACTAGCATTGGGTGGAAGAAAAATGCCAAAATTGATAGAATGAGTCAATCAGTAATTACAATTCTTTGGAGCTAATAATGGTATAATACTGCAGGTCTATAATCACAAGCTATATTTACCCAAAACAAAACTTTCAGCTTATGCTGTGCTTACATGAAAATGCTGTAGAAAATGAGCTGTGTATCTAAACAATCATAAAGAATATGATAATCTCCAGAACAGGCTTTTTACCTTGTGCCGTGTAATTTGATTGTTTATGCATGCTGCTTTGTGGTTTGACATCCTTGTGGACAAGTGTCTTTCCATTGTCTGAAGTATTCCATCCTTCTCAAATTGGGCAATGTCGTTCAAAGGATCCCAAGGTCTTAGACTTTTGAGACCAAATAAAAAAATCCATCAGAAAAGCAAGAATCCCACATTAGCCCAATACACTAATTCCACATGCATCAGGACAGGCAATCATCGCTGACAGTAGCCAGACTTTCCAGATGCAGTGACAGGACTAACAGAAAGTTCCCTGCACATTCACAGCTCCTTGCAATAAGTGAGGGGGTTCAGTCTCCAGAGGCTTTGCCCTTGTTGCCCAGGGGAGGAAAGCACAGTTGTTAACTCTGCTCTAACAGAGCAGAAAAGCTCTGCTAAATGACTCTGCATTTGATTGCAGCAATAGGAATTTGCATCAATGACACAGTGGATGTTCCATTGTCACGCCCTCATTTCCAGCTATTCCCAATTAGTATCATGAACATGTATTCTAATGATGACACGGAGCTCAGAAAGGGCAAGCTCTGGACATGGTTTTGGGGAATGGCAGGGCTCCAATGACAGGTCTCTAGCCCTGCTTGCATCCGTGGGAACTCAGGCAGCGAGATGTGTTGGGAACCCCAAGCCCAGCACTCACTCCTCGTATTTGTAGCGCCACTCGTTGGTCCCAGCATCGTGCCGGAACAGCAGCGGTTTCCATTCCGTGCCGCTTTCCCTCCGCTCCCGGGCGGCGTTCCTCTGCTCCTCTTCCAGCACAAACTTCTCCTGCGTTGCCTTGTGCTGATCACCTTTGTTTATTGCACTGGTAACATGCTGCCAAAGCCTAGGAATAATCAGGGAAGGAAGTTAAACCACCTTAGAACCAGCAATGTATTTTGCCAGCTGGAACTTTAGAGCAGGAACTTGTCAGGTGTATTGATACACCAGCGGAACTGTACCAGGATTGCTCAGCCTCTGCTTTTAGCTTGTAAGTTAAAGAAACTGAGAAAGGCAACACTGAATGCTGTATGAGTGACCTGCTGGAGGAACTTTCTCTTAGATAACATCACCTACAACAATTATTGAATTCTTCAGTGCTGTCTGTTTATTGAATTCTTATGCTGCTGTCATAAGGAAGTTGTGTTCAACTCACTGAGATCCGTGGCCTCTTTAGAGGTGATTGATGGAGAATTTGTTCTGTTCCTCATCCTTTCAAGGCATTTCTGTTTAGAAGCTTTTGCATCAATGTCTGTCCCCAAAACAAATCTTTATATTTAAAGTTTAGAAGTACTGGAAAACGAATTTATGTGCACATCTTGTAGCTGCACATGCACCTTCTATACAGGATTTACAACCAAATCTGTAGGAAGCTGATTCAATCCACAAGCAACAAGCATGTCCTTGTGCTTACAAGCTGCAAGCATGAACACAGGTTTTCACTCATACTTGTTTGCAGCTGCCAAAGGATAAGTGATCTGTCGTATGAGCTGTTCTCACTGAGCATCTGCCCTGGGGAGAGGATCTGCCTTTTACCAGAGGAAAATCAATACATTTTTTTTTACTACAGCGAAGCTGTGATCAGCTTCTCCACAGTTCCTATGATCAGAGCACTTTAATCTTCATTTCAGATTGGAAATACTTCTGAGACTAGCAGCTAGCCTCCCAAAATATTACTGTATGCTTTAGTGTTTAGAATGTGCACAGGAGATCCAAGCTGTTCCATTATTCCCAGCTCCACAAAACATCCATCCACCATTTAGAAGATTAATTCATTACTGCATTTAATTTGGAGCTTGCTGTGAAGCTCTTAATTTAAAAGTGATCCTGAAGCTTTCATCATATTTCTATCACCATACATTAACACAGCATTTCCAAAAATGCAGCCTCTTAGATAAGTAACTGGATGCAGAGCAACGCCTTCCTTTTATTTTTAAGAAGTCACTCCCCTGTTTCTGTGTATGAATAATTTCTCCCAGAAACAAAGGAAGGAAACTCAGTGATGGGGATGGGGCAGGGTGGAGTGAAATAACAGCCTGAGAATATACTGTGGTGGTGTAAAGCCTGTCCTAAGGAATGCAGTAGTGTAAAGAGTGAGTCCCCTAATTCTACAAACCTTAGAGGTTTGTAGAATTACAAAATTAGCACAAAATTGTTTGACAAGGGCAAATTACTCCATCAAGAGTTGCATGTGTCAGACAATGAGGCCCTCCACGGTGAGCTGCATGACAGTATGAGCTTCAGAGATTCCCCAACAATTGTGAAAATAGGTGATTTTCAGCACTGCAGGAAAGACTAAGCAATTTAGGCAGAATATTACCTGAAGTAGATGGCAATTTATTCATGCAACTGTCAGCATAACAAGGAGTTTGGTGGAATGTCTGTAGGAAATTCTGTAACTTTCCCTTTTTCCTCCTTCCCTTGGATGCATGTAACATTATTAATCCCTCAAGCAGCAAAGGGAGCCAGCTCTCACCATAAACTCTCCTAAACAGAGAACAGGAGATTCTTCGCCCACGAGACCAAGATTCTCCTTTAAAAGAATCTTCTTCTGAAGATTATGAGAAAAATGTACTGCAGTCTGCCCTGCTTTGCAGAGTTAGCACACCTGCTCTTTAAGTTACAAATACAGACTTTATTGCTCGTAATGACCACTGCTGTTGATGCCTTGAGAAGGCTGACCTAGAACAGAGACTAAATGGAGTTAAAGAATAAAGTAGGGATTTTTTAGAAGGCCTCAAACGGATACACCTTGGGCAGCACAATGGATACACCTTGAGCCCAGCCAGGGCTACACCCAAGACGAACCCAAAATGGTCACAAAAATGGATGATTGGTCACGGGGTCTCTCACTATTATAAGTTCTGGTCCATTTGCATATTGTCCAATTGTTCCATTGCTGGTTCATTGCTAATTGTCCAATTATATCTTTAGCTTATGAAGTCCCATCCTTCTTGTTTTTCTCTCTTCAGTCCACTGTTGTTTATGCTCTTGGGCCTGAAATTTGGCTCATTTGTCCTTGGTCCCCAGATAGAGAAGGAATTGTTTTGTCTACCTACTCTGTGAAGAGAGCTTACTATTCCCTAATATGAAGCTCAGAAGTACTACACTAAAGCAGTACAGAATCTGGAAAATATAAAAGCTAAAATCTGAGGCACCACTGTCCAAACTAAATTTTTGTGTGTTTTTATTTTCATGCAATCCATTTCTTTACCTATAAAAAGGGGAATCTTTTTAGGCTGATGTGATGCAACACCAAAATCGGATGTCCACAGAGAAGTGCACAACATTTTGCTGAGTCAGGCAGCAACTGCATGTGCTGGCTTGGGATTTTGGCTGGTGCTGGCTGACGGTAGTGGAGAGGAAGCACAATGAATTTGTTTAAAGCCAGCCAGCCCCACATAACTCTGTTCAACTTTGCTCAACAACTGCACAGTGTGCATTATTCACTTCTTCCATTTCCTAAGTGTATTGGGTTTGCATGGCCTGATTTTTGGCAAGAGGGGTGGCTTCTGCAAAAAGCTCTAGAAGCTTCCACAACATCTGGCAGAGTCCTGATGGCTCCAAATATGGACATGCTGCTGGCCAAGACTGGGGTGCTGGTAATGCCTCTGTGATGACATACTGAGGAAGAAATCAAAAGAAAGGTTGTGGCACAGTTTTAATTGTGACTAGAGAAGTGTGAGGTGAGAACATGGGAGAGGAACAGCCCTGCAGACACCAGGGTCAGTGCAGAAGGAGGGGGAAGGTGGTGCTCCAGGTGCCAGAGCCCAGATTCCTCTGCAGCCTGTGTGTGGAGCAGCCTGTCCATGAAGGACCCTGTGGAAGAGTGACCCACGCTGCAGCAATTTGGGGAGGACTGCTGCCCATGGGATAGACTCACACTGCAGTTTGCAGGGAGCTGCTGCTCCTGAGATGGAGCCATGTTGGAGAAGTTAATGGAGAACTGTATCCTGTGGGAGGGACTCCACAGTGCAGCAGTGCAGGACTCTTCTCCCTGAGCAACTGGAGAAGCCATGGGTGATGAACTGACTGAAACCCCCACCCTCCTGTCAGCTTGTGCTACTGGGGGAGGGGGAGATAGAGCTGTGAGGGAGGGAAGGGTGGGGGGAGGGTGGTTTTAGGGGCTTATTTTACTTCTCATTATCCTGGTCTGATTTTTTTAGCAATAAATTTCTTTTATTCTTGAGCCTGTTTTGCCCTCAGTGGTAACTGACAATTATTTTCTTACAGTCTTTAACTCATAAATCCTTCATTAAATTTTCTCTCCTCTGCCCAGCTGCAGAGAAGAGTGAGTGAGCAACTTTCTTGGGTAGCTGGCATCCAGCCAGGGCCAAACTGGACACTAAGTTATGTGCCTGTTTTATGTAACCCAGATCACCTTACAAAGCCTGGTGCAGACTGCACTGGAGATCTCAGCTGAGATTATGAGGCAGGGTTAAACATCTGTTTAATTACATTCATTCATAAAATCCTGTTATGTGGTTCAAAGTACTGCTCTGCGGATGCCAGGACTTCCCACAATCCCTACCTGTACTTTAAGAGCTTGTGGTTGAAATAACCCTTCTTAACAAGGTATCCAACCTCAGGATGACATCCTGCCCTTTTATAAAATGCTCCAGCAGTTACAGAGATCTCTGGAGTCCAGGCAGAATTGTTATTTTAATCAGATAAAATGTAGCCTCCACTATTTCTCAGCCCAGGTTGATTTCAGAGCTGTACTTCATGGAAATACTCCAGAGTTAATAGTCTGGAAAGAAACAGGTAAATGGCTGGGTAATATGTGCCAACAAAGCAGGTCACTGCCTTTCCAGGACTGTGCTGAGGAATTGGAGGAGCCCTGCTGATGAGAAGCCTGCTCCCAGGAGAGAAGCAGCAGTGAGATGTTCCCCGAGCTCCCCACCTCTCTGACTCAAAGTCCGTCTGCTCCTCAAACAGTACAATGTGGCGCTTCAGTCTCTGCCTGCGCACTTCGCTGGTCGGGTTCCAGAACATTTCTGTGCTCCCATTTTTCAGCTCGTTTATATGCACTTCTCCATCCTGAGAAGGAAAATAAATGAATCCATGACAATCAGAAAACAAAGGCAGGAATTAATCCTGACAAACTGAAGCTGCTCCTGGATGATGATAAGGGATACCTGTTGGTTAGGAGGCTTCTTTCCTCCTCTATGCCATAAAATCTCACTGAACACTTCCTGAAAGTTTCTGAAATGAATGAGACAAGGCATTGCCAGAAACAGTGGCTGCATTTACCATTAATCAGAGTAGAAAGGGACCTGGTTCCTTCTATTAAGTCTTGTCCCCAGACCTGAGTGCCCTAAGATATTCTTCTTTCATCACTGTTCTTCCCTCCTCCCACCCAGCACATAAAAAAAAGATCCCAAGCTCCTTTATCAAAAGTCTCCCTCAGTACTTCCTCTCCCATGATCCCATCTGCTAGCTCCAGGACTGATCCCAGGTCTCCAAGAGACCTCCAGTGTGGAAAGGATGAGGTAGGCAGGTATTATCAAGCACCACTACGTGCATCTCTAACAAGCATACACACAATCACTCAGCTGCTGCTGTGACCCTAGGAGTAAGGAGCGTTGGGATTTACTTCCCTTCTTTATTCAGGTGGGTCTTCAGGTCCTGAGGCAAGGATTTCTGTTAGGAAACTGGATGGTGTCAGAGAAAAGCCAGGAGAGCAGGCCAGTACTCCCAGTGGGGAAGGAGGAAAACCAATATCATCCCTACCCCACTGCACAGCAGCTCCTCTGTTCACAGCACACTGCTGCAAGCAGCAGCTTACAGAGCCACCATTCCAAAGCCATTTAACTTCCTCTATACATCACTGCAGTTTGTGCACCACTAACAGCCAGGACAAAGATCAAGGGAGGAGGGTGAAAGCAGAAGGCTGAGAGCTGAGCAGCATTCAACATTGTGGCTCAGGAGAGCCCCTGGATGATGGGCTGTCACAGGTGGTGCTGGCAGGATCCACCACAGACAAGGTACTCCACAGCCCAGCACAACTCACCACTGACAGGGCTCATCCTGCAGGACAGGGAACTCAGAATGGAGCAAATCCCTTGTACATGCTTAGAACGGGAAAATCTCCCAATTTCAAAATGGTCATTAGCTTTTTATGTGAAAAGATAGACTGCCCAACAGGGCAAGTCCAGTACCAAAGGCTACACTGTGGTTAGGACCTCACCATAGTAAGGGCTTTATCCAGTCACATTTCATCTGGCTTTCTTTAAATACCTCCTTCAAGATGAGACAAATCTTGTCTCAGAAATGGCAATTTCTTTGGACTGGCAAAGGAGCACAGACCAACTGTAATGATCATGCAGATGCCCAAATGTTGCTCAGAGAAATACCCAGATGTCCAGCCCAAAGCCAAGGGTCACCGCTTTTGTTTCAGGTACCAGGAGTTCAAATCAAAATTAGACTACATCATTCACTGCAACTTTATTCTTGCTGGATTTTGGCTTGAGGTTGGCTCTGGCTGAATCACTTGGGTATACTGGGTGCACAAAGGTGCCAGGAGCTCTGCTGGCTGTTCTGAGCTGGCCATAGAGATAACACTCTCACCGAATCGATGTCTCTGTCCCTCAGCTGACAAACAGGGTACTATCTATCTTCTACCATAAAGGTTTGCTGTGAAAATAATGAATTCAAAACCCTCTAAGTTCTTCCCTGAATCCCAGCCTAACTGGGGAAGTACTGAACACACCAGACAAAAGGCAGCCTCAAGGTCTTTGCAATCACACCTAACACACATTATCTCCGGCCATCAGTGCTTGCCCTAAGCCTCAGACCCTAAATACAGACCCACTGCCTTTGACTGAGAGCCCCCCTACTGCTGCCAGCTTTCTCAGGCTCCAGGAGTGCAGCGCTCCTTTCACTGCCAATGGATGGGACTATTGAAGTGCCAATGACCTCCTGAGGTACCTTAAGAGGTGCAGCCCAGGCTGTGCTGCCAGCATGCCCTGGGGCTGGTGGTAGAGGCAGGACAGGGCCCTCCCAGTGCCCACTCCAGTGCAGGGAGCCTGGCAAGGGCTGCCAGCCCTCCCTGGAACCCTGCAGCCACGGGCTCCTAATCTGCCAGCAACTTCGAATATCAAATGTTACCCAGTATCCCGTGAGACTCGCTAGCACTTCTTCTCCACATTTAATCTTCCCCGAGATCTGATTAATGCTCGTGCTGCCACCAAAGAAGGGCTGTCAGGGGAGAAGAGAAACAGCAAACATGGTCAGTGCAGGGAGGACTGGAAGGGAGCCAACACAGAGATGCAACAGGAGGGAAGGAAAGTGCAACTGGCTGACTCACAGTATTTCTGGGGAAAGGCAGAATGAATTCTAACATGGATTTTGACTGTCTCACATTGTGCCCCCTTCCTTTTGTTTGTAACACCACAAACACTGCAGTTGCAGGTAGGGAGATAAGCCTTGAGGTGCATTAACACTCAGGAGTGCAAGGTCTCATCTTTATTGGAAATACTCTTATTTATTGTCAGCCAGACATCAGGATAAGTGTATGTGGACAACTCTTTCCCACTGTCCAGAATCACAGCCTTTGCACCCTTGTCCAAAGAAAAGGAGCAGCACTAGTGGGGACTCTTTCTGCTTATGGGACAGCAACAGCAGCATGGCACTGCTGATGGCACCATGTGTGTCAAGTCTCCAGTGTGAATAAGCTCCGGTCAACAGCAAAAAAAAAAAAAAAAAAAACCAAAAAAACCCACAAACCAAAGGAAAAGGGTATTTCCAGAGTCAAGGAAAAAAAAAAAAAATTATAGAACAATGGAAAATTCCACCCATCTCCTGGCTGCCAAACACAGGAAATGCCAGTGAGAGTGCAAGCAGCTCTTCTGTTCACAGAACACACCTCTTCAGACGTTTTAGCAGGCACTTTCTGAAAACATTTGTGCAGACAAACTTTTGTGTGTGTGAGTGTGTGTGGGTTAAGTAACAATACAAATCCAAATTTCACACAACACCCATGGATATAATAATCACATGTATCTCAAACATCAGTCTCTGGTACATATCCAAATTAAAAACAAAAGGGGTTTACCTGCAACTTCCCACAGTTCTACTGAAATAGACAGCTAGGAAATGCTCAAAGCAGAGCATGTAATTACATCATCAGGGCCTTTCTGAAACACTTTTGGATGAATCATACTGTTTTCAAGCCAGAAAAGAAGCACTTAAGGCTCTGAAGTGTTTGTAGGTTTGAGATGACACCCAAGTCAGGGAAATATCCCACTGGCCTCAACACATTACACCAGGCCTATGGGAAAAACAGGCTTTAAGGACAAGTAGGTGCAAATGTCAGGGAAGTACAGGAGCAAGAGTTCCCTTTGTAGGGGAAATAAAGACAGAAAAATATTATTGCCCTCAAGTAACTCAGAGTTAACAAAAGATTCCCCTAACTCCAGTGATCTCTCACATTTATATTGGCTAAGGCTGCAACTCTCAAGTCCTGCAGTCTCTCAGTTCTTTCATTTTATGCTCAGGCAAGAAATTGTTTGGAGCAGAAGAGAAAAGGATGCTCCTTAAAAATCAAGTTAGCTGCCCAAAGAAAGTTACAGGTTATCACTTTCCCTCCTAAATTTTAACCCATGTAATAACAGGAATGCTCAAAGATTTCACCATTTTGTCTCCATACCATGAATTTGCATGACCAGGCTTTTCAGGGGAGGGACTAGCTACATCAACAAGTCAGTGCAGGACTTGCCAGTGTGCCAGCCACTCAGAATTACCTGCCTGACAATGGGCTCTCACCTTGCCATCAGGGCAAGGTCCTGCTGTCACCACAATGCCTGCAAGGTACGAGTATAGATGTGATGGCTGCTGGAGAGCTACCCCAAAGATCCACATCTTAACTTGCCTCCAAGTTCTTTGGACACTCATTAGATTTTGTAAGCAAAACTAATTATTCCTGCTCAAACAGAAGACACACTGTCATGGCCAAACTTTCAGAACAAAATTTAGCCAGTAGCCAGAAAAAGTCACGTAAAACTAAGGCTTCCTGGGGTCAGTTTGAGTTGCATGAGCCAAAACCAGCAGCAGGGTGACACCTTGTCTCCAGGCAAGCCCCTCTCTGGTGCTCACATATATTGCTGGTACAGAAATGATCTAACCCTGCCTGGGCACAGGAACAAGCCTGAGACCCACTCAAAGCAGGGTCACAATGTATCTTACCTTCAGCTTGAATTCCAGTTCTGCCCTGTGGTTAGTTTTCTCACAGTCAATGGTAACTTTCCCTCCAAGCTCCATTGTCATGGTACCATATAAAAGTCCTGAAAGGAAAAAAAAGAGGCTTAAGAGAGGCCCCAGGGGAAGCAACCTGCTTTCTCGAGCAAACCTGGCTCTTGCTGACGCACTGTGAAAGTCATCACTTGGTTTAAAGTTTTGAAAAGACAGAACTGGAGGTTTCTAGGAAATGGCTGTTTACTATAAGCCTGAAGAATCTCCCCCTGAGTCCATATTCCCTATTTCTAGCACCAGCTAGGAAATAGCTTGACTCACAGGTGTAACTGTGGCAAGCTGAAAGTGGGACAGGAAAAATAAAGTTGTGCCCAGCAACTTCACTCATACTTGTGCTTAAACAGACCCAGTCAGTTCTCTCAGGGTAACTGAAGAAGAGAGCAGCTGTAATGGGATTCACCAGAATCTGGGAGACTAGAGGTCATGAGGGAACTTTTTACACATGTTTACCATTTGCTGAAGGTCTTTTTCAGAAAAAGAAAAACTGGTAAGAAGATTTATGCACAGGAATACTTCACAGAGGACATGATACTATGAGGTTACTGTTTTCAAGTACCCAGGCCCTTCTAAATACAAACTTAGAAGTCAATGAGCCCAAGTAAAAAATACTCCACCCCCAAAATTGGATTTGACTGCTGATTTTAACTCTGCAGTGAAAATGATGCAGACAGAGCTTTCTGAGGAGCATCAATCAGCAGCCATGCCCCAGGCTCAGCACACACTGGCTCCACAGAGCAAAGCCTCACCAGCAGCAGCAGCCAGCCCCAGTGAGGCAGCTCGTACTCTGAGAAATAAAATTATTGGAGTGACAAACAAACAGCAAGAGAAGTCAGGAATTTCCTTTATCCTCAAAAAGGCAGAAAATATACCAAGCAATTTCAGTGTTAACATAATAAAAACTTTTTCTCTTAAGAAGCTCAGAAATGTATTCTTGCTCTTTTCATCTTATCTACAGTGCATAGATGCAGTATTTTTCTGTTTCTGCATAGTGTGAAAACTAACATTGATGGGCCTAATTCTCTCCTAGGCTGTGCACAGGTAAACCAGAAAGACTTCAGTGAGGATTACTGAAGGTCTGCTGAGTGCTGTGACTCATGGGGGGGCTCTCTGGAGCTACCAGACCCTGTGGCATCAGCTCCTTGAGAGGGGAGAGCCAGTGCAAAGCTAGTCAGCAAGACACCATTTTGTTATTCTGTTTGCTTCTTATTTGAAGAGTCATACCTTACCTTTGCAGTGGGCATATGGCATAGTGATTATATAGTCTTCCCCTCTGCTTAGAAACATAAGTTTTGCTTTTCCATCCAACAGTGCAGAAAGTGAGTTGCCTAGAATTTAAAAAAAAAAAAAAAAAATTAAAAAGTCATGTTACACTTTGCCCCTCCTCCTACTTTAGAAGAAGCATTTTCATTCAAATCTAGGTCACTAACGAAAGAAGAGATGAAACGCTCAGAATTTAGGACCCTGCAAATCATGCACAGCTGGAGGCATGCAGTTCTAACAAACTCTGTTGCTCTTACTTGCTCTGGCATTTAGCCCCTCTTGGAGAAAGAGCAGCAGATTTAACAGGTCAGTAGTGGGAGCTTAGAAGTTTCTTAGGTCCTCCAGTTCTCACAAATTTTCTGATTGCGGATTGTAGGTGTAGAAGAAGGGATTACAAGTAACATCTGATAAGTTGTACTGATGTACAAATTACCAAAGTTTAACTAATTACCAAAGAAGAACAGCCTTGCCCTTCATGGGTTGCAGCTGTGACTAACAAAGTTAAGTGTGATAAAAGGGTTGAATTGGCCCATCAGGGGGATCCTTGAAGAAGAAGGCCTAGAGGAAGCAGACCTTGAGGAAGAGCCTTGAGGAAGAAGAACAAAACAAGGAAGAGAATGATCTGATCTTTTGCTGCTACAGAGGTTCTGCTGTGAGGTCGGTCTGAGTTAGAGCCTGCTGTTGGAGCCTGCAGTCACAGTCGAGCTAGGTAAAAGCCTGTGGTCAGAGGCAGCAAGGAAATACTTGCATCATGTTCCAGCAAGAAAAGCCACCAGTCAGTCTGTCAGAGAAGCCAACAGCAGGAACTTGCTGCAGTCAGAGTCAGGATGACTAAGCTACAAAGAATACACCAGGACCCTTTTCACATTTTTAAATGAGAGTCTGTGTCTTGGCACATTTCTACCCCTAAGGAGAGGTCTGCTGCAACAGGGGATGATCCCAAATAACAAATGAAATTGCCAGAAGGACAGCAAAGAGTATCTTAAAGTGTTTTGGCAAACACACTCAGCTGAGGACAGTAATTACGAAATGTTTGTCTAAACAAAAAACTGATTTCAAAGAGCAATAGTGTTTCAGAGCCTGCAGTTGTGCTGTTTCCACTGAATGACTGGAGGATATTTTGAAGGTCTGGGCTTCAACCCCACAGGACTCTGGGAGCCAGATAATGGTTCAAATCTGTTCAGAGGCTTTTGTGTTTGTTGGCTGAGTGCCAGAGAGCTGAAATGTAACTCATCCATGAGCACATACCAAGTGCATACTGACAATCCCATATATTATTGTCAGCCTTTGCCTTCTGAAAAACAGATTTTTAAAGCTCTCAATATTTCTCTCTAATTTTTTATTTCTTTTAACATCAGAGTGATGGAACACTGAAATGGTGGAAATGGGGAAGACCCAGGAGAGCCAAGACAAGGACTTAGGCTATCCCAGTGATAGAATTGTCAACCATTTCTTAGTTCTTTATTCTCAACACACTCAGGGATGATTGAAAAACAAACCAAAACTGATGCCACAACATTACCTGGAGGAGGCCTAGACTTAATGCCTTACCATAAAACTTGGACCTAGCTAGAATGCTGCCAGAAATGCAGAATCCATCCTTCCTATTGCTGACATGAAAAGCTGACACTGGTGGGTGATGGGACACCTAGGATAAAAGCAGGCAGGGGTCATTTAGAGCAGTCTGCACAGGTCAAGCAGAGGGGGGTTACAGAATAAAGGGGGAACACAATACATGACACCATTATGTAGTAGAGCATTATACATCTAATCTTTCTCCCCTACCCTGTATTTTCTTGAGCTTGTGCATGTGAGATCACTTTCAGGCAACAGGTAAAGTGTAAGGTTTTCAAGACAATAAATGAACAGTACAGAACTTCAGTGCAGCATTTGAAATGTATGCAGTGGTTGAAATAAAAATTTTAACAAAGCTAAGATTATCAAATCAAATAGGGGAAAAATGTATGTAAAACTGGGAGTCCCTTTACCAAAGACCACACAGCTCTCAGATTCCTTTATTAACATGATAAATTTCAAACTACACTTTGTTAGGCCAGTTAACTTATGAGCTCTGCCCTTCATTTAATCACAAAAACATAGAGGTAAGCCCTTGATTTACTCCTATTAAAATCATCATAGCAAGTTTAGAAATAAAAAGAAGGAAGGATTTGGTTTTGTGTTTTATGCCCCTTTTGACAGAGGCAACACAACCCCCACTTTATTAACAATAAGAAAATAGTATGGCAGAATCCTGTGGAAAAGGTCTTTATTGAAGAAGCTGATGTTATGTATGGGAGACCTGCTGTTATAGTCTTGAGTGCCCACCAAGCCTCACACAATTTCTGTAAATCTGCAAAGAAAAAAGATCAGCAGCCAGTTTACCCCAGGTTCTGCTCTGCCTCTCTACACAAAGCTCCAGGTTCCTCTCCTAGGGTGAGAAGAGTAGTGTCTTTCTGTGCATGGAGGTGCAAGCAGGTTGGTGCTGGCAACAGCTGAGCATCCAAACAGCAACTCACCTGTTCTGCTATGTAAAATGTGTGACTGTTCGTCTGGGGGTGAAACCAACAGCAGCGAAATGTCTCTCCCAGAATAGGGTTGTATGGCTTTTTTATTCCCTGAAAAACCAAGTAATCAAAATCTGCTACAAATGAAGATTTTAATCCAATGCTACAGATGGCCACAAAACAATATGGTAATTTTTTTCTCTGATGTTTTATACAAAGAATAAAAACTAAAGAACTAGTTACATATCCAAATAATCTGATCTAATCTTCTCATCCCACCCATGGATTAATCTGCTATTCTCACCATTTTAATATATAATGCTGCCCAATCAAAGCCTTAAAGATGATCAAACTTTATTATTGCTGCTACTATTACACAGCAAGGGCACACTGATATGGGGACATGACACGGTGGTACTAACTGGCCTGAAAAGAGAAAGGAGACCTACTTTCAGCAAAGGGAAAAACCTTGCATCCCAGGGCATGTTACTTGTTGATGACTAGTTTTACTTTCTAACTGCGCAGTGCAAAGGCTCTGAGGTTGATTGTCACTGTTTTGCATTCACTGTCTACTGTGAAACCAAATGCAACCCCAGTTTTAAAAGTAATGGTCAAAGTCTTCTGAGCAATAAAAGAAGTAGAGTCTCAAAGGAGAGGCAACAGAGAAATCAAACAAAACCACAGCAGATTTCAATGCCCATTACAACCCCAATTTCATGCCTCATTTTACCTTTGGCTTCTTATAGAAGCCGGACAGATACCACCTCAGAACTTGCTTCATTCGGGTGTATGGATCATCTTCAAGGACGGCCCTGCAGAACAGAACAGAACATAAAATGTTCTTTATACTGGTCACACATCACATTAGCTTCTTAAGCAGTATAATAACATCAATTTCAATCTGTTTCCCCACAACTAAAGGGAAGTAACTTCTCTGCTGCTGCCAGTGAAAAAGGTGTCTCCCAGCAGAAATGTATTTTTTTTAGTAATGTATGTCATACAACACATATTGTTAAAAAGTGGCACCCCTTGCCCTGCATTTCCGCAAAAAGACCAATGAAATTTCTGGAGTGTATCAGGTTTGATTGGACATTGGAGTAGGTTAATGTCCTTCCACTCACACTAGCACTGAGTCACAGCTAGTAGAACAGGGTGAGTCATAAAAATAAACCTACGCCATCAAGATCAAAGACTTTTTTTTTTGGGTCTCTTTTTCTTTATTTTCCTCTTTCTTTAAAGATCTTTAAAGCTGATGTGCTACAGGACCTCTTTGAGATCTCATGCAATACTTCAGGTTGGAAGGGACTTCAAAAAGTGAATCTCATTTAGAAGGCAGGTCCTATCTGGAAGCAGAACATTTAGTATTTGCTACTCTGTTGCTCCCAGCAGGCTGCTCCCATCAATGGTTTTAAAAGATGTTTCTTATTTGTTTGTCAACCATGATAATTCTATTGCTTTGGGGAACAGAAGTGCTAGACAATTTTGGTTGCTCTGTCCTATTCCCCTATTCGTGCATGTACAAGAGCACACCAGGAGGTGGCACAGCTCTGTTGTGCAGAACTCCAAGGCATCGGCTGAATTCCCATCGGTTCCAGCCAACAGTGGCAAACATGTCCATATGCAAAGGTGGGTTTGCCTGGAGTTTAACTTTTCCTTCCTTGCCCCTCACTGGCAGCAGTCTATCTGTAAAAAGTCACTTCAGCTGGTGCCGAAGCCAGTGACCTCAGTACTATTTGAGAGCCTTTCTGGCACACACAGAGATATTTTCACAAGCCCAGGAGAAGTGCCCAGGTCAGGCCCACCCTGTGTGCTGCTTACTGGGAGAGCAGGTCGGCATGGTAGTAGTAGTCGGAGAGCTTGTTAAGGAACGAGCGCGGCTCCAGGATGAAGGTGGGCAGCACCACCCGGGACAGGTCCATGCCAGGCCGCAGCTGCTTCAGCAGGATCCACATCAGGCTCTTGTTCTCCTCAGAGACAGTTTCTGTCTGAGACGACTCCCCTGTCTACAGAGGCAAAGGGAACTTCAGGGCAGGAAGGGGAAAACCATTCCTTGTGGGTGCGTTTCTCCGGGGTCCAAGCTGAGCCAGGCACGCCAGGCCCTGGCACAAGGGTGACTGCTCACCTCACCACTGCAGAGAGACATCAGCCATGTCTCAGTAGAAATGAATCCCCAGAGCAATCAAGTGAGTGGAGCAGAAAGCCCTGGGTGCCTGGGAAGGCTGGCATGAGGCAGGGAGCACAGCTCTGCTGTGCTCCTTGCTGAGGCACTGGCTGCACACACCTCGGGGCTGACAGGGGCCAGCACGGACCAACATTAGCCAAGGGGACTCTGCACTGCATGCCCAGAGCTGTCACAGCATCCCTGTGGCCTGGGGGAGGCACAGAGGCAGCTCCTCTCAGTCCCATTCTCCATAAACAAGAGATTATAAGATTCACTAGGATAGATGTAGAAAAATGTAGGCGGTAAACAAGTAACCAACTGAGAACAGAAGCAGTCCTGCAACTTCTAGACAAGACAAACTGGTGTGCCAATATGGCAAGGGCCCCACGGCCAGGTGAGCGGCACAAAAACTCCAGCCCCTTCCAGTGCTGCTCAGAGCCCTTTGCAGCAGAAGTGAAGGTAAAAAAAGCCAGGGGTTATGCTGTGCTTTCAGCCCTGTGTAGCTCCTATGCATTCAATGGGTCTACGAGATGTGCAACATGCCTTTCACACCACCAGAGAAGGTAAACTAAATTTTCAAACAAAATTCCATTTTAATGGATCCCAGGCATCGTAATTTAACAGTAAAAGAGAATACTTAGGCTTTCTACTGATTTTAGGCAAGAGAAGATTTACTTTTGGAAGGGACTATGGTTTGGGACAGGGCACAGCACAGCACAACAAGGTTTTCAGGTGGTATAAATCACTAAATATTCTTTTTCACCCCTGAGCATTGCCTCCATGCTGCCTCCCAATCAGCCCTACGGTCACAGCAAGTTCACCAGTCCTACAGGGCTTGCAGGCCGAGGGAATTTCAAACTGAGGAACAAAAAAGCTCTGTTACTCTGCTGCTTTTCAATTTTTGTACAATTCTTTTTTTGACAGTCTGATGCAATGCACACCTTGCACCTCCAAGGAGAAATGGAATACCATAGTATCATCTAGGGCTCACAATGCAGAGGTCTGTCAGAACTCTCATTATTTATCCAGGTTCTCAAGTGTGCATCTACTGTCAGTATAAATTATTGCCATGTTGAAATTGCTGGACAGTGTTACTCAGAATGAATCACTGCAAACAGGATGGACATAAATAGAAAGAGAAAAAGATGCAGGAAGATGTGAACAACCTCAAATAATACCCTTTTTAGAACTTGCTTAAACTACAAGCCTGAATTTTTTTTTTGTCCTGTTACCAATCTACCTACCAAAGTGCCTGTTTTGTGTTCTAGACCAACTTTTGCAATCTCAAAGTTCTTCTGACACCTGTCTCTGCCTTCAGATTCCAACTGCAAACAAGGCAAAACTGGAATGCCAAACGCACAAACACCTTCCAAGAGCCCAGCGAGGCACCTACCCACGTGCACACCTTTAAAATGAGCCCTCAGAGCCAAGCTGAAAATGCAACAGTGCCAGTCTGTGACCTTTGTGCTGCCACACCCGATCTGCACACACAGGTTGAGGGCAGTTTCAGTTTAAGGTGAGGACTGACATTACTCCTGGCACGTGTTTACCTTGCTACATCTCCACCCAGGGGAGTTACATCATTGCACAAAACCCATTTTTCTCTACATTCCTTTCATCAGCGAGTTCAGACTCAACAACCAGTCCTACCTGCATGGCCCAGGTGATGACAGCCCCACCTCCTGAAGAAATCTTACAAAACACCCATGGGCCAAGGCCACATGGCAATTCTTTTTGGAAGCCCACTGGATGCTGCCTGTGCCTGAGCAGACACACTACAGAGAGACTTATTTAATGCCACATAAAGTGTCACTCTCCAACAGAAATGCAATCTTTTTCACTTGGTTTTATAGTGCATTTCTTTTCTTATTTTAATGTAAAACTGCAGAGATCTCTCTCTTTCTCTCACACACCCACATACACACATCAGTGGAGCCTGTAATGTTTGTTCAAACACCAAAATATCAGCCTGCCCTACCACCACTTCTAGGACAAGTTTGTCATGTGAAGAAAGGTCATTTCAGAATCAGCAGCTGACAGAAATTAAGTTTGCTTTCATTTTGCCGCTGTGTAGTTACTCATCTGTATTCAAAACCTCCTGTTTGAACCCAGTTGCCATTTGTCTGCAAGAGGATTTGAGGAAAAAAAATGCACTGAAGAGAAGCTAGGTGTAATTAGGATATGTGTGACTATATTTTTTTGTCACTATTAGTAGTACACTTTTAGGAGAACACTGAAAGAAAAGTGCAAGAGGCTGGTGTAGGGTCTAGAGCACGAGTCCTGTGAGGAGCAGCTGAGAGAACCTGGGTGGTTTAGCCTGAAGAAAACAAGGCTGAGGGAAGACTTTATCACTCTCCAGAACTACCTGAAAGGAAGTTGCAGGGAGGTGAATGTTGGTGTCTTCTCTAGGTAACAAGTGATGGGAGAAGAGGAAGTGGCCTGAAGCTATGTCAGGGGAAGTTCAGATTGGATATTAGCAAAACTTTTTCACTAAAAGGATTGTCTGGCATTGGAACAGGCCTGGAACAGATGGTGATGGAGCCACCATCCCTGGAGGCACTTAAAAACCATGCAGATGTAGTGCTGAGGGACATGGTTTAGCAGTGGACTTGGCAGGGCTGAGTTAATAACTGGACTTGATCTTAAAGGTCTTTTCCAATGTAAATTGTTCTACAATTCTGTGACTCTAAGAAAAAAAACAGCTTCCCAGCAGTGTTTTTTCTTTGAAGCACCAACAAGACCTCAGCTTCCTTGTTCAAAGCAGCAGGCAAGCAAGTGCTCAGAGCAGAGCTCCTTGGCTGCCTGCTCAGACCGATTCTCACACAGCACACTTGGCTGCCCCAGCTCTCTACCACTGCCTTCCTCACAGGTGTCACAGACACATCAGCTAGCAAGGCTCTTATGTGGAACAGAAATGCATCCTCCTGCTGTTAAATGTCATGAGAAATGGCTTTCAGATAAGCAACTGGCATTTAGCAATCAAATGGCTCAAATGCTCTGTTCAGACACAAAAAATAGGATGTTCCATGCATAATAAAAGAAAGGCAAGTGTCATATTTTGTATCACACAAGGACTGAGAGCTCTAATTGGCCAGGACACATGCCCAGGATAATAATCCCCCCTCCTGCTGTTTCCATGAATGTGCCAATGCTGTGCAGATCTTTAATGCAATAACTGGTTAAAGCACTCACTCATGCTGGAAACACACCAAAGCACAGTAGCAGAGCTGCTGTTCATAATGCAGAATTACTAAAGCACATGATAACACCACGTAATTGAGCAGAAAACTGTGCTTTGCTTTGTCTGTAAAACACCAGAACTCATAAAGTTGGCTGTTACCTTCCACACAGCTAAAAGGCTGAAGGACAAATACTATGAAAAGATACATTTAATAGGAACAGGCAGCAATCAAGATTTTTGTTTTCTTACCTCTCCAAATTCTTCATAGACTTGTTCAATATAAGTGGTTCCCTTCCTTCCTGGAGAGACCTCTCCCTGTATTTCTGACTGATCACTCTCACTTTCATTTGTCTTGCGGCTGTTCTCATGTGCTTCATTCTCTGACTCCTCTATGTTGTCTCTCTCAGATTTGTCTGAAAAAGCATCGTTTTCCAAATGGTGGTTGTTCTCCAGGGTTGATTCATTCAACCTGCAACACACAGTTCATGACTTGCTTCAGTTTGATTTACAAAGGCACATTGCTTAAGGCTTTTAAAACACAGTAAAAACACTCCCAGGAACAGGGTGTGCAGACCAGGACAGTCTCAGACACTGATTTCCTGAATAACAAGGGTTTTATCACAGCAAGAGTGTGAGATTTTCCTTCATAATTTCCCCTTCCAAGCTGCACTTTTCAAAAGGTGCCAGCTCCATTTACCCCCATCCTTACACAGCCCTGCTGCTGGCTCTGGATGGGAGCCCCCAAACCATAGGGATACAGAGCAAGTGCACTCCAACAACTCTACATTGCTGATAAGAGAACTGAAGTATCGACCAGGAGAGATTTTTCCCTTCACAGAAATCAGTGGATTGCAGCACATATGAAAAATATGACATTACGAGATACATTTTCTTTTCAGTGCTATTGCTATTTTATTTCAACAGAGGGGGGTCCTAAGTCAGCCCTACCCTTGAAAAGACAAATTTAAAAACTAATAGAAGCAAGTATTTTCTCACACACATACCCCTCCCTCATCCATTCCTTCCTCTGGGGGAATGTGCTTCCCCCAGATGATGCTGTGTGGAAGAACAGAGTTGAAAGCATGGAGTGGACAACTGCATGTGAGAAAAACTCCCAACTTATAACAGCATCTAAGGGAAAGCATGGAAGGTGTAACAAGCATCATGCCCAGTGATCCAGGCTTCAGAGAATGCCAAAAATTCTCTCTCAAGTAACCTATAGCATCTCCACTTGAAAAAACAGATGAAGATCATATGACAGATGGCAAACCTGATTGCACAGGCCATAGGTCAGGTGCTGAAAAGTATTCACTAAATGCACTTTTTTCAAGTGGTACCTATCATGGGAAACAGTTTTCCTTATTCATACATGTCGGCAGACACATTACCTTTTTTATGGCCTGGCCAAACTCCCATTTGCTGAGCTTCTCAGCTGGTCCTTCCTCTGAAAATTTCTTAACTCAGACCTCATGAAAAATTGCTCTTGGATAGAGCAATAAAAAAAAAAAAAAAAAAGATTTCCAGCTATACAAAGGGTTTCAGAGGATCTAAACAGGCCCTGGATTCTGAAGAGTTCTGTAACTTCCTGATGACTGTCTTCCTCTCCAAGATTTCTCAGTACATGGGAATGTTCTGTCAAGCATCAAACTTCTCTATGGTGGGCATTTTCTCAGGCCATTCTGGCCATGTTCCATTTTTACTAAGGATGAATGCTGAAAGTACCTGCCTTTGCTCTTTTCCCCACTCTAGTTATTTTATATTTTAAAAATATAATAAGGCATTGCTAGGTAGAGCCCTATTAAATTAAAAAAAAAAAAAAAGGAACAGAAGAATCAGAACACAGAACTGGCATCACCTTTTCAGAAGATCTCAACTTCCAACTATGCACTGAAATAAGCTCATGATTTTCAACTTGCCAAGCAAGCCACATTGTGACAGCCCCAGCTCAGTTTCTGGCAGAGCCCAGTTTCTACAGTTCTTTTGGAAGTGTCATCTTACAGCTTTCTGTGCCTTTAGAAAATCTTTATTTTAATTCCCTTTGCAAATATATGTATGTCTGCATACATCTGTATATATACAGTGTTTATATATACAAACCACATGGTTTTTTAATTGACAGTTGCACTGTAAATAAAATTAAGATCATTAATCAGAGTCAATGACCAGCACTAATAATTTGCTATCAGACATTATGTGTCTTCATTGTTCTAGTGCCAGGATATTAGTTTTCTTTTTTAGCCAGCAGGCAGCAAGTGTAATGACTGATAAACAAATACACTGGAGACACAGACTACACACATTCAAAATAAAATCATTTAAAATAATAAAGCAGAAGAAAGATGAGGAGAGAGCTGTCTGGAGATATTATCCCACGATTCCTCACCACAGTTGTTTCCTGGATGGTATGTCCAGGGAAGTATTAGGTTTTGGTAATTTAAATACCCTATTTATTTCTTAATTTTTCAGTGGTCAGATAAATGTGAGTGTTGCCTGTGGTTGTTTTGCTCCCCAGACCTAGTGAAAGTCTTCTCCATAGGGAAAAAATACTTGAAAGAACAGTTTATTACAAGGCTTTTAGTTCATGCTGAGAAGTAGCACTTGTTTCTATTTCACATTTGTAAGAAGAGCAAGTTTTCCAGTGTCATCTGCCTTACATTTGGGAAGTATTTGACGTTTAATGGAGTAAATTACTCTTTTCTTTGTTTTCTCTCACCACCACCACCGCCCACCCCAGTATTTTTTAAGGATTTCAGATTTAGTCCAAGAGGAAAATCAGATTAATATGAAATTCCACTCAACTGTGCACTGATAACCCATCACCACAAACCAGGCCAGACTTAATACATCCAGAGACATGGAGCCACTCTGGAGAGCCAAAGGGAATGCTTCTCATTCTGAAGATCAAATATGAGATGATGAAGTGCACACATTCCTCCTCCAAAGAAAATCACCACTGAATATGTGTGATATACTAAAAACAAATGCCATGCCATGAGCTTGGCCAACCAATCAATGTAAAGACTTCCCAGGGGCTTCCAATGATATTTGGATCAGACTCCAAAAGCTGGGGGGGGGGGGGGTGGGGGGGAAATGACTATGCTAAAAGTAAGCACTGGATTTCCACCATGAACATGGGTAACCTGGCACTTTTCATGGGTTATTTACTGTTTCAGCATATTAGAGTTCTCTTACAGCAGTGCTTCTTTCTCTAAGTGGCATTCCTGGAAACATCAGTTGGTGACCGGGACTTCCTTGGGTTTGACACTGCTCTTCTACATAAAGCAAATAAAAAAACTTTGGCTTTTGCAAACAAGTAACCAGCCAGACTCCTGGGGCTGCTGGGGATAAGATAGGAAAGCCACAAGAAATACAACTTCATATTAAAAAGAAGAGTGCCTGGTGCCCTAAAATCTCTTGTCTAAAATCATGGATTTACACAGTACTTAAGCCTTTGATTCACTCACACATTTCTCTCTCATTTTTATATGTCACTAAAGACATGGATTTTGAAATCACTGTATAATCTTGATTTGTTTCTCAGCAGGAAAGGAGCAAAGCAGCCAGCAGACAAATGCAACTTTGGCTCAACAGAAAATCTGCTTTTGCCAGCTCCCAAGGGGGTTTTGTTCTCCCCATAATATCCATCACCTTCCCTTTCTTTTTCTGTTCTTGACAGAGTAGTTTGGCTAATTTGAAGATAGAGTTAAATGTAATTAACTGGCCCCCTAACAACTGCATGCCAATTTAATTGGTAAGATTCCCTGTAGGGAAAGCATTTAATTAGAATGATTGAATCCCTGTGAGGAAGCCACTGTCACTGGCAAATCAAAACCACCTTGCTCAGCACTTGCATAGTTTGGGTTTTGCATTCTCCCTTATTTAAATGTTCTTCATTCCTTCAGGGATGACAGCAAGTCATCCTCCTGTCCTGCAACCCTCAAACTCCCCGGAGCTTTAGGCACTGGGGAGTTTGGGTACACATTCCCAACAGAGGTAGGACTCAGAAAGGAGAGTGTACTGTCCAGACAACCACATGCTGAATGCCCAGCTTGAACCAGACTCAGCTAAAGTTTGAGCCTGTAAGAAATATCTGATTGCAGTTGTGGGTACTCTGTCCTGCTGAGAACTCTGCCATGTGTGTTGCTACTACTGAGTTCCATATTTCAAGGGGGCTTTTAATGTTGGACAACTAAGAGGTTAAACAGAGGCATCACTTAAGCATCATTCACACATCACATTCTGAAGAAATAATTTACTGCACTTTTAACCCTATCTTCTGCATCAGCTTACAGTAGCCATGGGTTTGCCCAAATGTTCTCAGTGCCACAGGCTCCATTTTAATATTATGTATATTTCTGTAAACACATCCATCAGCCAAAAAACAAGTTCATGAATTCCTGAATTCATTATCCCAATGAGCACAGAGACTTTCAGTCATAATGAAAGTATTATGAAAGAATCCCACAAGCACAAGTAATAGGGCACATGATGAAGTAAGATATTAGATTTTCTTTTCTTCTCCCACTGCTTTTCAGTAAAGCTCTCTTCCAACTCTAGATAAAAACCTGAACAGCAGGACTGGAGAACACATGTTGGGATTACCAGAATCTATCAGGGTAAAGGGCAGACTGAAATGCTGCCACCCCTTAGGTCCCATGGGGCCAGAGGTACCTTCACACTCTGAAGAGGACTCAGACCCCTGCTGTTGTTATAACAGAGACCAAGAAAACCTCTTAAGGGTGAGGTCCTGCTCTGCAAGGCATCATCTTTGCAGACTGCAAGAATTGCTGCCCTAGAAACTGCATAACTGATGGTGCGTTGCAGTGAGCTCTGAAAGTCAAATTCCAATCAGCAGAACTAGAAATAGACACTACCTCTCCCAGTTCTCACTCCAAAGGCCAAATGTCTATACCAGGAGGATTCCTGAAGTTGCTTATTCAGCTATAAGCAACAGAAAGGCTTGGGGCTTTTTAATGCATACAGAGCTTTGATGTTCCAAAATGCTGCAGTAATACCAGGAATATGAATAGAAAGGAGGCTGTGGGGACTTCTTTCCCCTTATGTGAAAATTTATCTGATTCATCCAGGAAGAAATTGGACACCCCTCAAAACCCCTGCAGAGAGAGAAAGTAATTATAAAACTAAGGATGCAGTGTGTGCACTCTGCTGACTATAACACAGTATTACTAGGGAAGAGTACACATTATTAAAAAATAGATCAGACTCAGAACCATATGTGCTAGTAACACACAGACATTGTTAGTGACTCTGTCTGTGTAACTACAGCAGCTAGATTCTGCAATCTTTACTCAGGCAAGCCATTTTTCATGCTGGCATCCCCAGACACCATTCTGGCCCAAGCAGGGAGCAGAAGAAAGTTGTTTATGTACAAACAAACACAGCTGAGATTTCCCCCAGCCCGTGTGTTCAAGCATGAGGTGGCAACACCCAGCCCATGCAGCGGCAGAACACACAGACTGGTTTTTAAACAGATGTCCTCAGTGGACTCTGGCTTGATTATGCTCAAGTTTGAGCCACGTGCCACCCCTCTGTGCATTAAGGAGTAACAGCCCCATCTTACTGGAAGAACTCCTGGTCTGACATAGCACTGGTGTGCAAGAGGTGGTTGAGCCCCACATGCGCAGAATCACTCGAGCAGTTCACGTCTCCATCCTTGCCCTGCTTGGAGGCACTGAGCCTGAAGAGGCTGGAGCAACGCAGGGCAAGCTCCAGAGCATCCAGCCAGCATCGGCCTGGGAAAACAAAAGGAATTATTTTAGCACAGCAGAGTAAATAACACAATTCATGCACTGCTTCTCAAAAGCTTCTTGCCTGGGAATAAAGCTCATTATCATTATAATTCATGGGTACAATACCTTATATATTCAGGGTTACAGTTATAATTCACTGGGTACAATATATTTTTCACACATATAATCCTTAGGTTATCTTGCCAGGAAGGGTGTGTTTCAGTAGGTGCATGAGTAACACATTTGCACGGGTGATATAGTGGGAATCTCACCCCAACTCCCTCTTCCCTAATAATATCCCCTTCTGATCTTCCACAACTTGTTCACATCCCATTGCCCCTTTCTGATTTAGTCTGAGATGCAGACTGGAAACTGTGTGGGTACAGTGCTTCCACACCACCCAGCATCTCATGTCTGTAAGTAATACACTCCCCAAAACACATTCACCCCTTGGCATCCCCATCTCATGCACTTCCCAATGCCAGGGAGATGCCAGGGCACTGAGCTGTGTGGGAGAGATCCCTGTCTACCCTGGGATCACTGAACCACAGCCTGCTCAGTGGTCCCATGCTGTCTGTAGTGCTGCACCACCATTCCAATCAAGATCCAGGATGGTCAATATGTGACAGAGTGATTGAGACTGGAGAAAGTTGTCAGGCTGTTCATTTTCCCTCTTTTTCTGCATTTTAAATTTATTTTTCCATTCCTTCTCTCTGCCTGATCCATCAGATAATCTCTGTGGGGCATCATTTCTTATCTTGCTGCAAAAAAATCTTTACCCAAAGGGTCCATTTTGGAGAAAATGTAAGCATGGCACAGAGCCAAGACAAAGTGCAGCTCCTATGCACAGCCACACTGGATTTCCTTATGTCCTGCACAGGTCCCACAGACAGCCAGCAAATGAAAAGCACAGGAATCCAAGCTGACCCTCAGCTCCTTTTGCAATGATCCATACAAGGCTACAAAGCTCTGTGTTAAAGCCCAACCACCACAGTGCTGGAGCTGCTGTACTCCTGGAAACACCTGAAAACAGCCTGCTTCTGTAGTGCAGTCATTAATGAGGCCAGGACACCTGCAAATTAGCTCAACATTCGAGAATTGAAGTAGCAAGGGAGTTATCCTCTAATTTCAAGCTTGTAAAACAGAGCTCTTCATTACACTTCTCAGAATACATTTCACAATAATTAGAAGTGTGATTGAGAGGCAGTGAAGGAAACAAAGGATTTTACTCTAGCAATGGCAAGTGCTGCAAACAGGGTTTCCCTGGACTGCATTCATTCCTGGTCCCATTTGGCAAAATTTTCATTAAATTCTTTTCTATCACACAGTATCAAGCACATGCATAAATCTCACTGGGATCCTGCTGCTCTCCTGGGCAGAATTCCCATCAACTTCAACATTACCAAAATTTGGCTCTATAAGACAAATGACAGCTTATAAAAAAAAACTAGAACATGCATATAAAGAAATATTTACAAATTTGAGTGGCTTTCAGTACTTGCTTTGATACAAAGCTGCAACCAATAAAATAAAAACATCTCAAATCTTTGAAGAATTGCACTTGAACATTGAGCCACAAACACTGCAGAGCCCCAGTCATTTATTCAAATTTTATCCAATAAATTCCTTCAGCATCAGCTTATGATTTAATAATACCATCACAAATAATGGTTAATAAAAGATTAGAAAGGTTGAATGCTGTTGGAATTGATTTCACACTATTTTGTATTTAACAAATATTCTTGCATTAAGGCTTTACAGGCAGAGATTTATGCCATTCTCACTATGTGGAGGATTTGCATGGATAACCCATTAGACTTAATGGCTGCTCTGAGCACAAATCCACCTCCTCCCACATTTTCCTTGTCCCCCAAACCCACCACTATGCAAATCTGTTTCAGGCTGTGCCTCACAAGGGAGCACACTCCTGCTCAGGCTCCCCGCCTTGACTCTCCTCTGCTTTTAAAACTGCTTTTCTTTTCCAGTTCCTCAGAGTGAGAACTCTGTGATTTGACATTTGGAAATGCTGCATATGTCAAGATATTTTTGTATTAAATAGGCTGTTAAAATCAGGTGCTTTGGCAGGTAGGTTGATTTGTAGCAGCACGAGCCCTTTGAGGCGGCACCGAGGTCATCTCGTCAGTGCTCTGCAGCTCTCAGGTACACTCATTATCCCGTGATGGCTGAGGCAAGGGTGGCCCCAAGTCTCCCTCAGACATCCCCCTCCCTGGGGAGGTAGACAGAGCAGCCCATGCTGGCCATGACCCATGGGCAGCTCTTTTACCCCCACCACCCCATTGCCACAGGGGTTCTCTGGTGCTGACATGACCTTACAGGCTTGGTCAAAAATTTGGGGTTCACTGCGTCACCAGAGGAAATTTCTACACAATATACTTAGGGTTTTCAACTCTTCAGATAACTCCCTGGAAGGTGTTATGAGAAACCTGAATCTTTTCTGAAGCATTATTCAAGGAGCTTAAAGAAAAAAAAAAACCCAAAACATTAAATATTCATTTTAATAGTCCCTGACAGATACAAAAAGCTTTAGAGGAACTTGCTGTGCATTAGCAGTCAGCATTCTTTGTGCCCTGCAGCACACAGAAATGGCATCAGTGTACACCCTTGTTTTCATTTCTAACAGAAACCGAACTGAAGGGATGCAGAGCATCCCCAAGCCCAGAAATGGGCCTTCAGCCATCAGGTGGTGCTGTGAATCCAAACAAACACAAGTCACTAACCCAGATGGAAAACACAGCCTTACCTCTGCAAATAAAAAGGTTACATTCTCTGCAAGTCAATGGTGTGTTAATTGCAGCATAAAACCATAAAATTATACTCTCTCAATTACAGGCATTGCACACAAGATAAACCTGTTTCCTTGCTAAAGGCCTATATGAAATGTTTTTACATCTGAGTGACCTTTCTATTGAGCTGTATTCTTCTGGATTGTGAAGATGATACAGAAATGCTAGCATTTGGATTACTTAATTGCTTACCTGACAAGTCTACTCACTCCCTCAGGAGATGCAGAAGGGGAAAAATGAATGTGGTCACATAATTAAAGGCTGTCACCTACAGAGATGTACTGCATGAAGGCTTCATGGCTACCTCAATTCTCACAACTTCTAATTTTGAGTGGGTGACTCAAATAGGGCTTTTTATATAAAGGGTAATCAGAATTAGATCAGAAAATAATATAAGATGTGGGTTCCTTCAGAGAGGAATGGCAGCCCAAAAGGGTGCATATGAAAGAAGCAAAAAAAAAGTTACAATAATATTCTTTTAGGAGGTTTGAAGTGGCAATGTAAAAACTGCAATCAATTATCAGTTATAATTTTTCACACACTGTGGCCTAAACTCAGCATATGTTTTTCTGAAGAAAAACCCAGATGTATATTATCAGTTTGTGGCAGAATCTCCCCACAAGCTTTTAAGCTCTTCTCAAATCAAATTATATAGAAACAGAGAGTTGTTTGCATTGGAAAATACCTCTAAGATCATCAAGTCCAGCTGTTAACCCAGGACTGCCAAGTCCACCATTAAACCATGTCCCAAAGTGCTACACCTGCATGTCTTCTAAATCCCTGCAGGGATGGTGACTCAGCCACTTCCCTGGGCAGCCTGTTCCAGAGCTCATCCGCTAAGCAGGTCACCTTGCCATAGAAGGAGATCAGGTTGGTCAAGCAGGACCAGGCTGGTCCTGATCCCTGGGTTTCCTGTACATGCTTTGAGGTGCAAACAGGAATCACTGTGGCTCCTTGCAGGAAACCTCCTGGGTCAGCAGGGCACTGCTGGTACCATGAAGAAACCTGGAGGCTGCAAGGCTGAATAGCAGAAGGCAGGTGCTTGCACCAACTCTTCTTTTTTTTTTTTTTTTCACAGACAAAAGGAACTACTAAAACCAACAGACAAAAATTATTTCTTCTCCTTCTTGAGGGGAAAAAAAATTCAAAACAACAGAAGGTGCTTATGCTGCTAACCTAGGCTCAGTTCAAAGAAAAACTTGACTCTGTCCTAGTCTTTGAAGACATGTAAAATTACAAAAATTTCTCACAGGACAAAAACAGGCAGCACTGAAAACACTAAGCTATTTAGTTTTGAAATTCTTTGCACTCACCTAGAAGAACTGATAATCTGATGTGCCAAGTCTATCTGCCACATTTTGCAGCAGCTGGTCACGGAGGACGCAGCCAATGTTCTCTCAGCACTCACCAGAAAGAAGAATCTGCTCTAGATGGAATCACACCCTTACACACAGAAATATCAGTCTGGGACTATACTTCTTTTCCACTGCATTCCTGTAGCTACAGAACACCTGGGATGAATCTCTTGCCAATTAAGACTTCAAAAGGCTCACACCGAGCCACCACACATTCCTCCAGAGAGGCTTCACTGAGGGAATATTATTCTTCTTGAATTATTAAAGTCCTCCAGCTTTGGCCTCATGCCTCACACTTACAAGATAGATGCTTTTAAAAATCAACCTGAAGTAGACTGTCACCTGGAAAGGATGAATTCTTGCTCAAGTGCACACAAATCACGAATGGTGAGAAGGAGGCTGATTTGCTTCAGTCAGAGAACATTAAGGTCATCGTGTTCAGCTGCTTATTTTGCTGTACCACTTGGGTGCCTGTGTGCATGATTTCTCCCACTTTGGCTGTCAAGATGCAAGGATGTAAGTTCTCAATTAGCTGCAGGTGCAATTTATGCAGTGAACTTAATAAAATCTTGTTGCAGAAGCCTGGATTTTAAACCCCTGTGAAAGGTCTAAGGAATATGAATCACAGACATAAAGCTAAAAAGATATTCTATTTTCTCCAGAGCTGCCAAGACTCAGAGATGTATTTCATTGTTAAATTGGTTTCAAATTGCAATCTTCCCTGTGGTTCTTTGCTTTTGTGCGTGACCCTTATTTCAATAACCCAATTTCCTCCCCAGATGAGAGCATCAGTTTGGGGGGAAGGGCCAGATGTCTAGAAAAGAAACAGCACTGTAATCCATCGGGATTTCCACACAACTGCATCCACATCAGGCACTGGAGGCTACCCAAAGCATACCTGAAGGAGAGGGCAGGCAGAAGGAATAAAATGTAAATGTGGTTTACATTTCCACTGTTATGATTCTAACCCTTGGTAATCTGCCACTTTGAATTCCATTAGTAGGAATACACCCTGTGGCAGCAGTGCCCATGGCACAGTGGAGATCCTCACTGTGAGATCTAAGCAGGTGACTTAAAATGCTTAGGACACACAAGTTAGATCTCAGGGGCAGCTCCAGAATGGTCTGGGCAGGAAGCTTGGGACAGATTTAAAGTACTAAGTCACTCCTCAACACAAATCTGAAATGTAGACACAGTCACTGATTCAAAAAAAGTAGTCTTCGTCTTTGAAACTGCTAAGAAAGAAAGACCATGCACTTGTACAGGTTGAGCCCCGTAGGCTGACATGACCTTTCCAGAGGTTGATGTTTAAAACACATCAAAAAGCAGACTGCAGCTCTGGTCTGTGAATGTGAAATCTGCTGTAGCTGGGCAGCAGTTCTGCAGATCATCCAGAAGTCATGATCTTAAAACCTACCAACAGTCTGTCACAGATGGTACAGCAGAGGGGAAAATGGGGATTCTGAAATGCTGAGAGAAAAAGTAGGCCATGTAGCTGCTGATCGTGATAGAGTTGCCAGGATGGCTGAACTGTACATCTAACATATGCAGCAACTCAGTATTTCCCAGCAAGTCAGAGGCCTCCACGAGTTAGTTATATTTGCCAAATGCTTTGTTGCTCATTTTCCACTACTAACACGGGAGACTGGGTTAAGAAGAACACAACAAGGACACCTCTTCAGAGATGCTGTAGATTCATTCAGTATTGCCCTGCGGGGGAGATGGGAAAACACTTCAAATATACACAAGGGCCCAGATCCCACCTGCCCCATTTGTCTCAGCCAGCTTGGCCCATTTTAACTGAATCTCCTGTCTCTCCTGCATCCTCTAGGTTTGTCCAGTGTGTTAAAGAAATGAAACAAACTCAGGGACACGCTTTTGGAGATGCCTCTTTACAACAGGTGAAGCAATGTAACAGTCTAAAACCATTTCAGTCCTGTCTTCTGAGCTTAAAATCAAACCATGTAAACTGCAAACTACAAGCCTTAATTTCCTGCAGTTTATACAGAATTCTTTACATGTAGCAGTTCCTGCTCCATGTGACTTTGTCTGCATATGTTTTACATGACCTCCTGACATTAATACTGTCTCCAAGTCACTCATCTCCATGTATGACACTCATGTTTGACCCTTTGTCAGGAAGTGTTTGGGAGGAAGCTGTTCTTCCCTCTTGTCTGGAGATTCACATCCTGCCCTTCCTACACAAAATATGCCCACTTTCCACAGCTCACTGACCTCAGCTGTGAAGTCAAATACTCTCATTTAGCTGAAAATTACACCACTTTTCATGCTAATATTTCTGGTGCAATTGAGTATCAATTTTTTTTTTTTTTTTTTTGGTGAAGTCCACTGCTAAATAGACAGATCCCAAAGCTTTGGCTTTCATGATCACCTCATCAGACTCAGAATCTACCAGGGATAATGTGGGTGCTCCTAGAGCAGGTGCTCTAGGGCACTGCTGGTGCTGTTCAAGAGCTTGTATTCCGTCTTGAACCAAAGGCCCTAGTTACTTTATACATACACATTTAGGATATTTGATTGAGAGGCATCTCAGTTCCTCCTCCTTTCCTTGATCACATTAGCTTCCCATCTAACATTAGGACCCTCCTGGAGAGAAGCAGCAAAGTAAAGGAAAATCACACTAAACCAAAAGTAATTCTATTTTGATCTGCCTTGCCTCTGCATGCTAGCCAAGAATCTTGGCCAACATCTTGGCTTTCAAAATGTGTTCCAGTAACTCACTATTTTAAGCTCTTTTGACACTGGAGACACATAATAATTCACTGGGCAGAAAACTTCCCACAGGCATTTCAACACTGAAAATTCTCAGGTGCCAGGTATGGTCCCTTTTGTGCTTTTCCTACACGCGTTGTACAACCCAGACAGAGAGATCACCGCTAGAAAAGTCTTCCCTCTGATGATCTCTTGGGAGCTGTTGCTACCTTAGGAGCAATAACTAACTTAAGGTTAGTTAGAACAAAACTAAACCTCTTCCACTCCATGTAACTGGCCTATGGCAGACATCATAAAAAGAGAGAGTAGAAGTTCAGCCACAGGTCTCTTTGCCAGGCTGCCTCTATGGTTTAATCATTAATAATTAAACTAGTGGAAAGACAAGTGCATGGGTCTCTAAGGAAATAATATTTTATAAAATCTGGATTGACAGACAGTTGTTGAAGCTATTTGGTTGCCTAAGAACTCTGTGGGACTGTTCTGTGTATCTGTTCTGTGGGCTGTGTGTATAACCAGGGTTTGAAATGCCTCTAATATAGCAGCTCTACCCTTCAGCACTATTTTTCCCCACAAGAGATTATTGCATCAATCTATCTGTTTCTAGGAAGGTGATATTTGGAGCCAGGTTAGAATCCTGCATTCCTTTACACAAATAAGGTACAAAAGCTGACTATTTTAGGAAATAGATGTGTTTTTATGGGTCTGTATAAGTTCTGCTTATTTTCATATAATTTCACTGCACTGACATCTGTGAGCAGTTTTCAGTGTCAAGATGCTGTCCCTCACCATGAACTGTCCTCCTTTCACTGCAGGAGGAAAATAGCACAGAAATCTGTAATGAAGGAAGGTTTCCTCCTGTTCTAAGTGTCATGTCAAAGGTGCATTTGCATTGTCTCATTTCCATCCCTTAGGAAAATGAAAATCCTTATCACTGGACCAGAAAGACACCACTTTCAAAGCCCATTTTGCTCCATAAGAAGTCCTTATGTCCCCAAAGTTAGATGAGACCCAAAAGAATATCTGGTCTCTAGATGAGACCCAAAAGAATATCTGGGATAGATGAGCCCCCTTTGTGCGGTTGGTGAAAAATATCTGTAAAACGAACAGCCTGGGTTAATTTGCTATGAAAAAAAAAATTAGAGTAGTCTGAAGGTCAAATGGAATGAAAACATGGTTTTAATCTTCTTATCTACTTATAAATCACTGATATTTTACATCCTCTGAAGTAATTTATAGAGATTTTCACATAGAAGCTGGCATGTCTGTTACATACTGACCTAAATTTACCTTTCATAATTTTGCAAATTCCCAGAATGGTATTTTACACGTGGAGTCACCAGCATCTGGGCCTGCTATACTGCAAACCACAGCACAAATAGTTTACATCAAAATTCAGGTGGCTGAAAGGCATCTACTGACAGCTCTTCAGTATTATCATGCCATTTTCCTCCAACAGATCCCCCCCAGAGTAAGATGCAGGCAGATGAGACAATGAGGTCTCTGCTGAACTGAGGACACAGAGCCCATATCAGTTCTGTGACCGACTCCTTCCACCCTTTAGTTTACACTGACTTAGTGGTTTTCCCCAATTAGAAGCCTAAGCCCCTCTTCCATACCCAAGGCCAGAGAGGTGGCTGCTCAGTGAGGGCAACAAAATGTGCCAGAAGTCTGCTTGACTGATTCTGACCATTGCTAGGAACAGTCTTTCAAGCTGGGTGAGCCACCATTTTTTCCTTTATACACTTTTTAAAAAATTTTAAATCAACCTATTTTCTTAACTAGAAGGATTTATGCTACCTGGAGAAAGCAAAAAACCCCCAAACTCACCATCTGATTCGGAGGCTGCTCTGAAAATCAAGTAGCTGCTGGGAAGAGGCTGAGTGATCGAACCGACATTTTCTCCTTTTGGTCCCTGGAAATGCACACAGACAGAAAGATGTAAGGCATGGAAGCTGCAATGGACTGTTCAGTGTCTTTCTACCCTTCCCAGGCAGAGTGTGCATGTTTGTGATAGGAAAGAAGGCAGGAGCAGATGGAGTAATTTGGAAAGACTCATTAGTAATCACGATATAGCTGCTGCAGCTCCAAGGCAGCAATGAGCCCCTATGATAATGGGGCTTGGTCTAACCCATGCTCAGCCCAAAACTTGCTCCATTTATTCTGATATGCAGGAGTAGAAAGACCTTATTGCTGTCACTTGGGACAAAATCAGTCAAACCTTTGTGCAACACCGGAAGGAACTGCTCCATGAGGTGCACATGGATTCTGCTTGCAGCCAGACACACTCACATGAAACACCCTTCACTCACCAGCACAAAAGCAGCAGAGCCACACCTTGTGCTCTGAGTGCCTCCAGCAGAGAGGCAGCAGCAGCTCTCCTGGAAGCAAACAAATGAGAAACTCTATCCTGAGTCTGTGGGAAAGGTGAAGATGGGAAAACCACAGACTGAGGACCAAAGGTTCCCCAGCACGGGCATATTCTGCATATTGCATGGGTTGCAATCCTTCACCTTTAAATCCAGAGAATTCTTATGCTGTGGTGCCTGCAGTGACAGCCACTTCAGGCTTTGCTCATTTTATGCTGCCTTTAGTTTAGAAGCTGTGGCAAAAAAATAAAAAGTGTCTGGTAAACATCCTGCCACCATGCTTACAGCATGACCCTCCAGAAATGATGCCCAGGGAAGCAGAGTTCATCCTGGATGAGACACTTCTTTGAGCAGAGCCACAGGCTCCCTCCTTGATCTCTTCCCTGCTTCCTTCTCTTCTCAACTCCAGAAGAGGCTAAGAAAAAGCAGCTCCTGTATGCAGTGAACACAGCCTCATACTCTTCATGGTATGGACTTTGAGCCGTAACCTAACAGAAATAAATAGAAATCTCTCCTCCTCCATTGCATTTTCAAAGTGACCCAGCACCCTCCAGCTCGTTCTCTTCCTCACTTTGTAACAAATAACACAAAAGCAGATCTTTTTTCAAATATGCAGACATTATGTCAGAAACAAAAGCAGGGCAGGAAATATCACCAATACTTGGTGACCGCTATGTCACCTGCAGGGGGGAGCAAGATGTTTTCTCCAGAATGCTCCAATACAGATTTCCTTGACTTTCTAGAGAATACCACACAATGCTGAAACACTAGGCAGATTTTTGCAGTTTGAGTATTACTTTCCTCCCTTACATGGGCCTTTATAGTATCCAACCATATTCCTTGAAAAAAGGATTCCTCTCTCCTAGTTGGTAAGCATGGAACTGTGACTGCTATTGAAAACTGCTCCTGTACACAAGTGCTTCACAGTTAAATAGTCATTTTATCTGGAATTTTGTTTTTAAGTTATACTCAGAAAACCAAAATTTGGACAGAATTTAAAGTATGAAAAGCATCAAATTTTATCTGAGTGTATGAAGATGAAGTGTTAAGAAGACAACAGTCTCCAGTCAAGCTTCTTGCCTTCACAAATGCAGGGTTCCTCTGCTGCCAAGAGAAAATGGATTCCTTGCTACTCATTTTTATTTTCTCCTCCCCTCTCCCACAGGAGGTTCACAAAATTAAGACTGTTTAAAGGCTTAATAGTCAGGACTGGCAAAGTTGAGATTTGATTTGTAAACCAGAGCAGAGCAGCTTAAGACATTACTAGTGACATTAATGCAATCAGGCATCATTCCCCATGGCATTTTTCCTCTCAGCTGCTTGCAGCTGAGCAGAGCACTGGACAACTATTGACAACACCATTACTTGTGTTTTTAGTGCAGAGGTGGATATTTGCTCTGTTTGAGGAAAAACCCCACAACCTAACAGTACAGATAAAGAGAAAAAATATTCTTAAAAAAAGGGGGAAATGGGAAGGAAGGGATAACACAAGATTCTAACAGGAATTAAGGCACACGGATTAACTCAAGAAGCAGCAGGGTCACTCTGTCAAGGAAACATATTCAACAGTAAGGCACATTCATGCATGGAGGGGGCCATTTCCAACAGAAAAAGAAAAGAGGAGGCCATGAAAATAAAGCCAACATCTGCACAGATTAAATGATGTTCTGTATCTGCACAGCAGAGATAATGATGCTTTCTGCCTCCCAGCCTTTGAGCACCATGCCAATGACCATCCCTCACTCAAAGTATTATCCCAGCTGCACCAGACCCAGAGCCCAGCTGCAGCCCCTGCGCTGTACAACTAAGAAAGGACCACCATAGGATCATTCCTATCTTTACATCTGATTTGAGACCCAAAAGGCATTATGAAACAGAGGGTGATTGGGCTTTGAAAAATGGAGAGGATGGACAGCTTTGGATAGTATGACAAGACATCTCAGAGAGTCATAAAACAAAGCTTAAACAAAAGGGGAAAAAAATCTCCTTAACAGTATTGTGGATATCCACAAGGATGAAGATGAAACTGTTGTGTTCTGGAACAGTATAACAACTAGAAAAGCAGCAGTGCAAGACCATTACTAGAACTTTTTCTTTAAAGGAATGACTCAAATTCTTACAAATCAACAAAATTCAAATTAAACATTTTCCCAGATGCAGTGGGTCTGACCCCAACTTACTGATTGTTCTAAATAAATGTCAGAACAGGCTGCAGATAATGAAAGCCTTCCCACACCATGCTGTTCAGCCAGCTTCTGAGCAAGCTTGAAGGGAAATACAACCTATTCCAGGACATCTTTTGGGACAGGCAGGCAAACCCTGCCAGCTGAGGGCTCTACACTCCCTCAGTGCAGCAAGAGGACAGACACTCACAACCTCACACGAATTACTAGGTTGGCATCCCCCAGTCTCCTGCAGCAAATGTCTCTTCCCAGGAGCAGTGTGGCATCACAGTGCCCTCACACACTGGACGAAGTGCCTCTGCAGCAGCATTTGGAGTGTGTGGGGGAAGCTTTTCTTACTGCTGCTTGCACTGCTGGCTGATTTTGGGACCCTGACATGAATGAATCCAGGCCTGGATGAACCAATAGATAAAAGGTCTGAACCGTGTGCACTGCAAAGGGGTTTCAGGCTGAAACTCTCAAAAAGCCAGGGAAGCAGTATAGAATACAGAGCTCTTTCCCTTAGCAATGTTTCTAAGACAGCTCTAGACCCCAGAGAGCTTTAGAGGAAAACCAGTAACCTGCTGCATTTATTTAGCTTTCAACTGTAAGCCATGGCCTTTACATGTTATCTTAAAAGGTGGCCCAAAATCTTGTCCTGCTCTAACTGAAGTTAAATGCCTGCACATCAAATTTATTTGGCCAGTACTACCAAAAAGGCCTATGGAAGTGCCTGAACCAGACATTTGTTCCAGGGCTGAACCCCAGAGTTAGCTCCAAACATCTGCTGGCCAGCCAGGCCAGTATGTACAAAGACATTCAGTAATTGCCCTGAGTAAACTGCAAAATCCACTGAGGAGAGTGAAAGCTGGACCACAGACCCTAATTTGGATAACCCCTGAAAGTTTCACTAGTCATTTTGGCCAAGAATGAAAGGTGTTCATCCAGATCTTATTTCCATTGTGATGGACAGTAACTTGGGATTTTTGCTTAATCTTGAGGGAATCTATATTTCATGAGAAACAGAATTTCTTTGCATAGTTATACACAACCAATGTAGATCAGACAATTCTGCTCCAGTTGCTTTAAAGAGAGGCTGTGAAATGGCATAAAATAAAACAGTATTTTTAGCAGTTTCAGCCTTAAACTGTTGACAGAGTGCAGACAGCCTCTTTGACATCAAGCAGCTCACTGGTGGATTTCTTCCTGATGTGTATTTTGGTGTTTACCTCGTGGCTGAAAGCATCTATCACACACAACAATCCAGGCTGAACTCAGGTTTCAGGGAGTATCCTACTATGCAGCTCAAATATGGCTTTCTAAATATGTCTCAAGAGATGCAGAATATTACTTTGACTTAAAAATTTAAACCTCTTTGGACTTCCTCTAGTCCACAAGCATTTTCAGATACATACTCCCTTCACATTTAATATACTAATTCTTATTTCTATCTTATGTTTTCTCAAGAGACACAAGAATTAGACATACATATTTAAATGCATACAAACATTGATAAAACCTCCTCTTTCTCTGGGATGCTTCATATCAAAGGAAGGGCATCCTAGTGCATCATTTCAGATCTGTCAGCAACTCTGCCTTTCAGTATTTGACTGCACTTTTGATTCTATTTTTCACTACCTCCTCTGACTGTGCTTTTCAGAAGAATTCAGTTGACCTGTCAAGTCAGAAGGAAGGTTTTTGTTGACAGACAGTAAATCATCAACAACCTTCTTGGGTGCATGTTCTGAATTTAAAAAGCATCAAAATTCTCAAAACTGAACAAGAAGCATGGCAGCAACAAAACCTTTGTAACTTTAAGGAAAAGCAATGCATTTAGGCACAAATCAGAGCTGAGCTGCTGGCAGAAATCAGCAGCTCTCACCCCTGGTTGCTGAGGTTAATTTTAATTCTCTCCTCCTACCTTATTAAAAATGGAAAGGCTTTTTATAGCAATTGTATAGCTGTGTTTAAAACCGTTCAATTAACTGCAGGGATGAGCAGGAGTGTGTCTGCTTGATCTGCTCCCACAGGACTGCTCCCTTTTGTTAGAACTCCTGATGCCATGACAAGTGCTTTCCCTGCACTCTCGTGAGTCTCTCCATTTCCATTCCCTCTGCTGACTACCTTGCAGCAAGGCATCAGCTCATAATGCCTTATTTACACTTGTGATGTCTCCTAGAGAATTTATATCTGCAATAACTCTGGTTCTGTCACTGTTTTTGACTGGGAAACAAATACAAGAACATTTAAGTTTTGTCTTCAGGGTATCCAAAAGATGTGGCTCTCAGTGCTCTCAGAAGTGCTGGGATCTTCCTCTTTGCCCATATGAATTACTTTTTTTTTTTTTTTTTGCCTATTCTTAAGAAAAAAAAGGAATACAGCTCTTTAAGATTTGCAGGGAGTTATTTCAAGAAATGTAAAATCTATTAATCATTTTTGTTACAGGGAGATCTAGAGGTCACTGCAGGAGTCACTGTGTGTACAGGAAGGGATTGTCTCAGCCTGAAGAATAAGTCAAAATGAAGTGGAGAAAATCCTGCTATTTCCATTTCAAAGAAGAGACAATAAGGGCTATCTGAAGTCACACTTTTGTGCAACAGTCAAGGCTTGAGCTGAACACTGAGTTCCAAGTCCACTGCAAACAAATCCAAACCTCAGGGGCATTAGAAAAAAATAAGTCAAATTATAAACATACTTTTTTGTCACTCTGCCAACCATCTCCCTGTATTGTATGAAACACTTGGTGCTTTCAGTGTCCTTGTTTTGGGGACTTCAGTTAACTGTGTCTATGCCCAACTCCTTTAAAAGATGTATGTCGTGGCTTGATTTAGCTTCTAGGTATTGAACTTCTTTTCCTGCACTAACACATTTCCTTTTTCCTCAGTTTATGCAGGCATCTGTACACCAAGAATGACTCATCTGTGGAACTAATCACAAGGATTATGTCTCTTTGATGTCATTCAATGATCAAGCTTTGGTATCCTTAATCTTTCTATGCAGCCAATTCACCACTGCTAACAGCAACTGAATAACTAAATAATATCAGTGCTAGGCCATACCAGTGCTCAGAAACTTTGGTGACCAAGAAGAAGTTGTTTGATTCATCAGGACTGTTACCTTTACAGCCCAGATGGATTGATCCAAAGGATGGAAGAGTTTAAAGCAGAAGCCATCCTTTTTGGAGGGTCTCTCGATCAGCTCACAAGAATGGAGCAGAATTGTCCCAACCCACTGTCCGATCTTTGGCGTCTTATAAATGAGCAGCACTCCTGGTTTCAGGACACACCATAGTTTGGTCCAGCTCTTCAGAGTCCCACGAATCTGGAGGGAAAAAAAGTTGCATTATATTGTTCCTTAGAAGAAACCCAGCATTTATTCAGTATTGATAACAGTATTTCCAAGGTTGCACCATGATACACTTCCTAAGGAAAATACATGGTGTTCCCTGAACAGTCCTAGGGACCTCACAGCAAAATCCCAAAACTTGGAAATCTGGATAGCAGAATCTTGTCTCCATGTTTTTATTACTGGCTTACTATTCTTCCTATTTTTATTACTAGCTCAGTGTTAGCAGCTTGGTTAATTTTTTAGGCAATGAGCACTGCTGGCCCATGTGAGAGTGATCTGTTAATAATCACAGAGGACATGCCAATTAGAACATTGCATATAAAAATGTTATAGCTAGTCTAACCCGACTTATAAGTCATTTTAATAGTGTTCTGCAGAACTCTGCTATTAATGGGTTTTGTCAAATACCCCATTTTTAAAAGTACTGTCTCCAGCTGCTTTACTTCTCTGTCAAGCTCCATGCAGCTCTCTCTTGTATAAAAAACATTAAATCTGATAAGAGTACATTAAAGATAACAGCTTTAAGAACAGAGAAGTTTCTCAGTAAGGTTAGATTTTGCCTAAGGTCTTCCTGCCTTCAGTATGCATAGGCCAAACCTCAAGTCTTCTCTGTGTTCTGTTTTTGTGGCCCAGCATTATTTGCAGCTCACCAGGAATTTCCAGCCACAGCAAACATGCAACAGGTACTTTGTGTTTTAAAAGTCTAAATATTTATTTTTCATTAACAGTAAACAATTCAGGAAGACCTTGCTGCCAATCTAACTTCTCAAATAAACCATAAGCATGTCACTTTTCTGACCTCTAATAATAATTGCAGGAAAATGTTGGAAGTTTTTACCACTAACCAAATGCAACTGTATTGTTTCATGAGATCCTTAAGTTACTTTGTTTTTCTTAAGAGCTATGTGTTAGGCAATGATTGAAAATTAGGTTTTGCTAATATAAAAGGTTCAACCATTCACTATTATTTGAGAAGACTAAATGGCCCCAAAGGAGGAGAAAACCAGTGCTCATCTCTCAGTGTCAATCCAGATTTACTTTGCCACACAGAAGTTTCAGGACTTCAATGAGAAGCTGTCACTACCCGAGTCTGTGCACAAGGAGAAATTGCAGTTGTCATCAGGTACAATATGTTTCATTCTGTGCTGTGACAACAGAAAATCCAATTGTCAATAGAACAAGTTGTATCTGCCCATTTTCAGGCTGTTACTCAGTCTATTCCCTGCTCAGTACAAAACCACATTTATGGGAAGAGGCCAACAGAGCCTTTCAGAGAGGAACAAAGAGAGAAACATCCCTTCCCTTTGTACCATGCCCTTTTTGAGTCCTTGTGGCTGCTTAAGGACATGGAATAGATCAATTGAGTTAAGGTGGAAAGTAAATACCCACAGTTCTACTTTTATTTAAATAAAGCTCGAGTTAAAGCTTGAAAACTATTTGGTCTTCTTTCACTTACAAAAGTGGTAGTGCATACATCTCAGACACATCAACTGCTTCACACCTCACTTATTTTTTTTCCCACAGCCTCAGAAGAAATGGTCTGTATCAAATACCTTCAGCCAGTCTGCTGTGATCACCACACTGGGATCCTTCAGAGCACTGAAGAGTTGTTTGGTAGCTCTTTTCTTCTCCTGTCTGTAATTTTTTTTTTGTACCTGGTTGAGAACAGAGAAAATATAGTAGCTGTAATCACAGCCTCTTTTGGGGAGGAAAGAATATAATGCATTAAGGACAGTTATGTATAGCACAGCAAGAACTTGACCCAGCACAGGTTCCCCAGAAATGAGCACAAGGAGGAATAAAAACATAATGAGAGAACAGGCAATTTCTTTGCTCCTGAAGTTTCATCAAACACAACCTAGTTTGTCTTTTATTTAGGGAAAAGGAAAGAGGCTGGACATCAAGCCTTCCTCACCCCTCAAATTCAAGAAACTATATCTAATTTCATTCATTTATACTTTTGGTTTGGTAGACAAGCAAATGTTCAAGCTACAATTTGCTCAGATTGCCTAGGCAAGTCTGTCCTAACAAGAGCAGTGAAGGATTACAATCCTCTTGGGGTGCCTAATGGCTCCAGAACATACAAACACAGTGAAATAATTACACTGATCTGTTCTGCTTGCAGTATATAATCTAATCCTGAACATAAATATTGTAAATGTCCTTGGCCTCTAATGACTCCTAGAAGATTCAGAGGCTTCTCTGGGTCTTGGGAAGCAGCTCTGACTTATTTCCAATGGTTTGTTTGGAAGGTACCATTTCTTTTTTAAAGAAAGTCAGCTGAGCATGACCTGGCTGCTTTGAACATACCTTCAGTGTTTCCTTCTTCATGAATTTGGCTGTTGGAGACACACACTCTTTGTCAGACCCATTGCAAATCCTATAGTCGATCTAAAAGAAATGGGGAGTGAAGAAAATAGGAATGTGTTAACATGAAGATGTTCAAGTTATGCTCTGATAAAGTGTTGTTTACAACTTTCAGGAAGCCATGAAAGAGATGATTGCAGACTTCAGCAGTGGAACACTAAGCAGGTGCATAAAATGCATACCTACAGTGCAGTCCAAACTTCCTTTTTATACCCATGGCTGGTTGGAAAACTCCCCACCAAATTTTCTTTGCATTTCTCCCATGCAGACATGAATCTTGGTTAAAAAATAAAGAAAAAACCCAACAAAACAATAAAACAAAAAAGAAAGCCAAAAAATTATTTCTAATTTTGAAAACTGTCCAACTCTGTTCAGATCTGAAAGCATTTCAATTACTAGAATAGAACTTATGGGGAATTTGTTGAAGATTTTTCAGAACTAGACTTGATACTGGCAATGACTGTTGAACTGACTGAAATGTCCAAAACATGGGTGGGCAAGAAATGACCTAATCATGTTACAGATAATACAGGAAATCACCTTCATCTTGGCCTTGCAAAGTGAAGCACAAAATACACACAGTCACTTCAAATGGTGTTTGATAGTGTCAGTGCTGTTTAAACTCACTTTCAGACACTACAGACTGATCTCATGACTGTGCTGATGGGCTGCAAAAATGCTTTACTTTCATTAGGCATAATGAGAGCATTACTGCTACCAAAATAAAGGGTGCTTAGAAAGTGCAGCTCTCCAGAGCCCAGCTCACAATGAGGACCCCCCACATGGAAAGGTTCTTTCAGCACATTGTACAAAACCTGGGCAGGGTTAGTGGTGAAAGAATTATGGTGAATCTGGACTCTGCTGCTTTTTATGTGACCTTGGGGAAGTTACTTTCTCTTTCTGTACCTCTGTTCCTTCCAACCTTTCATGTGTCTGATGCATTCAGACAGTGATCTTTTGGGGTCAGGCACTGTCTCTCCCACTCACACATGACAGTTTTATAAGAAAAGCTCAGCCCTCAGCCACCTTGATTTAATGAGTGTGACACAAAAATGAGGTGTACTAAGGAAAAAATGTATCAAATATATTTCCCATCTTTAAATTCACTGGTATGTGAAACAAAGCCACTGGGCTCTCAGAATTTCTCTCCTTGATGTCACAAATTGATGTAATAATTTTACAGCACCTTCAGTTTGAAGAGACCCACTTCCTCTTTCCCTCCCAGTGACACAGAAACCTCTCAGGCTACTACAGCCACGAACTACGCCATCCATTAGTGTGAGCAGGAAAATGTTTAGTGACAGCCAGATCAGTCCTTTTCTCATGACTCAGAGAAAAACACAGAAATGCATGACCAGATCACAGCAAACAAGCCACCAACTGTGCCTTGGAGACAGGAGCAGGAGCGAAAATGGGAGATAAGGGTGCCTGCTCAACTGAACACAACTCCTTGTAGATGATGCAGAATTAGAAATCAGGGGCTGAAGGTGCAATTTGCAACAGAGCCACAGTCACTGTAGAACCTATTACTTGTTCTCACATCCCCTTGTAGTACTCTTTCACTAAAACCAAAACTACACATGGTACTTTAAAAATAGAGAAACGAAAGCTCCATGATGACACACAAAGGCCAGGGAGAGTCCTGATCTGACTGTTTAACATGGATCCACTCAAAGAAAAGGCCATCTCCTGGACTCCTGAAAACTATTCAGTGTTTGCTGGTTTTGTTTTCACAGAAAGCTAAGCCAGCCTCCTCTGCCTGCAATGCAGTCTCTGATTCATATTTTGTGCTTTGGACTTTACTGTAAAACCACAAGATTTATGGTGGGGCCACTGCACAGATGTAACGAATGAGCAGAGAGTTGTGCCCACAGGGTCTTTGTCACATTTCAAAGGGCAGTAGTAGACATTTGGGAGATCAGCTATAAGCCTTTCTCTATAAAGAAACATTTCCAAGTGCCTAAATATCTCTGAGCAAAAATCCTTCAGAATTATTAGGAGATTATGCTTTCATGATTTGAGACGTGTGTCCTCTGAAATCGGTCAAAAGAATTCTCCCAATTAGCAGGAAGAATGTCCTGTCCTTGAGACACAACTATGAGCCAATTGTTTATTAGTAATTTCACTCCCTCCAGCCTGAGAGATCAGACACAGAGAGAAACACTGTGTACTAGTCCTCATTAGCCAGTGTGAGAGGCAGCAAAAACACAGATGTTCCCAAGATTCTAGCAAATACTGCTCAGGTGCCTGCAAAGCATCAGGATACAAAGAATGCTTTTTTTCAACTAATTAAAACAAGTTACAGTTGCTGGTTATATAGAAAATTACACCCTAGCACTTATACAAAGAATGAAATTTTGGCACCTAAGCTCACTTGGCTTGGGAAGATTTGCTTGCAGCTGAATTCAGAAAGGCTTCCAACCACAGCAAACCTGAGCCTACACTGGCACTGACACAGACAGAGGCACTTCCACTGCTCCACCAGCCCCACCCTGCCTCCTCCTTGGAGTCTCTCCGGGTCAGGCTAAAAATAGAGTTGAACAAGCAGAAGGCTTTAAACCTGGGCTGTTCACACAGAGAGACACTGGTTCTGACTCTCTGGGAGAGCTGACTCCATGACCAAGGACACTGGTGCCCAATTCCAGCCAATACTGCTGTGCACACCATCAAAGCACAGCACACAACAGCTGATGAAGGGGTAATCTCCCCTGACACCACCACAGCCTTCAGGAGCTCAATAAATACAGTGGAACTTGTCTGAAACCATTCCATACTGGTGCTTCACTTAGTTAAAGCAGCTGGATGAAGAGCTCTGGAGGATGCTCTGGTGGCTCCTAAACCACTGTGCTGCTTCCTTCAGGCACTCCCTTCCCCAGGTTTGGGCTATACCTGGACTTGCTGAATCTGTGAACCTGGCCTGTAAGGGGAAACGGGGACACAGGGATGGTGGTCACCAAGACAGGCTTGAGAGTGGGTGAGAAAGAAGCAGTAACATAGGTACTCACTGCCCATATAAGAATTTCTAGGCATGGGAAAATAAGTTTCTGTGCTTCTATGTCCCAAAAGCTGTGATGTACCTACCAGCTGTGTGACCAATACCACAGCTCCCCAAGATGGTTGCAAAATGCTTTACAAAGAGAGAAAATGTTGCTACAACTGAGCCATGGTTTTAACTAGGAGCCTGGACAAGCTTTCAGATGTGCCTGACCTGGGACTTTTGACAATTCCCCAGTTAGTTTTTATCAAGGCAGACTGATTGCTTCTCCCTCCTGACTTTGCTTCTTGTAATGCATAGGAGGATGCACTATCACTGATCCTAAACAGCAGTTTACTGGCAAGGAAACTGGTGATCTACAGAGTGAAAAGCATTGTGTTTCTGCTTTTAAACTTCCTGCTTTCTCACAGGACAGGTGGGATCTACCTCCTCAGGACAGCATACCATAGGTTTCCATGCTGCTGATAGTAATGATAGGTCCCCTAGGATTAAATAATATGATTTCGTATTTTTACATTAATCTGTCCTAATGGTTTTGATTGTACCTTGTGGCAGACATAAGATTCAGTAAATCTGGGCCATCAGCTCTAAAGATTCCCAAGACACAGCAGGGTCTCACATTGCTAAGACACACCAAGAGCATTTAATGATGTCTTTCCACTGCCCTGCCTTTCTCAGCCTGGCAGAAAACTAAGAGAAGCCATTTGTCATCACAGCAAGTCTTCCAAGGACACTGGGATAATGCTTGTGCAGGGCATCAGAATCTGGCCCCCACTCTTTGCAGCAATATGTGAACAACATTGGCCACAGATGAGACTTTGTACAGTGGGAGAGTAAGGAATTTGTGTCCTTTTTAAAGAAAGAAAAAGCACACTGGAGTATTCTAATAAGAAAGTAAGTAGGCTTTCCATACACTGCTTCTCATAAAAGAGGGAAGTCTGTTATTCTGCCAAAAACTTTCACCAGAGCAAGCTGCAGCACTCACGGGAGAAGAAACTGTTGTCCCTTTTCAGTTCTCTAATCAAACCTGGCCTTTTCAGGACTGAGTGATGACCTTGCCGCTGACAATGGGCTGTACTGTACTCAAAAATATACTTTTTATCCCAGTTAAGTTTCTGTTCCCTTTCATCTCAGTCTTGGAGCTCTGGAGATTCACTGCTGATTGTTAGCAGTCATCACAATACCCTAACACTTCTGCCAGGCTTTTTAAGAGAGCATGCAGAGTCCTCACAATAGTGCTATTCTGATCCAGAGTCTTTTTGGTGACTTCATTTCCAAGAGGAATCAAATCATTTCACAGAAAAGCAGCCTGAGATCAACTCTGGTGTGGGGGATGCCAGCCCATCAGCATGCCAGCCGTGCCTAGGACAACAGCAAGAGGAATATCCTGTTACTTAGCTCAAGCAATCCTTGCTGCACAACAGCCAGAATTATTCCAAATCAGAAAGATTTTAAATAAAGTCATCCTCAAGCTGTGCTCTGCATGGTAACAGCAGTGACAGCTTACAAGTTGCCCTTTCATCTTCTTTGTATGCAGGAGAGAGAAAGACAAGATCAGATGGGAATTTGAAGGCAGAACAAAAGGAGCTGGGGTCATAAGTTATGCTTCACAAAATCAGTGACATGCCCTTGGTCAGATGTAATTTCTCAAGTATCTATTCCACATGTAATTGCTACAAATCACACAGAAACAAAAGAAATGAAAGAAAAGTTGTTTAAGTAGCATAAAAACTATAAAAAAGCTGGGTTTGACACTAGAACTGAGAAATGCCTTGCTACTCATGTGAATATTGACAGATAATTCAACCAAATGTAGGTATTTTTTGTTTCATTTTATTATAAGCAGTTCTTTTCCAAAATTTTTTACTTTTGTTGTGAATTAACAGCTCCTCCAAAGCACAGTGGAGTCAGTGAAACAATTCTTATTGACAAACAACCTTTGCAGTAGGAAAGATTACCCTTCAACTGATATGCTGCTTTACAGCAAACTAAATAATCTTCAACTGAAACTTTCCAGTTGGGAAAAAAGCCAACATAATGATCCCTATTATTTCAACAATGTTACAAACATATAGACTGTGTTCACAACTCTGAAACAGCACAATGATTAGCACAAACTAAAAAGCCTGTACAAATAAACAGCTGACATGATAGCAGCATCTGGGGAAAATAACTGGTGAAATTCAGCCATCCAAGCAACTTCAAATATCTAGTTATACCAGTGTTTAGTGGAATCCTTGGCTCCACTGCATCAAATTATGGAAAATAAAGAAAAACTCACAGACCACACAGGATTTCTGTTTGATCATTTAATTGTGCCTTGCATGGGAAGTTTGTTCTGCAAGGTCAGAATATCTGAGAGAACATTTGAGGCAAAATGGGAAGTTGGACACTGAGAAAGATGCTGTTTCACATGACTGTCATTGACTTAGTGCCAGAAGAAAACTGAAGCAGTTTTGATTTCCCCTCCAGCTATAGGCATAGCTTTTGTCCCTAGACAAAACAAACTAAGTGAGCAATGGAAAACAATTGGACCTGCAGTTTTGGTAATTGTTTTAATAAATAATTTCAATTTCAGCACCTCCATTTGCCCTTCCCTTCCTTCTCAGAAACACTAGACTGAGGAATTACAATCACCAGTGACCTATGCTGACATGATTGCACTGCTGTGGCTTACCCAAAGTTTTCAGCTTTGAGTTACTACTGTCCACATCCACCTCTGTGAGGCACCTGGGTGTTTTCAGGGCTTGTTTGTACCTATGGAAGTTAGGTACACACATCCCCTTGACGTGCAAAATCCCAGCCCTCTTCAACCTGATTTTCCCAGGATACTCCAGGCTACATCTCTGCTCAGTTGAAATGAGCTGCAAAGCCCTCTGTGAACAACTGTGACTACCCTAAAGTGCTGCCCTTGGAATTGAGGAAGCAAAGTGTGCTGAGCCTGGGCACAGGGACTGAGTGTAGATGATCATAGAAACAACAGACTCCAAAATAACGCCATCCACAACTTGGAGGGCATGAGGGATGGTAAAGAAAAGACAGCAAGGGTTCAGTTGAGCATAGCCACCACCTGGAAGGGCTAGAATCTCCCATTAAGCTGAGCTTAAACACACAGGGGATATTTCACTCCTGAGTCTCTCCAAGGTGATTGTTGCAATATCTGGGTCTGTCTGCCAAACAATTCCTTGGTTTGCTGGCTAAGGGAGAACAGAGGAAAAGCTACCCTTGTAACTGCCACGTTTGTGAATGATCTTCTATGTTAGTCCTGAGTATAACCATGACTGGAATTACCTCAGAAGTCAGAAGCATGATTCACAGATCAAGCAGGGTGAGCCTGAGAGACTATGGGAACTGTAGCTTAAATCTCAAGCAATGAGTTTGTGCAGTTTCAAACCACTGTGCAGCTAAAATAAATTCCTAGCAGTCAGTTATATTCGTAATTCAGATTACAAATCACACAATAACGACTGAACAATTTGGGCACGTGGAAAAACTCATTCACAATGCTTTGCCTTCCAATACATCACATAACTGTGCATGCAACAGCCCCACTCCTGGAATTTCATAGACTTCATTGCAGCATTAGTAAGGGACTGGAAACAGTGAAGTACCACTGAGCTCCAGCTTCAGGATTTTTCTGACTATCCCTTAAAATATACCTCCATTCTTTGTGGTCCTGCATGCATATCAAGAGACTGCAGCTGCCCTTTAGCCTGTAGAATTAATAGGTAAGCACAGGAAAGAAAGAAAGAGAACATGCAGCACTGCATACTGCAATAAAAGGTGCCTCAGGGGACTCTAACAGCATCAAACGAGGCACAAAGCAAAACACAGGCACCTACTGTCACTATCAGGTGTGTGCTAACTGTACTACCTGGTTGCAGAGACAAGCTTGAGGCTTGGAGACAGTTTGGTGGTACTATGAGCTCTCATCCCAGAAAACAACTCTAAAACAGAGAGAAACTGATAGGAAAAACAATCTGAAATAAATATGCTACTATTTTTTCCCCTTTGAAAAAGGAGATGAAAGAGACTCCACTTTAAAAATTAAATAGGGGAAAACGTGCTGCAGAAAGTTACCAGTGTAATATGTAGCTAAACTGTGCCTTAAATATATTCCAATAAAATGTGGGTAAGAAGCCAGCTGAAATTACAAATATATATATAGTGCCAAGAACCACACAAACACATTGAAAGCAAATGTTCCAGTACCCAATATTTCACTGTCTGTTCAGACAGGACAACTGGGATGTGTTCACACCTCAGAGAGAGCAGCCCACCCATGAGCACAGGGCAGTGTGGTTGCAGATAAGTCTTCACAGCTCACAAGTTCACAGACATTTACAGGGTTTTTATGCCACATTCTCTCTGCTAACTTGGGCAACCTGCAGCCTTCTCCATCACGCAATGTGGATATGGCCTGAGTGAAGGAAATGCAGAACTGTTTCCACCTCACTGATGAAGATGTGAAACAGAAATGCAATTAATGTGCCTTGGCAATGCAGGGGATCGAAAGCAGAGTTGAGGTTCCCCAAGCCCCAGTCCAGGGACAGAATCACTTGACTGGCTTTCCTTTCCTCCATATTACTGAGTGAAATTAGTTAATGTGCTGTGGTACCTCAAAGTAGTGCTGCTGAAAGAGAACACTGATTTCCAACATGGTTTTTCATATCCACCGTACCAAAAAAACAGAAAATATCCATGGCATGGACCTATAACCTATAACATGTACTTTTTAATCCATTAATTAAACTAGCACACTCTACAGCAATTATTCCTTCCCCCTGCTATCAGGAATCTAAATATGACCAGATTAGGGCATCCTTCTCCCTTGGGTTCAAGTAGGTGGAATCACTATTTATTTTTAAACAGAAATAGTATGACAGATCCCTACTTACAGTTCTGAAAGCTGACAGTAAGGCTTTATTTTATGGCATTAGAGCTGAGTGGATGTGAAAAATTATACATTAAACAAACTGACCACCAGTTTGCCTGAATTTTTAAGTAACAAGATATTTCACAAAAAGGACTCCCTGCTGTCATTGCAAAGCGTGACAGAAGGCAAGGAACATGGCTGGAGGAGAGCAAGGTAGTGTACAACAGAGCAAATTTAAGAAAAGTGAAGTGAATTTCACCTAGAAGTGAAATCTAGGTGGGCACCCAAATCTTCCATGGGTGCTTCTCCTTTCAAAACATACCTATGGGAGACTGAATGGCAAGGAAGGCCTGGAAGCTGGGAAAACACAGCTGAGCCATGCTCTCACCCAGAAACCTCTCATAAATACATTCCTATTTCTATGTTCATCCTGCACCTCAGAAATCAAGCTCCCTTTTGGACAGCATTTCAGTACTCTGAGCTGTCCTGTCCAGACAAAGTCCTTCTTCTTTACATTCCTAAGTCATTGGAAATTCAACACCACTCCATCTAAGGCGTGCAAAACATCTAGCTTTAAAACACAGCCCTGGATGCAGTTACCTGGTCCTTGGGTTTCTCCACTGCCAGGATAAGTGGGAGGCTGATTTTCCTTGAGGAACCTGCCTGAAAAAGCAAAACCAAGATCGGTTTGCAGCTTGCCAGGTTCCAGCAATAGCAGAGGACATGTACACAAGTCCTTGTTGCATACTCCCAAATCTCCTCTCATCTTCATCTCCCTGTGCTGACCTCTGCCAGGGCAGAACAGAACAACCTGCAAGCTCCAGGCAAGCACAGAGAAATATACTGGAAGATGCAGAGATTATTTTCATGTCTCACAAGAAATCACTTGTCTGCAGCTGTTTCTTTCGTGCTATATTTTCATTTCAGCTGGTGCCACTTGCATTGTATAGCTTATAGTTTAAAATAAATTTAGTTAAAAATTTATTAACTGGTCTCGCTTCTATTTCTAGTTACCCTCCAGAAACATGTTAGGGAGCTGCAGCCAAAAAAGCTGCACATGAATCTCAAAGCCAGATCCCATTATGAGGTTGATTCCATCTCTACAGGAAATCAAACCCTGGCACTCTGTAACTCTTGGTCTAGAGGCAGGTTTTGAGCAGATCCAGGTACTTCAGATTCAGTTTTACTTCTCCATAACAGGCTGGATAGAAAAGCTGTGTTCAGGAAATGTTGATTAGTTTCTCTTCCTCTCTTGTTACACCAATTCCCAGAGCTCTCTCTCAGGCTCTCCACTTACTGTTTCAGATGCTGTGCACTACACTAAATATTACAGTTTTCTTTTGCAAAACAATTACGATTTATGATTGCCTTGCTGATCAAGAACAGCAGGAGACACCTCTGCTGACAAAATCAACCTTCCAACCATAATTATTCATATCTAATTACACTGCCAAATGAGGCCCAAATAAACCAGGTTCTTCTGTGGGAGGTGAAATCAAGCCAGAGGAAAGTGCAGGCTTCCTTGTCATCCCAACCATGCAAAAACACTCATTTTCTTTCCCTCAAAATATGCACACACAGTTCCTGCAGAAACAGAGGGAGAGGCTTTCTCAATGACTTTTTAACAAAAAGGGTAAGAATGATTAATAAGTTCCTGAGAAGAAATGAAAGCAAGACTGGGAATGGTTCCCTATCCCAAAGTACCTTGCTAATGGAGTTTGGAGTTTGTGGTGTCTCATCCTTCAGTGACGATGGGCTGTTTCCTTCCACATCTTTTCCTGCAACAAAAAAATGTGATTCAAAACCAGCAAAATTCTGTTCAAAACCATGGCTTATCATGGCCTGAGAAGGGTTACTGCTGCCAGCAGTACACTAGGGAAGTTATCATGAGCAAGAGCAAGCACACCATGATCCCAGAGAGGGATTGTGTCAGATTTGAAATAGCCTCGATCCTCATGCTTGGGTAACAAGATTGCTCAAAAGTAAGGTCTGAAAACCCCATGGAAAACCAGCATGATGGTTGCAAAGTCCAGCATTTGAAAGCTGGAAAAAACCAGAAATAAGGTTGCTTATGCATCCTTAATCAGCTCCCTTCTGTGTGCGCATTATGATGCAGTCTTTAATTACATTACCACAGTCTGTTCTTTCCTTACATACCCCATGCCTTGTTCAGTGCAAATAATAAATGCAATTCAGTTAATAAGCAGCTATTCAATCCCCCTTGGTCAGTATCTGGCAACTATACACTGATGCACTTGATAGCACGCTTTGTTGGACAAATAATAACAAAGATCACAAAATGTTACAGAAGACAGAAGAGTATCTAGGCATAATTAGTGAAACAAAATAAAAAAAACCCCAACACACTGGCAGAAGATCAATGTCTTCTGATCAAGTTATTTGTTAAAATAAGAAACATTTTAAATTTATGAGCAGTAAATGAGTACTATGACATTGTAGAAATATAAAGTCACTACTCAAATATCCTAAACTTGCATACATTATATACTGGCATGAGTGTGTGTAGTCCTAGTCCAAGCAATAAAATGTAATGATAAATACTGTTCTCTTGGCCGAATGTAATCATGGCCTTAGAGTAAAGGAAAGCATAGAGCTTCTATTAAAAAAAAAAGCCAAAAAATAGAATCTGATGAGACTAGATTTTTAGTGCCAAGACAGTCATTGTTAACCAATTACAATGTCATTTTCTTCTCAGAATCACTGGCAATTGGAGCTTCAGAATACAGGATGCAATAAAGAACTATCAAGACAGTGAAACACAGTCCATTTGTAGCACACTGCAAACATGGGAACTATTGAAAAAAAAAAAAATGTTTCTTCTAACATGTGTGGGCCAGCCTTGGAAACACCACCAAACCCAAAACTGGCAAGGGAAAACCCCGATTCTCCCAAAGTCAGCAGAAACTGTCAAAGATGTGTCAGAACCGTAATTTCTCCCAGAATTATCAAAGCAGCCTCTTAAGAAGCCAAACACTGTTAGGAAAGTCAGCCACAGAAGCCCATGCTGACACAGGAGGCCTGGGAGAAGAGGGACAGTATGTGTGCTGCTCATGTAGGGGACAGGAGTGGAGTGGAGGAAGGAGCCATCCAAACACGCAGGAAAGCGATGCCACAACACAGGACCCATATCTCAACCTACTTTCTTAGCTGTCACTCCTCCCCTGGAAACCCTCAGCCCTAAATAGTGCACTCAGAATCCTGATGTTTGTGGGCAAGAGAAAATTTAAAATATATATATATATATATATATATAAAAATCACCTGTGGCCAGAGATTTGACAGTGCCTTTGGGCTACCATGACAAGTGGGATGGCCATAAACACTGCTGTGCATGGATTAGGACCTGGATCTCCATAGTTTTTCTTTCTCTCATGGCATTTTCATCTCTATAACCCCAATTCTCCCTCAAAGAGGCAGAGGAAGATGGAAAAAAACCTCATAAAGCCATGTAGCTGCTGCACTTTTTTCCTCATGAAGAGTTTTTTCTGCACATGTATGGGAAAGCAATGTATGGTCTAAAAGTTCAAGTAAAGTTAATGGGAATCAGCTGCTGCCTGCTCCAAAGGAATGGTGTCTATTAGCACAACAGAATTCACATCCATTCTTTATTATGTCTCATTTATTTAAGAAAGCTTAACTCCAAGCTTGTAGCTGTACAAAAAGCCTGGATGTGAGACATTTCTGCCTTCTCTCAGTAATGCATTTAAAAGGATTGGCACCTGAACAATGAGATTTTCCCTGTTCCCGAGGTTCTGCATAATCCTGCTCACAGAGCATTATGGGGAAAAAAGGAACATGCAACATTCCAACATGGAACATGTCCATTCTTACTGTATCATTTACAAGGCTTCATAAGGTATGTTCATGAAGCAACACCTACTATGTTTCTTACGCCAAATGTATTAGGTCTACTGGAAATTGTGAGGAAAAGGTTGTTTCTCAGAGGAGAGAATCCCTCTGAATCTCCCATCTTTCCTGCCTGTCTCAAGCAACCCTGCTGCAGCCATGCAGAAGGAGAGGACCAGCCCTTGTTTGGAAAGCAAACTTCACAGGAACGATGTAGAAGTTTTTCAAAACCCCACACAGCTGAGTGCAAAGAGAACTCAGAAGTGAGAGTCTCACCCAGAGCACAACAGACACAGCCACCTCGAGAAAATAAATAAGAAACCACAGAAAAACATAAGAGGAGCTAAACATGAAGTGGCTATAGAAGGTGAAACACATCTCCTTGATCAAGAAAACACAATGCACACAATAGAAAGAGAGATGAACCCCGCAATTTAAAGTGCTGGTTGCCACCAGGGCACACAAAGAAGGGTTGTCCACAAAGCAGCCCAAAAATTCTGCACCAAATAACAAAAAACATTTTGGGAAGAGAATCAGTAGAGCTTATGGAAACAGCCTTCATCACATGGTGAAAAAAAACACTGCCAACACTCTGGTCTTGTGGCTAGAGAGTAGAATTACTGATACTCTCTTTTTATCCATTATTGTCATGCACAGGGGAACTAAATATTTAGTTCCTTTTCAGAACAGCAACCATTCCTTTTCTTTGGTTTTCTGCTGGGCATCAATCCTACAGGTGCATTTGCCTTTCCCTTTTATAAAGAATGGTACAGCAATCATGACTGATAAACTACAAGAGGAGATATAAGCTCTGAAGTGTGACAAAGCTATTGCAAATAAAATCAATTTCTGCTGTAAATATCAGCCATGTGACCCAATGAGAACACCTGAAATGTAGTTCTGTGTATCCTTCACAGGAAAATCCCCATATTCATGACAGTACATCTCTCAGGATTCAGATAAGCCAATCTAAATTCTTATTTAAAGAGACTGTGTGATCTTGCAGCCTAATCAAAAAGAGAGATTCTGTAAAAATTCTTATACCAATAAACTTCCATTCCTCTGAAACAGAAAATAGAGAAGGTTCTCTCTCCTCATGGCTAAGTGAAAGACACATGAACAAGGAACAAGAATTCATGTCCTTCTGATTTGTGAGCTCCCTATAAAAAGAAAGTAACTTACTCAATTTTCCCTCAGTTACAGAAATCATTAGCACTTCTGTATGCAAGAAAAAAGCAAGAAGTTCAAAGTGTTATTTCAGATAGTGCCCTCTGCATTTCCCATATGTTTCCTTTAAAAAAAAAAAATTCTCTTGCTGAACTGCATCTCCACAGTGTAGCTCTCCTGAGGTGTAAAGTCTGACACTCCCTTCTCTCTGAAATATTTATTTGCACATCTTCATTGTTGGAGGATGAATCTTAGGTGATGGTGCAGTGAGTCTCAAGAACTGAAAGCTCATGTAAAACAACAGAGAAAAATAGAGAACAGAGAAATATGGGATGCAGCTTATGGACACAGAGCTGTGGCTTATCTATGGTGATAGCAGCATTGTTCAGAGGAACAGGAGAAGGTAGGGAGAAGCACACAGGGCTCAGAGGGAAACAAGGCAGAAGCAGCAGCAAAGGAGTGAAAGCAGAGCCATAGGAAATGGAAGCTGAACATGAAGAATAACAGGCCCTTCTTGCAGAAAATATGAGAAAAATATGAGAGACAAGACAGCTCCACAGGGACAGGAAAAGAAATGAAAAGAGTAAAAGAGGAGTAAGGGTAGACAAAACCCCAGACTGCCTGCAAGAAATCCCCTGACTGAAGGAGTAAGTTCTGTTTGTTTAAAAGGGAAATTCTCTCCTTTACAAATCCTTTAGCCTGTGCTCTTCCTTTGCAATACTGAGGGCTACAGCCCTCACTGGCACTGGGAGAACTGTGCAGCAGAACAGAAGATCCATCGTGGCTCAAGGCACTTGTTCTGCTGAGCCCAGCAAAGGCTGCCAGCAGGGATCAAGGAGCAACAAGGTGATGGGGGAAGCTGAGGAAGAGAAAAATTCTTCCAGCCACCTCCTCCACACTGAAACGCTCAACTTTCCCTGGTTTCTAAAATATTACAGCACTGAAATATAACTGTGAGGGAGGCAGTAACTTTTTTAGCATTGAAAATGCTGGTAAGGACTGAAGAAAGAACTGGGCAAACTCTAAGATATGGCTCTCCATCACCTCAAACAAGGGGAAGCAAATACAAGCTGGAAAATCAGCCCTTCAGCTCCCAAGGATAGCAGAAGTGAGGTATTTATTTGCCACATGTTTGTACAGACTGTACTTATGGGCAATCAGCTGTTTAGCAGTCCCTCCAGGTTTGAAATGTATGAGATTTTAGGTGTCCCATTTTAAATTGTTTTCAGTTTGATTACTGAAAGGTTGTTGAAGCTTCCAGCTGCCTCAGTGACAGCCAGGATTAGTCAGCACTGCTGAAAATAGGCTCCCCACTGCCTTACAGCAGACACTCACAAACAAAATAGCTGCAAAATCAGAGGCCCTTGAAACCTTTGCACTTAAAGACAATTAGCTCAGTAAACCCAGACCTGGTTCTGGGCTACACCTGCAAAGCCCAGAGAGTCTGCTTGGTGCTACATCTATATGAGCACTGAAAGCTTTTGACAGAGGCTGTGTTCTTTCTCCAGATATCAGTGTTTTGAGACCTCACAGGTGCTGTGAGATTTGACTATTTACAACTGACATGGCAGCTGCAGATGACAGCTCTACAAACTTGTGACTGCCCCCTGAAGCACTTGTTTACAGACTGGAACAGAAGCATTGTCTGCAGACTGCAATCAAGGGAAGACTTCAATGTTTACTGGGAGCAACAAATTCTGAAACAATAAAATGAGCTCTTTTTCCTTCAAAAAAGGTGCTAGGAAATTCAAAGGTAAAAAAAAAAAAATGTAAAGAGAATGCTTAAAGCTAGTCTGCTATTCATTGCAACCTGTCAAGATTGCTGGTACTTATAGTGCTTGTAGATATTTACAGAACATTAACCACAGAAATTTTGCTCTTGTGATATTTATCTTGGGCTCTAAATCTGAACAGGGAATCCTGCCATTAAACATCTGCAAATGGGGACAGTAAATTTTAAGCAAGTGCAACGCTTAGGGTGAAACACATCAAGTGACTTGAAGTGGATGTGCCTGAAAACATTATAGTAATTTTTAAAATGTAAGGCCATGCAGCATTCAATACAAACCCCAAATCTCACGCCCTCCATTGCCACTTAATGCCATGGCAATGAAAAACAGCAGCATGGTGGAAGCAGCACTGTCTGGGATCAGTACTGCTGTGTTGCAGCAGCTTCTCTTACTTTCCCTTTCACATTTTTGTTTCTCTGGCAGCATGCTGAGATATCCACTGGCAGTCAAGCACCTGAGGCATGCTACCTTCTGCACCAACCTGGGCTGAGTGGGTAGATGTCGTTGTCGGCCCCGAAGAACAGATTGCGCGTCAGCTTGCGAGGATCGACCTTCTGAGGGGTGGACGAGGCCGGACAGAGGGAGAACCTGCGACGAAGAAAGTTCTCCTCCTTCATGGCATGAGCTGTGGGGGTTTTCTGAAAAAGAAAGATTGATTACAGTTAATTTCAAGACACAGGAAATCAAAGTTTTCACACCTAGATGGCTCCTCTGCTTCAGAGCCACCTATTCCCATGCAGTGTGACAGATCTTTTATAGAGTGCCAGAAGGCCATGCAGGGAAAAAAAAAAAAGGGTATTAGTTTGAAGCTACAATTACTGATTTGTGACTCTCAGTATTTGTAAACAGTAGGGAAGCAGGATACTGCTCCTCAGTGAATCCAGGCAGTGTAACATCCTCCTGCCCATCAGGATCTATCAGGATAACAGCTACTCACTAGATCCATTCAGAGTCCAACATTCAGTACACAGTCCCTGAAACTCTTCTTTTTTTCTTTTCTTTTTAAAGGCTTTTGAGTCTCATAAATGCAACTCCATTGGTGTCCGCAGAGTTTCACCATCTCCACATAGATCAACATTAATCTGAGCTGTGTGGAGGAAGACCAGCTGCACTGGCTGCAGGGAACAGCAAGAGGTCACACCAGTCACTCCCACTCTTATTTCCTATTACAGCACATAGAAATTATTTTGGTTGTTTAAAATGGCATTAGGATCAGCCTCGCAGTTTGATCAGTAAGATAACCATTGCTGCTCTGTGAGGGTAAAGACCAGCACTGTGTCCCCAAAAGCCTCCCTGCATCCCTGTACTGGTGGTACTTTGCTCTTTACCACCACTTGGCTAATGCATTAGACCATCCTGGCTGGAATTAAAGGGTTTTTTATACCCATCCAACAAGCAGTTCTTTCTTACTCTTTACAAACAGATATTATGTCTGTCTCCTACACGAGTTACAGGCTTTATTCTCTCCCCATGTGCAGCCAGAGGCAGGGCTCTGGACAGCAGTAAGAAGCGCTAACCCAACCTTTGGGTGGGCATCCCTCACCACAAGGTCTGCTGCTTCTCTGGGGAACAGTTACTGAGGTAAGGAAAACCTTTAAAGGATAGTACACATTTCCTGAAAAGCATCTCCACATTTTCCCATCTCTTTTAGATTACTGGGAAAACAAAGAATAAAAGGTTGCCCAGAGTCACAGTGCAGTTTGGAAGGGCAGGACCAACATGCTCCTAAGGTGACCCTCATGGCACAGGGGGGAAATGGGCTGATAACAGGCTAGAAGACCCTGCCCTACCCTTCCAACTCCTAGGACAGCCCCTATGCTTCTGCTGCCCAGATGCCCCAATTTCATGGGGAACCTCCAGCAGCCTCATGGAGCTCAGCCTTCACAGCCAAGGCACCAAATAAGGGGATGCTATGAATGTGTCCCAGTGTGAGGAACTCCCCTCCTGTGTTTTATGTGGGCTCTGTACCTCCACCTTCCCTGCCAATCCCTGTAGATGACAGGTCCAATGTTTCAGGTTTTGCAATTTTTAAACATTTATGTGCCCAGCAGGCTACATCAGCTTTATAAACTAGCTGCTGTGTAGAAGGCAAGAGAGAATCTGCTCTTTCTTTCCTGCAAGAGAAGGCCTCAGTGCCCAAGAGCTTTATTTGATCTAAACCAGGCTGGACTCCAGCAATGCGTATGGGTTACTAAAACCCCTCTGAGCAGCAGGTCTTTTTGAACCCAGCTCACCATGGGATGTGTGAGACATCAGGCTCTGTAACATCCAACAGGCTGATGGGTAGCAGGTGGGGCTAGCCCAAAAATGGGACTCCCCCAGGATATGAAGCTGCATTTGAAGGGGATGTGTGTCCCCCTGTTGAAGGGGATGCGTGTCCTCCCGCAGAGGATGGGACAAGGTCTGTGCAGTGATTGCCAAGAACTCCAAAAGCCCTGTGTGCCAGCATGGCCCCCAGCATGAAGTGGTGTAAAGACAGCACACACTGAGCAGCAGAACTTCACTGCAACCCCTTCACAGAGCTCTTGGTGAAAGGCTTTTTGTCTGAGCTCCAGGACACACACACACTGCACGGGGCTGCCACGGGCCGAGCCTTGCCTGGCACCCCGTGCAGGGCCGTGTTTCACACCTGATGTGAGATGGCAGCCAGGTGAAAAGGGGTGCCTGCAGCTTTGACCTTGCTGCTGCCCTGCCTCCGGTCAATTCAATGGGCCAGGAAACTGCTCTGCAAACATATCCAGGCTCAAAAAGTCCCCAGGCTGCCACTGTGGCTAGCAGCATCTCTGAGGCAGCAGGTAACATAACTAGCTTAATAATGTAAATACACCTCTGTTTGCTTAGAAACTGCTGATTGCATACAGCTGGGTGGGGAGAGATGCAAAACTTGACTACTAACTTTAAAAAAAAAAGAAGGGAGGGGAGGAAAACACAGCCAGCTACGTGTCTGAAAGCAAAGTATTTAAAAATAATCCAGGTCTAAATAGCTGGGTTTGGAATGCTAACAGTGAGCTATTTTTTGTCCTTGTTCCCAGAAAGGCAGTCTCAACTCTCTACCTCTAGAACTGCTCGTAAGTGGCTCAGAACAAAAGTAGATGGGTGGGATATTTTCCCCAAAAAGCAGGGACCTGGCAAGGCTGTGCCAATCATGCAGGAAGGCCTTCAGAAATCCCAGGCCCACCCAGTGGAAACAGGCTGGAGAACAGGTTACAAACATAAAACATCCATCCATCAGCTCTTACACCCTGATAGGGCAACAGAAAGGCTGTGCCCATCATCATTTTGTCAGCAATGCCATGAGCTGTGTCAGTGAAGAACTGCCAGCCAGCTCACACTGATGTCAGCAGCAAAACCCCAAAACACAATTTTTTTCAACTGCTGCTCTATTTACTATGCAGAGAGACCAATACACTGATGTTTTGCTCACTTATTATTTCACGCTATTTAATCACAGAATAATTGTCAGAATTACTGTGCTGATGCTCTCTCATTTCCACTGTTATTTAGGCCACCAGCTTTGATGGCACAAAAAAATCTGGATGCCTTGTTCATCTGGGAAGAGCTAGTTACAAAGGTAAAATACTTTTCTCAGTTCTAGCTCTTCTCTTACATATCTTCATACAAACTCATGGCAGCAGCTCATTTCTTTTTGACCACACAGATTAATTTGAGTAAGTTTCTCTTAACTGGTGCTTTTTGGCAGAAGACCCCCAGTGACTGAAGCTCCCTGAGAAGCAGCAGCAGAGACATGTCTGTCTGTCAGTCACACACACAGAGCCATGCAACACACCATGCCACCAGCATGTAGTTTTCTGGCTTGTTTTTCAAAGACATCTACAAAAGATATATTTGACCCTCATCCAGACAGGCTCTTATGTAGCACAAAATCACAAAACCAGACTTTTTTTTCTGTTGTATTTTGGGTTTTCTTAATATATCAGACACTTTTTTCCTTATCTGGAGAAAATGCAGATTGTATTATTAAGATTCTACAATAAACCTAAAATATTTGGCTTGGTTTCCAAAAGACATCACTGTGTGTGTCTGCATCTGTATCTACCCTGTTTTATCCTCCCTCCCAACCCCTTTAGTACCATTTGAAAATGTCATGGAACTCCAGCAGACATTGGAAAATTTGAAAATATTAGTTTCTTAGAAGTTGTATCTTCTTAAAAGATCATGGCTAAAGAAAGGCGGGAAACTGTAAAGCTGTCCTCTGAACCCAGCTATTACCAAATACCAGTGAATCCAAGAGAAGCCACAAATCCATAATAAACTGAGGCCTCATTAGCTCAGAGAACTACTTCTTTTACCTGTCCATAAAACTCTGACTGCTCAAGCTGGCTTCAAATAACAAAAAGCTCATCAGAGCTATAGGGGACGATAAACAGTAGATGCCAGGGACAATTCTCCGAAGGGGTATAACAGGAAAGTGGGAGGTGTGTTCACGGCTTTTCACAAGAAGACTCTTTAGACACGTAAATAATCCAGAAAACAGACAAAAATTCAGTGCTGATGAAGTATCTGGTAAGAAATAAGCAACAATAGAAGATGGGCTTCTAGACATGAGTGATTTAGAGCATCAGATCTTTCATGGTTGATTTGAAGACAAGACAGTTGTTCTGAAACCCAAATCTACTTCTGAATCAGCATTTTGGCGATTGCTTCAGGATATGGCAGATGCTTCAGGGAAACCAGTTTTGTGGGGGCTCACAGAATAGAGAGAAGGTAAAGATTAAAATTAGGCCAGAATTGCAGAAGGTCAAAAATTGCCATTCTGTCACCAGGCCACTTGTGCAACACGAGGCAAGAAATGTCACCCACTGCTACAGGATTCCGTCCCAATGCAGCAGATGAGATGAAGAATTGTCCTAGAAAGACAACAAGTCTTAATTTGAAGATGCCAACTAGTGCAGAATCCATACACTCACTTAGGAAAATAACCTCACAATGAAAAACCTTCATTCTAGTTCCTGCATTAATTTACTTGGCTGTTAGTGTTGGTAGATTAAAGTGCCCTGAAGTTTGCAGCTCAGGTCATTTCTGTCCTTCCATTCTGTGCTCTTGATAATAAAAATGAAGGAAAGGTAGTACAGAGTATTGACAGAGCCACTAAACACAGTCCTTTTCAGGATTGCTCCTTTTGTGTTGACAGCTCTCTAAGCAGTAATGGGCTATTAAATATGAGCTGTTCACCAGAGCTTAAAAAGCAATAAATAATTCAGCAGGAAGAAATAAATTTCTTACTAACCCCATCTTTGAGACCTCTTTATCTTTTAAAAATGCAAAATACAGCCAAAGAGAAGTCTATGGCAAATCCCCATAAAGCACAGGACAAATGAAAGCAGTGAACTTAACGGGGTGCAACAGCACAATGGGACTTTCCCTCCCAGGTGGCTTCAGGAACAGCCAACAAAGAGCAATGGGGCAAGAATAGAAGTTACCTTATCAGCAAACCTCGTGGCTGCTGTTAAAGCAAATGGGAAATTCCAGTGCTCTCCTCTTCTGCAACTGGACCCATTTTGGATGAAGGCAGTGACTACAACACCTAAAGATGATCACTGCTGGTGCAGAGATGCCTTTCACACACACCTGCTCTGCATCCCGGGCCTTTTGTGCTTGCTAGGAAGACAGTGGAAGCTTTCAGCATCAGGCTTGAAGCTTCTGGGAAAAGAATTTTCTGGCTCCTTCTTTAAATTTTCAAAGTTCCCAATATATAATTACCACACAGCTAAATACTGTGCAGATATTACATTGTCCGTATCCTCTGCAAACTTGTGGGTAGGTTGGTTTGCTTACTCTCATTTCCAGTATTTTAAAATAGATTGGAAATATGTACTTCTCTATAAATAGTTAATTAGGGGTTTTATGTAGTCAAGAAGGCTGTGCCAGTTAGAGGGGGTTCTTAATTTATTCAAAGCTTGTTTCCAACAACCTTCTCTTTTTCTGGTCACTAAGTATTTCCCAGAAATTAAATTAAATTGTATTTTGTATTCAAAGCAGTCATTCACTCCAAAACCTGCATCAATAGGGAAAATTAGATCTAAAGATACTGACATTTCCTGATCCAATTAACCCTGAGGAGGTAAAAATTTCATGAATGAAATGAGAAGGAAAATTGTTAGCAGATACATATCTAGTGATTACAGTTCTTAGTATTAATAAGGAAAAACAGCAGCACAGATCCTCAATAAGGGTAAATTATTAGTTCAGTGGTGTGCTGGTGATTTACAACAGCTGAAGAACCACAATCAATTCAGGAAGTCTGTGAAATCTGTTTTTGAAAGCTATTCCCAAAAGCGCCTATTAATAAGATAGATAATTGGACCACCACCCCCCTAGTAACAGTTAAACAAAACCTGATACAGGGCAAAGTGACTGTGCAGGCAATGTTTTTCTCTACCTAATTCATGTTTATTGATTAGAGAAATGGCAAAACACACATTTTGCAGCTGACACTGAATGTTTTGGGCTCTTGGGCTCTTAGTTGGAACCTGAAGCAATGGAGCTTCAGAGCAGGTGTCAGCTCTTCTCTATTCCCTTAATTATTTAGGGTCAGCTATTTCTCTGTGGTGCAGGCAAAAGCACCTTTCCTCACCAGTGGTACTGCAGGAGAGCTCTGATTTTATGCATTGCCATATCCTCTGCTGCATGCCACACTACTCTGCTTGACAATCAGCCCAGGCTGGAAAATCAAGTAATGTGGGTTGCTGAAGACACCCATCTGCAACCAAGGGATGGGCTTTGTTAAGGTTATATGCAAAAGATTTCTCTCAGCTGCTTTGGCAAGCTCAGGAGCATGGCTAGTTTGTCCCTACAATCTAACTTGAAGCTCACATGTCCTGCAGACTCCTTAGAGCTGCCTCTCTTGTGCCATTTTTGTGGAAGTTGCCTGCCACAGCCACCCCAGCAATCTGCTCTTGCTTTCCCTGAGAACAGAAGAACAACCTCTTTCTATCACTCCCTGCCTTTTCCTGCACTGGGCAGTGAAATTCACATAGTAATCAGGAGACAGAACTATTTCCTCCCTTAATTCTCTGTAAGATGTCTTGATTAATGTTTCCTTTGTATACACCAGAACATTTCCAGCTTCAGGCACACCAGCAGCACTCAGATGCATAATCTTCTTAGGACTAATCTCTCTCTACAGTGAGCATTATGTACAAAGGCTACAAACAGAACAACTGCAAGCAAAACCAGGCCCTGAATGCCTACACTGAGAAAAAAACATCCCAGGTCATCCCCCTGGGGATCCCTGTCTAACACAGGACTTGGAAATTTCAAGGTAGAGTCACACAGGGCAGAACATTTTTATTTGACATGTAGGAAAACTTCAGAATCATCTCATCATCTCTGGTTTGGATAAACATCTGTGAGCAAACACCAGCCCATCACTAAAGCCACGTTGTATTGGGGAAAGGGATCACTGCAACCTCATGGCTTAGAAAAGGGCACTGCAATAAGCACTGCCTACACAATCCTTGTGTGCTTTGCTATTTTCTTAAAACAGCTGCAACTGACTCAGTAAATATTGCACTGGTGCTCTCTTCTAGCTAAGAATATCGAGTGGGTTGCTGAAATGAATGCTTAATGATTTTTACATCTACCTCCTCTGCCCTTTAAACTGTAAATTGATTGTTATGCAAAGGCTATTAATTTAACAAAGCATATTAAATTTCCCACTAGCACTGAGGAGCTTCTCCTGACTTAGCATTTCACTGGTCTTTCCCCTTGTTAACTGCATAGATCATACCTCACTTGCTGTAATTACAACAAGTACATCAACATTAATTATTTCCTTGGTAATGGCAGGTGCATGCAGAATTGAAGGTCTAACCCACACTATCAGAAAGATAAGAAAGTCTCCAGAACTCAGTGAAAAACAGGAGAGAGAACCTTTCCTGCAGATCTTTTTATCTCAATCCCTCACTTTATTTTCAGTAAATCATACTTTGCATAATCTCCTTTAGCCCCCAGTTCCTGAATGCATCTCGATTCAATACAGCTCAAAGGCATTCTCTTGAAGTACCAATCTATGCAGGAAGGTGAGATGCTTGCTTGAAATCCTCTTCAGCCCTTTGATCCCATGTTCTAATATTTTCAACTGAAGAGATAAATCACACCTGTTAAGTATATTCCAAGCACCTTATCCATCTGACTGAACTTTTATTTAAAGCTTCCCACTATTTGTCACTGATATCTCTCATCAGCATTCTTCTAAGCAGGAAAAGAAAGTCAAAACTCAGATTAGCAAAGACTCCTCACCAAAATACAATGTACAACCAAGCACATGTGCAGCATATAGGAAGAAATGTGCAATCACAGATCACAACTTGTCTCCTGATGCAGTTTTCATAACAAACTAGCCAAGAAATTCCAGTAAGGATTCACTTTGGGACAAACTCAGGAAACCAGATCTCTGCCTCTAAATTTCTGTTCATCTAGAAATACTCCCATGCATCTTTAATGGAAAGTTTCACAGAGGTGACACAAGTGTTCCCACCTGCTTTTCAGCAGTGAACTCAGGAGGCTCTTAGAGATACAGTTAACACAAAATCAAGGTATAAGCACAACTTGGACACATACACACAAACTAGCTTTGAGCTAGACAGCTGGAGTAGGGCTAACAGGGTGGGCTACAAGGAAGGCATGCAAGGCAGGCTAGAAATGATATCTGAGAAACCAAACAAGCCCCACGTGGCCAATTCATTCTGAAATCAATGCTGGTGCCTGCTGCTTGTTCAAGCTTGTTCAGGTAAGCAGATGTAAGGCACCACCACACCTCACTTGCAGTAGAGATGATCCTTGAATCCCTGCTGCTTGTGCTGGAAGTGTGGGTGCAGCTCCTGGGCAGCACACAGTGGTTTTGGCAGTGCCAAACCACAATGTCCAAGTCAAAAGGCAAGATTCCCTTTGACTTCCATGGGCATGAGGCTTAGGCACAGAGACATGGTACAAGGATAGGCACTAAAAAACAGTATTGAAAGCTTTGTACTAGTTAAGGAAACAAACACTCACTTATTAATTTAAATATAAATAATATTAGGCCTAAAGATGAAGATACTGGACATGTAACTCAAAAGCAGATTTGAAGTGCTCTGCTTCCTTTTTGTTGTGGTTATTGATCCCAATAGCTCATCTACCAGTGACAGTTTTCATCTGAGGCCTGCTGTGAACACATCTCCAAGCCCAGGCACTTCAGGGAGCAAGTCTCTGAGTCCCATGAACAGAATTATTGAATTACATAATGGGGAACCACATCCACCTCTGGCACATTGAGCTTTCCAGTAATTATCCCTAACTCACACAGTACATGTTGCTTGAGGAATGGCCATCCCACATCCTCCCATGCCCTGAACTTTTCATGTGTGCTGTTAGTGATACCCTCCAATGACCTCCTACACAATCCTGTTAAACTGTAGCTGTTCTAAGAGAACAGCTCTCTAATAACCCTTTTTTTCTAGAGCTACCTCAGAGTTAAGAGACCTCAGGCTGTGGTAAGGGCCACCCTGATGGATCCAGCACAACAGGCTTTGGGAAGAGGCAGCTTGGTCAAACATGGGACCCTGCCATCCCCACTCCTGCAGGGGCTGACAGGATTTGGGATAAACTCAGGGCAGTGAGATATGGTATCAGGTACACAGAAACACAAATAAGACAGTAACTTAGTTGCTGTAGCTAAAGCTATTGGAAATTTAAAGCCATGACAAAACCACTTTGGTTTGGACAGGGGCACAGTTACATCATTTGCAAGCAGGCCACATCTTCAAGGTCAGTTCCTGACTTGATATTTTTCTTTGAAAAGAACATATTAAAGAGCATTATTACTGCCTCATCCTGCTAAATCACATAATGAGAACATATTCCCTTTCAATGGAAGGATCCTACTTTTAATGACATTTTTAAAAACCCAGATGACTGCAAGCCTCACTGATGGCTTTCTATGATATCTACCTCAGCCTTTATACAATTAAGTCTAGAAAAGATTGTGCCTTGGGGCTACATTCCCACCACACAACTGCTAGGAAATACCAAGTTAATTTGAAGACCTGCTTTCATGCTTGAGAGGTCCTTCTGACATTATTCCCTTGTTTGTGAAATATTGCCCCCTTTTAACAAAGTAAACCAGAATCAATTTCTACCTCAAGTCTGTTGAGCCATTCCCAGACTTGGGCTCCAAGCAGTAAGGCAAGGGTAATGGCAAGAAAGGATCTTTACTGACCATCTTACAAGGCAGAAAATAAGTGCTATTCAATACCATAAATATTCAGTTCCAGATTATGCCACAAGCATCCACTTCTAATTTTAGATTAGAAGTGAATTTCTACCTTGACATCTTGTATGAGCACAAATTATATTTCCACCCAATGGCTCTAAACCCAAGCCTACTAGATTATAGCTGACCTGGCTCACCTACTTCTGAAGACCAGGTAAATGATGGGGAAATGACCACATCCTGTGGGGCTCTAATCATGCTGAATTTTCCACTCCTCTATTTTCTTGTTTCTCCTATCAGATTCAGACAGGATCTGTAACTCTCTGGGGCCTTCATAAGGAGGGCTGAATAAACATGACCAAATAAATTTTAAGGAAGTGCATCTATTTTTGAAGAGATCCTTATATGCCCCTGTTCAGCCTCTCAGACTTTTGGGCACTGTAGTATACCAAGATCTGTTGTACAGTGGTTTAAATTTAGAATCCACCTATACTTCCTCTGATATAGCCACTCTCCCTGAAATTCTTCAGGAAATTAATATACTGAGTATCTTTGCATAAACCTCACTATTTCTCAGAAATGAGAGCATCCAGCTCTTCCTTCAACAATAGTTAAAAGTCAGTACTGCAGTTATTTTGGTCCTAGATTTTTAATTAAAAATCTCTGCAGGAGGAGGGGAACTAGACAACTCCCAAAGAGTGTGCAGGGTGGGATTTATGCTGTGTTAAATGAGCCCAAAGGACTCAAACCGTGCAAAGGCTGATTGAGCATGCACGATGAAACCCACTCGCAGCCTCAGCTCTCAGCATGAAAACCCTTCTGTGCCTACCCCAGCCTCCCCTTCTCTCCCAGTTTACCTCACAGAGTGAAAACAAGCAGACAGGATGAACTCTGCATTATGGCTTTCCTTCAATTCAGCCAGAGGGAGTTTTAGGCACACAGGTGGATGAGCACACCCATGTCATACATATTTAACTGTGTTTCTGTCTTTGCCCATCTTCTTCTACCTGTTCAACTAAAACTATCCCAGTATTTTTGCCAGTGACTACTCTGTTACTCATCCAATTGTCCCACTACCAGGTGCAACATGCTGGACATAAGCAAGACTGAAACTGAGTTATCAACCAGAAGCTAAAGCCCTGGAGAATCAAGACTCCCAGGCTTGTGGGCAGCAAACCTAACAATACAGTTCTTCATACAAGACAACAAATCTGAAAGCTGTGGAATTCAGGTATAGGACTCTTCTCATCACTTTAAAATTACCTAGACTGACACCAGCTTTTTTTGTCACTGAATGGAAAGATCCAGGCAAAAAAATCTGAACTGAAACAACAGTTTAGCTTGGCTACAAACCCTCCTGGCTATAAGCACTGGCAACTGGAAATACAAGGGAGGTCAAAATCAGCCCTGCCTGGAGAGCTCCCAGCTGGGGAGGGTAAGGCAAGCCCTCACCACACAACACAACACCAAGACAAGGATGTCCATGCCACAGGGGAGGAAGGAGAGCTCAAAGGAGGTATGGAGAACAAGGGGCACCTGCAGACCCCGCTTCTATAGATTTATGGATCACACTGACCTTCAGTGGCTCCATGCCAAAAGCACAAATGTGGCTTTAAGCAAACATAAATCCTTGCTTCCCACACAAATGTGAACTGAGGTCTGACCCAAAAGGAAGATCAGGTCCTCAGCATCCAGACTGGCCTTGTCTGAAAGGAAGCCAAACACAATGCAGCCAGTTCACAGCATTTTCTTTATCGCAGTGCTAAGAGCAGCTGTACAATGCTTTCCAATAAAGGACACAGCAATTCATCACAGAGACAGGAGTTAGCAGGAAACACTTCCATTATCTCTGCTATGGAAAGGAAGTGACAAAGAGAATGGCTAAAAGGTGACAGAAAGTTTTTATGAGGCCAGACTTCAGGCCCTCTCAGGGCTGATCAGCTCTTCTTTTCCATACCAGGATAAAAGGGATAGGCTTCAGCTATGTGGGTCTCATACAAAGGAGGGAACTGCACACTGATTTCTCAACACAAACAAACCAAAACGAATGAAAATATCTGTGCTCTGTCAGATCCTCAGGCTGTGTAAATCAGGGAAGCTTTGTGGCCTCCTTAGAGGGAGACTGGCAGTGAGTAGTGCATGGCTGAGCATCTAACTGGTAGAACAGAGGCAATCTCAGAGACCTGCAGTGCTGTAAAGAGAGGACAGAGGAGAGCAAGAGCCCATGATGCTTCCTGGCAACTATTTGGTTTGTATTAGAAAAGCAGGCTTCAAAGTGGTTGCTGTCTACAAGCTCCAAACACAGAAGAATTTATAAACAAAAGAGCCCAGATGGGAAAGATTTGAAAAGTTTGGGAGGGCAACAGGGGAAAGAATAAACAAATATCTCTTAAATGAAGTAAGGAAGCACTTAAAATGGCAGAAGGCTAGATGGTCTGTGCAGACTTTGTGGTGCCTCTAAAAGGTACAGAATCTCTAACATCCCATGGCTGTGCACATGTACCAAATTCCCCTACAGGGCACAAACACAGGCTGCTATTACCAACTGCCAGTAACAAACACTACGGCTCAGCCATTAGCATGCGGAGGCACAGCAACCCACAGTGTGAGGAGCTCTACAAACACATAACAAATAATTGCCTCTGCCTCAAAAAGCATATTGGGTTTCTATCATCTCAAGCAGCACTTGGACCCGAATGTATTTGCTAAACAGCATCAGACCACAGCAGCTAATGTCTGAGTGAAGCAGGGAGAACTAAAGAGCGGAACATTTTAATGTCCTCCCCTTGATCGGGTCAGCTCAGTCAGTGCCTTTCGCAGCACAACTAATCTTCCACTGCACTCATCTCTTCATCTTTAGAGAAATGTGTAAAGACAGATATTAACAGCTCCACTCCTCAGACAGCAGTGATGAGACCGCTGTAAGGACAACTGGGCCTTTTATAATTCACAATTTCCTATCTGGTTAAAAGTGGAGGTGAGCAGACAAATAAAAGGGAGCTTTCCAAAACTGCTCAGCAGTCGATTCTGCAGACTCCTGTGGGAGTGGGGCCAAGCTGAGACTGCCTCTGTCTGTCAATCTCACATAAACTGTCCTGACTGCAAACCATGCTGCCAAGAGATGCAGGCAAGGACCTGTCTGAGGTCTCTGCCTCTCCTTCCAGGACTGCCGATGTAGCTGGACTCTTTAAGGTGGAAGATCAGCTGTTTACAGCTTGCAGTTCCCACCCGATGCAAAGAGAACAGACAAAACCCATGAGTCAGCTCAGGGAAAGAAGTAATGCAACCCAGCAAAAGGACTCCCACAGATCACTTTCCTCCTAGAAAGAGGCAGCAAAGACCAGGGCAAGCTGGACACTCGGCTGGCTTACAACCCAGCTGCAGATTTGCTCAAGGTCAGCTGCTTGCTCTTGACAACCATACAGCAGTTTTACCACCTTCTGCCTGCCTGTGCCACACCAGCAACCCCAGCTGCAGGCAGAGACCCAGCGTGCTCGTGGGAGTCACCTCTGCCACCATCACTGCAGTCGTGGGGAGTCAGAGAGCTCAGGGAGAAAACAGCAAAGGAGAGTTGTACCTTGCTCTGCAAAACAAGCCCCTTGCAGTTTGGAAAGCTGCTCCTGAAGCAGTGCTCAATCTGGAAGTAATGAAGTTGAGAAACGCAGCGTGGAAATGGCACTCACAGCAAGCAAAGGTGGGAATTAAATGAGACAGAGGTGACATTAACTCATAGGAGGAAACTATTAGGTTCTGTGAAAATGTACTTCCCTCAACAACCTGTCAAGGTAACTGTGCCAACAAAGCACGTTCCTTCTAACAAACCTTTGCACTCCCCTAATGGCACCAGCTTCTCCACCCTACATAAATTCCTTCACATCACTATCACCTTGAAATAACTTAAAATACCTTAAAATAACCTCTTACCTTGCAGAAGAAAAGGAGCCTCCCCTGCTTATTTTCTCTGGTAGAAGAGAACCTAAAAGCTTTAGTTGGGTCCTATGTTTCCAGACAGCTGTCATCAGTCATGTACAATTAAGACAGCTCTTGCCCAAAAAAACACTTCTGCTGGTGGCACTGCCTTCCCAAAAAGCTCTGAATAGAAAGTGATTTCTATACCAAATGTATTTCTCCTCTGCCTGCAAACACCACGAGTCTTCCCTACACATTCCTTGCTACAAGACACATACTGATCATCTAGATTAACCCCACTGATAAACCATGATGTTTGGGATTATAATGTCTGATTGGAATTTTTCAAAGTTTCACTACGTACTGTTGGTCTCTAGACTGCCCTGCCCTACTGATGACTGATGTAGATGACCACAGATAAGTGTTTCACACCCACCAGGCACTCACATTTCCCTGCTACAAGTGGATTTTCAGGAACCATTTTTGTGATATTGCTAAAATACCTCTCTATTTCCCTGAAAGCTCAAAGGCACTTCTAAGCAAGCATTACTGGAATTTACATCTCTGCCACGACATTGCCAATTGGCTGCACATAAAAGCAATGGTCAGTAATCAGTCTGAAAGTGAATAAAATCTTAGGTACTTTATTTATAAATAAACAACAACCATGACTCACATGACTCACAGTCATGACTTTATAGCCAACACACTGGCCAGTTCTTAGTTTCTTAACTGTGAATACATAATGGCAGTCACACCAAGTCTTTCCACTGTACTTCTGGTCACAAAGACAAGATTATAAATACATAGCATATTCAACACTTGCTTTTCAAAGAGTTATTGAGGCAGTCTGCAGACCAAGACTTGTTCTATACATGATTTTGTACCAGTTCACCCTTGTTAAATTACAAGTATTATTTGCTGCTATATTTCTGATGATACAACAAAAGTGTGGATGTAATCAGAGCCAAAAAAAAGTGCTTTATACCGGAAGAGCTGGTTCTTCTTTCCCACAGGGGAACAAGCCACACTGGTGTAAGCATGTTCATACTGGCATAGCTGAATTCACACTAGGGGAGAGTTGTATCAATATTACAGAACAGCAGTTAAAAAGTAGTGCAAGTTGTTTACATAGGCAAGACCTAATTTTGAGAGGATTTGCTCCTGATCTTGAAAACACCGCTAAAACTCCTAATTCTACAAGCAATCTAGACACAGAGAAGGATTGGGCTGATCATGGGTTTAGCTGAATAAAACAGACCACAAATCAATACAGACCACTGGATAGTAATAATAACAGCAACAAAAACATATGGAGGGGGCACACTTTCATGTGGGCTCTCACTAATAAAGCCAGTTGTACCTATCCTTTATGCAGGTGAGAAGGTACCCAAGCTGTTTAGCAGCAGAGGGCAGTAAGATGGCCAGCCTTGTTATATCAGTCCAAATTTCTTGAAATGTCAACTGATGAAGCAAATCACAGGATGCCACTGCCACAGCTGCTGCTATCAGAACTCAAGCCTCAAGGGAGCTGAGAGTCCGTGTGGTTTTGAGCAGACAGGCAGAAATGCAAATAAGGTGTTCAGATACTTTCAAATCCATCAGATACAATTCCTGCCAGTCAAAGGTTCCCAAAGCATAAGGCTATAAATGTTCAAAAGAACCACTGCAATTGCTTAAGACTGTCCAGTCTCTGAGGCATGGGATGGAAACAAAGAAGAGGGGACTGAAAGGAGGGGAATAAGAGATGAGGGGAGAAGAGGAGGTCAGGTTAAAAAAAGGAGAGACTGAAAGGCATAAAGAAAGAGCCTACACAAAGGGAGGATTTTAGAGAGTGGTAAGAAAGTAGGAAGGTTGGGATGAGTCTTGGGGAAGGGGAAAAGGACACTCACCGCAGCGCCTGCAGCCTCAGAGGGCAATCACTCTTCTCTCCCACACGACACCTGCATTCAGAGCCACCATCCCTTCCCCAGTTCCTCACCGCCTGCTACATGCTCAGGAGGCTTTCTGATCCCCTCCGGGATGCTGCTCACCTCCCGGCTGCAGATCAGCGCAGGAGCCGGAGGAGACACCGGCGCGCCCAGCCTGTGCTCCAGGGGCACACGGCTCTCCAACACACCTCCCACGCGCTGCCAGCACCCTGCCTGCCAGCCCAGCTCTCGCTCAGCAAACCAGGGCGACTCTCTAACCACGGTGACCGGGGAAGAAAATCCTGAGAAGAAGCACTATGTGATTCAGCCCAGCGATATGTCCAAAGAAAGCCTTAAACAATAGCCCAGACCGGGTGTGATCTGCCACTGTTTGGCAGGGGAAGTTCAAGCTGCAATGCCCATCGACAATAATTAATTGTCAGCACTGCTAACAGTTTCATTGCTGATCAAAGCAGCTGGGCAGCACCGGGAGAATTACAGCCAGTTGCTGTCACTTATCAAAGCACGGCAGCAATAAACAATCCGCAACTCTGTGACAGACTCTATTCCTGTCGCGCATAATCTCTCACCCTCATTCTGTTCCTTTTTAGTGGCTTCTTAGCCCACAAAATCCCTGTGCAATCAAAAGCAAAAAAACCCCAAACCGAAACAAACAACCCTCCCCAATTCACTCTTTTCTGAAATGAAACTGAAAGGAATAAAGTAAATCCTTGCAGTTGTGGAATCACTCAGTGCACTCAGCACAGGACTCCGATACAAATGAGTTTGACAAGGATTTCTCAGTTGATGCAGCTGAGCAGTAAAAGCATCATTTCTTAAGCTGTACAGAACCTAAACCTGCCATGCAGATTTCAGGTACACTAGCACAGTATTACTGCTTTTGATTTAAAAACAATCCAATGGATGTTGCTAGTTACAGTATCCCATGGCAATTGTACAAATATTTCAGTAGGCGAGCATTTGTAATTACAGTCCTGAATCCCTCTGCATCTGGAAAATATCCACATTTTTTCCTTTGTGGGTTTTCCCAATACTGCTAAATTAAGAGACATACACAGAGCACACACCTCAGCAAAAGCTCACTCCCAAGGCTATCTGTGTTGCTGCTGGTCTCTCCAGGATGTGCTCTTCCCCGGCCCTCATTATGAAGAAAGAGTTTTGCAGAAATGTCTTTATCTGCTGGTGTTACCCACTGCAGTGTATCAGTCAGTATCTTTTTGTACAGCTTTACACTCACTTCATAGAATCAGAATCCTGCAATGGCTTGGGTTGGAAGGGACTAAAAGATTACCTTCTGCTGATCTACCCACAGATACACCTTCCACTAGATCAGGCTGCCTAGAGCCCCATCCAACCGGGCCATGAACACTTCCAGGGATGGAGCATCCACAGCTTTTCTGGGCAATCTGTTCCAGCACTTTATAATCCTCACAGCAAAGAATTTCTTTCTAATATCTGATCTAAATCTGTCCTCTTTCAGTTTAAAACCATTCTCCCTTGTCCCATCACTATCTGTCCATATAAAAAGTTGCCCTCCGTCTTTTTTACAACTCCATTTAAGTACTGGAAGGCCACAATGAAGTCTCTCTGGAGCCTTCTCTTCTCCAGGCTAAACAGCTCCAGCTCTTTCAGCCTGTCCTCGCAGGAGAGGTGGTCAATGCCTCTGACCATGTTCATGGCTCTCCTTTGGACTCATTCCAACAGATCCACCTCCTTCTTGTGTTGAGGGGCCCAGAGCTGGATGCAGCACTCCAGGTGGGGTCTTGTGAGAGAAGAAGGGCAGGATCCCCTCCCTTGACACCAGCTCTCCCTTCTTCTTTATTGGACAGGGTGGGGGATGGTACACTCTCTTTGGCCTTTCTTTTCTGACCACTGTACTTGCAAAATCCCTCCTAGTTATTCTTCACATCCCTTGTCAAGTCCCATTTTATCTGTGCCTTACCTTTCCTGATCCCATCCCAACCCATCCCAACATTATCCCTGTACATTCCCCAATCATCTGACCCTGGTTCCACTAGCTGTGCATTTTCTTCTTGCTCATCAGCTTGAGAGGAAGGTCCCTGTTTAGCCATGCTGGTTTCTGGCCCGCCTTACTTGATTTCTTACACATTGGGAGGGAGAGGTCACGTGCTCTAAGAAAAGTGGCCTTAAAGAGTTGCCAGCTCTGGTCAGCTAAGGACAGGATTTGGGATAAACTCAGGGCAGTGAGTTTCCCAGAGAATCTCATCCACTAATTCTTTAAACAGCTGGAAGTTTACTGTTTTAAAGTTCAGGGTCCTGACTTTGCTCTTTGCCACACCCATGTTTCTTGAGATCACAAACCCAGCCAGGGCATGCTCACTACAGCCCAGGCTGCCTCCAATCTTAACCCCTGTAACGATGAACTCCTGTTGATTTGCATTGGTGATTGCACCAGGTCCACTGATGCATCTTCCCTCACTGGTTTGTGTAACACTTGGATCTAAAATTTACCCTTGATGCACTCCAGGAGTCCCCTGGATTGCCTACAGCCAGCTGCACTGCTTTGCCAGCAGATAGCTGGATGGTTGAAATCCCCCATCAGGATGAGAGCTTGTGACCACAATGCTTCTGTAGCTGAGCCAAACAACAGGTTCCCCCTGACCAGACACCTGTAGTAGATCCCACCCACGAGGTGTCCTTTGCTGGTGTGGTCCTTGACTTTTACCCACAAGCTCAACCTGTTTGTAGCTGTTTGTCTCAGAAACAGCCCTTCACCATCCACCCATTCCTTATCAGAGAGTGCAACACTCCTGCTCTTTCCCAGTCTCTCTTCTGAAAAGTTTGTAGCCCTCCATTGCAGGGTTCCCGTTGTGTGACTCATTCCAGCATGTTTCCATGATAACAATTCTAACTGAAACATGGTTTCCAACTCCTCTTGCTGCGTGCACTGGGGTCTTGGAGCACACACTTGTGTCAGACCAGATTCCTCCAAGACATCTGGAATGGTGCGACTAAAGAATTTCAGAAGAACTCCCACTTGTTGCACTAATTTCTCATGGATAAATGAAGATGCAGTGGTAATAGTAACGATGAGAAGCCAGCATTTTAGAGGTATTTTGTACCTTAAAAGTACTGTGCAAACAAGGATTAAAATGTATGCATAAACACCACCTTCCACACTTGACAGACCTTTGTTTGCTGAAGCTGCAGCCCCTGCTGAGAGATGATCTTTTATTGGATCAGATACTTCAACTATCAGAGACACTGCAGGAGGAAACTATTGAAATCCTTGTGGGAGGCAATGCTCATGTGTCAGCCAGCACAAACACTGCCAGGATTCTAAAGCTGCCACCTTGGATAAATCCCAGTGGGTGTCAGGCAAGGAGTGATACCAAGGTCAGGGTCCACAGACCGTCTCCTACGAGGGGTTGGGAGAACCAGGGCACCCACAGAAACTGGGGTTACCAGCAGGGGAGGAACCATGCAGGGTGCACAGTACCCCAGAAATATCCAGCCTCACTTAAGAAGGCAGAGGAAACCTGTAGCAAATTCTGAAAGTAATTACCAGAAAAAGTGGAAAGTAAAATTTTTTAACTGCATGTCCTAGAGTCTCAGGGACTCTTCAGGCAAAAGTGTTTCTCTTGCTTTCAGACAGTTTTTAAAGGAGCCCTCTGTGGCTGGGTATTATGAGCCAAAAATAAAAACCGAGATGAATTTAAAGAGAAGGGTTCACAAGCAACTAGGGCTGCGAAGGGCCCAAGATCCCCACAGAGGTGAGGGGAGAGGTGCAGGGCTTCTGTCTGAGAAGGACACCCTAGCTGTGAAAACAGAGGGGATTTTTCAGGGCACATGAGACAAGAAGGTGCTAGGAACAGTTTACCCAGGAAAAAGATCTGATGGTTTCTGCAGCCCTGTGTTTCCCTTGGTTCACAATTTCACCATTTTCATTGCCTCTTAAAGAGCAAAGAATTTTGGAAAGGGTGCATGGAGAGGCATCAACCCCTGCTCTGTAATGAATCACTAAATATCACAGCAAGCTGGTGGCTCCTCACAAACAGTGTTAGACTGTGGTCTGCTCTTGGCAGCCTTGAGACTCACTGGCTCCAGGCAAGGCATGACAACCCAGAGCAGGGAACTCTCACAGCATCATTTGTGAACAGTGGCACATCTACCTCTACCATCCATCTCAGCCACAGAAAAACAATGAAAATCATCAAATTTCTTCCCAGAAGGAACCTATTATAACTGCTCCAAGACATCCTACCTCTTCCTTACACTAGTTCAGGATGAATGCCATAACAAAACTAATTTCTGCAAACTGGTATGTGTTTGCCCTCTAGCCATCTCATACCCTCAGCTGGGCTTGGGTCAGTGGTGACCTGCCTGGGGTCAGTGTGGACAGGATCAATCTTAACACTTCTCGATCTCAAAGAGACTTGCTTGAAAGTAATTTTCCATGTGCCTGGTAATCATGGTCTCACTGTTTCTTTCTTTGTTTATGCTCCATTTCTGCCAGGTAACTGTGTCCTTCCTGTAAATGGAAAAGCATGTCTGGGTCCTCAAGCTTATATGACCAGGTGGTTTTTCCTATAAGTTTGCCTGAATTGATTGCTTTCTTAAAAAGCAGGCAAACCACTTTGATCTTCAAAAAAGAGGACAACATTCAGAAAGACCACTGTTAAATGCTGTTAGAGAAAGGCCAAGCAGCACATACAGCTTTGTATTACTAAATTAACAATGCCAGACCTTAGAACAGACAGTCCCACTTAAAATACTTCCAAATTCTGATGCTTGCAACACATTGATGACCTGATCAATTCACAATTAGAAACCAACTGAGCTGACACATGGATTATGCAAGTAGGTTCAACTCCCACACAGGTCCAGCAGCAAAGCTGCTTCCAAAGACACAATGACTTTGGAAAAGTTTGTTAACCTGTCTAGGGAAATCCCAGCATGCTCCTGCCTCAAAGTCTACACTGGCCCTTTTCCTCTGGGCATTTCTCACTCAAAGACAATGCCCAAGTAACACAAGACACGGCTTCTTCCTACAGCTGAAGTAGCAAAGGCAACTCCCTTTGTGTCTTCTGATTTCCTGCAAGAAAAGGCACACTTTGTCCCTTGGAATCTCTCTGAATCATGGAGCAGGCAGGCAGCTCTTAACCCCTTCTGGCCAGGCAGCAGGACAGAGGCATTGCTGAGGAAGACTCCCTACAGCCCTGCTCAGCCCTCCAGCTCCAGGAGCCTTTGGCCACCCCAGTGTGGAGATGAGGACGTCAGTGGTTCTGGCAAGGAGGGCTTAGCACAGCTGAGGTTCCCAGGCCCTCCCCTGATTGTACAATCTTCACAGCGCATTTCTAGCTTCAAAAGAAAACAACAAAACAAAGCAAATAAATAAGAAACTACTTGTTTTTCTTTCTCCTTTTAGACCTGGAATTCTCTTGAAATATCATTGACATGAAAGAGATTTGTGCCTTGAATTTTTTCTGATTGCAGAGTGACAGAAAAGAAACATACCAGGCCTACAGTGCTGCTTTTCTGTCAAGCAAAATGAGGAGGAGATGGAGGAAGAATTGCTTTCTAATGTACGCCTGGCCATGGTTTCTCACCACTTCCAGACTCCCCATTAACTAGTCATTTCCACAAGTGCACATTTTGGAATGACACAGACAAGCCCTTCATTTCTAGTAAGCAGCAGATTAAACCATTTTATATCCAGAATTATGGTAAAGAAAAACCTTTCAGTTCTAAATTGCTGTAAGACTGTTCTCAAACAGTCCTCCAACATCCTTCTTGGTACAACTTCTCATGCTATTTACAAACTAAACCTATTTTTTTAGCAAATAGGATTAATTAATCTTAAACTGCTTCCAAGATGCTCTGTGAAAAGGGCCAAGTCTTTACCAGCTCCCTAAATTGCCATATTTAAAAAAAAAAAAAAAATACAGAAAAAGAAAAAGGTGTAGAAACTAACATCACAACTTTTCAGAAAAGACATGCTTTATTTCCATGGTTTAACCAATTCTATAGGCTGTGCCAATGGCTTTACCAATACAGCAGTTAAACCAATTTCCTGCCTTTTCCTTAATTCCACTCATCTCAAGCCTCTGCTGTATTTAAAATGACTGCTACAGTTTTTATTTGACATTCATGAATCTCAAGGCACATTTAAGTATAAAACAGAGGCCATTGGAAACAAATAAAGTTCTGCCAGTCCCACCTGCTAAAAACCATCTTTTGCCTAAATCAGTCTTTTCTGTCTGCAAATTAACAGTGCCATAGGAAGAGGGTTACTGATCATACTGAGGCATTCTTGCTGCTTTATGCAAAGTACAGCTTTGACAGGATGCTGCTTTTCCCCAGCAATGCTGCCACTGACAGCAACCCAGCTCATGCTAAAGAAAGTAACTTTGCTAAATCACAGCACTTTAATTCCTGAATCTGTTATTCAGCACTGATCCCATAGCCTAGTCTGCAGGCTTTTCTGTGCTGGCAGTCCCCTGAAAGAACACAAATTCAGAACTTGGTCACCTTATAGCATTAACATCTATTAACCAATACAGATCTTCCCTGCTACTACCACCATCAACGAATGTGATGCTGTGTTGCTACAGGGCTGATTTTCAGAAGAGCTGTATCTTTCTGCCTTCACAGGGACTCCACTGTACCTGACCAGTAAAATACTGCAGGAACAAGATAGAAAAATGAAAAAAATGCAAGGCATTACAGGATCAGATTAAAGAAGTACCATTTTGGACATTTACACAGAGACACTTGAATGAATTACAGCCAGTTTGCCTTGCAGTTCAAAGAACCCAGGATCCCAGGTATCACAGAGATGTGTAAGAAAAGCCAGGCAGAAAAGCATCAGAAAATAAAAGCTGTTAAAAACTAATAAAGAAGCCTCAAATGGCAGGAAGGGGGAGCCACCAACAGCAGCAAGAGTATGCTCAACGTCTATCCCTCTAGGCAGATTAGTCTACTCAGGATGTTTCTGGCTAGCAGGCTAATCTTGGGAATACTTTTGTTACATTCTCTGTGCCTGTTTCTGGGAACACAGCTATGAGAAATAATTATGGGTAGGTCTGGGCTTTGAGCCCTAGTTAAGAGAAAATGTAAACCTTTCTCCAAATCTATGATTAGGTCCTGTAATTCAGGAAGAAACAAGAAGATAGCTAATATGTGTTTATAAATTTTGCCACATCTGCTTCCAAACTTTCCATTAACAACTTGGTGAGTATCCAGTAACAGGAGGTTTTCCAGGGCCAGGGCACTGAGGAAATACTGCTGTGAGAAATGTGCACTATTGTAATGATATTCCCAAATGACACAGTAAGGTGGTGACAGGATTTGTGCTTGCCTGAATCACTGCCATGCTGCCAATAAATGTCAGGGCTTTGGGTTCGGGGCATTGTTCTTTTTCTCAGTTTAATAAACAAAAGCTGCAGAGAGAAATCCTTTTCTTGAAGGCAGACTGCAAATGTGCAGAGGAAAAGAACAGGAGAGAGTTTGTCTTGCTGCTGCCAGAAGGAGGAGAGACAAGGAGGACTGACAGCTTCAAGAGCTGCCCAGTTGAGAACTGGAGGAAAAAGACTGAGTGAGCTCAGCAAGACATGGGTGAACGGGTCAGTGCACCAGGCAAACTGGGTGCTCTGACTGTTGAAAACCTGGACAAAGGCTGCTGGGACCAGTCCTGGAGCCCACATGTCCCAGTGCAGAGGGGAGGCAGGACAAGAGTGCTCCTCACCCACCCAAGTGTCCTCTGCTTCCAGCAGCTAAAGAGCACAAGAGACTGAAAAATTCCATATGGAAAGACATGTGCTGGCTGCTACACAGCAAAGTAAACTTTCTAAACAGACTGAGCCATCATGATTATGTGCAATCCTGAATTGTTTGTTGTGACTTTAGTTACTAAAACTGGTAGGAAAAAATCACCCCTTAGTTTCATACATACAGTGAGAAAAAGCAGCATAAGGGATGACAAGGAAGTTGTTCTTCCTCGTGGCCCAACATGCAGGAGATGAACTGTGACTGACTTCTGCAATTAAAAAGGGAAAATGAAAAAGTGTTGTTTGTTAAATCATGAACTTGACTTCTCAGCAGTGGCAGCTTGCTTCCATGAACCAGCATGCCACCCCACCTTTGGAAGGATTTTTTTCCAAATCAAATCACTCATCTGCAAAAATTGTAACTGCAACCACAGCTCTGGTCCATTTTCAGATCACACATTTTCATACTCCCACTTAGTGCTTGGTGCCAACATGTTTTGTCCTAAGTACTTCTTTATACTAGCACAAGGTAGATAACCTCTGATGAGAAACACAGCCACTGAGGATGAAGTGGCACAAAAAAGGCTCTTCTTGGAAAGAGTTATTCAGACTTTAAAAATTCCAGCAAAAGGCAAATTTATCCAAACCTTCAGAAACCCAGATTTCAAGAAGTTCAAAAGCTTGTGCTTTTGTGCCAGAGAATTAGGCAATCTGAAGAAATTTTGATGCCTCCTAATGTGATTTTGATACTGCTTTACACAGTAAGACCCAAATACTTCAGACTATGCCAGTAACTTGTTCAGTAACTTGTTCATTTTCTTCTGCAGTCTGTGCTGGTAAGTTGAATGTATGGGGCACTTACATTTAACTGCTCATTAGGCTTAATTTACATTAACTGCAGCTACTTATTGTCTGGAGCTACACAAACCAGGAAGGAAAGAACACCCATAAAAAGTAAATTACCTTATTTCTTCCAACACTCTTGTTTTCATTATGGCCTTTTACACAAACAAACATTGTGTACTCTAGCTTAAAATTAAGGTAGAACCATGGGACTGGGTATGAGGTGACTGGTGTGTCAGCTTCCTTTGAATACAGCTATGAGTAACCAGAGTCAGAATCAGCCTGTTCTGCTCCCTCTTCATGAACCCTTTGGCTTTAATGCTTTCAGCTGTACAAGATTCTGCTTTTACACCAGCTCCCAAAAAGAAAAGGATGTTTTGGCAATGGTAAGAAAGCTAGTAATGGAACCAGATGCAGTAAAAAACACCAAAGAGTCAAAAACCTCAATAAAAGTCACTTTAAATACCATTATCTCTGCTGGTAAAGAACACACCAGACACGTGGAGCCAGATCCACAGCTGGTGACCTGACTTTGATGCAAGTGAGGCTATTTACACGATGTCCTTTTATGTTTAGCAGAGAGCAGGGTCTGTTTGAGAGGACAGCCACGAGGCTCTGGGCTGCCTTTGAAGTGGTAACACACCATTTCATGCCACAGATAGCTGGGTATCATGTGTTGCAGTGGCTTCTGGTTTAAACTGTGCTGCACAGCAGCTGCACAGCAAGGAGGGAACGACTCGCAATCCAGCAGAAGAGCCAGTGCCTGCACTCCACCCAGGAGGTGCTGTACGTGCTGGAGGCACAGGAGGACATGCAGCAGCTAACACTGATAAATACAGACAGACTTGAGTGCTGTGATCTAGAAAATAGCCTTTGCCTTGAAGGGGTGGGCACCCAAAGGAAGGACTTCTGGCCCCAGGTCTGCTTTCCCCATCAAAGAGTGTATTTCTAAATCCAAAGCAAGCAAGAAGGGTGGAAGCAGCGTTTCTGACAGAACATGCCATTTTGAAAATGGCAATGTAAAGTGGCTGCCAAGGGATTTTTTTTTTTCCTGAAACCACGCCTGTTTTAGTCTCTTCTGCCAAGAAAATCCATTTCTGCAGCTGTGTCATCAGTGAGTCAGAGATTCCCTGATGCTGAGTCTCCAGACTTGTCCCACTGGTGGTTCAGTGGCAGCATGGGCAAGAAGAGATCAGCACAAGAGGACAGGGAACCAAGACTAACATGTCAGAGCCAGGTTGGCTTCTGGAATATTTTTGCTTATATTAAATGGAGTGAATACACCAGTAATGGAAAAAACAGATAAAAAGAGACTTTCAGCTGTGATCCCATACCTGGAACATGGCAGTAGAGGAATGGCCACACAAATGACCCTTCTCTGCAGCTCCCTGCACTGAACAGCAGGTGACCAAAACAAGCAGAATACAAGACCTCAAGCCTGCTACTTCTGTTCTGGCATTTTACAGCTTTTCCAGCAAGACTGAGGTGACAGACTGCCATTATTCAGTTTAGGAGAGACAACCAAAGTGCTTCCCTGTGGGGACAGGCAAGAAGGACCTGCTGGTGAAAAAAATAAATCAAACAAGCCAAGTGTATATTTAATCCCTTGAAATCTGGCTCTAAATATTGAGTTCAAAGCTGGTCAACCCCAGGATTTCCATGGATGTTAGATGGGCCTGGGATAGCTAAACATGACCTAGGAGGGAAACATCTCCCTCCTAAGCACTGTGGGTAACAGGTGACATTGACAGCACAGTGTGTTACAGTGTGGGTGAAGTTGGATAGAAAAGAAGGCAGAGATTGTTTTTTGCTTAGATCTCTACATGGTACCATCCATCACACCTGAGTGGTTCAGGGACAGAAGGATCCAACAGCATTAAATATCCACAGCTTCACACAAAGTATACACATGTACATACACACACACATGTATGGGTTCAGTACAACACTCATCCTCACAGAAAGGCAGCAAAATGTATCTGCAATATAACACTGCAGTGATGATATCTTTACTGATTGCTATTTCAAGACACTGTCACTGGAAGAAATTTATATCTCTATCACTGTGCCCGCCCATGCAATTAGTCTATCTTTGTGCCAAATTATATCAATGGACAATGAGTGGAAAATTTCTATTTAAAAAAACATTCACAGGGAAAAAGAAATATCTCTTTAGATATATTACCTTTAACAAAAGAGAAAGTTCAAGACTGAGAAAGCTTAGTGCTACAGTTCCCTGCTGAAAAAGAACTGGAAAATTCCAATTACTGCCTCTCAACTATTACATATCACTTTTTTTTTTTTTTTTTTGCTTATAAACAAAACAGATCCCTGCAATTTAATCATCAAGATAATAATGCAGATGAGCTTATAGTGTATGGAGAGACATAATTAAGCTTGTGAACCCTAACTCTAAACCTAACCCTGACTAAACCTAAACCAACCCTTAATCCTAATCCCTAGCCCTAACTATTAACCTTAAAATATACTTAAACCTTGGCAATGAACAATGCCACCCAGAGCAGCCAGGACTGAGGAAACAACACCCACACAGGGGAAAAAAAAAAGAAACCCAACTGTTTTTTTTTTTAATTGTAAATTGAAAAAAGATAATTAACAATTCTACATCAAAGAATCTGCAAGACTAAATGCAGATATACATGGTTAGATACATTCAGTCCCTAACACTCACTCAACATCCACTCAATTCCACCCCTCACTTGGAACACTCAGTTGAAGAATACCACTCCCTTTATCTGTCCTGGTCTTAAATTCTTTCCAAGGATTTCCATCATGAGAAAAGGGCTCCCCTCTTCTTCCTTGAACTCATCTCACAGTCCATACATGACATTCACAAAAAGCAGAGCTTAGGCTTCAGAAAAACACCTCTCTTTGGCATCTCACCAACTCTGTGTACCAAACTGACTTTTACCAAAGCAGAAGAAAATTTCACAGCAACTTTCCTTGAGCAGACCATTCAGCTCAGTCGAACACTGCAGGACTTAACAAGCCCGGGCATCTCCATCAAAGCAAATAAAACAGCAATTACAAATGGAGCTTTTTCCAAAGAGAGACAGATTGGCAGGTAGCATTTACCTCTTTACCAAATGCAAGGTAGGTACAGCAATTCAACAGAAGCAGAAAAATATCTCACAATGAATATAGCAATGTCTTCACAAAGCCACAGGGTTTAGATCCTGCCTTGGTGAAAGCTGGAATCACACTGCACTGTCAAATCTACCCAGTTTCCTTTCCCAGGGCACCCTGAGTCCATGCACAAGAGTTTAGAGTAAAACTGGTCCTAAATTGCCACAATTGCTCCACTGAAATCACAATTCATTTCAGCAGGGAACAATTTCAGAAATTTTCCCTGAGAAAATGAGGTGATCCCATTGGAAACATTCTAACGCAAGAATTAAATGAGGTGATCCCATTAGAAGCATTCTAGTGCAAGCAAAAACTGGTTGCTTTTTTTAATAGGGACCAGCCTTTGACAATCTCCCACACAGCAAATGACATTGCACTGCACAAATAGCCTGACTGATCCCCATGGGTGGTTATCATGAGTAAGGCACTACTCACAGTCACCAAAGGTGATAAAAAACATCTGTTCCTTCCTGGTTACCACAAAGAGGTGACCTTCTACTATGGCATGTATGAGACTATTGGCATGTAGGGAACTGACTCATGCATTAGGTGTGTTCTATCTTTAGAAATAATGTTAGACCAAAGAGAAGGAAAAAGTGGATTTCTGCCTTGTGTACAACATGGATTCAGTGTCATTAGGTAAGCAAGAAATAGAATTCCTGTGTCCTCTCCTTTACACAATTTGAATGACACAAACACACACAAGCAGGCTGAACAATGTCAGACTGCATTGTTCGTGGTGAACATACCAAGTCAGTTTCAAACATCTGAGATGGGCACTAGGCACGGTGCCTAATAACCCATCCTGGAGCTGATACTTCTGCTGTCCTCACATCAAACAACAACCTGTGTCCTGCCCCAAGCAGCCACTTAATCCATTCCCCAACACAGCTCCCTAAAATGTCTGAGAGAAGAACAAGCCCACAAAAGCTTTTGGAGGACACTGAGGTGTGCAACGCCACCACTTTGCAGAAAAGCAACGTTTTTGCACATATTGTCTTACATATATCTATTATGAACCAATTACTGTGCAATAGAAAAGTAAGGATTTGAATTAAACGAACTCCTGCAACACTCCCCAGATTTCTCACCAGCATGATAGTATTGATGTTTCCAGAAACTGCATGGAGTAGAAAAATGAAACCAAACATTTTAACTTTCTAATACAAGGAAAAAAATATCCCTCACTTCTGCTCCTCTCAGATGTCCATTCTGAGCACTTCATCTTTGTTTGCTCCAGAACAGTTTAACGTGTAATGACACTTGGGACAGGTCACCTCTCCACCAGTCACCACTGATGCTGAATACTCCCATGACCATGAAGAACCTTGTCACAAAGATCTGGTGGTCTTGTGGATATAACATGGGATTGGAAAACAAAAATAAAACCCCAAACCATCTGCATTTCTGTTTTCTAGTCCATGTTTAACTGCACAAACATGTAGGGTGCGGACTTTCACTCTTCCTGTTGGGCAATGCACGAGCACACTGGGTTTCTGAACTCACCCAGGAAAGAGAAAAACCCTTAAACTGGAAAAAGAGAGCAAACTAGGTGGAATAGAGAGAATCAAGATGCACCTTATACCTGGAGGAATAGCATTACAACTGATGGAAAACAAGCAGCAGCCCAAATCCTGCCTCACTTTTCTCCTCTGGCTCTCTGCTCTGCAAATCCCTGACATTCAGCTCCAGTAGCAGGGGAGCTGGGGAATAAAGAAGACTATTGTTCGGGACTGCAGAGAGACCACAACATCAACAAAAATGACACCCAGGCTTTCCAAGAAGACATCTGCTAGAAGGACCTTGGAAAGATAAGCAGTACTAATAAACAGGAACTGATAGGAAGAGCTATACACAATATAGATAATAAGTTATACACCAGAACACAGGAGTCTATTTTTGATAATAGGTAAGAGCAAATTCAAGTCCAGAGTCACTATGGCAGCTTTTTGCTTGCCACAAATCATGCCCCACCTACAGCAGATTCCAGGGAACTGTACATCCAGCAGGTAGGCATTCCAGCAGAGCTCTCCTCTTTCAGGAGGATCCTTGTTGCTGGTATTTATATTGCCCAACTTCTCATAACAAATTGTGTCTCCTAAATCAGGAAATTAGTCTCTGTTTTCAGTTGAAGGGGAGAGGCTCCTGCCAAGAGTGACTCAAAGCAGCAGCCTCTCTCAGCAGGAGCCTGGTATTCCTATGCTCTTAGGGCAGACATTGAAGTCAGATAGCTCCAGCAGCAAGTCAAAATACCCACTGAAGCTCCTTTCCATTCCACTCACATATATCCTTTTTCAGGAAGTGAGCAGTCACAATTTTGGTCCCTAAACAACTATTCAAACTACCCTTGTAAATTTTCCTACCACTGAAGTACCTTATAGGCATGCACCTGGGCCAAGGCTGCATTACTGTCCTCTGGCTACAGCTGCATGCGGAAGCCTTAAGTGCAAATGATGATAATGGGAGGAAAGAGGAGAATTCCAAGTTTGAGGTTTTCAAGATTTGCAATTCATTACCTTGAGCAGAATTTGGAGCAGCAGGCAACACTGTAGCATTTATGAAATGGCACTGCATTGACTCTTGATACATTCTTGCAGCAAAATTAACGACAGCTATGGAATCTTTTTGGTAAGGGGCTGCAAAAGGAGCAAATTACCACTTAAGGCCACATTCAGCAAAGAAAAGAGAGACACACATACCAAATTTATATGAAATGGTTAACTCATGAATGTGTTATCCAGGCTGAAACAGATCTCAAACAGCCCTGTACTGCACTTCTTCCCCATGCCTCTGCCTGCAGTAAGTCTGAATGCATTCAGGTCGGGTACTAGCAGGTATTTGTCTGCTATGCTCACAATAACTTCCAGGGAGGAAAACTCCAGTTTTTCCTCTGCAGCCTCTTCCAACAATCCCTCATCTTTACAGCACATGGGTTTTCCTAATGCTTGATCTGACTAATTTATTTACACCAAGAATGAGAGTACCATAGGCACTAGTAGACACAGTTATTATCATCACTGCAGTGGCTTGTAATTAAACTTACTCAACACTTCCCAGCAGAGGGCTTATACTCAATTGAATTTAGACTATTTGTGTTGAAATTCCGCATCTCAGTCAACTGCCTCAGGGCTGGTTTGAAGAACATTTCAACCAGAGATAATCAGCGATTTCTATGAATGAATGGAGATACAATGTAAATTGCATGCTAGCCAGAGACCTTCCCTTGGAAAAACTCGGTATTGAAACCCACACACAACTACCCACCCTTGGAACCTGCAAATACATCCTAGTACCACTTCTATGAAAAGGTACTGCAATTTGGCCAAGCTGTGTGTTTTCATTCCAGCCTTTCATACCACCAGTGCTGCTGCAGGCACTTCACACGTGAAGTGTGACATCTATGGCAGCTGAACGCAGCTCCCATGGCAGCAGATCCTCACAAGGCACAACCAGCTCAGAAACACACAGAGGTTGGAGCAGGGACATATGGTCCAACACTGAGCCTTTCCAGCTGCCAGCCATGGCCCTGGTCTTGGAACACTGAGAACTGGCAATGAGTGAGATACAGTCTAGTACCTGATACTTTTCACTCTGAGGAAACCCCCCAGTATTTCAGTGGAACACAGCTAGTTCCTAGTGCCTGACTCACAATCTGCCCTCCCACCTCTTGCTGTGATGCCTCTAGTTCAAGGACAAGGTGCAGTGGCAAGGCAAGGCAGTGAAAAAGCCTATGGTCCTGCTTTGAGTATGGGAGTCTACCTGCAAATAAATGGGGGACTGAGTCCAGAGTGCTGTCTTTTCATGGGTATAATTAATAGATAATCAACCTGAAGACACGGCACTCCAATCTGATCAGTCTCACAGATGCCTGATATACCATCTTAAACTCTAATTTCCATCTCAATGTATAGAATGGACTCTCACTGGCACGGTGCCTATAGGGTTGGTCATTGGTGCCTATAGGGTCATTCCACAGGAAGCAGCAGTGCTCTTCACAGCTGGAGCATGGGAAAGGGTATGAATCACATCACCATTTTTCAAAGGGATCACTTAGGAAGTTCTCAATTTGCAGTCACCCAGTGAAAGGGAAACAAACAAAACCTTAAATGGGCTAGCAGCAGCCTTGGGGACAGATAAAATGATTTAGGAAAAAACCCACTTTTGATCTTTTATAGTGTAATTAACCATACTATAACACCATACAAGTAAAGAGATGGAGATAAGCAAGGGCAAAACCCCTGCAGAAACCCAGATGGAGATACCATCATCTGTCTTGCCTATGAAATGATGTATGACAGTTTGCACCTTAGGGGTGTTCTAGCAAGGATACAGGATTTCAAGAGAGCATAAAGCAATGATTTGATTAAATCTGTGGATTAATCTCCAAATATTTTCCTCATTCCTGGTTTTACACTGGTGAGTAATTTCATTTTTATGATCATACCTCTTAGTTCCATCTACACCTATATCTGAATCTAACACATTATTTATATATACAGGTCTCTGCATGTATTAAACTCCCCTTTTTCACATCACTTCACTCTTGCCAGAATAGCATTAAATAACAGCAAAAGATCTTATTCAGACTGCGTCCAAGACAAAGGAGGGACTCCCCTCAGTCTGTATTTCAAACCAAAACTACCCCAAGTTAAAAAAATAAAAAACCTCTAGTGCTTTCCTGCCTAACAGGCCTCTTTACACCGGTGAAATTATTCATTTGTGCAAATGTTTGCAAAAGAGGGGCCTATGACTGTAAGCTTCCCACATGCATCTGATTGCCCAGTATGAGCCAATGAGTGTGTCTATCTAACAGCTCTCACACACACACAACAGCACACCCAGGGCCATTTGAGTGTGTGAGGGCTGAAATAAGCACAGCTGTGTTTGGACTTTGGCATTTTCCTGGAGAAACTGGCTGCTCATGGCTGGCACAGGTGAACTCTTCACTTTGTAAAAAAAACTGGCTGGATGTCTGGGTCCAAAGAGTGCTGGTGAATAGAGTGAAATCCAGCTGGCAGCCAGTCCAAAGGGATGCTCTGCAGGGCTCAGTACTGGGGTCAGTCCTGTTCAGTACCTTTACTGACAATCTGGATGAGAAGATCGAGGGCTCCTTCACTCAGGCAAGTGTAGGAGGTTCAACAAGGCTCCATGCTGGGTCCTGCCCTTGGGCCACAACAGCCCCAGACAGTGCTACAGGCTGGGGAGCTGCCCACTGGAAAAGGACCTGGGGCTGCTGCTGACAGCAGCTGGACATGAGCCAGCAGTGCCCAGGTGGCCAAGAAGGCCGAGGGCAGCCTGGCCTGGATCAGCCATAGTGTGGCCAGCAGGACCAGGCAGGGATTGTCCCTCTGTACTCAGTGCTGCTGAGACCACACCTGGAGTCCTGTGTCCCGTTCTGGGTCCCTCAGGACAAGCAGAACATTGAGATGCTGGAGTGTGTCCAGAGAAGGGCAGCAGAGATGAGGAAGGGTCTGGGGCACAAGTCCTGTGAGGAGCAGCTGGCAGAACTGGAGTTCTTTGGCCTGGAGAAAAGGAGGCTCAGGGGAGTCCTTATCACTCTCCACGAGTACCTGAAAGGAGGCTGTAGCCAGGTGGGGGTTAGTCTCCTCTCTCAGGTAACAAGGGATAGAACAAGGAAGCAACTGCCTCAAGTTGTACCAGGGGAGGCTTAGATTGGATATCAGGAAAAAAAATCTTCTCCAGAAGGGTTGTTAAGCATTGGAACAGGCTGTCCAGGGTAGCGGTTGAATCACCACCCCTGGAGGTATTTAAAAGCCATGTAGATGTCACACTTTGGGACATGGTTGAGTGGTGGACTTGGCAGTGCTGGGTTAATGGTTGCATTTGATGTTTGTAAGACCTAAAGGATTCAATAAATCTGCTATGACTATGTTCTTCTTCTACCATGCAGGATTCAAACCTCTGCCATCTGCAACAGTCTTGTCAATGTGCAGAGAGCAAAAACATGCTGCACTCCTGGAGATATAGCTCTCTTTTAAAACTCACACCACTCAAACAGCTTTCTACCAAACTGTTCCAGGAACCTTATTCTTGCTAAAGGCCATGTAAACTTTTACAGACAGGTGTTCTGTATTACTCTTTTACTTACCTAAGTATTCTAAACAAAGCAGGGAAAAGCATCATTTGGTGGCTTCAAAAATCCCCAAATGGTCAACCACTTCCCTTATTTCAAAATGTTTTCTTCAATATCAACATTAATTGTGTGAGCAAGCATGTGAAAAGCTGGAAGAGAAGCTTTTTGGTTCTAATCACTGCAATGTTATTTTAATGGTGGGGGAACAACTTTTATTGAAATCTGTCATATCTTTGTAAGGAAATGGACTTAATCATATTAAAGTTCTTACATTTTTCAACTCTTTTAGCATATGCTCCCTATTATAGCACTGGCATTTTGAGAACAGCCAGATATTGAAGCTCCCAGTTTCACAAACAAGCATCTTGTCAGCTTGGAACTACACAGAGAGGAAGCTGCAAAACCAAAACCGCACTCTGTACTATGCTATTTTAAGACTCAAAAATCAGAAACCAACATTTCTTCATGAGAGGAATTTCTCCATGTTCAGAAGACACCATGACTGACCACAGAAACACCTCTAATAGTGAAGCACAGAGCTATTTTCTACAATTTTAACATATTTAGGCAAACATGAATTGTACCTTTCATGTAGATAATGAAAGCTAGTCTTTAATAAGTGAGACAAAAAATATACAAAAATCATGCAAAGTAGCTTTTTTTTTTTTTGTAAACAGCTGTTAGGCAGGTATTTATGCAAAAATAATCCAAGCTAGGAGGCATCCCTCAGATGCATCAGCAGATCTGAACGTACAGCAAAGGGAGAGCTCTTGGCTGAAAAGGCTGGCATTTCAGAAAACAAGCTGACATTGCCTCAGCCTTGCCTCCCATCGAATGAGTAAGCTAAACAAACAGTATCTGTGTGCTGTCAATGTGAAAAATCACTGCTGGTTTATGCACCATGGCTCACCCACAACGGTAACATGAAATCAAAAGCCTAAACTTTTCCAATGTACTGCCTCAGACAGAAGTTCCTGGCAGTGATGGAAGACATTGAGGAGAAAAGAGTAGCTGAAACAAAAGTTAATCTACTTCATATTGTACTTGTTGGGTTTTTTTCTCCCAGTGACTGCTGTGTAGCAGAAATAGCCCAAAAATCAAATGGTGATATATATCTGAGGGCCGTAACTTACACACAACAATGCCAGTTTGGGCTTGCCAGCCAAGCAAAACTTTCTTGGACTCCTCTGGCTTTCAAACCACTTTTCTCAGGAAGCAGCACAAAGAACAACCAACCAAGAACCAAGAAAGTCAGTGCAGAGCGCAAAGTGGCTGATCACATGAACCAAGTTCATAAATAGGTACCACACAGGTCAGATACACATGACCCCGTGTCTTGTACCTTTTGGTACCTTGAGTCAGGCCTGAGGAGGCTGTTACCAAGCAGAGAAAAATATTAGATCTCCTTTGTGTTTCAAATGACCAAAAAACCTCTACTGGGACTGGTGTAAACAATGTCATTTGCTAACAAAAAACCCACTACCAGGTGACCTGGAGCCTAGGAGTGGTTTTGCTGCCACACAGCTGGGAAAATTAGTCTGTGAGCTGACAAACAAGAAATGTGAACACCAGACATCCACAGCAGTATGTGGTACATATTACACTCTAAAATATTCATAGGATGTTCAAAACTCCCAATATACTTCAAATGTAAGTTCCAGTCCAGGATTTCCACATTTCCACCACGGACACCGTTATGAGGACAGTCTTTGGCTATGGAGCTCTCCAGGTGACTAACTGATTTTATGAACCAGTTATCTTCAGCAGTCTGACACGGCTCTTCAGATATATCTGCCTGCAAGATGTGATTGTTCCCTCCCTACTGTCAACCCCAAGTCTCCAGATTGTATTTTCTGCTTTCTGTCCTTTTAACCTTCTGCTGCCTATGTTATATTAAGTCCAGACTATGACATGAAACTCCCTGTGGCAAGAGCTCTCACTACATCTCTCAGGCCCAGACTGCAATTTCTCTGCAGGACAGTCACCAGGAAAAGTTATGACACCAATTACTGGGCAGTAATACTCACACAGCATTAAAAACCTCTTAAGTCTTAAAAGTGCCTGCTACAGCAAATGACTTGCTTTATGTATTTTCCCATTAGCAACACATGAAATGATTAAACAGACCCCTTTTGGTGCCCTGCTTGCTTTGTGGCTGCAAGCATTTTCTTTCCAGTGGATGATGTGGCTTTTTGATTTGGTTTGGATGAAGTGCCAAAGGAAGGCATCATTCATTCAGCATAACAGAATATTTGTTTCAGATGTCTCATGCCAAATGGAAAGCAGCTTCATTTTGGTCCTGCATCAGGACCAACTTTCCACTTGCCAACAGCAATGAACTGACAGTACTCTGGAATTGCTTTTCTCTACATGTTCATCTGCAAGAAAAAAGTCTAAAACTAGTAAGAACACTCACCTCAATCTCAAGGAGTCTGCTGTCAAGGCATACAATAAGAATACAGTCAAACCCAGTGATCTTCCCAGAAGTATTAAAATTACATTTGACAATTTTCAACAGCTTGACATTGCATCTAATAAACAACTGTGCATCCCCTAGCTCCAAGTACTACCAGCTCTAACCTCTCTTCCTGTTTCTTCTAACAGGCAACTCTTTTAAGAGCATTCAAATATGAACTACCCTAATTGACATCCCTTCCCTTTTTTCATACATAAACACACACAGATACATGTCCACATATGTATCTGGCTACACAGACACCTAAATGGAAGAAGACATGAAGATAGGTACCAGCACTTACTCAAGTTCAGGAGGGTGTATTGTCCCACAACAGCTGTTTGTTTCCAAGGTAGCTATGAGTACATGCCCTCAGGACTTGTGACCATCAGCTTTAGTGAGCCAGACCTCCAGCTTACATCATTTGGCATGGCTGACAATGCCTGGCTCCTGCAGAACTGCCCTCCATCAACACCAGCTGAGCAGTTTTAAGCACCTTACAGAAGCTTACAGAGATAAATGTCAAATATTCTTCAACTGCGGTTTGGTCTGTGCCTTATGTCTCCCACTCAATTTCTCATTCCACAGGAATTAAGCTGAATTCAAGTATCCATGGAGCTGAGCTATCTACAGACATTCCAAGAGGTGGCTTACATTCCAGATGAGGAAAACTGACAAAGAAAAACCTGATTTGCTGACTACTTGCACTTATTTTATGACAGGTTTTGTCCATTAAACCAGGAACAGTGAACAAAGTAAATGTATTTGAAGAGCTGCTTTTGCAACAGCCCCATCAATTAAACTGATGTAAATTATTTATGTCCTCATCCTGCAAAGATTGATGGATAGTCTCAATGCAGGAGACCTGCTCCTCAAAAGGAGCACAAATATACTTGTGCACTGCTCAACAAATGCAAGGATGCTCAAAGTAGCAGGACTCTCAATTTTGCAACAAAATGTCAAGCACATCATCTTCACCCATTCGTCAGAAGCCAAAGCAGTGCTGCAAGCACCAAGAGACAGCTGCCTATTAGGCTGCACCCAGAAATACCTTCTGCTAAAGCTCAAAATGTACTGTTTATATTTATCTTTGGCTGAAATTCATCTTCTCTCCCATAGCTCACACTGTATTTCAATGCACACAGAAGATGTTTGTCTCAGCTAAGCTCACATCCACATAAATTTTGAGATAAGCTATTTACATAAAAAGAAGGCCTTTTAGTATTCTCCTGGTTACAACTATTTGGAAAGATCAAAAAGACTTTGGTAGTCAAATTAAAACTAATATTTCCTAAAAGTGGCTCAATGTCAGAGAGCTGCACATCTTTGGAGGTCTCCTCCTCTTTGTGAATGTGATTAAAGATTTAATATCTCTGCCTCTGCCAGTTGTAGTTCATCTAATGCAGACCACTGGGACTGGTTTAAACATACTTGGGTTTGGGGTTTTTTTATTTAATGTGTTATTTATAAAACTGTACTTTGCATTGCATCAGCATTTCAATGCTAAGGACTCATTTTCTGGACGCTGCAATGTGTTTTTTATCTGGTGCAAATAATATTCTTCCCTGCCTGAAACTTAGCAAAGAAATTTCCAGTAACAAAAATACAGTTTGTCTCCTGTTGCTTTTGCTCAGAAGAGAAACTAATTTTTTGCTTCCAATTTGCTCAGTTCACTTTCACATTTTATATTTTTGTTACCACAATAAGGACATGTTTTGACAGGAGAACTTTGTCTCTTTTCCTTTTGTACCACAGTAGGGACCATATTCAACAAGCTATTTACATTCCTTATTTACCATTGGTTTCATTAGAATAGGTCTGTGTTTTATTGGTTTTCCCATTTATTCCACCAAAAATTAAGAACCAAAATAGTCTCTTTTATCTCACCTGAACTATCTGCTCCATTATCCCTTCTTAAAACACAGCCAGAAAATTCTTCTCCTAGCTCTTAATTGTTCTCCTCTCCTATTCCCAGTTAGCAAATTTAACTCTGAACTCAACATGGTTGTCTCTGTGAAGAGAAGGAGAGATCTATCTACATTAACCATGTTTTACAAGCACATTTGGAGATTCTTCTCCTGGGATCTGCCAGTGTAAGACAAAGAGTTAATTTGAAACACATTATCCCATTATTCATGGCAGAGGAATGGGAGCTACTGGCAAGATGCCAAGTCATTACCTATTTCGTGTCTGGATTGACAAATAGGCAGCTGTTTTAAACCTTAAACTGGTCTTTCCATGGAGGGTTTTAGGTTTGGTTTTTTTTTTTTTTTTTCAAATAGGTATCCTGAGAGTGAAACTCCTTGGCTGGTATGTGAAAGGGGCTTCCAGAAAGCAAAATAATACAAATAATACAAAAAAATGTGACTGGCAGATAATCGGCATAATAGAGGGGTAGCATAGGTGTCAGACAAAAGCCATGTCTGTGACATGGAGAATGGTGCTCATAGAAGCAGTAAAGGAATAATTTAGCTGCAATTACTGCCCTCGAGGTCATGATTTGTGCTGCTGTCATGGTCTGCCCAGGCCACAGAGAGTCCAGCTCATCTGCCAGCACTGCCCTGAAAAGACAGCAGTGAGACAATTTGTCCTGATTTAAGAAGAGAGATGATGCCTGGTTTATTACACTACAAATTCTTAGCATGGAGCCCTGAAACCACTCTTCACCACCAGAACCTACAGGCAGCAAATGATAAACAGCAAATTAGAGGTGTTGCTACTGACCCACTCCTCAAAGAGACACTGTCTGGGTAAGACCCACCAAAGAGAGAATGCTTGTCAAGACCAAGCCAAGGCAGGGAGCTGAGGTACAGGACATGAGGGAAGTCTGCAGGAGAGCTGCTCTGTGTAAGGAAACTCCAGATCACTTCACAGCAAGCCCAGGCTTGACAATTCTTTGTTGAGATCCTTGGCCACAACTCTGCTTTCTGAAGGAACAAAAACTTGAGGCATCAAGCTAAGCATCCTATTCCAGATGAGCAAAATTGTTCGGAGCTCTCAGCTAAAAATACCGCTCCTGTTTCCTCTACAAGTTCTTCCTTAAGAGAAGTTTTTCCTACCTTGAAACATGGCCAGCATGCTGAGGACAAAGGACACACGTGTCAGTAGCGCTTTTGAAACAGGTACCACAGTACCATAGCACTAAGCAAGTGCAACCTGCCCAGAATATGCAGCTGGCTGGCCAACATAGTTTGCTGTGTTCCTGCTGGAGAAGTCACAAGACAAGAGGAGGAGCATCCCAGAAGCTTAGAAACTGTGCTGTGTCAGACACTAAGGCATTTTCCTTGTTCAGAATAACTATAAGGATGCATTTGTCCTTCATCATGACTCCCCGTGATTGCCAAGACTCCTGCACGTTCACAGAACTGCTACGCACTCAGGAGTCAAACCCTGAAACTCATGAGGCCAACTTGAAATACATGACCAAACAAAACCCCAAAAGAACACCACACCATGAGATTTTAAAATACAATTTTTCTCTTCTTTTATTTCCTTCTTGGTTCTCAAATAGGAGATGGAAGATGTGCAATGTTTCAGCACTTTCAGGTCACATTTCTGGGCAATCCCCTGGTTCCCAGAACTGGGGCCTAAAAGAAAGTATCATCCAAGGTCTAATATGACAGAGAAAGGAAAACAAAAGCTCAGCGAGACAACTACCAACCAAGAGCATGAGGTTGGTTCAGGGTCTGTTTAAATCAGCTGGAATTGTACTGAGGATTGCAAGAGAAGCCTCCACGTCCTGTTCTCCCAAAAACCCTAGGGAGGGAGGCTTTTCTCCAGTCCTTGTCAAAACAAAAAAAACATCTTAAGAAAAATCCATCAGCTTTACAGTGTTATATCTGAGAATGTCACACTAACAGAGGCACTGTGTCCCTGTCTTTTACAGCAGCCCTGACTGTGCCCTGGCTTTGAAGAATTTCATTGGAGCAGCTTAAGAAGTATTTTTAGGCTGAAATACTGGATTTTTTACTGCAGCTACCAATGCATGTTAACTTTTGCTGTTCCTGTTATGGATCCATTACCCCCAGGAAAATACAGGGCAGGGAGTAGCAACTTTTAAAACTGCAGCAGCCAGACTGTCCAGAGCTCATCCATCAATGCTCAGAATATACAGCTCAGTAAAACACTCAGGAAGATGACTGGACTGTGTAAGAGAAGACACCAATCACTATTTTAAACATCCCAGGGGAGTTCAAAGGGTCAAAGGGTTTTCATTCTTGCACACATCCTCATTTAATAGTATTTTCAAGGGCTCATTTCAGAACCACCTACACTGCAATTCCAAACTATATGCAGAATGATTTGCAGCAAGGACTGAACTTACGTGAAAGAGAAGCTGGGGTGGATTTTTTTATCTCTAAATATTGAATGCCAAAACAGCTAGGATGGTCTGAAAGGCTGGTGAGTAAATGCTTGTGGTTCAGACAGCAAGATTAAGCAGCATACTAATGAAAATTGGCTTTATACACTCTTTCTTCGGGAATATACTAACCTTGGTCCCCTCTGTCTGAATCAGCAATCACCTCCTGCAGACAATGGCTCAGAAGCACCTGCCAGTCACTGATCTGAAATATCTTCCACCCAGCTGACTGCAGAGATTGTTAGAGTGCACCCTCCCCAGCTTTCAGCCATCCATGGAGCCTGTATCCAAAGCAGCCCAAGGTTGGAATGCAAGCTCAGGACACGGGCTTTGGAACTGGGATGCAAGCATCCTCACCCAAAGCAGAACTTCAACAATCAGCTGGCTCCCAAGAGGGGAAATGTTTGCTTATCCCTGGGAGGGAAAACAGCTCTGACCTCTTGTGTCATCATTGACAGGCACAGTGTGCTGGTCCAGGAAGTTCAACCTCCCCAGAATAAATTGATGGTTTGGTAGGACCTGTTTTAATGTGCATGGGCACCAGAACAAAAAAGATCAACAGAGGTGCAACCGGGCCTCACATCATGTGAGTGTGGTATGAACCTACACCCCAAGCATTGATGTTATTTGGAATCTCTCCACAACTGATGGCATGGAAGGAAGTACAATAGACAGTTTTATTCCTTTGCCTATGAGGACTAGCTCTGCTGCACATCCACTAGTGCAATGCACCACTGTCTCCTTCTTTTACATATGGGTAAGAGAGATCCCACAGATCCCAAGGCAGCCTTTACTTCCAAGGTAGGGTTAGGGCTGTACCTAGGGTTAGGGTTTTGAAAACCACAAAGCCCAGAGCTCCAGGCACACTGCACCTGAAAAGGCATCCCAAGGGGAACACAAAACTGCCACAACATGCCTTCCTCCACAGCTTTTTCCTTGGAACCAAGTCCTAGGCTGCCTTTACTGCCTAGGGTTAGGGTTAAGGGTTGAGCTTACAGACATACAAAAGTGCTTAGGGGTTTCAATAGTTAGTTTTAAATAAATCAAAAATTTAAAAGAGAAACAGACTTCATTCTACTTAGAATACAGCTAATAGCTTTTCCGAGTATTTAAGAGTCAGTTACACTCCTCCGTTTGAAGAAAAACAGAAGGGGTCATTTTTGTTAGAAAAGTGATGAAAAACACCTAGCAACTTGGATGTCCCACTGAGCAGAATGCAAGAGATTCCACTTTCAAAGAGCTCAGCAGCCACATTTTGCAAGCCAGGATCTTCTCCAGAACTTTCAAGTAGCATATCAAAGATATAACCTTAAATCAGGACTGACATTTGAAAAACTTTGACCACTCCACATTTGTTAAATCTTTTCAGCTTATGCCCTGAAATCAATTTACTTGCTGGATTTCCTAGGAGAATATACTCAGTGAAAGAAAGCCATATATCTGGAGCTGGATTACAAGGCAGTATTCCTGATATAGCTGTAATCAAACTGAAACCAAGAAGAGGGAACACTGAAGGCTTGGGACTGAGATGAACGATCATGACTGCATTTAAACCTGATGAAATGGGGAAAATAAATCTTGAGACCAGTAGTTCAAAACAAAATGTCCTCAGCTGAAAATAAAGATGTCATTGTCAGAAATGTCTAAGGATAGTTTTGTTTCATTTAACAGAAGAATGCAGTATCCAAAAATGTCTCTGAATAAAAAACTAAAAGAATTAAGGATATCTGTTAATACTATCTATTCAATAACCATTTCTGAATATTCAATATATGATGAATATTCTTATATTAAGAATGTAAGAATAACAAGCATCTTCCTCGGAAGTATTCACTGCAGTGTTTTAGAATTACATGGACTCAATTTATACAGCCTTTCTAGGACAGCAGTTCAGTGATGCCAATCCAGCCTACAGAGACTAAACTGTACACCAGGGGTTTGTAGAGCAAGGCTGCTTGCTTGAATCAGGGTATAAAACTGACAGCAGCCATAGCCTTCGGCATGCGAAGAGTTCTGGGATATCATTATTGCTACACACATAGTTTGGGGCTCCTGTATTCAGTGTATTCTGTCATGAGGTACAAAACACTGCATCAACCAGGAAACTTGGAGAATTTAAATTAGCTTTGATTTTCTTTCTGTTCATATGCTAAAGTCAGAACACCTACATTTCTTCTTAGTACCCCCTGCCAAATTTTAAAAACACAAGCATGTAACATAAAAAAGCACTTTAGTAACCTCTGCTGCACTAATCAACATCAAAGCTAATAACTCTCAGCTAATACCACACTTATGTTGGTGTTGGCCTGATTACTATAATGCGATGATATTTAAAAGCAAAGGGGACTTCAGGAAAGTTATCAGGAATTGTCTTTCCACACAATTTTCTCCAGGTGATAAGAGAGAATCGTGCACAGATCTGGCACAGCTCAATCACGCAACATGGAAAAACTAAAGGAAGTTTTGTCAGTGGCTGTGAGACCAAAGTGCAGGTAAACTCAAATAACATGGAAAGGCAGACTGGGCAGTAAAGATCCCACTGCACCTAAACCCAGAATGTGATGGTCAGATATCCATATCCAACTCCACAGCTGCAAACCTGAACAAAACCAGCCTGGCTTTCCAGGGTCTGGGCAGCCACAGGTGTCACCAGCTCCAGCAGCAATTGCACCAGTTCTCACTTCTGAAAGCCAACAGCTTTCACACAAGTATCTAAAGGACATCTCAGCTCAGGCACTGAGCATCCTGAATTTCCTTTTTCCTACTGAAAAGTTCAGAGACTAGAGTTATATAATAATAAATACATTCATAAAATAATAAGGTGTCTCTATTGTACTATTTACTTTGCTGTGAAAACTTGCCTTTTCATTTTCCATTTAAAGGGTTGCAGTGTATTTTCCCATGTGAAACATGAACACGAGTCACATCAGCTTTCATTTAAGTAAATACATAATTTACTTAGCTCTCATAATAACAAAAACATGAGAAGTGAACATTTATCAAAAAGCTCAACAACAAACTAGGAGAGCTGATTGACAAAGCAGCTCAGGTGCTGAGGAAACCTTGAGCATGTTTTTCTGACTAGTGGTGGCAATTCAGTAGGTATTCTGCTGGAACCTGTAAAAATACCAACCAAAATGCTGTAACTAGAAATAAGAACAGAGGCAAAAAAAAATTGTCCTGTGTGCTGAAATGCCATTTACCTGCCTGCTAACTGCCCAATTTGGGTACCATTTCAAAGACTTCATGTTACAACAGTTGAGATGAAAAGATATTTAGTTCCTTACAGCATTCACTGATTTCAGATACTTCTAGAAATTGAGAGAACTAGGTTAGCATTTGCATTTCTGCATACCTCCAAGGGATGAAAACAAGCTGATAGATGGTAACAGCACAGAGAAATCAATGTGAAAAGCCATAAACTGTCCTCACAGTGCCAATGTGAGCTCTGCACACAGTTCAAGCCCATCATGACCAAAAGATAGACGGTCTTATCAGGTGGAACTGGGTAAACACAGAAAAGAATTAAGTCCTAGAGGAGCTGACTTGAATGAACAAACTGCAGCACTGAATTTTTCTTTAAATGTGACCACTCAGATTTAGAGCAATGAAGAGACTTTTATGAACACTTTAAGTTCTATATAAAGTATTTTTGTCTTGCTAGAAGAAAACTGGGGGGTGTAATTCTTGTTTACAGCAGCAACTGCTTTCCACCGATCTGTGTAGAGACCGAAATGTAATTTTCTAAATATGAAGAGCCTTTTGCCTTTTCAGAACAACAAAAAATATTACAAGTGTGAGATGTTTGTCTGAGTGTTTTTTCTCCTTTTAAAGAGAATTGATGTTAAAATAAAATGTGTAAATAGGGGAAAGACACATAGCTAGTCTCTTGATATTCTTTACAGCAGGAATTAATCTGAAAGCTGTTTCAAGTAACTAACAAAACCCATACCCATTAAAACCTACACAGATCTCATTGCAAGAGAAACAGAAACTGGGGAGCTTCTCACAGCAAAGCCTTTTCAGAGTCTGTCTGAAATTTCAATAATCATAGGAGGACTTCTGGTACAAATAGGAAAAAAGACCAATAACAAATCAGGATTATATGGTGTTCATGTCCAAATTTAAGGACACAGAGTTGAGATAGCCTGGTCACTGAAAAATTAAAAACATGCAGACTTTGGAAAATATTTTGCAAGGATATGGGGAGCCACAGGTCTCTGTGACTAATGCTTGTTTCTGGCAACTGTGTGAAGCCTTTAATAAAGGTCAACAGATACCCAAATAAATACAAGGTCCTTGCAGAGTCAATACAGGTGCTGTAAGGGGAGCCTTGCCTTCCCAGCCTCTTGGAGTTCACACAAAATGTTAGCAGCCAGGTGAATAAAAGGGATTTATCTTACATAATCTGGATTTCAAGAAGAGTTGTGATAAAGATCTTCATCTTTAGTTCTCAAAAGCTAAAAGCTTCAGCATAAGAAGGGATGTTTCTGAATGGAAAAAGAATCATTTAAAAGTTAGGAAACATAGGATAGAACTAAGGACTCAGCTCCTAGTGAAAGGTGACCTGTGAAGTTCATTAGGAACCCACACTGGAGTAGGGAAGACAGCATTATAAATCCACAGCTAATTCACACATTGAATTCTGCATGATCCCTGGACCTCTCACCTCAGACAAGATAAATTAGAGCTGGAATATGGAAAGGCAGCAAGAATGTTTAAAAATCAGTCTAAGGAATGACTAAATAGTCTGGGGCCCATTAGTCTGGAAAACACCTGACTTAGGGGGAAAAAGGTCTGTAAAAGGATGACTGGCATCAGTGTGGATAGTGACTGATTGCTTGGTGTCTTCTCCAAAGCAGGACCTTGAATCTGCTAAATGTGTTAACAGCACTTCTGGCCTTCACTCGGGCAGGGTCACCCTGTGAAAGGATACTGTGAGTTCAAGGAGTTTACATAGGCTCAGGAGAAGACTGAATCAGAAAACTGAGTTTTCTTGTTAAGCAGAAGACAGGATACAAAAACTGGTCCCTGGGTTTCTCAAAGGCTTTGAATTTTATCATCTTGCAGCTGGGCAGGTGAAGCTGTTCAGGGGTTACTGCAATATACAGACATGTCAATAATGTCTCCTGCAGTGAAGCAAAAAGACCCTACACTGAAGCTTCTGCATTCATTTTTACCTTCAATTTAAATCTCTTCCTTGCACCTATGAATACAGAATCAGAATGTAAACAGAATCCAATCAGAAATCTTTCTACAACACTGCATTAAGGAACCACCTGATTTTCATCCGGCAGTCACTACCTGTAAGATGAGCAAACAGCTCAACAGAACAGCAGATGTTGCAGAATTATTGCTCATCCCCTGGTTTATCATATTTCCACTATGAGGAAATCACAGCTTTGCCCAGTGTCATTTGAAAGCTGAAGTAGGCGCTTGCCATAAATGATGGTCACATTTCTCAAGCTTCATTACAGGCTCCTTGCTGGGCTGGCAGCAAAAAGCTCATTAAACATAACTTGTAGGTCTAATAGTTAACTTACAGACCAATGAGAGAAGTCTCCATTAGCTCAGTCCAGGAGGTGTTTGCATTTAATTGCTTCTTTCAAAGACCCATTCCTTTGTGAAGAATGGTGGAGAATTGCTGATCATTATTACCAATTTGCTGGGACACTTAAAACATCAATCTCCTTACACAGAAAGCATTTGCTGAAATTATCACCATTTACACTGCCTGATGAGCTTTTGCTCCTCTTTGCAATTTGGAAGCAGGCCACCCCATTAATAGATTCTCAGACAGGTTTAAGCAGGAAGGCATTAGTATGTCCCTGCTAGTAATAACAGTGCCATGGCAGAAGTCTCAGTGAGCCTGCTGAAAGGCAATCACAGAAGTATCTATAATCTTCGTGCAAAATTAAATTGCAGCCATGGAAATTAAAATTAGCACTGGTTTGTTGGTTAATGAATGGCTGAGGTCTTACAGAGTAGTTCTAATTTTAATGAATTGAGAATAGAAATGCCAGTCAAGTAGATATTTAACCCTAAAATAGAAAAAACATGGTTCTCTGGTTGCTGCTGAATTAGGCCGGGGATGGACCTAATGGCATAAAGATGCCATATTTTGGTCCAGATCTATGCAATCTTATGCCTGGTACCTCTGCAAAGAACTACCCCTAAGGGATGCTTGGAGACCAACAACAGCCCCCTCCCTACCCTTCACACCTCACTAAAAGGCCTGAGGTTTAGGGGAAGAGCTCTGGTCCTTTGCTCCTTTATCTGACCTACTCCAAATCCCCCCTCATCACAGCAGTTGCTGATAACCTCAAAGCAGCCACACTCCCAGCTCCTCCTCACAGCTGCATCCTCAAGGGCAATCACTGGAGCACAGAGCCACTGGTGTCAAACAAAAGGGAGAGATTCTTCATGAAGGGCACTTCAGAAATCATTTCTGCCATTTATCACTGCACTGAAATGTCTCAGTCCTAAAGGCAACCTTAGAGCTCCTTCCCATGTCCCAGTTAACTGATGTTAAGGCTGTAAGCAGGAACATCATGATACAGAAACAAGCAATGAAGACACAGGACGTAATGGTTTGGGTGGCTATTCTCCCAAATCCTGACTAAGCATTCTTTGGCACCCTGAAATCATTAGTACCTTGTTCCCATGGCAGCAGCTCATTTTAGAGCAGTTTAATTCCACCCAAGACTAACATGCCATGTTGGAAATTATTCAAGTACCTACTACCAACTTCCTCCCACAGATCCACAGCACGTGAGGCAAGATTCAAAGCTTATTTCACTGGGGTTTTTTAGCTAAACTTCTGCATTCAAAGAGCAACATAAAACCCCATCACAAGACCTGTACCAGGTCAAAATGAAGACAATTCCATTAAAATGAAGACTCTTTTGGAAGGAAAGGAAGGTGCAGCATGCAGTTGGCAGCTGTGGCACAGGGTGCTGCTCACCTGGCACAGCTCTTGCGCAATGCAGCAGATTGTGAGGGCTCAAAACCTTTTAATGAGAGAGTGAAGGAGGCTTGAGTAATCAATAAAGCAACCAATTATAACACAATACCTTTGATCTGCTTTTGCTTACTCAAATATCAGCTCCTTAAAAATCTAGGAATAAAGAAATACAGTAAGCAGACACACCTACAGGTAGACTCCTGGAGTTATACATTTACTACTGCTCTACTACTGAACAACACAGGGCAAATTAAGTAACTGCTAAGTTGCAAGCACCTTTTAAAATGTGCTTCTAGCCAGCTGCAGAGAGCTATGAATTTCCTTACAGTTTAGATGTTAAACCTGAAGACGTAAAAGACTTCAAATACTAAGTAGTTAACTGCCAGCCAATTTTAAAGCAAAATAATAACACACATTCAAGACAATATTTGTCTTGCAATTAGTTATATGCCACATTGTTTCTCACCAGCCAGTTTGTTTCCAACCCCCTCTTACCCAAACAAGCCAGAAATAGCGCTCTGATTCCTAAAATGTCCCAGCTCCAACCATTCAGTCACTAAAAGCAGTCTAAGAGCTAAGACAGCCCTGCCAGGTACAGTCTTTACAAAGGTATACACTAATCCAGCTTGCATCAGGGAAATTATCTCTGCTCCACCCTTTTTTGCCATCTTCTGCTCAGGAAATATGTCTCCCTGCCAGGCAGCACCAATATGTCACTAGAAATACGAAGAAGAGAGAAAATTAATCAGGAAACCAGCAAGTTAAGCAAGGAAACAGGCTTGGGTAGGATAAAGTGACACAGGTTTGAGAAGTAAAATTAAGTCTAGTCCCACATCAAGCCTGGCTGGAGGCTTCTGTTCCCAACTTTTCCCTGGAACTTCTGTCACCTAGGGCCATCACCATGGCAAGTAATGAAGGCATAAAAGAAGAAAAGTCAAGTGCCCAGCATAGCCGGGTGCTGTGCAGTCTCATGCAGAGCCAACAAGCCAATTAGCTATTCTGAACAGTCACACTAAAAAATTACTTCTGTAGACCCTCTGTTCTGTTTGAAGGCAGAGAGACCTAAATTTGGATCTGCATGCTAAGCCTGGCACATCTCTGAAATAGTCTCACCACCAGCAGCAGCAACAGAAAGCCAAGAGTAGGAGCCAGCAAAAAAAAACCCAGAAGCGCAAGCTGTACAGTTCCAAGGTAGAAGAAACATCTTGCTGGCAGGAGAAATACACTCTTGTTCCAAAAAAAGGGAGAAAGAAGGGAAAAAATACATCCCAAAGCAAGACAACAAACAAAACAAACCCGACCTTGCAAGCTTTAGGCACCCTCCTATTGAGACTGATTATGCAAAAGCTGGTTTTCTTCCAAGGACACCACCAGACGTAGGTGGACAAATCCCACTGGTACAGGCAGGGCTGCTGAGAAGGCACTTAAGATCAAGAAGATAACATTTAAACCCTCCATTCCCACAGGAGGGGAAATTCCCATACTTAGTGCTTGCTGGGACACATTCAGCTTTCCCTCTGCTGTACTCTGAAAGTGTCTCAAACTCACTGCTAGCAGTGTTTTCCTCACACACTCTATGTGCTCAGCACATTTGGGCCCCACCAGCTAGTCCACAACCTCCTTGAACTGAGAGGGCACTAAAGGGTAGAAGAAAATATCAATCTGCTGTCAAAGCTCCTCACAGTGCATTCCTGCAGACAATGTGCTGTGCTCACAATGTCAGCTCACCTTTAACATTTTGTCCACAGCACCTCTACGGTCCTTCTTGGTAGGGCTGCACAAAAACCAGCCAGTGCCCAGCCTGGCTAATGCTACCATCCAGTTCAGCCTGTGACAAATACTCAGATTTATCCAAAAATGATACCCATTCAATTTCTTTAAGGTTGATAATGCTGCCTCCTGTAACACAATTGTAGCAGACTTAAGGCAAGTGGAGTAACAAGAGCTGTATCAACTGTTGCAGACGTACTGGATGATGCAGAAGCTTGCAGGGTCTAAAGCAAGCCAAGGACTTAAAAGAGTCTCAGGCCAGGTCTTAATTCAAAGGAGTGTATATTTGACTAATATTTGTCATGCAAACTTCTTACCCAGGATTTCCCAATTTCTGTTTAAAGAAGCCTCTTGCGCCCAGTGATTGGTGAAATTGGCTGTAGTCCTGCAAACAGTAGCAAAAAACCCATTCTATGCTGCAAAAGTACTGCAAATACTTCTCAGAGGCAACAAAAATGAAAACACTTTGATAATTTCTGTTTCTGGGGAAAGCATTTTCTAGTGTTACAATTTTTTTTCCCCACAGGCTCAAACCTTTGCCATTTCAAGACAAGCTGCTGTGATTGTCACTTGATATACTGCGTGTGAATTCTTTCCTGCCACCTTGTTCTGTCCCTTCTTGCTAACATAAAGTAAACCCATACATTCCTAAGACAACAAATACCCATCTTTAATAAACTAATGGTCTGTGTAACATCCATCACAATGAAGCTTTGATGCTAGATTAGAAGCTCTAGGTATTACCATATGAGTAAATAACATTTTTTTAGCCAGGATAATAACAAGAAGCCTAGATAAGCAAGTCCTAGCAAATAGATGCAGCGGGCAATTGCTTGGCAGAAAAAGAAGCACACAAAAATGAAAAGTAAACCCAAAAGAACTAGAATGAAATAGAGCACTTCCTCTTGAATATTCTATTAGAACTGACAAAAGACTCAAAACTCTGAACAGAGTCTCTTTGTAAATTACATTTCCTAATATCATCTTCTAATAGCTGATTAAGCCCTGCAGCCCAGCAAGCCAAGGCAACCCCGCTATCTGATCTCTGTTCTCACAGATACTCAGACTGCTCTCTCGGGTACGTAGGCTGCCTTGCCGGATAAACCAGAGCATAAATCACAGAAAAAAACTGAGCACCACATTCCCTGTCGCTTGCCTTTTCACTTATATTTGTATAAAACCACACAGGACAGCAAAATATTTTCATAGGTAGGAGGCATTTATCCACTGTAGAACAGTGAAGTCAAAGGCCAGAAAACCACCACCCAGCCATCCTTGCTGCAGAGTGCTTGTTGGGGCAAAATCATCTGACCCTGTCTCCTTCATCTGTAGTAGGAGTTCTGCCACTAATTTTCAAGGGAGGCATCTCAGTGTCTCATTTAACATACTCAGAAGTTCACATTAAATATCTAAATCTACAGCAGATTACCTGAAATCAGGATTGCTACTGGTGGGTTTTGCTGAGGTAGCAGGAGTTCATGAGGGGAAAGGGTCACAGAATCAACTCAGTTGGAAGAAATCTTTGAGATCATCCAAGACCAAACACCACCTTGTCTACCAGACCATGGCACCAAGTGCCACAATCAGTCTTTTCTTAACCACCTCCAAGGACGGTGACTCCACCACCTCCCTGGGCAGACCATTCCAATGCCCAACCACTCTTTCTTTGAGGAACTTCTTCCTAATGTCCAACCTAAACTTTCCTTGGAGCAGCTTAAGACTGTGTCCTGTCGCTGGTTGTCTGGGAGAAGAGACTGACCCTCACCTGGTTACAACTTCCTTTCAGGCAGTAATTCTGCCAGCTGCCCCTCCATTGAGAAAAGGAAATACCAAACTTGAACAGATTTCTTGGAGCAGCATGGTAAGACACAGTAGTCTGAGAAATAGCAGGCTAAGTGTTCAACAAAATGAAGAGTAGCAAGAGAGAGGTATTTTGGTCTGGAAGCATATGGTCTGCTTGGAATTAATATGCTGACTGGCACTCACCAACTATGATCAAAGGTGTATCTTAAAGCTCACCATAGCAACCCCATGATCCAACTACTCACTGCCTATTTCTGAGAACAACAGAGGAGGAAAAGAAATGAAGAAGCTACGTCATTACTAAATGCATTTCTATATTTCTGCTCCTCATTTAATAGAGCTGGTGCAGATATGGGAGAAGGACGCAGGGAAGAACACTGTGCACTCAGAAATTTCCCAACTAGTATTTGCATTTTGGATCCATCTTGGGATTGGCTTGAGCTGCAAAGGAGCAGGGAGATTACAGAGGAGAGGCCAAAAGAGCAATGCTATCTCATACTTCCTTCTTGCTTGCAACTGTAGAGATGTCAGAGCTTTCAGCTCGGACACCTGACAGACTCAGTGGTGCAGCTCTAGATTTCCAAGGTCCCCATTATTCATGTCCTCTTGAGTTCCATGGTAGACAGCTTCATATTGTGTGACCTCAAGGGAGAGGGAATTTGATTTTTATTGTGCATCTTCCGGGGGGACTTTTCCCATTGACACACCAGTAGGTGCCTTGGCAGCTGACCACAAACCCTGTCCCTGCAACTGAACTGTCCCAGCTGGAGAAGCAGGTTGGGTCAGCTCAGAGATGCATCTTTGGGCTCCTGGGGGAGTGTCCTCACTCAGGAAATCAGTGGGACTGGGGAAAGGGCTGACAGCTTCACTTCATTTTGTTTAAACCCATACATCTGCTAAAATAACACTTTGTTTCCCAAACCCTTCCATCTCCAAGGCTTAGGAGAGGCAGTCTTTATTGCCTGGCCCTAACAGCAGGTTAGGGTTGCCCACACCTCTCTTGAAGCTATTTGCTAGGTAGATATCCTGGCAAAATTCAGACTGATTTTCTACATTGTAATTCTGGAAAGTTAACCAAGATCTCCAAGAGTCCTTCCAATAGGAAGACACCTGAATAATATGTAAAAGTTTTTATTACCAATCAAGTCTGCCTGGGACAATGGGGCATGTTCATATTCCAAATCTGGCACTGATGATGGGAAAATCAATAGCATTTTCAACATTTAGCTACAAAGATATTGCTTTCTAGCACCTATTTGAACTTAACATCAAATTGACTTTGGGATCCATGTTTAAAATGGATTCTTAACAGGGTCTCACTGAGTAGCAACAGCCAGACTGCAGAAAATAACTTTGTTTCTTAATTCAGTTTGTGCCTCACAGAGGATGGGGCATATAGCCAGATGGAGCAAAGCTTGCAGTACATTTTCCTGGGAGTTGTGCAAGGATAAGCCAACAACAAACAACTTAGACTACACCAGCCTGCTCTAACCCAACAGCAACAACTTTCTACTTGCTAGTTGCCAAAATTTCAAAAAAATTAAAACTACTTACAAGAAAAAAACCAGATGAGCATATTAAAGAAAAAATTATCAGAAAGTGTCCTCACAGCACCCTATTACTTGCAGTGTTATTTGCATAATACATAGAGTGCTGAAGAGGAGCTCATCTTTACCCCTCAGGAGGTCAGTGACAAGAGTTTCTGTGTAAATTTGCTTGTGTAGATTCAGTTACAGGATGCTCTGAGGTTATCAGTCAGTGTCCCTGGTTTCCTCAGTGAAATTTAAAACAGCTTCACTCAACATTATGAAAACAAAGAAACTCCAGCTGCTGGTAAAACATAACCTTTTCAGATGACAGCTGCGAGCTGCCTCAGGTCCATGTGACATTTTACAATAAGGACTCTATCAGCAGACAGCTGCAGCACAAAAAGATTTTGGAATTGAGGTCAGCTAGAGCTGTTCCACTAACACCTACACAACTCTCTGTCACAAGAAAACCCCTTATCCCACAGGTCCCATGAAATGTGGGACAGTAACACCCTTCCACATGTCCTGGGGGTCTGCCTGTGCAGGTTCTGTGTAACCAGAAAGAGTTATAGCCTAAGAGCAGAGGGACAGAAGCACTTGCAGAGGATGTGCCTGCAAGGAGGGATGGAACAGTGAGCCACTGAGCTCTTGCCCTCCTTCAGAGCCCATTAAAGGTTTCAGGAGTGTTGTTCAGAGCCAACTCAAACAATGGTAATTTTTTATATTTCAAACTTCCTGGTATTAGAAAGGTATAAACAAATGGTTCACATGGCAAACAATTTCCTGTCCTAGACCAATCAGAAAACACAAGATAAACGCTGATGGTACTGACAATTAAGCAGTAATTGTACACTTGCTGCTGGTCCTCTTCCCCCTAAACAGAAGTCAAACACTCTGGTTACAATCTTTTCTTTTGGGCTGGTAGGAGAATTTTGCTCACACCTTTGAACATTTTGACTTCATCCTACAAACCAATCCATGGGAGCAGACTTTCCAACCCTGATTGACACTTGAAGAGCTTTGAAAAGGCACCAGTGATGTGATAGTGTTGGGGCAGGGGGAGAAATAGGAGAAATATCATAAGTGGGCCCCCAGATGTGAATTCTTAGGGATATTGCTCTGAGTTTTTTTATGTCTCAGAAAATAAGGCCCTAATTTCATTGGCATGCCCTCTGACACAATTTTAGGATGCATAAGCAAATAGTACGGGATGATTAAGCTGGTCAAATTCAACTCTGATCATCCCAACAAGACTCTAAGTAGACTTTTCAAGCTTTACACATGATAGAGCCAATCAATTACAACCTACATTAATGGGGCTGGGGGACAATATCCTCTTTTCTTCTGCTAAAGTTACACCTGATGTGGGGATTTTATTTAATACATTCCCAGAAGTACACCAGTTCCTTCACATGTCTCAGGCTGGAAATGAGAGCTGCTGGATTTCCTCAATTTACTTGAAAGGGACAGTGGCATAAGAAAGGCATTGCAAACTTGCTCAGGAAAAGCTACTCTTGTGTGCTGGACAGGGACATATCCTGCTACAAATACACATCCACTTTCCTCTGCTACTCACTGAGAGTTAGACAGTGCTCATGCCCTGCCTCCTGGTAAAAGTGGAAGAAGCATTTATGTTCATACCTTAAAAAAACCATGTGGAACATGGAGGTGATTGGGTTTGTACCCCTCCTTCCACAGAATCAACTTGTGCATGTGAAGCTAACCCAGGAGGAGTAGAAGAGTGGTGAGGTAAGAACAAAACCAAAAAAACTAAACTGTTGTCAATCCACCTTTTCTTACCTGAAATTAAATTATATAGGAAAGATACCAGATCTAAAAGGGGAAAAGCATATTTAGACATTAAATTTAAAAATTGAAATGCATTCTTTATGTATTTAGCTGCCAAGATAATTCTCAGAATGCTGGGCTTCCTCTGTGATATTTCTAAGTAATAATTACAGTGAAAGAGCTCAAGAGTAGCATCTTCTAGAAAATTAAGTGTAGCACAAGAAAAAGCAGTAATAGTGAACTTCAGTTTTGAGAAGGCCAAAAGCCCCCAGTTTGCTCTGGAGCATAGAAGACCCATGAGAACAAAACTGAGCTCTGACAGTTGTTGGTCAAATCTCAACAGCATCAGAAACCACATGAAAAAATACATTCCACTCTGCTGGGGCTAACCTTAGGAGCAATGTGATACACAATACTTCAGCCCTTTTAATCCTCCACCACACTTGTGAAAGGTCCTGAGACAACGTGTCTCCTCCAGGCTCCCACACAGCACATGGGCCTGATCTCTCCAAGGCTGCTGATAGGCTGATGCCTTTCCCAAACATGAAGATCCAAACTCATGAACTGTAATTACCAACACTGCAGATTCATCCAGATTAAGGAATCAAGTCACAGGACAGGTTTCACTTTGGACTATCTCTTCTGGCTATCATAAACACAATTTGGTTTCATCTGAAGGCAATGTAGTTTGCATACTCCAAAACTGCTCCACAACATGAAATAGAACACAGGAAGTGGAAGTTACTCCGCAAGTGGAGAATGTATCTGCAAAGCACAATCCTTATCTCAAAACAAAAATGCTACTGGGAACACCCTGAATCCCCTCCCACTGCTCACAGTGCTGCACAGTCCTCAACCTCAAAATCAGATGAGAGTTTAAGCATGTACTACACTTCAGCAGGTGCTATAAATCTGATGGTACAACCATGTGTGTAAAAATAGAAACTTGCTTCTTCTTTCCCTTCTGAAACTTGAATTCACATATGGGCCACATCTCATTTAATCAAGACTCAGAAAATCACAACAGCTGAGGAACTGAGGGGGATCACAGCTCCCTCTTGCTAACACCACATACTGTTTTCACAGAGGATCCACACATGCCTGATTCATGCAGGTAAGCAGGAGGGAGAGAGACCACTCTCACAATCCCGCCATTGAAAGTGCCAGTCTGACAGGCTGGACCATGACTGCCACTCCAGCCACTGAAAAGGTGAAGTTTGGTTTGTCTTCTACAACCTACAGACACAGCACTGCAGGGCAGAGCACCACAACATTCTACCAGGAGTCCCAAGAGCTGCCTGCTGGTTTCCTGCCTTGACCACAGCTCAACTGTGCCTGCATCTCTTTGGTCAACAAGCAGTCAGGAAAGAGCTTTTCTTCCTAGCTGAGCTTCTCAGTGTGAACTGCACAGGCTCTTTTCCAACTACACTGCAAGACACAAAGCAAAAGAGAAAAAATTCCATGTATCGTGCATGGAAAAAGAAGACAAAAGACTATTTTGGGTGACAAAGGCCTGACATTTCAAAGTGATGGATCTGTGGTCTGTGTAAGGAGTCAGCCTCACAATTTGCAGCCCACATTACAGCGCTCCAAAGTTATTCATGCGGATTTGCCAATGACGGTATTGTGTCTGAATGCCTGGCACTCCTGGACTATTCCAGAATTTCCCCCAGTGCTGACTAGACACATTCTTCACCATGCTAAGGAGAGCGTGACCCATTACTTCAGGCCGGGGGGAAATGCAGATAATTGCTTTTGAGAAGCAAAACCTGAATATTTCTCCATCTTCCAGGCTCACAGAGGAACAGCTCGACTCTGCTCTCCACCCATCCGACCAGAACAGAGATGCCAGGTCAGTGCAGCTATGCACTGCCTGGTATTTATAAGGAATTTGACATTTTTGTTCTGATTTAGAAAAGCATAGAGCTCAATCTGTTCAAGAACTGGCTTTATCTGACTTGAATTGCCCTTCTGCCCAGTTGGCTTTGGGGCATGCTCACAGCACTGGTGCTTGTTTTGGTGTGACTGTTCAGCAGCAGAAAAGGGAGCCCCAAGCTCCATTCCCAAAACTGCCTTGGCTTATCCCCTCTCGGGAATATGCACAGGGCCTTCTCAGAGCAATGGCAGCTTTTCTGTCCACAAACAGCTCAGAAAGCCATCAAACCTTAAAACATTAACAGCAATCCTGCCTTCCAAAATATAATTTCAATAGACTTTGTCCCCCTTAGATTCATGCTGATTTATGCAATTACAGGGTGTGTCTGTACTCACAGCTCTCCAGCGTGCAAGTGAGATGCTCTGGAAAAGCCTGGTTTCAATTATATGTGAGCAGTGGGGTATTCCCTCTGAAAAAATCCTGCTCCTAACCAAATACAGCCCTCCAGGTTTTCCAGTGCCTTTGGGACATACTGATTAAGCTTACAGTGCCTCAGTGACAGAAGGGAGTATCACCACAAACATGCAAGGAAAAACAACCCAAGATGAAGAGAAAATGATAAATTACTTATAGGTAAGTTAGAAAAGAGTCAAATGGTAACAACTTTCCCCAAATGGATCAGCAGTAAGGAAAGAAGTTACTGGGAGCCATTTTCAAAGGAATTAATGTCCTCAGTGTTTATTTTCACACTGCACTAGAGGTACTGATGGTGCAAGGACCAAAATCCATCCAACTTGGTTCTTTCAATGAACTTAATGCTCACAGGTACCATTAAGGCCCAACAACTGCCTTCCATACACACACTTCCCAGGAGAGGCACGTGTAAATTACATTATGCCATTTTATTTACTGGGGACTTGTTTGCTCAAGCACACCAATATAAGTGGATAATGAAGCCAATGAAATTCCAAATCCAAGGCCTTACATGTTTGTTTGCACGGGCAGATAGCAATCTCTGCATGAAAACAGTGCCATTTACATTAAAGAAAGAAAGAAAGAAGAGAAAAGCTATATACAGAAAGTACAGTATTTATATTCTGCTAGGGATACACGGCACTAGTTCATACTACAGTGGGTGTGATTACATGTCAGCAAGGTCAATATAATGAGATAAAGGGGTGTCCCCTTGCTCGGCATCACTGATCACATGTCCTACAAACTGCAGTCTATCATGGAACCAATAGCATCATTTTTCAGAGACTAAAATGAAATGTCAATCTCTGGATAGCCTACAGAACATATCCACTAACAATGAGGGGGTGGAGAGGTGGGCAAGGGGACACGGACAAACACATATAACGCACATATGAAGTGAACCGAAAATGATGTCACAGATATTGAACAAAATGTTTACAAGATAGTGTCTGGTTAAATAAACAGAAGGCAGACACAAAGGAAAATGACCTTGTTCTGCACAATAGAGGGATTCATATACCCATATGAACCAGATACCCCAAATTACCAGCTACTAGAAATGTATTGCACACGTAGCTCAACCTTCAACATATTAAGTTCTGGCTCAATCCTATTTGCAACATGAGAAAACACAGACAAAATCAACTCAGTCACCTTTCTGAATCTGACCATTTTCCACCTGCTAAAAATGTAGCGGCATACTGAACAGAAGCTCCAGGTGGTATAAATCAGTTCAGCTCTGTTGACACCAGGGATGGCAAAGGATAATGTACCTTTGCAGTAATTGTTCTCCTGCAAAATCAAGTGTACACAGTAGTTGATCTCCCCTGGCAGCCTGCATGCAAAGGCATGAATATGGACATACTCCGAGGCAAGTTTCACAAACCCACTGTGTCACACCCCTGAGTTGTGGAATAACTCATATAAGGGGGTCTTAACACTCCTCTGCCATTGTCTTTTTCTGGTCATCAAAAAGAGAAGACTATATGGATGACACAGTGGGAAAAGCTCTGCTTCAATTTTTCAAGAGATGTTTTCTTCTAAGGAGCTCTAATCCTCAAGACTGTAACTTTCACTCTTCAAACGGAGCTCAAATTCCTGACCTTGGCACTCCATCACAGAGCACTTGTTTTCACTCACATGGATTAACTGTCACTGAACAACTCATCCAGGATAATTGGCACAACTACTCCTCTTCTTCAAAGCTACCACTTCCTCACCTATTTTCCCTTCCTCCTCCAAAGAGTTCACAACACACAGTATTATAACGTACAGCAGTGACTTCAATTACCACCACACCAAATGGCGAGAGTGTTTTCCTGAATAAAGCCTGCCAATTACAGCCAGCACAGAGCTGGATAAAAAGCACCTTTGGGTGCCCTGCTCCAAGCACCAAGTGCAGTTTAAGCACATGGCTAAAAACTCTGCCTGCCCCTGGGAACAGAGCAATGTGGGAGGAGCACCTGGCTCACGCAGCTACCTTGCCTCCACGTTACAAGTAAGCATGCCAGTCCTGACCTCTTCCTCTGGACAAACCTATATCCAGTGCTCTTATCTGCACATATCCACACAGCTCACATGCCAGTGGGGAGGCCTAGGACCCATCCATGGCATTATCTTGGAGTTAAGTCCAGTTTGTCCTGTACACGAACAAACACCTTCCTCTGGCATTAACTGGGAGTGCAAAAGAGGATACTAAAGAGATATTGGCTCTGTTGTGTGTTTCATCTTGGTCTGCCATGATTTGACATTCTGTAATCAATTTCACAATGTTTTTTTTTTGTGTTTAACCTCAGGGGACTGCTTCAGAAAAGTGTTTGTTTGTCAGTAAAACCTGAAAAAAGTCCAGCCGTTTCCTCAGAGAAAGAAAAGCTTGGACATGCGTGTGGAACAGGAGCTAGAACTTTAACAATTTAGCAGTAAAGAAGGCTTCTTAAGCCCCCTCCCTGAAGTTCCTGTTTTTAAACTGAGCTTCACAATTTCTAACATCATTGAGATCTCCAGAACTGATGAAATTTTCCTGAATCTTTAATATTATCTCTAACAAATGGATGAGCAAGGTACTTTTTGAGAAGCATCGTCACAGCTATTTTGACCATACCCACACACTAGAGCTATAATTTTGAACACCTAGTCAATATCCAACCTGTCTCTCCAGCCTTTGTCTCATTTAAATTTGGAAAAAGAAAGCTGGAAGAAGAGCTAACAGCCCCAAAATAGGGCACTATTTTGCCCACTCTCCCATCAGCAATTTTTAAAGGGCTGCAGTTCAATGCCCCACCGAACTGCCCATCCCTCCAGCTGTGCACTCGCTCCTCTTCCCTTACATTCAACAATCACAGAGCATCTCAGGATGTTCTTCAGTTTATGAAACACAGAGAAGATGGACCAGCTTCCTCTCACATCAGCTCAACCAGTCCCTGGATTTTAAATGTGGGACACAGGGGTCTTGCACAAACAGATGTGCAGAAGAGCCCAATTATCCTGGCTTAGAGGGAACATCAAGTCACCTCCAGGAGAGCTAAGAACCCAGTGCCCACACTCTTTCAAGGGATTTACAGAGCACAGAAAACCTCCCTTGAGAAATCCCAGCCCAGATCAACTAAAATGAAAGCAGATGACAGAAAGAAGTTAAATGCTGCTATTGTAAAGCACCTTTTTAATTTACAGCACACCTCTGAAGCAGGAAGCAGCAATTAAACACCAGCCTTTGTAATTATGGCACAGGAGCCTGCCTCCACCCTCACAGCCAGCTGGAACTGCTCCCACTTCTGGAGAGCTCTTCAGCAGCCACGCTCACCCACAGCGATGCTGCAGCTCTCCATCCAGCTTTATACTGCCCCACACCACCAGCTCTGGGACCTGTCTGAGCAGCTCCTTGCCCTGACTGGACAGGATAAGGACTTGGGGACACCGCTGCAATGCCAAATCTAACAGCAGCAAACCAGGACAAGCATCTTGTTTCTCTTGAACTGAGGCAGCTGTAAGAGGAAGGCAAGAAGCTGGGGGGAACAAACGTCAGTCATCACACAGTGAAATCTTTCCTGACTTCATCCACCAGAGGAAAAAAAACTAGCAGGGCCTGTCCAGGGCCCACAGTCAATTAGATGCCAATCTGATTTATCTGCAGTGATTTCTGCTCCTACACCAGCTGTTCAGCTCTCTCCTGGGCAACTTGACTGGGAATTTTATACCCTGAATGGGCCATTTCAACCACAGTATATTACTAGTTTCTCACAAATGTTCCTCTCTGCTTGGGGGAAGAACACTCATCCATCAAATACCTTGGTGCCTTCTCTGCTTGCCACTTGCTGCAACTATTTTCTTTGGCACAGCAGATCTCTGGACAGCAAGCAGGCACACTGTTATTTTCCCCAGTGACAGCACTGAAAAAGGAAAGCATATAAATTATAGCAGTCTTGGGGCTGCCTTCATTTATTCAGCAAGGAATGGGATTTTAGTTTTTGTGCGTGCCTCTAGTGCTATTTTTTTTTTTTAAGATGCTGTAGAACTCCCAGTTTTGCTTGCTCCAGAACAGACAGTCCTGAATATATACTATTCTGGAGGACTTAGCAAATATAACTTCAGGGAAGAAAACTTTTCAGCACAAGGCACCTGTACTCTGCATCCCTGGGAGACTCAGGGAAGGTCCTCTGCACTGTTTTTACACAGATTTTGCATCATTTTACTCTTCTAGAGCAGCTGTTGTGTAGAATACCAGAAAACTCACGAACTCCTGGTAAAGGGCATGTCCTGCTTGCACCTACAAACATGGCAAGTCCTCAGCAATGTATCACACTGTCAAGTCCATGAAAGCTGCAAGGCCCAGAGAAACTGGTCTACAATGACAGCCCAAAGGTACATGAAGATAATGACTTTACACATTCAAGCCATGAGTACAATCCACGGACTTGTTCCCATCGTCCACCTTTGCTCATTCCCCAAAGTCCCCCCACCACCAACATAACTTCAGTGGGGTTTAGATCAGGACTTAACTGGATATATAGAATCAAAAAGAAAAAAATCCATGTCAAGCCAAGGAGATATTGGAAACAATCAATCAGTGTCTTTGAAAGTATTTAGATCACTTCTCCTGGGAAGGACTGCAGGAAACACAGCAAAGCAATGTGTCTACCTGAGTGGGGTACCTGAAGATGCAGGCCTGAAGATAGCTGTGGAAATAAAGCAAAGGCTCTGGGCTGCTGTAAGACTAATTAAACCCTGATTTAACTGGGGCTGCAATTTTTAATCTGGATTTTGGAGAGCTGCTGAAGCATTTCTTAACATAATTTTATCTAGCAGCCCCTGAAACGTATTCAGTGTCAATTGGTATCTTTTTCCTGGGACAAACATCTACACTGGCAGCTTCTACCACTGACACAACATATCAACTCACATAAAGGAAAAAAAATCACCATTAGCTAAAAATATCCGAATGAAAACAAAACAGTGTTTCAAATGCCATTGTATTACCCTGCCTTTCTTTCCTTGGCTCCCCCTTTATTTTCTATGGCCATTGACATAGCCTCTGATAGCTGCAAAAAACTGCCTGATTGATTTCATGTTAGTTTTTAAATAGCAGTGGGAGACATTTCCTTGAATTACATTTAGGAGAAAATGCAACCAGATAAATTTCTCTTGTAAACAACCCTTCTGAAGTCTACTGAAGAACTACTGAATATATATCAAGAAAAGGCCCAGTAAATGAGCTGTGAAAGGAAACAGTGGCAGGCATGACGTACTTTTCCCCCTCACTTTCCAGAAGCTGCTCATTAAGTCCAGTTTTAAGTGGGGTGGAGACAAGCCACAGAAATTCCCAGGATAACACTGGTGTCTTATTAATGAGAAATGTCACATCAATCCAACAGACCTGTAAGGAAGATGTGACTGTTGCATGCACACAAGCACCGACATTTCACTGTGTGTTTGCCCCAGAGCATCCTGCCCACCTGCTCCCTTCCTGTTCCATTGAAACCTTCCTAAAATTAGGACCATTTCTTCAGTCTCGTTCCAAGTTTCCACCTTTATCTCCCAGCCTGCCAGTGCTGGATAAACAATGAACTTAGGAGCAGAAATGACTGTATTCTGTGAGAGACACACTCCAGAGAGCAGGAGGACAAGCACACAAACCCAAACACAGCGGTGCCGGATGCTTTCACAAGGGAAACCTTCTGCATCCTTTCTTACTGTAGAAATGAGCACAGAGAGGAAAGAATGACCTCCAGATGTAAGTCATCCTAGGAAAGTTACTTTAAAGGCAAAGCTCAAGATTTTGTACTTTTTGTGCTAAACACAAACCCTTATGAGCTTTCTGTGAAGTCTGCTTAGGTACCTGCACACATCCGCTGGGTGAAAAGGAGCAGCGTGTCTGTTCGATACAAAGCAAGCACAGAAACACACTACATTATCCTGCACAACCTTTTCAAACACTTAAACACAGAGCACTAGAAGAGGAGGCGTGAAGGCAATTCCCCATATTCCTTGGGATGGCAGGAAGCTGGGAATGCTCCTTCAGCCCCCTCACAGCCAGTAGGTTGCTCCAGCTCCAGCGCATTTCAGCATTTTACAAGGCATCAGCCATGGCCAGGATCGACATATATAATGCTCTGTAAAAAATAAAACCCAACAAGTTGCCCAGGAGTGCTCTGGCTGAAGTAATTCAAATGGCAAAACAGCATTTTTTTAAAATAAATCTATTTCAAGTGGATTTGGCTTGTTTCCAACACCAATTAATAGCAATATTGAATTCCTGGGTAGATAAATATGCAGCTTGTGCCTACTGGACTTTCATGTAATGACACTGTAAAAACCTAAAAAAAACTGATTCTATCTGCCAGAGACTACAAAAGCTGTATTCCCCCAATACAGACCTTTCTACACTCCCTTTTTAAAAAGGATTTACATTCAAATTAATTTTGAATTTGGGAGTAAGAACTGCAGTACACCACAGCCATATAATTGTTAGAATTCAGCTTTTTTAGGCGTGCAATCTTAGGTATCCACAGAGATGCTTTGGGGAAGGGTAGCAACAAATACCCTGCTGCAAGAGAAAAAAGCCAGCACTCCTCTGCAAGACACTTTTGTTCATTTTCAGTAACAAAAATACACCAATTCTCCTGCTTCTTCTGCAAACTAACAAACAACCCTAACTGACAGCACTAACACTCATCGGCCTGCCTCCACAAACAGCAACCTTTTCCCTCTGAGCTCCCTCACATGGATGGTGTCCATCCATGTGAGCTTCCACCCAAGCTCCCCACCACGGATGGTGTCCAAGCATCTCCAACTGGACTGCTGATGCTTATCCACTGCCCAGCCACTACTGTTATGTTTAAGCCAGAGCCTTGCCTCACACAGAGTGATCTCTCTATCAGAAAGCACCACTGGGGGTAACAAGAAAAACAGCACTGCAGCTGCAAGCTCAGGAATCTCAGAGACAAAAATCAATAGAAGTTGTAGGAAAAAAAAAAAAAAGGAGGATACAATGTTTTGTTTAACTGCATTATTGTGCTTTGGACCTAACATGGCATTCTTTAAGCCATTCCTAAAAATTAGGAATATGTAACATTTTGTGAACCCTAGACTATAGAGATTTTGGCCCTTTAAATCAATTTAATGGCTCATTTTTCAAGTATCAACTTGCATAATTCTTTTTGCTACCGTATTTAATATCCAAGGGACACTTCTCTCTTCCATCTTCCCCACACCCTGCTTCAGGAAAGGACAAATCACTGGAATAGGGACCAGCAACATCAAAAGAAAGCTGCTTTTTCATTTTTATGCATTTGTACCAGCTGGTAATTTATCCTTTACAAAGCTGGGGATGGCTGAAATTTTGTTCCAAGGAAACCATGCTCTGTTTAATAATGAGAACAATCAAATGCCATGATTTGTAGGAAGCAACTTTTTTCCTTGACCTTTTTATTACTGGCAAAATGTCAGCAGATTATTGAAGTGCAGAGAGCACAATCTATGATAAATAACTTTGTGTTGCCACATACCAGACCAAAACACCCCCTCCTCCCTGTCCAGACACAAACCTTAGCTTTCCAAAACAGCTCTGATTTATAAAGAATTATAGATAACTAACAGAGTCTGAATGCCAAGTGCAATATCGTGGGTGAACAGGCCTTGCCCAATTCCTGGAAGCATAAACAAGGGGGGAAGGAACAAAAAGAGCAGGCGCCAGAATGTAGCCTTGCTTCCATCTTTGACAGCTGCAAGATCACTGCTGACATAGCACATGCAACCTTCATCCTTACCTGAAATGCAGCAGCATGAAAAATTGGAAAGGACCCAGCAAAAAACCATAAGGCTGTCTCCAAGTCTTAAATCAACTGCAATGAGACTTAAGATGTTCAACCTACTTAACAAATCAAAGACATGTAAGGGATCACCTGATCACAGTCTGCAATCACTTAGAGGGAAAAGATGTCAAAGCTGGAAGAAAGAAGGTAGAAAAATGCCAGATTAGAGAGAAAGCACATATCTTTTACTGTAAAGAAAGCTACAATTTCCACACATTTCTGAAGAGCACAAAAGAACCACCCCGAAAATTAAAACCTGCTTAAGGAAACTGCTGCAACTCAACCAGAAATTACTATATGTAAGAATCCCAGGCTAAAATCCTTGCAGATGCAAAGTCAGATGAGATCAACAGGACTGATACAGCCAGCTTTAACATCCAAGATGCAAAGAAAAGCTACATTGTCCAGAAAGCAAACTCCAGCCCTCCTACCTGAGCCCACTTTCTCACCAGATAAGCACCTTAGGAGATCACCATGCCAAGTGTTGCAGAGCCTTTCTCCAGCTGCCTGAGCCCTGCACCTCGCTGTGCTGCAATCAAACAGCAGAGCAGCCAGCAATGGGCAGCTCATGCTGCTTGTTAAACACTTCTGGCCCCAAAACACTGCATTTCTTCTCCACTTAACTTTTCTAAGGTCCGCTTCCAAATCAGCCTGAAGAAAATATTGTTTTACTGACTTCAGTAAAATAAACCTTTTTCTTACTTCCCATGCTGTTTCATTTCCTGGTACTCAAAGCTAAATGCCACAGATATTTACAGTACTGGGAGTCTCATCTGTAGCTCATCTAAGACAGCCTCACTGAGCCAACAGCTCACAATGCAGTGGGACTGCCCATTAAAAACACTACGGGATAATTCCAGGCTTCCTATGGGCACCATCTATGTGTACAGCTCAGCTCATTTTCTACTCATTATTAAAAGCTACTCTGTTTAACTCACCATTTAATTTTGATGTTAAATGAAAGCAAAAAGCATGACAAAAGAATGGGAGCGAATAAAAAAGAAAGAAAGAAGATGTACCTGAAAACTTCCTAGTAGCTTCCTCCAGAGAGCAAACAGGCATACTGTGGCTGGAACTGGGCCAGCAGACAATGCCAAATAACCCCAAGAAGAGATCAGAACCTCTCCCTGCCCTCATAACAGAACCCTGTAGGCCAACACAGGAAAATAAATAAAACCCAACCCCAAAACTTACTTTGTTATTTTTCCGGTGCAGACAGAGGTACAGAGGTGCAAGCAATCTCCCCACAGCTACAGGAGGCCTGTGATGGAAGCAGGAACTAACACTGATCTCCTGATTTCAAAGCCAAATGCCCTAACCACAAAATTATCCTACTTGCATTGCCTCAGCCTGTCTCATCCAGAAGAACCAAATTACTGGAGAAGAGAAGGAGGGAGAGAAAGGAAGAAAACAGAAGGTTTATCAGGAATATTTCTGGTCCACCTGGGAGCAAACACTGCTTACATTGGTCCCCTGTAGCTGCACTCCAATCAATTTAGAACAATGGTATGAAGCTTAGTGCTCAAAATACTCAGCTTTCTGATAGTTCAAGCAAGGCTGACACAGACCTTCTCTTAAAGCAAGAAAAAGGCCCATATTGCTTAATGCTTTTTATACAGGGGGCCTGGAATGCTCAAGAGATTTAATAATTCACACACTGCCTTTCCCCAGAGGTTCACATCTAGCTCAGATCACAAGTGTCAAGTACAGTCACAAGCACTCTTGACAGACTTTGAGAGTTAAGAGCACGGCACAAGTGCAACTCCCAGGAGTTAAGCACTTGTATGGGAAAAGATCAACTTGGCAGCAGTCCAAGCAGGACAGCAAGGGAAGCCAGTGCAGGAAAGACTGCACAGAAGTGGTGTCTTGGACCTCGGGGTACAGAGGTGAATAAATGAGGGAACATGCTTTGGTTTTCCCCTTAACAGCTTCAACTTCCAAGGACACAATGAAATCCTGCCCCAGATAAAACACTTTTATCCACATGGAGAGGCAGCGTGTGCTTACAGCAGTTCCAAGTTAGAAGTGGCACAAAAGATGCCATTCTCAATAGCATCAAATATGCCAAGACAGTGAGCTGGTGTGTTTTCAAATGGGGTACATAATTCTGCTCACCTTGTGATTTGCTCAGGCTCTCAAATAAGGCCAATGGAGAGAAGTAACAGCACAAGGTGCTGCAGCTCCGGCACGGGAACAGCAGCAGGGGCGGGTGCGGGTGGATGGCAGAGAGCTGGGCGCGCCCACTCAACCTGCCCGGGACTTGAGATGTTGCAACTTGCTCCGAGCAGAAAAGAGCAGCAAACCACGGCTTTCTCTGCAGTGTGGGCAAAGCACAGAGGGAGCAGAGCCTCGGGGGAGCCATGCTACACTGCAGTGCCTTCAGAGCCGCAATGGCATTGGCTGTGTGTGCCCCTGCCTGTGTAGCTCCAGGCTTGGCTGGAGGGTGCAATCTGGGTCTTCACTCTATTTCCACAGCCATTTTCACTTGGAGTGCCTGCTGATTCCTTTCATAAACTGCTACATCCCTGAGGTACAAGGGCAGAAAACTCTTCTAGCAAAACCTGGGAGTCAGCAATAGAGCGGGGGAAATAAATTATTAAGGACCACATTGGGGCAGGTTTTCTTTCTTTCTGTCTCAAGGAAAACTTAAATCACTTCTTCCTTCCCCCATTGTGGCTATGGTAATAACACACAACTATTCATTATCCTCATCTTAACTAGAAAAGCCTCTTTCAATTTAGCACTTAATATAATTACAGTAAATTAAACAGTGTCTAGAAAAAGTCTTACCTTTTCACAGCTATTATCTTACCTCTATGAAACTCTATCAGTTAAAGTGAAGATAGCTATTAAACAATAAGGGTTTGTAGCTATTCAGTGAGTAGAAAAGTGAGATGTTCAGTGGAAAATTTTTCAAAATCTATTTCTAAATTCAATACCACATCTCCAAGGGAAAATGGGAGAATCTCATTAATGGTATTGCAATGTCCCTCTTGCATTGCAGAGATAGTACTTGAACACCAATTCTCTGTTCACTTTCCTTCACCTCAACAGTTTCTTTTTTTAATATGAGGGAAAAAAAAGTCTGCCTTTTATAAAATCACAAGGTAAATTATTGCCTTTGTGTACTTTCAGCAAAAGCTCTCTCTGGCTAGTGATACATCATTAATGTGATTTCTCCAAGAGACATACAGGATAAAAAGCACTTGGCTGCCATGAAGTCCATGGGAAAACACACAGACTTCAAGAGGGCCACGATAAACAAAAAATAAAAGCCATAAATTTCCACACTGGTATTCTTAAAAAAAAAAAAAAAAAAAAAAAAAAAAGACAAAGCATCAACAACAGGTACTCAGGAGAGGCATTTAGTAAATGGTCGTTCTGTGTTCTCCTAAATAAATCAAATGCTGGGCTTGGTAATACTTGGAGTGATATTAGAAGCATTATTTTTAACACAACATCAGGAATAAAATATTAAGTAGGAAATATCTTTAATGTATTGTTTTTCAACAATTGGGAGAACATTAGTAATAATTAGCAGCCAGCACTGGAAGTGCTCCCTGCTAACTGTGCATCTTGTGGATAACAGCAAGTCTTATGTTAACACAATGATGTCAGCTGACAGCAGCTTTATGGCAGAGAAAAGCATATTGTGCATTTCTGGGAAAAAGAACCTTTGGTGTTGTGGGGATTATTATGGTTAAATTGCTTCTGAGTCACAGTCTGTTATTGCTCAATGTTTCTCACTTGGTCCCTACCTACCTACCTCTTATTTCCTCATGGGCATGCACCTGTTCAAAGAGAATAAAACTGCCACTGTTCACCCACTGTCTTAGCTCTTTCAGACAAGTTATTCAGTATCTTTCTTACATAATGAGACTGTTTTTATTTATATTACAGAACAGCCCAGCAAAATCCAAGACAACACTGCTCTAAATAATGTGTGGATTTCCAATAAGAGACCTTGGCACCAGAGAACACAATCCAGGCACAGAGAGGATGAAAAAGCATGAAAAGCTGATACTGACACACCCCTGGCCATGTACCTTCTCAGGGAACTGAAAAATGAGAGACCCTGCACTACACTTCTCAGATATACTCATGGCTAGGAGATCCTCCCAGCTTCTCAGCACACCTCACCCTCTTGGAAAAGAAAGCTTTCAGCACCTACGCTGAGGGATTCCACAAGCCAGAACTTGAACACCAGCTTGGGAAAAACTAGGTTAGAAGCCTGACAGTCTAGGCTTGGTTTAAGCAGCCTCCAGCCTTGTCCACAAATGGAGCTCCCCAAGTCTACTGCAATGCATAGATGTAGGAATAAATGAGTGCAGGTATTAATAAATGACTGCAGGTGTGCCAAGGTGCCTCCCACGACCTGGAGTCCAGAGAGAAATTCAGGCAGTAACAGCAGTTTGATTACAGGCAACAAAGCCTGGGTGGTTCATCAGTCAAGAAAAAAAAAAAAAAAAACCAACCCAAAACAACCATGTGAAACAAACAAAAAACAAAACCAAAAAACCTCACAACACCAAAAAACATGTTCAACAGCCAAGAAGTAGGGCCTTTATTTGCATCCACTGAACCTGAATTAAAACAAAACAAAAAAAAACCTCCACATGGTTATATACATTCTATCTCCTCTTGAATGAGAAAGGTTACAAAGGCAGAGTAGGACAAAGAGGCTGGGGCAAATGAAAGCTGTCAAAATAGAAAGAAGAAAATCTACTATAAACGAAACTGAAAAATACAAACACTTTGTATTTCATATCTAACACCTGTGTCCTGCTCTAGATTACAATAATAGAGCTCCATGGAAGGCAGTTTAAATTACTGCCTTGCCCACTAATGTTGTAATTTGTACTGTGCATTCAGTGCCCACTGAAAGCCTTCATAGTCCAAGTAAGGATTTACAAATTTACAAAAAAAAAAAAAAAAATACTGTTTAGACCTGAACTGTCTGACCCACACGCGAAAGAAAATGAAATTATCTGCAAATCCAGATTACTTCCCTTAGTAAGGTAAAGGAAAAAAAAATAACTCACTGCATCAGCAACTGTCAGGCTTGCAGGAGTGCAAAAGGCTCTTTTTCAAGGCAAGACAGAAAGAAAAAACATAAAGATTCATCTTATAATGTGGAAATCTTTTATTTGCATCCATGCCAGGAGCTTGCCAGAATAACCACTCTGATGGAACATTAATTCCAGTGGCAATTTCACATTCACATTTCAGGGATTTTACAGATGAGCCAGCAACAGCTCCCCGAATGAACTGTGCAATGTTTGATAAAGTGTATAAAGGCCTTGGTCACCTCCTACTTCTACATAAAAGTGATTCTCTCCTGATGCTGAAGTCATAGCAAAAAGAGATAGTGCAAAAATATCAAAACAATGACACAAAAGAAATTTAAACTGTTCTTTTCATTCTGCAAAGATTATTCACAATGATCAATAGTTATCCACACCATGCAATGGAGCAGAATTCCCTTCCTCTCCTCATTGGGACATGGCAATTTATTGCTGTGAGGAGAGAATTCCCTGTCATTTTAACCTGAGAAAAGAGCAAATCAATTAAAAAATGCAGTGCTAGCATAGGCTTTCCACTCTCAACTGGCATCAGACAACACAGGTAAGAAAAGGCAAGCTACCTCTGCAGCACTGAAGGTGGGATGGAACAATGACACTACGACAGTTGTCTGCCACAAAATGCATTGGCATGAAAATTAAAGTACCTTTCAGAGCAATCTCATGATTTTGCTGAGAGAAAAACTGAAGGAGGGCTATCAGGACGCTGCTGTTGTGCCTGAAGCGCTGGGACGCAGAAGGACCGAGCTCACATTTAAGCTTTGCACTCAACACAGAACGAGACATCGCATCCCTCGATGCCTCTCTGCCACATCTGATAGATTAGCAGCAAGTCTGCTTTTATCTGGGTTTCTGCTGATCGATTTAGACAGCACACCCTTCAGGACTCTACTACAGCAGCCTTCCAGTTTGGGAATACACACAAAATAGCTATTACATTATTCCTTGGGGGTACAATTTCGCATTGATCGATTCACTGACAGATTAGATAGGATGAAGCAGGCAAGCCCCATGGTGAGTTTCCCCCCTCCCCCCCTCACAAGGAGAGCTGCACGCATGCCAGTTTATTGAGGATTTCTCTTTTGCCTGTAGCTGGTTAATTTTTCACTGATGCTATAACCATGCGAATGGTAACTGGGTTGCCAAAACACTCAAACTCATACAGCCCTGCAGTCAATTCCCAGTAAGCTGAAGCTTGGCATGGAGTTTAACCAAACACATAGAAAAACTACTATCAAGAAAACTGCCAGCACAGTAAAGTTATTGATATTGGAACAGAGCACAGGCCTCAGTGGCACACTGCAAAAGGAAAGCCCAGGTATACAGCTGGCTGTTTATTAAACAAGGACGAGAATTGAGCCTTTTCAATTCAGACTTTGATTTATATACCTATAAATCCTTCAGTGTGAAAGGAGTGTAAAGGAAAAAATGGCACAACTTCAACTGCAGCTCTACAAACACTACAGAAAACTGAGACTAAAGAACAAGGGATATGCCCATCGTTTTTATGCAGCTTGAAAGAAATTTAAAAACACCACCACACAAGCAGCTGGACTATTCTAACCTTCTAACCTTAATCCCCCTTTCACATCACTCTCCTTCTGTGATGGGCAGAAACAATTTACAGATAACTCTAACTAGCCTGCTGTTAGCTTCTTCCAGTTTTGCAGAATATTCCCCTTTAATCCCTTGATCTTTTTGTGTTACACAGAGGCATATATAGTACCTAGAGCCTGATGCAAGCACAACACTCCCACGCCTTGAGCAGAAAAAGAGTATTCTAATAATTAAGAAATGTGGAAACCTGGGCAGTGTCCTGGGAGGACACTGCTCCTTAGTCCTCTACAGAGGCTCAGCTGCTACTTATCAAAAGGGTGTTTTTCAGGATGGTTGTCTCCTTCCCCCTTCATTGCAGGACCAGAAAGAGCCACAGTGGTGGGGAGGAGCTGGGACGAAGGCAGAAACTGTGATTTAGACATAACCCTGTACAATTAAATGCACCACAACCACACAGCTCCAAAATGAGAGCTGAGGAACACCTGGGAGGAGTTTGCTCAGTCTCAAAATGCTTGATGCTCTAAAGCACATCATTAACACCAGCAGTGACAGTCAGCAGCCTGCATGAGGAGTGAGCAAGCCCAGACCCACACTGAGACATGCTGGCAGAGCAGGTCACTGTCATTCCTGCCCAAACCCATGTGTATTTAGCATTTGGATTGTTCCCATTCCCTGAGCTGCTTCTTGTGTTTCCTTTACCTTAGTAACCACAGCAGGCATGCTCTAACACCTACAACGTGCTGCCAGAGACATCTCATGTTGAGGAGTGGAGGCGTGAGGAGCAGCATTTCTGGCTGAGAAAACACTGTGCTGTTAATGCTCCAAAGGCAGGGAGGTCAGGAGAAAAAATACTAAATGCAGCTTTTCCCCCAAATAAAACAGGAGATCAAATAGCACAAATCTGTGCAGTTGCAGAGGGAGGTCTGTGCTCTGCAGCTCAGAAGCAGCAGGGCCCTGCTGACACACTTCAGGGCAGTTTCATTTTTACCTCTTCAGCCCCAGATCCAGCACTAAAAGACCTTCAGCAGTGGCAACACTGACAATCTCACAATTGCCTAAAGCAGATAACAGCTCCCTTGGACATGAAGTGAGTCTAACCCAATTCAGATTAGCTTAACTGAAATTTGTTATGATCTATGAACATAACAAGAATTAGTCGAGTCTCAGTTTTGCTCTGAGCACGGCACACTGATTTCAAACACTGCACACTACAGATTAGAGGAATGGCCTTTCCCCAGAGATATCCTGGATTCCAAACCACAGCACTGTATCAGACACAGAGCCATTTTTCTCCTGCTGTAGCCAAGAAAGCACCTTGAGAAATATCTAATCCAGTAATGGAAACTGAACCACCTGTACTCTACAAGCCTCCCTCCCACTCACCTGATGAATCAGTGTTGCAATAAAGCACATGAAAATTAAATTAAGCACCATGAAAAGATTAGAGCAGTAAATCTGCCTTTCAGTTACTTTCATGCATCACTGTGATTAAATCATTCCTTAGGTTCACATTGTCCTCTTCAAACCAAAATAGGCACTGGGCAGGACTATGGCCTGTATTTTCTCCCTTGAATCAGAGAGCTGCTGTCTGTACCTCCATCAATAGTGCCACAAAGCAACCCCTGGAGCTGAATCTGACTCCCTTGCTGCCCCCAGGTCCTTTTGGCCCAGCTCTGTCCCCCTCCTTGCCCGGCCAGGGTGGGGATACTGCCAGGGTCACTACCATCCTACTGGGAACTGCCCAGCTGAGAGCACCCATTCTCCTCTTTGGGGAAGAGAACTTAGTACACACAGAGCCTGGCTTGAGGCTTCTGTCTCTCCCTCCCCACTCACACCTTTTTGGAAACTTGCTGTCAAGGAGGAAAGGTGGCAGCTGGGGACACATCTAGTGCAATGGCTGTTCTCTGCTGTACAGACATTGCTGAATACTGTTGCTATCTCCAACATCAGTGCAAAGAGGGGGAAGGAATATTTTGACAACAAAGATACTGCTGCACCTGGATGGAGTGAGGAGGTTGCTACACAGTTTAAAGAACTTTCCCCCTCACTTATGTTAAACAATTGTTTCACACTACAATGCTCTAGGTTTGCATAGCACTTGAAAAATATGGTTTCTGATCCAACAGTCACATGTGCTTATGTGTTTATTTCTCTAGGAACGCTGCCTTGCTTCACTTAGTGCAAGCTACAAGCATTTCCAAACTCAGGTTTCCAAAATCTAGTTTTTAGAGAGCAACACCTATGGTCTCCACCATGGTATCTGTACAGGCCCTAAAGGAAAGGTAATTACTATTGTCAATTAAATGTAGCCAATTAGTAACAGCGCAGTCTCCTTACTAGTTCCTCACCATGCTGGAAGAAGTACATTAGAAATGCGTTCCACCTACCAGATATGCCCACATGTCTAAAGAAATCAGGTCTCCTTGACAGCACGCCATCCCACACGCCACACCGGCCGCTTGCTGGCCCCCCAGCCCTGCCATGCCGAGAAGTCGGGGGGCAAGGGGTTCCACCCCACAGCTCCCGTCGCCAAACCCCAAAAGGCACACGTAGAAACGGCGCCGCACAAAGCACGGGCACAGGCGGCAGGTTACCCTCCCAGAGCTGCCAGCGCTCAGACCTCGCTGAAATCACGCCGCCCGCAAGGCAACTCTGGGGTACCACGTTATACTTAAAAATAGCCAGCCTGGCAGCGCGGGGGACAGGAAGAACAGCTACCACGGGAGGCGGGGGAATGGATTTATTGGAATAATTTAGGGCGGGGAGGGGGGGTGGTATTTGCTTTTATAGGGTATTTTGGGGAGGATAGCTTCGGGGATTCAGGGGAGGACGTGGCTTCTTGGGGGAGGTGGGGATGTCCGGTGCGTCTTACCTGGCCGGGGCGGCCGAGCCCCCGCGCGGTGCCGCGCTCAGCACGCCGCGCCCCGCCGCCGCCGCATCGCCGGGACACGCGTGGGACGGGAGCGGGGACACGCGTGGGCCCCGCCGAGCCGCTCCCCCGGCGGCACGGAAAGCGCGCAGCGCCGGGCCGCGGCCGGACAGCTGCTCGGGGGAGGCGGCGGCAGGAAATACCAAAAGACTGATCCAACCACGCTAGGGAGAGAGGGAGGGAAAGAGAGGGGGGGAATGGAGAAGAAAAATAGAGGGAGAAAAAATAAAAACGGAGGAGAGGGGAGGAAAAAAAAATGGGGGGAAGGAAATGTGCAAAATCCGGGCGGGATCGGCGCGGAGCGGGCGCGGTGCTCGGCTCCCCGCGGGAGCGCCCCCGGGGAGCGCCTCGGCCTCTCCCGGCCGGAGCTCGGCTCCCTTCGGTTTGTTATTCCCCCCCACACTCCCCGCAGTTTGTGTCTTTCTTCCCCTCGGCACAGCAAGAGCCTGAATCCGAGGCAGAGTAAATAAAGCAAAACCAGCAACCCCTTAAACAAGGATCAGGCGGACCCCCCGGCCAGCAAGCAGCAAGCCATCCCTGGGGTTCACTGACGCCACGCGCGAGATAATGGAGAAAAGCCAACCTGGAGGAATCACCACGCCGAAGCCCTGCAGCTGCAGGAGCACTTTGTCTCAGCATCCAGCCACACGCCTCCGCCGACGCCGTGGCTCAAAGGCGCCCATGCAATATGCAGACCTGACACGCAGCTGGGCACGCTCCCAGCTTCGCCTGTGCATCCAGTGAGAAAAATCAATCCCATGGCAAGCACGGACCCCTAAGCTCCTCCAGACGAGGAGGACAGTCCAATCATCGCATCCCTGGTCTCAGCCTGCCCTTCCCTTCGGGGGAGGCATGACTTTACAGGCAGCAGAGTATCTGGTAAAGCATCACGACAGAAAACGACCCAGCCACACGCATTTAACTGATGCTTCCTCTCTCCTCCACTCTGAGGGTCCCACGGTTCAGCGCTGGACCGAGAACAGGAAGCCAAACAGGACTTCACACCTCCATCCCCATGGGAAGAGGGGTAGCAAAGTTCAAAGGCACCCAAACTTTCTGAAACCAAAAATCACATGAGGGGATAATGTGACCAACATGAGTCTGGCTTGCATCACTAAAGTCTGAATCACCCGTGTACAGCTGAAGCTTTGGTGCAAAATACAGCATGAAGCTCAGACTCATGCTTCTGAAACCAGAAGCATTAAATCATGTGCCTGAAATGCTTTACTACCCCACCCTTCACAGAAAAAGCCAGATCCTTTTTCTCTTTAGTGTGTGCAGGGGCAGAACCAAGACAAAGATCACTAGCTCTGTTGTTCCTCATACTACACAGGAAGCCAGCTTCCAGCACTAAAAAGAACCAACTTATTACTTGAAAAGGTCTCCCAGATCTTAATGAAAAATCCTGAATTCATCCCAAGATGCAAGCTCAGCTTGGACCAGGGCACAATTTCTCTCACTTACTGCCTCCAGCCAACTCCATGGACTACAAGGCTTCACCTTGCATCACTGATATCCACGTACCTAATGCCAGTAGAGGTAGCTGGTTTTCTCCTGGTGAGCTCAACGGGACATAGAGCAGACTGCACTGTACCTAGCTAGGAGTAGAGCATGCTGCTGGAAGGAGAAGTCACCATCCATTTTTGCTCTTTCCTGGAAAGAAACACTATAAACACAGCATAAACAATGAACAGCTCACACAGCCAAAGCTGTCCCTGCTATTCACACAGCCCTTCTCTACCCATTAAATAAGCCCCAGAATCACTTGCATAGGACAGGTAATTCTAAGTTCACCTGTATTTGTTGTGATTTCTGTCATCATCTGCAAGGTATGGAGAGTTGTCATTATTCCAGCCGCTTTCGAGTTGGTTGGGATTTTCACTTAATCCTCACCAAAATTTTGCCCTGAGGTCAAGCCTGTACTGTGCAACGGGGCAGGGCAAGGCTGTACTGTGCAATGGGGCATGGAGATGCCAAGGCCTCTCATCACCCTGGCTCGGGGCACTGCCAGGTTGAGCCATCCTCTTGAAGCATGAAGCACCTCACCCTGCCTCATGCTGCCTTCTCACTCTCCCTGCTGCCTGCGGTCCTGTCAGTTCCAAGGCTCACTGGAGTCCTTTCTGTGTTCTCCACTCTCTTCACCCTTCTGCTTTTCGAGCTGGAGCACTCAAATGCAGCCAGGTAGTTTGCCAGCACCTTGTCTGGTACAAATGGCTTTTTAACAAAAGCATGGACTTGACATTGGTCCACCTGTCTGGATCCAGGCTGGCTTTGTCCCACCATGGCTTCTCAGCTACTTTGGTACAGAGATCTACAGTTTTTAGCACCCTACTTGAATCTTGGTGGGACTTAGAGTTTGCTTCCCAGGGATTTCCATTTTAACATTTTTAAAAACCCTTCTAAAAGTGTTATGTCTAAGATTTATACTAAATTATTTTCTTATCAGGCAATCATTCCTTGATTACTAGGGTTTCATCTGCCACATTGCTACACAACACTCATTTGATAAAAAAACTGAGCATCCAAAATTATTTCTGTCAAAACAGTTAGAGACCCTGATAAAAGATAATACACTAGGTTTTCCTATGTGCTGTAGGACAGTGCATGAGGCATTAGTTATGTCAGTTCAATTGTCAAAATTTTGTCCCTAAACTGGAGAAAATGAGAAAATTTACCTCAGACTGATTCTTTGCATCATGCAGCCATGGCATTTCTCATGGTCCAGGGAGCCATGAACTTGAATTTGCAGTGTCTTCAAACCTTGCACCAGATGGGTCCCCTGACTCTGGGTTAGAGCAATCCATCACTTCCCTGTCTGTCTGTCAAAGCTGGGACCTAGATCTGTTTTCCTCCTTATAAATCCGCCACAGGAATGTGGGGAGTAAGCAATGCAAACACTAATATTTTTAAAGACAATTTTCCACAGCCCTCTAGTGTCTATTCTGTTAACAGCCATTCAGAAAACCCATCTGCTGGTTATGTGCTGTCTGCAGTCCATGCAGATACACCTGAGGTGTGCATAAAACCCTAAGTGGGTAGAGGTAGAGTACAGAGCTCATAACCCAGCTGTGCATTTGGGGTGAGCTTTGCTGTGTCCTAATGCCACCTGAGCTCCCTAGCTTAAAGCCAATTCATCAATGTCCCCCAGATATCACATATCCCTTTGACAGAAGCTCTTTGATGGATGTACCTTGCAGTTAGGGCTGAGGACCCTTCTGGCTTCAGCTGTCCTTTGCAAGAAATCAGCATTCCTTTCAGGGGGTCTGCAGCTGTGGTATTTCCTTTGGGCATTTGCAGTTTTGCAACACTAAGCTTTCCTACCACAGAAAAAAAAATTCTGTCCTGAAAGGGCTTGTAAACTGGTGTGAACTCTATCATAAACAGGGTAACAAAAGCAGCAAAGCACAATAAGCTTTAATTCTACTGCTGGGAGAGTCTAGTCAGCTGTTTCAGCTGTTGTTACTCCAGTCCTAACAATCTAATAATGCAACTCAAAGACCTTAATAGTCAGAACACTGAAAAGCAGTATCTCACATATTTTTATGGCAACCCTTGGAGATGTGCAACAACACAATATCAGTGTTGTCTAGAAATTGTGGTAAATGCAGACAGGCAGGTGAGCAGCAGCAACAGAGAGAGCACTCAGTTCTCTCAGGTCAGCAGCCTGCCTAGGAAATCGTTGCAGTGCTTTCCCTGCATCTTCCTTTTCAATCCTCCACCTTTCACAGCTGCTGAATGAGCTCCTCTTCCCCCAGCAGAGATCAGACCCCCACCTATGTGAACTGTAAATGCATACTCATTTTGCAGAGTCCAGCAGACTTGCATTTTATTCTTTCCTGTATCTCACAACATAGTTACAATAGTTCTACAAGCTCCCCTTCATGACTACATAGTTAAATGCCATAAAAGCCATAAGATATATTTATTGGCCTCTATTAAAATGAAAATGGAGAGGATCATATTTCTATCATTATAATTACTACAATGGCTCTAGAGCCATAACCACATTAATCAGACATCATATGAGTGGTTGTTAGCATTGTAAGATACTTGCCCTTAAGCTCATGGCACATAGTGATACAAGAAGCAGGAAGCTTAAAACAAATGAGTGAAAAAATGTTATTAAACACGGGTCTTTATCATTAGTCATAAGCTTCAACACAGTTGTATACAAATAATGATAAGAAAAAGATCACTTTTACCCGCAAGTGTTTTCCAGTGCAGTGTTCCTTAGCAAAAATATTCAATGTCATAGCTGGATAGAGCAGGAGTTTCTTGTTAACAAATAGTAGTCTGTCTGTTTAGAGCTCTGAAAAAAACATGTTTGTTCATTTTACATCTTGAAAAACAGAGCTGCTGCTAAACCAGGATCCTAATTGCTAGTTTGCTGGAACAGGTCTCTGGAGAAGGTAGTTAGAAAAACCACAACCATCTCCCGGGGAGCCACTGGAGACTGGAGTCCTCTTGTGGCAAAAGGTAGAAAAAAATTTCCAGTGACTGATTACTGCTGAAAGCTGGGACCCAGTAAGAGGTACAGGGAGTATCTACTCTGTAAAGAGCTTTCTGCCACATTGCAGAGCTTAAAAGCAGCAGCATGAAGACCTCGCAGTTGGCAGTGGGCAAGCTTCAAAAGGAGCAGGATGCCACAGTGTTTTGATACTGCAGACTGCTTCTGTTTGCTGTGGTAGCTCCTTTCTGTTAGTGTGTTCACTGCTGAGATGATGTTTCTGACTAGGGTTTTTTTGTTTGGTTGGTTTTTTTTTTTTTTTTTTCTATCTCTGTTAGCAGAGGTAATTTTTCCTGAGTGGTTTGCTAGCAAGAATTTTTTTCCTGGCTAATATATTCACTGAACAGTATCAGAGGTCAGCTCCCATCTTTCTTTCCAGTCTGGCTGAGGTGGGCAGATAACACAATTCTGAGACCTTGTTTAGATCTTGCTGCTCTGTATTCCATCTCCTTTTCTGCTGTGTTGTCTCCTATCTGCAGTAGACCCTATGGTCTGCCTTGAGCTCATTCTAGGAGACATTTCTATGAATGATGGATGTTGGCCATATTAGTGCCATGATCCCTGCCTGGAACCACACTGCAGAAGATGGAGTAAATAAATAACCTGAAAGTCTTTCTATACTCACACACTGTGGTCAGAAAGCTTTCACATGTCCCTGCTTGGGCTTGGGTTACAGCAAAGAGGTTATCTGGCTAGCAGTTTCACCCTGTGAGCCAAGCCTCCAAAGGGCTCATAAGCCTCTCACAGCTTTGGTGGTCCTGCAAACAAGATTTTGAGCTTTCAGGAAAAGTCTCCAGCAGAAGCTTATAGCACAGGCTTCATAGGCAGCTTTAAAGACCTGCCAGTAACAGGATAAAAGATCCCAGCTGCTCTTACCTGGTTTATTTTCTCTATCCAACCCATCAGTTGCTTGGATGGCGCTGTGCTTTCTATAACCTTAACCTCAAGGGTGTTTTTCAGGAATCTAAATACAATGTGATTTCAACTACTTCACCCCAGACCTCATTCCAGGGAAATTGTTTGTGATCTTAGGTATCTTATATTAAACAAGACTTCTAGGGCAGACCTTACTTTCCCTATCCTGTATCCTCACCAATGTAAACTCCTGTCTCAAAGGACTCATTCAGGAATCCCAAACTAAGGTCTGTGTTGGGAAGTAAAACTGTTCCACATACATGAGTCTTGTTATAGCTGGAGTTAAATGATGTTTAGTTGTGACTACCCAAGTTCCTAATTTCTTACTGCTCAGCTGAAGCCAGTTCATATCAAGCACCGTGGAGCTATTTTATTTTTCTCCAAATGTTTAAGCCAGCAAATTAAGCTGAATGCTGCTATTATGGCTTTGGTGTGAAAAATAGATCAAAGAGTTTGGCTGCCATTGATTTGCTCCCACAGGCCTGGCCAGTAACTAACTGCAAGTATCATCTCAGAGATGAGCCCAACATGCTGAGCTGATCTGGTGAGCGAGGTTCTTTCCGCAGCAGGCTGGAAAGCAGCCGAGATATCCAGGATCTGACAAATTGTCCAGTGAAATCTGGGCTAGATTTCAAAACCCTTGATAAGACATGACACAAAACCAATTTGGTATTCAAAAACATTCCAATAGCTCTTGTTGTTGGTCAGTTTTCGAGCTAATTACAAAGCAAGCTAGCTGTTACGAAGTCTTGAAGGACAAAAAAAAAACCCATTAATGTGTATGTAAACATATCCATAAGTAGAATCATAGCATAGTTTGGGTTGGGAGGGATCTTTAAGGGTCAGCCAATCCAAGTTCCCTGCAATGAGCTGGAACATCCTCAGCTACATCTGGTTGATCAGAGTCCCATCCAATCTGACCATATAAATATGTGTGTAAATGAAGTTCTAGCATGGCTGCAATGTGAGTCCATGCCCTGGGCAGCAGTCCTCTCCAAACTTCTGCAGCATGGGTCACTTCCGTGGGGCTTCTTCACTATGGAAAGGCTGCTCTGGTATGGGCTCCTCTCTCTGTGAGCCTCCAACAGGGTTGCAGCCTCCTCTCAGGCATTCACCTGCTCTGGTGTGCAGTGGGATCTCTGCATCCCTGTGGATCTCCATGGACTGCAGGGGCACAGCTGCTTCACCATGGGCTGCACCATGGGCTGCAGAGGAATCTCAGCAGAGATTCCCTCCCCTCCCCCTCCTTCTGCACTGACCCTGGTTCCTGCAGGGCTGTTCCTCTCCCGTGTTCTCATCCAACTCTTCTCTGGCCACAATTACATAATTACATAATTACAAATAATACATTTTTTCTAAAAAAGCGATCACTTTTTCTAAAATATCCTATCACAGAGGCGTTACCACCATTTCTAGTTGGCCCAGCAACACTTCTGTCCCTGGATTGCCAGGGACTGGCTCTGCTGGACAGGGAAGAAGCTTCCAGCAGCTTCTCCCAGAAGCAACCTCTGTAGCCCCCATGCTACCAAAATCTTGGCCATGCAAACCCAATCCAATACATGTATTTCTCCTATCAGACTCATAAACATAGACACATAGATCTTCATGTGGGCCAGTACCAATCTCTGCACACATACTTAGTTTTGTATTGACTGATCAATACTCTGTCCATAGATAGACCTGGATCTAGAGAGACAGAAATCACATCTTAATTCCTATTTGTTTACTACTTTGTTCTCTTCAGAGAGGGGCATTTTGAATTACAGATGATTGAATCTAGTTCCTGACACTCAATGTATACTATTGATCTGGAGGTCAGGCCAGAGAGTCACAAATCAGCTCTATTAGTAGCTCTGTAATAACATTGTATCATATTCCCAAGCTTGCAGCTGCTTCCCAGGTTGTGTTTGTTGTCATTCTTGACCCTTTTTATTTTGCCTGACTCTTGACTCACTCTTGTAGCCAGCTCCTCTCTAATAAATTATGGAACTTTTCACAGCTTCTTCCCTGCTCTTCTCTCCGAAATTCATCTTCTGGCTCCATTTGTGATCAAGCAAAAAAGTCTCCTTGGCTGTTACAACTCATTTTAAGGACTCTTTGTTATTGCTGATGCCTCCGGTGAACTCCCACAGGGGCTTGAAGGAGATCAGGAAGAAAAAGTACAATAATATTTTTTGCTGCTTCTGAAGGGCATCTGGCTCATCTGCACTGAGGGATGCCAGTATTTTTGTCATCCTTTTGCTTCAAACAGGGACACCTGTCCAGTGTTACAGTCACAAGTTACAATCATAGAAATAAAAGATAAAATACTGAAGCCTGGATGAAAAATGTTTCCTGAGAACAGATCTAACACTATCAAAGACCATGTTCTTCCTTACAGCCCAAAAGGATGGCACACAAAGGTTTGTTCCAGAGCAAATTGTCTGTCCCTTTTATGCCACAAAGGACCTGGTTTGATCCCAGAGTCACTGAATAGATCTGTGCTGTTGCAGTCCAAACACAGAGGCACTCTTAGAGAGGATGGCTTGATTTAGCTACTACTGGAGTCCTGAAATAGTGGGATAATACCTTGGGAACCATGATGTCCACATGGGTGATGTGATGGTGGCCACAAAGAACTGTAGGTAGTTGCTCCATCATTTTGCAAATTAAATTATTTGTGCTCTAGCTGTTTTCAGCCCTAATGAACTGTATTGTTCCCCTGTCAGTGACTGTGCCTCCTGATCCCTTCACACAGTGAAACCAGGCTTGCTGTGGTGTATGACTTTCTTGTGCTGTCGCTGCATTAGCAAGCAGGAGCACATCTGTAAGGCAAAGAATTTGGTAGTGAGGATGCAACATGCACACAGTTTGCATTTCAGAGAACTGGCTTTGGACTAGCTTTAGTCTGGTTCCATCAAGTCAGCATCCATCAACAACTGCAGCAAATTAGGCATGCTCCTAGAGTGTATCTTCCCATGCTGATTCACTGAAAGGGATTCCAGGTGCATGTACTCTGAGGCTGCTCTGGCTATGAATCAAAGAGCAGTAAATAAAAACGATCTGGATATTTGCCTCAAAACCACATTGCTGATCAGTCTGAAAAAGAAAGCGAGTGACATCTGAGAAACTAAGAGGCTGCTGACTGAAAAAAACCAAAGAGATGGAAAAAAATACCCTGAATGCAAAGACACAGATTTTAGGATAACATGTCATCTTATCTACTGACTGCTAATAGCTCCTTAGGTTTGCACAAGCCTTGGAGCATGTTGCTTAGCCCTTCTGTGTTATGTTCCCTCAATTATACCTGGCTGTGAAACTCAGGATATTTGTCCCTGTTCACACCCAGGGGAAAACAGCTGTGTGGAGCAGCTAACCCATGTGGGACATTGCTGGAAGCAGGTCCCACAGCTGGAACACCATAGCCCCCCATTCCACTAGGCACAAGCCATGCCATGAGTCCAAAGGCTATTCTTTTCAATCACATATTGTCACATGGTGGTTTTGTGCCACTGTTTTGAAGATGAACTATGTTAAATGTAGCAGCCTTTCACTTTGAACTCTCGTGGTAAAGATACAGACATTAAAAGTAAGACCAACTTGTAGGAACAGATGTCCTTTAAAAGGCAATCAGTGAAATACATACCATAGGTTTGAACAACAAATGCTACCTGTGGTTACATTGGCCGAGAAATTGCAAAAAATACACAAATATATGGAATGTGTTAGTTAAGAGTGTTATTACTTATATTTATATGGGTACAATTAAAGGAGTAATGTTCATCAAGTATTTAGGAATGAAACCTGAGTTCAAGGCCATCAATGATCTCTTGCTAACCAGAACAGGAGACTCTCTGACATGCAAGTAATCCTTGTCCTGCTTCCCAATGGCTACAAAGAAGAGAAAAGAATAATGGGTAGAATAAAATATTCTCTTTAGCTGATCTTAGAGTGAAACAAATAATTACATTTGAACATGGTGAGCTAATTTGATAGTGCCTTTCAAAAGAACCTCAAGTAACCCTCGGGAAAAGAGGTTTTTTAAGCAGAACAAAATCCAAATGAACCTTCACGGGTGTGGAGTCATATTAAAACCTTCAAATTTATCCTATTTTCATTAGAGCTGTGCCAAGCATCTCAGCCAGCTTGTGCTTCCGCAGCAAAACTTCATGTTCCTCACAGCTCTGTCACACTGTCCAGTGAATGCAGATGAAACTCGGCAGTTCTGGACGCGGGCAGAAAGCTCATAGGCTGCCTGGATCAGCACTGACAGTGATTCAAGGCTCTGCTGGATAAAGCCAGAGGGAAGTCCAGCATATAGATTGGTTTTGAAAAATTGCACTTGCCACTGACAGGGAATTCTTTTTATCAGGCAGCAAAACCATAATGGAATAGATCTGTAAGAGAGCAATATCACTTGGTGTCAGGTGGGGGTCTGGACATCATCATGTATTCTTTTTCTTTCCCCAGGAAGATTGCTCTGGGTCACTGGATTGTGTTGAATAGGCTGGTAATTTTAGGGATATTTGAGCAAAATTGTTTCCTCTTCTCTGAAATGCATGTCTTGGAAACCTGCTTATACATGTACACACAGTTTCTCCCTGAACAGATGTTAATTTTCACAAAATTACAAGGCTGATCTCTGTGGGGAATACTAAGTAGTTTCAAGAAGTCTGTTCTCTGAGCTGGTACAGAACATAGAACCCGAATGAAGGAAGGGAGGATCTAGTGAGGAAAAGAACATCTTCTCCAGACTAAGTCCTAGTTCTGGCCTCAGATGCTGAATTTCTCTTTGCAAAGTTTTATGCCTTCAGTTCTTCATGCTCAGAATGAAATATTTCTCACAGACTTTGCTTACATACGTTTTATACTCTTGATGTCTTATCTACCACGTCTAGAATTGCAGTTACTCCTGTTCTGATATAAATAACAATATTTTTTTTCAGTTCAGTATTGCACTTCAGCACTTGTACAGAAAAACAGTCACTGACTCCTCTATTGCTTTCCTGTGAGTTTGTTAGATTTTCCCTATAAAATTCACAAGAAGTTTCTAAAACCACCAGTTTTCAGAATGGAAGAAATTTTCAAATCTGAAAAGACTTGCAAAGAAGAAAAGTTATGTTTATAGATGAAACAAATCAGTCAGAGATGGTATTCTGGGTTTAGGCTTTTGCCTGTGCAGAAGTAAAACCAAGTAAGAAATGTCTTTATATGTCTTTTTTATAAGAAGGGCAGTAAGATATACCTTAAACAACATAACCCAAAAAGCATAAGGCAAATAATTTCTCTCTTCCTCTCCTCTCTACTATTTTTTTTTTTTTAACAGAGAAGAAAATTTGCTTGGTTGAGGGAAGCTGGGGGTGGAAAGGTAGGGAAGGACTGTCTGGGGAGGTGACAGACTCTCTTACTCAAAGCACAGGTAAATGTCATCAGCTCAAGAAAACACAAAGGATTCAATGTCTGGCAGTTGCTTGACATATTCACACCTCACTTGTAAAAGCAAATTCTTATCTGTTAGAATGGGAAAGGATCTTCCTAAACACAAAGTGAATATAAATAGATATCTGTGAGCTTGTCTGTGCAGTTGTTTTTTCCTGGTTATACTGGTCTAATGAGATGATTCATGTTAGACCAGTGTGGACACTCTGATTTTAGGTGAAGAGTGGATCTTGTCAGAATAGCTTAAAGCATATGCAGCAGTATAGAGTAAAAAAGACAGGCCTTGATTTTTAGACACAAAGTTTCCTCCTGGGAACTACTGCTGGTTTAATTAGAGAGGTTCAAAGTCTCTCTCCTTCCCTTTCTATTGTAACTGCCCCATGTTGATCAGCCGAGTTTGAGGAGAGACTGAGCTGATCTCTGCTGCATGACACCCCCTTCCCTTGAAAAGATGCCAACTCAGCTGACAAGTGTTGTGACTGTAATGAGTAAACATTAACTATTTCACTTCTTAACAAAGCACACAAGAAAATCAAAGGTCCAGAGGGCCTGCAGAAACACTTCCCAGAATACAGAGCTAGCTTGGCTGCTGCTATGCATAAAATAAATGTATTTAAGCCTGCCTACAGTTAAACTGCAAGAAAGTCAGAGGGAGGGCACCTAACAAAGTAATTTTTATGAAAAGGTTGAAGTTGGGCTCAGCTTTGAAATGCTAGAGAAATAATACTCTCATTAACAGGTTTTTCTCTTATCCCCAGAGAGACATCCTTCTCAGGATCTGGAAACAGGATGCTTCCAGAGCTATAGCACTGACCTGATGGATGGGCAAGGGCTGTTGGGATGTTTTTAATGAGCTATAATGGATTTCTTCAGGGACTTCGAGAGATCAAGATGCTGAGAACAGTTTGTCTCAAAGTATGACAAGGGAAAAGAATGATAAAGGATACAGAGACAGGTGATCTGCTGAATTCATTGCACTGCAGAGAAATTATGCATTGACAAACTCACTGTCTGTTGATGAAAAGAGGTTTTAAAATTACAGAAGTAGGTAGTATTGGTGGCTGTGGATGAACTATATTCTGTGGTTTTGGAGGAATTCTGGGAGAAGCCTTCTCTGAGAAGTTCAGAAGATAATTACTGCCTGCTTTTTGAGCATACAGTGATGTAAGGAGCAATATCCTCTGCAAAAGGGAATACATATTAAACACGTATCCTCAGCTAGGTCTGAATCTAGCCATCTTCCATCTCCAGCTTTCCAGAGCCACCACCCAGCATGATCTCCAATGCAGAGAGGGTACCTGGCACACATAAGTCCTCAAAAAATGGAGCAAATCCAGCCCATTGTACTGTAAACATTCCCATGCAACTGTCAGAGAAGTACACATACTCAGAAACAACCCAAATTAACTCTGGTCACAGTATCTTGTGCTTTGTTACTCCCATCAAGGCAAAGCTGATCATTGTTCTTAGAGTTAAGAGTCTCATGACATATGCCAAACCACTAGAAAATTAACAGCATCTGTGAAAATCTAAAAACTCAGGATGGAAAAGGCCTATTGAGTCAGCTTAGTGTGTCTTGGTCCCAGATAGTTCCTAGTCCTTGTTATATATTCCTCAGCACCCCCAGAAAGCATGGTCACAGCTACCCATTTGCAGCATGAGGTGTGAGCTGGGGCACAGAAAGCATGGAAAGAGAAGATTTTTTGATGATCATAACCAAATTAAGCTGAACAGATGCACTGTTTTGGGATTAGTTGTTTTAAAAATTTCTTTTAAATTAGACAGGACAAGGTTTGTGCCTTTAAAATAAACTGAAATGAGCAGAATTTCTATCAGATAATGACTAGCTTTTTATGTAAGATGCACTGGCAAGCCCAGTTACAGTGCAGTGAAGTTCTCCCTCTGGTCAGGTCCTGAAAGACATTTTCTCCAAGAGCATTCAGAATAAAATGTGCGTTTAACTTTTCTTTCCATTTCACACTCCATTTCTAGTGATTAATGCTTGTGTTCTTGATGGATGAAAGCTGAAACAGATGTTATCCACTCACAATGCCGTCCTGATAACCCCAAGCTAAAGGCTGAAATCCTTAGCAGATTAGCAGCTGAAATAAAAAATGGATCAGGAAAGTGGGGAGTATGGCTGAACAAATTCTTATAGGTTTTATTTCTGTGGATAACAATGCACAGAGGCTATGTAATCTCCGAGCTGATCTGCCAGAGGAAAGATTAAATGGCAAAACTCCAGCACTGAAACCTGCAAGTCTCCTCTGCTCTACTCCCTCAGTGTGAACATCAAACTTTTTAGCAGAATGTCACTGTGTACAGTGTATTGTGTTGTTAAAAATGTGGAGGTTTCAGCACATTTTCCTCTCATTGAAACAAAATAAGTTTTTTCTTATACATTCCTGTGAGCTTATCGTATTTCTGCCATTAAAAGTACTTGCAGCCACTTTGTGGTTCATCTGGTGCTGAGCAGGTTAGGTAAAATATTTGAATTTTCACTACAGTGAAACTGTGAGTGGCTTTTATCAAACAAGAAGAAACACTTTTTAGCGACTTTGGAACATTTTTTCATATTTCTTGATTCAAACCTTGGAAGTATGTTGGAGAAATTAACCTGACATAGCTTGGTCAGGGAAAAATGTATTCTCCCTCCTTTGTCCTTTTACTTCAGAGAGCTACAATATGTCAAAGAGCTGTGCTGTATTAATCTATAGATAAGACAAACCAATTCAGCTGAGAACATGCTATTGGAAACTAGAGAAAAGGAGGAGATCTGCAAATCAGTACTCTGAAGAGCAGAGAACTGGCTAGAAATCTACCAGCTATAGAGCTCAACATCATCTAACCCACTCTTTTTTTTTTTCCTTTTTTTAAGACCCTCCATTTACTTTCTTTTAAGCCCAGGAATGGGAATATGGATGCAATAATCCAGTCCATTACCCTGCCTCAGACAGTAGCAGATGTTTCTGGGGAAGGAACCAACAACCAGCCATAGATTGGTGTAGGATAATCTAACCCCCCACATCTGAGCAGATCACAGCCTAGTCTTCAGTAGTTAAGAGACTGGCTAAAAGCAGAGCATTTAATATTCTTTTGAGAGGGTTTTCTACTCTGGCCACATCAGTGGTGAATTTCTTTCCAATACCCATCATGGAGGCGGATAGCCTTCATAAATCTGCTTTATGTATCAGATCAATTCTAAATTCTAAAATGTTTAACACTGGAGAAAAGACTTAAAACAGTAACTCAAACTACCTTTTCCAAATGGAGAGAAGGACACCCAGCTTGCTGTGTATAACTTGTTCTTTGTGGAATTCACAGTACAAGCTACTTGAGGCCTCTTACATCATTGCCAAATCTGTGCTACTTCCACAACTATAGACAATGCATAATAAATCATAGCAAAGCAATTGGAAATCCCAGCTCTTCCTCCTATTCTTAAGAAAAGGCCTAAAGTCCTAGAAAATAAAATCTTCTTAAATTATATTATTTAAAATTATGTATTATTTATAATGTAACGTTGACACAACAGATATAGAGCCAAGAGCAAGAGGATGAACACAATCCTTTAAAGGTATGTTATAACAAAACGCCGCCAAACTCACACCACCACCTCCCAAGAAGGGTTTGGTTTTGTTACAGAGGGTGGGATGACTTAGCTGAGGAATAACACAACATTGCAAATTTCAGGGTATTTATTCTGTGACACAAAATTCTCCAGATCTTCAGTACACAGCAGGCACAGGAATCTGTGACTCCAAATTGCTTCCAACCTCCAGGCACCACCTCCTGAGGCTGCAGTTAAGAGCCCAGTTAAAACTATTACTAAACCTGCACCTTTCCTGGCTCTTCAGTGACACCTTCTGGGGTAAAAATAGACCAAACCAATCTTAGTTGTTCTGCAGCTCTTTTTACCTGTAAGTAGGAGTCAGGTGAGACTTTTGGAAGCTAGTTGTTGAGAAATGGTGAGCCCAAAAAAACCACTATGCAAATACAGCTGCCTGGCCCTGAAAAAGCACATCTCTTTGGAGACTGGGCAGGAGATGAGTCCCAGATGGCCACTAATCTGTAAGTTTTCACTTCTCCCAACATATATTTTGATTTCCTGAAATTGCTAACTGAGGAGTTGTTCACACTTGAACAGCTGGATCCTCCCTATAAGAGCAGTAAGGATGAAGGTGGAAGATTATATGAAAATATCTTACTTTTAGTGATGTTATCTTTGCTTGAGGGCAGGTTTTAGAGGCATCTGTGGTGGGACTCCAGGGCACAACTCTTGTATTTCACTCTGGCAGCACTATAAAGGGCTGGACTGCAACTCCCACTCCCGTGCAACCCCAGTCCTAAAGGACAGGGGCACATATGGAGGTTCATTCAGCTGCAGAGGAAAAGTCACCTTTTTATCCACTCTCAGGGGAGCATGCTGGGAAGACAAGTAGGCTTTGCTAGGTGGGGTATTAACTCGATGAGTAGGCTGAAGCTTAGCTGAGAAAATGAGCACATTTATGAGCACATTTACAAAAAAGTCTGATCTTGAGCACTCACATATGTAGAACCCCAGAATTCAGTGTTACTGTACAAATTTACTGCCACTCAGACAAGTAGAAACATCTCATTTTCCTCTGTGCATAGTCTATTGCAAATAAATGTACCTTTGATCACACTGTGCTCCACTGATGATCCATCTACTACTTTTTGGTACCTGTCTGCCCCAGCCTATTTATTAATCTTTAGCTTTTTACTATCCAATCAAACATCTTGGACAACAGTTATTTAAGTGTTTTGCAGCTACTGTTTCACAAAGAGAACACATAGTGAGTGAAAAAAATTATTTAAAATCTGAGATGGTTTTCAAGTTCAACACAAAACATCCTTTTGTCTGACCTGAACTAAAAGGAAGCCAGAAGGGCATCCTCTCCAGCCAGGGCAGCTGGCAGTACTGCAGGGGTGGCATGGATGCTGTGCCCTGTGCCCAAAGGCAGAGGGTCAGCAATTTCATTAGTGTGACCTGCTCCAGTGTGTAAGTTAAGCTGCTCTGTGTAACTCTTCCTGGACACTGACTGCTTCCATCAGTGCACATTTTCCTGAAGTGGTAGGGTTTCTTTGTACAGGAGGTGGTTTCCTTGTACATGAGGTGCATCTAACATGACACGTTGGAGCACAAGGAATTTACTTGTAAATAGGGAGTGCTGAGAGCCACAGGTAAAGTTGTCTGTGTGCAAGGTACACAATGTGATTTTTAACAAAAGCAGAAAGAAGTCATGTACCCTATGGACTGGGGCATTAATGATCCATGGCCTTCTGCTGGAGGGATTCTAGTGTAACCCATGAATCATGCATGGCTTAAAAAGAAAAGAGGACTAAAGAATTGCTCTGCTATTGGATCCCTTCATTTCTTCTCTGCAGGAGCCAAAGGCTGACCTCTTTGCCTCAGGGTTAAGTGCTCCTATATACACTGCCACAAAGCTGAAAATAAAGGAGAGAGTTCTCTCCATTTCTGTGCTCACCCTGGAGGAGTCCACATCTCCATGTACTTCTTTCCTGGCCTGGAGATCCAAGTGTCTAATTCCAAAGGGTAGAGTTGTGTATCTGTTTTCACCACTAGATAAGTAAATTGCTACAATCAACATCAATTAATGCTTGCTCCTAAGCAGATGAGGTCTGGCTAAATTGATGGGACCGGTTCTGGCAATTGTCCTCTTGCTGTGGCTCTTGGTTTGGACAGTGGAGAAAACATTGCCTTCAAAACTCCCCTACTTCCCTTTCAAACTAGAGTATTATCCCCCTCTTATAAATTCCCAAATACATATTCTGGCATAAGTTTGGATTTTTTTCTTAGGCAAATCTATAATCTATATTGGAGCCCACAGAGAGCTTTTTCTGTATATTAGAGCTAATCTGCACATCTGAACACAATTTGCTGTCACTCCTTTTTTCAGGGTTAAAAGACAAATACCACAGAAATTGTAAACCTCTGTGATAAGAAGAAGGCTCAGCAAGATTTTCTGGCTTTTCTAATTTAAAGAGACAGGATCTTATGATCACTGTTCACTCATGATATTGAGGCAGCCTGACCCAAACTGAGGCCCCAGCAAGCTGAGTTGTTTCACTAAATACGCAAATGAAAGCAGCTTGTAGGAGTACAATGTTTCCAAGGCTAAACATTATGGTTTACATTTGACCTCTTTTAAAAATTGGTCTCAGCTGGCCTCAAGAACTCTGCTTGTTTTCTTATAACAGCTCTTTTACTTGCAATTTTGGCCATAGGCTGCATCCTGCTTCATACTCCTGTAAGCACTGATTCACTGGGAGCTGTGGGTCAGTGCTCCAGAGAGAGGTCTGGGGAGCACCTTCCCAACCCACCACATTCCAGCTTCAGAGCTTCCTGTCCTGCACTTTGGTATCTCCACCCTCAAAACCAGGGTATGCCTTATTTTTGCACATGACTCAGAAGGGATCCCCTGTTTGCTGCCTGGCCAGACATGCAGGGAGGAAACACTTCAGTCCCCAGGTGTAACTGTGCTAAAGGGGAGCATCCTCTCTCCTGTGCACCTGGCACAGGCTGCTCAGGATGCCATGTGCCTCTCTGTCCCACGTGCAGCCCAGGGAAGGCAAAATGTTGGTCCAGGCAAAGCCAAGCTGAGCTACCTACACTCACTCAGGCCTCAGTGAAGTGTGTGCCACCGGTGCTCATAAGTTGGCTATCAACACATGTTCTGTTGTACTCACATTTTAGGCATGTCCATGTTTTAGGACTCTTTGCACAAATATTAATGAGTGGGCATGGCAGCAAAGGGCATGGCAGCAAAGCACCAGGGCAGAATTATAACCACCCTTGGCACAATGTGTAGAGCAGTGTGCCAAAGAGCCTATTATGGATTTTGGGTTAATATTTGTCATTGACTATCACCACTTACCAAGAAAAGCAGTGTGTTTTCAATAAACTTCGAAATAAGGAATAGGATAATTGTCCTGACTGCAGCAATCCAGTCACTAAACTTCTTCTTGGGCACGGGTTATCTTTTTTTCCTCCATAGTTGTAGATTGTGAGGGACTGTGAGTTAACCTGCCAGATGGAAAGATTTCCCACCTTATACATCAACACCAAGGTGTTATTTTCTAGCTTGGAGCAACTACAAAGTCAGATAAACCCTCAGCAAAGCACCGTGCCTGGAAATGAAGAGAAAAATTGTTCCCTGGGCTTTGTTCAGGTGCTCTACTGCAAGTGCCAGCAAGAGGGCCTCTTCCTTCCGACAGCAACTGTGGCTGCAGGGCTGGGATCCCAGGAACAAGAGTGTTAGGCAGGAACAGGCTGGAAGCACCATCTAATGGTAAATGGTACCAGTTAGCCTTGCCTAAACAGATGCCCCCTGGGGGACTAACAGTGTGCCCACACTGGGCTTTGGGAAATACTGGCCAGGAGAAAACAGGTAAAGTGCTGCAGTATCAGAGTGTGCTGTGAAAGCCCAGAAGCTTTGGCCTTCCCTTGTAACTCCTTTAAAGCAGAGAATGAAGCTGCACTCCTAAAGGGGTGAGCAGAGTTCCCTGGTTCTAGCAGGCTTGGTACATCCTGCACAGGCTCTGTGACTGCAGAGGGTGTCCCATCATCTCATAGGGGAAGGAACCCAAAGACTGAAAACTTAATAGTCTCTGTCAACATCAATCTTTCCAGAAGATAGGAAAGAGCAAAAATAAAAAGTCAAATAGAAGTTCTAAAACTTCTAGAATTTCTGTTCTTTAACAGTACCTGTTAAATCAGCAAAACAGCTTTAACAGGTACTGTAGGCCTAGTGAGACTGCTAAGGAATGATAGAAAGCATATGGAGATTCAACTTACTGGCATAAATTTAGGGACATCAAGCATATCTGCAGAAAACACCATTATTGAATCTTTAAAAATAAAAAAATATAGTTTTTTATACAGAGATATGGAAAAAAGAGGAGGAGAGAGGATATGGTATCTCAAAAGAATGCCTTATTTCATAGGTATTTTTGGACTCAATTTTCCCCTTGCATAAATCAGCAGGAAAGTCATCTTCAGCAGCATATATAAGTACATAATTATCTTTAAGTAGATGCTTCATCCTGATTTAATCACATTGCTGCATTTGTGCCTAAATCAAAATGCTCTTAAGAATCTTAAAACTACAGTGGTATAAAAGACATGTAAGAGGTCAAAATCAGATACTCCAGGGTAGAAGGTAAATTGCTACCACCAATGAGCTGTTAGAACAAATAGTATTATCTTTTACCAAGAAATTGCACTGGGTTATACTATGACAAACAGAATTTGTCTTTTCACCCATTTCCTTCTCTGTTTCCCATCAGCTGAAAATGATCTGGAAATAGTCCAAAATACAGTAAAAATTCTTAGGAAAAAAGCTAAAATGCAGCAAACTTCTTGTGTTACATTTAAAGATACTTAAAGAATTACACAAATTGCTTCCACAAATAAATGAAGCAGCAGCTAGTAATTGCCAGGCTGACCTGGTATTCTTAGACTGTTACTACTGTAACAGAGTGGATGTTGCATGCCTAAATAATAAATACTGCAATTCAGCAAAGTAATTGTTTCACTCTCATTGAAGTGAAGCTGAGATAAGACAACACCCCATTATGGGGTGGGTTATGCCTTAACATTGCTCATTTCAGTAACACACCAAATTCTTTTACATTCTTTTTCAAGTTACAAGAACTGGAGTGACATCTAAGAAATCCCCATTAAAAAATAAAAGAGGAATACAATCTCACTGGTTTTATCTACTGCACAAAATAGCACACTAATTCATTCCAACATAATGGATATCAGAAGTGATAATCAAGCAGTGTTTACATTCCCTGTAAGACAAGATTATAAAAAGATGCACTGCTTGTTTCAGAGCTAGTTTCTAATGAGATACTTACAGAATCGGGAAGCCAGAAAGTTTCTTGGCATCCTAGTGCTGCATATCTTTACCTTGTTTTCCCACTGCCATTCTTCAGTCAACTTGTGATTTTCCAACACAGAAAATCCCCTTGGAATTTTCTACAGGAGGAAAAAAAAAACCCTCAAAGCCCAAAACCTTTCCTCTATTCAGGATCTACCTCTTTTTGAAAAGCTAAATAAAAATCTCCTTACCCTTGACATCATCCAGGGAAGAAGGAAGGAAGGCTAATGTGAGCACCTCAGGCCTATATTATTTTAAAAGCAATGCCACTGGCTGAAGACCCACATTGACCACAGTCTCTTTAAATTCCCTTGCATGCACTTTCTCATCTCCTGGGTCAAACTGGGCTCTGGGGAGCACCTTCTTTTAATTCTCTCTCTGTGCTAGACTGAGCACCATGGGGCTGCTTGGTGTTAATCAGCCCAGCACAAACACACCTCCCAGAGCAGCAGGCAACTCTTCCCAGAGCAGCAAGCCTCCATTTCCCACTGCTGCCTGCACCCTCCACAGGCACCCACAGCAGGGTCTAGGACTGAAGTGCAGGATTAGGGGCATGGAAGAAAAACAGCCCTGGGAGAAGAAAAGAAGTGAGGAGATGCTGTGGGTGGGGGGAGCCACCTTGGGTGGGCAGGGAGGATGCACACACCTGTGTGAGTTTGGGTGATGTGCATGAGTGGGTAATACTGGAAACACAATTGTTAACAATTTACAGAAAGAAGATGGTGATTAGTCCATGGCATTTGTCATTAAACTTTGATGAAACTCAGTGTGTGCAACCATTTGGTTAATTTGCTACCATTAATAATGCATGACTAAACCACTCCAAAACACCACTGAAATGGGAAAATTTCCCTTAGTTTTGTCCCACCCCTCATTTTAGGGAATAAAAATTATGATAGATACAGCATTGCACAGGGACTTTAAGAGCACAGATGGAAAGCCTGCCTCTTCCCAGGAGCTGTAAGCCTTCACATAGTAAAATCTTTGAAATAATCTCTGAGTGCTTAGATATTCAGGGCCTTGGACAGGTTTGTTCTGCCCTGCTACATGAAGTCTGCTTTAGCAATACTTGATCTCCAGCTAGCTGGAAAAAATCTACCTCAGGAGCATCAGTGCTTTGCACTGATTTATTCCACCTCACTTTCTTTCATAGGGCATGGGCCTATGGCTCCAGCTAATATGTTACAGTGCCAGTTGAAATAAATGGGGCACATGTGCAAACACTCAGGCACCTCATTTATCCACCTGTGAAAAATTAGTTTGGCACTTATTGTTCAGTACTGGCACATGTGGAGCTATTGAAGCTGAAACGTTTCAATAAATGTTAGGGAAAACTGCTTGCTGCTGGCCTGTTTCCTTATCCCAAAATGGGGGTAAAAAGAAGCAGAACCTTTTCTGGATCCTGTATAGTCCAGTACAAAGAGAAATAAAATAAAAACCAGGAGACAAGCCATCAGAGACAGAAACGTCTAGCACAAAGCCTGGACAAAGCTTTGCTCTCTGAAGCCTGCAGTGCACCAGAGGATGCACTAGGAAGCCACTCTGGGGGCTATTGCTCACCCTGAGCTTAGTGCTCACTTAGCAAAGTGGAAGAGAGAGTCCATCCCCCCTTGGGTACCAGCTGAGGGCTGAGCCCAATATCCAGCAGGCAGGTGCTGGATATAAAAGAGAACAATGCTTTGTGTTAAAGATGCTGCCTTTTACCTGCAAATTGTGGGCCTTTCTCATCTTTACTAGACATTTCTCTTGGGCATCAGCTCAGCATGGTCACCGTCACAGCTTATGTTAAGCCACCTTCTTTACAGAGATTTTGGCTGCCTCCTGTTTGGAGATTTCCCCACCTGACTCCCAGAAGATTTTGGGGGTGAGACTAAAAACCACAAGCAAACAAACGGGGAAGTTGCTCCTTTGTACATTAATTCTTCTGGCTTTTCTTCTAGGCACGTCTTCTAGAGATGCCTTATGCAGTGAAACAGCCCTGCATAAGGAACGCACACCTGGAAGCATTCAGAGTCAGGACTCTTCTGGGAAGGCTTAAAGGGAGGATTTAGGGGATTTGTAAGATTTGTGCCAGCCTTAGAACTGAGATTAATGTCCCTCCAGAATACAGAGCTCTCTCATTTTTCCTAAAGCCCTTTTCACCCTGAAAGAGCCTTTTAGAGAGGGAACATTTCTCCAGCCAGAATGAGATTGACTGGTACAAATGGAAACTAATGTAACTAAACCTTGGAATTGCAAAAAAAGGAAGATAAATGAGACCCCAGTGCTACCAATGATACAATTAGATGGTTTTCACATGGGACTGTTAACAATAGATGCTTTTCCAGAAGAAATCCTTATGCTTTCAAGACATATGTCTTTTCAATCACCAGCTCTTTTAAGAGGTTCACAATAAATGAGTGCAAAGCAAATTAATGGAGAACATAATGTCATCGCTTAACATGCCTGATGTTGATTCCATTTCATTAACTGCTAAGCACTTTATACTCTCACAGTGAGATTTTTGTTCCTCCTCAGGCATCTAATTACAAAAATAAATTTAAAGATTCTTCCCCTTGGAGCCTACCTCTAGATATATTTCCAGAGCTATACCTTTTTTTTTGTTCAGTCAGGATGATGTAGAAATTATAGTAGTGAGAAGGGGATGTGACTTTTCCTGCAGGCTTGAAGCATTTCATTTGCCTGTTAGAAACACCATGCATAAAACCTTCAGTCCTCATCCTCCAGAAAGAGTGGCAGAGAAAGCCAACAGATGAGTCAGGATGATATTTACTGTGCCCAAATTAGCAAGTGGGTGTGTGCACATCATTGTGGTTCTTTGAGGGTTGGCTTCCTGTTTGTGGAAGCCATTCCAGGACAAAGCTTGAGCCTTTCTGAGTCATGTTGGTCATTTCAGCAGGGTTACACCAGTACTGAGCTGTGTTTTAGCCAGAAGATGGTTGTCTTGCAGTACAACATATACCATCAAGACAGCTTTTCTGCCAGCCCAGCTGGAAAGCAGGACACACTGGAATCATTGTCCATGGCTCTATGACTTCTCTGGCACTTAGGGTACCCTCTGCAGAGCAATCTTGCTAACTCTACATAGCCTTAGATTTCAGCAAAGCATAAGGTGTTGCCCATGCAGAGCAGATGAATAAAAAAGAAAGACTAAAAAACATGTCCCTGGCTAGATAAAATTATATTTAAAAATTAACTTAATAATGCCTGATAAGAAAGAATATACTGGTCAAGAGGACTTGAGGTATATTGTGATGAGACTTTTTTCCCCTCTTCCCTGAATTATTTTCAAAATCAACACAAATTTTCTGAGTGTTTTGCTGATTTTCAATTGGCATTTTTTTGCTGAATGAGATTTATTCACTTATAGCCCTGACAAAATAACTACAGGAAATTGCTTCTTTCTGCTGCTCTCCACAGCAAGTGTTTATATGCACAGAAATTAGCACATTTTTCAGAAAGGGAAATCATCCAAGAAATTAAGGAAGTACAATATGTCTTAAAAGACTGAATCTGCTCCAGTATTTTCAAAACAATATGCAAGACCTGAGGTGTGTGACTCCTATTGGCACTAGGGAGAGTCACAACATTGCAGTAGAGGTCTTTGAGATGAGCATGTCTGAGACCTGATTTCACTAAGGTTTAAACCAGCACTGCCCTGCAAGAGCTTACAGCTTCCTGGGAGTACAGAAGGGAAAGCAAACAAACAAAGCCAGTGAATAGAAAAACCTCTGAATAGCAAAGGCAATGTGTAAGGGAAAGTTAAGCAGAAATTACAGTTTTAATTGATTCATTGCCTACAAAATTGGCAGTGATCAAGTTGAGGCTTTTAAAGAACGGCTAATCTGAGTTGTTGTAAATTAAATTCACCTTTGGTATGAGCTGCAACTATATCTACATACATTTTGACAGAGACAGACTAAGTTGAACCCTTTTTATAAGCACCTAAGCATATGTGGTAAAGAATAAACACTTGGAGTGATACTACAGGTATCTATAGTATAGCCAGTAGAGTAAAAACCCAATTAATGCACGGCAACCCAAACCTTCACAGATTAATTAATCCTGTTTTAAAAAAGGCATCGCTGGTGGCTACAGTGATTTGCCCTCTGGAAATTCTCACTCTCACTGACTATTGGAAGACTCCTACTAACCAGAAGTCAAATTAAAGTTAAATAAAACACTGTCTCAGATAGTCTGGCAAAGTAAAATAACTTCTGTAGAGTTAAAAATTTGCCTGTCTTTTCTCAGATGGCATTTTAGAGTTATTTTCATTAAGATGAAGATCATTTCATGATTGACTTCAATAGGAGTACATTGCCATTAATGCCAAACATTTTGAGTATGTTGTGGTTTTTATATTCAAGTGTAAAATCACTGATCCTTAGGGGAGTGCTATCAGAAAGAGAGCTGAACTTCCTCCAGTGATTTAATTTGATCTGCAACAAATCTCACTAAAAGAGACAGTTATATCCTGGATATTAAGGCTGTCATGCAGAGGTTCACCAGATTTCACATCCCTACAAGATCTTGTTTAACTGAAGGGATTTAGAGCAAGTCCTCAAAAAGGGAGCATGCAGAAACTGGTTTGAGTGCCTTTTTCTACCAGCAAGGCACTAGGCAATGCTGCTTGGCACGTTGCTGTACAGACTGACAGGCAGCTGAGAAAGAGCTGGGTATATGACTTGACTTTGTATTTCATTGGAAATTGTCCTTCTTATGCCAAGAACTTCTTCAACATCCTAAAAACAATCACATAAAGGAGGTAAAGTTGGCTTTTCCTGTAACACACTGGAAAAAAAAAAAAAAGATAAATTCATTCTTGTCCTACTGTTGACTTACAAATGCAGCAAAATTCAGTCTCTAAACAGTAATCTCAGAAGACACAAGGACTTCCCAAAGGGAGTCATGGTAGAGTTTTTCCCTCTTCACCATCCTACCTGCTGCAGAGCCAGCCCTTCAATCCTGGGCAAGTACTGAGAACAAACAGTGATAAAACCTCCTTGGCAGGATCCTCTCTTCTGTGGGTGGACAATATCTCAGTTGCAATCTCAGAATTGCTGTGATCTGGGGCCAGCTATCCTTGCTTCCCACCACAGACTCTGCACAGGGCCAAGGAGAGCACACTGTCCCACCAGGGTTGAGATTATATTCTGCCACAATGAGTTTTTACTTTGTCAAGTAAACTATGACACTGACAAATATTATCTAATAAAATGTGAGGCCAAAGAAGAGGGTTGCATGTTTCAATGACACGGCTAAGGGTGTACATTGCTCTTCCAATCAGAGGGAATATGAGGTGAAAAGAAGATGAAAATCAAGCTGCAAAAATATTAGTGCTTCTAGGCTTGTCCAGAAACAACTAAAGAAAGGATTGTGTTTTGTTTGATAGAAGAGAAGGGCTCAGCTGCCCAAATTAAAAATAACTGAACTCCATTTCCCTGAATTTAGTTCCCTATATTGCTGGCTTTATCTATGCCTGGCTTAAATGCTGAAGTAATTGGAAATCATTTAAGTAGAATAAGTCATGTTTCTAGCACTTGAGAGTTCAATTTGGTGAGTTTATAAGAGTTTTTGCAAAAAGCTTACAGTAGGCCTAAATTTGCATATTTGGACCTTCACTGGGAGCAGTGTCTGAGCACAGAGTGGTGTGTTCCCTCTGTGGACACCTCAGGAAACCACAAGGCATAAAATGAGTGTGTGAGAACTGATGTTGGACACTCCTAGGCCAGGGGCCAACCTGGCAAGCACAGCGCTTGCAAGGCCCAAGCAGCAAAGGTTTAAACTCTACCTTAGCATCTGCAAGGGCTTTTGAAATCCTATCCTCCAGAAATCATAACCTATTTCTTCACACACTCCTTTTGTTAATAAAGCAAAGCACCTCTAAGGAATTCACTGCCACTGGAAAAAAGTCTAATGTAAAGTAGTAATTTAATTTGCAGAGCTCTTGATAAAAGCCTTTTACTTTGGGATATGACATAAGGCTGTCACTAACAAGACAGCACACTTAACCATGAATAAGGTGTTTATAAAATTCCTTGACTACAAATACTGCAGAGCCAAGGCCATGAATAATTGTGCTCCTGGCTGGGCATCTTGCCCAGCCCCAAAATTTGATGCCTTTGGCCCTCCTGCTCCTTTTGCAGGGTGTACTGGCACTGCAGGCAGCCTCCTTTCCTGTGTCAGTCCCCTCCAAAGTGGAGCCTGGTTCCAATCCCGCATTTGCTGAGGCATGTGGAAAACAGCAGCTGCACACACCAAAAGGCCAAAAAAAAATCAAATCCAACTACTCCAGGCAGTCCTGGTGAGCTGCCTCCTGGAAATCACTAGTAACCTGCACAAAGATACATCCTAGCAAAATACATTAAAAACAGCTCCTGCCACTGACTGCCACACCTGGGAGCAATGAGCAGGTGTGTGGAAAAGAAGCAGGAGACCCAAATGGGCCTGAAACATGGTGAAGTGCTTCCTCAGGAAGATATTCCAGATTGTGCAGTGGATTTTGGATTCATATTCAAAGCATGCCAATTTACATACATCCTGATCTTTCTGCAATTCATGTTTGGTCATGCTCAACTCTGCTAATATTTAGGATACCTTTTTTTTTACATTGCGTCCAGAATTCTTTAGCAGTTCTGAACTCCAAGACTTCCCTTCAGCTTTCCATTCCTAATTTTGTAAGATTGTGGATGACTTGGAAAAATACTAGTTGTTTTATACCAGAATAAATGAAGGTCACTAGCTATGAGGAATCAACTTGTTATTAAATCTGTTTGCGTATCAAAAGAAGGATCCAGACATAAGAGTACACATATTTCAAAAGAAAATTATTAGTGTACTTCAAATATTTATTAGAACTCTATAAATTATGTATAGAGTTGTTTGTCTGAGGCCACATAACATCATTGGTCATAGTCTGGCTTTTTGTTTGGAACAAGGCAGAAAATGTCACTGAACTCATGTATATGTATTTTATATCTTTAAAAACCCCATACATCATCTTTATTTAGCTATTGTAAGAGGTGAAGGGTCCCCCATGAGCACTAAGTTGTTTCAGTGATTGATTAGTCTCTTTCCTGTAAAGATTAAGTTTATCTGCTTATCCTCCACCCCCAGTGCTGACTCTCAGGCAGCAGAGCCTCTGATGTGCTATTGTCTCTGATAAGAGAGCCCTCAGCAGGATGCACAGCTGGGCAGGGATGGCTGAGGTAAATCAAGCACTACCAGCAGCACAGCCTCCTGATACTGCTCCCCTCCTGACCATGTTGTTCTTGTCAGACAAGCTAACTGGCCCACATTTGGGGATGATCTAAGGCAGTTATGCTGCTCCTGGTACCCAGAAACAGCCAAGGGAAGCAATTTGGGTGTTCCTACACAGCATCCTCTCACAGCAACATACACTGCCAATATCCACAGGCTGCAGTCAGGTGGCATGGGAAAGAGAGTCCTCCCAGTAAATTGGCAGGAGGCAAGACAGCTCCCAGACTGCAGTCTTTGGTCAGAATAATCTAGAAACCAGCTGCACCTGACTTCTTTCCCCAGGTACAGCTCAGCTGGTTCAAATGCCTGAGGAGATCTCCCCCCTCTTCTTCCATCATGGCACAGAGAAGTGGCCATGTAGAAACACCTCATTTTCTTCCTGCACCCACCTCCACCTGAGCCAGACAGCCCTGGCTCAGCAAGCACCTTCTGCTCCGTGCTGCCTCTGACCCACATCTCATCTGGTGCCAGTGCTTTTGCTGCTTCCTTCCAGATCACTGCCCTGCCTCTAAAAGCACATTCCCTCCACCTTCAAAACCTTGAGACAGTCTGAGTTAAAACAGCCACTGTCAGCATTGACCACTGGCAGCCTGACCCTCAGCTGACAACAAAGCAGGCAGTGCTAAAGCTTTCCTTTCTCCTCCCAGCTCCTGCTCTATGTATGTATTTGCAGTAATCATAAAAGCTCAGGCACCTTCCCCATCACCATTCAAGACATTACAGCAGCCACAGGACAAAACCTTTTCCTCTCTGAGGAAACTGCTCCCTGCTCGTCCTCACTGCTGCCCAAATAGATTTCTGCAACAAAAGCCAATCAACCTCAGGTAGCTCCTAGAAGAGGCAAAGACATGATTTGGTTATGTCACAGTCTGATTGCAGCTCTGAATCTGCCTAGATCCATCAGAACTCCTGATGAAATCTTGTTTGCATCTATTTAGTAGATTATAAAAGCAAATGTGTTTCCAGCCAAGCATTTTTAGAGCACTATTTCTCTGCAGACCCTTTCAAGGGGAGAACACTCTGACATCTCTTTGCTCAGGAGGGTCTGAAAATACACTTCATCCTTTTGTGTTGCACCTGACTGATGCTTGTGCATGCAAAACCAGACATCCTCTCTTCAGAGGGTCCCACTTTCCTCTCTTTCCCAGAGATTCTGGGGATGTGATCCAGATACACACAGTCAGTATATGGGACACTCCCTGGAAATACAATAACATATCTCCAGTAATTTCAGCTCTGGCAGCTCAGATAAATCTTATTCTGCCTCCAGCCATGGCCAGGACAGAAATGCCTTTTTCAGAGGAAGCTGATGATGAGCTTGGCAAACCACATCCTCCTGCATCATGAGAAACAGGGGATGAACAAATCTCACACTGGCAGAACAAGGAGCATCAAAGTAGAAAGCTACACATGTCCTGCCAGTGATTTTTTGGTGGGTGAACCTGGGGCCAAGCTGGACAGGTTTGCCTCAGCCTTGCACTGCAGTCTGGGCAGCCTGTCACACCTCCAGACTTGTGATATATTCTCAGCACTGGCCCTTGATCAAACGTTCCTGTCATTTCCCTGGGCCAGTGCTCTAACATCTGACCAGAAGAGCCTCCTTTACCACATGGAAATGACTGCTAACATACATAGAGTTAGCCTGGCATATTTGTTAGTTATGGTTAAGGAAACGAGGCAAAAAAATGAGGGTTTTTATGCCTACTGTCAAATCAAAAATGTCTTTGGTTTCTTTTGGGGAGGTAAGGGACAATCAATATTTAAAGCTATGTTGTTTCCCTTATAAAACCCTCTTTTATTCCTGTGTAATTTTGTGAAACAAAATGAGTTCCAAGTGGCCCAATTCTCTGCTGCAGAAGAATGGTAACTAACTTCTCTGTGAGCACCGTGTATTTACTGTTGAATGAAGCTGAAATGGCATTTGTCCTTGCAAGTGACCAAGAGATGTCATTGATACCTTGACAGGGCTGGGTGCCCACCAGATGGTGAGCTCAATTGGCTTTGACAGCACCCACCAAATGATGCCACGTCAAAGTCCTGCACCTCAGTCTGAGGTACTTTTTTTTTCAAAGCTTTAGATACTTCTCTTATTTTGAGGACAACAACAGCTTGCCTCAGCAGAGCTAACAGGTCAGGATGACCCAAAGGGTGCCCTTAAGGGTTTATTTTCTTTTAAGTGAAGCGACCCTGCAAATGGCTTGTTAAAGTGGCATCAATTTAGCAGTGGTTTTTTGAAGTAGAATTTTTATATTTCAGTTTCCCATGTGGAGTTATGCATTTCTAGTTTGTGCTCAAGGAGGAGGAGGCAGTTAAAAAAAAGAGTGAGCTGAATATTCATGATCAGGATAAAGTAATATTCTTCTCTTGAAGCAATAAAACCAAAAAAAATTTAACGGGATTTGACTTCATCTCATATAGTCTCAATAATCTACTATAGAGTGATATTTTCTTTAAAAAATGCAAGATACTTCATTTTTTAAAACCCCTTTTCTTAGTTTTTCCTGAATTTGGTTTTTTCTTTCTGGTAGCCAAATAAATTAATTTCAATAGAGCAGTAATATATCAAGTGTCAGTAATAGAGACATTGGCAGAAAATTAGTTTCATTTTTTTAGGAGTTTGAGTTTTTAAAAAAGACAGTTCTTCCCTGAGAAATTTGCCAACCTAAATTTGAGCAGAGGAACTACAATATTACAAACAGATGAGGTTTGTTTTTCTGGCCCCACTGATGATGTCTCCTCAGATTTGCTTTGTTGAAAGCAAACGTAAGATCCACAGAAGGGACCACACTCCTTTCCTAGTCAACTACCAGAGCCACATCTGCATCTCCTTCTCTCTAAGCACTGCAGACAAGGTGTCTTGCCGGGAGAGTTGATCAAGCCTAGAAAGATTCTATGCATTGATGCAGCACCTCCTTATCTCTCCACAGACCGCCTAACATGTCCTGTGTTTCCACACATCTCTCCTCCAATGTATCCTCTCACTCCCTTCTATATGCACCAACCATCAGAGGCTCTGGAGGACCATGAACTTGGTGATTCCAAACACAGTCATGCCAACCATCCCATGCCACAACTTTCCTCTCAAACTTGTCATAACCTGTTTGCCTTTGAGAGCTGTCCCCCTCTGCTGAATTTTGCTGAAATGTTAGTGCTTCACAGACAACAGAATCACAGAATGGTTGGGGACAGAAGGGACCTCTGGAGGTCATCCAGAGCCCCGGTAATACCCTGCCATGGTTCTACAAGCAGATGGAGGGTCCCTGCAGCCATGGACAAAGGAAGATCTGCACCAGCCACCTTCTTCTGTGTGCAACTTAGCATAAGTTTTCTGATTCATGAACCCATTGGCTGGTTTGTGCTGTCTTTTTAGGAAACCTTTCAGGGCTATTCCTTTTGCATAAGGATTGCATAAGCTCCAACTTCCTAGGAAACCGAGCTAAAAAAAAAAAAAAAAAAAATTAAAGCATAATGAGTGTCACAGCCAAGATTAGAGCCTGCAGGCAGGGATGTGTAAACCAAATGTGTGTTATGAAGGAAGCAACAGTGTAACTGAACCCAACTGGCTCCTTGTGAGCTCCTGAGAATCTTTCCCAGATTTTAGACTTCTGATGGACTCTCTAGGATTCAGGAAGGAGCAAATCTTAGATTTAGTATCAGAATAAACAGAGCCTGGGCACAGAAGAACTGAAGGACTTGCTTTGATTTACGGGCACTGTGACATCCTATGATAATTAATTTCATTAACAGGCCTGATATCAATCTCTTGTTACTGAAGGAAAGTGTCAGAAACAGCAGAAATTGCTCTCATTACACATTTGCTCCTCCTAGACCAATAAATACTCTGCTCCCATGCTGGCAGGACTGCCAGTGTCAGGAGAGCAGCTGCACCCCTTGCCATGCTGGCAAAAGGAGTTTCCTTCCAGACCAGCAAAGGTAATGTACTGTGAAGTTGTGTGTGAGGAGCTGTGCTTTTAAGGATAAGGAACACTCTGCACAGCAGCCAGCCGACCTACATTTACAGCTGAAGATGTAAAGCTGACCCACAGGGACTTCTGTCTAACCTACAAACACAGAGGGAGGGCTACTCAAGCAGATCGTGTCTTTTAAAACTATAAACTGAGCAGGGGCAGCAGCATGGGGACGGGCTTTTCCTGCTCCCACGTGTAAGAAGCAGCCCAGTTCAGTATAGCATGGTGAGCCACTGCCAGCAGGGGAGCACATCCCAGGATAACTCCTACCACCTCAATATGCCTTGCTGCAGGTAGAAAAGCACAGTTTTGCTATGTGGAGGCACACAGAGCGAGCAGGGAGATGGCAGCCTGGGCTAAGCTGGGCAAAGCAGGCCCTGGGGTCTCATTGCAGGCAGTAATGCTGCAGCAAAGCCAGTGCTGCTCTGCTGTCTCTCCTGCCAAGCTCATGGCATCAAAGTTCACACAAGGAGCAGCACTGAGCCACAGACACAGCTTGCCACGTGAGCAAGGGCAACCTTCAAAATACAAAGGGGACAAACAGTGCATTGTAGGGTTGCTAGGCCATAAAGAGAGAAGAGGAAGAGAGAGAGGCACCTTCCCCAAGCACAGTGGTTGCATCAGCAGAAGAGAATCACACACACTTGGGACCAGATTTTTAACCCCCATCAAACAAAGCAGCTCTGTTGAGATCAGCACAGTGCTGCTCCACAGTGTATGAGGATCTTCCCACTGGCATTAATCAGCCTTTAGAAAAAACAGGCTCCCACTTAATTTGCTGAGTCCTTCCCCCAAAACACTGATTTTTCTTGAACAGAGCATTCCCTGTCCCACTGTGGAGCTGCAAGGTCACATGACAAGTAAAGAGTACATCAGCTCTTTTTCCACTGCTACAGTGGTAAAGACATAAAAGAAAAACTGACAGTCATCACAAGGCAAAACTGCATATCCTAAACCCACCTTAAGACAGACTGTAAGTGTTAATTAAGCCCCCTTGCCTATAGTTAAATTACATCACACCATTTCATCCCTGAATGACAGTTCTATATTTTGGAATTTTATGAGACAAAACCAGAGCAAGGAATAGCTCTGCTATGCTCTGAAAATGTATGTAAATACCTACAGAAGGAAAAAATCATTAACGAAGCCTGGCTAGAAAGACATGTCCCAGATTACTCAGTATTAATTTCCTTTCAGTTTCATTTTGCAAAAATCTAACCATCTTTTATCAAAACTTCACACAAATGAGACTTTTCCTGGGACCATGCAAATGGTTGGTGCAGATGCAATAACCTGGGAGCCAGTGCAGCTTAACTGCAGCCTGGAGCAGGGATTGACTGCTGAGACACAGCCACGTGTCTTACTTGAGACTCAGACCTTGTGTTGGTGCAAGTTGCTGCAGTGGGTGTCTATATTTATCACACACTTGACTGGGTCATGTTTGTTACCTTGGTTCTCAGGTAGAAGTCACCTCCATATAGGATCTTCATGGCATTTCTGAGACACCCTAATGGAAAATGTGATGCCAATGTATTGGAGCCAACATGGGGCATCAGCTTGAACACAAACCATTCATGTTTTCATGTATCATTTCTTTGTCCTTCCACCCAGCCTCAGCCTTGTAACATAAAGGGGTTTAAGTAGTTAAATAAATACTTCTTCTCTTTTTTTATATTAAGATTTGGTGTCCACCGTATTAAATACAGTCAAGAGGAATGAGGTTTAGTTTGCAGACCAAACAGAAACATATAATATAAAAATCTAATCTGCTGTGACAAAACTCCCATTTCCTGTAGCATGGATTCTGGAAAATAATTCAAGTTAGAATCATGGAATCATAGAGTACCCTGAGTAGGAAGGTATCCAGAAAGACTACTGAGTCCAACTCCTGGCCCTGCACAGGGCAAATGTTCACTATTCCTTTGCTGAGACAAGTGCATTTTCCAACCATGCTTTTTTCCAAGCACAATCTTTTCTATTACAAAGGTTGAGGCAATTACCCATGCCCATCCCTGACAAATCTTATCAGTTCAGCAAATCAATTCCAAATTGTACTCCTCACAGATTTCAGCAAGTTCCTGGTCAGCAATGCTTTTTGGCCAAAGTTAGGCCCTTTTTACTTGTAGGAAATAGACATTTCTATTCATTCAAGGAAGATGGACTAGAAAAACATTTCAAAAGTGATTACAGGATTCAAGATCATAAGCCCCTAAACCACTTCTAAAAGCTAGAAGTCAGAGGATTCAAAGCTGCTTTTGACAACTTTTAAATATTTTACTCTAATCTTGAGCTACAGCAATTTACAAGAACATGGGGAGATGACAGATCATTCCACAGTGAGGAACAGCCTGTCAGACATAATTTTTGTTAGTGACCATCTCCTCTAAGAACAGAGGTATTGACCAGCATATATTCCATATGGCAAATTACATATTCACTAAAACCTATACAGTCATCTGGATTTATCAAACATTGCAAAACTCTCTCAAGGGAAACCAAAATAACAAGTATATAATCCTTCTGTAGTCTAGCCTGAAAATTACATGCCTGTAACAACACATAGAGCGTTTTCCTCAAAAAATTCTTCCTAAGAAGTCAGCTGAAAAGAGAAGTCAGGTATGGTGGAGAAACATTTTCTATATTAGCACTAAAGCAGCAAATTAAATTATTATACAACCTTTAAAGTCATCCCATCCTCCCCCCACCCCCTTCAGTTACCTATGTGGGGACCAATTTGTTCAGCTTTGTGCCTTGTACGAGCTCTCCATTGTGAGAGCCTATTTTAGCCTAGATTCCCACAAACTGCCACATTTTAATGGTTTCTTGACCAAAGGAGCAATGCCCATCTGGAAACACTCAGCCAGCCACGTTTCATCAAACACATGACATGATGGTACAGAAATGCACCATCTGCTTTAGGGTTCAGGCTTTCATATTGTGCCCATCTTTTGCAAAAGATTAAAGGGATACCAATCTTTGAGTCCCCTTATACTCTTATATGGGGTCATGGGTGAATGAGTCTGTGCAGTTTTGCCATTTGCTACTGCCAAAGCAAAAGCTGAAACTACTCTGGGGGTGCTGATAGTGTTGCAGTTACAAGTGACCAAAGGTTGCTGTCTTACAGATGAAACTTTCCCAAGGAGAGTCCAACAGGCTTTCCCTTCCCCCTGCTTCCATCCTGCATCTCCTTATCCCTGGGAGGTTCCTATGAACACTGTGAGGGAAGAAACCTCTTGTGTTTGGAGAAGAAGAAATATACATCCACACATGCTTTGTAAACACTTCAGTTGACATTAAAGGCACAAGCTGTATATAATCAGCATCATTTTGTGGTAGGAACACCCAGAGGGGTCCCAGCCACTGTCTGCCCACTAAGATCAAAGTGGTTGCAAGAGCTACACCACTAAGGGCGGGCATGAGGTGCTCTGCAGAGATCCTGTCACCCATCCATCTGTTGCAACTGTGGGTGTAAAAAACGGGCATCACCCAGCTCCTGTTTTCTCCCAGACTGCAGTGCTCTGCAGAAAATAATGAGCAAACTTCAGCAAGCTTTGCTTTCCAAGATGGTATTTCCATGGAGATACTCCTGAATGTCTGCAGCTGCTGTCCTGGCTATGGATTTAGGAGTTTTGCTTCTAAAAGGTATGATAAATATTGTGATTAAAAGCAAATCGGTGTCTTTATTCCAAGGGATGTGTGTCTTTTTGTGATACATATTTCTCACACACAAAGAAATTCTAACTTTGCTTTGTGTTGCTTTCTAAATTTCTTCTCTGGCTGGTTTTTTATCTATCCCTGCAAGCCAGGCATGCTGGAATCTGGATTGTGCACCATGGAAAAACCATCCTCACATAGTCTGTGAAAGAGTGGAATTTGCTAGTGGAGAAAGAGCTTTCCTGGTTATATCTGGTGTGATGTGGAACATGAGGAGTTTGCTGGCTCTGCTGCTGAGGTGGGGGCAGCATGCTCCAAGCCTTCAGACTGGAAAACTCTGAGCTATCTAGGGTACCTTCTCCTGGTAGTGTCCATTCCCTTACTCAAGACAACAATTTGCTCCGGAAGCTGAGATCAATTATTAGGTTCTGTATTCCTTGAAAATAAATGCCTTACTGTAGCAGAAGCTGCAGAGCATGTAATCAAAGGATGCCATATGGGCCATTTATTAACAATGAAAAACGAATGCACCATTTGTCAGGCTGTAATTGAAACGGAAGAACAATTCCAGTTTTCACTCCCACTGTTGATCTGACTATCTGTATCACAGAACATAAACAGCTTCTTGCCTTATTACTTCTAGTATGAATCCACAGCACATTAAGTTTACACATGGATACTGAGAGTAAATATTTCATGTTATGACTCAAAACCATGCTGGTATATATGTAAGCATATTGCCTGCCAGCTTCCTTCTTACATACATGTTAATGGGATTATGTTTATATACATATACAGAAATACAAATTCACATCCAAGCTAACCAACCAACCCAACAAAGATAAAAATAAAATCACTGCAGACAGTTTACATGCCATCCTGAATTTCAAGTGTTTTAAAATACTCTTGCAATTTGCAAGTCCACATTCTAAATGGACATGCTGTAACAGCATTGCATAGAAGCTATTTTAAACTGTCAAAAACCAAATCAATGTATTTCCACTCCCTTAACTCAGATCTTAAGCTAAAACCAAAAAAAATCCAAAAAAAATGCTTTCTTCAGTTTTCTCTTGGTTTCATTTCTGCAGAATTACCAAATACAATCATCAACATAGATCACAAGCTTTATATTTTTAGTCGCCTCCTCTTTCTACTTTTCTCCTTTTTATCCCCTCAAAGTAAAATGTCTAGAACTGCCCTTGTCTTTTATCTACTTCAACAGAACTGAGAAACTTGCAACATTTACAAGGCTGAGGACTGCAATTGGGGTGCAAAGCACCACACCAGACAGAGAGCAGAAGAGGCAAAACTCTGCTTTTCTGTTTTGAGGGTGGCTGCAGTCATGGCCTTCCCACTGCTACAAGCTGAGAACTAGGCCAGGAAAGGGCAATTCATCCCATGTGACTGATCCTCATTCCCTGCCCTGCCACAGGGCCCTGGACCACCCTTGCTTCCTTGGGACTGCTCAGAGACCACTAACACAGCTCAGGCACAAGGAGCATTCCTTGGGTATCCATTCCACAGTGCCCAAAGTGAGGCCACCTCTGCCTTTGGCTTGACAGTGACAGAAATCACCAACATTTTGCCTGTTGTGGCATGTAGAGTGATGGCAAAGGTTCAAAAATAAGAAGCCTGTATTCAGCTCTTTAAGGATTACAGTTATGCTGGAACACACAGCAGCACATCAGTAACTGTGTTTCAAAAAGCCCTTTGAATAATCAAGAGAATCACTCATTCCCCTCCAAATAAATTGCATCCTACTTCGTGACAAAGCTCCATTTCTACCAAGGGTTACCTTCAATGTGTCTCATTTAAATCTTAAACCAGCAAAATTCACATCTTCACTCACTTTTCCTCCCTTCTTTTTTCCCCTTTTCAGTATTACAACTGTAACAGCCACAGATTGCAACTTCACAGATGCATGTTTGACATTAATACAAAATAATTCTCCAGGAAGATAAACAGGTACTGAGCTGCTTTGCCAGTACTATGCTTTTCACATTTGTTAACCTTAAATCTTAACCTGAGATAAGCTCTAATTCATATTCCACAAGAAAATCCCAGGAAATCACAAACACATCTATAAAACTAGGTATAAAACAGCCTCATCTTCCATATAATGACAGAGCCTGTGATTTCTGGAAGGGATGTTTGGAATCCAATGAGTATGAATGTCAGCTTCCCATGGCTCCCTTGGAAGCCTCAGCCAGCAAGAATAGGAACAGGAATGGTGCAGAAACACAGGAACAAGCAAAACTATAATTTTGACTATTTACAGGGTCAAATAAATGTTTACAAGACATTTAGAACCAAACTTTGTCAATGCTACATGGCACAATTGCACAAAAGTCATACTAAACCATATTTACTGCATCTTTTCTCATTAGTACAAGGTCCTAATTCACTCTCATAACCACAGGTGGTAACAGAGCCACGTGACTTCATGGACTGCCATTGCACTTGTCATGGGAGCCAGTTCAGAAGTTATTTACTTCTGAGCTGAAACAGAGATGGAATTCCACCAAATGAGGCCTCCCCTCTAACCCCACCTGGACATAATGGAGAGACTCCTCCTTGCAACTACAGCTGCAAATCAATGCTCATGTCTTTGCTGCACCTACAAACCTGGCCTTCCCACTCTGTCCTCTTCCCAGAGTACTCAAAACATGACTTCAGCACAGCTTGGAAAGGTAGGTGTGGTGCAGGTGATTCCAACAGGTTATAGCCAGCCCCATGCCATCCATTTCTGACTCCCTAAGGAACCCATTGCATCCCAGTATGGTACTGCAAAGCTACTCCAGCCAAGGCAAATCATGAAGCTGTTAAGGTTCCTCCTTGGCCCTCAGGAAGGAGAATGAAGAAAAGCATCATTGCCATCAACAGTTGTGCTACCCACAGCCCATGAGTATGGGAAGTTCTTGCTTGGGAAGTCTTTGGGGACTGTGTGTAGATTTACTCAGCTTTAATTTAATACTTTGACTTAGTTCTGAGGAAGCTACACTGTTCCTGCACTATGTTCAGGAGGGATCTGTTTACAGAAAACACTGACACCCCACTTCCTGTACCACCTCTCCTAAAAAACCCTACAAAATATTAAAGAGAAGTATTTTGAACAACTACAGTGATAAAATGTTGTTTCCCAAAGCTGCCAAAAATACACATTTTTGAACTCCACTCCAAGTATCCGGGGCAGTGCAGGCTGCTAGAGTGAAACTCAGGTTATTTGGTATCATTTTTGAAGCAGCAGGTATGAAGAACTCTCAGGATTAACTGCATCCTTGTGTATTGTAGGATTGCTGCAGTCTAAAAAGCTGCATTCCTTCATTCTGTTCCAGTGCTGCTGGTCAACCATCAGTTCCCTTAGGCAGCAATATTTTTGGGGGCTCTTCAGAAATGTTTATCTGTAGAGCTGTTTACAACTGCTGTAGGTGCAATGCAGTATCCTGCCACTTTGAGCACCACACACTTTGGGGGCTACATTAAAAACATTCCCTTCCTTTGCTCTGCCCTATTTTTGCTCTGTGGCAGAGCACAACTTGCAAAAGGATCCGTAGCATCAAACTTAACAGAAGTTACCCTTAAAAAAGAAAGGGCAAGATTAATCAGCAATTTTTAGAAGACTTGAGCAAATATTATTAGCAAGCAGCTCTGGTATTTTGAGTTTCCACTAGCAAAATAACAAAACCAAAGAAAACATTTTAATATCAACATCTTGCAGCAGCATTTTGCTCTCTCATGGCTAAAAGCTTAAATCAATGTATTGCAGCGCAGGAAACAACCAGAGTAGGACACAAACACAGTGTTTTAACTCAGATCATTGCAACAGTTAATCGAGCATTTTGTGACAGCAAGCCATTTACCAAGTACATTTTCACATAATTAAGCAGCAAAGGAGACACAGTCCACAGGAGCCGCACATTTAATTGTGTCAGCAATTAGATCACGGAACACTCTGCGCATATAGACGTGGCTATATGGACCTGTCTTTCTATACTCACCGTGCAGCAAGGCATGGGTGTTACGTTGGTCTCCAAACAATTGCTTCAGAGCCCCAGGCAGAGCAACCTTCCTCTCACTCTCATCTCGGGCAAGTCAGGGTTTCTGGAAGGTGGCCAGGCAAGATCAGATTCATCAGCCAATAAAATTGTCTAAAGCTGCCGTTCCACAAGAGACCGTTCCTCCGGCTGCAGCCTCAGGAGCAGCCAATAAAGGAGAAAATCAGCATCAGAGTGCAGGCAAGCATTTTGCCCCATACTAAGGGTCTGCTTGCCAAAACTCCTGCTTTCCCCTGCCTGTGCTGCTGCACACAGTCATCCTGCATGAAAAACAACTTGCACTTGGCTTGCCTGGCTAAAATAGGTGCACAGCTATTCTGAACACTGACAAGGGTAAAGGAATCAGTCAGGCAGGTGCCTCATAAGCTGGGAAGCAATACAGTGACATTTGGAGCCACAGATTCATGCTGCTAGAGGGGTAGCACAGTGGACCCTGCTTTTTGTGGGCACTGGGAATTACTGCTCATACAACGTTGCTTCACTCGAAAGTTCATGGCAGTTCATGATGGGCAATGTGGAGACTGTGAAAACCTTACCCTGATTTTATCTTCCAGAGCTGGACCTGCTGCAGTGGCTGCGGGAAGCCATCCTGTCCTCAGCCCCACGTGTTTGTCCTGGACTTCATTGCCATTCAGAGGAGTCCTTGATTCCACCCTGCCAGTCCTACAGCAGCAGCAAAATATCCCAGTGTGCAAAAACACTTCAGAAAGCAGCTGTCTGACATCCCAGGATCCTTAGGGCTTGCCTTTCCTTGGAAAATCCAAAAATGCCAGTTTAAAAAAAAAAAAAAAAATCACTCTTACTGTGTGTTATCTAACCAACAGTAAATCCTAAAGGTGACAAGGCATTTGTGACAGTTATGCATGAAAGCAAGTCAAGAAAGACCTTTGTAGGTCTTTACTTGTAAATTAACAATCTGAATAAGACCAAGCCTGTGTGTTATCAGTCTGAACACGCATATTTTGATAGCAGATAACACATTTTTGCCACAAAATCTTAGTAGAGAAAAAGCACAGGTGGTCTCTGCACACTATTTTACTGCCTTGCTGGCATTTACCTCCCCTAACCTCTCTGAGGTTAAAACTTTTTGGATTTGTTTCCTCAGAAATCTTACACCAAGGTGCTTTATCTACAAAGCTGAGTTGCCACCCAATCTGACAGCAGCCCTGGTGAAATCCCATTCTCAACAACATTTCTTTCATTTTCCTGACACAAATGAAAAGCAAATACCATCCAGACTTCACCAGTAATGTTACATACCCTCACCTATGTGTATTGGAGGACAAAATTGTTTGTAGTGCAGACAGCCCTTTGGAAGGCTAAGACTTTGCTCCTTGAAATGGGAAGGGATTCTTAATGAAAAAGCAAATGATACGAGAAACAAAAAGATTAGAATATGAAGATTGGAAATTAGAATAAATTAGATAGTAGAACAGGGTCAGCAAGAGTGTCATTAACAATAACTGGTTTTCATTTTCACATGCCATTGCCTTTAAACTCCTGTTTTATATGGATGTATTTTTACATATTTATGTGAGACCTCTGCTCTCTTTCTACATATTTATGTGAAACCTCTCCTTTCATGCTGGTACTACAGCTGTTTGAAGGACAACAAGCCAAAGATGCATTCCTCAGAGCTCTGAAGGCTGTATTACACTGGAGGAGCTGGAAAAGAGGCTCCTCAGAAGCCACACTATGATAAATCAGGCAGCACAGAGGCACAGCCTGACTGAATTCAGATGCCTGGACTTTGTACTCTGATCTTGAAAAGTGAAGAGCGTCCCAAGGAGAGTTGGCTGAGCAATGACAGTCACACCAATATGGCTACATTTTGCTACTACATTGCTACTTTATTTAGCAATCTTGTTGTATTTATGCCGTACCCTTGTCTCATGCCACTACTGCCTAATGCTCATTGGTTTAGGGGCTGTAATTACATGTACATGTTACTCGCTGATTGGTCGTCACACTATAAGCGTTTTTAGCTAAGGTGTGCTAAATTAGCAGTTCTCATATTGTGTTTGGCATCTGGCTTCATCCTTGCACAATGCTTATTCTTCTTTGTTGTATCTATTTGAGGATGGTACATGGTCTATCTTGTTCTGAGGACAGTACATGGTCTTCAAAGTAACTCTGTAATCTGCAGGCCAGGGTTGTCCAATTCTTGTAAGAGTACAGTATGCCCTTGTTTTGCCAAGAATTCTTCTACAGAAAAGCTGCATGTGCAAGCATTTATGATCTGGATTTTCCTTTGATGTAAATTGGCACAGACCCATGTCAATTCACACAGGCTTTTCTTCCAGCTGGGGATCTTCCACTGTCTCTGTAAAACACAGGGTCCCATTTGGAGCCATGGTGTGCTGCCATATTGTCCATTCAAGGGCAGCTCTGGGCAGGGAGCACACACCAACCTGAAGGCAAGTACGTGCCCTCAAACAGGGCCTTGGGTCTTGGAAAGAGGCTTGCCAAGCTGTAACCTCAGAAAACAGTGCCTTGGCTGCAGAGAGGCAGGCAAGATGGACATGCACTTCCTCAGAGCAGCTGGCTTAAGGAAACCATGGGACACTTGGCAGCAGGTGAGGAGCCTCCTTACCTCTGGGAGCAGGAGAGCACAAAGCCAGCAGCAGGCCAGGACCCACACCAGTGACACACAAAAGAGCGGGATACCAAGCAGGCTCCCAGAGCAGCCTGCCTCCAGGAAATTCATTTTCACAGAGCTGAAAATAAAAAAAACCATTCACCCAAGGCAGCTGTGCTGGTGTCCCATCCCACTGGTAAGCATTGTGTTGATTTAGGCTGGAAATTGTGCACATTGTACTAAAAACCTGGTGAACACATACATTAGCTTCTCCTCTGTGTCTGGAGTGAGGTCAAGCTGCACAGAGGAGTGCTGCAGGGTTTGGTTATCACCCATCATAAACTTTAGTTCCAGGACTTAAATTCAGTAATGGAGAACATTTTCTAAGCTGCTTTCTGCACATATTTGAGGTGATTTGGGCTCTAATTAATTTGGAACAGGGTAGGGAGTTCAGAAATTTTCCTTTTCTCTCCCTGACATCCCTGTGTCCCAGTTTAGTTTTAAAGTGGTAAGGCACATCTAGATTAAGGCACTAGGAGGGAGAAGGAAGAGAAAAAAAAGAAATCTAGCTGAATTAGAGATGGCTGACAGGGCATTTCATCAACCCAATTGTGTACTCAAAGCTTTTCAGAATCCATAACAAGAGTGGCCATGCAAATCAGTGAGTCATTGCAGCAGCTGACGGGGAAAAACCCCACCAAAAAAAAGGAAAAAAGAAAAAAATCCAGCAGAACTCTGCTCAGTGAGGTGTTTCCATAGCATGCTTGTGCTTTGTCTAACCATAGCCCATTTTTATTCTCTTTAGCACATTTATCCTTTGTGAACTAGGGTGTTCCTTCTGGGAAAGCTACAACACTTTCTTACACTAGGATAGCCCAGCAGCATGCAGGAAGCCTATGACACTTCAAGGAACTGAAGGGTATATTTGTAGTTAGAGCTACAAAAAAATCTGCATTGGGCTTCTCTCTAACACAAGATCAAAAGCTGCTGCCCTCTTCCCCATCTCTTCCAGCACCTGGATGTGCAGCTGGCATGCACGTGTCCCCAGTGAGGGGGTTGGGCAGTCTTAACCTTTTAACAGCAGTATTCTGCTTTTCTATGTTTTATGGGCTCAGTATTTGCACAGTTTCTTAATATTTATTTAATTTTTAAAATATATAGATGACCTCAGAGTTAAAAGAGAATGTAATGTTTTTTGGGAGAAAACTGTTTTGCACTTAACCCTTCACAGTTACTCTGATCACAAAGGACAGCAGGATGCTGTGACTTTCTGTAGTTTCACCTTTTCTAGCAAGGAGTGATGAAAGGCCATATATATGAAAAACAGGAAAATAATCAGAAGAATTCAGATTGTTTTTGCACCAACCTCAAGTCTAAGCAGTCCCTGCTTGTCAGGACTCCAGAAACATGGAGAAATCCAAGTGCAATATGCACCAAAAAACAAGCATTGATCCTAGAGTACAAAAAAGCAGCCTGCAAGAGAGTAAGAGAAAATAATTTCCCTGTGAATTGTCTACCCCTGTGAGAAGTGAGATACCCTCTCTTGGAGCAGGCAGGTCAGCAGGCACAGTATCCAGTGGCCCTTGCTTTGAGGGGGAAGGCTGCTTTGGAGTAAACAGAATGTGGAAGGAGAGACAAGATCAAAGAACTGGCATTGCAGTGCTCAGCTCTAGGTTGCTTCACACAGTCTTACTCCATGAGGAGCCTGTGATGAGCAAAAGGGATGAGACCAGCTCTGTCAAAGCTGGGGGGTTTGTGTGGCAGGTACGTGTCAAAAACAGCTTCAGTGTATAGTTCCTGTGATCTCTCATGACAGATACCTAACTTATTCATTAACACAGGAAAGGAGACCTTAAGGGATTCACAGCTGAGGAAAGAAAAAAGAAGTCATGTTGCTCAGAGCTCTGATTTGGATGAAGCAACTCTGCAAGTCTAATAATGCAGCTTTTGGCCTTTAGTGTTATTCATGGGAAGAGTGAATTTGAACAGATCTGCTGGGTTTGTTCAATAAAAGGAAAGGACTGGGTTTCTATTTACACACACACCCCTCCTTAAATCAGTTTGACACTGCAGTAGAGTTGATGCCCTCTGCTTGGCAGCCTCATTACCATCTGTAACAAATGTAACATCTTATAAATAATTTATGTTGTAAGAGCAAATACAGTTTAGAAGAAAGAAAACATTTAAGAAATCTGGGATCAGAAAAGGCTAGAGTGAGTCAACACGGGCTTCTCTGTTTCCATGGAATTAAGAGCATTACCCTACCCGCCTTAGAGTAGTCAAACAGCAGCCCAAGTGACCAGGCAGGAAATATTGCATCAGATTACCAGAAAGGGAAGAAGAGCACTGAACAGGGAGGGAGATCTCCCAGGGAGGGAGTGTGCTGGACTGGGACACAACAGGAGCCAAACTTGTTTTCCATCTCCATTGCTGATTTCCGTCCCACTCTAGGCTGACCCCCAACTGTGAGGGGGAGGAAATCTATATAAATAAATGAAAAATTTTAGCAAACAGCTGTTCTGGTGTCAATACGTTGTCACATCCCATATTCTGCTTGTTGAAATGAACTTTACCCATGCTTCCTCTGCTGCACTTGGACTAATTTATCATGCATTATGTATGTTCCTCGGTCTCAGAGTTTAATTATTCATGAATCCCTCCACCCTCACCTTCTTCCCCTTCCACATTCACAAGGACCAGCGGGCACAATTCATCAACCACCATCACCACCACCTCTCCAAGGTGTGAGGCTGCAGCCTGGCCCAGCTGTGGCCACTGCTGGCTCCTGCCAGAGCTCCCCACATCCATGTGCTCACTGACCTGCCTCAACCTCGGGAAGCCTCGGAGCACTGCCTTAGGCCTGGCTGCTGATGCACAGAAATGTCACCTCCCCTGGGGCTCCTTAACAACCCTCCTGCCCCTCAAGCAGGCGCTGTAGACTGGGGGCAGCCCAGTGTAACCCCTAAAAATGAGGGGTGGCCACCAAGGCGTGTACCAAAAGCCCCAAAGTGAGGCTGGAAACAAATTCTCCTCGTCCCCCACAGTGGCGGGAACCCCGAGGAGCCGCCTCAGGGCCCTGAGGGCCCTCTTGCCTGGGAGGGGACTCTGTTTCTCCCAGCACTGTTTTCACTCCATTCCTGTCTGGAGGGAAATGTCTGAAGAAGGCAAACCTACCTGCTGGGTGCCAGCTTGCACAGGGGCCATGCCAGTCCTGTTCCCAGCAGTGGTGGGAGTGGGGCAGGGTGGATGTGCCCACAAGGCCTGGTGGCGGCGGGGCGGGCAGGAGCAGATCCGCGCCTGGTGTGGTGCCCAGGTGGGGCAGCAGAGGAGCAGCCACGGTGAGGAGAGGGGCCAGGGGCTGCCCTGTGGCTCCCCTGCCACAGCACTGTGCACTGCCTCTTCCTGAAAATGGAGCTTTCTCTGGGAAAAGGTTCTCCAGTGAGAGCACAACTCCCACCAACAGTGAGGAATAGCCCTGACAGCAGCCTGGAGTGGACAAGAGGCAAGGCAGCACGAGGAACATTTATAAACCCATGGAACGAATTACAGCACAGGAGCTTCTTCTGAGAGCCAGGATCTAAAAGATGTTCTCAGCTGCCAGTGCCATGGGAATCTTGGTTTGACTCAGGTGTGTTCTCTACAGGATCACGCATGGGACCCATGAAGCATAAGAAAACACCTGATGGCAGCCAGGCCTTCCGAGTCAGCTCCCGGCATGCAAATCCAGCCAGACTGAGAAAAAGTACAAAATTATTACTGATTTCTGTACCTTAAGTGCCAGATACCATTGCTTGCATTTTATTCCAGCCCCCATCTCTAAACAGCCACAAATGTTTTTTAAAAACCAGAGCACTTGTCTCCTATTTTTAGTAGCAGTGATATCCCACAGTGTAGAAGAAGTATAATCTGCTGTCATCACTGCTGCCCTGGACCAGTGCTCTCACCTGTGCTGTGTTACTACTTCATTTAGCACAGAATGCCTCAGTCAACACCACTGCCTAACGCACCAAGTATAATGTGCTTTTTTTATCTTTTAAGGCTTCCCCTCCAGCTTGTATAACATTGCTCAGCTGATCTCTTAATTTCCTACATGCAAAAACCAAGCTCTTTGTTCTGAAACCACACAGCTTTCATCTGCTGCCAAAGGGGAATCCATCTGGGTGCCGTAACTTCCACCCTTTGAAATGAGTCCTCCCCACACCCACTAGCAGACAGGAGGCCTGTGGCCACAATTCAGGATGCCTGCCTGATTTTGATTTATCAGGGAAGCAGGGAGGATTGGAGAGAGCAGGCATTCTCATCCTAGTCACAAGTCCTTCCTCACAGATAAACCTTGCAGGATGGGGGGATTTCCCCAGGTGTAGCACGACCCTAACTACCACTGTCCTTTCCATTGGCTTTCCACCTGTGCTGTGAATTTAGTTAGGCAAAAAGATGGCATTTCATCCAACTGTAGGAGTTATTTTGGGTTTTTCCATCCCTTGGAGCACTATGGAATTGGTTTCCTGTTCTGTGGCTCTGTTTGGTGCACAGAACCTGGGGCTGTTGCTGGGGACTGGCCCATGATGGAGATAAAGCCTTTGAAAGGCACGACTGTGAAACACTGCTCTGTCCACTGCAACTTCTTGGGCTGGTCCCTCTGCTGCTTTTGCATAGCAAGAACCAGATCAGAAAGCCAGACACATCCCATGGCAATTGATCAACCCCAAATGTCTCGTCCCCCACCCACAGCCCTTAGCCCCAGCTTGTCTGGCCACCCTCACACCTGCTGCCTGCGCCTCAGACCTCCACCTTCTCTTTCAGTTTCATCCTTGAGGCTATTTCTTGCTGTAATTAGTCAATTGATTCCCCCATATGCAAACACTGAGGCATCCTGAGACTGTCACTTCAAAGGGCTTTTGTCACCAATAATTGAAGCATCTCCACCCAAGCAGACTGTGCTTTTGATCAAGGATAAGCAGTTTGCTCTGGACTGTGGGCCAAGGAAAGCTATAATTTGATCACAGTGCTGGCAGATGTCCTAGTGAGCAGTGGATAAACTCACTTTGTTATGCTTAGTAGCTCCTGCCTTTCAGTCATGGGAAATCATAATTTGACTATTAGCATGTAAGAATTTTCCTTACACACCAGCAAAGTTAAAAGGCCACTGTCATCTTGGAACATGATGCCTTTCCTATGGAGGCTGATGAGAGCCTTCACACTAATCTCTCCCTGCTGTTTGCCTATTGGTTTCTGGTACAGTCACATGTTATTGAAATGTTAGATTTTTTGCAATGGAAGTATTTAACTCCACAGAAATTATTCACTTTTTCCTTTTCTGTTGTGTGAAACAAGAAGAAGCACCACAGCTTCACTTCTGCAAATATTTGCAGTATACACCTGCAATGAAAAACACAGATTTTCCCCCCCACACTTCCTCTCAGCACAGCAAGAGTGCTTTCTGCTTCCCCCAGGCTTGGGAAAGCAATTCACCCCCACAACCCAGCTGCTAGCAAAGACATCAGTTCATTTTGCAAATTCTTTTTGGGGTATTTCAAATGTGATTGTCTTTGTTAATGACAGCAACATTGAAAAGCCTACAAAGCCCTCTGATTTTATTCCTACTCCACCCATTTTGCTGAAAGGAATTACTTCTGAGCTGTTTGCAAAACTGCCTTCAAATGTCTCCTAAAAATTTTGTATCTAAGAAATCTGAAAAATGGTAGACAATTGCAAATGCTGCTTATTAAAGTGACCATGGTCACCACACTGCTGTCTCATGCCTCAGCTGCTGGTTGTGTTTATCTCCTGCCTCTGGCCATATCATTGATTGCAAACTCTAATCAGGAAATGGTTCTTCCCTCCTTGGCAGCTGTGTCCTCAGCCCAGAGGAAGCAGCCACCTGAGTCCTCCAGAGCCATCCTGCCTTTTCCAAAATAAACTAAACAACAAAGTCCTTGGAAGTTGAAATGTCTGCTGAGTGAAAGCTTAATCCCAAGAAAAACTGTAGTGTTGTGGGTTTTTTTCTGGGTGCAGAGAGCAGTCTCTGCAGATTGTGATGTTGCTGGTTGTGTTTTCCCAGAGATTCTGGCTCTACCTTGTAAAAGCATTTACAGCATATTGATCACTTCATGTAGTAAATTGCAACTACAACAATGTTTCATCTGGAACCAATTGACCGTAGAATAATACATCCATGTACTTCTAATATCATTTAAAGCAAATGACTTGGAGAGAGATTTAGGGTAATAACATTGTGCCTTCATCAGGCTGACTCTAAAATCTCATTGCAATAGAATCATGTAACCAGAGGGGGAAAAAAATTAAAAATAAGAAGTAAAAAGATTACTAATTTCTGTCTGTGAAATGGAAAGTGGATAACCTGAATATATGTGATGGATGGCTCAGTGCAGTGCTCCTCAAAAAAGAGCATATTCTTTCTACAGCTCTTTAGAATAAGGTCCTAACTCAAATCTATAAATCAGATAAGAGAATACTGAGTAAAAATACATCTTGAAATAGGTCAACAAATAGAATACTAAAACATACATATAGGAGAGCTGTTGGGGTTAAGGGAATTTGCCTTCAGTTCTACATGGCTCAGAATATCATCTGCAAAAAGTTTAAAAGGATATTACTGATTGACATCCATATACATTCAGATTCCCTGTTCTCTGTCCTGTCCTTTTCTGTGTGCTTAATATTCCTAAAAGCGAAAAAAGGGGGGGAAAAGGGGGGGGAAAAAGGGGGAGAAAGGGGGGGGAAAGGGGGGGGAAAGGGGGGGGAAAGGGGGGGGGAAAGGGGAGAAAAGGGGAGAAAAGGGGGGAAAAGGGGGGAAAAGGGGGGAAAAGGGGGGAAAAGGGGGGAAAAGGGGGGAAAAGGGGGGAAAAGGGGGGAAAAGGGGGGAAAAGGGGGGAAAAGGGGGGAAAAGGGGGGAAAAGGGGGGAAAAGGGGGGAAAAGAAGCAAGAGGAAAAAGAGGGAAAAAGAGGGGAAAAAGAGGGGAAAAAGAGGGGAAAAAGAGGGGAAAAAGAGGGGAAAAAGAGGGGAAAAAGAGGGGAAAAAGAGGGGAAAAGAGGGGAAAAGAGGGGAAAAGAGGGGAAAAAGAGGGGAAAAGAGGGGAAAAGAGGGGAAAAGAGGGGAAAAGAGGGGAAAAGAGGGGAAAAGAGGGGAAAAGAGGGGAAAAGAGGGGAAAAGAGGGGAAAAGAGAGAGGAAAAAAGAGGAAAAAAGAGGAAAAAGAGAAAAAAGAGAAAAAAGAGAAAAAAGAGAAAAAAAGAGAAAAAAAGAGGAAAAAAGAGGAAAAAAGAGAAAAAAGAGAAAAAAGAGAAAAAAAGAGAAAAAAAGAGAAAAAAAGAGAAAAAAAGAGAAAAAAAGAGAAAAAAAGAGAAAAAAAGAGAAAAAAGAGAAAAAAGAGAAAAAAGAGAAAAAAGAGAAAAAAGAGAAAAAAGAGAAAAAAGAGAAAAAAGAGAAAAAAGAGAAAAAAGAGAAAAAAGAACAAAGAGAAAAAAGAGAAAAAAGTGAAAAAAGAGAAAAAAGAGAAAAAAGAGAAAAAAGAGAGGAAAAAAGAGAGGAAAAAAGAGAGGAAAAAAGAGAGGAAAAAAGAGAGGAAAAAAGAGAGGAAAAAAGAGAGGAAAAAAGAGAGGAAAAAAGAGAGGAAAAAAGAGAGGAAAAAGAAAAAAGGGAAAAAGAGGGAAAAAAGAAAGGAATAAAAGGAAAAAAAGGGGAAAAAAGTAATCTTGGTTTACCAAGGCCCTGTGCAAACTGCCTGTTCTGTCTAGGCGTACATTCCCTTTCTAGTCTGACTTGCAAGAATAGGGGAAGAGAAAGAAGGTCATGATTCACATGTGACAGGAACCAGAGCTTTCTTTGAATTTCTCAGTATTTCAGTCCCTTTCACTAAAAAACACATTTTAAGAAACAAACATGGAATATTTTCCTAAATCCTGATTGAAACAGCCATGTTCATCTTTACCTTCAATTGCTTTAAAAATATATCCAAATGGTGAATAAATAAAACAAAGACATTCTCAAGAAAGATTTTTTCAGGTGGAACTGTTCAAATCTTTTTTTAGTGCCATGTTTAAAAGGCAACACTTTCTAAAATGAAAATAAGAGCTCATTTCATTTTCAAAACAAGTGGCAACATCAAGTGTCTTAACAGAAATAACATGACTGGTACTAATGTGATGCCAGTGAGCTGGACAAAAGGAAATATCTACTGAGGCAAACATTATGAAATGTATTTTCTGGCATCTCATTCACACTTTAGGAGATCTTCATGCAAGGGAAAACCAATTCAGTAGCTTTAGACCTGGCTTATAATTAAATTACAAGGAGTTTAAAGGTTTGACTGATCCACATTGGTCACGTATTTTTCTCTGTATTTTGGTGAGGGGCCTCCAGAGCTCAGCTTTCATTCAGCACATGACAAGCAGGCCTGTCACCATCAGCACCAGGAGCACAACTCAGGCCAGGAGGCAGCACCTGAGAGCTGTTGAGCTCACCCAAATCCTACTCAGAGCAGATCTTCCACAGGACTGGTGCTGATACACAAGCATGGGAAGCTCTGATGTGAAATGTTATTTCCAGGTTTGATTTATTCCTTGCTGAAAGGCTAAAGGATTTGTAAGCAACTAGGCAGCTGCAGATAGATCTTCCAGAAGATTTAGAGCTCTCACACACCTACCTCCATTATTGTCTTGTTTGTAAAAAATGGATCTATCACTAGAGCTTTGTATTGAAATCTCACCATATTTCAAATGGGAGACAGAGGAAGCCAAAATAACTCAGCAGATGTTGCCAGGTGCTTTAAAAGCTATATTTAAAATCTCCCCAAGGACCTGTGTAAAAAAAAGGCAGGAAGAAGTCACGTTCAGTGTTACACACACACACACAAACTGATCCATTAAATGAAACAGCCTTTTAACTGTTATTCATATTGAGTAGTACGAGCAAGAACGTCATTATTTGCTGTCTTTATTGATGTATCTGCACTGTGTTCAGCAATCCCATCAATCTGCTATTGCTGGGAACAGCTGTGGAGCAGGCTGATAAGCTGGGAAATGAGCACACAGCTGGTAATGCTGAGTAACCAGCTCCAGGCTGGTCCCAACCAGAGCCCTTACACTTTGGAATACACACACCACCAGAAAATGCCTAGGTACCAGCAACACTGAAGTGCAAGAGCACTTCCTGAGGTAGCAAAGGATTATTTGGCATTATTAGGCTATTGCTGAGCTTAGGAGTTTCTGGAAAAAAGTCACCTAATCAGGTGTACAACACTCATGCATATCCCTGTGGAGCAGGCAGACAGCCATACACTGGCACAGTGGCCTGGGCTCAATGAGGGGCATGGGCCAGGGCAAGGAAAGGGAAACAGCACAAGGAGTGGACAGAGGTTATCAGAATCTGGGAAGGAAGTGAAAAAAGGAGCAGCCTAGCAGGGAAGGCTTTCCTTGGAAAGACCAGTGGTGTCATGTGCCATCTGGAGGCTTAAACCAGAAATGAACAGGATATATTTTCTCTCTGGAGTGACATGACCTTTTAGGTAGATACATTCCTTAATCAGAGCTGACACCAGACCATTATCAAAAAACCCGTTTTCCTCCTGATAGCATATTCCCGACTCTGGAAGCACCACATTAAAAATCTACTGGACAAAAAAATAAAACAAGTCTAGAAATCCCTTAGAGGATTTCTTGCTTTCCTGTCCACTCTGCCCTGAGGTGCAACAAAGGCAACAGCCTGGCACTGTGTGTGAAGAGCACTCTGTCCCTCACACACTGAGCACACAGCTCTTGTGTGTCCCTAGAAATCCTGTCAGCATTATGAATACACCAGGAACATCCATGAGACATCAGCACTACACTTGGAACATTGCTCCAAACAATCTGGCTTTTCTCTGATCACTTGGAAAGATGGAGATAAAATGTGACTTCTAGTAAGTCACTTGGGATCAAACTAGACACTTTTCTCAACAAAATGGGATAATTTGCTAGCTTTGCTTCTGGCTGTCAGAAAATTATGTATATTAATTTAAAATATAATAAACCCAGGGAAAGCAACTTGAATGAATACATGGGATTCTGCTAACAGGGACGAAGAAGAACAGGTCTGGATTAATAATTTTTTTCTTCAGATCTAAGAAAGAGCTTGAGAAGGGCTCCCAGCTTCTCCCCTACATGAGATGTACTAACAGCTCCTTCCCTTCAGCCAACCATGCTGGCAGAAAGCAGCTCCTCCTGGTGCTTCCAACTCAAGTTTTCTGCTTCATTTGCCTCCTCCTCCCTCGCAGGCAGGAGGCTGGCACGGGCAAGGGGTTTGCCAAGTCCAAGTGTAACAAATGTGGAATGAAACACAAGATTGGAGAGAGGCACTGTTTGGTGCCAACATCAAAAACAGTTCAGCAAAGTGCTGAGAATGGAACAGTTTGCAGGCAGAGGTTTTTCAACACCACGAGGTCTTACATGAGGAGCTGAAAGGGACTCCCTGAAGCAGTGCCACAGCAAAAGAAGAAAGGAAGTACAATAACTTTTCTGATGAGTACAGGAAGTGGAGAACACTGTACCTGCCCACCTCAGATGCAAGTAAACTATTAATCTTTCCTTGCCCCTCGTTCCAGCCCCTGACCACAGTGATTGCATCTGCATTTTTAAATTAGTTTTTACCCAGAAGACCCAGGAGCTGTTAAGATCTTGGCTTTTTGCTTCAGAATAGCACACTGTGCAAAGATTTTCAGTTGGTTTTCCTTCCCAAGCCCCCATTTCTGACCTGCTTCCACAAAAACAGCCACATGTTCAACTCATATCTGCTGCCTGATAACACCCAGGCACGAAGGGCATGCAAGGGCAGCATCAATACATCCCATTTATCAAGCCAAGAACAGGACAGAAACATTACATCCTCTCCTCTCTGACCTGTATCTCTTTAATCTCCAAGGTAGCAAAACTAATACATGACAAGACCAGGTACAAAATGTGATTTCCAGATATTAAGGTTCAATTTTAGCCACATGAACAGACTAAGGCTCCAAATGGCAGCTGGAACAGCTGGCTTTCCTGAAGTTCTAATAGTACAAGGGTAAGACCAGGATGACATGGCTGGCACGATCTGAACAATGACAAGACAATCACACTTGGCTCTTCCCATCTCACCATGCAGTCATTTCAGAAAACACAGCAGTTGTCAGAGTATCATAAAAGCAAGGCAACCCTGACAAAGGGGAGGAATGATGCGTTTGAATCCATTGATCTTAGAAGGCTAAATAATTATTTTACTATACTATATTATTCTATACTATATTACTCTACATTTAAACTGAATCAGCACAAGAACAACTCTACTGACAACAGGATCTTGTGACTGTCAGCTGACAGTCCCAACACACCCCTGGATTCAACTGGTCAATCAAAAAACTCAGACCAGAATCCAATTACCAATTCCCTTCAGGTAAACGATCTCCCACAATGCATTCCATTTGTGCACAACAAGAGGAGCAGCAATTGAGATAAGAATTGCTTTTTCTTTCTCTGAGGTTCCTTGCTGCGATTCCCAGAAAATATCCTTGGGAAGTTGTGCCTTGCTTTTCTCTGTGAAGAGAAATGCAGCCACAATAGAGGATCAAAAATTTTAGTTTAGTGTAAGCACCCTGTGATGAACTGGAGAGCTGCTGAGTGCCAGTATCACCCTCAAGGCATGTGATCCTCCTCAGGAGTGATTCAGATGGCAGCCAGGAACAGCAACTAAGATTTCTGGGAGAAAAGCACATAGCCAAGATAATTTTCTATGCATCTACAGACAGGTGATCTTTAATCCAGCAGCCAGCTATAGCACCACAAAGATATTTCTGCATCCCCTTCTACCACCACCTCCAGACAATGCAATATCTTCAACAGATGAAACAGTCCTCACTCTTGTTTCTCTGGAAGCAATCAAGTCTTCAAAACATTGGTCCTCCCAAGGCTATTTCAGTGAATGGAAATCTTTGATGGACCTTGGATGATGGTCCTGTTTCCTTGCCTGGTATCAAGCTCTTCCTTTAGAGAAGCTACCAACTGCCAGGACACATTAACATCAGACCCAGGGCCTTCCAGGGAAGTCTGAATGACAGATTATCACTGTCCCAGGGAGCTCCAGTGACTGCAGTACACAACTGACTCAAGTGCCACCCCAGAGGATGGGAGCCCACTTTCCATTTATAAAGCCCTTGTAAATGAAATGGGTATTTTAACAAATTAATTTGATTCAAAACAGAATCCCAACAAAGGAAAAATAGGAACAAAACTGCTCTAGGATGATGCTTTTTAATTGTTATTTCTATATTTTTAAGAACAAATCAAACCATTAAAAATATTACAGACATGTACTGAAATTTCCTGTACAACAAATACGAAAACAATAAAATTTGTACATCATTTCAAGATATTCAAAAGTCACTTATTTGAAACACATCAACTTTTCCCTTCTTAAGCAGGCCCCAAATGGGAAGAAAGAGTTAAACAGAAATACAAGAGATGCAATTGTCACACAGTGGAGCTTTCAGTGGACAGCTTTAAATAAGCAAGAGTGGAGAAAACACTGACCAAAGAGACAGATCTCAGCAATTATAACATAGAGAACATCAGAGGGCAAGGAGAAAACATTTGCAGGAACTCAAGTCATCTTGAGCAAGACAGATCCACAAGGAAGTGGAGCATTACCTCTAGTCCTTTTCCTGCAGAGACATCCTACAAGGAATGTCCTATGTATTCACACTGACACTACACCCAACTTTATGTTTGCAACAGCTTAAGCCTTACCAACTTTTTCCACCCATATACAAAATCAAGAAGTCAATTATTTCAACTTTCAGTCTCTTCTCACAATGTGTCAGTTTTGGAAAACACCTGCATACAGTTCTTTAAAAATGATACTCTTTAGATGATGGCACACGTGAGAATTTGACGCCTGCTTCCAACGCCAAAATAATGGGACAGATCCATCTGTTTTCTCTAAGAGGATCTGAGCAGTGGTTAGGCAGAAACACATACTGTCCTAGCTCATTTTCTGATGTTCTGCTGCAATAGAATAGAAACAACATGATCTAGCATGGAAGACTCATCTCCCTCTCCAAGCTACACAAAACAAGGGCCTTCTGAAGCGAACGAGCACTTGCCACCTTAAGGCAGCAAGTTCTTGGGAGACCTGGAATAACAAATACTGGCTCTGTGCTCTGCACAGATGTGCAGTAATTAAAAGTATAAGAGAGTTAAAGAAAACAACGTGACTGGAGAGAGCAGACTTTGCTCCCTCCCAGTTCTTTTGGAATGGTTCTGTTTGGTGCAAGTGGTTTATCTTTGTCATCTGACAGCAGCTTAGGAAGAATGCAAATGAGAGATCCACTTTGTGGGCTGCCAGTTTGGATGGAGCCAGGCAGGATCAGAAACCTCAAGATGAGGGTTTTTTAAAGTATTTCCAGAGAAAGAGGAACAAAATTATATTCAAGAACCCACAAGTGGCTGTTACAAAAAAAAAAAAACCAAAACAAAACAAAAAAAACCCCACCAAAACAAAAAACCCAAACCAAACAAACAACAAAACCAAACCCCAAAACCTAACAACCAAAAGTGCACTGTGGTTTGTCCTCCAGTTTTGCTCACACAGCACACCACAGTTTCACACCAGGTTGTAAAAAATTCCTCAGGATATTTGTAAAGTTACAGTTGTGCACCAGGAATTCCTATGTTCTCCTTCAGCTGACATTGGATCCTGTGAGGTTGCCAGGTTCCACTGTAAAGCCACATATACTCCTAGCATCTGTAGCTTCTTCTGACAACTCTACTAAAACAAAGAAAAACCCCCAGAACAACGACAACATAAAAGCAGCAGAATTCCAGGGACTCTGGTTATTAAACCTTCATAAGATTTTTTTTCCCTGCTTTATAGCTATTCTATAGCATTATTCATAAACTTCATATTCATCTACAATGCAACCAGTGCAACAATCCAAAGACCAAAAAACACCTTCTCCCCACCCCACGCTACCTAAGTCCTTCATTGGTAATGCCTTCCTAAGCCTAACAGTTATGTACCAGCAAAATAAATCCAATCTGATCCTTGACTTGTGAAATCAGCAAACGGGGGATTTCTGCTTATTCCTTCAGTTTTGAAAAGGACCAGTCAAAACAAAAGCAGCAGTATATTGCAAATAATTACAAAACAATTACACTGGATCAGTGAGATGCAGGCAGGTAAGATGTGTCTTAGTTTTGAATGGCTAAAACAACCGAGAAATTTATCTTTACAGCAGAATTTTGTGCAATGTCTTTTGGTAGAAACAGTAAAGCCAGTTGATCCATTTGGGAGTGCTTGAACTCTTGGAACCTTAGTTTCAGCATTTTCACAGATTTATATATTTGAGGAAAAACAACAACAATGATAAAAAGACACCAACCTGAGAAAAACTCTATTAGAGTGAGCATTATTCAGTAAATCATATATTGCACCTTTAAATAAATCACTATAAATTGTATAAAAACAGGAATATCAGGCAGGAACAGGGAGGAGCTATTCTGTCCTTCATCCACACGCCCACACACCCCCCGCACACACATTCACAGATTCACTTGCTCTGTTTTTATCTACAGTTAAAGCTCGGAGTGACAGACCACACTCCTTTTCCTCTGGCAGAGGCACCAAAACATTAAGGCAGGGGATATTTGTGGTGAAATGCAAAAACAAAGCTCACCTCCAAACTTCTGGAGGGTCCTGCCAACAGTGCAACTACAGTTAAGTTTGACATAAGCCTTATTTAAAAATCTGTGTTCTCATTAAGAGTTTCAGTACAAAAATAGAATCTCTGCTGGTTTTTTTCTAGAGTAGCAACTAGAAAAGGCACAATTTCCAAGTATGAATGTCCATTTGAAGGAGCCATTTGTACTCCTTTTTTAAATAAAAAGGAACACAGAAAAAAATAGATCACAGAGGCACATATCTATTAACTAAGTAACCAGATACAGTAGATAAAATATGTTCCTGAAACTTAAAATTAAATATATTAAAACAACCCACCAGCCTGGTGTCTGTAAATGAAATCATATAAAATTGTAATAAAAAGCTTGTGTTATTATTTTAATATTTAAACTCTAGTTCACTGTTCATACTGTAAATGCTATTTCACCTATCAGTACTGTTAAATTCCCAAGAAAAAACAAGATTCCTCTCTTAACTTTAAAAAGTTTTGCTTGGGTTTTGTTGTTTGGGTTTTTTTAACATGAGTCTGCAGCTCCTGCCAGCGTTGTGTTTTTCCTCCTGTAGATCACACCTTTGAATGCAGACAGAACTGGAGAAGCCAGACACGAGACACTGCACACAATCGCAGAAAACACGGGCAGGTAGCCCCTCCTGGATGGAGGCACTGGGTTCCTTCTGGACTATGCATGGTAGCCATTGGCCTTCCCAAAGGCTGGCCCAGGTGTGAAGTTTTCATAGATTGCCATTGCTGTCACGTTTTGGTAGATAAGGTCTGTTTTCCTTTCTCTCTGGGATTTAATGATATCCATGACACACTGGTTTAGGAAGACGTACTGGTCCTGGGAGAAAGAGAGACAGAAATATATTTCTAAAAAATACCTGATTTTGGAATTCTGCTTCTGAATATAGGTTTGGGCACTGCACTGAGTGCTTGTTTTAGAACATATATATAGTGTAGGCACACAGTTGGTAACTGGGAGTGGGGCTGTGGCAGAGCTTCATCCCTAATGGGCTACAGCTGTGAAGAGCAGGTAAAGAGCACTGGAAGCAATGAGACCTGGAGTGCCCAGGTGCACTGACCAATCACCAAAGGGAACAGAGGGCACACAGGTGCAATGCATCAACATGAGGGGTATAAAAAGTTGGGCTAAAGAACAAGGGCAGATGCTTGCAGCCTTCTGAAGTGGCATAATGTTACTCTGTATGGCTTGAAGCTTTCTGAAATTGTATGGTGACACTCTGTTGCCATGGCCATCTCGACTGTGACACATGCTGTGACATATAGTTTATAGAAAATAGAGCTGGAAAGGACCTCATGATGTAATCTGATCAACTCCCCCCTAATAAAAAAACCACTAGTTTTGCTGTCTAGAGCTAGGATCTGTCATGCCTAACGCTGTCCTAAAGACTTTCATGAGAGATCTTAGAGCCTTTTCCAAATCAGCTTGTGTTAGCCCATACACCGTTCTGGATCAAAGTGGTAATTTCTGTAGGAATACTTGTATTCCTGCAGAACACAAAAGCAAAGATGCACACCGAGACCACTTGACTCAGATAATTCTGGTTCACAACTAAAGGATAAACCCCCCATGGGTGAAACTAGTCTGAAAAAAGGTCTGCTTCAGGATTTGATTCCTTCCAGCTGCAAATGCCAGTCCTACAAAGTACTCTGTAAAGACATTGCTTGGATGTACTACAGTCCCTGGCTGCAACTACTTTTGTGGAGAAGAGATGAGGCAGGAAGGAGGGAAGTCAAATGAAGAGCAGTTTTACCTCCTTAATACCTTACTGTCCTGTAACTCAGAGCTACATCTGGATGATTATGCACACCTGAGAAAGGTGCTGCTGGATGGGAGAGAGCCTCACCTCAGTCTGCACCATGAGGGGTCGGTGCATGCGGAGGTCGTACACCACTCCGTACACATCCACGGTGTTCTCCATCTCCATCTGCTGGATCAGGCGGTCGATGGCGATGAACGTCCCCGTCCTCCCGACGCCAGCGCTGCAACAACACAGACAGGCTGTTTGTGCTTCCTCCCAACCACCTGCTCACTGCTGGCCTGATAAAAAGCCAGGCAAGCCAGGATGATGCCTCCTACTATTTCAGTGGTATGGGTAATAAAAGTCCTGGCAACACAGAGGGGTGGCTCTTACCACCAATAAGAGGGGCTTCTCAGCCTTGCTCATGCACAGGATTTATATACAAGCTCTTGAAAGGACATCTTTTCCAGCTCAGTTTTCCAGGCTAGGAGAGATGCTCTGTTTTTATGACATTTTGTATCACTTCCTTTGCTACCTACACAGCACTATTAGTTTCTGAAGCACTGGGCAAAGGTTTTAGTTTGGCAAGGTAAATAGCCTATGTCCTTACACAGAGAGACTTTGGTTTTAATCCCACTGAAATGGAAATGACTTTCAAAAACCACAAGACAAAAGTGTGCCTAACAGAAACACCTTCTTCCTACCTGCAATGCACCAGAGTAGGAGAGTCCGCTGGATTCTGGCTGTTGTACTCATGGACAAGGTGCCTGAAGTTGATGAGAAGGTCTGTTGTCTCTGGCACGCCATGATCTGGCCAGGAGGTGAAATGGAACTGGCGCACCGTGTGGCTCTCGGGGGTGTTGGACTGCAGGAAGAGTAGACATTAAAAAAATTAACAAAAAAGACAATGAAAACTGGCTTCAGAGGAGTGACAGTTGGGCTTCCTGGCACATGTACTGGGCCAAGCTCAGTTTCATCAAAGATGCCTGTTACAACTGCAGTGATTTCACCAATGATATTCCACCTTTCCTCTTCCTTCTGGTGTGGTAGAGAATACTTTGAAATAATTCCCTTGTACTTTACTCCAAGCTCATATTTAGTGCATTGAATTAACTGATGGGGCTAATTGTTTGGTCCAGAAGATATTACAGGTATCTGCATAAGCGCAAGGTTATTTACACACTAACAACCAACAATCATGGCAGTCCTCACCTTTTCTACAGTGAAGTCCCTTATTGTCCATTCTGGAAGGACAACTTCTGAGACCATTGTCACAATAATGTCACCATAGCTCTTGGGTTGTTTGTCTGGCCAGTACTGCTCACATTTTGTCTAAGAAGAGAGTTACAAAGTTAGACACATGGCATACAACAATGAAACAACTCACTTTTAAATAACCCACTACCAGAAGCAGGGCTAGAAAGCATGTCACTCTTCTCAAGGGCTATTCCAGGGCAAGAGAACATCTACCAAAATCATTCTTTAGAGAGAAGAACCAACCCTTAACGACACTGATTCCACAACCCTCCTGAGACAATCTATTCTGGCAGTCAGCAGATATAAAAATAGGAAAAAGCTAAAAAAGAAAAACAACAACCAAAATAATTGTGCTTTTTTAATTTAGAAAACAATCTTCCACCAAGAGGATGGTTGTGAAAAGACAGTTGTCAAAGGACAGTGGCCAGTCTCCAGACCACTAAGGTAACAACAAAATTAGAAGACATGCAGCTGCCTTCAAGAGACAATTCAGTATCGATAACAACATACCCGGGCTTGTTCCACACATTTTGTCAACATAACAATAGAGTAGATACTCTTTTCCCAAATCATTTGCCAGAAGTCTTCTATAGTATTGGGTAATGGACCCTGTGCAGCAATAAATGCCTTCTTTGAATTATAGCCCTAAGAAGAAAAAAACAAAATAAATGTGTGTATATATACACACAACATCAGTGAGAAATAAAAGCTTATTTTAAACATCATTATGAGCCCTTATGCCTACATCAGAAAAATACGCATTATATTTCATTTCAGCTAATGAAGCAACTTACAGGCATATAGTTTGCATTAATATAGTCAGTCCCAGAGCTTTGATTTGAAAGTTTAACACGAGAAATATCATCTGCAGAAAGAAAAAAGGAAAAGACAACTATGAATTTTTGAACTGGAACCTTTCAGAAAAATATTGTTTATCTAATACATGCTTTCTAAATAAAAGGTGTTCAATGCGCATTTTAAGAGTAAGAGCATAACCTTAGGAATCATAAATAGCAGTAGGCTTCAGAAAAACGAGTGACCAGGATAATCACTCAAAAACACAGATTATTTTGGTTTTAAACATGGTTTGGTATTGCTAATTTATATATTTTTAACACAACACAAGATTTACTACAGTTTTAATTACTGGATAAAAATAAGTGATTTGACTCTTGCTGCCATGGCAGCCAATGTTTTTCCTCCAAAGCATCCTTAAGTACCTGTCACTGTTCACTTTTCAATTATTTCTGACTCTCTGCTACATTGGGATGCCCACAGGCAGCTTTGACAGGGCTTAAACTCTTACTTGATCTGCAAAGCTGGACAGCAGGGTCTAAATATTTCTCATAGCTTGCAAATTTATTTGTGTGTGGTCAACTGTTATCCTCTTGTGTTTTCAACCTGGACTGCACATTTCTCACAAATGGAAAATTAAAGTTATTTAGTTATGGGAAGGTTCTTTAAAGAAGCTTTCTGAAGAAATATCCCTGAGGGAAGGCTCTTCCAGGTGTGTTTATACAGTGACTTTGGGAAAGCAGCAGCCCAAATTCATTTATTTGGAAAATAATATTTGAAACCTCTGGGTACTATTAAAGCTGGATTAACCAAACCCAATGGGTTTCACTTAAAAACACAACCAGTAGAAGATGCAAACCCAAAGAGAATAACTCACACGGTAGGACATTGTTGTATCTATTTTTGCCCCTGTTCTCAGGAAGTTCAGCAGCAAATTTCGGCTGATGAACACCAGCAGACTTGAGTTCCTACAATAAAAGGAGGACTCATGAGCACCAGGTCCTGGTTTAGCAATCATCCAGAAATGTGACAAACAGAAAAGTAGTCCAAACGATTGTGTCTTGTGCTGTAAAAGTAGGCATGTTAAACTGGGATAAATGTCAATAAAAATCATCTCGTTACAGAGTGGGAGGGTGACAGTGGCAAATCTTTTAGAGAAAGGATTAATACAGATTGTAGGAATAGCAGCATGTTTAAAACCCACAGATGGACTTTAAAAGCCTGGAAACAGTTTTGTGGAAAGAGACACTGATATCAATGGCAGCTCCTTCTGGCCCCAAGGCAGGGAACTACTGCATAAGCTCTGCAGACATTACAGGTAGAGAGGAGCAAATAATGAACCAACATCATGAACCAACTGAAGGAAGCAAAATCTGAGAGGAACCAAGGTGGAGCACCAGCCTGTGAAGTATAAAGAGACAGAATTTGAAGAAGAAAGTCAATTAATAGCTTTGAGGAGATGAGAAACAGAATGAGATTCTTTAACAGCAGACATGACAACACAGAATCCTCCCTGACACTTCCTTCCTGTCCCCTGTTCCTTACAGCAAGTGAGTTTTAGCACATTTCATAGAAAAACTCTTATGGTCAGTAAGCAAATCATAATTGCTGTTGCTCTGACTGAGCTATTCCTAGGTGTGGTTTGCAAATCACACCCACGCACTGAAGAAGTCAGTGAGATTAGCAACAGACCTGTCTTGATATGTATAAAAACCCCAAAACAACCCAAGATGAGTAAAACTGAAAAGCAGAGAAATTGTACAGTGTCCCCTAGGCTAAGTCTGCATATGACTAGGGCAAAGATTTCTCTGGTGAGAGCTCTGATAAGCAGGTCATGCCACAAGCCCCCAGTCAGGGATAATAACTCAGGGTAATATCATGCACTTCAACTAAATTTGGAGCTGTATAAGGGAAGGGAAGGCTGTACACACAGCTTCATCATCTCTATAAAAAAGGACCCTTCTTTTCTCCTTCAGTAAGCCTTATGCATGCTCCACAGGAAAGATGATTTGTCTTTCCAAAAATATTTGTCATGAAGCTCTCTCCCCACTGAGGGCACATACCTCATACTCTTCAGCAAAACCACAGTTGGAGTCAGCTTGCTGCTTCTTAAAGTATGACTCAAAGTTCTCCACTTTAATCATTTTTGATCTAAAATGAGAAAAGCCTCGTGTCAGCACCTGGTGTTAGGTAAATAAGCCATGAATTAATTCAGTTAATGTGTTAGAAAGTATGCTTTACTTACTTCTTGATTCTTCAGGAGAGGGTGAGGGGAAGAAAAAAAAGCTGATTAGACACATGCAGTTGTATTTTTCATTATGAGAATCTAAGACTGAAAGCATGACTGTTAGTTGCAGCCACAAAACAGTGCACTTACAGGGGACAGGGTATCAAGCATAGCATTTAACTGCTCTGTTAAATCAAGGAGAGAACAGTGCATCCTTCAGGAGAGGAACATCACACAAGGTGTCAGCCAGCTGCTTACTCCTATTGGATTGACCCCATGCCCTGGTGTATTTTATGGCAACCATCAAGTCTAAAGAGGTGGGATTCCATGGGACATTCTGACCATGGCTTTCCACCAGCACAAAAAATTGGTGCCAGAAACAATAACATGATTCAGCTGCAGTGCCTGTGACTTCCAATATATTGTCCCTCCATGGCCAGCTTTTACAATCACAACATTATCTGGATGAATGGCTCAGCACAAAGTAGTTATTAAAGAAAAAAAATCAGATCACAGAACATATTTTGCCTTTTTGCATTTTATCAACAATTCTGATTGGTCCCTCAATGTGCATGAAGTCTGTGTTTCATTCAAACCCTGTGTTTCAAAACCACGTGGAACATTTGTGTGTCTAATAGTGATTCATGAAGTGAACACTCAAATCCCTGTGGTAGCTCTAGAAGTCTCAATCAACATGATTATTTTTAGTCTGCATGCTGGCATCTTTCAGTTCCATGAGGAATTAATACTTCAAAATTCTCTACAAAACTGCACAGAAAACAAGTATCTGAGTTCTGAGTAATTTTTGCAAATATCACTTGAGCTCAGAAAATACCAGGAGAAAAGATATGGACTTACTTAATTGGAGAAAAAGACACTTCGGTATTTCTTTTATCTTTCCTATAAGGTGAAAGAAAACAACACAAGTTTACAGTAGAATTCAATTGAATTTATACAAAATTTCTTATCTGTTTCCTTGCGCCTGTTGAGAACAATTTCTTTTAAAGCATCTTATTCAGTGGAAAAAAACCCCAAACTCCTGACGCAAACTTTTACACCTGGAATTAAAAAAAAAAAAAAACAACCAACCAAACAACAAAACCAAAAAAAAACTTCACCCTTCTCCTAGTGACGTTGTGCAATGGGACTGCTTCTTTCTGTTGGAACCAGAGTATAAAGCCTGGACACAAAGAACATATTTTGGTGGAACATGTACAACTGAGGGATCTGCACCACTAACTGATATCTCAGGAGAACTGCTGCTAATCCTAGAATCCCTACAGGAATTCTAGGATTAGCAGCAGTGATGTGTCAGTCATTCAGTGGTAGCTGAATGAAAAGAAATGTTGCTAGCTTTAGAGGAAGCTCTTCCCAAGGTTGTACACAGCTATAGGACACAATTGTAGAAATAACAACAGTTACTTAAAGCAACTAAGAAAAATGGACTAAGGACTCTATGGCTAACTCCACATAAAGGATGATCAGAAGCAGGAAAAAGCCTTGGTACACTCTTACAACCTAGATGATTTGAACAAGGTTCAAAACTGAGAGACCAGCTCAAACTCATCAGCTTCTGGAAACTCCAGAATAGAAGTTTCACGTGACAGGCCATCAAGCAATTAAAAAGAATGACTGATGGATAGTTTAAAATCAAACTGTCTAAGGTACAATTCTACCCAATTACTTTTAGCACAATAATTTGAGATGTTTGCTCACTTATGACTGAATGACTTCATCACTATTCATGAATGGTGAGGCACTGGCACAGGTTGCCCAGAGAAGCTGTGGATGCCCCATCCCTGGCAGTGTTCAAGGCCAGGCTGGAAAGAAGCTTTGAGCAACCTGGGATAGTGGGAGGTGTCTGTCCCCATGGAAGGGGGGTTGGAACTGGATGATCTTGAAGGTCCCTTTCAACCCAAGCGATTCTATGATTCTATAATTCTGTTCTATAAATTAAAATTTATTTTGTTTGTAACTTCTCAACTCTTTGTTTAAACCCATAGTTACAAACTAAGTTATTAAACAAGTGGTTTGATACTTCAACCCTAATCTCTAACACTCAAACAACATTTTAATACAAAATATTTTAAAACATATTGACAGCCATGTATCATGACAGACAGAGCCCTTTTCAGGAGAAAAATACTGAAGTGAAACACTGGTGCTCCTCAACACAACCAATACAGCAACAAACACACATTACCTTCTCCTTCTCCAGAATATGAACCCTCCTACAGCAACTACAGCCAAGATAGCCAAGAGGCATCCAATAACCACTCCAGCAATAACACCTGATAAAAGAGAAAAAGTATTACTCATTGTCCTCTTCAGTAACTCCTAACTGAATCAACATGCTACAGCAGAACCTTGCAAGTAGCTAACCAAGCATGCTTCACTCTACTAAAATATCTTGTCTTTACTGTCCTTTGGCAGTACCAGTATTGAAATCTCCTTAAGAATAATAACCAGAGAATTAAAATTAAATTAATATAAAATTGGGATCAAAGGACCAGTTAAATTAATATAAAATTGGGATCAAAGGACCAGTATCTGCATGTCAATACACCTGCTTCTAGTTTAACAGAACTGTGAGACCATCAGCTGCTATTTGCCACTTGTTGCTAGACCAGAGTCTCACTGCATCATCCAATCCCTTTTAGCATGCCATGGCTTTTGGCTACTCCTGCAGTGGAATCCTACATGGGAAAAAGGGATCACCTGTAGAACTAGCAAGGTATGAATTTACAGAGCAGTGCCACTGCAAAGCTAGAAACACTTCATACAGAGAAACCAACTGGTGTTTTGATACTATGAAACTTGCCATAATTAAGGAATCTCCACATGCTGTGTATGTGCCAAGCTACCAGTACTACATTTGACATTAACTATACCTGGATCCTGGGGCAGTAAGACTGGCTCAGAGCAGGGTGAAAATGATACATAACTATCTTCCCCCTCAATCACGTTGTCTGTAAAGGTTATATTAGTGAAACCTGCAACACACGCCCTGTTGAAAAGGAAGGGATAAGAAAAAAACAAAACCAGGTACATTACAGGGTTTTAACAGCCTTTAGCAAGATCTGTAATCTTTCCATTAGATGATCTTCTAGATTTTAACAGCAGAAAACTTACCAAAAGGGTGGTTTGAAATAAATACCTGTATGAACGAAGAGGGATCAATGGTCCGTTTTCGTAGCCATACATGGTGTTTCCTTTGCCTACATTAATGATGTTTTTATCACTCTGAGAACGGGAAGAATGTGATGCTGCCTGCTCTGTTTTTATGACATATGTAACATAGGCAGTTGTTGTCTTCTTCTTGAAATCTCTGTATGTGTTGTTCAATTTAGACTTCAAAGACTCAGAACCTACAGGAAACAACAAGAACATGGATATAATTCATGGATATAAATGGATATAATTCATCCCCTTGGTTTGTATCAATTGGCACAGTGGCTGAGATGGTCACATCAACTACACTTGTCATTCCTCCATAAGTACTGCTTGAAATGAAAGGCTGAGAGCAACAGATAATCTCAGAAACCTCTTCTACTGCAGTGCAATCTACTGCACCACCTCTACCCAGTGTTATTTGTTTTAATTTGCTATTGGTTTTACTTCTAGCGTGCATAGGAGCTTCTGAATAAAGGTGCATGAGTGCTAGAACCAGGCACCCTTGTGGACACACTTCACCAGCCAAGTCAGCTTTATCCATGTGTGTTCTATCCATTCTTGTATGTAGAGAGTAAAATGCAAATTGTGTAGAAAAAAAAATCCATCAGTATTTGTGCTACCCAAAAAGCGTAAGGCCTCATTCAGGGTGACACTAAACTTGTCCTGACCTTGTTCTATCCTACAAGAAAGTCTCACACCTGAACTGTAAGAGATGAAAGAGGTAATTTCTACCTTTACTTGACATAGACAAGGACTGGACAAAACAATGATCAGAACAATTTCCCCCTCAGAAGATTAAGAACAAGCTACCACAGTGAGCAGTGACCAACAGGACACCATTTGCAGAACACCACTTTACAGTGTCTGTTCTTATAGCAGACAAACCCTAGAATCTTGAGGCAATTATAAAGCTGAAGCACATGTAACCTAAGAGGTAATAATAAACTCAACTTACCAGTTGCCCCAACAACTCAAGAGCAAGCCAAATGACAAATCTTCCCAGTGCTGAGGCAGGACAAAGAATCTCACTCATTTGACAGAAGTTTGCTCTCTACTGACTGTCTTTATAAAGCTAAAAGGTCCTTCTAAAAGTTGGTATAGTACTGAATTCACCTTTAAAAAGGAGAAGCCTTGCAGGAGGTTCTGAAAGGTGGAAAAGCTCTGGTAAATTTTCTAGAGCTGTGCAGACCAGGGTTAATCTACTACCAGCAGCAAAGCTCTCCTCAACTGTAACTCTGCAGCAACAGGGTGCAAGACAACCCTTCTAGAGCGCTAACTTGGTCTCATTAAAAGCAGATGAGGTTACAAATAACTTAGCTGCCTAGAAATGGCTGTTCAATACTACCTGAGGTATGTTATGTCTTAACTTATGTTTCTATTCCACCAGGATGTACATCCCTGGTTATACCTGCAGCTCCTTGTAGATGCCTTGAATACCACCCTACGACATTTCAAACAGCCTTAGACAACAGAATAAAGCACTGTGTATTTCTTACACAACAGAATAAAGTCTTCTCTGTCTATCCTAAAGGTAACCATGACTGGTTTAGAACAGAGAAACACATCTCAAGAATATTTGTGCTATTTCAACAATAAGGCTGAAGAGATGCTTGGCTGTGAGGCTGTCTTTTGTGCTCCCACCAAAGCACTCACTGTAAATTACAGATGTGGGCAACTTTCCTCCCTTATTTCTCTCAGTCACATCCTACAAATTCCTCCTTAAATACCTTCCAATTCAACCCACACAGAAGAATACACCAGATCTCCTTGTGACTAACCAGGACTGGCTGAAGTTACAAGCAGAGCTGCAGGCAAGAGACTGGCACTCAAATCAGCAATTCTGAGGCAGCTGAGTAGGCATGTGAAAAATAGGAATTTTCTGCACTGATGTGATGTAACACACACACACATATATATACACCCACACAAACATGCATTTCTTGGATAGATATTGAAAATCAGTGAGGGAATATGTATAATCAAAATTCTGCAAAATGAATTTCCAGTGTTGTAACAAAGGATAAGCATCAATGTCAACTCCCACTTAGCAGAAATTGTCCCCATCAGGTGCCTTATTCCTCCAGTGCACTGGCAAAAATGAACAGTTGTTCAAGTGGAACCTATGCTACAAAACTAAGTTCCTTATTTTAGTGTTTTATCACAAGACATTCACCTATCAGAGACATTTCTCAGTTCCATTAATGCTGTCAATGATATTTAAGCCTTCCACCCACATCCCATCTCTCTTAGTTAAACTGTTTTGGGTAAAATCAGGAAAAAAAGCTCTTTTCCTTTTAAGATCTTACTGCAGGCATCTTTCAGCTGAAAAAGAAAGGGGGAAAAATATTTCATATTCCAAAGCTGCTTCTATTAGCTGGTCTGAAAATTATTCTGTGGGGAAAGAAAGGACACTGCACAATCTTGGGGAAAGGAATCACTAGCAAATCAAGGTGGCAACAGCACAAGGGCAATACATAAGAGATTTATGTACAAAGATAAGTCAGGCAGGAAAAGACTGAGTGAAAACAGGCACCTTCTGAAAACAAGGAGTGACTTGACTTCAAACAAGATATCTGCCTCATGATTTCTGAACAGTGATTGAAAATTCTGAGTCTGCCTTTTCTTTATCTGTTTAACACCTATTTAGAGTGTAAAACATAATGTTGCCTAGTAAATTGTTTCAGCTACATGACAATATCATAAACACCTTACTTTGATCTTCTGTTGTAATCATTATTGCATAGGCTTCCAATGGACCATTCAGTGAATCAAAATCAGAGAATTCAACAGACAATGAGCTGTGACTGACGGCCTTGACTGAAGGAACTTCGCTTGGAGGAGGTGGGTCTGCCAACAAAAACATTTTTTAGTACATTAAGCACTGATTAAAGTTTTCCAAACAAGAAAAGTCTGTGATACCAACACTGTTCACATAATGCATATTTATTGTGCATCACATTAGACTAGGAATTAATATAGTGTTCTATTCATACTCTGCAGGTTGATAATGTAGTGCATACCAAGTCTGGTAATCTGCAACCATGAAGTTAATATTTTTGTCCTACAAGTACCTTTCATGCTCAGATCTCAATGCTTACCAGTAATGCTGGTGAGACACAACTTGTCCACTGGAGAGCTTTCAGAGCCATTTTGAAGAGTTACGATAGTAACATTATAGGTGCTGAAAAAATTCAAACGTGCTGTTTGGAAGGTTTGCTCAAAGCCTTCTACGGTGCAGCGTGGAGCCAAGTCTTCTCTTACTACCTCAGAAGTACTTATATTATATATTTTGATTCTGAAGCCAGAGTTGTTACCAAAAGGACATTTCCATTTCAGCATTAGGAAAGGCTGCTTGGCCACTGGCTCACACTGAAGTGAATCCACTGAGACAGTTACTGCCAAAAGAAAAAAGCATAACAAAAAAGGAAGAGTAACAAATCAAACCTTACCCCTAGAAAAAGCTGTGTATTTGTATGTTATGTGTATAAATGCTTGTAAAACTTCAGTATTCCTTCCCCTTTTAAAAAAGATGCCTACGTGGCACCTACTGCCTACACAAGGATTTGTTACCCTATGAGGAAGACAAGTATTAAAAACAATACACAGGTCTATTCTGTGCTCTTTACCTCCTCTATAGACAGGGCTACTGGAAAAATTTAGGCTGATTATATAGCAAGATCAGCAACATTTTCAAAATACTGTTCAACCCTTTAACATATTACTTTAAGAACATTTTAGAGGAGTATGTAGACTGCCACTAAATCCCTTTATAATTATGTAAAACTCAAAGTGGTGAACACATAGCAAAATTAAATTAATCTCTGTCCATTAAGAGCACAGCAGTAGCCATCCTTAAAAGCAACAACCATAACAAGTCAGTTTGGGTGAGAGTCTTCTAGGACATAGTATAAAAACCACAACCTTATGACCAGATACTGAAAGATACTTAAAAAGTAATGTAGCAGGAAGACTGAGAAAAAATGTTCCCCTAACTAAACATCTTGTAAAACTTGGCCTTCAGAATGAAAACACTTGTAAATTTACAATTACAATACACACCAAATTTATTTCCTCTCTCGGTAAGGAAGTATTTGGTACTTTCAAATACAGGGGTTATAGACTCATCTATTAAATTATTTTGTTGTTAGAAGGGGCATTATTTTAAGAAACTAAGGAGAAGCACAATTGTGTACCAGAAGAAACAGATTTAGTAAAAATAGATGTGAGCAACTGGAACTTCTACTGCAATTCATAAATATTTATTTTTCTTCAGTAACACTGATGGCTACTCCTACAAATATGGTGAAATTATAGGAGATTACAGACAAGCCCTGGAACACCTCTGACACTTGGTGACAATGGATGCCTGGTTTCTAGAGGAGTCATGACTTTTGACCTTATCCTGTAGGAACACTTAGATGAAGTATCATCAGTGCTTCATGGGAAATGTCAGAGGCCAGCATACTCTACCCTGCTAAGGAAAAAAATGCTGGGCTCTGTGAAAGTCATGAGAAACTCTGGAAACGCAGCCAAGCAGCACTTTCAGAGTACCAGCAACTCTCCAAGTTCATCCCAGAACCCCTCTGGAAAACCCACTCAGGAGCTCTGAGCCAGATTCATTTCAACTTAGCCAAAATGGGATAAAACAAACGAAAGGAGATAGCAGCACATGATCACAAGGAGGAAAAGCCACAATGCCTAACGTGAGGAATGCAGAAGTAACTTAGCCTTGTCCTATTTGCTGATGGACTGAGCAAAGCAGCAGGGCTGACAGCCACACCATCCCGTGCTGCCCAAGATGAGCTGCATCCATGGGCCCTCCAAAGGGGAAAGTGACCCAGGCATGATGCACACCCAGTGGGAGACCTTCCAAATGAGAACCTTGAGGGTTTCCAGAGGAAACAGAGGGCAACAAAACCCCCTGCAAAGATCCCCCTCCCACACATTACCATTTCTGACTCCAGGTAGGCTGTGTGCAGCACTTCTGCCAAATATAATATTGTATTTCAAACCCTGGGTAGGTGGGCAGAGCCCTGTGCTCCACAGCAAACCACAGGCTACTTAGGAACAGGGATGTGAGAAACCATTACTTACATGTATACAGGTGTATGGACACTCCTTCTCCTTCTGTCTCATTATCAGCTGCTACAGCAAATACTGTGAAGCTGTACAGTGTCCCAGGGATTAACCCAGTAATTTCTGCTCTGGTTTCATTGGATGCCACGTTGTTCACAGATGTACCATTTGCAACCTCTATCCTGTACGTGTAGGTGTCAGAAGCGCTGTCATTCACCACCCATTTTAAGGTGACAGAAGTCACACCAATGGATTCTGCCTTGAGATCAAGCACTGGGCTGGGCCCTGGGGAAGGCAAAGCAACAACTCGTTAACCTGCAAGAACAGCTGCTCCCAGACATGGAAACAAGGAACACAGCCACACCAGGGCTTCACTTCCCTCACACCACTCATGCTCCGGTGTGCAGGAGCACTCCAACAACATCACCAGGCACTCCTGGAGGCTGGTGCACCACTGGGCAGCTAAGACAAAACTGATGGAATGTAACCTTGAGGGGTATTCATCTTCCTTTGACACTCTAAAGCAGAACACATCATTACAATGCCACAGCTCCCAGGATTTTGCTCAGCAATTCAGAGATGTTGGTCAGGACAGATACAAGGGCGGGGAGGGGTCTGGAGAAAGGAGATGGTGGTCCATCTGTGTACAGCAAAAGGTAAGGAACTCCAAATGTCACTGAAAGAGGAACAGAGGTGATGAAAGGTGGCAAAGGAGCAGCTTGCCTAGGTCGTGCCATGAATGTACTCGTGAGCCAGTGTTATCTACAGTTCATTCTGCTCCAGCCACAGGGCCCCAGATCACAGTATCTCTATATGGGAGCCCTTAAAAGAATGTTCTGAGGCTCTGAACCTCCAAGAAGTGAAGGCAACAAATGCACCCACAAAAATTCCAGGCCAGAGAGAATGGTCTTGGGAAGAGTCCACTGTGACACAGTTCTTGGTAACCAAATTCAACCATCATTGTTTTAGAGGTGTTTGTTTTACTCTGCTTTTTCAAAGAAGGCTATGTCTCTTTCAAACAAACATGTCTTACTGCAGGCAGGGAAAGCACAGCAACTCTGCCTGGAACAGTCTTAAATTACGACCCTTGGGTGGGTGGGCAGAGACCTGTGCTCCACAGCAAAGCACACACCACCAGCAACAGCAATGCAGAAAACTGACTTACGTGTATACAGGTGTATGGGACTTCCCTCTCCTTCAGTCTCATTATCAGCTGCTACAGCAAATACTGTGAAGTTGTACGGTGTCCCAGGGATTAACCCAGTAATTTCTGCTCTGGTTTCATTGGATGTCACATTCTTCACAGGTGTATCATTTGTACCATTTGCAACCTCTATCCTGTACGTGTAGGTGTCAGAAGCGCTGTCATTCACCACCCATTTTAAGGTGACAGAAGTCACACCAATGGATTCTGCCTTGAGATCAAGGACTGGGCTGGGCCCTGGGGAAGGCAAAGCAACAACTCGTTAACCTGCAAGAACAGCTGCTCCCAGACATGGAAACAAGGAACACAGCCACACCAGGGCTTCACTTCCCTCACACTACCCGTGCTCCAGAGTGCAGGTGCACTCCAACGACATCACCAGCCACTCCTAGAGGCTTTGGCATTAATAGCTGGATAGCAGGAAATTGAGAATGAGCCATCTCAAGCATGACTCATTTTCCTTTCACAGACAAAAGCAAGAGGGGCACTGGCCTGCCCAGTGCTACCACTTGCAGTGGAGGGGAGGGATGCCAGTTGTGCAACTCTGTTCCACAAAATACAAAGAAGAAGAAATATCTTATTCTTTGAAGAGGAGGATTAGTGGTGATGAACCAGACACTCTGCTCCAATCCTCATACCCTGCACTTCACTCCCATAGAAGAGAAACCATCTCGAGACCCTCTGGAGACACTGTCTCCAGCCACCCATTCTTTCTGCATCTTTAAAAGAGGGCAATTAGCCATTACAGACAGACAGCACTTTTGGGGAGACTTTTGGGCATTGACTGGTCAGCTAGGATCATACATGCAGGCACATTTCAGGAAAAGACAAATGACAAGAACATTCATAGATTTTTCTTCAAATGCACTGTGTGGAAAGATCAGGCTGGGCTACTGCCTTGGAAGCCAGCTCCAAAATGGTCCCTCCAACACCACATGTCAAGACTTTTAATACTCAACATGGCAAAGTGCTGGATGGCCGAAGTAGTTCTCCTGATCAAGCACTGCCTGAATCTCTCTCCTGGCTGCACCACGATGGCAGCTATAGGCCCCCAAATCACACAAGTCCACTCAGTATAAAGCCACTTAAGATGAGAACCTCAGGCCCCCATACTCTAGGTAACAAATGCAAATACCCCTTTCACAAATTTGCAAGAGACCAGGGCTCAGGGAAAAGTCTCTTCTCCTTGCTGACAGCAAGCTTTACCAATAGCTTTCTACCAGGGCAATTCTGCTTTTACACTAACATCCATCTCCAACTTGGAGATAGGCCATCTCCAGCTCCAGGATGGAATCATCACCTCTGCCTGGAACAGTCTTAAATTACGACCCTTGGGTGGGTGGGCAGAGACCTGTGCTCCACAGCAAAGCACAGACCACCAGCAATAGCAATGCAGGAAACTGTGACTTACGTGTATACAGGTGTATGGGACTTCCCTCTCCTTCTGTCTCATTATCAGCTGCTACAGCAAATACTGTGAAGTTGTACGGTGTCCCAGGGATTAACTCGGTAATTTCTGCTCTGGTTTCATTGGATGTCACATTCTTCACAGGTGTATCATTTGTACCATTTGCAACCTCTATCCTGTATGTGTAGGTGTCAGAAGCACTGTCATTCACCACCCATTTTAAGGTGACAGAAGTCACACCAATGGATTCTGCTTTGAGATCGAGGACTGGGCTGGGCGCTGTGAATGGCAAAGCAACAACCCATCAAAAAAAAAGAAATAAAGAAGAGCCACAGCCACATTTCCCTGTTCCACACAGAATGAGCATCACTTGGAGCCAAGCGTCACTTCCCTGTTTCAGGTATTCAGGCTGAGGCATCTCTGGAAAGGTCATAGGAGCTTTGGGGGATATTTTATTTCATTTCATATGCAACAACCACTTGTTTCCACAGTGGTTTTCCAGACAGAGAAACAGATAGAAATCAGGGAAGGAAACAGTCCAAGTTAATCTTGATCTGTTAACTCAAAATTGTGCCCATGAGTCTCAATTTGAGATCTTCAGCCTAAACTCTCCTCAATACCAGGAAAAACAGGTCCAACAGCTGACATACCTTAGGGGGCTGTGTCTGCAAGCCCGACTCAGCACCAATTCTAGACAGATAAAACTCACTTCAGGCAGCTTAGAGAAGTTTACAGACTCAGTAGCAGCTCCAGGACACACTCCTCTAAATTGCTTTGTAGGGAAACTGACTGTCCTCTTTGCATTTCTGAGCTACACACGAAAGTAATGTCTACTCCTATCCCATCTATCTAGTCTAGGAAAAAGGTGCCCTGGCAAAAAGTCAATAAGATTGGTACCACACTTGACAATGCAACCATAGGAAGTGAGTCAGTCACAGCCCACAGGAACCTCAGGCCCCAGACTCTGCAAAGAGCTCAAAACAATTTTTAAGAAAAAAAAAGCCTTGGTGACTGTGGCACCACATCCCTACACACCACATCTTTTTGTACCAGCTGTGGCAACCCACTCCCAGAGGTGTTGTGAGGGGTCTACACAGCCCTCAAGTGTCTAGGAGAAGTCATGCTGTGGTAGCAGCTGGATCTCTACACAGTCTTGAGCAGACATGCTGATGAAATAACTGATTTACAGGGGGCACATGAAAGCACAGAGACAATTTCAGTCCTTTTGCAAAGACCGCTGCATTCGTGCGTGCACACACCTGGAGCGAAAAAGCAACACCACAACAAGAAACAGGACAAAGCTGGAAACCCAAAGTAAGGAAACGGAGCAATTTGGTACAAACAGCACAGTTACTTGCAATTGGAGACACCATTTCCTTACTTGTACACAGATTTCTGGGCACTCCTTCTCCTTCTGTCTCATTATCAGCTGCTACAGCAAATACTGTGAAGTTGTACGGTGCCCCAGGGATTAACCCAGTAATTTCTGCTCTGGTTTCATTGGATGTCACGTTGTTCACAGATGTACCATTTGCAACCTCTATCCTGTACGTGTAGGTGTCAGAAGCGCTGTCATTCACCACCCATTTTAAGGTGACAGAAGTCACACCAATGGATTCTGCCTTGAGATCGAGGACTGGGCTGGGCCCTGGGGAAGGCAAAGCAACAACTCGTTAACCTGCAAGAACAGCTGCTCCCAGACATGGAAACAAGGAACACAGCCACACCAGGGCTTCACTTCCCTCCCACCACTCATGCTCCAGAGTGCAGGAGCACTCCAACAACATCACCAGGCACTCCTGGAGGCTGGTGCACCACTGGGCAGCTAAGAGAGAACTGAAGACAAGCCATGCTGAGTGACATTTACCTCCATTTGGCACTCCAAAGGAGAAGCTTTGGTCATCATTGAAGCAGAGCTCCCAGGGAACCCAGAAAGGTGGACAGGAAAGGGATGGGTATGGTTGGCAATGCAGGCAATTTCAGTTTGGTTTATTGGTTGGTTTTTGGTTTAGTTGTTGTTGTGGAGGATTTTTTGGTTTATGGTGGGGGGTTAGAGGGAGTTTGATGTCTAATAAGTAAATAAATAAATCAAGGCTATGTTTCTTCTCTACTTGAACCACTCATTCTTAGCATCTGGCCCAGGTAAGGCTGCTATTAAGTTACAACCTCAGGCAGGTGGGCAGAGCCCTGTCCTGCACAGCAAAGCACACACCACCAGCAACAGCAATGCAAAAAGCTGTGACTTACGTGTATACAGGTGTATGGGACTTCCCTCTCCTTCTGTCTCATTATCAGCTGCTACAGCAAATACTGTGAAGCTGTACGGTGTCCCAGGGATTAACTCGGTAATTTCTGCTCTGGTTTCATTGGATGTCACATTCTTCACAGGTGTATCATTTGTACCATTTACAACCTCTATCCTGTATGTGTATTGGTCAGAAGCACTGTCATTCACCACCCATTTTAAGGTGACAGAAGTCACACCAATGGATTCTGCCTTGAGATCATGAACTCGGCTGGGCTCTGTGAAAGGCAAGACAACCTGTCAGTCTGCAAGAACAGGTGCTCACAAACACAGACACAAGAAACACAGCCACACCAGGGCTTCACTGGGCAGCTAAAAGAGAACCGAAGACAAATCATTCTGAGAGGCAATAATCTCCCTTTGACACTCCAAAACATAAGCACAGGCCATTACAGTGATTGAACTTCTAAGGCTTCCCTTGGGAATCCAGAAGCAGGCAGGAAAGTGATAGAGTAGAATGGAATAATTACTTAGAAGAGACCTACAACTACCCTCACTGAACTACCTGACCACCCCATGCCTCAGCAAAAGTTAAAGGGTATTACTGAGGGCATTGCCCAAATGTCTCAAACACAGAAGGGCTTGGGGCACTGACCACCTCTCTAGGAGACCTACTGCATTGCTTGAACCTTCTGTCAGTAAAGCAATGCTTCCTAATGTCAAGCCTAAACCTCCCCAGAGGCAGCTTTGAACTATTCCCACTCATCATATCCCTGGACACCAGAGAATAGAGATCATCTTCTCCTTCTGCATTTCCCCTCCTCAGGAAGCTGAGGACAACAATGAAGTCACCCCTCAGCCTCCTTTTGTCCAAACTAGATAAGCTCAAAGCCCTCAGCTGCTCCTTACAGGTCCTCCAGCCCTTGCACCAGCTTTCTTGCCCTCCTCTAAAGGCATTCAAGGACCTTCACATCCTTCTTCAATTGTAGGGCCCAGAACTGCACCCAGTACGCATTCAGCTCCTGCATCCATACCTTTGATAAATATGTTGAGCAGCCCCAGGATTGAGCCCTGAGGACAGCACTGGTGGCTGCTCACCAGCCAGACACAGCCCCACCCACTGGAACCCTGGGAGCCCCACCCTGCAGCCAGCTCTGCACCCAGCATACCACGAACCCCCTCATCCCACAGCTGGACAACTTGTCCAGAAGGATGCTGTGAGAGACAGTACCAAAAATCTCAGTAAAATGCAGAAAAACTAAATTCACCCCTTCCCTTCCCCACCAGGTGGGTGACCTTACCACAGAAAGATCAAATTATTAAATGGGACCTTCCTTCTCCTTCTCTCTCATTATCAGCTGCTACAGCAGATGCTGTGAATCAAGGCTACGCTTTTGTATACATGAAGCACTCATTTTTAGGAGGTTAGGTTCCTAGTAAATTACAGCCTCAGGCAGGTGGGCAGAGCCCTGTGCTCCACAGCAAAGCACAGACCACTAGCAACAGGGATGCAAAAAACTTGTGACTTACGTGTATACAGGTGTATGGGACTTCCCTCTCCTTCTATCTTATTATCAGCTGCTACAGCAAATACTGTGAAGTTGTACGGTGTCCCAGGGATTAACCCAGTAATTTCTGCTCTGGTTTCATTGGATGTCACGTTGTTCACAGATGTACCATTTGCAACCTCTATCCTGTACGTGTAGGTGTCAGAAGCGCTGTCATTCACCACCCATTTTAAGGTGACAGAAGTCACACCAATGGATTCTGCCTTGAGATCAAGGACTGGGCTGGGCCCTGGGGAAGGCAAAGCAACAACTCGTTAACCTGCAAGAACAGCTGCTCCCAGACATGGAAACAAGGAACACAGCCACACCAGGGCTTCACTTCCCTCACACCACTCATGCTCCGGTGTGCAGGAGCACTCCAACAACATCACCAGGCACTCCTGGAGGCTGGTGCACCACTGGGCAGCTAAGAGAGAACTGAAGACAAGCCATGCTGAGTGACATTCATCTCCCTTTGACACTCCAAAGGAGAAGCTTTGGTCATCATTGAAGCAGAGCTCCCAGGGAACCCAGAAAGGTGGACAGGAATGGGATGGGTATGGTTGGCAATGCAGGCAATTTCAGTTTGGTTTATTGGTTGGTTTTTGGTTTAGTTGTTGTTGTGGAGGATTTTTTGGTTTATGGTGGGGGGTTAGAGGGAGTTTGATGTCTAATAAGTAAATAAATAAATCAAGGCTATGTTTCTTCTCTACGTGAACCACTCATTCTTAGCATCTGGCCCAGGTAAGGCTGCTATTAAGTTACAGCCTCAGGCAGGTGGGTAGAGCCCTGTCCTGCACAGCAAAGCACACACCATCAGCAAGAGGGATGCAAAAAGCTGTGACTTACTTGTATACAGGTGTATGGGACTTCCCTCTCTTTCTGTCTCATTATCAGCTACTACAGCAAATACTGTGAAGCTGTACGGTGTCCCAGGGATTAACCCAGTAATTTCTGCTCTGGTTTCATTGGATGTCACATTCTTCACAGGTGTATCATTTGTACCATTTACAACCTCTATCCTGTATGTGTATTGGTCAGAAGCACTGTCATTCACCACCCATTTTAAGGTGACAGAAGTCACACCAATGGTTTCTGCTGTGAGCTTATAAATCAGGCTGGATCCTATGAAAAGAGAAAAAAAATTTTAACTGACAAGAATATTTGCTGACAAACAAACACATACAAGTGCTCTCCTCCCTGCCATATCCAGTCTCTGTAAAACAGAAATCAGCTTGGCAAAAAAATCAAGCCATCTTTCTCTACTGCAAGGCACACTTGCAAGCTCTGCTGTCTACTGCAACCCTTCAAGCTTCACTTCACCTCTAGCAGTAAAGCTGTCTAGGTGCAGCAGTGATTTCTGTGCTGCCTCAGCTGTGAGCTTTATGTGGATGGCAGACAAAGACTGGGACACACAACACGCTGTCATTTTTTTCCTTAAGTGGATATTCCAAAAAGAGAAGCCTTTCAAGCTGCAAGATTCACACACCTGTCCTGTACATATGTGACACAGAATGTTCTCTATTAGGCAGAGGACTTCAGCTGTACCTCACCACTTATGCATTTCAAATCTCTATGTCACAGTGAGTTGAACTATTAACTGGTAACCTAAAAAGCCATGATACGCAGGGAAGGGAGTCTAACATGGATAAAACTATTCCAAGGCCATGCTGCAATCACAGCATCAAACTGCATTCCTAGTTAGGTGCTCAGATACATTTCTTGGCCTCATTCTCTACTGCAGTAAAGCAGTTGGATTCATGTCCCTGCAATGCTGAACTAGTGCAATCATGATATAGAAGCACAAAGCACCCCAAAGATTTACATCCCAGTCACAATCCAAACCACAAACGTGTTACAGTGCTTAGATCACCTCTTGTCTCATCAGGTATGGATGCAGACCCGACCACTGTTCCACCTGCAGAGGTTCTGTTCCCACTTGCAGAGTTTACTGATAAATCACCATTACTACTGGTTGCTGGTTCTGCAGTTGCATTTTTTGAGCTGCAATCCTCAGTGCCTGAAAGAACACAAAACTCTGTCTTTACAATACTTCTGAACTTCCCATTTGCAGAAGTACATCCAGTTACAGATATCATGCACAGACCCTCAGTCACTTCTGTTTTCCCAGTTCTACAGAAACCTCACTGCACACTTCCTGGTTTTACCTCATCTGTGAGATTATTTGAACTAAATTCAAGTGACTGCCACATTATTTCAGCCATCCACTGACTCTACACATGGCTTGGATGAAAGCTATTATGACCTCTCTTTTCAGTACAGTTTTGTTTGAAAGCACTTTAAAAAAATTGCAGCCACACTCCATGTGTGTGTTTCTATCATGTATTATCAGAAGTTTTGTTTAACCTGGCATAGCAATTTTGTTTCTCCCCTCTAAGCATATTCCCCTCTTCCCCTCTCATATTCCCACAATGTGCTCCCACCAGTAAGAAACAGACATGGCTCTATATCTAGAGCCAGAAATCTTACATCAATTTTACAGGTCAAAGCATAGAAAATGTTGATTCAGACCCTAACATTTAAAGGCTAACTCATTTAAATCTGATGTTCAGTATTAAGGTAGAACTTATTTGCACACTTTCAGAAATTTCTGCCACATGAAAACATGTTATCTTGGCCAGTACAGCATTTCTAAACTGAATTTCACTTCAGAAATTCCTTAAAGGCATCACTTTTTGTGTCTTTTGTTTTTGGGGATTGTTTGGTTTTTATTGCCTTTAAGCGTATTTTCCCATCTTTCTAATAAGCCCATTACACCTGCACTTGGTCTTATCAGAACCCTCTATAAACTGAAAAGCAAAGGGATTTAAATACAGATTTATATTTTTAAATATCCTTAAATGAATTGTAGGCATTACAGCCACTAAAATAACAGAGTATATATTTTTAACTGCTATTTCTAAAAATTTATTCTAGGAAGCTTTTTTTTTTTTAAATACTTTGCGGATACTGTTTGATCTGTCTTAAAACCAACTAAGATAAGAAGAGTTATATTAAAAAAAAAAAAAAAAGGCAAGCAACATAATAATACTTACAAGCAATTGTACATCTGACCTGGAAAACAAAAACAAATAATATAAATTAAAACTACCAGAAGCTCAAATAAAATAAGGAGGGGTTTAATTAACATGAGGGAGGAAGAAATCTGTTTTAAAAACTCCAGATTTTTCAATCTGTGAAAGACATACATAAAATTCTACTGACATAAAAAGAACACCAAAAAAAATGCACCAAACTGGTAGAAAAAAAATCTAAGCATGCTGGTAAAAATGTTAGTTTCCACATTCTAAAAAGAAGTAGCTTATTTTGTCACAAAAAAAAAAAAAAAAAGGAAAAAAGGTTTGAATAACATAAGTTGGTTATTTTGCACATACAAATTTATAAACCAAACCTATAAGATCTTAGTTAAAACACACCTTAATTAATATCCTTAACACTGTTCCACAAAAAAAATGGCAGATACCAATTAGGTCTTTCTTATTAATAAGAGTATTCCTTTCATTCTTTTGCTGTGTAAACCCTCTTATTACTTCTCACAAAAGTGTTTTCTGTTTTCTGAAGCAAACACAGGGTAGTCAAAGTTCAAAACACCTGACACATGTTCTGAAATCCAGTTTACACGTGTGCACACATACATATCAGCAATTGCCATTTAACTGCAGCCTGAAACTCCTTTGCTGGTAACACTAACAAACACAGCAGAATTTTGCTTTGAGAATGATTTTTAGCCTTCAGACTTCGTACTTTACTTCCAAATAGCCATTTTCCTTCCTGTTGGAGTGAGAATTGGCCCATAAATTGTCATATTTAAGTCCCTCCAGGTGGCACCACAAAATGCTGCTTAAAAGAGTGAAGTAAAAAGCCCAGACTGAGGTCTGCAAGAAGCAGTCTTATCTAAGGCACTTACAACTTTTGTTTTCTCTATCCCCATCCAACTTCTTAGCCAATTATGCAATTCCACGAGCTAGCTCAAAATAAGCAGCTATCTCACAACACCCTAATGCAATGCTGGAATCCCAAATCACTCCCCCAGCTGTCATGCTGCTGGTGCCACAAGGAGCTCCAGCAGCCGTAGCTCCTCGCGCCAGTCACAGGTCCGAGCAGACACACCCTCAAAAAGCAGTCAGAAAATACCATTAAATCTTATTCCTGTGATGGTCTCAGTGCCACAGCAAGAAGAGTTTAGGTGCTCCTCCTAGGCAAAAAAAGCACTTGTAAGCATCAAAGACCTAATGCCTGGTCTTGCCTAGCACAGCCCTATGGACAACATGGCACACAACAGACATGACATGGGATGCAGATGTCCTACGTACAAGTGGGAGGCTCCTCCTCAAGCTGAGCTTTTGAGAGCTCAGCCATACTGCAAGGCTATTCAGGAAGTGAGGAAATATTTGCCTGCACTCAGGTCAAGAGTACTTCTGCATTCCTTCATGAAGTGTCTGAGGAAGAAAAGCTCAAGAAGGAAACAGCCACTCTGAAGGCAGGAAGACACTACCGTGCAGTGTCCCGAGCAGGAGAGCTAAGCTGTGTGGAAACAGCTGCTGAACAGTAAGAGGTGAGATCCCCTGAAATGCAGGGCAATCTACAAGGAAAGCCAAAAGGATGTTATGTTTATTAAGAGAGGGAATTCACAAGAAGAACAAAATCAACAAGAAATGCCACAGGACTAAGCTACAGCGATTTCTGGAGCCCTACAGACAAAGAATCAAGAGCCTGACATCATTCACAACCCATCATCCTTCAGTTACTTTCCCTCTGTAGAACTGCCTGAAAATGAACTTTCTCATCTCCTCCTTCACAAATTCTGAGTTTTGGGGCACAACATCCTTCCCGAGCAACAGGAACAACAGGTATTATTGTGTGACTGCAGAACAGGTATGCCACTAGCAAATACACTGAACTCCTCCTTTTTACCATCCCATTTATTCTCTGCCAGCTCAAACAAGGAACATGATGCCAGCTTTATGGGCATCTGATCTAATGGCAAATAATGACCAAGCTGCTTTAAATTTGGTTGTACTGTCACATGTGGATAGTGGGCATCCTTTTATTAAGGATGCTCAAACAACCTCAAAAAGGAAAGTTACACTAAAATTCCTGTCACATAATTAAAAAACTGCACCCCATCATTCTACTTGCTTATCACACCCTGGCAATACTCCCTCAAAATACCCTTCTGACTTTCTAGAACCCTACATGCAAAATCAAATTCAAAAAAATCACACCACTGGCAGCAGGCAGACCTCCTGAAATCCAAAACCACACAAAACAAATGATTCCATTCCCAAGCTTTAGCCTGCCTGACTCAGTCGTTCCATGTTGTATTTTTCAACATCAGCTATGAACCAAACTGTTCTCCAACCTGATGTTATTACTTAGAATTTACACAAAGCATTTGTTTATGATTTCAGAGGATATTTGCACTGAACACCTGATTCTCCTTGTGTTTGCATTTAATACATCATGAGCCCTGCCATCTCTGCTTTTCTTTTCCAATGACACAAGTCCCTATTATTCATATATACAGTTGGGTAATTTTTTTAACTTTTGTGGTGCTTTGGGTAGGGATGGAACATCCTTAACCAAGAAAAGACAGCAAAATGCCAAATACTGACCATTTCAACTGAAAAACAGGAGGGAAATGTATACACAAACCCATCACTGTCATCAGCTATGGCAAAAGAATTTTTTCGTGTGTCACACAGCCGGGCTGTAGGTTCCAGAGGAGCTGAGGAATTAATCTGAACTTGCACAAGGTCTCTCCTGTGCTCTCTATGCAAGCAGTTTACAACTGACCCAGAGCTGGTGGTGTGTGATATAGCCTGAATTCAGCTCCATCCTCCTCAGGTACACACTAGGTTGCCTAACTGAGGAATCAGTATTAGTCTCACAAGTAATCTTACCCAGGAAGAATTCAGACATGGTACAGGAAAACTGTCTTAAAAAATAGTGGGTGGCTGAGAAGACCAAATTCCACTGATATGTGATAACTCAGAGTAAGATATTTCCAGGAGTCAGATTTAATACAAGCCAGCTCTACACGTGCACTGGGAGAGCCACAGGGAAGACAGCAGTGCAAAACTTCAGCTCAGCTTGGTTCTCCTGCCAAACTGTGCCCTCCGATGAAGCTGGGGTTCCTGCTTTGGGGAAAACCCTTGTGGACAGCAGCCAACCTACCTGCTCCAATTTTCAAAACAAACAGCATGGTTTGGTTCATGTAAATATAAGGTCAAAGGCTGGCTAAACAGTCAAAGCAAGCAAACCAAAAAAATCTCAGCCCAAAAACCCCTTAACCACAAATCCTTTCCAAGAACACCACTTAGGTTGCTGCTTACTGTTTCTGGTGTGCTCAGCACTGTGTGCCTCATGACTCAGATGCAAAAAGCCAGGAAGTAATTGCACCCCTCTCGAAGCTGATCTTCTAAGTGTGTACTTTGAGATCTTATAGCCTCCAACCACCCATCCTCCCAGGTTTGGACTTCCATAAAAATACCACCAAGCTATCACAGTGGTCTCCAAACTGCTTCTCAACGGCCTTTCACCAAAGCAGCAGCATAATTAAGATCACTGCCCCACTAGGCAGTACCCCCCTGATCTCACACCATTTTCCCCCCTCTATGTCCAGCTATGGTTAGCTGTCCCACATGAATAACTGTGGGCTTTGGGACAAGCCACCACACAGCACCATCATGATACCTTTATGACTCCAGGCTTGGATTTGCTGATACTGTCAGCCACCACCCCTCAGCCAACAAACATGAACCAGCAAAGACACAGTAACTTGGCTACTTACAGACCCCTCTCTCTGATATCTCCTCCTTAGCATGGACTAATTCAGGAAGTATTCCCACACAAAGCTTTTACTCAAGGTCACACAAAGTAAGTGAAAATCAAACTCAGGAAGCCTCACAGTAATGGAAATGGATTGCCCAAGTATTGCATCCACAATGCAATACTTGGGCAATCTAGTACTTTCCAATCTAGTACTTTCCAATACTTGCTGATTTGCTAGGATTTTTAAGGCATGGCTTGCTATCCACCTGAAGAAATCTTTCCACTTGCCTGGAAGTGCAAAGTCTAAATCAGCAGGGAGTGACACCTTTCTGCTGCAGACTGGTATCCTGCAGGAAGACAAGGTGGGTTTTGGAAAGATTAAATGTTTCTGTCTCTTGAAACCCATCACAGGGCTGTTCCATCTCATTAATTTCCATATTATTTCCAAATTAATGAAGTTTTTAAGCTTCCAGCACTGGGCAAGAAGAATGAGTTCACCTGAATTGGGGCACAGAAGTATGTGCTTAAACCTGTATGAACCTAGCTCAAGTAACATGCCTTATCTGGACAATGTGTGGGTTCTGGGGTGGAAAAAATATCATACTGGAAAATGAGTCAAAATATACTTGGGTAACATAATAGCTCAATTTTCCAATTTCTTTATAAAATGACATAAATCTTCAACTGCAAAGCATCTCTCTGCATTTAAGCAGAAAACTTCAAGTGCACGTCATGGCACTATTACAAAACACCGCATCATCAAGGCTGGAAGAGACCTTCAAGACCATCCAGTACAACTGCAAACGCAGCACCACCACAATCACCCCTGAACCATGTACCCAAATGCCACATCCAAACACCTCTTCCACACTTCCAGACAGCCTTTAATTTACACAAAGGATATACCAAGCCAGGAAATGCAGGTGTTTTCCCCTGTGTTCACTGTCCAATAAGGAAAAAGACAATGTGAATAAAGCCTGTATGCTGAAGGAATGCAAACAGTTCAGTTACCAATTCCAGTGGTATTTGTGGATACTGAGCCCTCCTGTATCAGGTTCTTACTACTTGAAGGAGGAAATAATCAACAGGAGCCTAAGTCAGAAGCTAACATTTAATTATGTTACATAGTTTCATTGAAGATTGATTACTTTCTGAATTCACCCCTAGAGTTTGAGTTTTCTTTTAATCTCCTTTCTAGTGCGTATTTACTATTCTAAACTCTAATTGTAGTCCACAACAGTTCTGTGGCTTTGCTATTTTTTTCATTCAAATTAACTCCAGATTATCTCAATAATATGGTGCATTCATTTCCAATGAAAAATGGAAAATATGCTGTGGCAAGGGTCAATTCCACCTGTTTTCCCTCTGGTATTTTATGCAGGTATTCACAGCCCATACACAATGCACCACTTCACAGAATGTTTACTCTAAGTGGGTTTATGCTAGAGTAAAAAAGCTCTAATTTTAGAAATAGCACTAAGTTTTTGCAAGGTGTTTGGAGTCTTCTTTTAACCCTAAACGGGCAGCTCTGTTAGTGAGCCTGCACAGGACTAGATGGAGATGCAGAACTCGGAAGAAAGAAATGTGAGCTGGTGTTTGTTATGAACTGTGTGGGGCTGGACCCTCCTAGGGCCCCTGTTGCATTTGGGAGCTGTGCAGAGCCATGGAACAGCCACACACAACTGTGTACAGGCTATTTTCAGCTGTTATGCAGTTATGTGAAAGAGGAAAGACTATTTCCACTTTGCACGTATTTATATTTTGCCCCTGACACTTCTAAATTCTGACTTCCCTGAAGCAAGCCTTTCTGCAGAGAGAGGCCAAATATAATTTTTTTCCACTGGTTTTTATGAAAACATATGAGGACATTCTAGTTTGTGCAGCACCTCCAATGAACTGAAAGTGCTGTGAAAGACAAAGCCTTGTAAGAAAACCAAGATGAGACACCAAAAAGATATTTGTGATGACACATACTGGAGCAAGCTCTTTTTGCCCTGATTCTTCTGCAAGTTTCACCTGTATCTGCTTTTCAGATGGCTAGCCTAGGAGCAAGGAGTTTTCTGGGCAACATATCCAAAATAAAGAGAAAAATACAGACACCAAAACCCAAACATGACTGCATCACAACTGAACTCTCTCACCACTGACTCCAGAGAACACCATTAGATTTAATTCCAGTGACTTCCAGTTTAAAAGTTTAGTTTAAAATGTTTCCATGCAGCCCAGTAGCAGTTCTGTTTCACCCAGACCTCCAGGTCCTGATCAATTGTAGCCATTAAGTGCTGCAGACTACCTCATAGTTTAGTAGGATCATTCCTCCAACCGAGGAAACCACAAAACTTCAGCCAAAAGAAAGGCTGAAAAGCTTCAACAAGCTTAAATAATTCACATAACCCATTAAGTAACTACATTTAATTCAGAGACCATCCTCCTGAAGGAGATTATAATGAGAACAGTGTGCTTATTTGACAATGGCAAGGACTAATACTTGAAACAACTACTTACTAAACCCCAAATTGTTATCCTACTCAAGTTCCATGTCATACTATGCTGGTTTCACCGGGGCAGAGTTAACTTCCTCCACAGTGGCTGGTGTGGAGCTGTTTTGGATGGGGTACTTGGTTGCTAGCTGGGGTTAAAGCATGACACTAAACTGACATGGGTGGAACTGGAGATGGAAGTGCAAGACCAGTGCTTGAATTGAAAAAACCCTCCTCTTCTAAAGAGGAACTTCCAGTTAACACTGCCAGTCATTTCATTTTTTAAACTGAGGAAGCATCAACCTTTATTTTATGTGAACAAGCCACATTCCTGGGTACCGCTCAAGAGCGCTATTTTTGCACTCTGAGTCATTACTCAGGCACACCCTGGAAGAAGCAGGATACAATGAAAAAATGGAGAAAGAAAAAAAAAAAAAAAACCCTGGTGGCAATGACACAACGCTCAGTGTCGCCAAGTCAGCAGGGCTGGCCACCCAGGCACCATGGAAAACGTTCACCAGAGCCAGCAGCTGCCTGGCCCTTGCAGCACAGTCACAAAGAGGAGCAGCATTTCCTGACAGAGCCCTAGCTCAGATCTGCTGAGCTGAGTGCAGTCAGGACTCCCAAGTTTCTCTTATCACAACAATATTTCACTATGCTGAGCCAGACACTTTGGACTCTGCACAGTTTTTGCTCAGGGAAGTGTTAAAAAATACTTTACAAGGAGAATAACACTGAGCTGGATTTGGTTTGAGAGATTTTCCAAGTAAAAATAGTTGCAAAGGGATTTTAAAACTTACACTACAGCTCAAAGACAACATCAAGAAAGATTATTTAAACTGACAAAAAGGACCAAATTTTTCATCTATGACACCCTGTCTGGTGGCAGGAAAACCATGGCCCGTGAAAGCCTTCAAGCTCGCTCACACAGAGCTCAAAACGATCTTGTTTACACAGAAAATCCTTTTTTTGGAGGCAGTATTGATGCTGGTACATGAATGTTTTGGTCTTTCCTGCCTTAATTCTATACTTTTCTTAATACAACCTATCTCTCTGTCCTTATCAGGGTCCTGAAAACTTCCTAATCTAAAAATCTGTGAGTTGTGCAGCTGGGAGGAACCAGCCTGACCACTGCACAACACAGACTTCTCAGGCTAACCTTCATCTCCTCCTTCACGCTCTGTTGCTGTTTATTACCACTCATTTATGCTCCTTCAGTACATGCAGTTCTACCTCCGTGTGAAATGCTCCACTAGAACCCAAATAAATTTTCAGTACGGCACTGCCCTTGCCCTGTAGCTGGGTAAATCTATCCAAAGGGAGGGAGGAAAGCAATCAGCCCTCCCCATTCCCGAACAGCAGCTTTGGAGCAGTCATGCAGTGTGAGACCACTAGAGGCCCCAGCAAAACCACCTAACTTCAGCCCAAGTGACTAACAGCAGGGAAATACGCTGAATTCCCATAAAAGTTGACACTCTGGAAAGCACAAGGCTAAGGATGACCACATCAAGAGTGTAAAATGTGGATGCAGATGTCGGCACTGCCTTGCGCTGATAGTGGGAGATATTGACACCAGGCCGAGCTGGCTTGGGCAGGCTCAGCGCATCCTCAAACATCATAAATCTGTCACAAGGAAAGTAATCTCATGCAATAAATGACTGGCTGGACCTCAGACTTTCTTCCCAGTGCTTATTTACAAGATAGCACATCTTCACCTGCACTGGTTTACAGTGAATCTACATTTTTTGATGGGACCTAAAAGCAAAGTAGCTTGACTTCCTCAAAACAAATGCAAATTGCCTTACAGCAAAAAATGTGATGTGAAACCTTTTCCAGCTCCAAAATAAGCCACAGATCTGGCTCATCTACAGGGATCAGATTATCACTAACACAAACAATTCGATTGAACAATGTTTTCCCATATGTTGTTTTCACACGCAGCACTATGGGGCTGCAGGGATACTCTGGGGTTTGCCTGCTATCATCAGCCCATTTAATCCTTTAATGAATTTAAACTGTAGCAAAAGACAAATGGACTGCAAGCGTTCAAAACATGTAGTAGTACTCCTGGGAGGGAACAAAAGATCTCATTGTACAGCTCCACTAAGTTCATCTGGGGCTCTGGTAGAGTCTCTCTTTTCCTTCTCTTTGAACAGAAGCTGAATAGAAGCAGGAATGAGAATTGGCTCTGCCATTACCCCATTGCCAGACTCGTCTCTGTGAATACATTGAGGCTGCATGAGAAGTTATTCACCGACAACAACATGGGCTCTCTCTCATTTACCAGTCAATAGACACATCTCTCAAAGGTCAACTTCATGGCCATCTGGGAGGACTGGCTGTGGTGGAAAAAGGCTGGATGGTGCAGGGTCAGAACCAGAGATCAGACCGACACTGCAGCCTGAACAGCTGCAAACTTTTTATTCCAGAAAAATAATACCCATGGCTACTCTCTCCTTCCAAGACACATGAAGGAGTTCCTGCTGATCTGTGTATTTGGCATAGCTCTGATACAGATCGAACAGCCAGCAGCTCATTTCAAACTCTTATTTCAAGAGCAAGATGCTTATGTTATTTACTACCAGTCTGGAAACATGCTTATTTCAAATACATTGCACATTACACTGCTGTGCAGTGTTTGCTTAGCCTTGTGTATCACTTGGAAAAAGAAACCAAACCAAACTTAGAAAGCTTTCAAAGCCAAGAGTCAGTTTTCCCAACATGCTGCTCATCCTTTGCTTAGAGCAGCAGTACCACTGTTGCTTCCCATAGCTTCTCCTTTCTCCACAGACTTACAGATTTTCTTGTACCTACCGTATAACCCAGAATACAAAAGCGTGTCTCTTTCCATTGCATGATCTTGGCAGAAAAATATAAAGTTTTTATAAAAGATTACTGAAAAAAAAACTTTTTAAAATTGCAATTAAGTGCAAGACAAACAAGGCAATCAACAAAATTCATTAAATTTACCCAGCTTGTTTTACCACTAAATGAAGAACCACAACCAGTGAGTTTAATGATGAAGCAAACTGTTTCAATCAGGAATTCCCCCTCCACTTGAGGATGGTTCTTGCAAATTTTAAACACACAAGATTTTATTTTTTTCTTAAATCTCCACGCAAGTTCTGTTTCTGATGACACACCCATGTATATTTTATACAGGCAGCCTCCTGTTTCACAGACTGCCTTGAGAAAACACATTAAATACACTTGGAAGTTTTATCAGAAGTACGGGTGCACTATTAGGAATAATTGTGTCACACAATTATATCTGACAGTGTTGCCCTAATAGAAAAGCAGAAAGGGGCAGCAACAAGTGCAGTACCATCCTCCAAGCATTTTGGCAGATTCTCCCTTTGCCAAAGTCTGTAGTAGCAACTATTGCCTCAACTACAGCCAAGAAAAAAAAGGTAGATATTAAAAAGTACTAATTCTGGTCAGGCACTGACTCTGCAGAAGACATTGGGGGTAGGGGAGGGCTTCATCAGTACCCCTCTTTTTCCTACCTGTGCTATTAACCCCTTGAGTCTAATTATTTTTACAAGCCTGTCAGGGACAGTTAGAAATTCAAATGGAGGGATGTCCCTCAATGTATTTTAATCCTTCTTAATGTGTCTATAGGAAATGGCAGAGTGAAAGATGAGCAGCAGGTACTATAATCAGTCAATCAAAACACCTCATCCTTCCCCTTCAGTTTTGCTGCTCTTTAACAATACATTAACACTTCCTTCAATTAATTATTCTTTGACTCAAACTGAAAGTCACAAGAGTAGATTTGATTTGATTTCACTCAGATTATATGTTCAGTGTCTTTGAAACAGTAGATTTGTTCTCTTTTGCTCCTCTGCCCTCAACAGACCACAAACATGGAAACAGAAAAAATATCACTGCTTTTCTAAAATGTTTCTAACCTTAGCTAAACTACAGAAACAATTTCCTTGCACCACTGCAAAGTGCCTGGGAAACCCTGAAGGATAAGAACTTCGTGATTTCCAAACAGACACATTTCTTTCTGGCCTAGTGTTTGGTGTTTTTATACTTTGCAATAGCTAAAGCATAACAGCTCTATCATATCCAGGGAGGAAACAAGGACATACCCAAAACCAGTGAGCTAGAGCACATTCAGTGCTATCACTTATTTGAAAAAAAAAAAAAAAAACAAACCAGAAAATTTAAAATAAATAAATAAAATAAACATCACCAAACCAATGCCTCCTCCTCAAAAAAATCCACAAACCAGTAAGGCTATGCAAATGCTCAAGTATTGTATTAAAGCACACCTAGTTCACAAACAGAACTTTGAATTACCTGCTGAAAATATGCTTCTCAAATTTCTCATCTGTGTGTTTAAGGCTGACAATACCAAGCTCTGAAGAGAAAAGCCACATAAATGTGTCTGTGTTTGGAGCAAGAGCTTTGGGGAAGGTTAGGTGAGAAACCCTTCAGTTCACTCTGATGCATTTTCACAATGAACACATGGGGCAAAGCTTCCTCTTCACACTCAAATACTAAAGCCACATTAAACCAGATCTAAGACAAAGATGAAACTAAGTTGTCCATGCCTTGCATCCTGTTTTATGTTCATGCCACAGAAAGCTAAGTCATTTACTGTCCTTGCTCATCTAATAGCCAGAGCTCCCTCAGATTAGGGGGATAACATATATATTTGTAACTATCTATAAATTGCTGCTTGCCAACAGCAAGAATTGTAAAGCAGCAGTATAAAACACAAACCTTAATTGCTCTGCACCACATTGGTGGGATTTTGGCATATCTGTAATCTTAGCACAATAAAAAAATTACACATGAACTCAGGGTACTGAGTTCCAAAGCCTTGTATCAGATAACACAAATGACCTTTGTTACCCATGTGCAGGTAGGGGAGAAAGATAAGAATGAAGAGGAAGTTAATTGCATTCCAGCTGCTGAAACCTTGTTATCTTGGTATCTTTTAATTGATGTGGTTTTGCTACCACATCACCTTCCCTGAACTGCTCTTCTAGTGGCCTCAGGTTCTTTCTTCCTCACCTTCCAACAAGGGTTAAATAGAGAGTGATTCACAAGGTGGATTCCTCCGCACCTCCCCTGTCTCTAACACAGATATTCAAAATGTCCCAAGTTATATAATGCTGCCAGAAACGTGACTACCTGAAGAACAGGTTTGAATATAGAATGTAAAACATTTACAAAAACGATTGTAAAAAAAACATACCAGAACAAAGCAGTGCATCCTCCACAGGCCATAGCAGCCTCTCCCATCTCTAGGAGATACTGCTTGCTTTTTTATTCCTCCTTACACTTCAACTGCACAAAACAAACTAACAAGGAAAAGCACTTTGGAACAATTGGCCTTATTGGTGAGAGCTGACAGTGGAGTTTGGTCCACACCCCCACAGGGTTTAATCCCTGGCCTGCCTGGCAGCACCTCCTCCCTGTGTTTCAGCAGCAGTGAGGAGGAATCCTGCAGACACTACCAGGAAGAGTTTCATCAAGAGGGAAGACTCAGCTAAGACGACACATACAAATGAGAGCGAGGGCACGCCAAGCCAAGTCAGACTAAAGACCACTGTTCACTGCACCCAGACTGCCCCTGCAAAGCTGAAACACTTTTCAAAGGACTGAGGAACACATTAGCTTGAATACACTAGCACACACAAAGCCCCAGTTTAGAAAGATGCCTGATCTACCACCTGACTCAAGCTATGAAAATGAAAATATACCCACAGACTTTTTTTCCATCATGTTTTGAGACACATGAGCCTCCAGATGCCAAAAGGCAAGAAGGCAGATGTCTAGACAACCCCTTAGGGCGTTACATCTCTATTAAGACATTTTCTCCTTTTCTTTCCTAGTGACACATCCAGTCTGCATGACCCAGAACTTTTTAAAATCCACTGTTACAGCCCCTTCTCCCCTGCCATACAGTGATTTTTACATCTGTGCTGCCTCTAAGAGTAACTGCACATTGTGAAGTTTGTGTTCAGAGCCCACTTTAAATGCAGACTAAGTTTTAGAGCCCAGTCCCTGTTCTCCCTCCCAAAGACACTTACCAAAGCACATTCCTTACAAGTAAGCCAAACAAGCAGAAAAGTGTTTAGATAACTAAAGGGGTTTCCTTCTTGTTTGAAAATAGAGGCCTGACCAGCAAGTGTGAGCTCCTGCTGTGTCACCCAGGGGATTCAGATGCAGGAAGCCAAAAAGATGAGCTCTGATCATACAGGACATTGTTGCATGCAAGAGGGAAGACACAGAATCATTCATGTCTCGAGATTGTGGGTTAAAAAACAAAACAAAACAACACTGTGAACAAAAACACAAAAAAAATCCTCAACCAACTAGAATGGCTTATCAGGGATAGCTCTAAAATCAGAGATATCTTTCTAGAAACATTTCAAGATTAAAGCCTTCTACAAGAAGCAAAAAGGTAGAGTTTGTAGCTGCCAAAGGAAAATAAAAATTTGCACTGCATTGTACTTCAATTCATTATTGACTCCAAGAACATGAAGTTACCTACTTTCATTCATTCAAACACTACTACTCTGGTGCCAGGAATGCAGCATCAGCAGAGACAACCCAAGCACTGAAGAAATCAAAAGAATTACCTTTTTACTGACAAAGGTCAGCCCAGGGGTAATCCTGCACTGAAAGGAGCAAGTGCTACAATAAGAGACAATAATTAAACAGGAAATTCTCTGGTAATATCTGTGAATTTTTTGATCCAACACCTATCACTGGATATTTGCTAGCCAATTTCCCAAAAACTTATGTTACTTGATATGACTTATCAGAATTTAACCTTCATATTTAAATGAAAGAAAATTAATTGCAGTTATGGTATTTTTAACTCAAAGCATTCATATTGCAGGTTAACCAAAACAGTCTCATCTGAATTACATCCCTTATACCTGACATTTGAACCGCCCACATTGGAGACTGGGGAGTGAAAAAAACTGAAGAAGGGGATAAAACATTATTCTTTCTACTCTTTATCCTGATTTAACTAGAATTGCAACCTGGAAAGATACTTCCAGTTTTTCTAATAACCCTCTTATGCCATTTCTACATACACTGTATGAAGATCCCCCATTCCCAAATATTAACACAGTAACATTTTAAGCTCTTACACTGGTCTTTCACATAACCCTCCAGTATCACAGGAACACTTCATATCTACCAATTCTTATCCCCTACCATACACAACCCCTGAAGTTTTTAATTAATTTCATTAATATAATTTTTATTGCAATTCCATCAACGGAGCACAGAGTGTATTTATAGCAGCTATCAGAAAAGCTGGGTGTAAATGGTGGCTCAGCCACCCCAGAAACAGTATCTGCATAGCTACACAACCCAAAATAGACCCAAAACATCATCTTCCAACAGAGCTGATCTTCTGCAGCAAAAAACCCTTTCCAGCAAAGCACCAGAGCTTCCTCCTTTACTTCAAACACTAATCAGACACCCAAGACATAGAACAGCTTGGAATAAGAAGTTTAAAATGTGTAATAGTTTCCTCTCTTATTATAGAGAGTTTATGTTGCCATGTAGATACCTTGCCTGTGTTACCATATGAGCCAGTTCCTTCTACTGCAGTACCAGAGCTTTTGCTGCAAAGATCTGTTTTTAAATTTATAGGTTTATAAAAAACCCTAAAAGAAACCCAAGTAAAATAAAAGCCTTCTTCCCCTGACTGCAGGAGTCAGGTTTGCTTATCAGCTGAACTGGATCCACACCGCTCACAACAGCCCAAAGACTATATAACACTAAAGAAAAAGGCCTAACAAATTTTAATATTGCTTCTTCTGGCTGGAAAGGTTCTTTTTTTTCCCTTGCTCAATCATTTATTCATTAAGAAACAGAGTTTCAGGGAAGACTAAACTATTCATGAATATGGGCTGAATTTACAGAAGGGTTCACTCGAGGACAACCCCCTGCGACTCACACTGAAACCGAGGCGGGAGATGGAGAGGAACTGTTTCCATTCTGACAAAAACCTTCAGATGCTGAGCACAGCAACAAAAGCTGAGGCAGGGGCCACAGCAGCCACAATATGGTGCCCATGGTTCCCAACAGCCCCACGGTCACAGCACTCAGCTGGCACACAGCAGATCCACGCTGCCATCTCCTCACTGCCTGGCCACAGAGGGAAGGGCAAATGGGAACGGGGCAGCAGCTCCCGCTCCAGGAGCTGCCAGCCCGGCTCAGAGCTGCCCTCACCCTGTGCCCAGTTGTCCTCAATTACTGCCAAGCTTGGAACACATTCCTTCTGGGACAGACCCGAGGTCAGGCCCTAATGAAGAAAAAAAAGCTTCAACAAAACACATACAGGGATGTGCCACTGGGAAAGACATGGGCTTCCCCTTTTCTCCAGCTGTCTTTCCATCAACTCCTTCCCCTGGGGCTCTTGAGTTTAAACACAAACCACACAGGCAAAAAAGAAGCCCAAGGTAAACCACTCAAACATGAGGTCACACCAAACAGTCAAATTACCCCAAACTACCCAAATTGTGGGTTTGTGTTGTTGTAAGACTTCCCCCTGTTCTCAGCTTCCACCCCCATCCCCACTATCTAGTGGAATTACCACAATTTTTCCCTTTGAAAATGTTTTTTGGGAGAGAAAGTTATTTCCCCATATCTACACCACCAAATGCAAAAATAAAGATGTCGATTTTTTTGTTTTCTTTTTGTGTTGTGCTAAAAAAAAAAATCTGGCCACTGCAGAACTGTGTGCACTTCAGTGAGGGTGAGTCTGGGACACATTCACATTTTATTAGCACCTAGAAGTCAACAGCTCTGGGAGCAGAAAATCCTGTAAAAACAATAAATAAACATTCAAAAGAAAGCGAAGGGGAAAGGCATTTGTTTGCACACCAGGGTGGGGCAGCAGCAGAGTACTAAAGATATAAATTATTCTTTTTCCTTTCTGTTTAGCCTTCTGCATAATCCTTCTAAATAGCAGTAATTTGGGAAACAGCATCAAATTCCTCTCTCAGAGGCCACTCTGTGCATACCCCTTATTCGAATGCAGTTAGAGCACAATGGGAAAAATGATATTCATTACTTTCTGCTGCTCAGGGTGAGACTAATCTACTCAAAAAGCCTGTACGGAAACAACTAAAACACATCTACCAAAATTAAAAACCTGGGGAAGGAGGGATCTGAAACACTTAGTCCCAGCTTTGTTGATAGGCAGAATTAGCAGAAGCTAGACCCCAAAGTCATTTAATTATAAGCAGGACAACAGTATGAATTGGCAGCAGTGAAACCATAAGGCAACACTCTGACTCACATCATGTATGCACAGCAAAGCAAGATTCTCCTGCCTGGGGTATTTTGGGAATCTGTGTTCTCCTGTATGCTGCAATTGCAGCATCCCAGCCTTCTGAATTAGGCCCAAATAGCTCCTTTTATTATGATACCTTTACTGAAGAAAAAATACTGCACTGCAGGCGCAATTTCTTACCTAGAAAGCGGCCACTCATACACAAAACTGCTCTTTCAGTACCCACACAGCTTTCATGAGGCATTATACCCAATTAAGTCCCAGCAGGGCTGCCCCTTAGTGATTTCCCAAGAGACTGGATGCTTCCAGCTCTATGATTTTGGACACAATTTGCTATCAGCTGGAAGTGCTGCCCATTTACCCATCTTGCATCTTCATGATCCATCTGTGAATTTAGCTCCACCCCATCAGACACTAATAAATTAATAAAAGGTAAAAAATTAAATATAAAAGAGAGGCTAGCTGCTGAGGTCAAACTGAGTTTTGCATTTCTCTCATAGAGCAGCTTCTGTGAACTGCTTTTCCCACCTGCTGCTCTGACACCTGGCAAAGCTGGCAGGACCCTCTTCCCGGTCCTGAGCGGGAGCAGCAGCAGCCACTTGGCACAGGAGATCAGGCAGAGGAAAGCCTCCACCCTGCAGCACAGCTTTTTCAATCACCACTCAGCCTCAAGACTTCTAAAAACAAGATCAAGACAATGAAAGATCTCAGTGATATGATGGCAGCCAAAATTGCCTTTTTTTTTTTTTTTTTTTTTTTTTAATGTGCACACAAATGAATCCAAAGTTCCTGTCTGATAATGTCTTCCAGCACACAACTCCCAGCCAGTGGCACATGCCAGGCTGGGGTGGAGAGCTCCAGGCATTCATGGCTCTAACTGGAAGAACACCCAGTGCCTGGCAGTATCAAATTTTATTTCCTAATTTCCACTCTCAAAACAGTTGGTGCAGAAAGAAGTGTGTGTGGAGAAATATTTTATATATATATATTTGTTATTTATGTATTAAAAAAAGGATTTGTACAGTCTAATAAAAAGAAAAATCAGTATTTGAGATATCATTTCTGTTACTGATTCTGGACTAAAGTTCAGACAAGCAGCAAACCTCTGTGTTTTTTTTGCAGGATCTCTTGCTTCTCCTTATGCCAGAGAGTTGCTTTAAAATAATAGGGGAAGAAAAAAATAACTTAGCATTTTCCCACAGTTCTAACCCCCACCAGCAAGAGCAAGGCTTAAATATATAAATAGCCAGGCAAGTGCATAGTATGTACCACACACCATCTCAGGGCCACTGAGTCTAAAAGAAAACTATTAATATTCCAAATGGGATGTGGAGAAGGTGATAAGGGTTGCACTCGACATATTTCTGTATCTACTTTTGAAGAACACCGAGTACCTCACACAAAAATGTTGTACCAGGTGTTCTCCACCCACCCCCATTTTATTTTTCATGGGCAGCTTTCCCAGCCACATTGGTATTTGGCTTCTCCTGAAACCATGACAGCTTTTAATAGAGAACAGTGGCTAAGAGAACACATGCTGTGGGGTTTGGAGGGGAGAGGAGTCCCCCCAAAAACCAATACACAGAGTTTCAGGGTGTTAAGGCAGGAAGATGCGGAAGGGTTCACCCCAGCACAAGAAGGATGTGGCTGTCTCAGCCTCCACCTTGCTTGAGGTTTCCAGAGCAATTGCACCAGCAGGAGCTGCAGTGTTCCCTCATGCAATTGGACATTTGACACCCAGAAGGTCCCACATTGCCAAATATAAAAGAATGCAAATTTCCAGGCAGTGTACACTGTTTCTGTGGAGCACATTTTCATTATGGTTATAGGAAGTTGCCGAGAAGTAAGATCTCAGGAAGCTGAGAAGAGGAACCAGATCTTTAAGGGGCTAACAAGAACCAGAAGAGTTGCAATAGGATTGCTAAAAACAGAAAAAGCAGATCCCTTACGGGCAGGATTAAACCTTGCACTTCAGTTATAGAACCAATTCTGCATTCAGGGGAGGTGGAGAACTAACATGGAACCTCTCTCCATAGCTGAATTTGAACTTCCTTTGTTCTGCCAGAGCTGGAGGTATCTACCTTTCCCAGGCACTTTCTCCTCCTGCTGCACAGTTAAGTGAGGGGTGAAGGCAGCCTCCAAGCCCCCCATGAAAGCAGCTCACATTTGGCTTGAGTGAATAACAGGAAAAGAGAAGAGAGCTCCCCGAGAAGCTGAGGCTTCACTCACTCTGATGAAGCTGGAAATTCCAACCTCAGCCTGGCTGCTCTGTGTCTGCCAAAAACCTTTGAAGTGAATTCTTTGAAGTTGGCCAGAAGCAGCTCTGAACTGGGGAGAGTGACGAGGAGGGTGGATGGGGGCCGGCCAGGGGCTTTGATTCCCACATAGTGGAGTCCAAGTCAAGGCTGGATTCAGCAGATAAAAAGGGCATTTATTAAAAAAGTCACCATTGATTTTACAGGTATAAGGAGATGTAAATCCTAACTCATATTCACAAGGGGAACATGACTTAGGGCCAAACTGCAAGTCTCAACAAGTGCTACAAGATATGCAAGCGTGCATTTCTTTCAGCCTCACACTGCTGCAAACATCACCCCTTAAAAAACACCTCTATGATAGGACTGTATGAGGTACCAAAGCCCTTCACTGTGTGTACTTCTGCAGAAATGACTGACAATTCCCTTAAAGCTCTCTGCAGCGTTTCTGCTACAAGGACAAAAGGAGCTCTTAAAGCAAGTTTGAGTTTCTCGGGGGCAAGTAAGAGTGGGAAGCATGTAAAACTGGCATCTTCTGGAATCCTTCTGCAAAGGGCATCTATGATCCCTATTTTCAGTACTTAACATAGCATCACACAGACGGCAATTCTAAGGGTTACATCTTTGGAGAGTTGCAATAAGAAGCCTGGTTTAAAGGAACAGCCTGCCTTAAAGCAACCCTGATCCACTGGGACCTGGAAATATATTATCCCTCTGAGCAAGGAGCATGATAATAAAAAAAGAAACCAGCTGAAAGTATTACACACTAGAAACATTTCCTTCCCCTTATGATGCCTGAGGACCAAAGGAACAGAGGCAGTAACTGCAGTGCTGAATGCATGCAGGCAGTTTTTCAGCAAACTGATGAATGGGAATTTTTGAAGTTTCTCTTCCATAGAGTAAGGAATGAGGCAGAGCAGGCAGCCAGTAATTGGCCCACAAACTATGAAAAAGTTAGACATGATTTGATCATGCAAAAAAAGTGCAAAAGTTCAAATGGAACCAGTTGCACATAGAAGACTGCACCAAGAATGAAGTGACTGAAATTCTGGGACCCTGGGTTTAGTCATACTCAAGCATTGCTTCTGTTTTCCCTTTCCCAAAAGCCGTATATTCTTCAATACAATTACTTTCCCTTCTAATTTAGGACTTATTGTAGAAGTGTTTTCCATTCAGTCCCCGACCAGCTGCATGTAACAACCAAGAGGAGAGATGAAGATTTTTGTTTCACAACTTCTCTTGCTGCATTTTATAACCATTTCTCACAGACCTTTTTACAAGCCAGTATTTTAAATTATCTTTGTAAGGAAAAGGAACTTGTCAACGCTATTTCCTTTTTATTTGCTCTGCTAATTTAGCGGCCTTTTGCAACAGACTAAATCAAATGACTTTCAATTTTGAAATCTAAAAATGCTTTGCAGCCTGCATTTAACATATGAAGATTTAGAGTACACGCATTATTTGAAACACAACACAGCAACGTCTCACAGTGAAAGGAAAAAACATTTCCCTATAATAAAAAAGATGCAGGATTTATTGTACAGCCCTGAGTATAAAGGTTTTTAAGGCTGCTAAAAATGGTGCAACAGTTTCTACATTATTGTATCTCAACAACTTGTACATCAAATTTGCAGAGCTCACAGACAAGTTGCCATTGTTATTCTGTTCACTCTCACTGGGTTGTGGTTTTGTGTTTTGCTTTGCTTTTTAGTTAATTACTTCAGATCTGCAATTTGAAATCACTTAACAGTTCCACTGGGCTGCTTTTAGGAACACTTCTCATCTCCCTGCCTACAGAAGCATAACTTGTTAGAAATTACATGAAGAAATATTACAGTTCTAGTGCAGGAAGGAGAGGTTACTCTAAATAAGCACAGCAGCAAATGTGTTAAGCAGAAATATATTTAGCTGGCCTGCTGGCCACGGTCACTTACTGAAGCCAGGAACAACCTTATGCAAAGTAGCTTCAGTTAACACGATGTGAAAAAACACCCAGTACTATTTTAAAAACTTTCAGTTTCAACAGTGTTTAACCAGATAAAGTATAGTTCTTAGCACTAAGACAGTTTCCAGACATAAGAATGTTTTCTCCTCAGGGACACCACAACACACAAATGAAAAGATTTTTGAACTAGACCCCGAGCTAAGCCCTCTCAAGTTGTGTATTTAGCATGTCATCAACACAATGAGCCAATAAATTGCTGCCCCTTCCTTCCATGCTTTGTTTTTAAAGGCCTCATTGTATTTTATTTCAGTTTATTTAAGCAAGATTTCTATCACTGCTGGTACAGAAACAGGCAAAACTTGTTATCTTTGCAAATACGAAAAAAGCCTCTGAAAAATACATCCATATATATTAATTGCTCTGACCTTACAACTTAACAACTTAAAACTTGTTTGCTCACTCTAATCAGAAACCACAAATCAATATTCCTTCATACCTTGACAAGTTATGGAAATAAGTGACATCAGGAGCAGCACTTTTAACATTTCCCTTTTTTTCCCCTGACAAGCTCCAAGATCAGCAAGGAAGCCAGGCAACAGACCAGCTGTAAAACTATTACTGAGCTTGCAGCACTTCCCTGAACATACAGCCTTTAGGAAGACTTCCACACTGAAGAAGAAAACTTCACTCATGAAAGAGCTGAAGGCTAATTACTTCACATTGTGGGGATTTCCAATGGCCCTACAGACACTGAAGGACAGATCTGAGAGCAGCTTCCAAAGATTCTCTCAAATCAGCTGCTAATGTTCTGATGCACACAGGGATGTCAGCAAGTACTGTCTTGACAGACCTTCTCCTATTGCCTGCTTTTTGAAACACCCCAGACATTCAAAATGAAGACATGTGACTCATTTTCCCAACCAACTGCTTACAAGGATTATTGATTTCATGGGTCATTAGACACATTCCTGCTTTTTTCATTGTCTCTGCTGCAGAGTGGGGATGGGAGCTCAGCACTTTCAAAATTATTATTAATTTAAGAGCAGCAGTGACAGAGGAGAGAGGGAAAAAAATAAAAAAAAAGGAGGGTGGGTGACAGAGATGACATGGAACAGAACACCAGTAGTTTCAGCACAAGAATTCCCAAAATACACCAAGGAATGCCAAGCCCTCTCTTTCTTCCCAAAGAACCAAAAGGCAACAGCAAACAAGTGGAAGAGTTAGATAAAGAAAGATTTGCAGCAGAGCTGGGAACTGTGTTTGCTTCCCTGGTTGTGGGTAAACATCCAAACATTTGTATGACTAACTGATCTTCAACATTAAATTTCTGTGTAAACTTGCCTATATCAGAACATTTCATCTTTGTATACCTAGAAGGGAGGGTTTGCTGCTTTTTAAAAATTCTCTTGTATTTCAGAAGCCTAAAAACATAGGGCACAGACTATTTTATTCTCTGATTACTCTTTTCATGGGGAAACTCAAATGAAATATGGTCAACATCACCTCCAAAAGCTGAAAACAGGTAACCTACATCCATACAACTCCATAAAAAAGGCCTGATTATATTATGAACAAGTGTACACAGCCCTTCTGTGCAGCAGCTCAGTCCTAATGCTTTGGCTGAGCACTTAGAGCAGGAAGAGGTGCCAAGTGACAACAGGAGAAAAGAACTTTTGTTCAGCTTTGTTCTTCCCACACCAACCTGTGATTATTATTTTGATCCCCTCTAAAAGAACCAAGTTTTCATTCCAAGGTCTGCTCTGTGTGAATGAAGCAAGCCCCTCTCTCTGTAGGAGACTACAGACAAGGGGGAAGCTTTCCCCCCACTCCTGATTGCACAGAACACTCCTACAATCACTGCCATCAAGCAGCCAGGTCCCAATTTCTGCCCAGGCACACGGTGCCCCTTGCAAACCTCTGCTCTGCTCCTTTTCAGGTGCAGGATGCAGGCAAGCTGACAAGTGACAAGTTCCACTGTGGAAATTTCAAACATCACTGAGCCAAGCTACCAGCCCAGTCCCTGCTAGGCAAAGCAGGTAATAAATTACCAGTGCAAATTTTGTCGAAGGATCTTCTGAGTCCTTAGGAGAATCCCATCTGCCTGACTCCTCCAACCAATGCAGCCCAAACAGGAGTCCCAGCTCAGGAGCCACCTGCAACAACCTGAGAGAGGAAACTGCACCACAAAAGCCCCGGGTTCACCCCACCTAACACCTCTCTTTAAACATGTTCCACAAAAGCATGACCCAAAATCCACGGTGGGTTTTCCCTATCACTTTTGTACAAAGAGTTATTAAGTGTCATGTTTCAAATTGAGTCAAAAAAAAAGAAAAATTCAAAGGCACAAAAATCAGATTGAATAAAATCGGCAGTATTTCTGTCTATTTTCACATCACTATTTTCAGTGAGACCTTGTTCATAGGTACAGATAAACACAAAATAAAGGTGGAGTGCACACATATAGACATAACATTTACAAGTGAAAACATCTGACAACAGTAGCTGGAAACTGCCAGAGCTGTAGAAAGGACTTCAGCCTGCTTTGGAGCTTTTCCTGGTAAAAACTAATAGGCTTTAGACTCAATCTTCTAACCAGAAGTAATTCCTGACCAGCATGACCACAAGAAAAGTCTAAAAATCACCTTTCTTGTTAACAAGTGTAATAAACATCTTAGACAATATGAATATTAAGCCTCAAATGAAACAAAATGCATTTGGGGAAGCAGATAAGAGCCTTTGGCTAAAATAAACAACTAAGAAACAAAAATTATTTCCCTAATGTAAACTTGAGGAGGAAGAAAAAATATTTGCCAGTAGATTCCCATGTTCTGACCTCTGCATGAACTCTAAGCAACCAGTCTGCAATTTCTAACAGCAACAAGAAAGGAAAGTGCATAGAAAGATACTGAAGGATCCCAGTCCTCACAACTTATGCTAAGTAGACAGGACACAAGTCAACTGAAGAAAAAAAAAAAAAAAACCACAAAAAACCAAAAAACCACACCTTACACTGCACAAAGCTGCAGCTCTTTGCAGCAAATCACCAAAATACTTCACTGCAGCCACCACACGTGGAACACCGCAAACCACAGACCTGTACATGCTTTGGGGACCAAGGCCTGACTCCAACTGCAAGTTTCTTCCCGAAATTATGTATGCCTTGGGGTTCAGCTACATTATCAGTTCAAGGTAAAACCAGCTTGATTTAGAAATGCCAGATACTGGATAATCTATCACAACCCAATGTTAATGATTCCCCAGCTTAATTAGTGTTAGCATAATCACCCATCTCTACTCCAAAAGGTAATGTGTTGATAGACAAATATTCAAACTATTTTAGGGTACGTTAACATGAGGATTTTCAAGGCTGAAATAAATAACAAGCCCAACTGCATCCACTGAACATGTCAGAAAAGTTACAGGAGATCTTAAGCAAAGTAGGTGCTTTGCCTTCCCAGGGTGTTAACAAGCAATAACTTCTCAAATTAGTGTGGATAAATAGGTCTTAAAAGTGGCAGAAATATAGAAATAAGGCAATATTCCAGTGTCTATATTTGACTGCATATTTTTATTAAAAGAGGGCTATTCCTAAGTAATTAAGAAATTAACCACTGTCACTAACCTCAGGTTCAGCAAGGCACAGACATATACTAATACTTTTCTCTAATATCCCACGGTTTGTAGCTGACAGGTCCCTAGAAAAAGCTGGTAAGTTTGGTTTGTTTTGGCCGATAGGAAATAACGTGCTTTTGCTACACAGGTGTGCAACAGTCTCAGCACATTATTTCCAGTTTTCTTGAAAAAAACAAATGCAAAAAGTATTTTTAAAAGGAAAACTGATTTTTATGCTTGGAGGAGCTTCTTGTCTTTGCAGCTGTAGGAGAAACTGAATGCTGAAACAACCTCATTGACCATCAGCACATTGCTATGGCCACCATGCTGGACTTTGATTTGCTCTATTAAAACAGTTCAAACATTTAGCTCTGAAATTGACATTTGATTTGAGGCTTACAGAGATGAATGATGACACTGCATAAGAAACTGAAATACAGTTCATATAACTTGTACTACTGCTGCTGCAGACTGGTTGACCCGACCCATTCCTCCTCTCCTCACACTGAGGCACGGTCACCCACCTGACTGTACAGTGAATTTGTTTAAGCAGCTCATTTGGCAGAGAACTTCTCTTCCAGAATAATGGGAATAGCTTTCTGCTAGTTTAGCCATCTCACCCAGCCCAACAGAAGGTCAGACACGGGCCAGCAGAGTGAAAGGGAGAGCTCACGTCACTGGGTGACACAGGGAAGAAGATGGCCATGAGATTGGCTCAGCTGTTTCGTAAGGCCTCACCCTATTTCAAACATAAAGGAAAAGATCTAACACTCACCCATCTCAATGGCATTTGAGGCAGGAAAACATTCACCTTCCGCCAACGACAGTCATTTCACAGAGGTGGCATATTTCAGTTATGTAAAACAAGTAAACAGAATCATTTGCTTATCATTCTTCCTGGTGAAAGCTCTACTGGCAGCCTAAAAAATGATGGCATGCTCTTTTCTGACCAGGAATCTCAAAAGCTTCTTTTCTACAATCCACTCATTCCCTGCCTGCTTGCCTCACTCTCCTGTCTTTTGCCTATGTGAACCAGTTGAAAGGCAAGAGATGGGCAAGCGACTCCTTTAGAAAAACCACACAAATTCAGGTCCTTCTGCCTTAGCACTGTACATGGCTGGACATGAGAACATCCTTTTAGAAAGGCTGTTTTCAAAGGCACTCTCTATTCCAGGCACGCTACTTTATCACTGCCACGACTGAGATGCACAAGGCACTCACTCGCAGAGGGATTATTCTGACACAGCAGGAACAAATCATCTTTCAGCCAGCACCAACAATGAAATGAATGAACCAGTTGGGAGCCCTGATGCAATTCATTAGACAACCTGCACTACACTCCTTAGCAGAGGTTAGTACAGTATTTATTCACAACAGAAAAGGTACCATGTGTTCTTCAAGTAATTACTATAAACACTGCACAAATTAACTGACATGAAATACTTGTTTTAAAATAAAATGTTCTCTTTCCTCTGTGCAATATTAGTGGAGAACACAAATACAGCAGCTTGAAATAGCAGAATTTGAAGAAAGTAGGAGGAAATTCAGCACCCATAATTTTGCCTGTTTGTGCAAATTACATATATTTGCACTTCAGTAACACCCAGAAACAGAAACCAGGGCACCACTCTATTGAGAGCTCTGCTCTCATCTGGCAAAACCAGCTCCTGTCCATTGCCCTTCCAGCCCAAGCACAGCAATACAGGAGGGTCTTTAAGGCAGTTGGCAATTGCAAAGGATTTATCCCTTTCCCCAGTGCAAAACATTAATTCTATTTGCTACAAACACATGTTTTGAAAGACAAATCTACAGCATTCACCTGATGTAAATACTTGATGGTGCAGAAAAGTTTCAGCCAGATAATCACCTTTTGTGCTGCACGTGGAAGGTACAAACTGTAGGAATGACAAAGTGAGGTAATCTACCCCTCCCTGTTTCAAAGTTATTTCCAAGCTTCTGCTTCTTTGGCAAGGAGACTCAAAGTTACTAAAATCCAGTGGACCAAAGTTAAGAATTAAAAAGTTCCAACCTTGCAAAAAGAGAAAATTTAAGTCATATGCAGAAATACAAAGCCAGCAGCACACATACACACCAAAAAAACCTAAACAAAAAACATTTCCTTTGGCATAGAAAGGGAACAGGCAAGTGAGATGTCAGAAGAGTTAAGTGGTCACAGGCTGCAGCTCCACTTCCCATCATCAACAACCAAAAGGCACAAGGGTTCACTTCAACTGACAGCCAGACCTTCCATCTTCCTTTAGAAGGGGAGGAATTTTCCCTCGGGCAGGGGGTGATGCTGAATATAAGATATAAACTCCCAGAGGAAGAACAGAGCAAGCAGCTGAAGCCCTTCTGAGATGTACAAGAGAGTCAGAAAAAGAGGGTGGGAGAGATAACACCCCAGGAGCTCTTCACAGCTTTGAGTGCCATTTTATGAAATGCTAATTGAACTCTACCCAGCCAGTCATAAATGTGCAATATGCTTTCCTTACTGAGATAATGAGAGTATTTTTCTTATCATTTCAATACAGTGAGTTAAAAAAATATAAGGAAGTCACACAAGAAGAAGGGAAGCTGCATAAAAGCCAGGATGTTCAAAACAACTGCAAGAACCACTATTAAGGTGTGCTTTTTGCATATAATAAAAACTATTATGCCTAATTACAGAACATATTCAAGCAACACAAAATCCCACATATTTTTTGAAAGACTAGACAGATAACTCAGTGCAAAACAATGCACTACCTGCGCACTGAGCTTTTCTGATGAGAAGCAGGAAAAAAGCAGAATTTCTGTTGCTGTACATGCCAAACAAATTGTACTACTGCAACCTGTCTTCCAACATTCCCTTAAATTCTCTCTATTGATAACGGCAAAATACAAGTTAGCTCGATTCACTGAGCTCAACATTACCAGGTTTTTAGTTAAAAAGCTGCACTGTTTATTAGATATTTTTTCCTCCTGGTTTTAATCAGTTGAAGATATTTAAAAGGGATAAGCACAGTTCTTGAAATCTACAAAGGCTTCTGGGTTTTCTGACATATCTTACTGTTTCCTACAGTACCTTTTCCTTCCCCGTTTTGTGTCTGCCACGTGCAACATGACCAAAAACACAGAGCAAATAAAACACTGACTTGGTGAAAGTGTTGCCAAAGCTCCAGGAGGAAAGAGTGTGCATTTTGGGGTTGGTTTTGTTTTTTTAAAAAACTTTCAGTAATCATCATGTTCAGAGTCACAGCAGTAGAAAGGCATCATCAAAAAAAAAACAAAAGCAGAAGAGCTGCTGCTTTACAACTTGGCTAAATCTGCTGGATTAGGTGCTAGAGGAATTTAGGGTAATTTACTGTTTAAAGCTTCCTCAAAAGAATGCCCAGCAGACCACACAAAGTGGCCATTTTTAACCCGAGAAGATGTAATTTTTCTGAGCTGAATCCAACACTTCCAAAAACATAAAGGGTTACAACAGCCACCAAAACCTTCATTTCTTCCTCCTATATACACACTTGTATTAAACTAACCCCACAAGACCAGTGTGGAAAACAGAAGTGGAAAGTGAAATGGAGAAGAACAGAGTATATATTCATATATCCAAAAGGAAGTAAAGTTTACCAAACACTAATAAGCAACACTGAAATACAGAAATCTAGAGCACATAGCCCAAGGTGAATGACACAACAAAAGTGGAGCATGCCTTATTCTGCAATTTAGGCTCTATTGCATAAAGATTTGTCAGGAAATGTGGCTCACACAGTGTGTATGCATTGCAATCCCTGGTTATTATAATACCTATTACAGAGTACTGCATGACAGGTGCTATTTTCAAGGACTAACAGGAGGCATTTGGGTATTTGCTCCAGGTTGTAAAGAACTGTTTTTGTTTAATGAGTAATAGGCCTTCCTCATCCCCTCCAAAACTGAAAAGTCAAGGAAGGAAAGCAAACACTGAGTGAGGTTACTGTGTTACAACACAATTCCCCCGTGCTGCTCTTAGCTACTCATTAACTTCCACACATATTAACCAGATAACAAGAGAGACACAAACTCAGTTGTTTCTCCCTCCACACCAAGAAAAAAAATGAAGCAAATGATAGGTTTAGAACCACCAAAATCACCCAAGAGATGCATTGTACCATGGATAACAGCAGTATGGCTCCACACTCAGTGATGGATCCCCACTATTGCCATGGGGCCACAGAGACACCAAACACACTTCTGGAGCCAAAGTTTTATCTGGAAATTCCCATACTGTAACATAGCCAGATCCAGCACACCAAGTGATGCCCAGAAAAAAATACACATCACAAAACACCAGTTAGTTGTCATTTCAAGCACCTGACCTACGAAAACATTCTTGGCAAGGCCTCAAAAGTAGGCTTAAGGGTGACTGACAATGCACAGACTTGGACATCAGAGAGATTTTGGCTTCAGCAGTTTTGGGGATTTACATTTTGCCTTAGCGAGTGTGTGAGGCTCCAGAGACAGCTCAGGGGAGGCTCAGTGAGCAGTCACACAGGTAAGAAGCCAGCTAAGGACAAGAGCCATGCAGCAATGAGCTCCTGGCATCAGGGAACAAAGGAGTTGATGATGCTCCTCGTCCATGAGGACACCAGGGTGGTACAGGTCAGCCCCCACCTGAGAAAGCACCACCACCATCCAACAACACCAGCATTCCCACAACTGCAATCAAGAAAAGTCACAGCAGGTGCTGGAGGATTCCTCCCCATAAAAGGGCTTTCTTTTTATTAGCAATGAAAGATGAACAAAACCAAGACCATGAAGCACAAACCCCCCTGTTGTGACCCCTAAAACGATGCACAGTCTACAAAAGACAAACTAAAATGGACAGAGCAATGGACCTTTCACTCCCCTTAATTCAATTCTCTCCTTTAAGTCAGTGCACTATTATTGCCCTCGTATTGAGACTGCAACACTGAACTTTTTCAGCTTGATGGTAAAATCACGTAGTGTCCATCCATCTCCAATAATAGCAATATTGAGACAATGAACTCTATTGAGGCATCTAATAAGGCAGATAGTCATTTGCATAGTACATTTTCTGTGACTCTCTGTAATACAACATCTCAAAGACTCAATTCAGACTATTCTTCTTTCCCACAGACATTTTAAAAAAGGATTCTTTTACTAGAAAAAGAAACAATGACCCCTCCCATAGTAGGAGAAAGCAAAAGATAGAATATTCCTGCCTACGATGAGCACACACTTTTGCCTGTGTATTTTTATTTGGCTGGGCTAGCTTCTTTTCCTCTTTTTAAAATTAACTCTATGTGCTTTTCATTTCTCTTGTGGCTTGAATGCTCAGAAGTTTATTTCTGATTTTGTTCCAACAGGCTCCTGAGCAGGAAGTACCTTGGGATCCCCATCCACCACCACAGAAAAATTTCATCTTTAATTCCTGTGCTACACTCTTTTTCTTCATGTCTTCACATACTTCTCTCCTGTGTGACTCCCTAAATTGTGATTTGCTGGACATACCATGGTTTTGGAGATACACAAGTCCAATTATGAGCCCTGAATTTTAGGACAGGCTCTGCAATGCAGCACTTAGGTAAGTTTGACAAATCACTTCCTTTCAACAGACTGTAACAGCATCAAAGAAATGTACATGCATATAATGTACACTGTGCCTCAGAGTTCAGCTCAAATAACACCTCCAACTTAGAGAAGAGCCTTAGAGAAGCACCAATGATTACGTCCTTGCTCTTCACAATCCTTCTATTTTGCCCTCTTTCCAGTAAGAAATCAGTGCTCCATTTGGCACAAGGAAGCACACATTCCTGGAGGTAGTTAAGCTATCTCTACCTGTATAGTAAAGGCACCCACTCAAAATACCACCTCAGTGTGGTCCCACAGCTCTCGTCTGCTCTGCCCTCTGTTCCTCAGCACAGTCCTAGGCAAGCTCCAGATTTTCTTAAGCACTCCATTTTCTCTGCCAGAGCCCACAAAAGGAGCAGAGTGAGAGAACACATACCCATAACTCCCAGCCCATGATACAATCATTGATCCACCTTTGGCCATGAACACAAGCTCTCTGCAGCCAGGCCAGGGTGCAGAGGAGACAACCACTGAGCTACCAAAGTCCTTGGACACTCCCCTGCCACGTCCCAGAAAACCAGGGATGACACACACTCCTCACATGGGTCAGGCACGAAGCCTCCCTGCAGAAGGCTGAGGCAGAGCACTGCTCTCAGGTTAACCTTCAGCAGCTCAGTGTTGGGCTCTTAGGAAAACAAAACTAGAGGGCATTTCTGGCAAGTCAGAGAAGGTCAGCGGAAAGGGAGAAAAAGCTGCCACACAACAGCCCTAGTGAGGAACAGCATTGCACTCTTTGTCCAAGTTTCTGATTTTATCAGATTATGCCACAGTGTTAACATTGTTTATGGCCCTATTTTGTCTGTGAATCACCCACTCCCAGAGACTCTTCCCCCACCCCAGATTATAAATAGCACCATATACAGAACACAGCCGGCGAAGCAAAGGAGACTTGCTGAAACAAAATAATGTATATTGAACTGACAAAAATCTTTCAAAAGCCTTTCTTATTTATTTATAGTGCTGGCTAGACAGGCAGATTCCCACATTTTATAAACCCTGTAGGTCACTATCTCCATTGCTCATTCACAAACAATTCTGCTAATAAAAAAAAAGCCTTCTGGTTATAACTGAACTTATTCCCCAGCACACTGCTTCTTGGCACATGCCTTTTGAAAAGAGAGATTTTTAAACAAACAGTATTATGTATTTTTTCTGTTTGAAGGCAACATATGCCTAGACCATTATATGACAATATGACATTATTTATGTATCTGGAGACATTCAAACATTGCAACCAACCTCGTAGTGCTCTATCAGTACACATAAGTAATTTTCTACCATGTCATAGCAGTCTGTGAACTTAAATTTCCATTGATTCTATTTTCATAGGGAAATACATTCTCGATAGCAAGTACAAAATCTATCACATGTGTTTTAATTCCCTCTTTTCTCCAGAAATGACTTCTTGCAATGGGAAGTTCATAGTACTGTCATCCAGGTTACAAAACAGACAAAGATACGTGGCCAAAAGCTGTAGAGAACAGGCTCCTGGAGTCCAAAGGCACACAACACCTGGTTAAACCAAGACATAACGAGCTGCAGGCATAAGGAGCCAAGCAAGCACAAGCCTGGGCATTAAAGAAATCCAAATCCCCCTCAAGATGGGATGGGTGGAAAGCAAGCATGCACGTTCTGCTTTGGCAAGGCAAACCTTCAGTGCTCCTGCTGAACCCCAGGGAACTCACCCCATCTTTCCATTCCCAGCTCAGATGTATTTGCCACCACTTCACACCAGAAGAGGATCTGGACTGGATACCCATCAGCCCAGCAAGGGTCTGCTGAGCTCAGGCACCCACATCAAACACACACTGGCAAATACACACCACTACAATGTCCCCACCAGCTGCCTGACTCTTCTTACCAGACACCAACACCAGGGATGCTGGGGCTGGAAGAAACCCTTGATTTTTCCTTGACTTTTTTATAGAGACATGGTCACACAAAATGCCTGTGTAAAAGACATCCTGCCCAAAATCGATCAAACAGAAACAGAAGAGTCACTGAAACAATCCTGGCAATTCCTTTTAAGTGCCTAAGGTGAACCCATTCAAGTACTTCACTATTTGATTCACCATTTTCCCCCTTGCCATTCATCACACGATTATTTGTCAAGCTAATGGTTCCTTAATCAGTTGTAGAAGTTAAAACCCGATGCAGCAAGGTTCCTCTTTGAAACACAAAGGAGGAGTAAAACAAAGCACTCCAATGCACATTTCAGGAACAGTTAATATATTTAATACTGTTGTTCTTCTTTATTTTGTAGATTCAATAAAAATCAACTGTTTATAATCTTAGCAAAAAAGGAAAATACTGTGTCTGGAATATATCACAGTAAGTCTGGACATCATTTAAACCAAGTACATGTCTTTTTTTTAATTCTCCTACTGCTTATCTCAACACACAGTTCCTTTTCCTTTAGCCTATTTCAAACAATACTTGATAATAAACAAGCAAAACCAGATAACAAAATAAATTATTTCTCACTAAAGGCTCACTTATTTTTTTCTGTTCTACACTTACAAATATATACTGTGGACATACACAGTCACATATAGATATATTTATATGTAGACACACATCTATATTGAAATGGCTAATACTACTTAGAGTATCCTATTATCTTCTGGTTACTCAAAAACTGACTAGTATTAAAATTACTTTTTTGTGAAAGCAAAAAAAGAGTAGGGTCCCCTTGCAATGACTTAGCAGCACTGAAATTCAGAAAGTCCAAGCTGTGTGCCTTCACTTCACTGTTACTTCAGACCCTCATGCCTTTTTCTCCACATTTAAGAACAGAAGTTTTCCCAGGGGCTCAACACACTGATTTTCATCATCACGATGAAATACTGACCAAAGGACCCACAGTAGCAATATTTAAACTTCCATAAACTCTTTCCACATAAAAAACATGTCTGTAATCCCAATCTTTGTTATTACAAAATCTGATCAACACAGAAGGAACTACAAGATCATAAAACTGGACTGTGACACAATAACAGTGATGGGGATCTCCCACGTAAGTTCTCATTTATGCACACAAAGGGGAAGCAGGGAGGAAAAAAATTTAATTAGAGCTGAGAGAAAACTGAGGCATATGGTTCACAGGAATTTTTCTTTCAGTTAAAACATCACCCTCCTCCTCCTCAACAAGCTAAATAAATACAAATGAACCCAAACTATTCTGTGATGTGTCTATGCAAAAATTGAATATAAGCATGAAAGAAAATTGGGGTGGAAGCTGCACCATAGACCATGTGCAACTGCAGTCTGAATCCTGCAAAAAACACTTTGTCACCACACTAATAGAGGCACTTATTCCTCTCCATCATCACTACTTGTAACTATCTGTTTCTCCCTCATTAGTAAAACTATTCCACCTACAGACCTAAAATTTGACTTGAGATGTGGGCAGAAAAGGAAAGGGGGAGATAAAATGTTGGAAAGAACAGGGCTGAACTTTAGCAGTAGACTTTTTAATAGAGAAATCATGTTCTGAAGTTTCATATTGATAAAAATGCTAAAATATGAAAATAGCTATGTTTCTAAAATAATATGTTATAGGGAAACATGTAAAAGACAGGCCATTAAGGATGGGTTTTCAATCAAAATTACAAATTGCAATTATGTATATACAGAGAAGACTTAAGAAAATGGGATATACTTGATTTAGAAACAAGTATGAGAAATGCTGTGAGAAAGACCATCCATACTTGCACTAAGAAAACTGAGAATGGGTGGAGCTTTCACCCACTTTAGGTTACACCAGGATTACCTGGCCCAGAGAAGGGAGAGTTCAGGAAAGGCTGTAACACTGGGCTGTGCCACAGCTCTGTCAAGGCTGCCCATCTCAGGTGTGCTTGGAGATTTCACCAGAGCATCACCACCAGTGTCTCTAACTGAGGGTGCTCTCACACACTGTGCACCCCACACCACAGAGCTTGGCTGGGGGTGAACACCTGCAGCAAGACAGGAGCAAGAGGAAGAGCTGTTCTGTATGACAAGGAAGCAGGCAATGGTGCCTGCTTCAAGGCCAACTAGTTAAATGAGAAATCTGAATGGCAATTCACAGGGTGTCATGTGACATTACCCAGGGTCTCCTATCAGAAGATCCCTCTTCATAACTTACCCCAAGTGCTTTGGAGGCAAAGTTTCAGGAATAGATACCAGCATCTGCCTAGGGAAAGTTTTAGGACTATGTGCCAGTATCTGCCTATATATATTTGCTTAATTATGAAATGTTGCAACCAAAATGCTTCAAAATACTGAGAAAGGGGGGAAACAGATTGCTGTGCCAATGCTAAATACCCCAAAGACCATTTTTTATGGTCTGGCAAGAAATGGACTTTCCCTGACCCCTTTAGTGCTCCCTTCACTAAAATTGCCCTTGCTGTAGCTATGAAAAGCTTACATATTTCAAAAATACTTAGAATACCAAAATAAAAAGTCTTAATTGACTTTTTGCCTATTGGAGCCTTAGCAGAACTGGAGTACTGGGAGGAAAAAATGCTCTCACTTTTTGAAAGCTAATCAAAAAATCAAGGAGGGTAAACACACCTCTTAGTAAGGCTCTGTATGGGGAGCCGCACTGGGACACCATCTACCTGCATCCCAAAATATATCCAGGCAAGCTGAAGTTTCTCCAGCAGCACCTTCTCATGAGGGGGCAGGCACTGAGCAAAGACAGCCAAGCATGGGAGCAGAAGAGTGTGGCTCTGCCTCCATCCTTTGGAAAGGGGCAGATTAAAGTCAAATGGGCAGCTTTAACTCCAACACTCCCTAGGTTTTCAGAGATGGATTATGCAGTCACAGAAATGATCCCTAAATTCAGACTGTGTGTTTACACACATACATGCTTAAAATAACACACAATAACACACATTTGGGCACTTCAGAACAGAGACTGCCTTCCCATGCATTTTCAAAAGAAGCAAGGTAGCCCCACTCCCAGCTAGGGAGCTTTGAGCAATACCCCAAAGTGTCTGTGTGTGTATATATATTTATGTATATATATGTATGTATGTATGTATACACATGCAAACAGTAACACCAGTCACATCTTCTACTCAATGATGGTCACCACAGACTGGAGACTTTACTATTGTATAGTGAAGCAGATGGAGCAGACAGGCTCACTCCTCTTAAGCTCTCAGATCATCATGGGTTGACCATCAGCAGACACTGATCATCATCACACCTCTTTGCAATCAGCACAGAGCTGGTGATCTCATGTAGAGAGAGCCTGCAGGTTCAACACTAGCTGTCCAGAAATGCCTTCCATCACTTTTAACCAGAATCCAAATTAGAGGGGATAGTGCCATGCTATCACAGCTGTCAAGTGTGCAGAGGTCTGGGGGTGGCGGGTCCATGTGAATTTGGCCTCCCTCTCATTTCAGGAAGGGATGTCTCATCCCAAGAGGATCTAATTAAGAAGAAGGAGGTGGACTGGTCAGTTTCATGTCAGAGGGAATACGGTCCAGCTCTGTGTAATAAAACAGCACATAGTTGGGCACAGCTTCAACAGCTGAGGCACGCTGCTGGCTTACGTAGGCTGCAGCAATCTTGCTCCTCATATACACTCTGTTTACTCATCCTCCCCCAGCAGCCTACTTCCTTTTCTTCAGAAACTTTGCTTCTCCTTCCACAGAGATGGACATGATGGAGGAGTGCTTACACTCCGGGCTCAAGTAGCCTCTCATACACTTGTCCCCCTCAGCTGCACCCACCCGCAGTTCTTGTTTAGCTCTCTTTGCTGCATTAAAGCAGGGACAGGAAGGTCTCCAAGTCTTCCAAACACCACCAATACATACAAACCACAGACTGCTCACAAGACCAGTCACGGCCCTACAGGACATCCAGAAACAAACTGTGGGTTTTGTTGGTCAGAAAAAAAAAGCAGTACTTGCTGTGCAAAGGCAACAAAAGGATTTGTTTCAGTTCTGTACAATACACACTGCCTGGGGCTAGAACAGCCTGATGGAAGCCTTTTACAACACAGATATTTTACCAGCATACTGATTTTTGCACCTTTTCAATATAATGGCTGTTACCTTTAGCAGGATCTGCACATTCATGTGTCATCCCTTCAGAAGTTCCCTAGCATCCCAATGCCTCTTGCTGAACCACTTGCTATGAGTAGAGTCCTAAGAACTGGGACTTGCTCCATGACGCGTATCCAGGGTGATATTCACTGTCCCACTAAATGCCTGCCAAGGTTTTGTGCAGCCTCACTCACACTCCTGCTCCCTTTTCCCAAGCACTCGAGTGGTTTACCACAGGCTGCCCTGTGTCTAGAGGTAAATGTCTATCTCACCACACAAGAACCCTTTCCCCATCTGTGCCTGATGTAAGGAATGCCTTTCCTATCTGCAGACCCACCAAGAATTAGCCAATTCACTTAGAGAAGAAAGAGACAAGACCCCACAACCCCACTTTTGTCTGATTTATAACCCATTCATGACCAAAAAGGAACCCTGTATTTACAAAATACAGGAAGCATAAAGGAAGCTTTTTTCCCCTTGCAGCTCTCATTTTTGATGCAGTTTGTGAACAGAAGTGAATCCTGGTGGAGACAGGTGAGGTGGGGCACTATGCTGATTTCCTATATGCACCTGCTGACTGAGGAAGATTCCTTTTTTGAAGCCATTGCCAGAGTTCCCATACCCACAAGATTCCTTAGTAGTAGCCATGTACAACTACAATGTCCCATGGCATTTACAACCTCAAGGTCACAAAACACAACCACTGCAAGAAAGGGGAGGAAAGTGCAAAAAATATTTGAAAGGTGGCAGGTGAGCAGCTCCCAAGTCCTCAAACAAATCTTGACACAACAACCTACTGCAAGTCCTAGAACTTCTCAGTCATTAGCTTTATCTTCAAAACTCCAGCAGGATTTCATCAGTGCTATGTTCCATGCTGGAGCATGAAACAGCAAATGTCTGACTTCAGGAAAGCAAGTGTAAGAGGTCTTTGTTCAGAACGGAAACTGAAGTCTGGCACTATCTTATCTCCCATCTTTTCCACACATTTCTACAGGAGGAGACAGAATGTTCAGCTGACCAGTTCTCACTGCAAAACTCAGATTAACATTCACAGAATTAATTTTGATGAAATCTGGAGACAACAATGACAAATACCACATGCAGCAATGATTGAATAAATGCCCATATATGAGATGGCTGTTTGCTTTTTCATCTTGCCCTTTTTCAATTAAAAAAAATCATGTACAAGACAGAAAATGCAACTAAAGTAGGCAATTTGCAGAAACAAGACTGCAGGAGACTCAATCTGCAGCAACAGGTTTTTTGCAGAGCTGGCATTACAACGTACTGCTCTTCTTAGCAGCTGTGCCAGGCGTTGTGGATAGCCCTAAACTTAGGGATAGGAGAAATCACTGCACATACTGCTTACAAACCATAAGTGCACTGCACAGAATTCTGCATGCAGCATAACCTGTGGGGCACAGTGAAGGCCATCAGAAATGACCTTCTGTCCAGCAGGAGCACTGCAAGCAGGCAGTGGCTCTGCTAGGATGGAGCAGGGGCTGCTCTGTGTGAATCATCCACTCATTAACTTAATGAGTTAATAACTGCTGGATGTACAGCAATCCCTTCCTGCAAGTCAAAAACAGTGCAAGTGAGTGAAAAGGACTTTTTTTTTTTTTTTTTTGTAGGGCTGCTCAAACTTTCAGAAATTTAGAAGAGAACTATTTGCACCACTTAGATGAAGTCCAAACCAATTCCACCACGAAGAGAACTAGGCTCCATTATCAGTGAAGAGGGAAAAGCATGCTCTGCAGCAACTAAATAGCAGCTCTGACCTTCTGCTCATTCCTCCTGCAGTGCTGTGCTTCACACACTGAACCAGGAAACAGTCGAACAGATACATGTAAAATTACGAAGACTGAGTCAGAAGACAATAGTTAAATAAATACCAGTTAAACCACATACCACAGATCTGTCTTGTAGGACTGGGAAATGAGTATCGCCTAAGGCTGCTCCAGATACTGCATCCACCTGCAAATATTTGCTGCTGGCTAAAGCTCAGCACATGCACTCTCAGCAGCAGCAGGACATCCCAAAATATTGAAGACCAGAAAGAAAGAGATCCTTAGCCTAATTCAGAGTACAATAAACTAATTATATCTTTTAATCATCAAAAAGCTTGGTAGAAGACTTTTTTAGTTTGGGGGTTTGGTGGTTTTTTAAAGCACATTATAGAGTTAATTAAGGATGCACCTCTTTTTTTCCAAGAATTTCAGGCCTTCAAATTCATGAATATAGAGAGCTGATTGTTAGCTTCTTTAATGTGGCTATTTTACTACAAGTGCAGAGCAGACATCAGAAACAAGAATGTCACAGAGGAATTGAGCACACACAATAAAAGCTCAGAAGCAATTACACTTTCATTATGTAGCCTTAAATCCACATATAAATACGATAAGACATTTATATTTTAGATAAACTACCCTTCCACAATTATGAAAAATCATTGAAGAGAGAGACAAAAATGCCCGAACATGGGGCAGGAGGACTTGGCCATAAAGTCATGTCTTCTGAAGAAACATCTAAACACTTTGTAACAACATTTCATCTGTAACTGTTAAACTGGAAAAAAGGCCTGTCTCCAAAGGGATTCAACACGTAACTTTTTTTTCCCCCCTTCTGTTAACTGGCTAGGCTTCTTTCCCCTCTGGAACTACCTCACTGAAATTTTAACATGTCCAAATGCAAGTCCTTAATAGTTACAGACAAAGGCAAGTTTTCTCTCTTTTAATAGGGAGAAAGGAGTGTATTGTTGAGATTTGTCATATACATACAATTACCTGCATTGTTATGGAGATTACAGAACAAAGGCCCAACAGATCTACTTCCAGATCTTACAGCCTTGTCCTTTCACATAATTATTGTCTTAAAATCGGGTTTCATTTAGCACATTCACAATACCAATATCTACCAGTGCTTAGCACGTGCCTAGGGATAGTTCAAATTATTTTTAAATGGATATGGCGATGCATTTAATTTATCACTCAAATGAACAATTTAATAGTACTAATAAAGCAAGGGGTTTTTTAGTTGGTTGTAAGAAGTCTTAAAATTAGTACAAATTAATTAGAATAACTGGCTAGTCTATCACTCATTTGAAAATAAATGCAAAAGAAACTTTCACAAAAATTTATTTTTTCCTTTCATCTCAGAAATAGGATTTTGAACAGCAGAGATACTGAATTTCAAAAAAATACCAACAAGCAACTTTTATCTTGCAAATATTAATGCCACTCCTTTACCTGATGTAAGAGTATGTCAGTCTCCTTTCCTCAGCTGTCTAATACAAAATCTACAGAAACTCAGTTTAGAAACACCAGGCCTGTGTCTGTGACATGCCCAGTGTGCCAGATAAAAAGGCCAGATCCTGACCTGAAAGTTGGGCTGCTCATTTCTCCCTGGTGCCCAGCTGCACAGAATTAGAGGTGAATTACCCTGAAAGTCATGCAAACTGAACCAAAGACAACGAACTTCCCCTAAGAAAGAACTTCTTTTTTGTTGTTGTTGAAGATAGACGCTTACAACAACTGTGGGAAGGAAACTGTGGTTACAATTCCCATATTTCCTCTCTATAAAATAGAAAAGTATAAATCCATAGAAGGTGAAACCATCATAGACCTCAGTTAACCAGGCACAGCCTACTTAGCAAAAAAAAAAAAAAAAATCACATCAGAACTGACCACAAAGAAGACATTTTCATTGGTACTAAACTTCAGGCCAAGTATTGGAAGAAACAGCTGACCCTGCAAGCAGATGGAAAGACTACTAGAATTTAAAAAATATAATTAATGTAGCAGGAAAGTCATGGACTCAATTCCAAACTTGATTATAAATGGGCAATTATAAAACGTGCAGTGACAAGACATTAGAATTCCCATATCTGCCTTCACTAGAGAAAAGCAAATAAAGAAAACAGAATTTGATGATCCAAAAGGACCCTACCAATTTATTGTTGTGCATTTTATTTCCCCCTTGATTTATAAGCACTTTGAAGCATGTAAAAATTCCTGCAGAATCAAAGATCATGATCACAAAAGGAAGAAAACCTTAAACTCTCTTATTAACACAATACAATTTTACATATGTAAATTTGATGCCAGCCACAGGCACCCAATCTTTTCCTCACATGGTGTTTCATAAAAAAGTCACATTTACTATTTAAAAAGTACAGTGAAACCATGGCACATCTCATATTGTACTAAAACCACCAGCAAGGTTGAGTCCATCTCTTTTGATGGCTCCACACTGCTACTTTCTGCTTATGTGCATTTCTTTCACCTGCATCCCAGAGGGAAACAGTGGAAGCCCTTCCCTTTGTCAGCCAAAACCACATCTTGGTCTCAGAGAGCTCACTTACCCCAAATCCCTGCTAGCACACGAAACTGGTTGTCTTTCCAACCCAGATGTCCCTGGTGGTGGAAGCCTCATCTATTTCCACTCCAGCATCCACTCTGCTCTTTACACTTCAAAGCACTGAGGCCACCTTGCACAAAGTTAGGCAGCAGAGCAGGTTTTGACAAATAAAGACAAAGATGGGACCTCTCTTACTGTGAATTCAGATGAAACTATCAATTCACCTGTCCTTAAACTGATGCAGACAGATGAAGGCAACTAAAATGAAGTCTCACCATATTCCCCTTCTGTATCATGAGACCTTCAGGAAAAATAAGTTGAAAGTTTCAAGGGGATAGTCTGGAAATCAGTTGTCTGAGCTACTCTGCACATGAGGAAACCCTGGGAAGGAAAGGCAACAGAAAGAAGCAACTTCCACTTATCTACACGGGCTGTTGATCCTGCAGGCACAACAACTGCTACAGGGAGGTAGCAGGAAGCTTTCCCAGCCTGTAATACCATGGATGGTCCCATGCTTTGCTGCTTATATAGGCTGGCCTGCCCCAAAGCTAAGCTCTCCTGCCCCATCCTTTGCAGCATCCTCCTGTCTCATGAGTCCATGTGGCACTCACAAACCAGTCCTCTGGCTGGCATCCTCTGCATGGCTCTCTCCTTTGAGAAACAGAGCTGGTAGAAAATAGAATTTGGAAGTGAGGACTCAGAACCAGGTATGTAGAAACAGACTTGCCAGCAGTGAGCTGCTCATACGTGCATATAAGAAAATAAGCAAGGAAGCTTATTAAAAGTGCTCTAATTTACTAGAATCCAAGTGCACAAGAGGAAATAGCGACAGAAAGCTCTGCCTAAGCTCCACCACGATGGGGAATGCAGAAACAAAAGGCACCAGCATTCCTGTGCAAAAACATTCTCCAGAACCATCTACCATTGCAGAGGCAAACCATCAGCAAGCAGAGCGAGATGTGTAACATCATGAACTGGACCAGGAGTCCTCTTACAGGCATGCAGAGCTCCCTATCTTACCACCCACCTGCCAAGACATCCATGAATTATTCATTTTGACACACTCCATTAAAAAAAAAAAATCCTGCTGAACTAGCAGAAGCTTTTAAATAAGTATTTAAAGCCATGCCAATCTACAACCTTCAATGACCAAGGACAGGCTGCGTTTCCACAAAGCTGGTCTGCACAAATAACCCTCTTTGGGGAGCACTCCTGTGCAGGCTAGGTTCGGCCCAACTGCTTGCAAGCTGGTAGATTAAAAAAAAAAAAAAAAAAAAACCACCTTTACCAAAATAGTGGCAAAAGGAAGTAAGGAATTACTCTGAGAATGCAGGTAATCACAGAGCCAGCTGTGTTGTAGATACCAATCTAACAGCCTAACAAGGGAAAGCCCCCAGCCACTCACCTGGGCTATGATGGGAGAGAGGGCTACAGCGCTTTGGGGCTCAGAAGTGCTCAGAGACTGCATCTGCTTACCAGGCCCCAAGAGACAGGCTGTAATTTGCAATAAAGCTCTGCACCTGATGGTCAAGTCTTCACTTGGTGATTTTACAGTCTCAGAAGCAAAATTTTTTTACCTTCAATGAGGAAAATGGGGCTGAAGTTCACACAAATTATTCCTCATATTCAAGCCCTGGCTCATTTGGTGCACAGAACACAAAAACAAGTACTACAGTATGTGGACATCATTCTCCTGCACACCACAAAGCCAAACCAATCAACCAAAAAACCATTAGGCCCTTCGAATAAACAAAACACCTAACCCAGCATTTAAAGAAAATACCCACATTCTCAATCCTAAAGCAAAAGCCCACATGCAGAACATAACAAAACCTTTGCACGCAATAGGAACTTCCCAATGACACACTAGGTATTTCTTTTTCTTGTTCAGTTTGGCTAAAACTGTACAGAAGAATGAGAAAAATCAGAAGCGCACCAAACAAACAGGAGGTACAAGAAGAACAGGAAACAAGAAGATGGACAGCACTGGAGAGAAAAAGACTTCCAGGCACTGGCTAGGAGAGACTGAAGGTGATCCTAACAGGGTTCTCTTTTCCTCCCCAAAGCCATACTCATGTTAAACACAGCCTTAGTCCTCTTCCCCACTCATACCAGCTGGGTTTGAAGCACCATGTAAAGCCAAGGTCAGGTACAGACCCCACAGGTCTGGCACCACTGCAAACACCAACATCCTTCTTCCTCTCCTTTAGAGCTGCCATTTCTTTTTCTTTATAGGTGCAATTTCTTCAATTCTGAGACACAGTCAAAAGCACAGTTTCCTAAATGGCCTGTGGTATCTTTACAGAGAGCACAGAAGGAAAAGAGTGATGGGTGGACTGCTTGGTTTCTGATATCAAGGGGTTCTTCCAATTCCCTGATGATGGTAGGAAAATAAGTACTTTCAGTGATGTGCCAAATACCAACAATATTCATGGAAAGATATGGACACATATTTCCCTGCCTTTTCCACTGAAAGCCCATGAAGGCCACAGAAGATAACTAAATGAGGCCATGAATGTATTGATTCAACTCTGGTTGGACCACATTTACATGTCCATTCTTTGTTGGATTACAGAAATACTTTTCCCATTTAATCTTGGATTTTCTCCTGGAATTTTGGATTAATAGCCCCAGGAGGCCTGTTTATGTGTAGATACATTTGGGAACAGCTGGAAAGCACTTAGAGAAGAGCCTTGGTGCAGCCTTCCAGAGCAGTGCATCTGTTTTGTTCTTCTCTTCCTGTGATGCCTGATCACTCTTCCCCCACACTCTTTGCTTTCTAACACTTCATATTAGCACATGTTTACCTACACTTCATTTTCTTCCCCCCTCTCCCTGTTGAAGTCTTCCTGCCCTACACAGTCATCTCCTGCTGAAAATGAATTTCCTACTGATAGCTTCATTAAAGGCAAAGTTCTTTCACTCAACCATCCCTACATAGCAGTTGGCCCTCTCTGCTGGAGAAAATTCAAGCTCCTCCTACACTTCCAGCAACCTTTCACGAGGTTCAAGGTACAATTTGCATTCAAATTTTGGAGTCAAACTAAAAGCATCAGGCTAACAACCAGATGTGCACCCACCAACTGGTTTAGTAGTGTCTCTTGCCTTTGCTCATACCGAGAATCTTTCAGGCAGGCAAGTAAATGTCATAGGTAGGCTTTGCACCAAGTACCCAACCACTCACCAGCACTGTCAAAATGCTCCCTCTATGATACACTGGAACTCTAGTAGAAAGAAGGAAATACATAAATTAAAATTATATAGGTTATGCCCTGCACAGTGAACAACCAAAGATTTTAAAACAGCAGCAATTTCACTCATATTTAGAAACTCCAACCATTAAAAATTACATGCCATGAAAAATTCTCAACAAAGACTTGCATGTAGCTCCATAATTGAGGAAGTACTAATAATAGCGTGGCTGTTTGCACAGACAACATTTCCACTGTGAGCCTCAATTCTGATCTCAAATATGCAGAAGAAGATATTTTGTTGTGTGTTGCTGGCTGGAGACTCAAAGTACTGGAAACCATGTGAGTGTGCTGCAATGTGCAGCCAGCCTATGCCTCTAAGGAAGCACATCCATTCCATGCTGAAGACAAAGCCTCCATTGAGCCTTGCAGAAGGTGCTTGTGTTGTGGGGCTTTGTAAGGAACATAAAGAAGCTCAGGAAATTAACCTGTGTTGCTGTTGTAAACAGAAATTAAAGCAATCATCATACAAAAATAACCTGGCCTGGCAGATGAAAAGTTTATTTCTACGCTCCTCAGCCACAAGCAAACTCTGTTCACAGCTCCAGCTTCCCCTTCTGGTCTGTGCTACCCAAGGTCAGGCCTGCTCAGGTCTCCAGATCAGCAATGCTCATACCTGTGTTTTTAATAGTGGCCATTAAAGGGTTTACCCCAGAAGTGCATGTACAGAAGCAGCAAGGGAACCTCACATTGCTCTATCTTTATTCTTTTGTAAGCCTCTAAATTAGATGTATGTAGACCAGTCACAAAGTTAAATGGGAATTACTACTAACTTCTTGCATCTGCTGAAGATAACCCAGAATAATTTCACAAAATAAAATTTAAATTTAGTGTACTATGCAGGAGAAGACTCAACAAGGATGATTAATAATGACCAATATATAGCAGAAATTATCTGTCATGCAACATACACACATGGCAAGCCCACATTTGAGATAAGATGGTTCTTCATTTAAACTCCTCACTTGAAAATTGAGACCGGTAATTAAGTCATAATCCTATATAATCGACTCTCACAGTATCAGTTGTTCTGTGCATGGAATAAGATGTAACAACAAGCTACTAGGTCCACATAAAAGACACTTGTAATTCTCAACACCAAAACAAGCCCAAAACCACTGTCTGTTGCTCTTTTAGTAGTAGATGTTTTTTATCATATCACTGATGTGATCACTCTCAATAAGAAACAGAGAGCAAGGTTTGTTTTTTAACAACTCCAACCTTGCCCACTATGTTGTAATCCTGAAAAATAAGCAAGATGTTTATGCTTGAGTAAAAGGCACCACAGAAATATCATGTGCCCATCACACCACTGAGGAGCTGCCATGACACAGCCATTCCACAGCTCGGGGGCTGCTTCCCAGTCCCTGCATGTGGCTGGGCCCACAATGGTGTCAGTGTGCAGCGCTGTCCCCTCTCCGACCCCACAGTCATCTGAGAGGCCAGAGCCAGCCAAAAGCCACTTCCACCCCAGCCTTCTCACTCAGGGGCTGGCTAGAGACTGCAGAGAAGGGACAATAGTCCTTACTGGCAGCACATGAAGCCCAGCTCATGCCACATGCCTGACGGTCCTGCCAGCTGCTGTCACCTTCCTACAGCAGCTACATGCCACCCCAGGCAGTGCCAGGCCATGTCCCTGCATCTGAGCACACACCACACCTCAAGCAACACCAGCCAACTCTAACACCTGCCCGAGCCTATGCAAAGAGCAAAACTCTGCCCTGTTAGAGAACATCCTCATTTTTAGAGGGCAAGACCATGTGAACAGCACTCGAATGGGCAACAAGATTGTTGCACTGGAAGCATTGTCTCCAAGCAAGGCTTTATTCTGCATCCTTACAGCCTATAGAAACATAACGACTTCTCAAATATGAGTTATCCCACCCTACCTGACATAAGTGGCTACAGTGAAATTTAGTCATTTCAAATGAGAGTGATTTGCAGAATCACACTATCAGCAAGCACCTGGTTTACATTCTATTCCTCTAAGGAAAAAAATCCTTAAAGACTTTTCTCCCCACCTGTCTGCAGTTCAAGCAAGTGCTCTTAATGTTCAGAACTGCACCAGGCGCTGATCAGCACTAGTTAAGAAGCCTGAGAGTCCCAGTAAACTGAGACTTCCTCGCCTCAGCTTTCACATTCACAGGTACAATTAAGTCAAAATTGAGAACGCTGTCTGGTAAATTTTCAGTAGTGACACTATGAGCTGCAGAGTTCCCACCTAAAATTATGAGCCACACCAAAATCTGCAGATTTGACATGTTGATGGGACCTCTGATAACATCAGGGTTAACAAGACCTAGCTGAGGGTCCACAGCTGTGTCCAAAGATGATGAATGTATAAATTTAACTACATGTAATTGAGGAGCGGGTCCACTTCTTTTAGTATTATTATGAAGCATACTAGACACCAATTAAGAGCCTGACTTAAGAGAACATTAGAGATCACCAAGCCACAGGATTTCATACACAGCTTGAGAAGAAAAACTGCAAACAACAGAGGTCATGGCAGGCAGATCCTGCAAGGCTGTACCCAAGGACAATCCAGGCCTCCTCTGAGGTCTTCCAAAATGCTGGTGTACTTTAATTCAGTTTCAGCTCTTTATACTTCAATTCATTTTCAGCTCTTATTCAGAAGAGATTTTTAAAGCTAGGCTTGGTATGACAACAAAGATCAAATGACAAAACACTGCAAGGAACCCCAAACTGAAACAGATGAGATGAGGAAGCAAAGGTTTACAATAGTCAATTGCAGCCAATGGCTGCAATCACAAGCTGGCATCAACACAAGGTAAGGAAAAAGTCAAAAATGTAAAGCAGCAGTACAGTTCTGCTTAGCAGCTCTCAGGCAGATCTGTCACCACAGATTACTGAGCACCTTGGTGCCTATCAACACACATTCACACTTCTGTAGCAGAAACCACTGAGGCAGAGAGGACAAGGGGTGCATCTGGAAGCAAAAGTTCAGCAAGCCCCAGAACATCAGAGTTCACAGCGGCCATGAAGCACTCCTACGGAAACACCGAGAACACATCAGCTGAGGGAAGCAAGTGTGAGAGTCTGTGCCAGCATGCTGAGTGGGTCACCTGGCATGCCATTCTGATTTACATCAATGAAAGGTGTTCTTGGAAGAACACCCTGAAACACACGTGGGAAGAGAGCGGGGCCTCAAAGCCAAGCGTGCTGGCCAAGGCCTCCTGCTGATCTGCTGCCCAGCACCGCTAGGGCTGCTCGCTCCGTACCACGGCAGCGTTTTCCCGAGGAAACTCCGCGCTGATCCCGAAAGCCGTAACCCAGGGGGTGATGTGCACCAGCGGCACGGGCAATGCGCAAAGACCCCCTTACCACATATACCCTATTAACATAATTCACCAGCAGCGACACGAGGAGGGCAGGCTACAACACTGGGGAGACGGGAGCTGTGCCTGTTGTACCCAGGGCAGCTTTTACCCAGGAAAACAACCGGGGCAGCCTCACGCCCCGAAAGGAGCCCCGCGGCTGCACCGCCAGGTTAAACCCCAGCACAGCCCACGCTGCGGCCGGGCGGGGGGCAGGGGGAGGCCGCGGGGATCCCGCCCCAGGTGAGCAACGCCCCGGCCGGGCCACACCGCGGCCCCCAGCCTCCCCTGCCCTCCCCTCCGCGGGCGGCACCGGTGGAGCCGCCGCGGGACAAAGCCCGAGCCCGGCCGCACACCTGCCCCGCCGGCGCCCCGCCGAGCCGCGGGCGCCGCGGCGGGGGCAGGTGCGGCAGCCCCCCGCCTCCCGCAGCTCGGTCTCACCTCGGCCGGCAGCAGCAGCAGCAGCGGCGGCAGCAGCAGGAGGCAGGGCAGGGGCAGCCGCCTCATGGTGGCGGAGAGCGCTCCCCGCTGCGCGCACGGCCGCTCAGCCCGACGCCGCCGCCCCCGGAGACATGGCCGGGCTGAGCCCCGCACGCCCGGCGTCCCGGCCCTCCCCCGCGCCCCGCCCTAAGAGAGGCGGGGGGACGGAGCCGCGGGGGAAGCCCTGCGCGGGGCGGAGTGAGGGGGCGAGCGGGGCAGGGGCCGCCGAGAGCCGGGCAGGTCACCTCCCTGAGCCGCCGCTCCTCGCCTCCTCCCGCCGGCCCCTCGCCCGCGGCTTCAATGGCCGTCTGGCAGCGGGCGGAGGGGCTGCGGCTTCCCCGCCTCCCCCCCTCCCTCTCTCCCTGCCGGCATCTGACATCTCCCCCCGCCGAGCCGGGCCGGGCCGGGCCGGGCGAGGAAGTGGTTTTCTCCGAAAGTTTCCCGGTCTCCGTCGGCAGCCGCGGAGGGAGCGGCGCCGCAGGGCGCGCCCGGCCGGCCCTGGCACGGTGCTCGGGGGCGGGCAATCCGCGGAAGGGTCAGGGGTAAGGCGAGGTTAACCCGGCCCCGGGGGCTCCGCTGCCCGCCCCGCCGGCGGCCGGAGGCGAGCGCTGCGCCGTCCGCGACCACACGCGGCCCCGGGCGGGGTAAGGCGCGCCCGAGCCCCGCCGGGGGTTTGCCGCAGCGAGGGGCTCTGCTTGTTGCAGCATTTTTCATCCCCAAACAGTCCCCCAAGAAAGTCTCATCCCGCTCCAGGCACGGGTTTGGACGTGTTTTATCCATGTCATCAAAAGGGACGTGACATCATCAAACGCAATCACTTCTATAACCTTAACTTACTTCCCAGGCTTCCAAGTGTTTCACATTTCATTCATCTTGGATAAGGGAAAGGGGAGGCAGGGACAGTTTACAGAGCATATCTTTAATTACGGAAACACTGGCAGTCCTCATTTTCTCAGAAGTTTTGAGCTCATATGTTTATCATTTCCCTGTCTTTTCTGAGCCCTCAAAACATATGTATAGCATTACGGAAGCAACAATTTCCATGGGAGTTCATGGGAAAATTCACAGGAATAAGGACATTGGGGTTGTTCTCTGGAAAAGACAAGGCTCCTGGGAAACAGTATTAAAGCCTCACAGTACTGAAAGGGAGCTTTTAAGAAAGATGGGGACAGACTTTTTAGCATGGCCCGCTTTTATAGGACGAGGGAGTTGTTGTAAACTATAAGACAGTCAATTCAGACAGATATAAGGAAGAAAAGTTTTACAGTGAGGGTGGTGAATCACTGGAACAGGTTGCAGAGGGCCGTTGTAGATGAACTGTCCCTGGAGATGTTAAAGGGCATATTGGACGGGGCTCTGAGCAACCTCATGGAGTTAGAGATGTTCCTGCTTATCACAGGGCAGCTGGACTAGATCAGCTTTAAACACCCCTTTGAAACCAAGCTATTCTATCATTCTGTATGGGCACACACAAACCTTGTTTGGGAGGCTGAGACCTACAGCTGGAGGTAGACATTGTGTAGGCATCACTTCCTATCAGTAAGATTTGTAGGAAATAGAGAATTACTTCAGAAAAGGCTTGTTTGGGGGGGGGGGTGTTTGTGTGTTAGGAAGTAATAAACTGAAATGAAGTAATAAACACTATACAAAAAACATTAATAAAACTTTTTACGCTTTCCATTCAGTGCAAAGCACCTGAGAATTGTTTTCCAGCTGAAGACTCTTCCTGGTAAACCGCACACCTGACAGAAGTCTCACTGGCTGCTGTGAAGTTGTTATGCTGACATAACTTCTGCAGATCAAACCCTGCCATTTGGAAATTACAGCTCTGACTCATAAAATAAATTCCCTGTTGCTCTTCCCCATGCCTGGGCAGACCCCAGCCAAACTGCTGCCAAACTGCAGCTTCTGGCCAGACTGGGTTCCATTGTCTGGGCTGCACCTAAAGTGCCACAGCTGCACTTGAGCAAGCACACTTGGTCATCCTTGGCTCCAGCCCAATGGAAAGTGTGGCTTTTTTTAATTACATACCTTTCCAGTACAAAAGCCTAGTAACTAATCCAGTTGCCCTTGAAATTCGGTGGGAGTCTCTTCATTGAAGTCAGCAGTAGTGGCAGCCCACTCTGAAAGAGAAAACTAAATAAAAGAAAATATTAAAATGCACTGAGAAAGCAAGAAGTGGGATTCTCACCTGGTAAAGTTTTAAGTATCTCCAAGCTGATGTTGCCATCTCCAGACTCTAGACATCCTTGGACTTTTAAGTTCACTCATTCTTCTTCATTGAGAACAATGAACCAATTTAGAAGCAGAACCCAATTTAGAAGCAAAGGCATTATATTTCTTAGTCTATGTCAATTCTTTGCTCCAGAGAGCCAACTGAAGCTACATCACTATTACAGGAAGCTGAACTCCTTTCACCACACCACGTCTGTCTGGATCTGGTATAACTGGTGGAGCTTTTCAAATAGAAGCTACATGGAATCTGTAATTAATTACTTTCTCATTAACACTTGTGGCTGAGTGTAAGTTTTATGACTACTTGTATGTCCAGTACCTGAACCAGGAGGCCTATGAAATTCTGGGACACAATCTCGTTTCTGGAGCATCCAAACTAGTAGAGAACTGCATTCAATTTGCTTGTGGAGATATCTAAGCAGCCTATTTCTGGGATTGTAGAAAATAATTACCTTTATGGCATATCTTTAATTATAACCATAGCTAATGCCATCAGAAGGATTTATGCACAGCGGCTTCAACTGGCACATAGAGAGCCTGGGTTTGTTACTCTTTCAGGGTGTCTCTCTGACTGACTCCTACCAGACCTCAAGGAAAAAACTAACTCCTTTCCAGAGACATTTCTGCAGTGTTGGGAAGTACCTACCCTCTAACTATCAGGGACTCTGTCTGTAGGGCAGAGGAGTGAACTATGAAGATTCATAAACATTTGTAAAGACTCAGACATGCTGAAGGTGGCCACAAGAAAAGGGAAAAAAAATTTTCAAGAAACATCAGGCACTAAAAAGTGTAATTATTTTGGAGCATAGAACAGAAATGCAATTTCTGTTTGATTCATTGGGGGGGAAAAAAAACCACAGGTAGCAATCAAACTTTTTTTTTTCTTATGTACAGATTCTAAAGAAATATTTGTGTCCTCTAGACTGCTTAGAATTCTGGGAGGAGGGTCCTAAAAAAGTTTTTCTGATTAGATTTTGAGGGCTCCATGGAGAAAGAAACACACATGTACCTGATTGCTTCCTTCGATCAATGCTTCTGCCCTTTACAGCACGCTCTGCTTCACTGCTACCCATGCACACCTCAGGGAAGAGATGGATCTCAAAGAGCTGTGATTCATGCCAGAGCTGGAGCCTTCACATGCTGAAAATGGAAAAGAGAAATTAAAAGCCAAATTTTTTTATGCTTTTCCAGGTGCTAATTGTTCAGTAGCAATAACCATCACAACACAAACAATTTCCTAGGAATTAGAGGCTCAAGGTTGCATTTCAGGCCTCAGGCTCTTTACAGCTTGTTACTAACCTGCTGGAAATTTCCTGAATTACTACTGTTGCTGCCTAATTGTTCTATAGGTGAGTTCTGTTTATTCGACAGGCTCTTATTAAAGCTATATGTGTGACAGGCTTATGAAACTGGGTAGGTGTTGCTTCTGGGCTAAAGCTTCTACTTTTTAACTCACTGGAAGTTTATTTGTGCATCTGAGTCATAAAACCTCTTCAAATGGAAGTGTCAGAAAGAAGTTATTCCACATCCCTATGATCAAGTTTTCAAAAGAGGCCTTAGTTTAAGTCATGTTGGGCCCCTGCACACAAGTCCAGGAAGAATGTGCATATTACTTATGGGTGCTCCAGTTTACACCATAAGGAATACTACTAATTCTCTGGGCAGAATTGGAAGACTGCAAAAATGTAGTGACCCAAAGTTGTCCAATTTGGAGCAGTTACCCTGGCTGGTAATCCCTGGCTTTCAATGAGACTGCCAATAGAATGTGGCTTAAAAAAGAAAAAAAAAAGTTAGAATGGCCATATTTAAGTGCATATCACAGCCAGCCTTGATCACAATAGTGTTTTCTCATTAGTTATTCCCAGTTTCATTCATCAGCTCAATGTGCAGTGTCAGCCAGAAGAAGTATCCAATTGTTGAGCATGGTCAGGAAGGGAGTTGAGAACAATGCAGAGAGCATGGTTTTGCCAATGTGTAAAACCCAGGTGCACCCATGTCCTGGCTGAGGCTTTTCACTGCTCTCAGCATTGCAAGAGGGACAGAATGGACTGAGGGAAGGTACCAAGAAGGGCAGGTAAAGAAATGTGGGTGAAGGTGCAGCTGTCTTATCAAGAGACCCTTAAAAAGCTGACAGCTTTCAGTTAGGAGAGGAGAAAGCTCCCTGGAAATTTAGTGAATGAAAAACATGTTCACTAAATCCTATTTAACAGTCATAATAAAATACTTTTGTACATGGCAGGCAATGAGCTTGTGAAATATGTGGTCACAGCAGGTTTTAAAGGCAAACAGTATGAGCAGTTCCATAACTTCATGGACACATCCATAGGCAATATGTCCATAAGCAGGGAGAAGGCAGAGATGAGTCTTTAATGTTTGGATGCTGGGAATGGTCTTCAGAGAGCAGTCAGGTTTGTTTGCTCTTCCTGAACAGAATCTCCTAACACCACTGCTGGAGACAGGATACTGGATTGGGTGTATTCATCCCTGACTGGGCAAGTACAGCATCCCTTGACTACTGTTTACAGCCAAAACAGTGCAAAGCATAAGGACATAGCAGATATAAGAAACAAGTGTATTAGCATGTGGCCTGCTGCCTCAGCAAGACAGTAACATGTAACAGGGTATGTTACTATTGTCATTCACAAAGGAGGAGGGCTCTCTGCTGTGATTTCAGACCGAGGTCCAAGATCTGCTCTGAGTTTGCTTTCCCTTGCAAGTCCTCAGATTCAGACATTATGGGACATCTGTGACCCACACAGAACTCCAAATTAACTTCTGTCCTGTCCATCATTGCTCAGTGCCCTAGAGCTATAGAAGCCCAAAATGCTCTTTTTGGTTGACATTGCTCTGGCTCTTACTTACACCACCTCAGACCTTCACAGGGTCCTCCAGGCTTCCATGTACCACCAAACCCAGGGATAAGTCTTTTGGGAACAGCTCTCAAGCAGAACTACAAGTCCCTTTTACACTACCACAGAGGAACACTGCACTAACCTCAGCAGCAGTTTTAGTGAAAAAACAGTGAGTGGCCAAATGCCTCACATGGTGTCAATTTTTAAACTTCTTTTCTGCCTCTGTCAAGGTCAGGATTGAAGTGCTCAAGACAGTCTTTCATGCTCAGACGGTCCTACCATCATGCAGGAACATTTCAAATGTTGGATGTGGCTCTAACCAGTTTTCTGCGGGTACAAGCCCTCCACAGCCTGTAGCTACAGGGAGTACTGGCTGGGGACTGCTAGGAAGTATTTTAACTCCTAAACAGTACCTTTTTATTTTTTCACTACAAGAAATTAAAGGTGTATTGAGCTGCTAGCAGAGACATCTTTCAGATGGAGGGTAAAACAGGATATTCAAAGAAAACCTGTCACTTCCTACAGTGAAAGGGAAGTTAAGCTGACTTCTGGGGTGGTTTTATTTTGACTGAGGGAGAGAAGATTTTTTTGTAGGGAAGGCAGCAGAGAAATGGAAAAAAAAATTTTTGTTCCTTTTTTTTTTTATGCAACTTTCAAAAAGACTTTAAAGTACCATAGCTGAAAATGACTTTTTGGCAGTGGGTAATGCCTTCAATCTCTTAAGTTCACTCAGTGGCCAACTTCCTTTGTGTGGGAAGGCAGGTGAGTGGGAGGATATATATCACAGTGATTGAAGGGAAAATAGGCATTAAAACCACACAGACTAGCACACTCCAAAGCATTGAGTCAGCTGCCCTGGCAGCCACGAGGGCCAGCCATGTCCTGGGATGCCTCAGGCTCAGCATCAGCAGCCTGTCAGGGGAGGTGAGGTCAAGTGAGGTGATTGTCTGCTCTGCTCTGGTGTGGCCTCACCTCGCATCCTGTGTGCAGTTTTGGGTGCTACAATATAAGAAAGGTAGAGAGGTATTAGAAAGCATCTAAAGAAAGGCTATGAAGGTGGCAAAGGGCCTGGAGGCAAAGCTGTATGAGGAGCAGCTGAGGTCACTCGGTCCATTCAGCCTGGAGGAGACTGAGGAGAGACCTCATTGTAGTTACAACTTCCTCCAGAGGGGAAGAGGAGGGGCAGACACTGATCTTTTCTCAGTGGTGACAGTGACAGGACCCAAGGGAACGGCCTGAAGTTGAGTCAGGATAGGTTTAGGTTGGATATCAGGAAAAGATTATTCACCCAGAAGGTGGTTGGGCACTGGAACAGTCACCCCATGGAGGTGGTCACAGCAGCAAGCCTGACAGAGTTTGGGGAATGCACATGGTGTGATTTTGGGAGTTCTCTTGCTCAGGGCCAGGAGCTGGATTTCTTGGGATCCATGTTTGGGACCCCTTCCAACTGAGCAGATGAACAATTCTACAGCACTTGAGCTACTTCTAGCCCAACAGAATCTTTTTGTAAGAGATTTGAGTTCAAACAGACACCAGCCTTTTAAACAAGTCACCTTCTACACAGGAATGAATGGACTCTGTTCCAGTAGGAAAGAAGTTGTGGTCCTACAGCCTGTCTCACCAGTGCAAGGTCCCATGCAATCACTTGGTTTCAGCCAGAAGTAATGTCATAGGTTGCAAAGGGCTCTAGCACAAGAAATATACATCAGAGTTTTACTCAGCCATTGCAGAATGGGCAAGAGGAAAGCCCCGCTCAGTATAGACAGTCCCTGTCATATTACCAAAGGCCACAACCATAGCTCAGCTGCCCCACACAGGAGCTAGAGCTCCAAGGTAGCATGGAGAGCCAGGAAGCAGTGACTGGCAGGATTCTGGGAAATACCAGAAGCTGGCAGAAATATTTCCCCTTCTCCATCTGCCAGGTTTTTTTTGTCCTTGTCTCCAAGCTCACGAAAGGAAGGCATAAATTTTTCTCAGCATATAAAGTTCCAGCAGAATCACTTTCAATTACTATTTAAGTCCCATAAATGACACCATATAATCCAAATGAAATAACACCAAGCTAAACTTGGTGCTACAAAACATTACAGCAGCTGAGTCTGCCCTTGATAATGGGTGAAATCATCTGCCTCCTGGAAGCCAGCAGGTGTGTTCACGACAGGCAACCTCTGTCAAGGGCATTAGAAGAGGGAGTGGCTGGATACATTATGTTGTCCAGAGGCCCCATCTGCCACGATCTCCCACAACACACCCTGCCATCTTTAAGCACTGAAACCTTAAGAAATTTGTCAGAAAAACCACAGGTGTGACACCACTTGCAAAAATACCAATGCTTAAACAGCACCAAGATTTCCACACCAGAGGATTGCCATTCCAGAGTCATAGATGACTGATGGAATCCCAATGTGACAGATATCCATTAAAGAAGGAAAAAGTTAAAAGGTTAAAAATTAAATCTACCAAAATTCTTTGACAAAATGGGTCAGCCTCATTTTCCCTTTCTTCTGACATTACAAATTGTGGTTGGAGGGTGGAGCACAGTTTGAATGCTGAGCATTTATAATGTTTTGCTTATTAGCAAAACCCTACCCCTTCCTTTCTCCCCCTAAGTAATAATGTGGAGAAATGATGCAGAAGTCTTCCAAGTGTGATGCATGTCAACTATATCAGGAGCTGTCTGCTTCTGGACATCCTAGGAGAGCAACTAGCATCTTCAGGGTCATTTAACTTTTGGTCCATTGCAGAGATTGCTTCTAAAATACAGGCACATCATCTTGTGCTTTTTCAACAGATGGTACTGAAGCATGAACTATTTTCATGGCAATGTACATTTGGCAATATCATAAAAGTGGGAGAAGCAGTTTTCTGAGCAACAAAACTACTGGCTGGAATGCAACTGGCCTGTTTTACACATAACCAGTATTTTCTGCACAAATGCCTGCTTTGAGGTAAACATCTCCTTTTTACAAAGGTATGCAAAAAATGACAGGAAGCAAAGAGGCAAAAAGGAAAAGGTGAGACTGAATCCCTGAAGTGCTTGTGTCCATCACTGTACATCAAAGATATCTCAAGGCTTCTCTTGGTGGAAATCAGGTCCTATTTACTCTGCTGATACTGCTGTAGTTGAATTGGGATGGTTTCAAGCAGCTTGGCAGTAACCCTTAGCTTAAACAGCAAGATGGCAAGAAGATTAGGAAGAATTTTCCTGTGAAGAAAACAAAAGCTGACATCAAAAATTATCAGTTCACACCCCAGCTAGCATGGTTGAACTCCCTGGCTCTGAATTTGCATCTCTGCACTTGCAATTCTAATGCCTGGTGATGTGCTCTGATCTTTGTTGGTTTACTTGTCCTGTCTGACTGGAAATGGTGTTTTGGCAACAGCCTGCTATTTACTGCGGCACCAGAGCCCTGAACATCCTTTAAGACATGCTGAGGCTTAGCTGGCCAAATTCTTGTGCTCGCCTTTCAACTCTCATTGAGAGCCAAGTGCCTAGCTTGATACATCCTTTTCAAAAATCCCAGCTTCTGGGTTTTGGTAGCATTTTTAAACAATCTATTTTTAAAACTAACTCCTTTCCGTCTAGCACTTAACCCAGTCAGTGCTGTACAGCCTTCTGATGCTACTGGGAAAAGCTTTTAAACAAATGTTCATTAGACTCTAGTAAGTGAAATAATAAACTATACATCAAGTAAGGAATTAAATAATTCAATTTCCCTGTGTTCTTCTTGCATGAGAATGATGCACACTGCTTTTAAGATTATTAGTTTGTGTGTTCAATGCTTCTACCTGTCATTCCTCAGTTTAACAGGCTGTTCTGAACAGTACTTCTGCTCTCCAGGAAAACAAGAGTCCAAAGGGCAAGGAAGTCACATCCACAACTAACAATCTCCATGGAAGGTCCAGATTCTTTTAAAAACTGAAGGATTAGATTCAATCTGCTTCAATGGCCACTCACCAGTAACAATCCAAATTAATTTTACAGCTGACAGCTTAAAGGTTGGGTGAATAATCTGTCCTCTTAAAAGGGAAAACTTACTTTTTCTGAAAGATCCTGAACTTCCAGAGTGCATCTATACAGATGTAAGGTGTTACAACAGCTTAAGAGGCTATGAAAACAAGGAATCATTTGTCACTTTCTATACTTATTGCTGCAGAGCAGAGAAACTCCAAAGCACACCTTGCAGAGGGGCAGTGGCTCCATGGACTATGTTCCCTGCCAGAGGTGATGTGGCTTTGCAGTCTTTTAGTCCCCATAAGTGCCTGGCTAAGGAGCTGTACCTGTCACCTCTGTTGCTAGTTGAGAGATTAAGCACGTAACTCCTTTCAGGTAAATACTATATGTGCTTCTACAGCAGTAGACTTGCTCAAATTAACTGTGTCACTGCAAAACTGCTCCTTTTTGGCACAAAATAACAGTGGCCAGGGAGAATGGAAACAGGAGGAGAACAGGGTGAGGGGGAAGCAGATATCAAGGGCATGGCAGAGAACTACTGCCTTATTTCTCCATGGAACTCATACCTCCATGTGATACCAAAGAAAGGAAATAAAGGTCTAAAGCAGCTGATCAGGAATCAAACAAACTGTCCAGAACGTGAAATCAGGAGGTCAAAAGCAAGGAAACATTGAAACTAGGGGTTTTTTTCCTTGTTGAAGGAGCATTGCTGCTACTGCACTAAGCAGATGTAGGACTCAATGTGTGGCTGCAAGCACTGCAGGAGAGGCCATAAGCACATTGCATGGGTTTTCTGTCAGACTATGCTGTCATCTTTGACAGAGCAGACACTGCTGAGGCTTTCTGCCAGGACTAAGCTCTTCACTCTCAGTTGCTGGCTTCTTTGTGCTAATGCACTCTAAGAGTGACACTCAATGAGAGAGGGGGAAAAAAAAAATCATTGTCATGGGAATACTCACCAGGCCCATCTACTACAGCGATGTGACCAGCCTCATCTGGGTCCCAGGCAGGTGGGTGTCCTGTAGTTTCAAAGCAGTGTGTCCTTTTGAATGATTTCTAATTCCTGTAGCTGAGGAAAGCAAGAGATAATGGAAGATGTGCTTTTGCTTCTTAGTGGTTATCAGAGGGAATTATAATGGAGCATTTTCAAAATTAATTCCTTTCCTATATCCAGCATACTTAATTAATCTGGGGAATAAAACTGATTAAGTTTCTCTTCTAGAAAGCATATTTTTTTCTTCACCAGAACTTGATCTTGCTTTTACTATTAATATATGGTTTGGTGAGATAACTACAACCCAATTTAAATGACTTGTTGCAGTATCAATCTTACCTAGTCTATAAGCCAGTTCTGATTCTATAAGGGGCATTTATCTCCATGATGCAGCAAGTCTTTGTCTGAAGGTAGATGATTCAAAATTAAAGTTAAAACCATGAATATGTTGACCTAGCCAAGAGATTCTTATTAACTATCAAAATTTTATTTGCTGTTCTCCTGCTCAGGAGGTCCTCAGGTTTTAACTTGCCCAGGTCCTAATATACAGAGATTAATCTTGATTACTGTCTGCATGCTCACTAGAAGTTTTGATTTTCTAAACAAGCCTTATAGATAAGAGAAATCATTTAAATTTTTCTTTAGAGGATTAAAGATTTGATGAAGTAGCTAACTCCTTCCCTTTTGTGTATGAACAGACCTTTCTGATGTGTGTCACTGGAGCTTGGTGCTGTATAAAAGCTTGGGCTGAGGAAGAAGTTAAGACAGGCACAGGCAAAAGAAAAACAAGAGCTTTAGCAGAGAAACCAAAGATAAGAGGAATTTATTTAGCAGTCAGTGGTGGTGCTATTCCTTTCAAGAAGATTCCCAAATTTGCCTCCCCTTGTTCCTCAGCCCTCCTTCTCTGGACACAGAAGCCTCCCATCCATGTCCTGTTCCTTCTATAACTCACATATCCATGTGGATATGTGGGCCACATTCCCTCTTGGCATCCCACCAGCTACAGCACTTGCTTTGGCCATGTGAGCTTTACTGCCTCACCTAGGCTCTGCCATAAGAAGCTGGGACACAGCTGTTAGCCAACAGATAATCTTGCTCTCAGGAGGTCCTGCCAATCCCCCTGCCCTTCCCAGACATCAGTAGGTAGCCACAAAGCATTCTCTAAGAGACATCCATTGACTAGTAAAGAAGTAGCAGCAGCCAAAATGCAGTGCAAAGTCTGATCCTGCTGCCAGACAACTAAAAATAATCTCAATTTCTTTGATTTAATTTCACTTTGACTAGAGCAGCGCCACCTTTAACAGTGTGACTGCCAACTTCATGAAAGTGGTTTTTTTCTTTGTGGAAGCTCTTGCATTTGCGTCACAAGCGGGAAAGACTCCAAGCTTTTATTTTAAATGAAATATGGTTGGATCCTGAATAATGAACCAGAAGCTCCCTAAAGGATCGTAACCCAGAAGGTGGGAGGGGTGAGGCAAAAAACACATGATAAGCTCTTCTCATGATCTTTGAACACCTGGCAGAGCCAAAAGGAAAGTCTGGGGTTTGAGGAGCTTTTGAAAATTTAGCAGCCATAGACTTTCACTCAGTCCTTTGTCATCTTTAACTTGGGTTGCAAATCGACATTCAAGTTGCAAGATATGAAGAAGGAACACCTTGAATCAGTTCCTGGGAAGGGAAACGGAATCTTGCGGAACAGCTTACAAACACCCTGTAAAGGAGATAGAATCAAATTAAATCCAACTGAAAAAAACCAGAAAATTGGCACATTTATTGATAAGAAAAGGTTCTGGGAAAAAATGAGGTGCAGTGCAAAGGACCAAAAGAGGCCACCACTAGCCTCACAGATGCTGCAAAAGCAGGAGAAAAAAATCAAGGAGGAAGACACAACTTTGAGGGGAAGAGATGAGAGACATGGCATGGATACTGGAAAAAAAAAAAAAAAAAAAAAAAAAAAAAAAAAAAAAAAAAAAAAGAAAAAATTCTCCACCAAAGTGAAAGCCATCAAAAGGCATGGGATGCCATGAAGTGCAGGGACATGGACCAAAGCTTGCCAAAAGTGATCCCCATTCAAATGCTGGAAACAGAAAAGGACTTACAAACACCCTGAAATGGACGTGCAATCAAAGGAAATTAAATTGAAGGAAGAAATAAAAAGAAATTTGGGAAATTTAGTGACTACAAGAAAATGGACGAGGATTACATCAGGGGCAGTGAAAAGGACCAAAACAGGTAAAAACTAACTTCACAGATGTTGAAAAAGCAGGGGAAAAAAAACAAGGAGGAAGACCTAACTTGGAGGGGAGGATATGAGGCATGGATACTTAAAAAAAAAAAAAAAGAAGTAAAAAAAAAAAAGAAAAATCTTGGTTGAAGTGTAAACCATAAAAAGCATGGCATGCCATCAAGTGGTGCATGCAGGGACATGCACCAAAGCGTGCCCAAACTGATCCCCGTTGAGGGCCGAAACAGAAAAGAAGGACTTACCAACACTCTGGAATGGAGATACCACCAAAGGAAATGAAATTGAAGGAAGAAATAAAAAGAAGATTGGGAAATTTAGTGACTACAAGAAAATGGACGGGGATTACATTAGGTGCAGTGCAAAGGACCAAAAGAGGCCAAAACATACTTCACAGATGTTGCAAAAGCAGGGCAAAAACAAGGAGGAAGACACAACTTGGAGGGGAAGATATGAGAGACATGGCATGGATAGTTTAAAAAAAAAAAATCTTCCCCAAAGTCAAAGCCATCAAAAGGCATGGCATGCCATCAAGTGCAGGGACTTGCACCAAAGCTTGCCCAATTGATCCCCATTAAAATCACAAGATTTCGCAAATGAAATTTTGCGACCCTGCAAAGAAAGACTTACAAACACTCTGGAAAGGAGATGTGATCAAAAGAAATCCAAGTGCAAAAATCCCCCAAAAAACCGGAAAATCGGGAGATTTACTGACTACAAGGAAGTGGTCTGGGTGGAAATGAGGTGCAGTGCAAAGGACCAAAAGAGGCCAAAGCTAACCTCACAGCTGTTGCAAAAGCAGGGGAAAAAACAAGGAGGAAGACAACTTGGAGGGGAAGATATGAGGGACATGACAAGGATACTTTAAAAAAAAAAAAACCTTGGTTATAGTAAAAGCCATCAAAAGGCATGGCTTGCCAGCAAGTGCAGGGACTTGCACCAAAGCTTGCCCAATAGATCTCCATTGAAATCGCAAGATTTTGTTTCCCTTCCCGAAAGGAAATTTCATTTCCTTTCGGGAAGGGAAACGGCATCTTGTGGAACAGAAAAGAAAGGCTTACAAGCACTCTGGTAAGGAGATAGGATCAAATGAAATCCAACTGAAAAAAACCTGAAAAAACCAGAAAATTGGCACATTTAGTGACAACAAGAATTTGCTCTGGGACAAAAAGAGGTACAGTGCAGAAGGACAAACCATGCCAAAACTAACCTCACTGATGCTGCAAAAGCAGGAGAAAAAAATCATGGAGGGAGACACAACTTTGAGGGGAAGAGATGAGAGACATGGCATGGACACTGAACAGCAACAACAACAAAAAAAAAAAGAAAAAATTCTCCACCAAAGTGAAAGCCATGGGATGTCATGAAGTGCAGGGACATGGACCAAAGCTTGCCCAAATTGATCCCCATTGAAACAGTCAATTCGAGATCAATTCTTGAGTTCCTGCCACTGTTAAAGCTGTTCAGTGCCTGAAATTCTCACCCTAAAAGCTTGGCCTGGCCAGACAGTGCTGTTTGGACAAGGAAAGTCTGCCCAGGTGCTTTTAATTACCAGGAAAATAGTTTCCAGAAATAGTTTGCTGGCTGTTTCCCAGATCTATTTCTTCTGACAGGAAAAGCAAAACGTAAACATCCAGCACTTCATAACAGACCAGAGAAATCCTCTCCAACTGGGGCAGGACTCTGGAAAGCCTGTGCTACCCTCCTGTCTCCTTACCCTGGGCTGCCTCCTAAGCAGAGTTATCCCACCACTCACCTTAGCAGCTTGCCATGGGACATCGTGGGAGCCCCCTCACGCTGCAGGAGACATTGCAGTGCTGAGGAATCCCCTGGCTCTTGCTACAGAGATGCTGCTTGAGAGAGTAGATCAAACAGGGAGCTACTGCCACACAAATGCTTATATAGCCCTTGGGTACTGCCAAAAGAGACCAGTCCTACCCAGCTGCCTTTGAGTGGCAAAACTGGGCCCACCTGAAAGTGATTGAGAAGGATGGGTTCTCTCATTTGGTCCTGTCTTTGGCATTTATTTCTTTTTTAAACCTACTGCTATGGCTGCTGACAACTTTTCCTGAACTTCAGAACTACTTTTTGGTTATGTGGCACTCTGCCTATAGGTGATATAGGTGTAGAGGTACCTCATGGTGTCTCGTATGTTGCAACATCTCCAAAGGCAGCTCTTCAGGGAGCATTTTACTTTCCCTTTCCTTGATCTGTGCCTGGGAATGTCTTATAGGAGGCAGACCCCTGCGAAAAGTATCTCCTGATAACTCTAAGCATATGGGGAGACAACAAAGAGTATTTCCTGGGTTCTGTCACCTATGTACAACATTCTGGCAGGAAGAAGATGAGACAGAGAATGTTATGGTGAATAAATAGAGCTTCACCCTTTGTAGTAGCTGCAAGACAGCTCGTGGCTCCAATTCTCCCTTTGCATCCTTGTTCCCTGCTGGCACAGCATCTGTGCTGAGTCTTTCAGCACTGAAAGTTCCCTGTTTCTGGAACCTTTAGCCAAAATACATGACAGGAGATACATTCTTATTAGTGCTCTAGTTTCTAGTTTGGCAATTCTTGGAAGGCAGCCAGAGGACATGTTAAGGATGAGGAAATGGTGTGGTTGATTACTCAGATATTACTGTTAATTCCAGTGATGCCTTGGGATTATCAGGAGCAAAGTTTCTTTGCTGGTGAGTGCTACACAAATATGTAGGGTAACATTTGCAATACAGAGGTGATGGACAGAAGAAGAGGAGACCCAGATAAGGGAAGTTGTTTGTAGATGGCACAGTAAGTGATTAAGGAGCTTGCCCAAGGTTGTAGAGAGAGATCATCTGAAAGCCAGAAACTGAGATGATGTCTGCTGAGTCACAAAACACCAGTTCACTCATCTGAATTTTTTCCCATTGCATAAATGCCAAGGAACTCATCTGCAATATAACACACACACAGAAGTTGCTTAAATGCAACTGAACTCAGTAAACAGAGGGTGGTTTCATGAGTTTAAAGAAAGGAAGACCTTCATCTTACAGTGGGTGAAAAATGAATCTCTTCTTTGCAGGGAAGGCATTGGCTGGGCAGTGTCACTATTGTGCTTGGTTCCAACAGGGAGATGACTCAGTAGTGCTGACACTGATGCTGCTGTTGGTCTCCCTTGCACATCTGACTTCCTTGCTTTGGGCAGTTTTTGCAACTGCACCCATCCTCCACAGGTCTCCAGCCCATTTAAAATCTGCCCAACCATTCCCATTCAACCATTCAAAGTCTCCAGAGCCACAGTCAGGTCAGGAGGGAGCTGTGTGAAATCACTGCTGTCTGCTGAGTGTACAATGCCAGGGGAGGCTTCCAGCTCAATGAAATCCTTGCAATTTACAGTAAAGAGAGGCTGGAAGAGGGTGTCAGGAGGGAATTGTGTTGCAGAGCACTGCAGATTGAATTGGGAATTTCTCCTCTGGAGACCAGTTGTGAAAAAAACAACAAAGCACCATCTTGCTTCCTCTTCACAAGAGGTCAGGCAAGGCAGAGAGTTGGTGTCAGCCCCAGCCAGATGAAATTAGCAAGAATTAGCAAAATATGCAGTGCCCATAAGTAACCTTGATAAAAATTAAGACCTTTATTGCACCAAATAATGCAAAGGAGGGCTTCCCAAGAGGACTTTGGAAACATCAGTACTGTGCCATGGGCAAACAAACAGCTAATTCAATCACTAAAGAGATCGGATGCTTTCCGGGGAGGCTCTGTGAACAGCAGAGGTGGTGTGACACAGGGTGGTAAAGAATTAATCAAAGCTGGAGCAGAGGTTTCCAATGAGTAGGAAAAAAGCTCCAGTTGGCCAGAGTCTGTTTGCCCTGTCAGCCTCTGATCTGGCAGAATTCTCTCAGCTCTTTCTTTAACTTGCAGCATTTAACCAATTCATTGAAGACAGTGTGGCTGCATCTGGGCTTGAGTATAACACACAAAAGAAATGCTCTACTGCACTGCTGTCTTGAAGTGCTTCCCAAAAACACAGGAATGAGCCTCTCTGGCATTGCCTACACTAGAGTTTTGCTCAACATTTCCCACCAGTCCACATCAGCTGTCATGGAGAGGCAGCAACAGTGTGGACTCATGAGCAAAGCAGAATTTGAATTTGCATATTTAAATTCTGACTCCATGAGAAAAGATTTTTAGAAGTCTTAAATGTATTAGGAGCTTAGCTAGCATTGCTTTGTCCATTCTAGAAAGAAAATCTGTACCTCAGAATCCATATATGTTTCTAGAAAAGTAATTTGGCTTTCAAAGTAGCATCTGTTCTCATCTCCAGTGGGACTTGCACACATCCAGAACTTATGAAAAAGCAATATATTCTTCTATAGGAGGCCAAACCTGAATATTTATCAACACAACTTTAATACATCCACATTTACAAGGTGTCAACCTTCCTTTAAAATATTATTTTGCTAACTGATTTTTCTTATTATCTAGAAGTTGTTCATGCAGTGCTGTTTAATAAGTTGGATGTAAAAGAGGTCACACCCAAATTGTGAAATTGGGTGAATTCACACTCAGTAGGTTGAGTGTAAAAATGAAGACTATGTCAAAACAAACCTCAAACAAAGAAAATTATTGAAAATTTTGGTCTGTTTGGGTGGTTCCGGCAATTTGTCTTTTTGTAAAATGGCTTCTTGCCTGAGGAAAAATTTAAATGCTCTTAGTTTTTGAATATTGTCCAATGAAAATTTCTGATAGTTATTTTTTTCCATTTTAGAACAGAAACATGTCCGCTCCATGGTCCCCTGCCCACAGCTGTTAAAAGATATGTAAAAGCACAGAAAGGAGCCCAACCCAAAACAGTAGTTATTAAACTTCCCCCTTCCTCTTATTTTGCAATAACAGTTCAGAAACATGCACAGTTAACTTTTCGTCATGAAAACTATTCTCATCTAAGTTGCTAATACACCCATAGAACTGATAAGCTAAGAATATTTCCTGATTTTTTTATTATTTCCACTATTTATTTCCATGCCAAGCAGAAGCATGATCTCTACCCACTTTGTAATTCATATTCAAAGATACATTACCTGTGGAAAAGCAGACTTTAGGAGATTCTTTTTCTTCTCTATTTTTGTTCTAGCTAATGCTTTTATAGAAAGATGTTCAGGAATCTGATCACTCAGAGTGCTCTGAAAGGACTTTTATTAGTAACAAGCAGGACTCATAGGCCAAGGCAGTACATAAGCAAGAAATTTCTTCTTTTAACATCAGGTTCCCTGAACAAAGGGATCTATTGATCTTCTGAACTATAATGCAGAGCACTCAACTTTCTGTATGTTGCCTACAAAAGTTGTTCTAACTTCCAAACAGGAAAATGATGCCAGACTGACTTCATAAGGCACCCTTAAAATGGTTTGATCTCTTGTGAAAACTAGAAATTACATGGCTATTCTCAATACTCCCATAAATATTACTAATATTCCCTTTTAATAGGCTGCTAAGAAAATTCTGTATTATCTTCCTGGGGTGGCTTTTACTGAAGCAGCATTCTGCAGGTCCTTACTACATAAGCACACTTTGGTAGTGGCAGGAAGAGGATTTTGAGCCCAGACCCAGGACCCCAAGAGGACCTCTGTGAGTGGAAGCTCTCTTTCTGCTCGACTCTGCTGCTCTTGAGTCTCATGAGCCTTGCTGCGGTTGGCCTTGCTTGAGTGAACTGTCCCCCAGCTGAGTCCCTGCATTTGAGCACAAAGCCCCCCAGCCTTGCCATCCCAGGGACTGTAGTGTGCCACTTCAAGGCTGGGTTACTTGGATTTGACAAGTTTGATAGGACTGGCCACTTTGGGTCTCAACCAGGTGGCAGCTCTGCTGCCATGGCAGGTGCTGGTGTTCTGCAGGAAGTGAGGCTGAGAGATGACATCAGACCTCCTGTTAGCCTGATATCCTCTAAATTACAATTTAGGCCAGCAGCAGCACCCTTGGGAAGAAAAGGAAAAGAGGATAACACCGTGCTAAAGATGTAGAAATGGTTTCCCAGAGTCTTGCCAGCAGGTTTTCTGCAGCATCCAATCTGCAGCTCAGAGTGTGAAAATACAGGAGTTTGTAGTGCATCTACATGGTTAGACCCTGCCATTGACACTTTTCTGTGTGAAAGAACACAATTCAACAAGAAGCAAAATACAGATGTTTCTTTCTTCAAAAGTTAAACCACACTTTTAAATACCAGAATCATTTGATGTAAGCCTGGGGAATTTTTTAGAAAAGGAGCTAAAGAGCAAGAAAGAGGGATCTTACCAGTCTGCCCTGATGTCATATTCCCTTGTCTACACCTCATCCATTTGGCTCTGTTGAGCTGAATTGGTACTGATAATATGGTAAACTGCAAACTGGGTGAGGTTATGGCAGTAGTACAGGCAATCATCCTGTCTTAGCAAAACCATTTTCAGAGGAACAAGAGGAAGGACTAGGAAGACCTTTGTAAAGTGCACAACTATATCAGTGCTTTTATGGCTTGGTTACTGGAAGCCCTACACATGTTTCAGTTGATAAGGCAATCACAAGGTTTTCATTCTCATCTGAATAAGAATATTTAATCTTTGCAGGATAAAGTCCCATGTGCTAAATTAAATTTCCTGCCAGCTCAGCAAACAGTTTTGCTACTTTGAACTGCATTGTGCATGATTTCCTTTCATCACAGGATGCATTCTGTCTTGAGCATCAACAGCCAAGAGAGAAAAGCCCAGTCTGCTCCAGCAAAAGCATGAACATGCTGTGGTATTCAGAGCCACCATGCACCAGCAGGCAGCTGGGGTGGGATGCAGGTGACAAAGCAGAGGGACCTGTCATGGGGATGAGTCTGTCTGAACGAGTCACTTTAACTGGGGTCCATGAAGAAAAAGGGCTACTCGGTGGCACAGCGCAGCCCATCTGATGGAAGTGCCTGGCTATCCTAAAAGGGCCTCTTTCTCTGCATTGGCTTTCAAGGATGTGTGGAAAATCATCTCAGGTGTAGACAGCCACATTGCAGATCTCTGTGATCAGGAGGGAAGGATCTGACTTCAGTTTCCCCCAATTCTAGCTATTAGAAGCCTTTGCCACAGTAGGTTTGAGGAGGCTTCTCTAGGTTCCCTCCTCACTCATCTATGAGTATGTTTCAAAATGTTTCATGCTTATAGGCTGAATTTGGCCATTTCATTCCAGAGTTACCTAAAAACCTAAAGCAGAGAAAGATGGTTGTATTTTTTTTCAAGAGAAGAGAAGGAACAGGGAGAGGAACTAATGGCATTGTTGCAAAAGCAGAGGTGCTCTTTTCACACCGTGTACCCTCAATGAATTTAAAACATTGCATCTTGGTAAAGTGCAGATCTTGTATCAAAGTTTTATCTGGTTTAATTTTTTGTTAAGCTTTCCTTATTTCCATTTTTACTACCTGAGTTTGGGTGACACTTGTGATTACAAAGATTTTCAACAAACAGAATGGATGCTACAGTACAAAGCAAAAGGGATACTGGGGTCTCCTATTGCTAGGGAACAGAAAATCATCTGCCTTTTGGTTAACTCCATTCACAGTTCAGCCTCATCTCAGCTTTTCTTGCATCATTTGGAGTTTGTAGCATTTTAGGGATTTGCTGACACAGGTTCAAAAGTACAGGGATTTTGGATATTAAAATCAAACTCAAAAATGATTATAAATGTTCTTTGTTGGACCAGTGAAATGTGACAGGAAGACAAGTTGGACCTACAAATCTCAGTTCCTCAGTACCTCAAACTCTAGCCTTACTTGACCAGACTAACTGAACATATCTGAAGAAGAAAAGTTTCATTTGCTATGAGAAGAAATTAAATGTGTATAAACAGATATTAGGTTTTGGCAGGCTATTCTCTTTTCTAATCCTCAGTATTTCCCCAATTACTATACAGCCCAATCATTCTACATAAGTTGTTTTTATTAACGCTATAAGAGGCCATCTGTCTGCAAATATCTAGTCAAAAAATAGAAACCAACAGAAGAATAATCACATTCAGCTACTGACAGATCAAAAAGATTTGTGTGCAGAATAAACATTTACTTTTTTAGGCCCTTCAATATCATCCTGGGTGTTTTCCAAGCATTTGTCATTTCAGGGTGGCAGGGAACGGTAACAATTCTTTCTCCACCCAGTTCAAGAATTTTTACTTTCAATCACCAAAGATGATGTAACATGAGGCCTTTCCAATCTGCATTATGCTATCGCACCCCCAAAATAACAAGCATGCTGTGATTGTTACAAGATCATAGAAAAAAACCTCAGCACATTTTGAACCCCAAGATTTTGACTCTTTTAGAGGTGCCACATCCAAAAGATCAGAGTTGCTCTACAGAGCTATGGCTGCAAAAATGGGCAGGTCCTTTGAATGAGTCCCCTGAATCAATGCAGATGGATTTGGTTTCGCAATCAAAATGAAACTTCTTGGACTAATTGAACAGTTTCGGTTGAGAACTCTCCCACCAGGCAGCTTTTTCCAACCACTCTGCCCCCAGCCTGCAGGGGCTTGTGACCCATATGACACAAGTTGCTTTGTTTTCTACAAATGGCCAGCAGGTTGTTCTATGCAGCATCCCTTTCTCTTCTTCTTTGTTTTCAATGAGAATGTTGAATAGGACAAACACAGCTGATTTAATGCTGAAGATCTTAAAGGAAGCTTCTATGCAAATTAGTGTGTTTAAAAAACATAAATCAAAATAGTTTCTCCTCCCATCTAACAAGGCAGGACAAGAGGAAATAGACTCATTCTTTTCCAGGGGAGATTTAGATTGGATATTAGGAAAAATTTATTCACCAAAAAGGTTATCAAGCAATGGAACAGGCTGCCCAGGGAAGTGGTTGAGTCACCATCCCTGAAAATGTTCAAAGAAAGATGTGGATGTGGCACTTGGGGACATGGTTGAGTGGTGAACCACAGATGAGTTAATGGTTGGGTTTATGATCTTAGAGGTCTTTTCCAACCTTGACAACCCCGACACTGTGTAATTTCACTGGCTTACCTCAGAACTGAATTTGCCTCAGTGCCCATAATGAGTCCAACCTGTAATTGTGGGTTTTAAATAAAGTATCAAAATGTATCAAAAGCAGCTCAGCGCAATGAAAGCCAATTAAATGTGATGATGAAAGATCTAAAGAGAAAATAGACTAAATAGGAAAAAATAGACTAAATTGCCTCTTGAATGATTATCTCTGCTTGCATACAGAGATGCTTTAAATAAGACTTGTCTTTCTTAGAAAATGTTGCCTTCAAAATAAATTTCTGGTTCTTGAGAAAATGAAATTTCAGGAGGGCTATCTTTTCATAACTATCTTACACTGTAGAGTTGTGATATACTGAGAACAATACCACAGTAACTAAAAAGGTACACATGTAGCAGGTTTGTGTAAAAAAATTACATAAATGTTTGCAATATGGTCTGAAGTACTATCATTACTGCTTAGGGAACAAAAACTTTTCACCAGGGAAAACTACAGCTGCCAAAAATTGGCTATTATGTAATAGCTGGGGAAAAAAGACTGAAAGAGGGAGAGGGAAAAAAACCCTGCTCTGCATCTCCTCATGGTCCCTGGAGTATCTATCCAGACCAGATGTTAGGAGGGAAGGATGTGCTTGTGCTGCCTGCTGCACAGCAAACAATTATGCTTTTTGCAATACGGTAAGTAGAGGGTGTCAGAAATGCTGGGGTACTCATTCTAATGAAAAGCAATGGGCAGGACAAACCTCCTGTTCTTAACTGTAGGTCCCACCTTCTGAGGATGAGGGGCCAATTCCTAGCTGGGATGTCTGGTAAATTTACTCCTCTCTTTTTTTGCCTTGGCCACCTGGGTTAAGCCAAATAGCAATTTTGTCTTATTTGGAGTCATGTTAAAAATTGACTAATTAATTTTAAAATCATAACAGTCATGTCAATAGATATTAGTTATTATACATTGCTGCACAATTAAATAGTTGTTATAAACTACATTTGTATTTGCTTTGCAGATTAAAAAAACACCAAAACAGTGCATTTGGAAAACAGTTCTCCAACGACAAAAACTCCACTAATAAAACATATTCCACTTCCTGCCTAAGCTATACTGTTCTGAGGCACTTACCACCCACATAGCTCAGTAGAGGGAAGGCACTGAACTTCAGAGCTCAGAGAGGGACCAGCAATAAAAAATGCTCTTCAGCTGTTAAAGCCACACACCATTTGCTGGGCCTGAGAAAAGGATGGACAAGTAGCAGGAGAGTTAATGTCAGGAAATAATAATAACACTAATACTTCACTAATTACTCTTTTCCTCCACACTCGATTGAAAGTGAGATTAGGACTGCAGCTAACCAAAAAATAAACCCCCAAAATTTATGTTAAGAATAAGAGGATACATCTGTTTCCTGCCTTAGCCAGATCTGCTCACCCCTGCCATCAGAATAGCTGCACTGAGACGCAAAGTTCCAAAGATTAAAGCTGAGGGCCACTATTTTTACTCAGAAGAGCTCCAGAATATGCGTAAGAGTAGTTTATTATGTCATCTCTGCCTGTGACAATGCAGAAGTGCTGCCAAACGGGGAAACTCAGAATTGTGAAAAGCTCATTTGGGTGAATGCAAGTAAGAGATTAAGGAAATAACTGTCCCAAAAGAGTTCTTTATGCCATTTCTGGAAGTCAAAAAGATGAGCTTACCATGGATTTAAGTAAGCACAACACTGACATGGGGCTTTAGCAGGACTTTGCCAGTTTGTCCAATGTGTCTCAGCTCCTGCAGTGGAAAGACTTTTCAGTGTTTTAGATCTGGAAAAGAGACATTTTGAAAATGGACTCCTTCATTTCATTTTTCTTTTACATACTTCCAGTTTTGGCCTGTTGGCAAGATTTCTTTAAAGATGAAAATTGCTAGCAAAAACTATCAGAGTGGGAATACCTAGTCACACTGACAACTTATAACCATCTGTTACTGGTAACTCATGAGTGGTTGGAGTCCCCTTTGTGCTAAGCACTTGATGTATGCATAGAAAATGAGAAAGTGCCTGCCCCAAATAGCTCAGAACAGACAGAGCTAAGATTTGCCCAATTCTGCAAGATGTACATGGCAGAACTGGGAAATGAGCCCAGGTTCTCTCACCTCAAATCCAATTCCAATTCATCTTTCTAGCTGAAATGGATTGAAAACTGCCCTATGTCTGCAAGGAATAAAAGTTCTGCACCACTGACAAATACACACAGAGTTTTGGTAGTCTGTGGCTAAACATGGGAGGATGTTTTGGTGCTGCAAAGGAAAAAGCTAAATTATTGTTTAGGCTGAATAAAGGTGGAGGCTACTGCCCATAGTGTTCAGAGTGACAGCAGCAGAAATAATCCCTTCATTTCACATAGGCTTCTCTCCCTGTGAAGCCTACTGTCCTAAAGGAAGTAGCAGTGTAGGTTTTGTCATCTTTTTACTCCCTTCCCCAGTATAAGCCCCATGACTTTCTGTTATTCTAGCAATTTTCTATCTTCAGAATTCCTGAACCAGGTTTCTACAAATCAGAAAAACCTTTGGAAACCTTTTTAGTTGTCCTGTTTGTGTTTTGGTGGGTTTTTTGTCAAATATCTGAGAATCTGATTGGGTAGAGGTCTGAGTAGGGAGGAAGAAAGGGAGAAAATATCCCTCCTCAAATAAGCAGCTTGTTCCTGCTCCTCCTTGCCCAAAAGATCTGCTAATATCACAGCATCTTTGCTGTACAAGATCTCCATAACATCTTGGACCATTAATATACAGTGCTATACTGCACTCCTAACTCACACATGCAGTCAGATAGAATAAATCCCAGCCTGGGATTCCAGGGTTACTGGTATATAACCTCCATCCCTGGCAGTGTTCAAGGCTAGGTGGGATGGAGCTCTCAAAACCTGGTCTAGTGGGAGGTGTCCCTGCCCATGGCAGGGGGGTTGGAACAAGATGCTCTTGAAGGTCCCTTCCAGCCCAAAGTATTCTATGCTTCCACTGGAGGCTCGGAGGTCCAGAGAAATCTTGTACAGGAATTGCATGTGTTGCTGCAGCAATTCCCTCTGTAGCAGGCAAATAGCAGGAGCTGTCATGTGCCCAAGGAGACAGGTCTGTTTTTGTTCAACTGACCTGCAACCAGGTCTGTTTCTCACAGTCCTTCCATACAGGAACAGAGGAGATCACAGCTACAAACTGCAGGCCAGGAGCTGTGGCAGGGACCATGCTCCCTGTGTGTCTGCCTTAACGTTGTATTACCACCAATTCTGGAGCCCAGGCAGTCCTCACACAGAGCTCCTTTGCCCCAGCTTTGCAAGGAATTAGTTTTTGGAACCAAAAGGCACTTAATTGTAATGTAAATGAAGAACCATGGAAGGTAGTGCCTGGGGTTTTGACAGCGTGATTCACAGCTGTTACTTTTGTCTTTTCGATGGAAGCAATGTAATTAGGAAAAGCACAGTCAGATCGAGTTGGCCTTGCAGGAGGAGACAGAACTACAGTGATGAGGCACGTAACAGAGCAGTGGAAAATCAGCCCTCCTCCACAGTTCATGCAGCACTCACAGTGCCAGCTTTGAACTGTTCTGCAGTGTATTTTGAATAACACATTACATACATGCCTGGAATAAAACATAGGAGCCCTAACACTACACTGATTGGATTTTGTAAGTGGTTAACTCATAAATCCTCTTTATGAAACAAATGCACCCAGGCTGAAGACTGAGGGTAATTTTAGGATTTTTTTTTCTTTTTAAGTCACTGCTGCCAAATTTTAGCTGTAAGGGAGGGTGTTACATGTGCAGTTTCCAATGTTACTGTTCAGCCTGCAATGAGATTATGGTATTGTTAAAATGAAGGAATTCCTGTTCCGTGGTGTTGGTTTTGGCTGATCCTGTATTGTGAGTTAACTTTGTGTGATGTATTTTCTTTAGAACAAATTTCCTTCAATTCATCAGCAGAGGTTCAAGCTGCTCTGCTAAGAGTTTGTGACATTTTTTGGAAGCAGTTTTGAACTCACCAATGCAAAGTTAACAGATTGTTGAGAACACTCCCTTGGGAATGACGTTTCTAATTTTTCTTTATCCTTTATCTTTTGTTTATACTCTTTTCCCTTTCAAGACTATATCTTTCCGGGCCAGAAAAACTGCTGTGTGGAGCTTTTGACACAATCCTAGAGAGCTGCAAGAAGAACCCAGAGCAGAGAAGAGCATCCTAATGATCCACTAGAATGGAGGCCTTGAGCAGCAGAGATTCAAGAGCAAACCTTCAGTCTGTTCCTGGCTTTCTCTCAGACTCATTGGATAGTCATAGTCTGTTCATTACAATGTGGTATTACAGACCCAGCCATAAAGACAACCAACAAATTATCAGTGGGCAATTGGTGCAGAACCAGCAGGTCACCTGGGGAATTACCTCTCAACAAGAATAGGGTTGTGCTATGCTATGTGCATATAGGTATGTGCTATGCTTCACAAAGGGCAGAAGCAATGAACACATAGAGCAAAACTGGAATGAGCTCTTTGACAGAGTATTCTGGATCATGACAAGAGCATGCCATTAAGTATTTAGTCAGGGGAAAGAGGTATGGGATTGTAGGTAACATAGCTAAGTCATCAGTCTTGGTAAATTGCAGGTAAACCAGTATGCTCAGCTAAGCAGTGGAGAAAGATGGATTAAAATATGGTGTCAATAAGAACTAGAAGTGACAAATTCTTTTGCTTTCGAGATAAAGACTGCTTGCTCTTTATTTTGCTTTGAAGATCTTTATATTTTACACAAATGGACCATTTTGAAAAAATTTAATTGCCTCACTTCATACAAATGCCTGTCCAAGTCTCTTCAAATCCTTTGAGAAACATAGAGAGGACTAGCAAAATGAAAAAACAATGGAATCAGTCAATGAATGACCTTGTCATATAGTCCTGTTTAAACATACACTTTCCTTAACAAGTACAGTAAACTGCAGCTCTGAATTGGATACGGAAAGAAATATCCCCCCTGAAAAGTAAGATTTTGCTCAGCCGTGAAAGCTGCTCTCTTTAATGTGGCAACAACAGGAATACAAGAGCTTCACATTCCCCTTTTATATGTTTAACCTTTGACAAAAAGGTTAAACACTTTCCTCACAACTGACTCACATCAGGAAATGCAAGAACTCCACTCTCCTGATGAAGCCAGGCTAGCTGAAAATGCAATGTCAGCATCCAAGTGCATTAAGACAAGGATTCCTTGTGCAGTTCCTAGTGCTGCTGCAGGGGCAGGAAGTGGGTCAGCAAGAGGGTCTTTTACAGACAAGAGGGAGATGAAATAGTGCCGGGAACAATAAGGAAGTTCAGGGTGGAGGGAGAATTAGCTCCCATTACAAACATCTTGCTGAGATCTATTTTAAACACGACTTATTAAAATCCCCCTAGCAACATAGCAGGAGAGTTTACAAAACATTAAATGGAATATCTCTGAAAACTTTCTGTGCTTTCCATTCTTTGTCTTACAGATATTTTAGGGCCAGATTCTCATCTGGTGTCAATATGCCTAATTCCCTTCACTTGGCTGATGAATGTAAGCTCAGGCTTGGCTGGTTGTATTGGTTTATTCATTGGAAGACTGGTGGCAAAACTCCTGAACCATAGCAGCTCCAAGACAATGCGCAGAGAGGATGTGAGGAAGAGGCCATTCCAGGACTCACTTGACTCAGAAGGAAAAAAATTGCTTGTCACCGCAGCACAGACCCCTTCAGCCAAGCTGGTGTGAATGAAGGATTCACAGTATATTCCAGAAATGGAATCTTCTCTGGAGTGAACCTACAAGGAGGTGATCCTAAACCATGATTAGAGAACAAAATTACAGAATAAAACTGGATTTCTAGGTGTCATCTGACTAGTCCATCTCCTGCAGCTCTCATAATGTGTGCAATACAGCAAAGGGTAAATCCTAGCTCTGGAACTTTGTGACGCTCCTCACTTTAAGTGAAGCAGAAACTGGCTCTTGATAAGTGATTCAATGTCCCTCCAGCACCAAAGCCATAGAAATGAAAAGGAACTTTTCTGCATTTGAAGAGTATTCAAAAAAAGAGTAGTTTTCTTGGACACTGGGTTGAAGAGGTGAAAAGGTGTTGCCAGAGCACTGACCTGCAGCACCCTTTTTATTGCATGGTGCTAACAGGGGACACAGCCACCGCCTCAGTGTCCCCCACCAGACACACCCTGCAGTAAACTACAGGGTTACACTGGCTTCACAAATGGCGCGATGGTGGCAACCACCACATTCCAAAATCACCACACACCCAGACTCCAGCATTTTGGTATCAGCTGTGCCCACCCTGCCCACCTCACAAGAAGCGTTTTGAGCCAAATATTTTACATGGAACCCACAGCATCTGCCACAGAAATTGTCATAGTAACGCTGCGTTTCCTGCAGCTTGGTATACGATGCAGCAGGCACCAGGTGGCGATATCATTACAAGATTAGCTGCGACGTTACAAAATCATGCTGTAGCAGAAGTGTTAAAATTGTTACCTAGACGCTGTCATAGACCGTTATTGATCCAAACCCGAAAATTTTATCACTCTCTAGCAACTGCCTGATTTGTCATGCACTGACTTCCTGATCCTCTGCAACAGGGTAGGTTTGACCTTTAAAAGACCAAAAGGGAGCTCACATTGGTGTGGGATAACTGACAGCTTTCAACAGGAATTTCTGAGACAGATTCTGTGTGGGTTTGCTCGTGGTTTTGTGTGCACATGCACATGTGTGTTTCAAAGAGTCAGAATAACTCGTGCATGGGCAGAATGAACTCCTGCCCTGCTCATGGAAATGGCAGGCACTGTGCACCACTGCACTTTGCAACAATTCCCCTCTGGGGGAGAAAGGGGGGAAAAGGAGTGGGTAGAACAGTCATGTAAGGGCTGACTCAGTGAACAAATGCTCACTTAGTGGAACAAGCAGAAGAAAGTAATAAGACAGTAAGGAACTTTCCCAGCTTGCTGGCTGGAATAGCTGGCACCAGGCACTCAGACCTGCAGCACTGATGGGCTCTCCAAGTCAGGATCGGGAGCAAACAGACCTCAAGCCTGTTTCTCCTCTCATCAGCAGTAGCAGATTAAAGTCAGCAGAGCTATTCTAACATACATTCCCATATCTGGATGCCAGATGGGAAATAAGTAACACATTTTTAAGAGTGAGAGTGACTAACCATTGGAACAGACCAGCAGGGGAAGCAGCAAATTCTAAGCCCAAACTGGATTTCTGTTTCTGAGCCCAAACTGGATGCCTGCTTTTTGCAGGCTGTGTTTTAGGGAGACACAAAAAGCTCATTGTGAGGACAGCAGTCTAACGTCTGTGATTAGAGAACACACTATTCAATCTGAATTGTATTAATTTGTAGCAGTCCAGAGTATATAGAAGGAGAACTGGGCCCTACTTGTTTCCCAAGTGGGTGCATGGACCAAGCTTCTGGTGTACCCACAATGCAGGATTCAAAGTTCATTTTTTCATAACTCATCTACTGAGTATAATCATATAATTTGATATTCACATAACTCATCTAAACTAGTCATAATAGAAGTGAACTCTCCTCCTGTTTTTTGGATGATAACCTTTGCTCTGTGTTGTGATTTTGGATAAGTAGGAGAAGGTTTAATTTACAGACAAAATTAGCAACCCCAACTCTTCTATTTTACTATTGGATTTCTGCTGGTTAAACCCACTTAAGACACCAGACAAATTTCAGGTGATGGACAAAAGTTGTTGAGGTAGAATTTGACTCTCTCTGCAACAAAGTACAATTTTGAAAGTTCAAAATATATAATAGCAATATCAAAGATCCATTTGATATTTGAGCATATCAGCTCTTCCAGAAGGCAAAGCCTTTGAGGTAGTTAGAAACCATTTCATATCAAAAAGACATATACTTCTCTCCAAACAACTAATACAGTTTGAAGATGTTTGTCTATGTGTCCTCACATGTATTTCCTTTTAATAAATTGTGGTACAAAAATATCCAACAAAGATGGGTCCATGCTTCTGTAATTGACTGGGAAAACTGATTCAGGAAACTTCATCAGTTGAGTTTTGTAAGAAGTTCTGCTTTTGATAAATGTGTTAAATTGTGCCTACACTTTCATTTCCTTTTAGCAACAATGAACATCCACCAGCCATAACATTTTGCACTGGTTCAATTAATCCTGACGGTCTGGTGCATGGAAGAGGTAAGATATAATATCTCTAAACTGTGACATTTTATTCTTGGTGTTTCATTATTATTCATTCAGTATTCATTGCAAGGCATGTCATCTTGATTAATGCAGTGGATATTCCTGTGGATTTCCCTTTTCTTCAATTAAAATGCATTATAATTCACAAGCGGCAAAACAAATTGAAATAATGCTTCCTTTTCCAACCACATGATCTATTCATTACAAAAGTATGTAACAGTCTTATTGTCTGCTCATTAGGAAGTTGCATGAAAAGAATAGCCCAGAACTCTGTTTCTTGAAATAAAAGAGATGAAAAGCTTATTTTCATCTGTCATTGAAATATATAGACGGATGTGAATATTTGTGAATTTCCCATTTGTACGTGCCCATCTCCATCTACAAGCACCACTGCACAGAGAAAAAGAAGTTCAGAAAGGAATAATCCAGAGCAGTCCCAAGACACCTTCCTAAGCTGCATGCAGGAGAACACAGCACTTTGTGTCTGTCCACCCACAAGCTCCATTTCCTGTCACCATGACACTCTGCCCCTCTTGTAAAACAACTGAAGCCATTTGGGAGCTCAACTGCCTTCCACCTTCAGGATGCAGCATAAAAGAGAACTTCTTTACTGCTCCCAGGCAGAGAAGCCCAAATCCCCAAAGGTCTGACTGCACTAGAGCAGGCCTAAATGTTTCTCTCTGCCCCCACAGGACTCAGCCTGTCAGTACTGATGTTCTGAAAAAGCTGACTCCTTCCAAAACCACAGCTTTGGGTCCCAAGTGCTTTTTTTTTTCAAATTTTGGGATCAGACAAAGATCCATAATCAATGTCATTCAGGGATTCAATCATGTGCCATGGTCAATATGGTGAATAGGCCTACTTTTGGTCCCTATTTTACATAGTGCTGCAGAAAGTGCACTCTTCTGTTCTCAGAATTTCTACTCCTGCCTGCACATTTGCAGTCTCTTGGGTCATTGCCTTTTTTCTTGAACAGAGTGGTTTTTCCTGCTTCAAACAATAAACTAAACTAAGTACTTCCTCAAAGTACTCTTCTAGTTTTACCGTCTTCTTTCTTTACATCAAACAGGACTTTAAAAATTTGTTCCACACCAATTTTTGACACACCATTGCACTGTACCAAAGTTAAAAGGTACATTTTCTGGGGTAGGCAGATACTCATTCTCTTTTCAGTTATTGGTGTGCTTTGTAAAGCACAAACAACAGACAGCTATTTCAGCAGAGCCCAGATTAAGCAGTGTTTTCCTGGAAAAATATATTACCAAGCAGTAACAAACACAGCTGCTTGGTTTTTGTTTTGGGTCAGGTGGTAGGAGATCTGAAATTAATTCAATCTCAGAGATTCAAATCCTGAATGAACATATATAATATGAAAATCTACCACTTGGGAAATTATAGTATATGTTCATTTTTCACTGCCTCTCTTTTAGGAACAAATTCTACTTGCTGTTAAACCAGTGTAAATTCACAGCAATAGCACTGGTGGTGATTTTGCACTGAAGTATAGCCTTGTATATCAAATTAGGGGATGGGCCTCCATCCAAAGGTGAAAGGCATTGTATGAAAAATGCTGATTACTTATTAACAGTGGAGTGTTGCAGGATCACTACCAGCTGAGCTAATATGTATTTTCAAATTATTGAGGATCACTTGCTAACAAAGCTTTTAAATATATTTTAAGATACAAGTTTTAAAAATGGAAATTCTGAGGAAAGCATGTGCTGGTTTTTAGTGTTTCTTCCCACTACCCTGAAAAATTTCTTCAAAATCCAAGAGAAGAGGATTGTCCTGCTTTGCATCCCCCCTAGGTGCATGATTATGGGCTAGCCAGCTGTGTGATCTCTTGGACAGACCTCTGGCCCAAGGATCCCAGCAGGCAGACCCTGCTGCCCCCTGCCATGACCTGCCCCTCCCCTAACCTCACTCTCTGATCTCTCCATCCTTCCTCCTGGGCCTGACTTAACTTCAAGCCAAGAAAATACCCCTCTTTGGGGCAGTCTTGAAAATAAATCTCATGAAGGACTGAGTGAAGCCTGTGTCAGAACACTTGGCTGGGGCTGGTGAGAGTACACTTTTGGGGCACGGTCTGTTTGGCCAGGGCTGGCCCCCTGGAGCCATGGCCAAGCTCTGGCCATGCTGGCAGAGCTCCTTGCAGGTACCTGTCATACCAGCCTCCTGTCACACCTTTGGCTCCTTATCTGAAATTGACACTAAGTTATTCTCTGTGTGGAGGTAAGGGGGTCTTTTTCCTTCTGTACTATTGTTTTTCCTTTTTGGAACTGTCCTTACCATTTTGTAGACAAGTTCCCAGCCACAAAAGAACAGTGCATGACTGCTGTGGGTGTTATTTGAACGGAAATTACGTGGTTTGGATTTTTATGAGAGAATTCCAGAAGGAGTCAAAATGCTGCAAATAACCTTCATAAATAGTTTTAAACAAAGCTCAGGAAATTCCATCATTATTTAGCTCTCAATATCTAAAAAAGAAGTTCACACTGTTGTAAGACTCCTGTTAAATAAGTCTATTTGCTTAAGATGTAATTGAAAAAGTACCGTGTGACTGTTTACATTTTCCATTTTGTATCTCCTGTCCAGGCACAGCTCACTGCTGGCAGCTTTTAATTTGCACTCTTCAGTATTTCATCATCTGTAAACCAGTCCCTCTGGGGCTACAGAATAAATGGCTGGAGGGAGATAGGTACGAACCAAAACGTCTGGGGAAGGCTGGAGCGAAAAGCTGGCGACATCTATGGAGCTGTGGAGTTACTGCAGTTTCCTTTGCCCTCCCCTTTCCTCATTCGTTCAGGATAGGAAACAACCCTTTACTCAGCGTGGGATTCCACACTTAAAACACCAGCCTGCTTATCTCTTGTTCTGTACCGCCTCTCACATTTATTTAAGTCGCTACAGAGTCCTGCATAAACAGATTACTGCTTTTTAAGGAATGCTCTTTACAGTTGGACAGCCAGACAGCAAAGGACCTGCTTTGTTTAGTCCAAGTCAGGGATGAGTGCTGGGTAGGGAGGAGATACCTTCTCTACTGTAAAATACCAGTTTTAGCGACCAACTTTAAGGAAAGAAAATTAATTTTAGCAACCAGAGATGTAGTTTCAGGACAGCAGCAGGTGTCTTGTTACATCAACCTTTGACATCCAAAGACAGACTGAAATGAGATTTGAAAACAAAACCAACAACATTTAGAGCACAAGAGTAAGGTTTAGGCATTTCTGTCCATTTCTCTTACTGATCTGCCACTAGGCTTAGAGGTAGGATAGTGGATGAGCTGGTTTTGAGCTGTTTTGTGAGCATATGCAGTTATAAAATTCTCTCTTGTGTCATTGGTTTTGTATGAGGAAAATAGTTGTCTTCAGTCAAGACTTTTACTTGCATTTCTCCCAAGTAAGTTTTATACTGTTCAATAAAAGCTCACCTGTCTTCATAAAATGATAAATATTACTTATTTGGTTACAAAAGCAAAACCAGCACATCCCACATTAATTTCAAGGAATTAGAAATAATTACCTACTTATGCCTATTTTTACTTCCGTATTTCTTTTTAAGCTGCCCCAAGAGGGCTTGGGCTCCAGTACATCTACTTTGTGAGAAATGGCCTCAGTCTGGATCTGATACAAGAGAAAAAATATTATCATCCTGTTTTCTTACCAGAAGGAACTGAGAGACATGTAATTTGCTCATACACTCCAAAGGTCTGTGTCAGAGATGGAATTTTAATTTGGATCTCTTGAGTCTCTTGCAGTGTCATTTCTGGTGTCTCAGTGAAAACAGACCTGAATTTCTGTCACATTTCTGAAGGCAGAGGGCCTCACACAGGCTTCCTTCAGCTTCCATACATGCCTGCAATGCCTCTGAGAGTTGCTCTGAGTGACAGGAGACTCCTTTCCCTGCTGGCAAGATAAGTGTGTTTATTATTTTTTTCAACCTGCATTTTGGAAGGTTACTTATGCAGGCTTAGAAGTTCACATGTGACTCCTCTGTGTCAGTACTCAAGAGTCATGGTCCCTGCTGCTGAATATTTGCACTGCTCTTTTGATCCACAGCTTTGAAGAGAGATCTATCAGAGAAGAGGGGGAACTGCCACAGCTGTCTCTTCTATGAGTATTTATGCTTATAAAACCAGATGGGAAAGGTGCCTATCCTGTGCTCTAGGCACTCCTGATGATTATTTAAAAGCACAGTATAACAGAAAGACAAAACCAGTAGACCTACCCTTGCTTAGAGCCTGCATCAAAACCAAGAGAGTAATTTGAAAGAGAGAATATCCAGGCCTCTGGGGTGAGAAAAACCCCATACATTAAGAAGCAGCCATGTTTCTAAACAGCCTAGAATTTTCCAAGTCCTCCAATCACAACAGATTGGGGAATTTTGCAAAAATAGGTGGTGGAAGCACCGAGGTCAAGCAGTCTGACCATAAGAGAGCAGGACCCAAGAACATCCAGGCTTATCTGTGCAAATTAAAAAAAAAACCAAAAAACAAAAAAACAAAAACAAAAAAAACCCACTAATTTTTCTTGATGACTGAAGGGCTTCTCAAAATTTCTGATCTGGATGTAATTTGCTCATCGTTGGTCACACATATCAATAACTCCATAGAAAAATCCCCCACTGGCTCTCTCTTTCTCATGCTCCTAAACACAGCAGGGATAAAACTTAGCAACTTCACAGTCTCTGCTCTGATCCAGTACAGCAGCATTCAAACACAGGAATCAACCATGCACTTTAATGTCATTGGGGAAAACAACAACAACAACAACAACAACAAAAGCAAATAACCAAACCAACAAAAAAATACTGACTAACTCCTTTCCTGCCCTCCCTCTCCTTCTGAATCTTTTCTAATCATCCAGTGCCATTCAGTGAAAGCTGTTGTTTTCTCCCAGGAGGTGACAGCTGCCTTGAGAAAGCATTCCTGAAGTACCTTAAGTGGCTTTCAGAGCCAGAATGACATTTAGATGCAGGCAGAACACACCAGGAGGTTTAGAACACCCCACTGGAGGGGCAGCAGAGAGTTCAGAGTGCCTCAGGACACAGAATTACAGCCCACTCAGACAGGAGGTAGGAATTGAGAACCAATTTTTAAATATCCCAGTGAAACCCCAGCCATTCCTGCTGCAATTCTTTGCTTTCCAGCAAAGAAGTTGAAGTGGCAGCCAAAAGTTAACCTTGGGCTGCAAGAAAATATGTTATTATTTTTTTAAAAAATCATGTCCTTGTTCATATTTTCCTTAGATGTTAGTTTTCTAGAAGGTCCAGGCTGCTTTTTGTAGTTCTGGTATCTCTAAGCAAGCTTTTTGAAAAGTCTCTGCATTTGACATGTTGGAAAATATTTGGACAGCATGAAGGTTCACTGAATTTACTCTTATTAGACTTCTTTAAACATCTCTAAACTGATGACCAAATGCCCCTTGGGATGTGGGCAGTTTGCTAAAGTAATTGACTTTGCTTTTGAAAGCCATTTTCCAGATAAAAATATAGTGTTTCTTCAGTCATCAACAGCCACTTGGCCTGTGACAGAATCACAAGATTCTGAAATTCTGTGTTAACTACTTCTTTCCTCACAAGGCACCACCATTTCACCCCACCCAGGTTTCCAAACTAATATTAGCAGTTCTTGTATATCTTGCATTCTCCCATTTGTCCTGTTGGATTTCTTCCTGACGCCATTATCATGCATGTGGTAGATGAAGGGATTGCTTGTCTCCTGATGCCCACAGCCCTGGCCTTTGCTCCTTCTCACCTATAAACATCATGTTTTTGTGCCAAACTGGAATGGTTCTGAGCCACATTTCTGTTAATTTGTGCCTGTGAAGTTGAGTACCACTGCCTTGTGCTTTTTTCAGCTCAATCCCAGCTGAATTGACCTGTTAATTCTGAATGGGCACAAGGCAGGGCAACCAATAGTGTGCCCTGGGACTCACCTGGCCTTAGGCAATTTAGGGAAACCCAGTGGGTTGGCATGACAATCACTAACTACTCAGGTGACACAGAGACAAGTCAAAACCAGACTTTTTGACAGAGACAAGTAAAAAGAGAGAAGTCAAAAGCAGAAACAAGTTAAACTGAATTCAAACAAAAAATCAAAATTCAGGAAACATAATCCAGCCAATTCACTTTAGGACTACAGAAATATTTCAGGCCTCCAATTCCTAATCAGTACTTATGGTAACTTTTCAACCCACAGAAAGGAAAGCATATCAATATTACCATGTGTGCTGCTTTTGCATTAATTGGTTTGTGGCAAAGAGGGAAAAACTTGGCCCCATTCCTGATAAATACAAATTTTCAATTACCAGATTTTCACATAGGTCAAAATGTTTATATTTGTTTTCTTTAACTGCAGAGTGGGAAAGGATCCTAGGCATAACTATATGAACCTCTAGATTACTTCTGCTTTTTGATGGAGGGATGGAGGCACTAAGCGAATGAGCTCTGACTGATCCAAGGACACAAAAACCGAGTAAATCACCCAAATTACTCTCAGGAGCCAGGAATTCTGACTCTTCGTCCACTGCTGCAATGACTAAATAATGATGCCAGCCATGATAAAACCATATAAGAGGAGAAGGTGGGCGTTAGAACACCAGCAATTAGCAACAGCTAGGCTAATCATATGTAGTCTGTGTAATCCAAACACTTAGAAAAATACTTTCTCCAACCCACAGAGGAAAATTGTATCACTCTATACTCCTACAAGGCATTGTGCTTCGTTTCTTGTGAAAACAGCATCAACAGTTTGTGTAACACTCTTTACTAACATATTCTTAAGTTGGAAATAGGAAGTGAGTAACAACACCAGCAACAGCATCTCCTGTTACTTTTGTGTGTGTTTGCAATATATTAGTGAGGTGTGTCACTACTCTGAATCAACAGGAGAGACACCAGGTCACTTGAGTCCTGGTAACACTAAATTAAAAGCAAAGGTCACCCTTTTGTTTTTCTCCTGCTCTCAGGGGCATTACATCAATAAATATAGACAGGACTTCCACACTGTGAAAGAGTTTATGTCCACAGAATTGACATTCAAATGAAGGGATTGAAATACTGTGAATTTAACAAGCAAAATTAATCTCAGATAGAATTGACTTTGGAATAAGGGTCTAGTCATGCCTCAATGCTGCTTTAGGCAAGTCTCTCACCATCACATTGCAATGGAAGCTGGAAGGGATCTTTCAGTTGGTACTTTGGCAAATGAACAGGAACTTATTCTTAACTCTTTTGTTTCCTAATTGTTGAACTGTTCCAATAGCTATTTGCATTCAAACAGCTCTAGGGGTTCACGTGAAGAACACAGAAATATCAAACCTGAGGCCTTTTAAGACTTAGTCAATTCTGGATATACATAGAAATAATTTGCATCAGTTTCAAAAGAAATTGCCCTAGTTTATGCCATTGACAGGTGTGACTTTTGAGCATGTTTGTTTTGTATTCAAACTCAAATATATGCAGGTATGAGCTCAGAAGAGCCCCTCTGAAGTTAGGTCTGGAACAAGCGGCTAAGGAGACAGTAAGGCAGCTTTGTCCAGAGCCATACAATTTAAATAAAAAAGTCCAATTTAAAAGTAATTTAAATTACAAAAGCTCAAAGTAAAGTGAGCTCTGAAGAATTCAAGAAAGAAACTTAAGTACTTAAGATAGTTTTAACCTATTGTTTCAGTTTAGGAGGAATTTTCCTAATGCTTCAGTTAATATTCTGATATATTATTTTGATGATATCTTTGAACCTTCAGTGACACAATACACAAAATAGTACCGCAGTCTCATCACACATTGTCACATCTTGACCCTCCAGACCAGGAATGAGAGTGTGTCCTCAGGCTGTAAGGCTTTTTCTCCCCTCATTTCCCATCCACTCCATTCTCAGTGAAGTCCCAATGCCTGGGGCTACAGTGATTCACTCTTGGCCATTTATCTCATAGGAATAGGGTGGCACTACATGAAAGTCAAGCTACTTCCCCAGAGACCGAGTCTGCAACTTGTCCCTTTGACAACTGCAGCCAGAGGGGGACTTTCAATCGTTAAGAGGTACAGTGCTGGCATGAATCCCTCCCTTTTCTCCTACAATTCCAAGCATCATGTTCCAATCTTGGCAATTGCTTTGTTCTGGTGATGTTATTTTATATAGGAAATAGATGAAAAGATGAACTGTAAGTCCCTCACTCCCTCCTCAGCCGGATGGGAGAGAGAATCAGAATGGTAAGAGTGGGAAAACTCATGGGTTGAGATAAAGACAGTTTTATAGGCAAAGCAAAACAGATTCTCCCCTTCCCAAGGGCAGGCAGGTGTTCAGCCATGCCCAGCACACCCAGGCTCCATCCCATGTAACTGTGACCGGGGAAGGCAAACGCCATCACTCCAAACATCTCCCCCATTCCTTCTTCTTGCCCAGCTTTATAACTGAGCCTGATGCCGTGTGGTGAGGAATGTCCCTCTGGGCACCTGGGGTCAGCTGTTCTGACTGTGTCCCTCCCAACCTCCTGTGCTCTCCCAGCCTCACCCCTGATGGGGTAGAGAGGCAGAAAAGGCCTTGGCTCTGTGCAAGCCCTGCTCAGCAACAATGAAAACATCCCTGTATTACCAGCACTGTTTCCAGCACAAATCTGAAACACAGCCCCACACCAATTACTGTGAAGAAAATTAACTCTAGCCCAGCCAGAACCAGCACAACCAGTAATTCTCAGAGCTTGGAGCAGGTGCACTTGCTTTCTTTAATAATACTTCTTGCCTCCTCCTACTCGGGCCTGTGACAGTCTGCCCCTGCTTCATTTTTAAGAAGATAAAGCTACAGAGTATGGATAAAAATGCAGGGTAAGGATATAGATGTTATATCACTATATGTAGAGATACAACAGTTGGCCACAGGTAAATAATTTCCTTTTTATCTTAAGATAAAGCTCTCTCTCCAGCTGAAGTTTGGATGACCTTTCAGTTTCTCCTGCTGAATTCCATGCTCAAGTGCCATATGGATCCCATGTCAGCTACTCCTACTGTGAGTGTCACACGCACCAACTGGTGTGCTTTCCCAAGCACTGGATAATGAGAATGGCTTGTTTCTTTCTTGTGTGGTTAGCACAAAAAGTTAAAATTCAAATTTTTTTGCAGCATATAAACTTTAACACCATTCATATGTTGCATGTAGAGAGGTAATAAATTGCATGGCAGACAGTACCAATAGCAGTAAGGCTCTTCTTACTTATTTTCATTGTCATTGTTCATTATTGATACTTTTCCAGTTGGGAAAACCTGATTCATAAGCTCCCATATGTCACAGCTTGGAGTAACTTCTGAGCAGTGCCTGGTGAACTGGCTTTGTCACAACAGGCAGAAAGAAAGGGCACTGCTGCTGGCAGTTCAGTAGAGCTAAGTGACAACGAGACTGGGAACAAATACCAACTAGAAGAATTCAGAGAAAAAGCTTGACAACAACTACAGGTGCCAGACAAAGCAGTCTTGCAGACCATATGCCAACTTCTGATGACTACATACAATATGTAGGTCCTTGGTTTCTTAAACAAGTTATTTTCAGCAAAGGGATATAGATCTTGTCTTTATGTTACCTGCCAGGATGTATAAATTAAAATTTTTAGCTGGGTATATTCCCTGAAACCTAATTAAACCACGGACAAATGTTATCTTTTACCAATATACTAAAGGCTTTTTTTAAATCAAGATACTATTAAAACACAAAGAGTTATTTTCTATGGTGGTGGTCTCACAGAAATACAATACTGAAATTATCTCTGCTCAGGGTATTGATCATAAGGCCCTAATCAATTTGATTTCCCTGGTTCAGTATTTTAGCCTGCCATCCCTCAGGGTCCCTATAATTCATATACATCCTTTACATCTCTGTGTACATCCATAATTGCTGCTATACACTGGCAATGAATGAACTTCAGTAGCAAAGGACATTGATCACAGTTACATGAAAAACTTAGGAAACATCCCAGATATTATCACTTCATGAACAAATTAGCTGAATAATCATATTTTTAAATATTTCTGACCTTGGTAGGACTATTTTAAGTCAGAAGATACTTTATATGGAACATTTTTCTATGGACCAAATGTACTTGTTTGTGGTTTTGGATGATTTTGGACATAAATTTTCTCAAGAGGACTATTAAATCAGAGAGATGGACAGGTAAAAATCTTTAGCCATACCCAGCTATAGACATTCCAGCTATCTCAAGTGTCTGTCAGTGCTGCTTAGCAGCAAGGCATGCTGTGAAAGGCTTGTTTACTAATATTTGCAAGACTACAACAGATGTAAAAAATGAGCTAGGCTACAGTGAACATTAAGAAAGGGCAGCTGATTGTTTAATCTAGAGAGAGGGAATTAGCTAGAAACACCACTAGCTGTTTTCTGGCATGGAAATTTTTATAGTCAAGAGGAATATTCTCTATAGCATCACCCCTTCCTTTCAGATTTGTCCTTTTTCCCACCCAAAATCACTGAAGCTGGACTACGGATTTTTGTGTATGGGAAGGTCTGGCTGGTGATTGCTGCTGGTTTTACCAAAACTTTTCTGATTTGACTATTTGTATGTAAAATATGCAACAGCAAGAAGGAAAAATTTATGCAGAGACAATGTTTTGAACGATAGATATGCACAGGAGGGATCCTGCAGAGAGATGAAATCAATCTGGGGATAAGTGGGGTACTTTAATGCTTCGGGAAGCTTGTCATGTATTAAAGGGAAACATTTTAGAATTGACTGTGTATATCTCATTGGTTTCTTCATGGTTAGGTTTACACAGCAGCCATTAGTTCTTTTTCTTGTTAGCTAATACAACAAATTTTCGTGGCTGTGAGTATATACATACATAAAAATATGTATGTGAGATACTATACTTCTCAATTCAGATTGCATCTAAAATCCAGCTCCTGTAGTTTCATGCTTCTACAAGACTCGCACCTTCTTTGTTATGACCCTCCTCAGATGGTATAGAAAAATACAACCCTGGCCTCAAAAATTTACTTTCCAATTTAGAAAAAGATAATTTAATTAGTGATAACAAGTATCAGGGGAAAGAGGAAAAACAATACAGGTGATAAGAGCAGGCAATTACTAACTTAACAAAATTATTTTGGTTTTGGAATTTCCCCATCAAATCTTAATACCTAATATTTTGTTAATATTTTTTAATAACCATTTCAAAATCAGCCTTGGCCAAATGAGCAGTCTTGAACTGTCAAGAGTGCCAAAAAGTGATTCTGAAATTTTAAATGCACTGCATTTGTGGATTCTGTTTCAAACTACCTCCCAGGACCTGACACCAACAATGCATGGAACACCCAGTGACTTCTGTAAACAGTCTTAAGTTGAGCAGCAATCTAATACCAAAGGTCCCACAAACACCAGCTGCTTTTGGAAGTATGTGCACTGTCTATTTTAGTTCCTATCGTTAGATTCATGCATACAATGATATAAAGCTCTTTCACTTCTCATTATCAGGCCATTTTCAAAATCATACATTCTCAGAGTGTCAGAGCTCTTGTTCTTTCCTGCAGCAAAGGTCTCTCATGCTGTAGCTATGGAGGTCTGCAGGCCTGATCCCCTGAAAACATCCTGCCATCAGTATACTTTTTGTCCTCAAACAAGGAATAGCAAGCTGCCGTTCTGATTTCCTCTGAGCCATATGCTTCAGCATCTTGAAAGCATCCAAGCCAAGACTTCCTTTGCTTAGCTCGAACTCTGAAATGAGATAACCTCACAGTCCCAATCTTATAATTCTGGATTTTTTTATTTCTGACTTTTGTGCAAATTGATATTTATAACTCAAGCACAAATTATGCTCCCAAAGTTTTGAATCTGATGTTGTTAACCTTCTGCAGTGTGCATTTATCAAAATAGCTGCTGGTGACAAAGCTGAGAGGGGAAACCCCAGGACATGCACCATATGGTGAGAGGGACAGCAACAGAGACAGTAAGAAATAGTAATTGCTAAATAAAACAATCCTTCATGGTTTCAAAATGGCTTTTCCAGGAAGTATTAATAACTCCTGGTTGATTTTTCCTTGTGACTACTTGGTTCTGAATAAACACATATCTCTCTCAACTTTGGGAAAAGTTTTTTTTCCTCCTTCTGCCTTTTTTAACATTTGAAATATAAGTAGTATTATAGTAACCATGGTATCCTGATGACATAATGGTTACCATGAGAACAAAGCTGAAATAGTGTCATCAGAGCCCCTTCCCTCTGCTGTGTGTTGAGTTTTATATTTAATAGAGATGGCCAAACTGCTGCCACCCAGCCTGGCCAATTCTTTCTGGCTTCATGGTTTCAAAGCTCATAAAAGCAGAGCTGCCCTGTACTTCTGCCTTGGTACAGTTAGTTTTCCTTCAGGGCAGCTGTGCCACCAGCTTATACAATTGGTCTGCATAGCAGCAGGTAAGAGGATAACAGCTGTAACAGATTCCCTCAGGACAATGGCATTTTTCATGTGCCTTGGCCATCCTCCAGTGTCCTTGGCCATGAGTAAAATGATGGTTCTTGGTCTCCACTTTTCAGAAAAAACAGATTTTAAATATATTTTACTTAACTGTCCTGGAAGATTCTCTACTAGCCTATGCAGGATCTCTCAGTGCATGATTGCCTGTGGTCCAGTTCTGCAATTACCTCTGCCCAGAGAGCGCTCTGCACCCACAAAGGAATCCACTGGCCACTGCCAAAATGCTGTACCCAGAACCTAGCTACAGCTTCAGACAAACAAAAGTTATTCCCAGCTAGTTTCCTCAGAGAAGATCCTGTCTTTTACTGCAAGAACCGCTGGACATGACTCACTGCATATTGTTTGTTCATTTTGCTATATATATTTCCAAAATGCTATTTTAAGTTGCATTTCTCCCTTATGCTCCTACCAAGTTTACTGCATGAAAACAACTCTCCAGTTTTAATTTCATATTTAACCAAAACAAATGTGGCGTAGCTGTGTTCAGTAAAGCTATCTGGATTCGTATTCTGCATACAGATATAAGAAAGTTGGTCAGAGGGAACATGGAAGGTACTACAAAACAAAGGGGCCAATGAAGCAGGCAGCATTTCATACAAAGCTCCCTGCATTCTGCCTGCTTCCACACCAACCCAATTCACTGCCTGCAGAAGGATCACATGCATTTTCTTCCTCCTCTAACCAGAATCCTTTGCACAGACTCTTCCTGAAGATTCTGGCCGTAACCTGTTCTGGCTGAACAGGCACAGCTCCCTCATGCATTCCTCATAGGAGAGATGCTCCAGACCCTTAGCCATCTTTGCACTCCTCCACTGGACCCATTCCAGGAGCTCCATGTCTCTCTTGTACTGGGGAGCCCAGAGCTCAGCACAGTATCCTAAGGGAGCCCTCACCAGGGCTGAGCAGAGGGACAGAACCACTTTCCTGACCTGCTGGCAATGCTTCTCCTAACGCCCCCCAGGATACCATTGGCCTTCTTGGCCACAAGGACACACTGATGGCTCATGGACAGCTTGTTGTCCAAGCAGGACTCCAGGTACTCTGCAGAGCTGCTTCCCAGCAGATCAGCCAAGGTCAGATGGGTCTCATGTCCAGCAGGTCAAATAGGAAATATAACCCAAAGTTGTTTAGAAACCAGATGGATTAGATTTTTCAATGACTTTCTCGACCATGAAATCAAATGGACATAGACTATTAACAAAGACACGAATACAGGAGCGCATCAACTTCAAATGTTACAAATTCCCAGTTATTCTCACCTTAAACATTACCAGAATCCTTAACAGCTGCCTCAGACACAGTATAGTGCTAATACTTCACTCTAAACAAGGCCAAACCTTTATACAAAATTCATCAATGGCCTCGGTTCTACAGCTGTACCAGTGGGTGCTCCAAAAAGATTTACATCTTCTGAGCACTACCTCAGACCTGCCTCATCAGTTGTACTTCACCCAAAGTTCAACCCTGATCCCAGCTGTAATCCTGAGTCGGCAACCTCTGCCTGCCCAGCAGGGAGCTCCTGCCAGAGTCAACACTCAAGTCCCTGGCATGGCTGGCAATACACCCAGCTTGCTGGTCACTGAGTCTCCACTCTCTGCCCTATGTTTAATGTTGGCCTCACCACAATCTCATGCTTAAACCCTTCCTAATTGTGTTAGGGTGACAAAACACCAGAGCAAACCCAGGTTACCACCAGCCTAACTCAAGTTCATCATGCCCTCATAGCTCATCCATGTACCCAATCCCAATTTATGGCCCCTTTTTTTCTGACACAGTTTTAACAGCAAGTAGGTGGTTGACTGATTCTACCATATCCTCTGCAGAGTACAGGGTACCCAAATTTTGTTATTCAAAATCAGTTCAGGCAGATTTGGGATGTTTTTCAGCAAAAAATTGCAGAGAACCACATGTGGTTTTAAAGTCAGACCTCCTGCACTTTGGTACGCTCAAGAAGCAAAATGATTTCTCAGAATAAAGCAGAGAAACCCTGCTGCTTCTCAGCTCTATGCTGCTGCCAGCCCCAAAACCCTGCAAAGGTACTGTGCACCCCGTGGTAGTGAGCTGGTACAGTAGCTTGGAGCATTTGGGAATAAGGAGAACTGATTCCATGGTCCACTGCAGTCTTTCTGAGCTCTCAGAGGAGGTCCCACCACAAGATGATTCCAGGTTTTCATAACACTGACTTTTGGAAGGGAAGAGGATACTGACCTAGTGCAGTAGTCTAGTTTTCCCTTACATCAAACTGACTCACCCTGCTCTGATACCAGCTCACAACTCTCTCTTAATTGGGAAAATCACTAGGATAGTACTCACTGACAGAATTCTGGGTCATAAAGTCATTCTCTGACTCAGAAGAAGGTTTACAACAGCTGTGGCAGTGATATGTATTGCAGGTGAGTCATGTTGAACTGTCGTAGACAGGTAGAAGAATTATAAAAGAAAGGCCTTATGAAATCAGGCCTCACTCTGCTAAAATTGCCAAAGCTGGCCTGTCATTTCTTCTAAGTACAGCTAACAAGCAATTTGCAAGTTCCTACGTGAAGCTATTTTGAGAATGAGAACTTCATTTAACACAACAATCTATTCTGAGGGTGAAAAACAAATGAACCTGAGTAAACAATACTCTTTGTCCCACGAGAACTCAAAAAGGAAAAATGTAAGCATATCTAGAAAGAGAAAATTTGATAGGCATATACAAATAGCCCTTACTGACCAATGAGCTGAGTTTCACTGTATTGCTGACCAATTAGGTTTAACACAGTGCCTTCTGATATTTCCTACAAATATGAGCTTTATGAATAAAGAATTGGCTTTCTGCATGAGGAAAATGGATTCTCGGCTGATTTATTCCGACATGTGGTGATCCCTAAAACATGATCAATGCACATTTAACACAAAGAAAAGAAACTACGTAAATACCCTTTTACCACCTCACACAACTCCAGCTAGAGGCGTCTACAGACACAGCATCTCCAAAGTGTCTGGTTTGTAGTTTTTAACACATGCTGCACTAAGACGAGTCAGGATTAAGTCACTGAAAGTCTTGCTGGATATTCTCCTTGTTTGATTCCCCATGCTGCTGCCTAATTTGTGAAATTTGGTTTTCCAGCTGCACAATAGTTCATTCAGTCTCATAATTTTTACTGACAAGAGAGACCCATGCAGATTCCATCTCTCACAGCTTAGCCCTAGCTGTGAACTGTATGTTTTTCCTCTGCCAGTTCAGGTCTTGAATGGTTTCCCTCAATTTCTGAAGCTCTTTCTGGGCTTGCTCTATCATATTAACTAGGTGCTCATTGTACAACATCCAGGTGTTGCAGCCATGCTGGAACCTGAGTTCCAGGTTCTTGATGCAGACAGCCTGGTGCTCCAGCTGTTCCATGGAATTGTTCACACACTCCTGCCATGCCGTGATGCCCTTCTTCTGCCCGGAGGATGGGGCAGGCAGCTCATACCTCTTCATACTGAGTAGTTCCAGGAGCTGCCAGGCCGCCAGGTGCTCAGACTCATTCTGCATGAGCTCGGTCTTGAAGGCGCTGTAGTCATGCACAGGCAGGTAGCTGAGGTAGCTCTTGGCTGGCCGGTACAGCTGCGTCTCCTCCTCCACCAGCGCCACAGCCGCTTGCTGCACACCTGGTGCCTCGTAGCCCTGGTTGAAGCAGGGCAGCACATCCATCACCACATCCCCGGCCACCAGCCCCGGGCCTGACACCTTGGCTGCGGCTGCACGCCCTCACGTCTCACCCAGCGGGACCGCACGCGGCTCCGCTCCCCTGTGCGCCTGCAGCTCTCCTCCCCTCCTAAGATTATTTGCAGCAATTAACTTTAGGTACTTAACTAAGTCCAATAACCTTGAATTTTATCTGTGGCAGTTTAAAGTTTAGAAATAATGTGCTCACGAAAAAAAATTCTACTGCTGAAACAGACAAAGTCAGAATACAACCTGACACCCTGTGAGTCAGCGTGTTGGTAGCAGTCTGAATAAATGGTGGCTGCAGCCCTCCTGGAGTGACAAATGTGGTTCTGTTGAAGCAGTGATCCTGTAGAAGGGTGTGGTTTTTCTCTGAAGGTCCAGTGGTGGCATAGAAGAGTCTGGTTTTCCTCTGGGAATCCAGTGAAAAAAAGCTCCCTGGTATTCCAAATCTCAGATTATATCCAGGGAGGAATGCTTGGCTCCTACGGCTGGGCAGAGCATCTCACAATGGGATGATGTAATTTTATCAGTCATGCAGTGAGACTCAATGGCCCATTTACAGCAGATATCTCCTGGAGGGAGGATGGGTGGTCGAGGACATAACACTGTCCCACCTGGTTTTAACAGATGGTGATAGAATATGTCCTTTTGGTTACATCATGCATTGGAATCTAAGACAGTTAAATATTACTTTTCTACATTGTAAGATAGATAGTCATTTTCTTTTAAGAGATAAGATGACTCTGATTAAAACAGCTGTGATGAAACACTGATAAACACCTATTTGTGGGTAAACAGTGTGTTCACCCTTGATTTTGTCAAAGATTTTATTGCTCCTTACAATCTCTGCTCTTTTATCTTCTATAGATAATACAGAAGAGTCAGTTATGATTCTACATTATGGCTGTTACTGATTGTAAGCTGTTTTAGTTTTCCTTTGTTTCATTTTGCTATCGTAGGTACATGGCTGTTTAGAAAGGTGTTATCTCAATTTCCTAAGATGGTAACCGCTGATATATTGATTATATGATGTGAATTTACTGATTTTATAATAGGCTTTATTCATAAGATGTTATTACTGTATTTACAGCTGGCTTCTTATATGCTTTAACATCTCTTTGTGTAATTACCTAAAAGACGTGCACTTTCAGGATCCTTCTTTTTTGTTCTGTAGCTGCTTATGCATCTCTTAGACCAAATACATAAAGGATTGCACTGCCTTATCTTATAATGATACATTCATTGTTCTATAAGAAAAGATTTGACAATGCTTTATTGTCCACTCAGTTTTCAGGAACACAAAATGAAAAAAAATTAAGTTCCTTAGACACTTCTATCCACAGAAATCAAAAGCAGCTTTTTTTTAAATTCAGTGGCTTAAATTTTAGCTGATATAAATTTTCTGGCAGGCATTAAATTTGTGGAGGCATACTGGTTTAAAACAGCTCAGAATGTGATTCTAGATTAATGGGACAAACCCCCATGTTTATTGATTATGTAACTGCAAATGCAGATATGTCTCAAGTGCAGCATGCAATGTATGTACCAGCATATAACAAAATTTTCCATGCATATTCAGAAGTAGAAAATGTTCTTTTCAATTTAAATCGTATGATATTTAAAGAAATAAATACTTTTGTGTGTTCAAATAAAGAATTCCAGTGAATAAAGTCAAGAAAAACAAAAATATTAGTTAAAGGAATTACTGATTTTCAGTGAATGGAGAGAGCTAACCACTTCCTTTGTAGGCCACCACCTGAACATTTAATTTTTTGTGCAGTAAGGCTAACACCACAAACTAACACCACAAACCAAACTTTAAAATAGTCATGCCAAAGCACTGGGACAACCTCTGGTCTTCAGTCAAAGGTTGTGAAGTGTGTGTTTAACAAGTCACAAGCATTTCTGGGACAACTGATGCGAGGGAAAAAAGGATTACAAGGACTACCCCCCGGTACCAACTAATCACTAGGAAAACCAAGTGGGCTTTAAAAGAATTGTGAGATTGTTTCCTCCCTCCTATTATTTCTGGACAACAGTATTAGTTCAGGTATTAGGTGCTGGGTTTTTATGAGTACAAAATTAATTGCCTTTGGTGGAGCAAAGTGGGTTTATAGATGAGGAACTAACCAGTTGCTGAGGCATCTCTAAGGCTACATTCGTGTCTCTGGCTCGAGAAGGCATCAACCTTTCACCTTCTGTCCTGTGGGAACAAACCCAGCAGAGGCATCGCAGGGTCTTCAAGCGGCCTTTGAGCCCCCTCTAAGCAGAGATCCCGGGGGTGCCGCTGGCAGTCAGCGGCCGCCAGCTCTCCTCAGGAGCCCACAGCCGGGCCGAGGGGGGCTGCCCACAGCCGGGGGCCGGGGGAGGGCTGCCCACAGCCGGGGGCCGAGGGGGAGGCTGCCCACAGCCGGGGGCCGAGGGGGAGGCTGCCCACAGCCGGGGGCCGGGGGGGGCTGCCCGCTCTCCTGGGCAGGCCGGCCGAGCCCGCCGCCCCCAGACATCACTGCGGCAGCGGCCCCGGCGCTCCCAGGGGCCGGGCCGGCTGCTCCCGCTCGCTGCCTGGCTGTTTCATTCATGCTTTCTCCTTCGCCATCTCCCTCTCCGACTGAGGGGAAACGGGAGCGCGCGTGGGCGGCCGCTGGAAGGCTCCCTGTCAGTCAAGCGGCCGAGCTGAAAAGAAGGCGAGCGAGGGAGAAGGAGGCAGAACAGCTTTCCCGGGGGAGGGGGTGGCTGTTGTCGGCTGCCAGCCTCGCAGCCCTTCCCGGGGGCATCTGCAGAGACGGGGCGGGGGGAAGGTGGGAGCGCCACAGACCTTCCCGCCGGGGGGAAGCGGTTCTTTCCTACCGCTCGTCACCTGTCCCCCCCTCCCCACACACGCACCCAGCGGCGGCGGGGCTGGGGGAGGTGGCCGCCCTATCTGGCGAGCACCGTGCCCAGGGTCCGTACCCCCGGCTCTGAGGGGGCTGCCCGTACGTGTCTGCCGGGGCAGCGGAGGCGGGCGAGCCCCTGAGGTGTCAGTGGTGGGGGGGTACGTGGGCCAGCGTGTCCCTCAGCTCTCCGCAGGACCGGGGAACTTCCTCGGGCTGAGGGGCGCTCCGTGGTGCCGGCACCAACCACAGCGCAAGGAGGCTTTCGAGGGGAGGCTCGGGGCAAGTTGCACGCTTTCGGGCACGGGGGCGGCCCCGCAGCGGGCTGAGGTGGGCTGGCGCTCGGTACCGGCAGGGGAGGGCAGCGGGCGGCTGCCGACGGCGGGAGAGGGGCTCTGGTGCAGCGGGGCCGGGGGCTCGGCAGGGAAGAGCCCGCTGCCCCCCACCGTGCCGCAGCGCTGCCTTTGTGCTCCCTCCGCACCTGAGCGCCGGGCTGGGAGGGACGGCGCAGGTGGAGGCGGGCACGGCAGCAGCTGCGGCGCATCCCCAGAGCCGGGGCGGGGAGGTAAGGCGAAGCTGTGCCGTGCTGCGGCGGCGGCTCCCGGGGCTGTGGGGGGCGGCTGCACGTCGGGGGCTGTGCCTCCGGCCGGCGGCGGGGGCGGCAGGCAGGGCACGTTCCTTGCTTGGCTTTTCCTGCAGCCGTTTCCCGCTTCGTCCTGCTGCACGCAGAGAGATGCAACAGCGGCAGCCCGGTCCCCTGGGAAAGGACGGGGCTTGGAGGTGGGCGAGTGGCATCAGCCCTGCCGGTGCGCGGTGAGGCTGCCGGGAGAGGGGCTGGAGCTGGGGCTGGGGCCGGGGGGAGCGGCCGGCGGTGCCTTGCCGCTCCTGCGGTGTCCGCGCAGCCGCCCGCGGAGCGCTGAGGCGGCCCAGCCCGGCTCCTCCGGTGCCGCTCGCAGCCCCGGGCCGTCCGCTCCGCTTCGCGCCCGCAGGGCCCGGGCACGGCGGCGCCGCGCACAAGGCTGGGCTTTTCCCCCGCCACACAACGCCGAGATACGCGGAGCAGATGCCGGTGTATGCGCCTAGTGGATCTCGCTTGGGAAGGGCTGGGGGATTTGGGGGAGGCTGCTTTCGAATTGGCACAGCCGGTAGTTAACTACCGGCTGCAGTTAAAATTTTAGCAGCAGCAACAGCTTTGCGATGCTTTCCGGGAATGCTGCTGCCTGGGGGCTGATGTTCCAGGCGGCCCGCGGTACGGGCCATCTCTCTCCTAGATGGCAGTGCTGAGAGCAGGATAGCTGCCGGTGTAGGCAATAAAGTGCTGGGAGCTTGGAGTCCTGTGCAGCTGGATTTTGATAGAGTTATGGGTGGAACGGAACAGCATTCACGTGTGCCATGTGAGCTAATTTGCAATTATGACCTTTTTTTCCTTCAAACTTTACATACGGCTATCTTGTTATGCAATTACGTTTTGGTGAGGCTGGGATTGTTTCATTATGTGAGAAAGGAAAAACAAATGTAGTAGGCTAAGCCTTTTGTATTGCAGTGTTATTTACAAAGTTGTCGAGGTTTGGATTCAGCTCCGCTGGCTGCCACCTGAGTGGCAACGATTTACAGCTGATGGTCAGGTTCTGTGTTTCTGTTAGAGCAACAAATCACAGATTCAGAAGGAAAGTGGCTGCATTACCCTCTTTTTTTTTTTTTTTTTTTTTTTACTTCCAACATGTTGCATATACTGAGGAAGCAATTTTTTTATTTGATCGCAATGCTTTGTTAGTCGGTTTGATATTATAACTTCCTTGTTGTATAAATTGTGCAGTTAATCAGGTTCAAATCTCAGACCCAGAACTCACGTCGGTTTCAGCACAAGTTGTGTGGTGCATGATGACAAGGGTGCTGAATTTTACTGTGCGGGATAACTGAAGGAAATTTTCTCACCGCTTCCAGTTTGTTCCTTTGGAGTAGCAGAAGGTTGTGATTTTTCCAATGTTCTCATTGATATATTTGAGTTAGTGTTGTACATCTGAAGCCAAGGATAGTTCAGGGGCTCAATATGTGCCCATTGAGAGAGAAAATTTAGCCAGTTGACTTGAATGTGGATGAAACAGACATCAGAACTTTTACTCTACATGTGCATATAATGAGTCCAAATGTTCTCAGTAGGTATGTGCAAAAAGGGTAAGCACATCACATCTGGCCTTTTGTTATCATTGAACAGGCATTATTCTCTGTAGGATTGTTGTTGGTTTGTTAGGTTTTTTACTTATTTAGCAGTATTATGGTTTAAGGGCTTTAAAATGTTTGTCACTCCTCTGCGGAAAGAGTTGCCAACTGGATGTCATGCATGTAAAACTAGAACAAGAGCCTTTAAATAGCAAAACCATCAATTTAGTAACAATTCAGTGTGATAAATGGCAGAATGCACAAAAAGAATGCAAATCTGAACAATTATAGCATGCATCTTTTGGTATTAATATTGATTAAGTACAAAGCACAAAAGGCAAATAAACACATAGAGCTTTTAAATGCCTAAACTGGTTTGAAATGGAAGAGCTCTTTTCTGTTATTTGGGTTTTTTTCTGTTACGTGGTTTATGCTTTAAAAAACAAGCATGGGGTGAGGGAAAGATTATAGAAGTTTTTACAAGCATTTCTTTTGTTTTCTGGATCTCAGAATTCTGTTATGTAGCAGGATGCTTTCCAGTTTCTGCTTTCTCAGTATCTGGAAAGGCAGATGTTGCTGCAGCAGGAGCAATTATACTGATTTGCAGCACAGTAAAAAAAAAAAAAAAAAGAAGTGATCTCTCTGCCTTTGTCTAAAAAGGTCAGCCATGGTTTGGGCTTGTCAACAGAAGAGATGAGACAGGGAAGTTAAGTTTGTTCAACAGAGGGAGTGAAGTAATGTACAATTAGGAAATTTCTATTTCAGGAATAAAATGAGTAAATTTCCCTAACCAACAGCACTGAAGAATTTCACTTGCTTGGCTTTCCCCTCACAATTGCACATAAGCCAACCCTTTCTGAAAAGCAGGGAGTTTTGCTGGGTTTGGTTGGTTGATCACTCTCTCCTGTGGAATGTTGAGTCCAAAGGCAGAAGAGGCAGTGTAGACTGGGGCATGTAGACTTTGGTAGAAGAGCCTTTCTGACTTGTAGCTTTTCAAAAGGTGCATAACAGAATCCCATAACTGAGAATTTTGCTCTCACTGTTCTTTTTCAGTTCCCTGCTTACCCTGTGTAGGCCACAGGAGCGTGACTGGTGTGACCCAAGATTCAACCTACGATAGGGTCAGCTTCTTGGTTTAAACTGAGGCTTAGAGTCTTTATCTCAAGATTTCAGAGATAATGTGCTTCTACTTTAGAGAATATTTGGGACTTCCTTGCAAAGAGAACATGCAAATAAAATTTAAGAACTGGAGGACTGATTTGCACTAAAGCATCTTTAGCAGAATAAGGCCAGCAGAGTATGTGTGTGCTATACGTATCCATGCTGCCACAGAGAGGGCAAGCTATGGTAGTCAAGAAAGGCAAGGGTTTTGAACATCTCTGGAATGTCACAGTATTTTTTTTCATGATGGAGCTCATGTTCTTTTCAGACTCCTCTCTTAATCCTACCCAGAATTAAGACTGTCTTTATTCTACCCAGAACCAGACTGTCCTGTGATTTTGAGCAACTTTAAAGAGTTAGTATGGTAATAATTGAATCTTAGAAATCAGATTCAAGCTCCTGTGTTACAAGAGTCCTGATCTGTGGCCAGCTAGAATGCCAGTAAGTAGTATGTTACTGATTTGTGTCTGTTTTACTTAGTCCTCCCTTGTTTAGTGACCTGCTGCATGTAACCTGACTGTTAACTTCTTTGGGGCAGGAGCAGCTTTTCCCAAGAGTATGGAACTTCCCTAAGAGTAAAAACTTCCCTAAATTTCAGTAGGGCTCAGATCCTTGTTTGCAGCTCTAGGAGATGGATGTAATAGAAAGTATCAGTCTGGTAACCCTGGTTTAAGGTCATGAGTAGCTGCTAAAAATATTTAGTATTTTTAGGAATTTGATCTCTAGCATAAAAATTTTATTTATTGTTTGTTTTGCAATTCAGTATCATATTTAGTTTCATTCTGTGTTTTACTTCTGTGTGAAAGGGCAAGACAGTGCAACTTTGTTTTTTTATATATAAATTCTGTCCTATGGACACAACTGCATGTGCTAACAAGAGCTCATTTTTGACACAAACTTGCCCTTCAGGTATAAGCAGCTTGCTTAAGTTAAAGGGAGATTGTGACCTACCTTATCTATCATCAGATAAATAACTTTTGTTATTACAGTATATAATAAAGCCACTTAGACCATCTTTAAGAAAATAATTAAATATGCGAGGGCAAGCTCAAACAGCAGTGAGTACCAGCAAGAGTGAAAACTACATGTAATATGTTTTATATACATGCATTTGTTTATGATGATGACTGTCTTTGCAATCCTGTGTGTGCAAACTTGTCACCTCCAGATGGGCCAGAGTGTTTCAGGCAGGTTTTGAAAGCTTCAGTAAGAAGTTACCAGTCACTGCAGTGTGCAGAGCCTGCTCCTTGCTAGTTTTGCCCACTGCCACACCCACAGCTAACATCACTGTCTAAAGTGATGTCTGTGTGGATGCACTGCTTCATCAAACTGCATAAGCTATGACACAGCTAGTCTTGATTACACTGCTTTTTAAAAATCATTCCAATGTTGTAGTCTGTGTGCAGTTAGAATTGTTCTGCCCCTTGATTATCTACAGATCAGGTTTCATTAGAAGTGCTGATGAGCACCCAGAACTCTGAAGGCAGCAGTTTTGTGCAAGATAAGAATGTTCCTTAAAGAAGCTGATGGGGAATAAAGTTCCTAGCAGACGCTGACAGCAGAAGATGTCACTGTAGTCTAGTCTGAAATTGTATGTCTGAAGGACAATTGGATGTCCTTGGCTTTACAAGAAGTTGTTGTACTGAAGAAACTTAATAGTGGGTTAGAAACTGCTTTCAGGAGCTGTGTAGATATGTTTGTTTCTGTTCAGTTGCATTATTACAACCATGGAGCAATTAGGTTTGTTGTTTTTTTCCTACGAGTGTGAATTTGAAGCACTCTACGTTAGGGGAAGACATTTCATTTATCCTGATGAACCTGTGATCTGCACCTATCAGTTCTGAATGAGTTTGTTTCCGGAGCTGGTTGGACATCAAGGCAATGGATGGTGTAAGCTGTGTAACATAACTGTTTCCAAAGGAGTCTCTGTTTGGAAGCTGTGTGTTCCAAAGCTGTTGGTTCACTTGCAAAGGTTTTTTTGAAACCTGCAGTTGACCAAGGTCATGAAGTCCTTGATGCAAATAAATATGAAAAATATCTCATATGAATTATTTCCATACCCTTGCAGAACTTTTTGTTTAATCCCTGAGTCCTTTTGCATCATAGGCTCCTGTCAATAGGGAATGGGTTGGAACTTGGGAGACCAGGACACTAACACTGCATGTGAAACCCTGAAATACATTCTGCAGTTGTAACCACAATATTAAATACAAACCCAACACAATTCTTGGCAAATAAATTATTCATCACTGCTCTGCGAAAAAAAAAAAAAGTTAGGCATTTTAGTGGGCAAGAGCAGTGGACTTAGTTTTTTCCATTTCAAAAAGAGGAAGAATTTTATCTCTGCCTAATATTTCCCTTCATCTTCATTATACAGTCCTGGTAAAAAACAATAAATGCAGAAAATCTTGCAAAATATGGTTCTGTTTGTATTTGTAAGTAGGCAGATATCAAATGCTGTCTCTCGTTCCTATGTGACCCCCAAGAGATGTGGGAGATGGGTTTATTTAATTGGAAAATTGAGGACTAATCTACATATGGAAATTCACAAATATTAGCATACCAAACTTATTTTCCATGCACACGTGGCCCTTATACAATCAGACTGTGAACTGGAAATGTATATGCCTGAATATTTGGAATGGCTATTCTGGCGTGCACTCCTGTGTAGCCAGACTCTTAGGTTTAAATTAGTACTGCAGCAATTGGTGGAATCAAATCTAAATGAGAGTAAAACAATGAAAGGAGCCCTTTAACTGTGCAAGTAGAGCTGTAGCAAGAGCACAAAGATCTTTGAGGTACGCGTGCTTTGGCGAAGATACACATTTTCATCTGTGAACCAAATAGGAGAAGTTAAGGTTAAAAATCCTCTTAGATACCCATTCCTTTTTTTGTTATGTGTATGTTGAGTGAACAGAATATTGTAAATTTGGAGGAATACTTTGTATTTACAGCTGCAGATGTTTCTTTGGGTGATGATGTATCTTGTGTTACTAGTGCAGCAAAGTGACTCTGGCATTGGACTCAGTCCTTGTGGGTCGCTTCCAACTCAGAATATTCTGTGATAAGCATTTGTTACTTCTTGAAATGCATGTGAACTGAAATCACAATTTTACCTAGAAATCCCCATGTCCCTAGATCCCATGAGTTCTGAAGATATCTTTATTCAAGTGGGAGGGGTACAGATAAAGATAACTCATATTAAGTGCTATTAAGAATTAGATGTGGAGAATTGGCATATGAACAGGACTAGTCTGTAAAATTAAGTCTGTTAAATATAAAATTGTTTTAAATAAATGTCAAAGGAAGAGTAGGCATCTAACAGAGGGGGCTAGTGATGCAAAGGAACAAGCAAGATGCTTGAAGGAAATGATCTTTCCAAAAAAAAGTGAATTGTTTGTTATATAACAGTAAGCTGTTTAGATTTTCTTTATTGTGCAAAAGGTTTAAGTTATGTTTCTCATGTCACACTCTGAAGTAGTTGACAGTGGAGTATTTGCACTGTGGGACCACATCAACCCATGAACTCATTGCAAAAGAGAGTCGAAAGACATAACAAATTAGTGTGGCTTGTGAGAAAATACGGTCTAAAATTGTGACTTGATTTAAATTGAAAAACTTTTCCAAAAGTGTTTTATTGAGGAAATATAATTAAAGATGTTTTATTTACCTTCAGTTATTTACTTTTTAATTTTTTAACAACCTACCTGTAGTGTTTCTGACTTTCTTAGAAGCAGAGACTTGAAACTTTCGTGTTCTTAAAGGCTGAACAGGACCATTTGTATTTACCAATATAAGGTTTGTGCACAGCTCCCTTCATTATTGAAACTATAGCATACCACTCAGGTTACTGTTTCATAAGTAGTTTAGTTCCCTTCTGTTTTCCCCTCTTAGCTTATTTCCCTTCTGATTTCACCTCTTAGTGAGGGTGGCTTAGATAAATTTAGGTGATGACTTCATTTGGACCAGTGTATACATCACTTTCTAGATGAGGTTGTATTTTTTTCCCCCCCTAATTCCACACTCCAGAAAATAGCAATCCTTGTGGTTTCTACCCTGAGACAAACATTTCCTTTTCCCCCTCTAGATAGTTGCAACTCTCCTTCACTGGGAAACCATATTCCATTCATAACACAAGTGATATAACCTCTAATGGTATCTTAGACCATGTTAGAAAATACAAGTGGCTTTTGGTAAAGAACTCTTCTGCATGTTGTTGAATAACCAAAACCATTGGGGGAAAAAAGCTCAGAATTTTGCACAGTGAGGGTATTTGCTCTGAATTTTATCTCTCAGTTGCTATAAATAATAACCATTTTCATAATAGATGACTTGCAGTCTGGAAAAGCAGGTCATTCCAATTATTACCTTATTTCTCTTCCTGTTTCAATGGCAAGAGATTTTTAGCAGCCAACAGCATTGGAGGCATTTTTAGGTGGATGTGACCGCTTCATGGATGCAAGATAAGAGGAAGGTTCCACTGGGGTATAGGAAGTTTTGTGTCCTTTGGCAAGGCAGGATTTAAAAGGCCAAACCAACAATTACCTTGGGTTTTGTAGCCCCATTCCTGCCTCCCACCAGCTTGCCTGGAGCACAGCTTTACTTCACTTGTGTGTAATGAGAGTTGTCAAGTGAACATTGAAGGGGTGGGGAGAACAGCACTTCAGAAGTTTCTTCTTTGGTTGAGAGAAGCCCAGGGGAGCAGAACAGCCTATTGGATCTGCTCACTGACTGCAGCTGGTCTCTGAAATTTGAGCTGTCACAAGCAGTCCATGGGTTTTAGGTCGGCAGTTGTCACATGCAGCTGTGGTGACAACACAAACAGAAGAAGCTTTCCCACACAGACAATCTGGAGACCTGTTCTTATGATTACCTGTTGATTAGCTGCCTACCCAAAAAAGCAGATTGAGGGATCCCCCGGATGCATTCCATATCTTGCATTTTGCAGCTCATACTGGTGTCTTGGAATTGACCAGAATTTTGGATAATTAAAATACAGGCGTATACTCCATAAAATGGTAAGGAAAGCAGACCATTGCAGGCCTGCTAATGGCAGTGAGAATCCATATGGGCTTGAGGTTTCATTTTTCTCTATTCTTGCAAGATTTAGGTCATAACGTTTAGGTCAGGACACTTAGAAGCAAGCTAGGCATCCCTAAGAGATGTACTTTTTTTACCAGAGATGTTATTTGAAGCATTCTTGGATATGTGATACCACTTTTGAATTTACTGTCAGTTCACTGAATTACACTTGCCTTTTTGGGGGTTTTGGGTTTTTTTTTTTTTATGTTGTTGGGGGCTTTGTTTTTGTTTTGTGGGGTTTTTTTGTTGTTGTCATTTGGTTTTGTGTTTTAGTGAAGGTAAATAATGTGTGGTTAATATTGTTTTTCCTCATCCAGAGATTCTGGGGAAGGGAGTTAATTTTATTCATCAGGCAGTGCATTTTTTTCCTGGTGGTTTTGCAGAGTCCTTTTTTCTTCTAGGAACAGGCACTTGCTGCTTCCTTCCTGTACCTTGACTGGTTGAGTATGGCTAGGTTTGTTTATTTTCTTTTGCAGAATGCCATCCATTTGGTACTCCAACAGCATCTGTTCCCTTGTTTTCAGTGTCAGTAACAGTGTACGTTCCCAGACTGGGGCTTGGCTGAAGCTGTCTCCTTCGGGAGCAGAGCCTCCCTTGCCAGTGGAGATACTGCCACCATTCCATTACCCTAACTGAAGCCTCTGCTCCTTAAGTCTCAGAATAGCAAGCCAGAGAGGTGGAATAATTTAAGTAGTTGCTTTGTTTCATTCCTCTTCTAAACATGGAAATCAGAGCCTGCAAACATTCATAAGATGAAATGTTGGCACAGACGTGGTAATTTCTGTGAAACTGCAGATGTGACTACTTTGTTATGAAACTGCTGGGAGCTTCAAGAATTATTGTAACAAATCCTGTGACTAAAAAGCATGTAATGGCTATTTTATTGTGCTGATGATTGCTTTTGCATTCAGAGCCTGTTTGGAATGGTCATGTAATTAAAATTGTTATTATTTTAAATTAGAAGAGGACTTCTCTCATACTTGCATGATGTCTGTCTTGCACCAACAGAAACAAGCAGCTGAGTGCCCAAATGCTGTCTGTATTTTAGCCTCTTAGTTATTGCTTTAAAACATGTTTTCAGATGATGCTCTGTTCTTTGTGGTAAATTACTGCAAGTGCATATAACCTTCTCCGTGCTATGTACGTTTTCTAAGATCCCAAATTTTTAGATTATGTATATTGTCCACAAAGCAACACTGACACTTGCTCTTTTATCCCTTCTGAGCTTTTTTGCATCATGTACAACAGTGTCTGAATTTGTTAGGAAAAACCATCATCCCTTTGAATTTCCTATGAGCTCTCTAGCACTGTAACTCCTCAGACTCCAGATGGGAAATGCTGTAGATCTTGAATGTAGTTTTGGCCACTGTCACAGGTCTGTGTGCTGCCAGCAGGCAGCAGATCACAAATGGAGATTCAGTGCTCCGAAGTTATGTAGTGATGCTAAATAATGAACCAACAATTAAGCAACAATGGTTTATCTGCAGTGTAGTCTGTGCAACTCAGAACATCAATTTTCAGTCTGTTATCCATGAGTAGATTAGATTACATTATATTAGTTGAAATTGAGAACTGTTGCTTTGTGTTAGCCCTGGGCATGACTTTAATGTTAAACTTACTAACTTTAATAGAGGTGGATTTTAAACCCAAAAAATGGTGCCAGAGGTAAGATCCTCATGTGGGCATGATGCTGATTCCAGAGTTTATACAGGAGAGCTTATTGTCTATGTATCCAGGATTTAGAAAAGATTTTCTTCTGCTTGGCAAGCTTGCTTCAAAGTTCTGCTAATGCTAACTCTGGCTTCACTGTGTTCTATCACAGTCTAGTGGCCTGGGATTTGTAAAGCTGTGCCTATGAGATTGCTGATTACACTGAGAAGAGAAGGCAGTCCAAAGCTGGCTGGAATAGTGTCTGCTGTCATTTGGGAATTTGCTTTATTAAGGCATCCAGCTTACTCCCTTGGTTGTTGATGCTGAACAGAAATTGAGAGTAGGTCTCTGAGCTAATTTATTGGCTGTCCTTGAAACCGGATGTTTATTCCAGTTTGGAATAGTGAGTTTCCTATCTGTGTCTACAAGCTTTTCTTCCTTCTTTTTTTCCCCAGCTGATACCAATTTCTGCTGCTCTGTGCATGGCTTCCACCCTGTACATCTCTGTCTGTCACCTCTCCAGCCCAAGTGTCAGCTCCTGTAGGTCTGTATTTCTCTTCCTCTTGGAAAGAGCTGAGTAACCTTCTGCCACAAAGGTTTCAGACCAGGGAAGTACAAACTGCTCTCGTTGTCCACTACATCCTGTCAGATTAGCGGCTTCTGATTGATAGTAATATTGCTAAGTGTGAAAGAAGCAGCTCTTCCCCAGGAGCTTGGTTGTAAGGGACTTCGTCATGGGCTGAAATGAGCTGATGGCCACCACCACAGGATACATGACTGTAATTTGCTTCTAGTTTTTCAATTCCTCTTCTGCAACTGATTGCTATGGACATCATTCTGATTCTGAGAACACAGCAGGTCCATCAACCTGATGTCCTGGAAAATGCCTCATTAATCCAGCCAGCCATTTTTAGGCCTTTTCCTGCAATGCCAAACATAAGCATTGCACTTACCTGGTTGTAATTGCTTATTGTCTTCCTTGGTTGCTGCATGATTTCAGCAGCTGATGCTTCATAAATTACCAAAGGTGGAGATGAGCAGAAATTGGAGATCCTGCTAACATGTCAGGCTAGACAAAGCCTTGCTTGCTTGTCATAGTGATTTGCATGGTATTGGTCTTTTGCCCTAGAGAAGCATTTCTTTTCCTGTTGTTTGAGAACAGGTCTCAGACCTTAGATCAGTGTAAATTTCAGAGCTCCTCTGCTGAGCTAATCCCTCATTGCATTGTTTTGGAGCTGTTAATTGGTGATAATTCTGGATACTTAACACATTTTGCTTGAGGATTTCTAAACCTTTCCCTGGTAAATGCAGAGACACTGGTTGATGGAGGGAGTGGTTTTGGGGAAGCAAAGGGATTGGAAGGCAGGAGAAGCTGTTTCTCTTTTGTGTGCAGTGGTGCCATGAAAAGCAAGAGCTGGAAAGGGTGAGAGAGTGATTGTTCCTATCCCCCTCTGCACCTGCCCGGCTTGCACATTTGAAGAGTGTGATACAGAAGCAGAACTCCATCTGCTGATGTTCCCTTTTATGTGAGATAGCTCCCCAGAGAAGGGGGTCTTACATAAATGCCTTTGCTGACCTGTGTTCCTGTGGACATGTTGTTAACTACCGCATAGAGAAGGAAAAGTGAGAAATCAAATCCATTCCAGGGCAGGAGTAAGTAAGCATCCCTTTTAGCTTTATGTAGGTCATAATTTCTAAGCAAGGTTTAGCATCTTCACAAAACTTGGACCAAGATCACTTCAGACATTACCCCAAAATGAAGCTTGGTTTTTCTTCATGTTGAACTTGGATGGCAGAGGGAACAAGGTCAGACTATGTGGTGTTGGCTGGTAAGAAGGAAAATTTCAAGGTCTGTCCATACAGGCATAGGTATTTTTTTCTGTCTGAAAGAATTCTGATACTCAGCTGAGGGGAAAAAGTTGCTCTTCTGTTTTGGTTTGAAGTAGTGTCTAGGGAAGAGGAAAACAGTGTTGGCAGCAGCTTCATTTGCTTTGAGCATTATGCCTGTCTATTCCCTGGAGAACTCATTAATTTTTAAGGCTGTGGCAGCAATAGGCTAAATGGATACAGTAGTGATACCCTGATGGTTTGAGATAGTGGATTCATCCTTTTGGGGTAAGCAGTTCTGCTTCCTGCAGAGCTTGTGTGGCACCCCAAGATCACTGGGTCAGTCTAACCTGAGAAGGCAGCTGTTTAGCAAACAGGAAGATGCCATTTGGTATAATAATGGAAACGAGAAAACTGTTCTTTTTAGAGCATTGTCTGCTCTCTGAATCCTCTTAAGATTCGTTTACCCTGCTACTAAACTCCACCTGTTTGTAGAAAAGGGGTTTATGCAAGAAGGTCAGGCTCTTGCCTGGTGGTTTATGCTGGGGAGACAGTAGTGTGTGAAAGACAAGATTCTGAGTTACATTGATTTCTCCTCAGTAATTGCTAGTCAGGATGAGTGTTGACTTACAGGGTCTTAATGCTGTGAGTGGATAAGCTTTTCATACCTGGATATGCTAAAGGTGGTCATGTTTCAGGTACATGTATGTGTGGCTCAATGTTCAATTACTTAACAAAATCAAGTAAAATTAAGACAATACTGGCCTATTGTAGGAAGTCTTATATCAGACAGGGTAGGGAGCTCCTGAGTGCTGACCTAGGAACTGAGTTGTTGTTCTCAACTTCCTTTCTTAGAAAGACACAGCAGACTGCTACTGCCTTCCAAGGCACAGCCTGCACTCTATGAGAAACATGTGACTTTTTAGAATGGGTAGGTGTAGAGGGATAGAATATAAGAAAAAGCTAGTGTAGGAAGTAATCTTACCCCTAAGGAGTTGCAGCTGTGCCAATTATCAAAGATGAGGATCAGGCCTGACTTTAACAGGCCACAGCTGTAACCAATGAGAAGAAGAGTGCTACAAAAGAGTGGGTTGGCTGGTTGAGAAGGGATCTGGAGTCAGTTGGCTGCTTTGTGAAGAAGAAAGTCAGTGCTCTGAGGAGCTGACCACGAGAAACACCAAGAAAGCATGGAACTTTTGTGCTAAGGAGACCACAGTATGGAAGCCCTGCAATAAGATGACAACAGGTAGGTGCTTCAGAGGGGCAGTAATCAGTGCTGGGCTGCAATAAACAAGCAGGGGAGGCTGTGGTATGGCCCCGGAGACTATATACCTGTTTGTTGTCACCTGTTAAACAGCCACAATGCATGGGGCAGGATAAAATAGGGATCCTTGCGTGTCCCACTGTTGGGGCTGGGGTTCATGAGTGGAACAGCTCTGGCTGCAGCTGAGGCCTGAGGCGCTCTGTGGGCAGTTCTTGGGTACACATGCACAGCTGTAAAGGTACCAGAAGGATACAGGAGGCACTTAGGACAGTGGAGAATGGAGACAGTCATACTGATGGCCCTCCATTTGGTACTGAAAGCACTTAGTGGCTTTACTTTGAGCTTACCATCCTTACTTTTAACCCTCCTGGCCTTACTTGAATCCTGAGATGATTTAATGCAGATGTGGGTGGTCATGAAGTGCCTCTGCCTGCCCATTCTCTTAACAATGTCTAATACTGCTTCCTCTCTGCACTATTGCAATCTATTTCCAAGAACTGGAAATCAGAAGCAGTCTGTTCCAGCTGATGGGGCTGGAAACTGTGGGGGCTCAAAATTAGATGCTAGATAGCTTCTAGTTAAAAAAAGTGCCAAGACACCATGAAATACGCCTCATATAAACATCAAGGGGAGAGTAATGCTCCATCTAATGCAAATTATATTCAGTGTGTAAAGCGCTTATATGTACTGTATATTTCATCATGTTTGCAAGTTTATAGTGCTTATCTTCTGGGCCCTGCACTGTAAACATCATTGGCCCTGTGATGGAAGAAAGATCAAGTTCTTTAATGCAAGAATAACACAGGAAGTGTAGATGGACAGTGATCCAGACCACAGAAACAACTTTGTACTTTGAGACTCATGGATGTAAATGTATACTCAGACCCTGGGAATCCCTCATTCTTTGGGGGGATGCTAGAAACTTGTGTCCCACTGAGATTAGACTCAAGGGCCCTTACTACCTGCAGGATTCAGCCTTAAATGCCTGCCAAAATGTTTTCTGCCTTTGGAACTTGTAATGGTTCAAAGCTTCTCCCTTTTTTTTTTTTTTTCCCTCCCCAGATTTTAATTTATTTTTTATTTTTAAAATTCAAACACAATCTAATCTACTGTGGCACTAGCACTTCCCCCTCACCTCCCTCCCAGAGGCTCTCTTCCTGTACTGAAACCCTGTATATAATTTTTCAGTAAGTTCCAGGTTTGTTTTGCTAACATATGAGGGATTTAAAACCTAAAGGCTGGCAAAACCTTAACTAGCCTATTGCAAATGTGTCACTATTCATTAAGGACTCTCTAGGGTGCAGTATGTTCCTTGGTGGATTGGCTTCCTGGAAATTTAATGGCAGTTTGTGAATTGGCATCCAATTTTGTTTTTAGTATATCTCCTGCTACTATAGAAAGCAATTTTGGTTCCGATAATTTGAGATGTTCTGTTTTGCTTTACTTTCATGTTGTACTTTAGGCAGGAGGATGAGTCAGCTGGTGTGATCTTTGAGAAATAGTACAAAGAAATATTTCTTTGAGTCCACTTACTCTTCTAGAAATTAAGCAAGATATTTATGCCCAGCCATCAGTAACCAGTTGAGTTCCTATCTCACCTGTTGGTGAAGCTCAGTTAAGTTCAGAAGAGGCACCTGAGACTTGTGTGTAATTCTAGCTTTATTTCTTTCCAGTAATTTTATGGGGGTTGAGAAAAGAACTATCAGGAGCAGTGGGATTTACTTAGTTCCTGGTACATCTGAAGGGGAGATTATTTTGCTTCATCATATTAAAGTGAGGAATTGTTTTTGTTGTGGAATGCTGCAATATTCTGCAGTACTTACACAATGTCCATACAGTGTTTTTGTGCAATAACTTCATGTGTGGGCACAGTCATTCTGGAATAGTTATTTTTTAAATACTCATCCTTTTATACTGTGACATAACTTGTATCTGTAAACAAAGTCATAAATGTTGCATTGTTTTGAGGAGCTCCAGCTGTAAGACCCAAAGTAGCCTGTGTAGAAGAAATTATTTTGTGTTGAACTGCTTAGAGAAAGTATCATCTTTTATAAGATCAACCCCCCTTAAAAATTACCATTACCATTTTGTTTTTATCTTGTTTTCAGTCACTTTGTTACTTTTGTGACCTGTACTCTGGCTCACCAGAAAGCACACAGGCAGGCATACGCCTTCTTTGAATCAGCTCAGAATTTCATGACCAGGGCTGTGCTGCTCGGATTGAGATTCCTGTGGGTGGGAAGTGGCATTATATCAGTGGTTAACTTATGGATAAAGAAAGGGGAATGCTATGGCTGTGCAGAGAAGTGGATGCAGAACTGAGTAAAACTGGTGAAAGGGTGACAGGTGATGTGGCTGGACAATATCTCCTGTTTTCATATCAAATTTCTCTGATGCAGCTGCAGTCTGCATCACAAGTGTCAGTGCTAATGGCCAGAAGCTGTTTGCTCTCGCTGAAGCCTCTTAGAAAGATGACCTTGAACGATTGTGGGGATTTTGCTGGGGTTGTAAGACTGGACTCAAAATTGACTCTGTAGTTCTGGTATTCTTAATACTCTTAGGAGTCCTAGGCAGAGGGATGTATTAATTTTGATGCTTGCTGTTGTGCTTTGTGAAATCCAGTGTGGAAATTATCCTTCATGCATGAAGACTGAGAACTAAGGAAGTTATTGTGACCACTTGTAGTGGCAGGCTCTGTAGCAGAGTTTTTGTTTGTTATGTGGGAGGCTTAGGTTTCATCAGTGGAGAATATAATTTCCCCTTTTCACCGAGGCTGGGGTTTTACAGAACTGTAACTCTGTGTATCTTGCAGAATCTGCATGAGAGCAGAGCTGATTTGTGTTGAGACAGATCTCCCACACGGCTGTGAAAACAAGTGCACAAATTCAGAGTAGCTGGGTGTAAATCTGAAGTAACTGTCATGGAGATTGATGTTCTCTCTAGGAGTTAATCTAGATTTACATCAGAGAAACTGTGACCAGAATCTCCCAGGATTCATCTTCACTAGACTTTAGTAGCTCACTAAATTAATTGCTAATTAACTTGAGATGGTTGATTATTGTGGATGCTTCCCACATATTTCTTCTTACTGTCATCAAATTTAAAGACAGAGCTCCACTAGATCAGACCAGATTTTACCTGTTCTGAACTCCTGCTTGTCAAAAGCTGTTCCCTTCAGAAGATATGAGCACTGAGCACAGTCAGCAGACGTTATACCAAAGAAGTAACTGCAGTACACTGCAGTCCTCAGGAATATAAACTTGTGCACATTTGGGTCAAAACCAGTGGGGACATGGCAGCCCATATTGCTGAAGGCAGTTAGAATAAGCAAGGGGTTTAGAGAGATCCTGCAAGATAGTCCCAGATTACCCTTAAGGCTGGCCTTGCCAGTTTCTACAGTGGAGTGGAGCAGTGTGAGACTTGTCCTTGTTGTAAGTGCAGTAGTCAATGTGAAGTGGCTTCAGCACTGAGCTATCCAAGCACTGGTATGAGCTACCTCTTCTCAAAACCCTTCCCTTGCATGTCAGAAAGCAGGTGCTTTGTTAACTCTATACAAAGGAGGTTGTAACGTGAAGTATTTCGTGGTAAAATATAAAATACCAGTTTGCAGTATTCAAGGACATTGGGAGGCAAATGGCCAGAGCTATTCATTCAAAGTCTGACAATATTGAGACCCCCTTACTCTTCAAATTTCACTGTCAACATGACACTAAAAAAGCACACCTTTCCTGTATGTCTTTTGTATGGCTCAAATTAAATTGGGATCCTAAAAAGATGGGGTGTCTGATCCTGCTATAGTCCGGGCAATGAAGTTTTATGACAGCCTTACTCAAAAACTAAATTTAGGTTCTGTTCCAGGGCCCTCCAGAGCAGAGGCAGAGCAGGACAGTTAAAGCAAACCAGCTTGAGAGCCTCTCGTGCCCTTGAAAAATTGTGAAAGGATCTGTGCCAGGGCTGAAAGCAAAACTAAATTAAGCCTCTATTCAATAAAAAGTCCTTATTCTTAAATAAACGTGTTGTTAGGTCCCAACAGGGAATGTGTCTAAACAGTATAAATTTAAAAGTTGCCTTTTCTGTTATGAATATGCTTAAGAACCTCCCAGTCCTTGGGCTTCACTTTGGACTGGTCTGCCTCCCAGCAGCCTGCAGCTTGAACTGGGAGGGCCTGGTCATGCTGCCGGATGAACCTGCAGTGAAGATGTAAGGATACAATAAATGGGTGATCAACTTCCCTGCCTGCATGCCAAAGTGGAGGCATGGTGCCAAGCAGATCTGCGCATTAGATGACTAACAGCTCCCACACTGCCAGTGTAGGCAGGGAATATGCAATGCAGCCACATATGTGTCTCAGAACCACACCGGGTGCTTTTTATTCTTAATGTTTGGTTTTGTTTTTAAATAGGAGTTCAGATCTTTGAGCAGGATGTTTATCTCTATGCACAGAAAACAATATTGGTCATAGCTTTTAATATACAATCAAGTTTTTAGAACGACCATCTGATATATCTGTTGTGAGTGACATCAGAATTTCAAGTAACTGCTATAAATGCTCTCTAGGATGGCTGTGCATATTGTGTGTAATTTTCTGAGTTTACCTTTATTTAGTGGCTGGAAAATAGCTTTTTAAAGAAAGTGAGAATTTTTTTCCTTTCCAGTGGGAATATTGTTTTAAAGCTTTGTATTTAATGTTTGGGTTCCTATTTAATTTTTTTATTAATACTTTTGCCCTGATTGAATTTTGATCACTCTTTTTTGGGTAAAATTGGTGGGAGGTGTTCACAAAAATCGTTATGCTGTAACAAGGAGTTGAATTTTATTTGGTACTTGCTTAGCCTTAGTTTTACAATGTACGTGTGGATGTACGATGAGCTGAACCCCTAGGGAAGTCCTGTAAATCCCTGAAAGCAGAGTGCAATTCACCTTAGCTTTTTCTGAAGGGTCCCCTTTTCTTTCCCCCAATAATGGCTAATCCACACCCCACCTAATTAATTAGTTTTCTGTCAGTTCTGCAAGCTGAAGCAGCCTTGTTGCTGCATGGATAGCTAAGACAGGGGGATAGGATGCAGTGGAGGAAACTGAACAGGATGAAACAAACCCCTCTCTGCAGCAGTGAAAGGTTAGGTCATGCTGAATGCAAGACAAAGTGAACCTCAAGTGTTGATGGTTTGGATGGTGGGCTCATACAAATTCATCAAGAAATATTAAGGATCCTCTGAGCTAAGAGCTCTACAACCACAGAATGGTGGGCAGTCTCTTGAACTGAATCTGAAAAAATGGGGAAACAGGAAACCAAAGACAAACTCTCAAATCACTGAGATGCAGAGCTGTGGCCTCACAACCAGTGATGGTCCAGTGTTCAATGAACAAACCTCTCTTGTTCTCAGAGTTAGAATTTCTTCAGGTTTATCATGCTTTTTACTGACATCTCATAAGGATACAGTATTGTGGAAAGCAGACTTACAGAGTGCAGGTAGAGAAGAGCTGAAGCCCTCTGAGGTTTTCCAGGACATGCTTTCATTGGCAGTGGCAGAATCTGTCAGTATGTATTTAGCACTGAGTAACTCTCTGATGACAAACTAATTTTTGAGTTTAAGAAGGAACAAAGACCTGTTTCCCTTACAGAGCTATTCAGTAGCCTGTGTAACATGGATTGTTCTCTATTTACTCTATTTGAAATGCCTGCTTCTTCTTTCTTGATCTCCAAGTTGACATCCTGATCCGTCATCCCTCTTATGTTGGTTTTCCCAGTAAAAATTGCTCTTATGTGGACTAGCAGTTAGAAGGGGTTGTGTGGAATGACTGGAGTGGCAGTCCTCAGATAGTCTGCATTATATAAGCTGTGCTTTCCACTCAGGTTGTTAATTAAACTTGGTCTTCAGATCCCAAGACAGAAACTACTTATGTGCACACTTCATTTTAATAATGTTTTTCTGTTCCTCTGTCCCAAGAGTCTTAGCCCTGTCTTCTGGTTTGTCCATTCTCAAGAGGGAGAAAAGGGAATGTAAGGACAAAATGAGAGTGTGTGGCTCCATGTAGTCTCATTTTGGGCAAATAGTCTTGTCTGAGGGTTGTAGATTAAGTGAGGGAACATCTTACAACATTGCTATGGATTGTCTGAATGATGTGTCCTTTGGAATAGGTGCTATATCCTTCCAAAGAGGGGAAAAAAATGAACAATAGCAATAAACCATTTTATCATTCTGTGTTCCATCCTCTGCAAATGCATTATTGTTCTGTGATGATGGTCCTGCAATTTAACCTGCTTTGTTACCCTGTCAGTGCCAGGGTATGTATACATATAATTGTGTGTACAGTTTTTCCTTGCACCTGGGCAGACCATTGTTTTCAGGAAGAATTAACTTGGTAGTTTAAAAACTTGGGATTTTCCTCATGCATAGCACAAGCTAAAGTCACTCTTGGTTCCATGTAGTCCGAATGTGCTTCTGGGTATTTGCTACCAGGAATTTGGCAGTTGCTTCTTAGTCCTCTGTGACACATCCTCTAGGGGTTTCACACAGCTCAAAATTAGGTGCCAAAATCTTCTCTTAACTTGGAGCCTGATTTTGCTGGCACTTTTGCACATGAGTGAGTGCTCCTGTGACTGGTTTTAGCTGCTTGTGTCAGAACCAGAGTTTGAGAAGGAAGGTCGTGCAGTTGTATTGCCTTTATTGTCTAATGTGAGTTGCTTTCTGCGAAACTACCTGGTCTTGAAGGTTTTCCTTGTAGTCAAGGGCAGATGGAATTATGTCTTCTACATCAGTGTATAGTAGGTGTAAAATGCTGCCAGATCTCAGCATTGTTTTGCACTGATAATAACTGCAAGATGTAAGTTAATTGAAGATAAGCCTTTATCTATTTCAGAGGCAGGAGTGATTCCTGCCTTGCTTTAGTGGTATTTTCCTTTGATCATTCACATGCTGTTGGAGGGACAGAAATGCAGGACATATTAGGCAATAGATGGGTATTTCTTTCACCAGTGTAATACTACACCTGTCCCTAAATTAAATGATGGGAAAAGATGAAGCAGAAGAAGAATGCTTGAGTTTGGCAGCAGTATACATTATTAATAATAATTTATAATATTAATAAGAATTAAGTGTGGAGTCTGGCAAGGCACCTGCACTGAATGCAGAATACAACAGTAGAATATAGTTTAGGAAGAGGCAGCTCTCTTTTTATAGAAGAGTATAGAGCTTCAACATTAATTCTTATTTGTTTGGCCTCTCTGGAAATGTGATGGCCATTTCTTTGTACACATTGTGCCAAGAAAACAGTTTTATACCACTATTTGAATATTGTGGTGAACTGCAGGCACTAAGGGAGGTCAAAGAAAGCATTTGGGGCTGCTGTCACTGTAACAGCTCTATGCTAAAAACTACATGTGGTCAGGTTACCTTGTGTAACCACAGTAACTAAAAGCAAACAGTCTTACTCTACTTTTTCAAAAGCACAAACCACTTCTGGCTTGAATTTTAGCTCTTGTCTTCTGCTTGCATTGGACTGAAGGCATGCAGAGTTAATTGCATTTCCACTTAGCAGAAGTGATAACCTTTGCTTGCTGGGGCAACCTGTTCAGATACTAGAGCCCTTAGTGTCAAGACAGGAAATGCTGTGTAGAGAGGTATAGCATCCTTTATTAGATCACTAATAAGGTGCAGTTTAGGGATGTAATTTGGCCTTCAGTAGTGAACTAAAAGACACAAAGTCCCTTAAGAAGTCCAGTTACTCCTTGGTTGCACCTCATGGCAGTTCTGCTGGAGGGACATGACTGCATTGCAAAGCCTGTTTCTCAGGAGCTGTTGCACACAACTGGCAATTATGTCATTGACAAGTTTGAGGGGCAGTGGGTGTTCTGATTGTAGACTCAGAACTGTCCACACCATCTTTTCATGGGGCTTTTAAGTTGTTTTAGTAGCACCTGCTCTACAAAAGAAGGTTAACTTCCTTTGGTACTTGCCTGCAAGACATCTTTTCTGGTTTAAAGCTGGACAGAAGAAATCACATCAGAAAACTAATTTAACAAAAACATCTAGCTGAAAATAATCGGTTGTGATATTTTCCTTGGAAGGAAGGAGAGGTGTTTCTAAGTGGCTATAAAAGTATAAATACCATCTGTATGATGTATTCCTATTTTTTTCTGGTTTTAGCAATAACTTTTGGATTATGTTTGGAGAAACACTGGGTACACAGACAGTAACTCTTATTCTTGGACTTATATACTATGTTTGTATAACTACAAGTGAAAGAGTTGTGTATCCAGGCCTTTACAGCCAGTTTCATCCCTTAGTAATCTCTTGTCCTGGGTAGCCGAGGATAGCTTAGTGCTAAGATGTGCTATATTGCATCAGGTGATTTTTTGAGGAGTGCCTCACACATTACTCTGCTGTTTTGCTTTTACCTAGGTGCTGTCTTCTTGTATACTGGTGTCTTCTAAGGATGTGACTTACTTTTAAATATGTTCTTTAACATAACAAATGTGCTGCTCTCGATGCAGTGAGCACCTTGTGTCCCAGTTTCAGAGATAAAGTCTGAATATCTAAATAATCTTGGATTTATTAGCCTGTTCAGACCCAGCAAAATAATTTTCTAGTCAAAGGATTTCAACAGTACCTCTGTAGGAGAGGACACTTTTAGTATTTAGCCCTTTAAACTCATGTTGTTAGGAGATTTCTTGATTGGGTATGTGAGGTACAGTGTACTGGCATCAATATAAGGAGTTCTGTTTGTCTCTGTGGACTTTGGAAGAGACTGAATGAACTGGCCTGATGTTCACAGTGCAAAGTCCTTTAGAAGTAGATGACAAATCACATAAGCCTTGAAGGCAGAGCACTTTATAATCTGGACAGAAACAAGGGCAGCTCTGGCCTCTCCTTTAGCTGAATGTGTGAAGGAGGGAAAGATCCTTGCTGTTTGTTAGGGGTGAATTTCTTTCCACTTGCCTGCATGACCCTCTTTGCCCATGTTTTTCCCATGCTTTTAGTGGCATGTTGGGCATGTGGTCTCTGAGGTTATGATGGACGGTTCCCAAATTATGTGTTCAGTTAGCCCTCTGTGTGATAGGTATGACACATTCAACAGTCCTTCACAAAAAAAAAGCTTTTGTCTTGTATTCAGACCTTCAAGCCCTCTTGGAGATTTTACTGAAATGAGGAGTTATGATTTCAGCTGAAGGCTTTTTTTCATATGGAGCAGATGGCTCCTAAGGGAGCTTAGTTTATGGATTGCCTCCTTTTCCTTAAATATTAAAACGCTTTATGGTACATACCCTTTGATTCTGGTAGATTGCAGTTCCTTTATGCAGGCAAAAGCACGTTCATCAATGATAATATGGCAAAATACTTGATCTCCTTTCCGTGTTTCACCTCACCCCACACATTAGTGGGTTGACTCTTTCTTTATGGATGAGCAGCTTGTCACAGTCTTTTAGAATTATTGTCAAGAAGAATTGTGTGTAAGAGCCCTGAATGGTTCTTAGACATCTGATAGTGTTAAAGCTTAGATTTTTCCTTTATTTTTCAGGATTCTAGTGCATGAAGGACGTAAATGATAATCCCAGAGGACCATCTGTCCTGGAGCAGGCATTGGAACCAAGTTACTATGTGACTGAAAGGACTGAGTGCAAGTCAGGTGGTAAGTAAGACAAGGAAGATGATAGTTATCATGCTGTCACTTCAGTACAGATGAAAAACACTGCCATACACTTCTTCAGAATTTATCCTAATTTTCAGGTCTTAAGTGTTTTGCAAATCCCATTTAGCATTGAAGGTAATTTTTGCTAGATCTTTTCATGGTGGAGTATATATTTTAACCTAGCTGTGGTTCTCTCATCATTCAGAGTCTGTTTTACCTCCACTGCCTACTTGATGTCTATGCAATTCTTTCTAGATTGGAATTCTAAGGTAACCTAAAAGATTGAGCCTTTGTCTCTTAAAAGCTCCTTAGGAAGTCTTTTTAAGTCCAGTCCATATCTGTTTCAAGCATTTTTTTTTCTTTCTTTATAATTGATTCATGGTGAACTGTAAATAAATAAGTTTTGTTTAATCATCAAGGAAGTGGGTGTTTTCAAGCCATTCTGGAGTTGTTTCTAAACATATTCTGTCTCTTACAGGAAAGTGTTTCCTGTCTGCATAGTGAATCCTGCATCCAGTGTAGATAATCCTTTTTTGGTTTTATTGGTTGCTTAACTGATTGATTTGCTGGTTGCAGTTAATGCTGCACTAGGAGTGGCCTTTGCTACCTCCTTGCAGACTGTTGCAGTTTCTGGTTGTTTTTATGCTGGAGGAACCAGTGCATCTGACGTGGGTGGGCCCTTGGTATCAACTCCCCACTGCAATGAAGACCCAGCTTGTGGAAAGAGAATGCTGAAAACCTTTATTTGGGGATGTTTGAAGGGCAAAAATATGTGCTCTATGCAAATAAGCTGTGAGGGAACAGGTTCTTTCTGTATAATTTACTGAAAAAAAAAAAAACAAAAAACCTTTATGAGCTGTAATCTTATTTATGTAAGAATCCTGAAAAACTTCAGGTAAATTACAGTTGTTTTTCCTGGGCATTCCCATCTTCTTTACAAATTTGATATAAAGGGTTAGATTTGGACAACTGAAAATCAATGCCTGCCACTCATTTGATGGCAGAAAGGAAGTGCTGTCTTTTCTGTAAGCTCAGGGTCGTGTTAGTGTTACACATTTTGGTGTTTTTTACAAACTTGTCCAGATCATTTGAGGCCAGGGTTAAACTAAGGCTATGAAACATCAGTGAGATGGTGGGTTTTTTTATTGAGATGGAGGGTAATTGTGCAAAATAATTGCAAGTCTCATTATGTTAGGACATGTATAAACATACAGTAAATGACAAACACATTTTGCCTCAAAGCACTTATTCTTGATAGCTTGGCCTAAGTAAAAGCATGATAATTTGTGTTATATGACACTTGTAGACTATATTAATTTCAAAGCAAGACATGAGCACCATTCTGCTCGTTTACAAAATAATGAATTCAGAAATCACTTCACTGTGCTTATCAAATTTATCTCCTTACTGAAATTTGTAGTAAAATGTAGTTAAAAGTGTGGAGTTAAGGTAAATTTGTTCCATCCACCAACACAGAAACCACACCCCCTCTGTTTTGAGGTGGATAGCTAAAAAAAACAACATAATGTGCTAAAAATCCAGTATATGATTCTTAGGGCTACTGAGTATATTGAGAACTCTTTAAAGTTTCACTTTATATTTCCACCAATATGACTGCTTTTAGGGGGAAATGTGTTAATGGTTCTGGTAGAATAACACTATTTATTTATTTATTATTACTTTTTCCCCTCCTGGTTTCTAAGGGTCTTCACTTCTTGTGTCTTTGCTTAGGCTTTGACACTGCCAGTCTCTCATCTCGAGGCCAAAATACCCAGTGTTCGTTCACCAAGCCTGCAGGTTGTTCATAGAAAAGATCTTTAATCCAGCAGTGATTACTGGCTTACACTTTTTATGTGGGCAATACAAAGGGAAGTTTTTCAAGCAGTTTTGGTTTTATTGCAGAATAAGGCGTGGGTAGTTCTGCCTTGCAGAAAAGCTTAGCCTGGAAAAACCTGGTGTGGGAGGGGAGAAAGAAAAGATCGACAATCATTTAACATGTGACATCAAAGTGGAATAGTTCCAGCAAAGAAACTGTGCTGAAACTTCCCAACTGAATGTGAGCTGAAGGTCATGCACTTCCTTTCATGTTAACTTGGTAGAGCCAGCATGGAAGCATTGCTAAAGTACCATGGGAGGAATTCTGTATCTGGAGGCTACCCCAGGCAAGTGTGCTTGCTGAAAAGTACCGTGGAAAGGCCTCAGTCTGAGGTGGCTAAGCAGACTGCTTTTGGTACAAGAGGCAAAGGCACTTAGCATCAGTGATGCTAATTTCAGGAAAGGCTCAGGTGTAAAAAATTCAAATCCATGTCTAATCTGACGGAAGATGCTACAATGAATGTTTGAAGTAGAAATCATTCTCCAGGCATTGTCATGGGACTGTAGACTGGCCCTTGTTTCAGATTTGGCAAAGAAAAGGGTATTGTTTTGTTCAGCTGTCAGAAACACAATAATAAACTTCAGTATTGTATAAAATACAATGCAGGATGTGGCCAAAGGTCTTCAGTGTTGTAGTGCTTAAGTTGAGCAACCAATTACATTCATACAAAGAAAATACTGCTTGCAGTGCAGGGCATAGGAGCTGATGAGGAACTTCTAAGACATGGCTTGATTAGGGTAGGTTGGAGGGCAAATTAAAATTCTGAAAGATTCCTTTGGAAACTGTTAGAATATTTTTGTGCTAGCCAGTTAATACAGATGGTGAAGCCATAAAATTATGGACTAGATTGAAAAATGGTCATTTTAAGTAATCATAAGTCTGCTTATTTCACTGAACTGCCTCATGTCCACATGCTCACATCCAGCACAGTGCATGAAGCAAAAAGCCAGAGTGAGTGAAATGAAACTGGATGGTGTTTCTGGAGGCTTGAAAAGTTTTGCTGTAGCTGCATGACAGAGCCACGAGCTGCTCTTGTGCAGGTGGGAAACAGGATACAGATGAAAGAGGTCACATGTGTCTGTGGGGATGAGAAAAATTAACATGCTGTTTCTGAAGGAGTGTGCACTTGGGCTGACAGTTTGAATTTGAAGCCTTTCAGTCAAATCTTTATTAGAGCAAGTTTATTCTGCGGTGTGTACACAAAACACTGTAGAAAATTAAACCAATAAACATCTCAGTTCATCTCTTAATGGCATTTAGGAATCAGAGAGATAGTGCCAAGGAACGCTCTCTACAGGTCAGGTACCCTGATTTCAAAAAGAGTTAAATTGAAAGTCAGTCCATTCTTTTTGACAAGCATCTGTTCGGTAAATTATCATGTGCCAGTTTTAGTTCCATGGTCCTATTGATTTAGATAGTTCTATTGATTCAGAACAGTTTTAATACAGTTTCTTTCAGTATTATCATATCTTTATTAAGGGCTGGATAAATTCTTGGTTTTGGGGGGATTTTTTTCTGTTAATCCTTTTTACACTTGATCCTTTCTCAAGCTAGACAGGTGGTGAGTTGACTTGATGCTCTTCATTCTCCTTCTATGCTCTGCATAAAATTATCTTGCTTCACACTAAGTAAAGGTAATTGTAAACTGGCATTTGTAATTTAAAGGCTTGACCCTGTTGATGGTGTTCCCTGATGCGTGTTTACTCCTCTGCCAGCTCCATTAGCTCAGCACAGCAGTCACAACATCAAGGATATCTTATTGTTGAACACCCAGGGTATTACTTTGTTATTCACACTGGGATTTCATATGGCATTTAAGGGAACTGATTATTTGCTTTCTGAAGAAGTTCCAGTGAAAGCTGGAAATTTTTGATACCTTTTAGGCGTACTGCATGAAAACACAACAGAATCATTTGCTGATATGTTCCTGGGTTTCACTCTTCAAACCTTAATACAAGACTATAATTTGAAAAGTTTAACAATGTACAGAGAATGATGAGCATATACTGACAAAACATTGGGGCATACTTAATATGATAAGGGCCTCTAGCAGACAGGCAGCTGTGTTTCAAAGGTAGATCACGGAGTCGGGGGGTTTTAAAACAGTTTCTGTCCATCCCTATGGAGATTGGTATCCTAAATCCAAGGTGAAAATACATTCCCCTGTGTCTCCACTGCTACACAGGCAGCAAAATAGTATCTCTGGGCTGTCATTGCCCTCCAGGGATTATTCAGGGCTGTTCTGCCAATCCTCCTTTCATCATTTATGTTAGGACAGTTCTCCCCTCATTGCTCATGCCTGTGTGTAGGTCCTACCTTTTAAGCTTGTTCTTTGGCAATAGAGACTGTCACAGAATATAAATTTGACCAGGTGCGCTTTGTTAGAGTGAGGTCTGGGTGGCATCAACTTTTTGTTTTTGCTTTCCTGTGTTCTGGTGAAGGAAATATGGGCATTTGGACCTGAAGAGAGCAACAGCAAACTCCAGTTACAGCCCTGCTCCAAATGGTGACGGGGTGAAGGACTGTGGTTGTAGTTTGTTCCTGCTGTGCAGTCAGATGTAGATGTGGCAGCCTGTGCATCATGACAAAAAAGAGGTGGGGCATGGGGGGGTATTCCCTGAAGTTGCATTTCTTGCCTTGGCATGTCTACCTGTAAGGCCATGTTCCAGCCGTGTGAGAGCTGACAGAACTGAAGTTCTGTTAATCCCTGGCCAGCACTGTAACTCTTCCCCGTGTGTGACTTTCTCAGCTTTTGTGCAGTGTCACTTGCAGTGTAAGATTTGGAATGCTGGGCTGTCCTCACACTGCCCAGTTTGTAGTATTTGATGTTCTCACAACTGTACTTGTATTTTCTTAATTGTGAGTGGCAGCAGGCACATTTGTGTGCTGTAGTCACACACACAGTTAAAGAAAGCAAAAGCACGTGGTAGGCTGCAGTTTGAAAACCGTGTCAGTCTCAGTTTCAAAAACAGCTGTGCAGTGTTCTCTCATTTTCAGTGTGAAGTGTAATCCATATTTTGAAGCTGCTTTTGAAAATGAAACTTAGGCCTATCTTTTGAAGAACAATTATTGTTTCAGCAGAACTAGGGCTCTATCTAGGGGCATTGGAGCTCTTGAAAATTTTCCTAGGCCTTTCAAAAATCTAGCCTCTTGATGCTCTAAGTCTGTTAGGCATGAGAAACCCACTATCATGTTTCTCACTAGAAAAATGAATCAAAATTCGTGCCTGATTTCTCCAGCTTTATGTCTGAAAATTTTAAGTAAGAGTTCACAGTTGTAATTGGGAAATGGCAATCACCAAAAAGTTTAACCATATTTTTTTCTGTTTCAGAGTTTAGAGCAAGGTATTTCAGAGGAGAAGGAGGGAAGGCTCTCTGTCTTAATTCTGAGGTTATTTAATACCCAAGAGGAAGGAAGTTTTCAGTATGCTTACTTCTTGCATATGCTACCTTGTTTGATTTGAGCTACTGCCAGATGCTGTTTTTAGTCTCCACTCAGTCCTTCTGTCAGGCTTTTCACACTCCTCCTCCTCCTGTGGGCTTCTCTTCTGTGGCCTTGTATTTATTTTCCTTCTTCCCTCTCTTATCAGATATTCTCTTTTCCATTATTCCCAAACATACACCTTCTTTTGCCATCTGTGTTTTATCATCTTCTTTCTCTGCTTGTTGTTGCAAGTCCATTGTCTAGTGGTTTTGTAGGACCTAGTTTAATGCCATAGAAGATGCATTTTAAAATCAAAAATACTGAAGAGTATCCCTGCTTCAGGGATGTGAGATCCAAAACAGTGCAGTATTTTGAATTGCGCATGTTGTTACATTAAATTATATGTACTGTTAAATTATATGCATGCCTCGTGGGCACTGGTTTGGTTGACTGATTAATTAATGGACAAACTAATATCATAGCTGAAATAAGCTGAAGATCAGCCTGGTAAAACAACTAGTCATTTTTGAGAGCAGAACTTTGCTGACGTGTCACATGGTCCATATGCAACAGTTTTATAAACTTATTTTTTAAGCCGGTTCTTCAGGAAAAGGGACTATCACAGAAGATAAGTTTGGCACCCTTTGGAAATCCAATGTTTTTACCATATCTCAAACCTCTACTGTTTCTGGAAATCATGGTTTCTTGACCTCTGCCTTACTGGTTTGCTGACTGAGTTTCATGCCTTCTTATGCCTGCTGGTGACATCACCATGGGGGAGTGCACAAAGCCTCAACTAGCAAAGTACTTCAGTAAGGATAGCATTAAGAGGTGAGCAGTTGTGGATGGCCATCCTCAATAATTAGGGGTTTTAATGGTGGAATGTTTTCTTCATTGTATCACTGTTCTGTCTTGGAAAAGAAATTTTAGGAACCTTTGCTTTGTTTGTGAATCTTATCTCTTTCCACCTACACATGGTCTGATCTTTAAGATCTGGGCCTTCTCTGTATCTTCACAAGGAAAACTCTAAAAGGAGAGAGGAGGGACTGCAAGGATTGACAGGTTAAAAAGATTGATGGAGAGCATGCATTGGCTCATGCTTGACTGAAACAGTCTTCCAACCCTGCTACCTGAGAAGGGTTGTCAAAGAAGAGGTGATCATGGTATGGTCTAACCCATTAGATTTGCTAGATGTCCAGCTGCAGTGTGTTGTGCCAGGAGATTTTGTTGAATGCAACTAGGGAGTTCCCAGTGCCTCTTTCCCCACAAAATGAACCTTCCAACTGAGATCTGGCTGTGTTGCAAAAAGGGAGTCATAGTCAAGCATGTTATTGAAAAATAGAACAGGAAGGGGAGTCAGCCTCTGTGAAGCTTCCTTTGGAGCATTCAGAGTGGAACTGAGGAGTTTAAAATCTCAGTTTAAGTGGAGAAAGGAGAGATTCAGGCACTTCATGAGAGGAACATGGAGTTCTTCAACAGAAGAGTTGAGTAAATACTGACAGGTTCTACTCTTCTGCAGTACATTTTCACAACATCTGTCAAGTTTCCTTTAAAAATACCCAGCCAGCTCTGGCTTGACTGTGGATGTTTTTCACTCTTCCCAGTGTATGGAATTGGCATTTTAATTTCACAAACAAATCTACCAGCTTATTAGATTCATCCACCTGCTCATGCAAATGGCAACGCAGTAGGTTGAGTTTGTTCTCATGTGTTTTTCATCCCAGATTTTTGGTTGTCATTTAAGCTTTACAGAGTCTATTTTGCTCAGGTCCCCTGTTTTGCTGTATCCTGTATAATTTCATCCTTGGGATTGCACCCACCACTGCAGTATGTGGTAGCACTGGGTTGTTAGGCTGTTCTCCCCATGGGATGTGAATGCCTCTTCCCTGTGGGCTGTGGGCTTTCTGTGTGCTGCACCCCATGCTGTGGCAGCAAGCTGCCTGGATATTTCTATGTTGTGGTTCTTTGCACCTACCAAAGAGTTTGAAAGGTGTCCTTAATGGCATGGTTCTTCTATTGCTTTATTTTCAACTCAGCTGTTTAGCTAAAAGAATGTGTTATTCAAAAGAACAATTTCACCTGAAAGTAAATGGCCAAATGAAAATTTTTTTTAGTCCCCACAATAGATGCCATTTGCTGTTGATGATTGCCATCATGGCACGCTTTAAGTGAGAACAAACATACTACCTCCCTCCAATACACACAAGGCTTTTTCCTAACAGATTTATTCATTAAGCATATGTTCAAAGACTACAGCTATTACCACTTTTAAATAGAACCATTTTTCATTGCTTTTCATAGAAAAAATACTAGTGTCGTGAAAAACCTGTTAATGTTCCAGACTCAATTAACTACCGTATTCTATCAAAAGTCCTTTCTACTCAGTTTGTTTGACAATAGGAAAATAAATACTGTGTGTTGGAGACTGACCTTCAGATGACAGTCCAAAGCTGCAGCTTTGCACAGTCTTTAGCAGTTTGAATGCCTTTACTTTCCCTCTGCGTATGTGAAAAAGGTCTCTTACAGAAATTGAAGAGAGCCCTGTTAGACTGTAAGACTAGTTCCCAACTTCATTGCTTAGGCAACATTCCTGCTGAAACAGGTAAAAGTTTCAGCTGACCAATTTTGCAGCCTTTTGATTAGAGAGATGGCCCTTCTGAAAGACACTAAATGCCTTCCATTTTGTATGCTTTCTGTGGGAGACAAAGACAAATACAGACCTATTTTTCAGAATAGGTTATTTTTCTTTTTGTCAGGTTTGTGCAGGCGTTCTCAAAATGGCCCCTTTTAGCTTCCTGTGTGCTCACTGGTACTGATAGGTTCTGAATGTTCTTTGCCAGCACATTGAAGAGCCTGTGTTATTTTTCTGTACAGAAAAATGCTTTTGCAACAGCTCTAAGGTGAAGCTTCCTTTATTCTTGAGGTTTTTTTACATGCTACTAAAGTGCTACTCCTATTGGCTGCACATATGAATTTAGGGATGCTATTGTCTGTTCAGCTGATAAGATCATTTCAAGATCTGTGGGGATGAAAGGATGAACTATGATGTTACAGTTATCCCTCAAAAATAGGACTTGATACTGCCCTGCTTACTCTTTTGTCTTCTGTGCCTCTGCTCACCATATCTGAAATAGATCACAGGGCTTCTACCTGGGCTGTGGATAAAATGTTGCTCTTGCCCATTCTCTTTATGATCTTTCCATCATAATTAATGCTATTGTGGTGATTTGACCTTTGCTGGAGGCCGGGCACCTGCCAAAGGCACCCTGTCACCCCCCCACTCTGAACTGGATAAAGGAGAGAAAATATATCAAGTGGCTGATGAGTTGAGATAAAGATTGGGAGAGATCATTCCACAGTTACTGTCACAGGCAAAACTCAGGGAAATTAGTAGAATTTTTTGCCAATCAAAATCAGAGCAGGATAATGAGAAGTAAAACAACTCTTAAAAACATCTTCCTCCCACCCTTGCCTCCTTGGTCTTGACTTCATTCCTGATTCTGTATCTCATCTCTCTTGGTGGTTCAGGGAGATGGAGAATGGGGGTTATCATTCAGTTAATCACATGGTCTTTCTTCTTCTGCTTCCTCCTCAGGAAAAACACTTCTTCCCTTTCTCCAGTGTGGGGTCCCTCCCTCCCATGGGGGACACTCCAATAACTTCTCCAGTGTTAATCCTTCCCATGGGCTACAGTCCTTCATGAACTGCTCCAGCGTGGGTTCCTGCCAGCGACTGGGGTCCCTCAGGAACAGGCTGCTCCAGTGTGGGCTCCTCTCTCCCTGGGTCTGCAGGTCCCCCTGACAGGATCTTGCTCCAGCACAGGCTTGCCATGGAGTCACAACCCTCTTTTGGGCATCTACCTGCTCTGCCATGGGCTCCTCCAGAGGCTGCAGGTGGATCTCTGCCCCTCCATGGGCTGCAGGGGAATACCAACTCTGGCACCTCCTGTGCTGACCCTGGTGTCTTCAGGGCTGTTCCTCTCAGATAGCCATTCCACATTTACTTCTGTGCCATAACTTTATTCTCCTTAAACAGGTCATTCCAGCAGCATGTCTACCATCTGATGTGCTTGGCCTTGGCCAGCTGGCTGGCATTAGAACTGTCAGACATAGGGAAGCTTCTCAAAGAAGCCATCCTTGTAGCCCCATCACAACCTGCTACCAAAACCTTCTACACAAACCCTTCAGGAAAGGACCAGACAGTTTTGTTGTTGTAATTGGCATTGGGAAATGAGAGGGGCAAACAAAAAAATATTCTTTTAGTAGAATCTTGAAATAATGTGGAGGAAGACAGAGATGGCATGGTTTGGAAGTGCTGCACTGGTCTTTAGAAGCTAAGAATGAGATTTACGAGATTACTCAGTACTTTATTCTTCATATTGAAGTCAAGTGTGGGAGGAGACTTGGTATGAGGTGTTTGGCATCTCCTGTTAATGCAGATGAAGTGTTCTGGAGAGCATAGCAGAAATACAGCTCTGTGGATGAAATCTTGTTTCCCATTGACACATACTGTCACCCACACTTCAGAAAGAGCATCCTAAGGGAAGCAATTGACTACTCAAATTCTGAAATATGTAATATACACAGCACATTTCAACATGGAGACAAAACTGTGGGACAACTAGGAGTCCCCAAGATTATGTTTGAGGCCTTTGTGGTGACCTGAATTATAAATGTTAAAAAAATCAGGAGCTTCTGAAAAGAAAGAAATGCTCCAATCAAGACCTGACAAAATGATGGTTTTTAATAGTCCCGGTTTGTGTTGCATAGTTGAGGAGCTAAATTCCTGTCTTTTCATCCTCAGAATAGGACACACTATGATGACTTTTATACCTGAAGCATTGGGAGGCTTTAAGTGTGCCTTCTTGGCAGGTGTGCCTCCCACACATGCAGCATACCTGCTTCCATGCAACCTCAGATCATCATCATTCCTGCAGCATTTGCTGAAGTACAGAATGAAAATCCCTAGGCTGTGATCCCAGTCTGGAGCCAGAAGAAGAAATGCTCTGCTTTTGCATGACCCAAAATGGTGTTTGCTTGCCAACTTGGTGACCTGTTGATTAATGTCAGCTCTTGCTATAGTGACTCAACATGAGACTGTGTGATGTGAGGTGCAGTGGAGCCTTAGGACACAGGAGTCCATGAGAGGTTTGTTTCTCTGGGTTGTTTTGTTGCGTGAAGCTCACAATTGTAGACAAGTGGTGCAAAATCCTCCCAGAAGAATTGCAAAGCTCATCACCAGCATGTGCTTTTTTTGTGTCACCTTCTCCAACAGAGAGCCGTAACAACTTGTGCATGTCTGCTTATCTATATAGACAAAACATTGCTCAGTGCATGTTTCCTCCCTGGGAAGAGGATGAGAAGGCAAGCTGTTGCATCTTTTTAGTTTTCTATTTAAGGCTGTGTATCCATGTTGATGAGCACAGTATAGGAACCCAGATAGACTAGACCCAGGACTATTTCCACTTTCTACTTGAATTGTTCACTTTTTGTGCTCCTGTGTGATAGCTAGGGAGAAGGTGAGCTTGAAAATGTTAGTCTTGTGACATTTTAGTAATCTAAGTGTGCCTGTAACATGAAGGGACTGCAGTTACAGAGGTAGCAGACTACTCAACTGGAAACAATGATATTGAATTGTGCTGGGTTTCCATTAAGCCCAATAACGGTGTAGACCTGAGTTGAAATAGGGCTCTAATACAGAGACAAAATTGGTCCTGTTTGTGGATGTCCACACCCTTATCTCTACAAGTATTTATTTTCACGGATTAATTAGAAGGTCTGAGTGATACTGTTGCTTTCTGACGCAGCCAAGCAGTGCTGCAAAAAAGCATAGCCTTTTTAAATGCATGAAAGAAAGCAAAATGCTTATGCTTGGCATAATACCCTTGGGGTATGTATCAGGTTTGTGGCTGAAGATGATTGTTGAGACTGGTCTTGATATAATTTACTTTGCTCAGGAAAGAGAATGTGTTTGAAATGAATGTGATAGTGGTTTTCCTAAACGATTTTTTGTGGTGGCTCCAGGGCATAAGATTTGAGTCACTTAGTAAAGCAGGCTATCCCCAAATGAATGACATCAAAACAGTCCCATTTGAGCCTGGCAGGAAGCCAGCAAATCACCCCTCTGCTTCAAGGTACAAACCTTCTCATTCACCAGAGCAGAAAGCAGATCTAATACCTACAGAAAACCAGGCCAGTCACTGAGGAGGCATTAGAAACACACAGTGGTATTAGCATAATGAATGTAGAAGTACTCTAGAATTTATTAATTTAAGAAAAGAAATATCCTTTTTTTTTTTTTTTCAACAATAGCAGTGTGGCAACACCAATTCAGATTATTGTGGTATGAATAGCAAGTACTTTCAAAAGTGTGTGATAGCAGAATATGCTTGTTTGTTTTCATTGTCAGAGTCACTCTTTTATTGAAGAGAATGTTTGTTTGTCTGGTTCTCTTGAATGCTATTCTTTGATTATGCATTCAGGCACATTTAAGTATATCCTGTAGTTAAAGTGTAAAGGCACAAAAATTATAGTTAGGGTTTGGAAGGGGACAGTTGGTTATCCTGTTTCAGAGAGTTCAAGCCTGTACATTTCGCTCTGCATTGCTGCACCACTGACAGTTCTCCCTACCTGTGCTGCCTGTGCAAGGCTGATTCATGAGCAGTCTAAGCCTTTATCTCTTTAACTATGGAATTACAGAGCTGCTTTGTACACTTTTTAACACTTTCAGTGTTTAAGGGAGCTTGCAGCCTGGGATTAATTTGGGACAACTAACTCCACTGAAAGTCAACTTGTAGTCTGTTTACAAAGGCTCAAGGCAGCCACAAAATTATCACCAGGCACTTGAAAATGTTCAGTGAAGAAAACAGCATAAGAAAGAAATCTATTCTTTATTTAAAAAAAAATTGTATCCAATATTCAGTGCTAATCAGATGGACCTTCTGTATGGGATAAGAGGAAAGAGAAAAGACAAAATCAAACAAAAGAAGCTTTGAATTGAGCCCTGATTGAAAGATGGCAATTGCTAATTATGTGTGGGTGAATTACAAGTTAATATTCAGTGTCTCTGCCCTCTGAGGGTCTGCATTCACTCAAGAGCTGTAATTTCACACCATGTTTAATATTTTGTTTTGAAGCAAACACTGCTCTAAGGGCCCTGGCTGCCTTGAGAAATGGCATATCCTTTAACTTGATGTTTCACAGTACAAAAGGGAAAAGGACACTGCCTAACAACACATCTTGTGGTTAAGACCTGTGAGCATTAGGAGAGCCATTGTGTATTTGACTTAGTAGTGGGAGTATGATTTAGATGTGGACAGGGTCATAACTAGTCTTGTAGTGGGAATTAAGAACAACTTCCCCATTATTAGTAGACACATAGCAGTTTGTAATGAGTGTAGGGCCCTGGCAGTCAGACCCTACAGATGGTACAGTAGCTCCCATATACTTCCCATCTGGCTGCTTTATCTGACAGTCCCTTACTGCTTCTTATGGCTCCTAGCAATTCCTCTTTGCTGTCTTTGCAGAGCAGAGAACCCAAGGAATTTTTTTTCTTCTTGCTCCCGTCTAAGTGAGGTTCACACCTGATTCAGAGTGGTGTCAACTGAGGTATTCTGAGCTGCCTTTTCCTAGGATCTCTGTTTCATATGAGCTGTTAGGGACTAGAGACTTGCTGAGAGGATCAGGTAAATGACCTTCTCTCTTAGCAGGAGGGTTAGGTATATTACAAAGCAGCCAGTACCAGTGTGTAGGACCCCAGGTATAAGAGGAGTGCTGTCTTGAACATCTGGTTTCTTCTAGAATGGAAGGGTTTGGTGACAGATCAACTGAAATCCCCCAGACTCACCCTTCAGTAGAGCAAAATCTCTGATGTCAGGCTGCATCCTTCCCCCTCCAGGGATTACTTCATAGGCCAGCATCCTGCTTTTTAAAATTGTTTTGCAAATTCTTTTGATTGTTTGGAACAAAAATGACTGTATGGAAGCAGTGGACTTCGAGAAGATTGTGAGTTTTACATTTCTCTTTCTTATATTTCTTTTCCTCTGCACTTATCATTTTTTCATGAACTATTTCTTGAGCAACACTACAGTGAGCTACTCTGTGAGGTGGGCAGTGGAAGTTGATATTGAAAGACATTTTAATGCTATTACATGTCACCCTCTGAGAATGGATTTTGTCTTTGTATTTCAGGTCTGTAGAGCACATGCACATTTGCAGAGATTTGCACTACAGTTACTAAAAAATAAGACTGAACATTAACTAAGAACAGATTCTTTCTCACAGGGAAAAACAGGCTTACTTACTTTATTCAGAATCATCAATTCTGTTTAATAAAACAAAATCTTTATTTAGCTCCTAACAAGCCCTCGGTTTCTCTGCTAACAATAACAGTGGCTTAAACATTAGTCTGAAAATTAGTCACAGTTGTCCTTGTAATCTGAAAGTTAGTTTCAGAAGTGTTTTTTAAGAAATGGGTTTAACAAATCGGGAAACGTCTGGGCATTTCTTTTTTCATGACTTAAAATGTACTGTCCAGAATTCTAATCACAGGAAAAATACTACCTTGGTAATTTAATTGTTTATTTCCATATGTACAACTCAACCTAAGGGTAATCTGGACCCTCTGTAATCATGATAAACATGTTTCCCACCATTGCTAGTAGAAGCCCTTTTCTGCACAAGAATTTAACAGGTAGTAGATGCTGGCTCTTGTTAGGCTTGAGTTTTATGGAACCTGCAATAAAATGCCTAGGATTTTCTCTTCATCTTATTTTGTGATAAAAGTTGGAGCTGGTGGACATTTCCACTGCAGCAACTCAGCTGAAGATGCCCTTAGGAACTGGAATCTATCCAGATGATATCTTCACTTATCATTGTGGCACTTCCCTGTGGCAGCCAGACAATTATGACACAGTAGATGTTGGACTGTTGAAAAAATCACTGCAACTTGAAAGCTCTTCTAAATCACAGCAAAGAGCCTTGTCTGTACCCTGAAATTCACAGAACATATCAGCAAGCACATAACATGGTGACTGATTGGGAACCAAATGAGGTTTGCAGCTTGTTTGATGGCCAGTCTCCTCCTGTTGAAGAAGAGGGGGAAGGCAGTTTTTCTTGCAGTCTGATATTTCTCTTCTCCATCCCTCTCCAGCAGCTTGCAGGCTTGCTTTTATACGTGACCCCGCAGTACCATAATAATGGTCCTGGGTGAACATGAACATTTTTTCTGCCTTCACCTCTCTTTCTATCCTCCCACCCATCCCAGATGAAGTGGCAGGTGGACTGAGTGGGAGCAGTGTGAACTCAGTGCAGAGAAAACGTGTGACTCAGCAGTTCAGCAGGGAGCTGCTGAGAGGAAAGGCAGCTATTCTCCTTGCACACTCTGGCATCAGGTTGCTGTTCCCTCAGAGATGAGAAGAGGCTCTTTATGGATGGAGATGTGTAGTTCCCCCCCACCAGCATGGCAAAGTATCTGTGTATTCTTTTTAGCAGAACTTATTTCAAGTAGAGAGGAAAGTTTCTTCTTCAAGTTTGTTAGAAATGTTGCCAGTGAGAGAGGAGAAGGATCAGGCTGGAAGTGCATAGACACCTCGGTTATCTGCTCGGTTTGCTCACAGATTTTCTGCATGACTTTCCCTGTTCCTTTCTTTCTCTCTTGATGTGTCTTTCCCTCTTGGTAATTGGAGTTTGGCATAAGCAGCAGCCAGACTCCACCAGCTGAGCTTGGAAAGTGCAAGTGTACAGTACTTTTCCTGACAAGTAGGTGATACCCCTTTTCCTCTGCACTGTCAAAGAACTCCACAAAGAACTTGCCTTCCTCAGAAGGAGGCTTCTGGCTTTCCCCATGCTACCTGCCTCCCATGGACAAATAAGCCCAAAGGAAAGTTGATAATTGTGTGTTATCCTCTGTCACACAAGGATAAATTAACCCTCTCACTGTTAGGGAGGGGCCATTGCAGTGCTATCTAAGCAGTTTGGTAATGATGAAAAAGTTGTGGTATTTTATTACCAATTCTGTGTTTGTCTTTCAGAACGGAGGACTGAAGTAGATGTTGCTTAGTCTATACAGAAAAAACAGGTAGATATTTTATATCAGTGATTGTACTTACTAAAAGCTCAGTTTTAAAGCTGTGGTGTGCATCATTGTCACTGAATTTCCCTAACCACACTCACAGAAAAAGCAAGCTGTGGGGTGGTGTTCTCTTGGATCTTCAGAGAGCCTGAAACAGTGTCACTGGAGAGCTGTTGAGCAGCTGAGTTCCCTTGATGGGCATGTCAACCCATGTGTCGGCGTGAATGAAATACAAATATTTTCAGTGTGATCTTTTTAGCAACAATACTCAGCTTTCTGAAATAGAGTCCTTGAATGTTAGAAATTTCAGTTGTTCCCCACACAGCTATGAATACCTGCGGCCTGGCTCAGCTTGTTCTTACAGTCCAGATATACTTACTGCAAACTAAAAGCATTAGAAATTGTAAGCTGGAATTCATCTCAGATTCAGTAACGCACCTGTGTTGCTGCTGTGTAGGCTCAGTCTTGGTGAAGAGTCTTCCAATCCTCTGTAATGTGTCAGAGAGAATAGTTCCAGTTTCTTGGACCTCTTACTTAACTTGGTATGTCAGACTTATTTCTTCATGAGCTCTGTTGCAGAGGAGAGTTTGAAGCTTGCAGTCCTACAAAGGACCACGGGATGGACCTAACTGGTTTCCAGTTAGATACCAAAGGGATTTCAGGGTTGCTTTGGTGCCTTGCATTATTTAGTGGTAAAGGTACTAGGATCCATGGGTCTGCCTGGCTTGTTCCTTGTGTTTGAATTAAAATGTCTTATACTTTCTGAAATAGCTCTCAATATAGTTTTGCATTACAAATGCAAGATCTACCAACCACAAGCTCTTGGCAGCTAAAAGTTGGACTTTATCCAAATGGAATTGGAGGTACTGAGGAGATGGCATTGTTGTAAATCCCCTCTATCTCCAGTCAGTCAGTAGTAGGTAGCTGTGGGGTGCATCTGAGGAGGTTTTTCTTTGCAGTTTTTAATCTGAATACTTTTGGGGTCTAGATGTTCTCCTCCTGAGCAGCATTTTACTCGGCCATTTGGAAATCTTAGATGTATTGAACTCTCGTAAACAAAGCAGATCAGGAATCAAGCAGAGTAGCAGTTGTCATGATCAGAAAGGTTAAAAAAAATAATAATAATGTGGGAGCTAGCATCCCCAGTTTTCAACACAGATTATTATATCTTAAAATTTTCAGCATAACTTATCAGATGACTCAGGAATGCAGACAGAATCAAGAAGAAACAGACTTTCTTTGGTGATTTTTATCTGTCTGTAAACTAATGATGTCATGTTTAGTGCTTAATAAATTAGGTTGCTGTTCATAAAGAAGTTTAATAGAAATTTCAGAGTTAAAAAATAGTGACCCATTGGTTGGATTCGTGCAGAGTGAAGAATGTAAGTACACAAGTTGTGTTTGCCATGCAAGTATGAGAGGTCCCCTTCCTCTTACCCACTTCTTCCCATACCACCACAGTGCAAAAGAAAGCTCATTATTCAGTTTCCACCTTTATCATGCTGCAGTGGCAACCAAAACGAGATTTTCTTAGCCAATACCCTTCTCCTAAAGCTCTGTTCTTTGGATAGATAGGCTTTTTACCCTCCAGCACAAGCTGCTTCTTGTTCATGTGCCCTCTGAGGTAGCTCATTAAGGTTTGATGTGTCTTTCCAGCACCTGGACTTGCCTGCAATCAGGATGCCTTATGATGTGTGTATTTAACAAGGTCTTGACCAGATCTGTGAACTATGATGCCAAGGGCTGTGTCCTGTGTGTGCAGTTGGGGTGCATGTTAAAATTCTTTTCAGCAGTGGACTGAGACCCATCTCAATAGTGTACTTTCACCTACTGTTGTTTCATCAATAGCAGTTCTCCCTAGCAGTTTAGATGGAAATTAGAGGCAGAGATTTCAGTAGACAGTTGCATTTGGACATCTGAAGATGCAGAAGCCATAAATAGGCCTATGACTCTGGTCTGAAATGCTGGTAATCCTGATGGATGTGAGGTATTGCTGGTATACCTCATAGTGTGTTGTGCTTCCACTCTGTGGTCCCCTCCTACAAATTCTCACCAGATGTGGCCCTCGTGAAGATGTGGACAGGTTCAGAGTGAAATGTACCTCAATACACCTAAAAGAGTTAGGGGCAATGCAGCCCAGCTGCTGTGGTGTGTTGGCTGCTGCAGCTGGAGACTTGGCAGAACAGATGAGGCCCCTTTTGCCCTCCCGTCTTGTGTGTCTTGGAATGTAAAACCCACAACCCACCATTAACATAATTTGTATTTCCCAGTAAAGAGGCAATACTATCTGATGCAGAAGCATCCTTCCCCCAGGGACAGTGTGATGGATGTACATAAATGTCTAATAACTGTATGAGTACTGTCTTTTCATTGTTGGGGTGTTTGCTTTCTGTTACAAAAACAGTTTTGCTGAGGAACAAGTCTTTCTCTCAAAAATACGTTGTTAAATTAAGTCTGCCAATGGAGCGGTGCCAATTCCTTGAGCATTAGCACCCGTGTACAAGTTCCTTTTAAAATGTTAACTTCATTAGGAAATGCAGCCAGGATGTGAGGTTCTGAGGGGTTGTTTTCTGTTTTGTTTTTCTCTGAAGGCTTTAAGTATGATTCAGTCGAGTTACAGAGCTGCTAATGCTTCACCCACAGCAGGATTTGATGGGATCATGGCATGTTTGTTACTGTAAGGCTTTGTTGACTTGCTTGTTATTGCTACAGTGCCTTTTAGTATTTCAGCTAAGACTAGTACTCTAAGCACTTGTTTTTCTGAGAGTTATATAGGTGTTTTTCATTCTTCTGCCTGTTATGTACCCACATATGAAGTCAGAAAAAAAGAGAGATACAGGGGGGTTAAAGTGGGCATTGCCAGAGTTACAGAAGCCAGCTTTTACCTCATGAGTGAAAGAAGAAGTTTCCCTATATAAATTATTCCATATTATGATAATATGTAGTGGTGTGCCTTGTATTTTTGGCAGCTTGTTTTGGTGGCACTGTTTAAGGAAAGAATGCAGGATGAATGGATCCCTGGCATGATCCAGAAAGTGCTTTTCCCTGAACAGCAAGGATGAGTTTAAGTTTATGGTGCTGTTTTGAAATTTCAACTTGTTTTCACAAGCCATATGGCTGCTACAGATGTCAGAGACCTTTTAATGCTTCTGCCAAAGGCTTTTTTTTTTTTCCCCCTAGCAAGTGTAGTCTTGTGCCAAAGCAGAAGTACTCATGGAACTTGAATCCCCATCTCTGTGATGCAGGAAATGAGGAAGCTATCACATGGATGCTACATTTCACTGTCAGTCAAATCACGAGCAGGGGAGAGGCTCTGTTCGTTCCTGCAGGCAGTGATCCCTGCCAGCTCTCTCAAGACCTTCACACTCACCTTGAACAAGAAAGCTTCCCTGGTGTTTCACTCATTACCTCATCTGCAACTGAAAGAATCCTGGTCCCATTAGGGCAAACCATACAGGAGTATAGGGCTGCAAGATGATGTGTGAGTGCTAATTGAAGGATTGTTTAAAGCTGGCATAGTTAAATCAATACGGAACCTGAGGTGGGCATCATTATTTTTGTTAGAATCTAATCTTTTGGGATTTATAGGAGAAAATTTTTGAATGGACTTAAGTTAATACTAGACCTTCTCATTGTATATCCAAGGCATGTATATCTTTATTGTATGGATGGATTCAACCAGTTCTCCATTATTTTAGTTCTTACGCCTTTTGCCTTCTGTTGTGCTAGTGAAAATACCTCTTGATAAAAGTGTCAGTTCTGCAGAGCTGGAGTCCTGTTGCCAGGTCCACAGGCCAGGTCTCTCTCTCTACCTTATGCAGTGAAAATAATTGAAAGTAAGAGTGGTCTATTGTCCTTCATAAAGGGCAGTTGTAAGAAGGAGAATGTGACCCCCACAGTTGTATGGGTGTTACTAGACAACCCTGGAATTCCAGGAGTTGGACTTCTAGGCTGTGGAGAGGCACAGATCCCCATGGTTACAGAGTGCCCTAACTTTGACATCTTTGTTGTAAAAGATGCAGTTAAGTGGCCTTCATGTCGTTGTATTATAGTCAAGGGTTTGTTTCCAACCAGAAATGACCTTGTAAAATCTCAGGCTGTTACAAACATGAAACAAAGAAATGCTGTTTATGTGCTACTTAAGGCAGCACCTTTAGTCAGTTTAAAAAAAATGTTCTGTAATATGAAGTGTTATGACTTAGAAGAACCAGATGAAAGCTGAGCATGAAATCTGCATTCCTTGGCTCCTTGCATTTCTTGGTCTGGTTGTCTTCCCAATGCTGTTTTAGTTTTGCAGTGTGTATATTTTATCTTGAGATTTGGGGAGGAGTAGGCCAGGAAATCATCAGAACCTGAAAAACAGTAAATATGTTCATTAACCATTCTTAGGAACAGAGATGCATTATTTAATGTAGATAAAGGAAAAGCAGAACTTAAACTATGTTTAGTGAAAATGGAAGGTTAGAGACTTCAGGAGCAAACAATAATAAACTATAAGAAAGTAGATATTTTTGAAGCTTTCTATCTCAGCCACAGGTGCATGTCTCTCTGCAAAGGTAATAAAAATAGTTTCTGACACAAAGATTCTGTCCCTGCTAAATTTCAAATTCTGGTTCCAAAACACAGAACATAAACATCCCACAAAAATAGCAGGAAAAATTGGCAATCGTTAACAAGTATTTTCCTCTCTATTCTTGTTCAAATCTATTGAGACATGAAGCAGTTTAGAAGCTCTGAGCTTTTCAGCTTTAAGGACTGAGAGGTAGCCTTCCTGTGATGTCTAGTACCAAAAAAAAGACAAACCGGCATTAAAAGATGAATTCTTACTCTGGACAGACCCTCAGCTGATACAATGATATATTTCAGTTTATAATTAGAGCTGTGGCTAGTTAATGAGTGCTTATCTGACTTAGAGTTACAAGTGTGAGACATTTAGAGAAATGGTTGCTGAGAGGAAGGTTTTGAGAGGAACCTGACCTCAACAAACCAGGTGAGGGCCAATGGTGGGGCCTTTCCTTGGGACACAGGAGGCTGGTTTAGGCTTAAGTCTAGAGAGTTGTACACAGGGCAGCCTTGGGACATTCCTCATGTCCAAAGATGTAAGTCAGTAAGACTTACACCCAGTGATTCTGATCTTTCACTCCTCACTTGTAAATGAATTTGTATCTACACAGACTCTATTCAAAATACTGTTTCTGAGGGAATAGCCACACCAGTGCTTATTTCCACTGAACGGAACAGCACTGCAACATTATTAAATAGCTTTTGAGTATGAATTCATCCAAGAAGTAGGTTATTGGAATAAAGTCTATTTTATTAGTGCCTTAGGACACTCAGCCAAAACCCAGAGTCCCCGAGCACTGTTCAGACACATAAGATGAAACAGTCTCTACCTCAGAAATCTATAATCGGATTAGACAAAGCAGACAAATAAAAGAAGTAGAGAAATTGAGACAGGAAGGGGCAAAATGGGTTCTCTGCCATCATGTAGCTGGGAAGTGTGTAGCTAGGCAATAGCACAGGTAGCTTTTTTTAAAAAGTAAAAATGAAAAAGTGCAGCAATGTAAATGAGAATTTGTTAACAACAAAGCCCAGAATCCGCACCTCCGGAAAGAAAGGGAAAATAATTTATCCACCCACACTCACTTTTTTCTGATGAAGGCAGGTGAATAAATCTGCACTAATAGAGTGTGACGCTCACAATCCTGAGCTGCGCTTGCTGAGGCGGAACTGAAAGGTAACCATCGTCTCCAGGAAAACAATACCCTTGCAGCCCCCGCCGTGCCTGCAGGGTCACATCCCATTCATCCCCTGCACATGTCGTTTTCACGTGAAGGTTGTTCCCGTCCAGCTGGTATGGAGTCAGTGGATGAAACTGAAGGACAGCAAGGAGAGCGGAGCAGGAAGGAGCAGTCCCTGAAAGCCTCCCAGAAAACAGCAGCGCTCGGTTGGCCTCCCCCGTGGAATGGATTAATACCTGGAGACAACATGTATCTGTTTGTCCTCTCACAGATACTGGTAAGGCAGCTTGCATAGCTTTGGAATGCTGGGACCCTTCTTTTAGGCTGTGCTGGCTTGGGAGGTTTCCTCACTCACTGTAGATGTAGCAGTGGGAATGGGTGTAGTCCTCATTTCTGCAGCTTTGCCTTGAGAGCAGCCCCTGCCTTTTGATGTCCCACACTCCCATCCCATTTCCTGCCACCCTGCAAATGCCTCCTTTGCCGAATGACCAATATCCCACCAAATCCATTTTCCATAGCTGTTACATATGGGAGTAAAGACCCATGTTGGTTACAAGTCGAGCGGGAGGTGTGCTCTTTAAAGATGTGGTGTGCCCTTCACAGTTGGGGATGAGCTTATACCTCTCTGTGAGTGTATTAAATATAAAGTCATTGCTTTTGTAGTTTATGTTAGCTGTGGCATGTGCAGCACACTTGAGTGGCTTAAATGAAAAGTTTCTCCGTGTGTATGTTTGTGTGTGTGTATTTATAGTGATACATATGTGAAACGTGGCTGTTTGTGAGAGCTTTGAGAGAGGCCTTAAGAGCCTTTCAATAGCATCCTAAATTCGTGGAATTACTAGTTTTGATCTAAAAGTAGTAATCCTGAAAGTTCAGAAGCCAGAGGAACCTGTTGCTCTTTCAGTGTTGCTCCACTTGCTGATTCTGGGCAGCCCTTTTGCTAGTGAGGGTTGGAGGGAGCCTGTGTAACTCAGGCTGCACATCTGGTTAATAGTGGCTGAGCTTGGAGCCTTCAGTCTTTTTATTCCTGTTAAGCTACAGCCTAGAAAGTACCTGACTTCTTAAAGCAAAAGTGATAATCAACATTAAATCAATGCGAACTAAATTAGTTAATTATGCAGTCTTGAAATGAAAATGAATGTGTGCATAATGAGAGATGCTAATTACGTCTTTTCTGACTGATTGCACAGCTTCTCGGCATGATGCTGTGGTACAGCACTTACGGGACCATCCCAGCAGCTCAGAATGCCTTCGACCTGCTCTCTTACTTGCTTACCCCATTTAAACAGGCTTTTTCAGATCAAGGGGAGGTAAGTCCCTGTGCTCCTCTCTGGTTATATAGTTGATGTCAGTAGCCTTGAGTCGTCCTAATATCATCTAATATCTCTTCTGATAAGTATAATATATGTGACTTTCATGTGTATGTCCTTAAATGATAGAAGAGTTTTCTGAAAGCAGATGAATATTTTATTTTTGAGATGTTGGGCTGAATTTTTCACTATGACGTTAGATCAGCGCAGCAGATTTTTCATTATGTGCAAATTACTGCAAATGAAACAAAGCAATAAGAAGTTATCTCATTAAGGTTTAGCCCACAGTAAAGGGAGAGCTGGAACTTAATTTCTTAGGATGAATAGAAGCTTAAATTCCAGAAGAATGGATCAACCCATATAAAAGGTGCAAATCACACCATAATCTCAGAAATATTTTTTGTTGAGTGTTTAGAACATATCTGTGTGCAGGAAATGTATTTCAAGGGTACTAGGTGCACAGATTCAATTATACCTACAGAGCTACCCCAGTAAAATTGCCTAGCTTCTCACCATGACATGACAACATGTATACCAGAATGATTCATCTGATAAATTACTGGTAATTATACCCAGTGCAGATTTTTCTAGTGTGGACAGAACCTTAATTAAGCGGTGAACAGCTACTTTGAAAAATCTGATGAAATATATTTGCTATCAGAATGTTTAGATCCATTGTACATAATCTTTGAAGCAGAGGCTTTGCAGTGCTAATAGAAAATCTGATTCTGTGCTTCTTGTGACTGAAGTACAGTGGAGACTGTTTTCTCAATGTTTATGAGCTGCATGTCACCTTCTCTTCTGGGGTATTTTGAAAGAAGCACTTTTTCAGTTGGCTTTATTACGCACAGAGCTCTTCTCAAACTGTTGCCTGTGTCTTATTTGCAGTGGCTCAGTCATTAACAAATCGTTGTTCCTTACAGAACAACACTGATTTGTATAATTTTGACTTGAAATAATTGTCCTTCACAGAGGAAAGTGATTCTTAGAATGCACCACAAGAACACCCCAAGTATGACTCTGTGCAGATGTTCATGCATATGTTTGAGGACTGTTTATTATAGCACTATTTATTGTGCAGATTTACACTTGAAAACAGTATAGGCAAAGAAATCTTCTGATGTTAAAATAAGCAAATGGAAGCTCTTAACTCCAAATTTCTCATTAGCTGAACTAGCAGGAGAAAAACAGAGTGAAATTCCTTGCTCACTGAAGCCATTAGAACTGGATTTTGCACCTACTACAGAGAACAGGCTGAACTACAGACTACTCTAAAATGACTAAGACATCAGAATTAGTTCCACTGCCAGTGGTGTGAATTAACCTGATGGTGTTTCACTGAATGTCTAGAAAGCACACTGTGGCTGGATTCTATTTAATGATTCCCAGACCCAGGAACAGTACTAAACTTTGTTTAAAGCCCTTTACCACAGTTTAAAAATCACACTGACTGTACCAATGAAGTGTTGGTCCAGTCTGCAAAGCTGAATTGTGGATTCAGATCTCCACTTTGGCAAAGTGTGAGAGGAAGTAGAGCTCCTGTTTGCAGTCACAGTGAAATCTGGGGTTTAGACCTTCTGAGATGCTGTGGCTTAGAGATGGTTTCAATTTCAGTCATCTCTAAAGCCTGGCTTTTTCTTTTTTTGGTGCTGATGGCAGCTTCTCCACAGGTGAGTAGGATATCAGTAAATCTTCATGGGAAAAATTATGCACTTGGCCAAGAACATGCATGCAGACACTGTACTGTGCCCCTAAATACTTCAGGAATCACTGTCTATTCTGTTGTTCCACAGAGCCTGACTACAGTTGGGAGTGTTGTGGTATCATACATCCTGCTGTCTTTGGCTTCTCTAGGACTGCTATTTCTAGGATCTCTGGTAAGTTATGATACAGCACAAACCATATTCAGGCCCTTTTTCAGGGAGTTTTTATAAAATATCTTATTTGTTGGTGTTATGCCCAAGTTCATTGTAAAGCATCATTTTTGGGGCTGTTTCTGCATAATTATCTGCTTGTTTTACGTAGAGGAATTAGCCTTACTCAATTTCTTGATGAATTGGGGATTGCAGTAGATTGAAGTAGAATGATATATAAAAAATAGTTTTTATTTTTTCCATCCACAGATGGGCAAACTATTTCCACTGAAGTAGAAAGGATGTGTCTATTAACAGGACCATCATCCATTGATTTCAATGGCAGAAGGAGCTGTTCCAGAGTGCCACTGTTCTTCTGAAATCCTGTTAGATGTAGGCCAAGGCCCCAGCTGCAGAACAAGCTTAAGTGGCACAACTACAATTAATCTAGTTAGCTGTCAGCTGTTGGGGAGCAGCAGTGTGTTGTGTTTCTCCATGGATTGTGTAACTGGCACAAAGTTGTGTGCTAGATGGGAGAGCTATGGAGATCTGTTTTGTCAGGGAGCTCTAATTGAATGTGGCTTTTCAAACTCCTCTATGCTGTTCTTGTAGAGTGGGAATGCAGCTACTGAACATGCAGGCAGAGCATCACCTCTTGTCCTTCCAGAGGTGCACCCCAGGTAGCTCAGGAAGTTCAAGCTGTGGTGTGAACATGCTGTTGGAGTGATGAACAGCATAATAAAATACATCCCAGAATCATGGGACTGTAGGTGGGCAGAGATTGCTAGTCTAACATCCTGCTTGGAGCAGGGCTGTTGCCAACACTTGGTAAAGTCAGCCATGAAATTTTTCTCTCAGGTTGTGAAAACCTTCAGGGAAGGAAGGTTTGTCATCTCCCTGTGTGCCTGTGCCACAACCATGTGGCACTTTTGGGGAAGAGATGTTTCCTCATGTCTCATCTGAGTTTCACAAACGTAAATGTCTGGGCTGAATTCCTGCAGGTTTGTGGCCTTTGTTCCTTGTGGTATCAGCTGATACTACTGAGAAATGTCTGGCTGCATCTCTGGAGCTGCCCTTCAAGTAGTTGCAGGTCACTGTTAGTTCACCTTTTTCCTGCACTCTAGACCCTTGACCTCCTTTGAAACCATCTACTGGTACCATTCCAATTTTTCCACATCTGTCTTAAACTGGGGGAACTAAATTTGTAGACAGTATTCAAGGTGCAGCTCCCTCAGTGCCAAGGAGAGGGTAATACCTCCTTTGATTTGCTGACCACACTCCCTGCCAGGAAGTAATGTCACATTGTATGCCATGGTTAAGTTCACTCAGAGGCAGGAGAGTGAATCTTCTGTTTAATGTGTCAGGAAAATGGAATTTCTAAAAACCATTCACAAGGCAAAGTAATTATAGTTAATGCCTCCATTATTGGGATCATTGATGTAGGCAAGGAACTTAGTCAGGTTTATGCAGTTTTCTGGGTTTTTGATGCTGCTGTACTTTATCCAGATTAATTTTGTTCTCAAAAATAAACTTTTGGTAATCCTGTAATTGCAAATTTAAAAAAAAAAAGACAATTAAGAATTGTCAAGAACTGTAGGAGCTCCAGATAAATTTGCAGCAAAACATTCTGGGCTGAAATTCTGAATAGCAGAGGTGTGATTTTTTGCATATTCAGCTATTTCTTGGTGGATGAAAACATTTATTGCTGACCCATCCTTAGCATAGAAGATAAAGTTAAGTGAAAGCTCTCCATGGCCAAAAATTCTGGTCTCTCTTTGGACAGTTTTGCATGTGAACTCCTTGTAAGTGAACATGAATACCACTATAGAATAAAGTAGACTTGGCCCATTTTTGTGTTGGTTAAAATTTGTACAGAAAACATTTTTTAACAGTTTGCATTTTGGTGAGTTTGTGCTGGTTCGTTTTCCTGTGGTCTGTGCTAAGACTTTCCTAGCTAGAGTAGAGACACAAATGTCACTCTGTGTCACCCTGCCCTCTGGATAAATTGCTGGGCCACAGAGTATAAGAAGTGACCTGTGAGTTCTGATCTATGGTCCATCATGCCCAGCATGTTCTCTCTAACATGGACACTAGGAAGGAGAGACTGTTTAGAGAGAGTACATGAGCCTTGTCCCTTCCTGCCTACCTGTCACCTTTCTCTCAGATGTCTGAGGTCATGCTGCATTGCAATTTGCAAATTTCAAAAAATATGCTTTTATCAGTATTTGCAGAATAAGGAATAACATAGTCATTGGCAGAACTTTGAAAATGGTGCTTGAACCAGGCAGGGTTTCTACAATTGCAGCCTGGTGGACAACAGATTGTTGCACAATGACAGCTTTCTTTATTTTCCCCTTTGTCTCAGCTGAGTGATCTGTCTCTCCCTCTCTACTTAAAATTGATTTTAAGCCATGTACTGCCTAGAAGAGACCTTGAAGGAATCTTCCTTTGAGAGTGCCTTTATGACCAAGCCCTTCTTTCCCAATGTTAAAATTGACACTGTCCTGCATGACATCCTAATGTGCTTTAGTAGCCTAGGACGAGAAATCTGATCTTTTTAGTGGCACTTCTTAAAATTGAACTGGTCATGTAAGAAAAGGACAGAAGAGGCTTTTACTGTGGAAAGTAAGACCTCTTCTTAGTCTCAAAAGGATGCCTGACAATTCAGTATAGTTTGTATAGCATTAGGGCATTAGCCTGAGTGATACTACTCCTAGTTGTATGCTAGATGGATGAAGATGGCCTAAGGTTCCAGATCCTGGAATTCAGAGGTGGGCTTGAAATTTTTACTGAAATCTGTGTGGAGAATTTGAAGTCTACTGCTGTGATTTCCAAATCATCTAGTCTCGTCACAGCATTTGTGCAAACTGATATGATGAGGAAATTTTTTAGTTTCATGCAATTTCAAACCTTTTTTTAATTTGTAATATAAACTTTCATATTGCAGCTGTGTCTTAAAACTTCACAGGTTTCATTTTTTATGTTCATACCATATTCAAATTAGATAATTAAATTATAACACAGTCTGTGCCCCTGGCCAAAAACTGATATAGGCATTTTGAGGCCCAGGATCAGGTACATCAAAATTGAGGCCTCTTTAAAAAATGATGGGTTTATGCATAATTTGGGGTACAGTGCCTGGTTATTAAAGATGTTCAGCTCAATTATATTAACTTAAGACAGCTATGTGTAAATTTCAGATTGAAAGCCATTAAATTGGGAGAGGTATGATTTGTAGAATACTATAGTGGATTTTTGTTTCGTAAACAAGCCCGGGAAGGGTAACAAACTGAACAAAAGGACAGTGGTATCACGTTGGCTTGCATATGATGGTCACAAGCACATTCCACTTCCACTGTATCCCTGAGTTAAGCCTGGCTAGCTCTGTGGAAACCTCTGTGGCTGAAAGCAGGTTTGAATGGGTAGATGTGAATGGTAGATGTGAATCCTTGCAACACGCACCACATAGCCACTCCTTCGTGGAACATTCCTGTTCTCTTCAGTACTCTCCAATTCTAATACAGACAGCTGGAATGCTGCCCCAAAGACCCATGCCCTAGGCTATATGAAAGGGCTGGCTACAAGCAGCAACTTTTTAAAATGTTTGTTTCCTCCAGTTTTGGCACCTCCTCAGAGCCCCACCAGACCCCCCCTTTCCGCTGCAAGAGGACAGGCGGCAGTCTGTGAGCCGGCAGCCCTCCTTCACGTACTCAGAGTGGACAGAGGATAAAAACGAAGATGACTTCCTAGATCTGGACCCCGTACCAGAGACTCCAGTCTTTGACTGCGTCATGGACATTAAAGCGGAGACAGACCCAGCTACTCTGACGGTTAAATCCGTGGGCTTGCAAGAAAGGTAGGGTAGATGTGACTAATAGGGAAAAGCCTGCTCCCAGATTTTGTGGGTTCAGGAGTTCTGTGCCTAGCAGGAAACTTTATTGCCTTTGTGAATGTCACTTTCAAACGTGGTTGTCAAGTCAAGCACCTGCTTTATTTCCTGCCCTGTTTTCAGTCCAGTCATAAATACAAGCATGTTAGTTAAACAGCACAGTTTCTGGACAGCTGTCAACAAGGGCTGTTCTAAAGCATCATTTCTTTCCATTGAATACTTCTATTTGTGTTTGATCATGGTGATCTCACCATTCATCAAGACAGCAACTGCATTGCATGAAACCCCCTATAGAGCAGTAAAAGCTTTTACCTTTGAAAGAGGTGGGTCTCATGGATATATTTTTTTTTTCCCTGTCACTCGTACTGAAGGACTAATCTTTTCTCCAAAAGCAAACCACAGAAAAAGTGATAGTCTTTAGTATTTATCATATAAATGAGTTAATCCAGAAGTAAATGAATTATTCAAATAAACCCAGTGGTGAAACTTTGGGGTGAGTTGATGTCCACTGATTGAACCATAAGGGCAGCTTGAAAAAAGGAGTTTCTCAGGCACGTCAGGAGCTTCTCAGAGAGAAACTGGGAAAGGGCAGTTTCAAGATTAAATGAAAATTTTTCTGTTTTGTTCTTTCAGTTGTCTTAGTAAAATAGAATAAAGGTCTTGATGATAGAATTCCTGCCAAGAAATTGTGCAAAAGTGAGGACGTTATGAATAAAAATGAAGTTACTGAGAGGCCCAGCATAGCAAAGTATCACCATTCTTTATTTCTCAGTTTTCAAGCTTAATTGGAGTGCTAACCATAGTTAATTCTCATCTCTAAAGCTTAAAACAAAGGACAGAACATAGATTTTAAGAATACAGTGCTGATTTTCTGAAGCTCCTCAGGATGCAGTAAAAAGGAGTGTTACAGAAGACACTTTCAATTTGTACTCTTGTAGGTTTAGAATGTTTTTTTGTCGCTTTATGGTTTGTTATAACATTGTCCTAAAATTTTATACCTTTTATTGTTTTAGTCTACCTTTATATGAGATCACAGTAACCTCTGGGGCTTGTCCCTGAAGCTGCTGCTTTGTTGGTTTTTCATTATAGGCAAGATTGGGCTTGAAATACGTGAGTCACTTGTTCTTCACTATCCCTGATTTCATTCCATTTCTGTCACTTTAAAGATGTGACATTTCTCCTCAGATGGCTACATGAAAGACACTTGCTGTATCAAGAGAATTGGAAAGTATTGCTTGGGGAATAATCAATTGGTTAAAATAATGAGTTACAATGAAAAACCTGTCAAATAACTAGAAGTGGGACAATGAAAACTATTGCTTGACGTTCTGAAACCAGGTACAGTGCGAACACTCAAGATGTAAACTTGTTTTCAACATACATGTCCTTGAGAAGACAGACATCTTTTCAGGTTTGAGCTGTGCTCCAACAAACTTCATTTACATTACACATTGGTCACTTTTCTTTTGTTTGGGGTTGTGTTACCTACCTGTGCCTCTTTGGCATCCGTTCTGCTTTTCTCTTACTTCCCTCTCATTCTTTAGCCACCTTTGCAATTAAAAGGGTGGTCAGCAGCTAAATTCAAACATCACTGAGTGCTGCTGAAGAAGAAATAATCTCATTTCCTCATGCTGAAGAACTATTAATGTAGGTAGCCTCTTCTACCTTGAAAGAACCAAAAGCAATCCTTGTCAAATGCATCTGTTTTGGGGGAGAAATGTGGTAGCTGTTTAGTAGCACACAGAAGGGTGAGGTGAAATCCTTTGAAAGGTGTCACTAAAGATTCTGTGTCTGACACTGGTGGCATTTCCCCATGGCTGTGAATCATAGCAGGAGGCTGGCTGCAAATTCTTTTGGACAAAATCCTGAGTCCAGGAAAGGGCTGTGATCCAAGTGATGACTTCTGTCCTCTCTGGGAGTTGGTGATGCCTGTGTGCCTACATGGTTTTTAATAGTTCCTGCACACTCCTGCACACACCCTCTAACTAAATTTTTTCAGTCAAGGTTCATCAAAAATAGGTTTACTCTGTAAATGCATAAAACCTTTACCTAGTAATCATCATATTGTGTGGCTTTATTATTATGTTAAAGATATTTAAATATAGATTCACTGACAGCTTTTGAATCTTACTTTTGTCTATCCTATGTGAAACTAACAGAAGCTCAGAAGTGCTTTAACACTATTCATGGTGGGCATTTTGACTTCTTTGGTTTGTGTGGCTAACACAAAAAATTTTACACTTAAGAGTATCTGTTTATAATGTGACTGTTAAAGTGTTGGGACCTTTATTTTACCTTTCTTATGATGTACAGTTGTGGAAAGAATATTTTACAGATAGAAAAATTATTCACTGCAGTTGGTTGGCTTTTTTGTGTCTCTATTAAAGTTGAACTGGCAGTTTATCCAAAGATCTTACCCCAGTGATGTTTCAGTATACAAAATCATCTTCTGGTCTTGTCCACACAAGAAGCATCACCCATTTTCTTACAGGTAGTGACCAAAATGTCCCCATCAGAACCAGCTGGGTGATTTCCTAAAGTTGTTCCTCTGTCATTGCTGGCAGCAGTGGGTCTGTTGTAAGCAAACTTGGACTGTTCTGTTTTGCAGGAGAGGTTCAAATGTTTCACTCACGCTGGATATGTGCACCCCAGGCTGCTCTGAGCAAGGCTTTGGCTATGTCATGTCCCCACGGGAGCAGTCAGCCCGGGAATACCTCCAGAACGCCTCGAACATCCTGACTGAAGAGGAGCTGCACAAGAAAGCACTGGATCCTTTCATACTCCAGGCAGAGTTCTTTGTGAGTGTCTGACCTGTCTCTTGTAGGAGCATCAATAAAAATGGGATGTTGTCTCTCCACAGAAGACCTTGGTATTATTTTCTGCCAGTCTAATAGTAGTACATGCAAACTCTGCTTCTGTCAGTGAAGCATTTCATGCAATTCCCAAATTTGTCATTCATTTAAATTACAATGTCTGAAAGCTTTCAGTAGTGTTGTCACTTAAAAACTAGAGAATTGATTCTGGCAAAGCCAACAACAACAAGTCTTTGTTTCATAAGATTTTGATTTTTTTTTCTGATGTATATTTTCTTTTTAACAGCAGCAACCAAAAAAAAAATCACTAGAGTTCAGAAGAAAAGCCACATTTCCTATAAGCATAACTTTTTGAAAGGTGTCTGGAGTTGCCCTAGGGATGAAATTAGTCTTAATCCACCCTCTTTCCTGTTGAATACTTAATGTGGAGCTACTTTCCAAATCTAAATGTTCTCTGGTTACCTGAAACACAGTGTGGTTCTGTCATTCAGCAGGAGCTATAGAAATTATGTATTACTGGGGTTTTTCTCTGCACAAAAATAATTCACTAGTTGTAAACTACTGAAGTTAATACTGCCGTGTCAAATATTCTCTTAAGCATGAAATCTCAGCAGAGCAGAGGAAGATTGTTTTGCAACATTACAGCCCCTTCAGCCTGTCCTCTTCATGACCTCTAAGTGTCTGAAAGGGAAAGACCACTCTGATTATCACTTGCTGTCCTCCCTCCTTGTGCGGTTTCAGGGACCTTTTTTCCCTGTATGAGAACAGGGGGATACTCTGGGCTTCTATTTTAGAGTAGAACACAAGGTATCTGTAGTCCTTAATTCATTTAATGTTGTTTAAGTTGAAGGAAAGCAGCCTTTGTGTAGGCAAAGCCCTGATTCTTTTAAAGTAAAGTATCTATTACTCCTTTAGGGAAGGAATGTTCATTTGGTGTCTGAACTGTCTGCTGGACTAGTCCACATACAGTTTCACCAGTTTTTTAGCTACTCTGTAGCATTCAAGCAAAGAAAATAATGTTACATGTAGGAAAAATACACTTCATTTGTCTGAGAGATTTTGAATTAGGTTTCCTGGTGTTCATAGAATCATCCAGCAGCCAAACCATCCCAGGCTATTTTCATTCTTTAATGAAAACTGAAAGAGCACAAAATGCTGTGCAATCAAAATGTCATTTCTGTAGTTAAAAATTGTAAACCAGTTCTTTTTTTGTGAAACAGTTACTACCAGCTAGCTCTTCATTGTGTGTTTTCACTGTGTCTAACCTACTTGGTTTTCAAAGTCCAGATCCCAGATGAAGCAAGTAGTTGTTTCATTTTGCAAGAAAAGTCAGGGAGGACGTTAACAGGGCTAAATCTTGACATTCATACATGATTTAGAGTTTTTACTCAGACAGCTATTGATTTCAACAAGAATTGGCTCGTGCAGTGAATGATTTAAGACCCAAAAACAGCCCATGGAGCTTGGCTCAGGAAGAGTTTGGGTTGACTAAATACCAAGGAACAATTGAGAAAAATATGAAGATTTTGTTCCTATGCAGTTGATGGGAAATTACTTCAACAAAACATTTTTGTCCTTATTTGCCTCTGGTTAAAGCCAACAGTGTGCTCAGTGCTTTGTAAGAGATGGAGTGCAGATAGTCTTCTAAGGTTCCAGAACTGACCTCAAGTTGTTCCAGGGCAGGTTTAGATTGGATATTAGATAAAAGTTATTCACTGAAAGGATGAAGCACTGAAACAGGCTGCCTGAGGAAGTGGTAGAATCACCATCCATGAAAGTGTTTGTAAACATTTGGATGTTGTACTTAAGGACATGGCTTAGCAGTAAACATGGAGGTGCTAGGTGAAACGCTGGACTCAATGATTCAGCCTTAATAATTCTATGTTTCTGTAGTTCATTGCTCTGCTCATCTTAAATTTTTCCCTTACTTGCCTTACTCAACCCTGATTCCTGTTCCCAGTCTGTCCTGTAGCAGTCTCTCAAATCCAGTGTGCAGCAGCTGGGATGACCAGCTCTGCCTCCCAGTTCCTGTGAGCCATATCTCTGCTGAGGCTGGTTAACACATCCCTTGTCTTCACCTGCCTCCCTGCTCCAGCTGCTGGAAGGTTCCTCTTTGTTCCCACCTGGCATTAGCCCCTTATTGAAGGGGATGAGCAGTGGGGAGTAGGAAGCCCCTCCATCTTTGTGTGTTCTTTGCATCAGGGATAGAGAGTACAGGCAATCCCCGGATACCCCTTTGCTGTCTTTTTTCATGGAGCTTGGCAGCTTGATGAGCAAAGCAGTGACGTTCCCGCAGCTCCATGGAGTCAGGTCAGCACACTAGCCTGTCATCATGTGTGTCATACTTTGTTGCTGGTGCAAGTCCCCAGCAAATTATTAACTTCCACCCTCAGAGAGGAAGAGATGTGAGTCAGAAAGGATGGTCCATCCTCTTGGTGCAGTGTCTTGCGTTCCACCTCTTGCCTCGCTCTGTGCCTACACTTGCAATTCAGTTCTAATAATATTAGGAGTGAATATGTCATGCGTGTTACTCAATGAATTAGTCACTAGGAGCATTTTCACATGAAGGACTTCAGAAAAGAAAGTGACAGAAAAAGGAAACATCAATCATACTTTGGTGCTAAGTTGCTAGAGGTACTGTACAATATGTCCCAGCTGACTTCATCACTTTGCCTCCCTCACAGGGAGGACAAAATGGGCTTGGGGTTTTTTTTATACCTCCTGTGAATCTAATAATACTACTGACTGTCTCTTATTTTTCGTGGGTTTTTTGTTTTTCTTTTTTTTAAACAGGAAATTCCAATGAACTTTGTTGATCCAAAGGAATATGATATTCCAGGCTTAGTGCGTAAGAATCGCTACAAAACAATTCTCCCAAGTAAGTTTCTGCTTTTTAAGTCACTGAGGCAGGATGGTTTATTCCACATGCTGGAGGGCTTTGCGTTTTCCTTTCCAGAGTGCATGAAGTGTACTGTCACCACAATGTATTGTCCAAAAGCCATGTTTATGGAGCAGCAGCATGGCTTCAAAGCATAAATCAAATTTCCAAAGAGGCACAGAGCATAAAGAACCAAAATGCTGCTGATCCTTGGGGGAACATAGGTTTTTTAGTTAGAATTGCATCATTTGGTCCTGCTTAAAAGTTGTACCCAAGAACATTAGTTCTTGGATTTCTTGTACCCAAGAAATCACTAACATCCTTATAAACCAAGTTGTACTTGGCTTATAAGGATGTTAGTTAGTGATTTCTTCAATTAAATTTCTTTTGAAAGACAGAATTCTAGCAGCATTATTTTCCTGTCTGGTGTTTTTTCAAATGCAGACTGAGAATATTAGGAACTGGCCTGATGGTATTAAGATGACACAGAAAAGTATTTTTCTTTTCTATTACGCTGATTTTATTTATAGGCAGGAGTAGGAGTTTAGAGAAAGAGTTTGGTACAAGTTTTTACGAGTGTCATCATTTTCCCCTCTCTCATACTTTAAGATACTTTGAAAAGTGACACAATTAGATGTCATGCCTTTTTTTTTTTTCCCTCTAAGCTGTTGTTGGAAGATGGTACCATCACTACAGTAGTCTTTTTCAAAATCCAAAAGGTTCAATGTCAGGTTAACAAGTGCAGTAAAGTCAAAAATGTCCTCAGCTATACCTAACAGTCAATGAATCCAGATTGTAGACATTAAAATAATCTTTTTTGAAACCATTTTCAAACTCCAGCAACTGCAGCCTGATGTGTGAAACTCTTTTGATGACTTTGTACTGTACCTCAGACAATAAGTGTAAAAGCATTTAACAGCCTTTGACTATTGCTGTGCTAATGGTTGAGGTGATTCATTCAAGTATTAATTTGCTGGTTTGCTGCAACGGGACGATTGCAAAAGTGGATATTGATTTCAGATGCCCAAGGTGCCAGATCTCTAAGTGATCCGTATATTCTGAATTTGGTATCTCTTCATCTTAGCCATGTGGGTATCTGCCAGCTGCCACTGTTGTCACTTTGACCTCTTTATCTCAGATAACTCTTTCACCCAACCATCTCTCTAAATGTTAACAACTTTATTCTGGCCTTGTAGTGATCTGAGCTTTTTTTTCTGAAAGAACTTTTAGCAACTTTGTCCCTTACTGTGGCCACAGGATGGCTTGATACTGCTGAGGAAAGGGGAGGGCTGAGTCTCTTATCCCACTGCCTCCATTTCACGGGGCTTGGTGCTGGCAGTAAAGAGGGGTAGAAAGGAGACCTAAACTTTCTCTTTATGCTTCAAAGCCAAAGATTCCAGGAAACAGGAATCTGGTCTGTCTGAGGACAGCATTTCATGCTGCCTTTTACAGTACTACAAACACATTTCATGTGTTTGTAGTACTGTAAAAATTACTGTGTACTCTGCCCTTAATATGATATTGGGTAAACCACAATTTTTGCATAAATTTTATTTTATTCTGCTTTCTAAGCCAGCTGAAGTTTTTTATGAAAAAGGCACCTGTGGTATGTTTTTAATAATATCTTGGTAATATATGCTGTTGCTGTTTGCTGAGGCCTCTGTCATCTGTCAGGAGGATGTTTCTTGTCAATGGTAACAAACTGGGTAGCACTGGTCAGACAGGATGAATGTGGGCCTGTGTCAGGTCCCATTAAAATCAGTGATACAGCCATTGACTTCAGTAGGAATTGGACTGAACATCTTAAGTGGAATAATGTTTTCTTTTGTCATCTTATTAGAACAAGAATAATGCTTCATAAACAGCCTCAATGAAGGAGACTCAAGTACTGAAGAGACTTAAAATGCAAGAGACTGTTAATATTCTTTAATTTCTCTATAACCATTATATTTGTTAATAGCACATCTTGGAGTGTGGTTCATTGCAAGATGAAAGTGGGAAGGAGCTATTGCCATCTGGCTTGCCTGGGTGCAAGAAATGCATGTTTATGTTTTGGTAGAAAAGCTCTTTGCTATCATTTCACAAACAATATTCTAATATCTTTGAAGCCAGAATGAGTCTGTTGACCTAACAGATTGAGAAATAATTTCCTGTATCAGAAAACTGCTTTTCCAGAGTCATGCTGAGACACTGACTCAGGACCAATTAAGGCAGGCTTCAGAGAATGGGTGAAACTGTCAGAAGTCTGCAAATTACCCCAACCAGCCTTTCCCTTTTTTAATGGTCTTAACATGGGGGTTTTCTAAGGCCACTCACATCTGCTGTGATGGCCATGAATGCATGTAAATGTCTTGCTCTATTAAATCCTGTGTGTCTCCTTCCTCTGATAAACTATTCCTTATCTCCTTACACCTTTCAGATCCGCATAGCAGAGTGTGCCTTACCTCAGCTGATCAGGACGACCCCCTCAGCTCTTACATCAATGCTAACTACATCAGGGTAAGCGCTCCATAGCCCAGTGTGTCTGTCCAGCCTCTATCAGACACCGTTAATGTCAACAGAATTGCAACACACACTGGTTTTTAAAGCCATCCTAGTTGATCTGATTGCTCTTCTCTCCTGCTTGCATTAGCTGAAACCCAGATCTCAAAGTGTACCTGTACAGATTCAGACCTGACAGAAACATACTTCTGCAGTTCTTGATGCAAAATTCCTTGTCAGCTGGCCTAACCATGGCACTGGATAATCAGCCTGAATAAGGCTCATGACCTAGCCAGAGTTACCTCAAGGCTGTAGAACACTCTTTGCTGGACTTACGTGAGTCTGTGCTGTGCCTTTGCTCTGTGTACACATGTGCAGGACAGAGATGGAGAGGAGAGCTGGTGCCACGGAGTCAGCATTTCATCCAGGATAGCTCTCTGGTTTTTTAACAGCAAACTTTCAAGATTATGGTGGACATCCCTTTTAAAACTGATCTCTTGTTCTTTTGTTGGCAGGGCTATGGAGGAGAGGAAAAGGTATATATTGCTACTCAGGGACCGATAGTTAATACTGTCACTGACTTCTGGAGAATGGTGTGGCAGGAGCGTTCTCCCATCATTGTCATGATTACCAATATAGAAGAGATGAATGAGGTAATGCTGTTACATCTAGTCTATATTTTTATCTCTACTTCAGCAGTTATTTTCAGCATAGACATGAAGGCAGCAAGCAGAAGTTAGTTCAGTGGCCTGTGCAATCAGAGCCAGCATTAAATTCTTCAGACTCAGAGAAGATGTGGGCTTCTCTTTTGCTTCAGTTTACTGTGAGTCCTGTTTTGCCATCTGACTTCTGTTGTTGGTTTTGCCATTTTCAGGGGTTTCAGTTGACCTGAAACCTCTCCTAACCCAGCTCTATTTGCAGGCAACCTTTGAAGTTCTTTCTGAAGGAATCAAAAGCAATAGTACCCCATAACTGCTAAGGCTGAATATTTTTAATCAGTAGAGTTGCTGCTACTTTATCTTGCATTTATTACGATTTGATATCTGTATGCACATTTCATTGAGGAAGTACCTGATTTCTGTATGATAATCAAAACTAGAGCTGACTTGGATATTGAGGACCTTCCCCTGAATGTGTCTAGGGAATGGTTATGAAATACTGAAATAAAGATGCTGAAATTTTGTATTTGCCACCTACTTCCATAAATTAAACTGTAGTGATGTTTGTGCTAATCCACCTAAAGTGAATTATTCTTTTTTTTGCAGTTTATAATACTGCAGCCCTCCAGCTGTTCATTAGTTACCTGATGAAATCTTTCCCCTGTAGCAGAGTTGCAAGAACTTTGTGCCTGGGCTTCAGCTCACAGACAGGTAGCTAAGCTCACATCTGCCTTTACTGGCAATGTAAGATGTGAGAAAGTGGTCTGGGCATATGTTGGGTTCTCCATCCTCCCCCACCATTAAGCAGCAAGGCTGGATGGAGATATCCAAATGTTGTTTCTTAAGCTGCAGCACCATTGTATGTCAGGCTTGTCCTTGAGAACAGATTGGTAATTTAGGTTAGACATTTTTGTTTGGAGAAGAAGCTTTAGATGCTTAGAAGCCAAAGAATATGGGCATACATCCAGCATACAGACAGAGTTGTAGTGGCTTATCTGCTAGCTGGAAGCTTAGTGCCCGTAATCATGCGCATGCACAAACCTTTAGCTTTTCATAGATATAAAGTAAATATGTTCATGTCTTTTTTTCAACTTCATTGGAAAAAAGGACGTGAACAAGACTGACACAGAATTATGATGCTTTGCAAGTTAAAAGTGGTCAGTTATTACAGCGGGCTCATTGGAAACATCCCATCGAGGATTGCTGATGCAAAACAACAGTATGTAGCTGATCTGAATGCTTTGTTTTCAGTCAGGTTTTAAATTTGCACCTGTCTGTATTTGAGCAGCAGCACTGAAGCTCATAAATCAAAGTTGCCATATCATGGCACATATGACATTAAAATGTCATGACATAGTCAGAGCACTAGAATCTTTTACAGACTTTGAGGTTTAAAGAAGATGCAGAGGAAAGGCTGGTCCTGAATGTAATATCTGAAATGTTCTTCAACTATAGTTTTCATAATGAGATTGTATAACAGGAAGGCAAAATAACCTTTATGTCTGGATTGCCTCCTACCTGAACTGACCAAGTGTTTCAACCCTCTGAGTCTTGGGAAGCAGTCCACTGCAGTGCTGATGCACTATAGAACTGGAGCTTGCTACAGCCTGTATATCACAACAGAGCTGCTGAGTCTTTCCTGATACATTTTGTGTCAAAAACGTATGGATGTCAGCAATCTCAGCCATAAATACATGGTCCTTTCATCTAAACATCTTCGATACTCACTCCATTTATCTGCAACACTTCTAGTAATAGATGAATAACAGGACTCAAAGTACATAGATTCAAACCCAAAAGTTTTGTTCAGCAATGATGTTAGTAAGAGAGATATTGTATTCTTTCTCAGTGCAATGGCTTCACTAATGAGAGGATTAAAAGCTCTGCTCCTCAGCCCTCTGTCACTTCTAATCTGAATTGACAGACAGCCCCCAGAAATGAGTGGGCAATCTTACTCCACTCCTTTAAGCAGAGCAGTGTCTGTGCTATTGATAGCTGGTAGCACTCTCGACAATTTTTGCAGTGGATTCTGCAGCTTATGAGTAGAGGGAAAAAAGCCACAATCTGCATAAATAACTTTACAGAGACACAGTGGGCCACACTCCCAGTGGGTTATTAACTGATGTACTGTGCAGATGGAAAAACTCTGATTCTCCCACACAAAAATTTTGACTCAGTAACTTTGCAAGGTACTTTTCTGTTGTTAGTCTTTCTCCTCAAGTGGAATTACGTTTGGTGGGGAGAGAATAATGACTCAACTTGTTTCCTCCAAGATTGTGTACAGCTGTGTAAAAGAGGAATCTTAAAAGCAGCATCTTTCCTGAGGTTTGTTGAATACCAGATACCTGCTCCCCTGTGATAATGAAATGGTTTCTTGCATTATCACAAGAGAACCTTTTTCTCAGACTCTGCCTGATTAATGTCACTCCTTGTCCATGAACTACTTTGTGCACCATATTGAAATGCCTGTCTCTGCCTTTGCATATTGATTAATTTAGAGAAACTAAATAGAAAACCACAGTCATTTTAGCCCTCCTTCCAGGATCAGAGGGACCTACAAATTTGCACTGGCTCTTCTCTAGTGTATCAGAACCACAAAGTAGATCTGCAAATGGACTATAGTTTCTGTGTTTCCAAGTGTCAGGTTGTGCTGGCTGTATCTCTTACTGGTTTTTGGCAAAATCATATGTAGTAGCCCAATCTCTCTCACAGCTACTGCTGCCTTGTAGTTCCCTAGCTTTGAAAGATTCTCAATGACAATTTTAAGTGGATTTTGGTACATAATCTATTTTCCCAAGCATCCCCAGTCATGTTATTTTGTGCAAAAACATATGCAAATGGTCATTTTATATTCAGAGAGCATTGAGCCATTATAAAAAATAGAAAAGCTGTATTTTGTGTTTCTACATCAGTATATATGAAGCACAGATATATTGGTAACTAGTGTATATTACACTAATCATTATTATCTCAAGAAAAAGATTAATTTAAAAACACAAGCACATATCCACCAGCCTGTCTAATGAACCTTCAAAATGCACATCAGTTGCATAAAGATAAATAAGGATGTGTGTATTTAAAATCGTTGGTTAGTAATTACTTGATTTGTGCATTTTTAATCAAGCAATCAGGCTATTATGGATGCAGCAAAAATCAGCTGAAATGTGGTCCCTGTTCAGTAAGTGAAAGCTTGTACTTATTATAGAAACAAAATTTATTCATATTCATCTATGCATGTGCTATATTCAGTTTCAGAGGAGGAAAAATCCGAGCCTCCCTTGATACCTGCTTAACTGGATTTGTTTTATATTGCACACAGAAATGCACAGAATATTGGCCAGAGGAACAGGTCACCTATGAAGGAATAGAAATCACAGTTAACAGAGTCATACAAGCAGACGATTACCGTTTAAGGCTCATCACCCTAAAGGTAAATCATTCCAATGTACTTACAGTAGCTTAGCTGTCTAAACCTATAAATGCAGATGTTCAGGGGGAGTTGTGTAGAAAGCTGCTGCACAGTGTAGTGCTGGACAAATACTACTTTTCATTACTGAAGTCATCATAGCTTTACCCAGTTCACCAGCATGGAAGTTACAGGAAAATCAGCAGTCAGAGGTTTAGGCTGCATGTGTACAGTCTGAAAGCCACCAGGCCAGTTGTAGCAGTATGGGGTTCACTGGCTAAGAAACCAGTGACTCATTCTGTGCCTTTGTCCTCTGGGTTCATTGATCAGTTAAAACAAAATGTCAGCTCACAGAGAGCTTCTTACTTTGCAAGTGTGGTTTTATATACCAGTAACCATTCTATCATCTTGTGGATAGAAAGTTTCAGTACTGGTTTAATTTTTTAAGTACTTAGATACTACTTAATCTAAAGTACCAAAGTCCTATCTTACAACTCTTTTCATTGCTAGGTTCTAGAATATCAAGCTACATGTTTTAGTAGCAGTTTGTTTACATAAACTTCATACGTCTTTCATCTGCCAGATCTACCCCGACCTCAGTATAACACAGCAATTTCTTTCCAAGATGGAAAAACTCTCCTTTTATCCAACCAGTTTCAAGTCTCTTCAGCCATATGCTAATGGGCAGAAAGCCAGCATATGACATCCCATGTCTGGATTCAGAGTGTAGAAAGTCTGTCACTCATGCTTTTGGCAAAGGCAGCAAGGAGAAAATCACACTCCCTAACAAGTGGGAAGTGAAGAATATCTTTATGTTGCAGACTTGCAGCTCATCTGGTTTTGCTTTTCAGTTAGACAATGGTTTTGTTTCCAGTACTGGGGGGGGTCAATGTATCTTCTCTCCACCCTCAAATGTCAGGATGTGAACTGCTGAGTTCTAGAGCTGAAGTAAAGATTCCATTTAAGTTATCTTCCCCTAGAGCTGTACATTTACCATTTAATGGCAGTAGTGGAGCAGCAACTCTGAACCGTGCATACATTAAGTGACTTGATAGTGAAAACTGGAAAAGCCATGAATTGACTTCAGTTTGCCCTTAAACAGGAGTGTTCAGAAATACTCGATTACTTTATGCTTTGCAGAGTGGACTGTCATTTTTCTCTCCATATAGGGGACAAGATTTGTCAGGTTTTGGGAATTTAGAAAAAGCTCAGGCTATAGGCAAGGCTTGTTTTCTGTTCTTAGAGAAAGCTGCCAGTGTCTAGCCACTGAGTCATGATTTCAGCTACAGAATACGTGTTGTAGACTTCAAACTGTCTATTAAATCTTGCTTCCTCCTAGCTGTTCCCAAGTCTTCTCGGTCCCAAGGAACCATCAATACAGAATATTTTGTTCAAGTCAAAGCAGAAGTGTACAGAACCACAGAAGTCAGGATGCTCCAAGCAGAAGCATAAAACTTTTAACACAGCAGACAAAACTAAAGGCATCCAGAGTTCATCACTAGAACTTTGTCTGTTTTCTGTTGCTGTCAACTAAATGATTTATGTAGTGATTCATGTTTTTCTTCAGATGACTTTTCTCTCAGTGTTATTGACAGCATTTTTATTATAATTTTTCACAACTGAGTTAAGAATTGAGTGTTCATATCTTCTGTGACTCACACATAGTCACACATTCAAAAGCAACTGTGTTTCAGAGCAGTGTTGATCGGGTTTACTGTAGTGAGTTTGAGTGTTATTCGTGATAACTAGTTATGCTCTCTTAAAGTATTTTCTCCCTAGGATAAATAACCTAAGGCCAGACTCTTCATATGGTAGTAAGAGTCTTTGTTCCTGATGTGAGCTAGACACAGCCTTAAGGATCTTGTGGCTGTGCTTCAGTGAGCACTTTAAGCCCAGTGTGAGATGGAACAACATCTCAATGAAGCCAAGCCTCCCTTTGTCCAGCTCTCGTGTTCTGATCCTTGTGACCTCTCCCATGTGCCCTCACAAGTGTTTGTGACTGTGTGCCAATCCTAAGGGTGAAACTGATTGATCCATCTGAAAATTATTCCATCTCAAGAAAGGAAAATGATTTAATGTGATTGCTTTCCCAATCTAGTTCACTGTGAAGCTGTGCAAAAGCTCTGTCATCCAAAGAGAAGGATGGAAAATGCACAACCACAGAGCACTCTTAGCATCCAGTGACTGACAAGCATAGGGAGGGACTTGGGAGTCATATGTGAAAAACTATTTTCAGATTTTTGTGCCTTGTTCTTCAGAAAGAGTTATATTTGTCTTTTTTTTTTCTCTCCAACTCAGCCAGCCATGGTTTGAAGGGAGGGTTGTGGAAGCTAACACTTCTGTTCTTGGACCTTTTGCAAACATTTACTTTGCCCTGTGCCGGCTGGCTTGTGCAGTGGCTGCAAGGGTAAGGCCAGTTCCCTGGGCACCATGTTTCTATTTTGCACCTTTAGAAAATCACACAGAAGGATATCACTTTGAACACACAAAATCAGAAGCTCACAGTGCTGCTTGGCACTCCAAAAAGGAAACAGCACATTTGCTATATTCATAACCATGCTGAGACAGAGAATCAGAATTTGTGTCTCTCAAAAAGACCTGGACTGCAGCTAGATACAATTCCCACCTTCTATACTGCCTCTGAATTTCTCACCATGTCTAAGAGAAGAGCAGAATTGATAGGAGACCGATATAAGTCTGTCTGTCAGAAGAGATAGAAAAATAGGCTCCCATCTCTCTCCCTCATCTATTTATCTAGCTATCAGAGACAGAGATATGGCTCCTGGCTCTCTGTCTGTCAAATACATTATGAAAGCAATTATGTCACAAGCACAGCTCTGGCTTTGCTGAATGAATCTGTCAAGAGGGAACAGACCGCCTGGAGTGTTTTGCACACAGCTCTTGGCACTAAAAGAGCAGAATACTTTGTGGGGGGAGGAATTTTTTGGTTTTTTTTTTTTTTTTGTAAGGCAGTTTACTGAAGTGCAGTTGTGATATTTGAAGTCCAGATTTCTGTGTTGTGTGTCTTCCCATTTGGATTTCTGTTCCATTTAGCATTCACATAATGGTTGGGGTTGGAAGGGACCACTGCAGATCATCTGGTCCAACCCACCTGCTATAGCAAGTTCCCCTAAAGCAGATTGCCTGTGCTTGTGTCCAGGTGAGTCCTGAATATCCCAGAGAATAAGACTCCACAAACTCTGGGCAGTCTGTTTCAGTGCTCTGTCACCCTCAAAAAATTTTTCCTTGTATTCAGATGAAACTTTATGTGTTTCAGTTTGTGCCCCTTGCCTTTATCCTGTAGCCAAGCACTACTGAAAAGAGCCTTGACCCGTGCTCTTGATACCCTCTCTTCAGATACTTACAGATTTTGATAAGGTCCCCTCTCAATTGTCTCCCCTTCAAGCTAAACAGGTCCATCTCCCTCTAAGTGAGGTGCTCCAGTGCCCTAATCATCTTCATGGCTCTCAACTGGACCCTCTCCAGTAGTGCCTTGTCTCTCCTGAGCTGGGGAGTCCAGAACTGGACACAGCACTCCAGGTGAGTGGGGTGCCCCCTCTCTAGGGCTGAGTAGAGAGGCAGGATCACTGCTCACAATCTGGTAACTGCTTTTCTTAATGCACCACGGAATACCACTGGTCTCTTTGGCCACAAGGGCACTGCTGGCTTGTGGGCAGCTTGTTGACCACCACCAGGTCCTTCTCCACAAGGCTGCTTTCCAGCTGGTCAGCCCCCAGACTGTACTGGTGCCTGGGGTTATTCTTCTCCACGTGCAGGACCCTGCACTTGCCTGTGTTGAACTTCATCAGTTCCTCTCTCTCCAACTCTCCAGCCTGCCCAGGTCTCATGGAATGGCAGCACAGCTTTCTGGTGTGTCAGCCCCTCCTCCTAGTCTTGTGTCATCATCAAGAAACGTGCTGAGGGTATTCTCTGCCCCTTCATCCAGGTCATTGATGAGTAAACTGAACAGCCCTGAACCCAGTACTGATCTCAGGAGAAGGCCACAGGCTATGGGCCTTCAGCTGGGCTTTTGGCTGCAGAGCATAGTTTTTGAACCCATTCAGCCAGTTCTCAATACATCTCACTGTCCTCTCATCTAACCTATGCTTCCTGAGCTTACCTCATGAGGAAGTTACAGAAGACAGGGTCAAAAGCCCTGCTGAAGTCAAGATAGACAATGTTCCTGCTCTCCTATCATCCATCCAGCGTGCCATACTGTCATAGGAACCTTTCACATTGGTCAAGCATGATTTTCCCCTGGAAAATCTATGCTGAATAATTCAGATAACCTTCTTTTCCTCCACATGTTTAGAGGTGATATGCAGGGTGAGCTATTTAATTGCCTTTTTAGGGATGGAACTGAGGCTGACTGGTGTGTAGCCCCCTGGGTCCTGCCTCTTGCTGTCTTTTTGAAGGCTGGAGTGGCATTGGCTTTCCTTCAGTCTTCAGGCATCTCTCCCATTCTCCATGATCTTTCCAAGATGATGGAGCGTGACTTAGCAGTAACATCTGCCCGCTCCCTCAGCACCCATGGGTAGATCCCATTGGAGTCCATGGATTTGTGGGCTTCATGTTTACCTGAATGCTTTCTAGCCCAGGGCTCATCAACCAAAAGAAAGTTGGCTTTTTCTCCAGAATTTCTTGCCTTCAAGGTCTGGGATTCCTGACGGCCAGCACTGGCAATGAAGACTACAACAAAGAAAGCATTCAGTAACTCTGCCTTCTCTGGATCCTCCACCACCATGGCTCCCACTTCATTCAGCAGCAGGACTACATTCATTTTCCCTGCTCTTCCTTTTCTACTGGTGCAACTGAAGAAACCCTTCTTGTTGTCCTTGACATCACTTGCCAGATTTAATTCCAAATAGGCCTTAACCTTTCTTGTCACATCTCTGCATACTTTGACAACATTCCTATATTCCTCTATTCCTCCCAAGTGCCATGTCCCTTTTTCCATATTCCATAGATTTCCTTCTTGTGTGGGTTTTTTTTTTTTTTGCCAGAAGCTTCTTGCTCACCCATGCATGGCTCCTGCCCTCTTTGCATGATTTCTTACCCAGAGGGATGCACCGAAATTGAGCTTGGAGGAAATGATGCTTGAATATTAACGAGCAGTCTTGGATTCCCTGTCTTCTAGTGCTTTAACTCAAGGGATTCCTGCCGTTTGGTCCTTGAAGGAATCAAAGTTATGTCTTCCAAAGTTCAGGCTTGTAATCCTCCTTACTGCCCTCACTCCTTCCATGTAGGATCCTCCAACATCTCTTGGTCACTGCAGCCAAGGCTGCCCCCAACCTTCATGTGCCCAACCATATACTTAATACAAGGTCACCTCTCTTTGTTGGCTCCTCTAATACCTGTGTCAAAAAGATCTCATCAGTGCTCTGCAGCAATCTCCTGGACTTGTGTGTGCCCAGCCATCTTGTGTTTCCAGCAGATGGATTTAATCTTCTCAGTCTTAAAGGGAAAGCCATGTTTCAGTATCAATTTTACGATGAGAAGTTCTTGTAAAACCTTTGTGGTGTTTGTTTTAACTGGATTGCAGAAAGGAGAAGAGGTCAGAAACCTGAAACATTACTGGTACACGTCTTGGCCAGACCAGAAGACACCAGACCAGGCCCCTCCTCTGTTACAGCTAGTACTGGAAGTGGAAGAGGCCATGCAGAGTGCAGAGGAGAAGAATGCCCCAGTGATTGTTCACTGCAGGTAAATAAATGTTGTGTCTGAATTCCAAGGGCTTCTTTGCATACAGGGACACACTGCAGAGACTGCTACATGGGCCTTCAGTCACATGTGAGAAATCTTGCCCAACTGCATCTGAAATGTGCTTGGAACTTCAAAGCTTTAATGACAATGATTTTCTATTACCAAGTGTTATATTAAGATACAGGCTGAGTTGAACATAGAAGCTGGCAGTGGCTCAGTTACTTGTAGGAATAATTTCAATTCATTTGCCTTACCAGTAATACATGCCTTTAATTATCTTTGAAAGGCCAGGTTAACAAAGATTAGCATATGTTAGGTCAAATTGATTAGGAAAACACATGCAAGCAGACAAATTAATAGCATTAAATTTTAAGCATCAAACCCCCCCTGTGTTGTAGAGTCCTTCTTTGATTTTTTTTTTAAATAAATCATTATTAGGCCAAAGACAATTTAAATATAACACATAAATGAAAGAGTGACAAAGCTGGTTACAGCAAGTACTAATCAATAGTCAGGAAATTTATGCAATTGATAGTAAAACTGAAGTATCAGTAGGAATCCCTGGCAAAGATGAAAACTTCTTATATGGAAGGAGCAAAATCTTTACGGTGGTTTGATGCCTGATGAAAAAATTGTAATTATCAATCAGAGCAGAATAAAAATAGATGAGGATAGATACTTCTGTCCTCAGAAAGAAGTGGGATGATGTACTTACCATTTGTAGACGTGATGAACTATGTTTTTTTGCACTGCTATCTAGGGAGCATGTTAAGCATCAGCAACCACTATTAAATCAGATGTGCTAGTTGATTTTCACCCATGAGTGGTTTAAAAAAGTTGGTTCACACACTCTAAACCATTAAAGTTTAATATAGATGAATTGCAGGTCTTGGAAAATTGGAGAAGTTCCACAGGTCTAAAAGGAAGCCCTGTTTTGCCAGTATTTAGGAAGGTTAAATATGATTACTTAAAAACTACAGTCTGTTCTCAAAACAGTTGTTCCAGGTAAGTAGCAGAAAGCCTGATAAGAAATGCAGTTTAACTTGCCAGGGTAATCTTTCATCGTTTCAATAACATACATTTTGCCAAATTTATTTTTGTACAGAATATTGCCTAATTTTGCATAATGTTTTCTAGGAAACAGCAGATGGTTGCTCTCCAAAAGCCATAGTAAATGGGTATTATACAGTGAGAATGTTTTTAAAGAGCCTCTTGGCAGAAATGGTTGGTAGCCTGGTGTCATCACAGAACCAACTGTAAGCTAATATGGAGTAATCAATATTAAAATGCTTGTGTGATAGCACATGCCCAGTTTTTCTGTCTGTGTTTTAAAACAGGTGTGGAAAAATTTGGGAGAGTTCAGATTAAAATAAGAAATGGTTTGTAAGGAGGTCCTCTTTGTCCATGGAAATTTGTGACACTCTAGGAGCTCCTTGAAGAACTATGATATCTGCTGCTGGTTACCATACCACTCTTGCTTTGCATATTTGTTTTGTTCTCTTTTATGTTTTCATCCTCATGATACTGTAATAATCTGGGGAGAAATGGGGCATTTTTATTTGAAAAAAAAAAAATTACTAAGAGACAAGGAGATGGGATTATGATATGTTCTATGTGGATAATGTGCCACCCAAAGCTTTCTCAGTCACTGAGAGACCTGCAGCTTGTCCTGGGACAAGCACTGTTTCTTTTATCTAAAAATGGGTGTTGTTCCCTCCCTTTGTAAAACACTGAGGTGACTGGACAGTAAACTGTATCAGGAGCTGTGTGCTGTGGTCTGTTTGGTTTTGGTCAAGTGGAAGATGAAGGACTTGTGGGCAGCTGTGAACTGTGAGCTCCATTGTTGCTTGAACATTTCTTGCCAGTGGTTTTGCATTACAATTTTTTCGCAATGTAAATGAAAGTAGGATTTCCTGTAGTTGTGTCAAGTGATTATTCCTGAATATGCTCACTTAATTATTTCATGCATAAGAAGGGCTTCCAGCATTTGCTGGTAGTTTGTTAGGTGATGAGAAGAATTCACAGCTTCTGTAGCAATGTGCCTTTGAAAATAAACTCAGTTCTGGTCAGATACAAAAGAGTTTAGGAAAATTTAAAGAATTTTTTTTGGTAGTGAATTTGTATTCTGCTCTAATTCAAATTACTAGACTGCAGATCTGATCAGAAAATGGCATCACACAGTATACTGCTGTTAACTCTAATTATTTAAGCAAGAATTGGGTTTTTTTTACTCTACCTGTGAATGAAAATAGCTTCAAAGAAGCTGTTAAAATTGAGAATTTCAAAGCAAAGTTTGCCTTCAAAGCAAGGCTTGCTGTTGAACCAAATCTTACTAAGAAATGCAGAAGCTTTTTCACAATGGTTCAGTGAGAGGTTTAATAACATACTGGGTCAATGAGTCTCCAATAGTCCATTTTTAGCCCTGTATCTGCAGTGTTCACCCTTCTGCTGTGAGTGGCTCAAACTTAATCATGTCATCCAGCAAAGTTGGTATCTTTTCCTAGTTATGACTTTCCATCTGGAAGCACCCAGCTGGGAAAGGTCAGAGGGACAAAAGGGATGATGGGGTCTGTGCTGCTTTAGTGGCAGTCGTTTGGCAGGAAAGTTCCAAAACCCTTCTGACATCTCCACTGCCTCTCTCTGCTCTTCCTTTCCCTAGTGCAGGCATCGGGAGGACTGGCTGCTTTATTGCCACAAGTGTCTGCTGTAAACAGCTGAAGAACGAGGGCATAGTTGACATTTTGCGAACAGCCTGCCAGTTACGGTTAGACAGGTAAGAAAGCCTGCTTCCTTTCCAGAAAAATAAAAAGCAAAAATGGTAATAGCTCCCCTTATTTAAGGAGAAGAATGTAAGAGGGGAAGAACAAACCTAAGTGGAGGCCGAGAGAGAACATTCCTCTGACTTGTAATCTTTGCCTGAGCAGTAAACCTTACTGAAGAGCCCTAGAGCTGATTTAGGTTCATGGCTGGCATCAAAGTCTGCACAGCTGTCAATCTCCATGAAGCAAGGGGCAATCTTTTACCAGCTGAGGAGTTGGCCCCATGTGTTCATACAGAAGCAAAGGCTCAAAGATCTGCTGTACTTCAGATCAGAGCCACAGATCATCACTTTTCCCCCAGAAGGAGTAATGAAAATTTATCTCATATACTGGAGCTGTGAGCCATGGTAGGATAGACATTGCCTGGGGAAGGAGAGTGCATAACCTGGAGTGTTTGCAGACATATGAAAGGAGCTGTGAAAATCTCCACAAATTCAATGGTTTCCAGTTAAGCATTTCTTAACACACCACCTTGAGTTTGATTATTAAGTAAACAGACTTGAATTTTGTACCAGAGATGTTATTTTTCCTCTCCCACTGGTTTCAAGTGCCATCAAAACATGTCTCAGTGCTCTCTCTAATGATAATGATAAATGTAGTCGGGGGAAGAGATGTCACGAAAAACATACCAAAGATTTTTCTGAGGGGAAAAAAAAAGAACCTCAACCCCACGCTGAACTTTATTTCAGAGAAGAAATTATGCTCAGTGGGAGGCAAAAAATGAAATGCTTGCTGCCCTGCTGAGGCTCTGATAGACAGGGACCTGCAGGGGCTTAGAGATTTGGCTGTTTCAGTGGATTTTAGCCCAGACAAGGGAAGGCTTCTTGAGAAAAAGAAAACTAGATTATGAATAGTGAGTGCTGATTATCCATGGTCCAGTTAAATATCTGGATGTGAAATATCTTGTCTCTGTGACTAATGTTACACAGGAAAATTGCCACACAAGTGAAGGCTGAAGGCACCTGCTTACAAATGTGTGTGATACAGCAGGCCAATTGCAAATACTAGCTTTGGAGGGAGAGGGGAACTGGCAGTCCCTTCAAGACTCTGAAGAAGGAAAATCATACTTAAAGGACACCATAGGGGAAAAGGAAGACTGCAGGAGCCTCTGTAGCTGCCATGTAGCTCTCAGGAGTGGGATGGAATTGATAAAAGCCCTTTAAATGTCAAGGGGTAAAATACTGAAGATGGAAAGCAGATCACCATCCTTCCTACAGAAAAGCATGATTTCTCCAAGGACTGAAAAATAGGGCTTGTAGTCTTTTGGAAGTCATGCTGCCACCCACTCTCATTTTCACTAACTCCCCCCAAAATCTCCAGGAGACTTCAAAAGTAGCCTGAGAGGTTGAGACAGTGTCCAAGCAGCTGTAAGGGGGAAGACTATGTCTCCTCCTCTTGCCTGATGATTACTGTCTGTGATGGTAAGGAGTCACCAGAGACTTAGGGAAAGCTGAATGGAGGCCAGATGTCTGGAGGGATGTACCTCCCTGCTTTACACAGAAATAGAAAGGTTGGCATTAGCCCTGAGAACCACCTTTGAGATTGCCATGTACCCAGGGGAGGAGAGAACAAAGGGGTTTTTCCCTTCATTCCCTCACAAATCCCTTGGGAAAGTTCTGCACACTGGGCTTTGCATCAGTGGCCAACAGATGGTCCTAAAATAACCTAGTATGACTAAGGAGAGGAAGTAATCATTCCTGCATCCTTCCCACAGTGCTGAGAGACATTTGCTGTCATTGCCCACAATGCAACTCAGATTTCAAAGGTTTCTGTGGCAAATAGGGGCGAAAACATAATTCTGTGCCAAAGCCTGGACAGCAAGCACATGTCATGGTGTGCATATGTGTGGCAAGGGAGGAAGCCACCACATAGCAGGAAACTGGATAAAAAGGAAAATAATTTCCTGTGGTCTGAACCTCAGTGGACACCCTGGTGCTTCTGCTGCTACAACTTCAGGGTGCAACCCCACTGTTAATGGAACTTCTTGGGGAGAAATTGTCAGATATGACTAATGTTCCTTGTGTGGCACAGTCTGACATGGATAAATTTCAGTGCTGTGTGGAGCACAGAAGGACTCAGAAACAAATCAACTGTGAGCTTGTATTAAGGAGAGCAGATGTGGAGGAGCTGCTCAGCTAGGAAATAATTTTTTTTTAGAAACACAGTGTATGTTTCTCACCTTTGTTCGATGATGAGAGGTTAGAGAATAGGTCCCTGCCTTCCCTGCTCATTGTTAAGTGTTATTTCAAGCAGCTGCTTAACAAAGTAAGTGCAAGGGGTTGAAGGACAAGGTTGTCTTTCCTGGTCATCTTCCCCTTACTGGTATGGCTTCTGTGTGACCCATAATGGTTAAGATGGACCCCATAGAAAAGGGCTGTCCCCAAGGAGAGTGCTAGCAGTCTGCTACCCATTTGGCTTAGAGGAAGCAACTTTTCATTAATGTCCTCTGGTGAGGTTTCTAAGGGAATGCACCACATATGCTCCTCCTCAGACTGACAGTCTGGTTGGCTCCAGTCACCCATGGGTTCCTGTGTTCCTCAGCTCTCCTTGTCATTTCAGCCTCCTTTTGGCACCACGCTGCTGGGATCTGTGCACCAGCACCAGTGCTGGCACAATTCTGTGTACACTTTCTGTGAACTTCACTTATAAGTTTTAATTGCCTTCATAATGAATTGTCAAGAGATCATATCACTTTCGATGGTACTCTTAGCAAAGTTTCAAATGTTAGTAGAATCTGCTTAAAATTAACAACTTCATCCTGATTGGTTTTGCTAATTTCTGTCTCCCCCTGTAGTGCTTATATGTTGGTTAATATGCTACTTGCAGAAATACACAGGCTAATGACACATGGAAAATCAAACTACTTTTTCTCCTGCTTGCATTTCCTTTCAGGTTTTCAGTTTTAAAGAGAACATTAAAAGCTGAAAAATAAGCTGAACCAAAACAGGTTACTGTGCTGAGGGATATTTTGCTATCAGAGTGTGAATAACAGTCAACTCAGTTACAAATCTGAGTTGTCCTTTCTGAAGTAATAGTGTGTGCTCCAAAATCCTGATGGCCATCCCTAGTTCTCTGGTTAACTTGCCAAAAGCTTGATGTGGAGTGGCACAGAGGAAAGAATCCTCACTGCAGAATGGGAGAATTGCACCAGTTGTCTGGGCTGGTGTGGCTTGGCCTGGCCCTCTTTGGTCCCAAATTCAGTCCCTAGTGCAGCTGTGAAGTCTTGGATAGGCTGCTTCCCCACTTTATTCCCCTGCTCCCATCTATCTCTCTAGGGCTTTGGGGTGGGAATTACTTTTCACAGAAGGGTTCTTGGAGTACAGGTGCTTAGGTTAGATAAGAGTAAACGATGATGGTGATGCTTTCCTGGAGGAGAGCCTCTGCCAAGGAAAATAAATGAATGTAAAGCCCGTTCCTGTTCTCACTACCTTCTGTTCCTTGCTCAGCAGACACTTTCAAAGTGGAACTCGAGGTCAGACTTGAAGCTGGTTGCAATCAAAGGGCACTTCTCGTTCATTGCAGAAAGCTTTGGAATGGACCTTTGGTGTGGAGCACAAGCTTCATGTTAGCTGTGCTGTTTCCTCATGTGTTTACAAGTAATAAGACTGCTGTTTCCCTCCCCTTTTCTTCTTGCCTTTCAGGGGAGGAATGATCCAGACTTGTGAACAGTATCAATTTGTGCATCATGTCATGAGCTTGTATGGAAAGCAGCTTTCTAGAGCAGCAGAAGAATAAGTGTTCATGATATTCCTAAAGGCTAAAGCCAGGAGAACTTTTGACTGCGCTCAGATATATTTCAGATCTGATAAGAGACACATGGTAACCTGGCTGTCTTAGCTGGAAAGATATTATTTTACTTTGATATTGCTTTTATGCTCTTGTTTGCATTGACATTAAAGAGCTGAGGTACGCCTTGTCTTAAACATATGTGACAGGACGTAATCTTCACCAAAAAAGGCTTATTTATACTGTAAATAATTATAGTAGCTTCATTTGTTACAAAAGCAAGAAAAAAAAAAACAGAAAAAATCCACTGTCTTCAGTTTGTTCTTTTTTAAAAGGTCATTGCTAATATATCCAAATACAGTGTGAAACTTTTTGAATTGTCATGCTGAAATGTGCCGTATGTTGACTAAGCTTGAAAGTAAATTTTTGCCTCTTTCTGATTGTTTTTACATATAAAATTACCGAATACTGTGTGTATCGTAAACCTTCTAAGCCTCTGCATTGAAAGACTCAAGTAGATTTGCATTGAAATGATGTTTCACACATCATGTTCACTTGTTCATTTTTTCTAAAGCAGTCCACTACCAGTGTTATCAGAACTAAGGGGGAAACAAGATTTCAATGACATGAGTCAAATTCTTGCCTCGAATTCTTACCAGCATTATACCCCAGGATCATCACAATGGGGTGAATCTGAGTAGACATTATTCTGAACATAAATGCTTTGTGCTTTACCTTTTCTTTGTCAATATTTGGGCATCTTAGTCATCTGGCAAACAGATTGTATTTCTGCAAATAGTTTCTATTTTTTATGTAGAATAGAATTTCTCCTGAAATATGAGATTCAAAATCAGGTGAGGAATTTTTTTAGCTCATCTTTATTAAAAATCTAATAATAAAATCACTTTTATTCTATGAATTTTTACTTGTTTCAAACCTTTGAGGGTAACCATGTGTCCAGTGCCTATTAAAATTAATGCAAATCCTAAAGGCAGCTTAAAAAAAAAATCAGTGTGTACTTGTTGGCTGCTTTGTGATAAATTTGCCCTCAAACCAAATTTAGACAATAATTAGCCCAATCTAACCACGGGTCCAGGCAACAGTGTTTCCTTTCCAATAATACAGACTGCTGCCTGTGCTTTTTGGTTTAGACTTCACTCATTTGGGAGGATTGTAGTTTGTGTTTAATGCTTAGAAGAGAGCACACGTTTTAGTGCTTCACTGAGCAGCGAAAAATGGAGGTACGCAGGATCCTTAACATGAAAGATGAATGTTTGGTGAATAGAAGCCCTGATGACCTACTAAGAATATATTTGCTTCTCTTTATTTGTAACAATAACCAAACCCCACTGCTTCTATTAGTGCAGAAGATTCTGAGAATTTACTGCACTTCCTAATCAGGAGAAGGTAAAGCAGCTCTCAGAACAATAAGGGCTGATCCTGCTCCCACTGATGTTTTGCCATTGACGTCAGCAGGTGCAGGGTAAGGCCTGAAATGTTACGCCTACAACTTCATCACTGTGGGGAAAAAAGTTTCCCAGTATTTCAGTACACATCTTTGTGTTTATTCTGTATCCATGAACCTGTAAAAATCCTGTCTGCAGGGTTTGCATGAATGTGTGGCAAAATGTGTTATCTTTAAACCACTTGATTTTATTGCTGTATTTAAAATATTTCCTTCAGTGAGAAGCTAGCAGAAAGAACTGGCATTCTTTTTTAAAATACTGGTGATAGTCATTAAAGAGAGCAATAAACTTAAGCTTTTGAGCATAACATGACTGTTTTATGCAAGTCTTGATAGCTATATTCTCTGTGCTACCAACTTCTTTGAAGGGGTGACACTATTCCAACTAAGCACTCCTTTAAAATAACAAAATAACCACTGATATTCTGGTTAATATTGAAAGTGGAACTCCCTGTAAATTTTTTTCAGCTTTGCAGTGCCCTTCTGTGTCAAAACTGACTCAGTGAATAAAACTACTTGCTCTGTCATCAGCTTCCCATGCATCTGCTAAAGAATGCTTGTTGGTTGGAGGGCAGTGTGCATATAGGAGGTAAGTTCAACGTATAAGTTGTCTCCTGCACAAGGAGGTTTTCTAGAGGAGAATAACTGTATGGTGAAAAGGCCTCTAAGACGCTGACCTTGAGGTCCTTGCACAGATCCTCAGCAGGTGTTAGTTGGCAGTGCTTCACTGACTTGAGTAGAAGCGAATGATTTACAACAATGAACAAAATCTGGCCTGCTGTTCACTCCCATTCTAGGCGTGTGGAATGTCCTGAGAGTGTGGTTTTTGATAAAATCAGGTTGTTTGGCATCAATTCACTGCTACAAAGCACATGTCAACCTCGCTGTATGCTCTGGTGATGAGGGCTGCACTGCTGCCACCTCATACCAGGCACGAGCAATACCACTTGGTCAGGATTAAAATATTCAATATTCAAATGCCTCTTAAAGTGTTATTTTGTCTAACAGATTTGGAGCTAATTCTCCTATTTACTCTCGGTCCTTATCATAATTAACATATTTCTGTCTCTTTTTTTCTTAACTTTTTTTTTTAATAGAACTTGAGATCTGAAGGAAATTTTATCAGCTGTTCTGATCTCTTCTGGCAGCAGAGGTAGTCTTAAGAAGTGCTTAAGATTAGCAGAAAGGAGCTCTGGCTGTGTGCAAGCACTTGAGATGAGTGGGGCTGCTGCTTCTGTAATCAGTGTGTTTGAAAGTGAGCTGACAATAGGAGCTAAGCTAAGATATGTCTCTGGCTAGTCTTTTACTCCTTCTCTATTAAATGAAAATTCCAAGCATACTTCATCCACTCTCTCCTGCTCAGTGCCCAGGACTCTTTGTACCGGAGACCACAGCATTAGTACCTACAACACAGTTGTTTCCCAGAGGACTGAATTCCTCCCTCCAGGTGGGTAAAAATATAGCAAACATGAGATTATTTTGTTTAGAACCAACTGTGATGTCTTCTGTTTGATAAGCTTTTTCACACTTGGAACAGGGCAGAGCCTAGCTCAGTGTCTTGGTTGTTTGCTGGTTGTTTGGTCAATTTGGTCACCACACTTCAGCAGCTTTATCCTGTTCCTCTTTCTGTTATGGTAACAGACTAATGGCACATTCTGTCCTCATGCAGGTAGTCTGAGATCAGCAGATGCCAAAGTTATGTAAAAACAAAAACTAAGATTGCACTTGAGAGTTAGGGCTGTCCCCAGATAAAGCACGACTCGCTCTCTGAAGGATCAAGATAAAGATGACTTAGTCAAATTATTCTTAAATGTCAACTACCTAGTAGTCATGTAGGGAAGAGAACTTCATTTCTTCCAAGGCTTTCAAAAGTATCTATTTGTTCTGGACTTTTCTTCTATAATTAGTCTGCAATGGAAAAATCTTACCATGTGAATTTGCAGTTGCAAAGTGTACTTGAGAATGAAGACAGGACAAAACAGGACCTTGGTTCCTGTCACTTCCCTGCTGTCTTTTCAGAAGAGGAATCGTGCAGCTTGTGCATAGATGGTCATGCCTTATAGATTTGCTATGGAGAAAAAAACAAAACACTTTTTCTGAAGTCCCTGGAGAAAACCTTTTTTCTTCTGCCGAGTCTGTAGATGAGTATTTCCTGGTGTCTGCAAGAGTGACTGTCACCTTAGGATAAAGTAAGGCAGTTCAAGGAAGCTTTTTTCCCTGCAAGTTAAAAAAAAAAATTCTCCATTCAAAAGCACGGAAGAAATATGTGAATGAAAGCAGCATTTGCCGCTTTGTGCATGAAGTACAGGCAAAGATCTGCATAACACAAGCATTGATTTCTAGTGCCTCAACGTGAATTTCACATATTCACAAAGAAGTTAATTTCTTTGATTACATGCAAGGATCCAATCTCCTTTGAGCACTGATAGAGATCAAGCTCCAGCACCTGAACACAACAGATGCTACATTCTCGTGGCATGGTGTGAAAGTCACAGAAGGGGTTGTGATTAGACCTGCCCAAGCTTTTGGGCCATGTAATACCCAGCAGGGCAGCAGTGTCAGGTTTACTCAGATGATAACAAAGCTGAATGAAGAGAGAGACTGAATTACTTACTCAGAATTAAAATCCATATTGGCACCAGAGCTGGCAATATGGCTCTGAACATTTGAGAACATAAAGCTTAAACAGTCTGGCAAAAGGACTTGCGTATTGCAATTCCTGGCCCTTTCTCTCTGCTGGACCATTCTACTCAACTTGTGTTCCCTCTTGGTTCTTTATCTCATCTGCCTGTTGCTGCTTATGCTTTAAATAGAGTTAAATAAGTCACTTTCTTGCACTGCTGTTAACCCAATATCTTGATAGCCAGTGTTTTCCAGAAATCATCTCTTTCCTTGCACAGAGCCTGTCTTACTAGACCCCCTTCAGAGGGCTCAACCTCTTCTGCATGGATCTTCATCCCAGAATTTTGGAGGTATAAATCTGCAGTTATGTGCGTCTTAATAATGGCATTTCTCCATTGAGAAAAAGTTGTTTGCCTGAGCTAAAGCTTTTTATTAGTCTGACCTTAACTCCCCTATTTCCAGTACCAGGTGCAACTTTCCTCTGAAAAGCCAAATGCAATTTTTCCATGGATCAGAGGGGAAAATCCTGCATGTATCTCCTTTGCATGTTTAGCTTGTTTGCCTCTGAAGTGGACACAAGGAAACATGTCAGGAATTAAGTCAAAACTGATAATGCACAATGGAAACCTCCTCTTGTAAATGAGCTTTGACTCCTTCTAACTCAAAAGAAGGAAAGCCATGTGTGATTGATTTTACCACATCGATGCACTGTTGTCTTTTTGGTATTTAGGATGTTGTGAGGAGTACAGAAAGCAAACACTCAGGCAGCACAAAGGTCAGGGTGTCAGTTTGGATAGGTGGGAGGAATTGGATTGTGTTGGCAGTATTTTGGTTTTTGTTGGGGAAAACACAACTTTCAGTCCAGAAAGCAGGTTTCTCTGTAGCTAAGTTGGGCTCTTGATCCTGAAGTAGAATACTGAAGACATAACTGAAGGTTGGTTTCTTCATGCATTTATTAAACAAGCAATGAATAACACCTTATCTACTTCACTATGTGACCAGTCCCATTTCCACACACTTCTGATTTGATCTGTGTTAACAGAACATGAGCTTCCAGACAAGCGAGCACAGAGTGTCTGCCTTGCTGGATTCCTTCTTTAGTCTGTGAAACAGCATATGTTTGTTTTGGCTGTCTGAATGTGGTATTTTTTGCTCACTGGAAAGGCTGACTATGTTCCAGCCTCTGCACTGTTTTTCTCTTGTTTTTTTGTTAAACTTTTCACCTTCCTCTTTCTTTCCTAGACTAGCAGAAATCACCTAAAAGTCATCAGGAAAAGGTGGTATATTCCTGGAGGGGGATGAGAGGCTGGGGTGTCCATTGTCTTTTCCAGAGTTTACCTATACGTTTATTCCCATCAGCCTGTGGAAGTTGGCTAGATTTTTATATTCTTTGGTTTTCTCAGTTCCTGTGTTTTGCAGAGCATAACCCAAGTACCTCCTGCACTAGACTCCCTTTTAAACTGAATTTAACATAAATATGGAGTAGACAACAACATTCTGTTCCAAAGAGAAATCAAGTGAGGTCAGTTAAGTAGTTTGTTGCCACTATACCTTGTTAAGCAGTGCTTTGTTGCAAGCAAGGTAGGTAGTTTGTATCCTGCAGAATGGATTGGTCTTACCCGCCTAAAACAATCTCCTGCACTATGTCAGCAATGCTGTGGTTAACACAAGTGAAGTTAAAAAAAGCTGAATACACTGAGCTGTGTAAATAAAGTACCCTCCCCATTGGGAATTAAGTCCTCCACATGAAGAAGTGTGGCAGAATCTTAGACTTATTAAGGAGTAGAAGAAAGCTGATTAAGGAATGGTCTCCAATCTGAAGTTGTGAATTGATCTTCTAAAGCACAGAGTCCCTGCTTGAGTAACTGAATGAACAGGCTGGACTTGGAAATGAGAGAAAGTGCTGCATATATAATTTTCAAATAAACATAAAATAAACAAAGCCAAAGCCTGGAGGTGTGAAAGCAGCACTGAGGAACAACTTAAACATCAAAGCAGGATTTTTTTAATGTTTAAGTTTTTGAAACCTAGACCATGTATTTTGGTTTTAGCATGAAAAAAACCTGTTAAATTATTTCATAGACTGCCTTTGATCAAAGTTTTGAAATGGTGTCAAAATCATTCATAAGATAACCTGGGCTTGGGGAGGTAATAAATAAAAAGGCATATTTTTGACTACAGAAGGCTTATTCCTTTTAGTATCATTCTTGAAATTTTATCACCCTGTTATTCCAAGAATGAGAAAGTGCTGAAGCCAGTGTAAAGGATGTAACAACACAGCCCACAAGAGGCCAGTATGTATTTAAGTTTTGAACTATTGAAATCCATATTTGTCCAGTGTAAAAGGACCCAGGCATCTTCCTAGGAATGCAACAAGCTACACAACTTATGTGAGCTGAGGGACACAGAAAGGTCAGTAATGGTTGTGAAAGGTCCTGTGGTAGGAATAACCAGGGCCTTATCAGCTGGGATAAAAAGGTAACATTTACATAAACATATATTCTCAAGAATGTCATAATACTTTGTGTTCTGTGGCTATGGTCAGGCAGGGTGGAAATTGGCTGTGTGAGTCCAATACCTTTACATTCACATCTGCTTTGCTTTTCCTTTCCTTCCCTTACAAAGAAAGCAACTTTGTCAAGTATCACTCCAAAGTGTAATTTTCACTTTCAAAAAAACTCTGTGGCCTTGGATGAAAATTTTGATCAGAAAATAGAAATCTAAGTAAAGGGAATTGTATTTTTGAGGTGAAAGGAGGAAATGTAAAGGTGATTGGATGACTTTTAAGCCATGCCACTGTAGCTTTTGTAGGATTTGAAAATCCAAATCTGAAGGAATGCAGAGCAGTGGAGCAGTGAGCCAAGCAGCATCCTGTATCCCTTCTCTTTTAATCACTGGGTGCTGCTGCTGTGGATTTGCCTCACAATAGCTGAGGGGCAAATCCACAGCATCCTTTTCAAGGGCCTCTTGGTGTAGGGTAATATCTCTTCTCTTCCTAACCAGCCCAAATCAGTGCTGTCACCAACACCCATGACCATTGGTACATACACAAGAGTGAAGGGGTGAGAACAGGACAGTGAGAGAAGGTGGCCAAGGGGATGGGAACACCCTTGGGCAGACCAGGTATAAGGAGACAGAGTATTTGTGCATCATACAGGCAGCCTGGAGGCAAAAGCCAGTTCAGCATGGAGATCAGGGTATAATATATCCTGTTAAGGAAAAGAATCTCTTTGGGGGGATGCCCAAAACAGAGCACTTTTAGCATATCTGTAATTCCTGCTGGCAACAAAGGAAACTCTCAAGGTCATATGGTCTTAACATTGTCTTTCCTGTGGGCTGTATCTTCCAGGCTGCCATGCATAATCCTAATTTTATCATTTGTGCCCCCCAAATCTTGGGAAGGCTTTTTGGGTTGATTTTCTTCTGCCCCAAGATCTTTCAGCAGCATAAACAACTGTATCAGAGGCTACGATTCCTTACTGCACCTGTCTTGTCACAGGACAATTTTTAAAACTAGAGAGCTGCAGTTTCTAGATGACTAATACTCATCCCTCAAGGACAACAATCACATAGCCCAGTTTCCCCAAACTGCCCTTCACACATGGACCAATCTTGGATTATCTTGGCTTAAAGCAGCCTTCTTGCTGTCTTACTGTCACTGCAGTGAGGACAATGACCCAGTTCCCAGCCACATCCACTGGGAGCAGGTAGTGCACAGGCTGTGGTGGAATTCACCAATCCCTCTGTATGTGATACACTTAGGAGAGCTGGGGAGGTCCTTGGTTAGAAAGAAGTGCATTGAAATAGTCTAAATGAATAAGATGGATTAACTCAAGCTGGTAGTTAAGTTTCTTTTGATATTCCTGGTGTAAAATGGAGACATTTTGCTGCTAACCACAGAAAAAAACTCTGCTTCAGAGTGGTGCTCTCAGGGAGCTTTAGAAATTAGTATTCACAGACAGCTCCTTACTGGTCAGTTTTTGGGGAAAAAAGCAAACCATTTTACTTGAACTTAACAACTAGTTAATACTAAAAATAAACTCAGTGGCTTCATTCTGATAGAAAAATGTAGCTCTTTGAAGTTTTCTGCAATTAAGCAGTTTAAAGCAGAAGGATTTGTCCTAAATTATGGAAATTTACCTAGACATAGGGCATGAGCAGCACTGAAGAGTTTAATGCAGCTTGTGCTGAACAGAGTCAGTTCCAATGGGCTTTTTGATCTATCCAGCTGTGAAGCCTTCTTGAATGGCATCTGACATTGAACACCTTACAGCGCTCCTGCACAGCAAGGCAGCCCCATTTTCTCATTGTCTAGGTGACAAGATATATACAGAGAGAGCAAATTACTTGCCCAGAATCCTGCAGGAAATCAGGAAAGAAGTGAGGAGGTGATCAGCAGCCTCCTACAGACAACTAGAATTTTTCCTGCTGCACAAACCTTTCTCTCTCAGGAGTTTTAGGTGATGAGCATTCCCTGTGTAGTTTTATGTTTTGGGGCTTGTTGTTTATCCACTCTTTCCCATTCCTGATAAATAAATCCTGCAAACAGTACCTTGCTGTTCACTTAATTAACATAATTTTTCCCCAACCAAAGTAGTGTTTTCCAGGAAGTCTTCTGCCTTGTTGGAACACTGTAGCATGTTGATGTGCTCCTTTGAGAGCCTTGCTGGAGAAAGCCTTCCTGAATTTATGGGAAAACATTGTCCACTGAAAATACCCAGGGGTGAGTAAAAAACATTTTTTTCTGGAAGACCTTCAGCTAGTACATGCCAATAACTGCCTGTATTTCCAGGTGCTCTCAGGTATATTCACTCACCCCATGCAAGGAAACAGTCTGTCATCTTCCATAACCAGAAGAGGGGTAAACAAAAAGAGGGGCAAACTGCAGTTACCTATATCCATCCTCACTGTTTTTAGAGATTTTTTCATGGATCAGTCAGATCAGTGGGAAATCTGTTGTTCATGTAAGCTGCTGGAAATTTGTCCTTATTGATTTAAATGCAGCAGTTCTTGTTATGCAGAACTCGTGATTGAGTGACCTTTAATGCATAAGTAAATAAGCCTTTCCATCATGTATAATCTCTCCCATATGACAGATCTGTGACTGTCTAAAGTGACAGAGAGATTGTATGAGTCTTTATTTTTTGGGATATATTATTACAAAAAGTCACAAATCATTGCTGTCAGTGTACAGAGAGCTGCTAATGAAAGAATTTCATTCCAGAGTGGTATCTGTGATGGATGGAAAGTTGTAAGAAGTACTGTAAGTAAAATAAAGCAAGGTTAATCTAATCTCTTCCATAAAGCAGACAGGAAAAAAACCCGTGATTTAAAATAAAGTCAAACAGAGAAGGTAAGTAATAGGCCACTGTTCCATTTCACTCATTCATTCATTAATTCCAGTGTTTCTTCTTGAAGTTTAGGAGACAAAGCAATTTTCTGAGCTAAACTGAAAAGCAAACCAAGCCCTAATGAAACATGGGAAAGAGAGAGTGGGTTATTTTTGTTACTGAGTTTTGTGTTTAGAATAGTGAGACCCTAATGCCTCTTGTGTGTCATAGAATCACAGAATGGCCTGGGTTGAAAGGGACATTAAAGATCATCCAGTTCAACCCCCTGCCATGAGCAGGGGCACCTTGCACTATCCCAGGTTGCTCAGAGCCCCATTCAACCTGGCCTTGAACGCTGCCAGGATTGGGGCATGCACAGTTTCTCTGGGCAATCTGTGCCAGTGCCTCACCAACCTTACAATAAATATTTTTTCCCCAATACCTGATCTAAACCTCCTCTCTTTCAGTGTGAAGCCAATCTCCCTTGTCCTGTCAATATATTACTGGCCTTGTAAATAATCTTGCCTCATCTTTCTTGTAGGCTCCCTTCAGGCACTGGAAGGCCACAATTAGGTCACTCCAAAGCCTTCTCCAGGCTGAACAATCCCAATTCTCTCAGCTTTTCCTCACAGGAGAGGTGCTCTATCCCTCTAATTAACTCGGTGGCCTTCTCTGAACTTGCTGCAACAGGTCAATGTTGTCCTTCCTTCAAGTGTCATTCAGGCAAAACCAATGTTAAATCTTAGTAGTTCAGAGTATTATTCAGGGTCTATATCCCACGTCATTCCTGTTTAATTTGTGATATCCCATGGTTGCAGAACTACTGCCCTTCCTTTTCTGTTCCTTCCCTTGCTCTGTCCCTCTCTCTCCTCTTCCCTTAATTCTTAGTTCACCCTAATTCACCTCTTCTCTCAGGCAGTCCTCTGCTTCCAGGTCTGCCAGTCAGGCCAAGTCAAACTCTTCCTACAGTACTTCAGAGTCTTCAGTCCAACAGCTTCCATTCCCCCTTCTCTGGTCTCTGTATTCCTCATGCAGTGCAGGGGGAATACTCACTGCCAGTGCAGAGCATCAGAATAAAAGGATGTCTCTGAGAAGAAAGGTGGCTTCAATTTTTCTGCCTTATGCCAAGAATGCACCTGATCCAAAATACATCACTAGCAGTGAAAAGATTCCTGCCTGTTTCTGGGGTTTTAGGAAGGCTGTGAGGAACCTTTAGGGATGAGAGGGAATTGGATTTGGCCTCAAAATTTCTACCCTCAGAGATTCTGGATTTTCAACATGTCAGTTTTTTTAGTGATTAAAAAAACCCCTGATATAAACACAAATAAAAAGAGGGGTTCACTAATACATTTGTCATACTGACTCCCCAGCACCTCAACCTATTGGGAGGTTCTGCTTACTGTTTCTGTGTGTTTTTTTCTCTTTCCAATCTAAATGCTGCTCCTGAGATGACACAGCTAACTACAAGTCTGCAGTGTTCTGTACCTGCACTGATGCCATCTGCACAACATCCTTGATCATGACTCAAGATAAGCTCTAGAGGTCTGGCTTCACTATTGCTAGGCCAGTTACTAAAAACCAAGCTTGTAAGAGTTTTTGAGTTAGGCAAAGAGCAGATTTGCTGCAAGTAGAGGGAGGTGAAGCAGGATGGAAGAATCTACCCCCTGCTGGCTTTGAGCTCTGTGGTTCTTGCCCTCTGAGCCCACTGCACAAAAAGAAGGATGCATTTTCACAGGTGCAAGCATTGTGCTTATGATGGAGGAGAGCCTTTGTGTTCCCTGTGTTCCCTGAAAAAAAGCATATAGGTTTGAAATATATGCCATGCATCTCCAGTGGGAATGGGGCAGACCTAGGCACCTACAGTTTTCTGTGGCTGACAGGAAACTCTCTTGTGCAGAGAGTGATAGGTAATGTTTGTCTCAGACCCGTGAGGTTCTTTGTACAATGTCAACATCAACTGCAGACAAACATTTGAGGGTCAGAATTGGGGGACCAAACTGTAACTATCTTTTCTTACATGTCTCAACAACATTCATGATTCACTAGTCTTTTTTGGCTCAAACAGAAATCTAACTTGTACAAGTCATAAACCAACCTGCAATTACCAAGCACCCATATGAAAACACCTTTCAAGAGAGAGCAGATTTCAGTTTGAAGCCTGGTTATTACACATAATAAGCCAAATTCTTCACTGACGTCAGTGTGGAAGGGGTGTGAGTCACCACTGAATTTGGACCAGTTTTAGCCGAGAAGAAAATGATAAAATGCACCTTGGCACTGTCCTTTTAATGCAAGTGAAATTTACCCAAACACTTTTGCATTCACTGGAGTGACTGGATGGGCCTGGGCATAGTGAGAATGATCTTTTTTTCATCTGCATGTGCTTCCTATGACCAAACAAATATGTGCCTGCTTTTTGAAGGAAAACCAACCACATTTTATGCAGCAAACTAGCTTTTAATCAGTGCTGAGTAACAGTGATGCTGTCTGCCTTACCTTTTACTGCAGCAGGACCATCTCTTCAAGATGAGCTTTGCCATTAGCATCATCTTTTAGGTATAATACATATGGTTTTGATTTAGCCCTAGGCAGGGCTGAGGCACAGGCTGTTTGCTAGTGTGGTAGCTTACCTTACTTAAACAAATAGTGATCCTGTGCCAGGCACTGCAGCATTCTTGGCAGGCAAAGCAGTAACATGGCAGTCGTCCTTCAGCTTGTCAAATGGTTCCAGGTATGCTTGCAGATGTCATCTGCAACCATCTACTTTATAATGACAAGGAGAGAAAAAAGAGCAGAGCTGGGACAGAGGAACTGAACAGAAAAGCTGTGTGTCTGTTGGTAAACAGCTTTATAGGATTACATGCAACTTTTAGTGAGTTTATGAGCTATAGTTATCTTAATTTCTGCTGAAGTTGAATGAGTGAATTTATCTTTCTGCTAGCAATTGAGAAATCAGAAGTATTTTGCTGACATTTTGCTGTTTAGTGTAAGAATTTGGATATCAAGAACGAAAAATAACAGACTGTTTGTCTTTTGTCTTTTTTGAATGTTTGTCTTTTTGGTATTTTAACATGTTCCCAAACTCCTGACAGAACTGGGACCATTAAAAGTGAACAACAGACAGCAGTGCTTGGAATGTCCCTGGTAAAGAAGTTCACTTAGAAGTTCAATGAGAGAGAGTCAAAGTGGGATGATAAGTATGAATGATGATTCAGCTGATGATGGATTGGCCCACACCGTGAAAATGAAGGGTGTTCAGCCCAGTTACTTAAAAGGCTTGGGTGTTAAGACTGGAGGTCTAGTACAGAACACTCTGCTTTTCATTGATCATAAGTGATGGAAAGTAAACATCTTTGCACAGTGGGTGGATCACATGAGAGCTGGCAAGATTTGAGCTACAAAATTCCTAAAGCAAAAACACAAAACCCCAGAGCTTGGGCTGACAAAATTGGAATCCACAGTCTTGTAAAGCTAGTGTGACAGGCAAGCAGAGGAGCATCAAAAGCTCTTTTTAACACTGGAAGTAAAGTCCCAAGCCTGGAATCTCTCTTGCACAGGAGTCCATGTTATATTCTGCAAGGACAAAGACACCTGTTTTGTTATCTAATGTACTTGCTGGTATTTTTCTCACCCATCCCTTCCTATTTCCCAGGGGATTCCATTTCCGTTTGTCAGGAATCTCAAGAACACCCAAGTGAAGAGGAAGGGAAAAGCCTGCCTGGAGCGTGTGCTAACTCCTGAAGGAGTCACCCTGAAGGGGATGAAAAATGGATCAGTGATAGAGAGGTCTCCTGAGTACACCAGGAGGCAAGAAGGGAAGAGAGCAGGGCTTACCATTTATTGCAGCTGAGCTGAGTGGCTGTGGAGGTTGCACAGTGATCACAGGGTACATGAGACAGTGACCCTAATGAGCAGTACAGCAGTGCCAGTGCAGCTGTGGGAGGTAAGTGGGGATGACTCAAGAGAGGAAGAGGAGGAGGAATATTTAGTCTTTACACTGTTTTTCAGTGTGAAACTCTCCAGTGAAGCAATGCTGCTTTTCTGGAACACCTAGGAAACTTGTAAAATAACACTGATCCGCTGTCTTTTTATTGTTTAACATGGAATAAGCTGTTAGTCTGTACCTTCTGTTGGTAGTTTGAGGGTAATAATGAAGGACTTTTTTGCTGTATGAAGTGGTAGAAGCAAAAAGTAGTAAATCTTTCATTTAAGTCCTTACACCTGTCACCTAAACCAGGCTAATAAAATATATTGCATGTTTTATTTTAGTCAGGATTGCCCTAATGAATTCTTACCCTGATTCTTTAAAGTGACCCATGGGACTTGGACTTGACTGCAGTCTGCTGAGGACCAGCAGCACAACAGGAGGCTGGTAAATGTTTAATTTCACATTTGTTTTGTGAATTAATTTTGCAGTAGCATTATTGATGCTGTAAACATTAGTCTGTGATCTTTACAGAAATACATACAGCTGTTGAGAAAACCAGGAAGAAACGTTGGAAAGTTTAGCTTCATGGTCTCAGCATAGGCTGGAGGAGAATTTCAAAGTTAGGCTGTGGATTTTATTCTGCTGTATGTGGACCAGCTTTGAAATATGCCCAGGTGCTTTCTATTAAAAGCCTTTTAAGACCATTTTGAAATGACCTACCTAGCAGGAGGATAAAATGATAGCACTGCATCTTCACAAGTCCAGTAACTGGTGACCATTCTCTTGCTGGTGAGGTAGAAAGGAAACTTCAGGGGCCAAAAGAAGCTCAGCTGTGAGGGCAGGCAGATTTTCTCCCATGGAGGATGGATCTGTCCTAGTGCCCACCCCTGGCATGTGAGGCTGGTCCTGCATTTTCTGTGTCAGGCTGCTGCAGGATGGGTACCAGGCCTGGTGTCTCAGTGCCTTCTGTGGGCCATGGCCAGGGTGATCTGAAGGGACAGTGCAGGGCAGGGGACATCCCTGGTCATTCCTGTGTGACAGAAACCACTTCAGTGGCACAGCTAACCTGTGTCTGAGCTGCCTCTGACTCCTCTGCATGCTGGAATTGTAGTCTGGTGTCTTAGTTACTGATTCATCTTTGCCCATCAGAGTTCAGATACAAATATTGTGTAGGCAATAGAGGGAGTGTTTGGCTGGTGTGTCAGCTCCTCTGTACCAGCTATGAGAATGGAGCAGTGCCAAGGGGCACTCTTCTGCTTCTGCTTTTGGATTCCTATAGCTTCATTCCCTTCAGTGAACATGCAAAAAGGAGAGGGTAAACTCCTTAGGAACAACCTTTTTCCATCCCCATTTCTTCACTGGATTTCTTCCAATTCACTAAACCACTTTCATCCCATGATCTGCCCATTTTGTTAGGAGATCTCCTTGCTGTTCAACACCTTCTTGGTGTATGAAGTGCTCAGCTGACAATTCTGAACAGTTTTTTGTTCATATGCTTCCACTGTGATTTTTTCCAGAGACACAGTACCAAACCTGTCAGAGTTTAAGGAGTTGTTCAGTCATATAGTTTAGTTTTGGGCAGTCCTGCAAGGAGCAGATAATTGAAATCTATGATCCTTATAGGTCCCTTTCAACTTGAGCAATTCTATGACATTTGCAACCATAAAGCGTGTAACATTCATATTTTTAACTGGGGATCCTGACAATCTCTGTTGTCCTAAATAATGCAAAGCTGGGAGGAATATGGCTCAAGAAGGCAAATAGGTTAAATGCCCATGGGATGATCAGTATAATGAAAGGCTGGAAAACCCTAATGGGACTTGGCATGGTGTTGATAAAGGGCTTCTAACTGAGGACAAACAGATGGACAGATCAGATGAGAACAGATCATATCCTTCCCACACTACTGCTGCCTCAGTCTTACCAAGTTTTGGCTTTGGATCTTGGCTTTGTCAAAATTTTTCTTTGCAGTCCCCTCTGAAGATGTTTTCTCATTTGCTAACCCATTTTCTCAGCCTGCAGGCTCACACTCTTTCCCACATGGTTGGCTTCTCACCACCCACCCTTCTCTCTCCTGGTCTCTGATTTCCAGAGTAATCAGTAAATGTATCCTCTGCATGCGAATGCACACCCTTCAGCACATACCACGTGGCTCCTCTAGCCAGATGCACAGATCAACTTAATACTGGATTCATTTTGTCCATGGATCACTTTACCTGAGTAGGAGCCAGAAATCCTGACAGCTTAGACATCTGAGGGCAGGAAACTCTGATGATAGGATTCAGGGACACGGCTGGAAATTCTGTTCATTGTAGTCTGTGCTGTTTCCTGCCTCAGTCTTTTTGCTGGGTGACAGGCTTGGAAAGGATTTGGATAGTGAAGCAGGGAACCACCCACAGACTCATCACTGACCAACTGGGAGAGGAGCAGGGGGGCAGAACCTGCCAGTGAATGTAGCCGCCCTGCGTCCTTCCTGTTCTTTACTAGGTGTACACAAGCACCTGCACAATCACTGCATCACCAGGGCTCCTCACCTGGGCCAGTAGCATTTTACAGGCTTATCTGTGTGCACAAGCAAAACCTCTTCCTGCTGCTTCTTTGTTCTGCGAGGGGAGACAATGGAACAGTCCTACTGGGTGCTTTTAGGTCTCTAAGTCAAGAATTTCAGCCTGAGCCTTTGCTTCAGACTTTGATGCCATGAGCAACAAGCCAAGCACCTTTTCTGAAATGATGGCTAGGTGGAAGCTGTGTGTATCGCGGGGCTCTTGGCAGGCAGATGGCGCCAGATGGGCGTGCGGCGAGGCGAAAAGCCTCGTCTGCTGCTGGGTCAGGGCAGCCGGATAAAACCACTGGCGGGACAAACGGGAGTACGGGTGCTGTGCCTGCTGCACTGCGTGGTTGTCAGACCTGTGCTGCAGTGAAAATACATCCACAGCAAAGCTTTGGTATGGGGAGAGTTGGTTTTCCTGAGTATCAGCAGAGAATTGTGATTTCTAAAACTAAGCGTCGTGTGAAAAAAATAAAGAAAGAAAAAAACAAAAATATGTTTAGAATCATAGAATGGCTCAGGTTGGAAGGGACCTTAAAAATCATCTAGTTCCAATCTTGCACTAGACAGGTTGCTTAGAGCCCACATCCTTCCTGTGGCCTTGAACACAGTCAAGGGTGGGACATCCAGAGCTTCTCTGGGCAACCTGTTCCAGTGCCTCACCACCCTCGCAGTAAAGAATTTCTCCGTAATATCTAATCTAAGCCTACTCTCTTTCAGTTTGAAGCCTTTATCCCTTGTCCTGACACTACATGCCCTAGTAAATAATTTCTCCCATCTCTCTTGTAGGCTCCCTTCAGGTACTGGGAACCTGTTGGTTTTGTTTTGGGTTTTATCACCATGTGGAGGACATCCTTATCATGCCCCCATATTACCCTGCTACAAATGAGGGAGCATTGTCTTTACTAACTTTGATTCTACTATCTCTATTGTGATCTTGGGTGTATATCCCCATGGGACTTTAGGGAAGAGCAGCAGCAAGATGCTTTACAAAACTAAGAAACTGCCTGGAATCAAATCTCCAGGTCCTGGGAAAGTTAGGAGCTTTGGGATTTGCTACTTCCCAGTGCTCCCTCTTTTTCTGCTAAGGTGAAGAAGCAAAGGAGGGCACGTGACTCACTGTATAAGAAACAGAACTAAATCAGCTGAATCAAAACATGACCAATCAAAGCATAAGAGACAATTTTGAGTGTCCCTGAAGACTTTCACAAAACACCAAATTCTGATAGTAAAAACATGAAGGAGTGTATGAGAGGCCCAGTTTTGCACCATTTTTTCTGGGAACTCACAGATACAGGATAGGTGTCAAGTTATATTTACAGCTGCAGCCTTCAAATGCTTTCTGTTCTTTCCAGATTCTCCAATTACTGAAGAATCTATCCTCGAGATTTTCACCACACAGTGTCACTGTGAAGAACCAAACACACTGCAGACATCCAGGTCCCTTCCAAGGCAAGCCTAGGGCCAAAGCCACATCAAGGACAGTATGGAGGAGGCAGAGGAAGAAAACATGGTGTTGGAGAAAGCCAGTGACTGCATTACAGCCAAAAGCTTGGTGAGAAAAGACAGTGAAGCTGTTGTGCTGAATCTGAAAAATCCCTGTGTCTGCAGAGGAATGTAGTGATAGGAAAAGGGGCGATGGCTTCAAGGGTATGTTTAGATTAACATTAGGGAGAAATTCCATACTTTGAGGGTGGTGAGGCACTAGACCAGATTGTCCTGAAAAACTGTGGTTGCTCCATCCCTGGAAATGTTCCAGAGCAGGTTGGATGGGGCTCTGAGCAACCTGGTCTAGTGGAAGATGTCCCTGCTCATGGCAGAGGATTGGAAGGAAATGATCTTTAAGGTTTCTTTCAACCAAAACCATTCTGTGAAAAACTAATTAGAAAACACTGCTGAACAATCTGCTAGGGGTTATAGTTTAGGTACCTGATCTAGTAGAAGCTCTCCCTGTTTATTGCAGGGGGATTGGACTAGATGAGCTTTAAAAGTCCCAACTCAAACTATTCTGTGAGACCTCCTGTTCCTATATTTGATCCCCAATGACAGCAATTTTCTAGTCCCATTCTCAAGGCCAGAGTGCATCACAGGACATACAAGGCAAACAGCAAGTCTGGGCTATTGAAACATTTAAGAAAGAAAATCATCAACTTCAAGGAATATATATAATTTTTCATGTAAAACGTTGCATTTTTTGTCCAAACTTCCTATGGATTAGGAAAGACGTTTTTGAGCTAGCTTGTAATGCAGTGCAGAAAGAGCTCCTTTTCAGAGTAAGTGCAATAATTGAAATGTTTAAACATTTGAAGTGACCAAGAAAAGTAGGTGGCAAAGAAATAGTCTTTAGAAAAGCATTGGGATCATGAGTAAATCTAAACATAAAGGTTACCCCTCCTTGACTTCCTGCTATACATACATATATTTCTTTACACATACAAATATAGAACATGCACACAATTTGGAGTCAATAAATTGTGATTGCTCTGTGCTAGTTGGATTTCCCTCTGTGTAGAGCCTCTGACAGCGGTGTCTCACAAAGGTAGCTTGAGTGGCTTGTTACCCACAAGCAAAAATGAGAGGCCAGAACATTCAGCACCTCTGAAAGTCACACCTATGGGCTTGGGTGTCTAATTTTGACTGCTTTTTTTCCTGAATTAGACCAGAACTGACTTGAACAAGTGGCTGATTTTGTTGTATCCATCAGATAGCAACCGTATGATCCATGCTTAACACAGCTTGTGCAACACATGGGAGCGTTCCTATCAGCAGCAGCATCTGACTAGCAAGACTGTTGCTCTTCTTTTTCTGTTAATATTTTGGTTCTTTCTTGGATTCTTTCCTCTGCCTCATTCAAAATGTTGGGATTTCACATTAATTAAATTGCAATCACTCATGGCATTGTCCTGGTTTCTGCTGAAATAAAGTAAATTTTATTCTTAGCTAGTGCAACACTCTTTTGGATTTTGTAGCTAAGTAGTGTTTTCTCTTATTAAAGGACTACTCAGTTTTCCATGCTCTGCCAGTGAGCAGGTGCACAACAGGCTGGGAGGGAGCATGGCCAGGACAGCTGGCCCAACCTGGCCAGAGGGATATTCTTTTATCATAGACTATCATGATCAGTGTATAAACTGGGGAGATTTAGCTGGGGGCTGCCAGTCACTGCTCAGGGACAGGCTGGGCCTCCGTCAGAGGGTGATAAGCCACTGTAGCCATCTCTTGGGTTTTATTTCTCTCTCTCTTTCTCTCTCTCTCTCTCTCTCTCTCTCTCTCTCTCTCTCTCTCTCTCTCTCTCTTTTCATCTTCTTGGTTTATCTCAGTCCAAAAGCAATAGAAAAATTAAATTAGTGTTCCCTATGTAACTATTAAAAAGGACAGAGAGATTCCCAGCTAGGAGGAATTAAGTATCTGCAAACAGCAGAGATTGACATGGTGAAGGTGTTCTGAGGTGTGCATAGCTTTAGTACTTAAGGTTCACATTGAGGTTGCCAAAGGCCCTAATGTATGACAAAGATTATAATTTGTCATATGTTACTATGCTCATCAACCCTTTTAAAAGAAGAGAGAACTCCCATGAGATTCATGAAAGTTGCTTACATTTTTAATACTGGATTTTTAGTAGTAAAGAACCTGTGCCTTGTTCTGAACTGATCAATATCACACACTCCAAAGGATCACAGTAGCCTCCGAAATACTCAAATGGGCAGATTTTATTTTGTGCCAGTTACAGAGACTTCTTTCTCTATATGACTAAAGCATTTTCCAAAAAAAAAAAAAAAAAAAAAAAAAAAAAAAAAAAAAAGACTGTCAGATGCCATCAGTAAATAGCCTAAACTATTGATGGAATTCTGTAATAGATACTGAAGTGGGCCTTAGTAGCTGCACATAATTCAGAAAAAAAACGGCCAAGTGTGGAAGCCAGCATAGCTAAAAAACCAAAGAATTCTATGTAGTAGATGAAAGCCTTGAGGTTAAATAGTTCCTCAGATGGGAAAGCATTCAGGCTCCCTTACATCAGAAGACAACACGAAACCAATTTAAAGCCTGGAGCTATGGTTCTTTTCCTATTTGAAGACTTGCATTATCTCACATTAGGCTTAGGAGAGGAGAATATTCTCTGTCCATATGCACTGTATTCCTTATGACCCCTGTGCTTAAATGAAAGCCTTGTATAAAAGCCATTAGCATCGTTTGTTACGGCATGCTGCACTGGATGAGTTTTTTGGTGCCAGGGGGAAGGTTGCTGCATTTTAGCTGAGAATTTCAGAGCAGGACTTGTATTTGGATACACAACTCCCTATTCTTTTGATTGAAAACATATAGCTTTTTTTAACAGTCCATCTTTTGCTCTTCTCATATATTATGGAGGCTGCTGCAAAGTGGGCTAAAGAGCAAAAAGCAAGATCTGACTAATAATCAGGGGTACTGTAATCTTTGGCAGATAAACTTGAATAGCATTAATAGGATCTTGCAAGTCAGTAAGCACATTCCCTAATCCCAGTCCACATATCACCTGACTTGTTCCCACAGGACTTAGGAGGGATTTGTTAAACAAGAAGAGACACAAGGGACTCAGAGTCATAGAAAACAGGTTGTAGGAAATGCACTGCAGAGCTCACCAGCCAGCTAGGAAGAGACAGAAGCAAACCTCTAATGCTAAAGCACATGTGGAAAATGAGTGGTGGGCAGTGCTCACAGCAGATTCCAGATGATTCTGTGCCAGAATGTTTGAGTTTTATTTTTAAATGGCCAACCTGGAAACAGTGTCTCCATTATGTGCCATGTTCGGAACCACATTGCTTTGCTGGACAGAATTTGCTCTGTGTTTCTTAAGGCTCATTTTATACCCCAAAACCCTGCAGGTTTGGCATCCTGAGATGGGACCAGCTCTGTGTTCACATCTGCAAGCTGTGGAGTCTCCTGCTGTCAGAGAGCCTTCAGAACTGATGAAGGTGTGGATTTTTCAACTCCAGCCTTGGCTTTGCCTGGCAGGGAACCAGACTGTGGAGATGCTCTGTCAGGATACAATTAGAGACATGAGTTGGAGACACCAAAAAGCAGAAAAAGTGCTCCAAGATCCCTATCTCTAGTACCACTTACAGACAAATACTGCTTCTGAACCCAAGCCATAAGTGAAACTGGTATGGGAGAAGCAGCATTGGTAGAGGAAGGAATTCTAGCAATATCACCCTCAGGTAAGATCTGTGCTATCTATCTGGCTGGAGCTCCTATCTGTCAGCTGTTACTTTCTTTTGTTTTTAACATATACCACATTTTGTAAAGCTTTATCAGATTCATCTTGCACCATAAAAAAGCATTTATCATCACAGCTTGGCTGGGTTTTTTTCAGTTTTCAGAGGTTCTGAGAGGAGATGGAGAGCAGCACAAAGTTGTGCAATCCTTGAGCCAAATTTAAATAATTCTGCCATCCCTCTTGCTAAGCTGTCCCCTGAATGAGTGTGTCAGGTATAATGGTGTAATAGTTGTTCTTTCCACCACATGACTTCTTACATCACACCTTCCATGTGGTTACAAAGGTCACTGTTGGAAGATTCTCTGATTCCTGACATGGATTCAGTACTCTGAGTTAGTACAGTTGATGCTACAGTACACAAACCATCATACAATATTTACAGCCATTTGCTGTAAATATGTGGTGTTACTGAGACAGGATTATAATCCTTTCAGGCCCTCAGTGAGCACTCAGCATTCTGGCACCAAAAGCTGAAGTGATATTAGCAGAGGTCATGCTTCAAGTACATTAATTATGTCTTGAGAATGAAGATATGAATGAGAATGACCTGCCATGAAGTCCCCAGCTACCTTACTAATTGAGGTAGCAAAGCATCTAAGTCTTTATTGTTTAGAACTTGTTTGCTTAATTGTTAATTTAAAAATTCAGGCTTTTTGTCTAAGATACTCCCAGGTGACAAAGCATGGTGCTGGCTGTCCTCAGCAGCAGTAAGTCCAGCAGGAATAGGTGATTCATGAGTAGAGCAGAAGGACTTCCAGATTTCACTGAGGAAGTCTCAGAAGGCAACATCCAGGTGGCCATTATGAGAAATGGTCATTTCTATTCTCAGTCTCCACTTTGGAATTGCACAACCCATCCATGGGGCATGGCTTTGTTACTGTATCATCAAATAAGCACCAAAAAATCCCAGAGAAACTGTAGGCTCCAGACAAACTTCTCTGGTGTGGCACAGCAACATGAAGCTGTGCTGAAGAGTATGACAAGTCCTGTAAGAAGTTGACATGATACAAAACTCTTTGTGGCAGAATTTGGACAGTAAAATCATCAAATGAAGCATTAAAGCTGCCTTTTCCTTTCTTTTGTTTTCATTCATGTTTACATGTAAACTACACTTTTTTGGCACACTTTTTACAATATTTTAAAATATTCCTGTTCCACCCATCTCACTTGAAATTGTCCTGAGCAGGTGCTCATCAGAAAGCAGTTGATTGCATTGATGTTTTTCTTCTGGTTGCCCAACTGTTGGGAGAAGAGCTGACAACATTTTAACCCTTACATGTATTGCCTTCTGCAGAAACAGTCTGAAGGGTTCTTCTTACGGTCTCTGACGTGACTCAACAGGCTGAAGAATGGCATTACCTTTCTGTGCAATCTCTCACTCTCTTATTTTTTAATTTTTTTCTCTCTCTGTTTTCTTTCATTCCTGCCTGCCCAGGTTTGATCTGACTGTGAGACTGAAGAGCCACATGGTGGTTTGTGCTGGGACAGCAACCTCTTTTCTGTGAGCTTCTGTGTTGTGTGCTGTCAGAGCAGGAATCTTGCAATTAATGTTTTCTTGGGCTTCTGGTGAAATACAGCTGCAGGGGTTGGGAGCCTGGAGCTGTCCTTTAGCCTTTATCACAAGCTGTCAGTCTGGTTTTAAAGTTGACTATTGGAGTAAAGTCATGCAGACTTCAGGTTCACAAAGTCCTGCATAACTGCTCAGTGTTTTTATGGCAAGCCTTTTTAAAGGCCATCCTGTGGTGATAGAGGGACTTCTGTGCACACAGGTTTGTCAGCTGCACAACCTAGCCCTTCACAGGCGGGGCATCAGTGCTCAACCGACCATAAAACATTGGGGAGGCTCTGTGATTCACCATGAGAAGCAGAATTTTTCAAGCTTGCAACTGCAGTTCAAGTTAGGTGAAGAGAAATCATTCTTGATTAAACCTTGAGTGACCTGGGGTCGTCAAGACAATGCTTGAGGTCCCAACACTGTCCTGTCAGAGGTACAATGTATATTGATGTGGATGTTGAGCTCCTTTCTATAGATGCTAACAGCAATTTATATGCTGTCCTTTTTTTCTTTTTTTTTTTTTCCCAGTCCTAGATCACTACATGACCTCAGGCTCCACAGGACCTTGCAAAAACGAGCCCCACTGTAAGAAGGTAGCTCTCAATTTCAATTGTACGAGTTGATCTGTATCACACCAGCTGTTTTCCCTCAGCTTCCAAGATGATCAAACTAATGAACTGTAGCATGAGGTTATGTGGAATCTCCCAGGGCACACCAGCTGAGTGCATTTTGCTGGAGACATAACCTGCCATTGCCTTTGCAGATTGAAGAACTCTCCAGCATTGGTGTCCTTGAGATGTTTTTCTGTCAGGCTGATTCCATACAAGTCGCTCCTGTAGCCACAGACATCCCTGTTGCTCCCCAGGCCAGGAAGCAGAACTTCATAGTTGCAGTTGTCTTGGCCAGTGCTCCCCACCACCATCACCAGTGCTGTGACAAAAAGAGGGAGGACAAGAACCATTCCGAGTCCTGATCCACAGCACCAAGTGATTTATTTCTGACCTGTTTTCACACTATCCTCAAGAGGAGTTGCAGAGTTGTCCTTTACAACATTAAAATGCAAGCTGCAGGTACAGTATAGAGAAAACTCCATCACTTTGGGGTACTGACAGGAGGTACTTTTCTGCTGATGGAAATTACACACAATTTCTGCATTACTACTAGGGTTAGGAAGGTTGGGGTATTTTTCTTTAAAAAAAAAACCCAAATGCTTCCAATTATACAACCCTTCAACCAAAAAATGTCATGGGAGCAATCCAAAATATTTTCACTCAAGTGGAGAAAGATTCCCAGGTCAGAAAAGACTTTCCTACTCCTTCACTGTGTTTCCCAACTCCCTCCTTCGTGTTAGCTGAGCTGAGCCTGGAGCAGCATGGCTTAGAGCCAAGGAATAAGGATGGTACTGCTGAGGCTTTTTTTACTCTGTTCAGTGTGGAGGGAAAGGGTTATTGTTCCAGACACTCCCAATGCTACCTTGTTTTTCATGTCATTATTTCAACAGGCAAATCCTGACACAAGCACTGACACAACACTGTCTGTCCCCTCAGCAATCTCGTGACTTCTTTTTCACTGCCAGTGCATCTGTGCCAGCCAAGTAGAGGCAGGCTGGCTTGGGTCCTTAGAGAGACTCCTATTACTGTAATGATCTGCTGGGGTTACAGACCTATGTACTTTTCTTCCTTTCAGATAATGCTTTTCAAAAGTAACAGCCTTATTTTCTCATCAGAAGGTAATTACACAGTACAAATTGGCCCTCAGGTTACTCAGGGTAGAGGAAATCAAGGAAGGAAGTACTTTCCTAGATATACAGTGACTTTGGAATTGAAATATTTTTGCCCCAGAAAAGGACAGAGGGAGGGAGCCAAACAGAATAAAGTAGTGCTGAAATGGCTCATTAATTCTTAGCTTTCCCTGACCACCCAGTAATCTGCAGCTGGCTGAAGGAGTCCCAGGCACCATGACCCTAAACCACAGCTCAGATGCAGAAGACGACTAGGAGATGTATTATGGTATTCTGCAACGTGATGTCAGTACTGGCATGTGGTTCCCAGGCACAGAGAAGGTCTACAGCAATAAATAGCCCGTCACAGGCCTGCTCCCAGGGAGGAAATACTTCTTCTGAGTCACTGTCTGCAATGACAGTGGGGACACTGACCCGCTGGATTCTCAGGAGCAATGGAACCTCTCCAGACACAGAGGTAAGCACAAGAGTTGGGGCTAAGCTCAGGCTCCCCCTGTGTGGTCATGGGTATGTCACTAACCTGCTTTGCACCTCGGGTGCTCACCTGGGGATTAGATACAAGAACACCTCCTCTTCTATCCCTTCCATTTGTTGGCAATCTCTTCGGGACCAGGCTTCCATTTACCAGATGTGTATGTAGCCATAGCACTTTATACAGATGCTGCTTAAATTAAAATTCAGGACATCCATGTGCTCAGAGGGTGATATTATCATTGGTGTTACAAGTCATTTTTCTTGTAGCACATTTTCAGTCTAACTGAGGGATCTGTTCCCTAAATGAGAAGCAAAGAAATCTGTGACACGTAGGAGACTGTGTGACAGTCTTTCTGGACCAGAAGTCCCTGAAAGCACATTAAATTAAACATTTAGAGGTCATCTTGTCAGGTAAATGCCACCTTCTTTGTTCAGTTGCTCCCTACACGTGCTAATCATAACATGGATGTCTACTCAGCAGTGCTCCCAAACATAATTGAGCATGGCCCAGCTCATCAAGGCAAAATGGTAAGTGATCCTTCTGCCCAGTCTGGGGCATTGCAGTATGCAGGGATTCTAAATGCTGAGATCAAAGACAATTTTTCTTGATTGGCCAGTGCCTGGTGTAATAAACAATATAGTAATATAAAAAAAAAATATTAATACATATTACTAGATTAGGCATCTATTTCTTCAGAAGCCTATCCACATGCTGCTATGAGTCTTCTAATCCTAAGAGTAATGGGTAACACATTAGGTTGACAGAATGAGTGGTACACTAAAAGGGGTAATGAGGTGTCAAATTGTGCATTTGTATTTACCAATCAGCCTTTCCTGATGGATTAGACCACAGGTGTGTTTCTTTGGCTATGTGTGCAACTGAGAAGAAGCACTTCTAGTTATGTGGCTGTAGCTGTGTTCTTGTGTGGAAGTGCTCTAGGCCTGGATTCTGCAGAGCCTGAAATGACTTCAGTAACTTCTGTGCATGTAGGCAAGTGTAAGAAAGTCATAAATGGGGGAAAGTTAGGTTGGCTCTGCCTTGCACTGCATTCCTTTGATAATAGCCTACCTGTCTTCAGGCAGGACTAGCAGGACACAGATGTGAACTGATTTCTTAGTCTTTATTATAAATGGCAAGTCACAAGGTTTATTTGCATAAACCTGAGAGATGGTAGAAAAACTCTGAAGGAGAATGAGGAGATAAGCTCTTTTCTGAGAATGAGATCTCATGAAAGAATTTTGCCATACAGTGCTACATTTACAATCCAGGGGATTTGCCTGGTGAGATCCCATGTCAATGCAACAAGCAGTATTAAGTACTTCAAGTAAAGTGTTTAAATACAGGCTGAAAATGGAAGATTTGCAGTGGACAGTGGAAATTAAATTGTACATGCAGTTCCCTTTGATTTCCCCTGAGCATTCTGTAGACTGTTAATGCCTCAGAGCAACACCAGCAGAGCAATATCCCTTCCTCTGGAAGATCACCTGCTTTGGTTTATAATTGGGTGTAATTTAATCATGCGTTTCTAAAGTGCTTTGGGAGCCAAATATCCAAAAGCACTTTACAATTTAGTGACATTAGTGAGAGAATGCATCAATATATCCTTGTGGAGCAAAAGTCTGACACCTCAGTTACAGCCAAAGAAGCAAAGAAATTAATTGCTTGCTTAGAGTTGCATAGCAGATTAATGGGAGAGTGAGATTTCCATTTCCTTCCCCTCTTGCTTTTCAGTTTGTATTTGTTTGCAGGTTGGGACAGGTATGCTGGTTAGATGCCAAGAGAAATGTGGTGTATTATTCATTCTTCCTACTCCCTGGGTTTTCCCTGATGGGAAGTAAGGTCCAGGTCATGAAATGTCATACCCAAGCTCTTGAAGATTTGTACTCATGCACAAGAAGACTCTGTGTGCTGATGGTGCTGGCTCTGTTAGTGTGTGCAGTGGGAAGCAGCCTGCAGTGACTCCCCAGCAGCATTTTGACTTCAAGATGGAGTATCCTGGGAAGGACACTGCTTCCTGCTTCATGGGCCCACTGAGGAGCCACAGAGTGTGACAACAGCTCTGCCCTGAGCTGGGCTGTCATCAGTGGCCCCACTACAGGGGCACCCTTAGCAACACCTCCAAGCCTAGGCTGTGGCTCGCCTCAACAAGAAGCACCTGCCCATTTATGAACCCTACAACTTGTAGCTGCAAGCTGATCCTCTGTGGTAGGTCAGGTGTGCAGCCCCTGGGATTTGTTGGGGGTGATTCCCTCCAGTCTGAGGAACCATGAGATTTCATGTCTGAATGCAGTTCACACCCTGCTGTTTTCCAGGACAAGTGCACTTGCTGGGACTGGCACTGTGGATCACACTCCTCTGGGCTCTCTCCCTTGTCCAGAGGAAGAGATTGCTCAGGCTGTAGGTGCTGGAGCTGCAAGGGCCACATTGTAGGAACTTACCTTCATATCCAAAAAACCAGCCTAACTCTGTTTTCCTTTGAAGTCACTGTGATTTATCTTCAGTTGTTTTAAGGCAGTCTTGTATCCCTTAAAATGGCTTATTTTGGCCAGCAGCCTCATGAATTCCCTAAATGGCTCAGAAGCAAACATGGCCAGTTCTCAGTCTCTAACCAGGCTTGCTCTGCATCCATGGCATACTTAGCAATTCCAAGCAGTCCATGGATGCACTCTGACACTAGCCTTGTGATTTTTTTTGCACAGACACTACACTGAGCACATCTGTTCTCTTCCTTTGTAAAATGGATGGATTTTGCCAACGTTGTATGACAGCTAGTAAGGTTTCCAAGACAAAAAGAGGAAGCAAATCAGACATTTCATATCCCACACTCCCTTCCCTCTTTCGTTGAAGGCAGTAAAGTTTTAAATCAGGTTGTAACACAGAGCTTGGTTCAAATTGGTGGTGTGAGCATGGACTCTTCCAGGTGCATAGGGTGAGGTTTTACAAACATGTTTTAGAGACAGGCCCTGGTGCCTCAGGCCTGTTAGTGTCCTCTGAAGGGGGACAAGAGAGAGAGGCTGCCAGGCACAGCTTGAAATGAAACTGAGACAGCATCAATAATGAGGGACTATATTTGGAAAGATCTTTCAGGGTTATTTTTGTCTGAGATCATTACTTCTGGACAGCCTGCTGACAACTGCTGGGCACACAAATACACCCCACCCAGGGTTTGGTTCTCCCTGCTAATGTGGAAGGAGCTCACAGGGGGTCAGCAGAGGGAAAGGATGCTCACATTGGGTTTCCTGCTCTGATCTTCAAACTGATCTGTGTTTGTGTGTATAATACATGCAACACTTCTTCATTGAAGCCAGCAACTGCCCACCCAAAAGACCAAAAGCAATTATTTACTATTTTCTAATAATTCCTGTTGTTCCCATGTGTCCCACTTCCCATGCACCCTGGTACACTCCTCCCTGAAGCCACAGCTGGAGCACACCTTGCCTGTCCCTAAAATCAGTGGGAGCTTTCTCTGTTCCCAGCCAGGCTGATGCAAGGAATCCTGACAGTGCTTCACCCTGCTCAGGGAAGGCAGACAGGCCTGGGGGGCACGAGAACAGCTCCCTATCCCCTCAGAGATCTGCTTGTTGGGTGGCACTTACCTTCTGCCCTCCCACACTGGGCTTGTTGAGTGAGCACTGGTACAACAGGAACACACCTCTCCAAAGTTATTCAAAACAGCCTGTTTACAGCAGAGCTGGCTGGGGAGTGAGGCTTGCACAAGCACTGTATGGGTGAGGTGCTGATTTATACCCAGGTTCCCCAATGGGAGCCCATGTCTGAGGGCTCCTGGGGTGGCTCCTTGTCTTGACCTGGGCAGTTTCTGGGTAGGGTCTCTCTGCTCCCAGCTGAGGTGGGAAATCAGGAGTCAGAATAAGAGACTGTAAAACTGACTTTAGCAGATAAGGCATTCCTGTCAAATCCAGCTTAACTGCAGATTTGTTTTTATTATTTTAGGAACTACATTCTTGACAATTTTAGTTCTGGAAGTGAGGTAGTTACTGCGTGAAGCTGGGCACTGTAGGCTGGAGGGCATCATGCCTCATGTGGAAACAGGCACTCTTCATTAGGGCACGAGCCCCTTCGGACCAGGACTTAAAAGATTCTCTTTAGGGACATTTTTCAGAGACTTTCAGTGGTCTGTACCTGCTGACAGGCTGTCCTATGGGAAAGGAGTAAGGACTGACCTAAGGGGCTGAGCAAATCTGCTGATTTGAACAACTGTGAAGGGTAGCTGATTTCTGTGTTGATTCCACAGGGACTAAACCTCTATCTCAATTCCTCTTAATGTATTGTGGTGGGTTTACCCCAGCTGGACACCTGGTGCAGACCAAAGCCATTTTATCACTACCCTCCCACAGCTGGACAGGAAAGAGAAGCAAGCTAAGGATAGAGAGATCTCTCCCCAATTACTGTCACAGGCAAAACACACTCAGCTTGGGGAATTTAATTTATTACCAATCAAGTCAGATTAGTGTAAGGAAAGTAAACTCCTAAATTTTAAAACGTCTTTCCCCTATTCCTTCCTTCTTCCTGGGCTTAACTTTATTTCAGAATTTTTTATTTCCTTCACCCAATGGTGCAGGTGGAGTCCTCTCCTGCCACCAAAGCCTTGCCACACAAACCCAATACTTATGTACTCTTTTATTTTTCTTCTTTAATTGCACTCTTCTGCTTAGCCATGTTTTTCAGTTTTAGCCCTTTTATAATATTTGTGAAAACAAACAGGGCATTGCACCACCTCAGTGAAACACAGCAGCAGCTCTGCTGCTCTTGTAGCTCAGAAGGGGTGAATATAATGAATTTTCCTCAGGCTGGGAGGGGGCAGGTTGCAAAGAACACAAAGACTGTTAGACCCAAAGTGAATTATTCAGAACAGTGATGAAGTGAACAAGGGGAAATGGGAGTGAAAATGAGAACTCCCTAAATTTGAACTGTCACTTCCTACGAAAACTGACCAGACAACATTTTCCTTTATACAGTGGAAAGCCTTATAGAGCTTTAGAACCTTTAAAAATTTTATAAAGCTTTTTATCCATAACTTTGTGAGAATTTCTCTCAAAACATAGGGCTGACTGCACTAATTATGGCACTTAGTCCTTTTCTTTTCTTTAAAAAAAGATGGACACAGGGACAGGAAGTTTGCAGAAGTTGAAACATAAGATATAATTAGTGGAACTAGCTGTGCCTGGTCTGGCACGCAGAACAGCATTGTTGTGGCTGTGTAGTTTGTCTTCATGTGGCTCAAAATGCAGCTGCCCTTGGCTTCTGTAAAGGTCAGTTAGACCAGGTGGTAGAGTGGGGCTTCTGCTCAGCAGGGGCACTTCCAGTGTTTCCATCTTCCTTCCCTCTAAGTGATTTTGTACAGTAGGATGTTAAAGGTGATATTTCTAATACCTTCTGCTAATGTATCTTAATGCTAATAAAAGGAGCCAAAGATTGGAGAGAATCCTGCTTCCAAGTTCAAGAAGAGACTTGGATTCTGCCTCCTTTTCTCCAGACAGCCCAGCAGGAGCTCCATTATATTTTAGGTTTCTTCATGTGAAATTGCATATAAACACAGAGTAAGCCATAAATCTGAAACAATTAAATCCTCACAATACCAAGTAAATACAGCTTTGCACATGAGAAAGTCACTTTGTAAAAGAGCTGGCCACAGAAAGTGCCAGAACTTCACTGCTGGTGGCCATGCCTAGATAAAGGATTACAGAAAATCTGAACCACTGAACAGGCTGACTGCTAGACCAATACAAATATACATACATTGCTGCTGGTTCTTTTAATGTAGACTGAAATCTTCTAGGAGCCTGTTCTGGATTAAAAATATAGCAGTGGCCAGTGACCCAGACACACACAGTCTGAGAATATTGTATCACTTTTGTTCCATCTGGAGCTAGGAAGGAGGTATGAGGAAACAGGATGCTCCTCCCAGCAGGCCTCTAAGATTTTGAAAGGAATTGTAAAAGACCAAATAAAAGGAAGAGCAGAGAATCACTCCCCTTTGCCTCCTGTTAACCCCTTTAGGCTGCCCTGACAATAATTTGGTTGTATTTCTGTCTGGTACTGATTAGTTCTCACATCAGGAACCATTCTACTTCAGAAGGGGAGCATGAAGGAGTCTCCATTAAGCCTGCAAGCAGATCCATTTATCTGACTGGGAGCACTTACACCCACTGTGCTTCTATGCTATAAATCCTTGGAACCTGTTCCACTGGTGACAGATGGCCTGGTTCAGGATTAATGAAACAAAATATCTGTGCCACTGCATCAAACAGCTGAAGAAGCTGGCATCAGATCCCCTACCAGAGGAAAGTGTGCAGTCTACTCTACTCCTTTCCTCCTGCAAATCTTTCCTGGGGCGAGAGAGATTTGGCCATTAGTCTGGGAATTGCTGGCAGTGAGAAGTCTTCCTGGAGCAGCCCTGTGCTGCAAGCTCCCTTCTCCCTGGAACTGTGGACAAACGGCCAATGTCTGTGGGACTGGCTGGAGCAGCAAGGGACAAGCTTGCTCCTGAGACTGGCATCCCAGGGCAGCCAGGGTGTGGTGGAACACCAGCCCGGTGCCTGGTTGGTGTGTGTTGGATGTGCTGTGTAGGGTGCATGTGGGTGTTTTTTAGGGTTCCTTAGGTGGGAATGCTGTGGCTGACTGACAGTCAGATTTAGTGGGGTGCTGAGCAGCTCCAGCACAAACTATGCTGGAGGGTGTAACAGCAGCATAAAGCTGCCCACCACAGAGGGGCCTCATATTCCGTGCTGAACCAGTGACAGAAACAGAAAATAGGCAAGGAGACGGTGTATCTGCACAGTAAAAATACCGAGGAAATTAATATTTTTAATTGCTGTTACACACAGAAGAAATGAGAAAAAAAAATTACATTCCAAACAAAGAATAGTAAAATCAGCATAAAAATGTGTTAAGAAAAGATCCCAGATCAAGTGGCTGTACTGTATGTGGTGACCTTTACAATCACAGTAAAGAAAGTAAGTGCTAGAGACTTTCAGACATGGCAAAGTGCTTGGCTCTCCAGAGGAGAGCAGCTGCTTCAGTCACATTTTCAGTGCACTCTGCCTGGAATGTGTGGGAGAGGGGCTGGAGCAAGAGACTCACACGGGTCTAAGACATAGAGATTAGTGTTCAAGGCAGACCAGCCACTCTGCATTCTCAGGCAGGCAGAACTGCCACTTACCCGGTGGCATTTGCTTCCTCCTTCCTTTTTTTTTTTTTTTTTTTTGTGGTTTTGGAGTTTTGTTCTTGTTTTTGTAGTTGCTTTCTGGTTTTTGAGTTTTATTTAACAAAGCTTCAGGTTGTGCTGGCCTGACCCTGCCAGCACCATAGGCTTGGAGCAAGCCTCCCCAGCGGAATTAGGAGCAAGGCTTGGTCCAGCAGGAACCTGCACCAGCAGGGTCTAGACAAAAAATGTTTGTAGTGATTCAGCACCATCGCCCAATGGGCTGGTTTTGGTTTCTTGCTTCTCTTCTGTCAGGAAAAGGTGTCTTTTATTTCCTTATGCTCTGTCTTTTGACTGATCCAAATTGGGCCAGTCATGCTCCCACTGAAGTCTTGGTGGCTCAACACTTGCACCTTGTGCTTCAGCCTCACTTTTGAGCCATCACACCACTCCAGTAGCTCACCCAACAGCAGCATAGTGTCACCACAGAAACAATACAGACCGCAGAAGTTTTGACATTGCTGCCAACTGGCCACTTTTTTTTTCATTTGAAGTCTGTCTAGAGTTGTGTATTTTTATTCTTTACAATAAGAGCAAAAATAAAATAACATTAAGAAAATTTTCTCCAAACTAAGAGAATGAAAACCCATCAAATATTTTAAAGAAACCATAAAAATTTGCATTGTGTTTGCTTCTGAGTTCATATTAAGATTTTACTGCAGCTGCTTCAAAATAATGGTCCATTTCATACGTACACAGCTCACATTCCTTGGTGTGTAATTCCTTGCCTTCATTTGTGTTTGTACAGCAGCTAGTGCTACAAAAACTAGGTAGTTTCTAGCTGTGGTCCAGATTTAGGTCAGTGAATGGTGGCATTTTTATCCTAGTTGAGAACATGGTGATGGTTGAGAGCTGTATTTCTAGATCAACTTTTGTTCTGGGCCATGGGACTGGTGGTACAAGCACTTCCTTTGCTACAAAACCCACTGCTTCCTTCATTTGGATGAAAAAAAGAAATCCAAGAAGGATGTGCCGACCTTATTGATTCCATCAAGGCTTTCTCTCTCTGCTGATTTTACAGCCTGTGAAACTACAATCAGAGAAATTAAACATCCTTTTGAAAGCTGTCTCATGAAACCCAGCTGACCTTCTGCAGACTGAAGGTTGAACAGAATGACTTCATTTTCTCTTCCAGCTTTTTTAAAAGCCACAGCAGACTGTGAGGCACTCTGTTTTGGCTGGACTATATTTACTCTAGCTAACAGTGAGGGACAAGACCAGACTGCAAAAGTTGGATGCAAGGTTCACAGCTAAGAATTTGGTCAAGGCTTTTAGAAGAACTAAAAATCATTTGCAAAACTGAAATTAGTTCATATTTTTAAGCTAAATCTCCCTCAGAGTTCAAGTGTAGCTGAGCCCATCCTGTTAACCAGCATGAATAAATATTTTGCAATTTTTTTTTTCTATCTGGTGCAAACTGAAAAGGCAGTCACGCATTCCATGTTTCAAGAGAAGACCCCTAAAACCAATTTTAACATTAAAGCTAGATAATACTTGTGACTTACATAGCACTTGACATCTTCAAAGTGCTGTATGAGCATCAATCCTCATGATATCTTTGTGAGGTAGGTAAGGGGTAATATCTCCATTTTAGAACGGGGTGAGGGCCTGGTCCCTGCTGGGATAACTTGGCATTGCACTGGTCCTCATACACCACATGTGCTCCTGGCCCCAGAAAATTTAAGCGACTCACCCAAGGCCACAAAAGGAGCGAGCATGTGCTCCTGGCCCCAGAAAATTTAAGTGACTCACCCAAGGCCACAAAAGGAGCGAGCATGGATAAAAGGCAGGAGGATTTCTGTCACAAGAAGTCAGCAACTTCCCATCCTCTTCCAAGAACACAGTTATGATTTCGACCCCCCTGTCTGTATTCAGAAACCAAGCAAAGAGAAAGAGGCACCTGCCACTGAGATCTGTAGTTGCTGTTAGCTTTGATCTGCTTCTTCCAGAACAGCTCCCAGAAATACCACGATAGCAACATGAAAATGCAAGTTAGTGTTAAACTACAAGTATGGAAAACTTTGAAGAGCCACTAAAAACTGCCAAGTTCCTCCTCAGAATTTTATAAACTTGTGTAAAAATATATAAATTGCCTCCACTGATGACAACATGAAGCCTTCAAACAATCTACTCAAAAGCCATGTTAGAGTAATCCTTAAACCAATCAGTCTTACAGATGCCTCAATATGGAGGAGTAAGAAGCCAGGTATCCAGCACAGAGTAAGAGTAAAGCTTAAAGTCAAAATCCTCTGGCTTTGTTCTTCTTGACCTGCCATTTCTACATGAGCATCACCCTGTGACACAGCATTACTAGCACTTAAAAACAAGTTGCAATCAGCACTGCTTCTCTGACTGACCCTGGGAGTACTATGCAAGGGGAATCTGCCTACAGAAAGAGGCTGAAGTAAATGTGCTGAATATTTTATATGGCCAATTAAAGAGCCAAAGGACCTCCAAGAGGGTGATAACTACAGAAAGTAACCAAACCATGGGTGTAAGCTCAGGTGACTATAGACAGGGTTTGCAGAAGGATACAGCAGTGTGAAAATAAAACCTCTGTGCTTAGCAACAAAAGGAGCTGCTGCTGCTGCTGGGGCCAGGAACACTACACCACCTGGAAGGCTTCATTCCCTCTGTAACATTCCTGTGCCAAAGACTGGGTGCTTCTCAAGGACTGTACTCCTGAAAAGGAGAAGAATGGACTGATCCTCAGTTTTACAGTGCAAAGAGGCAACAGGAGGGTCCACAAAGGCAGCCCCACAGACAGTAACACCATTTGTCACATATGAACACCACTCTTCTTTTTGCTCTATTTCAAAGTGGAGATTGCCCTTGCTGGGGTTGAGGGAACAGTTTTAATCCCAGGAAAAGTTATTTAACAGACTGCCAGCAACTGCTTAGTACTTCTCAGGATTTAGGCATCTCAAAATTGTGTCAGATCACAGTCCACAGCAGCTGGTCTCTTCCCAGCAGGAAAGAGCCTCCAGGAAAATGGTCTCATTCAAGTAATATGGATTAGAAAGAGGAATGCAGAGCCAGAAAGAGATTTTGAAGATTAAGAGCCTTTGCCAGCAAACCTCCAAGCCAACCAGGACTCTTCTTTGTATGCTGAGGGCTCTGCCTCATGTTCCTGCGAAGGCTGAAGCTGTTGCAGCAGCAGGAGCCAGTGTGACTGGCCAATGTGTCCTAGCCAGGTCACTCCAGGTGATATGTTCCAGGACAGCAAGGGAACAACAGCCCACTTGGGCTGCACAAGTTTCTGCTGTCCCACCCAGAGACCTCTGCCACCAGAAACTGCACCTCTGATAGCCAGTGGAGAGGAGAGGCCTTCTAATAACACATCAAGATTCTTTTCTGCAGGTATCCAGCAGCTGATGGTATAGCAGGACAGCAAAGCCAGCCAAGAAGAAAAAGCACACAGAAAAGCAACTCAGCTATTTTCAGGCAGTTCAAGACTACTTGATTCTAGAGAGGGAAAAAAGAGAATCAAAACTCAAGACTTTTAAATAAAGTTTACTTGATCACACAAGCATTTCCCTCAAAGCAAAGGGAAGCTCAGGATGTGGGGGAACTCCTCTGAAGAACTGCCTGCTAAAACTGAGTGTGCTGACCCATGCCAAGGAGATGGGATTCAAAGACTGCAGTGTGCTGTTTGCTCACATGCTGGGAGGATGGTGGAGTTCACCCCAAATGCTTAGACTTCCTCTCAGCTGGGTCACTTTGTTGCTGGAGGAGATTTGCAAACAGCCAAGATGAGCAACAGCAGGTGACATCTGCAGAGAGCTACACTGCAGGGTTCAGTCTGGGGCCAGGAGATAAGCAATGCTGATGAATGAAAATGGTGTATGGCTCTGAATTCCCTTAGCTGTTTACTCCAGGCAGGCCCCCATGTGCCACTGAATGAATACTGACAGTATTACATAACAGCATTAAAGGGAAGGGATTACACGAGGCTCTGCTACCTACAGTGCTTTCCCTCTCCATAATGCAGCTGACCTTTCTGATCCCTGTCTGAAAAGCAGCAGATGCCCCCACGGGGTCAGGATGTTAACCCAGATTTCTGTAATACTGGCTGAACTTGCTCTGATGGAGAAGTTGTGGGGAGGCAATGCCTATTCCCTGCCAGGCACACCAGGTGAGGCTGGAGAGGAGCAGGAGACCCACTCAGCACCTCTCAACACAAGGGAAAAGCTAGCAGGGTTCTATGTGAGTTCATGTGAGTTTGAGAAGGAAGTGGCAGGCGTGTTGAACACAAAGGACAGTGCTTTTCAGGAAGCTTGGCTGAAAAGGGGCTTTCTGACAAAAAAAGAAGTGGTGCAAAGAGGATCATTTTCCACCAGCTGGCAAAACGTGGCAATCTACATCCAAAATCAGGGCCTTGATCACAGGAAATGCTCACACAAAGATTTAAGATACTGCAGGCAGCAGTACTAATAGTACTACTGGAAGTGCCACTAAAACTTAATGGGTACATGGAATACTACTTGTTAGGACATTGGAGAAAAAAGACATAAAGATTAGATGCCTGTCTGCCATAGTAAGGATAATTAGGACATACACTAAGACAACGAGTAAGTTCTGCTTTAAAAATCATAGCTCCTCATGTGCCCATTACATCTCACTGGTGGCTGCAGGCACCGTGTAACTAACTATGTTCATGTGGAGAGGGAGAACACTGAGATGTCCCTGAAATCCCACCAAACTCCTGCTCTCTACAGCTCTGCCACAGGCAGCAATGCTGACCTGCACCTAGAGACCTGCCCTGGAGCACTGCAATCAAAGCACAGCACTGCCAGCACACCTCTCACTCTGTACCCTCAGCTTGGGGTTCTGCTTTCATGCTGGCTCTGCTGGGTACTGCCCCACACGCTGCCATTGACTCCAGAGCTCAGCTCACAGCTGGATATGCTCTTTTTATTCTCCTTCCGAGCTTCCTTTCAGTGGAGGAATAGCTCCAGTTTGCATACTGCAATGCACAAAAAGAGACAAACATCGGTTAAATTAATTTTGACCTATGACTTTAGCAGAGATCTGTGCCTGCCTGCCTACAGTTGAGAGCAAGCCTTTTAGCACAGTGCGTGGCCAAACCTCCTTTCCACCAGCCCTCCTCTTCCCAAACATTCAGCATCAAATTCAAGACTAACAATAGAATGCAGTAGTACAGCACTTCCAAGGAGGAAAAGTTGAATGAGTAACTACTGCAGGGACAGTCTAAGCTTTCTGATGTGGACTCCACACTGAAGTAAGCTGTATTCAGAGAAAGCCAACAAAAAAAACATGTAATTCCCAAAGGTAATGCTTCAAAGAAGCAAAATCAACATCACCAGTGTGCCTAGAGAAATGGAGATCTCTCTCAGGGGTGAATGCAGCTACAGCACCTGAGATATAACCCATGTGTTTGCAGAGCGTTGGCACTCCACCTAGCTCCTCTTCCTGAAGTCCTCTTCATCTCTGGTCTCCACGGCCGAGAGCGCGATCAGCATTTGGGCTGCGTAGTAGGTGGCCATGATGATGAAGCGCGAGTAGGGCACGGGGAAGCAGAACTCGTTGAGCGCGATGGTCAGGTCCGACACCATGAAGAGCATGGCGCCCACGCAGGCCGACAGCTTGGTCCACGTCCACAGGTCGTTGCACAGCTGCACGCCCGCCACCGCCCGCCAGCCCATGAAGCCGATGAGGGCGATGTAGACGGCCACCAGGTAGGTGAGCGGGCCCGAGAGGTAGGAGTACAGGAAGGCGTAGCAGGAGCTGGAAACAACGCCCATCAGCAAGCCGGCTTTGAGGTCCAAAGGCTTCATGCCAAAGGCTGAAGAGTACAGGATGTGTGTGATGCCGAACATCAGCAGACCTGGAAAGAGGCATTGACACAGAGAGTGGGACCTTTCATCAGTGACTGGTAGGCATAGCAGAAGAAAACATTCCTTGCAGTGTTACCTACCAGTAACACTAGCAGTGATAACCATACTGACCACTTGGGACCATTTTATTACAAAAATCTGTACATGAGAGATAGCACTAAGCCCCCAACCTAAAAAAAAGCCCCAGCACAATTACAACTGCAGCCAAGTACAGCTCTGCCGTGACAAAAGCCTTTCTGCTGAGAAGCTGGGTGGAACTAAGCTGCTGGAGAATTAATTGATGTTGTTTTTCAGGTAGTTCCTCTTCCCCTGCTTTGGGTGGAAGGTTGGGAGCAAGGTAGACCAAAGACCACCCCCTCTAACGATCCATAGTGTTTTGCTCATAGGTCACATGTAGAACAAGTAGACTGGAACCACAGCAGTGTAGGAACAAAACATGACAAAAGACACTCTGAACCCTGACACAAAGCGTGCCCGTATTTAGCCACAAATCCAAAGGCACTTGAGGACTAAATCTGGCTGCTTCTCCATCTCTGCCCATAGCTGGGAGAAACCTAAGCTGGAAAGAAGCAGCTGGCATATTTCAGGGACTGCACCAATGTGATCTGCCAACAATTTTATGGCTATTTGCAAGATTCAGATGAACCTTACCAGGAATCAGTCAGGGAAAATAAAATGCCAGCTTCCCTTTGAAGTGCAACACCCCTGAGAAATGCCAGATGTGGGTGTTGGAAGGTGCTGCCCATATGCTATTAACTTGCCACTAATCCATTTGACAAAAATATGTCCCAATGTGTTGGCACAGCTGCTGCCTCCAAGCTGTCATGACAACTGTAGATAATGGGCCACAAACAGAGCCCAGCTCCTTGGGTCTTCTGGTTCCCAGACCCACACATGGTGCAGCTGCAGGCTCTCCTGCTTTATCCTGGCAGGGTTATTAGAGGAGCTGGAAGTTTTCATGCAACTCTAAAGCAAGAAATGGAGAGAAGGATCTGGGAAGCTGAATTCTCCAGCAGGCACTTGCTCACATTTAACACATGATGCTCTGTTGTAAAAGGCAGTCACAAAAACCTGCAGCTGGCAGACATTGCTTCTCTTGTGTTGAGGCAGTCAAGGAAGAAGTGGAAGCATCTCCCTGCCTTTGGGGAAGACCAGATCAGACACCCACTGAGAGGCTCAGCCATGGTGGGACGAGAAGGAAATCCACAGGAGGGAGTGGGCTGGTGGGATCTGTTTTGCAAGGTGGGGCTAGAGAAAATGGACAACGTGAAGGAGAAAGAAGAGAAGCACAATAGAGGAGAATGAGAAGCTGATGTTTCACAGAGCTATCACACCCCAGGTGCGATAGCTCTGTGAAACTGAAGGAACTGAGAAGGAATTTACGACAAGAGCTTTTTATAGGGTTATAGTGCAGGAAAGGTTAGAGTCCAGGGAGGTGGTAAGGAGAAGAAGAATATGTTGTCCTAGCAGTGAGCAATGTTTTTTCCTTCAGTGGCATTCTATGGAGCATTCTGCAACAGGGAACTGAAGAATGTGTTGTCCTTCATGCAGGCATCTGGCAGTGAGGAGGAGGAGGAGGAGGAGGAGGAGAGAACAGGATGCAGCAGGCAAAGAGCCTGGAAAGGCAGGAGGAGTTTCATGATAGGTGGTGAGGCTGGTCACAAACAAGGGAGTCAGCTCCCAGGTTTACTCATTCAACACCCACAAATCAAGCCAGGAACTAGAGAAACCTGTGATGGCTGCACAGGGAAAGGGGTGCACTTCTCTTGTATTTCTCAGCCTTTAGATTGGTCCTCTCAACCACATCGGGGAGATCAGCCCTTTTCTCCCACTTTCTTCCTCTGGGTTTCCTCTGTCTTCTTCACCAAATGCATAAATTGTTTTTAAGTGCCTGCAAAGGAGGCAGTGTCAAAGGAGGTGGATATTAACACTGTAAAATATCTTCTACATGCAGTAAGAGTAGTTAGAAAATAGCGTGTTATTAGTGGACTGAAACAGCAAAAATGAAAAAAAGCCAAGTGTGCCAGCAGTAGATTCCCAGGCTCTCATTTCCCTATAAAGTAACGAACAAATGTCCTTTTATAAACTCATTGTCTCAAAAGCTTTTCAAATGAGCCCAGTTTCCAACCATTTTCAGTCCAAAAACTGCAGAAATTGAAGAGAATGTACATTTTTTGTCCAATATTTCCTCTTCTCTCCTCAAACTTTAAAGTCCCACAACTGATGGCATCAAAAATATTGTCAGTTTTCAGCAACAGCAACCTGATGAATTTTAAATAGGAGAAAATACATTTTGCAGGCAAAGTGAAAGATGAAATGGAGCAGTGCACTTTATATGCTTATATCTGAAATGTAAGTATTAACACTTCCCTACAGAAGGTAGTAGCTCAGTGGGCTGAGATTTTCAAAATGCTCCAACAGAGCTTTTCTTCTCCTTAAGAAGAAAAAATGTGCCTAAACCCACAAAGCAAAACCTCTCAGTTTTGAGACTAGGGTTGAAAACCCGACTCATTTGCAGATTAAAGCACATCAGCCAGATGCTGAATTGCTGTGACTGGCTAACCTTCCTCTAGCACTAACTTGGAGAGGAAACTCAGAGATATACCAGTTACACGGGAATGGAGACGTGCACAAGAGTCTGTACACAAAAATAATCATGGGGAGAACTGGGCCTTGAATGTTTCCCAAGCCATAGCTCAAGGAGTGACTCCAGGAGGCAAAACCAGTTGGGCTGAGGAAACTGAGTCAGGTACTTCTGTTGGGAGGAGGCCCACCAGTGGGAATGCCATCACTCAACACAGAAGAGATGGCACCTCATGAGAGCTGGAGCTCCTCACAATGTGCCCATGTTCAGCCAGATAGATCCAATCCTCAGGGCCTAATCCAAACCCCAACAAAATCAGTAAACATTTTTACATGAACTTTTAATGGGATGGGGATAAGCCCTTGGGAAGCAGGATTAAAACCAGATTCAGAGCATTTGGCCTTTCATATCTGGCACTGCACACACTTCCTTCTCAAAAAGAAAGAGCTTGTGGGAATCCCAGAATAAAACTAGATACTAACCTCATGAGACAGGGCAAAAAATAAGCCTTTGACTTTCAGATCTGACAACATCAAGTCAGGAAAGTTCCTTCTTCTCATCACATTTTCCAGTGGGACAGTTACAGCAGCTAGTTAATGGTGGGGGTTATGTGCAATCCCTGTGCTGCTTAAATTAACTTCTGAAACCCCACCAGTCAGTTCAGTGAAGAACTCAACTGCTGCTGATTTCTTTTGACAGTCCAAGGCCAGAGAGAGATCTGCTGCAGGCAGGTTCAACATGGCTTTAAATGATTAATCTGAATCATTATGTTCCAGTCTGCAAACTAGCAAAATAAACCAAGCTCATTTTGCTCTGAGAGATGTGAATCTTTCTGTAGAGAAGACCAACCACTGTGGTAAGGTTTGTCCTTGATTGACCATCATTTAAATGTTTTACAAAACAGACATGTCTTGTACAACAGGCTGCATGATTCACACTGATGAACCTGCAAGTAGGACAAGACTGCTGCTACTTTGGTTTCTATCATCTGCTTAATGCCTCCCCCAGGCTATGGGCTTGTCTATCAAAACATAAATGTCCTCTCCACCTGTTCTCCACCAAGGAGCTGCACACAATATGTTCCATCCCAAATCCTCACAGCAATTGGCTGACAGATTTCCCTGCAGAGAGATAGGAGGTAAATACTTCCTGTAGCTTCATGGGAACTGACGAGTGCCACAAGCATTTCCTTCTCTTCCCCAGGGAATCTGGCATGCCACCTTCTCAACTCCAGCCAGCCCAGATGCTGTGACACACACCAGGAAACCTAACATGACCCAATTACCTCTCTAACCTCAAGAGAAGCTCAAGAGAAAGACTCATCCATGATGTGCTTCCTCAAACCATGATGGATTTTAGTCAAGGGATGAGTGCTTCCCAGCGCCCGGGGCTTAAGCTGCACATGAATAAACAAAACATGTGGCCCAGCAAGTCATTACTAAATGAAGAGGGTAACAGCTGGGCACTGTGGCATCCCTTCAGGACTGACACTGTACTCACCATGAATGAAGTAGCCTTGCTCCTGCCAGATGAGAAAGGCGTCTCCCACTGCTGAGAATATGAGTCCCGCTAGGATGCGGCTGGCACTCCGGTGCGACACTAAGAAGTTAATCCCATGAGCCAGAAGGAAAACCCACAGGCAAAAGATGGGCAGACATTTAATGAGGGCACTGAACCAGGAGGGGCTGGAAGTTGGCAGCCAGAGGACAAAGTAGACACAAGTGGCTTTAAAGAAGGGGACCAGTTTGGGGCCTTCACTCTTCACCTAAAGAAAACAAACATTAAAAACCAAGAAATTATTAAGATCATCAGAAGCATTAGTGAAATAAACTTCATAATACAACTGGCTCCTTCCCTTTGAAAGTTGCTCTTCCATATACTGTCAGCTGGCAGCATTCCTACCCCAAGAAGTGCTGGTGGAACTTGACCACGATCCTCTGCTTAGATCTTTGTGACCCTCTCTGCTGAAAACACTTAGTTGGCAGGATGGGCTGTGGGTGGTGAATTTGTAGGAAGTTTTAGAACCTTTTCTCTTTACTTGTTCCACTGAAAATATTTAGGCCATTAGACAAACTCCTCTGGTGCTCCTTGTCACCTATCTCGTGTTTAGGCCAACCCCTTTAATATACCTTTCCAGGAGCTGTGAAAATACTGCATGCCCAGATATATCCCAGCAGCAAACAAGCCAGTAAAGGCACAAATCTCTCCCATCTTCACAAACCCTCCTGCTTAGCCAGTTGCAGATCACCCTGAGGATACAACCTCTCACCTAACCCATTCTTTCCCCTGCCCTGTAGCCTCATGCCTGGAGCTTGCTGATGGCATCACAGGCATCAAAACCCAACACATCAACCTCCCAGGTGAGGATGTCACTTCCTCAGCTGACTAATACCAACATCAACCTCGTGTGGCTTTGTTCTAGCAATATTCTAGTAATACAGTAATTACAGGATATGTTTTGACTCAGGGCTCTACTGTGTAAATACAGACACAAAAATGCAGCACGAGCACTTGGCTACTCATAACAAAACCACAGCAGGGGCAGGGCAGAGCTACGGCTCCACAAGCTGGGTCTGCTCTTGACAAACACTTAGCTGAGACCACTCTGCACAGTGATATGCATTGTGTTCACCTGCCCTCCTGCCACATTTCTGCATTTCAGTGTAGGTGGGTAAAACTCCATGTGAGAAACAAAGCTATGGTTTTATTTTCTCCTGGAGAAGAGCTGAGGGCCAAAACAAGGAGCAAAGGAAAGGACTATAACTGCTTCCATGCCTGCCTGAGCTATGTCCCAGAGTCTTACAGGAGGCCTGTTTCCTCCTGCACCTAAGGCAGTGCAACCCCCTGAGCTCCCCTGCATGCAGGGGTCCACCCTCAGTCTTCTCATTTCTTTAGTCAAGCATGATTTATTTCCTACATATCACAATGACTTCCCACTACTCATGGCCAAAGCACACAGAGGCTTCCTGCACTGGAGAAGACATGGGGGAAAATTTAGAGGCATCCAAACAGATTTCACACTGTCAATCCAACTTGTCTTTGGTTTTGTTTTATTTTTTTTTTTTTTCCCAAATAACTTGACCCTTTTTTTGCTTCCTGCATCATGGGACATTGTCATGACCAGTGTCCATCTTCCTTTGATGCAGGATGCCTTGGTGCAGATACCTAGAACAGGTGAAGATTGCACAGGAAATAATACATGCTTACAGTGCTCAGGTGATAAAGCCTAAGCTCATAAAAATTCAGGATCTTTTACGGGCACAAGAAAATGGAGTCAGGTGGAGTTGGAAGACAGAGGCAGAGGCAGTGGAGGGCATCTTCACAGGCAGTATCTAAAAAGGGAATGCAACCTCTAAAGCAGTGAGGCTATAAATAAAGGGCATCCCAAGAAGACAGTGCCTTCAAAATTTTTCTCACATCTGATGGAAATTTCCCCAGCATATCAGCAGTTTCTTGGCAGCAAGGTATTTCATCATACATTATTCATAGGCTATTGCCAACACAATTTTTAAACACTCCATTAAACAACCAGGCTACACAATTCCCTAACAAAAGGACATCAGCAAGCCGTTAACTTTCTTGTATTACATGGGGAGCTGTCGTGAGCCCTCTACTTAGGCTGTCTAAATTAATCACCATTTACCACTCCTTGTCTGCATTCCCTAGGAAAATTCTGGCAGCAAATTGCGAATTAACTTGAAATAAAAGTCATAAAAACCCATATAGTCTCCTCACAGTACTGGGGTTGCTTGGGAACTATCAAGTATTGTAGGGGAAAGAGTGCATAGAAGCATACAGGAGAGTATTTGGGTTAGTAAACATGGTAGGTTTTATTTAATACCTCATATTAAAAGAAAAACACCTGCTAGGAGCAGTTACAATTACCATCACAGCTTGCCCTCCCCTGTGTGCACACATTATGAGACAGGTTTTAATTACACTTGTCATTTCCCCAGGAACCTTGCCTTACTGAAGCTAAGATAAGAACTTGTACAGAACAATTATGTTTACTTGGTAAGCTTAAAATTACCTTTTCTCATTATCTGAATGTGAATTTTGCAAGCCCAGACAGCTTTATTTTAGAATAATGGTTTGTATTATTTCCATCCTAATAATAATTGAGGAATTTTTCATGCATAAGAGTTACAGCACTCTCATGTAAGAATGATCTCATACTTCTAGAAGGGCTACAGGCTTCTCATCATTGACACTTTATTTCTTAACATTTCTTCTCCAAGTATAATTCAGATGAGGTAGTTCCAACCTTGCCCTTGCCCATCATGGAATGCTGCAGCTCACTGGAGCCCCTTTTATGGCTCTGACCAAGATGAGGGCCCCATGAGTGGCACTGGAAATACTTTGGAAAAGTCCTCCAAGAAAAACTGAGGCAACCAGAGGGTGAGGCTGGTGATTATCCTCTGTTTGGCCATGTGGCTGAGGCTTGGAAAGGGGTGATGGGCAATTAGCCACCTGAAGGACAAGTCAGGACTGGTATTGGAAAACCATGCACCAACATGACTGGAAGTTGTGGTTTGAGGAAAGCCAAGCATATAATCCATGATGGGAGTTGCTGTACCACAGGGAAGGGGAACATTATTTCCTGTCTGTGTGGATAAATTGGATTAAACCACCCATCTCCTTTGTCCCTGTGTCTCAGAGACAGAATGTGAGATGGGGCTGCACCATGGGGCTGGAAAAGGAAGCATTTGATAGAGGTGACAAGATCTTTTTTGCTAATGTGTGTGATTGTCATGGCTTTTATCTGGGTTTTGCCATTTTGTTACAAATTCTATAGCATTTTTCTTCCCAAATCTTTTCTCCTGACACTGCTAATTTACTCTGTGCTGAAATGCAGTACAGAAAATATCTTGAATGCAAAAACAAGACAGTATTTCCAACATTTAATTTCTAAACTGAGCATAATTTAGGGCTTTTTCTCAACTGCTATGGCTACTAAGTTACTCAGTCTTTAAAAACTAGTTTAAACTGCTATAAAGCCACTATCTCTGTATTTATAGAATTACAGTAGAATATTATTTATTAAATTCTCTGTATCCAACCAAATCCAGCTAAACTTTCCAAGACTTGGCCAGACTAGGAGGAAGTTGTGTCTTGGCTCTCACCAAGAAATTTGTGCCAGATAATCTCCAGAGGTCCCTTCCAATCCCAAACATTCTGTGATTCTGTTCAAACAGAACATGGTACTGGCACTTGCAGCTTTTTGGAGGCTTGGGGCTTGGATATCCACCTCTCTAGGTGCTCACAGGTTTACAGGATGCCTTCTTGTTTTGCCTGTACCTATTCTGCTCCAGTTTGAAATACTGCTGTATATGGCCTGTTCTGACTGCTGCAGGCACATAGCCAAGCCAAAAAATTTACACCTGGCTCTTTTTCTCCAGAATAAGCCCCACAGACAGAGGAACAGCTACACTCGTAAGACAGTGCCTTGATTTTCTTTAACATTTTGGAGTCAATTGTCTGTATCTTTATCACAAGTGGGAAGGCAAATCCAGGTGCTACAGGGAGGGAGACATCTTCCTCCCGAGGTACAGAAGAACATCAGAAGCTTGTTGCATTGAAATGCTAAAGTTGGACAGAGTTCACTGTTCTAAGCCTTGCACTGGTCCCAGGAAACAATGTGGAGTATCAACGAATGCTCTTCTCTCTGCAAAGCCCCCTAAATCAGCATGCAATGAAAATGACTATACAGACACCAGCTGAGTGCCAGCCTGCTGTGGGGAGATGGCTCACACCCACTTTGCACTGGGCTGCAAAGTGCAGCTTTCCAGGAAAAGTGCTGTAAAAACAATACCCCAGCCATTCCACTGAGCAACACTTGAGCACAGCTGTGTGCACTGGCCAAAAAAAGCTGGGCTCTTGTTCTCCTCCCATCAGCCTCATACCATTTTGTGCCTGAGCTGCTCCTCCTGCCTCTTGGCATCCAGCATTGTGGATCCTGCCTTGGTTCTCCCCTACTGTGACAATAACTCTCACCCCCAGTTGTGGGCCAATAAATATTTATTTGGTTTTGTTGCCATGTTTGCTCCACTGCAAGCCCATGGCCCTTGTTTCTCACTGCCCAGAATATGTGGCTCTCTGCAAGGCTCTCCAGCTCTGCTCTCCTGCAGGAACAAACACGTGCCTGGGGAACAACTGATTGCCTATTGCCATTTGTCAAGGAAGGTACTGACTTGTACATGTCTCAAGCTGCTCCTGAATAAAACTCTGAAAATAAGTGCTTGTTATGGAAGGTGGTGAAGAGTTGCTGAAGCAGCCAGTCAACCTGCCTGAAATATTGTGTTGATGCAACATATTTTTGCAATTAATAGGAGGGATTTTGTTTGTGTTGGAGATGCCAAGGGCCAAGCATCCAAAGCAGATGGCTCCTGAACAGGCTTCACATGCTGCACCTGGAAATTCAGGGTGATAGATAAACCCTCCTCCCCTCAAGTGGAGACAAGACTGTAGAGGCTGCATCTAAAACAGTCTTGTGAAATAGCAAATAAATCACCCAGAAGATGCCATGTGCTTTGCAAGTGGGAGAATCTGCATGCTGATAATCCCATCTCCATCACGCTTCTGCCATGCAATGACTTTATTGCAGCTTCTGGCACTCCCAAGCATAACTCAGGGCCTCTGTTTCTCCCACAAGGGTAATGCAGTGAAACTCAGCTCATGTTCAGCTGTTCAGTCAGACCTATTTGCAAGGGGTCAAAAAAATAATTGGATTTGTCTGACAGGAACCTCTGTTGTTCAGCACAAGCCAAAAGTAACAGGACTCTGCCTGAACACTTCCAGCCTGCAAAAGGACCATCCTCCCAGCTCAGACACATGAATGTCCAAGGCAGCTCCTCCACCCCCAGGGTCTCTTTAACTCCTGCAAAATAGGGCCGATTTGTTGGCTTCCATCATTCCTCCCTCTACCCCAGCAGTCTGGGTATTCTCTTCCCCACCTCAGTTAAGGTCCAGCTGTACCTCCAAGCTTTGCTCCACAACAGACCAACACAGGGCTGAGAGCTAAAAATACTTGACTTCTTTTTCTTAAGACCAAGCTATGGCTATTTGCCAGAAAAATACAATTAAAAAATTGGCACAGACCCTCACAGTTCTTGGGTGGTGAGCTCAGCTATTTTGCTCCACAAATCCTTGGCACCAGAAAAGTTGCCCTTTGGTGGAGGCACAGAGGATCAATCAAACTGGCTTCTAACAAGGGCCCCTGTGCATGGCTGGGCTGCTCCAGACACAGCTGCATGCAGGAAAAGGAACCACACCAAAACTTATTTTCGCCACCAAGTCAAAGTGCTACCCAACTTGCAGTCACATTAACACTCAACCGAATCTCCAGATTAACCATAGAGGGGATGAAAACCTGTCAGCACCGAGGGTGCTTCCAGATGAGTGACTGCCCCTCAGGTGCAGAGAGAAGGGAGGAAATTTGCAGCACAAGGCTCCCTGCAGATGCCTGGCAGCAGGGCAATGTTTGCCAGTGCCAGCCTCTCCCAGGTGGAATGGCAGCTCGAGCCCCCGCAGCGAGGCAGCATGCCCGGGCACCGCGGGGCACGGGACAGCCACCCAGCTGAGCATCAAAAATGGGCTGGTTTGTGCCAGGAGAGCTGGGGAGCACTTGTTCAGAGGCTCCTCAAGCTGTGCCTGTGGCACTGGCATGAGGCTGCAGACACCACTTCTGCGGTGTAAGTAAAACAGCAGCCTCGTCTTGTCATCAGGTGCTTAAGGAAGAAGAATGTAAAACACGCTGGGTGCTGAGCAGTCAGCCTGACCACACTCACAGGGCTGCTGATGAGAACAGGCTGGCTCAGCAGCCACTGTGACCTGGGAGCTCTTGGACATGGCAGCTCTCTGCTGCTACACCCACGAGATAAAAAACATGCATCTGCAGACAGCCAGTATGTTAAAAAGTCACAAATGGGAAACTGGAGTCTTGCCCTCAAAAGACTCCTTGTAGGAGGCTCTAGAAATGTGAGGGAACAATCCCTCTGGAGCCTAAAGTAGATGGAGAAGGCTCTGGAGCCAAGGAAATCACCCCACAGCTCAGGGCACTGCTTGTGCCACAGACTGCAAGAGGAGCCCACTCCTACTTCTTGCCTTTTAAACCGTGACATTGCCCAGAGCTATCTTGAGACACTGCACCACGGTGTTCCCTCCAGCAGTTAAGGAAGTTACAGTATCCATAAAAGTTATCTCCTGTAGTACTGAAGAGAAGACGAAATCCTGTTAGCTTGGTAATGAGCTACACAACAGTGTCTCTGGGACCTTGTGCACTGCCCAGGACCTACTGCTAAAAGGCCAGGCAAAGTCAGGTACTGCTACACCCACCAGTACCTTACAAAGTCACTGGAGTGCTTGCCCTTGGCTTTCTGGCACTGCAGGGAAGCCTTCAAGGCGGTGAAGCCTTTCTTTAGCAGATGTTAACTCATAAAAAATTACAGACAAATACATTTCACCCTGAAGATACAGCCTGGAAGTACATATTTTTGCTAGGGTTTGTTTTTGGGGGCGATTTTGCTTTTTTTTCCATTACCAATCATCTGTCCTGTCTACCAGACTGGCACAGGACCGCAAGCAGGGCTATTTTAAAAACCACTTCTTAACCTGCAGTAGTAATGATTGACTCCACATCTGTAGCAATGCTATAGCTGTCAGCAGTTTTGGAGAGTATGGTCAATAATGTGCACTGCCAAGCACTAACAATACTAAACTAGTCAAGTGTCTTCAGGCCTGCAGGGGCTGTCATAGACTAGTGCTTTCAGGATAGTTCAGTGGCTCTCCGAAATGAAAGCAAAAATATAGTATTTGCCTGAAAGCATCTTATCTCAGAGCAAAGATTGCTCTTCCCCTCTGGGATTCCAGATCTTCCTCTCTGTGTAGCAGAAAGCAAGCCTCTCCAAACATTTCCTTTGCTGTAACACTCACAAAAGAACCCCTTGCAGGTGCTTAAAAACCTGAACCACAATGGGTCTGTCTCTTCATTTTGCTCATCAGAGATGCAGTGCTGCCACAGCAAGGGCACACACCCTTCCTCTTGAGTGAGGTCAGGTGGGGCCATATCCCTACTGCTACTCTGGACATCAGGAGGAGGCTGTGAAGCCACAGGGAATTTCAGGAGCCAGGTAGCCAGCACCCTGAAATGCACAGCTGGTACCTAATTCCTCTCAGGATGGGGAGGGGCAATTATTTGGCCTGTCTATACTAGAATCCAGATTAAAAATTTCTACTGCTTACAGAAAAGTGTCCCCAGCTTATCCTGGGGAGGGCTTCCAGACTACAAGCACTTGTTCTCAGCAGACTCATCATTATTTATATCACACTTCTCTGTGACAGGGAGTTCAGACTTCTGTTACCCACGAAGAAGCAGTTTTAGGCAAGCCCAATGTGTGAGCTGCCAGGCACAGAGCCACAGCAAAAAGCAGCATCCCCTTGCAAGGCCCATTGCTACAGACAAGTGCCACCCACTGACATCTGCGCCCAGAGCTACGTGACAAAACTGGAGCCTCTCTCCAGTCTCTGGTGCAGACCCAAAACAAAATAGCCCAGGGAGAGCTGTCAGTTCTTTCCTTGTCAGCACCAAGGGCAGGCTGAATCTCCAGGTAATAGCAGAAAGGGACCTACAGAGAGAATGCCTTGTTCCTGGGGCTGAAATCCATCTTCAGCCTGCACTCTCCCATCTCCAGCATTATTTGCACCCCACAACCCACTGCAGCATTTATGTACTTGTTGGAGGGCCCCAGCCACTCTGTCACTTCGCTGTGGCAGCGGGGATGCATGAAGAATGTGTACTCAGGGAAAATGGGCACTTGGCAAAGCTCTACCCTGCCCCATGCTGCTTTGCCACCAGGAACTGGTATTTGTGAGGGAAGGGAGACCCTTCCATCCAGAAGGAACCTCTTCAGCAGAGAAATGTCATTTTACCCTCAATCTGTGGGGAATAATGTGGGTCTAAAGCAAGGGCATTGCAGGCACTGGTGCTGTCACAGCCCTTTGCAGGAGCAGCCAAAGAGGCAGTAGTGCAGCCCAGAAGGCAGGTGGCACCCAACAGGCTGTACCAGCCCACCAGCCATTGCCAAAGACATGCCGAGGGTGAAACCGCCTCAGGCATTCAAAAGGCACTTCTGGCTCACACAACAGACTGGTGCACGCTTGGCAGAGGTGAGGCTTTTGCAAAAGGAACAGGAAGGAAGAACTGAAACAGGAGGGGAAGGCGGCTGCCAGTGTCTGGGAAAGCTGGCGGCTCTGCACAAGAGACTTTTGCTGTTTGAATCCTCACAAGGGGCTGCAATAATACCAAATAGGGCTGTGCTGGGAAACCCAAGAGAGACTCCTCAGCTTGGCTCATGCCTATTAGAAAGCTGAATGAAAAGCTTTACTCTACCTGTGTACCATGTCCTGCAGGTTGAAAGGTTGTGAAATACTGATATTAACAAAAATCAGAAGGGAAAAACAGCAATGAATCCCAATAAAGATGTGTATTTAGAAAGATGCTGCTGTGATACCTTACAAAAAAGCAGCAGCCCTCGTCATGTTATCATGGGATCAATATGCTTAAGAGACAGGAAGGTATTAAGATCAAAGGATCACAGCAGAGCCACAGATTTTATTTCCAATATCTATTCTTGTGTCAAGATGCTGTGACCCGGATAAGTCAGTATCAGACGCAACTCACCTGAAGACAAATTGGATCTTCCCAGGCAGTCTCAACAGATGTGGAGTGGGCAGGTGCAGACACTAACCTGCACAAACACTAACCCACACACTCCCAGGACTCGCACTGATACACCAGGGCTTTTACTTGCAAAACCCCTGCTGTAATCCAGCTGCATAAACAAATGCAGACCGCACTCACAAATGAGTGTGCAGCTGCTTACCAGGATTATGCCCCTTATATTCAGGGTACAAATCCAGAGATGCAACCAAGCAAAGTGGAAATTTCAATTAAAGCATCAATTAAGTGATAACTTTGTCATCACACTCCTTTTATATCAGGGTTGCAGGGAAAAGCCACAAAACTTGCTTAATTCCTCCTGCAATGGAGAGCAAGTCAGCACTGCTATCCATACCCTAAAAAAATCAAAGACACAGGCAAATAGGGATACAGTAGCCAAGCCATGGCCTCAGCCCAGTTCTGCTGAAGCTATGGGAGACACGTAAATCTGAAGATCTGTCTGGTGTGCCTAGAGTGTGCTAAAAAATGAGCAACTGCCTTAAGGTCAAACTTCCCTCAGTCTCAAGCAATGATTCAATCAGAGACTACTTGTGACCAGCAGAAAGGCACTCATTTTGATACATAACAGGAAATTTCATGCCTGGTGCCAACTGATGCCATATCTGCCTCAGAAGCTGCTGTCTGAGGAGAAGCAAAACATTAAACTTTACCATTCATTCAAACTTGAACAAAGTCTCAAGGCCAGTTTGGTAACAAGGGTTGTCTCATCTTTTCTCAGTTTTGGCAAGAACACATCTTGCAGCAATCTACAGGAATTAGTTTTTGGGAGAAGATTAGCCTGCTGGTAGAAACAAGGCATTTCCATAGGATTGCAGCAAGGTGAATCAGAAGAGCCACTATCCTCACTAACAGGCAGATTTGCAATACAAGAGTCAGCCTTGCAAAATTAACTTAACGCAAGAGACGCAAGTTGTGTTTACTGAGAAATAATAGAGAGAAACTGCATCTGTGCAACTCTTGAGTCAGAGGCTGCAGTGTGAGCCCCTGGGCCCTGCTGGCGTCTGAAATCCTGCACAGCCCAGCACACCTGAAATCTTCAGGAAAGCTCTTGCCCAGCCCATCTACTGCTTTTCAGCTCTGGTGGTGTGTAAACACCTAGACACAGTTTTCTGTGCTGTGTCACCTGGATACTTGCTCATGTCCAGCATTATATGGAGGGATGCTCTAGACTGACACATTTGTTACACAGAAACCTGTCATTAGCTGAAATGCTATTTAGATCATGGCAGCGTAAGAAATGGGTATAGGAAGGGCACAAGCAGGCTAGCAGAAGCAATAACCATCACCCTCATTTTGTGTATATTGCAGTAAGCAAAATCTGCATCTCTAGTGTAATGGACAAGTCTACTGGGCATTGTGTGACATGAAGGACAGTAGAAAAATTAAGTGGTGATATAATAACTACTTGGGCCTCCAGGAGGGAAGGGAGTTATGTAACTAATAATCTTCTTGCTGTTCAAGAGTTTCCACATGCTAGCAGAAGATGGGTTCCTGATGCCATCTTTTTCTAAGAGTCTAATTTCACTGGAGTTATTATTTCCTCAGCACTATGAAGTTACCCACAGAGAAGATAACTTTGGCTCTTCTGTTGCACTCAGCGTATTGTGGATAGACATACTTGGACAGGAGAAGAGAACGGAACAAACGCACCTCTGTCCTTTCAGAGGAATTATGTGTAAGTACAGACTTCTGAGCTGCACCCACTATCTGAACACTCAGAGCACACTTGGAACAACAGACGCATGTGCCTTGAGTGATACACTTGGGTTAATGAAGCCTTTAATCCACAGCACTGCCTGCAGCAGTGATCAGCACTGCCTGCTTAATGCTCCCTCCCTGGCACTGGGGAGAGCGTGAGAGAAGCCTGCACTTTGCAGGCTCCGCTAGCCCACCCTCCCCTAGCAACAGCTCCAGCAAAGAATGTCAATGTCACAGCAAGAATGCACAAGTTCAGTCTGAAAAAATAAATCGTGGCATGTAACACTATGCCTGGGCTTTAGCTGGTATAAATCAGCACAGCTTTTTGCTCAATAGGACCAAAGTTTTTAGGCTTCTCCCAAAAGGTGGGACTGACATAAGTGTTACTAAGATCCAGCTAAGCCCTCCCAAGGTGATTATTCCCTCCCTTTTTTCAGTGAGCTCAGATGCTTAGAAATATTTTCTGTCTTTCATTTACATTGACTTGTTTTTTATAGTAGTGTCATATTTCCATAATTGTCTATGGAGTATATAAATGTGCATGTCTACAAGCTCCTGCATAATAAAATCCCAATTTATGATGCATTTAAGTAATGGGGGAAATTACAATGAAATCATCAATGTTGTACAGAAACAGAGAACAAGCAAAATTAACCATAAGAGTTACTTCTAACTTAGATGATTGCTAACATTTCATTCATTCATGCAGAAACAACACATCCTCTCTGTAAGAAGCAAAGGCCGAAATAGTTCCAGTGTGATCTGGCTTTCTTGTTTTCAGCAGAACTTTGAGGATTACAGAGCATCCTTCCTAATAATAAACTTTAAAGCTATGCTTTGACCTACTACTGCTACAATTGCCCACAGTGCAGAGTACCTAAGCAGCATGATTTACATCAGGTTTCCATACCCATCTGGATCAGTGTGGTTTGGCCAATGCTCAGAAACACAAATGATACCCACTCAGTCCTCCAGCCCAATTCCATATTTCTTGCTGGTGAATACCTTTCCAGACTGTACCTTTCAGGTATTCTGCCCAGTTTTTGCAAGTCACTTTTATACTCTGTCCCAGTGACATCCTCCATCTTTCCTGAGGCTGACAAGGGCTGCTCTCAGGAGGGTGCTGCTGCTTCCCACCCAGAAGGGATGGGGCTGAGGGCTCCACTGCCTTTGTGCAGTCAAAACAACATATCCTTTCCCAACCCAGCTATCTCTGTTAAAAGATGCAAACAGACCAGAGGACAGAAGGGAAGGGATGGGGATTGTTAAGATATGGATTCTGGGCAATAATCTGTCCCAAAGTGTATTTCACCTGTCTTGCAAACAAAGGGCTGTGCTAGGTCGAGTACAAGTCAGGCATGGAGGGAATGCTGTAGGGATGAGAGCCCTTGTTTATCTTGCTCTAAAAGACACACCCAATATCATCTATAACTTACCCCCAAAGAGATCTACCTTCAGCCAACTAATATCTGTATTTCCCATGCCCTATTTTCCTCAAAATGCTGTGAAGCTCTACACTAAGTTTAGTCCAAACTTCAGGGACAAAATAGGATCCCTTTGAGCAAGGAGCATTATGTAAATGCCAGAATGACTGCATGTCTCCAGGCTCATCTCCTGCACACTTGTGGCTGTTGCAGTCATGGTGCCTGCTGGGAGGAAAGGTCCTTAGGGCAAGAGCTATCTCCCACAAGCTCACACTAAAAACTACTTAGACAACAGTGTTGGGTGTGGGGAGAGCTGGACAAAAATCACTAACGAGTGCTCTTTTATTAAGGTAGGACCAGTGATGACCGAACAAAAATGGAATTGAACCTCATATACCCACAAAGCAAATGTGCTGTTTATCAACACTGTGCTCCATCTGCAGGCTCTCAGCTGGCTTTATGCAGAAAAACCAGCTCTTAATCAGAGCAGTATCAAGAATAACAATTTTGAAGCAGGACGCTCCTGCTTGCCTAGCAGAGTAAGCAGTGAAAGCTTTCCTCCAAGGTGACTTCCACCCAGGATGAGCATCACTCACCAGATGGAACAGGATGGCAGACAAATGCATCTTCCCCGCCACAGCCCAGTGCCATGCAAGTCTAGACTAACATCAGCAGGACTCCTCACCTTTATCCCAACTGAGGACCTGGCACAATACGTTAAAAGGTACTTTGGCACCAGATTTATTTGTGGGCATGCTCCTCGTTGAGCACATATGAATTGTGCAGCATCACAGACCACAGCTTGACGAGCTTTGCACAATGCTGTGGTCTCTCTGTGTGCACTGAGTGGACATTCCAAGCCCTCCAGGCAATGATGCACGCCTGGCAGCCAGCACAAACAAGCAGTCCTGGCTTGGTCCTCTCCATGGACCATGCCTCTCTGCATGGCTCCTTTCTGCTGTCAGTTGCACAGCACACAGACCTCACGGGATTTGACTCTTTTTAAAAGAGTGTCCTAAGGAAGAAAAGAAGGGGAGACACAGGAGAGCAGGTTGTGTGTAAGCAGCCAGGGCCACCTGCTGCAGTACTGTACAAAGGCCATCACTTTGAGAGCAGCAAGAAAAATCCTCTCAGATGTGCTCCTCTGGTGTTCTTCCCATTGAGGCTGATGCTGCTGTTTGCTGGGAGAGGACATACACTTCAGACAAATCAATTCCTCTGGCTAATTTGATTATGCCTCAGGTGCTGCCCCTCCAGAGAATTTCCCCATCATATCATGGCAGCGATATCCATGCTGGCTCCAAAAATCCGGACCAAAGGCAGTGTGGTACAGAGATAAGGGCTGGGCCCCGAGGTGAGCATCCAGCTGTGGCCAGACCGATGGCCACTGCCCTTCCCTTCAGCAAGAGACTGGCTGGAGGGAGCCCACCAGCTGGAGAGCCATCCTGCTCCTCACCCCCAGCTGTGCAAGGGCCACACCACACTCCTGGGCAGCACAGGCTGCTGTGTGACACCGATTCCAGCCGCCCTTCCCAGCTGTGGCACAGCTAGCATGGAGCAGCACCATGCCCTCCTTCAGAGGAACAGCAACATGACAACCACTGACAGAGAGGTGCAAAAAATTGCTCCTTAGAACACTGAAGGCTTGCAGCTCTTCTTTTGTGAGCTGTGTGGAGGATCAGTCGCCCTCCCCTCTCACCTCCACAGGCAATGGCAAATAGCTGCAGCTCTGGTCACAGTCTTATCATCCCTGCAGCTCCCCATAGTTTCACACCTGCATTAGTTGGCTTTGGAGAAGTAAATCGTTCACATGTCAGGGATACAGCCAGAGCAGAAATGTGCTTTGTTACATGTCAAAAGGGCACGTGAGAAAATAAGGCTTTTTTCATTTCCCCCACCCCGCCCCAGTTTACCTTCCTAAAGCCTTCCGGTCTGAAGTCTGTACAGCCTTCCCAACATGTACTCGTGCTTTAGTCATCTGCCTCAAAACTCGGTTGAAATAACACTCTGCAAGACCACCCTGGATGCACTATCACAACAACCAAGTACTGCCTTCTGCAAACTGTGAAACAAATCCTGTCAGTTTCTGAGCCGTTCCAGTGCTGTCCCAACATGAGATTTTACGTCCAAGATACACATACACAGTTCACTATAACCAAAAGCATTACTGAAGGACAAATTTAGTTTATGGCACAAAAGCACAAAGATACCAAACCTTCTAAACTGTTTTGGAAAAACACAAAAAAAAAAAAGTTTGGCAGCACAATGTTATAATTTCCAAGCTACTTCCCTCTGTCTCTAGAGATAAAAGTCATCCCCAGGCTGCTGATGAACTTACCAGGTACATGTTAATAACTGGGGGAAAATTCATCCAAACAGAAGATACAGCCTCCAGTGCAGAACAGGCAAAGCTATTTAAAAGTTCTGAACGCCAGCTTTGTGAGTTAAGATCGGGACAAGATTTCTACCTGCCAGAGAGTTTGCAATAGCCTGGCCCTTAACCAAAGTATTTCAAAACAAGATGAGAATGGATCCACAGAGAACAAGGATACCAGCAGTAGGTGTTCAGTTCTGCAGCGAAGCACCAGGAAACTTCCCCACCAACAATTATACTTACAGCATGTGTTAAGTCTGCTGGGGTACTCCAACAAATCCCTCACTTTCTAGAAAGGCAAACATGCAAAGCAGCATGTCTAACAGTGCAGCTTCTCTGCTGTTCCAGCAGTTCTTTCAGCATTGAAACAGCCCCTGTTCACCTGCAGGGGCAGTTTCTCGTATTGCTGGCACAAGCCACAGCTCCTTCAGTTACCAGCTTGGTTCCATCAATCCAAGAATTCTGCTGCACGCATCACCTACCGACAGGACAGCAGCAAGTTGCCGTCTTATTGCTGGTTACATTAATTAAGCATCGTGACACCCCATGAGACAGGCAGGTGACACAAGTCCGAGTCTCATGTCCTTAGGTGGTGGAAGTGCCAGACTGACTTGCAGACGAGACGAGGTCTCAGCGAGAGGTCACCCAACCATGGAAAGGTCTGCCCCACACGGGGGTCAACACACGCCTCAGCCCAAACCAGACCTGGACAGCAAAGCACCTCCGGATGGCGAGGCAGAGGTGCCTGCGAGGGCAAGGGAGGCCGCGGGGACAGAAGGATGCTGCCGGGCACTGCCGCGACGCGAGCCCCCAGGGCAGCCGGGGCAGCGCCGCTCTGAGCAGATGCGGTGCACTAGAGCAGATGTGCCGTGGATGTTTTTAAAAACACACATGACAAGAGGAGGACGCGGCGGAGAGCCGCCCGGGCAGGCGCACCGCTGGAGCAACAGCTGCCGCGGGAGGCCGGGGTGAGCATCGCGGGGGGCGGGGGTGGCCGCCAGTGGTGGGGCTCCCGGCGGCGGGAGAAGAGGAGCGCCCGCCGCGCTCGGGGACAGCGCCCGGGGAGCGGGTGGGAGGGCACCGGCCGGGAGCGGGGACAGCGGCCGGGAGCTCGTGGGAGGGAGCGCGGGCCCCGCCGCCCGCCCGCCGCGCGGCCCGCACTCACCACGGTGACGGGGGACACCATGTCGGCGGCGGCGGGGCGCGCTGCTGCTGTCGCCGCTGTCGCTGTCGCCGCTGCGGCCGCTGCCCAGCCCGTGCCCTGCCTGCCTGCCGGGGCGCTTTTTTAGGCGGCGCTGACGTCACAGGAGAGGGGCCCCCGCGGCGAATGCGCTGCGGGCAGAAGGAGGGGGCGGCCCCGGACCCGCCCGGGCGGGCGGCGCCGATCGGAGCGGGCGGCCCCAGCCCCCGGCCCGCTGCCGGGCGGGCGAGCGCCTCGCTCGGCCCCGGCCACGGCCACGGTGGCGTCAGCGGCTCCCCCGCCTCCCGGCCGGGCGCCCTTCGCAGCCGGCAGAGGCCGGGCCGGGCCGCTGCCCCTCCCCGGGGGCGGCCGCAGCGGGCGGGTTCCCCGGCGGCCGAGGGGCGCCAGGGCCGGCCCAGCGCCCGCTCCCCGGGGACTGCCGGCCGGCAGCGCCTGGCGGGTGCGGAGCCCCGGGCCGGCCAGGCACACGGGGCGGGAGCGCGTCCTTCGCTTCGCTCCCGCACTCAGCCGCGCCGGCACCGGCCGTACCAGGCGCTGGGCGGGAGCAGCGCACCCTTTAGCCCTCGCTCTCTCCCAGGCCCATCCCGTCTCGGCTCCCCGCTCCACACACCTGGTCCCCTGCCTGTGGCCGCACACCTCAGCCCCGGCCTCTCTCTTCCCTTCCCTTCCTGTGGCGTCCCGCCTGCCGCTCCTTCTCCTGCCCTTCCTTTCCCATCCGTGTTTCTTGCACAGTCCCCTGCGGAGTTCCACTCTTTCTTCTCCGCCTTGAGTTTCCACTACCCTATGTTTCCATGCTTTTTCCTTTTCAGGGGCTTCTCCCGTTTCACAACTGCCCCCTTAACATTTCCCATCATTTTCATTTGAAGACCACAGGTCCTTAGCAAACCCCTCTCCCTTGCAGGGCTCGCTGTACCTTCCAGCCCTGTTCCTCCTGCCAGTGGCTCCTGTGCCCTCCCAGGACTGGGTACCTCCCAGCTTACATCCCCATCCCCATCCTTCTGCCAAGGTCATTCAGAGGCTGCAAAAATGTTGGTGTTGGCACAAAGACAAGGCAAAGAACATTTAATGTGGGATACATCAGCTCAGACTTACTAAAATGACCCTGGGACTATCTTTAATTTGTTTTTATTTGAGGATTAGTATTTAGGATGCAAGAAGCCACTTCACGTGTAATACGATCTTACTTGCAAGTTTCACTTTATGACAAAACAAACAGGTACTTAAATAGGTGATGATTAAGTAATTTGCTATTTGCAGCCTGAGCAAAAGTCGTGTTCAGTATCTATCACATTGAGGGAACACTTTCTTCTATAAAGCAAAAAGAAAAAAAACCAGTGCAATTCTTTTGCAGTCTTTGTGCAATAGATTGGTATCACATTTCTGAGGACAAAATGTGTATGAACAGCAGTCCCAAGGTCCCACCTGGGCAGCACAATTCCTGTCAGTAGAAATGTGTAAATAGAGAGGGCAGTGTTTGGCCCACCACCATCTGAAGGCACCAGGATGGACACTGCAACGTTTGCGTCACTTACCAATCCAAGAAGGATTCTGCCCATAAAAAGGACCCTGCAACTCTGCACTATCAGATCAGAGAGGCATTGCAGTGAAATCTGTGCTAGGTACACCTCAGTCAAATGAAAGCAAATTGCTCTCTGTAAAGCAAAGATCTGTGTGGCCACAGCCAGGGGAGTGAGTTCTGATCTTAGAATTTCAGTTAAAATAGTTCGTAGGGCAGTAACAATTTTATTAAGCAAGAAGAGAATAAGCTTTCCCATTTTGGGAGAAGGTAAGTAAACTAAAGAAGGGGAAGAAATTTCTAACATTTTTGTGGTAAAGGCTTTGCCCTTCTGAAATCAAGGTCCCTAGCAGAAGCAGCACGAGCACAGAGGTATTTTGATGTTCAGTGATGCAGTTCATTTACTACTATACAGGATTTTCAGAAGCACCAATGGACTCAGAGAACTTGGGCTCCTAATCGCTTTTGGAAATCCTTCTGGGACCTTGATTGAGTCTTGGCTTTTCAATATCTAAAAAAAAAAAAGAAAAATCTTCTCCTTGGTCCTTAGCCAAATGTTCATCTGCTTATCCCAGCCTCTCTGTGATGATCCAGGCCTGTGCAGTGGGCAAGGACATGTTTGCATTTGGTATTGTCTCTGCTGCTGCAAAAGTGTGAGAGGATATTGACAAGAATGCAGCTTTAGATTAGTTCTTTTTTTCTAATGCAGTTTCTGTCTCCAGTAGCTGCCAACTGAAGCTTTGCCTGGTCTCACATATAAACTATTTCTCGGTCTTATTGGTGCAAAATTCAAAATACATTAACAGCTCAGGGTGGGTTTTTGTGCAATGTTATTTTCTCAGAGAAGCCTATCAGAAGTGAAAGGGAAACTGTGTCCATGTCCTGACTTCCCCACCTCAAATAGGGACTGGGAAACTCAGTCTCATTAGTTTTGCTTGGAAAGGGGTTGACCTTATGGGATTTCCAGACAGCTCCGTCCACAAAGCTTTTAAAAATAGAGACTCAGAAGCTTAAATGGCAAATATGGTACTTGTATATTGAGCCATCTTGTAATAAAAGATAGCTCATATGACAAAAATTTTAAAAACTGAATATAAAAAGTTGGAAAGTTGTTGTTTATTTAATATTTGATAAATTTTATGTTTTTTCAAAGTCTTCAAAAATAAGTGTTTCATCAATGGTAAGTAGTTCCATGTAAGTGAGAGACACCTCAAAGTATAAATTAGGAATTTGGATAAAACAGAAATGGCTTGCATATCATTTTACATTTTATTTAAATAACAGAAATATTTTATGTTTAGTCTAAGTTAGGAGTACCTTGGAATATAAACTAGGAATCTGGATATTGCAGAAAGATTTTACATTCCATTTAAATGCAGGCTCTGATAGAAAAATCCCAGTTCAAATCCCCTGTAGAAACACCAAACATCAGATGAAGAAAGGAAAAGTGATAAAAAACGGATGCCATCATAACACAGTCAAATTTGTCTTGGTCTGTGCATGCCATGCTTTTGGTGGGGTTTTTCTATTGGTAGTGTTGCATTCTCCTGTCCTGACTAGTGCAGGCAAGAGGGATCTCATGTGGTTCTTCACAACGTTTTCTTCTAAATCAACTGCAGGAATTTAACAAAAAATAGAAACCAGTTCTAATTTGGGGGGTGTGTGGTATTTTTAACTCACTATCAGTAGGCAAACAGAGAGCAGTAATTACATGAGCATAAATTTATGGGGGTTGGGTATAACAACACAAAGCATTAAGTCCTTCTGTGCGTGTTTGTACTTGAAAATACTTCTGCTGGGCCATGTTTGTGGTGTGTAGGGTGGGGGAAAGACAGCAAGAGAAATCTGTTTATCACACAGGGAGGAGGTTGTCCTATGGAAAAGCTGAAAAATGTTTCTTACATGCAGGTGCCTCTGGAATGAGGGGTCTGATGGAAAGGGCTCTGCCAGTGGGTCATGGAGCCACTTTTTGGTTTGCACTTTCAGATTTACTATCAATACAAAAGTGACTGGGAATTAAACTACTCAAGAGCCAGAAACAAGTGTACCATTGAGGGCTGGAAAAGTTTTATTTGAATTCATCTCCGTGAGATACTCTTGAGCCATTTTCTTGCTGGCTGCTCCAAGCACAGTGTCCCAGTTCCAGGGGCAGCAGTGTCTGCAGGATGGATCCAGTGTGGCTTTCTGTTTTGTCATATCCAACTTGTCTAGGCTTGTTGGTGGTTTGTGTTCTGGCCATTGCACAAGTTCCCCATGATTTTCATGTCAAGTAACCTGGTGCTTCCTTCTGCACGTGAGAAGATACAGGGCTGTTTTCTTTCTGCACAGATTGATTTCGTGATCCCTAAAGAAATGCAGAAAGTGCAATTGCTTCCCTCGTGATGGCAATTTCTGTACTGACAATGAAGTATTAAATTTAGACAGCAGAATTAACCTCTCAGTGAAATAAAGGGGGGACACTGCAAATTCTTGTCTCCTGAGAGCACTTTTTCATGCTATTTACTGAACCAGAAAGGCAGCATATAATCTATTTATAGGCTATGTATTTGAAAATTTTCTTCTCAGGCATAAAACCACTTGGCTGTTTGGGCTTCATAAATGCTGTGTGTGTGTGTGTGTGTGTGTGTGTGTGTGTGTGTGTGTGTCCATGTTTATGGAAAAGTTAGTATTTCTGGGGATGAGGTATGGAGGATCCAGAGTGCAGGTCCATCATGGGATTTTCCTGGTTTTTATTGGTTTATACCCTAACCACCATCAAAGCAAGTGTAATCTCATATTCAAACATTATAATCTTATAAAAAAACATAATTAGAGAAGGAAAAATAGTCCCCATTAAAAAAAAAATCCATTCATCATGGAAGTAAATCACGAAATCTAAAATGTTTACAGTTTATCATAGAACCATAGAATGAATTGGGTTGGGAGAGACCTTTAAAGATCATCCAGTCCAAAGCCCCTGCTGTGGGAAGGGAATTTTCCACTACATGAGGTTTCTCAAAGCCCCATCTTTCCTGGCTTCAAACACTTCCATCATGGGGCATACACAACTTCTCTGGACCTGTTCATAACCATTCTAATAATTAAAAAAAAAAATCCTCTGTATATTCAATTTAAGTTCACCCTCTTTTGGTTTAAAACCACTGCCCTTTCTCTTATCACCACAGGCCTCAGTTAAAAGTCTTTCTCCGTATTTCTTACAAATGAAAGGACAGCAATAAGGTCTCCCTGAAGCCTTCTCTTCTCCAGACTGAAGAATCCCAACTCAGTCTTTCAGTCTCAGTCTTTCTTCACTGGAGAGGTGTTCAAGACTGAATTCCACCAGGACAGGATGGCTGCAGTCTGAGCTATCACCAGTTTTGTCATCCCTAATAGTTCATCCCTGTTGATAAGCAACAGGACTGGTAATACTTCTCCTCTGATCAAGCTCTTTGTCACCTGGATTAAGAAATCATCCTCAACACCCTCCAAGAGTCCCTGGATTACTTACAGTTTACTGTGCTGCTTTTCCAAGAGATATCAAGGAGTGCCCCAGCAGGATCAGACCATGGGAGCACAATGTTTCCTGTAGTCAAAGTAAGAAAACTTCATCAACAACTTCCCTTGCTCTGGTGCTCTGCAGGAAGACCAAACTTGAGTTTTCCTTTGTTGGCTTGCCCCTAGATTTTACTTCTAAGCCGTCAACCTCTTGATCACTGGTTTTCAAAGACAGTTCTGTGCATTCAATCTATTTTTTCACATGTAGGGCAAACACCCCGCCCTCTGTCCTTGCCTGTCCCTTTTGGGCAGTCTGCAGGCATGGACTGCAGAGCTCTGATGTGGTTACAGTTTCTGTTTCTCCCTCAAGTGTCCTATTTCCCAGGTTAGAAAACCTTCAAAAAGAGCTCTGATTTATCTAGTGACCAATTCCCTCGTGATTTATTGATATCTACAAGCAGGATGTGGTAATAGCTGAAGTATTAAAACATGCAGGAAAAGAGGTAAAGGCTTGTCCTGGGAATCATCATCAGATGATTTGTAGGGAAAAGCATGATGCAATTAAATGGTTAGGTTACAAAACAGAATGTAGGTAGGGCAAATGCTTTCATGTCTATTTTCATTAAAGCAATCTAGCTGAGACTCTGAGAAAAAACTACTCATGGTGGGAGAGAGGCTTTAAAGAAAAAGAGGGAGAGGATCCCAACTCAGCCCAAAGCTGTTTGCTGGTGGATGAGACCAACTTGTGGTGGCACTTTAGGTTTTGGTGGGCTTATTTCCATCATGAATGCATGGTGTCATGTGGGATGAAGGCCAGGCAGAAGCTGGGAGGGGAACAAGGAGTTGGCCTGGAAAGGGTGGGTGGTGGTCATTAGAGCCATAGTAACCTAATGCTGTTCATGTCATGTTTTCAAAAGTGTCTGGTGGCTTTCAGACCGTGGCCTAGGTACCCTAAATATCTAATTTTCAGAGGGCATTTTCAGTTGTTCTGCTCTGTTCCAGGATGCTTTCCAGTGTCCCACTGTAAATGGCAGTATCCAAAGTCAATGATCACTTCAAGTCTTGTCTGTGGGCAACAGGCATTTTCTGGGTTACTCCAAAATGAGTCTGAGTCACTAATCAGTTCAGATACAGTTTTTAACCACTGTGTTTGTTTAAAGCAAATCACTGTTACATTTCCCAGAGGAAAACACTGCCAGCACTGTCAGCAAGCAATACATTGATTTTAAATCAGTAAGACTGCCATTGATCTTAGCAGCTATTTATTGCACATGTTCCCAGCAGCCACTTCCTAATGGAACTTTAGCAATTTAGTGAGGTCACTTGGAGGTCTTGAGGAAGAAAGGGAAAAATTTGTATCCTGCAGGAAGTACCTCCCTAAAACAGTGCCTTCACTTGCAATCACAAGACAGTCAGAGTGGTGCACTTCTCAAGTTTTGGTGAATCCTGATGATTAATTTTCAAGACATGCATAGTTCTTATTTTATTCAGCCTGTCCTGGCAATATTGATATGGTTTCACCTCTGTCTGATGAATTCCCTGAGCTGCTGGTTGCTGGAAGCTGGGAAATACAAAGCAAATATGTCTGGCCTCTTGCCTCTTCTGGGGCTCCACTGGCAGCCTTAGCATGGACAAACCTTTTGCTTGGTGCATCCACCCTCACATGGAAAATACTGGCATAAAAACTGGTCCAAATATACCTCTCTTTAGTTTTTCTTTCCTGCAGAACTTGGCCTTTTTCATCTGAGTTAAGGTCTTGCACCAGAAGGACAATTTCTTGTTTGGGTATGCCATTTCCAATGGTTTAACAGGAAGCAACATGCAAAACATTCTTCTCTCACAAAAGCTACGTTAGTTGCCATTTTCACTCTGTTTTCTTGTGTGTGATCTCAGCTCCAAAAGTGTCGCATGGATACACAGACAAAAATAGGAGGAGTAGGAAGGGAATAATGATTGTTAAATGTTTGAGAAAAATGATAGTTTATCATAAAACTGAAAGGGATAATAGGGGATAAAGGGAGGAGGTGTCTGGTGCATGCTTTGAGTCAGGCTGGTGCCCTGCCTTCAGTCCCGGGTTCTGTTTTGGAATTGCCACATGCACAGAGGTTCCTGCCGGGGCTGTTACATCCCTGTGGCCCTTGGGCAGGCATCGTCACCCTGCCTGGCAGGCTGGCTCTGCACTCTGCATGGCACACAGGCCACAGACACCCTCACTGAAGCCCACAGTCCCAGCTATTCCTGAGGAAAGGTGTTAAGTCAGGACCTGCTGAAAGGCTTCCTGAGATTTGTACAAATAGCAGAACCACATTTTTCTTTGCCTCCTACACACACATAACACCCGTCACCCAAAAGCCGCAGGTAACACAACCACTGGACAGGTGCCTGTAACTTTACCTGAGACTTCACTTGTAAGAGGGCTGTGGCTGTATTTCCTTGCATGCAGACTGCAAGATAATCCAGCAGATAACAAAGGATGAGGGCAAAGGAGCTCCGTGAGGAAGTGGTGGTGTCCGTCACCTCCACCACCTGGCACTGAGCCCAGCAGGGAGGATGGTCTCTCTGGCATGCTTCTTGTGTGTTGTGCTGGGGAGCAGGACAACAATGTGACTGTGGGAGAGCTCCTAGGCCCTTTTGGGAGGTCTGGATTATAGCATGGATAGAAATACCCTCACAGACAGATAGCAAAAGGGAAGGTGAGAGGCAGCACGTTCTAATGAGTAAGAATTAAATAGGACCTGGGCTTCCAGCTGGGCTCCTCTGCTGACTCGATGGGTGATCGTGAGCACATTTCATGGTTTCTGCACCATTCTGCAAAAGGAGCAATGGGTGAAAGCTGTCTTCAAATCCAGCTTTTCCCTTTATATGAAAGGGCTAAATGCAGCCAAAGTATATTCCTTTTTTGGACAAACATCATTTTACCTGTGATTAAGCCCTAGTGCTCAGGAGTAGCACAGCCCACAGGCAGCTAAAAGTGTGGCTGGTGGGCAGGAAGGTGTTTGAAGCAGAGCCCTGCTGTGAGTGTAGCAGGGGCTAGGGAAGGCTGCTCAGGAGCTGGCCACACTGCTGAATTTCTGGCTAATACTCAGCCGGGGCTTTTTGGACCTTCACAATGGTGCTACAGTTCCCTGTCACTATGGAAACTGGTTTTTGAAAAGGCACTAGTTTTAAAAAGTGAATTGAAACCAAAACTTGTGCTTCATTTTCATTCCTGGCTCTGGAGTTCCCCTGGGAACAGGCAAAGGCTCCTGGATGCTGGCCTGCCTCCTCAAAACCCAAACTCAGGTTCCTCTTCCTGAGAGAGCCACGGCTGAATCAGCGGCTGTTTTTTCCACAGATACAGGCAGGAATCACGAGAGCTGTTAAGTCAGCAGGAAATAACTTGAGAGGAACAAAACCCAGTGTCAAAGCAACACAGAGTAGTCTGACCCCCCCCCACAAACACACATTACATGGCCCACTGGGGACAGCCACAGGGTGTGCAATAAAATTGTGTGTGGCTCAGACAGGTTCTTCTGGGAGCATTAAACACTAAAGAGACATTCTCTAAATTGCTTTGTTCTCTACAGTCTTGCCAAAGCTTAGATACAGGAGCCCAGGAGACATCACTGGAACCTGAAAGTCCTTTGCAGAGACTCAGTGAGGGCAGACACTCATCTCCTTGCTGTTCCTGCTTCTTCCCTTGATTTCATGATTCTGCCCATGTAAGTCTCTGTGGAGCTCTGCTACTAAAATGTACTAAAAAGAAAAGTTTGGGGGATGGAGAAGTCCAAGAGCAGGGCAATGAGTAGGCTGAGGTAGAGAAATGAAGGAGGGAGGGTTTTGAGAGAACTTTGGCACTAAAGGAAATCCTCACTTAACTACGTTTCTGGGATAAATTCTGGAAGCCCTACGTAGGACATACCCACTTGCAGCCCTTATGGACACCTAATTAGCAGGTGTCAGGGTCCAGGATATGAATCAGAGTAAATAATTTCTGTATACAATTGGCAGAAGGAAGTGAAGAGTTCCCCAGGGAAGACCCAGAAAGCCAGGTAATTACAAAGAACTGAAAGACAAGGCACAGTGTTTCCTTCTTTCTGAAATTTCAGCACCCAAACCCCATTCCCTTTTCATGTCCTGAAACTTTCCCCTGGAGTTTGCTCTTCTTCTGGGCTGTCAGGCCCTGTGCACTTTGCCAGCGCTGCTGGTCACACCATGCCCCAGCCTGGGAACTCCTGCTCCCAGCATGGTGACTGCCATCTCCTCCAGCCAGAACTGCATGGTGGCAGTTTTCAGCAGGTGAGGACAGACAGACATGCACCCATCCAGCCACCTGGGGTGACAATCATTGCTCATTCTGATCAGGAGGACTTTCAGACAAGAGAAGTGAGGCAGTATCCATGTTTTATTCCTTTCAGACACTCCCAGCATGCCAACACACAAGGAAAGGAGAGACTTAGGAGGTGCTTAGGTATTTATTAGCATTTCTCCCTTACCTGGAATAGCATTTTTTTCTGTCTGTGAATGTCCTGGGTGCTGCCATAGACAAACTTGTGAGGAGCTCCTTGGTCAGCCATGCTGCCCCTTGTGCTTTACCTGTTTTAAGCTGCCAATTTGGAAGACATAGCCTTGAATTTGGGCCAGCATTTCTTTACCATAAACACCTGTGATAGCAGCCTCAAAGATAAAGATTTTCCCCTGACAGACTTAGTGGTCCTTTTAACATTTCACTGTGCTACCAAAGACTTCAAAGCACTTTCTGGTTTGTGGCTCCCACATCTGCACAGGAAGGACGAGTGCTGCAAACAGAGGGCATGAGTGCCCTGATGGGAAGGGGAGATGCTGGTTCTGGCACCTGTCTTTTCCACCTGCACAGGTGCCAAGAGCAGAGAGAGAAGGCAAGAAGAGGTTTTAGGCTGAGCAGCAGTGTGGTAGCCCCAGGCTGGCACCAGGCTGTTGGGCTGCATCCCAACCCACCTCACGCTCCCACAGCAGCAGCAGGCAGAGGAAAGACAGCAAGGTCACATTTGCCCTGTAAAGACTCTGTTCTAGGAACTTGAGGATGTAAAGTAATTCAATCATTATTTTTTGTTCTTTCAAGTATGGAAATACTTTAAAGTCATTTGGGATTTTTTCCAGCTATCCCTTAAAAATGTCCAAGCTTCAAACATTTGTCTGTGGGCGAAATACGAAGGAACATTAGAAACAGGATCAGAAGTGGGCAAAGCTGTCATTAACTGATGTCTTTGGAAAACAATTTCAGGCTCTGAGAAACATAAAAATCTGGTTACTGGTGGCTCCCTTCTTGGGGTGACTGACTGCCTTACTAGAGGATTGCTTTTTAGCAAGCACTTTTCATTTTGGGAAAAAATACAACAGTTGTACTTTGCACAATCTGTGTGATCTCCATCATCCTTCTGTTCATCCTGTGCCTCACCTTCTGCAAGGCAGAGGTGGTTACACTGGGATTTTTACTGAGACCATTGAAGATTTTTAGCCAAAGAAGGAAAAATATTTTACAAAGAAAGATCTGGATGGTGCCTACAAATTTCTGTCCCTATTACTAACCAACTGGAGGAGGCAAGTAATTTAAAAATCCCTATTTTGGCAGTTTGGACTTAGGCAGCATTTGGGAACCGAAGTCTAATACAATTACTCAGAAAGCAAGTTAGACTGCATTCCAAAGTCACTCTTATTGATCAAGTAAATAATGTATCCTTGCAGTTATCATCTCCTGTATTCTTGCTAAACACAGAGCTAAACTGGCTGACTCCTAATCTCTCTTCCATGGAGCAAGAACGAATGCAAACAGAAGATAATGAAGATCATCCTACCCTTTAGGAGAAGTCCAAAGTGCTTCTCTGCACTATTATCAATACTGTCATATCAGATAACCAGTTTTAAATTTTTCCTGTTTGGCACAGAGGAAGCTCTCTCTGCCACCAGAGTTCATGCAGCCTCTAAGAGAGAGTCAGCAAGTGGCCAGAGCATAATGCACAATAAATCCAGCATAAATAACTCAATCTCCATTTATATCAAGGGTGAATTACAAATGGTTAAGAAACTTAAAGAAGATATTTGAGACATCTTAATTTCTAAAAACAGGATTTAATTTTTTTAAAAAAGCTTTTAGTTTTTAAAGCTTCTGGGCAGTTAACATTCATTTGTTTTCAGGAGGTGGAAACAGTCAGAAGATGACAATGTGGTTTTGCTGAGATCAGCTCAGATGTCTGTCCAGAACTGCTGACTTCAGGGTCTGCTGCTGAGTGTCTGTTTTTCACCTCATGATAACTCATGTGTGTTCATGATGCTGCCATGAAAAAAAATCCAGCTCTTTTAGCAGTTAAACTAACTTTGTAGTTAACTCCCATAGCATGAGAGCATGGTATGTGTTCCAGCAGACAGTGCACTAATGCTCGTGCTTTGTTTTGAGTAATTAGTGGGAACAAGGATTCGCTTCCAGTTGAGCTGGAATTTTCATGTTTTTACTCCCTTGGTCACAGATGGCTGCTTTCAAGAAGGATTGGGCAGCAAACATCCCTTCAGCTCAAGCCTCTCCTCCAAGGCTGGGTATTGCAGTGCACCTGATAATGCTGAAAAGTGGAAAGGCAAAAGGATTAGGAAACTTTGAGCTCTGTGAGACACGTGCCCATGATCTCTTATCAGGGAGACACTGGAAAGACTCATTCATGCTGTCTGTGGCAGAGTCCATCATTACTGCTGTGCAAGCAAACAGCACCAGGGTTTATAGAAACACCCCAGAGTCAGCCCTTCTTTTTGGAATAGTATTCTGCCTCCTATGTCTTTATCAGGCAGACAGGATTAGAGAATATTGCAAAGGTACCTGTGCTGTTGTGCTTCAGCAAAACAAGAGGCAAAACTGGGAGCAGGGAGAACAGACACAAAACTTGCAGTTAATGTTACCTGGTTTTAAGCCTCAGTTCTACCACAAATTGTCTGTTTGCCTCTCTCCATCTGTCTCTTGCTGGTTGCTTGAGTGAGGCACAGGGCAACCTGTGCTGTGATTGGCATTTCTAAGTACTGCTGTAATTAATGTAGTGTAGACCTCTACTTCCCAGTGTTGTGCCTAGGAGAGTTTGCATTTCCGCATAAATACCTGATGGAGCAAGCTGAAATAGCAATAGGAACACAGAGTAAAACAGGTGTTTTGCCTTTAAAGTCCTTGACCTGTGCCTATTAAAGCATTTGCAGCAGATCTGATCACCAGCCTGTTCAAGTTAATGATAGACTGCATTCACCTCCATGGGCTTCAGATCAAGCCAAATGAAATTAACTACAGAAACAATTGGCAGGAAAGAAAAAATGAAAAGAAAAACAGAGTGCTGGAGGATGCAAAAGACTGTAGTGGCAACAATGCTTAATCACATAGAAGTGCTTCAAGGCTCTTCTAGGTAAATGATTATTAGTGTTTTGTAATTATTGTGAATATGCAGGATGACAGGAAGATTAGATTTCATATATAAAATAGATTACATTGGACCACTACACACTGACTTCTGAGTAACTGCATATAATTGACCTTACAGCAATAAACTGACCAAGAAAATGACCAACCTGTTGATTAGAATAAGCTAAGCTGTAAAGACAGGCCAGCCTTGCTAAAGTACAGGCTACAGGCACCAATGCAATTGCTCTGGTCTAAGGCAGTGACTCCAGAAGATACAATATTTGGCAGCAATACCAGTCAGAGATACTTTCCTCCCCAGCTCCTGGGCTTGCTCCATTTTCCCCTTGCTCCTGCCTGCCCTCCTGCCAGCACAGACCTTGGTACAGCCTTTCCATGAATCACATGGGGAAACAGAGCCTTTCAAACAGTCACACACACAGACAAGCAAAAAATCCCCATACTTTGCTGGGTTACTTTTTAACCCAGATTGCCCCCAGATCTGGCTCACACCATCGGCTTTGGAGCGCAGGTGTTGCCACCAGCACCAGGATAGCACAAGGTGAGGAATGACAGGATCAATGGGGCAAGCACAGAGCACAGGTTGGTGGGCAGCCCTGAGGCATCAGCCCACAGCATTCCAAGCCTGTTTCTCCTTTGCCCACAAAGGGATCCACAAAGCTCTCATATGATCTGAAGTTCACCAGGAATATGGAAACCCATATTTGGCTTTCCGTTTGTTTGTTTTAGTGCAGTCAAAGGGTATTTTACAGTAACCATTTGCTTTAAAGAAAATGGTTTAACCTTGTAGGAAGTAATGGAGTGTTGATTACTCATTCACTAAAATTCAGGAGCCTGAATATAAATCCTCCCATTCCTAACACGTCATTATTCCAATTAGGAGAGTATTTAAGATATTTAAATAATCTCCCATTCAGCTACGTGTATGAGAAAATGCATTCACTCAGTACAATAAGGCAGTTGTGTCTTTTCTCTAAGATGGCAAAAGAGAGGGGTTGGAGCCATTTTTGAAAAGAGTAACTGAAAAGTAAAGGCTGTCAGACAGGCTGGGCACAAGAAAACACGGAATCAAATAGCAGACGTGGGAAAAAGCCTCTCTGCATGCACAAACAGCAAAGAATAAAAGGAACAAATACATGAGATACTGAATTGCTTCACCAGCTAAAGGTGTGTTGGTTTGGGTTGACTCTCTTTCAAACTGGCCAAGAAAACAGAGCACGAGTGGACTGTTGGTCTTTTGACTTCCACTGATGCAAATCAGGAGCAGCTACGCTCAAGCAACTAATGTCAGCACAGGTACCCTGACATAATAATGCTTTAAGTGAAAAAAGGGTTCAAGCATAAAAGAAGAGGTGCAAAGCCTGGCAGTCAGCCCTAGCACTTTGTAACAGCTGGGTTTTTTTTGTGGGGCTGACCTGAAAATCCTCAAAGTCCCAGCAACAACTACTCACAGCACAGATGCCGAGAGGTTTTACTGTACAGCCAAAGGATCAACAGCACAGGAGGTCTATGTTTAGCCACAGAGAACAGAATGACATTTTTACAGTTGTTCATGTTTATTTGGTCCATAAATATTGAGAGAGGATTCTTTTCTGGCCAGTCTGTGGATCCAATTAATTTGTTTTTCAGTTTCATATTTGTGACTCCAAGTTCAGAGGTGACTTAGGGTTGTGATACACAGCAACCACAGCTGCTAAAAATAGACCACAGAAATGTAAAACACAGAGCAGCCTTTAACCACCACATTCCCCTGTACCTCAGCTCTTTGAAGCCCCTGTACTTCATCACATTCCTGTATTTGGAGGCATGAAAGCCTGCTGTGGTTGTGAATTACCATGACAGAGCAACATGGGGAAGGACACAAGATTAAGCATCTCAAAGAATCATCCAGAGCTGTTGGAAACATGGCTGAACTCTGATCTCTCCCATAGGGATGTGTGAGGAAATATTTTCCTTCAGGAAAGCTAGGATTTCAGCCTTTTCAGTATGGCATGGCATTGATTTCAACTGCAAACAGTTATTGAAATAGCAGCCTGGAAAGTCAAGAGGGAAGAGAACAAAAAGGATGTGATGGGAATCAGAACTATGTGATTTTGATTGATTTTTTTTCTTGCAAAGTCACAAGCCTAGAAATAAATCCTACAAAGCAAAGTAGAGATTCTCTCCTTTCCAAGAGTGGGGAAATAGCCATTTTTGTCCTGAAAATTTTCTGATTATTAAGTATAAAACAGCACTGGAAAAAATCTATTAACTCAGTGCTGGTGGAAGTAAGCTCACCTGAGCCCTTGAACCCAGGGCTCTGTTGCACAGGGTTTGTCCCACCTTGCTGGGTCAGGGCAGCTCCAGGTGAGGTCTGCAATGGGCACCCTGAGCAGAGGGCACTGCCCTGGGAGCAGCTCAGGGAGCAGCCAGGGACCTTTCCAGTTGGGCTGGCAGGGGCAGGGACAGTGTTTTCCTGACTCCCTCCTTGCTCTCCTCTAGATAACTGAGCTGAAGAGGAGGCTTGGAAGAGGCAGGAGAGCAGCCACTGAGGAAGGATGTTGGGCCAAGAGGGACAGGACAGCTTCAGGAGGTGGGGATAAGGCAGGAGAAGTAAGGGAAGGGCTAACATAGTGGCAATGGAGGTGTTTAATCTTGGACATGTGTCAAAGTAGATGCAGGAGAGGCCAAAGCAAGGTCAGTTAATGACCTGCTGCTTCAGGAGCTGCTTTCTAATACTGTAACTAGGAGCAGTTTCCTGACTGGCAGGCCTGGGAGACATTATCCCATGTAATGATGCAATTTATACTGTTCTGCTTAGCACATTCTTTTTCTCAGACCAGGAAAAGGAGAAGCTTTCATACAAAAAGCATAAAGGGTTTGGATTTGGCAAGGAAAGACCACATTTACAGGCTGGAAGGATGCCATGCAGTAGGAAGGGGATGCAGCAGAGACCTCTGCCATTAATGATCTTCTCTGATTATTTTCAAGTGATCTTGAGCTAAAGTTACTTGTCCAAGTAGCTTCCTCAGCCGAACCAACAGCAGTGCAGAGGATAGCCTGTGTTTCCTTGCTGTCTTACAGCCCCCATCTTCCTCATCACTGGGGGGAAGTCAACCAGGCAGAACTCGCTGACAGCACAGCAGTAGAGCAGAGAAGAGCCACACTCTGCAACTCCATTGTGAGCAAGTATCTGTCATGATCCACCACATCAGGGCTTTAGGTTTTTTAGCTGCCTATATCTAATTTTGTATTTAGGGCCTCCAATTTTGTGCTTATGGCATAAATTTGGCATTTATGCAATACTCCAGGTGATCAGCCAAAGTCCTGTCTTCAGCACCTCTTTTTTGGCATTTTTCCCTTCTCTCTTTTCATCCAGCTCTGACCAGGGTCTGCCAGTGCTCCAGTGATACCACAGGATCTCAGAGCAGCTGCTGACAGACAGATGGAGATCCCTTACATGTGGGAAAAGGTAGCTCTACCTAGAAATTATCTATGTCCCATAATGTTCCAGTCCTCTTAGACAGTTCTTGGTTCCCATCTGTGTCTCCAGTGAGTGTCACCTAATCCATTCCTGCTGTATCACTTCCTGCACGCAGGGCTGTTTGCAGGAGGTGTGTTTGCAAGACCACACTGGGCAATGTGTTTGTGCTCTGGATTAGTTTAATGGAACTGCAGTATATCCTGCAAGACAGTTTCCCAGCTGGTAAATCATGTTTAAACAGTGAAAAACAAATATGCTTTCTTGTTGCTCCAGTCTTTTTACAGCTGGTTGCTTAGCATTGTTCCTATCTTGTGCCCACTTTGCAGTGCTTCAGCACGATTGGCAAACAAACTGGCTAAAAATCAATTAACAGAGATCAGAGGAAAAAAAAAAAAACAAACCCAAATGAGATACAACAGCCACTATTGGGATACACAGACATATCAATTTGGCAGCCAGTCAAACTTCTTAGAGCCATCAGCTGTGCTCATTAAATGTCAGAGTTGTGAATTTTCCCCAGGCATTTTCAGCAAATGCTTGAACATAGCCCAGCTGAATTGTAAGTGATTTTCTTCCCCAAATTTCAGGTAAAAAGATGAATGTAATGCCTTGGGTTTTAGCTTTTATATTTTTCATATTCTCTGCTGCCTGGTATGTAACTCTGAAACTTCATATTAAGTGTGTTAGTAGGTTCTCTTCACAGGGTAGTTAAACAAAACAATCCCTTCCTGGCTAGACAGTCAAGGACAAGCATCACCCAAAAAGCACAAACTAAGGTGAAAAAAAGGGGGCAAGCCGGGGGGGTGGGGGTGAGACTTCATGACCTGGAGCTGTAATTGGACCATTGAACCCCATATGTAGATGAATCAAAACTTATAAGAGTGTAAAAACTCATCACCAGGATGCATCTTGGATCCAACCTGGGTGTAGCCCTGGCCAGGCTCTTATGCTGCCCTAGGTGTATCCTTTTAAGGCCTTTGAATAAATACCTATTTTGTCCATTTAGCTCTGTCTAGTCTCTGTTCCAGATCAGCCTCTCAAGGCATCAAATGAGATGACAATAGCAAGTCCATACCACATTTTAGTTCTCTCTCACAAAGCCAGGTGGTAAAATTTTCCTTTTATTCCAATAAAAAAAAACTATTTTCCCTAAGTACTTACAGGTACTTCTCAAGCCATGTCTCCCACATGAGACTTGAATTTCAATGCCAGTAGAACTAGTACTAAGTTTGTCTTCTATAATGTTCATTTATACAGCAGTGTAAGACCTCAAATCTTTTTCTCTACAAGCAAAAGTGATAAGGCTTCCAAGTGTATTTTGGTGGGACTTTTTTGACATGGAAGATTCAAGAAGCAGGAAAGCTTCTTTAACACTCAAGCTTGGAAAGAAAGTTGATGCTGTTACTGGAATGTGTTTTCTTTAATATAACAGCAGCTCACAATTGCCAGGAGGTGACATAAAATTGAAGACAACTAAGGTGAGGTAAAGAAAACTGCATTCTTCTACAAACCAGCAAAGAAAGAGCAACAGCTTCCTTCCCCTGAGCAGTGCAGGAGAAGGCATGGCCAGGCCCCAAGAGCTCCCCAACCCTGTGAGGATCTTCTGCTCTGCACATCAGGAACTTCTCACTGGTTTAGATTCAAAAAGCCTAAATTAGAAGATCCAATGGCTTGCTCCTTTGTGTGGGCTTTGGGAGAACTTTGTGAAAAGAGTTTATACTGAGCAGGAATCAGGAAGGTCATCTTTTTGCACATGACAGGATTTTAGTCAGGTATTGTTCAGGTAACTCTGCAGAAATTGGGGAGGTCTCCCACTCCAAACTGGTTACCCAGTGTGGTCTAGGTTGTGAAACACACACCTGGCCAGGAGCTTTGCTTCACTAAGGACCTGGGGATATGACCTTTAATTCTGAACATGTTGTGAACCCATTCAAGGAAGTACCTGGGGGTGAGGAGCAGCCCGGGGCCATTCTGGCAACATCCTGGCCTGGTGATTTCTCTGAAGGTGAGACCTTCTTATCCTACCACACAGGTGATTGGGGAGCTGCCCAGCTTTGAAGCCAGAGCCCCAGGCACTTTGCAGACCTATCTGTAGGACAGCCATTGCCTGGAATCTTCATGTATGTGAGCATTTGGAAAATTGTCCAGGAGTCACTCATTCTCCTGTGTAAGAAGGAGGTGCTGTTGCTTCTGGCATGCAGCGTTACTATTGCATTATGTAAGAACCACCATCAGTGTTTGGATTAATGCTGCTGCCTGTATCATATTTCAAAACAGCAGCTCTGTTGGCAAATGTCAGCAGCTCTGTGGCCTTTGCTCCCAAGCTGAGGTTGTGTGGATCCAAACAGAGGTGGGGAGAGAGGGCACCTGCAGCCTGGCTGAGCTCTGAGCTACTGAACAACTACATTGGGAGCTGCTTTGAGAGGGAAAAGTCTGTGTCAGACACTGCATTTCTCTAGCACTCGACCCAAAAGGTATCAGTTCCTTTGCTCCACTGCTCAGCAGCTTCAGGAGCACTTTGGTAGAAAGATGCATTTATTTATTTGAGTGCTGAGTAGGATTTGTAATGAATAGGAGAGACAGTTACCTTGGCTGTTCCTTACCAGGAAGGAGGGTATGCACCCTGACCTTTAGCATGATCATTCTCAGGAAAGAGTTAAAATTGTAACTACAGCTTCAAAATCTGCAGCTCTTTGCACCTTGTTGTTGGGTCAGCAGTTTGCCTGATAAAGGAGCCCTGACCTCCTCACCTCTAGAGGAAAGTCCAAAGATCTTCAGAAGGTTTTGGAGTTGCTTACCAAAAAGCAGAAGTCCAAAAACCCATATAGGGAGGCAGCCTGGGAATACAGGCCAAAACAGATGACGTAGCATGGTGGAGGCTTCCAGCTTCCGAGAGGGAGTACAAATCTTGACTCATAACTTTGCAATGTCCCTCAGACATTTGAAATGCCCCCTTCATCCCAAAATATGTCTCCTTTGAGTGATGTGAACTGGATCTTGCTGGATCTACAATTCAGTGCCATAGTTACACTGCTTCCTGTAATCCCTTTGATGCTGAAGAGAACGACTTCTCTATTATCTTTACTTTTAAAACTTGGATTTCCTCTGTGGGGGAAGTCCTCATGTTAATAGCAAGCAGAGAAAATGCTTTAAAGAAGGAGGTGAATGTGCTCAGATTGTGAAGCAGCTGATCTGAAGGCAGCAAGACCCTTAGGGAACGCTGGGCCACAATAGTTGACATTTCAGGCAGGAAACTATGGTTTATTTAACTAACTGAAATGAAAACACTAGGGAATTTATACGAGTGGAACAGAATTAGTAAGAGCATTTAGCTAAGACACACGTGAAGACTAAAACTTCTATGGTTGTGGGAAAGAGAGATTTTACATCTGGAAGTGGAAGAGACCTCTGCTCTCTGATTCATCTAAAAGATCAGGTGGGCAAGGGGTGTCATGAGGGAGTTCCTACTTGCTTATCAACACAGCTGGTTGCAGTGGCTACTGCTTCTCCACACAGTTTCCCTTCAAGCCACAGACATGCCTTGAGGTTTCTGAGATAAAATAGCACAATCTTGCAACTCAGCTATTCTGCTCCTAAATATGCATGTTCTTTCAAATGCACTTTTGAAGCACTTTTCTGAGTTAAAAGTTGCCTTTTTGATCAATAATGGTGTTTCTTTTCAGAGGTTTTCTTCACTTTTAGCACTATGCAGTAAACACTGTGATTTTTCACTTCCTGTGGCAGTGAATGATATCCAGGAGTTTGACTTTCCTAGAGGATCTGGCTACAGACACCAAGGTGACAGAACAAAACCTGTCTAAGTCAGACAACTTTAGTAACAGCAATGGAAATGGAGAGAATGGCACAGCATAAAAGCATTCATTATTCATCAGTTGATACCCCAGGGGAAAAAATCTGTGAACAGATTTTGGGTTTCGCAAACCAAGTCTGACTTTGCCAGGGCCTGGCAAAGATCCCAAAGGTGAAGTGCTCAATGTTCTCCTCTATCTTTGATCAGCAGAGACATTCCCTATGGTCCAGGTTTCTCTCTTGCATGTCCCTCTCCCTCCTCCCTCACACCCTACTGCAGGCCAAGGAAGTGTGCCAGGCCTGGAATGCACTGTCCCAGCTGCACTTGAGCCTGTCTGACAGTGAAAATGGCAGGAAGGTGTCCTTCTGCAGAGCAGTGACCTTAACCTCCTTCTGCAGCCCACTGGGAGAGCAGAGTTCAATGAACAAGTCTGGCTGCACTGCTGAAAGCCGTGGCCTTGGGGAACGAACTTGTTGTTAGGTTTGTTTCCAGCTGGACGGTTCCCGGTCAGCTTTATTGTGCAATTCTACAAATCCTGATGCCAGTAAAAATAAGCCAGAGATACAGGCTGAGCAGAGGTTTCTTCTCCCAGCAGCTGTGCTGGCTTAGGCCATCCAGAAATGCTTGTGGGATGCCTGCTCCAAGAAAAGCTTGGCACAGCCATGTCAAATGTAAAACCCTCTGAGATGATTTTTCAGTCCCCTGCAATTCTGCACAAATCCTGGCATGGGCTTGCTCCTCCCTGTACTCCTCCTCTGCTCAATTCCTGTGTGCTGCAGCTCTTTAAACATTCACAGAGCACTACCTGGAGCAGAGTGCTTCAAAAGGGAGTGAGTCTGCAACACCAAATAATCTCCTGCTGAGCATCGCCAAATCATCGCAACCTTGGGCAATCAATCAACTGGTTTTGTGTTATTTAAGTTGTCCTAAAGGCCACATTTCAAAATCTGAAATGTATGAATTGAAAAATCTGGTAATACTTCATTGTGCTGACGCTGTTTAGAAGCACTGCACAGACCTTGCTTGAAAAGATGGCTTTCAAGAGAGGGAATTTAAACAAATTCCACACTAGCTTGCTCCTCAGCTACGGTGAACAAAAAGTCTTTAGAATATTTAGAATCTGATTTAAGCTAACAAGTCAAGGAAATAGGTGTTAAGACTCAAACTCCTGCTTGATGCTCTATTTGTAATTCATCCAGTCGTTAATGAGCCAGATTCTTGACTAGTATATATGGGCACAAATCCGCTTAAGCCATGCAAGAATGTTGATTTATGCTTGCTAAAAATCTGACCTTTCATTCAGTGCTTCCTGGTAAGTTCCAATCCTCTTTTCACTGTTCATTTAGTGGAATGGAATTAGATTTGCCAAGGTATGCTCTGACAAAATGGATTGCTTTTCCCTTATATTTTTGTGCCAAGGATAAAATGGTGGTCTATTTCAATGTAGCACTGTTAATAAGATAGGTTTTTTGAAGGAAAGTCAAAAATTATAATATCATTCATTACAATGCCACATGTTTTTATTTCTCCAAGTTATACCAAATTATACAATATGCTCCACAAATTACAACCTCCTTCTAGGAAATCTGAGATATATCTGCAGAATAGAGGTTAAATAAGTTTAGCTAACAAGAAAATGAATAAAAGCTTAAATATATGAAACCAAATTACTTGCTGAGAGTGTACTGGAATGAAAATACCCTTGTATTTTCTTAACTGAACCTATTTTGCTCCAAATGATCTTATGTTCATTATTTCCAAGTTCACAATCCCTGCGCTGAGACTCAGCACACTGCACAAATCCAGACTTACCAGGAGATGATAATCAGGAATCTATTTTATTGGTTCAAATATAAAGCTCTCGATGTTTGACTACGCTAACAGCATGGTAAATACAGCTCAGGCCTGCAGAGAACCTTGCTGAGAAAATTGTGTGTGAGATTACGCTGCTGTGAAGTGCTCAATATGGGGGCTACACTCAAAACACAGAGCTCACGTGGGAGGCAGCAGCCTGTTTGCTAAAATCTGCTTCCCTCAGGTAGCATCTTACACTGCTGCTTTCAGTCTGCACCAGCTTTTGGTCACCTTCCTGATGACGACTGAAGCAGTTTGCACTGAATTGTTTACAACCTGGCCAGGTAAAGAGTCCTCCTCTGGCGTGGGGCTACAGCCGGGTATTTGACAAGCAAACATTAGCTCGGTATGAACGGGGTGTGAACGGCAGTGTAAAAGTGTGAAATCGTTAGGAAACAGCCATGAAGGGGCAAAGGAATGGCATGTGGAGCTTCTGAAGGCACCAGGGGGTGGAAAACCAAGAGCTGCCTCCTGGGTAGATTGTAGACCTATGCTGGAGGCAGATTTTTCTAGTCCTGACTCCTACATCCACACTGGAGCTAGCACGTGTCTAGCCATGGCTCCCAGGTGAACCTCTGACTTGTGCCACAGGTTTGCCCTCAGCCCCATCTCCTGAGTGGACCATGGAACTTCGTGTCAAGCCTTGTCACTGGTGCCAATGTTCTCCTGCTGCTCCTGGATGCCTCCTGGCCCTGATTCATTAACTTGGCCTGGTTTGGGACAGTTGGTGGACCCTGTTATCAGTATCCAGGTCTGTGTGCCATGTTCAGGAGCTGGACACAGTCACTGAAGGCACTGCCTGTGCTGGGACTCTCCTGGCAAATTGAGGAAATGAAAAGGAAATTACATTTTCTTCCAGGAAGGGAAACAAAATCTTGCAATTGGGCAAGATCAAATTCCTTCCAGGAAGGGAAACAAAATCTTGCAATTGGGATCAATTGGGCAAGCTTTGGTCCACGTCCCTGCACTTGATGGCATTCCGTGCCTTTTGATGGCTTTCACTCTGGCCAAGATTTTTTTTTTTTCTTTTTTTTCAGTATCCATGCCATGTCACTCATATATTCTCCTTTAAGTTGTCTCTTCCTCCTTGATTTTTTCCCTTGATTTTGCAGCATCTGTGAAGTTAGTTTTGACATGTTTTGGTCCTTTGCACTGCACCTCATGTAATCCTGGTCCATTTTCTTGTAGTCACTAAATGTTCCAATTTTCTGGGTTTTTTTTCCAATTGCATTTGATTTGATCATATCTCCTTTCCAGAGTGTTTGTAAGTCTATCTTTTCTGTTTCTGACTTTCACCACAGAGGATGCATGGCCACAACCATCTCCACTCTCATACATGTGAAAGAAGGAGTGAAAACAGTCTGTGAGAGAAAGTTAGGTGTGAAATCGTATTAAAATAAAATAAACTTCCCCTTCTATCTGGTGTTGACAAACACGAGCAAAGAAAACACTCAGGTTAACACTGATTTCCAAGGGAGGTGCAGGGGGTTTTGTGCCCTTGATTTTGGAGCTCATTCCATTATAATACATGAAGGAGATCAGATTTGTCAGTCTTGGAGGGTGGCAGTATTTGGTGATGAGGGCATGAATTTCTTCAAGGCAGGGAGAGAATGAGATGAAGAGGTGCAATAAGTAGTGGAACACAATTTCAAGAAATGCCTCATTTTAGGTTGCTTTCATTTGGCAGTTTTCTATATTTTTATTTACATGTGTAATATAGTAGAGATTTGTAAAAACATCTAGGAGCCTAACTTTCAGAAATGATATAGCCCTTCCCCAAAAATGAAGTAGATCCTTAAATCAGGCTCTCATTTGGGAAATAAATACAAAATTATTCTCTGTGCATTTGAAAAGAAGATATTTTGGCTTCCGAGCAATTTGAGAAAATGTACCATCCATTTTATCTGCTTCAGATGCCACAACCATCTGCAACTGCACGTGGCAAACACATTTCTCAGCTTTGCAGGCATGTATGATTATGAAGAGCTTTGAATAAAATAGATAAACCTTTGAGATGCTCTTTTTGTTGTTGACTTATCTCTCGGCAGCGTTCTGTGGGAAGCTCTCCTCCTGGAAGGCTGCGGGGGAGGGCTCTGCGGAGCCTTTCAGCGCCGTTCGGAAGTGGCTGAGAAGCAGCCACCGTGAGCAGCCACGGCTGGCACCAGCAGAGGGTCACAGATGCTGCTCTGAACACGCCTTTGTGCAGCATCCCCGCGGAGTTTGGGCTCCAGCTGCCGCCGTACCAAGGACGCGACCGCCACCTGCTGTCCCCAGCCCGGCCAGGGAGCGCCAAGGAGGGGCAGGAGCCGACCCGCCCTGCACACCAGCGGCTCCCGCGGGACGGAGCCTTCGTCTCCCCGCCGCAACTGCGTCTCTTCCAGCCTTGTTTTCAGTTCTAATCTCTGATTTATTCCTCTGCCGGTTCTGTGAGCCGGCGTGTGGATGAGCAGCCGGCAATGACACTGCGCGGCATCCTTATGGCAGTGCTGGCTGCCGTGTGAGATGGGGACAGAGGGGGACACCTTGCGAGGCAGCTGCCCAGCCAGCCTACACGCACGGCTCTGTCGGGACAGGCGGCACTCAGCTGCTCAGCAGCGCTGACGGTGGCTTTCCGTGCTCCTGCCATGCCCATTTCTCAGAGATTGCATTCCAGCTGGTCTCTGAGCTGGGAGCTCGGATGAAATGCAAACACGGGGATGGGTTCAGTGCAGTTTCCAGGGCAGAGCGCTTGTCCACACTGAAGGATGGACGTGTTGGAAACGGCTTCGGAACTGAGGCCGCTGTCTCAGAGCCTGTTTGCACCTGGGATGCTCTTCCCGATGTCTCACGTTTCTCCCGTAATCTAAAATCAGCCTAATCCTGTCACAGAGGAAAGCCCTTGCTGCTCTGCAGTCTCTTACATGAATTGTTTGCTTTCTTATTAACTCTATAATATCTGGACACATGCCTGCTGTTCAGTGTTTAAATACTGTGTTTTCCACATTTACTGAAATGGTGATTTTTTTTTTCCATTGCCTTCTTTTTAGCATCTTTGGAAAGGAGTTAATTCTCATAAAACAATATGAACACATATTACAGAGGGGTTATTTTTGTCTATTTCCCATAAACTTATCCTTTGGGATTTTTGACAACAGGCACTTTAAAGATACTTTTGTAAACTCAAATATTGAGTAAGTTAAACAACTAATTGGTTTGGGGGTTTAGCTTTTATTGGGTTTTTTTGTTTGTTTGTTTTGGAGTGTTTTTGTTTGGTTTGGGGTGGTTTGTTTGTTTGTTTGTTTGTTTGTTTGTTTGTTTGTTTTGATGTTTTGAGGGGTTTTGTTGGTGGTGGTTTTGGTTTGGTTTTTACCCATTCTTAATCTTCTTCTCTGATTGGGAGAATACTTTGCAAACACAGCTATTTCACCAGCTGGTGTTATTCAGTGTCGTAATCCTCACTTTCTGCCAGATCTACTTTTTTTTGTTCATGTGGGGATATTTTCATGAAGAAGTCAGTATTTTCATCAGTAGAGTCCTGATGTGATGGGTGGTCCACAGGGTCTGTTTCTTCACTCTCATGACAGAGTTTATCCTTGGGGTATGCTAAGTGCTCACAACAGTCATGATGTGACACAGGTAACTGATTGGTGGGGTGCAACCATGTTTGTTCACACTTAGCCCTGGACTAAAAAGTTTCATTGCCTTTGTTTAAAGCATGAAGCTGAAAATTGTCCTAGAAGAACCCAAGGCAGCTACTTGAAATTACTTTTAATTACTTGGAAAGTTTGTTGACAGTTTGTTTCTGTGCCCAGTGCACAGCAATGTAAAAGTGATATTTTGTGATTGTTCTGGATTTGAAATACATGTATTTTAGATGAAAACAATTTTCAATCCCATGCAGAGGAATTCAAGTTCTCTCTTGCTTGCATTCCTGTGTTAAGAAGCTGTACCTGTTTTGTGACCTGCTGAGTCATTAAATAATGAGGTGCTGGAGTTAAACCTCTGCCTCCACTGACACATTTAAGTACCTAGAAAAGAAATTTCTGTGTTTACTTTGCCTAGAATAAATTATGTCAAGCAGGCTCATTTCCAGCTCTTGGTTTTAGAAGGACTCCTGACACTCACATAGCCATCCATCTCACCAGCAAGTCCAGAAAACCACAAACAGATGAGTACAGAACTGGCTGTAAACTGAAATAAAATATTTTAAATGACCACGTTGCTAACTTGGCTGGACACAGCAAGCAGAATTCTGCAGGAGTACCATAAATCTGATATTTTTATTAAATAATTTAGATGGCAGAGCAAACAACGTTCTTGCCAGCCCCATTGGCTGGGAGGGGCAGGAAGTGTTAAGAAGACAGGGCTAGGATCTCAATACACTTGGCAAATTACAGTAAGGGGAAAGGAAGTAATTCAAAGGATGTGCTTTCACTTTCTGCAGAACCACCAACATCAGAAATGCAGGCTGTGCACTTACTGGTCTGATAGCATCACTGTATAACCTGTCAGAGTGGTTAGCATGGATCACAAACCCAACAGGAACCAGCCATGGCACCACAAAAAGGGCAAACAGCACTGGGAGCTACATAAAAAGGAATATTGTTTGCCAGGCAAATGAAGCCATTCCACTGTCATGCTTGGGGCTAGAAAACCTTCATTTGGGGTATTGTATTCTGCTTGGGATAGAGAGTTAGAGTTTTTATGATGAAGCATTGGAGGAATTGGAGTGGTTTATCCCAGAGAAAGGAGAGACACAGTAGGAGGGCCCTAAATATATGTGCTTATGTCTAAGGGAGGGGACAATAAAGTCTTCTCATCAGCTGAAAAGGCTCAGTGGGCAACAGAGATCTGGGTTAGATGTAAGAAACTGCTTTCTCAAGGTGTAGATGGAAAAAGAATGAGAGAATAATATAGGAAATGCCAGCCTTGGTTTCTGGGTTTCAAAGGCAAATTGAACAAGTGTCTGTCAGAAATCACCTAATGCAACTGATCCTGCTTTTTGGGTGGGAGGAAGAAGGCAATTTCTGTCCCTGTTTTTCTGATATTCCTGTTTGGAGCCAAAAACCATAATTTATACATCTAAGTTAGATGCCTAAGTTATACACTGTCAAGACCAGCTAATTATCATCCCAAGGTTCTTCCTTTCCATTTCTGTTTAATATATCATAAGGAAAAAAGTCTTAGTGATTAATAATTCAAATCGGAAGCAGCCATAAAGTAGGCTGGCACTACGTTATGCAAACTTGATTTGTTCAAATCCATGTTTTCCAAGTCCTAAACTTCTTTAGAGCATATATGGCAGCCCTGCTAATGTCTGACCAGCTGATAATCTGGAGACCTGACTGTTGGACATCAGGATGATTCAGCCTAGTTAACAAATGCCATGTTGGAACACCCACTGAACTCTAAAGCAGAAAGGATGCTGCGTGGAAAGGGAAAAGGAGACCTCACACAAATATTACTCATTCACTCATTCAGAAAATGCTAAAACGCAGGCTCTGAACAGCCTTTGATATTTGACCTCTGTAGATGGCCTGTAATTAAGATTCTAATCCTTTAAACACTTTAATACACTTCAAGTTAATAGGATTAGTCACATGCCTGAAGTGTGCATGGCTGGGGCGGAGCTATTGTTGAGCACAGCTGATTAAAAACTTGCAGACACTTTCTGGTGGAATATTGTCCTATATTGTCTAAGTCTTTTCTAAACAGTTCTAGTCACAAATAATATCCAAAAGTGACGGTATTTAAGAAAAATAAAATTTATCCAAGTTCTTGCTTAAAAAATGTACACACAAAAAGAACAAATCTGTTTGAACTTTTTCAGCAGCACAAATCAGAAGTTTGAGAGGAGAGATGGGAGATCTGAGAGGTGTTGTATTGGTTTTCAGGAAGACGTAGGTTTAAATTCTCAGACTTTTGCAATTCTTTCAAAGCTAGGGTGATGTCAAACATGCACAGAATCAGACAGATCAGAGAGCTACAAAAGGGGAAGAAGAATTTTCTATCCTGATTCGTATTTTATACAAACATCAGTTTGGCTTAATGGCACAAAGTTGTTTCTTCCCTTGCTGCTAACAAACTAGCTGGGCTTGGGAGTCCTGGCAAGCCTAGTCTGGACCAGTTCATCACGTTGTAAACGTGTGCAGAGGTTGTGAAGAGTGAAGATAATTTGGGAAGCAAGTGAAGGCACAGGGAGGACAGAGGTGCAGGCACACAGCACAGAGGTTCCCATTTGTTGCAGGACATCTGCCTGTAGAGGCTGGGCCCCATCAAGGAACTGTGCTGACGTGTATTCGTGCTAGAGCTGGGTTTAAATGCCATGGGGGCAGTCTGGGAATCCCAGCACAGCTCAGCATGGCTTGCTGCTGCCCCATAAAATGCCCACAGCACACATTTACACAGTGCTGTTGTTTCTCCCACTGGAGAAACACGGAGGTAAATCCCCTCTGCTGAGGGATGTGATGTCACAGTATTGTCATTTACAGGAAAAGGCAACAGCTGTGGTTAGGGGTTTCCAAAGAGTGACATGCAACAGACTGCAGGTGCAATGCCATTCCCTGGCCTGCTTGTAACTCCTCTTGTAGGTGCAGGGAGAGATTTTTTTCTCCACTCATCTTGAGGATTGCAGTCAGCAAAGTGAAGTCTGCATTTAGCCAAGTGTTCCTGCCAATTCTAACTTGGACCAAAGAGAGCACGCACCAAAGTCAAAGAGCAATCATTGCTCTGTCAGTACAGGAACCTGAGTCATACTAAAAGCCTCTCAAGGAAGGGCACAATGGAGATACCAGAAATTCAAGCTGGGGCAGGGAAATTCTGATGAAAGCACCACAGCAGTGATGAGGTAGCAGATAAGACTGCCAGAAAATAGCATCACAACCTTATAGACAGTAGCACAGAGGGAAGAACAATGCTAAAAATGGGATAAAAATTGATGAACCACTAACTTCCTGTGAAAAGAGCCACCTAGGAAGTCATAAAATAAGAAAATCATAGTACAAAGAGGGCAGGAACCAGAAGAGGTGATTAGGTCTGAGTCAGAAGTAAGAATGCAGTAAATGGAGATGAGAATAAAAAGGAGGAAAGAGAGGGGGATTAAGTTCTTACCGGATAAGTGGTTAAATCAGGACTGTCCCAAGAGAAAACAGTGGAAGGTCAGGAGGACTGTCCACCCTGCACAGACTGATGCCATGCAGAGACACCAGAGCAAGCATTAAAGGAACGACTTGGATCTCCTGTGCTCAAGAGCTACAAAGGCCCTGCAAATTAACTGGTGCAGTGCCTGGCTCAGATAAATTGTCCTGTCACTCCCATCAGCTAAGGCCTCACTGGGCATCTTTACACCAGGCTGCAATGTGACTTATAGCTATGCCCAGAAGAGAATATCAGATACAACAAAAAAGTGAGAGCACTGGAGAAGCAAAGGGAAACTGGAAAAGGCAGGAAGGAACTGGAGGAACTGAGAGTGAAGAGTTGTCAAGTACTTAGCAGTGTTAAAGAAGGTTGTAATAAAGGAAAAAAGCTTTCTTTCAGTGCCCAGTTTCTAGGAGAAGCAATGGGGAGTAGGCAAGTTTTTGTCAGATGGATCTCAGATAACAGATCCAGGAAATGACCTGGTAACCAATGCAAGGGAAGTCTTCAGTCAGCTGGTGTTCTTGCACAATTTTCTGGTTTGTCAGACTTAGAAAAATATTTAAACATACACACACACACAGAGCATTCTGTTTGGCCACTCTGCTGGTCAGCATTGCTCCTGGGAGCCCTGTTTATCCAGCAGTATTCCTGCAGCTGGGAGAGCACTGCTGAAGCAACTGTGACATCCCTACAAGCCAAGTACCACCTCTGAAGCCTCGACAAGCCAAGAAAGATTGCTGAGGAAACTTAATCCATTTTCCTCCTTTGTTACAGGATTTCTGCCTAGCTGATGTCCACTCAGGGACGAGCTAGCAGCTGGGAATGCAGGAGGGACGGGGGCAGGTGTTAGGGTGTGCTTGGAGCTACTGGCCATTGCCCCCAAAGGCTTTTTCCTTTCGAACCACCACAATTCTCACTGTCACTGAAAAATGAAGAGTTGCTATTGGAAAAAAGAAGAAAGTACAAGTTTTTGATACTTTATTGACACATCCCTATGCCGAGGTTGGGGGTGGTAATCATAGAATCACAGAATGGATTGGGTTGGAAGGCACCTTAAAGATCATCTAGTTCTGACCCTCCCGTTGTGGGCAGGGACACCTTTCACTCGACCAGGCTGTGTCAAGCCCCATCCAACCACTCCTGGACCATTTCCTGGGATGGGGAACCCACAACTTCTCTAGGAAAGCGGTCCCGGTGCCTCAGCACCCTCACAGTAAAGAATTTTTTCGCGACACCAAATCTAAGCCTGCTCCCTGTCAGTTTGGAGCCGTCACTCCGTGCCCCGCAAACAGCCTCTCTCTAAGGCGTTTCAGGGCCGAGGCCGAGGCGGGCGGAGGGACAATCGCCGGTACCGGCGCCAGCTGTGAGCGGGGGGCGGCGAGAAGCGCCGGGCGCGGCCGGGCGGGGGCTGCCCCGGGGCTCTCATAAGGCCGCCCCCGCTACCACTCCGGGCCCTGCCATCCTGCGGGGCTCCCGAGACGCACCTCGCCGTTCCCTCCCCTCGTCCAGCCCCGTTTCCCGTGGCGAGGCTCCGCCACAGGGGAAGTGACGCCGGCGCCAGGCGAGCTTATATAAAGGGTAGGCGGCAGCGGGCGGAAGCGAGCGGGGCCGAGCGGGCGGGGGGCGGCGGGCAGTGCGAGCGGGGCGGCTGCCGCAGCCCCCCGTGTTCCGGCCTGGCCATGGATTTCCACAACATTCTTGTGATGGCCTCGGAGCAGCAGGGGCTGAACGCGGTGCCGGTGAGCTCGGGGGCGGCTGGGGCTGCCGGGGGGCGCGGGGCCGGGGCGCGGTGGCGGTCGGGCCCGGGGAGGGCCCCGCGGCCGCGGGAGCCCCTCCCGCCTCGGCCCCTGCCCGGGCAGCGCCCGCCGCTGTCTCTGCCGGGCCTTCCGCCTCGCCGGCCCGGGCTGCTCGCTCCTGGGGGCTGGAAAAGCGTCTGTGTGAGGCGAGGGGGCGAGCGGGGCCCCTTCTGTCAACAGGTGCCGGCGCCCCCGGGCTGGGAGCGGGCAGCCGCGGCTTGCCCTCCTGGTCTGGCAGTGCCGACATCCCTGCCGGGAGCGGAGCCGTGCTGCGGGGGAAGGCAGTGCCCAAAAGCCGGCTGAGTCCTTTTGTTCGCTCCGCAAACGCGAGTCTGCCACGTCTCCAGTGCGAGTCGGAGACAAAGTGACAAGTTTCGGGTGAATGGGCTGCGTTGTCTGAGGTCTCTGTGTGCCCCGCGAAGGAATAGCGTGTAACAGCGCTGTGGGGAGGGCTGGCCGAAGGCTGTTGGTATATTGTTAATATTGTTCTGATGTCTGTACTGCAGCAGTTTGTGGTTTAGTTCAAGCTATCAGTAACATGTGGATTCCGTGTGCAATAACCCTCTGACTTGCCTGGATGAAATCTGGCTGTAGGAAGGGCACGTGGCCTTTTCATACATTCATATCCTGGGTTTCATTCCTCTGGGAGAGCCCAAATTATAAGTCTTGAGTGCTTATTTGGATAAGAAATGTTTTCTCTTTGGTAGCCACCAGCTAGGGAGGCACTTTTTATGTTTGCTTTTCAACAGACTGTCAGAGTTCTGTTTCTGTAATTAGTTTGCTTAAACCCAGTGTTAATGAGGGGTACTTGTTTTTAGCAAAAACCAGGAAAAACAGGGAAAAAAAAATCATACTCTCAATTGGACAGTGTCTTCATTTTGGTGGTGTCAGAACTAGTGAATGTCAGTGTCTCTATCTTTAGTAAAACTTTGGTAATGTTCGCTAGTAGTGTGACCAGTTGATAATATGTACCGACCATATGGTAGATGTGAAATTAATCAGATTCCATTGTGGGTTTAAAATCTTATAAAATCAGCTTTTTTTATATTTAGGCATGTTTAATTTGTCTCTGACCCTACATAGGAATCTGGTTCATAACATAAATAATAAAGTAACAAATACAGAAATAGTTTATATTTATATAAAGTATATTTAAATGCCCATTTGATTGGTCTTAAGCTGTTTCATTAAGTTGTCACTGGGTTATTATAATTATTGTTAATAATAAATAACAAATACAGAAATACTTTAGGATATTTAAATGCCCTTTTGATTGGTCTTAAGCTGTTTCACTCAGTTGTCACTGGGTTATTATAATTATTGTTTTAGATGTTTAAAGCTTCTCTTTACAGTCTCAGTTTCCCCAAGCAGCTTTACTGTGTGAGCCACTACTTTTTTTGTCGCAAGTTTTAATCCGTGATGATGAATTGATAAAATATCTGCCAAAATCTCCATTGTGGATGTGATGGTGGAGGGAGGGGATCCTACTTCTTGTGCAATGAATGAGGGTTTAGCTACTCTTTTTAGTAAAGGCAGCATTAGGATTTGCTAATTCCTGATTAACTCATGGAGTGAGAGTGCAATTGAATCCATAGTTGAAACAGTTTGTTTAGCACATTAGTGGTGCAGCTTTTAACACTGAAGTTGGCCCCAGTCTCTGAGCAAAAGCAGAGCTGCACTTGGCACTGCTTGAAGCTATTTGCAGCTGCTGGGCTTTAAAAGAGAGCCCATGGAGATTTTACAATCACTGGACATCTAAACAACTTCACTGTGTTAAAGCTAGTATATTAAATGTGTTTATATAAGAAGAATATAATTATTTTAAAATACTTTTATTAAAAACACCATATAGACTAATTACACATTTACTGGCATATAAAATTACCAGGTTTCCAGAAATGTTAGTTGCTGCATTAACACGCATATCCTCTGAATTTCTCGCTGAGAAGTTTGTTTTAAACTTTACAGTGCACCTGACTAAATGTTCCATGGCCTTTGTAATGAAAGACAGTGACATGAACAAGTAGTGTATATTCAAAGTATATATAAATATATATACACTCCAGAACAGGTTGTGTTGAGTTCAAAGTGGAAACTACATAAAAACTCTAAGAAATAATGTGGCCTTGTATTGTAAAAGAGGGGCCTGGATAAAGCAGATATTACATCATGTCCCTGTAAAAACGAATCTGCTTGTTCATCTCCCTATGGAAATCCAGATTCAAAAGGAACATTGCTGAACTCAGCCTTTTGGTGCTGTGTTAGTTGCATCAGGTTTTGTTTCTAAATAAAACAGTACATATATGAACTACTGCCTAAGCTATTAATGATGTGCTGCTGATCATCTTCACAGCAGCTGCTGAGTAGAGCCCCAGGTTTTATCATCTAATATTCCATAGGGGTGTCATTGCCTTATTTTGTTACCTGTGTTCATATTAGCAGTTCGTCAGATTTTCAGTATGGTCTTGCTTTGACTAGACGTGATAACAGTTATGAGATTTAATGTTGTCTTTAGAGAGGTTTAAATAGATTGTGCCACTCTTTTTGGTGAATTTGGTGTACTGTGTTATGCCATGTGTTTCACATGACATGACAGAGCACTTTCAGATATTTTTATTGTAGCTATTCTTTAAAATATGAAATTTTATTGCAGCTTAAAAAAAAAAAACCCTGAGGACAGTTGGAACCAAGTCATTCTTTTATTTCACCTTAGTTTCTAATAAACTATTAAAGACAGTATAAACATCTCATATTGCTCCCGATTCCTTTTAACTGAGAGTGAGACTTTGGTGTACAGAATTGACAGAAATCCGATACAATTTAACCACAAAGAGGTGACGCAAAACCGAAAGAGCTCTTCCTCCACGTCAGCACTTGTGAGGTCTGGTACAAAGCAAAGCAGCTTCCAGTGAAGCTGACAGATACAAGTAGCCAGAAGGAATCTAGTACTTGTGAAGTGAAACACTAACAGAATCCCAGAGTTTTTTCAGAGGACCTTTAGTTACAGAGCCTGCCCATCGAATTCTAATCTACAAATTATCGAGCGTTTGCCCGCAGGCAAGAGAAGCTCAGCATGAGAAATAATGGGAATGGCTGTGAAGTGCAGATTGCTGCTGTAGGACCAGACTGCCATCGATTGATGTGTGTGCATTTATTGTGTGCTTAAAACTGGCCTCAAAACGGGGCTAAAATTATTTGGATTGCATCAGCCTCCACAGGAGGGAACTGCGAGATATGCAATGTGAAATGTTGGCAGGGGTGAGGAGGGCTTTTGCTCTCAACTTGACTGACCTGATAGTAAAGTTCCAGACTGTTGAGGTTTAAATGCTGACTAGTAAAATGGGGGCCACAATACCACTACAGAAAGGAAAGCATAAAGTATGTTCTTTTTTTTTTTTTCCTGTGTGAAGTAACTTTTCATAGAAGAAATCTGCAATTTTTTTTCCAGCCAAGGGTTCTGCTTGGGTGTTGTAGCAGCAGTTGCAAAATTGGAAGAAAATAATTTTTGCCTTTTTAGGAATAAAATATAAGAACCTGTTGAATTGGTTTTGGGAGAGGAGAGCAGTGTGAGCCGATAAACTGAGCGTTTTATCTTTCTCTCGGTAGGAGTTGTTAGATCCTGAAATGCAGCAAATTTAAACATGCTTGTTACCTAGTATTTACTTTGTCACAACCAGAAATTGAAAGCAGCAGTTGCAAAATCATCATGTGGGTATTCTAAGACAGTCTCACTGCCGAGTCAGCTGCTGCGAACCCCGTGGCAAATCTGTAGCAGAAGCTTTGGAAATACCAGTTCAGGATGAAGGGCAGAGGCCCCTGGGCAGTGAACACAAATGGCTACTTACGATGTGGAAAGCTGCCTTTTGAGGGATTGGCATTGCAAGAGGAGTGACACAAACAAGGATGTGTGTGGTGGATGAACCATTCCTGATGTTCTCAGAAAATGATACCCTTGTCTTGGCTTAAAAAGACAGGTGTCTGCTAAGGAAGGCAGGAGCCTTTCTTGAAATGGAAAATGTAAACCCCTCCCTCTGAGTTATTATAATTTTGAAATTAAGGGGCTCTTAGGCAAAGATATGGGAATAGGAATAACAATTATTTACTAGGAAAATTAAAATAAAAATGCAGTAATACAAATAAACACTGACAGAGTCAGAATACGACCTGACACCCTGTGGGTCATCGTGTTGGTAGCAGTCTGATTAAATGGTGGCTGCAGCCCTCCTGCAGTGACAGATGTTCTGTGGAAGCAGTGATCCTACAGAAGGGTGTTTCTTTGAAGGTACAGTGGTGGTGTAGATGGGCCTGGTCTTCCTTAGGGAATTTAGTGGGAAAAGGCTCCCCTGGTGTTCCAATTCTCAGATTTTTATCTAGGTAGGAATGCTTGGTTCCTCCCTCTGGGCAGAACATATCACAATGAGATGATGTAATTTTATCAGTCATGCAGTGAGACTCAGTGGCCCATTTACAGCAGATATCTCCCTGGATGGAGGATGGGTTGTGGAAGAGATAAAGAGCACTGCCCCACCTGGCTTTAATAGGTGGTGATAGAGTACATAGTCGTGGTTACATTTTGCATTGTAACTTATGAAAACCCTGAAGAATATTTGGGGGGAAATGTGGACTTCCCATTGGAGAAGGAAATGTCTTGGCAAATGATAAGGAAGAAATTATCTGTGAAGAACAGGCAAAGTGTTGTAACATGCTAGTGAAAAACAAGCAAATAAAAATCTTCCCTGCAAGTTGCCTGCAGTGGATAACACAAATGGAATTGTCTTTGCACTGCATGTGCAAGCCCATTGCAGTAACTGAGCTGCTTGGGTGCTCTACTTGAGAATTGGGTTTGGCAGAATTGATCAGTTGCATTGATCTTGCATTGCCACCTGTGTAAATACTGACCATTGTTAAAGGCAATGCTACTTCTGGCTGGCACTGGTGTTTGGTCTAGGCCTCTGGGGCTTCATTTGGGTGCCAAAACGTCTGCAATTATTTTATAAATTTTGTTTTATTGTCCAAGATTTGGTACTTGAATGCTGACATCAAAATAGCTACAACTCTATCAGGATCATGTGCCACGGTTTGAAGGAAGTCAGTGACTTCAGAGCAAATAGTCACTGTTTACAGCTCGAAGAGTGCAGTGTTCTGGGAACAGCATGACCTGCTCTTTCCTAAAGGCTAAACATTTCTATTCCTCTGTTGATTTAACCAACTTAGCAATAGTTATTAAAAGCCAGAATAGTGCAGCTGCTGTTTGGATGGTATAGTGATGTGTGCTGGCTTATTTAGCCTGCTTTACCTGCAGTCTGATGCATATTCATTTGCACTGCATATAAAACACTTTATTAGTGTTTGCAGAACGAGTGTATGGTTCAGTGCTTTTAGAAAGGCTACAGTTCAGCAGGATATTTTATGCTATAACTGAATGAAAGTGAGACATACACATTTTCTGTACTATTATACTCTTTTTTTTTTTCCTGTATTTTCAGTTGTTAGTCAATATTAAGAAATGCTACTGATTGGAAATTTTAACTAAAATTTTGCATGATTTTTCATGTTAACAGCAGTCAGAAATGAGCTTGTCTGTCCAGCTACTTTACAAACCTGTTCCTGGATAGAGCTATTAGTCACAGTGCAGCAAAACAATGCCTGAAAACTGCTTCCCCATCACTTTAATTCTTTATGAGGTTTCCCAACAGAATAAATCAATCTACTTTTGTCTCTGCTGTTTAGCAGTTTCCAAAGGTGCTCCTTAGGAACAAAATCATTTAGGCTAGAAAAGATGCCTGAGTACTACACAGTTTTTAAAACAGAGTTTTCAAAACTGAGGGCACAGTTGAAATGGAATAATTAAATGAAGCTTTGCCAAATTAGGTTACCAATGGCAAAACATGACGGTTTAACTTTGTAAGATAATTTACAGAGACATCATTATACTAAGATGAGTATGCTACAAAGTACTGCAAGTAATTTCTAAGTAATTTCAAATTACTAATTTGCTTCAACCTGTTCCTCACAGGATTTTGACTGATAATGTGTGGGTTGCTTTGCCTCTCTGTCTGTTCCTGTTCAAATGGAATAAACCAGATTTCTCTGGGACATAGAGCCTTGGGCCCCATTTGAGCAAAAGCTGAGAGGCAGTTCTGCGTGGCAGTTCAGGTTTCCTGAGCAGTCATTTTCCTGTTTGCACCTGGAACACTTTTGGTGCAAACAGGAAAATTGGTTCTCAGGTTGTGGTAAAATTCCTTGCACAGAGGTGAAGCTCAGGAAATGAGCTTGGCTGTAGTAGGTCTTTAATGTGATGAGGTGACATGGCAGGTTTTAATATGCAATGTATGTGGATGGTGCACTGTAGTAATTGTGCTCTGGTCATGTCAGAAACTGCTTGAGAAGACTACAGGTGGCTGGTATTGTAGCTGCCCTTCTTGGAGCCAGTTTTGGATGCAGCTTAGAAATGAGCCTCCAAACCTTGCTTCTTAGTGCATGTATATTCAAACTTATTTATGGGTTTGCATGTTAGTAATTAAAGTAATCCAAGATCTATTCATGTTCTGCTGATCAATGAATCAGAAATGAGAATGAAGGTTTCTATTGTCTGATATTGATGTTTATAGGGAGTCAGGCTGCCAGCCTGCCTGATTATTGCCTCTAAAACATTTGGATGTAGGTTTCCTTACCAGATATTTTGTTTTGATTATTTTAGTTAAGTTTCATAAGGCTTTATGAGGACAGAAAGATATTTATAGAAATGCTGACTTGTGTGGCTCTTTAGTGATACTTTATTTGGGTCTTTTTTCACATCTCTTTGGTGAGAATCTTAATGTGTCATGTGGGAGATCTTGGTTTAGATTTTAATATGTTGGCTTAGTTTTGAAATAAACAAAAAAAAACTCCACCCTCTCAAACCTCAGTTTTGGATTGGGGTTTCTTTTATTCCTAAATGTGTTCTGTTTTCCTTTTGCTTCTGAGTTTAACTGCCTTCTATGGTATTTATCTTTACAACTGTCTCTCTCATTGCCTTGTTTTTTCTTCTGTATTTTGTTTGTGGGAAGAAGTTAAAAAAAATTTCTCTATTTTTCCCATTTCAGGCACAACCTGGTACATTTGTGAAAGGCAGTGTCTGAGCAGGTGCAGCACACTGGTGCAAATGGTTGTTATAGAGCCCAGTAAGAGGCACTTGGGCACTTAACATTGATTTAAGGAACCTTTATTGGATAAGGGAAGCAAAAAAGGGGGTAGCATAGATAACTTTACATCTGTTCAGTTGCCAGAACCCCAGGTTGAACAGCACTGGATGGACTTTAAAGCATGGCAAACTGTGCAAATCCTGTCTGTGTTGCATGTAATCACTGTTGTAGTCTTTAGAGCATTTGCAGGTTGTCCTGGGAAGTTAATAGCACAGTTTATCATTTCCTCTGCCAAGGAAAAAGATGTTATTTGAAAACATGCAGCTTCACCTCAGGATATAATGACATATAGAATCGTAGACTAGGAACCATTAATGGTGATTAGTCCAACTCCCCTGCAATGGGCAGGGACATCTTAAAACAGATGAGGTCACCCAGAGCCCTGTCCAACCTGACCTCGGATGTTTCCAGGGACAGGGGGTCTACAGCCTCTCCTGGCAATCTGAGCCAGTGTTTCACTGTTCCCCTCGAACAACTTCTAGTCAGAATCTGCCCTTTTAGTTTTAAACCAATACCCCCTGTCCTAGTGTTACTGTCTCTGCTAAAAACTGTCCCCATCTTTCTTATAAGCTCCCTTTCAGTACTGAAAGGCTGCAACAAGATCTCCCTGGAGCCTTCTCTTCTCCTGGCAAATTACACCATGTGCAAGTGCTGTAATTGCCAGGTGCCAGGTGGGGGCTGTGTATTCTCTCACAGTTAGTGCAGAGGTCACACTGATCTCACGTGATAAGTGGAGTTTCAGGTCAGCTGGTGTGGGTCACTAACTCCTTGATGTACAGCAGTATTGTGTTTAAGGTCACTGCTAGCAGGAGCTAAAATCAGTATTGTTGGTTTTACGTCAGCCTATTTGTTATGCTGGTATAGTCCGTTCCAGATTTTGGAGTAATTAAAATTTTTTTAGTAGATTTATCTATTTTTGCTGAATTAGGTAACCTGAAACTGAAATGAGTGTCTACAAGCAAGCTAAAAATGGAGCTGTAAACCTGCAGTCTGGAACTGAGTTTACTCTGGCAGCTTGGGCTGTAGTTTGCTTTTGGTTCCTCTTGGTCAAAGACTAAGGCTGAACTGAAATACCTTTATTCCATTACTAATGCAGGCATTGCATTCCTTAATAGTCCAGTTCATTTCACTCATTTTGTTTCCCTACCTGTCTTCTGGTTTCCTGCTCATTCCTTCCAAAAGCTGAGTGAGCCCTGTCTTGGATGTATCCACATATTGTAGATGTGCCCTTGTGAATGTACCTCACTCAAAAGATACACAGCAATGTGTTTTGAGATAAAATAATGATTTGACAATTCACTGGAATGTAACAAAGTTCAGCAGGGGTTTGACAAGGTTTAATAAGTTTATTGCAAGGTTCATTTTATTATTTAATTAATGGAGGAAACATACAAAAAAGAGTTCAAATTCATTCATTTATGAGCTCATTTAGAATAATTCTCAGGGACTGGCAATGCAAAGAGCAAGAAGCACAGTCCTGTTGAGACACAAGGTTCTGAGTGGACTCTTTGCTTTCTAAACTCAGTTTGGAGTGGCTGGATCCATTCTTAGTCTCAGGCTTGGTCAGTGGTATATATCTAATGGAATTATCCATACAGTGTTTGTAATAATATGGGGTGGATGGATTAGTAGTGTTTCATAATACTAATGCAACATCCTCTGTCACCCACTGAGGATCTATCATGAGTAAGGAATCCTTCCACCTTGGGTAAGGAAAGATCTCTTAGTTTCAGGTAAGGAATTTCTAACCCTGAGAGATATCCCTGCTCAAGGGGTCACCTGGCATCCTGTTAAGCTGCAGTTCAGGGAGAGCTCAAATCAGGCTCATCCTGATGGCAATATTTATAGGGTGAAGTAGTTGGCTGCTGGCCAATGGTATAGACAAGACAAATGTCCTTGTCTTAGTGCTGATATCTTGTTCATCTTGCTCTTCTGATGATTATGAAGAAAAAAAAAAAAATTCAAGACTTATCTTCTTCCTTGGACCAGGCCCTTTCTAGCTTGCAAGTTTCTCCCAGGGACTTGGGTCTGGTTGCTCAGTCTGAAAGCACAACTGTGAGTCAAATGTACCCAGCACAACCCTCAGTTTCAGTGGGAATTCATTGTTTACTGTGTACCAGCTCTGTGCTTAAGTCAAGTACAGGACTGTTATGCAACTCCTCAGTTTTAAAGACTGATTTTTTTTACATTTCTTTACTCTTCTGACATTTTTTTGTTCTTTGCAGAAAAGGTACAGTTTGGCTGTTGGTCCTCCCAAAAAAGTTCCCAAAGTCAAAGGTGTAGAGTCTGCAGCAGTGCAAGCATTTCTCAGACGGCAAGAAGAAGAAAAGAGGAAAAAAGGTAAAAGTACAAAATATCTCCTATGGGAGACTTTAATTTGTTGTTTTCTATTTGTCACTTTATTCAAATTTCTTGCAAATACAGCAGCACATCTGTTTCTGGAATTTATGCGTAGACCTGATGAGAGAAAGCTGGAACTAAGTAAGGGCTGGGGACGTTTGCTTGCTTTCCTAAGGGGTTAAAACATTATTCAGCTACATTAGGATTTATGGCTGGAGATTGAGAAAGCAGTTAAGGTGAAGAGCAAAAAACTATCTCAACTTTAGTTAGCTTAACTTTGAAAAGTTTATCTGTGTGAAAAATGGAAAGAGTTGCCATTGTTCTGTCTTAAAATTCACTGTATTGATACACCAGATTAAAGAGTCTCCAAGACATGATTTCTTCCTTTAAATAGTCTATGGAATAAACTAGTACTGCATTCTGATGTTAATGTTTTGTTAAAGGTAACCAAATTTGATGGACAGGATGGCCCAGGTTATTCCTCCTCTCCTGGACCAGTCATGAGTCTGTTTCTTAGTCCTGCTGCCAGGTCCAGAAGCAAGACTAAGCACAAATTCCTCGTGGGGCATGCTGGTACACTCTGTGCTGTCACAGCCCTTGACAATAGAATGACACAGACAAGGAATGGTATCTTTATAGACACCCAAAGTATGAGTAGCCTGATCCATTTTCTAGGAATTTTTGTTTTCTTAATCTTTTTGGTATTTACCTCCAACTCCTTGGTCTGTCCAGTATTTGGAATGTAGATGTCTCATTCACCACCTAATTCATCCTGGCTCTTGTCAGCAGGTCACAGACACAAGATAGAGAGCATACTTATGCAGAAAACAGCTAAGCCAGAGCAGTAAGGATATAGGACAGACTGTGGAGATAGGGCACAGGGCTCTATCAGACTTGTATAATGACTAGCTGCTTGTTTATCTGTGTTCAGCTGTTTCTGTGTCTCCCTTATATCCCTCTACACACACCCACCCACTTAGGCTATTTTGCAGTTATTATCCCCCCAATACTCTTATTCTCTCCCCTTCCTCAACTTCTCTTAAACATTTGCTTGTAAATTCTGTATAGTCTCAAGATTCTCTTTCTCAGTCTCAGAACTCTTTCCACTATACAGAGATCCCATAACTTCTGTACCTCCTTATACAGAGGTTCTCCACAATTTTCATAGCATCCAGGAAAGCTGCTTCCCTTGGAAAGCCTTAGTGGGTTTTGTTAGAGCAGCATTTCACTCAATTGCTTGCCTTTGTTAGAGCAGCTGACACAGGAGCCAGTCAGCCTGTCCTGTTGGCAGACCTGGAGTCACTTTCTCATCTCTTTTGGATAGCTATTAGCCAGATATCCTTAAGTTACTTTCCTAAGTGGTTTGTTAGTTGGGAAAATATTGGCATAAAAAGTAGTGCCTTTTGTGTAACTTTCACCTGGTTTTCTTGCAGCACTGGAAGAAAGAAGGAAGAAAGAGCAGCTCTTGGCGAGGCGTATTGAACTGAAACATGACAGAAAGGCAAGAGCTATGGCCTCACGAACAAAGGATAATTTTTATGGTTATAATGGTGTTCCTGTTGAAGAGAAGCCTAAAAAGAGGAGGGCTTGTGAGAATGTTGCTCAGGCCCCAGAGGCTGAGTATGCAACAGAAGATGAAACTGAGCAACTTGAATACAGTCAGACAGAATCTGAGCATGAGCAAGAAGAATATGAGGAGAAACCATCCAAAGCTGCAGTGAAACCAAAGGCACCTCCCAAAAGTGCACCAGCACCTCTGAACTTTGCAGAGCTCTTGAGGCTTGCTGAAAAGAAACAATATGAACCAGTGGAAATAAAACCAGTGAAAAAGGTAGAAGAGAGACCCAGAACAGCAGAAGAATTGAGAGAGAGGGAGTTTTTGGGACGCAAAAACAAAAAAGCAGAAATGCATAAGAAAAGTGAGAAGGAGATTAAGCCTACAGGAATATCCAGTTCTTCAAAAAACCTGTCTTCTCAAAAAGCATCTGTAAACACAAAACTTAATAAAAGCTCCGTAGATAAACATTCCACATCTAAAAGCAGTCTGTCGCTTTCTATGGGTAGTATTGATAAGAAATCCAAAGCACCAGCATTGACTGAAAAACACCCACGGTCATCATCTTCTTCCAGACTTGATCAAATGGAAAAAACCTCACAAAATGGTTCCTTAAAAAGCTCTTCTGGTAGCAGTCATAATAAATTACCTATCAATGGTATTAGAAAGTCTGGCTCAAGCTCTCAGGTGCCACCCTCAAAACCCACGGCCAATGGGGCTCAGAGAATGCCATCTGTGAAAGAATCCAGCGTGAAAAAGTCTGCCCATGCAAAACCAGGAAAACCTGCAGCTCTTCAACATGGAATCAACTCCAATGCAAAACGATCTGGCAGCAGCTTAGGAAAAGGAGGACCTGGACATCCCGGTGGTGGTTCAAGTGCAGGACCGGGACGATCAAGCAGCAATTCTGGTGTGGGACCAGGAAGGCCAGGAAGTGGTTTAAGCTCAGGACCTGGGAGGCCTGGCGGCAGCTCAGCCACAGGACCTGGGAGGCCTGGTGGCAGCTCAAGCACAGGACCTGGGCGACCAGGAGGTGGCTCAGGCGTGGGACCGGGAAGGCCGACGGGCAGCTCGAGCACGGGACCTGGGCGGCCGGGCAGCAGCTCAGGCGTGGGACTTAAGCGACCGGGCGGCAGCTTGGGCGCTGGACCGGGAAGGCCGGGCAGCAGCACAAATATAGGACCAGGGCGACCAGGCAGCAGCCTGGGAACAGGACCAGGAAGGCCAGGAATCAGTCCAAGCACAGGAGCCAAGCAACCAGGCAGCAGCTTGGGCACTGGCCCGGGGAGGCCGGGCATTGGCACTGGCCCAGGGAGGCCGGGCATCGGCACAAGCGCAGGATCTGCGCGACCAGGCAGCGGCCCGGGCACAGCTGTGAAACCCAAGTGTACTGTCGTGTCAGAAACCATTTCTTCTAAAAACCTCGTCACAAGACCTAGCAATGGACAGATGAATGGAATGAGACCTTTTCCAGGGCATAGACCTGTGCTTCATCCACAAGGTATGCATTTATAGAACAAAGAATTTTTTCACCGTTGTGGTTTAACTCCAATGGGCAACTAAGTACTGCGCGGCTGCTTGCATGCCCTGTCCCCCAGTGGGGAGAAGAATTGGAAAAAACCCGAGTGAAACACAGATAAGAACAGTTTAATAATTGAAACAAAATTAAATAGAGCAGCTTTTAATATATTTTACTTATTTTTACCTATGCTTGTAATTTTTGAAATACAGGTGGTGTGAAGTATCACATGAAAGAAAACTAAGCAGCCTGTGATGGATACTGGTATATGAATGCTCTTAGAAGAAAAAGAATTGAAGGATTTGCTTCCAGCATTGCTTAATAGTTGGTCTATAAAACTTTGTCACATCTTAAATAACAGATGCTTGAAGCGCTAGATGGAAAATCGCTCACAGGTTTTACATTTCAGCATTTTGGCAGATTTATCTTATCAGTGACAAGCTGTCCTAAAAATTTATTTCTGATCAGGAGCAAGCAGTGTGGAATGTAGTGAATAAGTGCCTGGAAAGCCCTGAGCAAAGAACAGATATCTGCTTTCCTCAGGATGCCATTGCTGATACTGATAGGCAATCTCCTCTAGCACAACTCAGGAAGTATTTTCTCTTGCTGAATTTCTAAGAAATGCTGGTTAACTTGAGGCAGAAGTTTTCTACCATGAAGCCCAGAAAATGGCTATGCCCAAGGTATAGCACGGAGAAGTACTGTTAAATTAAAATTATATTCATGTTATTAGATAATGATTTCATTCTCTCCTGTCATTTAGGTCTTGGAAGACCACCTATTAGTTACAAGAGACAAATAGAAGATGATGATGATGATGAATATGACTCTGAAATGGATGACTTCATTGAAGATGAAGGGGAACCTCAAGAAGAAATATCAAAACATATCCGGGAAATATTTGGCTATGACCGGAAAAGGTAAGAGAAGTAACAATTTTAAGATACTGCAGAACAAGCAGTTGAACAAGTAATGATTCTTCCTAAGAAGGGATATTAATTCATTACCTATTTTTTAATGTGCTACAAACTGATATTTAATTTTCAGGTACAAAGATGAAAGTGATTATGCCTTACGTTATATGGAGAGCAGCTGGAGAGAACAACAGAAAGAAGAAGCTAGGAGGTATGCATGGATTTGAACTTTGATACAAACTGCAGAGTTTGTTCATTGCTGAAGTCATTGGGCTAAGCTAGCAAATATCCACTCTGCTTTTAACAGCAAACCTTACAATTTTTTATAAGAAAGCTTAAGTAAAAGATGGAATTCATACAGCCAGTGGTGGATGCCCTAAATAAGTCATGGATGTCCTTACCTATCACAAACCTTGCTTGTTAAGAACGAATAAAAAACAAATCTCCTTCATTTCAAAAATATTTTTAAAATTACACATTTCATTTGAAATTCCAAATTCTTTAATTGGTCCCAAGCATTACAATATTCTGGTAGTTTGAGATCTGGAAATTTTATTTATACGTGTGTGTGTCTATTTCTATAGAAGTATAAAAAGTATGCTGACAAGCTTGTATAGTCACTGATTTCAATTATGAAGGGGATATTTTCATGTTGGTTTTGGCCTTTGGGCCTGCATAATTCTTATGAGAAGCTGATTATTTGTTTTTAAATGAGTGATGGGACAAGCTTTGTGAGAGCTATAAGGGTTTTCTATAGAAAATGCAAATATTGGAATGCATGGAGTCACCAAATTCTTTGGTTCTAATGTTCAAGGCCTTCTGAATAACCATACAGAAACTTGCATCTTTGAAGTTATAGTCAGTATCCTTATTCCTCCTGGCTCCTGGAGGAATATCTGCAGCCCGTGGAACACTATAGTCTGTAAAGTGGAGTTAGGAGAAATGAAGGCAATTTTAAAGTGATATTGCTGTTAACCAAACTGTTGACATCCTAGAGTGAGGTTTTGCAGAGTTGAATTCCTGACTCACTTTTAACTACATGTGTTTCATAAAGGAAGTGGAGATTTGAGTTAAATTCAATTTTACTTTTCCAATGGATGTGTTTCAGTAGCTGCTTTTAGGGAGAACAAAAGACCTTATGTATTAAATTTAATTTTTTTAATACAGTCTTTATTTTTTGACAGAAGTTTTAAATATCTTTTTCCCTTGAAATACTTGATTCTGATCTTACGATTAAAAAAAAAATCTTGATTTTTTTTTTTTTTTGAAGCTGCATTCATTCTATAATTAAAGAAGAGCTGATATGAAAATAATCTTCAAATCAGCTCTAGTACTTCTAGTGTTGTTTTTTGGGCATGTAGAAGTAAAACCTCAGGTGTCCTGAGTAGCAGTGTAAAGGATTTAATCTTGTTTGGCAGCTTGAGACTCGGTGTTCAGGAAGACTTGGAAGAGCTGAGACGGGAAGAAGAAGAGCTGAAACGCAAGAGACAGTCTAAGAAGCTGAGGACACGTTAACTGACTGACGGTGTTGACTTTGTTCATGTTTCTGCTCCCCTCTGCCTCCATACATCTCTTGTTCTACTTCAGTTTCCATTTGCTTGTTAGCAGGCAAAAGAATATTTAAAGGGATTAAAGTACAGAAAAGCAAGGCTTTAGCTTGACCTAAATAAGATATTTATTTTTAATACTTGCCAGGGTTGTTTTTTAATGAAGAAATTAATGCACTAATGCATATTAAATGGAGTAAAATTAATAGATGTTTCCATTGATTAAACCAGTTCAAGATGCCAGCAGAAATATTGACTAGCTATGCACTGACTTGGAACTGTGTGGGCCACGTACCAGTAAACCAATTTTGCATTCACTTGAAAGAAAGGAATAGCATTCTTGTTCCCTGATATTTCTTGAGACTTGGAGAGATTGCTCTATATCCTGCCCTGTCTCCCAGCCTGAGCCTCAAAGTGTTAAAATGTTGTCTTCTGCACAGCAGTAGCTTGGGTGTAAATTCAACCACAGTCCACAGGTGTTTAAGGCAATAAAGTGCTGCAGATCTTTAGATTTGAGGACCCATAAAAATAATTTGAACCTCTATTTCTAAACAGAAAAGTGCATGTCATTTGCAAACCGTGCAGTGATGGATATGGCCAGAAGATTATGTTGGCTTTTGCTGTCTGGAATTCCAGTGCCAGTCTAATTCAGTATGAGAAACACACACCCTGAAAACAGAAATTTCTAGTGTTTGTATGTAACCTGTGCTTTTGGGCTCAAGCATATGCTGGGGAATTCTTCTCCTGCCCTGTAAATTTTCAGATTTGTTTAACAGCTTCTGCTGCTTTACAAACTGTGTTTTTTCTTGCATTAAACATCCGATGGTTAAATTATTTAAAATGTGAAGCAGTCATTTATCTGATTAGTTTTACTGTTCAGAAAGAACATCAGAATTAAGTTCTGTTAGAATGCTTTTGCAGCTTTTCAGTATTATCATGTTAACTAGTTAATACTTGTGATTGATTTCAGCAAGCCAAAAACCTAAAATAATATTTATAGCAGGAGCCTTAGTTCAGTTACTTACCTTAATGCCCATATTTGCACATTATTTCTAACTATGCATTTAAAGACTGTTTGTTTCAGTAACTGAATTTGTTTACAATCAGCACAGGGTTCATGTAAGTTGACAGAAGTTGCACTGAGACCTGAAAGTCAAATCTGGTGTTGCATCTACTAGGATTTCCCCAAGTTGCCCTTCAAAGCTCACCAGTGTCACAGCTCAGCTTTGCCTCAAGCTCCAGGACTCCATTGGTAGCATCTGCCTTCAGCTGCTTCAGGCCATTATGTTTTAATGCTAGAAATAGGGTAAAAAAATAGAAAAAGGGCTTTGGGTGTTGGTTGGGAGTGGGGAAAAAGGAAAAATTACGTGGTGGAGAAACAACAAAGGAACCTTTCCTCTTGGGGCTATTCTTAACAGTGCTGCTTCTAGGAAGCAGTTCAGATAGCAGCCTGTAAGGAACAGTCTTGGAAGCTGCTAAAGTTTAAACATCTGATTCTTAATGTAAGAAAAAACAGCTTTGCCTTTTTAAAATGTTTTCTGTCAATGGTGTACCATATTACTGCCTCAACAAAACACTGATGTAAGTTAATGGTATAGATTCTCTAGCCTATCTCAGTATTGGCTAACATGGAGCCCAGGTGAGGATACCATTGTTGCTCTATTAGCTAAGGAAAACTGTTTCTCTATTAACTAACAAAAACTGTTTCTCAGTGTATGCACTGGAGACTATGCAAGACAGTGTAGCCTCACTGTCTAGAAGTGTGGTGTATTCTCTGCTGCATTGGGACCATCTCAAATTTCCTGTTGGAGATTCCTGGTTTCTAGAATTACCCTTTCAGGACAATGGGCTTTGGGACCATGATCAGGTTCTGGGTTTGTACTTTTTTATTCTTTTTAGCTGGAGAAAGACTTGAGGTCCATCAACCCAGACAGCAATATCATCTGTGAGCAACTTCCTGCCTAGTTGGGGAGAAAAAAGTTTCTTATGAAGCAAAAGAAATATATAAAGTTGAAATTAGTTCAGTTGGGAAAGAAATCTGCATTTCAGACAAATACCGGTTAAGTAAAACCTGATTATTTCACCACTTTCTTGATTATTTAACCGTGCAAGACCAGTTAAACTTCTTAATCTGTAAAGCACTTTGTCATTTAGATGGTGACTGGAATGTACTCTGCTAGCCTCCCTAAGACACTGTATAACTTTCTTCACACAGTGATCATTGCTTAAGTTTTGTCTATTCCATATGAAAAATTATTCAAGGACACATTTGTAATTTTACAGTCAAGAAGTACTTTCTCATAATTGGCATGGGATGCTGATGGGTTTTCTATTTTGTACAAATGTTTGGCTTTTAATGTGCTTGCATATTTGTTGCATATTTGTATGTCAGCTAGGAAGGAACTAAATTAGTTTTTTAATTCCTGACCTTGTATCCAAAAACCTGTTTACTGTTTGCCAGATTAATAGTATTTATCTAATGACAGTATTTCAGTACTTCCAAAGTGCATCTGAATTTGAGATGAAGAAAAACTGGAAGAATGCTTACATTGGTTTATCAGGATTGGATGTTCAGCTAATAATTTAATTGTATTTAAGGAAATTCTGGCTTGGTTTTAGATTCTTAATTCACCGTTTGACAATGTGCCTTTTTACTAAATTGTGTCAAAAAATAATGAATGTAGGAGGATAAAAAGGTTGGTTTCTGCTATCTCAGATTCTATATCCTTAAACTTGAGAGTGTGAAATGACGTACTTTTCATAAAACCCTTCCAGGTCTGGCTTTGATTGCACAATTAAGGTAGCTACTTCTTTACTGCTAATGCTAAATCAAATGAAGGGCACTTTCTATTGATGACTACTTTTTGAAAATGTCTTGTATTTACACTTGAGCTGTATTTCACTTTACAGCAATGTCTTTTGGAGGCCAGGGTTTTGCATATCACAGGAAGCCTTAGTGTGCAACTCTGTGCTGTGCTTTAAAATAAAAATCTTTCAAGAAGTATATGAGATCTCTATGGAAATCTGGATTTATTTTTGTGTAAAGCCCAAAATATTGTCCAGGAAAACTAATTTTCTAAATTTTTTTTTGCATTTTGTAACATAGTAGCTGATACATATTTCTAGATATAGCATATTTCTGGAGACCAAAACATGTCAGAAAATAAATATATGGAGAGACTGGTGTTTAAATTGTGATGAATGTACTTCTATTTATTTTGGTGAGTGGGTGTGCGCAATATTAAAGTGTTAGTGTGTAAATAAGGGTGCTTCTAGTTTTAGCCAATGATTTCTTTTCCTTTGGGGATATCATGTGTGCAGTGTCTTTTTACACAATGTGACAAAAACAGGTTAAAAGCCTCATACATAGCTTACCTACTCTCTGGTGCTGTTAAGGAAGTGTATACTTTAGCACACACCAAATGCATATACATTTTACAGAGTATGTGTACAATAAATTACAGGCATTAAACATTTTACTGCTATTTCTCATTGGTTTACTTTTATGGAAGATTTATCAGAATTACTTTCTGCTGTTTCCTCTGAGCTTTCACATACAGTCACTCACAGTCTGAATGTTCTGTGAGAATGGTTCTCATGCAGCCAGCAAGAAGGCATGAAAAATGTAATGGAGCCACTTAACCCTTCAGAAAAGATCTGAAAGTTCCTGGTGTCTCCTGTAGTTTAGGCTGTCACATGGTATGTACTTGGAGGAACATGTATTTAGAATTAAAATATAACCAAGTGTGCCCATTGCCTTTAATCTTTTGCATTTGAAGTGCTCACAAGCAGCATCCTTCTGGGTTTCCATATTCCCATGTAAGGAGTCTGAAGTCCCTTGATGGCTGTCTCCTCTGGAAGGGTTTTCTGCTTTGATGGTGGAAGTAAATGACTGTTCTGACCAGCTGAGGCCGTGACCCACTTCCAAATGGATGCACATAAGTGAGCCCACCTGCCTTTATGGGGAACAGCAATGCTTGCACACTCTTGTGCTTAAAAGTCTTTTAAAATATTGCAAGTCTGCATTTAAGGAGTCCTATGACTACCTTGTTTTGGAGGCATGAAATAATATCATCTTTGGAACTACCTTGTATGGAATTCCCTTTAGATTTTTAATGTATCTTAACAGCTGTGCCCAGTCAATATCAGCCATGATTTCAAGGCACTGGTGTTCTGTTCAGGAGGAGGTTCTGCATTGAGTCATTATCTTAACCCAGCCAGTAAAGCTACTTCTGGAAGCAAAATTATTGTATTCAGATTTGGGAAAAACAAGTAATTACAGGCTTCCCTTGTCTGAGGACAGCTTTTAGTTGTAGTTTATTTGGAATAAGATTTCAGTTCCCCAAGACAGAACTGCAATTTATTTATCCCATGGATAGCCTCTTTTTACCCCTGGAACTGCATATGGGAAAATTCATTTTTCCATGAGTCTGGTAATCTAAAAAGCCTGGGCATACTATGCTTGTCATACTCTGTGGAATGAAATTAAGGACAGAGGTCATTCCTGAAGTAATCACATGTGTCATGAGTTTAGTTCTGACTTCCCTGTCCATAACTAATAGTTCTGGTTTTCTACACCACCTGGTGCTTAATTTGCTTTGAGGGTTCCTGCCTTTGGTTCTTCATGGAATTCTTGGGTTTTGCCTACATCCTTCTCCCTCCACTGGCAAATTCATTATTTTTTTTTGTATCCTGGATGTAACTTTCTCAACATGCCTTGCTTGAGAACAGGCAAATGTTCTGAACTGATGCCACCTCATACTCTGTGTCTGAAAGTTGATGGCTATCAACAATTTAAAGAATCAAGAGCTTCAATAGGTTTTTTTGGTTGAAGGAGTTGGCTTGATTCTGATTTGAAAAACACTTGAGTGTAGAGCTGCAGGTTTTGTAGTGCATGGGAATAACTGAACATGTACCTGTGAACACATTGAGTACAGAAGGCTGTTTGAGTGCCTTACCTGCTCTTTCCATGTATGAAACCTCTCTTGTGGATTTCTTCAGGAGAGGTAAGTAGCTTCCTTGAATGGTGCAACTTAAGGGTACATGATGTTTGTTGTGGGTCTGTCCTCAGCTCCCTATCACAATAAGGCAATAATTCTCCCTGCCACCTCCTTTCAGCTCTTGTGTTGTATGGATGCCTTGTGGTCCTTACATACGTTCAGTTTGTCAAGATTTGGGCAAAGAAAGAAATGTGTATGGTAGAGCAGAGCATCTGTGGATTGACCTGCTGCTCTGTAGCTGATGAATAACACTGATTATTTTGGGACAGGAGGGGCACTTTATCAGGTTCTTGATCTGTACAGAATGTGCAGGAAGGGTTTCTGAGACCTCCACAGTAGTGTCAAATGTGACTGTAAATGATATGTAGACAGGCACCTGGTCCTGGTGAATATTGAGAGTTCAGGCAGAGCAATGTGCTGCTGTTACCATCCTCTTCCCCAACCAAAAGGAGGGAGCCAACAACCCCTTTAGTAGCCTGGCTTCTGTGTGCCAGCTGTGTACACGGGGAGTGTGGCAATGGCAGTGCATGGTGCATGACATGGCCCAGGCTGTGGGGAGCCCTGTTTACAAGCAGTGTGAGATGCTGAAGCTGGCAGGAAAATGTAAAACTTTTGTGGAAAATCTCTTCACTATTTTTGCTGTTGGGAATGAGGGCTGATGTACCTCATAGCTGCTGGCTTAAATGCAGCCTTGGTTGGTTGGTGCTTTGTAAGTGACTGTTATGACATACAAAATGGTCCCAGTGTAGATCACACACATGGGTGACTTGCTGGTTGTTCAGAACAAAGAGGAGATAAATAATTTATTCAGATAAATAATGCTCTTAGTCATGATATTCCCAGAGCTGGAGGTGGTTTGGGTTTTGTTAGGAAGCTTGTTCCTGCCACTTGTGTTGTGGTGTGTCTGCAGTTATTACCCAGTCTTTGGTATCTGGGATGATCACTTGAGTATATTTTAGAAGTGCAAATTTTCCCCTTAGCATGTAATATTTACAAGTTGAACTTGTAATTTCCATTCCATTACTCTGAAGTTAATTTAGACAACTCATAGCATTGCATGATTTTCTCCACTGGAGAAAATCCTTTAAAATGCTTCCTGGATAGTAGTTTCCTGTTGTTGAGAATCATTCCCCCTGGCTTATCTCTAAGCTAGTAACCGTATAGATGCAGGATGTTCACAGGCAAGCAGAATAATAAGGCTTGTATTTAGAGTATGAAAGTTTGAGGCTGTAGAAATGTCATTTTCCTCTTGTGCAGAGCTGAATAAAATTCCAAAGTCATATGCTGCAAGACAAGATCCATGTCATCCCAAGACTGTAATTTTGCTTTGCCCTCTCCCTTAGCACTTGAGAAATTGCAGTCTATTTTCTGTTTCATTAACCATCTTAACTTTTCTACCAAGTCTCAAAGAAAACATCTTGGTCAGGATGAATGTCTGTACTGCTGGCAGAATGCTGGTTTTTTATACATAGGGTAACCTTTTATGCAGTGAGGAGTTGTAATAATATAAAAGCTGGATGTATTGCTTGATAAATCCCAGTTTGGGAGAACTTCTGCAGCTTGTTTGGTAAGAATATATGTGAAATTCTGTGGCTTCATTTGGAAGAGTATTCCCAGTGATGGGGGCAGAGGAGCTACTAGAGGATACATGGGGTAGCAAGGCTGTGTGTTTGCCTGCTAGCAAGATGTTTCATTACCTAGAGATTAGTTGGCAATACTCTGTTGACGTAATACAGAGTTATTCATTGCAAATGATGTTTAGAGAAGATTTTGAGTCAGAGGGCACAGACCCAGCTTGGAATTGAAATGAGTCGGAACAGTGAGTACTAAGAAATTTGCATCTGTAGTTTGGGTGGAAGCTTAGTCAAGGGTGACTTCTAAGCCTTAAATAGAACCACTACTACCAGCAGCAGTGTGTCACTGCCACAGGGATGTGGTCACTGTCCTGGTTGCTCTGATTGTTTTGGTTATGTATGAACAGAGATTTTAAAAATGTTTCCAAACATCAAACTTACTAATAACTGTAAATATCTATCAGACTTTCCCAGCTGTGAAATAATAAGAAAAATTTAGGTGCTTGAGATTTAAAATTTAAAAGGAGTGTTTTATTCTCAAACATTAGTCTATGCTAAGACCTTTGTAAAACAAAATTATTTTCAAATTATCACTGAAAAGGTTTAGATAAATGTTCATGCCGATCATTCTGTACAAGTTTAACTGAGGATGTACTATGCTTGCTGGTCAAATGATGTGTAGCATTTGCTGGAATCTGCAATGCCTGAGGACTGAAGGACTGGTCTTGTGCTACTTTCCAAACCGAACACTGAAGCTGTAACATTCTTTGTTACATCACACACAACTTCAGCACAGAAGCAGAATCAGCATCATTAAGCATTATGTATGATGGAGAAGGTTAAGGAAAGTTGTTCTAAACCTAATTATTTTCTGCTGTGGCTGTATCAACAACTGTGCTCTTAGTTACTGTCTGCTTCTGGCCTCGTACCTGTGGCCTCTAGTGAGGGAGAAAAAACATTGTATGAGCTTTCTCAAGATTTTGCTCCTTGTAAAAACATGCTACTCTCAGGCTTAGTCTGTCCTGTTCTGTCAGTTTTCTGGTCAGTTAGGGGGATAGAACTGGCATTTGTCACCATTAACCTTGCTGACCTACTGTGTTTTCCACTGAATTGGCCATCAGACTTGCATGGCCCACCTTCCAAAAGGCAGTTTTCCAGTCTCTCTGCTATGATGTAGGGAGGCTTAAAAATTAGAAACTAATGTAAGGAAATAAATTCATGTCAGGTTTGTATTTACATATCTGTAATTCCATAAAGTTGCAATTCGGTTTTGATACTGTCAACACAGAGGGAAGAAATCCCCACATCCCTAAATATCTGTGTATGATCACAAGGATGGCAAAGGGGCTGGAGGAGAGGCTGTAGAAGTGGGTGAGGTCACTTGGCTTGTTCAGCCTGAAGGAGACTGAGAGGAGATGTCTTTGCAGTCTACAGCTTCCTCAGAGGGGAAGCAGGTGGACAGACACTGATGTCTTTCTGTGGTGACCAGAGACAGGACTCAAGGAAATGGCATGATGGGGTCAGGGGAGGTTCAGGTTGGGTCTTAGGGAAAGGCTCTTCACCCTGAGGGTGGCTGGGACAGCGCCCCTGGGCAGTGTTCACAGCACCAAGCCTGACAGAGCTCAAGAAGCATTCGGACAATGCTCTCAGGCACACGGTGTGACTCCTGGGGGGTCCTGTGCAGGGCCAGGAGCTGGACCACATGATCCTGGTGGGTCTCTTCCAGCTGACCACAGTTTCTGATTCTATGAGCAACACCTTGATTGACTGCATCCTTAAAGCTTGTTCGTTCACGGGTGTTCTTGGCTGGACGCTGGCTGTTGCCTCTTCATCTAATTAGGCTTGAAACTATACAATGATCTTACATCAAAGAAGAGCCTGGCTCAAGATAATCTCGACACATTCCACGTTTTGCAACACCACGGCGGGTGGAAACAGCACGTAGCCCGGATGCTCACCAAGCGTTTATGAGCGCTCCGGCTCACAGATGCCTTAGGAGAGCACTGAAAACCCCCGAGCCTCCGCACGTGATCCCGGCCGAGCCCAGCCCGCTTCCCTGAGGAGGGAGGGACCCGCCGGGAAGCGGCGTGCGCTGCCCCGGCAGCTGGGCAAGGGGAGCGCTCGGGGGCAGCGGGGCTGGGAGGGGAAGGGCGGAGGGAGCGCGGGGCCGGGACCGCGGCGGTGCCCTGGGGGCGGCTGCCGAGGGACTCCCGCCCCCTCCTGTCCCGTCCCTTCCCATCCCGATGTCTGCGCTGTCCTAATACCGCCGAGCTTTAAGTTTAACCCCTTGGTTCACGCTGTGCCTCACGACTCAAACCTTACTCTTCACCCATCGGAAATCCATAACTTGTTTCATTTTTGTGGTGCCATTCCCCGCGTTAGGGCCTCCAGGCCTTAGGAGCGTTCTTGTAGCATCGCTCCGAGCGTTTTAATTTCCACGTGAGAAACTGAGGGGCGCGAGGTTGGGTTATTGTCAATTGCATTTCATTTGATCATATCTCCTTTCAAGAGCCTTTCGTTTCTGTTTGGCAGGATCCCGTTTCCCTTCCCCAAAGGAAATTTCATGTCCTTTGGGGAAGGGAAACTAAATCTTGTGATTTCAATGAGGATCAATTCGGCAAGCTTTGGTGCAAGTCCCTGCACTTGATGGCATGCCATGCCTTTTGATGGCTTTCACTATACCCGAGAATTTTTTTTTTTTAAGTGTCTTTGTCATGTCCCTCATATCTTCCCCTCCAAGTTGAGTCTTCCTCCTTGTTTTATTTCCCTGCTTTTGCAACATCTGTGAAGTATGTTTTGGCCTCTTTTGGTCCTTTGCACTGCATCTGATGTAATCCCCGTCCATTTTCTTGTAGTCACTAAATTTCCCCAATTTTTTTTTTTCTTCCTTCAATTTCATTTCCCTAGGTGGTATCTCCATTCCAGAGTGTTGGTAAGTCCTTCTTTTCTGTTTCTGCCTTCAATGGGGATCAATTTGGGCAAGCTTTGGTGCAAGTCCCTGCACTTGATGGCAAGCCATGCCTTTTGGTGGCTTTCACTAAGACCAAGATTTTTCTGGTCTGTTTTTTTGGTTTGCTTTTTTTTTTTAAAGTATCCATGCCATGTCCCTGATATCTTTCCTTCCAAGTTGTGTCTTTCTCCTTGTTTCTTTCCCCTGCTTTTGCAACATCCATGAGGTTAGTTTTGGCCTCTTTTGGTCCTTTGCACTGCATCTCATCTCCTGTCAGACCACTTTCTTGTAGTAGGGGGCATGCACCAAAGTTTTGTTTTGGTTTATTATTGATCTCTATTATTTTTATTCATACAGGATGTTGCAGACAAGGTGGTTCTTTTGGATCTTTCTGAAGGTGCAGCAAAAGGAGGGACCATGGATTTGGAGATTTTTGCTGTGCCAAATGTGGAGATCAGCAAAGGTATGAGATGTTGTTTCTGGAACAGGAGTGGATGCTGTACTGTGTGTGCTTGTGCTCATTTTAACAAGAGCAGGACATCTGGGGAGATACAGTGGCACACAGGCTGTCTTTTTTAAGTCTGTACTTGCTGAAACTGGACTCATGCAGAAATACAGAGAGGCCAAGCTAGTTCTTTGTCATGGGCAGAGAGAGGGAGGGAAGGGGGGAAAATATTTGCATGGGAATTAGTGAAGGCTGTGAAAGCAGTGTTCAAAAGGCTGACAAATAAAGGTGTGTTTCAAAGTGCTGCTTTTCTAGCTTGATGTTTATTAAACATGCACATGGCCAGTAGTGAGCCCTTGATCTCTATCACTGCATACTCAAACAATGAGTTCTTAATAGCCTTGTCCTCAGCCAGCTGTGAGCATACAAATCAGCAGAGTCAGTGCCACGTCTCTCTAGTTAGTGATTAGTTACAGCCTTTGATGGTTGCAGAGGTTCAGGCCATGCAGCTCAGAAGTTTTTCCACAGGGAAAGCTGAAGCTGAATTGACTAACATTCTTCCTTGCTTATGGCTCATGTTTCCATGTTCCTTGCACCCTTTGCAAGATCAAATGGGGGGTTTTCTTGTGCTTCTCTTTTAATTTATCTTATTTTGGGGACAGGGACTAGTTCTGGTTTCACCAGGCATCTTTGTGGTTTATTCTGCACCTGGAATTGCCTGCTGTACATTCTTTGATCTTCTCTTGCAGGTTTTACTACTAGCACACCTTTTTGCCTGAACCCTGGTTGTGCAATTGTACCACAAATCTTTTTGTGCCTCTGTGGTTGCCTGTTGCATGTTTGCATTTAGCTGTGATATAAGAAGCTTGGCAGTGTTACAATACTACAAAATGCTTGTATACTGTCACCTGCTATTTTAATATGTTTCTATCTAGCTCTGGGGCAAGCTGGTATTAATTATATCCTGCTTAGTATGGTTTTCATTTGTCAGTGCATTAGACCTCTGCTTTGGCTTCAGCTGGTTACAAAAGTGGTGCAACAGACAAATCACCTTATTTCTGGGTCCAGGCTGATCACCTGTGGCACTCAGATATTCAGAGATTCCTGCTCAAGGCAGCTTTGACTTATAAATTCCTGCAGCAAGTGTGGTTGTGTGTTTCTTTGCGCTAATAAGTATAATTTGTCTTTTATTTGAGTTAATAAATCGACTTTTGGAGTGCTTTTCATGTGTCTACATGCCCTTGATTAAGGTATAAGATCAAAAACTATAAAAGAAGCCTCATATAAAGGAGTAAAAGTCTTTCCCCTTCTTTAAGAGTTGGAATAAAAATGAAGGAGCCTTTTCATGGATTTTTTTTTCTTTCTTGCCAAGAAAACTTGGGAAAAAAATATCTCTCAAAGCTGTCTAGATGTTTTCTGATCTCTGCTCTGTAACCTTGGACAAATTGTAGACTAACTTTTGTTTTTGATACCTATGGAACAGGAAAGTAGCTCTGTGGGAGAGCTGTGTTTTACAGGTGCTGTGGAAGTGCCCTAAATTCCACACTGGGGGATTTGAGGGAGACAGGAGACAAAGAATCCCTAACTAAGCTGGATGCTGTAGTTCAGCCTTTAGAACAGCTCTTGGTTTTGCATCCAAAACTCAGTAGAATGACACAGATGTCAAAATTTATTTTCTTTATATTTTCAGATTTTTCTGCTTCAGCTGATTCCCAAGTTGTGGTGCTTGCAGTTAATTCTCTGGGTAATGCTCAGACTTACCTCGATGTCATACAAAGCAATGTGGATTTGTTCAGAGGAATTATTCCAGCAGTGTCCACTACAGTCAGAATGCTGTTCTCCTTGCTTCTCATCCAGGTGTGCTGGTACTTGGCATAATCTTCTGTCCCTCACCTGGCTTCTTCTCTGGCCTGTTTTTAAAATATGTTACTGCTGAATACACCTGGTTAGTCAAAAATTCTTGCTACTCTGAAAGATCTTTTCCTTTTCAGCTTTGAGCAGGACACTGTCTTTGAGGGATTTTTCTTTACTGTTACCAAGATAAAAGAAAATAATGTACTTTGTTTTGTGTAACAGGTGTGTATTTCTGCATGTTTCAGTGCATAGTTTCAACCTGTGTCTACATCATTAGCATCCACTGGCTGTTGTCTTGTCAGCTGTGAGTTTTATGTGCACATTTCTCCTTGCAGGAAGGCTAGAGCTGTGTGGGTTATGTGCCATATGATCACACTTACAAGCTGCTCAGATACAAAGCATAGCATTAATAGTAAGTATTGCAGCTAGATTTTGGTGGAAGGTTTAAATTTCCAGGTTAGGGGTACTGTGAACAAAGACAAAGCAAAATCACTATTTAGGAAGGGGAAAGAAGTGTGAGCCTCTATCCTGTAATGCACTGAAGACAGCTCGTATTCTCTTACCATTATTGTTCTTATTTTTTCACTTCTTCCCCACCTGACTTTGTGTTTTAGGTTGAAATAAACTATCAAAATGTTCTCACATGCTTATGCCTTTTCTAAAGTAAAGAAGTCCAGAGTTTCTCATAATGATGATTCAAAAGTTGCAGTTCAGTTGACTTTTTGAGTGATCCTTCATTGACAACATGATTTTTTCTTTTACATTTAGTTGAAGTCATGACATTTGTGTCGTGGAAGCTGAGCTTATTTCCCAAAAGCAGAGTAATTGGAGTTGGTGCCAACCTTGATTCAGAGGGATTTCAGTACATTCTGACCAACCTTTTGAAAGCAAAGGTGCTGGCAAAAGATGCCTGGGTTATTGGTGAACAAGGAGAAGACAAAGGTAAAGTGATGCTTTTTTATGACCATGAGCATGTAAAGTCCTGGCAGGGCCTAAGCAACTGAATAATGAAAGAATAACTGAGAAAAGTAATGAAGACAATGAGAAAAGTAATAAGAAGAGTGGTAAATTCTCATCCTAATGGCTTTAAGTAATGCAGTTGTGGGGTACCAAATCTATAGACTTGGAGCAGTAGCAAAAGTATTTGCCATTTGTCACAGGAAGAAAAAAACAAAACAAACCACAACCTCAAATGCTTTTTGGTTTTTTGGTAGTTTCTATTTAGCACCACCATGGACCAGCTGTAATGCAGCTGCAAATCAAACAGAAGCAATGGCTGCTTGTAACTGAAGGGAAAAGGTGGCTCACACGTCAGCACCATTATAACTTTTGTTTTCCCTTTATGTTTAGGCACTTACATGTTTTTCAGCTCTTTATGAAGTGGGGAAAGCTTGCTCTAAAATGTTCATACATTGAGTTTATAGGAAATTGTAGGTCAAGTTGTCATTCACTTTTATGGATCTGTATAGGGCCACTGTTTTTCTGAAATTCTTACCAACATTGTGCCTGTGGCAATGTAAGGAGACATCACAATATACAGCAGAATATCAGAGCTGTTTGATTGTGTATTTAAAACATAAACTAGACAAGTCTTATGGTCCACTTTTCTCAGAGCTTGTATTGGAAGCATTTGCTTCAAAGTCAAGAATCAGTTTGGATGAATTTAACTGATTTAATTATCAGTTACACCTCTTGACAGAAAATTGTTACGAGTGTAGAGAAAAAATATTGTAAAGAAATTATTTTCAGAAATTTTATATTCCATTGTGCTGTTTTCCAAAACAGAATCATATTTTTATAGTACACTTTACCTGACACGGTACACTGAAACCTGTATTTTGGGTTTTACATAAAAACCAAAATAAAAATAATTACCATCTCTACATCACGTTTTTCTCCTTTTCCTGGTTTATGTGTAGAGCTATGGAAATCCTAAAGGGAAAAGGTCAGAGATCTTGGTCTGTTGGGCTCTGAGTTGCTGATTTGGTTGACAGCATTCTGAAAGATAAAAGAAAGGTTCATTCTGTATCCACTCTGGCAAAGGTAAATGTGTTATTAATACCTTTTGGCTGGCACTGTAATTATATTATTTATACCAGACATGACCATTAATTTCAGCAGCACAGACATCTCATTGTTCTGAGGTAGTGCTACTGCCATTACTTTCTTCCAACAACAGCTGTCAATCCTAGTCCAAAAATGAGCAAAAATCACTTACAGTTTTAACCTGAAACCAATAGTAAAAGTGGATTATTCTCCTAAAAATACAAGTCCAAAAAGAAAATACATTTAAGGTTGCTGCCCAGCACCCCTGGAATAGCTGGATTTGGCAAAAGTGAGCTGTAGTTCCAGAGTGCTTAGCACTAAATGTAGGCTTTTTTTTAGGAGCCAAAAGAATTTTGTATCTTTTCTAAAAGTATAAAATGCATTTTCTGCCAGCATTTTATTTGATGAAGTTTGAAACAGCTGCTTTTTTACTCCTTAGTACTTCCCTTAAGAGGAGAAGATTATGATGCAATAGTTAACTTTAAATTGTAGACTGAATTTTGTTTGAAGTTTCTCCTGAAAGGCTTCACTAAAGCCTTAGGTCATTCCATATGACGAGAAAAGCCATGAAGAAACATTTATTTGTCACTTCAATTTAGAGCCTTCAGAAGGACAATTTGCATGTTCCTGTGCAGGGAAGCTGAGCTGGCTGCTTATTTTATTGAGTACAAGCACATACCTAATTAAATCATTATGTTTCAAGTGAAGTTTTTAATAATTCCTGAACTAAATATAGATACAGAGGAGTCACATGTCTCTTAAAGTATCTATAGAATGTAAAATGTCCCAGATTACAAAAATAAACACAATCTACAATGTAAACTTGAATTATAGGGATTTAAGTTTGATAAATTCTTTTGCAGAATCTGCATGGGATCAACATTTGAGAAATTTTCCACTGTTCTTAGGCTGCATTATTTAATTTATTTTGTTCAGTCCTAAAATAACTGACACTGTTCTATGAAGTGTCCCTGCTTGTTCTAGCTAAGAAATGGTGTTTAGTGGAATAAACTTTGTCTGCATTATAGACATCTATCTACCTAGCTTGGAAAAATTCCCCAATAGTGGCAGCAGCAGCTGAAACTCAAAGGAAGCACAAGGGAAGCCTCTGTGTCTGCTCACTGAAGCTGGAGATCTGCAAGGCAGAAGAGGCTGCTTCATATATACGGATTTCTGTAGAGAACAGGAAGCTTTGTTACTTTACTTTCCAAAAGTGCTTTCCCAGTTCAGGTTTAAATAATTAATTACTGCACTGTATGGCAATTTTTAATTTGTAAAGGGCACTTCTGGTAGCCAAAATGAGGCAGGTAACACACAGGAATATTTTACCTAAATTCAAGCGGCACTTATCTGTAGGTTTTGGCTGCCATTTATAGCCTGATTCTAGGTTATTCTTAGCTTTTTGCAGCTCTTTATGAGGCAAAAGAGAGGGGCTTACCCAGCTCTGCAGAAGCTCCATCGTGCACAGCCCACTTGAACCCTCCCTCACGGCTGTGTCTGAGGCTTGTTAGGGCACGGTCACACTCCAGGTCCACAGGCACTGGGGATGCAATTCCAGAGCTCCATCTTCTGTGCCTGTAGATCTTCTCATGTCAAGAAGACTCCTGGTGTTTTGCTATTTACTAAGAGGAACATGGTGTTCACAGTATCCTTCAAACCTGAACTGTTAGCTATGGATTTCTGTTCACACTTTATCATGTCTGAAATGCTCCCATCGTCACTTGCTTTTGTTTTGTGAGGACATGCAGAGCACTAAAGCACCTGCAGTTCTCACGACACACATGCAGCACTGGAACAGGGGCTCTTCCTGAATGGGAGGAGCAGGAGCTGGGCTTCAAATAAAAATAAAAGATAAAATCCAGCGGTTGAACAGCACAGGAGTATCTGTACATACAGATGTCAAACCAAAGCTGGCTGGGAGCTTTGCATCAGCTCCAGGAGAAGGCAACAGAACCTGTAAGCCTCTTCCCTGGAGACCAAGGATGGGAACATAAAGAAGGATATGGATTTGTAGGTAAAAACCAGATGGTTTTGAGATCAAGGGGGTTTTAGGTTCTAACCTCTTGATTTACTGCTGGTAAAAGACTGTGTTACTCCCGATTATACCTCAGTATCACAGGGCAGGCACAGGGGACTTGGGCTCCACTCCTGCTGTGCAGCTTAGGAATGTCATTCCACGTTTACACTTTGAGGGGTGGCTGCTTGGAAATGTTCCAGAGCTTGTTGGAAATTTTCCAAACATTGTTGGAAATTTCTTCTGAGCAAAAGTAGGATCTGTGCTAGAGCAAAAGATCTGATCCTTTGTGCCTTCCAGTTCCATCTCACAAAGAGCCACACATGCAGGGAGCTCTGAGTGTATACTGATCTCAGAACTGGATTAAACATAGGAAAAAAAAAAAAACTTCAGTAATTCAGACCTTTTTTTTTTTTTTTTTTTTTTTTTTTGAATACCCAAATGTCTTTCACTCTAGTGGTAAATGACGGGGCAAAATTAGTGATGGCTGCAGGTAACCAACTTTGCTGCTATATTTTTTAAAAGCCGCACTTCGGGGTTTGGTTTTTTTCACTTACTTTGAAAAAAAAAAATATGAGTTTAAGGTTTTACATTCTTTTCATGGTGGTGTTTCTCATCTGTTGAGCGTTTCTTTTCACGCGAATACTCAAGCTGTTGTTTATTTAGCTTGGTGTTTACGTAATAATTTTAATATTAAAATGCTGCCAGCTCCTACAGGAGCGTTTTGTGCTTTAATCTGATGTTCCGTGTGTGTCGGGCCCCGCTCGGCCCCGCTCGGCCCCGCTCGGCCCCGCTCGGCCCCGCTCGGCCCCGCTCGGCCCCGCTCGGCCCCGCTCGGCCCCGCTCGGCCCCGCTCGGCCCCGCTCGGCCCCGCTCGGCCCCGCTCGGCCCCGCTCGGCCCCGCTCGGCCCCGCTCGGCCCCGCTCGGCCCCGCTCGGCCCCGCTCGGCCCCGCTCGGCCCCGCTCGGCGCCCGCCCCCTGACGCGCGGCAGCGGCGCCGCCGCCGGAAGCGGGCGCGCGGCCGCTTCCTGTGTTTATGTAGGGCCGGGCCGGCGGCACCGGGAGCAGCGCGGCACCGACACCGGCAGCGAGGGGCGGCCGCCATGGCGGTGTCCGAGAGCCAGCTCAAGAAGATGCTCACCAAGGTACGGGCGCGGCCCGGCCGGGCTCGGCCCGCGGGCGGCGGCGGGGACCAGCGCCCGGAGGCTCCGGGGAGTTGGGTCGGGAAGAGAGGAACGGCAGCGAGCCTAAAATGGTCGTGCCCAGCTGCGGGGCTGGGCTGGGACAGGGACAGTGCCAGGCACCGGCGGGGCCGTGCGGGGCACACGGCACTTGAGCTCCCCGGTCATAGGAGGGGCGAGGCGAGCTCAGCATCACTGACCGGGGTGGGCTGGGTTTGGTTATCGCCCCTGTGTAAGGGAACGGGAAAATCTCATGGAAGGCAAATCATTAAACACTGAATCATGCCGAGCCACTCCTCACTGCAAACTGGGCTTTGTCCAGCAGCTCGGAATGAAAACCCCTAAGGCTGGCACGTAGGGGGAGTTACGGGTTTGTTGGGGGGATTTTGGAAATTTTTTGGCAGCATTTAATCATACGTGTAACGTTTTGGAGTGAAGTACAATGGTTGAGAATCAGATCAAAACCAAAGGCACGTTCACCTGCATGGAGTCATAAGCAGATTTTTTTTGTCAGCCTGAAAATGAGTGTTGAATACCTAGTCAGTGTCAGCAAATGAGATCATCTGTGCATTTGTATACACCTGTATTTGCTAAGTAAATTACTGCAATTCCATAGAAGAAATAGAATGTAAGATAGTCCATTGTCCTTGTTCCCCCACACTTGTAAAATTTATACTCCTGTCTGACTTTCTGTAGGTGATGAAAAATGAAGATGCTATTTCATTATATTTATTTTTAAAAAATAGTTGCACTTTCTGTTCTAGAGAAGGAAGTTTAGTGGTATTTCACATATTGGAAGTTCAGTGTATGAGATAACAAACGCTTGATCCTACTTTGGGGGAACCTAAGCCCTTAATTTAACTTCAGGTATTTACCTGCTGTCAGATCTTGAAAAGCTTCATCTTTCTGTGATCTGTTTTACTGTTATGTAAAATGAGGGGAATGCATTTGCAATCTGAGAATGGAGGAGGAGAAAGGAGTCTAGAAATTAAGAATTCAAATCAATCAGTTTTAGTTACCTTTGTAGAAACCTCTAGGAACTTCTGTTTTCCAAAGAGACTTTGACATTTATTGGAAATCATTCTAAGTACGGAAATTAACAGCTGAAATTAACATTTAATTTTGTTTGTGCCAGTAGCTGGAATCATACAACTGTACTAAGTAATCATCACTCAGTGTAAAAACAGTTTGTAAGAATATTATCTTTCTTTGTTTTAATAGGGATATGAAAATGCTTGCTTAATGTTCAGGTGTTGTGCCTAATTTTTGAAAGCATCCCCAATAATCAAATTTGTGGTTCATCAGCCCCATGGTGTGCCAGACTCACAGAGTGCCTGCTGAGCAGGCAGACATTGTTTTATCAGTTCTTGACTCAACTAACTTGAGATGCTTGTGCCAAAAGTGGAAGTAAAGCCTGACTCTGCTTACTTCTTTACTGTCAGGGTGGTGAGGCACTGTCACAGGCTGCCTGGAGAAGCTGTGGATGTCCCATCCCTAGCAGTGTTCAAGGCCAGGCTGGAAGGGGCTCTGAGCAGCCTGGGATAGTGGAAGGTTCCCTGCCTTGGGCTGGGAACAAGATCAGCTTTGAGGTTGCTTCCAGCCCAAGCCATTCTATGATCCTTGTGCTTTTTTGGAACTTTTGTTAGCAGAATCCTGCTCTCTTTTTAACAGTGATTATGCCAATCTTGTTGAGGCTCTATCCTGGACCATAAGGTTTGTTCCTATGAGAAGGCCCTGCCTGTTAAAAGTAGCTGGTGACCAGCTGTCATGTGTCCTGTAGTGACACCTGCAGTGGTGTGGGTATGTGCTGCCAGTCTCTGGCTGGTGTATGTGAAAATTCCTCCATGTCCAGGCAGTGCCTGTTCCTGCTTCTGCCAGGTGCTGGGGAGGGAGGGATAGAGGAATGTATTCAAATATTAACAAAGTTGTTGCTCTGTCAAGCCCTGCTGCACACTCCCAATCCTGCACCAGTTTTACAAAGGAGGCTGAGATGCTTTGCTACAGCCCTCCCACCAAAACAGCATCCAGGGGCTGACTGACCTCTGTGCTGGTGCTTCCCTGTGCACACAGGAATCCCTGCTGGAGGGTTTGCTTTCTGTCCCACAGACCAGCACTTTGCAGACAGACCTGTGGCTGTTTTGTCCTTGGTCATTTGAGGAAGAGCAGTCACAGCCTCACCCGAGGTGCTGGTGCTTCCTCTAGGCTGAGGTGGCATGGTGGGTTCATCTCTGCTCAGTAAATCCAAGTTGTCATGCCCCAGAGGAGCATCCTTGTCAGTCTCTGGAGGTGACAGGAAGAAGAGTTAATTTCTAAGCTTCACAACTCATGAGTGTTTGTCAGGGCCAAGGTGACCTTTAGCTGTGGCACCACAGTTTGCTCTTGGATGATGTCTGAATTAATTTGTTCAGATGTTGTTAACATTTGCGTGCTTTGGATGTCAGACATTTCGTTGTGCTGGGCCCTTTGTCTTCCTACCATGGTTCAGTGAAAGGTTGCTGGCTGTGTTAAGACATCTGAAGATCGAAATTTTTTAAAATTGTATTAGAATGAAAAAAATGTCAAGGGATCACATTGCTGGCTTTTCTTTTCAATAGTAATTATCAGGAGAAATGACAGCAAGGCTAAAGGGCTGCACTGTGTGGTGAACCAGCTCTCTGTTGCCCAGGAGCCTTTTTGCTGTCTGTGGGTTATGGCTCTGAGTGGTGAATTCTGTAGTGGTGTATCTGTGGTTTACAGGGCATCTGTGCTGTTACACCCTGCTCCTGATAAAAAGACAGGGGTAAAACCAGTATTATTGCTGGTAATATTGTGCCTTGATATGTCTGCTTTCTAGCTGACAAAATACAAGTAAATGCTAACCAATGATTGATAAATATGGTGTTGCTTTGAAAAGTGCTATGAAATAGATCTGTGTGGTTCATATCCTCGATGGCTGTTTGTCAGGAATGTTCAAAACATCACTGTATTCGTTTGGAGATGTTTTTTGGTTTTTTTTTTAAAGATCCATTCATATTTCTCAGATACACTTGGTTGTGGTAGAAAATGAAAGAAAATGCAATAGCTCTTTCCCAAATCAGTTGATGCTTACACCCTTATTAAGACTTAACATCTTGTTAAAGTTCAATGAGTTGCATAGGCAGTGGTCATTTAAGTAATATGGACAAATAAATTATTATTCCAAACTAAGAGTGGAGAAGAATGTCCATGTATAGATGTACACTCTCATAAATGCTGTCTGTTGGGTAAAATAAAAAATTGAATTAAATTATACGAAAAATCTAGCTTCTGAAGTAATTTCTTTCTCTTTTGTTTTCCAGTACAAGTATAGAGACCTGACCATACAGGAGACCACCAGTGTAATTACTCAGTACAAGGACCTCAAACCTGTCATGGATTCATATGGTTAGTCTGTGCATGAGAAAATTTTTTTTTGGTGAATTGTTGATGTGTTAGGTGTCTTTGGTAGTTTTTGTGGGGGGGAGGAAGAAGATTAACACCAGAAAACGTAACTTGAGTTTCTCTTTTTTGTCTCTGACATCAACACTTTATTAGAAGCTCAGTCATATAGTAGGGTTACTTTAGAAAATAACTATCTAATGTGCCGAGAAGTGTCATGTTTTTCACAGCTTAACTTTTAGTTAATCACTCACTGATGTCATCAGTTGGTGTCCTGAGATTGCTGGTATCTTACAAATTCAGCTTTGCTGCCATATAAAGACATTTTTAAAATTCTGTGTAGGAAGAACTGGAAATCAATGAAGAAATGCTTCATTTAAAATCAGGACTACTGTGGTAGTCCTCAAGGGTATAAAGAAAACAGAGCCAAATATACAGAAAATTGGCATGAGAGTTTTATAATGTAAATTATCAATGATAATCACTGTTTGTTAGCTATTTTAAAGTATCTAAGTTAATTTAAGTTTAAGTGTGTTAAAGGAAGATGATATCTAGGGTTTCACAGCATACAGTGAGCCAGTGTAGGTGCTGAGGTCAGCCTTCTTATGGTCACCTTTTTTTAACTATTACCTGTGGGATTCCTTTGTGATCTAATTTATATTACTAATACATCATCAAAAATTTTCAAGTCTTCTGCTTTTTAAGTTGTATATCTGAATTGAGAAATATTAAGAAGGGACATGGACAGGTAAAAGGTGAATTAGTTTTAACTTGGGTAGCTGCAAGCCAGCAGCTGTCACAGAAATAAAAATTCATGCAGTGACAAAAAACAAAGCAGGAGTGAAAGGGCTGTGGCTGGAATAGCTGCACAAGTTTGCATAAGATGGTGATCACAATTCCAGATATCCTTGAGCTGTAGCCATTTGTGTTCCCTAATGCTCTTTAAGCTGCCTGGAAGAGGCTAAGCACAGAATCACTTACAGATAATCAATATTATTTGTAGCAGTGACATCAGCTTCAAGAAAGTGATTACATGTGGGAAAGGGATTTGTGGAGAATTCTTGTGTCCTTCACTGTACATGACAAACAATGAACAAAGCCATCAAAGAAGTATTTTTCCATTCAAAAGAGAGGAGTAAATGTGGGAAATGGATTTGTAGAGAATTCTCAAGGCCTGACAGAAGGCTCACATAGTATGCATCTGTATGCAAACTTTGAGATAAGAGCTGCTGACTTAGAAATGCATGGAACTAGAAATAAGTTTCAAAGGATGGCCTTGCAAATAAGACTAGATACTTTGGAGAAATAGAACTATGAAAGATACATTGTAGTAGGACCCAGGAGGGGTAATTTTAGATGATTGGTTTTAAGACATCTACAGCATGGTATAGCAAAAGCTGATAGGCCAAGAAACGCTTATAGTATGTTGTAATTAGGAAATAGTTAGCTTCTAATGGTGATGGTGTAAATTATAACATCTGTATTGTCTCACCCTTCTCATGAGACTAAAAATGGAATAAAAGATTTTCAAATGCCTCTCAGGTGCCCCATCTCTAAGTCAGAGAAGAGCATAATCTGACAATTACATTGCTGATGAGACAGCTTTCAAGTTCATGTTATTAATGAAATACATACCCCCATTGACATCCCAATATGTTCTACCTGCCTGCAGAACATCAGCACCACAATAACTGCACAGTAACCTACATTTGAATTATGTCTAGAAACTTTCAGTATGACTTCAGAAGATAAAAGCTTCCTCAATAGAAGCTGATTTGTTCAGCTGAGAATAATTGGATTAAAAGTATGAGGAAACTAAATACAGCAACTCAGTAAATTTAGGTCAGAGTTCTTGTGCAGTTTGTGATTAATATTTGTCAGAATCAAGCACTTTTTCTTCCTCTTCAGTGTGTTACTGTTTGGTTAAATTACCTTTACTGATTTTGTAATAAATGCCTGTGACCCAGGAATTTTCAGTATTCTTGCTGACCTGTTTTTTTGAAGAAGGCATAGGGAATTCTTTAATAAACCTCACATGCCAGTTGTTTTTTAAATCAAGTTTGAGTTCAGATTATCTTTGCAGCAATTTGCATTACTTGGAGTTTGCAAGGTTCCATCATTTTATTTGGTCACTGAATGAGGAAACAGTTTTATTAGTAGAGAAGGTAGTTTGACAATGATTAATCATTAATTTCTCAGAAGTGTGTTATTCATAAGGAGTTAATCCATAAATGTGCAAGAGCTGAACCTTTTAGGCTGAGTTTATATGTGTGTAACTTGTGAAAACTTATGCCAATAGATAGATGGGGAATAACCTGAACTGAGATTAACATAACCAGTATGTTTGTTTTAAAAATATTGTTTGTTCTCTTTCAGTTTTTAATGATGGTTCATCCAGGGAGTTGATGAGCCTCAGTGGAACCATTCCTGTGCCTTACAGAGGTATGCATGTATTATAATTATCATCATCCCCAATATTTTCCCAAATTGCATGAAAAACTTGGATTTGTCCTAATTCAACTTCACTACTTCTGTGATCATTCTTTTCTTGAAATCCTTTACTTGTCCAAAGTAAAATATTTTAAAGAAATTGCTCTCCATTTTTGCTGCAGGATAAAATTTGAATGCTGACCATTGCTTCTTCAGTCATTTACAGCTTTGTAGCATCTTTTTTCTTTCAGCACTGCACGTTTTTTCAGGCTTGTCAGTTGAATTGAGAGTTACAAACCATTTATTGCTGCAGCTAATGATAATTCAAATTTAGAGTCTTATAATGTTGCATTATAGAACAAATGAGACTGTGTATTAGTGGTGAATGATGATTGTCAATCAAATTTTGTAAATTGTTCTGAAAAATGTTGAGTTTGTGGCCATAGTGTTACCTATTCATTGAATGTTATTTGTAAATTTTGACTCTGGCTTCTAACTTTGTTAGAAGTTGAATTTACTGAGTTTAGGAGTTTTTTATGAATCTGAATACAGGAGGACAGTTGAAGAATTGAGACAGCTTCTAAAATCTTTCGAAATATCTTTTCTAGGTAACACATACAATATCCCAATTTGCTTGTGGCTGCTGGACACCTACCCTTTCAACCCCCCAATTTGTTTTGTTAAACCCACTAGCTCTATGACAATAAAAACTGGGAAGCATGTTGATGCAAATGGAAAGATATACCTCCCCTACCTGCATGAGTGGAAATATGTAAGTATAGGGAACTTAAAGTTCTCAAACTGCTCATTCTGCATTCCTCAAGAAAGTTCTTTCATTTTTAATAAAAACCATAGTCTTTGTTAGAGATCTTAAACCATTTTTAAAATAAAATCAACTGTGTGTTTTTTGGAATGTCCTAAAGTTCAGGATGTTGCATTCTGTGTTCTGCTTATTTAATGTAATTAATTGTATCTTCAGTTATAACTTGTCTGATTAAACAATGCAGCACAAGGTGTCCTCTCCCCTGGCAAGAGAGTGATGTGAAGATTTTTGAGATAAGAATATTTACAGAAGGGAAGTTGTAAATTTACTTAAAACATCTCTGTGACTAAAATGGACTTTTACAAGCTCTTGGGCTTCTTTATGCAGACATTCCTGGAGCCTCATGTAAATGGATATATTTGCTTTACCAGTAAATAGAGGCATTGAGCTGTGCAGGCCTCATAGCAGTTTTGACCAAAACATGGACTTGTAAAGAAGCTGAACTGTGTTGACAAGACTAGAAAAATGATACAAGATGCATGGTTCTGTAAAAAGTGATTAACAGGACTGCATTTACTAAGGCTGGGTGTGTGGTAGTTCAGTGCTTGCATAGTAATAGTGGAAAAAGACTGCCCAGGTCAGGTGTTGAACACAGCAAGAGGATCATCTAAGGTACAGCTGATACAGAATTCTTTCAGTTTGAGAGGCTGGTAAAAAAGAAGTAAGTGGATTATAGAGCTAAGTAAACTCTGAATTGGGGTATTTAATCTAGTGCTGCATTCATGATGCTTGTTCTTATTTTGGCAAAATGAAATCATGCCTATATTGAGTAGTTATAAACAGAGAGGCCTGGTTTAACTGTATTTCAAGGAGGTTTGTGCCACTCCTTAGTGGGTTAGGATATTTTTTCTGTTGACACGTTCTGAATCAGTGCAAAAGCTGTGATGTATGAAATTGAAATGTCTAAAAAACTTGGGATCTGTATATTTTTCATGTTGAGTCGTGGATTTAATTTTTAAAATATTATTATAATTCATCATTGGACATTGATACCCAGTCATTTCTTGTCCTGCAGTTGATATGGAACCATGTATTACCCAGTTTTTTTGTATGGTTTTGAGTACAAGCTGACTGGGTTTGGTATGTGTAATAGAATCCAGAAAGGAAGTTAATTATGCACATATATATACACATGAGAGATACACATTTTAAGAACATTTAAACCCACAAATAAAAGGAATGCCTTTGAGAGCTGATGGAATGGCATCCTATTGTTGCTACAGTCAGTTAAACTGTCTTTTAGCAAAATGAACAACTTGTGATTTGCTTTCCCTCCCAGCCTCAGTCAGACTTGTTGGAGCTGATCCAGGTCATGATTGTTGTGTTTGGAGAGGAACCTCCAGTGTTTTCTCGTCCTACTGCTTCCTCCAGCTACCCCCCTTACCAGGCAACAGGCCCACCAACCAGTAAGTGCTCATCACTACTCCTTTCTGCAAATAATCATCTTCATATTTCAAAGGGATTGTTGCCCTGCACAGTTTGCCCACAAATAATGCATTTTACTTTTTATATTGCTGACTAATGAATTCACCTGGGCTGTGAATTTACTTCACTTTACCTCGCTGGACTCAATGATCTTAAAGGTCTTTTCCAAGTGAAAAGGTTCTGTGAGTCTAAGAATTCATGTGAGCCTTTGGGTTTTAGAGGTGGAAAATCGAGTTTGTATTATAACACACAGCAAAACCCAGACAAAACCAGAACACTCTCAAACACCCTCAAAACAACCAGTGTCCTTTCAACATTCCAAGACAGACTTACAAAGTGATTATTCAAATAGCTTTGTATCTCAGTTTTTTCATTCTAAGAATACAAGCCCATCTTGAAAGTATCCTGCAGCCATTGATTTCATAAGCACAAGCATGCCTACAGCTTGTTTCATATGCCCACACTCCTGTGTGTCAGGTTTGGTTTTCTTTTTTTTTTTCAAATTGCTGGCTGACTATTAAAAAAACCCCTGCCTTGTGATTGTTTTATTCTTTGTTCTCTGTTAAGTTGGTGTTCCAGCTTGGTACCCATTTTTATTTTCCTGCAAAAATCCTCAAGACTTTTAAAATTATTTATTTATTTGAACCTCTGGAGGCATCTTATTTTAAGGACTGGGGGATAGGTAGGTGGGGGAAAAAGAAGTGGGAAGCAGAAAATCCTAGAAATTCTTCCAGGAGGAGACTCTGTATTAGGTGGGAAAAAGCCAAAAAAATAATGGCATAGACCTAAAGTCAAAGACTGGGACAGTAGGGAAGGGGGAGCAGTTTAGCTGGAGATTTATTTAATAAGGTTATAACAGTGCCACATGAATTTAATGGTACAGTAGCTGTATTTGGGGTGATTTATTTTTGCCAGATTTTTAAGGCTGTGTCCATTTTCTATTGAAATATGGCTTTTGCTAGATCACAGTGTTATTTTTGAAAAGATGAAGTGCTGTTCATTGCCATTTCCAGCAGAACCCATTTTCAGCAAGGTTTTAGGCTCTGAACCTGTGAGAAAATAGGTAGCAAACATAACTGGGACCATTAGGAATTACTGACTAAAAGCAGGTCTTTGGGACTTTCCAGCTTTTATGTGGCTACCCTGCTTGTGAGAGAACCAGAGGGTTGGGTTGTCCTGATTTTCCAGGAACAGTGGGGGTCAGTGTAAGTGTAGTTTTAGCAGGGGCTGTGACTTGTGCCTTAAGGACAAACCTGCAATGAGCCACATTTGATTGCTCTTGTAGTCACTCTGAGCTGAAGTGCTTTGAATTACTGTTTTCAATTCAATTGAGCTGAAGTACTGTGAATTACTTCATAGCTGAAGTAATTCTAGTGAAAATGCTTCAGGGTTTTGAAATTATCATTAGCTCCTTAGTTTTACTAGTGTCATCAGACTTTCCTTATTTTACGGACATTTAGGGTTTGGGTTTCTTCACATTATAGATACATTGTTTAAGAAGAAATAAAGTCCTTTGACAAAAATTTTAATCATTTGAAAGCATTGAAGAGTGGAAATATCTCCACTCTTAATAGCTCTTAAAAAAAAAAAACAAGAGTTATTTGATGAACTATTTCTAAAATTGCTAGAAATGTGGGATAAGTATGTCCAAAACATAATTTTGTCAGCTTCTCAAGAAAAATCTTAAACTTGCTAAGACTATTTAGACATTTATGTTTTTAAATATTTTTAAATTTTTTAATTATTTAAAAAATTTTAAATACAACTTCTAAACAGCAGAAATTACTCACTAAGGACATGGTTGGATCATGAAACAGCTAATCAACTACTTTGAAGGTACTTAAATTATGCACTTGTTATTTAGTGGGAAGACATCATTGGCTAGAAAGGTTAAATCTTTTTTCAGCTATTACATAAAAAATGGAGACAGCTCTTCAGGTGGGTCATCTTAAATACCATGTTTTAGGGGTTTTTTCTGAGTACCCTAGCTGCAGATTCTTTTTTTTTTTTCCTTAGTACACCTATTTGTTGTGCATTTTTAAATCAATACCTACTTTTATCCATGCAGTAATTAGTTTAATGATTAAGAAAAAAAAAATCCATATAACAATAGAATTACTTTTATATATGAGGAAGAACTCCTTTACATTGAGGATTTTAACTTCTGAAATGTAAAAATGCACAAAATTCTTGTTTTATTTAGCTTCCTATGTGCCAGGAATTCCAGGTGGAATATCTCCCTATCCAACATCAAGCACTCCAAACCCAAGGTAAGAACCCCTTTAAACTATCATCATTTTCCTGATGGAGAATTTCACTGAATAGTGTCTAATCATAATTGTATTTTCTTATGGTGTATCTGTTGTATTCTTGTTAGCAGGATTTGTTAAAAGTGAGGGCTGAATTCTTGTCAGTAGCCAAAATTGGAGGAAGGTCTAGCATTCTTAGTTGCTTCAAATAATGTATATATGGGTGTGATAAATAGATTTTGAAATTACCTAACTCCCAGCTGTTATCTTTCTTCACTCATATATCTTTATATATTTATATTTTATATGACAGAGAAAGAAATGTACCCCTAAAAGTCAGGATTTTATTAGCATCTCAAAAATTGAACAAAATTTTGCTGCATTAATACAAACCTTGACTCCAGCATAAATGGGGACTTAGAGTAATCCAAGGGGATTTGAAGAACACAAAGTTACTTCAGAAGCTTTTTATTAATATTAACCAAGATTTCTTTCTATATAATAGTTAGGAATAAAGCATTTCCAGAAGACTTGCAGATCTGTGTTAGTAAATAGTGAGATGTTGACTACTGCCTCCTAGTGTTTATTTGTATTTTTTACATCATAATTATTGTTTTTATTAGTGATGTCCTGATTTTGTGGTAGGAGCATATGAAGCATATTTATTTTTTAAAAAATTTTAAATGGCAAAACCTGTGAGGATTGGTGGGGGGGAGTGTTATGTTTTAAGAGGAGAAAAGTTAGGATTTTTCCAAGTTCTTACAGCATGTTTTTTCCTCCTAAATGTGTTTGTTTAAAGTGCTCTTAATGTTTGTACAAAAGAAATAGAAGAACTGTTTTTAAAATTTATAATTTATGAATTAATGGGAAGATTTTAAGAACTATTAAATTTGCAGTTACCTGAAGAGAGACAGAACATGCTTATTCTATATTTTGTGGGGTTTTTTGGAATGCTTTGTTTAATTATTACTATAATTAAACAAATACTATATGCTTTGTTTAATTATTACTCTGCTGCCTGCTGGTGTTTCTCAGTCTAGTGCTGACTAATTTGTGTCCTTGTTTTAGGTGACAGCAAATGTATTTTAGAAAGGTGTTGTAGACTGTCACATGTCATCTCATTATTGCTTCAGTGAGCAAATGAATACTTTTGCTTTCTTTATCCATCAGAGCAGGACTGAAAATTTCTGGGGGAGTAGTTTTCACCTTGCAACCATATTTTGCACAGCAATTTTAGGTTTACATAAAGCAGTTAATCAGTCATCTTCTTAACTGTTCTCATATTAAAAATATTAATTTGAAATTGTTGTGTGGGAGTTTGTAGCTAGAATAATTTGTTTTGGATGCTTGTGGCATTTCACATAGCAAAACAAGGAGATTCAGGAGAATTTGTTATCCAAATGTTGACCAGGCAATAACTAGATAGGGTTTCAGATAAAATGGTACCTTAATACCAGAAATACCAGTTGTGAAAGATGTTAATGTGAACAGGAAAAATGCCTGCAATTTTAACATTTTTATTATGCAAATGACTATTTGACATGGTGGCAATAAAGATAATCTAGATGGATGATATTTTACTAATAGTTGCATAACATTAGCATATTTTTCTTTGTCAAAGCAGCTTCCCAAACTATCCTTACCCAGGTGGTGTTCCCTTTCCAGCAACCACTAGTGTGCAGTACTACCCTTCTCAGCCTCCTGTCACCACTGTTGGTGAGTACCTTGGAAAGGGTTTCTCTCAAGTAAAGCTTCTCTCTGTAACTGATATGTAAATAAATGAAATGGAAAAAAGAACATGTTGTTCTTACTCTGAAGTTCCAAAGCATTGATCTTTAATTAAAATTTATTCAAAGGAAGAAAAAAATACATTTTATTCACCTTCAGTCAGGAGTTTGATAAATTTTTGAGTTTATGCAATATTTTGTGTGTTCTTTGTGAATATTTTGAAGAGCACTGCATGTAACTACATGGGATTTTCCTTACCCTTTAATTGTAGGTGACTTTTGATTGTCTGCATTGCTCTGTTCATGGTTTAGAAAAATACCTTTATCATCATTTAAACATCTAATGGGACTCTATTTATGCTTTCTTTCCTCCCAGAATAGTAACTTCCTAAAGTAGCACTTTGGAATGAGCTTCGTTGTTAGTGAGTTTCTTTTCCAGCCTCTTCCCTGTTGCTTCTTATTGATCTCTATTTGTCACTTCCTCCTTTGTTCCCTTCAGCATCAGCATTTAGGGTGTTGACCTGTGTCTTTTCCCAGTCTGCTGCTCTCTGGCCCTTGCTTTCCACCCTGCCCCTCACTGCCAGTGTATGTGTAGAAGACTGGGACCCAGTGATAGATGTCACCTAGTGTAGTGGGAAGCTGGTGCAGTAGCTTTCCAGCTGTCTCATATTCCTTTTGGCACAGTTACATGGTGAGGGTGTAGATTCTGCTGTGATGTTGTTCCATTAGCAATCCATTGTAGACTCTTAAGCCCTTTAATTTAGAAGTGCATCCATAGGTTCTTCATCTAATGTGTGAACTCAGTTATTTGTGGAATGGCCTGGGTTAAAGTCATAGAATGTCTTTTCTTTCCAGAACTGTGTGTATTTTGTGATTTTTCTTCACATACTTGGGGACAAGGCAAGGGAAGAGAGATGCTTCTACTTTACTCTTACTAAAATATCTGAGGAGTTCTGTTAGTACAGAATTTGAAAGCAGCAGTAAGTTGTATGTTGTATTTTTCTTGTGCCTGATCCTGTCCTTTGTGTCCAAGTTCTTTCAGCCTTTTCAGTTAAGAAAGTATTTTCTGGAAGTTCTTGGCTGCTTTAGTGGTGCCCTCCACTCTGAGGTGATGTGAGTCTGCCATGCACAGTGCAAGGAAGCTGCTGTCCCACTCAAGGACCTCAAACAGTGCTTGGTGTTGTGGGGCTGCACTTGTGTCCTGGAGAATTCATGGTCTCCACTGGCTCTCCTGTAGGGAGCTGATAACCTTTCTGGGCAAACTTGGCTTTCTGCAGTGTCCTTCTCAAACAAATCCAAGTGTTAATTTAAAATAGAAATATATTCTATTTATTTGTTTTCCCTTCTTTTCAACCCCACTGAAGATGAACAGAGGTGCAGTATCTGCAAAGATAGAAGACTCTTCCAGTCCTGAGTTACGTCATGAGTGATACCAAGTTGTAATGGCAGGTTTCATAGTGACAATTTAACATTACACTGACTCATTTGCTGCAGCTAGGTAAAAACCCTACACCTGGTTTACATGGCTTATCTCTTGTGCCAGATGAAATGCAAACAAATCTCTTTGTTCATCCACTACACTTAAAATACTGTGAGGTGGTTTTGTTGTGTTTGTTTTGTTGGGTGTTTTTTACAGTCCAGTATTGTTTTTTTCTTTTGAACTGAAAATGTTTCTTTTCTGTACAGTTTGTTTGTTTGGCTGTGGTTTATTGTGATAGTTTATTTAAGAGCATATCAGTTGTTACAGCTTCAGAGTTTTGTGTGGGTGGTGGTGTCTCCTATAGTGAACCTAGTTCAAACCTAGTTTGAATAGAATGAAATTTTTCATGCAAAGTCGCTCAAGTTTTTCACCTTCACTGGTTTTACAAATAAATCCTTTAGGCTTTTTCTTTCTGTTCAGTCATCTGCCATTAGTTACTTTTCTGATGCAGTTACTGGTTTGATGATTCTGTAAGGTCACTTCTGAAACCAGACTCTGCTAGTAAAGGTTAAAGGTTTCAGAGTTCTGTTGATTTAATGACCATGTGCCATGAAATCTTCTCCAAGCTGGGCTAATTATGGAAGTGACAGAAGATGCTATGGGTTCATGCTCTGTAAGAAGATACATTGATTGAGCTGTATTAAAATGATGCTTTTTATGTTCAAAGACCTCTACCCTACCTGGTGGCATTTCTGTGGGAACTTGTATTGTGTTAGGTGTATTGTGATTTTATATTTTTTTTCCTCTGTCCTACTTTACTGTAAAGTGAGCCTTGCATAAAAACTCCCAGAGTGAGGGATGTCAGGGGAAAAGAAAGTAAGCATAAGTTTTACTGATACTGGTTCTGGCTGATTCTGACTTTGTATTAGAGTATAATTCATTCTATAAAGTAAACAGTAACTAAAATCTTGCTAATGCTGTTTTTTGAAGGGAAATCAGGCCTTACCTTAACCAGGAAGTCCTATACAGTGAATAAACTCTGTCCTAGATAGTTTAAGTTTTACTTCTCAGTGTAGAAAGTGCTATTGTTGTATTCTCCTTTTCATAAGAAGCATCAATGATGGATTCCTGGGTTTGTGTATATGGTGCTATTTGACAACTTCTGTTGCTGGCTCTAAGAGTTCACCAGATTTTGCAAGTTATCTTGTTGACTGAGTGAATTTTTTAGGCCACAACTGTAAATCAGTTTGAAGTGTTGGGACATTTTTATTTTCTTAAGGCTTTCTTTACACCAGTTGTGTAATAATTCAACCTCTTTATTTTTTCAGTGGAATTTCCTTTTTTTTTTTTTAAGTACACATATTCTGGTGCAAATTACATGTATGCAAAGTGCTGACATTAGTAATGATCAAAATTTATGTTTTCTGTATTTTAGAAGGCTTTGATGGATTAGTTAGCAAGATGTGCTTCTTCCTGTAGTTCCTGTCATTCATTTGCATAGCTTTATTTTCCCACCCATGTGGCTTGGTGTAGGTTTTGTGGACAGGAACAGAGTAAAAAGCATAGGGAAGAGATACAATTTTATGTAGTCTTATTTTGATAGCAGAAGTTAAAAAAAAAGTATTCAATTATACAAGAATCACGTGAGCAGTGATGAGTATTTTTTCATTTTGTTTTTTGAAATCTAGGGTACTGGAAAATGTGATGTGCATAATGCTGTAACAGCTTCAGGGTGTTGATAGCTGTGTCTCTGGATAAAAAGATACTTTGGCAAAAATTCTTCTTGCTTATTTTCTTTGCAGTTACAGAGCTTCAAATCTCTGTGTTTCATTCATAGTGGTTGTGAAGTTTAGGCACAAAAGCTGCTGTAATCTTGCTTTGTTGTTACAATGCAGTTGGAATTTCTCTGATCTAGAAGGTGTGAGGCACAAGCCTGGGGAAACTGTGACCCTCCAGTTATTCCCACAGAATAATTGAAGTGGTTTGTGATAAATATCACCAGCAACCACTTCACGTTTGCTGGAGCACTCTGAGTTTCCTGGTCTGGAGACATATTGCACTTCTTGTGACAGACACAAAGTGCTTGCCTTTCTGTTTAAAAGTGTGTTAGTGACAGACTCTTGAAATGATCCTTGAAAGGCTGATTTTCAAAAACTCATTCAGGTCTCCTGGCCCTTCTGCTCACTTGCCCATAGGGATGTACTGTTCTTGAGCGTGGAAGAAGTGATCCTTGGATATTCACCTGCTGTCTTGAACCCCTCTTCCCTCTATGGTAAATTCCCATGGAATTCTTCTAAGAAGGTCTGTGAAAAGGCCAAAATTAGCTCTCATGAAGCCCAGGGTTGCAATCTTATTCATTGCCCTGCTTTCTACTTGTGGGATGCAGAACTCCATGATCTCATGGTCACTGCAGCCAAGGTTGGCCCAACCTTCACATCTCCAGCCAGATGTTCCTTGATAGTTCTACAAGGTCCAGCAGCACATCCTTCCTCACTGGCTGCATCTGTATCAGAAAGTTATTGTCAGTGCTTTCCAGGAATCTCCTGGATTATGTGTTCCTGGCTGTGTTGTCCCTCCAGCAGGTGTCAGGGTGGTTCCCCATGAGAACCTGGGCTGCATGCCCTTCCTGGGAGTATCCCCACTTGAGCTGCATGGGTGGTGTCTATAACTCTCCCTTTGTCTTTCCTAGTTTAAAATTTTCCTTACCAGGGTAGGCAATTTAAAAAAAAAAAAAAAAAAAAAAAAAAAAAAAAAAAGGACCAACAAACCCCAAACTAATACCTGTAGTAAGTAAATTCATTGTCTCAAGCCAGGTGTTACATTAATTGTGGTTGAATACATCCTGCCCTTAACTCTTGTTCTTCTTTAAAAGGTCTTGGACTAGTAACATTTATGGACTTCAGAGGAAATGGCCACCTCATTTTTAAAATTCAAAAGAGTGTGGATGTGGGAATAGTGAAGTGAATGAATGGATGCATACTTGTGTCCATCCTAGTGTATATTATCACTGTGATCTCATCGCTGCTTCTGGAAATTATTATGGAGAGCAGCTTATTTTAGTGTCTCACACTGCTGAAGTACATAGAGCAGCTTGGCCACTTGCTATCCCAGCTGGCATTATAGTGCAGCCCAGCATGAATGTTAAGCTTGTGCAACGTCCTTGTGCAGGACCCAGCAGAGATGGCACCATCAGCGAGGACACCATCCGCGCTTCCCTCATCTCGGCCGTCAGCGACAAGCTGAGGTGGCGCATGAAGGAGGAGATGGATCGCGCGCAAGCCGAGCTCAACGCCTTGAAACGCACAGAGGAGGACCTGAAGAAGGGGCACCAGAAGCTGGAAGAGATGGTGACTCGCCTGGATCAGGAAGTGGTAAGCTGAGAAGAGCCTCTGCTCCCCACCTGAGTATTCCTAGTAGTGAACAGAAGCTTGGAATTAATTAATCGTTAATCGTGCTAGAAAAAACAAAGCTTCCAGTGCATTGTGCTTTCTCTCTTTTGCAGCTGGGGGCTTGTGCTCAGACTGAAGCAAGTCAGAAATAGCAGTGACCATAAGATGCAGTGTCTTACAAATGTCATTGCTCAGTAGTAGAGGAACAGTATTATTTTTCCCCATTCTTCCTGTGAAAGATGTTAGTGATGTGAGATTATTTAATATTTGCATCTCAGTTTATAATAATGTGTAACAGCAGTACTGGAGAACATTTCAGTGTCTTAGTGCAGAGAACACTGATTATGGTCACAGACTCCTTGTATAACTTCTCCCTTCCCAGTAGTCTCTCCTACTCACAGTATGCTCAGAAATTCCTGCATTTTTTCCTTAAGGCATCTTCTGCTTGGTCCATCTGCTTCTTGCACTGCTGCTCAGGAGAAAGATTTTGGGATTGATGAAAAGCTTCTGAATCCAGCTCAGTGTTTAGATGTGGTTTTAAAAAGTAATTAGAAATTATTAATTGGACTAGAGTACTGGGGAATACTGCATTCTAAAGAAAATAATTACTTTGGCTTTTTTTTTTACTATCTTTAGCTAGTTTAAATGGTTATTTTTCCTAATGAGGCAACTTAGAAATACTTGGAGTGTTGGCTTGCCTTCTCTACAGTTATAAATGGGTAATGGATTGACATTATCTAAAGCAGATGTTACTTCTTTAAAAGAATCTGAAATCTACAGATTGATAACTCTTCTGTAAAAATCATAGTAAAGATAAGCAAAGAAGTACAGAATGAACTGGTATGTCTAAAGTCTTTCATCTAGACAATTGTATCACAAGAAGATAAACATCTTAATTGTTTATTTGTCTTAATTAGGCTGAAGTTGACAAGAACATTGAACTTCTCAAAAAGAAGGATGAGGAGCTCAGTTCTGCCTTAGAGAAAATGGAAAGTCAGTCAGAAAATAATGACATAGATGAAGTTATAATTCCTACAGCACCGCTTTACAAGCAGATCCTGAACTTATATGCAGAGGAAAATGCAATTGAAGACACCATTTTCTATCTTGGGGAAGCTCTGAGACGTGGAGTGATAGATTTAGATGTCTTTTTAAAGGTAGGTTTCTTGGGATGTTTTTAAGATGTGCATTTTAAATGTGTTTACTTTGGACTCTTTGGTTCAGCTTACTAATGTTCATGATCTCTTCACAAAAGAGGATCCTGTAGGAACAGGAATATTTATGCGTTCAAGCATAAGTTTTAGAAAGTGATTTCAGAATTTAAAGACCAGTTTTGAAAGCATTATAAATACAAAGTCATGTTGTTTCCTTCTTGTGTAGACCTTGCTAGTTCTGTTTATCTGCTGTTGAAAGAATCATTCTCTGCCCCCTGGGCAGTACACTAGTCTGATTGCACCTTATGGAGTGTGTATTATTACTTTGATAAGAGTATGTGTGGAGTTAATAATTAATTATTAGTATTATAATTTAATGAATTAGTTAATAATTAAAAATCGCAACAAGTAGACTGTAGTGATTGCATTTGGTAGCCACCTGCCAGTCATTTTAAGCCAAGAAAATGCTATTTAGTAGAGTAATGAATGTAGTGTTTCCAAAAAACTGACATCCCATTTGGGTCCCAGAGTACATGTGTATGGCAGTATTGAGTTTTTATCAGAACTTTACGATAGCCAGCTGTTGTTTTTCTGTCTGCAGCATGTACGTCTCCTGTCTCGCAAGCAGTTCCAGCTGAGGGCATTGATGCAGAAAGCAAGGAAGACTGCTGGACTCAGTGATCTCTACTGAATTCCCAGACTAGCTGGGAAGTTAGGTTTCCTTGTGAAGCAGCCATTCTCTTGATCTTTCTCTTAATCAGTAGGTGCCCAGAGTAAGTTATTACATCATCCAAGTGTAAGATATTTTGAATCAATAATATATTTTCTTTTTGGTAAAGACTAGCTTTTATTAATGCACTTTCTATCTCCTGTAATCTTTGTGGTGGTGGACTTAACGCTGAATAAAACTTGTTGCATATTTTCTTCCTCTACAGAGCTGTGTATGATGTGCTTTCTTTTCAAATATGCAGTGTCAGCTTAACCGTGCTTTCACTTGTGAGATTTCGAAGATGTTTTGCCAAACTGGAGAAAATCACATTTATTATGACCAGTGAAAACTGAAAACTCAAAAGGTTCTTGGTCTCAGCACCATAACCAGCACAGCTTAAAACTGAGCCTTTGCCTTAAGGCTTTTCATGTTCCTGCTGGCTCAGAAGAGGTTGGAGTTTATTTTAAAAATAAACTGGGTGAGACTTCCATAAATATATAACTGCCTGAAGCCTCCAGCACAACTGTACACATAACATTATTACACAGGTGATATTTGAGTTAATGTGACTTGAAAAATAGAATTGATTTAGGTGGGTGGAAGTAGAACTGCATGTGGAGACAAAGAAAAACAAGGAGACAGAAATAACAGTTTGTGGTTTATTTGGTGTTGTAGTTGGTACTACAGTTGGACAGTCACTGTCTTGTTGCACATAGAAACCTTAACATTTTTTTAAACATGCTCTGGAGACAGAACTTACAACTAGACTGATATAGTACACAAAAATAAGGTTCTCTAAGAAAAAAATACCCACAAAAATTCCAAAGCAGTGTTAGGAAAATACACTTGGACCTATCAACAGTGAAATATTTAAGCAATTCAGCCGGCAGAGAAGGTTGGTCAATTGGCTTGACAATCCTTTAACTTCAAGAAATGTCTTTGGTTTCACATTGTGTAGCAATTACTCTTTATTCCTTCGAACCAACATGAAACAAGATGAGGAAAAGGCAAAGGGTTTTTTAGGCAGTGCTGCTTTGAATGCTGGATTTGTCATACCACTTCACTGAACAAGACTGACTAGGTAATCTAGCTCTGGCTAAGAACATGGGTGTCTGTGAACAGGGAAAACCCTAGATTAGTTTCCTAATGCTATCTTCAGGAAACTCCTCTGTTCAGATTTGAGCTTTCTGTGTGTTCTAGTTGAGATAATACATTGAAAGATTTGACTTACTTGGAAAGTGCAACGTAAGACAAACCACTAAACCCGTTAAACTGCTAAGACCCAAAAACTGCTCGGGCAGGTTTAAAACTGTAGTTCCTTCTGGATTGCCCACAGTGTGTCTGCACTCTTCCTTAATTTGTCCTCTTCCTCAGGTTTTAGGATCATCTTTATTACATCAGTGATGCCATTACTGCCCAGTACACAAGGAACACTTAGGAAGACGTCTTCTTTTATTCCATGCAAGCCCTGAAAGGTACAGAAGGATTGTTAGGCTGGAATTTATGTATGTTTGTATGTTTCATAGAATATCTTATCAGGGAACCAAATTTAATTGAAATTAAACTAGAAAGTGATTGCTGTATTTCAGAATTCCAGACATACTTAATTCTCAGTAAGACAAAAATTAGGAAAAAGGGGCTGCTCACCTTAACAATGGTAGAGATGGGGTGCACTCTTCTCAAATTCTTCATAATACTTTCAGCTAGGTCTCCCACAGAAAGGCCAATAGCCCAGGATGTGTACCCCTTCAGTTTGATCACCTCATAGGCACTGCAGAGACACAATACTCATTAAAGAACAAGCACCATCAACTGAACTGCTTTGAGTTTGTCAGAAAGGCTTTTGGATTTTTCCCATCAATTTGGAGGCATCTGAAGCTTGACTGATTTTCTGGAAGGACCAAAATGAACTCAGCAGTGAATAATTTTATTTGCATTTTACACTAGTCCCCACAATTATACTAGAAGTTTTTGCGAGCCTAGAAGTTTAAGCTCTTCCCTAATTTAAAGTTTGCTAATCATGAAAATTTAACTATATTGCTCCTTAAAATATTATTTCATGCTCCATTATGTTTGCATCCTAGCATTTGGGGCTACTGAGATATTCTAGCTCCGGGTACTGCAGAACAGAGATTTTTCAACTCTTTATGATTTGTTCTTGTGTTGAAATTTATAAAAAAGCCACGCCAGTATTTACCTGTCCACAACCTGCTTATGGACATCTTTCCAGTGTTCCTTGTCTCCATCAGTTCCCAAGTCTGGATGAAGAGCCTTCAGAGAGACGCCAGCAACATTCACTCCACTCCAGACAGGCACTGAGAGGTGCACATAGATTAATTATCTCACAATATTCAGTCCTTCTCCAATTAACAGTTAACATGAGATCCAACTGGATTAATCTGCAACATATCACTTACAATTTACCTATGATCTTAAATATAGTATGACCTATAAGGCCAGCCTAAATTGCAGCCTGAGAACCTAGGAGCACATCAACATTTATATATGGTGTCAGAAAGTTTGAATAGACCTTTGTTAACCTGAAATACCTGGGCAATATGAACTAAAATGACAGTCACTGCATTTTGCAAAGTTTTCCTAAAGTGCATTGATTCCAAGTGCATTCTGGTGGGTGTCAGGAAGCAGACAGCACAGCTCTGGTGCTGCTTGGAAAAGTACAGGTTAAATAAGGAAAAAGGGCTTTCTCCTGTCCTCCAGACTTGCCTCTGCAATTCCTATATACAGTGATTAAGAGATGCCAGGAATGGCAGCTGACTGCCAGTAGGTCTGGTGCAGATCTCTGAGAGGCCTTTGCAGAGAACTTTATCCTCCTGCTGCTTCAGTTTGGGTTTTTTTGGGAGTTACGTGAACAATCTAGCCTAGAAATGTTGAGCCAGCTCAGGTTACAGTAACGACCTTTTCCAAGCACAGTCATTCAGGTCAAATATAGATCATCTAAGGTTACTCTGTGCAGCAAATGACTTAAATCAGAACTTGCATTTTCAAGGTGCTGTAGTGCAAAGGTTTTGCAGCAATGTTTTGCTGTAGGTTTTCAAGGTGTCCCTGGCAGACAGCATCAGGGAGTTCTGTGTAACAGCCAGCCTGATTTCACCCTTACCACTGGAATCTCCGTGCTCTCCAACGATCCATCCATGGCAGCTCAGGGGGTGGATTCCCAGCCTTTCTCCCATGAGGTGGCGGAAACGGGCAGAGTCCAGATTGCAGCCACTCCCAATAACACGGTTTTTGGGGAAACCACTGATCTTCCAGGCCACATAGGTCAAAATATCCACTGTGAGGAGAACAGGGGCATAATAAGTGCCACTCATGAGCAGATTGATAATGAGGATGGTACCTTGCATTTATCTGTAAGTTTTACCTGCATGCTGGTTTCAGGAACAGAACACAAAGCAGTGCCCATGGCCAGGCACTGCAGTGGGCTAACATAATGACTGTTTAATATAACATAATGACTCTTTTGAACAGTCCCTCAGCTCTGCCTTTCTGCTATGCATGCAATTATCAGTGACCCTACTGTGCTCAAGATCATTCGGTCTGAAAACCCAAGTTTATTTCTCAGAAGACCAAACTGCTGAGCCTGGAGAGGGAAGATGACATTTTTTGCTATACAGATACCACAGAATGGTTTGGGTTGAAAGGAATGTTTAAAATAATTTCATTCCAACCTGCTGCCATGGACAGGGAAATCTTCCACATGACCAGGTTGCTCAAAGCTCCATCCAACCTCACCATGACCATTTCCTGAAATGGGGCATCCAGAACTTCCCTGGGCCACCTGCTCCAATGTCTCACCACCTTCATAACAGAGAATTTCTTCCTTATAGCTAATCTGGATCTACCTCTTCCAGTTAAAGCAGTTGCCCCATGTCCTATCACTACATGCTCTTGTAAAAACACCACCTCTTTTAGGCCCATTTAGGTACTGGAAGGTTCTCCAGGGTCTCCCCAGAGCCTTCTCTTCCCCAGCACAAGTATCTTCCAAAAGCCTGTGCACTAATGCCACCTTACTGAAGGAAGACTATTCTCTAAGCCAAAGCCTCTTATGGCAGCACAAGACAAACCTGGGTTTGAGACAATAAGCAGCTTGCAGTCAGGACTGTATTTGACGACGTTGGGAATGATGAATTTGAAGATATTCACGTTGCGCTGGACCAAGTTAAGGCGGCTCTCTCCTTCTTGCTGCCGGGCACCAGCAGTGACAATGACCAGCTTGGAGTGTGCAGTCACACTGTAATCTGCAGACAAAAGGCTCTGTCAAACATGACCTCTACTACACGTGGTTCAGAACAGGAGTTCTCACTTCAATTCTGTACTGGGATCTCAAATTCTCAAGATTGAGGGTGCAGCAATTCCCTGGTAATTGTTACTGTAGACTTTGCCTCTATAGAAAATGGCATTTCATTTTAAGACAGTAGCTCTTGCCACAACATTGAGGCATGATGCTATTGGAAAGCACAGCTGCAGGCAGTGGTACTCCTTGCTTCTCAGCCACAAATGGGACTGGGGATAGCTGTTGGGATAGCATTCAGAGTAAGTGCTGTGTAGAACAGGAAGAAGGCTCTGCCCTCATAACTTACTACCTATAGGAGCTGTAATTAAGGTATGAGCTGGTTAAGCCTTTGCCCTACTCAAGGCTGCCACTAAAAGTTATCAGAATTGGGCAGTAATGAGTTCAGGGGTTAATTGGTCATGAAATAAAAAGTTCTCAAAGGTGCACAAGTACTTAAGAAATCCATTACTCTGTACTGAGTAGTGAACCATGAAAGAAATTTCTTAGCTGGACTGGCCATAAGAAGGTATATTTAAAAATGTCAGCTGAATACTATATCCATGAGGTTTTCTCCCAATAATTAGGGTGACAGGGTAAGTGCTAGATTTGGCTGTCCTTGTGAGACCTGAAGTGGCTATCTCCATTTAGAAACAATGGGCACATGAGAGCCAGCTACTTGCCTTTGCCAGAGACGATCTTTGGAGTTTTAAGGAAGAGGCTGCCATGCTGGAGATCCAGCATCTCTCCTCTGAGCTTGTCCTCCACGACATCAACAAGGGCGAGTTCATCAGCCAAGTCCTACAAGAGACCAAGAGCAGTGCTGAGTTTGCTGCCTCTTTCAGCAAAGCCCCCAGTTTTCAAACTGTGAAGTTACAATTATTTTAAAAGCTACTTAAACAATTTTGGTCATCTCTAACACTTCACTTCTTCCCAGAGTCCTTCAGTTAGTCCCCTGGGATATCCACTTCCTTGAGTTCACTTTATACTTTTCATAACCACATTCTGCATGAAATAGGAGTACAATTAAGCAGGACAATAACAAAGAATAATTTAATAGTGATTCATATGCAACCTATTTGACAGTCAAGAAAAGGCTGATGTTAACTACAGCATTTTCAGTATGATAACTGAAGGCAGAAGACAAGTCATTCAGAGTGTCAAGGACCAATTTTTCCAGACCACACTGCAAAGAATCATTCCATTGCTCTGCTCAAGACAAAATAAATCCTCAGTTCTCAATCTTTTTGTGTATTTAGAGTGTTAAGAGAATTCCTGCTTAGAAGGAAGTCTGCAAGTCCCACAAAGGTAAATGCAGCTCTTAAAATGATACATAAAGGACATTCTGCCTGATCCTGAGGCAACCTTTATCTACAAGAACTGCAGCTATTTGTTCTCTGTCAATAGCTTGAAGACTATTGCTTCATTTCAGGCCCAAAAAAGGATTGTATAACCAGAAGTTCATCTAATAAGGGTGACTACTTTTTTTGCCCCTCTTTTAGGTCTCGGGTTCTTCTGGTGCTTCCTCCCAAGCCTGACACTTACCTTCATGAGGATGCTGATGGCACAGGCCATTCCCACTGCACCCACACCAACCACGCTGATCTTATTTTCAGCATGGCTCTCCTGTTTGTGGACAGCATGGATGAGCTGATCCTTGAGAGACATGGTGCACTGCTGAAAGCAAAGAAACAGATCATTTGTCTAAGCTTTGGAGCTTTTACTGACACCAAAATATTTATATCCAGCAAGACAGACTTTATTCTAGGATGATAAGAAAATGGATACAAAACAAATGAATAAAATGTCTGGCAAGACTGTCTGTATGCCACAAAATGATTGCAAAACTGAATTACTGGTGACAATCCTCTGTTCAAGCTCACCCTAGCTTTGCCTCAAATACAGCCTGAGAGCCATTGATTATATTACATAGCTGGTGGCACTCCAGCAGCAGGAGCAGAATGTTCTAAATGGCCATCCATATTACATTTAGGTACAGGAAGCCATTTTAGTACTTCTAAGCAGAGCACAGTCTGGCACTCTCTATTCTCTCACCCTGAAAAACTGGTATTCTGTGCCCTGAAGCCTTTCCAGAGCTCAAGTTGTGCAACACTGAGGCAAGCCCTTTCTTAGGGCAGCATAAGCCTCCACGTCAACTTCATGAATTTGTTTTGAAGTGAAACTGCAGAGTTTTGAATTAAGATGGCTGGAGTCTGGTGTTACCATCTCTCCCACCATCCCATTTTAGCTGCAGCTGCCCAGCATCCTGGTTAGTTGGGTTCTGAGAGCCAAGGGGGTGCAGAAATGGCACAACGACGACAAAGGATTGTCCATTCATCCCCGTCTCTGCGCGGAGGCCACCACCAGGCTTTCCCAGGAAATGGTGCTGCACTGGGAGCTGCGCTGGGAGCAGCCTGAGGAGCCCAGGGCAGGAGCAGCTGCACAGACGGACGCAAGTACAGACACCGCATGACTAGTGCTGAACAGGCAGCGACTCGTTCAGAGCATGAGAAGCCAAGCAGAAGGTAACGACTGCAAATTTTGGGGCTGAGGGGAGGGCCAGGAAGCCAGCAGGGCCCATATTTAGGAAAAACCAACCCATCTACGTCAGTCTTCCTGTGCAGGAGCCTCCTGAAGCACGGCCATGCAGCGCACTCTCCACGTGAAGTCCTCCCTTTGGCACTATAAGCACTTCAAGGCTGATCAGAGCCACCCACTCAAGCACGTCTGTTACACTCAAATTTTTCTTCCTTTTAAGAGTGCCATACCCTCAAAGAAACAAGTTAGGGGAGCGGTAGGTGGTCCACTAATGCTGTATTTGAAACGCAGCCCGAAGCCCATCCTCAAGTCTCTTTGCAGGATCACTCCCTGGGGCCGCACGCACCGATTACGGGAAGCAAGCTAATCCACGGCGGCTCAAGAGCATGGAGGGAGGGGACGATGGGGGGGTGTGAGTGGACTCCAGGGCTGTGCAGATTCCACCACGGCCGGGGGGAACTCATCAGAGCAGACGGCGTGGAGCGGACTTTGTCCATTTGTCGCCGCTTGCTCCACCACGTCCCCCCGGAGATTTGCAGGACCAGCACCGCCTGCGGGACCAACACCGCCTGCAATCCCCCTTCTCGCTCTCCCCCTGCTCCTGCACCCCCGGCTCCGCACCCATCCCCGCCCTCCACGGCGATCGCACCTACCGAGCGTCCTCACCCAAGCGCGGCTGTGACGGCGGGGCGGGGGAGGTGGCGGCCGCCGCCTTAAATACGGCCCGGGCGGCTGACGTGCGGCGGGCGGGCTGCGGCGGTGGGGACGTGCCCGCCGACACGTCGGGGTGGAGAGACGGAGAGGGAGGAGGGGGAAGGAGCAGCGGGAAGGAGATGGAGCGGAGAAGCGGAGGGAGGCGAGCGCAGGAGAGCTGGGGCGGGGCTGAGGAGCTCAGCTATGCGTGCCCTCAGGGCTCCTCTGAGGGCTCTCGGCCGCGGAGAGTTCGCTCTCTCTCCTGCTGACTGGGATGAGTGAGAGCAAACGCTCCGGCTCTGCAGAGTTTGTGGGAATTCGAGGCATTCCTGCCTTTGTTTCCCGCCCAGGCAGTGCCGGCCAGCCCTGTGCTCCTCCTCAGGGGTTTATGGCGATAGTTCTGGATGGGGCCGCTTGTCGGGTGGCTGAAAACCAGCTTCTAATTTCCATTTAAATGAACAGATATTTGTGGTTTTTTGTTTACTTCCCCTTTCCTTGTAGTTACGTATCCAATCCCCCCCCATTTGTTGTGTTAGGTTATATAAGCCAAATCTTTTGAGCCCTGCACGGTCATAGAAGCGGTTCCCTGGCCATTGGGATGTACGTTCTGTGGCACTTTCTCAATTTAAATGCTTTTTAAATGCTTTTTCTCCTGAGAGGGGCTGCTGCATGGAGTGTCAGACGGCGATGCCTCAAAGACAACACTAATGTTTTCCTGGAGCTAGTGGAAATTCCATGACTGGACTCGCGCTGGTCAGTTTCAGTCACACCAGGCTGTCAGTTTCCTGTCACCCTGCAGTTGGTTAGTAAAGCCAAATCCTTCTCCCATTCACTTATTTCTTTCTCGGACTCCCAGCAAAAAGCAAAACCAATTTTAAAAAGTTTATTTTTTGGAAGTTTATTTCTTGAATGCCTGAAGTTTCGATTTTATACTATACTATTTTGTGGGTCGTCCTACAAAACTGGATTTTAGTAAATCCATGCTGCCTTTTATCCCTTTGTTATTCATTGAATAAGATGTTTTTAGTCAGATTCTCCTTTGCAAGTTTTTCTGAAGAACTGCACAGACATCAAAATCACAGGCCCAAACTGCTTCCACCATGGCTTACTTCTTAGAACCTGCTGTTCTCTGGTCCTCTGGTAATGCCTTCAAGTAGGCAAATTTACATAAAATCTTTTGGATTTGTGCACATCAGGGTTCTGGGATTGAGAATGCCTGGCTCCTCCAGCTGGACAATAGCAAACTCTGTGAGTTTTGCTCACTGTCTGTGAGTTGTGTTCATTTATTATCTTTTACCCACTTCTGCTTTCTCCTTCTTCTCTTAGACATCCTGTCCTTACCCCATGGATTATGATGTTCATCCTTACTGAAAATCAGGTAAGTATTAATTTAATCTCAAGTGAGTAGCTGCATTACCTTTTTTTCTCATTTTTGTTTTTACAGTAATCATTTTTTTCTTCCTTTTAAAAAAATATTGTAGTTGTGGTACCTTTACAATCCTTGAGTTTAGTTTTCTTTTGGGATTCTGACTCTGATTTTTTGGCCACATCTGTCCTCAGCTCCTAGGATGTGCTTGAGTTCCTTTTGAGGTGCTTATCTTGCTGTGGCATGCCTGGTCACACACCATCCCAGTGATAATTCCCTTCTGCTGGGGTGATCTGACAGGAGTGGTAACCCAAAGCCTCACCATTTATTTGACAGCTCATTGGCAAAATAACAGAAACAAAAAATACTGGGGAGAAAGCATCTTGAAGCATAGAATTTGCCTAGATTTGCATGAAACAAGACAGAAAAATACAAAATTCTGCTTATTATAAAGACCACCACTTCCGGCAAGCGAGGTTAAATACACATATTGGTTGTTAAATATACATATTTATACAGAAATATATATTTTGGTTGCACTAGATGTGCTTTGTTCCTTGCTGCTGCTGGAGGAAGGAGCAATGCTTGTGGGATGTCCCATTTCAGAGAAGACTGGTCACTGAGGAAGGGAGGTGTGGGTAGATGCTGAGCTTGCCCAAAGCCACATGAATGCAGGGTGAAAAGGAAACATAGTTCTGTCATTCTGCATTATTCTGGGTTCACTGAGCATCTTGTTCTGTCAGAAGCCTCAAGGATGGATTAGGAGATTTAGTTCTGCATCCCAGGAATCTGTATTTATAGTGGCTCTATATGAATGGAACTGAACATCTCATCCAGGTTTGAGTTACAGACATCTGGCAGGACAGAAAATGAACTTTTGACAGGAATTAAGATCAATAAGAAATATTTTTGCCTAAAAAAACTTTTACTTCTGAAGAGTTTAAATGCAAGATAGGAAGCTTCTATGGCAATACTGGCTGAATAGAATAATAAGCATTTTAAAATGGGTAACTAATGTAAAGCAAGTGGTATTTTACTACTCTCAGTGAGACCAAAGCTCCCAAGAGAAGACTATTGGTATTGTAAGATTCTTCTTAGTCTGTGACTCAGACAAAATGAACTTGGACATGGTTTTCAGGGTGTAAGTTCCAGTAATATCTTCACTTGCCTTCACTTGTGTTTGTGTTGCTTGCTACTGAGTAGAGAACCAATGAATTGCTGTTATCTATAAGGCATCAGGCTGTCCTTGTCTCTTTGGTGCCTATTCACATACCAGGGGTCCTACTTTTAGTAGAGCAGGCCAAAGAAAACCAGCTAGGATGTTTCAAGACCATCCTGGTCCCAGTGTGTCCTCAGTTATGATGATAAGCAGATTAGAACGATTTTTTTAAATTAAAAAATAGAGTCAGCTTCTAATATGCCAGTGCTCATTCACCTTTTAACTTATCTCAGTTACAGAACTGAGAAGGCAGCTGCAATGGCCAAATTTTCCCTTTTATGTGGCCTTTGTGATCTTATCATCAGCACTAGATGCTCAGGAGGAAAGCAGTCATCTGGCATGATTGGCATTGATTTTCTGCCTCAGAGAGCTTCAATGAGAGAAGGCTCAGAACTGCAGAAACAGAACAGGGTGAGCAAATTACAGGCGTTTTTCTAGCACTTGGAAGATGGAGGCCAGGTCTGTTTTGATTTCCTGTAAGTGATTGATTGTAGGGATGGGTTGATTTATCTCACATGTGTACATAAGAAGTTTTATTCTTCCTGTTCTTTCTCCACTGCTGCCTTTTATCGTGGTGGCAGGAGGTGGTGTTGATAGAGTGATGGGAATGCCAGAAATGTGACAGTATCTCTCCAGGGAAGCTTGACCCTTCCTCAGCCTGCTTGCCCTCCTTTTCATATTAGTTTTCACAGGTTAAACATGAATAATAAAGCAATGGAAGTTGCTGAATGTAGAAACATTAATATTTTTATTCTAGGACTTGGAAGCAGAGCCTTTCCACTGGCCTCAGGTGGCATTTGATCAGGATCTGAGTAATAACAGATGGAAACAAATGCCCCATTCTTATTAAACAACATGTTTGCCTTCAAACTATGAGATACCATCAGACCATTGTCACAAAAACAAAGTCCAGAGAGAGTTAAACAAGGTGAGTTCAATGTGTACATTTTCCTATTTTCAGTAAAACACAAAATGTTAATAAATTTCTCTCCATTTTGCTAGTATACAACGTGACATTTAATTTCCGCTCTCTCCATTTGCTCAGGTCCTGGCTCATGACAGACTGAGTCAAATCTGATGGTGCTGCAGGGGTGAACAGGGACACCAAAGCAGGACCTGCAGGTTTGCTGAGTGACCTACAGCTCAGCTGGGAGGTTATCAGTAACCCAAAGCTACTGGGGATGCTGACCAGCCCTGGAAAGGTCAGTGGCATTTCTACCTGAGACATGAGGCTTAATTTGCCCTTAAAAATCCTAGGGGCCATTCCATTTATGATCAGTCCTGCCTCTGCTCTGACATCATCAAGGGCTCTGCTTTCACACGGTGTCAGTGTGTGAGGGAACCTGGCACTACACATAGCTTCATCATGTTCCAGTCCTGTCTTTCCCTTTGATTTATTCTGAGACCTGAACAATTTCCTCCAGCTTTAATGGCTTCATTTCTCTTTTGTAAAATGCGAAGGTGTTTTATCTACCAACCTGATGGTGGTACTGCAGAGATTTGTTAATTATGAAACATTTCAGCTTTATAAAGCAGCATGAAATTGATGGTTAGTATTTTCCTGAACTAGACAGGTCCAGACTCCAAAGTGGAACTTAACACTAAAAGTTCATAGAGCCAGAATTCCTGCATTATTCTTTTAACATACTTACCAGGGAAAGATACTGGAGTTAGCTCATACTCCATAAAAATCCATATCTTGTGTTGCTCCAGTTTGGTTGGTACAGCCACATCAAACTGTTTGAACTGATCTCCTAAGAAAACTAAAAGCTGAAACATGAGTTTCCTCCTGGCTTGCACTAACAAGTATCTCTGCACAGAACTGGTTAGCCATGATCCATACAGCTCCGGGTCCCTCCCCTTGGCTGCTCCCATGCAATCTGAGGATGCTGGTGTTACAGAGATCCAGGGCTTTTGCTGCCTCACTCCCGTTTTCTTTGCACTGTCATTGTGGGGAAGGGGAGGGGCTAGCTGATGCAATCCTCATTTCCTGGTGTTTACGGCTCTGTGTCTCTGCAACCTATTTTTAAATGTGCAGGAGGGGAATAAATTTGGAGAGCTGTGTAAGTAAGAGTCAATTTCTGGAACACCCAGAATTCCACAATGTTTTTTTTTGTCAGTTGTCTGGTTTGATTGCAAACTACTTTCTAGCTGACATCTTTCAATACCCAGAACTTCCAAGTTACACCAGTTTTTCTTTTCCCCTTAGGAGGTTGGTTATGTTTGCAAGTACAGCTGCAGTGGATAATTCAGTGTAAAGCTATATCAAACTGTATTTTTTTGCAATGGCTTCCTAAATCAACACTCTAGGTAGCTGGACTAAGTAGAACATGTGATTTTGTCTTGTTTCTCTAAGGAAATGAATTTATTCATGAAAGCATGAGTCACCATGCAAAATTCCAAGCCAAACCCATTCCCTTGGTGAGACTCTGGAATCTTACTCATTTACTTAGGAACTGCAGGAAATGGGATGCTCTGATAAGTGACATGCACTTAACTACACAATACAGCCTCCCTTTTGGACAGAGACACTTTTCCAGCATTTCAGACCTTATATATCTGCTTGATGCCCTGTGTGATAGCAGACTATGCATTCTCTCCCAACCAAAAATCAAAAAGTTCGTGTCCAAACTTTCATTTCTGTTAATCAGAACTCCAAGTTACCTTGCTGGAAAGTCAGCCTCCTGTGGGGAAGAAATTGCTGGGCCATACCAACCACTGCAGGAAGCTGAGAGCACTTTTCAACATTACACACACACAGACTTGGTGGAGGGACCTACAGATGACTATACATAATTATCCCTTCCTTGGAGGAGGAAGCTGAAGTTTAACTTGCAGTCCAACAGATGCAGTAATGGAATGGAGATAGGCAGCCAGGTGCTTTCATTTTGGTTCCCACACTTGGGCCACCCCTGAGGCTCCTTAAAGAGCTGCAGCTGGGCTGGCTGAGCCCAAAGGTAGCAGGCTTGAGGGATAATGTTGGCTTCTGTTGCAGACCTCAACTCTTCTGCTCGTCTCAGAGGGGAAAAATAACTTCACTGTTTCTGCACAAGGTATTCTTTTAAATATTTGGTTTTGTGGTGGTGGTTGTGGTTGGTAGCTCTGTAGGTGGACTCAGAGCCCTTGGCAAAAGATGTGACTGTGGCATGCAGGTACTGTCCTGAGAGATTACCAGGCAGAGTTTTAAATGCAATTTATATCCTGTGTGCTAACAGCAGAGCTCTCTTGTCATATGTATGTTCAAAGTGTGGCTTGTCAGGAAGGGAAGAGTGATTTCTTCTCCTCTCCAGGAAGAGTTGCTTTGAGGTCCAAATTTCCTTCCACACCTTTTTAAGTGCCTGTGTTTCTTAATTGAAGCATTGTATGTTGCACCATGATTCAATACCAAAGGTCTGAACTATGGCAGTGATTCCAAGGAAAAATGAAGATGGAGAGAGAGGTGCAGCCTCAATTGCTATAGGGCAATGGTCTTTTGACCCAGCTTGATTATGCAGCTGTAGTGAGATCATTAATACACTTCAGGCAGGCACCAGGCTGAACATCTCAGCTGGGAGCACAGCTTTGCAGCACAGACACTGTAAAGGCATACAGCAGAAAGAGCTCATCAGCTTAAGAGGCAGAATGAACCAGGGGGGTGAAAGTGGTAAAGCAGATCAATTGCCAAATATGGTTCTTGACTTGGCATGCTGTGTTTTCCAAGAATATTACACAAATACCAACCCTTATCTCCATTGATTGATTCAGAGTATTTATACTCAAGTTTTAAATAGAAAATGAAAGGTTGCTGCTTGCCTATGGACTGCCAACAAATCGTTTTCACAATGCTATGCTAACTGTGGCATTTCTGACTTGTGTTCCCTCTGTGCCTGTATTTGGATGAAATTGCACAAATGTTTAGCAAACATTTGCAGGGCACGACCTCATTGTTTTGCAAACTGTGGTGACTCTTGTTTAAGGGGGAGAATATTACTGAAGGGAGGAAGAGAGTAAGCATGACTTTTAGCTCTTGTGGGGAAATCCTGGTACTTATAGAGCCTTGAGGTTCTCTAAGTTGGGCCCTGTAATAAGAGGAGCAGCATGCCTGTGCCCTAAGTGCAAGGTACAAGCATTTCTCACTGACCACCTCAACCCTGTGTTGTTTTTCTCATGGCTCTATGCAAAATCAGTTTTATCCCTAAATCTTATGCAGTTCTGGCCTTAAGAGGCAGTATCTCAGTTCAGGAGCCCTTTAAAAGATGCCATGTGATGAAAATGTGAGATGGTGGGAGACAGTATCATGTGTTCTCTTGTGTGTGTGTGTGTGCACAGAGCTGGATTTCTGGAGGCTGGGTCTCCTGAACAGTTCACTCCCCATATATTCTCCATGTCTTTTCTGCTAGTTGTACAGCATCTCTGCTTTATGCATCCTGTAGGCTGTGTGTTTGTGTGATGTTTAATGCTGTGATGTTTAATGCTGTGATGTCAGAAGGGAAAAGATGGCTGCATGCTTTATCTTTTCCTCACTGTGTGAGGGCAAACAGTGTCTGGAGTGGCAACAGGGCTGTGCAGTCCCCGGGTCAGGATTAACTCCCTGCCTCGTGAGGAACCTTTGGGCAGCTGCTGGGCAGTGGGGCTCACCCATCACTTCATTCTCAGCCTCTGGACTGAAATGTTTGCAGTCTGAGCAGTGCCAGTTTGCAGAAATGTCAGCATTAGAGTTTGAGAGACACAGGACAGACCAGAGGCCAGGTTTCTTCATGCTGGGATGAGATGTGGTGTATTCATGTGCTCTGACAGATGGAACCAGGGCTGTTGCTTTCTTTATGTAGTATCATTCTGTGCATGTGTTTGGCTGCCAACCCAGCATTCCTCATTTTTGAATCTCATGAACTCTTTGGGGGTACATATTTTAAAAAGAAATCTGTTTCAATCTGAAGCTTTTGGAGCTTCTTCTTCTCCAGATTTGGACTTGAAAAGTGAAGTCAGTTAAAGGCTGTGGTACTCAATAACTTTTGGAAAATTCTGGATTAAGGATATGTCTTTAGTGTTCTGTTTGTATGTTTAGGTGTAATGTTGAGCATGCATTCTTTGGGTAATAATCTTAGGCTTGCAGCCTCTTTTAAAATGTGCTCCCTTGCAAACAACATCTGGAGATTTGGAGCCAGTAGTGTGTTAGGTTATGGAGAGAATTAAATTTCTTTTAAAAAAAGGATCTCTGCAACGTTTCATATCTCCTAGGCAGAAGTTACTGAGGGGCAGTTAGTTCAGTACATGATGCCTCTAAGAGTTCTTAGGCATATAAGAGCAGCCAAAAATAGCTCCTTGGAAGGTCAGGGAAGGCATCTTTTCTGCATGTGGGTAGCTTTACTTTTCCATTCTGAAACATCTATATGCCTTAAGGAAAGCAAGGAAGGAGGGATGGAAAGAAAGTAGAACAACAGAACTGACTTGGAGGGCAGCCAGAGCCTGTCATATGTTCCTATGTTCATGGGGCACTGCCAGCCTTGGAGTTTGGTTTGTACATGGATTGGAGAAAGCCTGCATTGACTTCTAAACCATGTTTCAGGGACAGAGTGGCCAAATAAAGGTTGGATTCAGTCTCTTCCATGAGTGAACAGCAGCAAGAGAGATCCTTATGTTTTAAAATGGAGCCATAGGCTCATATCCAAGTGGTTTTAAGCTTCTGACTGACCCTGGAGCCTGGAAGAAATTTCAGCTTGTCACACTGAGTGTTCTCTTTGGTCTGATGTCTGCATGCTGAGACAGAGTTTACGAGAAGCTTTTGTAGCAAATCCCAAAGTCGGAGTCACCGGAGAGCACGTTAATTATTGAATAGAAAAAGGAAGGCTAATGGGAGAGAGAGAGGCTCTGTCGTGCTCGGGGTATTAATCTCCTCCCCCGCCCCTTCCTGCCCAAATCCTCCTGGTTAATCAGGTTATGTTTGCCCTATTTCTCTTGGGGAGCATGCAGAATGTGTGTTGCTACAAATGGAGGAAGGGAAGGGAAAGAGGAGAGGGGCATGCAGGAAGCAAGAGTGGGTAGAGAGTGCTTCAGAAATGGAAGCCTCACTCTGACAGGGTTCCCAAGCTGCCAGCAGGATGCCTTCAGGTGTGGCATGTCTCTGTGCCCTGTCACACTGCATGGTCTCACATCCCAGGCGGTGTGACAAAGGACAGTGAGGGGGAGCCTGTCTGCCTGTGCTCAGCCTGGAGGCACTGGTGGTCTCTGTGGCCAACAGCTCCCTTCCCCAGCACCCACCCACAGCCTGTTTCAGCTGAGAGCCCCTGGGGGAAGGGGAAGCTGATGTTCCTGCAGATCTTGGGCTGCCTGCCATTAGCCTGAAGTGGTTAATCCTGGGGAGGCAGAGTGTGCTGCATGCTTCTGGGCTGTCACACAGCCTTTCACTCTGGCTGCACTCATCCCCTCGGGCATGTGGCTGCAAGCCACAAGGAAACAGCACAGATAGACCCACCAAAGTAAAATGCAGCTATGATAAGCAGGGAGCCAGCACAGACACAGAGGGGACTGCTGACCTCTCTCCTAGTGAATGTGAGTTTCCTCTTAATCTGGAAGTCCTGGAGTTTAGCTGAGAGTGTGCTATGATGAGGATAGTTCTTCATATGGGTTTGTGTCTCAGAAATGCTCTTATCTGCTCTCCTGAGTGGGAGACTGTGGTCCAAAGCTCTTCTGTGCCCAGTGTCAAAACCCAAAGCTTGCAGCTGAAACTGTTCCAAGAATGTGCAAAATTCCTTATTCTGAAGCCTGGGTCTGATTAGCCTTAGGAGAACCAGGTAAATCTTGATGGAAGAATTACATGCAGTGACTTGAGTGATTTTTTTTTTTTTTTTTTTTGGGACTGTGGCAGATAATTCAGAAGGATGTAGAGCTGCAGGTCTATGTGTGCATTCTGTGTTTTAAGGTGAATTTATCCAAAAGCTCAAAGGCAAGCCTTTCTAGACCAAATGACAAAGCTTCAAGAAGTTTATATGTAACCCACTGGTCCTGGATCAGGATCAGCTGAATGTCAGACCATGCTAGCATTTCACTTGTGCCAGGAAGTGCCAAGCCACACAAACATTGCCTAATTCAATTTTGATAAGAAAAGATGTGTGCTAATGTCTTTACAAACACTTCGATGGATGAGGGTATGAGTGTTAATGTCTTTGAAATGAGTTTTAATGTCTTACCAACTTGAAGCCTTTGTTACAGGCTGAAATAGACAAATGGGTCTGCACAAGCCTGAGTTTCTGATTTTTGAGGGAAAATGACACGTTCAAGGGGGGATGTGTGGTAGGCAGTTCGGGAAGGCTGTACCTCCCTAGTGCCTCAGCCAGTGGGGAAAGGAAGAGGGCAACAGGCAGCCAGGAATTTAGGATAGAAGGAGGCTGTGTCCTCCAAAACCTTGTGGGAGAAACACCATGGGAATATGTCCCAGTGGACACTCTATCCCTTCATTGGGATGAAGTTGCAGGACTCCTCTGTCTCCTTTATGGACACTGACTTTTCATGGTGTGATTTTTCTGCAGTTTTGTGTTCTGGCTTCTTTGCTTGGATCATGGTGCACTGTTTCTTTGAGAGACATGGACTATTAGAGGGGGTTTTTAGCACCTCTCCTCGTTCACAGCATGTATCAGAAACATTTCTGTAGCTCTAAACCCGGTGAATGCTAAGGCATTCTTCCTCTAAACCAGGTGAATGCTAAGACATTCTTCCAAAGCATAAACATTGGCAGATGCAAACCTGGGCCAGTAAATCCTGGAGCTGTAACAGGTTCTCATCATTCCACATGTTCCCCAGCACAGAGCAGCGCCAACTGGGTGGCCACAGACCCTGCAAGAATGAAGACAGGCAGGAAATTAACCTCCAGAAACCATTCCTTGGCAGCAGAGGGCTGTGCTGAAAGGAAGGCAGAGCAGCCCTGAGCTGTGGCAGGGACACAGTGCCTCCAAGCCGTGTGAGGATCCCAGCAGCCTTGTTGCCGTGGCACAGTGCTGCTGGAAGCCTGTGCTGGGCTCTTGTTGATGCCTCAATGGCCCTGGGCTGGTTGCACATTGCTGCAGGACCAGCCACCAGCTCTGGTGGTTTTGCTGTGCTTGGGCATCCTCTGTGCATCCCTTTTCCAGCTCTGTGGAGGAGCTGGGTGCGGTGCTGCAGGCTGGTTTCACCGCAGCGGGTCTGCGGCATCCCCGGCCCGCGGGAGCAGCAGGGAGCGAGGGGAAAGTGCTGATGGCCCTGGAGCGGCTTTGGATGGATCGGCAGCGGGCAGGAGCAGGCAGCCCCGGCAGCCTGTGCGTGGGAGGGCTGCTGGAGCAGATGGTTGGCATTCCCAGAGCTGCGGGGCTGGCCGGCTCCGGGGGGATGCTGGCTGTGTGCTGGCAGGAGGAGGATGGGCGCAGCCTGGCAGCCTGCAGGATCACCCAAACACACAGGAGGCTGTGCTGGAGCTGGCTGAACTACAGCATGATCCAAAGAGCGCATCTCATACATTTTCTAGGCTTTTTCTACTCCTCTTTGATACTGACAGGTAAAAGGCTGTCAGTTGCACAAATATATACTGAAATCTCCTTTTTTGCCCTACCTCCCCCACTAGGCTCCCAGAATTATATGACTTCCTTAAAAAATCAGAATTTACCATCTGGTGTGTTTCTATTGCCTTTCTGTCTTCTAAAACCTGAATTTCTATTTCCAAGAATCTTTTTTATAGGTGGGGAATTGTTTGTTTGTTCAGAGTCCCAGGACTCCAGAAAGCAGAGCTGTAAGGAAAGCTGCAGCAGTGGCTCAGCCCTGGTAGCACTGAAAGGAAGCAGAGAGGAAAAAACCTGCACTGAGAGGGTGAGCCAGGAGGCAGGGCTGAAACAGTGGCCCCATTGTTTGATTTCTGCTGGAGCCCACGGATGTGGCTGCATGTCCCAGGGAGCAGTGTGCTACAAATACATAGTTCGTGGTGTGCACACCAATCAAATCACAAGCTAATTGCTTAATAGAGCTGTGCAAGTGGTGGAGGTTGTGAAATAAGTTTAACAAAAAGAAAAATCAACTCTCTGAAGTTCTAAGCTCTGCTCGTATGATCCGGTTTTAGGAGAGAAAGAAACAGGAAGTTTAGAGGTGAAGAAATCATTATCTTGCTCATAGTGAATTTTGATAGGGGCTGTGGCTATCCTCATTTCTGTTTCCAAACAGTGAAGTTTTTAGCCACTTAAAACTCTAGGTATCTAGTGCATTGAAGGTCTGATTTTTCAGAAAATACTGGTGCAAAGCATCTATTAAAGTCAGGGCACTAAAAAAACATATAAATCTTTAGGACCGTTGATACAATAGCGGGGGATGAATTTGATCCACAGAGTTCTTCATAAAATCCACAGAGCTGAAGGTCCTTAGCTAGTAAAAATATAATTATTTTAATCTAAAATTTCTCATCATTGCTATGCTGTTCTGCTGAACACATAACATGGAATTTGGAGAGTGTGGAATAAAATGTTAGAGTTTTAAAATGTAACATATATTAATATGTCAGTTCTTACATGCAGTTTCATGTATCTTGCAGAGATCAGGTTCTTGGAATTGGATGCTTCATGTGTGGACAGTGCTTCCTTTAAATACAGCCTTTTTAAGCTGTGACACAGTTTCTCTGAAGTTTATTGCCCCAGATTGACTTAATCTGTCTGGAAACCTCAAGCAGAGTGATAAGCTCTTTATTTCATATAAAATCTTGAATGTGGGTGTGTGATCAAGTTGGTAGATGCTTTATATTGGCCAATGTATTAAATAGTTTGTTGCATTTCTAGTACTTAAAATTGTACTTGTAAAGCTTGCCTGTGATAAAGCAGATTTGAGAAACTCTTTGTGTCAAGTGGAAACAAGTTTCTCTTCCTATGATTTCTGTCTTTTTGAGGGAGAATATAACATCTAGCTTCTCTGAAATTAGTTAATCACTGCCATATCCTTCTGACAAAGAAATACAAAAACCAAAACACGTTTCCCAGCAAGTATTGATAGCCTGCCCAAGTTACCTGAAAATGCCTGTAATCTCAACCTTGTAACTGGACTAAATATGTCATTGAAGACCCGCTGTAAAAATAGTTGTGCAAGGCCTTTAATATGAAAATTAGTTTGAACTTTGTGCTGGTCCCATTTCCTGACTTTATGTAACTTGCCATTATTGCATGCAAGTAATGGGGAGGAAAAAACCAACATACCCAAAAGTAAGGTCAGCCTCTGGACTCTGGACTGCTTGATGTAGTGTTTCCACAGATGGAAAAAATACTTCAGGGTTAAAGATTTGCCTTTGCAATCCTTCTGTAAACTGTATATGCTAAAAAGAGCCTGGGGGCTGGCCTGGGTGATGCTTTTTGTTCATAGAGCTGTGGCACTTCCACCAGGCTTCTTTTCATAGTCAACCAAGAGAAGTCATTCCATGGATTCTTCCTTGGGAAGAGCTGAAATTGGTTTCTCTTCTCCTTAGATGGGTTTTCAACCACTGTCATTTGGAGACTCTTGGAGATGTGTGTGTGGATCCTTGAACAGAGAAGACAAGCTTGTTTGACCTGAGAATGTGTGCACATGTCTTGCAATTAACCTGTGGACCCTCAGCAGCCTCAGACACAAGTCTGATGCAATCCATGGTTTTATCCTCCCTTAGAGTGAGAAGAGCCCAGCTTTGATGAGCTGAAGTTAGCCCTTGTCAGTATTCTTTCTACTTCCATCCACTCAGTCTGCTTCTAGGTGTCCTTATATATGGTCAGTCAGGAGCAATTCAAACAAAATAGCCAATTCCTCTGGGACATCTTGCTGAAAAACAAACCTCTGTCTGTGACCTAGATCCAGTGAAATTTTGAATTATTTAGATCACATCTTGCAGATGTTGCAGGAAACTTGGGTTTGGGTGAATGGCCTTTTAGGTTAAATTAGGTAATGGTCTTTTCTTTAGAAAGTTGGATGCTGACTAGGGTCAGCTGAAGGGCTTTCACCACTGCTACTGACTTTTTGATTACATAAACATTCTTAACAGCTGATGGTAACCTTGGGAAGGGACAGATCCTAAATGCTGTTCCTGATCAGTTTTTTCCCTCATGCAGTTGTTTGGCAGATTCAGATTCCAAAGTAGCTGCATAGGCTGTGTGTGCAGCTGCCAAGGTTTGGGCCCTGTGCTGCCTCCTGCCAAGCAGTGTCAGCAGGGATGGCCCAGGGTTGGATTTTTAAAGTTCCAGTAGGAATTTTAATCCTGCTGCATCCCCCCTCAGTGGGAGTTAGATGCTCAAATACTTGCTTATAAATTGTACCAGGTAGGTGGGGAAGCTGCAGACAGAGCCTGGGGTTCTGACTGTTCTGACTTACAGTGCTGCTCTCTGGACATGCCACATGGCTCATGCTGCACCAGGATCTGTGTGCTCCTGCAAGGCACACGCTGCTGCAGCAGGGCAGTTCACCCAGCCCTTTAAAAGTGACAGAGCTATCACTGTGTCAGTCAGCTGAAAGTGAGTAACATGAACTACTTGTCTGATTTATTAGTGTGAGTTAGTGCAGCTAGACCAGTGCTTCCTGGTGCAGCTGTAGGAATAAGTTTGGGCAGGAACTTGCCCTGCTGCTGTGGGGAAGAGAAAACAGAAATATGGTAGAGCTGTGAAGCCCTGGAGTTCAGAGCCTGGCTTTTGAGATTAACCTTTAAATTAATCAAAGCCATTTCTTGGTCTAGCAGCAGTGCCTTGGCAGTGAGATTTGCATGGAGCTGCGAGCAGCTGTGTCTGCGTTAGCCTGTGTGCCTTAAAGGGGGCCGGATATCGAGCCAGCAGTTGATAGTAAGGACCTGACATCCTCTTTGTATGTGTGCTGGAGGTTTTACTTCTGGCAAACTTGTCCTGTGGACTGACACCCGCTGCTGACTGGAGTTCACCTCTGGTTTAGTTTTAGACCAGGGAAATTCCTGCCGTGCTTGCAGACTGCCTTGTCATCTGAGCTGAAGCTCAGTAACCACGGCCACCCGGGAGATTTTGCTTTAAGAGTTTGTCCGTGATGTGATTAAAATGCAAATGTAGCCGGTGCCCAGGAGCCCCGAGCTGTGTTGTGTAACACAGCAATGTGTGCTGTAGGGCTGTCTAATTATAGCATCAGATTCTGATCGTGGAGAGCTCGATATTTATCACTCAAAAGGGGGTGTGGGTGATGTTTGGGGGCAGTAATACTGGACTAATGCAATGAGCTGAGGCAGCAGCGCAGGTGCCGGAGCAGGAGGGGTGCCTCCCTCCCTCGCAGGCTGTCTGTAGCCTGGCACCCGTGGCTCCTGCTGGCACCGGGCATCGCCGGCTGCGCAGGAAATGGAGCTGTGTTGCATAAAGGGAAGCCACGGCTGTGAGTCAGGGCTGCAAGGGACAGGCGTTCTTGCAGGGAACAAAATGTCAGCGTTCGAATGGAGGGGTTCTGGGCAGGGTTGTGCTGTGCCCTGTAGGATTAAATAAGAGTCTGACTAGGGCAGAAACAAAACTGCTTTCTGCTCGTCTTTCTGAGCTTTTTCTTGCTCATGTCTGTGGGCTCTCCTGTGGTGGAAAAAGCATTGGGTAGTTCTAGACATGAATTGTGATACTCCTCCTTTCCCAGGAGATGCAGATTAGCCATGGACTGAACCAAGCTGGCAGAAAATCAGCCACTGGATTGAAAAGTGTAGCTTCTCTATCTGATACATCTTCCAGCACAGGGTCTCCTGGGCACAGTCGGGTTTATGGTTGTTGACACTGACACATTGAACCCTTCTGTGGACAAAGATCTCTTGGAGCAAAAGGACGAGGTAGAGCCCTCATGCCTGCTGGCAGGGACCTGGTTCTGGCTGCCTGATGCCAGCTGTGTCTGGAGGAGAGTGCTGAGCCAAGTCCAAAGTGATAAGGGGCTGCAGAAGGTGCTTTTCTGTGTCCCAGTGCACACACGCCCCCAGGAGTGGGGGCTGTGTTTTGTGAGTGTCTGTGACAGCTCCAGCTGCACCCAGGCAGGGACTGTGTGCCAGGTCAGCATTGCTCACCCTTCCCTGCTGTCTCCCTAGGAATCTGCTATTTCTGAATGTAGGACAGAGCTCCACAGGCCTGTGGCATTCTCTCTGTGGGTACAGGGCACAGCTGCAGGGCTCAAGAGCCTGATTTGCACTAGGATGCTGTGGTGTGGTGTAACTTCCCCAGAAGCAGCTCTCCACACTGAGAGATTTCTTCTGGCTGGTCTCCAAGGGTACTGAAACAGTCACTGACCCCCATGGAGACTGGGCTGCACCTTTAGGGCACCTCTGCTTCCATCTCGGGTGGCAGGGAAACTTGCTCTTTCTTCTGTGTCTCCAGATGTGGAGTCTGGGGATTGGCAGTGCTTTGTCCCAGCTCTCATCCAGCTTGGGCATGACAGGGAGCTCTCAGGGAGGGGTTCAGAACATGTCTGTGGCCTCAGAAACCAGGCTGCCCACACTAAACAGGGCTGGGGGGATAGGGATCAAGGCTGGGCTCTGCCAGCCTTGCTGCCATGGGTGAGGGGAGTATTTATCTTAGAGTGAGATGTCCCTACCTAGCTGTCTCATGATATTATCTGAGCAGGGGCTGGCAAGGGCTAGCACCACTGAATTTGGGGCTGGTCTGGAAATGGACGCTGCTATTTTGGGGGTTGGTTTTTCTGCCCCATCATGTGCTTTGATATGAAGGTGTGTGGCACAGAGTCAGCTTGTCAGTGGTATGGCTGGGGAGTGAGGTTCAAAGCTGCTCTCATCAGTCTCCTCCCGTGAGAGAGTGATCAGCACCAATGATACTCTGCTTTCCAGATGGGAATGCCTGGGCCTGGCTGAGATCTGGGATTATCCCCTTTTCTAGAACTGAAAGGGTTGCCAGTCTTGTGATGTGAAGTCCAGAAATTGTGGCATACTCCTGGGAAGGGAGTATGATGAGGAGGGATTTCCTGCCTCCCTGGGGAAAAATGAATCTTAAATCCCTGTTAGAGATCCTGAATACTTTAGCTGAATAGGACCTCACTTAAGGACTGGATCACAGCTCTGACACTGGTTCTGGTTTGCCACAATGGAGTGTTGGCACTTGCTCAGCGTAAAGTAATGGTTATCACCTGAGAATGGTAATCACAAAACTGAATGTTAACCCCTGTGTTTGTCTTTGGACTGTTGTACATGTTTGCTTTTGTTAAGGCAAGGTGAGGTGCTGTGCCCAGGGGAGTGGCAAGCCATGGAGAAAGGCTGTTCATTGCTGCAGCACCCAGGATCCTCATCCAAGACTGAGGTTCCTAAGAAACATTCCACTGCCTGGTGTAAAACAGCACAAACAAGTTTGGGAGCTCTGCCTGAAGGGTGAGGGAGGCAGAAGGACTGTGAGGGTGCAATTTCCTGAGCTCTGCAGGGCCACAGGGTAAAAGGAAACATTCTGGTTTTGGTGATGTAATGTCTCTGTACAGAGAGACGTCTCCCCTGGTCCCGTGCCACGCTGAAGTATTTTGCACAGCGATGTGCAGAGTGGCTTTATGTGGCCTGGTTTTGCAGAACAGGGTGGTTGGTGCTTACCAGCAGAGATACCTGCTGCCTGCTTCTGGCCCAGCAGTCTTTGTCCTGCTGAGTCACACCTGGCAGGGGAGAGCATTGATGCCAGCCTTGCTCCAAGTCCCTGCTGGTTCCCTTCGTGATCAGCTCGTGACCAGAGCGGAGGGAGCCGTGCCCAGGCTCAGGTATTGTCACTTAGGGACCACGTGGCTTTACAGCTCAGCATTCATTTCCTTAACATGCTATCTGCAGTTGGGCAAAGGTAGAAATGGGGGGAGAGCTCACAGGGAAGTGGCTGTTGTGGGGCTGTTGAATTGTTGTCAGTTCCGATCATGGGACCTGCCGTATGTCAGAGTTCCTGTCAGTGCTGTTTTATCTGGATCAGCCCATCAGCTGCAGGTGGAGAGGCTGCAGGCGAGGTCAGGGAGGATGCCAACATGCTGCTGTGGTTCATGTAACAGGCTGGAAGTCCCACCTGGAAGGCCAACACTCCCTGCGCAGCACCTGGAGAGAGGCAACCCCTGCCCCAGAAAGTCTTGTCACCTCTGGCCAATTCCCAGTTTTTGAGTCTTGTCTTTTTAGCAGAAGCTTTAGCTTGGGTATGCTCCAATGCTTCCCTCTTTTCTCTAGAACTTGCAGTTGGGGTCCTGTTGAGATGCTGCAGACAAGGCTTAGGGTTTAGGGGATGAGTGCAGAGCTGTGGGTGCACATAGGTTGTGTTGGCAGCCAAGTCCTAGGGAGGTTACACAGAAGGGATCTGGGATTCCCAGGCTATGAGGTGCTTGGCCAAGTGTGGTGGAGACAGCTTTGTGCCAAAGAGGTGATGGGCAGTCCTGTGGGTGAGCACACAGGGCAGCAGCTTGCTTGAGGACAGTGGTGCAGGGAAGTGGGGATGTCAGCAGTGCTTGAAGCTGCTTCTGTGGGGTGCAGGAATTTTAATAAAGTGGTGGTTTGTCAGCCTGTGCCTGTGAGTGGACTTAGAGTGGAAGGGGATGGAGTGAGGCTGTGTGGGAGATGATGCTCTAGAGAACAAAACTGTGTCCAGTTTTATGGGTATTTGGGGGGAAGCTGCCTTCAGCAGATTCAGATTTAACTTTTGGTTTGTGAGGGCTTGTAAGTGAGATAATAAAGCAACAGGATCTTAGCATGCATGGAGGACAGGGTCTAAGTCCAGAACATTTTTTTTTTCCTTGGGGATATGCTGACAGCTGAACTACTACAGAAGTTTGGCTTTTCCACAATGAAGGGGCTTTCATAGGGAGAGGAAGACTAGAGGGCTGTCAGGTTTTGGAGGGGATGGAAATGTTCGTGGGGGGAAACACAGCAGCTGAGAGCATGTGTAAATGCCAGCAAGGAGCCCCAGCCTCGGATGCATTCCTGAAGGCACTTTTCCCATCACTGTGGTGGCACTCTGCCACCTGGCTGTGAGCCCAAAGCTGCCTGGAGAGCAGCACAAAGGAGAACCGTCAGGGTGTGGGCTGGGGGCAGCAGGGTGCAAGTGTACAGAGCTCCCTCACTGAGGGCACCAGGGGTCTGTGGGGTGCTCGCTGCCAAGGCTGGGCACAGGAGTGCCCAGGGGGTGGCTGGGCTCTGCTCTGTGACCTCTGGTTCCTTCAGCCACATCAGCTGTGCTGGCTGTGCATCTTGTACCTCTGGGTCTGGTCCCTTCCACCCCAAAAGAGCCCCCACAGAGCACTTTCCATCTAGGATGTTAACAAACTCCCTTGCTTTCAGCAGACAGGGCTTGGCTATCTTTTGGGGAGATGATGTGCTGAGAGGAAATGCAGTAGCCTGAAAAACGTGTGAGATTGCGTTAGGTAATTTTGTGGTTCCCCAGGCTTTTGAACTCTGCTGTAGGAGTTTGTTGAGGATCAGTCTTAGATCACCAGTGATGTCTGATTGCTATTCAAAAACTTGCTGTGTCCCATTTGGACTGAGCTCCAGTTCTTGCTGCAAGGCAAGGGAGAGCACGGAAACAAGCTGAGAATATCATGGCTCACACTGAAACTCTTGCAATAGAAAGGCTCCTAAGCCACAGGGGTGCTTGGGCAGCAAGCCCTTAAGAAAGGGAAACAGGGTGGATAATGGAAAACTGGGCCATAAGCTTTCTCATTGTTACCTTCCCTGCTTATTCAAGTGACTTTCTGGATAAAGCAGGTGTTCCATAGGAGTTTCTAGCTGATACTACCTCCTAGAAGTTGTAAGGATGTACTTACAAAAGTAAGGGAAAATAGTTGTAGCTTTAAAAAAAGCATCTTAAGTGGTGGAGAAACTCATCCATCTGGGAAGGCACAACAGGGCCTTGGTGAGATCTTTGCCACGTTAGGAAGCTGCAGATGATAGTCTTGAGAGCTACCCTGTGAGTATGTAAGAAGCTACTTAAATAGGGTGGCTGCAGTGAAAGGCTGTCACCTCCTGTCCCTGATGGGGGAGAGCTTTTGGGAGGGAATTAGCCCAGCCTTTTTTGTGGTGCATCTAAATATCTTCATCTGCTGAAATGCACAGGCTGGTATCTGCATTTTCCTTCCTCCATTACTGGCAAACCTTGGATTAGAGTGACTGACAAAGCTCCTGTGCAGCTCTCCTGAACCAACAGCTGCTGCATCAATATATGGAACAAGCAGAGTACTAATCCCTGGAGACTTAAAAGTGGCTTTTGTATGATAAGAGAGGGACAGTAGAACTAGTAATGGTATAGAGTCCTGAAAATGAAACAATTTGACAATAATTATATTGTAACACTTTTGTTGCTGACCTATCAGCACCAAGGGACAGCTAAGCGAGTTACACAGTTCTCTCAGTTTAGACCTCAACAGAGCCTGTTAGGGATTTAATTCAATCAGAAAACACAGCCTAAGCATTAGAAAAGACTTCACTTCAGAATTCAGTAGGGTTTATTCTACAAATCTTAGATCAATGCCAATGATACAAGTTTTATGAATTCTCATTAAAAATACAAGTCAGTATAAAGATTCCAATAGTAATATAATGCATGATGATTCAGTTTCAAAATTTAAGGAATGAATCTGTGTTTTGGACCATGCTACAGAAAAGGGGAACACAATGTAGAAAGAATATTTCGTTTACCTCCCTTTACTTGAGGAGGGGCCTGTGCCTTATTGCCACAATACCTGAAAAAGCAATATGAAGTGCATAGCAGCCTTGCCTGTACAGTCTCTAGGCAAAACTGTTGAATTTAGTATCTTAGTCCTCCTCCCCCTAGTTCTGGTCATTAAGGTATATTTTGATAGCCTGATATCATTAAAATAACTTAAAGCTATTGCAATACCATCCCCAAAATGGTTATAAACATCAGTCCTTGGAGCTGTAAAATGTTCTTGTGATGCACTGACACTTTTTCACCAGGTTGACCATTTTGCCCAGTCTTTCCAGGAGCACTAAATACATTCCAATTAAAGGTGAATTAGTTCCCATATTCAAAACTCTCCTAGGATTTAAATGAAGTCTCAGTGCAGTCTAATATTTAAATGTGTTGTTCATAGCTTCAGGCACAGTTAGAATGTAAACCAGACCTGTTTTCTTGACCCTAGCCCTCTGATGTGATGGAAGGTGTGCTAGCTTTCAAGGAACAGCTGGAATTTGGCCCCAGAATTGCTAGACCAAATGCTTTGGATCAGGGGAGAACAAACGTACCCTTTTTTTTTTTTGGGAGCTGCCTGCACTTACAAGGGGATTTGGCTTCATGAAGCCACGCCCTAAACCTAAATTTTAGAGAAAGTTTAGTTCTCACAAGAGGTAACTCTTGTTAAGATGTGCACCTCATCCCCCAAATGCTGCAGTACATCTGTTTATTCCCAGTGACATTTCCACCCTGTCAAGACCAGTGGGCATCTCTGGTTGAGCCCAGTCATTTCTTGCAGCAGAACCATGCGGACGGCGCAGAGCAGGGATCATGCATGGATCTGCAGCAGCACGCAGGGAACGAGGCTGAACAATACACACACAGTTCTGAACAGGACTTTGGTGCAGTGATGCTTAACTGAAACTCAGCTTTTACCAAAAGATTGTAGCATAATACAGAAATCTGAAAGAAAAGGGTCTAAAGAAGCCGCTGACTTCCATGCACCAGTTAAAGAAAAAACCCCTCTTGCATAAACGGAGCAGCAGCACAGAACAAGCACCCACTTGGCTACACCAATACATCTTTTCTGCTGTAGGAATTTTCAAAAATTATCCACCCAACATCATACTACCATGTTTTAGCATCATACCAAAATGTAGTATTAAGCCATCATGCAGGTTTGGGGAATTTCTTCTGCTGTACTGAACACTGCTGTGCTTGCTTTGAATACATATTGTCAGTCTGATTTGTCTTTGTAGTAGATGCATCTTTAACAGTCACATTTAATCTGAAGTAAAAAAAAAGTTCAGTAGCCCATACTGGGCTATTGTCCAGTCAAAGTGACAAAAAAATACAAGGTTGTCATTAAACTGCATATATTCGAGAAAAGGGGGTTACTTTGCATTTAAGTCACATTTAATACAAGACAAGTTGGTCTGAAACTGTGAACCGATTCTACTTAGAACAAAGTATGGCACAGATTCCCAATACCTATGGACACTGTGTAAATAACACATTTTTCTCTTTGCAATGATTATCAACTCGCCAAAAACAGTATAATAGTCAAAAGGGAAGGGTGAAGGAAAACAGATTTAGGAGAAGAAATAAAAAATGCCTAAGAATTGAAAATAAATGACTTCTTTTGTAAGAAACTTTATTTAACTTCATTTTTAAAAATGCATTCTCTCCTCAGAACAAATGCCACCATAAAAAAAAAGATTGCAGTAGCACACACTTGCACTCAAAAGGAAACATGCAAAACTGATGGCTGAAAAATTTTTGCATAAAAATTGAAGACTTCAGGCAAAAGCTTGCCCTTGTGTACCTTTAGGGACCCCAGACGATGAACAGCTTTCAGTGCAATGTCTCTTGCTTCCAATTGGTGGGGAAACATATGGCAGGAGCTTGTCTTCTGACAGCTACACTCTCCCAGATGTTTGAAGCAAAAACAGTCTCAGCTATGTTTTAAAACACCGTTGTTAAACTGTTGCAGGAAGTACAAACAGAATTCAAGAAAATGTCAGAATCCAGTGAAGAAAAACTTTTGAGATCTACCCTGTGCCATACACTTCTTAAAAAAAAAATTAGACAGAAAAACAAATTTTATTAATACACCCTCTTTAAATTTTTTATTTCTGAAAGCAGCTTTTTATGCAAATCAAAAGCAGTTCCTGAGTAACTGCAGTAAACAGTGTCTTTTAAATATATTTGCGCCTCAGCTCTTCCGTTTTGGTTCTTCCTTGTTTTTCTCCCCAGTTTTCAAGTTTAATCTCAGTTCTTTTTCAAAAATGTGCAAGTTCAGTTAGCATTGTTTCCAGAAGTCCACAGCTTGCAGGTCTTCCTGCAACAACTCTAAGATCTGCACATACCTAGGCTGTAGTCCTACCCTATTGCAGGCTTTGCTCTCAGAGCTGTACAGGATGTGCCCTCACGTCTTCTTCAGCATGCGCCGGGACTGCCACGTGTGGAACTTATTGTAGGCTGTCTGCAGCATCTCTTCTATATGACTTACCAACTGAAACAGGAAAAGAGAGAAAAGATTGCCTCAGCTGCTGGAAAAGAGATCCCCTCCCCTTCCTTTCAGGTGCATTCTTGCTTTTATCCACTATGAGTAAACTTGCTAAAATCAGAGAAAGGACCTTGAGGCTCTCTTGCAAAATATCCATAGAGGGAGCAGTGCAGAGAGCTGCTGTACTGAAAAGTAAGGGGGAAGTGACACCTCCATTGTGCTGTCTCTTCTGGTATTTAGTCTGTGACCACTTCAAATCTGACATGGGGAGAGAGTTCTGAAGTTGTTCAAGTTCTACGTCATGGTGGAAGTGAAAAATGAAATGTGACTTCCTCTTTCTTTCTATCAGTCCTGTAATTTCAGCTTACAGTTCTTGTCAGTTGCTGGAATTACTCAGCAAACTGGACAGGGACAGGCAACAGCATAACTGTGTACCCAATTTCCCTCTGTCCATTTCCTAGTCAACAAGAAAATTAAAATGCCCTAGCATAAGAAGTAACAAAGCTATCATCCTCTCATAGTTAAGAATGAAATTATTAATATGCACCCAACATAATTAAACAGTACTTTCCCCTTACATTTGTGCTTAAATATTGTCTCCGAATCTTTTCTTGGAATGGGCAGAGCTTTGTAACCTGAAATCTTTCCAAGTTGCTCCTCATTTTCACAACCTGATAGAGACAGAAACCAGTATTACAATACTGAAGAATTACAGTAAGACAGAAGTTTCATTTCGTTTAACAAACTGTTCTCCAACAAAACACCTAACTAATTCTGGGGCTACTTCAACTTTGTGTAGTTTGAGGAAGGAAAGTTACTCAAATATCAGTCTCTAACACTTCTCTGTATTTATTTTTGAGATAAGTGCAGAATGACTGAAAGTGCAGTGTGCCACTCTGATTATTACCTCCTTAATAAACACTATAAATAGATACAAGATATTCACAAAATGGTGGTGTTTTTTTTTCAAGCAAGGACTGGATTTTCAGGCCACATTTGCAGCAGACATGCAAATGTATCTGAATGCAAATTTTAATCTTTGTTTTCCATGTGAGGTCAAAAGTAACAGAAAAATAGTTACAGTCATAGACCATGCTGTAGACAAACATCTGTCCTTGAAGGAACTTAGTTCTCAAAAGCAGTGTGGGTTCTGAAGGTATGACAGTGATTTTTGCAGTGGATAGAACAATAAAGGAAACTTGCTTGTACTGCCACTGTGGAGGTTATATTTTGGAGCTGAGGAAGGGAGGCTTTAATTTTTGTTTTAAACTGGAGTGAGAACCCTGCAACTGCGCTGCCGATTCTGTTTGAAGCTGGCCAACAGCTACTGCTCCTAAAGGGAGCTAACAGGCAGGCAGAGACAAGGATGATTTTATTTAATAATACCAGCAGAACTGCTGAGAAAAATAAGGTTTCATGTTATTTTGTGACCTTCAGTTCTAGGAATGAGTAAGTGCTGCACTGATTTGAGGCATGTGTATTAGTTCCATACTTCAGTAATGACAGCCATTCTAAACCATGGTCATTCTAAACCACATCATAACCCGGGGCCATAAGAGGAAGCTCTGCCTTACCTTTTCTTCTAGGAATGGTGTGTTAACAGGAAAGCAGGACCAGAAGTGTCGTAGCAGTTCCCCTACTGCCACATACAAGTGTTTTAATTCAGACTGAATGTCATTTGGCACCATCTCTGCAACAGGAAAAAGTTTTTTCACATCACTCAAATCATCCTATGAAAAATGAGAACTAAGGCTACTGAAGGAGCTCAGTGATGTACACTTCCACTACAGTCACAGAATGACTGGCTGGGAGGGGACACTGAGATGCCTCATAGCAATTAGATCAAGACTATCAGCAGCTGTTAGATCAGATCAGCTGCTATTTATGGCTCTATACTTGAAAGCTTGTGTATTATTTAGGAAGATCCATGCCAGGCAAAGAATGGACACCAAGCCTAATCCAGGATTAGAAGCAGTATATTTGTATTGTTTTAACAATGTGGCAGTGCTGCTGCTGGCTTGTCCCAACAGCACAATGCTAAGAACTCTGTGGTGGGTACTTCCAGTTTTTCCTTCTATCTTATGCTGGCAATATGGTTATAGCATGTGAAAGATGAAAAATCCAGACAGGAAAAAAGAACTGTGTTCCAGACATTCTTAGAGAAGAAAGGGTGACAGGGTTCAAGAACAAGGAAAGAGCCACAGCTGTAAAAACCCAAACAAAAAGTACAAGTAGTCACTGAGGATGAACACAGTGAACTGAACAGTGAATATCAAATTTTAGGATGAGGCTGTTAAAAGAAAGAAGTGGTAGTCAGGCTCAAAGAAGTTAAGTGTAGCACCCAATGTGTCAATTAGGATGGGTAAGAAAGCCTCACCACTGCTTGCTGATTCCTTTTATTTCAGTACCATAAAGAACTCATACTTGCTTTTTCAGCTGTCTGAATTACTTTCTGCTGCTTTACAGACCAAGTAACACAAGATAAACTGGAAAACTGTAATAAATCCCAAGAACAGGGATTCATCTGCTGTGAGACTGAAGAGACAGGAACTCAAACTGGCAGCAATGTGACAATAGGAAAAGGGGTGGTTGAATGGAGGTGTGAGAAAGACAGGCTGTCTGATTTGCCCTTGCAGTCTACAAGGAAGTTGCCTTTTTTCACAGCAAGCTGTGAATCTTAAATGCAGGCTGCAAAAAACTTAGTTTCAGATTATTATCTAGGCTTTGCTTCCTTAAGAGTTTCCACAGAGTATGTCATATTCTACAATCCAGGGGAAAAAAAAAGCTGAACAAGTAAAACCCCACATCTGTAAGACAATTTGATATTTATCAGACGTTTCTGTCATTTCTTGCTGTATAAAATGTTCTCTTGTTCCCTTGCCTCAGCGCTGGTGTAGCCATTACCACCCCCATGGTGAGGCTAGTGGTGGCATGGTGCTTTTCTTTTGTTGCTGGAACCCGGTACTACTCCAGCTACACATTTCCATACTTTCCTTTATCACTACCACTGTAACATGTTTTAAGGGAGAGATGAAACAGCAAGCCAGCTAGTGCTGTGCAATGCACCAGGATACAATTAAAGCATTAGACATCCCAAATCCTTACGGTTTATGGCTTGCTGTGTTCCACCCTGCATAAGTGCTCCTCCAGGTGACAGGACTGCAATAGTGCTGGCAGCATCACCACTTGAAAGAACCTGGAGAGAAAGGAAAAAAATATTTCAGGTCACTTTTTCTAATAAATTCTTTTTAAAATAAGATTAGTTGAACACCTAGATGGAGGTTCAGGTTCTGCTCTTTTCCAGAATTATGTGCTATAGCTTGTTTGCAGTGAAAACTCTCCAATTAATTATACCTTTTCTCTGCCTAGACCTTGAACAGCCTGTGCACGTACTCTGAAATAACACAGAGTATTGATTGCTATGCAGAAGTGTAGCAGAATCCTGGCTGCTTTACTTGGGGCCAAACTAGGTTTACAAACAGCTAAGTTCAGATGCTGGCTGGGGAGATTGGCCACAGGGCTCTGCTGCCCTCCAGGTGCCAGCAGAGAGCTTCTGTGCAGCCCACAGCACACTGACAGCCTAAGTGCATTTAGGAGCAAAAGACCAGTTCAATTAAAAACCCGTTCACTGTAACCTCCTATACTTCTCAGAGTGGGATGAAGACACTGGCCTGTGCATGACTGTCCTCCTTTACTACCTTATACCTTTACTGTTTCCTCAAAAGAAAGCAGGAACAGAAGAATATAACTGAGCATCAGCAATGACTCAGTTTCCTCTAGTGTAGATTTTAAACAGAACAGCTCAAAAGGTATCATCTAAACCTTTAAAATAAATCAGTTAACAGAAACTGGAGATTACTGAAGTTTAAATTTTTCATGGTAAACTTCAATTGACACGAGACACAAAACTGTATAGAAAGTAAGATGCTAAGATCAAGATCAAGAGGGGCATTTTCAAAATATACTTCCATACCTGAGTTAGTTTGGGTACATATGCCTCCATTTCTTGTCTAATACTCTGAAATGAATTAATTATATCCTGACTAGTTGCATATTGCTGGGACTGAATTGGAGTTGGACCATGGTAATACCTGTGAGGTGAGAAAAAGGAAGGGAAAAGTTTTACTACTAAGAGTAAAGCAAGAGAAAACTCCTGGACAGTTCTTGTACTGTTTCTAATTTTAGATGCTTTGCAACTATTACCAGTTCTTTATTTATTGACCAAGTACAATATATTGCCACATGGGAAGAGGCTGGGTTAGGGATAGTATAGCAGCAAATAACAGCTTCAATTGTTGAATCTGTGATCATCATTTTACCAATGAAAAGCTACCTTTGCCACCAAATTCTGGAAATATCATTAGAAGGAAGCAATTCACATAACTTTCAACTGAAATTAATGTGAATTAAGTTAGGTGCACATGTGGAACTGTTTTCTTTCTGGTAGTACTGCTCCTTTTCTGGTGTTACATCTAAGGTTTTCAAACTCAAAAGTCTAGAAAACAGGAGGACTACCACTACAAAAATCTTAGAGTAGTGAGCAGCCCAAACTATCCCAACTGCACTTTTTTGCCTGGGAGAGGATTTTTCTTGGAATTCCATATATTTTCATATGTAACACATTTTTCCACTGAAAGCTGCAATGATGTGCTGAACAGTGAACAGAGCTGTTAGGCTTTCACAGAAATTACATGTCAAGGTCATTCAGGTTGGCCTAGAGACTTAACCCTCTGAAAAGTAAGGTGGAATTTGGCAGGGGTGTTGGACTAGGTGATCTCCAGATGTCCCTTCTTACCCCAACCACTCTGAGAAATAAAACTACAAATTTAAGGGGAAACTGGTTTATGCAAAAGCTCATATTAGGTTTCTAAACTCAGGTGTAACACAGTAGGGACTAAATCAGCTGGTCCTATGTGGGCCGTGATGAAACCCCTGATAAACTGGCTCTGCTGAAATAGCTGTGCATTATTTTAACTTACCTATCAGACTTCTTTAAGTTTAGTGCAATAGTTTTAACGCTATTATTCTTTGATAAATCTTCGTATTCAATGGCCTCCTGCAGTTTTACCTAAAATTAGCCAAATAATGATACATGTTACTAATGAAGGCACAAGTCCATACATCCAGTGCTTTCTTCTGGTGCATCAAATTTGAGCTGAAGGGTTACTAAAACCTTAAAGAAAACCCAGGTATGGAATGACTCATGCCTACCCTCCATAGGGAGTGATGCCTGGTGTTGTTCAGGATGGGCCATTTGGAAGTCTTGGCACCATTGCTTTTTCTCCGGATTCTGATAAAATTAAGGCAGTCCCTGCCACTTCCAAAACGTGTTCCAAAAAGTATACATAGATAATCATTTGTGCTCTCTATTTATGTCCATCTAACTCCAGATTAGCAGAAATACTCATGATTTAATAGCTGGTGCATAGCAGTCTAAGACTAAAACCACAGTGATTACCTCAAGCTATCTGGTGACAGCAGAGCTGTGGAGTATTAGCAGTGAGAGGTAACAGCACAGTGATATCAGACTTTGTATAACCAGAAAACTATTTCCAAAGTCTCCTATTCTCCTGCTACTTTCACTCTCCTTTTCATCACATTTCTTCTAGTCTTGCAATATAATTTTCTGCTCAGTAAAACTTTACAGCTTTTGAGGAAAGTCAAAGACTACCCCCACACTTGCCAACACATGTATTCTACAAGGTTTTCTCACAATACAACCAAGTTTTGAATCTCTATGATGTTTTCTGTTTAGGCTGTCAGCTCCAGAAAGTCAGTTTTATAGCAATTCCAGTACTCTCTTCCACTTTGTGAGCTGCTGTGGTTAGTCTAGACCAGGCTGTTGTCCTGTATTTCACTGCACCAGGTGTCACTACATTCAGTTCAACCTCACTTCAGTTTCTGACTAAGATGAAGGCTGTCATGTGCTAGTTTCATCATCCCCTCCACAAACAACACACTTGACAGGTTAATATTGGTGCTTAAACACCAATATCCTTTTCTGATGGATGTTCTCTAGAAGTTTTCAGGCATTTGAAAGAAAAACAAAAGGAAGTGGGCTGAAAATAGAACTGTAGCAAATGGAAAGAACCAGATTTCTGAGTCCAATCTGAAGTATCTTAGAATTTTTCACTTTCATTGGGCACTACTGAAGAGAAAAACAGCACAATACTTCAAAGTGTAACTTATTTGTGTTTACTATCAGAGGTAACAAGGCTTCTTACAGGCTGTCAGGTTGTTATTCTATATACTTCTAAACAAGGCTAAAAAAGTTTTACTTCAGATGTGTCATAAACCAAGTAAGGAACTTTCAGCAATTTTTTGAGAGACAGAGCTTCCAGTTCCATTTAGTTAGAATCACATCAGCTAACTTTATACCTTTTTCAGTGGTGGCTGAAAGAAATCTGAATCCCTGGAGTTTCCATCCGTACTGCTGGTCTCACTGTAATGGTCATTTTGTGCTTCTCTTAAAATAGAGAAACAGCATTAAGAAGAATTCACCTCACAGGAAACTTAAGATACAAGCTAGAGACAAAGTAAATACATCTGTTTCAAAAACTTCATATGCAAGTTCACATACTTTTTTCCCCTTATGTCTTAATTTCTAGCAGTTGGTGTAGACAGAAAGAACTAACTCCTCACATTAACCCTGTTTGTCACAGGGGAAATTCCCCAGCAGGGGAAGGTGCTGGTCCCTCTCTTCAGAAATAGCAGCATGCCAACAGTGCATGTGGGACACAGCAAAAACATGGCTAAATTAGAAACACTTCGTACACACAGTTATGCAACCAGGTATTAGCAGAGCTCTGGGAGCCCTGCAGTACTGTCCAGGAGCCCTATCCTATTGTGCCTTTCTGACTGAGAAACAGAAACACACTTTGCCCAAAAGAGATCGCTGAAGGTGCAGGGTACAATTTGTGCAAAACAGAAGAACAATGTGAGGGAGCCCAGCTAAACATTAGGAAGTAACTAAGATCTCTCACAGTTAAGGTCTGTAGGATTTGGGTAGAGTAGTAATCCTTACTGGTTGTCCATAAAGCAGTTGTAAAGCAGGTGACCTGACAGGTGGTTTTGGTCAGAGGCAGAGTACTGCACCTGAGGAGTCTTTCATCTGCTCCACCTATGCCACACTGCAGGAAGACCCAGCAGACCTGCTCCTGGAAGGCAGGAAATAGGAAATCCCTGCACCAGACCTCACCTCCACTACTTCTGCTGCCTTCACCAGGACTAGACATCTAAGGCACAGCCATTCTTTTCTTTTTAATCTGCTTTATATCATGACTCAGTTAAAAATAGCAGTCATCATTTCAAACAGCTCTGAAAAACTTCTATAAAGTAAAATGAAACCTAAAGGTATTTTCATTTTTACAGGAAAATAATTCATTCATAAAAAATTAAAAGAAAAGGTTGTATGAATAGTTGAAGATGTGCTTTTGTTTTGGAAATTCCTTAAAATTTACTCTAAAAATCTATTACACAACGTTGAAACTTACTGTTTCCTGAGGCCAGCTGCAAGGACCATGGCACTATGATGATTAAAGCGTTTTATGATGGCAGCATTGCTGCTTTCTCTAGCAGACTTTGAGGCATTTGATGTAGAGGCCACAGAAGCAACACCATAGCCCTACAAAGAAAACAACATTAATTCCCTCTTGGCTCCCAGAGCAGCAGGCCAATTCTGTTTTCCCTTGAGTCAGGAAGCCCCCTCCTCTGCATCACCATTACCCAGAGAATTGTTTTCCTACTTTTGCCCCACCACCTCCTTATGTACTTTGAAAAATCTCCAGTGACTATTTTATTCTGCTAACACTTGGCAATTTAGAGGTGTCAGAGAGAAGGTAACAAGTCTTATACAGGTAATTTTATAAGACCATGATATAAGTAAAAACTGAACTAGTTTAGAAAAAAATTAAGGATCGCCTGTGCAAAACAGGCATTGATGGCAAGGAAAAGACAGCAATTATTTTACTGACTGATTTTTAACATCTAGTGGGACACCAGCAGCCTACAGACTAAAATATACCTGTCAGGAGGATGTGATACCACTAGAAAATTCAAAAAACTTCAAGCCTTAAAATGCTGGCAGAGTTCCCCACTTGCCAGGTGGCATTTTACCCCATGGGCTTGCTGTTAATCAGCCTCAAAAGCAAATCAGGGGCACTTCAAACACACCTATCCTAAACTCATGTCCAGTTTCAGACTGGTAGCTTTGGACAACTCCCAGAAAAAGAAAATGAAAAAGGAAAATCCAAAAAAAGGCCACAAAAAACTTAAAAATGCAGCTTCATTATTAACTACAACTGAACAGTTTCAGTTACATCAACTGCAGAAAAGCACATCTCTAAGTTACTTCACATTATGGTACACCATTGATACAAACTTTTTAACTTGTTCGTGGAAGCAGGTAATCCTTCAAGTTAGTTGTAATTTTAGCAAAAAAAGGTATTTGAAGCTAAACAAAGAACACTGCACAAAGTGTTGTCCTTTGGTTAGGCCAAATCAAGTAGCAGTGTTCAAAGTAAGAACAAATCAAAGACTTTTTCCTGGTTTGTGCTACTCTTCTGTACATTGTCACAGACTCTAAAAGGTAGGAAAAAACCAAAGAGTTCACTTTAAACTAAAAAGCCAAAGGAATGAGCAATTCTTTAAAGAAGTGAAGTCTTGTATTTACACCAAGGCAGATGTGACCACACAGGTCCTTGAGCACAGTCTCCATTTCCCTTCACATAAACAACAGCAGGAATGTTGAGTACCCAACCACTGCAACTGCCTAGTAAGGGATTTGGTTTAGAATTAGTATTTGTAGTGGTTTTAAAAGAAATGCCCACTTAAATGTAACTAAGGAAGGGGTATGGTTTTCTTTTGGATTTTTTATTTGTTTTCTGTTTTGTTTCCCCAAGAACTTACTTCATCTAATGTTTTATCTTCCAAAGCTGTTAAATCTATCAGAGGGTTTTTCACTCCTTGAGACACCATTGCTTTTAATCCTGTGTGAAACAAATTTTAAAATATCATGAAAAACTGTATCTAAACAAATAGCATCACTATGGGATCATTAGGTTATAGTTAATCTTTAAAAGAAGACAGAGGTTCTGCACAGGGCCAAATAACACTGAGGCTAAAACTTTAAACCCTTTTTAAAGTTCCTTTTAAAATAAGCACTAAATGTGGGAAGTTACTCCAAAACATCTTCCTACTAATTAGCCAAGTTTTCACCAACTTCTACACATCACTGAACACTGATTAAAAAAATAAATTGAGATGCAGTTATAGTAGTGGGATCTGGGAAGAAAAAATTGCATTTCTTCTAATTTTGGCACTGTTCTGCTGCCCTGCCTGGGTAGTATGACAGCTTATATCTGGTGATAGCTTTGACTTGTGAAGGGTTTTGCATTCCTAATGGAAGGCTTTCAATACATATTTTGGAATGGTGGTAAGTGATCCCCACTCTCCACATTTCTGTGTCATCAGAAACCTATCTCAAAAGTTCATAAAAAACTTGAGCCAGATAATATGTTAGAATTTCAGATTAAAAAGACTGACAGAGAACAAGGATGACAACTCCTCTGGAAAATCTGGACTAATAGAAATCTCATTTACTAAAACCCCATCTATAACAAAAACTGTACCTGTTGTAAATTGTGCACATACCACAAAACAAAACCTATTATGTACACAGAATTATTCCATAGTAACTGATGGCACATAATCAATCTACCAGGATGGCATGCTATGGAATTTGTAGTAAAGCTTACTTCTAGTGCTGCCATTTTCCAAAGGTAATTTGTTTCAAGAAATGCTCTCACTATGAAACATGCTCAGAATGGCAATGCTGTAGCTAACTTGCCGTGACCATCTGTATCTTTCAGAGACAACCAGCTTACCTTTCTCATCCAGTTTGGCACATTCTGCAAAGAGGTCTTTTGAGCCTGTATTGAGCCTGTCCCGATGAAAATAATGAGACTGAAAAAATCGTGTCCAGAATTCCCTCTCAGTCATGTTATGTGGAACATTCTCTGCATATTTCATTTTTACTGTGAATAAAACCCAAAACAATTACAAACTGTTCCACAAATCTTATCTTAAAATGGTATTTTATATCAACATTTCCTTGATGGCTTCCCTGCTTTCTGCTGCCTCCATTTACTCCCATTAAATGGAAGGGACTGCAGTAGTTAAGCAAGAGTGAACAGGTACTCATTTATGCCTATAAAGCTTTGAAAAGTACAGGTACAGTGGCCTGAACACTCTTGAATTGCCTCCACGCTAGGGGCCAAAATGAATCTGTGTCAGTGTTCATTACAGTGGATGGGAAATGATGGAAAACAGGTTATTTTTCCTCCCCAAGGTGATTTCATGAAAAATAACAATTAATTGGAACACTGAGTAGGAGAGTGTCATGGAAATCAAACAATTACTCACAATTTAAAAAACAAAAAGTCAACACAAGTTAAAATGTTTTCATTTAATAAAATCTCAGATGAACGTTTTAGTCTTTCTACAGTAAGACAGTAAAAAGACTAATCTTAAATGAATGTGTTTGCTATGTAAAACACTGCTCTTACCTGCAGGGTATGTCCGAAATATGGATTCAATAATATCTGAAGTCAAGTTGTACCTCAGCCCGTTGCAGCCATCTGTCTGAGGCCGTACATCAGCCTGAGGAAAAGCACACACAGGGAAAAACAGTCTGGATGTTTTCTCTAACTGGAGAAGAACTGGAATCTTGCAAGCAAGGTCTGCTACAGGTAAAATACTCTTCTTCCTCCAGTAATCCATAGCGTATTTGATCGTACATAGGTATTTTAGAATGAGGAATCAATGAGCAAACATGAATTATTTTATTATACTTGTCATTTAAGGGATGATTTAACAAGCAGACTGCAGGCTTTAGAAAGCAAAGAGCACTCCATTGGTCAAAACAAGGTATGCTTAATTAATTTATGCTTATCCTTGTGTCAAAGTTAAAATAAGTAAGCATACTGTATATGCCTCATGTTTTATTGTTCACTCAACAATTCAGCTAGTGGATGATCAGTGGCTATAATGAAATGACAAAAAAGGATTTATGGCTCTTACACCTTATACCCTTATACTATAAAGTATACATAGTTGTATACGAAAAACATCTTAGTATAACTGGTGAGTAACACTGAATTTAAAGCTTGAGGATTAGTCTTTGTCAGAACTTTGAACTTAGATCTCAGTGATCTCTTTGGGAAGCTCTGGAGGAGGTGAGTGCTCTGGCCAGTTCTCAGAAACAGGAAAAGTACGTGATTACTAAGGCTGCTGCCTTTTCCTCCTTTTCCTGTGTACCTCAAGCCTAGCTTTTGTACCATCTTCTTCCTAGGCTAACATGCATTCTGAGCAGAGCCAGTCAGATTTAACTTGAATTGGGACACACAAATATCTAAGATATCCTCTTTACAAATGCAGGGAACACAAACATCACCAGGTGGTTTAAGAACATTTTAGTTTTCAAGGTTTGGTGGGTTTACTTTTCACTATGGTTTCTTTTTTTTAACATTAAGGTGTAATAATAATGGGAGGCAGGAAATCAGAGCAATCAAATTTGTCTGGCAAATGATTCAGGTATTTCCACGGGGGAAAAAAACAATCAAATGGTTGAACAGCAGCTAAATTAAACCAATTCCTACCTCCTCTTTCCCTCCCAAATCCACCGTGGGCACAGTCATTACAAAGGTGGAAGTGGGATTCCATCTAAAGAGTCCTATCTGTGAGTTTTTTTGCAGAAGCAGAAACATATCTCTGTGTGAGCAATCTGAAGTTGTACTAGATTACTTTTAGACTGCACTGAATTTACTGAAGCACGATTTCTACAAATGGGTAAAATAAGAAAGTTAAAGAAAGAGAGAAAATGAGCTTCCAGATACACAAGTTGTTCTTCAAGTAGCTGAAAGCATGTACTGATTTAAAAAAATGGGGAAGGGAATAAAACCCTTATGTGGAAAGGTTCATTTGTGCATGTCAATGCTGTCACAGATACGCTCTTTAATTTATTGAGCTCATACACTTTAATCTAGTGACCATATAGTCACATCACTCCTGTTTTACAGAAGGCAAAGCAGCAGTACAAACATTATCTGCCTATTAGCAATTTAAAGTTCAAATTTGGTATCTTAAACGGACAAAATTTTGAGGTTGCAGATTAACAGGAAACCTTTTTTTTTTCTCCTTTACACTTGGAATAATGGAGAGATGTTGAGGAACCAGGAAGGTTCATGTATATGGGAATAAAGTGCATGAGCACTTTATTTACTCTCACTCTCCCCAATTTGTTGCTCTAAAATCCTGTAAGTTAAAGGTTCACCATACCAGGAATGCTGCAGAGATGCCCACGTCCTGCTTATTAGGTGCTGCAGAATTATCCCCTGCATTCAGGCTTAAACGGTTGGCCCAGAATTCTTCAGCACTGATTACTTGGCTCACAACAAGGTCTTTATAGAGCTGAAACAAAACAGGATCTTCTTGCAGCATTCTGGTAAAAGAATGTATTGAATAGAATTGAAATACTGCAGAATAAATCACTAGTATTTCCACAACTAACACAAGTTCACAAAAGGAACAAAAACCAACTTTTCTTTCAAAATGCTGTGCATTTTTTAACAAGACTGTATAAACAACCAATGTCAATAGCACTGTTTGTCTGAAAAGGCTGAAGAAATGGATGGTAACACTGAAAGTTGGAAAACAGTAATGCCTAAGGAAAAGTTAATGTGGGATTCATATCTTGTCCTAAAATATTCTGTGGAGCTTTTGTCTTTGCACACCAGGACCGGAATCTCCTGAACTGTAAAAGCACAATGAATATTCTTGCTGTTCAGCAAGAATGTAAAAGCACAATGAATATTCTTGCTGTTCCATAACAGAGAAGTATGATGAGAGAGAAAAAAAGGACATCTGAGTGCTGACCAGTTCTTAGTTTAAGATCTTAAAATTCAGTAGCTACAGAGCTCTATTCTAGTGCAAGAGTATAGATCACAAAATATGTATAGGATAAGATCTCTTAAAACACATTACTCCAATGGTTGTTCATTTATGTTTCTGTGGTAACAGCAGGATCTTCATCTCTTAATCAGACATAGCACAAGTGTGAGACATGTTCTGTGTCACTACTTTCACCAGGGAGCAATGTTTACAAAAGTTATCATCCACATATCAGGTATCACTACCCAAAATGCAAAGACTATGCACCTGAATCTTCACTCGTTCTTAAGCAACTGTTTTTACAGCTGTGTCCCTTATTAGAAACCCACTGGGCTATTTTCAGGGAAGCGTGTATGTGTGTTCACAATCTGCCAACAACTGTCTTGATCAACTGCAAACAATGAAAAAAAACAGGACTCTTATGGATACATGGTCTAGGGATGAACAGGGATAAATTGCAATCTAGACAGAATGAAAGCCTTTAGCTGCTCTAAGGACAAAGTAGGATGAAGTGGAAGTGAAAGCTTTGTGGCAGGATTATTATGTTTTAACCACCAGGGTTTCTCCAGTTTTTCTTATTGTCACAAGTATGGATTAGTGGCAATTCTTACAAATTAGCGTAGCTGAGAGCAGTCTGTTATTCTTGTTATTTCATTAAAGCTTGGAATTTTGGTATGTACTCAACTCCCACATATCAACAAATGAAGGAAGTGCCATGGGAACTCTGGATGTTGTACCCTCCCACAACAGGCTGGATCTTTTCTGCCTGATCTGTTGCAATTAAGCTAATGAAGCCCCATCACCGGACTTGGGCTTCTAATCAAGAGAACAAACTATGGCTGAGTAGGTGCAGGGATTCTGGCTTTTCTGTAACTAGAAAAGCTCCTGATACTTCATGGTGTGATGCTGTAAAACTCCATTTAAGGAGGCAAAGATTCAGAGCTAAGACTGCCTGTGTTCTCAGCACCAATACTGCCAGAAAAAAGGCACACAGCATAAAGAAACAAGTATGGGAACAATGCCAATGCAGGCTGCACTGCTGCAGACCCTAGTGGTTGCTGCAGTACTGGAACCAGTTAATCCTGATTGTGTCACAGCTCCAGCACAAGGGCTCTTGCCCTTCTGCTGGGAAATCTCCTTGTTAAGATCCAGTCTGTCCCATGAGACAACGCTCTCATGTTTTGAAAAATCTACGCTCAGAGCTAGAAGAGTCTTTGGAAATGGAAGCCATAGACACAGGATTCACAGCAGACACTAAAATGAAGTGAAACTTGTCAGGGGAGATGCAGAGAAGAGAGCTCTGTGGCCACAGGGATTGGATTAACAAACATATTAAAGGAACGGAAATGTATCTCAAGAGCCCATATGGGAAAAGGACTTAGATCCTCAATATCTTCTCAAACAATTTCTTAGAATAAACATCCTGTATGCCAAATAACAAACTGCAGCCTCTCAAGTGAGATGCATGAAAATACCTAAGAATTTAGTAGTCTATAAAACATCAGGAAAGATTTGAGGGGTAAATTGGGCTTTATGAGGAGTTAAACAAAATGACCAGACTCCATAAAATTTCTGGAAAAGGAAAAAAAAAATCTTTCAAGCAGCTTTTCTAACTGATACATATATATTTAAGAAGACTAAAAAGACAGGATGCCAGTTGGGTGCCCTCCTCCCATAGCTATGGATAAGAAAGACCAGGTGGCAGCCAGACTCGCTGCCTTTACACCTCAAGAACGTGTCACTAAGCACACAAGTGTAGTCTCAACATGTGACAGTTATGCAAGTCTCAAGGAACTGCCTGGAAATTGAAAGCAGGGAGATTTTTACTAGGGAAACAAATGCTGTATCATTCACAATGCTGAAATAACAACAACTGTTACCAGCAATACACAATAGTTAGCTAACAGAAGAAAAAACCCAACAGACATTTAGGCTGCTATCCCTTTACCTGTTCTTCTCCTCAAGTTCTTTATTAGCTTTCCTTTTGAACTTGGGCAAGAGCTGTTGAAGAAGATCCTTGACCGCATCTCGCTCCTTCACTGCTGTGCTTTCATTGGAGAAGTGGAAGTTGGTTGTGTCCCCTGCATGCAATACCAGCTGCAGCTGAATTTTAGCTTTACCTTCTGGACTGATTTTCTGGCCTAGATTGCAGAGAGACAGACAGTAAGCTTATACAAGAAACTGTCTTCCCTAGAGTACTTGCTTATAAGCAGTTATTCTCATCATCCAATTAAACACCATTACCCTGCGTGTGAATTGCAGCTGTGAAAATGGAATAGTCAGTCTTCCCCTTGAATTAGATTGAATCCTGCACCTTGTTCACTCTAAAATACAAGCTACAGACAGTAGCAGCCTGTTGCTTAATATCCTTCAGCTCCTGCTCAGGAGTCCTGATTCATCTTTGCATTCCCCACAGCATCCGTTAGAAAACTGCTGCAAATGAGGCTGTCATTACCTGGACACTTTAACCTGGAAGCAATCCAGGCTGCTGCTGAAAGGTGACCTCATTCCCCCCTTCCACTTCTTCCTGCTGCATTTCTTGTATGATTGCTAGTGTTTGTGCAGCAAGGTGACCCAAGGACTGATTCACTGAAAAGCACCCCGTTTTGTTTTTCCAGCTGGCCCAGCTCCTGCAGAAGGACAGTGGTAGGAAAGCAAAGGTAGGGTGGGTAGGAGCACATCTGGATCCCAGTTTCCAGTGGTGAGCTAAGTGCAGTTAGCCACCAGTGCTCCCCAAGTTAATGACCAATGCCTCCAAGGTACTACTACACCTTCATGACTCATTAGAAGAATCTAATTCCTGCTTCCATCCTCATAACCAGAGGGAGCAGAGACTGGGACACCTACACTTATGGACTGTTGTGCTATAGTAACTTTAGTGAAGTACCGCAAATGGCACTAACCTAACCTTTAATATCAGCCCTTTCTCCAGAGCAAGTGGGAGACAGGAACCAGATGTCAACATTAAATCACCTTCTCTATTACAAATTTTTTAAAAATCTCACCCTTTTTTCATTTCAGATGACAAAAAGCACATCTTTCATCTAAGTTAAAAATACTTCAATGCCCATATATGTACATATTTAAAATACAAGGTGCTTAAGTGTAAGTTAATAGCTAAATAAAAACTTCACAAAGTTGATTATTATAGATGAATGGGGCTTTTAAACTTCTTATCACTTTCATATTTAAGAATATATCATCTTTGTTCTGATTCATCACATGCTTTCGATCATGCTGCAGTGCCTGTATGTGACTTTAAACGGCAATAATCACTAAACCATTACCAAGTGACACACACAACTCACTTTTTATTCCTTCTTTGGCATTAGAGCACATGATATATGAGCACTAATTGGAGCCAGAAAGGCAGCATGCTATAGACATCTACTGTTTAGTTTTGACTCGCAAGTACTCTGCTATTACAACAGCAAATGCTTATTCAGAATGTTACTAGCTAGGCCAAACTACAGAAGCTGACACTTCTGAAGCTATGGTCTGTTGGATGAAAATAAAACTGAGTTCATTTTATATGAAAATCGAAACAGCTTTAGATACTGAATTAAACAGATGACATGCCAGATAGTTTCTGTGTTAGACTGAAAATCCTATATGCTTCCATGATCCTCCTCCCACCCTTCCCTCTACAAGCATATGGCATAGATTATTTTTCTGTTCAATTTATTGCAGAAGGTTATCAAAGTTAATAGTAAATGCAGCAGATGTCAGTTAAACATCTGAAGACTGCAGTTGTTCTGTCGTAGCATCCTTAAGCTGGTGATACTTTACCACAGTCCTGATCCCTGCTGCTACAGAGTAGCCTGGCCAGAGCTCCAGACTCTTGCAACCTTGCTGAGGTAGCAATACCTAGCATTGCATGGCAGGTGAGCTTTGTGTGATTTAGGCATCCGTGGCAGTAGTGCTGAGTGCAGCAGGCGAGTGCTCACTCACATTTGATGTCTGCATACATGTGGCTGACGGTGAAGCGGTCCTTGCCCTCGGGTGCCCAGGCAATGCGTTCGGCCATCAGGTACAGGGCCCCATCCTGCTTCTTCTGGCGCACCTTCTTCACTATCAGCAACACTTCTTCAGATGAGGTTGCCATTGTGGCTACAATGAGCTGTTAAAAACATACAGTTGAGCTGATTAGCTGTGCTGTAACTCCTATCTATATTAAAGTATTACAGCCCCCATTTACTTGTTCATGCCTATATCATTTTGGGAGTATTTCACATAAATGTGCTCCCCCGTTTCAGTACAATCAGCAAATTTATTTAAACAAAATACTCCCACCTACCTAAAAAATCCATCTAATTATATTGCTGATACTGCTTTTGATCCACTAAAAGACCCACAAATCTTACATTTAAACTGATAACTAAATTTTCCTATTTTACTGTCCTTTTACTGTTTTTTTTCTAGTTCAGAAGAATACTGAAGCTAAGCGATGACGAATTCCAAATCTTCTCTGGCACTGGCAGCAATCCCTTCTTCAGTGGGAATGGCAGATGCTAAGTCATTTCAGAAAAGGGAAGGATATAAGGTATGTGAAAAATCATGAATTTTCAGTTCAGTGTGCTAAAGATAAGGTAGCCCAGTAAGACTCAGGTGTTCTTATTGTGGTGGGTTTTGCCCATGGCTTGAACAATGATTTGTACACTTGACTGCAGCTGGCCAGTCCCTCTCCTCCAAAGTCTGAGAAAGTAATGTTACATGTACTACAGCACAACGATAATTCTGTCAGCAGTCTCAAACCAACAAGACTTTGGATACTTGCTGCACTGTTCTCCCCAGCAGTCACTATCATTCCTCTCCCCAGGTTCACCCTACAGCCTTAAATTTTTCAAGAGATAAAAGATATGGTGAGTATTACTATACTCTGTCAAACATACTATTGGTACACTTATCAAAAATGTACATCTTTGCTGAAAATGTTTAGTATGCTGTATTTTGTGTATCATAAACTTTACTACTGATATGCAAAATAATATTTTTCCAGTGCTAATGTGGATGTTGCATGTGCTTCAGAATACCTAAAATATTGCTGGGATGCACATTGAAGTTCAGATTGTAATCTGCATCAGCTATCACACTGCTAGTAGGTATCACAAAATGGTAGTTCTAAGCATTTAAATTCACATACTTCTTTTTTTCTTAAAAAAACCCCAAAAAACAACAAAATACCAACCAGCAGCAAGACAAGACATTTTATTCTGACAATTTGGACAGTAGCACAGCATTCTGTTTAACAGAAGTCTTACAAGATCTTGTGCAGATGAGTTAAGTAACACACTAGATGGAAAGACATACTGGCAAAAGGGCTCTGCACTTACAGTTCACTCCTTCACCATTCCAGCCATCCAAGGCTTTGCTTAAGAGTTCAGTCATGCTGAGCTGAATGTGGGGTTTCACATCAGCACCACTGCAGCAGTCTCTAGAACACACTATACCACATTCAGAGCATCCTTGGTAATACTTCTTTCTCACAGAAAACTGCATGGCATGATTTCAGGACTGTTCCCTAGCATAATCCATTACAGTCTCCCAGCAGCACTATTCCCTTTCAGTGCTATTCACACAACCATTTTATGTAGTTTCCTGTTGCGGGTCTGCAGTCTCATCAGCACCTTATCCTTACTGGAAAAAGGCAGCTGGCCACAGACTCTCAGAGACTGGAAACCTCACCATGTGCAAGACTAGGGATTTGGTGGTTTTCTCCCTTTGTTACTTTATACTCCTTTAAGGTCATTATTATCCAATGCAATGGAGGCAAAGCCACAGAACACAAAGGAATTCAACCTGTACAGAACAGCAAGAAAAAGGAAAGCATTTCCACAGTCAGGCTCATTCTGATGCCAGCTGCTCTGCTTTTCTACCACACCATTTCACCTACCTACACCCAGTCTTTGAACTACAGAAGCAAAGAATCAGCAGCTACCAACTTCTCCTTCAGAGCCCTTCTAGTACCCTGCAGTGTGCAATCTGTGAGAGCACAATTATCCCGCAAGTGGCTCATTCCACCTTCTGGGAGGGTGAGCACATGGCTCATGCTGTTCTTCTTTCTGTCACTGCTGTACTTCCTTTTTCCTGCAGTAATTTACAGTGGCAGTGGGATGATACAACTCATAAGCACAGTAAGTATTACCCAAAATGGAGAAAACCCTGAGCTGTCTTTTGAACAGTACATCAGAAAGAATAAAAAAAACTATTAATAATAGGGATTTAGGAAGGTTACCGTCTGTCACTAATGGAAACAAAATGGCTTCGTGTTACAAGAAGTACAGGAAAAATTCTAAAATAGGAATCTTGCTTCAAGATTTCATTCCCTGTCTCCTACAGGGAAGGCTACATCCTTGCTAAGCAAAGCACACACACTCAGCTTTTTTTTTTTTTGGGCATGTAAGGCTTCCTATGCAGCAGAGAGCCATCAATGATGTACTTGTGCCTGCCCAAATCTCATAACCTCTACATTTAACATCTGAAGTTCCCAAGAATCAGTACTACAGTTGATGAAACTGCTGCTACGCAGGACAAAAACTGCCACATGCACATAGAGAAATGCTGTTATTTTGTGGCTTTAAGTGATAATTTTAACCTGCTACAGCATTAGTGTTCTTCAGCGGCTGGTTCAAGTATGAATAGGAAGGTCAGACAATTTATTTTAAATTCCCCAGCAACAGAGCTTGGTCAACAGTTCTACAAGCACTTGGATCAACCAGAAGCCCTAACAATGAGGTACAACTTGTCATCAGGTCTGTCTTGGGGATGTTAATTTCAGCTGCAGTTTTCAATAGGCAAGGTCTATCAGGAAGCTTCAGTGTTGGCATAGACCAAAAGAAATGTTCTGTGTGCTTATCCACCTACAAGCCCTCCCCTCCCAGCTCTGTGGGAGCAAACAGCTTCTGGAAATACCATCAAATTCCAACAGCTATCTTTCCTCCATTGCAGTGAATCTTCCTAACCACTCTTATTTTAAGATACAGCACCTCTCATCTCTGTTTTTTACAACACCTATTCTGAACATTCTCCCTTACCAGCACTTTACTCCAGTCTCTTTTCATATGGTTATGTCGAATTCTGAGCAGAAATAAAGAAAATGTTTGCACGTTTTAATAATCCTGACTTGGCCAGGGTGGGCACGGACTGGCAGGCAAGCTCTGACAGATCAATGCAGGCCTTTCTGCTGCTGGGCTTCCGCTCCCCGCAGGCAACAGCAGAATCCTGGAATATCTGTGCCAATGGCCCAGTCTGACCCGCAGCGGCACAGGGACGCTGCCAGCTCCGGGAGCGGGCAGAGCAGCGCCCCGCGGGGTGGCAGGGATCTGTCAGTGGGATGGAGGAGTGGCAGCAATGCCGCTTGTCCCGGGCACGTCGGGGGGCATGCACGTTCGTGAGGGGCCAGCCCGGCCTTCCCCGGATCCGCATCACCCACGCTCCGGGAGGGATGTCACCCTGCTACGAGACGGGCCCGAGGACACCAGCACGGTCCCGGCGGGGTCTGCTCGGCAGCAGGCGGGGAAGGCGCTGCCACGGCACCTCTTTGTCTGCCGCCCGCACCGGGCCAAGCGCGGGGCGAAGCCCGGTGCCCTGGCAGCGGTGCCGCCAGCGCAGCGCTGCCGTCTCCCCGCCACCGCCCGCAGCCCCGGGGAGCGCAGATCGGTGGTGCCGCCGTCCCTTTCGTCCCTTCCCTCACCGCAGCTCCGGCCCGGCTACCGTCACACGTCCGCCGGGCAGGAAGGAAGCGCGGGAGGCCAAAGGCCGCCGCGGCACCATCGCGACGCGGTCCCGCCGCCCCCGGGGACGGATCGCCGGGGCAGCGCGGCCGTGAAGCGGATCGGGCCCTGCGGCCTGCCCGGCACCGCCGCTCCCCCGCGTCCCGCGCCGGCGGCTCTTACCGTGCGGGTTGCGCTGGGAGCTGCTCCGAGTGCGAGCGGCGCTACGGGGGTCGGGCCGCGGCCGCCGCCGGGGCCATGGGGCGGGCGGGGCGGGCACGTGACCGGAACGGGCCGCGGGGCGCCGGGGGTGGAGCCCGCACCACGTGACAGGGGAGCGGCTCCGAAGCCGCGCGTCCCCGGCGGTCACGTGGCGCCGGCGCCCCTCCCGGCCCCCGCCCCGGTCACGTGGCGGCCGCTCCCCCGTCGCCATGACGGCGGCGGGCGGAGGGGGCAGTTACGCGGCAGTAAAACGGTACCGCCATCGCCCCCCCGCCCCCATCCCCGCCGCGCCTGGCCCGGTCCGTTTCCCGCCGTCACCCGTCCGCGCGGGCCCCGCTCGTCGCCCGCCATCGGCCCCGGCGGCCCGTCCTGCTCCGCTCCCGGGTCGGCGGCGCCGCCTCGCTGCGGGGGAGGGGCCTCCCCTCGGCCCCGGCCCGCGCGCCGGGAGGGAGGGGGCGCCGCGCGCGTCACGGCGTCACGTGGCCGGCGGGCGGGTGCGCGCGCGTGACGCCGCTTCCTCCCCCTCCTCCTCCTGCGCGGGCGGCGCGTGATGCAGCGCGGAGCCGGCGCGCGCTCCCGCCCCGCCCTCCCTCTGGTCACGTGGGCGCGCTGTTTGGAGGCGGTGGCGTGAGCGGCACCGGGAGAGCGCGGAGCGTCGTGAGGGAGCGGCACCGGCACCAGGAGAGCGCGGTGAGGGAGCGGCGGCGGCAGGAGCGGCACCGGCACCAGGAGAGCGCGGTGAGGGAGCGGCGGCGGGAGCGGCACCGGGAGAGCACGGAGCGCGGTGAGGCAGCGGCACCGGGAGTGGCAGGTAGAAGGAGCCAGCCGTGCTTCCTGTGCCCCGCCGGGGCTCGGCTCCCCTCTGCTCCCCGCGGTTTCTGAAGGGGTTTGGGGGTTCCTGTGTCCTGTGTGATCCTTCGCCTTACTCCGGGTACGGGAGGCAAAGTCCCTCGGTGTCGCGGCTCAGCCCCAGCCGGCAGCTCAGGGCCACACGGGAGGGATGGGGCACAGAGCGGGCAGGGCAGAAGTGGCCATTAAGGTTCTTAAGACGCTTTTGAGAGTTTAGAAGATCTAACTTTTAGTTTCCTTGGCTAAATGTGCCTCTTCCCTTTTCATAGTGCCTGGTGAGAGTGAGCGCTCACTTTCCTTTAGAGGAAATGTAAATTTCCCCCATGACGGCTTTTCTGGGAGGGAGTTCCTTAATTTATGGGATCGCATACTAAAGGTTACTTAGAAACTCCGGGACTTGCCTGTGCAGTGTAACAGGTTTAGCGTTTTGTTAAGCAATATACAGGTTTAAACTTTAAACTCAACAAGAAGTTATTTTAGAGTATCTGCTGCTTAGGAAAAATATAAGGTTGCGATTTCAGTGGTTATTTAATTCTTGGTTTTCACTCTGTGTTATCTGTTGAATGCAGGAAAAGACATGCGGTGGAGAGGACAGCTTATAATTGTATCAAAATGCACAAATGCAGCTAATTCTAAATTTAGTATAGCTTGAGAATAATGCTCCTTAAATTTACTTTTGGGGGAGGATATTATGTAGTTATAAAATGCCAATGCTAAATGTTTTCCTTGAGAAAGTTAGTTAGTTTCAAAATAAGATTGCATACTGTGGGGAGAAGTGAATTTTTCCAGAAAACAAGGTGTTTTCTGTGGGTACAGGTTAACTTGTTTCACAGGCAGATGTAAATATAAGTACAGTTTAAATATTTCCAGGTATGTTATATGATAGGTTAAGTCTTCAGAAATGAACTTGAACAAAAGCTTCTCATAAATGAAGCAGGAGTCTTGTTTTCCAGCCCTTGGGCCTCTTTTTGGCGAACTGAAACCTGATGGTTTTCGAGTAGGAAAGCACTTGGTGTTTCTTTAAACACTGAACACCAGCTCAAATGCTAAAAAGTGAGCTAATCAAGAACTTTATTTTTGGCAGGTACAGCTAAAAGCTGAAGCTATAATGCACCCATGAGTGAGCAGCACTAGTTGTGTGCATCCATGGCCTCTGTGCCAGTAATTCCAGACTCTTACAACCATGTCTTGGCAGAGTTGGAGTGTTTGGATCCATTGCTTTCTGCACTCAGGTTGGATTCCAGTCGTCTTAAGGTGAGTTTGTGATGTATGGCTTATTTTATTTTTAAAATTTTTTAAAATTTCAAGTAATAACCCCATTTGGCTAATTATTTGATTAAGCCATAGGATTAATCTAACTCTTTTTAGGGTGTGTGCGTGCCATCTTAGTGGATGGAGTACTTTGGGAAGAAAGAGTGAAGATAATGGACCCTGTTACTCTGTGTGTGTTTCCTTTATGCAGCTATGGGTAACACAGCCTGACACAGCTTACACTGTTTGCTCCAATTGCAAAATGCTGTTTAATGATTTTCACTGCCACTGGTTCAGGAGGGGTAAACACAGCTGGCAAACAATGAAGCCTTTAAAAAACCCACTGTGATCAGAACTTACCAGGTTATGCATTACGATTTTTATTCCCTCAGTGCACATGTATAGATGTGTCAAAGAGATGGCTGGCTCTAGGCAGCTCAGGAGGAGGACTGAACCTTATCCAGAAGGATGGTTGGAAGCAAAGGCTCTTTCTCACTCACAAGGTAAGGATAAAAATTTTAAATTAAAATTTCCAAAAATGGGGCTGGGAAAGAAACATTATTTCAAGTTTATGTATTTTAAGGGTCAATAGGTGCCTTCAGCTTACTGGGTCGTCCAAAGAAGGTGAAGTTTTGGACTGCTGTGTTTAAAATAGGCTGTGGTTCTGGAGGGTGTCCCCATAGTATGTGTTAAATTAGATTTCATGACGCGTGAAAAACATTACTTCAGAGTGTCAGACCAGCTCACACGTAGATAACTCCCAGTGTTTGAGTGTTCAAACTGTGACATACTTGGATAAGTGAAGTGAAAGGCTGACTTACTGTTGCTGGAAGAGATCATGAAACAGGGATTGTTATTTGTACAACCAGGTGCTGTTTCCTAGGAGCCACTGCTGCTTCCAGTATAGCATTAATACAGCCCATTTTTTAAGGCTGGTAGCACCTCACTTCATTCTGTCAAAATGGCTTCCAAAGGTGTGAGGACAGAAGAGTGATTTTTGTGCTTCCCAAATCAGAGAACTCAGTGCACTCCTTGCTCTTGATGTTGTTGTGCTGCTGTCAGCTGCATCTTGGAGTAAACTCAGTGTTTGCAAACAAAACCCAAGCAAACAGTAAAAACCAACCACATCACAGCAGAGTGGTAGCATCTGTTGCCATGAATCTGGTTTATATCTTAAAGAGGAAAGCTGCATGGTGGTAGTGACAGTGTAGGGACAAGTTTCACCTGTTCTTACTCCTGTGCTTGCTTTCAGGAAGGTGCCATTTCCCGGGTGGCCTGTTGTTTGCATGATGAAGACTATGTTGCTGTTGCCACCAGGTGAGTGATCTACTCACAAACCTGAGCACTGGATTAATATTTTTAAGAAGCCTCAAGTTTCAGACGTGGACAGCTGCTGAGAACTCAGAATTAACTTACCAGCTTAACTGGTAGAGGCCACTACAAGATAATTCTCTGCACAGACAGTTTGCTTAATTTTTTTTTTCTAGAGTAGTCATTCTAGGTTAAGCATTAGTTCTGTAACAGAACATCTATGGCAGAGCTCATGCATGTGAAATTATGATGATAAATGTCTTTCTCAGACATTTCAGCATAAAAAGAAGCATTTTCGTTAACATGGTAGGGTGAGATTGATAGTTAATTTATTAACTATCAATACTTGCATTTATTAAAATCCATTTAAATGTTTTTCCACATCCTCACTTGCAAGTATAATAACTGTAAGACTAGCCTTACAAAGCTGCTTATACATTGCAGTGCAAAGAATTAAGTGTGACACTTGTTGAAATCATGCAGCCTCAAACAGAACCAGCTCTGAGGCATGCTGCTTTGCTTGGGTTCTCTCTTGCTTTGAGAATCTTTATTAACTGATAAAACATTAGAAGACTTATTTTCAACCCGTATTCTCCTTTTAACTTGTTGTAGCCAAGGCCTTGTAGTGGTCTGGGAGCTGAATCAGGAACGTCGTGGGAAGCCAGAACGGATTTATGTTTCCTCTGAGCATAAGGGCAGAAAAGTCACGGCTCTGTGCTGGGATACAGCTGCCCTTCGAGTTTTTGTAGGAGATCATGTGGGAAAAGTATCAGCCATCAAGATTAACACATCGAAACAAGGAAAGGTAAAATGTTGCATACTTTGATTCAGCTTAATTCACAAGGGCTGTGTGGAATCTTTATTTTGGCAAAGTGGAACAGAGCAAGATTTGCCTGCTAATGAAGTACTGGTAGTTTAAACTATTGGGATGAAGAACCAGTCTCTTGAGACAGCCATAGAAATCCTGACCCATGAACTCACCCCATCCTTATTCTATCTATTTTAGTAATGGGACTTGAAAATGCTTTCAAATGTTGAGAATTAAAAACTGATCAATCTCCTGCTTCTTGGAATTTACAAGTATCAAAGTTAAGGGTCTTGGTGTTTCTGAGCCTATTGGATTCCTTTGACTCCAGCTACAGGTTCAGCTGTTAGTTTCAATTCAGCTGTTGGTCAGAGAGCAGTCCCAGACTCTGATTTTGCTTGGCTTTGTCTGGATGCTCTCATTCTTAAATGTCTGGATCGGATAAAATAAATGGTAGGTGGTCACGGAGCCTGCATGCTTTATATTTTGTGCAGCCTGATTTCTAGCCCTTGAGTGTTTTTTAGCTTTTACTTCTACTGGGTCCTTTCTTTTTAATCAGTAAAAAGGAGCAGAACCTGGGAATGGTTGTGTTTGTCCAGGTGCTTTCTAGCCCTCATGGAAGATTTGGAGGGAAAATTGACTTATAAGTAGCAAGAGCATTATTACATTTAAATAAAGAGAGGGGGGAAGTCAGCTGTAGGAGGAGAAAAGGGCAAGGCACATGGAATCTGTGCCTGTTCACGCCTCTTAAAGGAGCAGGATTGTTGGATTTCTCAGATAATGTACTTTGTCATATTCCTAAGAAGGGAAAACAAGTCTAAGCTGGCAAAAATGGTGACTGTCTTGACAGCAAATTCAAATGCAGTTCCCAGTAGTTTCCTTATCCATAAGTCTATCTGAGACTGTTCATTCACCCATGCAAACTGAGACACTGGTAAGATAATTAGTATGTGAATAATTTGTGGCAGGGTAACAGAGAAAGTGAGTTTGTGAACAATCTAGTTCCAATAAAAGTGTTTTTTTGTATCAATTAATCTCTCTGGTCTGTTTCCATTAACTGCTAGCTCAATGTACCTGTGGGGAGAATTGGAAAAAAAAATCACCAAGCTTACAGTAGCAGGAATAAAACCCTCTCTTAATGTTACAGGAAAAAAACCTTTATAAAGAAATATTAGGATGCTACAGGGATGTGACTCTCTTTTTCTTCAATCTTCTATAGTGGTTTTGGGAAAAGGAGGATTTAGACTGCTGTGCTTCTGAGCATTGTAGCCTTGCTTTGTGAAGACAGAGAAGAAAGGCATCACTCTGTCTTATGCTGTGTATTCATAGCATACATGAGTCTTTTCTGAATTTTGCTATTTTAATATAATGAAACAGTCTTTACTTTGAACTGAAGATCAGCATGTTTTCTCTTTTTTTTTTTTTTCTTTTTTAACTGTAGGCTGCTGCTACTTTTGTGATGTTTCCTGTCCAGATTATAACCACTGTAGATTCTCGGGTGGTTCAGCTTGATTATTTGGATGGAAGACTGCTCATATCTTCACTTACCCGCACTTATTTATGTGATACTGAGAGGCAAGTTCTATTTAATTTCTGAAATACTCGACTTCAGAGTCACACACAGTTTCTGAAAGGACATCAGTGTCTCTTTACCTAGCTCATACACCCTCAGTCTGTTTCTGAAGATGTTGGGAGGGGTAGTGTCAAAAGTTTTACTGAAATCAAGATAAGCAACATCCACTGTTCTCCCCTCAACTACCCAGCCAGTCATTCTGTTGTAGAGGGCTGTTAACATGATTTCCCTTCCATGAATTCATGCTGACTGTTCATAGTCACTGTCTTTTTTTTAATGTGATTGGAAATGATTTCTGGGAATGTTCCCATCTTCCCATCACTAGGTTGAACAACTGGTTCTGCTGAAAAAACCCCTTTGATCTGAGCATTCATTTCAGCTAATGCATATTTCTGCACCCTGTCTTGTTTAAACTTTGGGTAGGCTTTGTAATATTCATTACAGATTTTTTTAAGCACCAAAACCAATTCAGGGGTGGGGATTAAGAAAAACATAAAATTAATTAGAGCTTTTATTAATGCTCCCTTACTTAACAAGTATTATTTTCCCCTCTAGAGAGAAGTTCTGGAAGATTGGCAATAAAGAGAGAGATGGAGAATTTGGAGCATGTTTCTTCCCTGTTGGAAGAAACAGTGGGAATCAGCAGCCATTAATATACTGTGCTCGACCTGGCTCGAGGATGTGGGAGGTGAACTTTGATGGGGAAGTGCAAAGCACACATCAGTTCAAGCAGCTGCTCTCATCACCACCTCTTCCTGTTGTTACTCTCAGGTAGAAACTTGACTTTTATCAGTGTTAAACTTGTTTGGGATGTCCTTAAGACTGAAAAGACTAAATCAATTCCTGCTTCAGTCAAATGTTAATCCTAGCTGTCATCTTAATACAGTCTTCTCTAAGAGGTGTAGCCAGTAATTATCAAAAATGCCCAAACCTTGATTCTGCAGCTATGTCTGTGAGCACAATGAATGCTGCTGTCATGAGACTATATTTATTTAAGCTAGCCATGTATTGACAGGATTAAGAATTTTATAAAGTAATGGTGTTGTAGTTATGCTTGTAGTTGATGTTAATTTTGTTTTGTAGGCAGGATCCTCATTATACTGGTTCTAGCTGCTCTCCACAATCTTTATCTTTCCCCAAGCTGCTGTATTTGACGTGAGTATTGACAGCATAGCTTCCTGTTGATAAAGTAGGCTTAAAACATTATATATTCTCCTAATTTATAATTACCAACCTCAGGTTTTTGCATAAGAATTTCCCAAGTATCATGCTAAACCTGTCTCACTTCTTGCTTGCTATACTTTATCCAATGTAATCCCTGCATATTTTACAATTTTTAAAATTTTTACCTATTTTACCACAATTGACAGTTACGTCATTAACACATGCTTTAATTACAGTGAGCACTGTGTGGTGACCTGGACAGAAAGAGGCATTTATATTTTTCTTCCCCAAAGCCTTCAAGTCTTACTCTGGAGCGAAATTAAAGGTAAACTAAAGTTTCTTAAATGTTGCTTTGTAACATTGTCTGTTACACTGGTCGTTCCTGTAGTCCTTGCCTAACATGGAAGCTATTCAAGCTCATTTTCTGCAGCTGGATGGCAGAATATTTGTATAAAACTTGTCATCTGTCTGGTATATCCTTGAATATTAACCATCTCCCTGCCTCCTTCAGCCAGCCCCTCCTTCTATAGATCTGAAAACATGCTTCTGGAGAAACAAAACATGGTGTAGAGTGACTCGTAAAGTACAGTAGTTAAAATACAGACCATTAACCTGCAGAATCCTTTCCTCTTTACTCAGGCTCCCTGTCAGTGTCTTTTGAGGGATAATCTGCCTGCTGAAAGTTTAAAATCTGGTTGTTTTTTTTTTTTTTTTTCCCTAAAACCTGTCTAAATTGCATACAGAGAATATATTTATTTGGCAAATGAGTGAACCCTCATAAACAGTGGTGTGTTGGTTATAAGCAGAGTCCTCCAGTAGTTATTGACCATCAGTCTTTCCCCTTCTCCCCATTTTGGTGTTAAGTTTGCAATACCTTTGTTGTGGAGTGTTTGCATACAGCATAAGTATTGTATTTGAAAACTTCTGGAAGGCCCAAGTTGTTTTTTTACCAGTGAATATTTTCCTTCTGTTTCAAAGCTAACAGTTATGTATTTGTCATCTTTACCAGGCTTTTAATTTTTCATCTCAGAGCAAAAGGAAACTTTTTGGTAATTTAGTGTATTTTTTGAATGTTTTCTAGAAATGCAACTCTGGAAAGTTTTGACGGTGTGTTTTATAGTGATTAGGTGCTACATCAGCGCTCCTCAGTGTTTGTTTTTCCCATGCATCTCATGCTTTGCACTCATTTGCAGTCAAGTGAGAATATGCTTTCACCTTCTTTCAGGGACAGAAAGGAATGTTGATTAATGACTTCAGTCCTTCAGGTATTGCTCTGTGTGTGGTTTTTCAGATATTCAGGATATTGCAGTTCACAAGAGTGAGTTGTTCTGTCTGCATACAAATGGGAAAGTCGTGCACCTCTCCCTTCTGCTGGTCGATCGCTGCATAGAGCGTCTGATGAGAAGAGGATTCTGGACCCTTGCTGCCAGGGTCTCTTGTCTCTTCCAAAATTCTATTGTTTCTTGCAGAGTAAGTCAATACCTCTTTGTAAATGTGCAATACAACTTCACTGTCTTTCCTGTCCCCCCCCATCCACTAAGTTTTATGGTCACTGAGAATCATTTTGTTGGAGCTTTTAAAGTTATTTTAACATTATACTTTAGGGATGAAAATCATCCTACATATATGGTATCTTTTGGTTTTGCATGTGCATTAGAAATAATAATGCTTTTGTGTCGGTGGGTACTTTTAGGCAAGAAAAAATTTGCCTCTAGACAAGCTGGAGCACTTGAAGTCTCAGCTGGATGCTTCAACCCAGCAAGATCTCATTGCGCAACTGGAAGAACTGATTGCAAAGTTGGAACCTCTGGATTCGGCATGCAGCAGTAGAAGGAGCAGTATTTCATCTCATGTATGTGCATTGGTAGTGCCAAAAGTTTTATCTGCAGGTTCTATCTGTATGGCTTGAAGTCACTCCATTGCTCCCTTGGACAATGAGGCTTTCATTTTTACCCTGTCTACTCCATCTCATAATACCACACTCTAAAACTAGGTGGGATGAAGAGATATGAAACACCACTACTTGCAATCTGTAAGCTCAGACCTCTGCCTCTTTCCCATATTGTTTTAGGGCTAATGGCTGGGATTGGTATGAAGATGGCTTTATCCACAGCTCTGTTTAATGTTTTAATGTGCTTCAGTAATGATAGTCTTGGTTATAACTGTAGTTTTATATGGTGAAAATGAATGTCTGAGTGTCTAGAGCTATCTTAGCCCTATGTAAAAAATTGTTGCACTCTAAGAAGCTTAAGGAGAAAGCTCTAAAAAACTCAAAGCATATTTCTAATAAGTATACAGCTGCTTTTCAAGAAAGGGGAAACGTTTCATAGTTTATACAATATCATCAGCTCCTGCTTTCCCTTTAACAGTGTTTAAAAGGAAAGTTTAAAAATCCAAGTAATGCAAATACCATCTTGATATAGTAGACAAGTTTTTCTTCATTAGCCACTGTAAACCATGTAGACTGACCGTGAGCAAAAAAAAAGTGTGTTGGTCCTGAAATTGAATCGTTTTGTGGGGTCTGGAATTGTGCTAGCTGGGTATGGCTGACCAGCAGGAACACAGATTCTTGGGTATGCAGCTGCAAAGGGGTGAAGTGGCAGTCTTGACTGCAGGACTAAAGCTGAGGTGGGTTTTGCCTTGCACTGGGTACACCAGTTATTCCAGTTGCTTTCCTAAAAGCAATTGCAGCGCACACATCTTTTTAAAGGCACTGAGCAGCACACTTGCTGGCATCTGTGTCCTTTTCCATTGCACATATGGTAGAAGTACTCTGTTAAATAGGAGTTTTCCAGGCAATGAATTTTGAAGTGCTCTGAGGTTATTTGTGTGGGTACAGTCGGTTGAGTTCATGGCAGAAAGAACAAGGAAGTGCAATTCACATGACGTCTAACTCCTCTCCTTGGTCTGACAGGAAAGCTTCAGTGTCTTAGACTCTGGAATCTACCGTGTTATCAGTCGAAGGGGCAGTCAGTCAGATGAAGACTCATGTTCCCTCCACAGTCAAACATTCTCAGAAGATGAGAGACTTAAAGAATTTCCTGCACACCATGAAGATGAGCAACTAGAACTTGGTAATGTTTCTTAATGAAAATGTTTGTTGAATATGTTTGTTCATTCTACAAGAATTCAACTGCATTGGCTCTGTGCTCTTACTTTCCACTTTCAAGTTATTCATTATTAATACATGTAATTTGATCAATTGAAAGAGTCACCCCACCTTCCAGCCAAAATCCTTCCTGAAACACTGGGTTGAAAAGGTGGCTCCACAGAATCAAAGAAGCAAACAAAACCCAGTGAAACAAAACAAAAGGTGTGGAGGGCTTTACCAAGCATGGGCTTCACTCCAACTTCCCCCTCTCCATGTGTAATTGAACATTAGTGCTAAGATTCTTTCAGCTGTCTATGCCAGTATCAGTTGAGCATCAAACAAGATTTTTTTGCTGCCAGTATCCTTTTGTAATATTTGTTCCAGAAAATAATTTCTTAGTCTGGATTCTGGCTTACATATCTTTAGGAGAAACAGAATTCTGATAAGTGTCCTTAACTTTGTCACAGGGTTTCCTTTGCACAGGGCATCATCTCTTACACATGTAAACATTAGTGTAGGGGTGCTAGAATAGTTTATAAGTAACATTTAGCCCATGCAGGAAGCTTTTTTATTTTCTGACACATGCCTGTCACTGGACTTTAGCTAGAGTGAGACTGTGATAGGTCTTGTTCTCTGCTCTGGTTGGGATTGGGAGGGGATGCAGAAACCCAGGATGATGAGGAGCTGCCTTGTAACTTAGCCTTTTTATAGGACAGCCTCTCTATCATACTATCTTTTAGCTTTTGCAAGGAGTAGGTGCCAGTTGAGGATGGAGAGAATTTGGATGCTTTGGAGAAAACCACACTGGGGTGGAAGAGTGCAGAAAATGGTATTTAGTCCCCTACTTGTCAGTAGTGTTGTCCTGCTGTGTAAGATACACTTAGGTGTACATGTGCCTCTTTACCTACATCACCGTTAAAACAAGTGAAGAAACTCTGAAGTGCCTCAGTCCCAACGTTAAAAGTCAAAATTCAGGTGACTTAATTTTTGAATGTCAGAAGATAGAAAGGTTCTTTGTGTTCCATAAGAGATGATAAATTTGCTGATTATTTCCAGGTAGAGAAGTTCTAGATGGTTCTTGAAGCACGCATACTTGATTTGGTATTTGGAAGAAATGGACTTAGTGTTTCCCTGTTCACAGTGACATAAGATGTAATGAGTATTTAGGATTCTAGTCTGCATGATGAACAAAAGCAGCCTTATTTACAGCCAATTGTAAAATCAGTTGTGACCTTTAGGCACTGTTGAGGGATTCTGATGGTAGATTTTCTGTAACAGGGGAGCATCTTTTCCTCTCAACGCTGTGGTTACTGCTGACTGTTGCAAAATGCAATGTCATCCTCGCTTAAAATGATCCCTTTTTTCTTGTTGACATCACTTAAAGATCAGTGTATGCTTGTAACAGGAAATTATTGAGCAAAACACATTGTCAATACTGTGAGGGATATGGGAGAGAAAAGGAAGTAGTCAGTGATTCTGTATTTCCTCTGATTCTCACCAAAAGATTGATTGGATTTTTAAGTCCTTTCAAAGAAGAGGGTGATTTATACCCTAATCATGGCTTATGTGTCTCTTTGTTCTCATGTGATTTAGATTTTGGAAATCATGGTCACAGCTGACTTTACAATTGGTTGTAAAATGATATATGCCACAATACTTCATTTTGCTATGTGTATAAACAACTCAGTGGATTAAATCAAGGTTTTGTCCTCTAAATAATCTGTAACTCTAATTTTAGGAGATTAGCTTTCATATTGTTGTTGATCATTATTTTTCTTGCTGTAAAGCCCAAACACTATTAATAAAGCAGACTTAACTAGGTTCAAAGTCAGTAGTAAAATGGCCCTTGAAACCTAGCTCCATGTGTTCTTGAGTATTAAAAAGGAAAGTACAGTGGGCAGGTTATCCATTAATGATTTAGTGACTTGTAGGCTGTTTCACTGTTCCATTTTTTTGCCAGATCACTGTTTCATGAGTTTTTATTTCAATTCCATTTGTCAGAGAACGTATCTCATGCATCTGTGGTGGTTGAGGCTGACCGGAATGAGACATTTCTCCCATTCAGTATTCCTTTGTCATTCCGTTCCCCATCTCCTCTCGTCTCTCTCCAAGCTGTCAAAGAAAGGTAAAACATGCAGCAGGTTCACTCATCCATTACATCTTGCCTTCTGTCCCCTGGATTTGTAGCATTGTGTGGTTTAGTTCATATGCTGTTCTGCAAACATGGAACACCTGAACTGGAACACCAGAGATGCAGTCAGGTTTGCCAGGCAGTTTAAATCTTCATCTTGGCTCTAGTGAAGATACAAAGAGCTCCTGGTAACTTCGGTGGAGCCGAGACTTCAACCTCAGTTTTAAACAGTTAATAATTATTACATGTCTAGGAATATTTACTGTTACTCTGTAAACTCTGGTTGTGGTTTGTATTCAAAGGAAAACTTACTGAATACTGTTTTGGGATTTTGCCTTCCTGTATCTTAGGGGGAAGGCTTCTTATGTTGCTTAGGGACAAACGGTAGAATATTCAAAGCAGACAGATATTGCTAAAATACACTTGGATAGTGGTCTGTCCTATCCCCACATGAACTTTTCAGTGAAGCTTATTGGTTTCCCAAACACTTATGGAATAATGGTAGCTCATACCTGCTGCAATTAGATCTGCATCCATTTTATATATAAATCACATTGGTATTTTAAAACTCTTTTTTTATAAAAATGGAGGGTAAGGGGGTGGCTGTACAAATACAAAGGTGATGGTGTTACATATTTAACTTAAAATTTCCATGAAAGTGCTGTATGTTAATTACTTAGCTAAAATGTCTCTGGCCTGGCAATGTTCTGAAAAATTGTACAGCCTTCCCTAGATCACTTCAGTATGTAAATCGTGTCCTGCAACAAAGAATTGTGGCTGCTATCAGCAGTGTGAGAGTCTCAGAATAAACATCAGAAGTACATGCAATGTTTTGAGTTGTTTCTAAACCGTAAGCAGCCTTGAGGACCTTACTAGTAATAAGTGTTTCTGCTAACAATGAAAGCTACATTTTCAAGTATTCCCTGCATGCATTAATCATTAAATAAAATACTATCATATTTACAGTTAATTATGTTGAGTTGGGATTTTTGGCTTTTTTTTTATTTTATTTTTTTTAGTTCTAGAGCCGAAAGCAGGAAGCTTATTTTTTGGTCCAAATCTTGTTGACATAGTTCTCTTCATGGCAGTGGTAGAAATAATTGAGTTCTGCTGTGTTCATTGAGCTTTCTCTTCAATTAAATACCTGAAGGAATAGGGACTGCTGAGTGAAAAGGATGTTGTTGGTGAGCTTTGTAATCTGAAGAATTAATTTGAAGCATTGTCAAGTGGTTTCTTACCACCAAGAGTGACATAATTTCCTAAAGATGCTTTATGTTTAAAAGCTTTAAAATGCAAAAGCTAAAATGTAGCAAATCTGCATTTATTTGCATACAAATCACAAATACATGTCAAAAATCTATGGCTAATGTTGCTATGTGGTCCTGCTTCTCCAGCAGGAATGTTAAACATTTCAGGTTTCTGTTCTGTGATGAAAACATGATCATGACTGGAGTACAAATTTTGAGCAGGTTCTTAGTAAGTTTTGTTCCTTTTGGGCATCACTGCTCTCATCCTTTTCTCAAGAGTTCTTCAGATTATAAAGTCTCTGAAATGATGGTTTGAATGAAAAGAGTGCTTGGTTTGTTTCCTTCTGAACTTCTGGTGTTAAGTGTTTGAACTTGTGATTCCTAGCGTTTCCAGCTTTGTACGCAAAACCACGGAAAAGATTGGCACACTTCATATAAGTCCTGAATCTAGAGGGAAGCATGAAGCAAAGGATGATGAGCAGCTGCCAGAACTAACTCTTAATCCAGTAGCATCTACCCAGGAAGAAAAAGAGTGAGTGCAAAATCACATTTTCTTAGCAGTTGTTCAGCATTTGCTGGATGTCCTGAGGATAGAAAAAATTCTTTCAAGCAGAATGCAAACTTGGCATTAGGTTTTTCCAGCTGCCTTCATTCCTGTGGTGGGTTTCAGTGGTTTTCCCAACTCCTTTCTTAGAGCTGATGAGGCAATGAACACAGAGCTAAGTAATTTCATATTCCAGTGCTTATTTACCTCTTTGGACTAACTTTCATACAGTGGCATGGTACTGTTTTTTGTTCAGTACCTGCAGAAGTCTACTGTAGCTGGAGCAGAAGTAATAGTAGAAAGTCACAAAAACAGTATTATCTGTTGCTCTTCGTGCCCAGTTTATCCATAATTTCTGTTGAGCTATTCCTTCTTACAAGTGATAGCTTTGTATTTAATAAAGGAATTAGTGTTGAAGAAATTTTTCAGGAAATCCTCAATTTAATTATTGAAGTTAATACTTCAGATGAGACTGAAAAGAATGTGCTCTTCTAGGTCAGAACCCCAGAACTGCCAGCTTCCTGAGGAGGACCGTCTCAAGGCTGCAACAGCAGAAACTATGTAAGCAGAGAAATTTTTTACTGTATAGATATGTAAGCCTTTGGCAGAAAAAATGATTGGGTTTTTAAAAAATTTCTTTTCATTCGTTTAATATGCGCGTAAGAGTGATTAAATGTCTATTAACATAACCTGAAAGGATCTCATTTGGTGAATTATTTGATTCCTCTTTTTAAAACCAAGCAAAACTCACTAAAAGCTCTTCTAGTGTTATTCCCTTGTCTTAAGTACAAGCATAGTTTAAAAAAATCAAAGTCACAAATAAAAATTCATTCTAAAGAGATCCTAGGGAGCTCAAAGAGTGCTGAGTTCAAATGTAGACAGTGCGAAGTAGCCTAAAGTCTGTTTGAAAAAAATCACAAGAAACCCAACAACCAACTCCAAGTCAAGTGTAGGAGTATAGCTACACAAAACATATTTGAAACTTCACTTTTGGCATCTTATAATTGCTTAACCTAGCAAACTTCTTTTTTATGCTGCAGAGCCAAGCTCCAGGATCCCCTGATTTTGTTAGAACCTCAATGTATGAGAAAGGTCTTACAGGAATGGCTTGTCTTTCTGGAAGAAAAATTCAGGCAGGAGCATTCTGCTTTGTCTCTTAAGAAAAACAAGACTGTGTGTGCTGAAAATCAGAGGGCAGTCCTGGAGGAAAACCTGCAATTGGCTCCAGCTGACAGAGACCCAGTAGACAAGGAACAGAGTGGTATTTTAGAAGACTGCATTGAAAAGGAAAATACTGATGAAACCTGTGTGAGCAAAACCACGTGTGAAAATGGTACTGATGTGACTGGGCCTCTGGGCTGTGGCTTTCAGGTGTCTCCTCCATGTCCCATTGAACCTGATGTTCTGAAAGATCTTGTGGAGCTGACAACTCTGTGCTTTGAGCTGCGTGTCTTTTCTGCTGGGAGTGCTGAGGCTGAGGAGAGCTCTGAGGGAAGTCTGCCACCAGCAGCTGCAGGGACCTTGGCTTGTAGGTTTATGCAAAGCTACTTCTTCCTTTTGGATTTAAAGAGAGTAAAGCAGTGTATTATAACCACGTGTGCCACCAGCCCTAATGTGTGGGAAACATACATTGCAGGATTGAAAGGTAAATGATGAACTTTGTATTGCTTCTTAAACTGAAAATAATACTGGAAGGGAAAAAAAAAAGAAAAAAACCTTGAAGACTCTCATAATTGTGTCTGCAGGTTTTCCTTCTGCCAGTGTAGTGTGGCAGGGGGAGGATGCTTGGTGTGTGGGAGTTTTTGTTCTGGTTTTGGGTTGTTTGGTTGATTGTTTTTCTCCCAAATAATTCCCTTTGGAAGAACTCAGCTCACCTGGTTAGAACATAGTGCTAATAATCCCAGCATTGTGGGTTCAAGCCCTGTATGGACCATTCACTTAAGAGCTGGACTTGTTGATCGTTGTGGATCCCTTTCAACTCAGAATAACCTGTGATTTCTTAAAAAAAAGAATTGTTGGCTCCTTAGAGAGGGATTGTTCTCCTCCCACTTTGCAACTTTAAACCTGTTAGTTGTATGGACCTTGTTAATGGAACACTGTAGTCATCCCAGCCTATTTACAAACATGAACTTCTAAGAGCAAAAGCATCTAATTAGAATCACAAGTCTGTAGAAACAAGGCAGAAGGGAGAGGAGAGGCTTCAGCATTTGCATTGGACCATTTGGCTTGTAAAGGAATGTAATTAATATGAAACAAAACTGAATGGAGTAGATGCAGATGAGTGGCTTGTGGCCACTTCACAGTTCCCTGTTCCACAGAAATACTTTCTGATCTTTTGGATGCCTCTTCAGTTTTATTGAACCAAAGCTTCATGATCATATTGGAAAACAGAATGTTTTCTGTTCTCTGCACTCAGCTTTTGCCTTATGTATTTCTTTTAAGAGTGAATTAAAGCCTTAGCATTGATTCTGCTCCAGCAGAGAGCAATTAAACAACAGAATCTTGCTTTGAGGGTTGGTGTTTGGTGTTTCTGTTTCTGGGAATCTCTTCACTGTTTGGATTCTCAGAGCCCTGGAAGTGAAAGTAGTGTATGCATTCCCAGTTTGTCCTTAGTTGGACTGCACTTGTTCTTGGACATAAATACCTGCATTTCATCAAGATTGAGGTGGATGTTGAACTTCCCATGAAAGCAGTGATAGCTGTTCAGCAGAGGGATGAAAGGAGGGCTAGGACATGTTAAGGAAAAAAAAAAAAAGCCCAAATCTTCTAACTTGTGTGCTGATTTATTTCAGAAATAACTTATCACAGTCCAGTTGCTTTAGCGATGGAAAGTGAAGATATGTTGAAAATACTGAAGCTGCTGCATGACCTGGGGCCATGGGGTGACAGCCCACTGTTGCTGGCACATGCTCAAAGGTTTGTACCCAAATCTCCTGAACTTCCTGGCAGGAATTGCTTCACTTACTTGTAAAGATTCCTGGACTCTCTTAGAGAGATCACCTTTCAGTACTATTTTGAACTTGCGGGAGATCTTGAAAAAATTTATTTTGCTGTTTGGTACTAAAAATAGGTTTTATTCTCTTTCTTTCTCCAGGCTTTATGAAAAATTTGGGGAAACAGCTCTTCGGCCCTTGATCAAGTTCCACCCCTCTATTTTACCTTCTGATATTAAACAGCTTTGCAGGAATGATCCAGCTCACTTTTTAGCATATTTAGATAGTCTGGTGAAATCAAAGCCAGAGGACAAAAGGTGAGGGGAATGGAGAGTCCTTTTCATTGTCTGCTCTCTTCATCATATAGCTGTGTTGGTTTTTTATTTTTTTGTTTTAGCTTTTGGGGACTTTTTTTTTGTGTTTCTGTATCTGTCTGCTTGGTGTTCTTAAGCATTAGGTTCCAAGTAATTCTGGCAGTTGTAGCTGGCTTTAGACTGGAGTTTTTGTTAGGTTAGTATCTAGTTTTAAAAGGGATTTACTAAATAATACTTTTAATGGAATTGATTTTTTTTTTGTTCCTATATCTGCAGTTCAGTGTACCAGGGTTAGATTACATTTAAAAAAACTCCAAGCAAACCAAACAAAAAAACCCCACAAACCCGAAAAAAAACCCCAAACCAAATGTGTGGGAACTCAACCTGCAAACTTGATTTTCTGTGGTTGCCTAAATTTATAGAGACATAAATTATTTTAGGCTTTTCCACACTTAATTTTACATCCCCACCCCCTTTTTCTTTTGTGAATTTGTCCACACACAATCTCTGCTTCTCCATATCTGATATATTTAAAACTGGTAGGATTTTTTTTTAGTGTCTGCTTTGTTTTTCAGGCCATTTCTCCTTAGGTCTCTTCTGCAGCCGGAATCTGTACGGTTGGATTGGTTGCGCTTGGCAGTTTCTCATGATGCTCCACAAAGGGCAAACACTGTGGATGAGGAAGGAAATCCCAGGTAAAAAGTTGTTTTCATCCAAGGTCCTGAGTGCAGCAGAAAGACATTACAGCTCTGGTTTTGGGTTAGATTTTGTGTGAAAGTTTGGATCACTGACTCCTTGGAGCATTTTGTAGTGTTCAGCAGAAACAACCAAAGGATTGAATAACTTTTATTTGCAATGCCTTCGAGAGTGACTGCTCTACTGAGACTACACATGGTGTTTCATTCATTTTTCCTCCTCTCTTTTCATAAATCTGGCATAATGTCCTGAAGAAAATCAATAATGCTTTAAAACTGAGTTTCTCATCTTCTAGGCCAAGATCGCATTTGTTTACTTGGGGCTACAGCCAGCTCATTCTGCTCTTGATTAAACTCCCAGCTGATTTTGTTATGAAAGAGAAGATGGCTGACATCTGTAAATCACATGGGTAAGGAGAAAACTTAGTAATTCTAGATACTTGGTTAGTAGGTATTCTGACCCTGAGAAGATAGAAATGTAAATGACCTATCTGCTTTTTGTTTGGACAGGGTTTTTTAAAAACCTTTCCTTTTTTGAGGGTAAATATTCAATGTCCAATTTAATGTACCAAATGGGAGGTATTCCTCGTGTCCCTACTCTGTTTCTGACATTCATTAAATTTAATTGCTTTTGTCCTTACTGATACTTAAATGAGCATGTGATTGTTCTTGACTTTGGTTTGAACTGGGTATTTGATTCCTAGAAATCTTTACTCTCTTATTCAAGATTTTGGCCTGGATATCTTTTTCTCTGTCTGGAGCTGGATAGAAGAATAGAAGCCTTTACTAATATTGTTCACTTGGATGATTTGAGCCTGTTGAATGGAGAAGATGGTTAGTGATTCTTAAGCTGTATAAACATACTTGTGTAATGTAGGAACTGCCCTTATATAGCAGTTTGCCCAAAGCTGAATTGAACTTTTATCTTTTGAAGTGTTTTTGTAGCCCTGTGTGTAGTACAGCATATTTGAAACACATAAATGGATGTTATACGCTGGTATCTTCATGCTGTCCTTTGTGAAATCAGTTGTGCTAGAAAATGCTTTAAAGTTAAAGAATCTTGATTCGTTTATCAGTAAAAGCTGGGGGTAAAAGCTAACCTTGGTGTTGGGGACAGAAGAGTAGGAAGCCTTTCTGCACAGCACAAAACTCCCCCACTACACGTGCAGACACCCAAAGTTAGGGTGAGCAAAGCATTGTACCACAAGGCAGAACATAAGAAAATTCACTCTGGCCCTAAGATGGACAAAACTTTGTCTCTTGACTTAATCCAAAGTGAACTATTGTGAAGCCATGTGTGTTCACTACTAAATCTTTACACTGAGTCAGTCGGGGCAGTACATTTTTGTGCACAATTTGCTTGTTGATAATGCTTGTTTTCTTAAAATTTCAGAGTAAAACAGAACAGCTAGCTTTCCTTTTAAGTACAGATATAGTTTACATAGTAGTCTTAGAATAATCCTTGTTTTACAAATAATCTAACAAACTCATTTTACATCTAGGTTCCATTCCAGAGACCATAGAAGAATGGAAGTTCGTTCTGCATCTTGCACAGAATCACAGCACAGCTTCCCACCAGCACAGCCCACAGAACGGGAATGCTGTCAGCAACGGAGGCCCGAGCTGCCCAGACTGCATCACTGTGGAAAACGTCGCTCTGTTGCTGGCCAAGGCCATCGGCCCAAATCGTGCCTTGCCTCTCTTGCAGGAGTGTGGTTTGACACTAGAATTGTCTGAGAGGTTTACTGGTGTCTGTGAGATACTGAGAATCGCTGAGAAAAGGCAGAGGTAAGAGATGTGTCAGCAGAAGAGCCACGCTATTCTTTTTGGATCTCCTCCATGCTTTAAACTTCCTTTTTGGCTTACAGGAAGATACAATGCTTCACATTTCTACCTTCGGTTTTAGACTCATCTGAAAGCTTTCCTCTTATTTCAGACTCATCTGAAAGCTTTCCTCTTATTTCAGACTCATCTGAAAGCTTTCCTCTTATTTTAGACTCATCTGAAAGCTTTCCTATTATTTACGTGTTTTGCAATGTAGACATTTTAAAATTGAAAATGAGGAAACAGGAAATCATACATTAAAGGTGTATGTGAAGGAGATTCTCTGAAAGAGCTCTGTTCTGCTGAGACCTGTACAGACTGATCTCTCCTTCTCCTTTCAAAGGTGTGAATGGTGATGTCAGGATGTTACTTCTGAAATGCAATCATGTTTTTTTACAAACTTCTCTTTAAAAAGCAAACCAAAGCTCTGTTGTTCTTTCTGTTGTTTTTTTTACTGTTTGACTTTTTTTGTTCCCTTTGCTTTATTTGCAGAGCGCTGATTCAGTCCATGTTGGAAAAGTGTGACCGGTTTTTGTGGTCTCAGCAAGCATAGAAAACAACTTGGGAGAACTCTGGGAACATTTTATACTGTAATGACTGTATATTCAAGTGCCTCTTAAATTTCACAGGCCCTTAAAAATAACAAACTCCTGTCTAAAAGTTCAGTTATACTGAGCCAGTCTGCATCTGGCAGGTATCTGACCTGGAAGTGGCAACAGTTCTTCCTTATTCCTTTGGAGAAGACTTTTGAGCTGTAGAATGTAGATCAAAACAAGCCAGTATTTATTTTGAAATTAGGCTCACAGATTTCCAGGATGAAAATTGCTGAATTTATTTTCTGAGTCTATAACTTAAGTGTTCAGGGATATGAGCCCCAAAGTATTAAATTATGGTGTGTAAATTTTTTTTGCTTTTTTGTTTGTAAACATGAGAAATTCCTGGGAAGTATCGAAGCCTATACTTGTTTAGCTTTCCTGTAAATGACATTTACCTTTACTGTTGCTGTAGAAGTGTCTGTTATGGTACCCATTGGTTTTTTCCCCTTCTTAAATTATATGGACAGGCCTTGCCTATTTGAAATACCTTAATCGAGTCAAGTCTTAAAATGGGAGGGAAATATTTTTAAGTAGTGGATTTATAGTTAAAAAATACTGATTAACAGACAAGCTTGTTAAATGAACTCGCTGTTAAACTACAAACAATATTTCTAAATTGCACATACCTGTTTGTGCACTGGGACCACAGACCTCAGTTGTGATACTCCAACAAACCTCGGGACAGTGGATTAGAATCAGTGTTATTTAAGTTACAAAAGACCCTGAAGATCCAACTTTCCAACCATTAGCCTAGCACTGCCACATCCACCACTGAGCCATGTCCCAAAGTGCCATCTACATGTTTCTAAATGCCTTCAGGGATGGTGACTCCACCACTTCCCTGGACAGCCTGTTCCAGTACTGGACAATGCTTCTGGTGAAGAAATGTTTCCTCATATCCAATTAAATGTTCTCCTGGAGTAACTTGAGGCCATCTCTTCTTGTCCTATTCCTTGTTATTTGGGTAAAAGGAACCCATCCCCACCTGGCTCCAGCCTCCTTCCAGGCAGTTGCAGAGAGCGGTGAGGTCTCCCCTGAGCCTCCTTTTCTCCAGGTCAAACACCCCCAGCTCCCTCAGCCTCTCCTCACAGGACTTGTGCCCCAGACCCTCCACCAGCCCCATTTCCCTCCTCTGGACTCACTCCAGCCCCTCAATGCCTTTCTTGCAGTGAGGGGCCCAGAACTGGGCACAGGATTCAAGGTGTGGCCTCACCAGTACAGGGGGACAATCCCTGCCTGGTCCTGCTGGCCGCACTGTGGCTGATCCAGGCCAGGCTGCCCTCGGCCTTCTTGGCCACCTGGGCACTGCTGGCTCATGTTCAGCTGCTGTCAGCAGCAGCCCCAGGTCGTTTTCTGCCCAGCAGGGTCCCAGCCCCTCTGCCCTGCAGCAGATCAACACTGCCACCCAGCCTGGTGTGTCTGCAGCTGGCTGAGGGTGCCCTCCATCCCCTCATCCAGCACTGATAAAGAGATCAAACAGAACTGGGCCCAGCACTGAGCCCTGGGGAGCACCACTTGGGGCTGGCCACCAGCTGGATTTAACTCCATTTCCCACCGCTCTCTGGGCCTGGCCATCCAGCCAGTTTTTTGGTTGGTGAACAGTCCACGTGTCCAAGCCATGAGCAGCCCATTTCTCCAGGAGAGTGTTGTGGGAAACACTGTCAAAAGGTTTTCTTGAAGTCCAGGTCAACTTTGGTAATTCGACAATTCTGACATTTTGAAAAGTGAGAGGACTTATTTTAATACAATTTTAAAAGCTGAAGGTTTATATAAGTCTTTTTAGATGAATGCTGTCAAGAAAGAAGTTTTTTTTACATATCTGGTTGAATATGAATATTCACAAAATCACTTGGATTTTATGTCTCATTTACATAACTGCTTTGTGCTAGCCCTCTCTGCATTTAATGTATCTTTGAATGAGTTTCTTTTTAGGCTTCTAGTTTTGATCCTCTTCACTGTATGACTCCCATTTTAAGCAGAAAGCCACAGCATCTGGTCAATACTCAATTTTCAGAAATATCATTTAGATAAAAAAGTAATGCATTAATTGGAGCTAAATTTAATTAAAATTTGATAATTTTGTTTTAAAATGATGTGAAAATACTGCTTTATAAGGCATCTTTTTATGTAGACTTGCAGCACTTGTAGTTGTGCAAAATAATGCTTTTAATCAAAATAGGACTGAGTACAATGTTTGTCCTTTTGAAAGATGCAGTCTGCAGACTATTTCATCTTGTCAGCAAGAAAAACTTGGGTGTGGTGGGTTGGTAACTTCACATGGGGAAGGGAAATTCCAGGGTGACAACACATCAGGCTTCCAGCCAGAGTGTTGCTTGTGGAAAAGCCAATACAGAACTATTTCTAAAAAAGAAAGTTTTAAAGCTTCTGTGGTTTACATACTGCCATGGGAAATAGAAGGATCTGTGCCATCAGGATTACCCCATGCTCTCAGAGTAAGGTTTGGAATGGGAGCCAGGCACCTACCAGATGGTGCTGGTGCCTGTTCTGTTCCCTGCCAGATGAGCTGCTGCTGCCTCAGGGGCTGCCACAGTTACCTACCACGGGTTCATGCAGTGTGTGGTGTAGCTGAGTGCTCCCCTTGCCTTCCTCAGAGGAATTCCTGGATTTCTGAGAATGTGTCTGGCTTATCTCTGCATGGTTCCACTCTATTTGCTTGGTGTATTTTGTGCACATATCAGCCTCTTTCTTCTGTGGAAGTTTTGTACATGTGATTAACTTTGACTAAGGGTTGGGGCCCATTTTTTTTCCCCCCCCAGTAAATCATAATTCCAGTTAGAGCATTTTTTTAAAAAAAAATCATGTCAGAAGGGTCATACAGATAACATAATAGGAAGTGTGTGTTCAGATTGTGTGTCCAAAGTGAGCTTGTGTTTATCATTTCAACTAACTTGGCTGTCAATAAAGAGTGAGAACGTACTCTCTGAAGAAGAGTTAGAAAATTAATGTTTTCTATTCTGGATGAGTTTGTTTTTATCTCATATGGGTCGGGTGAAGGGACTGAAATGAGAGGGTCTTCTGTTCAGAAATGTCTGAAACAGAAACTGCCTGAGAGGGTCTTCTGTTCAGAAATGTCTGAAACAGAAACAGTTGCACAGAGCAAGGCTCCTGTCAGCCAGCTGAGCACACATCACTGACAGCTCAGCCAGCCTCATGGGGAAGATGAGCTGCAGCTCAGCTTTGGTTTTTGTGAGAGAGACCCTTGAGAAGCAGAGATGAATAAAAGGGGCTTAACCTGGAGCAGCATTAAGTAGAAACTGCTGGTGGCGTTTTCTGTTTATCAAAGAAAAAAGTATCATACATTATTTCACTATTCGAAACCTATGGGTGAATCAATTTTACTTCAGATAAATACCTGCATTTTCAATCTGCTTCTTGAAAGGAGACAAGTTTCCAGTCATTCTCCACGTCTGTAAGCCCAAAGTCACTGTTAGTGTACCTTCAATACTTGGCAAAACTCTTGTAATGAATTATTGCACATGTAAGCATAAAAAAGGTACTGTTTTTTCCCAGATTAAGAAATAACTGCAGATATTGTGCTTGAGCTGGGAATTCACCTCATCCCTTTTCTCAGTCTGACTTTCTCAGATTGCAAAATTGTGGAATGTTTGAGGAACATAATTTGTATTCATAAATATTTACAGTTACAGGGCAGCCAGTATGGGGTTGCTTTTTATCTTAACTGCATCAGAATGTACAAGCCAAGAAATGGTCTCAGGCCCCCTCAATGTTCCCCAGTGTGCACGTGCTGCCAGTGTTTCTTGCTAGGCCAGGAAGAAATGCTCTCTTCAAACCCTCCTCCACGCTCGGAGGCAGCTTTGCCTCTCTCTGTTGTGAAAGCAGCAGTGTTGGCTGCAGCTCATTTCTGTGAGCCAAGGGTCATGACCTGGAGTGTAGGACAAGCAGGTACGGTGTCACATTCATATTTTCTGAAAAATCCCTTTGCCCAGGATTTTGTCCTGGGAAGCTGAGAAGCCTCAGAGAAAAAGGAGAAAAAATTCTTATCTCATTTGTTTCTCCTGTGTTGTGCTCACATGTGGAATGTGTTTGGAGATTGTTTATCCAACTGGTGATTGTTTCATTGGTTTCATGTGAATTGTTTTGATTTATTGGCCAAGTATGGTCAATCTGTGTCAAGGCTCTGGAAAGAGTCATGAGTTTTCATTATTATCTTTTTAGCCTTCTGTAAGTATCCTTTCTGTATTCTTTAGTATAGTTTGGTTTAGTATTCTTTAATACAATATAGTAACATAAAATAATAAATTAGCCATCTGAGAACATGGAGTCAGATTCATCATTCCTTCCTGCCACGGGGCACCCCTGCAAATACAAGAACACGGAAGAGCAGGGCTCAGGCTGTTCCCTGCTGGAGCCCCAAGCTGCAGCTTTATGTCGGCTCCAGCATTGTCACTGCTTCTGTCCTCCTTGCTGGATACCAGGGGATGCACTCTGAGATGTTCTAAAGAATCCCTCCAGCACCTGCCTTCTTGCAATTGTCCTCATGTTTTGCAGAAATGCGTTTTTTTTCCTCATTGTCCTTCATGTTTTGCAGAAACGTTGGTTTGGAGAGAATGTGAAATGGTGTAAGACTCAAAATATCCTCTATAGTCCAGAGTGTGTGAGCTCTTGTAGGGAAAGAGTTCCTTCGGTCAGTTTTGAAGGCAATGCTTTGTTCTAAGTCCCTGGGCAAAGTGCCACGTGCCTGTACCCCAACTTAGAAGAGTCATTCTCCTTGTTTTGTGAAAACCAAAGAGGTGATGGCCACGGCTACTTGCAGCTAGCGGAGAAGGCACTTGAGCTGCCGTGTACTGCAAGGATGTGGGTCATCAGGGTGTGAACAGGCTTGTAGCAAAACACAGCACTCCAGTCCCTGCAGTGGGTAAGCTGTTACACTGTGAAGTATCAGGTTCAGGATTGCCAGGGGACAAAAATCTATGTCCTTGGGTTAGGGTTTAGATTCTTGTTGCAAAGTGTTCCATTCTGAGATACATCATGCTACAGAGAATCTGTCCTGCTGCTCGCGTTGTGGAAAATGCCTCCTCTCCCCTAAAACTCATTTTTTTGGACTGAAGTCCGGTGGCGCCCAAGAAAAGTTACTGTTGACACTTTGTTAGCTTTATTGCTCCTCTTTCAACTCATGCCTCTGCCCTGCAGCTCCAGGAACAAATTGTTTACAGTAGCAGAGTCGTGAGTGGGGCAGCTACCCTTCACTCTTCAGAGGGGAACCCAAAGTGCTCTCCTAGATTTGCCAAATCATGTACAAGGCCACACGATGGGGACACTTCCTGCACGCTCACTCTCGAGTGCAACTGCACTCAACCCTGGAGTTTTCTGCAGAGGATGGGATTGTGTCAAGCTGTTAACCAAGGGGAGTGAGCAGGCTTTAAGCAGGGGGAGCACAGTGGGTACTTAAACAGTAAACCATGCCAGTGGGGCCAGACAGTTGATTTAAAGTCTAGCAGAATTGTGGCTGTATGGATCTGAATTAAGTCAAATGTTTACTGCTGTGTCCAAAACTTTCCACCTGAGCCCCATGGAGCTGCTGTTGCAGCAAGGTGGCTGGAAACCCTTGAGAGGGGCCTGTAAGAGCAAGCCAAGGCAAAATGAACCACTTCTTGATGGTCTGTGTGTCTGTGCTATTTTAGAGCATGATCAGCAGGGGTGTAGGGGTATGCACTTTGCTTTGCGATGGGGTTAAGAGCAACACTTCACATTTTCCATTTAATTAACGCTGGGATTCACCTGGCAATCCCAGCACACATGGGAATTTCACTTAGCAGTTCATGCACTTCTGGTAACATTCCTTGTGCACAGACACAGACCTGGCCTTGTGCTGCAATGTGCAGACAGTCAGGCGCCTTCCCCTCGCAGCTCTGTTCAGTCCAAGATCCAAACAAAAGCATCACCCTTAAGATACCAGTAACACTTCAAGCACATGGAACTCTTCAGCCTTTAAGGCAGTTTGTCAGTCTGGTTGTTATAAGGAGCAAATAGTCCCAAGGCTGAAGAAGTGCCATATACTCTCTGAAAGATTGCATAACAGGACCTGTGGACTTTCAATAAGGACAAGTTTCCAGTAATGATTTCTGTGTTGGAAGTGCTGGTGGGGATTTCCCAGCCCTGGGTATCCTTTCCAGTTTCCTCTTTTGAGGGACTTGAATTGCTTATAAATACCCTCTTTGAGTCTGAGAGCACACGAGACCATCTCCAGCTCCTTCAGCTTTGCTGTTCTGCAGTGGTGAGTGACATTCTGAATTTGTGAGCTGTGTGCAGTGTTTTGAGCTGGTATTTTGGGAGCAGAACCAATGCTTTAGCATGTGGGGCTTCTTTGTACTCATGACAGGAGCAGCAGGGAGTGCTAAAATGCAGGTTTCTTATGTGCACCTGCTTTTGTTTTGGAGCTTGTGGTTGCACAGAGAGCACCACTCCTTGCAGGGGGAGAAGGAGGGTCCTGAGTGAGCCCTCAGCACTGAAGCAGCAGCCCAGGCACAGCTGGGGGTGTGGTGGGTTCTCAGTGGTGCTCCAGAACTGCTCATCTCTCTCACTGTCTCCCAGCTGCCTGTCAGGCTTCTTGGCCAGGAACCATGAGGCTCTGGGTCTGCATTGCGTTGCTCTCCATTGTTCTGTGTGTGAGTGCTGACAGACCAAGGATACTCGAAGGAATGGTCCGGGCTGGACAGTTTGTCCGGGATGCAGTAGGAGGTAAGCTGCTGTTACCAGGGGCCCTTCCCTCAGGAAACCTTCCCCAAGCACAGGCTACCAGCAGTCAGTGGTGCAGCCCTCCGAGCTAGGAAATCCTCAGCTCCACATTAGAGACCCCCTGGTTTCTGCTGCTGGATGAGGGCCTTGATCAGCCCCCACAGGTGCTTTCTGTGGGCACAGCCCTGTGCAAAGGCTGATGTGGGGCAGTGCCTCACTCTGCTACTGCTCCTTGGGCCTTTCAGCTCCTAACTGAGGTGGTCCTGAGCGATTTCTGGTGTGACTCTTTCAAGTCAACATCATCTCCGTTTCTCTGCCTTCTTCAGGGGCACGGGATATGTACAGAGCATACAAGGACATGCGTGAGGCAAATTACAAAGGTGCTGACAAGTATTTCCACGCCCGTGGGAATTATGATGCTGCCCGGAGAGGACCTGGTGGTGCTTGGGCAGCAAAAGTGATCAGGTAATGGAGTGTGCTTGGCTTGTTAACAGTGAGTTATTAGGGATACAGGCATTCCAGCTGGAGTGAGGTCCTTTTTTACTTGCAGTCAGCTTAGTACCTAGAAGGACAGCAGAGGGGAGGGGAAGAAGTTCCCATCTGGACAGCCGGTCTCTGTAGGAATGGTGCCACATGAGCATGCGCCTTTCTTCTTGTCAGCCCGAGAAGGCGGATTCCTCTCTCTGCAATTCTGATAAGGAACTTCCCTTCATTGCTGGTTCATTTCCCGACATAGCAGATATAGATTCCAGCGCGGGCTCTCAGACAAGGCTGAGCATGCGCTTGCATCTCACCTTAAGAAACCTTACGGAAACCACGAGTGAGGGAACCAACACAAGGCTGAGTTAGATGCAGTCTTGTTCAGGTGGCCTTTTCTCCTTCCACAGCAATGCCCGGGAGGGCTGGCAGAGCAGCGTGAGCGGCAGAGGCGCCGAGGACACCCGGCTGGACCAGGAGGCGAACGAGTGGGGCCGGAGGGGCGGGGACCCGAACCGCTACCGGCCCAAGGGGCTGCCCAGCAAGTACTAGCGCTGTACTCCGCTCCTGTCACACCTCCCTTTGTTCAGCACAATAAAGGAATTCTCCTGAGAACTGTTCCCTTCGCTGCGAGCATCCATCCTCCCGGGGCGCGGGACTGCGGGGGCGGCCGTGTCGGTGTCGGGGCATCACGGGGGCTGCCAAAGGGTCCCCCTTGGGACCCTCGGGTACTCCGGGAGCGCGTGTGCCGCTCTCTGCCGAAGGAAGGCCCTGGGCGGGTGGGTCCCGGCACTATCCCGTCAGGGGCCCGGTGCGATCCCGGCACGGTCCCAGTGCAATCCCAGCGCGATCCCGGCACGGGCCCGGTGCGACCCTGCGCGGGCCTGGGCGCGGGAGGCGGCAGCGGCCGCCGGTGGGCAGGGGGCGCTGTGGGGCCGCGGGCGCCGCTCCGGCCGCGCCGCCGCCTCGCTGCCCCCGCACGGCTGTGGGGCCGCCATGGACCGCAATCCGTCTCCGCCGTGCAGCGATGCGGAGGAGGAGGAGGGGGACGCGGTGGGCAATACGGTGTACAGCAAGCACTGGCTCTTCAGCGTCCTCACCCGCCTCATCGAGGTGCGCGGCCTCCGGGAGGGAGCGGGCGGCGGGCCCGGCGTTGGTCAGCGCCGGGCGGGCGCGACGCGATCGATGCCGGGGCCGGAGGGGACACCGGGGACCAGCCGGGACAAACCCGGGACACAGCTGGGATTCATAGGGCACAAATCCGGGAGCGGGGCGGGGACTCAGCGGGGACCCACAGCTCCTGGGTGGTGCCGGGGGTTCAGCCGGGTCGTTCTCCCCCTCCCCGCTTGTCCCAGGTCATCGCCCCCGCGGAGCCGGATCCCGCCGCCAGCCCCGAGGGAGCCCGGACGGAGCTGGACGAGGAGATGGAGAATGACATTTGCAAGGTGTGGGACATGTCGATGGACGAGGTAGGAGCCTTGTGCGGCACCTCGGGGCGCGTCTGCCCCGAGTGTCCCGTCCGGGGGAGGAGGCAGGGAATCAGCCAGCTCGCTCGTTCTGGTGGTGCTGCCCACGCCCGGGTGTGAGGCGGGACAGCTGGGCTGGGGTGGCACCGAGCAGCCTCACCACGGAGCCTGCCCTGGGAAGAGGAACAGGGGCAGGACAGCAGCTGGAATTAACTTGGATCCTCAGCCTGTGCCTTTAGCACTTGGATTGTGGGGATAGTATTGATGCCGTCTCTAAATAGGCATATTTTCCTCTAGCGATTGTCATAGATCCTGATGGTAAGCATAGCTTTCTCTGATAGATAAACAGGCTTTCAAAGTTTAGCTGCACACTTGGAGTGGCAGTGTAACACTTACTGCATTTCTCAGCACTCTCAAATGATGGAACAGATTCTTTATATATATATGTATATGTTAGTTTAAGTATTGTTTTATTCCCTACCTTGTTGCTCAGATTTTTTAAAGTAAACGTGGAACATGGGTCTTTTATTCCCAAATAGACAACTACTCTTGTGTTTTAACGTGGTAAAATGAGGAAGAGATATCCTCTTGTGTGCTCTGATCAAGTGCTAATGGCAGTCCCTTCACTTGCTTCTTTTTTATATGTCATGGTGATGTCATGCCCTAAAATGTGATATTTACTGGATTCTGGTTGAGTGTCTGTTTCTGTTGAGACATTTGAGCAATTTGCATTTTCTTGCAAATGTGACTTTTTGGCTCATTCTACAGCATGCTGAATCACCAGAGGGGCTTGCTGGCCTTCTCTCATTGAAAAGCAAGGATTATTGGTATTAACTGTTGGCAAATAACAAATTCCTTGTAGTGAGTTTATCATCTCTGTGATCCAGTCCTTGTGCTATGGGAGCACGTTTGATTTTGCATTTGGAAATTGCAGAGGTCCATTTACTTCTCCATTCACTTTCTCCACAGGATGTTGCTTTATTCCTTCAGGAGTTCAATGCCCCCGATATATTCATGGGAGTTTTTGCCAAGTCCAAATGCCCTCGCCTAACTGTAAGTATGGGCTGTCAAAGAGCTCTCCTGTGTTAATAGCAATAGTAGATAGATCTGTACATGCTTTTACATTTATCTCCCTTCTCCCATTGCACGTGTAATGTATAAGGAGAACCAGGAGAAAACATAAAATCAAATTGTAAAATGCCTTTTCACTCTGTTTTTAACATGGTCTCATCAGTAAGAATTTTGGTGGTGCTGAAGCTGGTACCTGTGTGCTCACACATCCTCATCTAGATACTCTGATGAAGGACTGAGTTTATCAAGCAGTTATAACACCTCTTATAAAACCAGCAGTCTGGCATTTTTTTCCCTTTTGACTTGTTTCATGATTACTGAACAGAGATGGCCATGAATTTGTTTAGTCAGACCTGCAGAAGTGTGGCTGGAGGCCAGGTGCCCACCAAAGCTGCTCTGTCACTCCCCTCCTCAGGTGGACAGGGAGAGAAAATAAAAGGCTCATGGGTCAGGGCAGGGAGAGATCACTCACCAGTTGCTGTGATTTGTCATGGGCAAAACAGACTCCACTTGGGGAAATTAATTTATTACTGATCAAATCAGAACAAGATAATGAGAAATAAAAAAAAAAATACATAAAGTAATCTTTGGAATTGTTAAGATGCCAATACTTTATTTTTTTTAACATTTTCCACTTGTTTTGATGTCACTGATTTCTAGCTTGTGCTACACAGTGCACTGCAGGCCTCAAAATAGGATTTTCAAAGGTATTCAGTGTTGATGTAAATCCTCTTTCTCAGAAGTTACCAGATGGTTTACTCCAGGAGATCAGTAGAGACAAATAGAGCTTTGAAAGTTAAGTATTTTGTCTTTGGAAAGTACAACGCCAATTTGCAAGTGAGTGCAAATTGGCTGTCACAGCTACTATCATGAAACAGTGTTTGCTGGAGTGCCTGCTGTAATTTAGCAGAGGTAATAGCATGATCATAATTAAGAAGACAACCTTAGTAGAGAGAGTTGATTTCTGACTTTAAATTGCTGCAAACTAATGACTCACTTTGTTTCAGCACCAGTCACCTGCAGGTGTTTCAGAGCTCTCATAGTCCCCTTTACAAATGTGCATCCTCTTAATGATTATCTTGGCATGAATATCCTAATGGGATTTTTTTGGGGTTTGTTTTTTATTTTTTTAATTTTATTTTAGATCTCTTTTATCAGAAAATGGGCTTTGCTGGAAGCTTGTATTAAGATCCCTTTCTTTTGTGAGCAAGTGAATATCATGAGGGTCATGTTTATGTAGTGATATTTTTGTTTTAGGGCTCCTTTTTGCTTTAATAACAGGGCAGTCAGATTAGCTTCAAAACAGTATACAAAAAATGTGCAAGCAGAGCTAATTTCAAGATCCATTTGCTTTTATGGAGCACCTAAATATCTGCATAGTACCTCAGTGTATTTTAGGCTAGTCTGATAGAACAGAAAAATTTGTGTGGAATCTGTGGAAAAATTTGTATCTTTGTCATGAAATCAGCAGGTCATACAAGCTTGGAAGTCAAACTAGAAAACATCTTTGAACCTCTCTTACTTTTATCTTATGGCTCTGGAAGTGAAATTGTGGACTTGCAGTTGTTTCATTATACTGTGTTTTGACTTTCCAGGAAATCTGTGTGGGAATATTAGGGAATATGGCCTGTTTCCAGGACATCTGCATGTCCATTAGCAAAGATGAGAATCTGGGGTAAGTGTCTGTGTGCTTTGTACATGAACAGGAACTGCTTGTCTGCACTCACAATCAGGAAATTCATGTTAGAGAAGGATCTAAGCTTGCCTGCCCAGTCTCATCATCATTCATGCCTTTTAGCTGGCCATGTTTGTGTGGAAGTGCTCAGGAAAGGAAGAACCACTATTTTTGGGGATTTTTAATCACCAGTCAAGTTAGTTTTTAAGTTTGGTGGTCTTGAGACACTGGAAGTGCATGCACAGTTAGGAAAATCTGGCATTAATCTCAGAACATGGCTGCAGTTATGAAATTAATATTTGTATACCTTTCTAAGAAATAAAGATGGATTTTAATAACTTTTTTTCCCCTGCATTTTTTCCTTAAAGCCAAGTGTTACTGCAACGTTTGTGTGATTCAGACTCCCCAACTCTTCTGGAAACAAGCAGGTGGGACATCTCAGAAATTCATGCATCATTAGTGTACTTCTGCTGTGCTCTGAGGCCTGGGGAGAAAACTGACAAGTGGGCTCACTATTTTATTATCTTCTCATCCTTTCCTTTTATTGTTTCTGCATTGCTGTGGAATCACTTTGCTGTGAGTTAGATTCCTGTTCCTGTTTCCACTCTCATTATTTTGGATTTACACTTGTACAGCTAAAAGGAGTGAACTGGCTCCTAATTTGTTAAATGTGGAATTCTTGCCTAGGCTGTTGTTAACGTGCCTCTCCCAGCCTGAGGTGGCCAATGTCTGGGTGGAGAGGATCCGAGAAAACCCTTCTGTGTACGACTGTGTTTGCTTTATCATGTCCAGCTCTACAAATGGTAAGTTGCCAAAACAAGCTGGGATTTCTTGGGTGTTTGCAGAAGATTTCAAATACAAATTTCAAATACAAATATTTTCAATTGTGTTTATTTCTTTAAAATAAAGGAAACACCCTGCCTTTGCAGGTTTATGCATATTTATAAAACCAACCAGAAAAGCACTCATAGGGGAAGAAGAAAGCTCTGGGGGGAAATAAAATATGTTTAGATTGAAGAAATTGTTATTTTCCACAATAAAAAAAAAGGACATAGTCCTCATTCAGGGATATACATGTGTCATTTTTGAACCTTTAAACAAGACCTCATTTAATGTATTTTTTTCAAGTCAGATATGGATTTTCTATTTTTAAAGCTACTGTATCTGTGGAATGTGAACTGGAGGAACAGTTCAGTTACCCTGGCAGCTGAATACTGTCTGTGCAGGTTTTGGTTTTGCAGAGAGTGCTACACAAATCTCTCTTAGCACTAATTTAGCAAAAACCACACCAACCACCTAAAAATGGAAATATTTTGAATAGCATTTATGTTTAACATCCAACTCAGCTGTAACAGCAGTTGTCATTTGTCGAGAATCCTAATATTTCAGCTTTTTCAATTTTTTAATAAATTTTTTTAATGCTAATTCTCAGAAATCCTGCTCCAGCCAATTGAAATAATAGACCTGTGTAAGTAAAATGCAGATTATCCGGTGGTTGATTAGCATAAAACTGCATATCTAGGAACAAATCTTGAAAAGTTTTACTTCAGAAGCAGAAGTTAGGACTTTTCAGGAGCCTGGCATCTCTGCGGAATAAAGTTACTGCTTCACATGTGGCATGACAAGGTAGAAGGTGTCAGTGGGCTTTCCAACAATCCCTATGTATCAAACTCTTTACCTGGTATATGCCACATAAAGGAATTAAACACAGCAACCAGTAGTAGGTCACAAAGAAAATGAATTTATTTCAGTCCTGAATTTACTCCAAAAACTTGTATATACTAGCATTTTGTGAGCTAAGTTTTGCCCGTCATTTTAAGTCTTGTTGAAATAACAATAACATTCTCTCTGGGGCAGTTGAATTGCTGGTGAAAGTGGGTGAAGTGGTGGACAAACTCTTTGATCTGGACGAAGAACTGATGTTAAACTGGATCAAGAATGGCACCTGTCGCTCTGTGGGACCATCTGTAGATGATTCTCCTGAAGAACTTCCAGACTTTAAGATTGTGCCTTGTATACTTGAAGCAGCCAAGCAAGTCCGGTATGGGAGATTCCTTTTTGGTTTCATGGCTGGGGAGATTCCTTATAGCCTTGTAAGGCCTGTGCCCAAACATCTTGCTTTTAGTGGCACAGTTTGACAAATCACTGGGTTATGTTTTCCTGGACTTAGGGTTTGATATGAGTCAACTTGTTTGTTTGCCAAGGGAATGGCAGTGGCTGCTGATGGGCTTCTCTGTGACCAAAACACAGAACATAAGCTCAGTAAGCAGCACTTTAATTTGTCTTTTTGATGTTTGTTCTGTGTAGATCAGATAACCCAGAAGGACTGGATGTTTACATGCATATCCTGCAGCTCCTGACCACGGTGGATGAGGGAATCCAGGCTATTGGTAAGAACCTGGAACTGCTGCATGTGAGGGGACCAAGAGGGGCCATAACTTCTGGATTACCACCTATTTATTGGGGAGAACAGGAATTCACGTACCTGGAATAAATTTGTTGGGTTGGTGGGTTCTCTTTCTTTCTTTCTCAAGTGCAGGCTCCTGATGGAGGAAAAGAGACTTGGAGTTTGCTTTATGAGCTCGTTTGCCAGGAGCTTTGCCAGCCAGATGATCCACCCATCATTGTGCAGGAGCAGAAGACTGTGCTGGCCTCTATTTTGTCCGTGCTGTCTGCTATGTTTGCTTCACAGACAGAGCAGGAGTACACCAGGATGAGGAAAAGCAAGTCATACTTTTTTCTGTTATTTTTCTTTCTTTTTTTTTTTTTTTAAGTTAATATTCACAGTTGGCTCTATGTGGGTGTGTCAGTGACATTGCATACAGTAAGACTCTTCCCGGATTACTCAGAATCACAGCCAGCCCAAGTTCAGTTAACAGGTGGGCTGTAAATTCTGAGGAGTTACAGTACCAGAATCTACAGATTCTCACTCCAAACTAGTGAAAATTTCAGCATTTATTTTTGCTAAAATATACTAATACATTATTACACTGGTATTTTATACATAATGTGTACAACATATATTTTTATGTAGTAATTTTTTTAATAGGGGGAGATTCTGCACTTACTTAAATCCCTCTATCATTTCTTACTTTTCAATCCATGGACAAATCTATATAATTAAAAGCCTGTCTTGAATATGTGAGTCAGGGTCACCTGCAGCAGAAAGATGCTGTGCAGTTTGGTTTGTCAGACAGGATTATCTGGATGCAAATTTACATACTGCCCTCACTGGGTACTACTAAAGACAGTTTCCTTCTCATGTTCCTTACACTGGCATATAGTTTTTTATAGATACAGGTCAGCTTGCAGGGAAAATGATTTAGGTTTTCTACTACATTTCCACTTGCTTCTTTAAAACTGTCTTTGAGTAACAAAACACAACATTGTCAGAATATACATCCCTATAGCTTTTGTGTAAAAATCTGATGGTGTGTTTCAAAATTCTAATGCCTTGAAAGGATGGACAAGAATTTTCAGTGTTAAAGTTCACTGTTCTTGTTACTTTTTGTTAAGATATGCCACTGATTGGGAGCTTGATTCGTATTTTACAATACATGGAGGGCTGTGGGAAGAGAACTGTTGAGAACTCCAAGGAATCTGAGCAAGAGGAGACTGGAAGGACTGATGTAAATGAGGAAGATTTCCACTTAAAAATTTTGAAGGATATTTGCTGTGAATTGCTTTCCAATATGCTTCAAGAACTAACCAAGGTAAGAATAAACAAAATTATAGTAGGGATTTCTGCAGGGTAGGTAAGAAAAAAGTATTTAATATTAACGTGGACATTTTTCTGTGCAAGTGCAATTGCTTACTGGGAATTCATTAGAGAATCAACCAGAAGTAGCAACATGTATGGGAGATGGGAGGGACACAAGTTTTCTGAGGTGTGTGCCAAGATTCTGTATGATAAATTGTGTAGATATATGTTGCCTTTTTTTTTGAATGAAAGTCATTTTATTTCAGAAAAGGAAATACTGTCAATATATAATCTCACCTTCGCAGCTGGACCCTTTTAATTGTGGAAGCATTCAGGTTAAGAGACTTGTGATATGTGAGCTTTCACACCTTTTGGCATCAGTGTCTGGCTTTCTCTGAGAACTGTAAATTCTGGTTGTTTTACCCATTTATAAGAACAAAGCACATTCTGTAGATGCTGTGCACAGTTTTGAGTTTGTTCTTTCAACAACTGTCCATGGCATGCTGGTTGTATTTCTGATTTTCCAGGAGAATACCGTAGAAGGACTGCACCAGGGACACCTGAATGAACAGACATGTTCCTGTGCTTTTCAGAACCTCTTACCTCTGTATTCTGCTTCGGTGAGTATGTGGCAAGGTCTGTGACACAGCTGAAAGTATACTTCTTGGGTGGCAGGGCCTTTCCAAATCTGCTACACAAACAGGACAGAATTGCTTAGGCACAGGTAAAATACCATCCAGTGCCAGACAGTCTAACCCCCTCTGTCTGTTCTGCCTCATTTCAGCCAGAGTTTTGCTGAGGTCATCAGCTGATGCCAGGGCCAAACTGTGCTGATGTGAATAGATGTCTGAAAATTTATCCTAGCTGAAAAGTTGTCCTGTATATTTTTATAAAATAATTATTCTAAGTATTTTTCATAGGGAGCTTTTCTCTGGGTGATAAAAGTTTTTGTATTTCTTTTAAACAAGAAAATAAGGGTTTGAGGAAAGTGGTACCATTTCAAAATTTAAACCAACTGGAATTGTGCTGTTTAGGAGGAAGGTAGCTACTGTGGGGCATTTTCCATTATTCATTGCAGTGGCTGCTGCTGGCTGCTCTTATTGGGAAGGTGCAGAAAGAGCCCCTGTGCCAGTATAAGAATTCTGTGTTCCATGCAAATTGATTTTGTTGGTTTATTTTTTCTCCTTGTGTGTGTTTTATTTCCAGGTGGAGAGTTTCCTTGAAGTCCTGCGTGAAGCTGATCAGACACTTGCTGACAATCTAGAAAAACGTTTCCCAAGCCTGAAGGTTCACACCTAAGAATGTACATGAAGTATTTTCCTTCTTTGGAATGAAGATTTTCGACTGTTTCATTACAGTGTTTCAGAAATCAAGTTTTCAGTAAATGCAGGAGAATGAGTCAACCTCTTTACCAGCAGGTGGCTTTTAAGAAATGTTCTCGGTAGCCCTGATTAACCTAGGGTTAACCTGGTCCCCAAGGGGAAAGAAATGACTGTGAATCACTTCTGCATCTTCCATCCTGTTTGCTCTGGTTATGAGAGACTGTTGATTTCTACTTGCTCTCCTGCAGAGTAGTTTTCTTTGAATAACTCTCAATTCTGTGCTTTTCAGCTGAAGTTGAAACAGCAAAATGAATGAAATGCACTGAGTAGTTCTTTAACATGGTGCTGGTTACTTTTGAGTTGTTGTTGATATAAAGAGGCTTGCTCAATAGAAATCCCCCTCAAGCAAAAACAATTAAATTATTGAGTTGTTTGGGGATTTTTTTTAGATCATATCAATACCTTGAGCAGGTGCTGTAACAGAAAGTTTTCATTCTGCTCCTTTCAAATCTTCACACTTCTACTGAAGCCTCATCTTCACTGCAGCTCTGAGCTGTGGTCTGTCCCTGTGCAGTTAAAGGATTTGAGAATATGGTTACCAATGGTCTGTGCTGCAGCTTCCAGCCATTGCAGGTAACTGCCCACAGTTAACAGTTGCAGGGCAGCTTTGGATTCAATCCCTGGTATACTTGCAGACCTGTGGGGTTTTTTTTCAGCAGTCTGTGCTTCAGGGTTGGAGTGTAACATATCAGTTCTTTCCTTCTTGATTTGTTGTATGAATTAGAACAGAATGGCATGAGAAATGCCATGTTTTCCATGGGGGAGGTTAGGGTGTTAGGTCACTTGCAGGAAATTCAGTGTACAATCGCCTAAATCTCCCACTTTAATTATATGATGTTTTAACTGCATTGCATTTTTAGATCCTGTGTCTGCATGCAATGGAACTGACATGTTCTGAGTCTGAAGAGACAGCACAGCAGCACATCAACTTCACTGTTTCTGTAAATGAGAGTGGAAAACAATTGGCCTTTATTAGGTTTGAGATGTAAAAGCAAATGGGAAGCAGAGCATAGAGAATAACTGAATGTCACATACACACATTGCCTGGCTCTCCAGGTTTTACAGACTTTAGTGTTGTGCTGGGCCATGTTGTGTTACCAGAACTACCTGGACATGTGGTAAAATACAGTATGTGTATATATATATATAACCTTTCCATCCCAACCTCCAGTTTTCAAAACCAGTGCAATTCAATCATCCCCCTGCCAGCAGCATCTTAGTTGTCAGCAGGGAATTTGGAATTGCAAATACCTGACTTGTGTTGCCAAAAAGAATTGCCATGGTTTATATCAATTTTTGTATGCTATGTTTGTTGGAGAAAACTGGTGACTGTGAATCAGATTACACCATTTTTCATACTACTTTGACAGTTTTGGGATATTTTCTTAAACCTACAGATTTGTAATAAAGCTGCTTTTTAAAAAAAAAACCTACATGCTTTCCTTCATTCTAGTGTCAATTAAATTTGTTTTCTGAGCCACTGGAAATGTCTGTTACTCTTAAGTATGTCAGTTGTAAGAGGAAAATTAAACCTCTTCATAACGTCTGTGTGCTGTAAAATACATTTTCCTTCATTGAATATTTATTTTAACTCTTGCTTTTTTTTGCATAGTCTTTTATGGTCTGGAAGTTAATGTGTGTCTCATCCCATAAACATTTTTTGAGCTTAGTTTGTCCCCAGCTTTATCATAAGTGTCTTCCACCATAGTGAAGAATTATTTCTGGTGTGCATCTCCTGAAATTTGTGGTAGTTGAAATTCTGCAATAGCCATGTGATGTAATGTAGAAAAAAAAAAAGCTGAGACAAGATCTGTTGTTTTATTTTGTTCCTTCTCCTTTTCAATACACCAATATCCAGTGTTGGCTGATGAACTGGTAAGTGTTACTGCTATCTGCTGCCTTTCATGACAGAAAAAGTGACTGATGTCATGTGGAAACCCAGGTGGGTCCCATCCTCCTGCTCATCTGCAACAGAAGGAGCTGCAGGCATGCCTTGCTTCAGCAGGATGGTAACTCAGGAATGCTGGGAACTTTTATCCTTGGTGAATTGGAGATTGGGATTCCCCCTTTGCCCAGCCCTTGTGCGGTGGGTGTGGCACTGCTTTAGGGAGTGAGGCTGGTGCCAGGGTGAATGCAAGGTAACTGCCGTGTTTGTGGGCTTCAGAGAGGGAAGAAATTATTTTGGGGCTAGGTGGATGATGTGTTTGGAACTGGTGCACGTGTGTTTCATCATCCTGCCAGCAGGGACCTCCCTTGGCCTGCGCTTCATGAGCAGCATGTGTTTGGGGTGTTGGTGGCCTTGGGCTTTTCCTAGGGAGGGGCAGGGAGGTGTTTGGGTTTTGAATTTGGTATTTTTTTTCATTCCCTCTCCTAGACCTGTTTGACACCCACTGACAAGCCTGAGCTCTCTAGGCCAGCTGATTCAGAATGGCTGTCTGTCTACAAGCAGGTGAGCAGCTTTCTTCCTGACCAAAGATCTGATTAACTCCAGAACATCCTCCTCTGGGGAGAAGTGAGAAGTACTTGTCGCTGCTCTGTGCAGAGCTCTGAACACAAGTGGGTACCTGAAGCATTGAACTAAAGCAGCAGGAACACCATCCTGCTTGGACAGAGCTGAATGTGACTTGTGGCATAAGAGCAGTCATAGAAAACTGAGGCAGAAGGCAGACTGGAAGGCCTTATTTTAAATTAGTCTTAATAGATCCATATAATAATTTTATTCAAATATAGGATTTTAACCTTCTGTTGACTCAGCTTTTATGCACATGTGGTATCCTTATCCCACATTGTAACTTTTTCCTGGTGGGACAAAGCACGACAAAACCAAAGAAATTTGGGATGTGGGGAAAAAAACCAGTGGCATTGGAATGCTTTATCTGCTCCTTTGGCAGTACAAGGAGGTGGTTGCTGATATCCTAATGCTTGCCCAATATTCATGATGCAGATTTGTTCTTTCTGGTAGACTAAACCATGAAATCTAAAAAGCTCTTTTCTGTGCTTCTCCATATCCATGTCACTCTGCTTGCTTAATTTTCTGTCACTGCTGTTTTAGCTCATATTTTGTCTAAGTGCTGTGGTGAGTCCCTTGTAAGATGAAACTGCCCAGTTATAAACACCTGTCACTGAAACTAAGGTGCATTCCAAAAGAAAGAATAAGATAAAGTCTTTATTTCTAAGTGAAGTATCTTCATCGTTTATTATATTGGCATTAAAAGGTATGGAGGTGTTACTGTGATTTTTTTTTTTTTTTGCCTGGAAAATCTGTGTTCTTTCTCACTAACCTTATTTTGGCTGCTACAGGGAGTTACAAAACCAGCAGTCTTTCTTTTATTTTTCATGGAAAAATTTGCAATTTTCTTTTCTAGAGCAGAATCTTTTGGTCACAGCAGCTCCCTAATGTATCCTTTTATTTCCCCCTCAAAATTATATGTCCTTTTTCAGTGCTCACCCTTTACTTTTCATTTTGCTGGCGATGATGATGAAATTCACGTGCTCTGCCAAAGTCAGTGAGAAAGGAAGAACCTGCTACACCTGGAGCAAGGACCAGTCTGCTGTGCTGTTATACAACTTCCCAAAAGCCCTTCATGGGAAGGCAAGCCCAGGCAGCCAAGTGCCTCAGCCCTGCAGTGAGTGAAGGCCCTCAGTCAGAGCCAACGGGGCGTGAGCTGAGCAAACCTGACATCACCAGCATGGCAAAACAAACCAGGTTATTGCCAACAGCTATCTGCTGAGGTTTGCAATGGAAAATACTGCTCCTACCCCTCCTTTTGTTTCCCTCCCTGATTCACTTCTGCAAAAAGAAACCAGGTTTTATAATGCAAGGAGCTGACATCTAAGATGTTTAAGAGAACAGGTTTGCTTCTGAGTTGTTACTGTGGAGAAAATGAATGAACACAGGGAAAACCCAGCGGGGCTCAGTTTCTCTTTCTCTCAGGTCATTGCATGTGAGCTGCAGGTCTTAGTGATGGCTCAGTAAAGTCTGAGAGCTGCATTTCATACAAAGGCTACTGTGAAAGAGCTCACAAAGAAAAGGTAACAGTGGTAGGAGGCTGTGAAGAGAAGACAGTAGTAGTAGAGGAAGAAAAAAGATTAAGAGATACTGGAGAAAGAAGGCAAATAGGGAAAAGCCTGGAAGAATCCTGACAAAGAGGACAAATAATAAGTGAAGGAGAAAGGTATTACATATCAGTAATTATGTAAGCATTCTAGATCTGTCCAGGTGGAATAGCTGGTGTGCACTCACCTATTGAAAGTCTAACACTGATTGCATTTTCTGTTTTCAAACCTGAATTTCCTTTGCAGTTTCTCCTGATCTTATGGAAATGAGACAAGCTTAAGGTGAACATGAGGTCTTAAAAAGCACAGCAGGTGGGCTAATGAGTATTGCTGGATTTTTTAAAAATTTCTTTTTTTAATTCACCAACTCTCCCCCCTTGTTTTTTGCTGGCTGGGTGAGGCATCGGGGAGCCAAATCATGATGGAGGTGAGGCAGTCAGGTGTTGCAAGCCCTTGCTTGGCATAGATCTTGAGCATGACTGAGGCAATTGGTGAAAGCAGAGTCCTGCAGGGCTGGTGCTTGTGTTGCCCACTGGTCTGCAGCAGCCTGCAGCCTGCTCCTGGCACAGGCACTGTGACTGCCTGCATCTTTGTGCCCATGGTAACTTAAGTCCATGTTGGCACTTCCCCGATTTATGTCCCTTCATCCAGTTTCCAAGGAAATCTTAGAAAAGCAAATGCACCTTAGTATTCTGTGTTGCAATAGTGGCAGTTATTTATTCTGTGCTTCAGGTTATGCAAACTTTATTTTAATTTTGCAGTGAGTTTGTATCAATATTATTTCTGTTGTCATGTATATAATTTTTGGTGACAGCTCTGTTTAAAGAAGATGTAACTTTAACAAGCCATCTGTTAACCTTACATAGAAAGGAAATGCTTTTGTCAATTATTCCAATGAAATCAGAAAAATAATTTCCTGACCTCCAGTAGTAGACCAGTCTCCCTATCTTCTGTCAATAGGAGGATATTGAAATATGCAGGAAATACATGCACACTTTTATCCTGCCCTGCAATACAGCCACAGTGCTGCATTATAATTAGCCAGTGATGTCAGAAGGTTTCATTTTCCATTAAAACTTCTTTGTAGTGCACAAACTCTTTTATTCAACATCAGAGTTTCCTCATTAGTCAGGTGGGAAGGCTGGACTCAGGGCCCATGGGAAGACATTTTGAGTTTATGCCAGCCTGATTAGTAAAGATTTTGATTTAATAAGTTAAGGAAGTAGAAAAGAGGGACAAACTTCATATTAGGTGGGAATGAAAAAAACCCTGAAAAATGACTCCATTTTGTCATTTGGGATGAAGCCATAACAATGGCAGAATGGAAGGAAGAGCAGTAGTGGACAGAAAAGACTGGAATAATAGGGAAAAGAAAAATGAGTGGAGAAAACATGGAAGAGCAAGGGAGGAGTCTGGTTTTGTGAGAATAGTAGATAGAAGACATTTATGAGTAGACAAAAAGAAACACAGGAAATTGCCTATGAGCTGAAAAATGGTGTAGGTCCAAGGAAAGTCTTTCAGAGACCTAAGTGTATTGGCATTGTGTAGTGTGAGCTGCTCTCATGGGAGAGTCCCAAGCCCAAATGAAGGGAAGATTTGTCCTTTTCCTTCTTCCCTTATTGGAGAGGTTCTCACAAGTCTTAAAAGAAGATGGGAGATAGATGCAAAATGTACTGGCATTGAGCTACTCTGGAGAGGGGATGGTCGTGCTTATGGACACAAGCAAGAGCAGTCAGGGATAACCCTGAGAGGCAAACTTGCAGCTTTTCTGCTTCTCCAGCCTTTCTGGACAGCAGAGCAGGTGGGTGAGGACAGCATCCAGCAGTGTGTCTGTGCACATGTGCTTTTGAGCCCACCCTGCTCGCTTCCCTCTTGTCCAGCACTCAGTGATGAACATAACGATTAAAACCAGATCTTTTATTGCAGCTTTATCATAACTTTAACCAACAGGTCAGGAGTCACCCCTCACAATGGAAGTATTGAAAATAAACACAGTGCTGCTCCACAGCTGTCAGCTTCTGCATTAGAAGAGCTCTTAATGCTGCAGTGTCACTTGGGAGGCAAACTTATTTCTTGTCCGCAGTGTGAAGGTTGAGGGTGCTTTGTTGGAAGAACCTGCTGAATGTGACACTGCATGATGTGATTGCCCACACAGGGTAAAGGAAATGCTGCCATGATTTAATTAATCAGTTCTGATCTGCTGTCCCTGAGTTTACTTAGACTTGAAAGAAGTACATATAATTAAATTAAACAAAGGTCTTTCCTTCCCGCACATGCTCTGGGCCCTTTTGCGTCTTCTGTGAGATAACAAAAAGCTTATGAATCATAACAGGCACAGTGGTCTTTGTTGTTGTTGTTGTTGACTTAACGCAGAAGGCTGGCAGGAGGAATATTATGCACAGGTGCACTATGCATGACATCAGAAGAAGATGACATGTGGGTGCTTGAAATGAGTTTTTTAAAATTTGATTTCCAGTGTGAGGTTGCAAAAGGATAAAAACGTCAAGGTTTCAGGGTTGCCTGTTGCAGGTCAAGGTAATTTTGACAAAATGTGGTAATGTTTGATTGAAACCTTATCAAAACAGAGGAAAGAGGTAGAAGAGGTTCTAATTCAGCTCTTGGTTTTGAAACCTTATGAAAACAGAGGAAAGAAGTAGAAGAGGTTCTAATTCAGCTCTCGGTTTATCCAAAGGCTTTTTGTGTGTAACTGCCTAAAGCTGTGCAAGCCCTGGGTGCCCTGGTGTGATTCCTCTGCAGGTCTGGATGGTTTTCCACCAGCCAAAGGTGGTGCCTGTGCAGTTGTGCTGCTCAGCATCTGCCTGGGTGCCTTTGAGAGCACACTCACAAATTTACAGTGGTTTCCTTGGCCATAGACATTGTGTAAAACATATCCTTGTCCAGATGTGGGCTTCCTGCCTCCTCTCACACGGAGCTGTTTCTCCCAGCAGCTGGAACCTGCCCTCTTCAAGCACCACATCTTCATTCCTAGTCTTGTGTCTGTGCAGCAGAGGTTTGTGGAGGGAGATGGCACTTTGGGGAAGGCAGCTCCCTTTTATTCTACTGCATGTGCTTGTCATGTGTTTGTCATTCACAAGTGACCCAGCACGTGGCTGTGCAGATGTCATTTATGGTCTGCTATGCTAAATTTACCAGAAAATCTCTGATAACTCAGTTTACCATGTGTTTTTTCAGGTGAATTTGCCCCTGTCTTTTGGGAAGTTAATTCGATTGTATTTTTTTAACAGTTTGTACTAATGGGGTAAGAGAAAGTGGATGGGATGAAGCCTAATAAAAATGAGAAATACCCAATCTATTTAACCTCCTTTTTTCTCAAAGCCAACATTGATTAACACAACTTGTTCTTGACTAAAATCAGATTTTAAAATAAGCAAATATTTTGCCCATGTAGTTTGCCAGATATTAAGGATTAGTTTGACTCATCCAGAATGAACTTTTTTCCCATCTTTTCTTTCTAAAAATTGGTACTGACTTTTCCAATCTGTAACTGTTTTCCATTTTGTCCCTACTAGCAGGGGAATAGGTAAAAAGAATTGTGACTAGATGGGAGGAACAGTGTCAGTTCACTAAATATATTGTTGTGAATTGCACTGAGCTCTGCTTGCACCTCTTTGACAAATTCTCATTAGCCTGTTTTGGTCTACAGTTGCATCCTCTTGTCAGCTGTAAGTCTGCTCACAGTTGGCCACCCTAATCTTTTATCCATGATCCTGGTTACTATTTAGCTAATGCTTTCAACCTTAAATAATCTTATAATGTTTATTTCTCTGAAATAAAATTTTGTACCTAGTGTCCCTAAAAGCAAAGCTCTCTAATCAGGCAGATGAGACTCATTAGTGTTACATTTCAAGGAGCCTTACTTTGATCCAAATTAATTAATTTTGCCCCAATACAAAATTGTCCTAACTATAATGGGAACTAAAATCTAATAAGATAAAAGAAATTCAAAGGGGAAAAAATATCTGTCATGAGAACACAGCAAGATGAACAGCTTTTGCCAGTCTTGGAAATGATGATGTGTTTCACAGCTCTGAGGCTGGACATTTTACAATTGCCAGTGTGTTTAAAGTTGCTGCTGTGAATTGATGGGTTTACATTGCTGGTTTCCATCCCTGGAGCAAAAAGTGACTGTGATTTAATTCATGTTGTTCACGCTGGTCAATGGCCAGTGTCGAGACCAGAGGCTGCCCTCTGTCATCTGTTTCCTGTGTGATTTCAGGACTTCAGTGGATGAGGGGTGTCTGAACTCTGTGAACAGAGAATGGTCGATCCTCTGAGCTCACTTTGGTGTGAAGCCCTGAGGGACTTTACCAGACTGGCTAGGAATGAACAACCTGACCATGGCCTCTGTTTCAGAATGGCAGATCAGCTTCAGCATGGGGGTGAAGCACAAAAACCTGCTGTAACAGGCAAACCCAATTTCTTCTGTGATTGTTTGGGCCTTGGAGTCATCTCTTGATTTCACTTGGCCTGGCTTGTTTAGGGTGTGTGAAACACATGGCAAACAGTCTGCCTGCTCTTACATCCAGCAAATCTAACATTGGATACCTCCAAAATGAATGTGAATACAGCAGAGGCTGGTTACTGGCCCAAGCCCGTGGTGAGGCTGTGTCAGAAGTACCTGGAGAGCTCTTGTTCTCTTTCCTGAGTGGATCAAAGACTGCTGAATTGCTTTCTGAGCTCTGCTTACTCATATCATTAGTGAGTACAAAGCTTTCCCCTTTGTTCCCTTCTCCACCTCACTCTGAATACACAATATGCTGCTATTCTACTAATTAGGCCAACAGGCTGAGGTTAACAAACACTCCGTGACTGCTCCTATCAGCAGCCTTATTTATGCATTTGACTATTTTGCTTTGTGTTTGTCTGTGATGTGAAAGCACTGGATGATTCCTGAGGTTTTGTAATGATAATGGAATAGAAATAATGGTACCAGGGTGGTTCCTCAATGAATGGAGTCCGCTATAACTTGTGCTTAAGGGATGGAGAAGTATCAGGACCTGGTCAGAAGTAATCCCTGAATGCCATGAGGGGCTGTTTTCAGTGGTGGTGGCTGAGGTTGCCTTAAGCTCTGGCACACTCTCCTCTTTTTGGATGCTTTGTCTTTCATTTTCAGGTTGGGCATTTTGCACTTGTACCTAGTGCCAGAGCCATCAGCACTGAGCAGCTTCTCAGCCTCCCCACCCTTGCCAGGCTCTGGAGCTGAGGCCAGGACTGGTGCAGTGCAGAGCTGTGACCTGGCTCAGCCTGCTGTGAAAGCAGCTGGGAGCCTCCCCTTGAGCCCTGCCTGAGCTACAGGGGGTGGAGTGGCAGCCTGAGCAGAGCAGTATCTGCAAGGCTCCATGCAGTATTCCCTTGTCCTCTCCAGGCTGCACTGCATCTCCAGGCAGCGGGTAGATCAGCTTGTTGAGATTTTCCACTTGGTGTTCCCCATGCCTGGTTGGTGATTCTGGCTGGACTGAATCCTGTTTGCTCTAGTAACACAGGGAATCTCTGCTGGCTGGTGGGGGACCATGCTGAACTTGAGGTGACTTGACCAACCCTGAACAGATAAGGAAATAAAAGGAAGTTGTAATTGGCACTGCTGTACCCAGTAACTCCAGAGTAACCAGAGCAAAGAGCTCTTTCAGGACTTTGGTTCCCAGCCTGACTACACTTTGGTTTGAAATGGAGCTGATTGATATTAATTCTCTGATATTATTTTGCCTAGAGAAAACAAATCAGAGCCTGGTTTGTCCATTGTCCCAGCACCATCTAACCTTTTGTAAAGAGTTTACAAAGGTGTCGTCAGGAAAAACTACACCTGATTTGCTCAGAGCAGCAAGTAACTCATGTAATTTGTGATTTTATTTAGCTTTTATGAAATGAAAAATATTTCCTGCCTCAGATGAAAAGGCCAATATTGCTTCTTTAAACAGTCCAAAGCAAATATACAAACAGTGCATGGTCTGTTGGCTGGCTGTGCTTCAGTAGATTTACACAGCAGCTCTGGCTTTTCAAAATAAGTGTGCTTGAAGGCTGTTCATACTACAGCTGGCTGAGACATGATGAGAGGGTAATTTACCTCATTGGTTCTTGCACTTTTCATTAGAAAAAGATATTTGTAAATGTTTTAAATACTTGCATAATTGCAATCCCCCTTTTCCTTTTGTTGCATATTAACTGGTTATGAATTAAATGCTTTATTAGTCAACAACTATTCAGTGGCATGAATTGTTAACTGTTTGCTAAGCCACCCTCATGGGGATGTGGTTCCCTTCTCAGGGCCTGAGCCATCCAGGCGTTTCTCAGAGGCTACTCTGAGCTCAGGGTGTGTCACTGTCACAGCCTCATGCTGGTGAAAGGCTGGGTGAACTGCTCTGGAAAGTGTTTGGTGCTTCACAGAAGAAGGGAGAAAATTAAAGAGTTCTCTGTAGAAAGACTTCAATATTTCAGATCCATACATTTCTTTGAAAATTTGAAAAGCTTTGGATATGGAGCTTTTTGACTCCCTGCATTTAGGTAAATGCCACAATTACCTCATTTAGGAGAGAGAAGTCAAAGGTTGAGAGAATGAAGGTTAGAAAGCGATTGGAAGTGAATGCTGTTGTTTGGGGGTTGTGCCAATAAATGCTTTATAAATATTAAAAATCACTAGAAAAAAAATGAGGCTTTCAGACCAGCAGTTTTCTGGGCATCAGTATAAAAGGACATTGAAATAATTCAATCAGATATGAAGAAGATCCATAAAACCTACACTGGAAAACAAACTGTGCATAGGCCTGCATGATGTTCATCTTCACTCTTCCCTGTAACTTCCACAGTTCTTGTCTAAGTGCCATGAGATTCTTAAGGCATAACTTGTCTGCAGCAGTTAATTAACAGAAAGGCAGAGGGCTGGGATTAGAATTTTCAGTTGTGTGCTCTGGAGAAAGTAATTATGATTAGAGCAGACTTGGTAGTAAATCGTATTAAACCTGTTTTGTTCAGGGAGTTACCACTTCATACCTTTTTCTGGAAAAGCTTCAAGTGACCTCTTTGCCTCAGACAAATGATCCTGCTTGGAAAGGCAGATACCTGGGCCAAATAAAGTCCAAGGGGGTTTATACCTCAGAAGTGATGTTATGAAATTGCTTATTGGAGATTGGAGCACTTTCTCCTATCACATGGGGAGATCAGGTAATTCCCACTGATAACCTTGATGGGATTGGGAAGATTTTAGGGCTGACTGATTCTCTCCTTCAGTCTTGCTGCATTCAGGTAGATAATCTTGTATTTCAGCAGGAGATTAATATCCTTACAGAACGTTCTCAACCTGCTTTTCCATGTTCTTGCCTGGCCAGTTCAACAAAATCATCCTCTGACTCTGTCTCTCCCCTAAGTAGAACCCCTGTACTACACTGATTTTTCTTTTTTTCCACCTTTATTTTCCCCTCCCAGATCAGCTTCCTCAGAGTGCTGGTAAATACAAGATTTGTGCCAATGTCTGTAAGGATGTACCAAACTTTCTCAGACTGGGAGGAAGAGGAAAGGTAGGACAGAAGGTTTATGCTGTTGTGTTTCAGAGAGCAAAAAGGGTCCCTTTGCTGTGTGGCTTTCTAGGGAGGGGAAGATCTGCAGGTGTGACAGCTTGGTTTTAATACTTCTCAGCCTCAAAATCTCCAGAGCATTTGTCTACAAATGTGTACCCCCAAGTGTCAGAACCACTGTTTGATTGCAAACTCTGGTGTCAAGTTTCTGCTTGGAAGAACAAAAGAGAAACTCTGAAAACCAGAGCAGAGTCACCTCTGAGCTAGCAGATGGGAAGGAGGAACAGACTCGTGGTCTCTTCTGGAGCTGCTGGATGCTCCTGGAGCTACTCCAGCAAAGGACTGAGAAAAGTCCAATGACTTCAGTCTGACACCACCCTGTCACTTGGATCTGAGTAAGGAGAGTTCATTTAATGAGGAATGAGGAGGGAAAGTGCAAGTGAAAGCCACTCTGGCAGCCTTCATGTGCCATGCTTGCTCTGTGCCAGTGAGAGAGGTTTTGTGGCAGCTGCACATGGCAAAGCCCTGTCCTGCCAAACATGATCAGCTTGACCCCTTTTGAGCAGGGTCAGACCTGTGCTCCATCCTCAGGTGCTGATTATCTGTCTGGAGGGCTTTGTGTGCATCAGAGGCTATATGTGACAAATCTCCTGCAGGCTTTAGAGAAAAATCAATCACTGTGTTGCTTTATCTCCTGTGCCATAAGGGGAGGCCTCTCTCCCTATGGTTTTGATGCCCCAGTTGTCCTTCACAGTTCCTTCCCACCTCAGGGTCTGTGCAGACTTCTGACATCCCACTGAAAACGTTTGGCCTCTCTTTGCCTCGGTGCTCCTCCAGACAAAGGAGGTCACATTTCAGACCTTTTCTGGGTCAGTGTTTGCTTGTGCCACCTCCTGCCAGGATGAGCAGAGTGGTTCCTGTGCATTTTGCTGCCCTGTTTGTGTTGTCTCCATACCTGACTGCTGTGCCATACTGCTCTCTTCTGTGGTGAGGGGCCCAAGCCACCATTCTTAAATGGTAGAATACACGACCAGCTTTTGGAAAAAGAATTTTTTCTCTGTGTGTGAAAACACAAAGCAGCATCTAGTGACTGAGTGAGGGTTTTCCAAAACCCTGCAACTCCAGAACTGTGAAGATTCAGCTTTTGGATAAAACCTTTTAAGTAGTTCTCCTATACAGCCATGCACAGGTTCCTAGGAGATGGAAATCCTGTGTGGAGAGGAGCAGAGCAGGCTCAGCGAGCACCCAGGGGAAACAGGCTGTAATAGGGTCTGTTCATGCTTTGTGCTTCTGCCCTTTCTGACCACGGGGCATTGGCTGTGGTGAACAAGCACTTCTTACCAAACCAGTGAATCAGCTTTAATCTGCTCCCCGAAACTCTGGGCACCCCAGTTATCTCATTATGCAACCAATAAATTTCATATTAGGTTAAATTTCCTTGGCCGTTCCTGACCTCATTCCCATTGTTTCAGCAGTTACAGGTCAGGCTGCCCATGGGTTCCCCATTATTATTGCTGCATTTGAGCTAGGGAAAATTGACAGATTAGTCATATTCTACCATAAGTGTCTTACTGTGCCCACGTTTACAGATTTGTCATTAACACCAGGCTCTCACACACTTAGGGGTCTGGGTAAAGATCCTATAAACTGTTTGCTTTCTGAGTCAGCTCATTTGAGGGGGAGATTTATTCTTCAGGAAGGAAGTGAAATGCCTCTTGTAGAGATAACACATACATTGATAAATACTGCATTTTCTTTATGCAGGGAAAATTGAAGCACCTGGTGACGAAATATGTCCCATTAGCAAACTGGAGAAAAAAAAGGTTTTTCCAGCTACGTCATCCTTCACAGCCCGAGCTGTGTCTCAAGGGCTGAGCTAGTCACTGTTTCCTGCTAGAAACAGGATTGTTTGAAGTTCAATCCTTCTAGGAAGAAGGAAGACTCTGATATCATCATCGCAGATGTTGGTGCAAGTATGACTGTGCCTGCCTGGGTTAGGTGTCACCCTCTATATTGGCTTCATCAATATGATTTACCAGGTGTGTTGCACCAGTGTCTAAGGGATCTAGCTGAAAAAAACCTCAAAAACATTTTTAGGCACTGAAGAGAAAGATACTGGGGATTTTTCCAGACTCTTGATTATATTCCAGTGAAACTAGTTGCTGCTGATTTTGAGCATTTCTTTGAAAGGTTCGTTCAAAACAAAACATATAAAAAGGATCAGAGTCTTTGGTTTTGGACAGCTGAAACAGAAAATAATCAATCTCTCCTCCCCAAGAGACCCCTAACACCTCCAAGAGATTATGTTCCCAGGGAACGTTTTGTCTTCTCCTGCTGTGGACCAAAATCCCCTTATCTTAATGTTGCCAAGTTGAGATGAGACAGTGAGACTGGAGTTGAAAAACCATGAATGTTTATACTATAAACACATCTAGACAAATGCAGAAAATAAATGACAACATAAATGATATGAAAAGATGTAGTTTTTCTGCTAATAGAAATGTAGTTCTTCTTCCTGTATGCACAGGAGGTTTTGAGAAAAGAAGGAATATGCTGCAATTTATTTTCACAGCAGAAATGCACTGCTGTTTTTAGTGAAGATCCCAATCTTCACTAAACACTGCGCTCCTCTTTGGGACTACAGCCTGCACTATGTGCTGTTGAGAATTTAGAGGTGCCCACCACTGCTGAGTCCCCTGTAGCCTTGGAGGCCACTCAGAGCTCCTCTGCTACAGGCCCAGCCCTCACCACCTCTCACTTCTTTTGCCTTCCCTTTCCCACAGGAGCATTTTACAGGGAGTGCACAAGTGTTGGGAAGTGCCTGTGTGGACAGGATGGAGGAGGACCCCCTCCTCCCAAACGCTGGCCGCCTTCAGCCCCGTGGTGTGCAAGTTTATGTTACCTGCTAAACCCCTAGAGTTACCCACAAAAAGTCAGTCTCCTGTGACCCCTCTTGGGTGACCCTGTCCGGGTGACCGAGGAGGTGTAACTCAGGAGGCAAAGGGCTCCTTCTTGTGCGGGTTTTTCCGGCTGCAGTGGTGGCTGTGCCCGAGCATCGCTGCTCTGCACACCGGGTGAGCATCGTGGAGGGGCTCAACGCGCCCCTTTCCCAGCTGGGCCGGGCAGCGCCTCCCCCGCCTCCCCGCATCCCTCCCCTCGCTCAGGGGCGGCTCTCGGCCCTGCATAAAGGCGGCGGGGCCGGGCGCTGCCCTCAGCCTGCCCGGCCATGCACCCCGCGCCGCGCCGCGCCGGATCCCTGGAGGCGGCGCCCAGCCCGCGGGACCCCGGCAGGCAGGTGAGGAGCGGGATGGGCTCGGGGAGAGGGATGGGCACAGGTGAGCGGCATGGGCTCGGGGAGCGTGGGATAGGGGAGCAGGATGGGCACGGGGAATGCGGGATGGGCACAGATGAGGGGAGCAGGATGGGTACGGGGAGTGCGGGATGGGCACAGGTGAGGGGAGCAGGATGGACACGGGGAGTGCGGGATGGGCACAGGTGAGGGGAGCAGGATGGGCACGGGGAGTGCGGGATGGGCACAGATGAGGGGAGCAGGATGGGCACGGGGAGTGTGGGATGGACACAGGTGAGGGGAGCAGGATGGGCACGGGAAGTGCGAGATGGGATCCTCGCTGCCCGGCCCCGGGATCGGTCCTGGCTTGCGGAGTAAACGCAGTTTTTGTGGAGTCACAGCTCGGGTGCTTCGCTGTTGCAGTTATCGGAACGGGGATTTGGGAAAACCGGGAGCTTTCTGGCCCCCGTTACTTGGAGAGTAGTCATTGGAGAGACCTGGGCTGCCGCTTCTCTGGCATTGGTGGCAGCGTTCAGTGTTGCTGGGATTGGGATGGAGCTGCTGTTTCTGGATGTTAGAGGGGGAAAAATCTCAAAGTGTAAATGCAAGCATATGAAATTAAGGTAGAACAAAAGCAACTTTTGGTGTATCATTGCTTAGGAGAGAGGGGGTGTGACATAGCTCAGAAGAACTCACTCCTGGCTTTATTCATAAAACTCACTGCTTTTATTTATAATATTCCCCATTATAGTGGGAATTTGCTTAGTGCATCAGAGATCAGATAAAAGCAGCACTGGCTGCAGTTACTGATACTGTGCAGTTGATAAAGTCTGTAAAATTCCTTGTGGAGACAAGAATGCTGACAGTAAAGTTTCACAAAAATATTGCTTTGCTATATCCCTCAGATAGTTGGAAGCCAAATAAGTGTCTCAGCACAGCTTTTGGTGTCTGAGAGCTAAATCTTAGGAAGAACTTTGGTGTGGCTGGAAAATGTAATGTGATATCTAGTAGTGGTCACTCCTAACATCGTGTGCTCACCCTTTCCTAAAAGTGTGTCAAAAGGACAGTGACAAAGTAAGAAGCTCTTAAAGGGAAAAGAATATAAAATGCCCATTGACATTTTTTATTAATCATTATTAATGTCAATCAAATCAGTATAAGATATTTTGAAAAGAATTTTTCATCTTCAATTTATGAATTGAAATGTGGGGTTTTTTTAGGCAAATATGTTTGGATAATTTAAAATCCTGGTTATCTATTAATAGAAAGAATTAAAGCACAAAATGTGCACCCTTGTATATCTTTCTCTCTGTGAACATCCTTTGGGGAGAGGGAGAAAGGGAAGAGAATCGCTGTGGGTCCCAAAAAGTGAAATCTTGAACTGGACAGCACCTAATTATCTATCTAAATAAAGGATATCCCTGTGAATATCCCTGTGTTTGTGTATTTTCATCAAGACTGAGTCAGGCTGGTGGAAAATCAGTTAATGATTTTCATCATTGATAAAAAACATCAATGCAATATTAATTCCCCCTTCACCCTACAAAAAGTTCAAATGTGTTACCATGCAAAGGGAAAGTTTCAGATTTTATTAGGGCTAGGTTGCTGGGTTACTGATAGAGGTTAAAATATAAGTGAAGTGCAGCCACAGGAGGAGAGGAATTGTTTCTGTGTTACCATTTTCTCCTGTTGCCTTGCACCCAAATGGTTGCTGCATTACTGTCTTCAGTACATTTTTTAATTAAAGCAAAAGGTGAGCTTTGGTGTAGGGTTAAACATGTGTATGGTGTGCATTTGGCATTGCAAGCATCTCAATTTCTTTTGTCCAGCTTGTAATTCCTAAGTTAGAGATAATTTCTAGAGCTTGATATAAGAACATTTAATGTTTTGTTGATTTTCTTCATTGATCTCTGAAACATATGTTGTTGTCTTCTGATCCCAGGCACAGTGAAAGTTGCAGGAGCAAAACACAAAAGAAGAGCATTAGTTTTTGGTGCAGGTAGTCTGTCCCAGCTGGGCATGCAACTGTGCCAAATCTCAAAAAGGCTGATCCAGGCTGAAGCCAATGATCCTAGACGTGCAGTCAAACCAACATGCTGCATTATTAGACTCTTCTATAATACAGCCCTGCATTTATTGCCTTCAAAACCACCACCTAACTCTACTTGTAGTGGAGACTTCTTTGCTTCTCCTACAGCAGCACCATCTGAACAGGATTTGGCTCACACAAATGGCTCTCTGTGCTTGAGAAAACAGCCCATGACCCGTATGCAATCGTGGTGTTTGTAGCTCTTTATTTTCTTGAAGGCTTGAAGTGCCTTTGCTCAGTGCCTGTTCCTGGCTCTTGAAATGGTTGTCTGACACTGAAGTGAGCTGGGAAACCTGCAGGCTGCTCTGCTGAACCCTGACTGGGCTTGCCACACTCTGCCAGCAGAAAATTCGGTGTCTGGACTCAAGCTGATGGAGGTCATTGACTTTGGTGGATCAGAAACAGTGTGATGGCCTGACACTGTTGTCCAGGCTCATCATACTGTGGCAACTCATTAGAAGTGGGAACCCAGTCAGAAATCCAAAAATTTTCATTACATCGTTAAAGTTGGAGAGACTGTATAAGGGAACCAAAGGAACTGGTGCATTTTGATTGCATTTTTGTTTTGCTCTTTTAATTTTTGAAAATGTCTCAAGATAGTGAGATCTTTAAAGATGTGTCAGATCAAAAAATATTTCCAAATAGCAATAATGTGCCTTCCCTCTTTCTCGCTGGCTCGTTCAGAAACCTCTCCTTTTATTCTTTCTTTTTTGCAAGGTTTGAAGACATAGGAGGGACAGCCTCTGCTCATAAGCCTTTTATTTTTTCTTTACTTTGCATTTTCCCCCATTCTTTACCGTTTCAGTATTATCTCTATTTATGGCCTGGCTACATGTAGCTAAGAATATGATCTGTGATAGCTGCTGATTTCCACACAGCCAGGAGTGTGCTCGCTAGTGAGGTACCAAACCACACGGTCTGGCAGTGTGGAGTATCTGAATTTTTAGTGTGTGATTTGGGCGATTGTGCCAAGGGTTTGACACACGAATTAGGGGACATGGCAGATGGAGCAGCTTGGCTGTGGTTGATCAGAGAGGGACTGTCCCTATAGCCGACAGATTCTGGTCAGCAAAACATTTTACCTCCTTAGGTTTGTTTCCTTGCCCATGGAAACAGTGTTTTACAGTTAGGTAACAAGAGAGTGGTTTTTCAGTTCTGATCTACTGCATCCTGATTCATCTTTTCCTACCTATGTCCTGTGGGATTTGGATTATTCTCTTTGCCACTGTTCACTGAACTTGCTAACAAGTGTTTTGGTTCAATGTACTATTTCTGCTGACATCTTATTGCTCCCCTTCCTCCCAGTAGCAATGCTAATTATAAACTGTACATTGAAAATATTTTCTGCATCCTAGGGAATGAATAAAGATGTCCATAAAATCATTCAACTAAAAAAAGATATCTCGGTATTTCAGTTTCTCACCAATTCTGTCTGTGACTAACTTTATTAATTCAATTACTACACAATAGTAGGAATAATTTTCCTTTTGTGGTTGATCAAAGCACAGCATTACTCAAGACACCCTAAAATGTAAAAACTTACACTTTTTGCACTTCTACCCATTCAAACAATTTTTTTTGTTTGTTTGTTTGCATCTAGTTAAATAAGTCAGCTTACATGATGATTGAAGATAACAAAGAGAATGAAGACCATGCATCTGAGAGAGGAAGGACAGCCATCATTTTTTCCTTGAAGAATGAAGTTGGAGGACTTGTGAAAGCATTAAAACTCTTTCAGGTATGCATGTTATAATCTTATGAGCATCACAGCAACTCTGCATTTTTAAATTGTAAGGGTCATTTTGGTGCACATAAGAATTGATTACATCCATTAATTAAGGATGTGATTCTTAACCTGCCTCCCACTTGGCACCCAAAATTACCCACAAAGGCAAATGTGTGCCTCAGAAATTAGATGGTGGCTGGCTAAAACTCTTATCTGCACTGACTAAACACAGAGAGGTTTGCCTTTTCCCCTCGTGACAAGAGGATTGGCACTCAATGGTTTTGCTGGGAGTAAGAGGTGGTCTGAAGCCCCTGCTGATGGCAGGTAGACACCTGGGGTGTTGATCTGGACTCTGTGCAGTGCCCTTGCCTCACTGCCCAGGCAGACTGAAGGTGGCAGAGGAGCTGCAATTGCACAGCTGCTGGGCAGGTGCTGTGTGAGGAGTATGTGCAGTGCCACTGTGCTCTGGTGTGGCTCTGCGTGCTTTAGCCTGGGGTTTTCTCAATGTTCCTGCTATAAAACACATGATTAAATGATTCTTCAGATTAAAGAAAAGTGAAACTAATGCCCTGAAAACTACTGCTTTTAAATCCCTTGCTTGCTTGTGAGATAATTATATGGGGACTTGACTGGCATTTTGGTGAATTTTGCTAATCAGCTTCCTACGGGAAGGATAAAAGAAAATGGTCTGTGAATTCAAACCTCCTGACTGTGTCTTTATGTGCTTCCTGAATGTAAATAAAACTGAAAGAACACAGGTTTGCTTTCATTTTCTTCTGAATAGAAAATCAAACCTTCCCCCCCTCCAATAAGCAAATTGCTATCAAGAGATCCAATTAACTGAAATAGCTTCATAGAGATGGTGAATAGTTCATGGCAGTAGAATATTACTTTGAAAAACTATTTTAACTTTTGGCCAATTGCTTTTAGCCTATCTCTTTGAGAACATTGCTTCTTACTAAACAGGAGAAGCATGTAAATCTGGTACACATTGAGTCACGGAAGTCCAAGAGACGAAATTCTGAGTTCGAGATCTTTGTGGACTGTGACAGTAACAGGGAACAGCTGAACGAGATTTTCCAGCTCCTGAAATCCCACGTCAACATCGTCTCTGTGAGCCCAACAGAGCATTTCAGTGTCCAGGAGGATGGTAGGTACAAAAGGCAGTTCTGATGAAAATGCACTTCCAAATGTGTTGGTTTGAAACCTTTTTATGGCCCCACGTGCACTTGTGCCGTGTCTTCAGGCACCTGCTGCCAGGTACCTGTTTCTGTGTTATGTGTGAGTGTAGTCTGGCCTGAACCTGGGAGTTCAGGCTGTGTCAAGCCGGGGCAAATTGTGTGTCTGCTGTCTGTGCTCCTGTCCCTTCCCAGCACAGCCCAGCTGGCACCAGTGGGAGCCCTGCATCCGTGCAGGGCAAAGCAGGCTGGCCTGTGGGCAAAGTCTGAGTGCAGGGCTTGAGTACACTACGATGGCAGAGGTGTGATACTGGCAGGTTCCAGTTCAGTTCAGGCACTGGGGGGAGTGCAAGATGGATTCTGCAATTTCCTCATTTAGTTCTTGATTTTGCTGTCTTTTTTACCCACTTTTAATCATAACTGGCTCCTTATATTAGTACTACAGAGGTGCCCTTTACTTTTAGATACTACACGTTGTGTTTACACCTTTACTTTTAATTAAAGAGATGCCCAAAGTTCAGGGCAGCAGGAAACTGGTCCCATGTATTTTTCAGTCATTGTTCTTGGGAAGGAGAGATCTGGATTTCTTGGATAAAATGGCTTACTTTAGCCCTAAGTAAGGGGAAATTAAATCTAAACAGTCTCCCGACCTTTCTAAGTAAACTGAAGAGCATTGAGACAGAAAAACTGTGCATTAACTGTATTAACTGCTCTGCCAACGGCTTGGCAAAAAACTGTCTTAGGCTAAAAGAACCACAAAGTAGTTGGTAGCAAAACTGTAATGATGCTCCTCTCTCAGGCAGCAGGGGCTCCTGTTCCTCCTCCTCCCATACCCCTCAAGGCAAAGCTGGATGCTTCCCATGTGCATAACCATGGGGAAACATCCACTTTCCCATGGTCATCATGTTTTTGATGAGAGGACTCCAACCTGCTCCCAGTCTGCCCAGGGACCACAGACAAATCACTTCTGTTCTCCTTTGCACCCTTTGTGCCCTCCAAGATTCCCAGCAGCTCTACACAGGGAGGCCTTGTCTCCATGGGATCCTCTGGATGCTACTCTAACTACAGCAGAGAAACCCATGCCAGCTCTCCTTCCCAGAGGCTCTGGGGCTGGCTGTGCTCTGCAGGCAGTCTGTGGCAGTGACCGAGGAGGAAGTGTGAGCTGGAGGCTGGTGCCAGATAGGCAGAGGCCTCCCTTGTCTTATTCATCCCCTTTAATTTATGGAGTGAGCTGTAACCGCCGTAGCCGTAGCTGAAAGCAGCGCTTCCTCCCTCGGTGTGCAGGGTGTTATTAATAACCTTGTGGATTCCATGCCTTCCCCAGGCATGGAGAACGTTCCCTGGTTTCCGAAGAAGATCTCAGATTTGGATAAGTGTGCAAACCGGGTGCTGATGTATGGCTCTGACTTGGATGCTGACCACCCTGTAAGTACTTTTCCCTCCCTACACCCAGTTCATGGTTGGGAGCTATACTTTACCGAGCTGACCAAAAAATTGCAGCTTTTCCTCCTCCCTCTCCTCTCCCTCAATGGTGTCTCTGGAGGTCTGAGAACCTTCTCTTGGGGATTTCATGTCTCTTTCTTTGCTCAGGGAAGACTGACTGAATTCAGTTTCCTGTGCTTTTCTGCAGGGTTTACTCGTGCAAGAACTCCAGGTCTGGGCCCTGAGTGGTCGCACACAAATTAAAGAAGATAAAAAAAGTTATTTTGAGGCAGGCTTTCTTCCTCCTCTTTCTTCCTTTCTTCCTTACTGGAGAAACCAAACTGGTATTTGGGCAGTGAAAATGGGCAATTTGTTCTGTAATTTTGAATAATCATGCAAGTAACAAACTTTGTATAAATACTGATGCTACTAAAATGAATCCTTCTCTACAGAATATGTAGTTGCATGAATCAGCTGATTCCTACTTTGGAGCATTTGCTCAGTTCACACCTATTAAAAATTTTAGACCACTGCTATGAGTTTCCTGTCCTCACCTTTCATTCTTACACATCATACTTTTCTACTCCCCAACAGAAGAAATGTCAAGTGTCCTGTTTTAAATTGATTTACTTATTATGGCTTGGAAATTCACTGAACTGTGTTTTCCTTTCTCCCCACCAGGGTTTCAAAGACAATGTTTATCGCAAGAGGCGAAAGTATTTTGCAGACCTGGCTATGAACTACAAACAGTAAGCTTGAATTCTTCCAGAAGAAGCCTTCTGGGCGCTTTGAAATAACAGCAGAGTGGGCTGTGAGGAGCTCACCTTCCTGGGCTCAGCTCAGGCTGAGACATGCAGGCTCAGCTCAGGGATCAGAGCAAAGGAGGTGAAGGCAAGGGAGATGTAAGGCAAGATGAGAAGGTAGATCGGGGCAGCCTGGTCAGTCTGAGGCCGTGTGGCTTGGCCAGCTGCTCTGCAAAGGAGAGGGAGGGGAGGCAAATCCCCATGTACAGCCCAGTGACCACTGAGAGTAAACTTTCTCAGCAAATGTTAATACTTGAATTTTCTTTCCTGGTTCAAACTAGCATGTGTGATGTGTAGATAAGTACTTTTCTGTGAAAAGAAATTCTAAGAGCTTCTGTCTTTAGAGATGCTTTTTGGCAGGGGGTGGAGCTCTTGAAGCAGTAAGAGATTCATATCCCAGTGCTGTAAATTCTTTCTAAACGTGATTTTCATGTGGCCTGATTGAATTTAGGTGTCAAGTTCCTCAACTGAACATGACCTAGAAAAAATCTGTATTTAGAGTTCTATTTTGCACTGTGTGTTTAATGCAACTGGTTACCACAGTCCCAAGCTGATTACTGTTAACCTGTTGCTGACAGAGATTCCCTTGGGAAAGCATTTTCCATGCCAGTTCCCAGGCTGGCAGTGGAAACACAGTGTAACACTGGCCTTGCCATAATCCACTTTACCCAAGGTCCTGAGGACTAAGTGGGAAAGAGAGACTACAATAAATATTCTCAGACAGGCACTGGTCTCCTCTGCACAGAAGCATGATTTTCACCTGATGTGTATATTTAACTGCTGTCACACAATGCGTTGTAAATTTAGAAATTCTCTTTTCTTAAAACAAATTAAAAGGGTAATGGAAAATTATTGCAGACTTAGAAATCCAACATGGCAAATGATGTGTTATCAGCTCCTGAAGCTGTGGAGAGATTGTGTAGGTATTTTAAACCTTACTCTTGGTATTAAACAATTAAGAAACTGTTTACAGGACCAATGCTTTAAGTGAGGTCTATGCCAAGATTCCTGACAACTGGTAAAAGTGAAAAAAAGTCAAGTCCTTAGACTAAAAGCTTTCCAGGACATAGACCAGGTGTCACTGTATTTGATAGAATCTAATGCCAGGTGTCACAGTCATACAGGTGTTAAATACTAATAGTAGGTAAATGAGGCACCTCTTATTAGCCATTTTCTAAGCAGTGTCCTTTCTTCCTCTTCTCCTTGCAGCGGTGACCCAATCCCCAAGATTGAATTCACTGAGGAGGAGATCAAGACTTGGGGGACTGTGTACCGAGAGCTTAACAATCTTTACCCAACTTATGCCTGCAGAGAGTACCTGAAAAACCTGCCCTTGCTCACCAAACACTGTGGGTACAGGGAAGACAATATCCCCCAGCTGGAAGATGTGTCCCGCTTCCTGAAGGGTAATCTGCTGGTTTTCTACAATTTTCTGATTTTCAAAACAAACTGAGGTCCACTGCAAATCCCATCATTTTGTGTGCACAAGGAAGTATTCCTGATGACTTGTATTCATTCTGGTCCTTTAAGAGGCCTTTTGGCCATTTTTGTTTTAATGCATTGTGTCTCCAATGCACGCAGTGACATTTCAGGGGCAGTGTCTGAAAAGATTGTTAGGATTGGCTAAGGAGATACCTGGCTGTATTGTTGACTCCAGGCACAGAATCCTAGGAAATCCACTGGCACAGAGGTAGGGCCATTTTAAAAAATGTTGCTCATACTCTAGCCTATGCCTAATTTTCCTAATTGTGCCTCATTTTCCCACGTGCTTTTGAGCCAAGGTAGTGCTGTGGCTGTCACCTCAGCTCCAGCAGGAAAGCTGACAGCACTGTGCATCTTGTGCTAAACTAACATACAGCTTCTCTGGTCACTTTCAGAGCGCACAGGCTTCACCATTCGCCCCGTGGCTGGATATCTGTCACCCAGAGACTTCTTGGCAGGATTGGCATTCCGAGTTTTTCACTGTACTCAATATGTCAGACACAGCTCGGACCCTCTCTACACACCAGAGCCGTGAGTCATTTAATCCTGGGGTAGAATTTGTGAGGAAGTTTTGAATCTTGCTTGCCCAGAGCCAAGTTACTTAAAAGCTGTTCAAGAACACCAGCATAAAACTTATTTTTAAGGTGCTGAAGACTCAGCCTTCACACTGAATGTAATGAATTTACAGCATGCTGAAGTGCCACCTTCATAAATGAGGGATTTTCAAAAGTACAGCTTGCTATTGGAGATCGCTTCCTGATCACTGTGTGCAGTTAATATCCAGTTGCCTTACACATGGGGAGCTCAGACCTTAATTTTAGGCACCTTCGTTTGAAAATCTGATTTTATACACTTTATATAAGGTTGGTATGATCTGCTCAGCTGCTTTCAGAGAAATGTGTGATGTTGTTCTGTCTTTTGGGTAATAAAGTTTAATGCAAGACATTGTATCTGTTCAGTGGTGCTGCTTTTTCACTTTGCCACAGAGACAAATCAGGTGATTTCTTGTTTTGTTTCTTTTTCCAGTGATACCTGCCATGAGCTCCTAGGCCATGTCCCTCTTTTGGCTGAACCCAGTTTTGCTCAGTTCTCCCAGGAAATTGGTCTTGCATCACTTGGGGCATCAGATGAGGCTGTCCAAAAACTGGCAACAGTGAGTGTTTGAGTGCCTGGGGATTCTATCAAAACCTTTGTGCTTCACTAGGCTGATCCCATGCCATTGAATGAATTTGGAGCTTCATGTCAACTTTAGCCACACCAGCTGCTAGATCTTTGTATTTCACTGGTCCCTGGATTTTAAAGCATGAAAAAATTTTCCATGCTAGGGAAAAAAAACACTTTAAACTTGATATGATTGGTATTTTTCTTCACTCTACTGTCAAGTAATGGTTCAACTTCTAGTGGTAGATTACTTCTTGCAGACTGAAATTTTATGGTCTATTTCTTTCAGACAAAGTCTTCTTTCTTCTGGGAACATGATTCGATGATTTGAAAGTGTTCTATTTCTTTAATGTGTAGAATGAATTGAAATTATATGGTATTGAATGTGATGAGTGCTACCATTAGATACTTTTCAGTCAAGAAATTAAAAGAATATAAACTAATTTTCTGGATATCAGTCTCTGGATGTCTTGGCAGGAGTATTTTAAGATTAAAAGTAGATTTTGATGAAAAATAATCTGTGCCAGTTATGCAAGAACTAGCTTGCTGACTTAAAAAATTTCTTTTCCCATGTCATGTAGTTAGTGGTAAAACTTGTACTACCTTCAGGGGGAGCAGAAATAAGCCATCTGTGAAAACAGTGTTCCTTCCTGTATAGCTGCAGAAACCCTGAAATTCAGCAAACAGAATGTCTTTAATTTTACAGCACACTAAGCAAATGAGAAACAAACTGCAGTGGGCTGTTCTCACTCACCCAGAGATCCTCTCTATCTAGGGATTGTTTTAAGCTGAGGCTGTGATTTCATGTCAGTATTTCTCAAAACAGATTTACACCTCAGTGTTTGCACTGGCAACAGCAGCTCCCTCCCAGCTGGGTGACCTGTAACATCCACCTTTCTTATGAGAAACATGCCATCCTGTGGCTCTTCATCCTTCCATTCTTGCTTTCCTCCTCTTTAAATGTCCCAGGATAACTGAGTGATAACTCTCTGATATTTGCAACTATTTGATGCTACCTACGAATAGAAATGCTTCCATCTAGCTAACCACAGCATCCTTGCTGAAGGCTGAATTGTTTTCCTTCTTTCTGTGTTTCAGTGCTACTTCTTCACAGTAGAGTTTGGCTTGTGCAAGCAAGAGGGGCAGCTACGAGTTTATGGGGCTGGCTTGCTCTCTTCCATTAGTGAGCTCAAGGTAAGAATGGCTACTGCTTGTTTGCCTCTTTTCTTTGTGCCTCATTATTATTGCCACTCTTTCCCCCTGCTTTTTATGAAGTATAATTTCTTGATGTTGCTGTCCAGGTAACTATTTTCAAATCAAAGCTTTGTTGGTTTAACCAGATTCTGAAAATATTGCTCTTGTTTATACACAAGCCTTGATTCTGTGGAGTCCCTTTTCTCACCCAAACTGGCAATATGACCATTCAGAATAATTCAGTTTGTTTGGCTTTAATCACTATTCATCTGCAGATAAAAATTTTAAGGTGAGATGCATTAAAATCATCTCTTTTTATTCACTTTATCACATGTCATCTTCCTCCTGGATTCTTTGGATGGTGATGTTCCTCTGACCCATGGTAACACCTTACCAGCACTCACTCTCTGGCAGCGCCAAAGTCAAACCTTTTGATCCAAAGGTCACCTGCAAACAAGAATGTATCATTACAACTTTCCAGGAGGTTTACTTTGTTTCTGAAAGTTTTGAAGAAGCAAAGGAAAAGATGAGGTACAGATTCTGCCCCCCTCCCCACCCCATTTCTTTTTGTAAAAGCAGATTTGGTTTTACATCTCTCTGCAGCAGCACGAAACCCTTTTAGTCTTATCACAGTTTTGTAACTATTTTTCACAGTAAAGGAATTTTGGTTAGCATTTTCTTGGTTTTTCAAATACTGGGTGGGAGATATATAACAATTAGGACTATTTTGAAAAACTTTAGAAAAGTGTGTATTGATACTGGCTGCATACAGAGAATGAATTTGTGGGTTTTGTCTTGTTTATAACACCCTCTTTTGGTTATAACACACCCTTTTTTCTTTTCTTTTTTTTTTTTTTTACCTCAATAGAGAGTTTGCAAAAACCATCAAGCGCCCCTTTGGGGTGAAGTACAACCCCTACACTCAGAGTGTGCAGGTCCTGAAGGACACGAAGAGCATTGCCAGCGTGGTGAATGAGCTGCGCCACGAGCTGGACATTGTCAGCGACGCCCTCAGCAAGATGGGCAAGCAGCTGGAAGTTTAACACTCTGCCAGCACTGGGCTGCAAGCCAATACTTCCCTTTCCCCCTCTGATTTCTTACTAGGCATATAATATGTTGCATGCAGAACTCACTCCTTTGCACATGGAAGAGTGAATGGCCCATAAGAATGTAACAATTTTATCTTGTTGCTCTCTGTAAATTTCCTCACATAAATGCATCCCTCCAACTCCCTTAGGTAAAAAAGGTCCAGAGTTGCCTTTTAGAAGCTTGTGGGGGAATGGAGAAATTGTTAGACTGGAGAAAAAGTGTGCTCTGTGGATCAGGGCGGGGATCAGATGCTGCAGGAGGTGGCTTATGAGGCAAAAATGGAGTAATTGACCCTAGGGAGAATTCAGTTTCTGACTCCAGCAGTCTATGCTACTGACTGTATGGTGCTGAAGACTTGACAGTGCAGAAGCTGTGGTAATTCAGTGTTTAGAAGCCTGTGCTACTAAGTTTGAGACTTGAATGATTACAATGCAGGCATCAGGACACAAATAGCTGGAGGTTCAACATGATAAAAGGGAGGAGTCAAATCTTGCTTTCAAAGGGATTATTCTTGCCACAAAGAGTTGTAAATGTGACATGCTTCTAGTACAAGGCAGAGATACAGCTGTTGCATGAAATCCTAATTATGTTTATTTTAAGCCACTTGGCATTGGCTAAGAGTCAGGATTTTTGTTGCTGTCCTTGATATTGCACCTGAGGGAAGACCTTTCCTTACAGAGATACCCTTTGCCTTTTTCCTGATTGAATTAATTTAGCAAAAAATACAGCAAGCCATCAAGCATTGATTTAGCATAAAGCCCAAAACCATTTCCAAATGGCAACTTCAAATTCAAAATAGCTTAATTGGCTCAAAAATAACATCAAATTTAAAAAAAATACCCAAAGCTCATAGACCAGTGTACTTTATGTAAAAAAAAAAAAAAAAATCCTGTTGATTGCTCAGTTTTTTGACCTCCACAAGCTGCACAAATATATGTTTAGCTTCTTCTTTACCTGACCTGAACACCTTCATTCCCTATCTATCAAATTATAACTGAAAGGCCCAAGCATTTCACGGGAATTCTGTGGCTATGAAAGCAAGAAACTACCTTGTAGTGCAAGGCATACCTGATCCCAAAGAGCACTTTAGGAATGTAGGGAAGCAGTGTCCTGCTGAATTGTCTGCATTGCACAGTAGCAAACTGCCTGTGTCGAGGGTCCCACAGTTCCAAGCACCTTTCAGAGCTGGGCAAAGCTTCTGCTGCCCCTGTTCTGGCATGGACATGTGTGCAGGATGTGAGACATTCGAGTGGGGGATCTGTGATGTGCAGGGTGTATTTATGACAGCACCCTAGGCACTGTTTTCTGTCATACATAGATCTTATCAGGAAATCCAGAAAGTGTGCTGGAAGAATGGTCTGAAATCTTAAATACACTGGAGATGCTAGTCCAAGATTTTGAGAACTTGAAAGAACTTTGATGAAACCTCTGTGCTTGAAAATTAGCTTAAGTTTCATGTGCTTTCTAGTAGGGCACCTCTGCTCCATAAGCAATTGCCAGGCCAACCTTTCCAAAACTCACTGTTTAAATCAAGACTAGATAGATTTTTCTGTGGCTATTAACCCACTATAACTTTGTTTTAAAGAGCATTTAAGATATAGAATTATGGTCTATGACATTTATGGCTTAAATTGTACTTAATTTAAAAATAGGTTTTAGAAACTTTGTCTTTCTAAAGAAGAAACCTTCCTCTGAGTGAGCAGTAAGGGAGGATCTGTTTTGTCTGCTTCTGTGATAACAGTTAATATCCAGCTACAGTTTTAACAACATTGGAATTATGATGTTGTTGAAATATACATATCTCTGTGTTACTTCAAGCCTTGTCTGAACTATGTATACGCTTCAAGTAGGAGTTCTTAAACTTGTTAAAGTAGCACCCACTTTCAAGTACTTTGTAAAAACAGCAGTTGTATCTTTATTTGCCTTTGTGTAGCAAAAGAAAAAGTAAACTGCTAGAAGTAATACCGAGACGATGCACTTCCACGGCGCTAACAACCTGTATGTTCGGCTTCGCCCACCCAAACCTTCGGTAAAACGATGATAATTTAAGTACTTTAAACCATTGTGGAGGCTTAAATGTAAAAGGAAATAAAGGAGTTGCTGATAATTATCAGAACCACCAAAGCCCTTTAATTCGGCACCGTAGCAATAAACATGGGAGGAAAACTCTTGTCTTTACAAACAATTTGATGGGTGAAGGTGTGGGTGTAAACGTCATTGAGATGGGTCCCAGTGTCTCTACTGCCTTTGGGCAGCGGGTTTGTTACAGAGCCCAGGCAGCTTGGCTCCTGACACGGACACGGCTCTGCACAAGCCTCAACTTCGGAACTTCGGGGGAGAACAGGAGGTTCAAGGTGGGATACGTGGTAGGCGGTTCGGAACGGCTGTGCCTTCCTAGCGCCTCAGCCAACGGGGAAAGGAAGAGGGCAACATGCAGCCGGGAATTAGGATAAAAGGAGGGTGCGCCCTCTGAAACGAGAGGGATGAATCCCACAGGTGCATGCCCCAGTGGGCTCTCTCCCTCTATTCGCATAAAGTTGCAGGACTCCTCTGTCTCCTGTTTTGAACATCAGCCTCCGGCGTTCGTGGATTATCCTGGCAAACACGAAGCGCTCGCTCGGGGTCGGCGTTTCCCGGCGCGGTTCGGGCACTGCCCGCCCGTGATCCCGCCCCGTGCCCGCCCCTTCCTGCCCGGCCCGCGGGCGGCGGGAAGCGCCGGGAGCCGCCGGCCCCATCCCATGGAGCCCCGGCTGTTCGCCTGGGTGAGTGGGCCCTCGGCACGGCCCGGGGTCCCGGGGCCGGGCTCTCCTGCTGCCCGGGAGGCGGGAGGGTGGCGGGGCCGCTGCTCGCCCTGCCGGGATCTGCGGCGCACGGCCCGGGGCAGCGGGGCCGCGGTGTGCCCGCTCCGCAGGGAAACAACGCCGCGGTGCCACCTGGCGGGCACGGCCGGTGTGGGAGCCGTGCCGGGGCATCCCTCACGCTGCTCGGCCCCCTTTGCCCCGCGGGGCCGGGGCTGGTGCCGGCCGGCCCGCCGGGCAGGGCGGCCGGAGTGAGGCTGGCGTTGGATCCCAGCCCCTCGGGTCCTTCTGCACCTCATCGCGGCTTGCCTGCCTTTGAAGGTTTGGAAATTCATGGCGAGTTACAGGCTGAAACGGGAGGTTGTGAGACATCTTTTGAAAAGATTTGCGCCTGTTAAGTAGAGCCGCGCTCTAAAGTGCGTATCGCCGGCAGTGGCTGTGAGGCACCAACTTGGTGTGCCCGTGCAGCTCCGCTCCCCTCATGTCCCCCGCCGGCTGGCTCTGGGCTGCCGAGCAGCCCGGCGGTTCTGTGCGAAGCGTCGGTGTTTGTGTGGGCACAAAGTGGTCATGGCTGAATAACAGCAGCCCGCTGGTTCTGTGCGAAGTGTTCTGTAGGTGGTTGTTGCTGAATGTGGCCTTTTAACATTCACCAGGTGCTGCATCTTTCGGGGAAGGTAGAGGATAAATTGAGAGCAGGTGGGTGCACAGGTGAGGTAGGGATAGGGTTTTCTGGAGATAATCAGCCGTGAGCATTGTGGATTTGAAGTGTTGTTGTTGTTGCTGCTGCTGCTGCAGTGTGTGGGGTGGGGAAGGTGATGGTATCCCCTTTTTGGGAATGAAGGTTGAACTGTTGGACGCAGAGCTGAAATTGACTAAGAAATCCCCCGACTTGTTACCATATTGACAACTGCTGCTTTCCACAATGGGTTTTGTAGCTATAGTTTTGTACCCATCTATACTACCTGTAATTGGTATATTTTCATTTGGACCTCTTTCATTTAAATTATTTAGTTAATGTTTAGTTTAGTTAATGTTTCTGATTTACTTGTTTAGGTTCCAAAAAAAAGGTCTTTCTCTTCTCATTTTGGAGGTAGCCTGCCAGAAAGCAGTGACATGAATAAGACCTCAGTGATGAGTGGGAATTGTTGGCATTAAAATAAACGTGTGGTAATCATCCAGATAGAAAGGTTTTCCTCCTTATTAACTGTGAGTAGAAGTTTGAATGGGTTGTATTCCAGTATGCTTTTTGAAATACTGGGGCTGCACAGACACCCTTAATGACAGCAAAGTTAGGACAGTCCTCGTCTGTAATCCTGAGAATCCTGTGTCAAATCAGGGGATTTTTAGGAGCAGGCTAACCCGTGGCATATCCCAAATATGCTTGTTTGTCCCTGGGAGCATATGCATGCTTCTTTTGTGAACTTTTAAAAAAAATGTGTTATTTTTCTGTGTGCTTTTGAAGGGTGCAAACAGCTATGGACAACTTGGTCTTGGTCATAAAGAGGATGTGCTGGTTCCTCAGGCCCTGAAAGATGTTTCCTGCAAGTGTCAAGACATTGCAAGCATTGCTGGAGGAGGGGGACATTCTGCAGTTATCACTGGTAAAAATACTGCTCTTGCATGGGGTGTTTGGCTTTTAATCACTTTTTTTGTGTGCTTCCCTCTTGGTTCAGTGCTGCCACCTCTCTGTGGCTGCTGTTTCTGAGCAAGTACAATCCTTAGCTTCCTCTCTTCCCAGTTAACTCAACATTTGGGGAAAAGGGGGAAATTCCTGTTGCTCATATATTGTGTGGTTACTTCGTGGCTGTGTGAGGACTGTTTCTTCAGCTGTTTCCCTCATACAAAGACACCAGATTTTCTGTATTGAGGATGGGGGGTGGGAAGGAGGAGTCAGAGGTTATTCAGTCTTAAGAAGTGGTAAGGTAAGGACCAGGACATAACATCTGGCCCTTGAAAGGTTGTGCTGTATGCCACAGATAATTATGTAAAGAAGGAATACAGACAGATGTGAACATGATAAAAAAAGCATCCTGGTCTAAAGGTGCCTGTCTCACTATATGGATTGTGTCCCATGACACGCCCAGCTCTCCACAGCTGTAGTTATTCAGAGATATTTCTGATACGTCAGAAACAACTGTTTCTCTTAATCATTTTACTTGATTGCATTGCCTGAAGTGACACATAATCACTGTCCTTGTTTGTCACAGGATCTCACAGATGTAGGTTCCTTTTTTTGGTCTGTGAAGTGGAACACAATTTGTTTGATTTTTTTTCTTCCAGGTGCAGGACAGCTCTTTGTCTGTGGCCACAACAAAGATGGGCAGCTGGGACTGAATCACACAGAGGATGTGCTGCATTTTACTTTGTGCACTGCCCTGTCTGGCTTTTGTGTAAAACAAGTTGCATGTGGCTGGGATTTTACAATCATATTAGTAGGTAAATCTTTCTCTCTAAGTACTGAGGAAATACCTTGATGTAGAGAACATGCTGGAAGTTCCACAATGCTATTGCTTGTGTGATGTGAGGGACCTGGATGAGTTTGAGAAGAGGCCCATGGGAACCTCAGGAAATTCAACAAACCAACTTCTGGGGCTGCACCTGGGTCAGGACAGCCCCTGGTACCAGCACAGGCTGGGGATGAACAGACCCAGAGCAGCCCTGCCCAGAAGGACTTGGGGTGCTGTGGGTGAGAGGCTGCACATGCCCTGCCATGGCACTCCCAGCCCAGAGAGCCAAACGTGTCCTGGGCTGCACCCAGAGCCCCCTGGGCAGCAGGGCAGGGAGGGCATCCTGCCCCTCTGCTCTGCTCTGCTCAGACCCCACCTGCAGAGCTGCATCAGCTCTGGGTCCCAGCACAGGAAGGACAGAGACCTGCTGGGGTGAGCCCAGAGGAGGCCACAAAGATGATCAGAGAGATGGGGCACCTCTCCTGTGAGGAAAGGCTGAGAGAGTTGGGGCTGCTCAGCTTGGAGAAGGTCCTAACCCTGGACAAATTCTCTTAACCTTCTCTGGAATTTGGTTTAGCAATGAATTCAGGATTTAGCCATTCTCTGAAATCTGACATATTTGAAAGATGGCTTTCACTTTATAGTAAATGCTACTGATGATCACATTCAAAAATTCTCTAAGAGTAATGGATTCAGAACTTGTTTGCAGCTCATTATCAAGTACCCAGTCGTGACATCCATAATCAATCTTAGTAGCACCTTGACTAGTCCCATCCACATGATAAATCTCTCTGACATCAGTGGAGCAGATTGAATAGTAAGGTACTACCTACTTTGATTAAAAAGGCATAACTGAGGCCATGGTGTTCTGTATTTGGCACATCAGACATAGATTTAGCAAAGGAACTACCACCCCTGTAATTATACGGCCTTGTATTGGATGGTGCATTGTGGTCACAAAGCAGCACAGCCCCATCATGAACTAAAGGCTGCACCTGCCCTGGGACATCTGTGATAGCAATGACATTTCAGAACCTTAAAGGAGCCACAGGAGAGCTGCAGAGGAGCTTTTTACTGGGGTTTGTAGTAAGAGGACAAAGGGTAAAGGCTTTAAACTGAAAAAAGACAGGTTTAGGTTAGGTATTAGGAAGCATCTCTGTGCTGGGAGGTTGGTGAGGCAGTGGCACAGCTTGCCCAGAGAAGCTGTGGGTACCCCGTCCCTGGCAGTGTTCACAGCCAAGTTGGATGGGGCTCTGAGCAGCCTGGGGTAGTGGAAGATGTTCCTGCCCATGGCAGGGGGCTGGAGCTGGATGATCTTTAGGTCCCTCCCAGCCCAAACTGTTCTATGATTCTGCGTGCTGGCGCTCACAGGTTTTAAGCTTTGCAAGCTAAATCACCCTCTGTTCCTTGTGTCCCAGTGAACTTGAGACCTTCTCTGGACATGGTGTGTAAGACCAGAACCTTTGGCCTCGGGGGCTTTGTAAGGGGACATGTTAAGTCATTTTTTGAGCTGCTTGGCTGTGTTATTGTGCTTGTTATAGTGGTATAGTGCTATTGCTCTTGCCTTTATTGATTCTGCTCTAACACTTCATTTTTTTGCAGGATCTGGCCTTGTGCTGTCCTGTGGGTCAAACTCTTTTGGACAGCTGGGACTTCCTCAAATTTCAGGCCCGTGCTTGATTCCACAAAAGATTGAGGTAAAGATTTAGAAGGTGTTGGGCTTTATATTGCTTCCAGCAGCTTACAGAAGTCATCTGACCTCAATGGGCTTTAAGCCAGACACTTCAACTAATTTTTTGTAGTGCCTGTCTGCTACAAATGAGCTTACAAAGTAAAGGCCCAAGGTGAATTGGAGTGCTGAGGCTGGTTTTCTTGCTGTATGAGGAGGTTTCCCACTTCTAACAGAAAGTTGATTCTTTGACTTCTCAGACAAGAAGTTATTTAGCATCATGGCTCATGCCAGATATTCCTTTGTTGCTTTTTTTAATGTAGGAGAAGGGGGGCAGCTGATCCCTTTGGTGACCTCTGGTGAGTAGGAGTTAGTTCGCTTGACGTTTCTGTGCCTTTGATTTTTCCTGAGAGCATCCATTGCAGAATGGTGCCTTAAAATTTGGTGGTATTGACAGGGCTGGTGTGACTCTCTCTCATCCCTCACCATGCAAACTATTAATGCTGAATATTTGCTCTTTTGGTTGGTATCCCTTAAATACTTGGGCTTGATGCCACCTATTTTAAATACACCTGCTGCTTTTCCACCAAGGATAGATATCCAGGGGTTTGCAAAACCCTGTAAGAGCAAGACAGGATGGGATGCGAGGTAACAGAAGAGGGAAACTTCTCTGTGATTCCTGAGATCTGCTGCTGTGGAGGGAAGCTTTCAGGTTTTTCTCCAGTGGAAAACAAAATTTCCATCAGTAAGTTGGCAAGACTGAACAGCTTAATGCACCATAGTATGCCTATCACCAGTATTTACTGTGGAGGTTTTGGTGTAATTCTTGAGCAACACTGAGTTAAAATTAAGAAATAAACATTTTTGTATGGCCAAGGTTTCTTCTTTCATATTTTGAAAGAAGAATATTTTGACTGTGTTGTTTTATTTATTGCCATAATGCTGTGCAACCAGTTGCTTTGCTGATTTATTTTTTTATTTCTTGAAGATGTTCCCACTAACTCTTATTGGTCAAAATGTACTTACTTTGTGATACAAAATGTTGATATGTATTGGGACACGCAGGCTGGAGTTGAGAGCACTGTTTTCTTAGTGTTTCATTTCTCATTGGCCTATTTTGTTTTTAGAGGCATTAAATGCAAAAAGCAACTAAATAATAATTTTCTTTTATTTGCCTAGTCTCTCAAAGAGAAGGTGGTGAGTGTTGCTGCAGGACTGAGACATGCACTTGCTGCTACAGGTAAGTATGTCATAATTTTAATCTTTTAAAATAATCTGAAAATTTATCTGAAAAGATAAATAATCTTTTCAGTAACAAATGAAATGGGATTTTAATGTTTTGGAGGAGGAGAGGGAGGAAAAGAGGATGAAATTTAACTAATCTACTATTTATTTTAACTTTCACAGGGAAAAATAGACCTCAAAGTCATGGACTGTAAGATTTTGGGACAAATTAACATGAATAATAAACATTCTAGAACCATCTTCCTAGAATATCATGGGGAAAATCTTTGACCAAGAGTTCAGGATGATGGTTTATTAACAAGTTAATTTTCTGATGGATGGCAAACATACTGATTTCTTTTTTCTTATTTTGAAACAAAACATAAAAGGAGCTTTTTTTCAGGAAAGAGGATTTCTGCTCCAAGTATCTTAGGATTTGAACCCATTAGAGTATGCAAAGTAACTTCAGTTTGTATAAAATGCTTCAAAATGGAACTGCACATAAGTTGTGGCTTTTTAAATGATGTAACTGAAATTGACACCTGGAAAAATCACAAGAATGAAACTAAATATTTCTCCTGCTGTTATTAGAGACTCAGTTTGTTCATGATGTAACAGTAGGAATCAGACCCTTCCTTTTGGCATGGTTGTGTTAAAACTGAGGAAAAACCAACTATAGCTGCTCTTGTATTTGGTTTAGTTTTGTGTGAACTTCAGTATGGATTCCAGGTAGTGGAGCTGAAGGTGCACAGGAGATGCCTGGAAGGCCAGTGGGGTCTCTGGTGCTTGTGTGACATGGGAATTGAGATTCCCTGTGCTGCACTGCACAAATTGGCATCAAGAGGGGGAAAGGGAAGAGAAAGTACAGGAACTTTGTACCCATTCCTGAGGTACTGCAGCCAGGGGATTTCTGTCACTGAGTCTCCCATAGCTTCCCACCTTCTTAGTTTTCTTACCTGTATACTGAGACCACAGCTGTTTGTTGCTTGATGGCTTCACCACGGTTATCTGAATGGGTTTTGGCATAAAGGTCTTTTAAAGTGTAATTTAATTGTAATTTAATCAGTGAAAATGATCTGAATGAATGACTGTTCATTAATGTGAGAGGTGATTGTTGTTGGTGGCCGATGTGTTTTAATCTCTTTTATTTGTGTTTGCTCTGAAAAGACAGCGGTTTGGTGCTGCAGTGGGGGACTGGGATGGCATCTCAGGCAAAGCGTGCAAGCCAAGGAAAAGCCCTCCCTGTGTTCCTGACAGCAAAGGAGCCCTGTGAAGTGGCAGGTAACCCAGCAATCTGCTTCCTTTGTGTGGGTGGATACAGCAGAAATATAACTTGGAGTAGGTACATATCTTCCTTTTTACAAAGCCAGTGGTACTGTGAATGTGGAGCGGAGTACCTGTGGGATAGGATGGTCACAGAAAGTCAAGATCTGTGGGGACAATGAGAGTCTTGCCATGTGTGTGGCCCAAAGGCAGAGCCTTTTGTTTTAAAAGTCATCACCATCCTGTTACACTTGTGTGCATGTTTGTGTGGGATTGATGCCTGCTGTAGAAACTTTATGCTACCATGTTTTTTCCAGGCCTGGCAGATATGAAGGTGAAAGCAATTGCTGCAGGCTCCTGTCATTCAGTGTCCCTCACAGGTAAGCCTCAAGCACACAGGGGAAAGCCCTCATCTCACCCTTCAAAGGGTTCTTGATTTTGAAATGTTGTCAGTTTTGGTAAAACTGGTGAAATTTGATCTGGCCTAGTTAGTGCTGATAATTGTTCTGTAATAGTTTTGCACTCTGAGAACTTTCCCTTTAAGAGCTGGATTCATGTTTCAAGTTCTCTGAATAGTTTTTTGCGTTTTTCTTGGGGTCAGGTTGGGCCTTAGCCCTTAAGTCATTCAGGGTCTGGGCTCTTAATGGCTAGAAAGTCTGAAAGGGTTGGTCAGTCTCTGGAGCTGCAGCAGGATGCCCTCTTGCAGCCCTTTGCCCAGGGAGAAGGGGTGTGCTGGGTGGCTGTGCCAGCAAGGGCAGCAGAAGCAGGGTAGCCCCAGCAGTGTGAGCTGATGCCTCTGCATGGGGCAGTGCAGGGCTGTGAGCTGGCCTGGAGCTGTCTGAGGTGTCTTGGGCTCCACTGTGACAGTGTGCAGGTCTCTGGGGTAAGAACACAAAGTTTATTTGAAGAATAGGAAGCTGCTTTAATTGCTTAGGCACTTCCATAATGTCTGCCATTTGTTCTTTGTTCCTTGGGCTGTGTTCCCGTGCTGGAGTACTGAGTATCCAGTAATGAAAGTCTAATAAAGATTTCTTTTTATTTTGACAGACTGGGAGAAGGGGAAACAGAATAGCTTTCATGCTGTAATCTTACAGTTTTGAAGTGTGTAAAATACATTGAACCTTATGAAGACAAGTCTTTGCCAAACTTCACAGGAACAAGTTCTTAGCAAATCTGCAGCCATCTGGTAGCTCTGTCATCATTAAAGGAGCACTGGAGTATTTGCTTCTGCAGCTCTATAGAGATTTAGTTGTATGGGGAGATGTTCCAAGATGTAAATTGTATTGAATTCAGAGATGCAAAGTGTATGCAAGATTAGTGAAGACAAACTGTAAGAACAAATAAAATCTACTTTAGATAATTGGCAGTCTCTATTTAGACAGTGAGCAGATTATTCTTTCATGCTTATGCTTTTTATTTAAGAGAGAGGTCTATTTGGCAGCAGTGGGACCAAGACTGAAAAAAATAAATGCCAAATACTTTTATAATGTGATGTGTTGCTGCCCTTCATCCTGCAAGATAGTTATTATTTAAATATTTTGTATTTTGAAGATGCTTGGTATAATAAAGATACTGCTGCAGGGTGTTTTATTTAAATGGGCCCTTTTTTCTAGGAGTGCTTTGCACTGTGGTGCAGTTTTCTTTGCTTCTGTTCCATGAGTCACCTGCTGGTGGGATATCAAATATCTGCAGCCAGGCAGGGTTGGGACATAGCTGTTGATGTGGGTTGTTACAGACATGGGTGGGGGCTCCTTGGAAAAAAGGATGGTAGAGTCTACTGGTATCCAAACTGGCCTCCAGAGGTGAGAATGTGGTGCTAAATCTAAGTCTAGTGTCTAAGTTTTTGCTCAGACCTACTCAAGAGATGAGATAAGGGTTGAGCATGTGACTTTGCCAGGATAAAGCAAATACACCTTCTGTAAAAGGAGGTGACAGAGGCAATGCCTGTTAATGTGGAATATGAATGGCCACAGGGTTTTCCTTTGTGTTTCTGTCACCCTTTTATTTTTTCTTTTCCTCTCCAGGTGTGTGTACTTCATGCTGGGAAGGAATTTAATAATTTTAGTGGAGAATTTGAATATTTGAATGAAACAATTGTGTAGTAATTACATATCCTCTAAACAGAGAGAAACACAGTTCTCCCAGGAAAATCCTAGGAAGCTGTGTAGAAGCTATAAGAAATTAAAAAAAAAATTCAAACAATTATCTCTCTTTCTGTAACCGTTATTTATAAATATAGTTCTCCAAAGTATGCTATTCATAATTCACCAATAATGTGAAAAGTTTTCACTTTAAAACTAATCAAGTATCAGCTTAGCAAATCAAACTATAAAAATCAACTTCTTCCTAACAAAAGAATTCCATTTCACCTTCTAATAACTGAAGTCATTCATTCCATCCCTAACTCAACAACATTGCAATTGCTTGACTTGTTCTTCCTTTTTGTTTCAGTTGTGTTGTTTTAAAGAGGAACATGGGAAGTCCTGCAGATGACTGTCAGCGCTGGCTTCTCCCCCACTCCCACTCCTTGCCTATTTTTCACCAGTAGTATAGAGGAATTCTCCTGACTTACTCTATTGCTGTTACCAAACTGAGGTTATTAAATATACTACAGCCCAAGTTTTAGTTTTTTTTTTTTTTTAACTTCTTTTCTCTCTAAAAAATTTGCTTCTGTCATGGTGCTTGTAGTGAGTTCAGTGCTGACCTGAGACATCCTGATGCCTTGAGTGTTGTGGAAGTGTGCTCCAAACAGTTCCTTGTTGGAACTTACATGGGTTCCAGTCTTTCTGGGCCCACAATAATGTGCAAGATCAGGTGTGCAAGATTTATTTCCTACACTTCCAGCTTGTGCAGGCTGGCAAAGGCTTCAGGGAGGCCTGACAGCTCATGTTGTCAAGTGGTTTTTGTGGATTTTTTTTTTTTTACTGTGGAGGCCTAGGAGCTGGGAGGAATGGTTTTGTCCTGAAAAGATGGAACTAATGATATGTCATGTCTGCTGAAGGACTCATCTGAGCAGTCACTGTGTCAGTGTCTATTGGCTGTTAGGCTGTGAGCAACTCCAGCTTGCATTGATGTAAAGGATTGTGGGTATTTCTGTAAAAAGATTTATTCCTGCTTGGAATCCTGGAGTGTGCATTTGAACTAATACTTGTTTTAGAAAAGAGCTGTGGAAGGCAAGTGACCACTTACAGAAGTCTCTCAGGTGTTGTTTGGTGTGATTTTGAGGCACAATAATATTTTAATTTTGCCTTGTGATGGCTGGTGCCTGTTTCAGTTGTGTGCTCAGAGCTGCATGTCCAATTCCTTTAGGAAGTGACTGTGCAAGGTGAGCCAAGGAGCCCTGGACTGTCCTTGCTTTGGGGGATTTACTGGATTTGCTGAAGCTGAAGGAGGCAGAATTGGTATGAGCAGAACTGTGAGTCTGGCTCTTGCAGAGAGGCTGGGAGACTGTAAAGCAGAGCAAGAGCAGCCAGCCAGGCTTTGAATTATTTGCTGCAGTCCAGAAAGTTATTTACTGGATGTAATCAAAGCTTTGGAGTGGAAATAATAGCTGGTCTGCAAGGACAGGCTGGACAGAGAGGGACTGCTCAGTGAATGTCTCCAAGATGCTTTGATTTTCTTTTACTTAGACAAGTTGACTACTGGGGTTAGTTTTTTAATAAAAATTAGTCTTTGTTATAAACATCTAGGCTGTTTGACCTGAAGGCTCTCACTGCTTCAGGGAGTCTGTGTAGCCCTCAGAAAATAGGCTGTGTTGTTAAGGCCCTTGCAAATATTTCTGATAACCCAGTTACAATGGGCAAGAATGGTGGGAAAAAGCATACAGTGAGAACATAAATTGAATTAAATGCTCTTTCCTCAGCATCACTGAACGGAGACAGAGCCTGAATCTGGTGGTATTAGATCTGTACACCTTTAAACAGATTTTACTTCTCTGTCTGTTGTAGATGAAGGACATCTGTATGTCTGGGGCAGCAACAAACACGGGCAGCTGGTGAGCAGGAACATCTTTCTTGCTGAGCCCAAGAAGATTGACCCTCAGTGTTTCTCACATGAAAGGATTGGAGCAGTTTGGAGTGGCTGGACCCACCTGGTGGCACGGACAGGTAGGATATTTAAAAAGCAGTAACATATGGCACCCAAACAGCAGATTGTAAGCTGTCTTTGTTTCAGGCAAGCAGTGTTCTTTCTCACTGCTAGTGGCTGGCCACACAGTGTTGCAGTGTCACCCAAGTTCAGTTGTATTTTGAAAAATGATGAGGACAGACATCCTTTGGCTGCTCTTTCAGTAGGGCATTAAGGGCAAAGAAAAGAATACATTCATAAGAATATCAGTAAACTAAAATAAGCTGGCAGAAAATATTTAGAAAAGACAGGTTAAAAAGAGGCCTCGTTACACTTGAAGAGCATTCCCCGAAGATGAAAACGAAGGCAGATTTCATGTTGAAGCTGCCCTTTCCTGGAGATCTTTGTGATGAGGACAGTGTGAAAGCTGCCACATGTGGAGGGCTGTGGGGTCAGATTCTTACCTAGGAGGGCAGGAGAGGAAGGTTGTGTAACAGTGACATTCATGTGTAAAGGGATGGTTGAGCTGATGAAGCTCATCCAAGTGTGAAGCACAAAGTCAGGAGGGGAAAGGTAGATGAGATGGAAAGGCAAGACAGGCATCTGAAGCTATTTTGTGGTTGTGTTCTTTGCTTCTCCTGTTGCACAGTGTCTGGTGCCATAGTTAAGGCTAACAAGAGGGTGGAAGTCTTCCATAGAGGAAAAGAAGCAGCCAGAGCTGTGATGTGTGACTGGAAAAACAAACTGGTTGTTTTCTGTTTTATAGCATTCATTGTTTGATATCAGTGTATGTGAGAGAAGTGTGTAAAAAAAATCCACATCAGCTGTTCTTTTAGCTATTTATAAGAAATGTCTGAACTCTGATTTTTAGATGATGCTATACTGAAAATTTGAAAGCTGCAATCAGTGCTATGAGCTGCTTGGAAACTTTTCAGGTGGAGTGAAAGAATTTATCCCAAAATCTGTAGTTCTTGAATTAAGTGCTTGATGTCATCCTCACTGGAAGAGAAATGGTAGAAAGAAGCCATTAGTCATGATAACCTGATTTTTAAAGAGTGAGGCTTGTCAACTTGGTTTGCTTTCCTTCACTATTTCTTAATAGAGCATACCCACTAAATAAAATTTCCCCAGAGTTTTAGTAACTTCGGTGTTTCAGTTACTTGATACTTATCTGTGGGTATTACAGACATGGAGTATTTCAGCAGGTGTTTTTATACAACAACAAGAAGTGTGTCAAGGGACTAGCAGGGCTGTTTTGCTAGTGAATGTTTAAAAAGAATTTATTTAAAAATAGGCTGACTTTCTACATCTGCATTAGAAAACTGGCCAAGTGATGCAGTGGCACAAGTTATTGCTGAAACTGTATTTTATGTATTTAGAATTTTAAATCTCTTTGAAAAGCAATGGACCTGAACCTAAATCATCTGGAATAAGATTTTGAATGGCCTTTGGCAGCCTCCAGACACCAATCAGGATCCCATGGGAATTTCAAGGGTTGTTCAGCTACTAGATATAGTGTGAGCTGGAGCACTTAACTCTTTCTGGAAAATCATTTGCTGCATTAAACTTGCAGCTGAATAACTGAGAAATGCAGCCCACTTGAGAGCTGTCCCCTGCATGCAGTTCTTCCCACCAGTATTTTTACCTCCTTCTAGCAAAGGAGGAAATGTTGCTTCAGTTTCCTGGTGCTGAAGTCATAAACCAATAATCCCCAAATGTTATGGATCACTAAAGTTGTTTTTTGAGCATGCAGTCTCCAATATATTTACACGTATTTATTTAAAAATTATAGACATATAATGCTGTAATATGCAAACTGAAAAATATGTACGATAGAAATTTTACAAAGGATGAGATAAACACTACTTAAAGTATTACTTTATTGACTTAAATAATTAAAACCGTTAATAATTTATTAATAAGTTAAAATATTTATATGTAATTTTTATCCTGCCCTCCAGTGGATTGTCTTCTAAATACCTAGGGCTGCATGCACTTCACTTTAGAGATACTGATACAATAATTTCCTGCTTGCTTTACTCTGGGGAGTTCCCCAATTAGTGGATAGGAGGCAAAATAGAGGGATTTTTGGACACAGGAAAATTGAAGGAAGAGATATTGTAGTATGATGCTTCTTTGTTCATTGTGGAAGATAAAAACTTACTTTGGAAAGACATTGCAGTGTACAGGGATTTTGCTGCATGAAAGAATGAGTAAGATTTTTTTCTAGTTAATAATCCCACCACAATGCAAAATTTGGTAAAGTTGGTTACGGTATCTAAATTCTCATGTAGTGTTTGCCACAGAAGGTAGTTGAATTTTAAGAGGCTGTTACAAATACTCAGAGTTCTGTTTGAATTTTTTTTTTTCCCAGAACATTAATCCTGGCCATAGTAGTAATAATGAAAAACTTGTTATTGCAGCTGTCTTGACAGTATCTAAAAACTCTTCTCATTGGAAGGACAGGAAGGAACTGGGTGGATAAACACTGGACACACAATGCATAAATTCACAAATTCTGCCATTTCAAAATGACATTTTAATCTTTATCTGCCAGGTGAGCAGTCCTTGGCTGCAGAACTAATGGAGGAGTGAAAAGTAAATGAGAGTGATATTGTTAAAAGCAGCCACCTGGAGGAATAGTTGCCAGGTTCATGGTTGCAGTGGTTTGACAATTTTAAAGTGAGTCCAAGCAAGTTATCGAGTTTATTATCAGTAAAAAGGAACACAGCATAAATATTTTTGTCTTCTGTCTTTCCCTCTTATGTAAGCTGGCCTGTTTTAAGACTTGCTTTGTTTTTCCTTCATGCTGCTGGCAAAATTTTGTACTGTACCATAAAGCAAAACTCAGAACTATTTTAATTTCTTCCCCATTCTCTCTTTACAAGGGATTTTAACTGCATCTGAAATCACTTTAATACCTGCATCTCTTTCATATCTCTTTCATGTTCTACCTCGTTCAGCAGAGGTTTCCTGTAATTTCTTTTTGGAGTTTGATCAACTCTTTTTTTCATTTGCTGTTGTTTATATCGTAAAGCAGTTTGGAATCAAGACATTAATTCCTGAGAAATTAATTCCTTGACTTAAAGGTGTTAAGGAGTATTTTCACAAGATGTTGTGGTTTTAATCCTTACCTTTAACTGGTCCTCATCAGTTTAGTTCCTTATTCTTTTTATTGTAGAGGTATCTTTTGGGGCTATTTCCACTGTACACACTCCTACTGTAAAATAACTCAGAGAACCCTTCAAGACAGACAAGTGCTTTCTTTTCCTGCCTTGATTACTGTTTCCTACAGAGGAGGGAAGCACAGTTAGACTTCATGCCATCACCAGTACTCTTTCAAAGTAAGTTATATTATTCTGATAGTAGAGGTGGTCCTAGGTGATGATGGTTGGTCCAAAAAGATGAAGGTTGAGAAGCCCTGGTTGCTCTTTGATCAGGTCTCTGATGGTGATGATGAACTTGCTGGTGTCTTTGGTTTATTTTATATTTTCTGTGTGAATCTTGGTCCAAGTGTCTCTCAGGAGTGCTTTTCATTAATAGCAGGGCAGTGCTGTTGCTGCTGCATGTGGAAGACTGAACCAGGTGCATTTTTGTGGCCTTGGACTCCAAGTAACAGTGCTGTTCTCATCAGACAACCCTTTGTACAAGGTTGGCTTCCTGTCCATCACTCTGCTTAATGGCACAGGGAGCACCACTGCAGTGTAGGTGATGCTGTTTTTGAATAATGAGCAGCTGTCTTGCACTGCTCTCCTTAACAATGTCAGCTTTAATTTGTGGTCCCTCTCAAGTTAATGCAAACACTTTGAGGGTAACTGCTGAAAGGGAGGTTATTGCTTAGGTCATTTGAAAGAGAGCTAAGCTGTGGCCTGTAATGTTGAAGATGTAAATTAGTCTACTTTGGGGAGTGATAGAACCAGTCTGACTTGAAGGCAAACCTAAATATAGCAAAAGAGGTATTTTCAAGACTTCGAGGTGAATCATCAACTTCCATTCCAAACAAGATATTTTCTTTTTAACTGTGATGCCTAATAAATAACCTTCCTTAATCTGGCCTGGTTTATTACCTGTATATTCTCCTGAATACATTCCCTAATCTTTGTCACATTGTGTCACATGAAGTTATGCTTTGTTTGAGCTCAGATAGAGAATTCCAAGCTCTTTCACTCAGAAAGTTACTTCAAAAATGCAGTTAAAATAGTGTTTCTGCTGCCTGTGCAAAACTGCCTACAGCTCAAAAATCTTGGAAGAACAAAATGCTGTGACATAGTCTGAATAATATTCTGAATCCTCATTCCAAATGTGCATCTGAATTTGTGCATCTTTGAATGTCTCTTGATGTCACATCATTTAGGCCACACAGAACCACTCTGAAGGGGTCTGACCTGTTAGTGACCTACACAGTAAAATAGAAACCATCTCCTGTTTTTTTCTGAAGCAAATGACAGCACGTCCCTCCAAGCACCGAGAGCAGCGTGAGAGGACATTTCTAATGATCCTGTTTGAGTCATTAACCTTTAGCATTTCAGTCTTTCACAGAGGCTGTAGTTGCACCTCTAGCTGCCTTTTCTGATGGCAGTCACAAGGTAAAGCTGCTGGGCTTTGCTGGCAAGTTGTGCAGCTGCAGGAGGTGAAGGGGAAGGACGTGTCTGGCACCCGAGCAGCACAGCCTCAGCCCACTAGAGGTCCTTTCCAGTTTGCTCTTGAATCCAGGCTCTGCAGCCTTCCTCTGGAAAGCAGACTTTCTCTGCCTTGAATTTTTCAGCAGCTCCCTAGGACAGCAAATACTTATTTGTGTGTATGTATATATATCATATATCATATATAATTTTTTGTTTTAATGCTTGTCTCTGTTTAGAAACGGCAGCCAAGAGTTTGAAACTGGAGCCCTACATGAGGGAGCTGCATTTCATTGGAAGGAAGCTGGGTTTTGGGAATACAGGTGAAATACTAAAAAATAGCTTAATCAAAACCTCCTGATTGATAGGTACCCTTGAGCTTCTTTGAAGCACAACTTGAATTCAAGAAATGAGTGTTCAAAAAAGAAAAGCCTTTGTCCACCTGCCTGGGGGTAAATTTTGAAGTTTCAGGGCCTATCTTGAAGTTCCTGCTTTTGATTATAAAGTGCAGAGCATGGTAATAGGAGAGAAAGAAATGCACAAACTTGGGGATGAAAATGCAGACCTGAACACTGGGAACAATGGGAAATTTAGTGTGCAATAACAGGATGAAAGATTCTAGATGCATATGGAAATTTCCTTGTTTTCTGTGTTGTCTTCAGAGCTGTCTCCTTGTTCTGTCACATGTTCATCTCATTGGTGTTTTGACTTCCAGAGTGATTATTTTGAAGTTTTGTTCTAGTTAGCTGTAAATACCGAGAAGATTTTGGCATTTTTCTTTGGCTTCATGGGCTGGCATCATTACTTGGCTTTATTTTTAATCTTAAAAAGTTAAGAGAGGTGTCTGTGTGTTTGCTTTGTGATTCTACACTCCTGTTCTTGCTGTTCCCTGCTGGGAGTTACTTCTACATGGTTTTGATAAAAGTCTTGAAGAAATTCATTCAGTGGTTTGGTCGCTGAAGAGGAAGTTGGGTCCAATGGGAACTGAAGGTATGTTCTGAAAGGTTATTATCAAGTTGAGAGTTGTTTATATGCAAAAATTTGTCACAGAATCTTCCTAACATCATCTTTGAGTAATTGAGTTGTTTTTTCAGTCACCAGCCCTCTTTTACCTCTCCATGTTGCTAGGAACTTCCAGTTGTACAGTAAATAAATACAGTAAATACAGTAAGAAGTGCATGCCATCTTATATCATTTCTGTGTGAAAAAGGAGGTTGTCAGGAAGATGCTAAACTGTCACTGTGATTGAAGGTACTCATTGTGAAATGGAAACATCAGTGATTGGCATTAGGGACACAGAAACTTACCTCAATATTTGAAATTCCCTTTGTGGGCTGTGACATTGCACTGGCACAGGGAGATTCAGATGGCCTGGGAAGAGTAGGATTTAAATGGATTTTTGTTAAATTTAGTTCATGAGTAAAATTGAGCTTAACAGAAGGAAAACAACTATCAAAAATTTTCCCATCTGTTCTGCTCCTCTTACGAATGGGGCAGCCCACAGAGTGCCCTTCCCAGAGCAGAGGGGGAGGATAAGGTAGGTAAGGCTGGTCTGTCTTGGAGCTTCTGCTGGATCTGCCTTGGGTCTTCTGGCTATGGCTTCCTCTCATGGAAGGGCCTGTTCCTTCCTTGGAACAGGCTGCCCAGGGAAGTGCTGGAGTCAGCATCCCTGAAAGTATTCAAAAACCCGTGGATATGGCATGTGAGGACATGTTTCAGTGAACATGGCTTTGGTGCTGGGTTGACAGTTGGACCTGATGATCTTAGAGTTCTTTTCCAACTTTAATGATTCTATGGTTCTGTGATTCACACTTGTTTAGTCCTGTCCAGATGTATTTTACTAAGTACTCCATGATTGCAGGAGTTTGGAAAATGACTCAGTCATCATTCAGCATTATGTTGTGGGGCTTTAGGCCACATGTGTGGAAAGAGGGACTATTATATTGAATTTCTCCCTCCCTTTTTTTTTTTTGGTGTGTGTCATATCTTCTCTTTTACTAGTGGGAACAGTGATTGTTGTGGACTTAAATAATGTAACTGTCCCAATCTGACAGAATTTTCATCTTTAAAAAGCATTCAGAAAAAATTATAGCTTTAAAATGTGGATCTGGTATAGATTTTGTTCAAGTCATTAGTGGGTGAGATAAGGAATTAATTACTTTCCCTAATTTTCCTTTTTTTTTCCCCCCTTTGGTTTCTGTGGTTGGATGGCTGCAGTTTATGGCTAGCCCTCTCTTTAGCAAATATAATAAGCAAGGTCAGATATGTTAATAAGTATGTGCTTATGTGCAGGAAATCTGTAAATGTGGTGTTTGTTCTGTTTTCAGTATCCTCCAGCACCAGAGCAACAGTGGGAGAGGAGCTGTAGTTTTGTCACAGGGCTGAGAAGGTCACCTTGTGGGCTCTGAGCTATTCCTTGGGGGTTTATTTTTTTTTAAATTATTTTTCTCTTAAAGCAAATTAAATTCTTGCAAAAGTAATGATGATAATTGCATTGTAAGCACCACCCCTCTCACAGCTATTGTGAAACCAGGGCACAGAGCTGATACAAATTTCCTTAAATTCAGAATAGTTTGGCCATAAGTGTCCCTGTCTGTTTAGTTCTTCTGACTGCTTGCAGCTGGAACTGCTGGCACTATCTAAGCCACTTGCTCTTCTGATTGACTATTTCTGTTTTGTTATATGTCAAACCTTTTCTCCTGAACCATAGTGAAGTCATTGACATTGTACTTGGGTCTCTGTCAATTCACCTGTTTGAAGCTGAAAAGAAGCAAAGGTAAAGGCAAGAGAAAATTCACTGTTTCTTAACTTCTGTCATTAGCTGCCTCCAAGTTCCATATTCATAGGTAATAATAGAGTGAGATCCAAATACAGAACTCACAAGACCACTGTTGTGTGCTGCTATGACAGACTGGGCCAGATACTTTATAACTCACCTCCTTTTTTGCCTCTCAGCCTTTAGTTCAGCTTCAAGGCTCTCATGTGCTGTGGGTCCCAGCAGCTGTCTACAATGATGCTTCTGTATTAGACCTGTTATCCAGCAAAAAGAGCATGGACTGGAAGACTGGGTTGGGGGGTTCTTCCCTATACCCTTTTCCAGAGATCTAAGTGGGGGACCAAAAAAATTGACAATTTCATTTTGGATATTATCATATCATATGACATAGTTTGCACGTAGTAAAAGGATGATGGGATTGATTGAAATTTTGGCAACTCAAAGCTCTTAGTGTGATGTGATCCACACAACAAACAGTGAGAATTTGCACTTCAGAATTTCTGCAGTTGTGCAAAGTGAACATAACATGGTCTCAGACAAAGTTGGAATCCTTGGAAGGGTAGAAGTGCTTTGCACTCACTTGGTATGGAATAAGAAGCTGGAACCAATCATTACCTGGTAGTTGAAGTAGCGTGCATGGTAACTGATTGCCAAGAACAAGGTATATGTACTTGGCCCTCTTAGTTTTATTGGTCTTTGAGAAGACAGGTGGCTACTGCATTTTCAAATAACTTCATTGAAAGCTAGGCATTTACAAAGCTAAGCATTTCTAAGCTCAGCTTCTGAAAGCAGCTATGTGAGCACCATCTATGCATGTAAGTCCATTGATCTTATTTAGCCATAGTAGTATTATAAGGCCATTAAATACTTGTTTTCATAATCTTTAAGTGACATTTCTTGTTTAGTAATTAATTATTCAGGTTTAATGAGGCTTACTATTCAAACATAGGTAGTGGGCTTTTTAAGAGCTGAGTGGCAGTTGAGTACTTCTGAAAAACAGTACTTTTCAGGAACATTTTTTATTCTTAAAAACCTCGACACAAACAGGAAAAATATCCATAAAGCCTACATAGATTGTTCCTTTCACGATTACCTTGAAGTAATTTTGAAATAAATAATTTGATGTAAGATACTGTAGGATACAGGAGATCTATCAAGAGCTGTAAATTTTCAGGAATGAGTCTTTTAGAATGGCTCTGATACTTCTTGGGCAGTATAGAGAGATCTGCCAGGAGTGTGTGGTTTTTATTCTTTAAAGTATTCCAGTTGTGAGGAATCACAGCTTGTGGTGTGCTGGTTGAAACTGGGGGTGAACTCCCTCTTTTTTTTTTAGTTCCTATCCGGACTTCATTGTCTCTCAGGGTAGCTACATATATTCTCTATGGATCAAAAACAGCTGAGATTAAACTCTGCAGATGAAGGGGAGTTACATTTTCTATATTGCTTAGGATACACTTTAGGGTTTTGGGATGTTCTGCTGGATTTAAGAGGCTGTGTGGTTCAGGTTTGCTTTCTTTTCTATCCAGTATTATGGGGCCCACAGTAGGTAACAAGAAAATAATCACAGTGGTTTATTTTTGGGGAACAAAGACGTGGAGGAATAGAAGGTATTAGCATCTGATTCATGCAGGAGAAAAACCCTAGGAGGGGTGGGATTTCCTTAGGTGACTCATTCTCTGTTTTACTCTGTATCTAACTAAAAGAAAAAATCTAAAAAACACTGTGTAGTCAACGATCTATTCAGGGACAGTGCTTTATGTCACTTTTGCTAATATCTTTTTCTTGTGAGTGTAGGAAATCTTAACTTTTCTAGAATTTTCAAAAATTTACCTTTAGAGAGCTGCCCAAAATATACATACAGAAAGTCCTTAAGGAGAATGTTTTCCTGCTTGTCCTTTCCACCCCAAGATGGAAAGCAAACTGAAAATCAGTTTGGCATTTCTCATCTTGAATTTTGGATCTTGTAGCTGATGGATATTTTGTAGGAATTTGCCTCTACACACATTTCAGGCTTGTGCCTGGTAATGACACATGTGCCTGGAGCTGAAGCTGTTCATTGAGGACAAATGGACACTAAAACATCCAGAAGTGAAGGTCAGGCTGTGGGGACAATAAAAGGGTGGCAGTGTGGATTACTAGATATTCATGTGGGTTGAAGAATCATCCTGACAAGTCACGCAGTACAAAGGAGGGTGTTAAATCCTGTTTTGTTTGTCTCTTCTTGCTTGTTCACTTTGCCAGAGAGTAACAGAACACACAGTGCCAAAGAAACCCCAAAATGCTCTGGCCATGCACACTGGTAGAAGCTGATAGTTGAAATACAACCAACTTCTGCTGTGTGTGATTGAAAAATCTGGGTAGGTATTTAAAATTCCTCTAGTTCACCAGAGCAGCGTTCAAACAGAGTTGATGAAAAGCTGTTTTAGCACAGGAGAAAACTCATGGTTTCTTTAGAAACTGCCCTATCTCACTGAATTGTGTGAAGCATGAATAGAAGGGTACAGCTTCTTTTGATCAATATCCATTGTAACATCAGAGAAAAGAAGGTATTGGAAAAACAGGAGCTTTTTGTTCTTCATTGGTGTCCCCTCCTTACTCCTAATGAGAAGTTCTTTTATTTCTCCCTTCTCAATTTTAAACCTAAGCCCCTGTTAGGAACAGGCTGCATAGCCTACTACTATCAATACTTACATTACAACCCTGTTCATACACACACTTAGGTAAACCTTAAGCATAGATGTGCTGGCACTGCAAGCAGATACAGATGTTGTAGCTCTGTGGATGTAATTGTGGACAGCTGTTGCTTCACTGGGTAAGCATCAGAAGTAAATCTCACTAGCATCATTCCTTCTTGGCTGGGAATTTCAGATCCTTTTACAGGACAGACTTGCACTGCATTCATTAGTAACGTGTCTTTAATACTTCTACATTTTTAGACGTGCTCTGTGTCCGTGGCTCTGAAATGCTGAAAACACCCCACAAGAGTAAGAGACAGACACAAGAAGTCAGGAGTCAAAAGGAACTCTGCTAGCTTGATAGTGTCCCCTTGTAAAAGATGGAAGTTTTTTTAGGGCATAAGTGGCATTTGGATGCTTTGCTCATTATGCAACCATTTACACCTTTGTCCACTCTCTCCCTGCAGTTTCCTTGATGTTAAGGATCTTGCCATACCCAGGTGGAATCTTGTGTTGTGCTTTTATTTCTTCCTCCACCCCCTTACCCAACTCTTAAACTTTCTTGTGGGTGGTGGGAGAAATTTGGATGATATTCCAGAGAGAATACATCACCTTATTGCTCATTATTCATCTCTTGACTTCAAAGAGTATGAATTTTCCTTCCCATCCTCTTTTAGACTGTTTTGTTCCTCCTGTCAGTGGGAACGCTGCTCTTTATTTGAGGTGCACAGCCCACTCTGTCTTAGTCAATTGTAGTTTCTCTTGTAATGATTCTGACTCTGAACAAGGCGGGTGATCTCCTGGGAGGCTCTGGAGGTGCCATTGTTGGGTTTGTGGTACTGTTCTCCTCTTTGTACTTTATTTCTTAAGAATAGCACATAGTTAGGGTTGAACTCCATGGGATGTAGAACTCGGCTGCTTCTGCAGTGACTGAGGAAGTTCAAGCCACTTAGCAAATCCAAGGACTGCTTTTCTAACACTTTATTTCTGTATTTCTGTCTGAGGCTTGTTATCTAGTGAAATCTCTTGTGCAACTGGTGTCTGATGATTGGGAATGCATCTTGTGGCCAACAGTGAAAAAGCCCACCTCTCTTTCAGGCTGCCATTCCAGAGCATTTCTTTTGCTTTTTCTGTGTCTGCCTTTCCACAGCATGCCCTTGAGCCTTTTGACAAGGTAAATATTAGCACTGGGAACTTAATTACCTTCCCTTTGTTTATCTCTTGTATGCACATGGCTGTTCCTTCTGAGGCTCAGATGGTGATGGGATATTGAGAGTAGCAGGATCTTGAGTTCTCCAAATGAGGCAGATTCACAAATGTTTGCAACATTGCAGCTAGAGGGATTGCTTTTCACAAAAGGGTCTAGAAAACATGCCTATGCTGTAATTTGTAATCTCTGAGTAAGATTTTCTGTAGCACTGCACAGTGTTAAGTCTAATGAAGCAGGACCTGGGCCTTGCCTCAAAGGGGATAAACATCTAAGCAGTCCTTTTACAGACAAAAAATCAGGAAATCGGACACAAGAAAACAACTGGAAACAGAAGCACACGTGGCATATTATGATACTTCAAGTGTTGTTTTCCCAAAATGGTGTCCAGAAAGACCTGCATGTCTTTTCAGTTTTCTGGGGAATGTTAGAGGAAGAGATGCTCGGCTGCAGAAGGAAGGAAATTCCAGGTTAGAGAGGCCTGTATGGAAGAAAGCATATAACAGTGCAGAAGGGCATGGAGATATAAATATAGAATGTCAGTAAAAGTGTATGACTCATACTGCTGTAGTAGCATAGTGCAGAATTTATTTGCAGAAGTACTGAACAAAAACCCTATGGTATATACAAGGATGCTTTTGCAGATAGTTTTCCATAGCTGCTTACTGTTTTATGCATCTTGCTTTTTTGGAGACATCAGCAAATTGTGCTTCAATTTCCTTTTTTTCCCCTGCTTTTTGTTAGGACTTTGTTTTTAGTTGAAGAGTTAAGTCCTCTACTGAACCTTGAATGCAGCAGTTCTGTTTGCTGGGTAGAGATGAGTTAGATTTGTTTTTAATCATGTAACTAAATTTAGCCAGCAATCTGCATTTTAAGGCATTGCTATTAAAAGTCTAAAAGTGAGATATGTATCATAGTTTGAATTTAAAATAAGCCAGAGGCACAGCTGGTGAAGCAGTCATGACTCTCTAATCATGAGTGGAGGGAAATAAGGAGGGAACTTTCTCTCCTTGCAGGATGAATGCAAAGTCTGATAAGTGCTTTAAAATCCCACCTTTGCCCCCAGCCCCCTTCCCCAGCTTTGTTTCATGATTGCATGGATTTCATGACATCCCCCCACTTTCTTCTTTCAGCCAGGATGATATATCTGTGTGATATCAGCAGTAGGAACACAACTGCACATGCATTTAAGTTGTTACAATTTAGTTTTTCCTCTGGTTTATTCAGAGCTTTGTATGGTACTTTATATTTCCAGTCTCTCCTCTAAAAATGGCCATGTGTCCCATGGAAAACCTGAACCAGAGAAAAGACTTCCAAAGCATCTGGAAAGTCCTGGAATTGGCCACATTCAAAGTTATTATTCAGTCTTTCAAAGCAGTGAAGCATGCTGTTAAGTATGTGAATAATGCCATTAACAGAGCATTGCCCATCTCGAGACATAACTTGGTGTAACTATGGAAGCAAAAAAGGAGGAGTATGAATGTTTTTAGTGAATGAAAGTCAAAGCTGTTTAGGTGTTTAAAGATGTCCAAAGTGCTGGTGAAGATGGATCTGTTGGAAATGTGCATGACAAATTTAGCACGTCATGGAAATGGCAAGTTATGCCTAGCCTATCATATGGAATATTAAATTGAGTTAATACAGCACTGCCTTCAGCAGTGTTTTCTGTAGCCAAGCTCCCATTTCCCAAGGGTTTTTTTTTCAGCCAGATAAATTCCTTAGCCTGGTTTCCCTTCTTTTTCACAATAAGTTCAAGCACAATGAGTGCAGGTGGCCTAGTGGGGAGAAAACCATTTGGGTCCAAAGTTTCTTGGTGTAAACTGTTGCCAAAGGAGCTCCCATTCTGCACTTCAAGGATTTCAGTCTGTGTTAGACTGTCACAGTCCTGGTGGCTTCTCTTGGTGAGTCTCACACATCCTCAAAGCTCCACCTGTTTAACTGAGTATTTTCCATTGTAACCTGTGTTCATACAGGTCCTTGGGTGTTCAATGTTTTGATCTCACCAGGATGCTCTGAAAGGAGATAAAAAAGAAAAGAGAGAGAAAATAATTCTTTTTTAATATCAATCAGAATGGGTCACAGTGAGAAGCCATTTGTTTGCTGGATCACAGATGAGCTTCTGATTGTAGCGATGTGAAATCTTGTCAGTTTGTCTTGCCCACATGCCTGTGGTTAAATTTGATCACCAGGTTTGGGGTCATCTGATGTAGCTCGGGCAGGCAGGAATCTTTGGCCCTCTTGATGAGTATAGGAGTTCTAAGTGGCAAATCCATAGCTGTTATAGGAGCACTGGTGATGCCCTTATGGTTCTCTTCCTGTGGCACTTGTGGCCTTTTGTTGCAGGTTTAAATCTCTTCAAAGAGTGCTTGGAAACCCTTGTGATTGCAGCTTGTTGTGTGGCTGCTCCATGGACTATTCTGAAGCAGCTGTGTATTGCAGCCTGTGACTGCAGAAGGCTGAAAGTGGCAATGGAAATATCTCTAGTTTTCTGTTGCTGTCAGCCCTGAAATACTTTTGCTGCTTTGTTTGGACTTCCCTGATGAGGCATGACCTCAATACTGTGCATAGATTTGTGTTTTAGTGATACATTCTTAATAGCTGTTATGAATGAATATGGGAAAAAAGTCAGGAGTGCCCTATTATATGAAGTTGCAGCAGTTTGTAAGGAGGGCATGGGAAGATGATGATGTGTGAAGAGATGTTGACAGCTGAGCTCCTGTGTTAAAAGGATCAGGGGGCCATTTAAACCTTTGCAGGGCAGATTTTCCCTGTGTTGTACTGAAACCATGCACAGGTGCAGGTGTGAGGATACCTGGTTTCCAGCTGCTGAATTAAAGCTCTCTTCAACCAATAAAGAATTTAGGGTGGATGGATGGATGTTTTTCTGTTAGGTTTTTCTGCACAAGGGCTATTTCTAGGCAGATGAGGAAATTTCTCAGAATGGGTCAAGGACATCAGTGGTTTTCTGAAGGATAGCAGAGATCCGTAGATTTGTGAGAAGTGTTACACTGTGTAGGGCAGGGAGGGAGGCAAGAGGCAGCCTCTAAATGTCAATTTTTAATGCCTGCTCCTGTGAATTTTCATGTGTAAGGAGGCATTAAGAATTTTTTATATAGAACTTCATATTTCAAGCCTGAGATTAAGCATTCAGTGTGAATATCCAGAGTTCATTTGAAAAGTAATCATTAATGCAGCCATGAACTGAGATAGCCTAGATGAACTCTTTCATCTAGTATTTATGAAGGAGAGTTCAAAGCTTGTCTTGGTACCAAACAGAGACTTCAAGGAGATAACACTAGTGCATGTTATTATGTTAAAACAGGAAAATTGATATAAAGATAAATCTGAGTCCAGTGAAAATAAGTAAATTGTAATGTACCTATTTGTCTGTTGTGTTTTACTGAGAAACAACCAATCTGTTTTTAGAAATAATGTACTTATTTTTTTTATTGCTAATTCTTTCCACTTATGTGGCTGAGCAGTTTGATTAAAAAAGTGCTAAAAGGGAAAAATGACATGCTCTGCAGTCTCAGTAGCAGTATAAAACAGCACAGGAAAAGCTACACTGTCAGGCAGGAAGCAAACAGAAGTGCTTTATGCAATGTTGCTGGATTTGCAGTACTCTGAAGGCTATGAACTTGTAATTTTGAGGACATTCTCAACTGTCTGTGCTTTGTTATACATGAGGACAGAAGGATGATGTGAAGAAAATGCAGAGGAACCTTTCAGAGAGTGGTTTGTATTCAAGCCCTTGAATATGTATGTACCTTCATCTGTATTCTGTGAGGGACCTGAGCATGTGTTTTGGGTGATTTGCTGCTGTGTGTACACTGATGCAGACTGCTGTGTCTACAGTTCAAAGAGCACGAGCAAACCACATCTGCATGATCGTGTAGAGTCCCAAACAATGTAGAGTACTGTTGTTTGTGGTGTTTACTTAAGGAGCTGTCAAAAAGTTTTTTCTTAAAATCCTTCTCCCCTTTGTCTTCTTTTTTCCAGCTTTCTGAGCTCCTGTACTGTGTGAACTGGAATAACACAGGATGCATGAATTTATATCTCTTACTCCTTAATTCCAAATGGTATTGAACCCTCTGGACCTTATTTGATGTAGCATTTGCCTGGTGAAAAAATGAACAGTTGCTATGAAGTCATCTGGGACAATGTGGATGTTCACAGCAGAGGAATTGAAATGCCTTTTGGAGGCACCATGCTCAGAGCATGGCAAGATCCAGGTCTTAGGAAGCATTGTTAGTATCTTAGATGAACTGGAAAAGCTTTCCAGTATTGTACCCTTCTTTCTACAAAAGCTGTAGAAGTAACTCCTGCCTTTTGTGTGCCCTTTTCTTGCACTGAGTCTGGTCTGAAATACCACATTTTCTGATGCCTCAGCCACTTCCATGGCAGATGTACTCTGTCCAGTTGACTCATCAGTGTGTATGTTTTCTTGACTTCTAATTAAAATCTGTCCTAGTCTAATATTAGACCAACCCTCCTCGTTATATCACCCTTCATTCTTAAGTAATTCATCCTGCAACCTCCTTACTCTGTATGACTAATGTCTTTTTCTCAAATATTCTTAGAACATTTTAAAATACCATCTATTTTATAAGCAGCACAGTAGCAATACCTCCCATTACAATTGCTCAGTGCTTTCTGTCATAGCTCAGTGCTTTCTTTTCCTTGGGATTTTGACGAGACTTTAACCTTTGGCGGAATTTTCCATGCATTGGTGTTTGCCTCAGCCTGAAATTTCCACTTGAGACTGGGTTTTTTTTTGTTTGTTTTCTGAAAGTATAATCAGTGTTTCATAGAAAAGGCACATCTAAATCAGCTTCTGGTAGTTTCTCTCACAGAAAAGACAGATTTATGTACTTTGAGGTTTTGTTTTTCTTTTTAAAGGATCCCTGAGCAATTGTTTTTTGGCTGAAAAATAGAAATTATTGACTATTAGCAGGAATCTGAGCATGGGATGGGGAATACTCAGCAAACAGGAACAAGTCTGGGAAGGAATATGGCTTGAAAGAACTGAGAACTGCATTGATGAGCAGTGAGAAGGAACTGGTTGCTTAACTTATCTTTGTGCATTCAAGAAATTCTTCCTAAGAGCAAAAATTCATTTATCTGGCTTTAATATTTTTAAATCAATGTTCGCCATGCTTGAGTACTAATAACCACCTGAAACCTGTTTCCCTTATTGTGGCAGAAAAAAAAAAAAGTTAATTGCAGTGGCCTGTGTGTGTAATCAGAAACATTTTACATTTATGTTTTACAGAAATAGTTTACATTCTGCTAAGGCTTCTGTTTGGTTTTGCATGTGTAAGTGATTCTTTGCTAGCTTGTTCAGTGAAAGAAAATAGAATCTGTGGGTGGCAGGTGTTTTATTGCAGCTAAGCATCGTTCCTGTTTTAATCTTTCATATGTGCTTGCAGTCTCCAGTTGCACTGGAGCATTACTCTGGTGGGGAGGTGCAAAGGTTCATTTTTGTTTTGTGAGTGGCTGGTGTTTCTTGTTCATGTCTGGGTCCAGACAGAGCACCAGATTCATTTGAGGAGGGATTTTTTTCCCCCAAAAGGTTGAGTTGAGAGAAACCTTTGTTGCCTCTATGTATGTTTGGTGCTGTAGACTGTGTGAGGATCTGGGTCTCTATTACCAATTCAAAGCTTGCCTTTTCAGAGGCCTTGCAGCTTGCTGATATTTTTGCCAGTGGCACTTGATACCTTTGGCTTCTGAGAGCTGAAGTGCTTTAATTCAGCTATAGTCCTTGGGATCAATACAGCAATGTCTGTGTAGGGCTTGAGAGCCTGTGGTATATTAATGGTCTAACTGGATGTTACAAAAATTCTTTCTGGCTTTAGATTTCATAAAACTCAGTTTCAGTTCCAGTAGTTAATATAAAATAGAGCAGCCTGCTTATCTTTTCTCAGTCCACTAATAGGGTTCTGTAGAAGTGCAGTAACCTGGTCTGATGTAAAAGCCTGAAGCTTAGTGTATATTTAAATTTGTTAGGTATGTTTTTGCAGCTGCAGATATTTTTAGCAGAGATCTATATAAATTGCAAAGTAAATATACTAACTTCAGAACAAGCACGTTTTTTAAACCTCAAACTTTCTTCCTAATCTAAGATACACCAGTAGTTCTCTTAATGAAATTTATTTTTATCCTTTAACCTAACAAAAAGTAGCTACTGTGTTAAAAGGCCTCACTTGTATTGAATGTAGTATGTGACTATTTTCAGCTTTTCCCTGAACTGAGAGGAAGCTGCAAAGGAAAAAGGCTTTGTGCCCTTGAGAGAGAAGGACAACTAATTTTATCACTTAATTATTTTAGGGGAAGCATATCAGTGAACTGAGAGAATGCATCTGAAAAACTTGCAGTGATTGGAGTGAAAGATGTCACTGCCAGCAGATTTCCAAGGAAAGTGCCTATACTACTCCCGTATATGAACTGAGGTTTCCAGTTCATGTACAAAATGCTTTATCACCTTAAACTCCACAAACCAGCAGTGCCCACCTGTGTCCCTATGAAGACAGTTTAACAGCACCCTAAGGAAAAGGGAGGTGTTCAGATTTCCAAGGGTTTGTGTTTTGGCATCTGTTTAGAAACCTCTCAGTTGTCACCTTTGGGTGGTGTGACCATATGCCCTGCACCTGGCCCCTCTGTGGGGCAGGGAGAGGTGTGGTGGGTGTGTGTGTGTGCAGGCTGACTTGCAGGACTGGGTGATATTTTCCCCAGATCACATCCTTTGGCCTATAAATGTGATGACTTGAGTTCAGCTCTGGAGAGCAGTTTGAGGCTTGGCCGAAGCGTGTTCATAACTCAAGGTCACTGCAGGTTTCTTTCTGGGCTGGAATGTGGGCTGATGCTTCCAGTTAAAACCAAGTTGAGGACTTTGCCTTCTGCTGTGTGTATATACCTATTTAGAATTGTAAACCCAGAAGGGATGGGCTTATCTGCAGGGACCTAGTCACTTCATTAAGAAAATAAAGCTGTCACTTGGTATGATTTATTTATTTATTTATTTTTAATTCAAGGAAAGCAAAGGTAAGAAGGATGTTTATTGATGCTATCCATACAGGAGAATGGTGTTTTTGGTGTCAGTCCTGCAGCAGTGCACTTGGAATAATAACCCTTGGAGAGAAGGATGAGCCATATAGTGCTGATTTCATTTAAAGTTACCTTTCCTTGGCCAAGGTGTGATATCTATGAAAACAAACCTGTGCATTTCCAATGCCTAATGGCAGTTGTGCTGGTGCTTCTGACTAACCAGCTGTCTCCTGAGGACTATAGCTCTGCTAACAGTAGTGACAGAATGTAACTTCTATCAGGAAAACATAAAACTCTGTTAAATGCAGGCCATGCAATGAGTTGTCTGTGGTAAAGAATGGGAATAGAAAATAATTCTCTTTTCTGTAATCTTTTATGTGTAAGAATAAGCTGTTTTGTTTGTGCTTCCATTAACCTAAAATATGTCCTTTGTTTAACTAAAGTGTATTTATTGTATGCAGAATATCCAGGTTATTCAGTTTTACTAACAGAATTTATTTACAGCCCAGGCCACCATCCAGATGTTATTCTGCTAGAAAACAAGTTAATGAAGAATGAGTAGCTTCACAAAAGTATAACATAATATCTTGAGCTAGTTTTTTTTTTTTTTTTTTTTGTTCTGTTCCTAGAAATAAGTTTTTACCAGGCTTTTGAAGCTGTAGATAAGATGCATTAAAAAGTTCTGATTTTGAATTGGCATCCACAAGTTTCAGGAACTTGGTGAATAAGTAATCTTGAAATGTGTTTTGTGTTTAGAAACTGGCAGGGTGTTCACCTGGGGCAGAGTGGACTATGGGCAGCTTGGAAGGCACGTGGTGGTTCCCAGTGGGCAGCAGGACACAGCATCTGAACAGTGCTTGGAGCTGTGGAACACCCCAGTTTCAGTTCCTTGCCTAAATGGAGCATCTCAGGTAAAGAAGAAAATTATCATTTCTACCCTCTACCCTTCCTCCTTTTTTTCCTTTTTTTTTTTTTTTTTTTTGTGCATTAAAACAACCAGAACAGTTTGCTAATAGAACCTTTCCAAATGCTGCAGCACCAGCCTTTGCTTTCTATTCCTGTAAATTTAGAAATTAGTAAGATTAAATTATTCTTTCAAAGGGCTTTTGCATTCAGGAACTGTTTTTTTTTCCTTGGTGGAATCAGCCTTAGCAAAAGATTCCAAGTTCTCTCAGGTATCAATGTGTGCAGGTGTCAGCTGTGCCTAGAGTGCAGCTGAGCAGAGGAGGTGGGACTTTGCCCAGGTGTAGCACTACTTTTGTCTGAAACTCCAGACCAGCACCCCACAAATCACAGCTGGTGGTCCCTCTGAACCATGGGGGAAGCTTGCACAGCCATACATTTCTCCTGGCTTGTATTGCAGCTGAGAAGAGTGGAAATTCCCAGTACTGTGGGGGCAGGAACAAAAACTTGTGATGTGTTTGAGACATGTGGTTGATGGCTGATCCAGAACTTCTGCCCACTAAGCTTACTCTTGATCTCTTGTGCTCCTTGAGAAGTCTCCAGTTTGAGTTGTAGGGTGAGTGAAGGAGGGGATGTGTTCAGGAAAGCAGAGATGGGGGAACAGGCAGGAGGTGGGCTTTGTTTGAGGTGCAGCCTTGTTGGCTTAAAAACAGATTAATGGTCTGTCCAGCTGCCACTCAGAGTGTAGTCATCTAGGGCATTAAACTTTAGTGAGGTGTTAAAGAGAACCTGTGAAACTTCTGAAGAGTTGCCTTGTTCTAAAAAAGGCTGAAGAGTTTCAATCAACCAACCCAAAACTTCTCCAGCTACATGGCCCAAGTTGCAGAGGCAAAGGCAGGGACAAGGAGAGGGAAGCACTGCTTATTTTTGGAGAAGACCAGGTTTGAGACCATTTAAGGAACCTGAAGGTGCACAAGTCTGTGCACCTTCAGGTTCCTTAAATGGTCTCAAACCTGATTTATCTGATGTGATAAATCTGTGGGTCCTGAGGGAACTGACAGAGCAACTGGCTAGGCCACCATCCACCATACTTGAGAAGGTGTGGCAGTTTAGTGAAGTCCCACTGGGAAAAGGGGAACATAACCCCAGTGTTAAGAAAGGGAGGTAAGGAAGACCTGGGGTACTACAGATTGGTCAGTCTCACCTGTGTGCCTGGCAAGATCATGGAACAGATCCTCCTGGAAACTATGCTAAAGGATATGGAAAATAAGGACAGCCAACATGGCTTCACCACAGCAAATCTGGCCACCAGCCTGGCAAATCTGGTGGCCTTCTATGATGGGGTTACAGAAATGGTGGATGAGGGAAGAGCAACTGACATCATCTACCTGGACCTGTGCAAAGCATCTGAGACTTTCCCACTTGACATCCTGTCTTTAAATTGGAGAGACAAGGGTTTGATGTGTGGCTGACTCAGTGGATAAATACTGGCTCCATCTCTGCAGTCACAGGGTTGAGGTCAGTGGGGAGTGGTGTTCCTGAGGCACTGGAACTGGGACCAGTACTGTTTGTCAGTGACAAGGACAGGGGGATCGAGGGCACCTTCAGCAAGTTTGTGACACAAACAAGCTGTTTGTGTGGATGACACGCTGGAGGGAAGGGATGCCATCCTGAGGGACCCTGTCTGGGGCCCCACAGCCCATGATGCTGTGCTCATGTTTAATCACTTTTAACTCCTCTGAGTCTCAGACAGCTTTCTTACCTGTTTTGACATGGGGGTCCCTACTTTTTGTCATGAGTTATGTGTATAGAGCTCCATTTGTGAATCTGCTTCACGCTGTTTTTCATCTGTGCTGCGTGCAGTGTCTCAAGTATGTTGTTCTGTTGTTTCTCAGACAATACAAAGCCAAGGCAGCTGCAGCTTTTGCACAGTGGAACTTACCCTTGGCAGGACAAGTGATCCATGAAAGTGAAGGGATGTATTCAGATAGATTCCTTGAAAAGAAAGAGAAACAACAATCTCATCTTTATTCTCCTGCCCTCAGTGCTGTTCCTCCTTATAGACCTGTGAGAGACCTGATCTGAGTGATTAGCAATGGCAGTGTTCTGGAGCAGACATCATTCTTTGCAGAGATAACAGCACAAAGATGACTTAAGAGGATCATCTGCATCCTAGGAGGAGCTGTGTTGATGAAAAAAGGAAAAACAGATAATAAGGACCTAAACTGTTTCACTTCAAGATTACAAAATAATGCTAAAGCTAGAATTTATACTTGAAAATGCATTAAATTGCAATATGTAGGCTATGTAGAGTGAGCTGTTCTTTGTTAACACACAAGCTACCCCTTTTTCCATTTGTTGTCATGTGGAGATAGGATTTTATTTGAGAGCTGAATTGAAAGGAACATAGACATGAGATCTTTTCCATGTTTACCTTGAATTAAAAATTCCAATCTTTGTGTTTAATGCAGAGAGACAGTTTAACAGTTGAGGATTACGACTGATGATTTTTATTCATGGTCTATTTTTATAAATCACTTTTAATGATTCAACTGAATTTTTGGCAAAGCTGTGGTCTGCTGACTGCCTCTGCACTTCAGTTAATATTGTTAAAGTCAAAGTGGAGAAACTAATCTAAGGATTAGAGGACAGTATAAAAGACTCACAGGTTTAGTTCAAGGGCAGAGGAGTAGATTTAACCTCTTGTGTTGCTCTGTATCTCCATGCCCATGGCTTGTCTACTTTCTCCACCAAAGACCAGGGATTCTCCTTTCTTTGAACTGACACTGTTATAATGTCTGTGTCTGCCACTTCAAAACCTGATTTTTGAAGTGTTGTGAGTGACCTATTCCATTGTGAGTTTGACTTCAACTGAAAACATTGACCTTGAGAAATAAGAGTGCTTTTTTCCTTTAAACTGAAGCAAAGGAGGAACAAAAGCCTGAGTTTTAGATAATTATCCACTAATCTGAGTGTGTCTTCCTGGCAGGTTGAAAAACATGGAGGTTCCTTGTGGTATTCATGTTCTCTCAACAGAGAGACATAATTCTCTCTTCCAGGATTTTTCCTGAGGAAGGCAGTGAGAAGCTCAGAGAAGAAGAGAAAACAATTCCTATCTTCACTTGCTGCTCCTGTTGTTTGGCTCATGTGGAATGTGTTAGGGAGACTGTTTACTGAGAGTGATTTGTTAATTGGACTCTGCTGATGGTTGTTTGGACTGATTGGCCATTTGGGTCAAAGCTGTGTTGTGACTGTTGGAGACAGTCAGGTTTTTCTTCAGTATTCTTTTAGTGGAGTATCTCTTTAGTATGGTTTTAATATAGTATTAGTATAATATAACATAGCTTAATAAAGCAATTGTTCAGCCTTCTGAAATCATGCAGTCAGAGCACATTATTCCCTATGTTGGGGTCACCCTGCATCGATAGTTCCAGCTGTTGAGTGTGTTTAAAGTTCTTGCATTTTGCCACTGCAGGTCTGTTTGCTGTTTTCTTCTCAGTGCTTCAGTGCCAAACCAACATGGAATAGGCCAAGGCACTGAGAAGTTGTTGTGTGAGGCATTTTTTAGGCAGTGCTCTTGTGTTGTGGGGCGTCCTTGATGGGACCTCTTCAGAACATCTGACTCATCTGATGCTCATTCATCCACCGCTCTTCAGATGAAGGGACAATTAAATACAAATGGCCTGAAATATGATGAGTCTCTCTATTTAGCAAATGCTACAAAGATCTGGTTTAATGTTTCCTCCTTGTCAAAATGCTTTTCCAGTCTGTTTGATATTTTTGGCTTTAATAGCTATAGTTCCACTGTTTGTGGTATGTTCAGCATGTCGTTCACATTGCAGCAAACATTTGCTGCTGCAATAGACAAGTGAGAAATGTCTGTGCAGTTCTGAATGTTTCTTGCTAAGCTGGGTGGAAGGAAGGGCTGCAGTAATTTTGGATATGCATGGCTTCACATGAAGCCATGTTTTCATCATGTCCTTTTCTACTCAAAGCAAACTGTGCTAGATCACAGTTTTCTGGGGAGAGTTCTCTGAAATTTCAGTTGGGAAATGAAAAAATAATCATCACTCAACTTGAATCTTGATGATGGATGTAGGGACCAGTTGTGTCAGGGAATGGACATAACTGACAGACTGGTGACAACATGTGCCTACTGTGTTTATCCTGATCCTGCTGTGGTCCATGGTTCCAATGTGCATGTTCATCCTGTGCAATACAGTTTGCTTTGGATCCTCTATATGGTTCCTTTTTTCAAGGAATAACACCATAAATACCCATGTTCTCATAGTGCTTTGCAGTCCAAGTTTATTGCTGTTCTTTTCACTGCTGTTGCAGTAAGATGTCATTTTTTGTTTAAGTGTTTGAAAGGTAGCTTTGGGTTTAGCATATTCTTGTTTTTCTTCCTTTTCCCCATTCATGTTGCAAACTATTAAGCAGCTGCCTACAAGACAAATCTAAGGTATCTGTATGATGACAATTAATTATATAAGTGATAGATTAATATATACACATTATTACCTTAATATAGTCACAATACCTACCTACTATTACCTACATAGTCACAATAATATTGAAAATGGAACCTTTTGGTTTCAAAACAAAAGACAACTGTTTGTGACTTAGCAGGGAAATTTGTTAGAGGCCTCTTTGTAAGTAAACCTATAGCTGAGACTTTATGGGGTATCAAAAGAAATAACCTCATATTATTATATGTCATCTCTATCCTCTGTGTGTGGCTTTCAATACTTATTTGTTTGACTGGCTACTGTAAGTGTTTTTATTTCTAATGTTCAGAATGAAAAGTTTGTATCTTGGTGTGAGGGAAACAAGTTGAACTTTCCTAAACCAGATTTTCTGCTCAAAGTTTGAGAATATGTGTGAAGTAACTGATCCAATAAGCTGCTTAAAAAAACCCCACTTTGGGTGTTAGGGAAGGAGGTAAATGCAAAAAAAAAAAAAAAAAGTAAAAGTGATGTGTAGTTTCTCACTTGCTAAGCAAGTAATACTTTGGTGTGTGTTGTGAGTTTTTTGGTTTGGTGGTTTTTTTCCAGTTATGAACTGGTATCTTTTATGAGTTGGTCTTGATCCATGTCTTTTGAGAAATGGCATTGTTGAATTTTCCTTGATTGATTCTGTTATGCTGTTTTAGAGATGCAGTGATGAAAATTTTAATATAGAGATGGTCCCTTTAATATTCTTGCATCAAGTTCTTGGCCTATCAATTAATTTTAAGAGACAATAAAGGAAAATAAGGCCACGGAGAAGTGGGTTCTGAGTACAGCTCACTGTGTGAGTGACAAATTGCAATTAAGGATGAAACTAAGAGACCAAATGGTTGAAATTATTATTAAGGGGGAAAAACCCAAACAGGATGTGACAGAAGATGGAAACTGCAGTCTGCATACAAAATGCAGCAAGTCTGTGTTCGATTAGGTGTGTTTGTGTGCTGTGCATGCCCTGTGTAGGAGAGTAACACTAATCTTGGCAGCACTGCAAGAACATTGAGAGTTCACAGTCTTGTCACAGGCAAAGAGGGAACAGGATTTATTTCTTAGCTTAGTCAGTTCTCTCTGCTGTTCTCCTAAGCAGAAAATTGAGAGCAGTACCAAACTGCTGCAACCCAAAGGCCACTTTTTTTTGCCTAGGTAGCCATCCCACTTATTCTGTGCTTTTCTTATCCCATTAAGACATGACCGTGGTTTGTGAGGAGTATCTCATGGCCTGGGTGGAGAGACATTTAACATGCACAGCAAAGTCATTTCTGCAAGTTAAGAATAGCAGTGTGTTAGGAGCAGAGCCTAGCTCACCAGCTCTGGGTCTGTAATTTTTGGAAAGCAAAGAGGAGGTGATACTGGTTCCCAGCACTGTCCTTCCTGCCGCCCCTACCAATTTCCCTGCAGCTGGCATTGCATGGAGGGAGCTGGGAAACCAAAGTCACACCCAGGGAATGGCAAAGGAGAACTCCCGCGCTGCCTCTGTGTGCCAGGGAGCACATGCTGTGTGGGTACACACTAGAGGCTTTCCAAGTAGCACTTCTGCAGATAAGGATTGGTTTAAAATGACCAAAATTGCTCTGCTGGGGCTGTACTGCAGCAGTGAGGTGGCAGCCAGGGCCAGGCTGCTCTGCAATCTGTATGGGAGACCAGGAAAGGTCGATTTCCTGGCAGATGGGGTGGTGTAGGAGAGGAATGACATGGGATAAAGTCAGGAGGTGGAGACCCACCCAGCATGTGATGACTGAGGTGTTACAAATGTGACTCTGGGCAAGCCTTAGTCTTCATAAGTCATAAATTAATTTTCAGTTTGGTGGTGTGTTGCAGTTAGAATTCCAAATGAGTATCTCACTTGGAGATCTCTGAAAGTATCAGGAAATGAAAAGAGACTACAACTACTTGCAGCAGTAGTCATGGCTTGTGCAGACAGGCATCAGCTGTCTGTAGTGAGGCCCCAACCATGACACCAAATTGGCAGATCTATTTAATGAGCTTATTGGTAGCAGAATTGCTAATCTAAGTTGCCTTGCAACTCTCTGATCTCTTCATGTTCATACTGTATTCCTTAAATTAAAAATACTGGCTGGATCCCATCCTTCTGCATGGATTGTTCTGGTAACAGTGCACCATGACTGCAGCTCTGAGCATAGGGACAGCTTATGATCCTGCCCTTGGAAGGATTTCTTTGCACCAACCAGTGCCATAAATGCTCAGTAATGCCCTTCAGATGCATGCTGCAGTTAGTGCTAATCAACCATGGGCAGTGCTGCAAAATTACTTAAGAATGTACTTGGTTTTGAGACAGTCTCTGTGAGCAGCAACCCTGGAAGTGACAGAATTCCAGTTCTGCCTCACTGGTGTGATTTTGGATACCTCGTTCATCCATGAGAAGCCTGAACAGAAAGGTTTTAGTGTAAAATGCACCCAACCTAGTTTAAGGTGAATCAGATCTAACCTAGGATAAGTGCGTGGACATGTTCCAAGTTCAAGTGAAAATATGGTTTGAAGCTAGAGGTTGGTGGAAAAGGCCCTAAAGCATGCAGTTTTTCATTCTCAATTTGTCATTAGAACTGTTACAGAGAAGGGATTAACAAATCAATGCAGGCTAAAACGAGAGAAAATCAATAAGAAACTGTAGTGAACTGGAACAAAGCTATCAATTTGCAGTGTTCTCTGCAAAGAAATCTCATCCATAGCTCCTTTTATGGATGGGAAAATAATGCCAAAATGATGATGATTTCAGGTTAGAGTAATTGTTTTTTACCTGGCTGACCCCAGAACTCTAGGTCAAGAAACTTTTGGTGTGAATGCTGCTTATCTTCCCTATTTCAATTGTGTTGATGAATTTTCTTGGCAGGTTCTGTAAGACTGGAATCTTATAGAAAAATAGTCAAGGAGAAATACATAATTGAAGTTACCCTCACAGGAATTTGATCAGTCTTTTTAATGGTTTACTTTTTTGTATCAATGGAAGTGACTTTGTTAGTTGTTCATTGTTTTTATGTGTCCTTAAGAAGACTGTTACTGCTGCAAAGTTATTCTTTAATAGGTAGCATGCATTCTGTAGGTGGAGAAATGCAAGTATGCATTACTGGGTAGGTTACTGCAGGTGAATGAGATGGGAGAGAGCTCAGTGCTGCCAACACCACCTGTTTATTGTGTTGTAACATTGGTCATTTCAAAGCCATTTGTCACTGTGGGGCCATAAACTCACCAAGGCAATGCCAGCAAACAGACTGCTTCTCCCTGCTTTTAATTTAGGGGGTTTGGGCTTGGTTTGAACCTGGGTTGTGCCTGTACTTTTGTGCCTGTGATGGTGTTTGTTTGTGTGTGTCTGATGTTTCCAGCTTTCACTTCCCAACAACTCAAGCTCTGGGCCCTGCCAGTCCCTCTGGCCTTTGTGCTTAGGTTAAAGTTACTGTAAAGCTGCTGTTAAATGAAAGATTCAGCAAAGGGAGATTGGTGTTTCTGCTGTGAGGCCGTGGCACACAGCAGCTTTCCAAGGCTGCTGTACTGGGAAGCCTGCTCAGTGACAGGGACCTGTTTGTCCTCTCCCCGGTGGCTCTTCTCCCTTGCCTGCTGGCTGCCTTTCTCTAATTCAAACTGAAGTTGTCAAAGGCAGGAGCTACTGGACTCTGTTTTTTAAATGGTCTAATACAGTCTGTGGCCTTTGCCCCAGCATTCAACCAACACAATTTTTATTGTGGAAGGAGGAGAGGGAAGGGGAAGAAAAAGTAAACGTGATTAATCTAGTCCGGTGAGGACAAAAATGCTAAACTGTCTCCTGTTTTAAAACCTGCCTAAGGGTTTTTTCTTGGTCTCCTGGCAGTTGATTGCTGAGGTCTCCATAAATTCAGTGGATTTTGCATGTAATCAGATGGAAAAAAAACTATGCCTGGCAGTACTTTTTTTCTGTCATAGCAAAAGTAAATAAAAACCTTTAAAAAGAATTTAAAAAAAAATTCATTCTCAGAGAGAAAAAAATTGATAGTTCTTACCTTAGAAGTATGATTTTGAAAATGCCTCCTTCTACAGATTGTCATTTCAACTCCCATTTTTACAATTCCTCCTTCCCCCCCAGGTGTAAAACTAATGTGATCAATTCCTTCCTTGGAAACAAGTGAATCAGGATGCAGTAAGGAGTTTTTAGGATGTGTTTGTTTTTCCAGAACATTGTTTGGCATAATGTTGTTCTCTTAAGTGTTAAATTAACAAATATTAAGTAGCCAGATTTCTTACTGGTGATTGCTTCAGTGGAAATCCCTTTTGTCCAGCTTTTTTTTACTTTTTTGAAGTTGTCAGGGTTTTCCTGCAGCCTCCACTGTTGGCTGATTTCAAAAGTATGAACCCATTTAAAACCTTGGAAGTCTCAGACCATGGTTCATTTCTATAGAAAGAAAAATTAAATAACAAAAAGCTATTGGACCTCACAAGAGAATACTGAGGGGAAGGGATGAAAGCCATTTTACAATGGCTAACAGATCAGACAATGATAACACAGTGTCTGACATTTGATTAAGTGTTATGACAAGATACATTGCTGGTGTTTATAACTGTGCCATTCCTTTATTGCTTTTCTGTATGCCAAGGTGTTGTACTTTGTGTTGTTTTGTGTTCTGATGCAAGTACAGGATATGATTTTTGCTTCTTGGATTTATTCCCTGCTCGTATCTCCTCTGTTTGGCTCTCTATTTTGATTTTTCATGGTTTTGTGGTATGGTTTTTTCTTTTTAATGTGTGGATGAAGGAAAATCCTTTTTCTTCGGTGCTTTTGAGAAAGAGTTTATGACTTGAACACACAAAAGTCAATTCCAGAAGTAGAAAATAGTGAATGGATTTTTTTCTCTTTGACTTCTTGATCTGCTACTGCTTCTTTTTAGGATTTAACCACTACAAAGAAAAGATAAAGGCATCCTGGTTTTTTTAAAGATGTATTACTCACTGTGGTAATGAAGTTGCAATGAAGAAGGAGCACCCACTTCTAGGGTAAGCAGCTCTGTATCCATAACACTTAGACAATATTTGGTTTATGATTATAAAAAGAATCCAACTTTGTGACTTTTGGGAGCACAGTTGAAAGAATCCAACTTTGTGACTTTTGGGAGCACAGTTGCAAGATTTTTTTTTCTCAAAATGTTGCCAGAAAATAAGGACAGGAAGTGAGATAGAAAGCATTACGAGGTAAATACAAGCATTACAGGGGCAAATCTTGGTCTCAACATCTTACATTTAGAGCAGCTGGCAAAAGGCAATCTTTTCACCTTTACTGGTCTACCTTGAGTACATGTATGGAGAACAGATTCAAGTCTGAAGCCACTATTTGATCTTATCCTTTGTTTCATCTTCTTGAGTGGATTGTTGGGCAAGGAGAGCATTTCTCAAAACAATTCTTATCAGTCCTGGAAATACAGGTATTATGGAGCCTAAGTTTTATTACCAGTGATCTTATCTTCAGCTAGTAGGTGTCAGCTTGTCTTCTGAAAATTTGAATTTTCCATGTCTGAAAGGATTACTTTGAAAGCACATGCCAAGTTCTTTAGAACACACAGATTGATTTTTTTCACTTCACAGTGAATCTAATGTTTTCACTAGGAAGGCGAGTCACAGGTTGTGGTGGGAGGGGATGTTGTCAGTCTTCAGAAACCAAAAATTCACAATCTTCTTTTTGCTGTTTCATGGCACCTGTTGTGCTTTGATTCCTAATTCTGTTTTAAAAGAATACAAAATATTATTTCATGGTTTCTCTACCAAGTAACCTTAAACAAATGAGATAATGGAAATCTGTGATGACAGTCACTTTAAAAGTTTTACTGCACATTCCTGCGACTTCGTCCTCTTTGATACTGCTGATTTGACTTAGTATTTTTATCTGGGACCTCTGTGACACAGAATTGGGGCTCAGAAAATGCAGAGTCTTGTAGAAATGCATTTACATGGTCAGTTGTATAACTTTCTCAGGATTTTTTTGTTCAGTTTACATGTCTAACATAAATCTCCTAAACAAAACCTAATGTTGAGATTTGCAACTTCTGAAAATGAGAAAGTACTTGGAACAGAGTAATAGAAGGGCTCTCTCTTGGTTCATCTGTTTGTATTAGGTCTTACAGGATTAATTTGCTGTCTCTGGTTTTCCTTGCCACAGCAAGTCTGAAATGCAGAGTGCTTGGAGGAGCATGAAAAGGAAAATGCTTGTGTCTTTTTACTTAGATTAAGATAGTATTTGTGAATCACAGTGATGGTGTTTAATAATCTTAAGACACAAATGTTTTAACTTAGCTGACAAGCTGTTCAGAAATACAAAATGGGATTTGATGTGGTGTTAATGTCTTTCATGTCTGAGAGATAATAAGCTCATCTCTTTAACAAATGAGGACAGAGTAGTGTCCTGTGCTGCTTTTCTGCATGGTACATGGAGACATCTACAATGTCTTGTGGCCAGACAAGTCAGGAGTGCACTGCTGGTGTTCAGGGTCTTCAAGGATGGTTGGTTCTGTGTGTGAGGCCTCAGTTTTGCAGTCAGATTGGCAGCAAGCCAGTGAGAAAGGACTGTTTATTCACTTATGTTGCATTAATGCTCAGCATGCCATGCCAGAGAGAATTCAAATAAAGTCATTTTATCAGAGGACTTCAAATTTAGTAATGCTAGGGACTACTGATTTAGTAATGCAAGGAACTACTGATGTACCTCTGCTGAAATTAAGTATACATTCCGGGTTGCTCTTTCAGCCCTTTTTCCCCCTCTACTCTTCCTCTTTTGTTTACTGACAACTTCTGTTAGATAACTTGTGCTCCTACAGGGATTTCAAATTATACTCCTGTTTATTACCTTTTTGGCAACAGGTAGCATGATTCAAAACCATCTCTTCCATTCAGTGAGACTGCATGTGCAATCCTGTGTTTGCAAGAGAAACATTCTCTTCTTTGGTAATTATGGGGCTAAGCACTCTATTTTGATAATTCAAGAGTCAGGAGCAAAAAAACCCCAAACTTTTATTCATGTTAGATCAATATGATTGTGATGCACTTGTGTCATATGCTTATGCATTTATTAAGAGAAATTTTTAATATACCACATAATATTCCTCTTTGGATTCCATCTAACTCTCTTATTTAGTGCTGTATGTTGGCTGATACTCAGCGGGAAGAGGAATCAAAACCATTAAAACACTTGGAACTGTAAGGCTAAATTAATTTTTATGTTTGAGCTAGCAAAAGTGAATCTCTGAATTCTAGCTTAGATCCTCAATGAGGCTATTTTAATGTCATTCACTTAGTGATTTTTAATTCAATTCATGGCAAGACAGATGTAAGAAGTTCTTGTATTGGTACATGTAATTTACGTACACCTAGATATAGTTGAAGAGGATTATTTCCATTTTGGAGAGCTAGTATTAGAAAAACTGTGGTTTTTACATTTGTCTAAGCTGCACCCTTTCACTCAGAATTTGTTTGACACAGATCTCTCATGCAGGACCATAATCATTACACAGGCCTTAGCTGGAGCTGCCTCATGAGCTATTTTGCTGCTGTGCTTTTTCCTCTGTTTTTTTTTTTTTTTTTTTCCCTTGCTCTCTTGCCCAGGAGAGTTGTTGTTGTGTAGACCTACTGAGAGCCATCTGGTGTGCCTGCTGGGAAGCCAGAGCTGCACACCTAAACCAGCCTGTCACACTGTTCACATTTGTCATAGTGCTGGACCTGCACCTGGGAGGGATGGTCTGCAGAGACAGCTTCATCTCTTTTGAAAATGTCTCTTTGGCCATAAACTTTTGGGTACTTCAGTGCATTATTTATTAGAGAAAGGACTTTCTCCAAGGTTCATGTGGCTGTAGGCAGGTGTCCTTGGCATTTGAAAGCTCTTCAAGGTCTACAGTGAGTTTGGACCTTCAGGCCTGCCAGTCACTGTCTGCAGGACACTGTGTGCTATGCATTCTCCTGCTTTTGGAAAGAAGACACTTCTGTACTCTAGAAGCCTGAAGGTATGGCTTCTTACTCATCCTTTTTTTCAGCTAACGGCAGTACCTTGGGGTGAGATGTGGCAGCACTTTTATTTCCCCTGGATCAGTGTCAAACTTTTCAGCTGAGTTTTAGAGCTGACCTGCCTGATCCTTAAATACTCTTTTTCTTGCTCTGGCTATGTAGCAGCACATTTCCCCCATCCTCCCCTGGCAGATTGTGCTACCAGAGTTGCTGAAATTAGTAAGACTTGGTGGTCAATAGTTATATTCTCCACCTCTTTCTCAAAGCATAAGCACTGCTGCATGTAGAAAAAATCCCAGGTGTTCCCCTCCTGTCTTTCTGCCTCTGCAAGACACTGCAAACCTCCTTCAAACTGAATGGAGATGTATAAAAATTTGAAGACCAGCACATTGCCAGTCATAACAAAGCAAACTTCCTGATCCTGAGGGAGCAGGAGGAATGCACCAGTCATTTACATGACTGCAAAATTATTTTGTCAGCTGAGTGTGCGTAAGCCCAACTGCATCTTCCCATCTAGAAGGTTCAAAGTACTGTTTGTACTGCTGCTCTTGTCTCACTGCCACGCTAAAATCAGAAAGCATTGTGTACCTGTCTTCTGCTCTGAGTCATGTCCCAGTGGGCAGGGTTCTCAAACAGTCTTTGCAGGTGAGCTGGCTCAGAACAGCAACACAGTTCAGAGCTTATCTTAGGAAGACAGCTGCAAAAGGAAGAGGGGTGAAGCCCACATGGTTAAATAGAGCACTTGGGTTACTGGTGGATGGTGGAGAATGAAAGGCATGAGGTAAAAGCTAGCATGCATTCCTATGTGCAGTGTAACTCTCCATAGTAAATTTCATGTGTAGAACCCATTGATACTCTCTTGCAGACAACTCTCAGCTCTCTAGTACTCTTGGCAGGAGACCTAAAATGCAGCAGGAGTTCCTGGGTCAAGTCCAGAGCTGATCCAGAGAGGTGCACTCAAGTCAGTGGAGCTCTGCAGTGTCCAGAGGAGCTGCCCACCAGGTTGTAAAGCTGTAAGATTGCTCAGTTTCTGGTGGCTGTCACAAAAACTGATGGTATAAAAGTGTGTACCTGAGATTCATTTAAGGCAGTGATGACAGTGATCGTCTGTGAGAAGCTGTGTATGGTGTCAAGGCAACTTTTCCTTGAATGGCTTGTGGTAATTGTGATGGGTTTAGAAAAATCTGTATGGGAAACTTGTTTTCCAAAATTCCTGAAAACATGACATTTCAGGTTCTAATGCCAAAGTGAGAGAGCAAGATTGCAGCCTTATGTTGCCTGTTTAAAAGAAATCTCATGTTTTTAATTTAGCTTTACAGGACTGTTTTACCTTCAGCTGAGTTTCTAAAATGTTTTTGGATAAAATATTCTAGTTGTCATTTGATAAATATTCAGTTTTAGATTCAGCTATGCAAAAAATGCTTAATTAGGCCTATTGATTTGAGAAGTAAGGTAAAGCTGGAGATGTTAAGTGTAACAGATTTTAGTGCCATGCAAATGTTTTTAAGAAATTAAACACTTACTTATGAGCAAGAATAAGCATACCAACTTTGTTCCTGATGGGGACAGGTGAATGAATTGGCTAATAACACAGTCAGTGAAATGGTGAGAGAAGTTAATGTTTGTTGTCAAGTCTCTTTTTTTCTTTAAAGTAATTGAAGGGCACTGAAAGATGAAGGCAGTTTTAAAATGTGCTGCCGTATTGCTGTGTGTGTCTTGTGGCAGCTTACTGTTCATGTGGCATGGTATAGGCTGCTCAGGCTGACTTGAAGTTTTTTTATATTGGATTTGAGAAATCTTCTGGAATTGGGCCAGAAGGTTATGAGTTCCAGTAAATGACTAAAAGTGAAATTGTGTCTAAATGACTCTTTCACTGATATCTAAGCCATTGGAATATGTGTTATCACAGTGGCTGAAAAATCACTTAATTATTTCAGAGGGCTTTATTTTAGTTAATGTAACCATCTTCTTTTTTCTAATACTGATTTGGTTTATGATCTATTGGATTCAGTAAGTATTTGAAGTTTGAATTTCCATGCCCTATGTCATGTTAATGTGTTTTTAATGCTTGGAAAGCATAATTTATTCCCATGAAGGTTTGCAGAGTAATAGCACATAGATCCTCAGAGAAGAGCGAACTTTAACAGCAATATTATGAACCTAACCCAGTATATTTTAATGCTCCTATGTGTGAAGGCAGCATAGCATTTTCTGTTCTAGCTTTCTGTTTGGTTGCCCAAATTTATTGCTGCAATTTGCTACTCAGGAGAGAAATTTCAGTGTTCACCCTCTGTTCTCAGTTTGCTTTATTTTGAAACAGTGACTAAAACCAATCCATTCATCCTTAAATTGTAGGGGACTTTGTTCAGCCCTAGAGTAGTATTCATGATGCTGAAAACATAAGATGGGTTGTTCTGAGTAAATACTTGCTCAGAAAAGGGAATTTTCCTTAGAAAAATCAGAGTTCAAAAGCCCACTCCTGTGAGATGATTACAGTTTCTTTGAGATCATGTGTTTATTTAAAGACCTGAGATCTGGGGGGTTGTTTTAAGGAGTTAACTGTCTTGGTACCTTGTTAACTCTTAACTGGAACTGATGGATGAAAATCTCATGATGAAAATCTTAATAGGTTTGTTCAGCAGGGAGAAGAGAAAGTTTCAAGGGTACAGAGCAGCAGCCTGCCAGTACCTCCAAGGAGGTTCATCAAGAAGATGAACTTGGAGAAACAAAAGACACAAATAGAAACACGAGGTTCGGACTTAATGTAAGGAAAACCTTTTCCACCACGAGGACAATCAAGCAGAGGAACAGGCTGCCTGGGGAGGGTGTACCATGTGAGCCTTATGGAATGGAAAAGATCTCATGGCTGATTTGCTTGGGAGCAGGAGGTTGGACTGAACCTCTGGAGGTCGCTTCGACCCTGGATAATCCTGTGATCCTAAGGTCTTGGTTTTGTCCTCAAAACCATTTCCACACATGCTCGAGGCTGAGAATTATGAACCTTCAGCCCAGTGCTGTAATAATAAGCTGTCAGAGGGATGAGTTTTCAGGGTAGTTGTTAAAATGTAATAGGCAAGACTCAAGTTCAGTTTGCAGGAGTGATGCTTCTTACTAGGGGCAACCAGTGAGAGAGAAGGAAATTGAAGAAATCGTGCTGTTTTTTTCCTGTCAGCTATAATACACATTTTGGGTGCAGCAAAATGTATAGAAGCATTATGCAAGCAGTTCAGAGCTCTCAATGTGCCCCTCTGCATAAAATAAGGTGCTTGTATTACTCTGATAGGGTAGAAGCTGGCATCTTCTTTCCCGCACTGACTAGGGAAAAGAAAGCCTGTAACTGAAATAGCAGCTTGGAAAAACTGCTTCATGGTTCAGTAGTTCTTTGTTGTTATTTTGTTTCAGCCCAGAAACACTAAAATTAGCTGTCCTCTCCTCTTTGTTCTTATTTTCCTTGTACTCCAAAGTTTGCAAAGTAGAAAATGAGTTGAGAAGCTACTCTGCAGTTTAACTATCCATGCACTGAAACCAGAGCCCTTGATCTGGAGGCTTAAAATGATCATTTTGATTTTCAGGGCTTGTTCTGCAGTTTCTCTAGTTAAGTGCCATCTTCTAGCATAAATTCCTCTTTGGTCATATAAAATGAAGTTGAATTGGTTTACGCTGAAAGTTTTGCTCTGTGTTTAAAAGTCAAAGTCTAATTCTGCGCCCTTCTCCCTGTCCTCTGTTTTCTTTTGAGTAGCAATAGATGCACAGGCTGTGTGACAGATAGCTATTGAAATTAGTTCACTAAAAACAGGCTCTGCTCTTCAGAAAATTAAAAAACCTGATGTCTGCAGTGTTGTGTTCTTCTGCAAGGATAAACAGAAAATGAGACAGAAGCTCTTAGAGGTGACACAGATGTGACTTTGTCATCATTAAAATGTTTCTTGAAAAAGACTGTCCTGATTCATGAGAATCTTTATTTGAGTGTTTCTTCTGAGTTGCAGTATTAGCCATCTAGAATCATGTATGCTGTCTGCAGTTCTTTTTAAGGATCTTTGCTTGTCTGAAGAAGTTCCCTTTATTTTTCTTCTTTCTCACAGCGGTATGTGAACCTTTAAGCACAAAGCTAACTTTTTCACCTCAATTACTCTTGACATGTTAAGTCAGCTTTATCCACAAATAACTGTGCTAGAAACAAGGCTTTTGTATTTCATTTGTTTATTTTCTACATATGCCTGGACTTCCTACTTCGGGTTTGAATTCAAGGCCTCACAATCAATTTTGTGGAAAAACAGCACATAGTCCAAGGTTTTATTTTTCTTTGAGATCTGCAAGACAGCTACAAGGAACCTTTTCAGTTCTTTGCAAGAGCAGCAAAGCTGCTCTTCTTAGACTTTGTTGCTTGTGGGTCTGATGGAATCAGACCTGATGAAATCACTGGGGTTTGAAGAGCTGTATATTTGCAAATCACCTAAAGCACCAGCCTTGCTTTTCAAGGCTTAATGCGTGGTGAATAGCTGATATTTGCTTCCTAGTAGTTGCCCCATGCAGAGGAGAATAAGGAATGGAAGAGCACCTGATAGTTTTTCATGGCAGGTAAAGCACTTCTGTGGGGTTGCTTGGATACCTTCTGCAAATCTGTTTTGGATTAAACATAGCTGGGGAAAAGAAGGGTCTGCTCTGTGTACAGAGCAAGTGGCAAAGCCTTGTGATGGGTGGCTCACTGCTAGCCAAGATGCCACCCCATGGGGCGGACTGGGAAACTGCTTTATTGGAGGCTTTCCTGGAATGCTATAGCAGGGTCAGCACCAGCTCCACGTGTGGACAGTCCAAGTTGTTGGTTCCTTCAGTGCTGTTGGCAGAGATGGTGGCTGCTGGCCTTGTGTGCTCTGAAGTCAGAAATTTCAACAGCACTGAGTGATGCATCCCCCACAGGAAGCTGGAAAGGTGCCTTATCAGTTTTGTTGAAGGCATTGAAAGGATATCACAGTGGACTGAGGTTGTTTAAAGTGCTTGAAAATGTTTGAGATGGTTAAAAGGCAAAGATTGTTCTGAATACAGCTTGCCATTGAACCTGTAATCCCCTGTGATACCTATTAATTTGAATTTCTATTTAACAGCAACGTTTGGGGCAAGTGATAAAGTGTGAAATTTCTGTCTTTTCATGCATAAAACTTAGCACTACAAAGGGTGTTTCTTGCAGGTTTGCAGATTTTTCAAAATTCTCTGTAGTTGTGAAGCTCCAGAAGGTTATTGCAGTTACTGGTATCATTGTGTGTGTGTCAGAATTGTGGAATGGGCAAAGGAGAAACATAAAACATAAGTTACCCTTTTTTTTTCCCCACATGTTTAAGTACATTAGAAATCACACTAGTTACTTAAAAGTGCTAAATGCAGTCATTGTTCAGGTAGAGAGGGCAAGTCACAGTGGTTCCCAACATGATCTGATTTCACATGGAGTTCAAAATATGTACATCTGTAATGCTGAATGAATTTTGCAGAGAGTTGTGGCTATCTCTGCAGTGTATGTAGAATACCATTGAAATACATAATATTGATACATTTGGCAGGATTTATAAGCTTTTCTGGTACTGACAAAACAGGCATTCTTTGCTGTTTCAAGGTGAAGTCCAAAAATAAGCACCTCAATTTATGATAAATAGCCTGTGCATTAGATGTTGTCAAGGGCTCTTGAGTTAAACATGCTTGAAATTTTTAGATCAGGCTGGTTTTGAGAGATGATGTGCCAAAATAGAGCTGGAAAATTTTGACAGTGGTAGTGCATTTTTTTCCATTCTTTCAGTCACAGAAGGGAACAAACAGACCTGAAGGAAATAGACCTTCTTACCCCCCCCCAGCCCTGCTTTGAACCTACTGCCTGATAAGTGTAGGCATTGAAGGGGGGAAGAAGGAATTCTTTTGTATTCTGTCCCCCTAAATGGTTGCATGTCAGAGTTTATTTTGCTCATGTTGTAACAGTGGTACTGCAGCTCTGTAGGAGCATTCTGTGGCTGTGAGCCTCTCTAGCAGCTTCATTTCACGCCTGCAACTTGGCTTGTTTGATTCTACACAAGAAATTCTGCTGAAAATGATCTGGACACAAGGGTGTAGGCATTTTTGTTGCTGCTGTTCCAGAAAAAGAGGCATAAGCTGGGAAAAGGAAGAGATTTCCAGTGGTAGATTTATTAGGCTGTTAAAAAAAAAATCCCCAGACTTACCCAGAGTGTTAGACACCTGAAGAACTTTTTTTGCTGAGTTACAGGTTAAGTTTTGGTCTGTTTTAATCAAGGAGTAATGGATAGCAAACTTTAATGGTTTGATTATCAGTGAGCCCTGCTCTCCTTGGTATATGGCTGACAGGATAATAAAATTAGATAGTGTTTCACCACACTTTCCTCGGTCAGAAACTCAGAATTGAAGCTGACATGGATCTCTCAGAATAAGGCATGCTCACTTCTTGGTAATTTTACCACCAAAATCAGCTTTCAGAGTTCTGACACCTCTGCTCAGGGACAGCTCTGTTGGTGTTGCACGAACGTGCCACGAGTCTGTTCTTGGAGGGCAGCAAATTTGTACTCGTGGAAGAAGGTGGGTTTGCAGCTCTGCAGAAGTATGATCTAAGTCTGGGAGTCAACTTGAAGGCAGAGCATCAAGTTCTTCCTGGAAACTTTTAAACTCATCCACTGGGTGAGATAAGAAGCTGTATTTGAAGAGGCAGCTTTCACTTTGGAAAACTAGGATGGATATCAAGTAGCTTTGTGGTTTGTGGTTGCATCACTTGTCAAGTGGCACTGGTTATGCAAGTAATGTTTGAGTGCTCTGCTGTCCCTAGAAGAGGGAAAATTGGGGTTTAAGGTGTGTTTCAGGTTTCCTGTCTCTCTGCCATTTCTCCTCACTTCCTAAAAGAGAGAATGACTCGGCAACCTACCAAAGCCCCTTAGTTAAGTGACCTATGTTCTTCTAAAGATACTGTCACCTGTCCTCTGAAGTTTGAAAGTAGTGCACCCCGCTCAGATCAGTAGCTGAACTGTCTGGGTGATGTCCTCAGCTGTGCTGCAGTCCCCTTGGATTTGCTTGGGAGAGCTGGAGCAGTTTAGAGCAGCCCAACAGCCCAGGGTGTGACTGCAGGCTGGAGGGGACTCGTGGTGCCCCCACAGCTTCTGGGAGGCTCCTGGCAGCCCCAGGGTCTGGGATGCAGGGCTGCCCTCGGGAAAGCCTCTGGCATGCAGATCTCAGGGGCTGTAGGGCTGCTCAAGGCTGCATCTGCAGGCACTGTGACCCCAGGGAGAGGCTGGGGACAGGTGGCACCAATGGTTTGTGCTGTGGTCCCTACTGCTGGCCAGGGGTGTGCAGATGTTTGAGCTGGCTAGAGTCAGCCAGGGCTCTGCAGGGCTCTGGGAACTCCTGAGCTCCAGGACAGAGCTGCACCAGCACAGTGTGAGATTCCAGGTTGGGTTTGGTTGCTGTGACTTCAGTGAGTGCCTGGGTCAGCCTGCACCTCTCTGTGCAGGTGCTCCAGGACTGGCTCCAGCACCTAAACTAGCTGGTTTAAGGACAGCCTGGCTCTTGTGCACTGTGCAGTCACCCTTGTACTGCACTGCAGATATTTGCAGGGTTATGTTCTGGGGTTTGGCCTCTGCATCTGGGATTTGAAGGGTGCAGAAGTTTGGATAAAGCCTTGCTCAGGCTTCAGAGAGAGAGAGCCAAAATAAAATATTTTTTCCTCGTATCCACAAAACAAAACAAAAAAAAACCAACAAAAAAAATACAGAGAACCAAAATTGAATGAGAAATAGAACAACCTAATGCATTCTGAGAAAGCAGATATTAAGACAACTGTTAGAAATAGTGGTTTATGTCTCTAAACTATTTATAGTGTAGTCATGATGTCTCCAAAGAGAGCAATACTATATCACCAACATTTGATAGTGGTGCTCTGAATAGAGAACAGAATGCAAGACAGTACAGATGGCTGACAGACTGCAGCAAATTCCAGCTAATGAAGAAATGCAGTATGTTTGTTTACATGCAAGTTGAAACAGTTGGCTGTTAAAATTGGTTTTAAATCCAGTTCTGAGCTGTGTAAACATAGATCACCCTTATGCAACTAATAATAGAAGATGTGTTTGCATTTAAGAAAAGAAAAAAAAAGCCTTCCTTCTGACAGCATTGCTGCAGTTTGATAACTTGGCTGTGCTGTATTCAATGATCTTCAATGCATGTGCGAATTAATGCTGCAAGAAACAAACCCAGTTTACTGAGTGAATTTATGCTTAGCCTCAAATTGTGAATTTATGTCCCTGAAGTGTAGGTTTTATGATTAGACTCTGGGGAAAAAAAAAAAAAGAGTAATTTGGGTAAATTTTGCAATGCCCTGGACATACAATTCAAGCAGAGGGAACAGTGAAGACCCAGACATTCTGCTGAACTGCTTTATCCACTGGATCAGGTTATAGTTTTCCTAGGAGTTTACACAGTGAATCAGGGGGGGTGGGAGTGTCTGATTCCTGAATTTTAAGAGTGAGTTTCTGATTATAGTAGTTTTTCCCCTGCCTCCTTCAAAAACTGGCATTTTTGAGCAGCCAGCAAATCTGTTGTTATTTAATATTAGTACAGCGATGCCATACAATAGGAATACTGCAATCTCTTGTGTATCAGGAAGAGACAGACACAGGAAGAATAAAATGAGGACTTATTAGTGCATCCTTTTCTGTAATACATCTCCGAAATTCATGATTGGCTTGTCAGAGTATTTCTGACAATAAGTTCACTTTATTGGGGCAGCATTCATCTTGTTTGCTATAATTTTTCAGAAGAATCATCTGTATTACAGAGAGCTGTTAAAATTCTGGAGCACGTTTCAGGAAGATGTTTGAAATGTAACTTATTTGCTCTTGTTTTCCTTGCTGATTCCTGTTTAGAATGCATTTACTGGTAAGCATTATGTGACAATGAAAATGTTCTTTACTCTCCAGCAGCAGGGACAGGCAGCTGTTCTGCAGCTGACCACAGTGGGCTCAGCTCTGGAGTTGCCCAGTGATAGGAGAAAGCAGTAAATAAGATGGGTTGTTGTTTGTGTTCTTTACCATAACATTTAAAGTCTTACCATGCAGATGATGTGTTATCAAAGCATTACAGGCCTGCAGAAGGTGAGATAAATCACTTCTTCTTGTGGTTGCCTTTCAGAGGCATGTATGTGCTTGTGCAAATGACAGCCCTCACATGTGGGCTGTAGAGAGAGAGAGACCAGAAACTCCTCTGTGATGTATACACACATACATGCATTTAGTTTATGCTGATGAGGTGGGTTTTTCACTTCACAGATTGTAGTGTGATGGACAGTTGCTGATTCATGGAGAAAAACAACCCTCCTGCCAAGAACTGGAAATCTGCCATGATGCTGAACGATCTGAGATCCCACTCCCAGGGGCATGTGTGGATTTGCAAATCAACCAGGAGTCAGCCTACTGAGCACAGTAACATTGAAAGAAACCAGCAAAACCAACATTTATTTTTGTGGTTTTTCTCTCACTCTGACTCCATAGTCCAGGACTAAGAAGCAATTTAATGATTGCATCTTATATATCCCCTTAAGTGCCTTCTTGATTTGCCAGATATTTCTTACTTACGTAGTTTTCCATGTAAACCGGAATCTGTTCTACTTTTGCAGCCAGAATTTTTTAACAGTTGTTCAAGCAGTAACAATTCAGATTAGAGTCTTGGATTCCTAGACAGCTTTTGTTTGATTAAAAACAATCACAAATGCTTTGGAGAAGGAAATTTATCATAGCAGGGCTCAGTGAATGTTTCAATGCCAATATTGAGCATTTCCAAATTCACATTAAAAAAAAAAAAAACAAACAAAGATCTGTATAGTCTGTTGAAAGGATATAAACTTTTATGGACCCTAAAAATAGACTCTGTAGGTTATTGTGTAACCGTCTGGCAAGGGTTTCTGTTATGTGCTTGTGAAACACTTGTCACTGGAGTGGGCTGATCCAGTATAGCAATTCATTTGCTCTTCCTGAACTCCAAGGCCTCACTATGTATTCTCCACTTGAACTGAGTTAGAGAAGCATCTTCTGAAGGTCTAGGTTTAGTTTTGTGGTGCACGGCTCAGGAAGCTAAAATCAAATGATCTGTAAAATTTAGTCCTGAGGAAAAACTGTCAAGAGGATCTCTGCTTTTGCCAGGCTCTTTGCCCTGGGACAGCCCTGAGGGTGATCTTATCTTCAATAAATAACAAGGCAGCAAAATAATCTCTTAGTGGTGTTGTTGATCCCATTGTAGGTAGGAACAAAGAAGCTCTGTGCTTCTAAACCCGCTCTTTGCTTTCCAGGTGCATGTGAGTTATGGTAGAACTGTCACTAACAACTGTCCCAGCTGCGTCCTTCCTGCAGAGCCCTGTTGGATTCTGTCTGCTTGTCTTGGGTTTAAATGTGAAATACTTGGTGTGAGGGCGTTGGTGGCTAAAAGAAGCAGTCTTAGAGCAGTTTTTTTGAGGTTGAGTTTCTTCTACATCTGCACAGCTGCTAGTCTAAGGGTGCTGCTTTATGTAAGCTGTGCTTCTCGCAGGGTTCCTTAGTCATAAAAATGCAAGTCTGGATTGTATCTTCCATCTGAGGATGAGAGGTCCTCCTTGGGTCAAGGTAATGAGTGATGAAATACAATTACCTTGTACATTATAATAATGACTCATATATTTATAGGTGCCTGTGGTATGAAATTTGGATGAATTGCACATTCTGATGGATGTTTAATTTTGTTTTCTCTTGTTGTTGGCTGGTATCATCCCACTTAATGGATAATCAGACTTCTTGTTGGAGAGATTTTACATAAGCATTTTGGGGTCCATTTTGGGAATCATTGGTTTATTTAGTAAATTAGTGTGATTTTGATAGTGCAAATGCAAAAAAGAAAAAAAAAAACACCAAAAAAACCCCAAAAACCCTACCACAATGCCATGAGTTTGTGGCATCCAAGCTACAAGAACTATTTTTTGGTAATAGTACTTGCTCACCAGCAAAATTGGCCATTTTGCACATGGATAAACTCCTGCAAAGGATTGAACTTGTGCTTGTACACAGTGCACAGTGGGACTGCTCTGTGAATAATTGCTCCTCATGCTCCCTCCTGTACACAATACCTTCTATAAATGATCCACACCTGTAAGGCACTCATGGCCCCACTGGTATGTTCAGTACTTTCTGTTGCTGCTTTTATTTATCATCAGTCAATAAGTCTGTGCTAGTTTGAGTGTTTAAAATTCAGTGTATCTAATCTTAAGACACATAAAATGTTTTGGTATAACAATTCTGAGTAACTCTCAAAACTTTTCTTAATAAGGATCTGAGTTTTTAAAGTACAAAAATATTCCACTGAACAGGAGAAGTGTCTTGCCAAGGAGGGAGTTAGTAAGACCCTTAAATGTTTTATATTTCAGTGCCTTCTACATGCAAAATATTAGCAATGTATGGTATCTACTGCAGAGCTCTCCAGTTAACTTCAGGGACCAGGAAGGAAGTAGAGATTTGTAGTATAGTGAATTACTGCCATATAACATGGGGGCTTGGCAATTGGATTTCTTTTCTGAGTCCCATGTTATGGCCATGTTTTACAATATTTCACTATAAGAGAAGGGAGAAGCCTGCTTTTATTTTTGCAGATAAATGAAATATGACCAAACACCAGTTTCTTGATCTCAGGGTGTAATAGGTGAATACCTCTAA